>NC_133388.1:160150421-162912921 GCF_047511655.1 Castor canadensis
CACAAGACAAAAGTGAGAGCACACAAGGGAGATATGAGGATAGGTAAAACACCTAAAAAATTAGCTGACATTTGTTGCCCTTAACACAGACAAACTAAAGCAGATACGTTAAAAGCAACTGAGGCCAATAGGAGAAGGGGACCAGGAACTAGAGAAAAGTTTAGATCAAGAAGAATTAATGTAGAAGGTAACACACATGTACAGGAAATTAATGTGAATCAAGTCCCTGTATAGCTATCTTTATCTCAATTAGCAAAAACCCTTGTTCCTTCCTATTATTGCATATACTCTCTCTTGAACAAAATTAGAGATAAGGGCAAAATAGTTTCTGCCGGATATTGAGGGGGTTGGGGGGAGAGGGAGGGGGCGGGGTTGGTGGTAAGGGAGGGGGTAGGGGGGAAGGGGCAGAAATGACCCAAGCATTGTATGCACATATCAATAATAATAAAAAACATTGAATATGAAAAAGAGGTGAGGGTATGGCTCACGTGGTAGAGTACCTGCCTAGCAAGCATTGAGTTCAAAACCTCAGTACTGCCAAAAAATAAATGCATTTTATAAGCTGGGTGTGGTTCCTCAGGTCTGTAATCCAGGCAACATAGGAGATCGAGATCAGGAGGATCATGGTTCAAGGCCACCCCAGACAATAAGGTAGTGAGACCCCCTCCCTTATCTTTTTTTTTTCTTTTTTAATACTTTTCAGTACTTTATTTTTCTTTCTTTATTCATTTATTCATATGTGCATACGTTGTTTGGGTCATTTCTCCCTCCCCCCTCCCCCGCCCCTGGCCCTCTCCCTTTCCTCCCCACCCCTGTCACTTCCAGGCAGAACCTGCTCTGCCCATTTCTCCAATTTTGTTGAAGAGAAGACATAAGCAATAATTAGAAAGACATAGTGTTTTTGCTAGTTGAGATTAGGGTAGCTATACAGAGAGATTCCTAGCATTGCTTCCATGCACAGGTGTATTACAACCTGAATCGATTCATTTCTGCCTGACTTCTTCACTACTTCCCAGTCACCTTCCCATATTGACCTCTGTCATTTTAAGGTTACTGTATTAGTTCCTCTGCGGCGGGGACATTAAACACTTTCAAGTTTTGGGTTTCCTACCTATCCCCAGTCCTTCTGTATGTGCTGTCCCCTTAGCGTGTGACCCAAGTCCAACAACATTACTGCCTTTGCCCTAGCTCTAAAGTCCGTATATGAGGGAGAACGTAGGATTTTTGGTCTTCTGAACCTGGCTAACCTCACTGAAGATGATGTTCTCCAGTTCCATCCATTTACTTGCGAATGATAAGATTTATTTCTTCTTCATGGCTGAGTAAAATTCCATTGTGTATAAATACCACATATTCTTAATCCATTCATCAGTAGTGAGGCATCTTGGCTAGTTCCATAACTTGGCTATTGTGAATAGCGGTGCAATAAACATGGGTGTCCAGGTGCCTCTAGAGTAACCTGAATCGCATTCCTTTGGGTATATTCCTAGGAGTGGGATTGGTGGATCATATGGTAGATCTATGTTTAGTTTTTAAAGAAGCCTCCATATTGTTTTCCAGAGTGGTTGCACTAGCTTGCATTCCCACCAGCAGTGTACGAGGGTTCCTGATCACCACATCCTCACCAACACCTGTTGTTGGTGGTGTTTTGGTGATACCTATTAAACAAGGGTTAGGTGGAATCTTAGTGTGGTTTTGATTTACATTTTCTTTATGGCCAGAGATGGTGAGCATTTTTTTCATGTGTTTTTTGGCCATTTGAATTTCTTCTTTTGTTCTTTCTTTTTTTTTTTTTTTTTTTTGGTGGGACTGAGGTTTGAACCCAAGGCTTACATTGCCCATTTCTTTATTGGATCATTGATTTTGGGTGAGTTTAGTTTTTTGAGTTCCCTGTATATTCTTGTTATCAGTCCTTTGTCTGATGTGTAGCTGGCAAATATTTTCTCCCACTCTGTGGGTGTTCTCTTCAGTTTAGAGACCATTTCTTTTGATGAGCAGAAGCTTTTTCATTTCATGTAGTCCCATTTGTCCATCTTCTCTCTTAGTTGCTGAGCTGCTGGTGTTCTACTTAGGAAGTCCTTGTCTATACCGATTACTTCCAGAGTATTCCCTGCTCTTTCCTGTACTAACTTCAGAGTTTCAGGTCTGATATTAAGGTTCTGGATCCATTTTGAGTTGATACTAGTACAGGGTGATAAACATGGATCTAATTTCAGTTTTTTGCAGGCAGGTAACCACTTTTCCCAAAACGTTTGTTGAAGAGGCTGTCTTTTCTCCATTGTATGTCTCTGGTGCCTTTGTCAAAAATAAGGTGGACGTAGCTGTGCAGGTTCATATTCGGATTCTCTACTCTGTTCCACTGGTCTTCATGTCTGTTTTTGTGCCAGTACCATGCTATTTATATTGCTATTGCTTTGTAATATAGTTTGAAGTTGGGTATTGTGATACCTCCAGCATTGCTCTTTTTGCTGAGTATTACCTTGGCTATTTGTGGTCTCTTGAGTTTCTAAATGAATTTTAGGGTAGATTTTTCAATCTCTGTGATGAGTGTCCTTGGGATTTTGATGGGAATTGCATTAAACATGTAGATTGCTTTTGGTAGTATAGCCATTTTTACTATGTTGATTCTACCAGTCCATAATCATGGGAGATGTTCTACCTTCTGTAGTGTTCCTCTCTCTCTTCCTTCAGGGGTTTGTAGTTCTCCTTGTAGAGGTCATTCACATCCTGTGTTAAGTCTACTCCTAGGTATTTGATTTCTTTTGAGGCTATTGTAAATGGAATTGTTTCCATATATTCTTTCTCAATTTGTTTGTTGTTGGTGTGTAGAAAAGCTAATGAGTTTTGTAAGTTGATTTTGTATCCTGCCACCTTGCTGTAGCTGTTTATGGTGTCTGGGAGTTTTTGGGTAGAGTTTTTTGGGTCTTTGAGGTATAGGATTGTGTTGTCTGCAAATAGGGATATTTTGACAGTGTCTTTACCTATTTGTATTCCTTTTATTTCTTCTTCTTGCCTAATTGCTGTGGCTAGGAATTCCAGGACTGTGTTGAAAAGGAGTGGGGAGAGTGGGCACCCTTGTGTCATTCGTGATTTTAGGGGAAATGGTTTCAGTTTTTCTCCATGAAGTAGGATGTTGGCTGTAGGTTTGTCATATGTAGCCTGTACAGTGTTGAGGTCCATTCCTTCCATTCCTAGTTTTCTTAAGAGCTTTTATCATGCAGTGGTGTTGGATCTTATCAGAGACTTTTTCTACATCTGTTGAGGTGATCAAATGGTTTTTGTCTTTGCTTCTATTAATGTGCTGTATTACATTTATAGATTTGTGTATGTTGAACCACCCCTTGATCCCTGGGATGAAGCCGACTTGGTCGTGGTGAATGATCTTTCTGATACGTTGTTGGATTCAGTTTGCCATTATTTTGTTGAGGATGTTTGCATCGGTGTTTATTCAGGAGGTTGGCCCATAGTTCTTCTTTTTTGGAGGTGTATTTGTCTGGTTTTGGGAAGAGTGTAATACTAGCTTCATAAAAGAAGTTAGACAATGCTCTTTCCCTTTCTATTTCATGGAAGAGTTTAAGGAGAGTTGGTATTATTTCTTTTTTAAATGTCTGATAGAATTCAGCAGAGAATCCATCAGGTCCTAGACTTTTCTTTTTTGGGAGACTCTTTATTGCTGCTTCAATTTCATTTTGTGTTACAGATCTTTTCAAGTGATTAATATCCTCTTGGTTCAATTTTGCAATGTCATAAGGATGTAGAAATTTGTGCACTTCATCAAGATTTTCAAATTTTTTGGAATATAGGTTCTCAAAGTAGTCTCTGATGATTTCCTGGATTTCCATCGTGTTTGTTGTTATTTCCCCTTTTGCATTTCTGATTTTACTGATTTGGGTTTTTTCTTTCCTCATTTTAGTCAGGTGCCAATGGTCTGTTTATCGTGTTTATTTTTTCAAAGAACCAGCTTTTTGTTTTTTTTGGTTCTTTGTATGGTTTTTCTTGTTTCTATTTCATTAATTCTGGCCCTTATTTTTATTATTTTTCTCCTTCTGCTTATTTTGGGTTTTGCTTGTTCTTGTTTTTCAATGAGTTTGAGATGTAGCATTAGGTCATTGATTTGAGATCTTTCTGTCCTTTTAATATATACACTCATGGCTATAAACTTTCCTTTAGGACTTCCTTTGCTGTGTCCCATATGATGTGGTTGGTCTTATTTTCATTTTTAATAACTACCAGGAACATGTTAATTTCCTCTTTTATTTCATTGATGACCACTTGATCATTGAGCAATGTGTTGTTCAGCTTGCAATTGTTTGCATGTTTTCTGCTGCTGTTTTTGTTGTTGAGTTCTAGTTTTAATGCATTGTGATTAGATAGAATGCTTGGGATTATTTCTAGTTTCTTATATTTGCTGAGGCCACTTTGTGCCCTGAGATATGATCCATTTTGGAGAAAGTTCCATGGGGTGCTGAGAAGAATGTATATTATGCAGAAGTTGGTTGAAATACTCTTGTAGACATCAACTAGGTCCATTTGATCTATGGTGTGACTTAGTTCTAGAATTTCTTTATTGATTTTTTTGTTTTGATGACCTATTTATTGGTGATGGGGGTATTAAATTCTACTGCTACTACTGTGTTCGAGTCTATATGTGCTTTGAGGTCCTTCAGAGTATGTTTGAGATTGGATGCACTGACGTTGGGTGCATATAGGTTGCTAATTGTTATTTCCTTTTGGTGTATTTTTCCTTAGTATGGAGTGTCCTTTATCTCGTTTGATCAATGTGAATTTGAAGTCTTCTTTGTCTGAGATAAGTATTGCTACTCCTGCCTGTTTTCTGGGGGCCACTGGTTTGGTAAATCTTCTTCTAGCCTTTCACCCTAAGCCAGTGCTTGTTTCTGTCAGTGAGATGGGTCTTGTGTAGACAACAGATTGTTGGATCTTCCTTTTTAATCCAGTTTGCCAGATGGTGTCTTTTGATGGGTGAGTTAAGTCTGTTATCATTCACTGTTAATATTGATAGGTATCTGGTGATTCCTGTCATTTAGTTGTTCTTGTTGTTTAAGGGTTTGATCTTGTCCAGTTGAATCAGTGTTACTTTCTGATTTCTTGTCTTCTCCTGTATTTTGGTGCTGCCTGTCCTCTCATGGTTTTGTATGCTTTTCATTTTCTGTGCGCATGTTGTGATGGTTTGCTGTTCATTTTTCAAATTTGCAGGGCCATTTGACTTTGGATGTTACTTACTGGCTCAGGAGATGAGTTTTGTGGATTGCTACCTGCCCTATTTTAGGCAGTGGCTTATCACCTGCCCCCTGTTGGCCCTCCTGCCTTTCCAGCCTTTGTTTACTGAAACTTCAGGCGGATATTAGCTCCTTGCCCCTCCCTCCTTCTCCCTGTGAGCTTTCAGTTTTCTTCTGCCTCTGCTGTGTGCTATTTTTCAGTTCTTTGTTTATTCAGTTTTTTTTTCCCCCCAGGGATTCAGTCTGCCCAGGGGACTATGCTGGTTTACCCTGGGGGTGCCTGGGGACATACCATATGATGCTTGGTGCTCACCTGTTTGGTCTGCTCAATGTCTCCCAAGCAGGTTTGGAGCTGGTGTCTGGTGGTGGCAGCTCTCCTGTTTTCTCAGTGTAATGTGGCATGGAGAAGTTTTCTACCAGCTAGGGGTTCAGGGTGTCGAAGTGTTGATTCTCTTTGCTGGTAATATTTCCACATTCTGGAAGTGGGAACACAAATGTTGTATAACCTGGAAATGTTACACATCAAAAAGTTGTGTAATATATTTTCAGGTACTGTAACTAAGTTATTAACTATGGAGTTTCTGATTTTGAGCAGCTTGGCTTCTTAGTAACTAAATCAGGATGAATTAATTTTAGATCATGTCTCTGTCGCAAAAATTATTTGGTACATGCTATTTAAGAATATCATAAATATAGCTGGGTACCAATGGCTCATGCCTGTAATCCTAGGTGCTTGGAAGGCTGAGATCCTTCAGGTCTCAGTTTGAGGCCAGACTCATAGCTCATGAGACCCCATCTCAAACAATCAAAAACAACAACAATAAAAAAAATCAGAACAAAATGGATTAGAGGTGAGACCCAAGCAGTAGAGTGCCTGCTTTATGAGTGTGAAGCTTTGAGTTCAAAACCAGAGTCCCATAAAAAAAAAAAAAGAATGTCATAAGTAATATACAGTTTTTCCCTTTTAGGGTTTAATAGTTGAATAGAGAAAATATGTATACACATACATAAAAAATGACAGTTGTAACATAAAGCCAAGAGAAGTGGTAGAGGCAGCTTTCCTTAGTGTTTATATATAGGATGGGGACATTAAAGAAGAGGATATCAGGGAAGGGGCAGTTATAATATTCCTGAACAAGAAGGGAGAATAGGCAAAAGTATTCTGAGCAGAAAAAAAGAACATGATGAGCAAAGTCAGTGAAAATTCATAGCATTTTCATCTGTTTCTGTGGGCATACATGGATGTGTTTGGAAGAATGGGATTTATGGTGATAGAGAGAGAGAGAGAGATAATGGATAAGAAGTTCTGGCTAGGTTGGCTAGTAATGTCCTATTTTAAAGCCATCTAGTATTTTATCTTAAAGGTTCTCAACTCTAAGGTGACCTTCCATTTTCAGATGCTTGTGGAATAGACCTGGATTATTATTATATTTTTGAACAGAGACCCAGAGAGTATCTAAATATGGATTGATCAATGCTATCAGATGTTTGCCATGTCCCTGTAGCTTGCTTAGAGCCAAGTTATGAGGAATTATAGAGATAGTGTACCATTTATTCTGTTGGTCCTGAATTACATAGTTTGGTATTGTACTTTTAATAAGGAAGCATAATAGTCTTCTACAGAAGTAGTTCTTTTTAGATATTTAATTCTTTTATTTTGGTGAACTTATGTATGCATTTTGATTTGTAGATCAGTATTATAATGAAACTAAGGAAATATTAAAATAAATGTAAAAATCCATCAGTAGTGTTGGTGCATACTGTATTATGTTTCTATTACTTTGGATTATACATTTTCTCAAGTGTTATCTTTTACTTTGTTTTGAAGATGATGAAAACTGATGAACTCTTAAATGGTTTTTATGAGTTCCCTATTGATGACAGGTTTTCAGAAATAGGAAAACTAATATTAATCATGCTTACTGACTTCTTAGAAGCATTTATTTTTGTTTGTAATATTTGTGTTGAGCAGTAATGGCAAGGAGTAATGTATATTATAAGCTTGAATATTTTGATGTTTAAAATTTGTTTTGGAAGTCTGATTCAACTTTAAACCTATTAATATTTCATATGTTTATTTTATAGTATATGATAACTGGCAGTCTAAAAGCTGCTAATAGTTTTCATATACAAGAGAAAACCTTGAACCAGAATTGTGTTGTATTTCTTTCATATTTGTATCTATTGGGAATGAATGAAGTTGTTTTATCATTTTTGTTTGTTTTGTTTTGTTTGGTTTTACTGGGGATTGAATCTAAGGCCTTGTCCATATTAGACAAGTGCTCTAACACTGAGCTACATCCCTATCCCAAAGGAATTATTTTTTGCAAACATGTTATGGTTGAATAGATTTAAATAAGATTTCTTCAAGAGAGGCTTAAAGTATAGGTGTTGGTACTGTGAGCTTCTGACAGAAATTGATTTCATTTTGTTCAGTAAAGTTGTATTCAATGAATATATAAGTATTATTTTTTAAAAATAGCTAATCTTTTAATAGCTTTTTATAGGGGACATACATTTGAGTTAAGGGAAAAGCTTTTATCTTTATTTCCCATTGTTTTAAATATTGTTTTACACTTAGCTAGTTTTATTTCTGTTTTCAGTGGCATTTCTCAGTTATACATCCATATATAAGCTTCTTATGTGGAAAATTTGTGAGATTATGGTATATGAAATCAGAAGAAAATTTTGAAGCTATAAAGGAAAAGAAAGCTCACCTGTTACTTTCTGTTGTTTTTAGTTTTTAAAAACCATTACTTCTATTTCACTTTCTATTCCCATGTTTTGATTTTGTTTTATCCAGTCTCTCTCTATACATTTACTTCTGCAACAAATGTATTTATCTTTAAATCTTTAACTCTTCCTTCTTTCATTCATATTATCCAATCTACTCTTTTTCAGTATTGAATGTTAGTAAGTGAATATAGTTGAATCCATTAATATGTTCATTTTTCTCCCATTTTTATTCCCTCAGGCATAATTTTTAGATTTTTTTTTTATGGATAAAGGAGAAAGAGAATGATGGTAGCTGGTTAAAGAAGGTTAAAAAAGCTCATCTTTTAATGTATTGTATAGCCAGCATAAAATAACATTGTTGCTATCTCTCTCTCTATCAATCATCTATACATCATCTATCTATCACCTATCTTTCATCTATCATCTATCTACCTACCTACTAATCTATTTATTTTTTGAGTTGGTTTCTCCCTGGTCTCAAATTCATGATCCTCCTGTTTCAGCCTTCTGAGTAGCTGTGCGTATAAGTGTGGGCTACTGCGTCTGGCTGTTTGATTTAAAGAAATGTTTGTAAAAGTTTTTTTTTGTTGGAATGGACCATCTGCTGCTTATCAGCTGTGTCACTCTGGCACATCTTTTAACCTATCCAAACTTTAGGTTCCTCTTTGCAAAATATGCTAAAAATACCCACCTCTCACATATATTAAGTTCAATAGCATTTTAAGAAATATTTATTGGTAGACTTGTGGCTAATTGAACCCTTTTTTCTGCTCTATAGGATACGTGCAGAGTCTGATTAGACGGGTGGTAAATAATGTAAACATTGTTATAAATAATCTCATATTAAAGTATGTTGAAGATGATATTGTTCTTTCAGTCAACATTACATCTGCAGAATGCTATACAGTGGGTGAATTATGGGATCGTGCGTTCATGGATATTTCTGGTGAGTAAATATCAAGAGGATAGTTTGTATTTTTCCATAAGTAAAATGATTGCCTTGATTTCTTAACACTTTTTTTGACCACTGGCTTTTATGGTAAATCTAATGAAAGCTTTATAACTATAGTGTTTGAAAAGTGTTCATATGTAAAATTTACAGCAGGTTAATACAAGCCTAGATTTAAAAAACTCCACATTTTTAGCTAGGTGCTGGTAGCTCATGCCTGTAATCCTGGCGACTCAGGAGGCAGAGATCATGAGGCTCACAATTTAAGGCTAGCCTGGGCAAATAGTTCGAGAGACCCTATCTTGAAAAAACTTATCACAAAAAAGGACTTATGAAGTGACTCAAGGTGTAGACCCTGAGTTCAAACCCTAATAATGAAAAAAATAAGCAACCTAATAAATACATTCTTGTTTCTTTCTTTTTCTTTTTGTTGGTGTGGGAGTACCATGCTTGCTAGGCAGTCTCTCTACCACTTGAACCATACCTCCAGCCCAAGATTCTTAATTTTCATTCCTTCTTACCTATCATGTGCTAATTGCAAATATGATGTAAATATTTTACAATGTCATGGGTTGTATTAATAAAAATTAAATGATAATCATTTAAAAATTTTAATGTTTTTGAAGGGAGAAAGGGAGCATATTGCTTTTACATAGTTTATTAATGTTAATATATCTGATTTATGTTTTAGTCTTGCATATTCTAGAGCACAATTGGAAATTTTTTGATTACCTGAAGCCTCTTTTAACTGTTGCTTGCTACATTCTTCTACTTATCTTAAAAGAACTATTAAGTGAAAATATAATTTTAATAATTATTATTTATTCCTCTTATGTTCTGTATGGTAGGCAGTATGCAAAGTATTGAAAATATAGCTGTGAATGAGAGATACTACTTCAGTTTGTCAGGGGAGATGCTAATAAGTAAAAAATTTGTTGGAAAATGTTCTGATAGGGTAAGGAATGGTTTTTTTTAGGGGGGGCAAGTAAAGACTATGGTGAGTGCCTTTTATGTGTGACTTGCCATGGTGTGTATTTGTTTATGGTATTATTAGCACCAATTTTGAATTCTGCCTGTACCACTTAGTAGTGTATGACCTTGGGTGAATTATGTCTGTTTCTGAGTTTCCTCATTAGTAAAACAAGACTAACATAAGTCCTTTCTTATAGATTTATTTTTATTAAATGAGTTAATGCACTGACTTATGAAGTATAACGTTAGTGCTAAAAATGAGTTGCTATTGTTTAATATTCATTTTTCTAATTCTCCTAATTCCATCTATGGAATACTTAGTATACTTAATTCTTACTCATTTACTTGTACATTCATGTATTCATCTGATCTTGCGCACAGATACATGAGCACATTAGCAGTAATGATAATTCTGCTAGTATGGAGCACTAGTGGTGGAGGGAAGAGTCAAATCAAGATTTTTCAAATCCTAGTTCAGGACTCTTTCTAATTCGCTATAAATTTCCAAAGTAACATTTGCATAATTTCTGTATTAAAACTAAAAGTTACAAGATCAGGATTAATCTGCATTTTCAAAATATGAAGACTGAACCTTCGAAAACAGACAAAAATCAATGTATATTTCTGTTCTGCTAGTTTCATGACTTAACTAGACAGGTACTTGAAACTTAATTTTACTTTGCTCTAGACCTTTAACTAAGACTTAATAAAATGAATGTACAAGCAAATGAGTAAGAAATAATAATAGCAGCAAATAAGATTCATGGAGCAGTTAAGAATATGATGTTAGTGTTGTTTTACAGTGCTATTATTTTTATTAGTATTTTTACTAATAAATAATAGTTGCCTTTTCCTCTGATTTTCCTTTTAACCTAAAATGTTTTTCTTTTCTTTTTAGCAACTGATCTTGTGTTAAGAAAGGTTATCAATTTTTCTGACTGTACAGTTTGTCTTGATAAACGAAATGCCAGTGGTAAAATAGAATTTTACCAGGATCCTTTATTATACAAATGTTCCTTTAGAACCCGCCTGCATTTTACATATGATAACCTGAATTCCAAGATGCCATCCATTATTAAAGTAGGTGTCTCCCTTTTTCTAGTAAAGTTGCATGTCTATTTTGTTTATTGACTCTTGGGTGTGCTAATTATAACAAAAAAAATCAAAGAAATTAACCTCGTAAATACATATGCTGTTTATTTTATAAAACAACTTTAAATGTACTTATAATTTTTATGCTTATATTTATAATTATTTATATAATGCATCCTACTACACATATTTTGGACATAACTTTTTGTAACAATAATTTCCTTTTTAAGTTTGTGTAGCTGTTTTTTCAGTGTTTCTTTAACTAGACAGAAGAGTTGTTATTAGAAAGTAGCATGAGGCACTGGGTTCAATCTCCAGGCCCACTCTCAAAAAAAAAAAAGTGTTTATACCTTTTAGTTGACTGGTTATCAGTAATCTATATTTTTAATCCTCGTTATATCCAGTATGATCTGACTAGTTGTTTTCTCTTTCTTACGTAATTTTATAAGGCTTGATGTGCTTATCTAAAGAAGTTTTACCTTTTGAAGCTTGTTCGTGGTAGTGCATGGATCCCCACACTAGGGAGGCTTGAGGCATGAGGATTCCAAGATGAAGGCTACCTGGCCTACATAGTGAGACCTTGTCTCACAACAAAACAAAATAAAACAAACAAACGGGAACAACTAAAAGAAGTGTTAGTTTTGTTCCATGGTTTTAAAATGTAAATAAAATTTTAGCATATGAGAGTTTTCCAAGACAAGTCCTTGATACAGGTGAAAATTTTGTTCTCTAAGGTAGTGGTATACATTTCCAATATATATACTTTATATGTAAGCATAAATCCTGTCACCATTTGTTACTTAACAGTTTTCTTAACATTATCTGTCTCTCTTTTTCTTGGAAGAATTCACACAAAGACTTGTTACTTTATTAACTAAGTTTTAATGTGTAATAAATTTTTATTATTGAATTACTTGCCTTTGATACCACATTTCTATGATAGAAGGACTTGTCCTAAGTCTGACAGTGGCATTTTATATTTGAATGTGGCTATATAAAAATTAGGTTTTTTTTAACATTTTGTTTTATTAAAATGTATTATTTTTTGTAACTTTGCCATATTTTATATTTGTACATAAAATTGACTTGTTTTCTTGATAATTTGTATTTTACTTTCCAGTGCATATAATGCATACTTACTTGTTTTTTAACTGTACTGGGATTTGAAATCAGGGGCATGTACTGGCTAGGCAGGTGCTTTATCACTTTAGCTATGCCCCACCCTTTTTTTGCTTTAGTTATTTTTTTAGGTAGAGTCTCACATTTTTGCCCAGGACTGACTTCAGACCACAGTTGTCCTATCTGTGGTCTCTGCATAGTTGGGAACACAGGCACATGCCACTATGCTCAGCTTGCAAGCTTCTTTCTTTCCTTATTTATTTATCTAGGCGGTACTGGGGGTTTGAACCCAGGGCCTTGTGTTTTCTTGGCAGGTGTTCTACCACTTGAGCCACTCCGCCAACCCTTTTTGTGTTTTGAGATAAGGTCTCCTTTTATGTGTGGGCTGACCTGACCACAGTCCTCCTGTTTGTGCATCCCTACATATCTGGGATGACAGGCATGTACTGTCATTCCCAGCCATTGGTGATGATGGGGTCTTGAGAACTTTTTTTCCTAGGCTGTCCTCTATACATGATCTCTACTTCCCTAAGTAGCTGGATTATAGACGTGAGCCTTGAGTTAATTTCTTTGGAAAGATAAGCATGCAAACCTTTTAATACAATGATATTTATATCCCTTGTCTCTGGAAAATGAGCATATTTTCTTAAATCTTAGATCTACACTAAATTTGGGGAATGTGAAGATAAATTTAAAAAGTATATACTAATGAGGCAAGGTCTTGCTATGTAGCAAGGCTAGCTTGGAATTTACTATGTAGCCCAGGCTGGCCTTGCACTTGCAATCTTCCTGTCTCAGCCTTTCCATCACAGTTATGTGCCACCATGCCTTGGCTCAAAACATGTTTTGTTTCATTTTTCTGTGTTTTGAGACAGGGTCTCACAATGTAACCTAGGCTGTCCATGAACAAACTATGTATCCTAGGGTGACCTCAAGCTCATGATCCTTTGCTTCAGCCTCCTGACTGCTGGGATTAAATGCATGAACCACTATATCTGGCACCAAATATAGTTTGAAAGCAAGTAAAGAACGCATGGAATTAAGGATATAATGTAATTTTAGTGCAAATTTAATTGTCCATTCTAGGATTTGACTAAATTAGAGGAAAATATTAAAATAAATCAACAAAGAAAAACTTAGTATTGGCAGGCATGTAAGTAAATATTGTCTCAAAATTGATTAGCCATGACATTTCATTGTAAAAATGTGTCTTAACATAAATAAGCTTGTTGGTATGTAGTTTTTGACCGTCTAAACTACCACATATACCATTATGTTATGCTCAACTGAAATAATTTTTTAAAGTTTTTTAAAATTAATATTGTGATACAAAATTTGCCATTTTGAGTTAGATCCATCATTCTTCCAATTCTGGTTCTAGGAAATATGTGTTAAATGGGTGTGGTTAACCTTGATTACCTCAAACACAGGGTTTTCCCCAAAATGTTCCAGATACCTTATTTTTTTTTTTTTTTAAGAAAACTTTCACATATGCTTGTTTAAGTGACTTTTGAATTTATTTATTTATATTGTAATTAAGATTTTATAATTTTTTAATCTTTTGTATGTAAGATGTCCTAGAGATAATAAAACTTATGAGAAATCAATCACGTGGATACATAATTAATATAATTGTTTCCTTATTTTTTAAAGTGTGCATTTTTTCAGGGGAAGGAAAGTCTGTATGTAAAACATTGAACACATCTTTGGTTAATTACTTAGGAAAGACTTCTATTGCTGTAAATATCTTATTAATGAGTTTCAACTTAAGACTGGTAATCTTTGTTGCAAAATTGTTTCCAGGAAAGTTTAAGCAGCATGTACACCATGTCTATTGAGAGGAGTGCCTATATTATATTCTTGCTAGCCTTAAATATCAAATTTTTAAAAACTGTGAGCTTGTTGAGCATAAAAAACATCTAACTGACATTTATTAGTGAGTTAGATATTTGAAGATATTTTCAAGTGGCTATTTAATTGTTGAACTATTCATTCAGGTTCTTTTTCCATTTTTCTGTTGATTTATTTAAAATTGATTTTTTTCTGTTGATCCAAGCTTGATCTTTTTTTTTTTCTTTTATTGTTGTGATGAGTGGGGTTACATTGTGGCATTTACACAAGTTCTTATAATGTATCAAATATATCATACATGAATTCACTGCCTCCTCCATTCTCCTTCCCCCCACCAATTCCTGAAGTAGTTTCAACAGGTATCATTTTTGCATTTACTTACATGTGTACACATTTTATTTCACCGTATTCACCCTCCTTCCCAACTTTCCTCAACACCTCTCCCCCTCACTGGTGCCAGCCCTCCCTCCTGGGCAGGACTTGTTCCGCCCTCCTGTTCTCTGATTTTCTAGGAGAGAAACAAGAAAAGATGAAATGATAAACATGATATTTTAGCTTGTGATAAAAGTAACTATGCAGGGAGTTTCCTTGTGATATTTCCATTGGTTTATCTCTTCTAATTCTCTTTATTAGAATTAGAACTAGAAAGGAACCTTAGTTCCTTTCTTATGGTAGTTTCAGTCAGTTTAAGATTTCTGTATTTATTCCTGTATAGTGAGTATAAAGAATTTTTGATATGCATAATAAGGATGGGTTCTTTGTCTATCATTGGTTTTGCTAAGATTGCTTATCATTGGTGTTATTGGCACAATATAGTATTTGAAAGGATGTGGCACAGAAATCTCAAGATTTCTTGAATGTATAAGCCAGCTGTGGTGGTGTCTAGTACCATTTGCAGTCCCAACTCCTGCTTGAGGCAGGAGGATCATGAGTTCCAGGCCAGCCTGGGCCATATGGTGATACTCTGTCTCAAAACAAACAAACAAATACAAATAGATAAACAAGTCTCAAAGCTTAACATTTCTACTTACTCCTCTGCTCTTGTCCCCATTTTCTTACTTCTTTCAGGCTTATTCAGTGGGTGATTTTTTTTAGGTCAGTTTAAAATCTGTGGATGTATTTGAAATCTAATATTTAATTCCCCTCCCATATACTTTTTCTTCCCTTGCTAAATACAACATTTTTGTGTCTTAAGTCCTAAAAAATATGATTACCATTATTTCTTTTCCATTTTTCATATATACTTAAATACCATTTCATCAAAATAAACCTTCTAAGAGACTTGACTTTATGGCTTAATTGGTTTTATTCCATGTTTATATAGGAAACCATTACACTAAAGCTGTGTTTAGTTTCCATTGATGTCTCTTTTATTAAGGAGAACCTTGAATGCTATCCATCCTATTTTGTAGTTATCAGTCTTATTTTTTTCTTTTAACTGATTCATGTGATAAATTTTATGTCATGTTTAAATATATTTAAAATTTGTCTAAAAACTTTCTTGAATATATTTAATTTGCTTTTATGTATTTGACAGTAAATTTTTTATTATTTCCATACTTCAACAGTTATAATATTAGTTTTTTGCCAATGTGGTTTTAGGATGCTTATTTATTCTTTTAGGTTAATAAAACTGATAATAGTGATTAAAGTTATACTAGAATGATATTACGAAGCTTTTGTTATTCTTGGGTTTGAGAAAGATCTTTCTGTTATTTTGAAAGAGAAGCACTATCATTCTTTAGTTACATAACTTTTGGTTACATAGTTTTTCTTTTGGATTAGTTATCTGGAAATCTAATGTGAATATATCTTCTGAGTGTGAATTCTATTTGTATATACATAATTTGGCTTTATTTAGATTTTGTCTAAAGTTTTTTGATCATCACAGCAAAATTATCTACTTATCTTAAAGGTTATTGCCCTTAAAAATGTTTTTGTTTTTTCAAAATACAGATTCATACCTTAGTGGAGAGTTTGAAACTTTCTATCACAGATCAACAACTACCTATGTTTATCCGTATAATGCAGCTTGGGATTGCTCTTTACTATGGTGAAATAGGCAGTTTTAAAGATGGTGAAATAGAAGACCCTATTTGTCACAGTAAAGATATGTTAGGAAACATTGCAGGTAAGTATAACCAAAACTTAATTTAGAACTATACATCTTACAAAGTGTTTTAAAGTTTCCCAATGGAAACTTTAAAAAATGGAATAGATTGAGTTAAGCACTGTTTTCATGTGATCAAATGATTGTATTTTGGTTGTTTTGCTCTAGTTTGATTTTTATCTACATGCTGAATGTTATTTTGATTTTCGTATTTCAGTGTACTAAAATAATATTTCTAATAGATACATGTGTTCAGAATGTATATTTACTAAAAGTCAAAGTTTTACAAACTCAGGATATCCTGGTAAATGAATGTATTGGTAATTTTTCTGTAAAAGCTCACCAAGAGTTATTTAATTGAGCTCTTTTTAAAGTTAATTCATTTTGCTACAATTTTACTAAAGCTTGTGTATAAGAAGACATCATTGGTAATGTGGAAAAATACTAAGATAAATTAGATGTGTTCTCTTAAAATCTTAGGCTCAAATAATAAATAACTATGAACAGAACTATGATGTACTACATATTGGTAGAATGTTTCATAAACAAAGTTATGACTGCTCTGAAGTGGAAAAATGACAAAAAGTAATTTTTGACTAGGTATTGGTCTTGTGTCTCAGAAACAGTTTTAAGAAGATAATTTATTGCCATAGATGGAACCTTAAGAGAAGAGCATTAGGACACATAACTCAGTTTACAAATGGGCAAATATACATTTCTACAAAGGTAAAACAAATGGCCAATTACCACACGAAAAGATACTCATCATTAGTTATGAGAGGAATGCAAATTAAAACTTCCAAGAGTTCACAGCCATTAGGATTATTATAATAAAAAAGTCACATAATAAGTGTTGTTCAGGATGTAGAGAAATTGAAACCCATCTATGTTGCTTGTGGAGAAAATGTAAAATTATGTACCCATTTTTGGAAAACAATTTGGCACCTTTTTAAAAACTTGAGTGTACTATTGTTATATGACCCAGCATTTCTACTCCTACATATATATCAAGAGATCTAACATGTAGACATAAAAAATTAAACATGAGTGTTCCTAACAGCATTATTTGTAATAGTCCCAAATTGAAAAGAGAAAAAAAAAAAAAAAAACCAAATGTCTACCAGATGTTGAATGGCTAAACAGTTGTTTATATAGGCACACTGGAATATTATTCAGCCATGCAATGAATGGTCTGGTATGTCTTACTACATAAATGAATATTGAAAATGTTAATGTTATCTTAAGCAATAGTAGCCAGTCAGATTGTATGAATTGTCCAGAATAGGCAGTTCTGTAGAGGCAGAATGTAACCAGGGAGAACAATTGCAATTAGGTGGGTTTCCTATGATGATAATGTCCTAAAATTAGATAGTGGTTCTGGTTGTTCAACTTTATTTCTATACTAAAATCCACTGAATTGTATGTGTTCCAAGTGTGAATTTTATGGCATTTAAACTTTATCTCTTTAGTTTTTGAAGTGAAAGTTACAAAGTGAAATGTATAAATCTTAAATATACTTACATATATTTGTAACTCAGACTGACTTCGAATTTGAGGTTCTCTTGGCTCTGCTTCTCCAATGTTGGGATTATAGGTATGAAACACTATCCTTGGCTCTGTTCATTGAGTTTTGAGAAATGCATACATTTGTGTGATGTAAAACACCAATATATAGTTCATTAACACCTTAAAAGCTCCTTTTACTCTTAGTTTTAGTAATTTACCCTCTACCTACCTGCCTCTACTCTGTAAACTGTTCTGATTTTTTTTTTTGCAAAATAGATTAGTTTTGTTCATTCTAGAATTTCATATAAATAGAATTATACAGTACTAGTACATTAGTACAACATTTCTTTTGTGAAAGGTTTCCTTCATTCAGTCTAATATTTTTGGGATTCATCTATATTGTATTATCAGTCACTGTTATAGATTGAATATGGAATATCCCCCCCAAATTCATGTTATGAAGAGTTGATCTGCAATGCAAAGCTCAGAAGTGGGGCTTTTGGGAAATGATTGGCTCCTCAGGGCTCTGACCTAATCAGTGGATTAATTCATTGATGGATTCATAATCTGATGGCTTTTTTGGGAGGTGGCAGAAACTAGGAGGTGGGGCCTGGTTGGAGAAAATGGGTCACTAGGAGGTATGCCTCTGAAGGGCATACCTTGTCTCTAGTCCCTTCCTGTTTCTCCTGGCTGCCATGAGGAAGCTGCTTTCCTCTGCTATTCCCTGCTGCCATTATGTTCTCCCTCATATTTCAGTTCCATAGTAATGGAGCCAGTCAACCATAGACTGAAACCTCTGAAACTGAGTCAAACTAAATCTTTCCTACAATAATCTGTTTCTCTTGGTTATTTGTCACGGTGACGAAAAGTCTAAATAGTATAGTTCTTCTTTCCTTTTTATTGCTAGCAACATTGTCTTAACATACAATAGTTTATTTAGCCATTTCCTCATTGATACATAGGGAGTTTCTAGTTGTTGGACCGTGTATAGGTTTTTCCTATTATAAATAAAGCTTTTTCCGACATTTTTGTACAAGTTTCATGTAGACTTGTGCTATTCTTTCTTAGGTAAAATACCTAAGAGTAGTATTATATGTTTAGTTTTTAAAGAAACTACCTGTGTAAGTCAGCTTTACACTGAAACAAGTTCCTGAGATAATCAACTTATAAAAACAGGTTTATTTTGGCTCACAGTTTTGGAGGTTTCATTTCAGAATTGTTGAGCTCCATTTGCTTTGGGCCTGTTGAAAGGTAGTACATCTTGATGGGAGTAGATAGTAGAGCAAACCAGTCACCTCATTTCATGACTAGGAAGTGAAAGGAAGTATGAGTAAGGGTTGGAGTTCCACTATTCCCTTTGTAGACATGATACAAAGACCTCTGACTAGGACACACATCTTAAAGTTGCTACCACCTCTAAGGAGCAGGACTCGGGAAGCAAGCATTTAAAGTATGAACCTCTGGGGACACTTATCCAAACCATAGCACTATCTGACCTATTTTTCAAAGTAGTTTTTTACCATTTTATATTCCTATCAACAGAGAATGAGAGTTCTAGTTGCTCCTTATAAAATTTGGTAGCATCAGCACATTTTTATTTTATTCTGATGAATATGTTGTAGCTCATGGTTTTAGCTTGCATTCTTTTTTATTTATTCATATGTGCATACATTCTTTGGGCCAGTTCTTCCTGCCCCACCCTCCGTGCCCCATCACCCACCCCTCCCATCCTCTCCCATCCCACTTGCTTCTAGGCAGAATCTGTTCTGCCCTCTTCTCCAATTTTGTTGAACAGAGGACATAAACAATAATAAGAAAGACATAGCTAGCTATTTATTTGCTAGTTTGAGATAAGGATAGCTATACAGAGAGATTCCTAGCATTGCTTCCATGCACATGTGTATTACAACCCAAATTGGTTCATCTCTACCAGACCTGTTCACTGCTTCCCTAGTGACCTCTTGTCAGTTTAAGATTACTATATTAGCTCCTCTGCAGTGGGTGTTTCAAGTTTTGGGTTTCCTACCTTTCCTATTCCTGCTGTATGTGTTCTCCCCTTAGCTTGGGACCCATGTCTAATAATATTACTGCATTTGTTTTATGTCTAAAGTCTGCATATGAGGGAGAACATAATGATTTTTGGCCTTCTGAGCCTGGCTAACTTTGCTTAAGATGATGTTCTCCGGTTCCATCCATTTACTAGAGAATGATAAGATTTCATTCTTCTTCATGGCTGATAAAATTCCATTGTGTATAAATACCACATTATCTTAAGCCATTTGTCAGTAGTGGGGCATCACGGCAGTTTTCATAACTTGGCTATTGTGAATAGCATTGTAATAAGCATGGGTGTGCAGTTACCTCTGCAGTAACTTGAGTCGCATTATTTGCATATATTCCTAGGAGTGGGACTGCTGGATCATATGGCAGATCTATGTTTAGTTTTTTAAGAAGTCTCCATGTTGTTTTCCAGAGTGATTGTACTAGCTTACATTTCCACCTGCAGTGTATGAGGGTTCCTTTTTCCCTACATCCTCCCCAACATTTGTTGTTGTTGGTGTTTTATTTATTTATTTACTTATTATTCATATGTGCACACAATGCTTGGGTCATTTCTCCCCCCTCTCCCCACCCCCTCCCTTATTACCCACCTCACCTCCTCCCTCTCCCCCCTACCCCCTTGATACCCGGAAGAAACTATTTTGCCCTTATCTCTAATTTTATTCAAGAGAGAGTATAATCAATAATAGGAAGGAACAAGGGTTTCTGCTAGTTGTGATAAGGATAGTTATACATGTGTGTTACCTTCTATGTTAATTCTTCTTGATCTAACCTTTTCTCTGTTCCTGGTCCCCTTTTCCTATTGGCCTCAGTTGCTTTTAAGGTATCTGCTTTAGTTTCTCTGCATTGAGGGCAACAAATGCTAGCTAATTTTTTAGGTGTCTTACCTATCCTCATGATACTGATGGTGTCTTATTTGATATCTTATTCGGAATGAATTAAATAGTAGTTGGAATCTAAACCTTCTGTCTTCCAGTGCATAACCAATAAAATTTCTTTTTTTCTTTCTCATCTTCAGAATAAGAAAAATATGGTCTTCTGTGCTAATAAGAAAGAGTCACTAACAGTATTATTTTTCTTAACTACTTTGGTTGTTTGGGATAATTCTTGTTTTTGTAGATGCATTTTGCATAGAAACATTTGCCATTTTCTGCCAACTGGGTGGGTGCATCACAAAATGAAGAATTTTTCTTGGACCTTTTTTGGCAATATGTTTCATAGCAAAGTCAGTCTTTTGACACATTAGCTTTTTTTTTTTGGTGAGGTAGATTGTTTTGTTTTTTTATGTGCAGTTCAGAAACTATTGTCCACTTATCCTACAGAAAGATATTGACAAAGTACAACATAAAGAACCTTGAGAGTGGTAATACTAAACTATTGATTGTAAGCAGTAATAATCCATGTATGTTTTGTTAATAGCTTTTATTAGAAATACGTAGCAGGAAAACTTTTTAAGGAATTTTCATTTCTCTAGTTTTCTTAGTTAAATCCTCTTGATTTACTTAACATTCCTTTATTTTGATTGATAGGTGCTGAAGATGAAGCAAGAATAGATATGCAATATGCTGCTCAGTACAAAGGCCAAGACTCATATTTACAACAGGTTGATGAGCAGCCACAGGGATGGGTATCCTGGGCCTGGTCATTTGTGCCTGCAATTGTGAGTTACGATGATAGTGAGGAAGACTACCTTGGGAGTGATTCTGCATCAACCATGCATCAGCAAAAAGCACAGACTTTGAAGGATCCTATTGTTTCTGTGGGATTTTACTGTACAAAGGCCACTGTGACTTTCAAAGTAGGTCTCCTTTCTTTTGCTGCTAATATCTGTCTACTTTAATACTTTAAATTTGATTCTTAGTAAGATTCTGGCTGAACTAAAAGATTGTTTTTGTACTTAGCCGACATAACATAGTTCTAACAATTCTTCGTAAAATTACATCATTCCTCCAGATGAGTTCTTTGCATTTTGCTTCATTCCTGTCCTCTTCATTTTTATTGATGGGAGGGGCAGTACTAAGTTTTGAACTCAGGACTTTGCGCTTGGTAGGTAGGTGCTTTACCACATAAGCCAGGCACCCAACCTTTTTGCTTTATGTATTTTTTTTGAGTAGCTCTCACATTTAAACCTAGTCTGGCTTGCAGCGTGACCCTTCAATTTATGCTTCCTTCATAGCTGGGAAGACAGGAGTATGCCACACCATGCCCAGCTTTTATTGATTGAGATCGGGATCTCAGGAACTTTTTCCCAGGTTTTCTTGAACCATGGTCCTCTGATCCCTGCCCCCTGAGTAGCTAGGATTAGAGTTGTGAGCCCCTGTGCTTGGCCTGATTCCTCCTTATCTTCTAGATAAGGCTGTCTCCACTTTTTTTTTTAATTGGCTTCATGGACATTTTTTTTTGGTCCCTTGTCATATAAATATGTTTAATATTTCCAGTAGAGAAATGCACATCAAAAATTCTCCGTTGAATTCATGTATTACTATAGTTACTATTTTATTTCTGTGATCATAACAAAATTTATTGACGTGTTAATTATATATGAATGAAGTTCAGTGTGATATTTCCAGTCATTCATATAGCATGCACCAATCGCATTCAACCACTCTTTATTCCTCACATCTTCCCATAAATTTCTCAACCTCTAGCAACCACTGTTCTACTTTCAGGTTCAGTTTTTTAGTTTCCACATGTGAGGGAGAACATGTAGTGCTTGTCTTTTTCTAACTGGCTTGTTTCACTTAGTATAATGTCCTCCAGTACCATCTATATTGCTGCAAATGGCTGTATTTCTTTATTTTTAAGGGTCAAATAATATTCCATTGTGTATATATACTACTGCTTTTTAAAAAAATTTATTCGCTCACCTGTTTATGGGCACTCAACTGATCTGAACAATTGTGGATAGTGCCACAATACGTATGCAGGTATCTCTTTAGTATGCTGAGTTAATTTTTTTTGAATATATACCTTAAGTGGGATAGTTGAATCATATGGTAGATGTAATTTTAATTTTTGAGGAACCTCCATATTGTTCTCCATCATGCCTGTATTAATTTACATTCTCATCCACAGTATATAAGAATTCCTGTTTCCTTCATACCTTTATTAGCATTTTGTAAAATAATTTCTGTAAATGGCCTGTTATATATAATTTCTTTCTTTTGTCACCTGTTTTTCACTCTTTAAGACAATCTAATTTCTTATTTAGGTCCTTTCCTGACTCTATTTTCAGTGTTATATAACATACTTTGATCATTTCTATTAAAATGCTTGTAAAATATATTTTTAAAATAGATCATATAAAGTACATATTCAGAAAGAATAGTAAAATGAATATTGCTTTACTTAAAAAATATAAAGTACTAGTACTTTATGATTAAAATTGGCATTTTCTCTGTTTCTGTTTACTGGCTGCTCTGATACGAGATGCTCTGTTTTACCATGCTCTCCCATGACAATGAATTGAAATCTCTGAAACCATTAGCTAAAATAATCATTCCTCTGACAGTTATTTTTCCTAGGCATTAGTAACAGTGATGGCAAGTCTGACTAAAGCCATGATATCTGAAGAATCTTAGTTGGAATTGGTTAAATGCAAATGGGATGACAGTTGGGAGTGTAAAATGATACATTCACTGTGGAATATAGTTTGGCAGTTCCTCAAAATGTTAAATAAAACTTCTGTATAATGTAGCAGTCTTCTCTTGGAAACAGTTGAAATATTTATCAATGGATGAATGAATAAATTGTGTTAAATACATGTGATGGAATATTATTCAGCCATAAAAAGAATAAACTTCTGATATGTGCTAGAAAACTTTTGCTAAGTGAAATAAGCAAGGCATAAAAGGGCAAATATTGTATGATTATAGTTAATTAAGTATTTAGAACAGGAAAATTCACAGTGACACAGTATAGAATAGAGTTCCAGAGTCTTGGAGGATTAGAGTAGGGGTTTGTGCCTAATGCATGGGATGTTGTTAAAGTTGTGGAAATAGGCAGTGGGGATTATTGTACAACACTGTTTACTTAGTACCACTGAGTTTTACACTGATAAATAGATAAAATGGTAAATTTTGTAATTTTTCCATGCAAAACTATACATATAAAATGCAAATGGGAGTATAGAAATTAATGAAACAGAAGACTCTTTAAAAAAGTTTTGTTAAAAAGGGAATTATAGAAATGGGGAGACAAAAAACTGGTTGGGAAAGTGGTGTTCAAAGCCTTTTTTAAAGATGAGGTAGTTGTGAAATGCTTTTTTGGTGATACTAGTGATCTAGTAGAGAGGAGAAAATTGATGTAGGCAGAGGGGTTTATAGGGGTTAGTTATGTGTAGTTAATAGTGTTGGCACGTTTTGTAGGACTGTTCATTAAGGAGATTGGCCTATAGTTCTTTTTGGAAGTGTCTTTGGCTGGTTTTGGGATGAGTGTAATACTGGCTTCATAAAATGTGTTAGGCAGTTTTCCTTCCCTTTCTATTACATGGACCAGTCTAAGGAAGGTTGGTATCAGTTCTTCTTTAAAGGTCAGATAGAATTCAGCAGAGAATCCATCAGGTCCTTGACTTTTCTTTTTTGGGAGACTCTTGATTGCTGCTTCAATCTCATTTTGTGTTATAGATCTATTCAGGTGATTAATGTCCTCTTGGTTCAGTTTTGGATGATCATAAGTATCTAGAAATCTGTCCATTTCTTTAAGATTTTCAAATTTATTTGAATATAGGTTCTCAAAGTAGTCTCTGATGATTTCCTGGACTTCGATGGTGTTTGTTGTTATCTCCCCTTTGCATTCCTCATTTTACTGATTTGGGTATTTTCTCTCCTCATTTTAGTCAGGTTTGCCAGGGGTCTATCGATCTTGTTTATTTTTTCAAAGAACCAACTTTTTGTTTCATTAATTCTTTGTGTGTTTTTTTTGGTTTCTATTTTGTTGATTTCAGCTCTTATTTTTATTATTTCTCTCATATTTGTCTTGGGCTTTGCTTGTTCTTGTTTTTCTAGGAGTTTGAGCTGTAGCATTGGGTCATTGATTTGAGATCTTTCAGTCTTTTTAATATATGCACTCATGGCTATAAACTTTCCTCTGAGGACTGCCTTTGCTGTGTCCCATAGGTTCCAGTAGGTTCTGTTTTCATTTTCATTGATTACAGGAACTTTTTAATTTCCTCTTTTATTTCATCGATGACCCATTGTTCATTAAGCAATGAGTTATTCAGTTTCCAGCTGTTTGCATGTTTTTTGTCTTTATTTTTGTTGAGTTCTAGTTTTATTGCATTGTGATCAATTAGAATGCATGGTATGATTTCTGTTTTCTTATATTTGCTGAGGCTTGCTTTGTGCCCTAGGATATGATCTATTTTGGAGAAGGTTCCATGGGCTGCTGAGAAGAATGTATACTGTGTAGAAGTTGGGTGAAATGTTCTGTAGGCATCAACTAGATCCATTTGATCTATGGTATATTTTAGATCTAGGACTTCTTTATTGATTTTTTGTTTGGATGACCTATCTATTGATGATAATGGGGTGTTAAAGTCTCCCACGACCTTTGTGTTGGAGTTAATATATGCTTTTAGGTTCTTTAGGGTATGTTTGATGAAATTGGGTGTGTTGACATTGGGTGCATATAGGTTGATAATTGTTATTTCCTTTTGGTCTATTTCCCCTCTTATTAGTATGTAATGTCCTTCTTCATCTCGTTTGATCAATGTAGGTTTGAAGTCTACTTTGTCAGAGATAAGTATTGCTACTCCTGCTTTTATTCGGGGGCCATTGGCTTGATAAATCTTCTTCCAGCCTTTTCTCCTAAGCCTATGCTTATTTCTGTCAATGAGATGGGTCTTCTGTAAGCAACAAATTGTTGGATCTTCCTTTTTAATCCATTTCGTCAAGCAGTGCCTTTTATGGGGGAATTAAGTCCGTTAACATTAAGTATTAGTACTGATAGGTATTTGGTGATTCTTGTCATTTAGTTTTCTTAGTTGTTTGAAGGTTTGATTATGTGTAGCTAATTTGAGGTTACTCCCTACTTTCTTGCTTTTTCTTTTCTTGTAGTTTGGTGCTGCCTGTTCTTTCATGGTTATGTTGGGTTTCAGTTTATGTGTGCAGAATCTCTTGAAGAATCTTTTGTAGTGGTGGCTTTGTGGTCACATACTGTTTTAGTTTCTGCTTATCATGGAAGACTTTTATTGCTCCATCTATTTTGAATGATCGTTTTGCTGGGTAGAGTATCCTGGGGTTGAAGTTATTTTCATTCAGTGCCCGGAAAATCCCACCCCAAGCTCTTCTTGTTTTCAATGTTGAGAAGTCTGGTGTGATTTTGATGGGTTTACCTTTGTATGTTATTTGCTTTTTCTCTCTTACAGCCTTCAGTATTCTTTCTCGGGTCTCTGTACTTGTTGTTTTAATGATAATATGCTGTGGGGTAGTTCTATTTTGATCTGGTCTGTTTGGTGTTCTGGAGGCTCCTTGCATCTGTGTGGGAATGGATTTCTCTAGATTTGGGAAATTTTCTGTTATCATCATTTTGTTGAATATGTTACGCATTCCCTTTGCTTGTACCTCTTCTCCTTCTTCATTGCCCATGATTCTCAGGTTTGGTCTTTTGATGGAGTTGGTGAGTTCATGCATTTTCTTTTCACAGGTCTTGTGTTGTTTAACTAATAGTTCTTCAGCTTTTCCTTTAATTACCATTTCATCTTCGAGTTCTGAGAATCTGTCTTCTGTTTTTCTATTCTGCTGGATTGGCCTTTTGTTTTGTTTTTATTTCTGTTGCATTCTTTTTTTCTGAGGTTTTCCATATCCCAAGTTTCTTCCTCTTTAATGTTGTCTATTTTTGTCCTGAGTTCATTTATCTCTTTATTAATCATGTTCTTTGTTTAACTTTGCTGTTTATACAGTGCTTCTATGCTTTCTTTTATTTCTTCTTGTGCTTTCTCAAATTCTCTGTCTTTGTTGTCTTGGAATTTCTTGAGTGTCTTCTGTACATTTTGGTTGACCATATCCAGTATCATCTCTATAACATTCTCATTGATTATTTGTAGGATTTCTTCTTTCAGGTCATTCTTTTGGGCTTCATTGGGTTCTTTGGCACAATTTATCTTCGTTTTTTTTGAGTCTGGATCTGAGTATTTGTTTTCTTCATTTCCCTCTGGTTCTTGTACTAATGTTTTTCTGTTGGGAAACTGGTTTCCCTGTTTTTTCTGTCTTCCTATCATTGACCTTATTATTGTTATTGTCTTTTTACTGTGTGCAATTTTGTGTTTTCTAGCTTGTAATAATAGCAATCATATTTAGAGTGGAAGGGTGACAGAAGGAAAGCAAAGCAGGTAAAGAAAAAGGGAAAAACAAATTAACAAGTAAAAACAAACAAAAATTGTCAAAGATATAAACAGGGAGAGATAGTGTACTAATCAACAGTAAGCTAAACAGGCATTAGAGAGACAGAGGAATGAAAAAATAATCTCCAAGTTCAAATGCAATAAAGTTTCATTCTTAATTATTTTGGTGTTAGTCCCCCCACTTCCAATCCTGGAGATGGTGTCTCAGAAGTAGTTCTGGTGTTGTCTCTTCAAAGGGGAAAAAAAGCAAGAAAAACCAAAACACTACAAAGTGTCCCAAGTTCAAATGCAATACAATTTCAGTAAGTTTTTCAGCATGGAGGTGTAGTTCGGTTGTTGTCTCATCAAAGGAAGAGAGAAAAAAAAAAAGAGTCTGGAGACAGGTTTGTGAATGTCTTTCTGAGGCTGCGGCTCACCTGGCAGCTGCTCTCAGCCAGCTCTTGCTGTAGGCTTTATTTATCTATGTTTATTTAGAGTTCTCCTGAGCGGGACTGCCACTGTTACAAGCTTTCCCCTTTCCAAGCACAGTGGGGTCGGTGGCACTACACCCACCTTCGGCCAGGGTGTTTATTTACAGTTCACGTGGAAAGTGGCCCTTCCCCCCTCTCCTGTGGAGACTTCCTCCCAGTGCCACTTTTACAAGCTTTCCCACTCCTGGTTGCTGGGCATTGACGAATATTATACATCCATTTCACAGGAATAAGAATAACTAAATCATTGGCAAATAGGCAGACCCCATTAATTTTTGTTGTTGTTTTTAGGTGCTGGGGATTGAACCCAGGGCCTCTGGCATTCTAAGTAAGCACTCTATTCTTGAGCTGCATGTGCAGCCTTCAGCAGTTTTTACAAATAGTCTTTTTATTTTGGAGAATTTTACCATTCCAGAAAACTTGCAGAGATAGCATAAAGAGTTACAGTCTTTACCTAATTTCTCCCATTGTTAAGCTATCATGGTGCATTTGCCAAACTAAGAAGCCAAGACTGATGCATTACTGGTAAATTCCAGTCTTTAATCGATTAATGTTCTTTTTTCTGTCCCGTGATCTAAATTGGGATGCCACATTGCATTTGGAGAAGTACATTTAAATAAGTTACCTAAATTTTGATATATATAAACAATACATTGGAATCTTCTGGGGAACAATTTTTTTCCTTTTGTCACTGTCTACATTAATTCTTGTTATCTAGCAGGCACTCAGTAAGTATTTATTGCATCACTGAATTAGTGTATGAGATATTTTGACGATGAACATTGGTGATTCTACCTCCCTTATAGGAACTACAACGTTTTGTTGTATCTACTTGTGTTTTTTTTCTCAGCTTTCTTTTAAAATTAGAATTAGTGTGGAGTCTTGGAACTGGCTGAATCTAAACATAATTGAATATGTTAGTGAAAATACACTGAATTTAGGTTATAAGAGGTGTAAAATTTTGGCAGAATATATGAGCCATTTTATCAGTGGGATTCTTATTGCACATAGCTTTCACTTTTTCAATCAGTAAGGAGTTTTAAAAAGTGGCATTTAAATAAGTTTAGACTAGCAAATTCAACCTCAATTCCATGGATAATCTGTTACAGCTGTTTTTGTTGCACCTGTTTTCCTGTTTAATCATTAAATTTCCTGAATCTTAAAATTGGCCTTGTTTTTATCAATTCATCATAATAATGACAACTTTTTTCCATGTAAGGCTAGTTTTGATTTATTTAATATTCTTATATTTCTTAGATTACCGAAATGCAAGCCGAGAGTAGCTATTATAGCCCACAGAAAGTAAAATCTAAAGAAGTATTGTGTTGGGAACAAGAAGGAACTACAATTGAGGTAATAAGTCAACATTAAACACATATTTTTCAATTTTGAGGGTTTTTAAAGTTAATGTGTATCAGTAACCCAGGCTTTTAATCATAGTATACTTTATTTAAATTTATAGTTTTCATATTTCTATTTTAGTTAGTAGTATTGGTTAAAACAATCCTTTAACAAAATACTTTGCTGTAATATGCAACATGAATTTATTCTTTCATTTAACATTCTTTGATTAACTTGTACATATGTGTAGATGCCTAGCTGTGTATTAATGTTCATGAAGGGGCAGTCTACACAGAGGCAACCAAGCTGTTTCTTTAATAGTGTTTATGATATGAGGAGAATATGTTTGGAAAGGCCATAATCCTAAAGAATAATTCAGAAATTCTACAGGGAAAGCATGTATAACATTTTTGATAAATTCAAGTTCTTAGTTCTAATGTTCCCCTTTTTCTTATAGGCCCTTATGATGGGAGAGCCTTTCTTTGACTGCCAGATTGGGTTTGTAGGTTGTAGAGCCATGTGTCTTAAAGCAATTATGGGTGTTAAAGATTTTGAAGAGAATATGTCTAGAAGTGAAAGTGTAAGTCAAAATTTCTTTTCTCTCCTACTTTTTTGAATAGGATGCAGAGATAATGAAGTGTTTAACCATATAAAATCTGGTAGAATACATGTGAAAGGAGAGCTTTACTATTTTCCTGTGCATTTCCCATGCAAGAAATTATAGAACTCAAGGGAATTTAAAATGTTGGTAGCACGTAACACCTGGACGGTAGTTCCAAATGCTTTCCAATTCATAAATGTTTCTTTTTTTCTTGCTCATGGCAGTTAGTTGGAGTTCCCTTTCGGTTTGTGAAAATGTTCTTTGCCAAAAATAGGCAGTAAAAATGGAGAAATAGAGATAGTATTCCTTCTCTATTTAGTTTTAGCAATTTCTGTTGACTACTAATGGGTGTTATAAATCCAACTTTTTTTTTTAAACAACTTAATGATTTTTCCTCCTGTTCAAAAATTTTACATTGGTTTTCAGGAAGCCTGCTTCTTTATTTGTGGTGATAATTTGAGTGCGAAAGGTTTGACATACCTTACGAATTCATTGTTTGATTATCGAAGCCCAGAAAATAATGGTACTCGTGCAGACTTTATTTTGGATGAAGCTCATCATAAGGTCAGAGAATATATATTTGAGTCAAATTTTAGTCTGCAGTTGAGTGGACACATGTGTGAATCAGTGTAATTGTAATTTTTCTTCTCACATAATACCTTCTAAGTGCTATTTTGCAACATTTAAAATGCTTTTCTCCAGGCTCTACATCTAAGGAAGGCTTAAAACATGCAGAGATGTTTAGCTTAATACACTCTATAACCGTAGTTTATTTGTTTACCCATGTCCTGATGTTAAAATATCATGGAGGAAACAAGTATTACCTTTTAGGTTTTGTTACCCCTGGAGTGTAAGATTGATAGAAAGAAATGTTTTTTGCTGTGTACATTTTTTAGTGTTATTTGAATTTTTCATGTATTAGAATATTAATTTTTATGGAATATTAATAAATGTATGGAATGTGTTTAAAAATCCAAAAAAGTTACCTGAAGATTAATGTATAAATAGTTCACATTTTAACCTTTTCACTGAGTTTTACTTTCACATTAAAAATTTAATGTTGGCCTTCATAATTAGCATATATTTAGAATGTTTTAGTGTATCTTTAGTGTTTGAACTGTTTGATACAAGTGTACTGAAACATCTAAGGACTATTTGAGAGTATACATTATTAGACAGTTTTGTGATTGTGTTAAAAGGTCAAGCGTGTACTATCTACTCCATTAAAGTTATTCATTAACTAGACATTATTGATAAAGTGGTCAAAATGTCTAGTAGAATTATGGGTGTCCTTTTGTGTGGTCTGTATTAGAAGTAACATTACCTTTCTTAGAGGCGAATTCTTAGGATAACCTTTATCCTTTTGTTTTGGTAATCTTTCGAGTTGATACTGTCTATAAGGATATGTATCTGTTAAGTTCCTTCTGTACAACATTCTGTTTGCATTGCTTTGTTGTCAGGAGACATACACTGAGATAGCTGGAATGCAAAGGTTTGGAGCTTTTTACATGGATTACCTGTATACAGTGGAGAACACCAGTGGCAAAGGTACTGGTTTCTCTTTCCTTTATGTTTGCCTTTCCTCAAACAGCAGAAACAAAGGCATCTTCAGAGTCAACTGGCTCCTGACTGGGTTGCACTATGTTATGTTATGTTATGTTAGAGTTACCTTCTTGTACTTTGGGGGATGGTTTTAATGTTACGTTAGAATTTTCTTCGATTCTTAAGTGTTTTCTTATACAGGTGACTGAAAAGACATTTAGCTAATTAGAATTAGTTCTCATAAGCATTAAATAATAATTTTTTTATGCATCAAATTTCATATTTCATTAAGTTGTCAAAAAAGAAAATTTTTGTATTAAATACATTTTGAAGTTATATAGATCTTTTTATTAAAAGACAGTTTGTTGTTTCAAGCAGAAAAGTAGAAACAAATTTCAGAGATTGCAGACACAGATTTTATTTTGTGAAGAACCAAATGACATTTTAAAAAGTTTTGCCATTTGATATTTTATGTGCACATTGATATATGATATGCTTATAATTTCATTCTTTTTTTATTGAGAAGATAGTGAAAATAAGTTCTATATTTTGTTTTTATTTTTCATATTAAAGTTAAGAATTTCTGCCACTTATGGAGATGGATGTCTGTAATCCTAGTACTTGGAATTTGGAGACAGGATGATTGCAAGTTTGAGGCAAGCTTGAGTTTGCATAGGAGACCCTATCGCAATAAAAGACAAGCGTCAGCGATGTAGTTCAGTGACAAGAGCATTTGTCTAGCATATGCAAGACCCTGGGTTCCATCCCCAGTGACACACACCCACACCCATACTCATACCCAACCACAATCCCCCCATTCATACACAAATTCCATGTGTTAGGTGATCATATTTTGAGTTACTGGTTTTGAGTTATTTGGTGGGTAGTGGTAAGCATATGGAAAGCTAGAATTGCCTGGCACAGTGGCCAACACCTATAATCCCAACTAGTTGAGAGGAGGAGATTGGATGTTTCTATTTCCAGGTCAGCCTGGGGGGAAAAATTAGTGAGATTCCCCATCTCATCCAATAGGCTGAATGTGGTGATGTGTGCCTGTGGTTCCAACTACTTGGAAGATCATAGGGAAGAGAATGGAGGCTGAGGCTGGCCTCAGGTAATCTGACCCTACCTGAAAAATAACTAAAGCAAAACAAGGCTGGGGGCCTGCAAAGCAAGGGTGAGACCCTGAGTTCAAACCCCAATACTGTAAAAAAGAAAAATAAAAAAGCTAGAATCAAGAAAGTAAGATTTTTGGAGTAAAGGAAGAATTTTCACAAAGTTACCTGTGGAAATAGAGGTGGAACTATTCCTTAGCTAATTAGATATATAAAGAACAACTCTGAAATGAAGTCTGTGTTCTAACTGCTTTGCACATTTAGAGTTTTACTTGCTAGTTGTAAGTTGACAGTTTTCTTCTTGTTCAGTAGAATGTCTTATACATTTACTATGGATTTGGTATTTTGGGAATAGGTGGAATATGAAGTAGTCACCTTTTTAAATTGTCATTGCCTTTTTTTTTTTTTTTGAGATAGGTTAGAGTGTCCTGGAACTCCTGCCTCAGCTTCTGAGTGCTGGGATTATAGGAGCCATCTTTCTTAGTTAAATAAATAAATAGATAGATAGATAGACAGATGATAGATAGATAGACAGATAGATAGATAGATAGCAGAACTGGGGTTTGAACTCAGGGTCTACACCTTGAGCCACTCCACCAGCCCTTTCTTGTGAAGGGTTTTTCAAGATAGGGTCTGGTGAACTATTTACCCAGGCTGTCTTTGAACCTTGATCCTCCTGATCTCTGTCTCTTGAGTAGCTAGGATTACAGGTGTGAGCTGCTGGCAACTGGAAAGTAGTCCTCTTTCAAGTAAAAGAAACCAAGCCCTGAAAAAATTTGTTATTTACATATGTGCTGCTTCTGCAGCCTTTTTTTTTTTTTTTTTTTTCAGTACTGGGGCTTGAACTCAGGGTCTTCACCTTGAGCCACTCTACTAGCTCTATTTTTATGAAAGGTTTTAGAGATAGGGTCTTCGGAACTATTTGCCCAGGTTGGCTTCAAACCGTGATCTTCCCGATCTTTGCCTCCTGAGTAGCTAGGATTACAGGAGTGAGCCACCGGCACCTGGCTTCCTGCAGCTTTTAAAACATAGAAAAATGATTTGCTAGATTGTTTATTATCTCTTATTTTTCTGAGAAAGTGGTTGTTTAATTTTTAAATTTTTCATGTTTTCCACTGATGTGATAGTCTACAACATTATAGGTAGTTTAGTGCTTTTCTTTTTCAACAAAATGTTGACCTTAATATACATACAGGAAATTCTGTACATTTATGTATTGAATAGCAAAAATTATAAAGTGATCAGCTCTCTATTTCTCATACAAGCCAAGAAATAAGGCATTACTAGCATCTAGTGAGCCTGTCATGTTTATATGCTTATACATTTTCCTTTACTAGAAGACATGTTTTTTTTTTTTGAGATTTGTAGCAATAACTTTTGATTTTGATTTGCTACTTATGCATCAATTTTCTTAACTTTTCAAGCCAACTTATTTTTTGAGAAATAATAAGCTTCTATTATTAATTTAACTTGTAAATATCACATGTACTTCTAAAAATTCATTCATTCATTTACTCAGTAATCTTTTCATTTATTCCATTCCTGTTCTTAGGTAGCTGTATTTAAATGCTTATGTATCTCATTGTGAACCTATATTAATTTTCAATGGATGGATGTGGTAATACTCATAGCTTATATTTATTGGTTTTAAATTCAAGGTTCTGTTGTAAGTGAATGTATTAAATTATTTAATTCCCATAACCTTTATGGTAAATGTGAATGATGTGACTTCTAATCTGAGTCAATGTTAATCATACATATTAGAAAATATGCATAAGATTAACTTTCTATGTTTTATTTAGCATTTAAGTCTGTGTTTGAATTTATAGATTTTTATTAACATTACATAGACAATTAAAAAAATTTCTGCCTATTGCATCATCTGTTTAATAATATATAAATAATTTTAATTTTTTCATGCTATTGACACTAAAGATTTAACTGTACTACTGTGTGTGAAAATTTTGTTAAATGTTTAATTAGCAGAATTTTCGTGCTTAATTAGGTGTCTCTAAGTTCTAAAGATAATTAAATGCCGGAAAGCCTTACTTTCCTTTTCTTTTGTTTGGATAAACAAAATGGCCAAGGATTAACAATTAACTTGTCTTAATTACATTTAATAGTGGACTTACATATTAAAACAAAATGTTTAATTCAAGAAGTGTACGGAGTAGATAATATGAGCCAAGATTTTCTAAGGATATTCCTCTCAAGTATCTGGGCAGATGAGGGATCAAAGATCTAGGATTCTACATCATTGAACATGGGCATAATAATTTTATTCTGCAAAAGGTTCAAAGCATCTAATATTTGTTTTGATGACCATTATAAAATTGCCAAGACACCCTATGGTCATGTAATTGTAGACAGTATAATTTTCAGTAAAAGATGAATTATAGCAAGATGTAATTGCCTTTAAAGTCTTCTTTCCCAAATAACATAATCGTACTTTTTTTTTCCAGTACTGGGATTCGAACTCAGGGGTTCACGCTTGGTAGGCAGCCACTACTCCAGCCCTAACATAATAGTACATTATGTACAATTATTTGATCTTTGTTCATTAGGTGTCACAGAATAAATTTCTAAGAATGATTACTTTGATTTTATAGCACTTGTTGTAATGTTAAATAGGTAACAGGAATAATTGGTTTTTGAGTCAATTGTTTTTGTCAGTATTTGCATGGAGAAAATGCAGTTTATCAGGGTTCACTGTTCTAGTTGGCTGAGAATTGATTGTAGAGCAGTAAGCTACACTCTAAGAAGATGAGAAAGAGTAATACAAAAATCTATTCTCTATCCTTAAGGAAGCAGAGGTAGGAGGATTGCAAGTTTGAGGCCAACCTGGGCTACATTATGAGCTCATGCCTCAAAAAACCAATGGGCAGGAAGTCAAGAGTGGTGGTGTTGGTTATAATCCAAGCATTCTGGTGGCTGAGGCAGAAGGATCTTGAGTTGAAGTTTGAAGCCAGCCTGGCTTATATAGGGAGACCCTGTCTCAAACGAAAAATAAACAAACCAAGGGGTGGGGAAGTGGTTCAGTGGTAGAGTGTTTGACTAGCATGCACAAAGCCCTGGGTTAAAAAAAATTTGTGTTTAATCTCTCAATCTCTCTCTCTCTCTCTCTCTCTGTCCCCCCTTCCCTCCTTCATCCATCCATCCATCTATCTAGTATAATCTGATTGATGCTTAAAATACTAATATAGAATATGACTTCTTTTAGGTTCTGCAAATCAACAAGACTTATCTTCAGGGAAAAATGAAGATTTGGGAACAGTCCAAGAGAAGTCAACCAAAAGCCTTGTTATAGGTCCTCTTGATTTTCGCTTGAATAGCAGTGCAGTTCATAGGATTTTGAAAATGATTGTTTGTGCTTTCGAACATGAATATGAACCATATAGCAGGCTAAAACCAGGTCTGTTTTTGGCTTCTTAATCTATTACCAGTTGATTTGAATAATTATACAATCCAGTTTGTCCAATTTTGCTGTCTTTCTCTCTTTAGTATATTTTGCTACTTAAGAAAACCTTTATATATTCAGTCTTCAGTTTAGAGAATGAACTTGTGTGCCAAAGTTTTAGGTGAGGTCAGGATTTGAAAATTATGTGCATAAGAATTTTACTTGGTAGCATTTATCAGTATTTGTCATATATTTTGATACTCTTTCCAGTGTATACTTGGGAAATAAAACAGTTCTTTTTTCACTTTAATGGATTCTAAGGAGTCACATAGTAATATGTGCTCCAAACATACAAATTTAATATTTATGAAAACTTGTGTATTACTCATAAAAAAGAACTTTTGTACAACTATTTTTTTCTATATGTTATGAACATCGTTTTTGCAGTTTTATGAAATACCATTTTATTTTTAATTCAATAAAGCAGCTCTCGAGTAGGTAGAACAGAATGGCATAATGAGGAATATAGGATAGTAGTTAAGAACTCAGCTATGAACTCTGACCCCCACTTCTCACTAAGTACAGGAAATTTGTATTGCTGCTTTTCCATTTCTCTTTCTCTACACTGAGGTAAATAATTATGATAAATGGGTAACTGTCTCCCCAATATCCATATTCTCTTATTTTATAATAATATAAATTTCTATAATAAAAATAAAGACTGTGTATCTCAGGTGTAGTCATATGGCCATGTTCTGAGTACTCGGATAGGAACTGAACATTGTGTGGGGATTTAGGAAAAGATCATGCCTGGCTTTCCCTCTCCCCTGCCTTCTGTGTTGAAAAAAAATGTAATTAGGAGTTGGAGCTGCAGTCTTAGACCCTGAGCTGAAAGTTGCATGCTAAGGATGATGGAATAACAAGGTAAAAAGAACCTAGATCCTCAGAACTGTGGTAGTACCATGTCAGACCTAGATCATTTAGACTCAGTGAACCTCTATTTTTCTTGAAGCTCCTATTTATTTTTGTCACAGCACCTTACTGTTATCCTAATGATGATCTTATAGAATCTATTTTCAAAGACTGTTGTGAGGTCTAAATGAGCTAGTGCATGTTAAAGCATGTAACACAGTGCCTAGTGCATACCCAATATTTAACATGTTCATGTATTTATTTTTATTGTACTTTACTTCAATGCCTAAACCATTCCAGACACTTTTCTGTGTGCTAGGATAGTATTGCAAACAAGACATAGAAACCCTCTGCCCTTATATCCTAGTGGGGCAGACAAATAGTAAGTAAGGTAGAAATATTATTTCAGACATTCTTCAGTGTTAGGAAAAAAGTAAAAGAAGGTGTGGGGGAAGAATGCTTTAGATAGGAAGGTGAGGATAGTTATCTCAGGAGAGTTTATATACGAGTTGACCCATGACTAATTGTCTTTGAAAAGGTTTTATGCACACAAGTACAAGCCTTGAGCTAGGAATATCTTGGCAATTTACAGGAAGAAAGGCAGGCTAGTATAGCATAGTAAATGTTGTAAAGTCAGAGAGGTAGACATAAATCATTCTGTCAGGCCTCAAGCACCAAGGAAAGTGTGGATTTGCACACTTGAAATCATTGGAAGATTTTGAGTTGGGAAGTTAATAAATTTCTATTTAATAGTTATTACTCATATTGACATACTTTATTTTTTTTTAAATTTAGATATTTCCCCAGTTATACCTGTGTTCTCATTTGTGTGTGTACATTAAGTTCTATACAGTTTTGTCTGTATAAGTTTGTGTGTTCATTATGACAGCGAAAATTGAACATGTCCAACATCATAAAGGTCCCTCATGTTGCCTTGTTAAAGCCACACCTACCTCCCTACCTTGTACCTCTGTCTTCTTTTAACCCTAAACTCTAGAAACCATTAATGTATTCCACTTTTAAAATTTGTCATTTTTAAGACATTAAACAAGTGTAATAATTTATTATGTAGGCTTTTGGGATAGGCTTATATTGCTAGGTATAATTCTTTGAAGAATTATCTAAGTTGTTGCTTGCATCAGCATTTTGTTTGTTTTCAGTGCTGAGTAGTATTTCATTATATGCATGTCTTATAGTTTGTGAAATCATTCACCTGTTGAATCTTGAGTTTAATCTTGAGCTCTTACAAATGAAGTTGCTCTGAATAATTCTGTACTGATTTTTGTGTGGACATAAGATTTCGTTTCTTTGGGATAAATGCTCAAGTGTGCCATTGCTAGGTCATATGTTGGTTGTATGTTTAAGTATTTTTTAAAAATTATATTATTGTTGTACTGGAGGTACATTGTGACATTTTCCAAAGTTCTTACAGTATATCATAGATACAATAGATCTATCATTTAAAATGAATTCCCAAGCTCTTTTTGTATTCCTGTCAGTAACAAATGAGAAATTTGTTTTTCTCCATTCTCATTATTTGATATTGTCACAGTTTTTTATTTTTGCCACTGTGATAAGTGGGTGGTTTTAATTAGTAATCTGTAATCTCATTTTAAGTAGCATTTCCTTGTTGACTAATGATGTTGAACACTTCTTCATGTGCTTACTTACTGTTTTAATTTTTATTTCTCCTTCAGTGAAATATCTGTTCATGTCTCTTGCCTACTTTTAATTGGATTGTTTGTTTCTTTTACAACTTTTTTTTTTTTGGTGGTACTGGGGTTTGAACTCAGAGCCTCATGCTTCCAAGGCACGCGCTCTTACCACTTGAGCTATTCCACCAACCTTCTTTTAGAACTATGGCACTTTTCATCTTGTATGTCAATCTGTGATTTGTTTACTTTTTCTTGATTTGTCTTTGTAATGGGTGAGTTTTAGCTAGAGAGTTATTTATTTGCCTTTGTATTTTTAATTGCGCCAGTAAACACCATTTCCTGACATAGCCATCTTACCAATATTTCATTGGTTATGCCCTTTTATCAAAAGTCAGTTTAGGACATGTGGTATTTGTCTTTCTGTTTTTGATTTGTGCTATTTCAACATGCACTATTCACTGATCAAATCAGGGTGATTAGCATTTTCTTCTCATCATTTCTTTATGTTTGGACCCTTCAAACTCCTTTCTTCTAGACTTTTCGTTAAATATGTAATAGTTTTTTGTGATCTCTGTCCATCCCTCTGCGCTGTGGAACACCGCCACTTATTCTTTCTACCTAACTATGTTTTGGTATTTCATTATCCAATCTCCCTTTATACATTCTCCCTCCATTCCCTGCCTCTAGAAATCCCTGTTTTATTTTTGAATTAAAAATAACCTCAATATAGAAGAAAGTTCACTATTACAGTGTATAATTTTAATCAGGAAGAAGGGAAACAAGAAAACAGTAGGTTCATAATTTCCTGTTAAAGACACAACTCTGTCATTCCAATGACTAGAATAGTGACATGCTCTCACACTTAGCTGCAAGGTAATCTGTAGAAGAAGTCCATATAACTGACATATATCCCGAAGGTTTTACCGACAAAGGAAAGAAGGAGGCAGTGAATACTCCAGAATAATTAGCAATTTTTCCTACAGTGGCATTATGCCATATATGTATAATTTTTATTTGAACTAGTTGGTCGTCTAAAAATGTGATGTATGTAAACTACTCACTGACATTAATTTAATGTATAGGAGGTTTTCATGTTGCGTAAGGGTTTGGGTCTATAAAAATATTTGTCTATGTAGTAGGTGTGGGGATGTGTGCCTGTAATCCCATTACTCAGGTGGTAGGGGCAGGAGGATTGTAAGTTAAGGGCTGGCCTTGAGCTACATAGTGAGAACCTGTCTCAAAAACAAACAGCAGCAGCAACAATAATAACTAAAAGAACTATGCAAATCAATCTTAATAATTAGTGGAAAAAAAATAGAATTGCTCTACAGCTTTTGTCAGAACATGAAAATTTCTCTTACTATTAATTATAAAAGTATAGAAATGAAAAAGGAAAAGTAAAAATGCTTAAACTTTGAAGTTTTAAAAAATATTGAGTTGTTTAGACAGTTCTTGTATTAACTTACAATATGGAGCTTCTTTTTTTTTTTTTTTTTTTTTTTACAGTACTGGAGTTTGAATTCAGGACCTCACACATGTTAGGTAGGCAGTCTACCACTCGAGCTACTCTGCCAGGCCTGGAATGTCTTCCTTTTGTCTTGGCAAATTGTCATATTCCTTTCTAAGCTGGGATAAGATCCCAACACTTTACCCTACAAGTTTTGAGTATCTTGAAGTCAAGGGTGGTGGTACACACCTGTGATGGGAAGGTAGAGGCAGAAAGATTGCAAGTTTGAGGCCAACCTGGGCAATATTAGGGGGACCTTAACTAGTAGCAAAGTACAAACTAAAAATGGCTTTAGGGGGTGACGTTAGCCACTGTGCTTGACTTGTTTTTCTTTGCTTTTTATTGAAGTGTATATATCTGTAGGAAAGTACACAAAACCTAACGTCATAGTTCTATGAATATTGCAAGGTTAACCACATCTTTGTAAGTAGCTGTTCAAGAATTTAAAAACTTAACCATCCCTTCAGAAATACCTATTTTTGCCTCTTCTGGTTACTAACTATTCTGTCCTCAAGGATAATCACTGTCCTACTTCTTACATCATAGATTTGTTTTATTTTGTATTCCTATAAATGTAATTGTACAGTATGTGCTCCTTTGTCTCTGGCTTCATCTCATGTTTATGAGATTTATTTTTATTGCTGTGTAGGTTTCCACTGTATGGATATAGCTTACTTATCCATTTTTATGTTGATGAGTATTTGATTAGTTTCTAGTTTTTTGCCATTTTCATCGTGAAGATACGCTGTAGTGCATGTGATTTGGTAAATATGTATACACATTTCTGCTGGATACCAAAGAGTGGATTTTAAAGTCAAAGGAGTACATAGATGTTCACTTTTAGTAGATATTTCCAAACTATCTTGAACCATTGAGCCATTTTATATTCCTGCCAGCAGTGTAGGAGACTTTCAGTTGCTACTGATCTAATTATGGCCTACTATCAGTTTTTGTACAGTCCATGTGCAAAAAATGGTTTTGATATTTAAAAAAATTTTTGATTTTATTTTTGAATTATCATACATTAGTAATACAAGGGGATTTCACTATAGTAATTCCATACATGTGTACAGTTTATGTTGAAGAAGTTCACTTTAAATGATTAAAAAAAAGAATTTTATTTTATGATACATGAAAATTACATGAAATTTAATTGAGTGTCCATATATTTAAAAATTTTTATTTGCAGTTTTGGGTCTGATAGATGCTAGGCATGTGCCACTGAGCTATGTCCCCAGCCCATAACTAAAGTTTTATTGGAATCTAGTCATGCTCATGTTATTTGGTTATGTCTTGTGTGTGGCTGCTTTTGTGCTTCAGTGGCACATTTGAGTAATTGTGACAGCCTATTATATGGCCCAGAAAACCTAAAATATTTTCTGTAAGGTTCTTCACAGAAGAACTTGATTGACTTTTGCTCTATATGCTTGCCAAAATGTAGTATTCTGTCTCATTCAAGTGGGTATATAGTTTTATCACATTGTGACTTTATTTTTAGACATCTGATGTCTCAACACTGTCGACTGGCTTTTGATATAACTTTTACTTATTTGGATATATCAACTTTTTTTTTTAATTGTTGTATTATTCATATGTGCATACAATGCTTGGGTCATTTCTACCCCCTGCTCCCACCCCCTTGGATATATCAACTTTTGCTGAGTCAAATTTTTCCCACATTTATGTGCTGAATCGTTTAATGATTTTTTAGGAGGCATTTTGTATTCTAAAATATTTTATGAATACAAGTGTTTTATGGAGATCTGTGACTATATCTCTATGTCTATATATCTGAATATGGAAAATATTTTTTTTCCTAGTCTTTACATTATCTCAGTGGTGTTTTTATGACCAGATAGTTGTTATTTTTTAAAAGAAAAAGAAATGGAATTTCTTAAAAGATGTTTTAACATAAACTAGCTAATTTTCATTTAACAAAGATGTTTACATTTGTATTCTAGAGTGATTTATGCTTTATTCTGGAGTAACTTAGTTTGCAACTGTTTTGTTGTTGAGGAGCAAAACTGATTTTGGTATTCAGATTTGGGAAACTGGTTAAATTTTCAGTTGTGTAAGAAAATTATTTAAATAATTGTTCATTGAATTTTCATTGTAGAAATTAAGGATGAAAATGCAGTAGTACTGAAACCTGAAGAAGTAACTTCTCTGGAGGAATATATTCCTACTCGACATACAAGTGTTACTCTCCTCAAATGTACCTGCACAATTTTTATGGCTGAATTTAATTTACTAGACCGTTTGCTTCCTGTCATTTTGGGAGAAAAGGTATATTTTCAATTCATGACCTTTACCCCCTAATATAGGCATATTTTTCGTTATTAAGGAAAAGAATATCTGCTTATGTAGTTAAGCATGATGGAATAAAAGCATGTAAAATTTGATTGTTCATTGCTGTTTTTGAAAAGTATGTAAGCCATGGGTGTATAATGAAATGTTGGACAGTGTGGTCTTGAAACAAATGAGACCATATGTTGTGATAGTACCTTAGGCAGTTGCTTTGTCTCTCTAAGCCTTGTTTTCCTTTTCTGAAAAACAAAAGAAAATTAAATTTTTTAAAATAGGCTTACAGATTTAGTAATAAAGAAGCAATAGGCTTAGGTAAATTCAATTTGTTAGTTAACTTCCATAGTAAAAGCAAAATCAGTAATGATGTCAGCTTGCCTTGTCCCATAGGATAGCAGTGCAACCAAAAGGGACAAGTGACTTACAACTTGTGTGGTATGGCATCTGATTGGCAGGGATTCAGTCATACAGTCGCTAAGCTGTTATATAAGCCTCCAGTTACAATCTAAGAGGGTTAGGCAGAAAACCCCATACTTCACCTCACTGAGAAGCCCATGAGAAACTTTCTCATGGCAGTTTCCCTTCAGATGAGAAAGTGAATGAGAACTGGTCTTTTAGCAGCAACTTATATAACCTCTAACCATTGTCCTCTGATCTTAGCAGCATCACAGGATGTTCTGTTGTGGCTGAGTTTTACCTTTATGATGTGGATTTGTGACAGATTGTCTGGCTATTTGCACAGTAAAGTTTCCCTAGGATTATTTTGAATATTTAATGAGATAATGCATACAAACCATTTTTGCATGTTAGGAACCCAGTGATTACTGATATTTTTGATAATGAGGACTTCTTAGATGCTTAATATTTGTTCTTAGATTCTTTATATTTATGGTCCATATATAATGTATTGATTGCTTTTTGTGTTTGACATAGACATACAGAGCTTTTTTTGTTTTTAATTTAGTATTTTTTGTTGATTTTCTTTTGATGTCCACATGCTTACATAAATAAAAAGCTCCATAACAACTTAGGGAGTATGGCAGAGAATTGACTGAGGCATTAGTTTCATTTTGTGTATGATTTTGTGTATCATTATACATTTTGTGTATAATGATTAAGAATTATACTGAGATTAAGACGACTTCTTGTGGAGTGCAGGTGTGGCTCAAGTGGTAGAGTGCCCCCACAAAAAAAGACTTCATTTGGAGAAAGTTTCAATGGAGAAAATAGAATGCCAATATTTTGTATCATTTCTATTTTTGTTATCATGTAACTTTAAAAATACTTTATTTTTAGAGCAATTTTAGGTTCACATTAAAACTAAGTGGTTTTCTGTTCACACACACGCACTGCATTCTCCAGCCTCCAACTTTCCCCCAAAAGAGTGGTAAATTTGTTGTAATTGCTGAACCTGAGCCTATTGGCACATCTTTATCACCTAAACTTCCTAGATTATATTAGGGTTCACTCTTTTTTTTCTTTTTATTGTTGTGCTAGGCAGGGGCACATTGTGGCATTTACAAAAGTTCTTATAGCATATCAAATATACTTGAGTTCACCCTCTCCTTTATTCCCTTTGCCCCCATTCCTGCAATGGTATCAACAGGTATCATCTTTGCATTTACATACACCCTACTACCCATTTTTCCCACCGCCTCCCCCGTCCCACTGGTACCATTCAACCATGTAGGGTTCACTCTTGATCCTTGTTCTGTGGGTTTTGACAAGTGCATAATGCATGTAGCTTCCATACAATGTCACACAGAGTAGTTTCACTGCCCACAAAATCTTTTGTGACCCTTGTATTTATCCCTCCTCACAGACTGGATTTTTGTGAGTGTCTACATCACACTCTGTGGCATAGTTCACTTAGTTCCTTAATCAACTAAATGTGAATATAGGGAAAGGATATAAAAGATTGCTGGTTCTTGGATACCTAGAAATTTGTTTGGAACAATTGAGATTAACAAAATACTTCTATCATGCAGAGGCATTTAATAATACTGTTTCCAGTTGATTGAAAATATAAAAAGCATTAGCTAAAAGGGCAAAGATAGTTTTATAAAAACTATGCATTCTTTAAAGTCTGGGATATACTTAAAAATATGTAGAATACAGTCATATCTGGTTATGGCAAGAGAGTTCTGTACAAAAGGCATTTTTAGATTGATTTAATAAGTGTGCATGCCTCACTGTTCCACTCCTAAAATAAAAAGCGAATACTATTTTTTCCAGAACTCAAGTAGCTTCATGAACATTTCAAACTTCCAGTCTCTTCGGCCTTTGCCATCCATTCAGATATTGGTGGATAAAATTAATCTGGAACATTCAGTCCCCATGTACGCTGAGCAGTTGGTGCATGTGGTCAGCAGCCTCACTCAGCCTTCTGATAACTTGCTTCATTATTGCTATGTACACTGCTACCTTAAGGTATGGAAAGTGAATTTTCTTGTTTATTAGCATTCGTTTCACTTTGAATGTTTCAAATAAGTTTGTTTGTTGTTGGAGTCATAATTTCACAGAATTAGTACTCCATGGGAAAGATGAAAATAACTGTAAGATTTATTTATTCTGATATAATTTAAGTAAAATAAAAATGTACTTGTTTTCAAGATTTTTCTTCAGTTATTTAGGATTAGTAACTTGATGCTTGTAAGTTAATGGTAATTATAAATTTTGAAGATTTTATATATCATTGATGATTTTTATATGCATTGTAAAAGAACATTTAGTTTAATATGAATACTTTGAAAGAGCGTGATTTCTTTAACGGAAACTTGGGCCTGATGTGTTTAGTTACTTTTTTCACAGTGAGTTCATTTAAATTTCTTGATGCAAGGGAAAAGTCTTTTTTTATTATTTTAAATATATAGTTACAGGGGCTGGAGGTGTGGCTCAAGTGGTAGAGAATTTGCCTCACAGCATGAGGCCCTGTTTTCAAACTCCAGGACCACCAATACATACATACTTACGTGCATATATATAAATATACATATACATATATACATATATGCACGCATGTATATACATATATGCACGTATGTATGTATGTATGTATAGTCACATGACTTTAGTGACTGTAGTTATGTTAAAGGAATTATTGGAAGCTTTGACCAGTTCTTCCCCTTTTTTAAAAAATAAGTAATGTAGAAATAAGCATTGGCTTAGGGTGAAAGGCTGGAAGATTTACCAAGCCAATGGCCGCCAAAAACAGGCTGGAGTGAGTAGCAATACTTATCTCGGACAAAGTAGACTTCAAACCTACATTGATCAAATGAGATAAAGAAAGACATTCTGTACTAATAAAAGGGGAAATACACCAAAAGGAAGTAACAATTGTCAACCTATATGTATCCAATGTCAGTGCACCCAGTTTCATCAAACATACTCTGAAGGACCTAAAATCAATTATAGACTCCAACAAAGTGGTAGTGGGAGACTTTAATACCCCCTCTCCCCATCACCAATAGATAGGGCATCCAAACAAAAAAATCAATGAAGAAATTATAGAACAAAATCACACCATAGATCAAATGGACCTAGCTGATATCTACAGAATAGTTCATCCAACTTCCACACAATATACATTCTTCTCAGCAGCCCATGGAACTTTCTCCAAAATTGACCATATTTTAGGGCACAAAACAAGCCTCACCAAGTATAAAAAAATAGAAATAATCCCATGGATTCTTTCTGATCACAGTGCATTAAAACGAGAACTCAACAACAAAAATAAGGACAAAAAACATGCAAACAGCTGGAAGCTGAACAAAACATTGCTCAATGATCAGTGGGTCATCAGTGAAATAGAGAAAATGAAAACATGCTGTACCACAACCTATGGGATGCAGCAAAGGCAGTCCTGAGAGGAAAGTTTATAGCCATGAGTGCATATATTAAAAAGGACAGAAAGATTTCAAATCAATGACCTAATGCTACAACTCAAACTCCTAGAAAAACAAGAATAAGCAAATCCCAAAACAAGCAGAAGGAGAGAAATAATGAAAATAAGGGCCAAAATCAATGAAATAGAAGCAAACAAACAAAAACCATACAAAGAATCAATGAAACAAAAAGCTGGTTCTTTGAAAAAATAAGATCAACAGACCCCTGGCAAAGCTGACTAAAGTGAGGAGAGAAAAAACCCAAATCAGTAAAATCAGAAATGCAAAAGTGGAGATAACAAACACCATGGAAATCATCAGAGACTGCTTTGAAAACCTATATTCTAATAAATTTGAAAATCTTGAAGAAATGCACAGATTTCTAGATACTTTTGACCATCCAAAATTGAACAAAGAGGACATTAATCACCTGAATAGTTCTATAACACAAAATGAAGCAGCAATCAAGAGTCTCCCAAAAAAGAAAAGTCCGGGACCTGATAGATTCTCTGCTGAATTCTCTCAGAACTTTAAAGAAGAACTAATACCAACCCTCCCTAAGCTTTTCCATGAAATATAAAGGGAAGGAGTAATGCCTAAGTCATTCTATGAAGCCAGTATTCCACTCATCCCCAAAACAGTCAAAGACACCTCCAAAAAGGAGAACTATAGGCCAATCTCCTGAATGAATATTGATGCAAAAATCTTCATAAAATAATGGCAAACCAAATCCAACAACACATCAGAGAGATCATTCACCACAACCAAGTCAGCTTCATTCCAGGGATGTAGGGGTGGTTCAACATATGCAAATCTATAAATGTAATACAGCACATTAATAGAAGCAATGACAAAAACCACTTGATCATCTCAATAGATGCAGAAAAAGCCTTTGACAGACATGAAGACCAGTGGAACAGAATAGAGGACCTGGATATCAGTCCACGCAACTATGCCCACCTTATTTTTGACAAAAGCGCTAAAAATATACGATGGAGAAAAGACAGCTCTTTAGCAAATGTTGTTGGGTAAAGTGATTATCCATCTGCAAAAAACTGAAACTAGATACATGTTTATCACCCTGTACTAGTATCAATTCAAAATGGATCAAGGACCTTCAAATCAGACCCGAAACTCTGAAGTTGGTATAGGAAAGATCAGGAAACACTTTGGAATTAATAGGTATAGTCAAGGACTTCCTCTGTAGAACCCCAGCAGCTCAGCAACTAAGAGAAAGTATGGACAAATGCGACTTCATAAAACTAAAAAGCTTCTGCTCAACAAAAGAAATGGTCTCTAAACTGAAGAGACCACCCACAGAGTTGGAGAAAATATTTGCCAACTACACATCAGACAAAGGAGTGATAACCAGAATATATAGGGAACTCAAAAAACTAAACTCTCCCCAAAACAATGAACCAATAAAGAAATGGGCAAGTGAACTAAACAGAACTTTTTCAAAAGAAGAAATTCAAATAGCCAAAAAACACATGAAAAAATGCTCTCCATCCCTGTCCATAAAGGAAGTGCAAATCAAAACCACACTAAGATTTCACCTCACCCTCCATTAGAATAGCCATCATCAAAAAAACAACCAATAACAGGTGTTGGTGAGGATGTGGGGAAAAAGGAACCCTTGTACACTGCTGGTGGGATTGCAAGCTAGTGCAACCACTCTGGAAAAAAATTTGGAGGCTTCTTAAAAATGGAAACGTAGATCTACCATATGATCTAGCAATCCCACTCCTGTGGATATACACAAAGGAATGAGATACAGGTTACTCCAGAGGCACCTGCACACCCATGTTTATTGCAGTGCTATTCGCAGTAGCCAAGTTATGGAAACAGTCAAGATGCCACACTACTGACAAATGGATTAAGAACATAAATTTCACTGAGTCATGAAGAAGAATGAAATCTTACCATTGGCAAGTAAATGGATGTAACTGGAGAACATCATTCTGAGCAAGGTTAGGCAGGCTCAGAAGACCAAAAATTGTACTCCCTCATATGTGGACTTTAGATCCAGGGCAAATACAGCGTTGTGGTTGGCTTGGGTCACATGATAAGGGGAGAGTACATACAGGAGGTATGGGGATAGTTAAGAAACCCAAAACATGGAAGTATTTGATGTCCCCATTGCAGAGGAACTAATACAGAAACCTTAAAGCTACAGAGGTCAATATGAGAAGCGGATGAGGAAGTAGTGAAAAGGTCATTTAGAGATGAATCAACTTGGGATGTAACACATTTGTACATAGAAGCAATGCTAGGAATTTCTCTGTATAGTTATCCTTATTTCAACTAGCAAAAATGCTTTGTCTTACTGCTTATGTTTTCTCTTCAACACAATTAGAGATAAGGGCAGAGCAGGTTCTGCCTGGAAGTGAGGGGGGCTGGAGGGAAGAAAGAAGGGGTGGGGCTTATGGGAGAGAAACGGTCCAAACAATGTATGGGCATGTGAATAAATGAATAAAAAAGAAATGCATCTCAAATGATAAACTCAAATGTTGAGTTATAAATGTCCTTTCTAAGAAGATACAGGTATATAATTAAGTGGAGGCATTCAAATTCAGTTTTATCAACAAAGGGAAACCCCCAAAGCATTGAATTTTAGAATGAGGGGGCAGGGGGGGAAAGGGAGGGGGCAGAGTGGGTGGTAAGGGAGGGGGTGGGGGGAGAAATGACCCAAGCCTCGTATGCACATATGAATAAAAAAAAAAAAAGAATGAGAACTAAAGAGCATTAAATTTCTTTTTTTCTTTAATTGTTGTGCTGGTAGGGGTACATTGTGGCATTTACAAAGATTCTTATAATATATAAAATATATCAAACTTGAATTCACCCCTTCCATGAAGAGAATTACATTTCATACCAAGTATTAAAAGATTCAAGGACTTCACACATAGATCCCTGTCTGTAGGTCCATGGTTTATAGTTAAGTGTAAAATTGATAAGAATAAAATTAAAACTGAAAAAAAAATGTAAAAAAAAGAATTCCAGTCTTCGCATTAATAAATCAGTGTTTCAAAAAAAAAAAATCAGTGTTTCAAAAAAAGTACTCAATTACTGTAATTTGAATGTTGTCAACACAAAACTTGGGGAAACTTTTTCTCTTAAGTACATACGTAATCCTCAATTTTACGTATTCCACAAAGTGAAAATATTTACTCTGACCCATAAGACAAAAGTTTGCTTGCCCCTGTTATAGAGTATATATTGAAAATTGGCACAAATAATTAATACAGGAGATGTTTTTTCAAATTTGCTAAAGTAATTTATGAAATGACTGTATCAATTTGTATTCCTAACAGATGTATATGAAAAAACATGTCTTCCAAATCCCTATGGATTTGCTTGAAGTCAAAAATGACTGTATCCAAGGGGTTTCGATTCTGCAATAGCCTTCTTGACCTCTTTGAAGCATCTGTTGTAGTGGTAGCTGTAGTAAATCCTGATGAATAGCAAAGCCTTAGAGTTAGAATTTTTAGGGTACACTCACCTAACTTATTTTCAACATATGTTTCAAGTATCAGATTCCTTGCAGTGTCTTAGGTATTTAAATATTCAAAGAATGAGTTTCCACATAAATAAAGAGGACCTGGTAAGATAATGATATGTTTGGTCTCTGGGAAGAGGGGTCTGAAAAGATGTAGGTCAAATGATAGGAAACTTCAGCTAGATACCATGAATAAGTTCGAGAGAGAGAGAGAGAGAGAGAGGGAGGGACGGAGGGCTTCCTTGGTGGTCTCTGCCAGTTTAAGATTACTATATTCACTTATGTACAGTGAGTATATCAACTACATTCAAGTTTTAGGTTTCCTTCCCTTTCCCTATTCCTCTTCTGTGCAGTCTCCCCTTAGTTTGTGACCCATGTCCAATAATACTGCATTTGTTTTAGGTCTATAATCTTCATTTGAAGGAGAACATGCGATTTTTGGCCTTCTGAGCCTGACTAACTTTGCTTAAGATGATGTTCTCCATTTCCATCCATTTACTTGTGGATGACATAATTTCATTCTTCTTTGAGTCTGAAAAAAATTCCATTGTGTATAAATACCACATTTTCTTAATCTGTTCATCAGTAGTGGGACATCTTGGCTGTTTCAATAGCTTCACTATTGTGAATAGTGCTGCAATAAACATGGGTGTGCAGGTCCCTTTTTAATAACCTGAGTTGTGTTTCATCATGTATATCCCTAAAAGTGGTATTGCTGGATTATATGGCAGATCTGTGTTTAGTTTTTTTTTTTTTTTTTAAAAGAGCTTCCATATTGTTTTCCATAGTGGTTGTACTAACTTACATTCCCACCAGCAGTGTCTGAGGGTTCCTTTTCCCCTGCTTCCTTGCCAACATTTGTTGTTGTTGGTTTTCTTGATGGTACCAATTCTAACAGGAGTGAGGTGGAATATCAGCGTGGTCTTGCTTTGTATTTTTTTATGGCCAGGGATGGTAAGCATTTTTTCTTGTGTTTTTTCTCCATTTGGACTTCTTTCTTTGAAAAAGTTCTGTTTAGTTCATTGCCAACTATTGGTTCATTGATATTTGGGTAGTTTAGTTTTTTGAGCTCCCTGAGAACAGAATTCTTTTTCTTGTATAATGTTTTATCTAATTGAGGTTCCAAGTGAGTGTTCCCATCATCACATTCTTTATAGATGTTCATATGTAAAGTTTTTTTGAACTTGTAAGCTGTACAAAAAGAGGAGTTTGTGGAATTTTGCCTGTGGTCTGTCGTTTTCTTTGCCCTGTGTTTTCTTCAGAAAGTTTTATTGCTTACAAATTAAACAAGGAGATGAATGGCTTGTGTAATGAAAACTATAAAACATTGCTGAATAATAAGATAACAACAACTGGAAACACATCCCCTGTTCAAGGATTGAAAGACTTAAAATTGTTTAAAGTGTCATTATTATGAGATGTAATCTACAGATGGGATTCAGTGCAATCCATATCAAAATTTCAATGATGTGTTTTTTGTAGAAGTAGAAAAACCCATCCTAAAATTGATATGAAATGTTGAGTGACTTAATAGCAAAAACAATCTTGAGAAAGATTGAAAAGGGGAGGATTCCAAGATGGTCACTAGAGGGGGGAAGCAGAAGGTGTGCTTCCTAAAGTAAACGCTTGGACAGATACTGGAGATACACCTGGCAGGAAAAACCACCAAGAAGAGGCAAAACTGACACCTCCACACCCCCAACCCGTGCACAGCATCCCCTTGCCACGTTAAATGGAGAAACCAGGAGGACTCCCGCCCTGCCAGATGCCAGCTCCTACCCTGCTTGGGAGAAGTAGACCACCAGGTGAGCTAAGTGCCATGCAGTACTCCCACAGACAACCCAGCATAGCCCCGTGGACAGACTGACCCCCGCCCAGGGGGGAAAAATAAACCAAAAAACTGAATAATAAACAAGCAGCTGGAAAAAAAAAGACACATAACAAAGAGGGCAGGGAGCTCTGAGCTCTGGAGAGAGGGGGAGGGGCACTCCTTCATGTGAATTGTAAATAAAAAAGCCAATCAGACAAGGTAGGAGCAGCGGCCCCCGCCCAGCAACCTTGGAGAGGGGGAAGCTTGTAACAGTGGCTGTTGTGTAGAAAGCTCCACCAGAGAGTTGCAATCGCAACAGGTGGGTAGGGCTGTATACTGGAGAAAACAAAAGGGGCATGCGTCCAGAAGAACTCTAAATACACAAAGGCTGTTGGGCTAGGTGAATGTAAAGCTCATTCCTGAGATCTGCGATGAATAAAGCCTGCAGCAGCTGCTGGCTGACAGTAGGTGGCAGGTGAGAAGCAGCCTCAGATAGACATTCACAAAGCTGTCTCCAGACTCTTTTTTTTTTTCTGTTTGGTGAGACTGAAACTCTATTACATTTGAACTTGGGATTTTTTTTTTCCCCCTTGATGAGACAACAACAGAACTAATACTCAGACACGAACACCAGGACTGGATGCTGAAGGACTAGCAACAAATCTATTAAGAATGAAACTTTATTGCATTTGAACTTGGGAAATTTTATTTATTTTTTATTTTTATTTTTATAATAATAAATAATATTATTATTTTTTATCCTCTGTCTTTCTAATGCCTGTTTAGCTCACTCTGTCCCTGTTTATTTCTTCGGGTCTGTTTTTTTGTTTTGTTTTGTTTTGATTTTTTCCCTTTTTCTTTACCTTCTTTACTTTCCCTCTCTCGTCACCCTTCCATTTTAGAGAGGAATGAAGAAAACAGATGCCCAGATCCAGACTCCAACAAAACGAAGATAAACTATGCCAAAAAGCCCAATGAAGCCCACAAGAACAACCTGAAAGGAGAAATCCTGCAAGTAATCAATGAGAATTTTATAGAGATGATACTGGATATGGTCAACCAAAATGTCCAGGAGACACTTGAACTTCCTAGACAACAAAAATAGGGAATTTGAGAAAGCACAAGAAAAATAAAAGAACCTGTAGAATCACTGAATAAACACCAAAGTGAAACAAAGAACATGATAAAGGGATAAATGAACTCAGGATGAAATAGGCAATATTAAAGAGGAAGCAAATCAGGATATGGAAAACCTCAGAAAAAAGAATGAAACAGAAATGCAAAACAAAATGGAAGGCCAATCCAGCAGACTAGAACAAGCAGAGGACAGAATCTCAGAACTCAAAGATGAAATGGTAATTAAAGAAAAAACCGAAGAACTATTAGTTAAACAACTCAAGACCTGTGAAAAGAAAATGGAAGAACTTACTCCATCAAAAGACCAAATATGACAATCATGGGCATTGAAGAAGGAGAAGAGGTACAAGCAAAAGGAATGCATAATGTATTCCACAAAATAATAACAGAAAATTTCCCAAATCTAGAGAAAGCTATGCCCATACAGGTACAGGAAAACTCCAGAACTCCAAACAGACTTGACCAAAATAGGACTACTCCATGACATATTATCATTAAAACAACAAGTACAGAGACTAGAGAAAGAATATTGAAGGCTGTAAGAGAGAAAAAAATAAGTAACAGACATAGGTAAACCCATCAAAATCACAGCAGACTTCTCAGCAGAAACATTAAAAGCAAGAAGAGCTTGGGCTGAGGTCTTCCAGGCATTGAGTAAAAATAACTTCAACCTTAGGATACTCTACCCAGGAAAACTGTCATTCCAAATAGATGGAGCAATAAAAGTCTTCCACGATACAGAGAAACTAAAACAATATATGACCACCATTGCAAAACATTCTTCAAGGGATTCTGCACACAGAAAGTGAAACCCAACATAACCATGAAAGGGCAGGCATTACCAAACTATAGGAAATGAAAAAGCAAGAAAGTAGAGAGTAACATTGATTTAGCTACACACAATCAAACCCTCAAACAATTAAGACAACTATATGACAGGAATCACCACATACCTATCAGTACTAACACTTAATGGTAATGGACTTAAGTCCCCCATCAAAAGGCACCACTTGACAAACTGGATTAAAAAGGACCTAAAAGCGTATGTTAACTCCAACACAGTGATTGTAGGAGACTTTAATACCCCACTACCATCAGTAGATAGGTCATCCAAACAAAAAAATCAATAAAGAAGTCCTAGATCTAATGGCTGGAGGTGTGGCTCAAGCAGTAAAGCGCCTGCCTAGCAAGTGTTAAGCCCTGAGTTCAAACCTCAGTACCACCAAAAGCAAACAAGGAAACCAAGAAGTCCTAGATCTAAAACATACCATAGATCAAATGGACCTGGTTGATATCTACAGAACATTTCATCCAACTTCTACACAATATACATTTTTCTCAGTAGCCCAGGGAACCTTCTCCAAAATAGATCATATCCTAAGGCACAAAGCAAGCCTCAGCAAATATAAGAAAATAGGAATTTTAGCATGCATTCTATCTGATCACAGTGCATTAAAACTAGAACTCAAGAAAAATACAAAAAACATGCAAACACCTGGAAACTGAATAACTTATTGCTTAATGAACAGTGGGTCATTGATGAAATAAAAGAGGAAATTAAAAGTTTCCTGGAAGTCAGTGAAAATGAAAACACAACCTACTGGAACCTATGGGACACAGCAAAGACAGTCCTGAGAGGAAAATTTATAGCCATGAGTGCATATATTAAAAAGACTGAAAGATCCCAAATCAATGACCTGATGCTACATCTCAAACTCCTAGAAAACCAAGAACAAGCAAAGCCCAAAACACATAGTAGGAGAGAAATAATAAAAATAAGAGCTGAAATCGATGAAACAGAAGTGAAAAAACCATATGAGGAATTAATGAAACAACAAGTTGGTTCTTTGAAAACATAAACAAGATCGACAGACCCCTGGCAAACCTGACTAAAGTGAGAAGAGAAAAAACCTAAATTAGTAGAATCAGGAATGTAAAAGGGGAGATAACAACAAACACCATCGAAGTCCAGGAAATCATCAGAGACTACTTTGAGAACCTATATTCAAATAAATTTGAAAATCTTAAAGAAATGGACAGATTTCTAGATACATATGATCATCCAAAACTGAACCAAGAGGGTATTAATCACCTGAATATTTCTATAACACAAAATGAGATTGAAGCAGCAATCAAGAGTCTCCCCAAAAAGAAAAGTCCAGGACCTGATGGATTCTCTGCTGAATTCTATCACACCTTTAAAGAAGAACTCATGCCAACCCTCCTTAAACTGTTCCACGAAATAGAAAGGGAAGGAAAACTGCTGAACACATTTTATGAAGCCAGTATTACACTCATCCCAAAACCAGGTAAAGACACCTCCAAAAAGGAGAACTATGGGCCAATCTCCTTAATGAACATCGATGCAAAAATCCTCAATAAAATAATGGTAAACTGAATTCAACAACACATCAAAAAGATCATTCGCCACGACCAAGTAGGCTTCATCCCAGGAATGCAGAGGTGGTTCAACATATGCAAAACAATAAATGAGTAAAATTCTATTGTGTACAAATACCACATTTTCTTAATCTATTCATCAGTAGTGGTGCATCTTTGCTGTTCACATAACTTGGCTATAGGATCATGTCGTCTGCAAATAGGGATATTTTGACAGTTTCTTTACCTATTTGTATTCCTTTTATTTCTTCTTCTTGCCTGATTTTTCTGGCTAGGAATTCCAGGACTATGTTTAATAGCAGTTGGGATAGTGGGCACCCTTGTCTCATTCCTGATTTTAGGGGAAATGGTTTCATTTTTTCTCCGTTAATTATGATGTTGGCTGTAGGTTTGTCATAAATAGTCTTTACAATGTTGAGGTACTTTCCTTCTAGTCCTAGTTTTCTTGGAGCTTTTATCATGAAGTGGTGTTGGATCTTATCAAAGGCTTTTTCTGTATTTATTGAGATGATCAACTCATTTTTATCTTTGCTTCTATTAATGTGCTGTAGTAGATTTATAGATTTGTGTATGTTGAACCACCCCACATCCCCTAGATGAAGTCAACTTGGTTGTGGTGAATGATGTTTCTGATATGTTACTGGATTTGATTTGCCATTATTTTATTGAGGATTTTTGCACCGATGTTCATTCAGGAGATTGATGTACAGTTCTCCTTTTTGGAGGTGTCTTTGTCTGGTTTTTGGGATAAGTGTAATACTGACTTCTTGCACCGATGTTCATTCAGGAGATTGATGTACAGTTCTCCTTTTTGGAGGTGTCTTTGTCTGGTTTTGGGATAAGTGTAATACTGACTTCATAAAATGAGTTAGGCATTATTCCTTCCCTTTCTATTTCGTGGAAGAGTTTGAGGAGAGTTGGTATGAGTTCTTCTTTAAAGGTCAGATAGAATTCAGCAGAGAATCCATCAGGTCCCGGACTTTTCTTTTTTGGGAGACTCTTTATTGCTGCTTCAATTTCATTTTGTGTTATAGATCTACTGAGGTGATTAATAGCTTCGTGGTTCAATTTTGGAATATCATAAGTATCTAGAAATTTGTCCATTTCTTCAAGATTTTCCAATTTATTAGAATATATGTTCTCAAAGTAGTCTTTGATGATTTCTTGGATTTCTGTGGTGTTTGTTTTATCTTCCCTTTTGCATTTCTGATTTTACTGATGTGTTCATTTTTATATTTTGCTAATTGAGGTGTTTTTCTTGGATTTCTGTGGTGTTTGTTTTATCTACCCTTTTGCATTTCTGATTTTACTGATGTGTTTATTTTTATATTTTGCTAATTGAGGTGTTTTTTTTTTTTTTGGAGGCATTGTTTTACTTTTCATTTAATGTTATGTTTAAGTCATCTTATTCAGTTTTTTTTTACTATAGGTAAAATTATTATTTTATTTCCACTTACTCTGCTTCATACAATTTTACTGCTTCTGAGTGTTAATTTTTAGCATGCTGTACTTTTATCCCATTTTTAAAAAAGTGAACCACTGTGAAAGTCACTTTAATTAACACTGTGCTACTTTTTCTTTTTTCTACATCAACTACTTATAAGCTTTGACAAGGGGTTTTGACAAATGATTAGATTATATATTTATTATAAATCTGTATATCTGATTGCTAAAATGTAGATGAGATTTATTTTGAAATAGTTATTTTTGATACGGTGGATGATGGGAAGCACAACATATTATTTTAGGTATAATAATTTGCTAGTATATAGATGGTAATTTCTTTGTCCAGTAAGCCATTTTACATTGTAATTTTTAACTGCTTACATATTCTTTTAGAAGCATCTATAAGGCAACATGTAAGTATAATAAAATGTTTAAAAAAATTACCGAATAATATCCCAAAGTCCTTTGGAAGTCAGCATAAAACCAGCAGGGGATCTCCTCTACCCCCAGTTTCATTTGAATACTGTTAATAATAGTATCTGTGATTATACTGTTGGGACTTGATGGAAGTTCTTCATAACTCTAGAAATAGTTCGGCTTCAGACATTGTTTTAATAATTGTATTTTATATTAAGTCACGTAATTGGAAATTTTAGAATCTTTTAACTACAGGGCCTTTGTGAGGAAACATGAAATGTCAGAATTATTACAGTGTTTCCCTACAGTGTTGTGTAGAGTAGGTCTTCAAAAATAATGATTTTGAAATGCCTTAAGTTTAAATTTATGATTTTAAGTGATAATTTTAGCATTAAGAATGTAACTTTTTTGGTTTTCTTCTCAATTTTGTATTTCTTGCCAATTTGTTTATAGCAGGACCCATAGAAACTATTAACTTTGTCATTTTCACTTTTCTTGATATTAGTTAGACAGGTAGGTCCTTTCAGTGCAGTTTTGTCTGAAAATCTGAATAATGTCTTCCTTCCAAATGTTATTTTATTCAATGAAAAATGACTCCTTGAAAGCTAAAGAATGATTTGACTTGGACAGTTTGAGAAAGGTCAGGGGCATAATAGATTTTTAAAAACTATTTGGAAGTAGGTTAATACTGCAGTCTGTCTGTCTGTCTCACTCCTGGGGATTGAACCTAGGGCTGCCTGCATGTTAGGGAAGCTATACCCATTATACTCTTTTAAAGTAAATGATCATTGTTTTCTACTCATTAAATAATTGCATTTTGTTTTGGAAAGTAGTTATGAAGGACTGAACATTTAATATTAATTCTACAGATTAATGAAGTCATTGTATTATAAACATAAGTCCCACAAATAAAAAATAATTGCTAAAGATAAATGTTGGAGTTAAGCTGCTTTTGCATGTTATTGGAAAACAATAACTCTTTTTTCCGTATTCCTGTGTATTAGTCTTTCTATTGTAATGTTATCTTCTTTTATATTGGACATAATTAGACTTTTATATATGGACATAATTAGACTGGGAATATCATCAGTTCTCTGTAACGCTTCATGTAAAATATGATGATGTGTTTCTTTCTAGTGAGATAAAATTCATTGTGCAGGAATTTCAGGGATTGCTTACAAAATTTTTTAGTGTGATCTACTTGGTTTAAATTTAAACAAATGGACAATATATATTTCATGTACCAAATTTTCTAGAGCTTAAAACCTGAAGTATACAATTATTTTTACAAAAGAAAGAAACAAGTAACATTTTAAAGATATTTTTCAATATCATTTCTGTGTGTGCCCAAGGCAAGGTGAAGTTGAAATATATTTTTAAGATTGTTCTTGTTGCTAATGTTCTTTTAGTCAGATTATATCAACACTACTTTATTTAATATGTAATTTAGAATGTGGAAAATGCACTCAGGTGTTTATATTTATGGAGAAATATGTACATTTCAGCACATAATAAAACTTTATGAAGATCTTGTATAGAAATACAATGGGATACGAAAACAGTTCAAAAAGCTGTGAACTTTTAGGTATATTACATATTTAAATCTTTTATGTTTGATTTTTGTTAATGTCAAATTGAATAAAATAAAATGCTGGTTGTTTGGGAGTAGAAAAAGAGTGGAACATAATTGTTGTGCAGCTGCTGTTAAGGAAATTGAAACTGATGCATTTCATCCGGTGCTTATTAAAACTTTGTGAACATTTGGATTGCTTCTTTTTCTTTCAGATATTTGGCTGCCAGGCGGGACTGACATCTTTGGATTGTAGCGGGTCTTACTGCTTATCTGTCCCGATTATACCCTCTTTCAGCACTGCTCTTTACGGTAAACTTCTGAAACTCCCCACTTGCTGGTAAGTATTACATGTTAAAATATGTTTTATGTTAATTTTAATTTCATGTAGAAAAAATCCAAAAGTATTTGTGTTATGCCCATATGTCAATTTTTTGCAAAAAATAGGAAAAATTCTGAAGGTATATTCTACTGAGACTAAAAAAATCTTTTTAATGTCTGAAATGTTAGTTCACAGTATCTGTTGTGATAGTAATAACTGTTGATGGGGTAATAACTGGTAATTCATGTTGCAGGTATAGCAAAATGTTCCTTCAGATAGTAACAGAAAATATAAAGATAGTAACCCTCTCTACTTTTTGATTTTCTGAAACACTATACAGATTTAAAAGAGTTACAGTTAATATCAAGGCCAAAGTATTTGTCTCTTAAATAATTTTTATGTATTCATAGTGACTGAGTAAAGTATACCCATTACATAGTTATTTAGAATAATTTTGATAATTTTGGTAGTTACATATTGGAAGAAATAGATTTTTAGGCCTTAATCATTTTCATTCAGGATTAGTTGCTTTATTTGGAATTCATATTTTCTTAAATTCAAAGTGATTTATAGAAAGGCAATATTTATATGTTTTTAGTTTAAAGTAATGTTTTTTATATAGTAACAAAATAATTAAGTCAATCAATAGTGTTTAAATATGTGATTTTCTATTGAAATATTTTTCTATTTTAAAATATGAAATATTTCAATTATTTGTAGTGTATCTTGTTTTATTATCCTAATTAGTAAACTTAATTTTACCAAGTTTTCATTAATATTTTATTAAAAGTAGCATAAATTCCAGAAAGTATATTTTTTATCCAAACCCCTTCATTTCCTTTAATAATGTGTAACTTATAAAATGAATTTAGTAAGGCAAATGCTCACATTTCTATAAAAATTGCCAATTGGTTCAGAAAATTATAAAAAAATTATAGCCATCATAAAGTCTTAGAATGAATTGTCCTAAAGTTATCCATAATTTTTCTCAACAAATTTCATTTCATTATTATTCGTTTGTATTTATTATGTTATAGAAAGACAGATTTTATTTGCATATACATAACATGTTGTATTTGAGCTAAGTTTTATATTCCATTCTGTTCTACCATAGGACTTACCATAGTTGATTTGTCGGTGTTCATTTTAGTTATTATCTCTGGGAACTGTTGTCTCAGATATTCTGCTTTATTTATTTTTTTGTAAGACAAATAATTTTATTGTAAACAGTGCAGCTTACTTATAGAAAGTTCTGATAGAAAATTCCTAACATGTTTAAAAAGATAAAAATTGTCAAAAAATTGAATACTTAAATAAGTAGGGTTTATTTTAAAGATATGATAGGTTGCTGTAAGTGCCAAATTGATGTAAAATGTTTATTGACATCGACATCTAAGAGAAAATATTGTAATTGAACGTTAAAAGCATGAGGTTATAGAATGATGATATTTATTTATTTGGATGTGTTTTGTATTTTTTATAGATAAAACTACTTTAACATTATTCCAAAGATAATTTAGATGCCTTATAGATATATTTATTTTGAAATGGTTTCTTTAAATTATTTTTCTTAATATAAAAGTAAATTATCTTAAATGTAGTTCATTTATTTTTAACAAGTCTAACTTGAAAATAATAAATACAAAATTCAAGAAATTGAGATTCTGCTTAGCTACTTGCTGTTGGAAGTTTATAAAATAGTAGATAAAATATATAGTACGTGAATTGAATCAAAATTCATACAAAATCTGGGAATCTTATTTAAACTCAGTGAACATTTTTGTAGTAGAACATCCTGACTGTGTCATCATATGTCAATTCTGTTCCCTCATGATTTTTTGTTTCCCAGATTATACGAACTATTCTATTTGATTTGAAAAATTCACATAACAGAGTTCCTTAAAACCACATGTGTTTCATAAGTATATACATTTCATTTATTAAAAAATACATATTTCAGAGTTCCTTAAAGCCACATATATGTTATATATATATATATATATTTCATTTAATAAAAAATTCGCATTTCAGAGTCCCTTAAAGCCACATATATGTGTTATGTATGTATTTCATTTAATAACAAAGAACATTTTTAATACAGGGTTCAGCTTTTGAAGCAGACATTTTAGAGCGCATTATTAAAACTTTTTTAGTGTGTTTTGGGTTAGTAATGAGGATATAAACGTTTATGTAAATGAGCAAAACATTTTATGCTTCTTGTTTAAAATTAGAGTATTGTATTATTTGCACATTGATAATTTATTCATTCTTGCCCCAGAATTTTAATTTAAGTCTGTTACTGAAGTTTGTGTCAACATTTTTTTATTCCTTTGCTGTTTTCTTTTTTTAAATTGTTGGAGTGGGTTGGAGTACATTGTGGCATTTACAAAATTTCCTACAATATATCGTACATGTGTTCACTCCCTGCACCATCTCCTTTATGCCCCACTCCCACATTTGGGCTATAATATGTATATACATGGAAGTGCAACAAGGAGACTCCCTGTATAGCTATCTTAAACAAGCAAAGGTGTTTTTTTTTTTCTTTTCCAAAATCAGAGAATAGGAGGGCAGAACAGATCTGCCTGGGTGGGGGGTTGAGGGGAGGTGTTGGTACGATTGGGGGAGGTGAAGGTGGGGGAAGGGGTGTGGGAGAGTGAATATGGTGCAAATACTGTGTACACATAAATGTAAATGGAAAAAGTGATATCTGTTGAAACTATTCCAGCTTCAGTTATGTTAGTGGATATATAATGCCATTCTTAAGTATGTTTTCACTACCCATAATATGATAGGTGCTGGGCTATCTGTTGGGATTGGGGAAAGAGTACTGTAGAATGCAAAAAGGATAAGAGGTATTGCTTGGCCATTGAAAATTAGTGAAATGAAGACACATGTGAAAATAGTTGCCATTGCATTTAGAAAATCACGATTAAGTAGTGTGTCTGGTGTATTTAAAGAAAGGAGAAAATTTCCTTGAGTCCTCAGGGATACCTTAATGGAGGTGGTCATGTTAGGTTTGGGCTTTAATGGCTGAAGTTGATATCAGTATATCACAAGATACAGTGGGGGAAAAGTTGGAAAATTTCTTGAGCCTAGACTTATTCATTGAATAAGGATGTCAATACTGTTTTTTTGTCTTTCATGGAAAGATTGTAGCATGTGCAGGTGGTATTCATTGTGATAATTCCAGGTAGCCTTACATTGTATATTAGTTAGATCACCCCCCCCACCGCTATCTTTTCTCCCATCCCCTCCCCACCCCATTTAAAGTAATTGCAAGAGTTTTCATTGTTTTATTTCAAATATGTATATGAAGTCTATCAACCATATTCCCTCACCTTCATCTCATCCATTGACTCTTCCCCTCTATACTTTTTAATGAGTATTTAAAAGTAGTTAAACTAGTTCAATAAATAATTGATCCCATTTCTTACTGATCAAATTTGTTACACTCCAACTATAATGCAGTTTCAAATTCACTTAATTATGTGCTTTAAATGATTTTATTTATTGAGATATATGCAACATGTTTTGGAGGTTAGGACTGTAGAAATACTACTTTGGCTTAGAAAGTCATGGAAAACATGGAAGAGTGAACTTTTAGGTAGATTATTAAAGCATAGGTAGGATCTGAAAAGAGAATACTGTACCTTTATTTTTCTTTTAGTGCTGGGATAGAACCCAGGGTTTTGTACACGCTAGGCATGTGCTCTGTTACTGAGCTATATTCCCAGAAATTATGTATATTTTAATACTAGCTTGATTTAAGTTTTATAACACCTTGTGAGGTAGGGTGATATTTCTTCCTACAAAACTAAAGTTCAGAGATACTAAAAAATTTGTTTAGGGTCACAGTGTAGCTAGATGAGGATTTTCATGGGACTATTATCTTATTGCAAAGTCTTTGATTATTTATTTATTTTTGTGGTACGGAGGCTTGAACTCAGGGCCTTCACCTCGAGCCACTCCATCAGCCCAATTTTTTTTGTGATACGGTTTTTCAAGATAGAGTCTCATGAACTGTTTGTCCGGGCTGGCTTCAAACTGCGATCCTCCTGATCTCTGCCTCCTGTGTAGCTAGGATTTACAGGCATGAGCCACAGGAGCCCAGCTAAAGGTGTGAAGGCCTGTAGACATACATTGTCTTTACTTCACCAACTTTTAATGCTTAGTGTGCTTCTTGCCTTACAGTAACAATGAATTTCTGTGGATTTAGAGGCTAGTTATGATATTATAGTTTATAAGTATCATAATTAATAAATCTGAACTCTGCTAGTATCAGTTAATAGTGTATAGATACTATGTTACCCATCTCATAGAAGTATGGCTGTTAGATTTAGGTGGAATCTTAGGCACTGACTCAGTTCCTTTTTTTTTTGTTTATTCATTTATTCATATGTGCATATTTTGTTTGGGCCATTTCTCCCCCCTGCCCCAAACCCTTACTTCTCCCTCCCACCCCCCTCACCTCCAGGCAGGAGCTGTTCTGCCCTTTTCTCCCATTTTGTTGAAGAGTAGACATAAGCAATATAATAAAGAATTAGTGTCTTTTCTAGTTGAGATAAGGATAGCTATACAGAGAGATTCCTAGCATTGCTTCCATGCACAAGTGTATTACAACCCGAATCGATTCATCTGTACCAGACCTCTTCACTAATTCCTGGTCACCTTCCCATATTGACCTCTGTCGTTTTAAGGTTACTGTATCAGCTCTTCTGCAGTGGGGACATTAAACACTTTCAAGTTTTGGGTTTCCTGCCTATCCCCCTTCCTCCCGTATGTGCTCTCCCCTTAGCGTGTGACCCAAGTCCAACAATCAGTTTCTGAGTCTTTATGTCACATTTTTTTTTGGGTGGGGTTTAACTCAGGTCCTTTACACTTGCTAGGCAGGCTACTCCTTGAGCCACTCGCCAGCCCTGTGTCACACTTTTTCTTTATTGTCATCTAGTCACTGCTTGAACAGTTTATTCAGAAAAATGTTAGCTACTTCGTAAGGCAGTCAGATGTTGGGCAGCTCTAAATTTCTTTTATTGAATCAAAATCTTTCATGTGAAGTTCATACTCAGATTTCTGCCTGAGAATGTTTCTTCTCTCCCATAATTATTTTTATGTATGTCATAAGTCATTGTCATTGTTACAAGAATGTATGAAAACACATATTTATTTTCAAGATTGAAGAATTCCTATAAGCACCTTACTCAGCATAATGCCAGATACCTTAACTTGGATGTTAATTTTCTGATATCCATCATTCAGTTTTTGTCCTTTGCTTCTGACTCATTTCACTTACCCAGAATTTTAATGTCTTTAAAATTCATCTTGTAGCATATATCAGAATTTTGTTCTCTATATATTCATTCAGTCATTTTTTTTGGTAAAACTGAATGTTATGCATCTATTTTATATATATACCCCATTTCTTTTATCCATTTATCCAACATTGTACACTTGGGTTCCTCCCACCTTTTAAATAATGTGAATAATGCTAGCTTTTTGCCTAGGCTGGCTTGCAACTGTGATCTTCCTATCTGTGCCTCCACATCCGGCCCAGTACTAACTTTAAAGTTGCTGGTTAGACTGGTTTGCAACTTGAATTGGTTACTTTGGACATTATTGATTTTTCAACACATATTGATTAAAATGAACTGGAATTTAAATATACATTTTTAAATCAGTTAACTGAAAATTTAAAGATATTAGAAAAAATAGCAGGTGTAGTTGATAAAATTACTGTTTATGGAAAAAAAAGCTAGGTAAACTACCCAACCTCTGTTTTGGGGTTTGGTTCATCTTTATTTTTCAAATAAGTAAATAGCTCTTTTTCATTCTAAATCAAGTATTCTTTTGGATTTTAGCATCTATCTGAAGAGAAATATTCTTCTAAGTTCTAGCATCAAAATATATTGTTTTTGTCCTTTTTACTTGCAAATATTTAGATACTTGATTGCTGTTGGGAATTTATAGTTTTACATATTCTGTCTCATTTTTTTTTGAGAAGGAGTAATATTTTAAGGTGAATATCATAATTAACTTAGTTTTTTTTTTTTTTTTTTTTTTGAGTTCTGGGTGGCCTCAAACTTATGATTCTCCTGCCTAAGCCTCCCAAGTGCTGGGATTACAGGCATGTACCATTGTGCTTGGCTGCTTAATTTACTCTTGAAGTATTCTTATTTTACTTTTATAAAATCTCTTGAGTAACTTAAAAAATTACAAAAGAATTAGACATCTAACTACACCTGATAATATATATATATATATAATTTTAATAAGTTTTCACAATACTCTTGAATTCCATAGAATGTGCTTTATATAGTTTTCCACAGTTGTTTGTTAAGTGAATTATGCCAGTGTCTTTAGCAATGTTGTTTTCATTTTAAAATTAGCTATGTTTGGGGTCCTAGGCAGACGATATGCAAAAGTATGGAGACCCTTTCTGAAAAATAAACAAAAGTAAAAAGTCCGGGGGGTTTGCCTGCAGTGGTACAGTGTTTGCTTTGCAAGTGCAAGGCCGTGATTCACACCACAGTACTGCCAAAAATAAAATAAGTAAATAAACAAACAAAATATAATTATAGTATGTTTTAAATACAGTGAAGTTCAAGAATTTTAAGTGTGCATTTCAGTGATTTCTTGACAGATTAACAGTCATTTAACTACCACCAAAATGAAGATACATAATATTTTTGTCACCCTCAGGGTCCCTTCCTGTCCTATTACAGGCAATCCCTCCCTGTTTTCCTAGAGTATCTCTTCTGAACTCAGGCATGCAGGGTGTGATTTAGACTGTCTGTTCTTTGCTTTGTTCTCTATCTTTTCCCCAAACCTAGCAGCCCATTGATTTCTCATCTCATTTGCTTCTGGGATCACTAGCCTATATGACTGCCAGAGACTGAGCATATAGTATTTGTAGTTAAATTTTTTTGTTTTGATTTTTGAAACAGGGTCTTGCAATGTAGCTCAAGCTGGCCTTGAACTCACAATTCTCTCTCCTGAGCCTCTGAGATTCTGAAATTACAGGCCCAGTTTGTAGTTAGAGTTCATATACATTCATGTGCTTTCATTTCATGCATCATTGTTTTGCTCAGGTAATTGTCAAAAAAGATGGTTTATAATGCATTTGTATTAGGTCTATATTTTACATATGAAAGAGAACATGAGAATTTTGGCCTTCTGATCTTGGCTAACTTCACTTAAGATGATGTTCTCCAATTCCATCCATTTACATCCAAATGACAAAATTTCATTCTTTTTTGTGGTTGAGTAAAATTTCATTGTATATGAATACCACGTTTTCTTAAATCGTTTGTCAGTAGTGGGGCATCTTGGCTATTTCCATACCTTAGCTATTGTGAATAGTTATGCAGTAAACATGGGTGTGCAGGTGCCTTTGTTGTAACCTGACTCACATTCCTTTAGGTATATCCCTAGGATTGGAATTGCAGGATCATATTATGAAACACCAGTCACACTAAGGGGAGGAATATTAATGTATTATTATTTGTGAAACCTCTCCCAGAAAGTCTGACCTATCATAATGTGTGTTAATGGTCTTACCAATGTTTGTTTTTCATCATGTTTTTGTTCTGTTTGATAATATCTTTAAGTAAATGACTAGCTAAAAATAATACTTTTCTATAAATTTTTAAGAGTGTCTAGGTATATAGAATTAAATGCAAATGAAAAGCATAATGACAGGTAGATAGCACCTATCTTTATTTCAGCTGGATTTTTCCCTTTCATTTTTTAGTAAGGAAAAGTGCACTTGACATGTTAATAAGCAGGAGGGTGCTGGTCAGAAAAAGTTTGGGACAGTGTGTGAGATGGTATGGTTATTTAGGCTATAGACTCGTGATAAAGTCTAGTGAAGGACTGGATAAATGGTGAGGAATTGAAGTAGGTCGGAGGGGAGTGAGAAGAGGATGTTTCAGATGATTCTAGATAGCCAATCAATGCACAAACATTGGAGGATATCAGAGAATATTTTGAAATCAGTAATCTTTATGGTAAAAGTTGCTAGAAGCAAAGTGTTTTAGTAAGAAAAGTTAGAAGTCTATAATCAAAAAGTAGCCTAAACACACCTGTTGAAGGTGTATGAGTTAACTAGTCTTTAAGAACAACTGTCTAAATTCTTCGAGCATCAAGTAAGAAAATGCAAACACTATGTCTTATGCATATTGACATTCCTAGGGCTACAATGGTACAGAAAGATTTTAATGATACGTATTGAGCAAAAAAAGGTTACAAAGTAGTGTATAAAAGTTTTCCATTCATGTTAACAAAAATATACTTGCATATCTATAAAATCTTGAGCTTTGGTTAATTGTTTGTGATGGTTTCACATAGCCAGTGTATGACGTGGTCTATGTAGTACAAGGGTTAAGGTATTGATCTCAGAACTAGATTGCTTGCACTAGGTTGTCTTCTCCACTTGCACTACCTTTGTGATCTTCAGAAAGTTACTTTGTCTCCTTGTGTGTTACTTTCCTCATTGTAAAAGGGTCAAGTTCATAATTTCTACTTTAGTATTATTTCTAGGACTGATTAATTTGACAAATATAAGTTGTTTTAAACAGTGCTTATGCATGTAGCTGTTACTATTGCCTATTTTTGTTTGATAAGGATACATTACGAGGGGAGAGGCAAGATGGCATATTGTTGACATCCTGATAGTGCAGCAGCTACTAACTACCTGAAAAAGAAAGATCTGAGGAACCCATGGGGTTCCATAACCAGCAAGAAGCAAACCCACAAGAAGCAAATCCACAAATAGAAAAGCAAGTAACCATGGGAAGAATGGGAAGAACAACTTGCTGCACAGCACTCCAGATCCCACCCCTGAAGTCGCTCCGTGGCTCCAGGCTCCATTACTTGGTACTCTAGGCAGTAAGATCTTCTTCCCCGCACACACAGGAACTTGGAGCTCCACGCTCCCTGTTACTACACAGCCTGCTTCCTTCACCCTGAAATGCCAGGGAAACCAGTGTCTCTGTGTAAGCAGGACCCATGGCTCCTGCTGCTCCACGGTTAACAGAAGGCCAAGCCAGCAAGCTTGGTTCCCCCAAGCTGGCAGCAGTGCCAGTGTACTGTGGTCCCAGAAGACTATGCTGGCAAGCAGCCCCCAGAACTCCTGCTACCCACAGGCTTGGTTTTCCTGAACCAGCAGCAGTGCCACTGTACTGTGCTCCTTGCCTGCATGGGCAATCAGGCCACAGAACTCCGGCCGCCTGAAAGCTTGATTCTCCTGAGCCAGCAGTAGCTGCCGTGGCTCCTAGTAGTTGGCACCAGCAAGCAGGCCCCAGGGCTGCCTCTGCCTGCAGGATTGGTTCCCCCTGTGCTGGCAGCAGCACCACTAGACTCTGCTCTTGGAATTCTGGTCTAGCAATCAGGCCCATGAACTGCCCCTGCCTTCAGTCTTGGTTCTTCCAGGCTCTTCCAGGCTGGCAGCAACGTCACTGGACTGTGCTCCTGCAGGCCTGGACCAGCAGTCAGACACCAGAACTCCTGCTGCTCACAGGCTTGGTTTTTCCTAGCTGGCAGCAGCCACTGTGGTTCCTGGTAGCCTGCTTGGGCAAGTAGGCACCAGGGCACCCACTACCCGAAGGCTTGGTTCTGCCGTGTCTGCAGCGCTATTGCACTGCCCTCCTGGAGCCCATGCCTGGTAAGCAGGCCTCAGAGCTCCCACTGCCAGAAGGCTTGGTTCCCCTGTGTCTGCAGCAGCTCTCTTGGCTCCTGGAAGTCCACACCCAAAAGCAAATAGACCCGAAGGCCTCTGCTGCCTTGTGGACACCAGATGATTCAAGCCTGCTGGCTTTGCTGCCTGTGTGTACTACCCTCAACTTGCTACTCAGTGCCAGGAGCCTGCTACCACAGACCTAAGTGAACCCCAGGTTGCATGCTTTTGGCTCCAGGAGGCTTCCCTTCCCACAGAGCATGGAGGACCAGCTCTCCCCACTGTCCCTGACAGCAAGAGAGTCCTGGCTCCTCCGTCAAAGAGTGAGAATGACAGATTCCCCACTAAGGGGAGGAAAGCCCTCACCTGCCACTCTGCAGGTGGCACCAGAAGCCCTGTTTCCTCAAGGTACACAGAAGATCAGTGTTTCACACTGCACCTCCCTGCAGGAGAGCTCTCCTAAGAGCTGGAATCCCAGCTTCTCCACCGAGTCGCAACCCTCTACTCTGCTGATGCTAGGAGGCCTGTCCACCACAGTTCACAGAAATCCAATGCTCCCCACTGTGATGGTAGGACAGCCCTTGTGCCCCCATCAAAGAGCGGGAACTCCAGCCCTCTAGCTGAGGGAAGAAAAAGAGGTATTCTGTAATACAACAAGAACGTTGCAAGGGGCAATGTATCCAGTATGCTCCTCTCTGAGGAATACTGCTGGAGCTAAAGGAGAAAAAACTCAAAACCCCAATTACAGCATCAAAAGGGATTAAAACCCTAACCAAAATCAGCTCCAGATGTGTTAATCTCAGTGCAGAATTAAACATCAAGACAACTGCTCTCCAACAAAAGCCAGTTCCACAACTAAGAATCTAAACACCTGCATAGAGGAGGAGCTATCAAATAATGAATTTGAAAAAAACTTTAGAAAAATGATTAATGACCTCAACGAAGAAACACAAAAGTTAGTATTTGACCTCAAACAGGACATGAATAAGCAATTAAATGAGCTCAAAGAGAATACAAACGGATGAATGAAATTAAGAAGACTATCCAAGATATGAAAGAAGAAATCAGTAAAAATAGGGAAACCCTGAAAAATAATCTGAAATAAACAACTTAGTATCGCTAATAAATACCTCAATCGAAATCTGGTGAACAGAGTGGAACAAGTTGAGAACAGAGTATCAGGAATGGAAGACAAAGTAGAGGAATTAGACCAAATAGTAAAAGACCATGCAAATGGAACATGCAGGATATCTGGGACACCATGAAAAGACCAAACCTAGGAATATGGGTGTAGAAGAAGGAGAGAAGATATAAAGTAAAGCCACCGACAACTTACTAAACAGAATAATAGCTGAAAACTTCCTTAACCTTGAGTAAGAGAGTCACCAGATTCAGGAGGCCTACAGAACACAAAACTGTCAAGATGAAAAAAGAAACACCCCCAGACACATCATAATCAAAACACTCAGCACACAGAACAAAGAAAGAATTCTGAAAGCTGCGAAAGAGAAAAGACAAGTCACATATAAAGGCAAACCCATTAAAATAACAGAAGATTTCTCAAGTCAAACTCTAAATACAAGAAGGTCATGGAAAACATAATTCAGGCCCTGAAAGCAAGCAACTGTCAACCTTGATTAGTCTACCCAGCAAAACTATTCTTCCTAATTAAAGGAGAAATTAAAACCTTTTACAAGAAGGTAAAACTAAAGGAATTTGTGACTACCAAGCCAGCACTACAGAAGATACTTAAAGGACATATATAAGAAGAAACTAGAGTGAGACAGGAAGACTCAAGAAATAATAAATCCTTTTGAGCAAGCAGACCAATAAACAAGGAATAGGTAAAACTAAACAACAGGGTCATAAAAATGACTGGAAACATCAGGCACCTCTCAATTTTAACACTGAATGTAAATGGGCACAAAGTCCCAATCAAAAGTCACAGAAAAGCAGATTGGGTTAAACAATAAGACCCAACCATATGTTGCTTACAGGAGAGTAATCTCACTGGAAAAAAAAAAAAAGGCACTGGCTTAGAGTCAACGGGTGGAAAAAAGTTTTCCAAGCAAGTAGACCCCATAAACAGGTAGGAGCAGTCATACTCATATCTGACAAAGTAGACTTCATACTAAAATCAATCAGAAGAGACATTGAAGATCACTTCATGTTAATGAAAGGAACAGTTCATCAAAAGGAAATATCAGTCCTTTAACATATATGCAGCAAACACAGGGACACCCATCTACATTAAAAAAACTCTAATGGCCCTATGAGAACAGATAGGTATTATCATAGTGATAGTGGGAGACCTGAATATCCCACTGTTACCAATAGACTGTTCATGCAAACAAAAGATTAACAAAGAAACCTCAGATCTACTCCATACATTAGACCAAATAGACATAGTTTATATCTGCAGTGTATTTCACCCAACAACTAGGCAATACACATTCTTTTCTGCAAAGGAGTATCTCCAAAATAGATGATATTTTAGGACACAAAGCAAGTCTCAACAAATCCAAGAAAACTGAACTAACCCCCTGCAGCATATCAGATCAGAATGGAATAAAACTAGACCTCAACAACAAAAGAAACCCAGAAAATCTGCAAACACATGTAGACTGAACAATACACTGCTAATAAACCGATGGGTGACCAAAGTAATAAGGGAAGAAATTAAAATGTTCCCAGAATCCAATAAAAATGGAAATACAACGTACCTGAATCTGTGGGTCACAGCAAAGGCCATTCTAAGGGGAAAGTTTATAGCGATATGTGCCTATGTTAAAAAAAAGAGAACTCTCAAACAAATAATGTAATGGTGCATTTTAAGCTCTAAGAGCAAACAAAACCCAAAACCAGCAGACAGAAATAATAAAGATTAGAGCTGAGATCAATGAGATTGAAACCAAACAAACTATACAAAGAACCAGTGAAACGAAAAGTTGATGCTTTGAAAAGATTAACAAGGTGGACAAACCCTTAGCAAACATGACAAAACAGAGGAGGGAGAAGACCCAAATTAATAAAATCAGAGATGAAAAAGGGGCATAAACACAAATACTAATGAAATCCAGAGAATCATTAGAGAGTACTTTGAAAACTTAAGTAAACTGGAAAATCTAGATGAAGTGGATAAATTCCTAGATACATATATCCAACCAAAATTGAATCAAGAAGATATTAACCACCTAAATAATCCTATTATATGCAATGAAATTGAAGCAGTAATAAAGAGTCTTCCTACAAATAAAAACCCAAGACCTGATGGATTCACGTTCAAATTTTACCAAACCTTTAAAGAACGACTCACACCAGTATTCAGACTTTTCCAGGAACTAGAAAGGGAAAGAACACTCATTCTATGAAGCCAGCATTACACTCATTCTGAAAGCCATTAATGACATAACCAGAAAAGAGAATTATAGACCAACACCTTTAATGAATATAGATGCAAAGATTCTTAACAAAATACAGACAAATAGAATTCAGCAACATGTCAAAAAGATTATCCACCACGACCAAGTTGGTTTCACTGCAGGAATGCAAGGATGGTTCAACATACTTAAATCCATAAATGTAAACAAAACCAAGGACAAAAATCACATGATCCAAATAGGGAAGAAGAAGTCAAACTATCCCTATTTACAGATGACATGATCCTATACCTAAGAGGTGTCACAAACTCTCCCAAACAACCAGTAGAAATCACAACTTTCAGCAAATTAGCAGAATAGAAAATTAACACACAGAAATCAGTAGCTTTTCTATATACCAACAACCCACAAACTGAGAAAGAAATCAGGGAAACAATCCCATTTACAGTAGCCTCAAAAACAATAACGTACCTTGGCATGAATTTAACAAAAGAGACCAAAGACCTTTTTAATGAAAACTATAAACCACTGAAAAGAGATATCGAAGAAGACATCAGAAGATGGAAAGACTTGTTGGTAGAATCAACATTGTGAAAATAGCCATACTACCAAAAGCAGTCTACATGTTAAACGCAATCCCTGACAAAATTCCAATGACATTCTGCACAGAAATAGAAAAAATAATCATGAAATACATATGGAAACACAAAAGACCTTGAATAGCTAAAGCAATTCTGAGCAAAAAGTCCAATGTTGGAGGCATCACAATACCCAACTTCAAACTATATTACAGAGCAATAACAATAAAAAACAGCATGATATTGAAATATAAACAGACAGGAAGACCAACAGATAAAAATAGAAGATCCAAACATAAACCCATGCATCGATAGCCAACTGATCTTTGACAAAGGAGCCCAAAACATATGGTGGAGAAAAGATAGCCTCTTCAATAAATGCTGCTGATTAAACTGGATATCCACATGTAGAAGGCTGAAACTAGTTCCCTGTCTTTCATTCTGTACCAAAATCAATTCAAAGTGAATCAAAGACCTGAATATAAGGCCTTAAACTTTGCAACACCTCCAAGAAGCAGTAGGAAATACACTGGGACATATAGGCATAGGGAACGACTTCCTAAACAGACCTCATAAGGCTCAGCATCTAAGAGAAAGAATGAACAAATTAGGCTGCATCAAACTAAAGAGCTTCTGCACACAATGGAAACAGTCACCAGACTCAAGAGACAGCCCACAGAATGGGAGTAAATCTTTTCCAACTACTCATCTGATAAGGGACTAATACCAGAATGTACAGGGAACTCAAAAAACTCAACCCCCAAAGAATCATCACCCCAATGAAGAAATGGGCACATGAATTAAACAGGGAATTCTCAAAGAATAATGGCCAATAAACAACGTTAAGAAGTGTTTACCTTCCCTGGTTATAAAAGAGATGTAAATGAAAACAACACAGATTTCATCTCACCCCAGTTAGAATGGCCATAATCAAGGGTCATAAAACAATGCTGACAAGGATGTGGCAAAACAGGAACCCACCACACTGCTGGTGGGAATGCAAATTAGTACAACCACTATGGAAAGCAGTATGGAGATTTTAAAACACTAGTGGTAGAACTGCCATATGATCTAGCGATACTGCTTCCGGGCATCTACCCGAAAGAATGTGAGACAGTATTCAGTAGAGACACCTGCACCCTGATGTTCATCACAGCATTATTCACATTAACCAAGCTCTGGAAACAACCAAGATGCCCTACAACTGATGATTAGATCAAGATACTGTTTTATATATACACAGTGGTATATTTCTCAGCCACAACGAATAATGACACATGGTTTGAAGGTAAATGGATACAATTGGAGAGCATCATGTAAAGTGAAGTTAGCCAGAATCAGAAACACAAAAGCTGCATGTTTTCTTTCATATGTGGAAGATAAATCCAAAGATAAACATGTACACAAAAATAAGCATAATCATATACAAACTCAAAGTTAGAACATTTTTGTTAACAGTGGAGCTACTCTATGGAACTTGGGAAAAGAGGGGAAGGAAAAAGGAATAATAGAGCATCAGTAATACCACACAAGATGTGCAACTAGAGGATATAAGGATGTGTATTGAAAGATGTTGAAAAACAGGAGGCAGGAGGTAAAAGGGTAAGGGAGAACAATCGAAGGGATTAAACAGCCCGAAGTAAAGCACACCCACAGTGGGCATACATTGAGACACCCCTTTGAACTTCAAATTTGTTATTCATATTTTTAATTAATTTTTGTTAATATTTATTAAGTATTAATAACAAAACCAGGATTGTAAAATAGGCACAGTGTATGGGGGTGGGGTGGGGATGGGAGGCACTAGTGGGAGGGGTAGGGGGAGAGGAGGAAATTAAGGTGATGGTATATGGTTGATCAACTTCATGTATGAAACAGAACTAAAAAACCTTGCAATTGCTTTGGGTGGAGTGAGGAGGGGTTTGAGGGGAAGAGACTATGGGGGAAATAACGTACAATATAAGTCTGATCTGAACTGTCACTTCAAATGCCCGTCCCTCCCCCATAATGAATATATCCTGATTTAACAATAGATACATTTAGAATACTTACAAAATTAATAGGTGATGTCTTTTCTTAAAGATCGCATAATTTTTTTCTTCAATGACCAAAAAAGGCAATAGTGTTTTTAGTCACATGTATTAATATAGTAGATATAATCAATTAATAAGTTTAGAAACTTCTGGAAGACAGTGTTAAGAAAATAAGCAAACTAGGTGAAAATTTTCACAATATACATGTCTAACAAGATACTGTATCCAGAGTATTTAAGGTGCCTCCAGTAGTCTAATAATAGTAAGAAAAGCAATCCATAAGAAAATGGACAGAGAACTTGAACACTTTACTGAGGAAGTACAGTGAACACTTAAAAAAGTATATAATATCTAGTCATAATGGAAATGCTGATTTATATCACGTCGAGAATGATCATAACAGCTTTATTCAGAATAATCCCAGAAGTAACCCTGAAAATTAAACAAAGTACTATTCATCAATAAGAAATAATGACCTACTGATAGAATTATGTGTCCTGAGTGAAAAAAAGCTAGGCACAAAAGATGAATACAAAAATACTCTGATTCTATTTAATTGAATCTCTAGAACACAGAAAACTAATCTATGGTGAAAATCTCTAAAGAAATGATTGCTTCTGAGAGGATGGAATAGTAAGGATGGTAACTTCCTGGAGAGAAAATCTTTGTGGTATGTGAATTATGACATAGGTGTGAATACTATGCAAAACTCAAAGCAAATTTTAAGAGTTTTTGTATTTTAGTGACTGTAAATTTTCCCTAAAGGAAAAGGACTTCACATAGATTTGAAATCTTGTTCATTTTGTACTGGTTTGAATTAGCAATTAGTAATAGGAGTTAACAGCTCTTAAATTATTTTCTGTGTATTTGAGGTTTGACTAAATAGATTTAAGATAATGGTATTCATGGAGAAATATTTAAAATATGTTAGAGCTGGGTGCTCGTGGCTTATACCTGTAATCCTAGCTATTTAGGAGGCTGAGATTGGGAGGATCGCAGTTTGAGGCCAGTCTGGGCAAAAATTTCAAGAGCTCCCCCTATCAATCAGTGGCTGGGTCCAGCGGAGCACACCTGTCATCCCAAGCTATGCGAATGCTGAAATAGGGACCATCATGGTTCCAAGATAGTCTGGGGGAAAAAAGTTTGCCAGACCACATCTCAGTGGAAAAAAGCTGGGCATGGTGGCATGCATCTGTCATCCCAACAAAGGTGGGAAGTTTAAAATAGAAGGGTCATAGTCCAGGCCTGCTTAGGCAAAAAGGAGACCCTATCTCCAAAATAACAAGAGATAAAAGGGCTAGAGGTGTGGCTGAAGTGGTAGAGTGCCTGATTAGCAAGTGTGAAGTCCTGAGTTCAAACCTTAGTACCAGCAAAAAAAGGAAAAAATGTTAAAGAGGAATACTATACATTGTGTAGTATCAGGATGAACTCATGATTTTTTTTCTTATCATAGTCATTTCTTTTTTATTTAGCATTAGCACATTATCAGCTTAGACCCTAGGATGTGCCTTTATGCCCCACTGTTGCTCTGAAGCACTGGAATTCTTAACATAATAGACTTTAATTTTTGGTAGTATATTAAAATTCATATAGGTTAGTGGGAGAATAGGAGTTGTTTCTTTGATTTAGGTTTAAACATTCTTTCTTTAAATGAAATTTTACTCTGGAACTTAGCATGTAAAAATGTTCAAAGTGGAAATGCTTGAAATGGTAGTGTGGAGATATGCAACTCAGTGTATTGTGTTTGGTTCCTGCTCAGCAAGTATTTGAATGAACAGTGAAGGTCTTTTGATATGTTTGATGTTAAGTTCAACATGAGCATCAAGTGGCTTTTAAATTGTATTATTGTTTAGCACAGGGCTTACCTAATATGGATTTAAACTAGATATTCTTTCTTGAGATCATAGTGTTTCAGAGTGTTAAAAATCTTTGTAACTAGTGTAATCCTCAGGTAAAATTATTATTATGCATTCTTAAGTAAACAACTTTATTGAAGTATAACTTACTGCAGATTCACCTGTTTTAAGCATATAATTCAATGATTTTTTACTAAGTTGAGCATTCATCAGTAGAATCCCATTACCCCATTTAGATCCTCTTTGTTAAGATTAATACTTCTTCCTACCCCAGCTTCAGGGAACCACAGACTTCCTCTTTCTGTAGACATGCTTTTTCTATATAGAACCTATCACTGGAGTCTACAGTATGTGGTCTTTTGTTGTCAGGGTTCATCTGTGTTGTAATGTGTATCAATACTTCATTTTATTTTTATTTTCATTTTTTGGTGGTACTAAGGTTGGAACTGAGGGTCTCACACTTACTAGGCACACATTCTTGCGCTTGGGCCACGTACCTTGCCTTCTTTTTCTAGCGTCATTTTTCTGATAGGGTTTGCATTTTTTGACTGGGTGTGCTGGGCCCACAATCCTCCTATTTACATCTCTGCATCCCTGACAAGAAAGGCATGTTCTACCACTCCCTGCTTATTGGTCGAGATAGAGTCTCCCTAACGTTTTGCCTACACTGGTCTGGAACCATGAATCCCTCCCCACCATCTCTGCCTTCTGAGTAGCTGGGATTATAGGTGTGAGCCACTGCATCAGCCTGTTTTATTTCATTGTGTGGTTAGACCATATTTTATTTATCCATTCACTACTTGGTGAGCATTTGAGTTGTTTACACTCTTATGGCTATTATGAATAATGTTGGTATGAACTTTATTGTGTAGATTTTGTGTAGATTTATTATTTCATTTCTCCTGCGTAGAGATACGTACAGTGGAATTATTGGGTTAAGAAACTGCCAGTCTGTTTTACATTCCTTCCACCAGTATGTGAGGGTTCCTGTTTTTCCACAGCCTTGCCAACTTTTGCTGTCTTTTTTATTATGTATCTATTTTAGTCGATGAGAAATAGTATCTGCTGGTGGTTTGGTAAGAATTTATTTTTGTTTCCTAAGTTCATTATAAGATTTTGGAGTTTATTAAATAACGAGGATTCTTGTTATATATTGTTTTAGTAATACATAACTTTTATATTTTCTGTTCCCATCTGTTATCTAACATTTAAATTAGAATATTTCAGAAATTGGAAAAATGATAACATATTTTCATGTCAGTACAATTTATGTAAAACTTGTATTTAACAGCAATTTTCAAATACTACGATTATTGTAATTAAAGATGTAAAATAGCTAACACTGATGGCGATGTTGAAAAAGGAATAGCCAAATACACTGGTAAAGAAATTGAAATCTCAGTGTAATATCATGCCTACATTGAAAAGACCATTGTAGAAGCATATGTGTTAATGTAGAAAGATCTTGATGATTGGTAAGATATGTAGTTTTGTCATAAAAGTGAGGCTGTGCGCATGTTTATATATATTACCATTAAAGTTATAAATTTGTCTTTAAGCGCATAAGATCACTATACAGAAGTCTTTTGGTATATATGCTAACCTCATAAACATGGTTATCTGTGATAGGGGAGTGGAGCGGGAGTGAACAGTATCTTTAACTTTTAATCTACCATTTATTTTTTAAGTGTTTAAAACTTTTCATTGATTATGATGTGTAAGGTAAGTTAAATAGCCATTATATAAAGAAATATACAATATTTGGCTTTTAAAACTTCTCTCATAAGTTACTGGTTTTGTATTCATTTTATTCTGGAAAAAAGTGAACTAATCTTTTACTGTACAGGATATGAGTAATAACAAAAATACATTTTTGGAACCAATATATATATATTAAAACTTTGCATTTGGGGATTCCATATAAATCTTTAGATCCAGCTGTTGCTAAGAATATTTTTTAAATTGCTATGAGGTATGTTGATTTTAAGAAAATGGATGATTGTTCTTCAAGTGTACATATGGCAAAATTCTTATGGTATTACTATGAACTTAAATGGATTGTTTGATTTCTTTACATCTAGTAGTAAGAATCACACTTCTATGTTTTCTGTTTAAAATTGTGTAAGAATTTTCTGTATAGAAATGCTAGATTGATCCTGAAATTTCATCAGCTTTCTGTTATAATTTCCCATCAAATGGTGCAGTCAGGATCTTTTAAAGTAGTTGTTAATTAGGGCATAGTCATTTTCAGTCTTTTGTACTATACAATTAAGACCTGCTTGTTTCTCTTTTCCTTCAATTTATCCTGGAGTTTTTCCAAGTTAAGTTTTAATGAGTTGTTTATTCCACTAGTTATACTAGGATTTATTTTTCCCGGGAGGTAATATTTGATTGATAGTTTTAAAATCTATTCTGTAAAATGAGCATAAGTTCAGTTTAAGTCTTGAGAAATAGGCACTTGATAATTAAATTGCTTTATATTCATCAATTTTACTGTTAAAATGGAGTTGTAGTGATATTTCAAAATATGTCCAGAAGTTTTAGATATTTTCAGTATGAATTTATATTGAGTTGTTTCATTTTAAATAAACTTCAATAAATGTATAGTGGTATAAATAACAAGGAAAATTATGCTTTTATTGTGCATTTCATTGATGTTTTAATCACCCGAATAGTTTTAAGTTGTAAAAGCTATCAATCTTTTAAAAAGTTTCTGCAGCAAATATGTCTAAAGTAATGGTTTGATAAATTGGGTAATAGATACATAGGCATTTATTTTCCATACTTGTTAACCTATTGGATATATTTCAAAATTGAGAAAAGCAAGAGAAAAAAATTTGTTCTCATTGATACTACTACACTAACAATACCAATAATAGGTACATTGTATAAACTACTGTCTATTGTTAGATCATTTTAAATTTCTTTATTGAGTTTAAATGCTACCAGAGTATTTAACAAAAATATAATAAAATGTATTTTTATTTGTGGTTGATATACTTGAAAAATAAAACCACAAAGCATTAGATATGTATGTCATAATTGCCTTGTTTATTATTGAATACTGAGTTTTGTATAATTTATAGTGTTATATTCTTTGATATTGAATCGAGAGAAGAGAATTACTCTCTACCCTCAGGCAATGTTAAGATGTAGAATAAATTAGTCTTTCCAAATGTGGATAAGCTTAAGTTTTTATTCAAACCTATGTTACCTTTTAGGGAGTCATTTTATGTGACATGATGCAGTCATGATGCAGTAGTTGAATTTATTATGAAATAGTAAAGACCCACTTGTAAAAAGAATCCTGTTTATAATTGACTTACAGGTAGTGCTGTAGTTTTAATAATATGGTTCTTGCTCTACCATAGGACTTCTAAATGTCACAGAGTATCTGACCAAAAGTAAAGTGCTTAGATTATTGATGCATTTTCATATTGTAGGAGGTGTTCCAAAGGTTTTCTTAATGTCACTAGTGAAAAAAATTGTTTGTTTGGGGTATGGAAATTTGAACAGAAAAATGAGAACATTATAGAGAGAACCAGATACCCATTTAAAAACTCTTATAAAAGAAAAAGCCAAAGAAGAAAGGAAAAAAAAGAGTTATATCTTTTATATTCCTTTTCCAAATGTTGGAAGAAGAAAAGAAAGCAATAATGATAATTAAATACAAATTTGTGAATTAGGTTGAATTTGTTTTTTTCTGTCTCTTTGATTGCTACTGTTTTATCTGTTTGGTATAAATAATCTTTTCTTAAGTGTGTGTTTACTTTTTGGCCCATTCATTCTATTCATTTGGCTTTTATGCCAAAATATGATCAGTATTGTGGATTGAAGGATAAATTTAGGTAGAGTCATATACTGCTATTAAATATTTGGAAGTTAAATGGACAATGTGGTTGGATAATTGTGTGTGAGGGAGTTTGAAGTCAGGGGCTTGCACTTGCTAGGCAGGTGCTCTATCACTTCCACATCTCCATCCTGCAACTGTATATTTAGATGATCTGTGAGAGATAGGTGGCTGTAGCATTTTGGTTGTTCTTGTTGATTTGAATATTTTTGAGTGAGGGAAGGCAATGATTACTTGGAATGATTTTGGATATTTCATATGTGACATACAAATGTAGCATTTTTTTTGGCTCTTTCAGTTAGTGTTATGGTTTGAAGGTGCATCTGTGTATCAGCATTTCATACTTTTTGTGTGTGAATAACATTCCTTTATATGGTTTTGTCTTGTTTGTCCATTCATCATTTGGCACACTTTCCAGTTGTTGCCACTTTTGGCTGCAACCACAATACTACTGCAATGGACATTTGTGTATAGCTTTTTCTATGAATGTGGTTTTAACCTTGGGTATAAACCTATCAGTGTAATTGCTGTGCTATATGGTAATTCTAATTTTTTATAAACTGCCAATTTTTTAAGTTTTATTATCATATTGTACTGGGGGTACATTGTTACATTTACAAAAGTGTTTGTGATATATCTTAGTTAAATTCACCCTCTCAATCATTCTCCTTTTTCCCTCCTTTCCCCCTTCTTAGAATAGTTTCAACAGGTCTCATTTTTCCATTTGTGTACACGAGTACATAATATTTTCACCATATTCACCCTCCTACGCTCCTTCCTTATATATATACCCCACTCTGGTTCCAGTCCCCCAGACAGGACCTGTTTTTATCTTCCTGTTCTTTGTTTTTTAAAAAGGACATTTTTGTGTGTTTAATATGGCTATCCAGGGATTTTCATTGTGACATTTCCATGTATACACATATCATATCCTAAGTTGGTTCAAACCCTTCATTTTTCTCTTTTCTACCTTAGTCCTTTTCTTACAGTGATTTCAACAGGTTTAAATATTCTATATTCATTCTTGTGTAGAAAGTATATCAACCAAATTCACCTTTTTTTACTTCCTTCTTTTTTTACCTTCCCCTTCATGTTAGTTCCCTCCTCTTAGTGTGACTTGTTTTTCATTCTTGTCCTTTGTTGTTTAGGTGTCTGATTGTTGTTCGGTGTGATTGTTGCCTTGGTGTTATACCTGTATATGCATTGTGTTTAAGCTAATGTGACCCCCTCCACTGCACTTCCTCGTCCTTCCCCACTACCTTGTGTTGTTTGTTTTCAGTGTGTTTCATGTGTCCTGTTTTTACACAGATGTGACATATTTTATTATTATTCACTATCTTTCTTTCTACCTTTTCTCCTTTCCCTACTCCCTTGGTCTCCTCTACCATTCCTACTTTTATATACATGCTTTGTGTGTATTTGTATATATATGTGTATATATATATATATATATATATATATATATATATATATATATATATACACACATACCGATTGCATTTGTATTGGACCTATATTCTACATATGAGAGAAAATGTGGCCTTTGGCTTTCTGAACCTAGCTAACTTCACTTGAGATGATGATCTTCAGTTCCATCCATTTACCTGCAAATGACAAAATTTCATTCTTCCGTATCACTGAATAAAATTCCATTGTATATAAAAACCACATTTTCTTAATCTATTCATCAGTAGTGGGACATCTTGGCTGTTTCCACAACTTGACTATTGTGAATAGTGCTGCAATTAACATGGATGTGTAGGTTTCTTTATTGTAACTTGACTTACATTCTTTCAGCTATATCCTGAGGAATGGTATTGCTGGATCATGTGGCAGTTCTATTTTTAGTTTTTAGAGGAGCCTCCATACAGTTTTCCATAGTGGTTGTCCTAGCTTACATTTCCACCAACAGTGTATGAGTGTTCCTTTTACCCCATATGCTCACCAACATTTGTTGTTGCTTATGTTCTTGATAGCCATTCTAAGAGAAGTGAGGTGGAACCTTAAGGTGGTTTTGATTGCATTTCCTTTATGACCAGGGATGTTGAGCAAGTCCTTGTATATTTTTTGGTCATTTGTACTTCTTCCTTTAAAAAAGTTCTGTTCAGTCATTTGCCCATTTCTTCATTGGGTCATTGATTTCTTGGGAGTCCAGTTTTTTGAGCTCCCTGTATATTCTGGATATTAATCCCTTGTCATGCGTAGTTGGCAAAGATTTTTTCCCATTCTGTGGGCTGCCTCATTAGGCTGGTGACCATTTCTTTTGTTTTGTAGGAGCTTTTCAGTTTCATTTAGTCCCATTTGTCAGTCCTTCTCTAAGTTGTTGAACCATTCGAGTTCTATTTAGGAAGTTATTGCCTATGCCTATATGTTTCAGTTTATTCCCTACGCTTTACTATACTAGTTTCAAAGACTCAGGTCTTATATTAATGTCCTTAATCCCCTTTGAGTTGATATTTATACAGGGTGAAAGGCATGGATCTAGTTCTAGTTTTCTACATGCAGTTATCCAGTTTTCCCAGCAACATTTGTTGAATAAGTTGTCTTTTGTCTATCATTTGTTTTGTGCTCCTTTGTCAAAAATCAGGTGGTTGTAACAATTATGGGGATTTTCTTTATGTATTCCAGAAACTAGATCCTATCAGGTAAACGATTAGCAAATATTTTCTCCCCCTATGTATGTTGTCTTCAATTTCTTGTTAATATCCCTTGATACACAAATTTTAACTTCCCATGAAATCTAGTTTATCTGTTTTTCCTTTTGGTGTTTTTGGTTTCATATATAATAAACCTTTGTATATTCCAAGATCATAAAAATTTATACATTTGTTTACTTCTAAGAGCTTTATACGTTAGGTCTTTTATCCATTTTGTGTTCATTTTTTTTTTAAATTTGAGGTATTAGTCGAAATGAGTTCTTTTTTATGTGGATGTCTGATAATTTCAAAGTCATTTGTCGCAATGCTATTTATTTCTCATTGACACCCTTATAAAAATATTTTGACCATAAATGTGTTTATTGCTAGACTCATTTGTAGTGCATTAAGCTATATGTTTATCCTTAAGATAGTGCGACATATTTTGTTTACTATACCTTTTGTAGTAAGTTTTAAAATAGGAAAATATTAGTCTTTTAACTTTGTTCGTTTTGGCAGTACTGGGATTTGAACTCAGGACCTTGCACTAGCAGGCACTTTACCACTTGAGCTAGGCCCCTTACACTTTTTGATTTAGTTATTTTTTGGATAGGGTCTTAAGCTTTTTGCCCAAGGCTGTAATACCATGTAACTGGTTTTTGTGCCACTATGCCAGGTTTGTTTGTTGACATTGGGTCCCATTACCTGTTTGCCCAGAATGGTCTCAGATGACAAGCCTCCTTATCTCCCCCTCCTTAGTAGATGGGGTTATAGGTAGGTGCCACCATGTCCAGCCCTACCTACTTTGTTCTTTTTTTTCCCTTTGTTTATTTGACAGTCCAGAGGGGTTGAATTCAGGGCCTTCTGCTTTCTAGGCACTCGCTCTGCTCCTTGAGCTACTCCGCCAGCCCTTGTTGCATTGGGTTTTTTCTTTCTTTCTTTTTTTTTTTGAGATAGGGTATCAGTTTATGCTTGGGCTGGCCTGGACTGTGATCCTTCTATTTCTGCTTCCCCACATAGCTGGATTGACAGGTGCACATCATTGTTTTATGCAGCAAAGTCTAATACATTTATCTATGCATTTTTTTAAAACTACTGTGCCTGAGCAATTGTTTTAGCATTGTGAGACTTCTGAATTTAGAAAGATAAAGCAAGTCCTTTGTGTTGATCTTCCAGGGAGCCACTAAACAAATTAAAACACATAACCACAATTCTTTATAAATGACAATTATGTTCCCTCTGTTACTATTATTTATAATGGAAGTGTGGGTTGTGTTCTTTAGTGCTATTGCTGAGTTGACAGTGGGGGATTTAATGAGAGGAATACAACACATAACTCACTATTCCTACTGAAATATAGCTGTATTTCTTTTCCTGTCATATTGGGAATTGAACCCAGGGCTTCACACATGGTAAACAAGTGCTCTGCGATGGAGTTAAATTCCAACTCAGCTGTACTTTTTAAATTATGTATTCTCTTGTATGCGGTAGGGTTTTGGTTAGACTTTGTGTCTGTGTCTGTCTCTTTTTTTTAAAAATTGAGATAAGTCCTCACTAACTTTTTGGCCCGGCTGGACTGGAACTGCTCTCCTCCTGATCTCAGCTTCCGTGTAGCTTGGGATGACAGGTGCGTACCACTGAGTCCAGCTATTGGTTGAGTTCAAGTCTCTGGAACTTTTTGCTCAGGTTGGCCTTAAACTGCGATCCTTCTGATCTAAGTTTCCTAAGTAGTTAGGATTATAGGCGTGAGCCTGCAGCACCCACCTTGCTCTGTCATTTTTGTCCATGTCATTAAAAAGGTTTCGGGAGGTTTAGTTCTATTTCAAAGAGAAGGAATGAAATTGATAATTCAAAATTGAGATGGGGCAGTTGGATATGTTGATAATACTACTTTGCCTCTGCCTTTTTAAAGTGGCATATAGAATTCATTTTGATATTTTTCCCTAAAATACTACCATTTCCTAAAACATTTTAGAAAAAATAAACCCAATTAGTGAAATGATAAAGATTTCTTGACCCAAACAATAAGCAAACATTTTCAGAGGGATGGGGGAAGAACCTGTAAAAATCACATGAATGCCATCCTCAATTCTTGTCTTTTAGAAGTGACTATTAATTGTTACTCCCAGAACTTTTTATTTTAGCATGTAAGCACCTGCAGAAATACTTTTATGTGTAGTTTACTCAGCCCCTCATGTTGTTACATGAAACCATATTGTTTTGCAATTCTGTGTTTTTACTTGATCATATTTTATGAGATCCTTTTATGTTGATATGTTGTTTTAATATCAGAGTAATCTTTTATAAAATCAGTGTACCATAATTTATTCAACAATGGTATGGTCTGATATATATGTTACTTTACATAATAGTATAAAAACTACCATTTTTTAAAGTCTTATTTCAAATTCATGATGAGGATTTTTATCTGATAGAGTCCTAGAAGGTGGTTAAAGGCTGAGAAATTACAAGAGTCATACATTGTTTTAATTTCCGTTTTTACTGTTGAGGTTTAGAGTCTTTGATGTTTATTAGGTTCTCTTTTCATCTTCTATGAGTTTTTTGTTCAAGTCTTTTGACCATTTAAAATTTGGGGGTTTGTTTTGTTTTTCTTTAAAGATTTTTGAAACATTTTTGTTGAAATAATTTATAATCATTCTTCCAGATTTAATGTAAATCTAAGGCTATCAGTTTTTCCCCCAGCGTTTCCAGTAGTTTTTATTTTATTTTATTTATTTTTTCTTTTTTTATTATTTTCATACAGACAATGTTTGGGTCATTTCTACCCACTTCCCCCGCCCCTCCCTTACTCCCCAACCCCTCGCTACTGTCAGAAACTATTTTGCCCTTATCTCTAATTTTGTTGAAGAGAGAGTATAAGCAATAATAGGAACGACCAAGTGTTTTTGCTAGTTGAGGTAAGGATAGCTATATAGGGAGTTGACTCGCATTGCTTTCCTGTGCATGTGTGTTACCTTCTAAGTTAATTCTTCTTGAACTAACCTTTTCTCTAGTTCCTGGTCCCCTTCTATTGGCCTCAGTTGCTTTAAAGTATCGGCTTTAGTTTCTCTGCGTTGAGGGCAAACAAATGCTATCTAGTTTTTTGGGTGTTTTACCTATCCTCATACCTTCCTTGTGTGCTCTCGCTTTATCATGTGATCAAAGTCCAATCCCCTTGTTGTGTTTGCCCTTGATCTAATGTCTGCATATGAGGGAGAACATATGATTTTTGGTCTTTTGGGCCAGGCTAACCTCATTCAGAATGATGTTCTCCAATTTCATCCATTTACCTGCAAATGATAACATTTCATCCTTCTTCATGGCTGCGTAAAATTCCGTTGTGTATAAATACCACATTTTCTTGATCCATTCGTCAGTAGTGGGACATCTTGGCTGTTTCCATAACTTGGCTATTATGAATAGCTATGCAATAAACATGGGTATGCAAGTGCTTCTGGAGTAACCTGTGTCACATTCTTTTGGATATATCCCCAAGAGTGGTATTGCTGGATCATATGGTACATCAATATTTAGATTTTTAAGTAGCCTCCAAATTTTTTCCAGAGTGGTTGTACTACTTTGCATTTAATGTAAATCTAACGCTATCAGTTTTTCCCCCAGCCGTTTCAGTAATTTTTATTTTAGATAAAATATATCTCCCCAGTGTGTCTCACAAGGACCTTTATATCACTTTGAACTAATGTTGAAGTTTAATTATTGGTTTACTTGTCTCAATGCTAGACTCTGAATTCTTTGAGTATGTAGATTGGGCCTTTCTCCTAAGATACTAGAAAATGATTTTGTATCTATTAAGCTTTAAATATTAACTACAGTTAATTTTACTATAGTCATCTATAAGTAGATTGAGCAGGGGTAGTGGTTCATGTGTTTTAAGTAGGAAAGTGAATCTTAGAATAGTTACATGATGTTTTAAAAAATGTCATGTCCTGCATCTGGTATCTGAAATAAAAAGTTTGAAAGTTGATTTGGAGATAGGATATTTCAAAAGACAACTATACATAGTAAATTGAAGCCTATAGAGTGGGACTGGATGGAGTCTCAGTTAAATGGACATGTGTAAACCCATTTAGTTCCTGTGGGTAGAAGCCATAGAAAACCAGCTGAATTTGTGAATTAGATAATTATCAAACTGTTATAGCCATACTGGCCTTCTCGTCGTTCCCTTCTATTATCCCTAAAGACAGGGATTTTTCATTTTCGTTTTGTTCTTTTAGATCTTAAAATGACTGAGATTTTTTTCTCAATAGCTAGAATATAAGTGCTACAGAGTAGAGAACAAATAAATACTTGCTTTTCTACAGAACAGCTTCAATATGAAGCTTTATTAAAACTTGGATTAATCTGAGAAATAGGTATAGTAACAGAAAGAATATTGTGTGTTATTTCTTTATGGCTCTCTTAGAAACTACAAAGTAGAATATCAGTCTTCACTTGAGCATTAAGTTTGATAACAATTATGAACTGTAGCTACTGTAGCAATGTATAGAAAAGGAGCCTATTGACTTGTTAAAAAAAAAAAAGTCTCAAAGCAAGTTTGGAAGTTACAAAGGTGACCAACTGACCTGACATTGTATTAGTATCTCAACTCCATAGGATATTGTTTGAAATACCCTTAAAAATTTTTTTTTTTTTACATTTGAATTGTACACCTTAATTGACCGTGTGTTCTATACTAGTGGATTGATTCTGGAAGATAATAGGTTAATTCTGGAGAAGTCCTGATTGTTTTTATTTACTTGAATGGTTATAGAATTTTTTCTTTATCTTTGCTGTAGCTCAGTTACTTTATTAGGCAATTATTCTGAATCAGTATTTTCTGCAACACATTTTGTGTATGTTGTTGATGTAAATCTTTATTTTGGCAGGATTTCTTTTGTTAGACAGTTCTATATACTATTTCTTTGTTTTGTATTTTTCTTCAGAGAAGCATATAATGTATATTTTAGATTGCTCTTTTTCTGTCATATATAAATGTTGTTTTCTAAAATCATTTTATAACTGAATTTCTTTTTTTTTTGTTTTTGTTTTTTGATGTTACTAGGGTTTGAATTCAGGGCCTCATGCTTGCTAGGTTGGCGCTCTGTCACTTGAGCCACTTCAACAGCTCCACTCTGTTTTCAGTTATGCATTCTTTGTTTATTTTCTAAATATTTGGTGATTTAATAGATTCTTTTTGACTTGTCTTTTTAATATTTAAAGTGGGTTTCTTGGTGATGGAATAGCATTGGGTCTTAGTTGCTATAATGCAATATAACAACCTCTACCTTTAGTTGGTTTGCTTAACCTTTGACACTTAATATAGTCATTTATAATTTTGGGTTTAAGTCTGTCATCTTGTTTGTTTTCTAATTGACCCATATGTTAATTGGTTTTCTGAGCTTCATGTGGATTGACTATTTCATCTCTACCGTTCTATTGTCTATTTTTACTATTACCACATTTCATTTTATGGTTTTATGGATTTACTTGTTCTAGGGCTTTGTATTGATATCCTTTACTTATCACAGATACCTTGAAATTACAGTATACTATGTCATCCGTTATATTAGAACCTCATAGCAGTATACTTCTAAGTTCTACTTTTACATATGCTATGAATCCTAAAGTATGTTATTTTTGTTTTAAACAGTGATATCTTTTATCTCTTTAGGGTACACTGTGAAGGAATGGCTCATTTTCTTTTTAAAAGTATTCATCTATATATTTACCATTTGTTGCACTATTTACATTTCTTGTAGTTGTAAAAAGATTTTATTGTGGTATCACATTTGTTTAGCTTGAATAATTTTATTTAACATTTTTTGTAAAGTTATGCTAATGAGGAATTCTTTCCAGCTTTTAATAAAAAAAAATCTTTGTGTTGATTACTTTTTGAAAGGTATCTTCTCTGAATTTTGGATTCTAGATTGACAGCTTATTTTTTTCAGCATTTCTGTAATTTTATTGTTCTCTTGTACACAGATTCTATGTTTTTTTTTCCTTACACAGATTCTATGATAATTCTGATTTCATTTTAATCTTTGTGTCTTTGTTTTTAATTTTTGGAGGGAGTTCTGGGTGTTGAATCCAGAGCCTCATGCTTGCATGTAATCTACCACAGAGATACCCTTACCCTATCTTTGTCACTTTACATTTTTCTACTCTCTTCCTTTGGTTTAGGAGTTTTGTCTTTACATCTGGTTTTCAGCAATTTGATGATCTTACTTGGTATATTTAAAAGTCTTTTCTGCTTGGGGTTCATTGAACTTAGATCTTATAGTTTGTAGTTTTCTTCATATTTAGAAAAAAATTGGAAATGATTTCCTTAAATAATTTTTCTGGTCTCCTTCTCCACTTCTTTCTTCTTTCTCTTATAGGAGTCCAGTAACTTCAGATGCTTGATACTGTCCCATGGTTTAAGCTTTGTACAATTATTTCAGTCTTCCCCCCCTGTCCTTTTTTCTGGGACTTCCTACAAGACTTATGAAATGCATCTCAGAATTATCAGGCAGGAGAAGAAAATGGGGAACCATTTATCTGTACATTTTCCAGGTTCTGCAAACAGGAATACAGCTTAGTTTCCAGAGGTATCTCACAATTCATGGTAGCCTTAGACAATGACACTGAAAGTCTGTATTAAGTTGGTGTCTAAAGCAGTGGGTGACTAGAATAAGAAGTGGGCTAAGAAGCTTTTGATGTAATGTACAATAGGTGTCCAGTACTGTCTGTTTGTGGATATAGTTGGAAAAATGATAAATGGTGGAGGTTTGTGGGGTTGAGGGAAGAGTAAGGTGACAAAATCTATTGTAGTAGTATCTTAGTATGGTCTTTTTCATATGCCTTATGTTTTTCTTCTACTTGAGTGTTCCTTAACCTGGAATATGTTGTTTATAGATATACTTAAATGTTCATTTACTTTGAGGATTTGTTATTTGGAAAATTTATGAATGAGACACTTCATTCATAGAATTAGATGAGTAAGGTGTCAATGAATTAGATGTTCTAGGGCAGACATTTAAAAAATTTCCTGTTACTATCAAGTAGGGTCCTAGACATAATGTAAATATTTCACAAATACTTGTGAGAGGAAGTATAGTTTGGAGGTTTCCAGATCAGCTCTCCTAGAATTAAATAGCATTTTTCCTACTTAGTAGTAGTATATATCTTAATTTATGTATGTATCTGTTGGTTTCTGACTGTGAAAAATGAATGCAGTGATAGTCACTCATAGGATTATTATGTAGAATTCAAGATATTTAGAATAATGTAGACTTTCTAGTAAATCCTCTATAACTTTTATGTACTATTATTCTGATATTTTTGATGATTTGATTGAAAAGTATAATTTCTTCAGAATATATATAGACATTATTCTAATTTGTATTTTTATTTTTCATTATTGTGAAAGTTTTTGAAGTAGTGAAATGTATAGTTAGCAGAATTGCATATATAATTGATTTAATTCAATTTAAAGATATTTTGAATATTTGCCCTTTCTTTCCTTACAACTGAATTTCTTTAGTATGTTGTTTATAAATGTTGTTTACTGTATTGTTATTCTGTTTTATTATGCAGGACCAAAAGATCTCACATTGTTACAACTGAAGGTATATTTGAACTTCCAAATCTCACAATTCAAGCTACAAGAGCACAGACACTTCTATTACAAGCAATATATCAAAGTTGGTCTCACATTGGAAATGTCAGCTCTTTAACAGTGAATGAAGGTTTGATGAATGAAGTCTTCCAAACTATAGGTAAGAGCACAATTTTCTTGACAAGTATGTGGAAAATCCGTATTGAAGGTGTTTAATAATTATTCTAATCCATATATGTAGCACATTCAACTTAAATTATATATTTCTGTGAAAGTGGATATTTTTAGCTTATGCTTAAAATCCAGATTATGGGTTAAGGCATCCAGTTTTGTTTCCTGGTATAAATTTGTGGATCTGTTTTGTACTTAGAAAAGTTTATTTTTTACTAACACCTCACGTAATTTACCTTTAGGTCTCAGGTAGGTAACTTTTGAATGTTCAGTGTGTATATTTGAAATAACCAAATTGAGTATAAATGCAATATGTTTAATTATGTTGGTAAAGTGAAATGAAATTCTTATTCATAACATTTGGTACAGCTTGGTAAGGAATTTTTTCTTTTTTGTGTGAGAAACAATCTTATCCTTTGAATAGTTAAATACTAAAAAAATTATTGCTTTCACCTCATTTTGTCATTTAGTTTGCATAAAAACAAAAAGTTTATAGACTAGCTTTTTATAGTTTTTGTAAGTAACACAAAAGTAGGTTTGTTTTTTTTTTGGCCTTGGGTCTCATGCTCGCTTGGCTCATGCTCTAGAACTTGAGCCACTCTTGAGCCCTTTTTTCTATTAGTTATTTTTTGAATAGGGCCTTGCATTTTTACCATGTCTGGCCTGGACGGTGATTCTATTTATGCATAGCTGGGATGACAGGCACCACCACAACCAGCTTTTGGTTCAGATGAGGTCTTACTGACTTTTTGCTTGGCCTGGCCTTGAACCGTGATCTTCCTGATTTCTCCCTCTGCAGTACCCAGGATTAACTGTCTAACACAAAAATAGTTTTTAAATAATGGTATATTTTTAAGTGTAACTCTTTTAAAAATGGCAGCTTTATTTATTTATGTTTATTTGCTTATTTATTTGTGTTGTTGTGCTGGGTGTGGGTACACTGTAGCATGTACAAAGGTTCTTCCAATGTATCAAATATATCATACTTGAATCCGCCCCCCCCCACCCCCCCCACCCCCGTTTCTGGAACAGTTTCAAATGGTATCATTTTTGCATTTACATACATGTATGTACATTGTTTGCACCATATTCATCCTCTGATTTTGTTGAAGAGAAAACATAGAAGATAATAACAAAGGCATACTGTTTTTGCTAGTTTGAGATAAAGATAGCTATACAGAGAGATTCCTTGCGTTGCTTCCATGTAGTTGTGCATTGCAACCCACATTGGTTTGTCTGTACCAGACCTCTTCACTACTTCCTGGTCCTCTTCCCAATTTAAGATTACTTTATTCACTCGCTGAATAGGTAGCACATCAACCCCATTCAAGTGTTAGGTTTTGTTTCCTTTCCCTATTTCTCCTGTGTATGTTCTCCCCTTAGTGTGTGAACCATGTCTAATATTACTGCATTTGTTTTGGGCCTATAATTCACATATGAGGGAATTTGGCCTTCTGAACCTGGCTAACTTTGCTTAAGATGATGTTTTCCAGTTCCATCCATTTACTTGCAGATGACAAAATTTCATTCTGCTTTGTGGCTGAGTAAAATTCCATTGTGTATAAATATCACGTTTTCTTAATCAATTTGTCTGTTGTGTGGCATCTTGGCTGTTTCTGTAACTTGGCCGTTGTGAATAGTGCTGCAGTAAATATGGGTGTGCAGGTGCTTTTGTAGTAACTTGAGTCACATTCTTTCAGGTGTATCCCCAGGAGTGGTATTTGCTGGATCATATGGTAGGTTTATGTTTAGTTTTTTAAGGAGCCTTCATATTATTTGCCAATGTGGTTGTATTAGCTTATATTCCCACCAGCAGTGTATGAGGGCTCCTTTTTCCCCACATCCTCGCCAACATTTATTGTTCTTGATGATCGCCATTCTAACAGGAGTGAGGTAGAATCTTAGTGTGGTTTTGATTTCCATTTCCTTTATGGCCAGAGATGGTGAGCATTTTTTGACCATTTGGATTTCTTCCTTAGTTTTCTAAGTTCTGTTTAGTTCAGCTGACCATTTCTTTATTGGTTCATTGATTTTTGGGGAGTATAGTTTTTTGAGCACTCTGTATATTCTGGTTACTAGTCCTTTGTCTGATGTATAGCTAGCAAATATTTTCTTTTTTTTTTACTTTTTATTTATTTTCTTTTATTATTCATATGTGCATACAAGGCTTGGTTCATTTCTCCCCCCTGCCCACACCCCCTCCCTTACCACCCACTCCGCCTCCTCCTTCTCTCCCACACCCCCTCAATAGGCAGCAGAAACTATTTTGCCCTTATTTATAATTTTGTTGTAGAAAGAGTATAAGCAATAATAGGAAGGAACAAGGGTTTTTGCTGGTTGAGATAAGGATAGCTATACAGGGCATTGACTCACATTGATTTCCTGTGTGTGTGTTACCTTCTAGATTAATTCTTTTTTTTTTTTTCATTTTTCTTTTATTATTCATATGTGTATACAAGGCTTGGTTCATTTCTCCCCCCTGCCCCCACCCCCTCCCTTACCACCCACTCTGCCCCCTCCCTCTCCCCCCACCCAACACCCAGCAGAAACTATTTTGCCCTTATTTCTAATTTTGTTGTAGACAGAGTATAAGCAATAATAGGAAGGAACAAGGGTTTTTGCTGGTTGAGATAAGGATAGCTATACAGGGCATTGACTCACATTGATTTCCTGTGCGTGGGTGTTACCTTCTAGGTTAATTCTTTTTGGTCTAACCTTTTCTCTAGTTCCTGGTCCCCTTCTCCTGTTGGCCTCAGTTGCTTTAAAGGTATCTGCTTTAGTTTCTCTGTGTTAAGGGCAACAAATGCTATCTGGTTTTTTAGGTGTCTTACCTATCCTCACCCCTTCCTTGTGTGCTCTTGCTTTTATCATGTGCTCATAGTCCAATGCCATTGTGTGTTTGCCCTTGATCTAATGTCCTCATATGAAGGAGAACATACAATTTTTGGTCTTTTGGGCCAGGCTAACCTCACTGAGAATGATGTTCTCCAATTCCATCCATTTACCAGCGAATGATAACATTTCGTTCTTCTTCATGGCTGCATAAAATTCCATTGTGTATAGATACCACATTTTCTTAATCCATTCGTCGGTGGTGGGGCATCTTGGCTGTTTCCATAACTTGGCTATTGTGAATAGTGCCACAATAAATATGGGTGTGCAGGTGCCTGTGGAGTAACTGTGTCACCATCTTTTGGGTATATCTCCAAGAGTGGTATTGCTGGATCAAATGGTAGATCGATGTCTAGCTTTTTAAGTAGCCTCCAAATTTTTTTCCAGACTGGTTGTACTAGTCGACATTCCCACCAACAGTGTAAGAGGGTTCCTTTTTCCCCGCATCCTCGCCAACACCTGTTGTTGGTGGTGGTGCTAATGATGGCTATTCTAACAGGGGTGAAGTGTAATCTTAGTGTGGTTTTAATTTGCATTTCCTTTATTGCTAGAGATGGTGAGCATTTTTTCATGTGTTTTTTGGCCATTTGAATTTCTTCTTTTGAGAAAGTTCTGTTTAGTTCACTTGCCCATTTCTTTATTGGTTCATTTGTTTTGGGAGAATTTAGTTTTTTAAGTTCCCTATATATTCTGGTTATCAGTCCTTTGTCTGATGTATAGTTGGCAAATATTTTGTCCCACTCTGTAGGTGTTTTCTTCAGTTTAGAGACCATTTCTTTTGATGAACAGAAGCTTTTTAGCTTTATGAGGTCCCATTTATCTATGCTATCTCTTAGTTGCTGTGCTGCTGGGGTTTCATTGAGAAAGTTCTTACCTATACCTACTAACTCCAGAGTATTTCCTACTCTTTCCTGTATTAACTTTAGAGTTTGTGGTCTGATATTAAGATCCTTGATCCATTTTGAGTTAATATTGGTATAGGGTGATAAACATGGATCTAGTTTCAGTTTTTTGCAGACTGCTAACCAGTTTTCCCAGCAGTTTTTGTTGAAGAGGCTGGTATTTCTCCATCGTATATTTTTAGTTCCTTTGTCAAAGACAAGTTGGTTATAGTTGTGTGGCTTCATAGCTGGGTCCTCTATTCTCTTCCACTGGTCTTCATGTCTGTTTTTGTGCCAGTACCATGCTGTTTTTATTGTTATTGCTTTGTAATATAGTTTGAAGTCAGGTATCGTGATACCTCCAGCATTGTTCTTTTGACTGAGTATTGCCTTGGCTATTCGTGGCCTCTTGTGTTTCCATATAAATTTAATGGTAGATTTTTCAGTCTCTTTAATGAATGTCATTGGAATTTTGATGGGAATTGCATTAAACATGTAGATTACTTTGGGGAGTATAGACACTTTTACTATGTTGATTCTACCAATCCATAAGCATGGGAGATCTCTCCACTTTCTATAGTGTTCCTCAATCTCTTTCTTCAGAAGTGTATAGTTTTCCTTGTAGAGTTCTTTCACATCTTCTGTTAGGTTTACACCTAGGTATTTGATTTTTTTTGAGGCTATTGTAAATGGAATTGTTTTCATACATTCTTTTTCCGTTTGCTCATTGTTAGTGTATAGAAATGCTAATGATTTTTCTATGTTGATTTTATATCCTGCTACCTTGCTATAGCTATTGATGATGTCTAGAAGCTTCTGAGTAGAGTTTTTTGGGTCTTTAAGGTATAGGATCATGTCATCTGCAAATAGGGATATTTTGACAGTTTCTTTACCTGTTTGTATTCCTTTTATTCCTTCTTCTTGCCTAATTGCTCTGGCTAGGAATTCCTGTACTATGTTGAATAGGAGTGGAGATAGTGGGCATCCTTGTCTAGTTCCTGATTTTAGAGGGAATGGTTTCAGTTTTTCTCCGTTTAAGTATAATGCTGGCTATAGGTTTGTCATATATAGCTTTTATAATGTTCAGGAACTTTCCTTCTATTCCTAGTTTTCTTAGAGCTTTTATCATGAAATGATGTTGGATCTTATCAAAGTCTTTTTTCTGCATCTATTGAGATGATCAAGTGGTTTTTGTCTTTTCTTCTGTTAATGTGGTTTATTACGTTTATTGATTTTCGTATGTTGAACCACCCCTGCATCCCTGGGACGAAGCCTACTTGGTCGTCGTAAATAATCTTGTTGATGTGTTGTTGAATGCGGTTTGCCATTATTTTGTTGAGGATTTTTGCATCAATGTTCATTAAGGAGATTGGCCTTTAGGTCTCCTTTTTGGCGGTGTCTTTGCCTGGTTTTGGGATAAGTGTAATCCTGGCTTCATAAAATGTGTTACTTAATTTTCCTTCCCTTTCTATTTCATGGTGCAGTTTAAGGAGGGTTGGTATGAGTTCTTCTTTAAAGGTCTGATAGAATTCAGCAGAGAATACATCAGGTCCTGGACTTTTCTTTTTGGCGAGACTCTTGATTGCTGCTTCAATTTCATTTTGTGTTATAGGTCTATTCAGGTGATTAATTTCCTTTTCGTTCAGTGTTGGATTATCATATGTGTCTAGAAATATGTCCAGTTAAGATTTTCGAATTTATTTGAATATAGGTTCTTGAAGTAGTCTCTCATGATTTCTTGGAATTCCATGGTGTTTGTTGTTATCTCCCCTTTAACATGCCTGATTCTACTAATTTGAGGTTTTTCTCTCCTCATTTTAGTCAGTTTTGCCAGGGTTCTGTTTTTCCTGTTTATTTTTTCAAAGAAGGAACTTCTTGTTTCATTAATTCTTTGTATGTTATTTTTTTGTTTCTATTTTGTTGATTTCAGCTCTTATTTTCATTATTTCTCTCCTTGTATTTGTTTTCGCATTTGCTTGTTCTTGTTTTTCTAGGAGTTTGAGCTGTATCATTAGGTCATTGATTTCGGATCTTTCAGTCTTTTGAATATATGATCTCATGGCTATAAATTTTTCTCTCAGGATTGTCTTTGCTGTGTCCCATAGGTTCTGGTAGGTTGTGTTTTCATTTTCATTGACTTCTAGGAACTTTTTAATTTCCTGTTTTATTTTATCAATGACCCATTGTTCATTAAGTAATGAGTTATTTAATTTCCAGCTGTTTGCAAGTTTTTTGTGTTTACTTTTGTTGTTGAGTTCTAGTTTTATTGCATTGTGATCAGATAGGATGCACGGAAAAATGTCTGTTTTCTTCTATTTGCTGAGGCTTGCTTAGCAAATAGGTGACCTAAGATATGACCTATTTTGGAGAAGGTTCCATGGGATCTTTTGAAGAATGTATATTGTGTAGAAGTTGTATGAAATGTTCTGTAGACCTCAAGTAGGCCCATTTGATCTATGTTGTATTTAAGATCTTGGATTTCTTTATTGATTCTTTGTTTGGATGATGTATATGTTAATGATAATGTTGTATTAAAGTCTCCCACAACCACTGTGTTGGAGTTAATATATGCTTTTAGGTCTTTCAGGGTATGTTTGATGAAACTCTTTGCATTGACTTTGGGTGCATACAGGTTGATAATTACTGTTTCCTTTTGGTCTATTTCCCCTTTTATCAGTATGGAATGTCCTTTATCTCTTTTGATCAGTGTAGGTTTGAAGTGTACTTTGTCAGAGATAAGTATTGCTATTCTTGCCTGTTTTTGGGGGCCATTGGTTTGGTAAATCTTCTTCCAGCCTTTCATCCTAAGCCTGTGCTTATTTCTGTTGGTGAGATGGGTCTCCTGTAAGCAACAAATTGTTGGATCTTCCTTTTTAATCCATTTCATCAAACAATGCCTTTTGATGGGTGAATTAAGTCCGTTAACCTTAAGTGTTAGTACTGATAGGTATGTGGTGATTCCTGTCATTTAGTTGTCTTAGTTGTTTGAAGGTTTGATTGTGTGTCCCTAAGGTGAGATTACTCTCTACTGTGTTGCTTTTTCTTTTCCTGTAGTTTGGTGCTGCCTGTCCTTTCATGGTTATGTTGGGTTTCAATTTCTGTAGTTGTTGTTTTAATGATGATACGTCGTAGGGTAGTTCTGTTTTGATCTGGTCTGTTTGGTGTTCTGGAGGCCTCTTGCATCTGTATGGGACTATCTTTAGATTTGGGAAATTTTCTGTTATCATTTTGTTGAGTATATTGCACATTCCCTTTGCTTGCACCTCTTCTCCTTCTTTGATTCCAATGATTCTCAAGTTTGGTCTTTTGATGGAGTCTGTGAGTTCTTGCATTTTCTATTTACAGATCTTGGTTTGTTTAATTAATACTTCTTTGCTTTTTCTTTTAATTACCATTTCATCTTCGAGTTCTGAGATTCTGTCTTCTGTTTGTTCTGTTCTGCTGGATTGGCCTTCTGTTCTGTTTTGCAATTCTGTTTTGTTCTTTTTTCTGAGGTTTTCCATATCCTTGGTCTTTTTCTCTTTAATGTTGTCTATTTTTGCCCTGAGTTCATTTATGTGTTTATTAATCGTGCTGTCTGTTTCACTTTGGTGTTTATGCAGTGCTTCTATGGTTTCCATTATTTCTTCTTTTGGTTTTTCAAATTCTCTGTTTTTGTTGTCTTGGAATTTCTTGAGTGTCTCCTGTACATTTTGGTTGACCATATCCAGTATTATCTCTATAAAATTCTCATTGAGTACCTGTACTGTTTTTTCTTTTAAATTATTCTTGTGGGCTTCATTGGGTTCTTTGGCATAGTTTATCTTCATTTTGTTGGAGTCTGGATCTGCGTATCTGTTTTCTTCATTTCCCTCTGGTTCCTGTACTGATTTTTTGCTGTGGGGAATCTGGTTCCCTATTTTTTGTGTTTTCCTGTCATAGTCCTTGATATTGTTATTGTCCCTGTACTGTGTGCAATTAAGTATTTTCTGGCTTGTAATAATAGCAGTAGTGATATTTAGAATGGAAGGGTGAGAGGGGATGGAAAGGAAAGAAGTTAAAGGAAAAGGGAAAAACAAATAATCAAGTTGAAGAAAAAACGAAAGAAACAAAGAAAAAAAGTTTGAAAGGTGTAAACAGGGAGGGAGAGTGTACTAAACAACCGTAAGCTGAAAAGGCATTAGAGAGACAGAGAGAGGATTGAAAATAAAAAATAAAAAGAGTAAAGATAAGAAGAAAAATAAAAAAATAAGTAAATGACAGAAATAAAATATAAAATAAAATAAAATAATAGCAAAGAAACAGTAAAAAGTAAAAAATAAAAACCTCCAAGTTAAAATACAATGAAATTTGAGTCTTAATAATTTTGGTGTTTGTCCCTCAGACTGTAGTCCTGGAGATGGTGCCTCAGATGTTGTTCTTTAGTTGTCACATCAAAGGGGAGACATAACGTAGAACAAAACTGCACAAAAAAAAAAAAAAGAAAGAAAAGGCCACCAAGTGTCCCAAGTTCAAATGCAATATAGTTTCAGTAAGTTTTTCAGCATGCAGGTGTAGTTCGGTTATTTTCTCATCAAAGGTAGGGAGAGTGAAAAAAGAGTCTGGAGACAGGTCTGTGAATGGTATTTGCAGCTGTGGCTTGCTTGACTGCTTCTGTCAGCCTGCTGTTGCTGGAGGCGTTATTTGCGTAGATGCCAGGGGTGAGCTTAATACTCCCCCCTCCCGGCAGGCTTTGTTTACTCAGAGTTCTCCTGTATGCCCAATACCGCTGCTACAAGCTTTCCCCTTTCCAAGCATAGTGGGGGAGGTGACACTGCACCTGCCTTCTTAAGCCTGTGTGTTTATTTACAGCTTATGTAGGAAGCGGGTCTTCCCCCCTCTCCTGTGGAGTTTTCCTTCCACTGCTGCTTTTGCAAGCTTTCCCACTCCTGATTCCTGGGCGTGTGCTGGTTCTCCTGCCAGTGTTGTGTTTGTTTACAGCTCACGTGGGAGGTGGGTCTTTCCCCCTCTTCTGTGGAGTTTTCCTCCCTCTGCCACTTTTACAAGCTTTCCCCGCTCCTGGTTGGTGGGCACGCGCCCCTCTCGCCAGAGCCTCTCTGGCCTTGCCTGGCTTGTTTATTTACAGTTTTCCGGGAAGGATTCCTCTCCTCCCCTCTTTGGAGCTCAGGGCGCCCCACCCTCTTTGCTACCTGTCTTTATTGTTCTTATTGCTTATTTCTCAGTTTCTCTTTTTTCCCTGCGTGAGGTTCATTCTGTCCAGGGGGTTATGCTGATTTGACCCAGGGTTGTCTGTGGAAGTACTGCATAACCGCTTAGCACACCTTGTCTGCGTTTTCCCAAGCTGTCTGGGTGCGGGCAACTGGCGGCCTGGGGGGCCCTCCTTGTTTCTCTGTTTAACATGAAGTGGAGATTCTCTGTGCAGGCTGGAGGTGTGGAGGGTTCAGTTTTGCCTCTTCTCCGTGGCCTTGCCTGCAAGGTGTGTCTCCAGCGTTTCTCCAAGATTTCACTGTAGGTGGCATGCTTTCTGCTTCCTCTCTCTGGCCGCCATCTTAGAATCCCTCCTCCCTCCTTCTGTATTACATTCTTGATTAATTTACATCTTCCAGTCCTCTTCACTCCTCTTTAGTTCTCTTCCCGTGCTGGCCCCAGCCAGTTTAAAATTTCTGTATTCATTCCTGTACAGTGATGTACAATGTACATCAACCACTTTCAGGCCTCTCCCTGCACAGCCTCCCCTTAGTGTGATGTGTGTCCCATAATATTGTAAAATGGCAGCATTACTGCTTATCTTTCATTTCATTTATCAAATTTTTATTATCTATCATCTTTCTATCCATCTATCAATCAGTCATGTATCTATCTGTCTAATCATCTGTCATCTATCCTTGGCATTCTTGTGCTTGCTAGGCAGGTACTTTACCATTTATAGCTCTTGGCCAGGTCTTTTTGTGTGAGTTTGTGTTAGGTATTTTTGAGATAGGGTCTTGTTGGGTATTTTTGAGATAGGCTGTTGTGGACCATGAGCCTCCTTTTTGTGCTTTTTTTTGTGACTGAGATGATAAGCATGTGACAGTGTGCACAGCCATTCGTTGAGTTGGGCGGGTATCACAGTTTTTTCAGGGAGGGTGGGCTTGGCCTCAAACTGTGATCCTCCTGTAGCTAGGATTATAGACTTGAACCAGTGCGCTCACCCAATTTTTTATTCAGAAGTCATGCTTTTGAAGATTTTAATTTGAGACTTTACTATGGAGAATATATTACAAATTCTGAAAGAATGCATTATAATTAAAGTCTTCTTATTTGATCTAACCAGTGACTAATGTAAGTTATTATAATTGTTTTGCTTTCTGGTTTTAAATTCTATAAGGAATCATAAAGCAAATGTTGTATATACCATAGAGGCTCTTAATTAAGGGCATTTGAGTTTCTGAATTTCTTAAAGTAGTATGCATTGTTTACTTTGTATATAAATACCTGCTCCCCAGAGATACATATTTATATTCGTTTTTTCAATTGATTCTTTTTGTGAATGTAGGGAGTTTCTCAGATAGTGTTTTGACTGATATCTGGGTGTTATTATGTTAACGTAGTTACAAGCTTCCTTTTGTTTGGTATTTCCTGTACTATCTCTTTCATTCTTTCACTTAAAAATTTATATATCTTTACTTTTTAGGTATATGTCTTGGAAATACCATGTAACTGGATTTTTTTTGTTGGGAGGTTGGTACTGGGGATTGATCTCAGGGCCTTGTGCATGCTAGGCAGTTGTTTTACCAATTGAGGTATGCCTCCAGCCCATAACTGGATATTTTAAATAAAGTTTTATAATCTTGTTTTCATTTACAAACTCAGTCTGTTTATATTAGTTTGTTTTTTGATCTTGTTTCTGTCATCTTACTATTTGTTGTGCTTTTTGCTATACTAATTTAAAAAGTTGCTATTATTTCTTATTCTACTTTTTTCTTTTCTTGCTTCAGATATATGTAGTCCCCTTATCATGAAAACAAGAAATAACTGATGCTGTTTTGGCAAGTAGATTAGTAGTTCTTCAGAATTTAAGCACTTAGTTACTATATGACCTAGCAGTCTTCTCCCAGGTGGTTACCCAAAAGAATTAAAAATGTATGCTCCACAAAATAATTCATACAGTTAAGTATGGTATTATTCATCATAGCCAAAATGAGAACAGCAAAATGTTTTTTGATGAACTGATGAGCAAAATGTATATTTGAATAATGAATTGTCATTCAGATATTAAAAGGAATAGAACTATTGTTGTATGATACAATGCAGGTGAATCTAGAAAACAGTATCCTAAGTAGAAGAAGGTAGACACATAAAGCTATATAGTATGAGTTTGTTTTTATGGTATATCCATGTTTGAACTCTGACTGGTAATGGATGTGCACTTCGTATTTTAAAAGAAGTTAAATTTTAATCTCATTAAATGAAATGTATAATTTTGAAAAGAATGTAAACAATGTTATGAAAAAATTTGGTGATAAAGTCATATTAAAAAGTGCATTCACATCCCCTCCCTACAGTTTAGAAAATATCATTGATATTCTATTAGAAATAAATATGACTATCAAATAGAGTAAGGTTATGAATATAGTATTTAGATTACTGTTTAGAGAAGTACTACAATGAGATCTGTTCTCTTCAAAGGGGCAGTGCATGGTGGGGCATGCTTCTAATCCCAACTACTTAGAAGTGGGAGATCAGGAAGCTCAAAGTTCAAAAGGCTATGCTGGGGAAAATATTAGAATTGTGATCGATAAACAACCCAAGCATGGAGGCACATACCCGTTGTGCTTCCCAGCTGTGCAGGAGGCCGTAGGTAAACAGATGGTGGCCCAAGACGATCTCTGGCCAATAGTGTGAGAACCTATCTGAAAAGTAACAAAAGCAAAAGGGCTGGAGGCATGGCTCAAATGGGAGAGTGCCTGTCTAGCAAGTTTAATGCCTTGAGTTAAAAATCCAGTTCTGTCAAACAATCCTAAAACCTAGAAAGGAAATCTGTTCACTTTATATATATATATTATTTATTTATTTATTTATTTATTTATTTCTATATTTATTTATTGTATGAATCAATGAGAGTAACGTGGTCTTGCTCTGTTGCTCAGGCTGTCTCTGGGCTGAAGCTTCAGAGTAGCCTGGACTACAGGCATGTACCCCCACCCCTGGCACATATTTTTGTATTAAAAAATTCCAAAAGTATTGTGAAAATACTATTTTATGAGTACACTAATAATACTTTCAAGTATTGACCTTTAGGAGAGACCACTGAATTGGAGTGTCAAGATCCTTGATATAACTATTTGTGTGGTTTTTTTTTTTTTTTTTTTTTTTGAGATGCTGGGGCTCAAGCAGGCCTTCCCACATATGAATGAGGGAAGTGCTCCTCTCTGAGCTATATCCACGGCCTATAATGAGCTATTTATATATAAATTAGTGAAGGTCAGTTTGTTTCATTGAGTTTAAGTTAATTTTCTCATCTGTAAAATGGTGATAATAGGTATGAGTGAGGAGTTCTTGTGAGTGCTAACAATAGTATTGTTTGTAGGGTTGATTTATTGTTCTTGTCCATGTCATATAACCTTGCCAGGAATCATGTATATGGTGATATTACCTGTGGAAGTTATTCTGGGGTCTAACATTCCTGGAGATTGAGATGACTCCTGTCAGAGTTGGACCCACTCTAAGTGGTGTTCAGTGTTTTAGCTGAGAGGGTTATATAGCAAAGTAGATTTTAACAGATAATGCCATTAAATTACTAGGATGAGAGAAGAACAAAATTCAAGACATTGGTTATGTCTGGTTGTTTGGACTTAGAGACAAAAGTCTACATTGGTGCTTCTTTGATGCGTCTGATTAGAGAAGGCATGCCAGGTTCAGAGCAACACATGATGGAGCATATATTCTCAATTCTAGAGATTCCAAAGGGGAGTGCATCAACAGACCTGTAAATGGATGTGACAATGCAGTAGGATAGTAGAAATATGGATCCCTGTCCTTTCTTCTCCTTTTCACATACTTTGCAGCTATCTGCTAAGCATTTTCCTCTAGTGATCTGCACAAGATAGGGAATGGATACTATGAAACTTGAGGAACCTGTGTTGGCTTACTTATTTTAGGTTTATATTTCTCGTACATACATTTCACTGGCTTCTTACCAGTAGTATTGTTGTTGGCATGTAATGTATACTATTTTGCAGATGGGAAATTTTATGCCTAGAATATTTTAGTGTTTTTCTTCAATACCATCTCTTTGCTATTGACTAAGTCAGTTTTTGAAGCCTGGCCTTTGGACCTTTCTGCTCTTATTATTTTTGCTTTATCATATTATTTCTTTGGTAAATGAGAACTGAAATAGAGTGAGACAATTTAAGTTTGATATTCCATTAGAAATTATTCAAAGACAGTACAGAATAATTAATTGGACATCCAATTAATATAGTAAGTTAGAAAGATAAACCAGAGATTTAATGTTTGAACCAAATTTGTATTACTAATTAGAGTTATTAATCTGTGTGTCTTTATTGCTCATTCTTCTGGTAGTTCTCAAATCTTAGACATTCTGACTCTTGTCAGTTTCCAGAATATGAAATACAAAGACACACATAAATTTGGTTTGCTCTGGAAAATAAGGACTCACTTCTACTTTTTCTTTATTCAGATAGTTCATTATTTTGTTGACAGTCTAGTACCATTAATTTGATATTTGTAGGGAATCACTGTAAAAAGCTGTGTAAGAGTGATCAAATGGATATTTGAAGCCCTTACTGAAGTGACATCTTAATGCCAAATAAAAATCTACCTTCCAGAAAGTAACTATAAAAGTATTTCATGCAAGATTTCATGTGGGATACCTTAATGGTTGAATAATAAATTTTACCTCATAAAAATGAAATTCAATAATACAGTAGCTTTCTCAGCTCAGTAGCATCTGGTCTATTCTCATGAGAACCAATATTTTCCAACTCATTAGGATCATGTCGTTCTGTATGTCGTCAACATTGACTTAGCCAAGCTACCTTTACTTACATAACCGCCAAACTATTAAATAGGTCTCTTGTGGAGTGAAGTCAAATATTCCTTTTACTTTATTTCTGTCTTAGAACAGAGGAAGAAAATGTACATACTGTAACATTTAAACATCTGGTCTAAAACCACATCAGTGTAACTCTGAGAAAAATTACAGATTTGGTACTCTTCCCAGGTGGGCATATAAAAAGATTTTGTAGTTGTTGAATAGTTCTTTAACCAGTTACAAAAAAGACTGAGTATAGTGATATGCTTTTTTCTCTTCCTCTACTTTCAAACTGCTTTTCCCTACTACATCCAAATATACCTCTAATGTGTTCTAAGAAATATATTTTTACGCTGTTATAATTTTTTTTTGCCAGATACAAGTATTTGTTACGATTCAGTAGTTGTGCATTAAGAACTACTAATAAGCTGCCAGAGTGGCTAAAAGTAGCAAGCCCGAGTTCAAACCCCAATACCAGCAAAAAAAAAAAGAAGAAAAAAGAACTACTAAACTACTAAAAAAATGACTATTACTACTAGTACTACTACTAGTACTACTACTACTACTACTACACTTCTTCCACTACTTCTTCTCTCCTCTACCACCACCACCACCACCACCACCACCACTGGTCTCACTCTATAGCGCAGGTTGCCTTTGAAATTTTGATTCTCCTGCCTCCGCCTCTCAAGTTCTGCTGGGATTACAGGTGTGCACCATCACACCTGGCTGAGACTTAAATTTGAGTAAAAAGATAGTACTGTTTGCAAATCTAGTGAATTTTAAGACTTTTTTTTTTTGCAGATGTTGTGAATTTTAAAGTGCACATAAGTGAACTTTTCATAATATTGGATTTAGAGATTCCATTTCAATAGAATTCATGTCCCGGTATTACTAGAGGTCATTTTTAGAATATGTGATCATTATTAAGAAATGAATGATTTACATAAGTCTCAAATGCTAATTTAGAATGTTGACAGAATATGTTAATTTTTTGTTCCTGTATTCTGTCTTAGATTTTTGATAGGTGACTATGATACTGCTTTGCCCAGGAATGGACATTTTAGGTGCTACTTAATAAAAGAAAATGGATCAGGCCAGGTGTGGTAGTGTACAACTGTAATCTCAGCTACCTGGTAGCCAGAGGCAGGAGGATCACTGTCCAAGGCTAAACAGGGTAAAAGCGTGAAATCTTATTTGAAAAACAACTAAAAGCAAAAAGGACTGGTTGTATAACTCAAGTGGTAGGATGTTTGCCTAGCAATCATGAGGCCCTAAGTTCAATGTCCAGTAACATAAAGAAAATAAAATCAATCAATGATTGAATTAAAAATAATTTTAAGTACCAGAAAATGCCCTATACAAGGCTTGAGTGTACTGTGTAGATTTGAGAGAAAAACAATACCCTAAATTATGATTAAGTGATCTCATTTTTGGAAATTAAGCAGTGTATGTCTTTAGTATGTTTTGTTAATCTTAAATCTTTTGTAAATAACCTCAAAGAGTATATTTTAATGAGATAACGTTGATACTGTGACAACAGAATGAGTTAAATTGTGTAGAAAACATACTTTTTTTTTTTGCCTTTGAAGCTAAGTCCAATGTGTTGTATTGGTTCATAGCCTAAAATGTATTTCTTTCATTTATATTCACTTGCAACTTTTAAAAATAAGTACTTTACAATATGTTCCATTCTGGGAATAGATATGGTTGTAGTCAGGGATATAGTCTTTTATGGCAGCTTTTATTAGGTATGACTTTAAGAATTGACAAGGGTTAATTACATACAGTATTGAAAGAGACTATTAGTTCCATAGAACTTCTAACAAAGTACCAAAACCTGGGTGGCTTCAAGCAATAGTAATTCATTGTGTTAGCATCTTGGAGGTTTGAAGTCCGAGATCAAGGTGTTGGCGGCAGTCAATGTTGTCTCTGATTTCATTAGGGGAGAATCCTTTCTTGTTTTACCTTTTGGTGACTATCAGTTCTTGTTTTTCCTTGACTTGTAGGTATATCTCCAGTCTCTGACTTTTGCTAGCCCAACATTCTCCTTTGTGTGTCTGTCTGCTTTTCATAAGGATACAAATTATATTTGATTAGAATTCCTAAATGTGAGATCTTCCTATAAAAGAGATGCCGAGAAGGTGGGCACTAGGCATCTTTCTTTTCTTTTTTTGGTTTATCCATTTATTCATATGTGCATACATTGTTTAGGCCATCTCTCCCCCGGCCCCCCACCCCCTTCCTCTTCCCTTACCCCCCTTGCTTCCAGGCTCTTTTCTTTTAAAATTTTATTTTATTGTTTTTACATTTACTTACATGTGTGTACATTATTTAGGTCACCTCTATCCTCCCACCCATCCCCTTTTCATTTCATTTGCCATTAGAAGACAAGATAAGAGGGGCTTTTTGCAGTCACTCTATTTCATATCTGAATGTAATCTTGACAGTGTTTGCCTTTTACTCTTTTAACTCACATACTCCTCTTGCTGTGTTCTTCCCTATTGCTTGCATGTCTTCTATTCATCTTCCACGTGGTAGAAGTGTCAGCAGTAAAAGCGAGGAAGGGGAGAAAACTTGGTTTGCTATCTGCTCAGAATGGAAGACTTGGTCTGTGTTAGCAAAGTCCAGGCTCCTAGCATTCATTGTTTTCAGTGGTCTTTCTTGTTAGATATAGACATCGTAGAGTTTGGAGTAGAGCATTTTGCTTGTCTTGAAGCAAAATGGGAGAGCTTTTGTGTAGAATCTGTTACAGCACCTCTGTATATCATTACCACCCTTTAGACTGCTGCCACTGCTGCAGAGGGAATTAGATGGGCATCAGTACTCAACAGACAAAGGGACTAAGTTTGTGACTCCATATGTAATTTTAGAGATATCCTTGTCTAATGTGTTTAGACTATGAAAACGGAGAGTCTTGTCTATTAATATGCTGTGTGGTAGTGATTATTGGCAAAATGTTAGTAACTAACCATCAGTGGCGAGTTATTCCACCATTATCTAGAGAACCAGAATATCACTAAGATAAAATTCAGTTATCTAATTGTGTAATTTTTTTTCTGTGTATCTTATATTGCTTATTACTGTCTTTCTCTCCTTGTTTGCTAATTAAAATCACATAGCCACTATTGTCATTCTGTAAAGTACTCACCATTTCTGTTAGGGAGCTTTTATTGCTTTGATAAAAATATTGGTGGGAGTGGATAGAAGAAAATAATAATTTTAAACCCAGTGTTTTATATGGGTGCATTACATTTCTTTTTCTTGCCTACTAGGTTCCCTGGTTAGCCCTTCACCAATTTTGAATAGAAAAATTGAGAGTGGACATCTTTGTCTTTGTTACCAATCTTAGGGGGAGATCATTTGGCTTTAAGTGTGATGTTAGTTATGGGTTTTGTAAATGTCCTTTGTATTAGGCCAAAGAATTTTTCTTCTATTCCTAGTTTGTTGTTCTGAACATTTCAGCTGACTTCCCAATTCTACTCTTACTTCCTGACAGCTCTTTCAACAAAAAGTTTTGTTGACTGTATGAAGTATAGTTTATGGCCTTACACTTTTCATTTGGTGCCTACTTAAAACATTCTATTTTTTATTTGTAGATATTTTATGAAAAGAATAGCATATTCATGTTCATTCCATGTGATTTTTCAGTTCATGTAATAAAATATTAGGCAAAAGAGGTCCTACACTTTAAGTAATCGTCACTGTTATTTTCATCTTTAATTGCCAGTTTGTTAAAGTATCCTATCCAAATACATAGGAGTAAGTGGTTATGGTAACTGATACCTTCTATGTTTCTTTAAGTCATATATCTATGATAAACCAATCACCAAGTGTTGTCAAATTTATCACAACATATGTCTGTTCATCAAGGGCAACACCATCATTTCTTTTTCTCCTTCAACCATATCTTGTCTACCATGTGCCAGGGTGAGCTTTGTAAAATTTAGATGTGATCATACTGCTATCTCTTCAATGACTTCCTGTTAGTTTTAGGATTGAAGATTCAAATCTCAACCTATACCTTATTAACCTGTCATCTTCTCAAAAGAGCTGTGCTTCTTTTTGTCATGAGTTAGTTTTCCCTCTCAGTGCTCTTATTTCTCTCTTTTACCTGTTTTTTTTTTTTTAAATCAACTTACCCATCTTATTATCTGTGATGTAGGGAATGAAAACTAGGAGTTTTCATTCATTTACAGTGAGTAGCAAAATCACCACTTAGAATTAAATTATGGAACAAAATTGTTAGCAAAATAATACTGCAATTAAAGTTATATGTGACAAATTTTTAAAGTAGAAATGCTATTGCTTTTTGTATCTAGGGTCCTTCAGACCATCCCTACATTTGGCATTTCTCTAGAAGGACTTATAGGAGTTAATGTATAATAGTACTCATGGGTAGGATTTATTATAACAATATAGTAAAACTTCATAGTCAGATCATGAGGGGAAATAACAGAGTCTGCAGAAATCCATGCACAGCCTTGCTTATTCTTATTACCTGCTGTTAAGGAGTGCATTTAAATTTTCCAGAAATAGAAATAGAGCAGTATGTGCAATGTTTCTACACAGAGTAACCCATTTGATGTCTAAGGTTTTTATTGGGGACTAGTCATATAACCAACATCATCCTAGCCGGTATCAAAATTCCAGACTCCCAGAAGGAAAGCAGATGTTCAGTATAAACTGTATTTTTTTTTGTATAAAAGTCTAGGCACAGTAAACCAGTCTTATCACTTAGAAATGGAGGCAAGCCAAGTTCCCAGATGCTTTCTGTCAAGAGTCAGCTTTCCAAGAAAGCATTTCGAAGGATAGAAGTCTTAGGAGTGCTATGTTGTCTTTTTTATATTGTTCTTAAAACAGTGTTTCTTAACAATATCTGCTTTGTTTTCCTAGACAGGCATGAGGATTTTTAACTGGATACATTTTTACTTTGAACAAAATTGAAATTCTGTTAGTAACTAAGATGGGGGCATGAGTATTAGGTAGGAAGTTTCTAATTCTATTATTTTAAGATTTTTCAGCTCTCCTTTAGGGAAAGTTTTATTGCCTGATGGGGCCACAATTACTTTTGTTTGCTAGGTATAAGCCATGTTGATCTCCTTTCTGTTCTTCAAGGACACCAAACTTACTCTTCTTCAGGGTTTTACTATGTTGTTCTCTTTGCCTGTTGTGCTGTTCATTTTTTCTTTCTTTTTACTTGACATATCCCTTTTTACCCTTTATGTGTCAATGTGGACTTCATCTGTCATACCTCACTGCCTTCCCCCTTCCCCATGTCTCTTAGCTTAGCTACTCTTGAGGTCACTTTTCAATTGTATTATAGTTGTTTACTTTTTTCTTTTCCAGAGGAATATATTCTCATGCTTGACCATCACAGAAAGAAAGAAAGAAAGAAAAAGAGAAAGAAAGAAAGAATCAATTAAAAATTTTGGGTGGGAGAGGAGAGGACACTCATTGCCAGAGGAAAAGAAAAGAAAAAAATTAAAATTTGTATGGCATTTTTGAGAATCATGTAGTTAATAACTCTGAATCTCATTGTCCAGAATCTTAGCTGTTAGGCATAAGAACTATCGGGTACTTATATGTGGCTAGTCTGAATTGAGAAATAAATGTAAAGTACTTACTGGGTTCAAACTTTTGTTTTTATTGTTTTTGTTATTTGTTGCAACTGGGGTTTGAGCTCAGGGCTTTGCACTTGCCAAGCAGGTTGCTGTACTGCTTGAGCCACACCTCCAGTGCTCAAGCACTTTTTGTAAAAAACAATGAATGTGAAATACCTTATTTAAAAAAATATTTTTAGCATTAAATAATAGTATTTTGGATATATTTGGATAAATAAGAATGTTAACGATTTTACCTATTTTTACTCTTCTAATGATAGTTACTATAAAATATTACATATGTGGTTGCTTTATAGGTGTATTGTGCAGCATTATCTCAGAAGTGAGGCAATGATGCTTTGCCTTTAGGAAGGCAAGAAAAAAAGTAATTGAAGATAATATGTTAACTTTTCTTCTTTTTTTTTTTTGGGCAATACTGAGGTTTGAGCTCAGGGCTTCATACTTTACTGCTTGAGTGACACTGTCAGCCCTTTTTGCTCTGGTTATTTTTGAATATAGGGTCTCACATTTTTTTTCCAGTCTGTCCTGGACTGAGATTCTGCTATTTTATGTTTCCTGCCTTAGCTAGGTTGACAGGTGCATACTTCCACATCCAGTTTTTCTCTGTTGAGATGGGGTCTTACAAACTCTTTGCCTGTACTGGCCTCAAATTGCAATCCTTCCCATTTCAGCTTCCTAGTAGCTGGGATTACGTATGCCTGGCTATTAGCTTTTCTTTCATACTCAACTAAAGTTAACTTGGAGCAAAATTGACACAAAATTTATTATTTTTTTTTTTTATTTAAGTAAATGATCAAAATAACTATAAGGGATCACTTGGCAGGCTTATTAAAATCTAGTAGGTTCATGTTTATTCCTTTTGATGACATTCATAATAATAGTAATTGCTAACATAAGTGATTAAAGTGCCTTATGTATATTAAGCCATTTAATCTTTAGAGTAACCCTACTGTTATCATTAGTATTCTCCTTTTCCAAATGAGGACACTGGAGATGAGATATTAAGTAATATAGTCAAGGATACAGTGCGTTTGAATCTTAATCTTATTATATCTGGTAATGACAATACCTAAGAATATGATTAAGAAGATTAATGAAATAATATATTTTCAGATCACTAGCCATATGATTCATCACATACTAAGCTTTATTCAGTAGGAATTTTCGACTTGAAGCAATCTGAGAATGTATAGTTTTTAGTTATTTCTTTCTAGCTGTGATATGTGTCTGTGTTTTTGTGTCTTTTATATTTGATAATATACTATCAAATCACAGAAAATAGAACACTTGCACATATGTGAAGCATATGAACCTGCTAATTAAACCTCATTATAAAAATACACTATTTAACACCTTTTTATGCATATACCTACAGGATAAAAATAAGACTGTTACTATTACAAAAAAATACAGAAAAAGAAAGCTGCTAGTCTTGTTAGCAGCTTAGCTTGCTTTGGGCTAAAGTTCCTGTCTAATTTGTTTACTTATTGTCTGTGGCTGTTTTCCTACTGCAATAATGGAGTTGAGTGGTTGCAGTAGAGATCTAATGGCACACGGAGCTTATTACATTTACCATCTGGCCTTTGACTCCTGATTCATAGCCAGATCAATCCAACAGGAGAATCCACGTGGTAAATAGGAGAATCATGGTGGTGCACATCTGTATTCCCAACAGTTGAGAGACTGAATCAGGAGGATTGCTATTTCAAGGCAAGCTGGGGCTGTACTACAAGGTTCCAGGCTGGTATAAGCTTCATAAAGAGAGCCTGTCTCTAAAAACCAAAATCAAAACAAACAAAACAAAAGAAACCTAGAAAACAAAAGAACCTAGGCACTGGGTCATAACTAATTCTGAATCTTCTAGGTTTTCCTTTGGACTCTTTCATGGAGGTTTATACCAATTAGTCTAGGTTGTGATTGCTTTTAGGGGAAAAAGCAGGATGCATCACACCCAAGAATGGTCAGAGTGGAAACTTGAGGTTTCAAAATAAGTGTATACCAGGGGTTGGCAAGCCTGTAGCTTACAGGCTCAACCTGACCTGTTCTTGTAACAGGTCATTGTTAACCACAAGTTAACAATGTCGCTTCCATTTTTAGAGTTTTAGAAAAAAAGACACTGTAAGGAAAACTGACAAAGACCATGTGTTGCCCATGAAGTAAAATATTTACTATCTGGTTCTTTGTAGAAAATGTTTGCTGATTTCTGGTCTGTGTAATCCCCAGTGCTCCTCCCCCACATCATTACTCTGGAAATGACCAAAAGGAGATTAACCCTTTGTAAGGGGAGATAAGTTTAGCAATTATACTATGTTATTGAGTGATATGGGTGAAGAGAACATGGGGGAGATAAGAGTCAGAAATCTTTTTGAGATCTTGTATCAGGAGGCCATTTCAGTGCTTCACACTCAAATTTCAGTGAGTTCTAGATATGGAACTCAGCAGTTGTTGAGCTGTTTTATGTTCTCTATGATAAAAGGTGCATAACTGACATCTAGTAAGTGGCTTTAGCAGTTGAAAATAAGTAATTTTGTAACCGTTAATTTTGATGGCTACAATGGTGTGCCAACAATTATCTAATAAAGAATGGAGGGTGGTTGGGGTATAGTTTGCCAAGAGTAGTTGGACAAGGATGGGTGGCATTATCCTGTTCAAGTGTGACCTTTCTGACCACAATATAAACTGGTTTGGGTTTGGTAGTCACATGTCTACCAACGGTATCAACCTCTACATCAGTATCATAGTTCTTTATTTTTTGCCCAATTTATGATGGTGCGTGTGTTGGTATGTTTGATACAGTGCTGTATCCAGACAGCAGCGCTGTCAAGTCTGGGTGGTGTAGGCTTGGACATCAGGTTGATTCTAGTTGGTTTCATCAGAGAATTGTTCCCTCCTGTGATATCAGGGTAGGCAACAGATTATTTGCTAATATGTACATTTTTTCTACAGTTATGGTCATTAACCTTTAGTGTTTAAATTTGCTGCTTTATAGTTTTCCAGATGGTAGGAAAAAACAGCTTGGCCATTGGCAATAACTCAAGGACCATTTATAACAAGATTCAGAGTTATGAGTGGCCTTGAACATTGCACACTACATTTTGCCCACTGAATAGTGGAAGCTGAGGTTGAGCAGCTGTAGTAGTACAGAGGACACCACTGGATTTCAGTTTAGGCAGACCATTGGTGAATCAGACTCTGGCATTTTCGGAACCATCTCTATATCACAAGCCCCATGAAGCCTGCTACTTCATTTCAAGTCATGGTGTGGGGGTGTGTCTTGATTTGTTTTGTGTTGCTGTAACAATATTACACACTGGATAATTTATAATAAACAGAAATTTACTGCCTTATGGTTCTGGAGGCATATAAAGATTTGGTGAGATCCATTGTCTACTTATGTACTGCTCTTCACTCTGAATAATATTTATGTGTTTCAAACATTCAGACTCCTCAGATGATCAGGATTTGTCCTCACTGGGACAATTTAGAACAAGTTACAGGATATAAATGTAGTTATCAGTGAGACATTTTTATTAATGAAACATTGATATAGGTAGTTTATGAGTACTTTGAAGGACATTTTTGAGTGTGCGTGTGTGTTTGCTAATTTCCTGCAGCATAGTCAGGTCTTCATGGTTTAAATTCTAGCCCCATGCCACTGTTTTTTTTTTACTGTTTGTGGAATCATAGGCCTGTTGCTTAGACTCTCCTAATTTATAATTTCTTCATTAGAAAATATGGATGATGGTTAATTTTTCACAATTTGATTTTGATAAATTGTACTCATCAACTGTGCCTGACTTGGTAATTGGTGGATATGGGTTATTAATTATATTCACTTAATCAAATCTCTCTTGGATTATTTCATGATTTTATGAAAGGCAACAGAGTTTTCTTATTCTACAAAGAATGATTAAAACTAGAAAAATTTAGTTGATGTAAGGAAGAACTAGTGATATTTAAATGATGAGAATGAAACCTGATGACATTTATTGAGCTACCCCTTTTTTTACAGAAAGTGTTGTGTATATCTTATAATACCCAGCAATATATTTATCATCACACAGTCATCTAGTTTTTTAAGTGTTTTCACTTAAAAATGGACTGGTTTGGTATTTTGTTTCTACAGTTTTTAAAATTTGAACAATTTCTAATGTCTTCTACAAACAAAGGCCTTATAGTTATTAAATATTCATTTGTGGTGTATACATCACTATACAGTATTATAGGTAATTTTTAGTAGTATGTGGGAAACTTAATTTTCAAAATTGTTTATCTTACTATGTATTATAAAAATATATTCCACATGTTGTATCTGTAATTTCAGATATTGCTTAAGCTAGCAGTAGAATAAAAGTTTTATCAGAAAATAAATTTTTTGAGAAGTAAAAATTATGGATAATTTTACAGAAAAAATGTTAAAATGGTATTAATTATTGCATATGTGCCAGGTAGTTGTCTAAATGCTTGATTTCTCTATAGAGTCATTTAGTTCTCACCTCAGTTTAGAGATGAAGATAAAAATAAGACACTAAAGCACAGAGAGATGACAGGCTTTCCTGTAGTTATGAATTAGTAAGTGGCAGAGCTGGAATATTAGTCAGTGTGCTCTGACAGTGCCCGACCTCTTAGCCACTGTGCAATCCTGCTGCTGCTTTACTTTATTTAGTGATCCATGGAAAGGGTAATAATAATAATAATAATAATAATGAAAGTTGGTACAGAGATACACAAAGTTTGTAAAAAGTACTCTAGATAGTAAAATATGTCTAATTTATAGTGAGCATATTTCCATTGTACATGTGGAATTGAGTAGAGATGCATTAAATCTATCAAGATTATTTTAAGTATTAAATGAAGCCTGTCATTTTATTAAATCCTTTTTATATTGAAGTAATACTTTATTTTTTTTAAATCATAGTGTGGTGAGGTATACTGAGTTTTTCACCACTTCTATACCTGCTTCTGTGAAAAGGAAATATTCATACTTTATAAGTAGTGAAAGTTAGTTTTTTTTTTTTTTTTTTTTTTAAGGTCATTCACAACTGTGCTACAAACTGCTATTTTAGTTTTAGGGTTTAACTTCCTAACAAAAGTCATGTGACATCAGTGAGGTGCAATGAGAGCTCTCTCAGGAATACTCTTAATAGAAAGGAAGACTTTGGGTTTGTGAGGTTGTGTGGGCTTCAATGTGATTTTTATTTGATATATGAACTGTGACATAACTATTGCATGACTGAGATGTACTTGTAAATGCTATACTATGCAGATGGGCTTTTTTTTTTTCTGAAACAAAGCCAAAAATAAAATCTTGAATGTGTTCATTTACTGGGAAAAAATACTTCATAGAAACATATGGAAACATTTCTAAGCTTTTTTTTTTTTTACATTTAATGTGCCTTTTACTTTCTAAGCATTTTTATGTTGCTCAAGTTAATATGTCATTTACCTCATATTTTCCAAGTTTAGTGAGACATGGGAAGTCTCATAGTACTGAGATGTTTGGAAACAACCAGATCACTTTTAGGAATGCACATTTTAGAATTAGATGAAGTTGTATTAAAAATTAGGATTGAATCACTGGCATTTTTATTGTTATTAATCGTAAGGGTATCCATCATTAGTGAATGATGGATAAAATTTTAACGTGGTAAAATTTGATGAGTTCATGGCTAGGGAAGTTACTTTCTTTTTGTTCATTTTTAAATTATAAAAGCAAAGGACATTAGAGAAAATTATCAAAAGGAAAAAAAAAACATGATTTTTAAATTTTCCTTGTTTCCTTCTATCCCATGCCTTTATATGTAAATTTTTACATGGTTTTTATTTAGTGTGAATATGCCATTTCATGTTATACTTTTCGTAACATTTTGTTTTAAAATTCTTTTTTTGGCCGTCATATACCGCTTCCATTGTCTTTCTCATTATGAACAACATACAAAGAAAATTTTGTCAGATTCTGTCCCCCTCCAGTTCTCATTGTATCTCCCTATTCCCTGTCATAAAGAATTGATTTAGAATGATAAACATATTACTGCTTCACTTAGCTTTACTGCTGTATATTTTGTAGTTTTATTTTCTCTTGACTTTATATGTGACACATGCAGAACTCTCTTCTTGATTTGTGGTCTCTTCTCCTTTGTATTTTTTCCTTGACCTTAAGAGGTAGCACTTTGTCTTTTGGTGTTTTTTTGGGCAGCATTGGGATTTGAACTCAAGGCCTCGTGCTTGCTTGGCAGGTACTTTTACTGCTTGAGCCCCTTTGCTAGCCCTTTTTTGTGATGCGTTTTTTCAAGATAGGGCCTAGGGAACTGTTTGCCCTGGCTGGCTCTGAATCTCAGTCCTCTTGATTTCTGCTTCCTGAGTAGCTAGGATTATAGGCTTGAGCTATTTGTGCCTGACTGAGAGGGATTACTTTGAATAATCTCTTTGTATGTGGCTTAGCTACCACCAATGCTAACAACTGCTTTATTTAATGTTCTAGCCTAAAACTTTTTCTTAAAACTGATAAAAATTCATTTGGATGTGCCAAGTTATCTAAAATGAAATTTACCTCATTCTCTAAATAATAGAAATGATATTACTGTTCATCCATTGTCTTATGTGAAACAACTAGGAATTATCTTTAACTTACCCTTCTATCTTGTCTTCATCATATTCTGTTATTTCTTCTTCCAAAATCTTTCTGGTCTAGGCCTCTATTTCATGTTACTCTCCTTTATTTCCATCTGGGACTATTAATAATATCTTCCCAAATGGCCTCTCAGTTGTTTCTTGTTCTTTATCAATTCATTCTCTCCATTGCAGTGATCTTTCTAAAATGGAATTCTAATTATGTCCTTCAGTGCATTCCCATTGGTCTTCAAGATAAAATTGGAATTTCTTTCCATGTCAGTACATAGTCATTTCATGACTTCCTTTCACATGCATCTCTGGAAACTTCCTTGAGTCCCTTTCTTTAGTGTCCCAATACTCATCTTTTCTCATACCTCCTTGCTGTTGTGTGGCAACTAATTGCATTGTCTGGAACACCTTTCTTACCCTCGTAACTGTTCCCTCCCTCTTTTTTCTTGGTAGTACTGGGGTTTGAACTCAGGGCATTGCATTTGCTAGGCAGGTATTCTGTTGCTTGAGCCATATTCCTTTTGGTTTATGTTATTTTTGACAAAGGGTCTGGTGTTTCTGCCTGGGCCAGCATTGACCACAGTCCTCCTATTTAACACTTCCCACATAACTCAAATGACAGGAGTGGACCACCACGTCCAGCTTATTGATTGAAGTGGGGTCTTGTGAACTTTCTGCTCAGACTGGCCTCCAACTTTGATCCTTTGGATCTTTCCCTCCTGAGTAGGATTATAGGGGCCCAGTGTCTTATAACTATTTCTTCTTCTTGTCTGCTTAAATACTTTTCCTTTAACATATAGCTGGAGCTTCAGATCCTTTAGTCTGATTTAGGTGTCCCTTTATGTTCCCAGAGTACACTATCTAACATAATGTGCAAGTTTGTAAGGTTTGGCATTAAAAAAATTTAATGAAAATATTTAATATTATTTCTATGAGTGTTTTTTTTTTTTTGGGAAATACATTGCCACTTGGATTTTCAGTGGTTTATAGTTGTTTATTAGATAAAACAGTTTTCATTTTCATGCACATTAATACTTTTAAAAGTTATTTTCATGCTAAATTTCTAAGGAGTAGACATATTGGGTCGATTATAGGGATACTTTTTGACTCTTGGGCATTGTCTTTTATGTAATGATTGTTAATATCAGACTTGCCCAAAAAAGTATATGTATAGTGGATTATACAAGCTAAGACAATTGGTACTGATTAAATTTTCTCTATTTAAAAGAAATTTTTTATCCTTATAGAAAACCTGATCCTTGACCCTCGTATTCATTTTTTTTTGCATTTAACAAATGTATATGGCCACTGTTGTATGCTGGTCTCAGTGTGAGGCACTGGTAACACAAATAATAAAGCTCTTTTTTTTTCCTGATTAATTTCAAAAAAAGGTTTTACAAGAACTTTGAATTATCATATCCATAACATGATTCATACACGTTCATTGTACTAATTGGAGCTGCCTTTTAAATGTGAAGAAAAATCAATGTTATCTTCAGCCTATCAATGTCTTAAGTTTAAAAGGTTTTGTTATTTATATTAGAGTAGTTTAATTACTTGAAAACTTGTTCTTTTCCATATCAGTGTTGCATTTTTATTTTTAATTCCTTAGATTAGACGAATATTAGTTAGGATCAGATTTTAATACTGAGTAGTAAAAATGAGGTGTTTTGTTAGAAAATATAATTAGTACATTGCTAAATAAATTTCAGTTTTATTTTTTGGAACAAGTTGAGATATTAGTATTTATAATACTGTTTTTTGGTATTTATTTCTTAAATTCTTATTCTGGCATGTTTCATATTTCAGTATTAAAATATAACTGGATGGTTATACTATTTCTTTGTACATGGTATCTACATAAGAACTCTTTGTACTATTGGCGATACTGTTACACAGTTCCTTACTGCAGTAGGTAAATATATTACCTCAACCCTTAATCAGCCTTCCATTGCCACTGATGACCCAATGCTTAAGTTGTAACACTATGCTGCTGACCCAGACTCAGGGGGCTTATTTTATTTTATTTTTTGATGCATTGCTGTAGGCAATTTTAAGGGTGTGGAACCAAGCCATTTTCTCCCTTGGACTCATTTCCACTTTTATTTCCTATGGGAGGCTTAGCCTTCCTTTTAAATACTTAGATTTAAAAATTGTTCACCTATTCTATGATTACTGGGTGGAGGAGTTACACTACTTACTTCATTTTAACTCACTGAATTAAAAAAAAAAACAGTGTGGCTTAACCTGGTGTAAAATAATTCTCCAAATTAAAAATTTATAACGAATAAAGTGATTTTGTGGTAGATACTTCATTCTTTCTGAGTGTATGTCTTTCATGGATTAGTTTTATTTTATGCTTATGTACTAGGAATGTTTGGCCTGATTTTTGTCCCAGGAGTGTGTAATTGAGACAGGACAGATTGTATGACGTTGAAAAGAAATGTAATGAGTTGTAAAAACCAGTGCTTCATTTTTCCTTGGTAACTAATGTGTTATTTTTTGATGAAGTGTTCTAAAAAGTTGAAAATGAATAAATCTAGTAGCTTTCAGTTTTAGCACTATTAGCTACCTCTTGAAAAAAATTGAATTTTATTCCCCAAGAAGAATAAAGTTACTTCCTTTTCAGAGCATGTGAATGTTTGGGGCTTAAATTAATTGGTCAGAATTATTCATCCTCACAGATAAAATACATATAAATTATGTGTAAAAATAATGTTTTTAAAGTTTAGTTAATTCACTTTTTTTGGGAAGAATGCAAAGATTTGTTAGGGCACAATTAAGAAGCATGGTAGGCTGCTACACAAAGGAGTTTAGCATCTAAACTTCATTTTTATGTTAGTTTTTTTCTTTTCTTCATCAATAGATTTTTAGGGAATCTTATTCATACCAGGTACGTTGTAAGACAATTGAGTTATTAATGTGAAGCAGAAACAGACTTACTGAGCTGTATCTTTGATAGGGAAACTGACATATAAACACATACTTATAATAGTGTGGTAAGTATTGCTAGATGTTCAAAAGGAAGCCACAAGAAAAGAGCAGATGATTGTATTTCAAGGTTTCATAGAAGAATTGACATTTGTGTGTGTGTGTGTGTGTGTGTGTGTGTGTCTGTACGTGTGAGAAAGAGAGAGACAGACAGACTGCTGACATAGTGGGGGATGAGTGTGGTAATAGCTTTTTCATCACAGATACTTGATGCAAAATGAATCTTCTATGTACTGTTAAAATAGCCATTTTTATTTGTAGGTACAAGTGCTGATTTTTGAAATGGAAGCTGTCTGGGTTCTTCAAGAAGCAGACACTGAGATGGAGTTAGATTGCACCCTAATTAGGGAGTAAAACCTGCGAAAAGAAAAGATTAGGAGCAGCATTAGATAAAAGAGTGGTCACCTTGTGCAGCTGGTTTGGAGGAGTCCTGCCTTGGTGATAATGGTTAGGTCCTTCAGTCATCATCACTAAGACTTTGACTGTGGACTTCTACAAGGGAGTATTCCTTTGACTAGAAAATGGAGGCAAACTATAGAACCTGACAGCAGTAGGCTGTCAGTCAAATTCCTTGCAACTGGCTAGTGTATTCTTTATTGAAGGGTGATCTAAGGATCACATTTATATGATCTGTCTGCCATAGAAATGAGGACAGGGATAGACATTTATACATTTGTTCAATCTATGAGTATCTAAATACTGCTGTATATTTCCTATATAGTAGGGGTAGTGCTGGGTGTGGTGATGTGAACAGAACAGATATCTCCTTGTTCTCATGTAGGGCAAAGGTATAGAGGAAGAATGGTCAAGCTAAGAGAAATTTGGGATAAAGGACCTTTTATGATGATCACCTTAACCTAAAGGAGGGACAGAAAGAAGGCCACTTCTCCTGGAGAGTCCTGGAGAGAAAAAAAGAGAGTTTGTGGAGGGAAATGAGGTCAGAGTATTTGGCAGTAGCTGTATTCTAGAACCTTGCAAGTCTCAGTAAGAAGTTTAGATTTTACTTTAATTACAGTGGGTTTTTGGAGGGTTTTAATCAAAGGAATGATGCAGCTTTACTTATGGTTTAGAAAGTTTACTCCTGCTTACCAGTTTCTATGTCTAACAGTCATAATGCCAATATGCCTTGACTTTTGTCTTGGCATAGTATGTAGTTATTCAGGGAATTCTTTATAATCTTTGCAGAACACACATCTGCCAATTCCATTATCAGAGTTCATTTTACCCGTTTCCCATATTTCTGTAGTAACTCATTTGTTAGATTTTCTGCATTTAAGTAAGTATTCATTACTCATTAGAAGGACTGTATTTTAATTTTTAATTGAGTGTATAGAAATTTTGTTTTTGTAATTTTTTTGCCATTATCTGTAAAAACAAGTAAACAGCTGTGCAAGAATTTTATTTAACGCTTTTAAAACTCTTCATGTGAAAGGGTTTGACTAAATTTTTTTAAAGTTTAATCCATCACCAGATCCCTGCAGTTATCTGGTATAGTATAGGGCATAATTTTAAGATCTTAGGTTTCCTGCATATATCAGGGACCTATACAATGCAGCCTTCCAGAACTCTTTTATTTTTTGAGGGGTCAAAAGTTTGCCTTCCTACCTCAGGAAGTTTTAGGACTCTATTGCCACCAAAATTCTGACTTACATAATTGAGACTGATTTTAGTTATCTTGACTTTTATTTAAGACTTGCATTGTTTACTGAAAATTAGGTTCCAGTCATGAGAAGTGTCTTCAGTGTCCAGATTTGAACCTTGGCCCTGTCATTTGTCAATCATGTGATTTAGGCAAGTTTTTCTATTTCTTTAATACTTGCTGTGTAAAGGGGAACTCCTGTAGTTACCCGCTTTATAGACCCATAGCGAGAAGTAAGTGAAATAATATAGAATGTCTGGAGTGCCATGACTATTCTATTAATGAAGATTTTCGCTATTTTTACTGTTACTTTTATTTTTTGAGATGGAGCCTTGTTGTTGCCCAGGCTAAACCTGAACAACTGGTTTGCAGTGATCTTTCTACTTTAGCCTCCTGAATAACTGGGACTGAGGCATGTGCCACTGCTCCTGGCTTTACTGTGAACTTTTAATGTAGTTGTTTCATTAGGGATATGTAGAAGTACAGATTCAGTCTGGATATTCATCTAAAACCAGTTCTTCAGCTTCAGCTTGTACCTAGGCCTTTAGAAGGTTGAATAGCAGAGTAGTCACTTTAGTATCATTTCTGGCATTCTTGAATTTGTTTGTGAAAAATCATTATCATGATACCTGATAGCCTAATATCACTTGTGTAAATGAGGCATGTCACTTGGATTTATTGTTAGATGTCTCAGCATTCACTTTTAATCATAGGTAAGTGAGCATTCTAAATCTAACCAAGAATGAACATTTCCTCATTGGTTTTATGTATTAAAATTCTGTCAGTGAGTTAAAGTAGAAATACTTATTATTACAAGAGTAAAGTACTGCAGTGATATTAGCTACAGAATTTGTTAATTTCACATACAAAAGTAATCATTATTTCAAAGTTCAATGATGAGGTAAAGATTGTCAGCATAAATCTTAACCAAACATTTAGATAATTAATGAAGCCTTTGTAATTTGTTTTGGTAAAAATGTTCTTAAACATTTAAATAAAAATAAGACACCTAATGAAATTAGATTGAGTCTCAATTTTTCATACAATTAAGCATCTGTTTAATGTACTAGCACTAGTAAAACTTTCAAACTGTATTCATTTTACAGTTACTTAATTTCATTTTGCCACAAGTCTCTCAAGATAAGGTCAGATTGGGGAGTTCTTTAAATCTTTTAAGATTAAATTAAATGTAGAAAACAGAATGCTTGTGGAGGCATACCTCAGAATAATTAGCAATAACCAAGAAAACAATCCTTGATTCAAATATAATAATGAAAAAAAATTTTAAAAAAGAAATTGCTAGAGAAAAAATGTGATATCTAGAACATACCATATTTTTCCAGTCCATCTCAAAAACAGTAGACTTCTACAAGCATGCTTACAACCACTCTGTTGTGGGTTGTTAGTTAGTCCATTATTGTTATAGAGGCAGGAAAATTTAATAATTTGCTAGAAGCACCAGGTTCAGCAATCCTAGCCCCAAACCATTTTATTTCCCCATCTACTTCAGTTGGAACTGAGCACCTACTTTGTAGACCAGGGATTATAGAAGTACTGTAGCAGCTGGCAGCAGGTAAGAAATTATATAATATACTGTCATACTAAAAATACCTGTTAAGATATTTAATAAACATTTCTTTTTAATGAAATTCTGTTTTCATATTTATATTCTAGAAATTCATTTTGTGATTATGATAATTTGATTTTTATCACCAAGGTTTACATATAAATACATATCTTAAATATATTAATAATATGAAAGTAGTAAAATCTAAACAGTGTTTTCCTTCTGCATGCATAGTGTAGAAATTAATCTACTCAGATTATGCAGAATCATAAGTTAAGAACGAAGAATTTTTTAAACAGTGTCTTGTATTTTAAGCCTAAAATTTTTCAGAGGCTAGTTTCTGTTTTAATTAATAATTCAGTAGACTGTATATTATACATAGAATATAAAAGATTTCTTACAAGTTTCAACATGTATAATCTGAACTATTACAAATATATTCCTCTTAAATTAGTATATTATATCTCCAGTAAACAAAAGAATCTGAAATACTCTCAATATAATTTATGTACAAGGAAATACTACTGTGCAAAATATTTATTGTGGAATTTGTTTATCCTTTAGATCAGTACATGCAATGTTTATTCTAAATACTTCATAAAGTAAAGTTATTAAAACCACATACATTGAGACTGGGAATACAGTTCAGTGGTAGAGTATGTGCTTGGTATATAGGATGTCCTGGGTTTGATCCCTAGCACTGCCAAGAAAAAAATAAGAAGAGCAAAACATAGGGTGATACAGAAATAAAGTAGTCCGTTTTGCTATAGTACAAAACAATTGCTAACCACTTACTGATTTCATCAATAATAGTTCAAACATTCCTACCTTCTTTGGGGGCAGAGATCAGGAGGATCACATTTTTGCCCTGGGCAAAAAATGTCTGAGAGACCCAATCTCAACCAATAAAAGCTGGGTGTGGTGGTGCACATCTGTCATTCCAGGTACACAGAAAGTGTAAATAGGATGATTGTGTTCCAGACTGGTCTTGGCATAAAGAGATATCCTATCTCAAAAAGAACTGAAGCAATAAGGGCTGGAGGCATGGTTCAGGTGGTAAAGTGCCTGCCTAGCAAACACAAGGTCCTGAGTTTAAACCTCAGTACAACAACAACAACAACAACAAAAATCCCAAGATGAAACACAATAGTGTTTACTATATGTGGAGATCTTAAAGTTTAAAAGCAGTTGTGTGATCTCTAAATAAGTAGTTTAGGACACATTTTCTTTTTCTTTTTTTGTTTGTTTTGTTTTTATTAGCATGTATTAATAACACAAGGGGGTTTCTTCATGATAATTCTATAAATGTGCACAGTGTACTTTGGACAAATTCAACCCCTCTGTTATATTCCTTTGGCTCCTCCCTCTTCTACCCCCTTTTGGAGCAGTGTTTGCTGGATTTCATTGTGCTATCTTCATATATATCTAAATACATATATAGATATGTATGCATATGTATATATGTATAGAACTTTGATCTTCTACACCCCCAAATAAAATGGATGGAACCCCCAGGAAAATGAATCATCATGAAAAAAGTCAATTATTGCATGTTTCATTTATGTGCAAAATCTAGACCTAAAATGATAATAAGAAAAATAATTATGTAAAAGTGAACAGTCTGGAGGGGATCAGCCAAAGGGGGATAGGATACATTTTCATAATGCAAAGACTGGTTTAATTTAAGTAACTGTGGTCTAATATATTGTGCATCCCACATGCACATGGTAAACCACAATGGCATTTACTGCCATTGGCTTCAAAGGACTACTGTTTCTTGTCTACTAACGTTGGCTCAATGTATCATGGAGGCATCATCTAAGGTCTGAGAAATAGTTCTTCTGGATTTTGCTTTAATGAAAGGTCTACAAATGTTCATTTGTTCATAAATTCAGTGGAATTTCTAAAATCTTCGTGATGTTTAAGTATGAAACTAATGGTTTTACCGTGGAACGTCATAACATTTACTGAAGTAGAGAGCAGCAGATAGATTAGAAAGATCTGTTTCTAGCTACAGTTAGTAGTGATTATCATGTCTTATTATGTCCAGCCTATAAAATTGCCTGTATTTTTCTTTTTTACATTTTTCTTAGTATATATTAGTTGTACAAAGGGGTTTTATTATGATATTTCTATATATGTGTAGTGTACTTTGACTAAATTCACCTCTTGTGTTATTCTTTCTTACTCCTCCCCTTGAAAAAATAATTGTTACCGGGTTTCATTACTCTGTTTTTATAACTGTACAAACTACTTTGATCATGTTCACCCCCCTTCTCCCTCTTCTTTGCCCCCACCTATGTACATATCCCCAGTCAGAACCTACATTCTTAACAATGATTTTGGAGGACTAAATTCTACTTTATCCTCATCTTCTGGGCCCCTCAACATTGCAGAATAAGCTGTGTCATAAGCAGTTTGAGTATTATGGTCTGGAAAAGTAAGTATCAACAGTTTTAGTACAAATGTCAGAAATACTCAGTATAAATAATTATCTTTAAAAATGAGCATTTATTATTTTCTTTAGTATTTCTCATTTTACCAATGCTAACAGTACTAATAAATATATCTTAAATATATATTTTTAAGAGTAAATAATTCAAAGGATTTATAATAAGATAGTAGTATATTTCCCTGACTGATCTCTAAGGGAATTGCCTATTTTTAATTTTTGGTTATTTTTTCATAATATGTTACTTCTAAAAGCTTAGAGATTTACTTTGATTTTTACCTTTTAAATTTTTTGTTAAATAAATTTATACATATTTTAATGTTCGTGGATATGCAAAAACTTTTAAAAGTTAATTTCCTTTCACCTTTGCCCACCTTTCTCTGTGTATATACAGACATTAACGTGTATTAGGTTTGTGTTGAATGTGAATTTCATATTATGTGCATATTCTAGAACTTGATTCTTTCACTTCACTTGCTACCATGTTATATTTGTTGCTCTAACATAAAGGTGTGTATATATGAATATATAGTGTATATAAAGTGTACATATATGGATATATGTAACTTATTCCATAGAATAAAGGTGCAATTACTTAGTCCTAATATTGGTAGAACATTTAGGATGTTTCCATCTTTTTGTAGCTACTCCTATTTCATTTATAAAAATTTAATATTTCATGTATCTTTTTATTATAAAAGCAGGTCATAGAATATGTGAATTTCTAGAAAACACATAGAATGTATTAAAAATCCATCAACAAATCTACCAAGAAAACATAGGCAATGTGACAAATCAAGACTTTTCTAATTATTTTTCTTTATCTGCTTCTTTATAATTCATTATGTCATTTGTATTATAAGCTGCTAATGTTCAATTTCATTTCACATGGAAAATTTTATGGAGTAATTTCAAATTCCTAATTTATAGGTATTCTTTCTTTTAGGAGCCTAAAGTTTTAAGTGTAGATTTGTTTTTATTTTTTCTACTTCTTTTGATTAGGGAGAACATCTGAGAACTTAAGATAAAATTTGTAACACATTCTAGAAATTTCAATGTTAAAAGGTAAAGGAAAAATAGTTGTGATGTGTGATTGGGAAAGCTTGAAGCCTACCTATGACTTTTACCTAATTACTTGTGGGATTTTAGTTATGTCATTGACCTCTCAGGACCTGGTGTCCTCTAATATTTCCAATTGTGGATGATAATAACTTAGTATTTTGAGAGTCAGTATTTGCAATTAAAGAAAAAGAAGTGAAGATAATAAATGGTCTGTTGATTCATTGTTTTATTGTTTCTTAGAACAAGAAATAATTTCAAAGTTTTCTAGACCCAATATTAGAAAGGTTCTTTGTGATCCCCTCACAGTCAATCCTGATCTGATCATCACTTCCATAGACATTTTTGTGTTCTGATTTCTGTTCTGATAGTTTAATTTTCCCTTTTGAAGTTCATATGAATGGAATTCTGCAGTGTACTCTCTTTTACTTTTAGTTTCTTTTACCGGATAGTTTATGTGATTTGTCAGTATGACTATTATCTTCATTCATGCTGTTCAGTATTATGCTATTTAATATTAGTCATCCTTTAAAATATATAGGATAGATAGGTTTCAAGTAAAAAGTTGTAAACCAGTACATAAGCCCCACTCCATCTTTCTTTTTAAAGAGCAGAATGTATATTTTCATGTGTGAGTGCTATGATAGACAGTTGTATAAGTAAGTAGGGAAATAGGAGTTCAGTAGTATTTTTTAGAAAAATTGAGGAGAATGCATGTAAGACAATTACCCGTTGTTACCTCTTGGGAAAACATAAGGCATGGGTGGTGACATGGAGAATGAGACTATGATGCCCATTTCTTTATCCACTTTAAAAAAACATGGCCTTATGGAAGAGTTTTCACCTGTAGTTTTGTGTTTTTCAAATAAGAATGACTCTTAACTATCTATAAACAAGATTACTATGCTTGTGGTTTTTTCTATGAATGTGTTTGTAGTCACTGTTTTTGTCTATTATTACTAACCCTGTTTCCCTCATTTACAACTCATTTTCTTTAAGAGTCATTTATAAATTCTGATAATTATTTACTAAGTGTAGTACTTTTAAGCAACTGAAATATATGATCCATTTAGGTAAATGGTAAACTTCAATATTTGTGAGTGACTCTTTTAAACTCCTAAAATAAAGATTGGCTCCTTCTGGTGCTTGAGGCAAACCTCCAATATTTAGATGTTAAAAAATACAGAGTTAGCTTGGGATATAGATTTAATTTCTAAAGAGTCAATAAGCTAATGTGAAAAAAAAGAAATACCCTTGTTATCTCTTAGTTGTCATAGTTTGCAATCAAATCGATGTAAATTAATATCATTAGAAAGTAAAAACAAAATTTAAATACTGAATCATTAACAGATTAATTTTTAGAAAACATTAAAAAAGTAGGTTTATTCTAGAGTAGCCAGCCTGAAAAAATTACCATGAGTTGAGCTTCCTAGTATTTATTCTCTTCCATGTGTCCCTCCCCTTGAATGTGGAATGGGCCTGTGATGTGCTTTTGACCAATAGATTGTGAGGAAAGTGATACTGTTTAACTTCCAAGGCTAAATTTTCAGAAAGCTTGCGGTTTTTGCCTTGATGTTGGAAAAGCCAGTCACCATGTATGAAGTCCAGTGATAGTGCCATGTTATGATAGCTAACCACATTGAGTGGCTAGTATAAGAAAGGAGAGATAGATGCTTATCTGGCCCTTAGCTGTTGTACTCATCCCAGGTAAAGCATCAAACATTATTGGATCTCCAGCATAGCTGAAATTTCACAAGCTTAGCCACCACGATTTAGCTTCATGAGATATCCAGACAAGAACCACCTAGATCAGTTCAGGAAATCCTTAGAACTATAAGAGCTAAAAATAGATTGGTCTTTTAAGCCATGAAATTTTGGAGTAGTTTTACAGTTGTACATAAATGGAACATAGATTGTTAATTAAAATTTAAAAAGTATTGTGGAAATTAAGGAACATGATAGTCTCTTTCTCCTTACCATTTGATACTTTTCTAAATGACAGTACTTTGGGCCAAAGGATGCTGATGTAAATGTTTGAGATAGAATTATAGTTTAAGAGAGTTTCTGAGGTTAAGAATTCAGCCATATCTAACCAGAAACATTTAAGGCTACTAGGAAGCTTTAAAGAGCCAAGAATCACATCTCAGGGATACAACAGTAATATGTTGATCCATGTTGAGTTCAGGTATTTTCTATTTATATTTAGACAAAAGAATAAAATAAGACCTGAGATTATTTTCTTTAAAGGAATTTAAGTATAAACATTTCAATTTTTCCTTCTCATTTGCTTTCTCTCTTTTTTTTTCAACTTTAGATGGTATTTTGGTAGCTCAGTTACAATAAAGTAGTACTTAATAAGGTTAGGCTTAATGAAGGTGAGATTTGTATCAGACTAATATAATTTTTAAATACCTTTGTACATTGCAGATACGAGAAAACATGAATTCCCTGATGTAAGAGACTGCTGTTTCTTGATTACTAACTCTTTGACCTCAAGTTCACTGAAGATTAGTATATTAGGCATAATACATTCAAGCTCATTTTCTAAGTTATCTTTCATGTTTGTCAACTGCCAGGTGAACTGAGCATTTTTGGGGAAATGTGGTTAGTTATAATTAGCTACTGCCTGGAATGTTTTCCAGGTACTTTAAAGAATATTAATAAGATCATATTTAATTTTGTTGAAGGTTTTACATGACTGTGAAGTGACTGTATCTTATGTTTTATATATTTCTCTAGTCACTTTTAGGCTAACATACTTTCATAAGAACTAAGTACTTTAAGAGTACTTATATAATCTAATACAGCATGTACCTCTAAGTAGTTAAATGTTGTCTAATACATAATTTTGGTCTCAACTACCCTGTATTGAGAAGTTCACCATAAGTTTATATAAATAGAAAAGTAGAATTATAAATATCAAACAATACAACATATAATGGTGAATGTTTAAGAATATATGACCATGATTTAGAAATATTATAGCCAAGGAGTGTAATTGCACAAAATTTAAAAGCTAAAAACAAATATGAAAATCTTTTCACATTTTATACTTAATTGATGTGTAAGCTGTATTATTGTTTATCTAAAACTAAAATACAAATTTTACTTTTTTCTAGCCACTCTAACAAAAACTTAGTAAGTACATAGTACTTTAAAAATGACACAATCCTTCAGCCATTTGCTAATACTAACATAATCATAAATTTCCTATTCATGCTTTTTCTAAAAATACTAACCCATATTGTTCTCCCCGGACCTGTTCTAGGGATGACTAATCCAACTGTTGAGGTCTCCCTTTATGTGTTTGATGGAACACTTGGCTTGCTGGACTACAGCTGTGTGTTTATGTGCAGTGCACACCTGCAGGGGCCTGACAAATAGCTGTAGTATGCAGAGGATACAAAATTACCCTGGCAGTGCTGCAAATAAGGAAGTTTCTGTTTTGAAGTCCATATGTGTGTGTGCTTGAGATGCCAGCTGGTATATTTATGTTGCACACACAGATGTAAAACTGCCAACTGATTTTATACCAAATAAAGTCTAATCTTTTTATATATACTTTGTGTCAAAGTTATGAAGTGATATGAATGTTCTCACGACTTAGGTCTTTTAAAAATAAAAGCTGCTATTAAAAATATTAACTCATGACATGATTAGGAAAGAGGTTAGTGACATAGTTGATAGTTTCTGACTATTCTCCTTGTGTATAAGAATGTTGTTATATTGCTGTATCATTAGATAAATAAATAAATTTTTGACTTATTGCAATCATTAACAATATATATTCTCTTTTGGATCTAGAGTCAGTTCTGTGTTGAATCCAGTTTATGAATAGTGAAATGTGAGAGAAAGTTTTATATAGTTATTTAGCTTGAAGTCTTTGGCTTTTCTGTTTTTCCAAGTATACTTAATTTTAGAATTTTGAAATGATAGTACAATTTTGGTAGTTTTACCACTATATTTAAATTTGTTCTGAAGGATTTTTCCAGTGTTTATAGATACCAGGAATAATATTTTGTAAAGCTATGGAAAATTTATAGCCAACATAAAAATAATGGAAATGCCAGTTAATCAAAAGAAACTTAGAAGCATTTTTTGTTTCATTTAACATCTACCCTCTCTAAATGATGAAGTATGTTTTATCTACCTTGTCTATCCTAAATAAGAAGTAAAGATTCAATATGTGGAAAATTGATCTTTAAATTAATATTTCCAAATTAGATCTTTCATATCTGTTACATAACTGCAGGCTTATAGTTATATCTGAAATTTTCCGTTTTGTTTTGTGTTTCATAGTTACATTCCCTAAGACTACCATAACTTAATGACTAGTTTTAATTTTGCAGTATATAGTTTGTTTCTAATATTAATTATGTATATTTAATTGAGTTATTTTAAAAAGTATTAACTTTTTTGAAATATGTATGAATTAAGAATTTGTAGACTTTACACAGTAAGAACTATTTGAATAGTTACATTTTGCTTGATCTATAAATTTTTTGCTATTCATCTTATTTTATCTGTGTTGATTTGTAAATAATTTGCAAGTAGAGGGAATTCCAGTACTTATCTAAAATCATACTAATTTTCATCTTAGAAAAATGTAATGATCGTATAAAAAATTTCAGCCTGTAGTCTTCTATCCAGTTTTGCATTTGAAACATACTGTGTCTCATATATGTAGATCTAAAGATATTAATTCTTCTTTTGATATTGACTTAAATAAAAATTTTGTTGTCTTAGTCATTTTTATCATTGTTCCTTATTTTTATATTTCACTGTTTTTCATGATTGTCTAATTTTTTAGTTATATCATCAGTCTTACAAATATGTTTATAAAGCCATTATTTGAATGCCATTTTAATAGGCATGATTTCTTTCTCTTCAATAGTAAGTATGGTGTATTTTTCATCATAAAATGGATGTATATTTGCTACTACTACTGTCCCAGTTTTACTTGAACTCTTACTTTCATTGAATTTCAGCAGGTGTGGGAAGAGTCTGAGCTTTTACCACTATCTGTTAGCCTTAAAAGTGTTAACTTTGACTTTATCAGGCATGACGACAGTTTGATTTGAAATAAGCTTATATAATGAGACAGACAGACAGAATAGAAACCACATCTCCTAATGTCTGACCTGAGAGATAGAATGTTTCTGACAAAGTGTACAGTTGTCATTTAACAAAAGCACATTAAGAAACCAGTAAATTCTAAAAAAGAGTAGAAAGGCAGTATGGTATGGTTGAATGAACTTGGTCGGGATACAGACAAATCCTAGTGCTTGTCCTCATAGTTGTGACATTAGAGTATTTTCTTGAAGCTTTAGTCAATTTTTCCCACCAGACAAATGGAGTAGTAATTCCATTTTAATATTGATGTGAGTTTTTAAGACAATAGACAAGAAGCTCTTTTAGGATCGGGGTATGGAGCATGTAGTATGTGTTCAGTGAATGTTGACTATTTCTTTTATAGCAGAAGTAGTAACAGTTTGAAAAAGTCATTACATAGGAAGTAAGAGATACTTATAAAGTTAACCCAGAAAAGACAGAAACAAGAAAGCTTAATTGTTGCCTTACGTTATTTCTCAAAGAACATTTTAAAGAAAGGACCAAACCTTAGATTTTTTACAGCTAAAAGACAGAACGTTTTATTACTCATTTGAGAGATTATGTTCCATATATTGCGTGGTTATTTAGTACCAGGGCCAACTGCCTGTAGTAGGGTATCACTTCAAACACTACTGCCGCCACTGCAGGTTGCAAGCATATGATTGAAAGCTTCTAGTTCTCAGCTTATGCCCAGATGTCTTTCAATAACTATAGCTAGTAATTTCTTCAAATTGCTCACTTTATCAGCAGCACATGTCATCAATCCTGAAGTGGTTGCTCAAGTCAAACTGCAGAATCTTTAGCTTACAGACACAGCTGCAAACAGGTGAACAGGCAGAAAGTAATTTGTGCAGCTTGGTGGCTGTCAGACGAAAGACAGACAATCTGTGTTTAAAACAGATTGCAGGCCCTGTATGGGCCAGACAAAAGGGATTTCTCCAACTGCAAATAATTCTAAGGTTAACATATTTTCCTTTCTGCCATTAGGTGATTTGTTAAAATTGGAAACAATGAACATTATAAATCTACACAGAAACTGGAGACAAGATGAAAGAGAAAATCAGATCAGTAAATAGGTTTACATTTGTCTTTCCAAAGAAGTAAAACTGGCATTCATATAAGCTATTTTGTCGCAAATTAAGCCGGGTTATAAAATAATTCTTTGAAATTTACAAGAGTATAAATGTTTTCAAGTTGCATTAAGAGTTACTGGTATTAAAAAACAATGAAACCTGAGCAGTATGATTTTTATGATAAATATTTTGGTTTCAAGGGTTAATTGTTAATTTGGGGATATTGGAATTTGCTTTTGTCAAGTAGTATTTAGTGTTTCCATTGAAACTATATTAATGCAGATTTTAAAAGTAGCAAATGCCAGATATATCGCACTTCATGATACAAGAAAATATGATGGTTATAAAGTAAAATTTCTCAGAAAGAAAAAATGTCCCAGAATGTATGCATTTTAAAAGCTTATCCTTACATTTTTTACATGACCCTGAAAGATACCTTACTCTATCTGTACAGTAGTCACATTTTAGAAGATTGTTTCATAATAGTATTAAGAGTATTAATCATTTTGTCCATAAATCTCAAAATTGGTAAACTATGTTATGAGTATCTAAAGCTACAGAGTATTACTTGTCTGAATTAGGCCATGTATGTGCTTACTCACTGAACAAAATAGTGTGAAGGGCCTTATTTTATTAGCTTCATAAGTACCTCATAGTAGAAGACTACTGAGGTAGATCATATATACACATATATACATGTATGGATAGTTACGATATATGTGCCATGTGCTGAATGAATGAATGTGCATAAAAAGTAAAAAAAAGTAGTCCTATGCTATTACCTCCTAGAACTCATGCTGTGATACAGAGTTGATTCACAACTATAAGTGAATGTGATTGATTTATTCTTTTTTGTTCTCCGGCTCTCTCATGCTTTATTTTTTGTTTCAAAATCAGTGTAGTACTATAGTTATGTTAAGGAGATAATGAATCTTTATGACCATAGTGTTTCAGTGTCAAATCTGATTCAAGTCCTACTTCATTCATATTGTGTGACTTTCACCAAGTTGTGAAGTGTCTCAAATTTTCCATTTTTTAGTGATGAGAGTCCTATTTATCTAACTCACATTTATCGTATTTTTAAAAAATCATACAATATTTTTCCTGGTGCCTTGCACTCATTTAAAGATTCAGTAAGCTTTAGCCATTTTCTGCTGTAATTTAAATATCTGGAAGAAATGGGGTAGTTTTTTTCTTGTTCCTGCCTTCTTCCTCAGCATTTGTTTCTGTGTTTCTGTGACTTCAGCAACTAACAAACTTAAAACTGGTTCTATAATTGAAGAGTTCACTTTAGTGATAACGTTCTTTCCTTATTCAACAGCTTGATCTTAGGAATGAGAATACTTCCAATTTATTTTTTATGTATGAATGTGATTATATTTTTCAAATATCATTGACTTTTAATGTCAGATTATTCAGTAAGTGGCCTCCAGATTTTGACCCATCATGGTTCCTCTTCATCATTAGGCTAAAAATTGATAAGTTCAAGAACATAAGTCTTAACTTTAGGGCTTGCAGGAATCTTGTATGAAAACCTGTTTTCCTTTAGATCAGTAACACTGCTTCGAAGATATGCCAAATGGGTGGGCCCTATACAGACTGTGAAGTCTGAACATGGTGCCTGCATGTCTTAAAAACATCTCTTTGCATCAATCTAATGTGGTCCTGGGATTGAGAACTACTGCTTGAGGACTGAAATTGGCAAAATAACGGCCAGAAGTCAGATGCAGGCCACCACCTGTTTTTACCTGGAGTCCAAATAATTGGGGGTAGGAGGGATAAAGGAGAATGATGGAGAGGGTGAATTCAACTATGATATATTTGATATATTGTAAGAACGTTTGTAAATGCCACAATGTATCCCCACCCAGCACAACAATAAAAAAAAATCATTTTACATAGAATATATAAGCCCAAACACTGTTAGATTGATAGCCTAATTAAAACTTCGCTTATATATTACATCTTGACTAAATTATGAATTAATAAATGCTTTTATGACCACAGAAGCAAGTAATTACCATTATTTGATGATTCATTTAGTTACTATCTATGACTCTTTTGTGCTATAAATTGAATTAGTGTAACAGAGACTGTGCCTTGTAAGTCCTAAAGTATTTACTATTTAGCCCTTTAAAAAGTGTTTGCTGGCCCCCATTTAGATTATGAACTCTGGTTTTCACAGATTTGTACACTCCTAGGTTTTGTGTTAATTACTACTTGAGGTAATTTGTTGGTGGATTAGCTAGATTTTTGCTCATCTTTATTTCCTGCCTAATAGATTGTGAGCTATTTGAAGACAGGCACTATATTTTACAGCTCTTAGAATTTCCTCAGCACCTGATACAGTCATTGTTGTTTGGTTGGGCCTAAGTTAATAATGGCCTTAGGTTATTTAATGAGGGCATCAGCAAGGGGCAGTGTGGGACTTTTGCTCTGCATACTTACAGATTTTTTTTTAAACTCATTTCTCTGTAATATAGTAAAATACATATTATAGTATTTTACAGCATTATCAAGTCATCACTTTATAATTATTGTAAATCTCCCAATTTTTTCCCTACTTCTGCAATTTATTTCCATCTTCACTTAGGCTTTTTATTAGTTGTACTTAATTTTTATATCTATCTGAACTACAAAGCTGCATACCACATTTCCACCATTATTACTCTTTCAAAAAATCCACCTGTTCCTCTCTCAGGGCATTAGGCAATGGCTGAGATATTTGTGTCTAGAAAATATTTCGGGTGCCTGGCAGTTAGGAGGTTGACCCAATTTGAATAAAGGCCTTTAATGGATAAACATTACTTTTAAGTTGTAGGTTGCTCAAGAGAAAAAAAATACAGAAACAAAGCATCTCACATAGCTTCTGTTTTATGCCCCTGGATTGATGTGTTCAGCTAGTTTTCAACTGTAACTGCACAAATTTTAAGGGTTTTGCCTCAACATTTGTATCCCAAATATACTTAGTACACAAACTTGAGAATAAGATCATCATAATGATTTTTTTCATTTGATATACTAAATAAAGTGAATATGTTATTTAGGGCAGGGTTTTAAAAAAAAAAAAATAAAGCACTCAGGCAGGTTGCTGACGGCAGTCCAAATGGCTGATCAGAGAGTCTTTATATGCATCGGTAATGTGTTGTGCAATATAAGCTGAAATATATTCCACTAGGGAGGAAAACGGAATAGGTTACATATGCTGTTCCTAAGTGCAATGAATGTAAAACTCCATTACTCACTTTAGGCAGGTGCTTTTTATATGAGCCTTTAAAGAAATATAAAACTGCTGGTGAAATGATTGGTTTGTGTAGATACCACTTAGCTTCCAGTGCTTTGACCAGATAAAGACGCTAGTAGTATTTTTGCAAACATTTCATTAATGATTAGTGGATTCATTAATATTTTCTTAGTTTAATAATTGTCACTATAATATTGCACAGTATATGAAGTTGCCTTTGTGTGGTTATCAGAAATTATTTTCATGGATACAGGAAGTTTTAATTTTCTTTGTCAATTATAAGGAAACTCCACTTCTCAGATTTCTTTTCAAGGCAATATGTATTTCAAGAGCCATAGTGTTGAAAGACAAAAATATTTCCTTGTGGTTTTAAGCTTTTGTTCCACAGAAATTATAGAGTATTATATAGGGATTATAATTGGATAAATCTTGATGATTCTTTTTAGGATAGCTTTACAGTTGCTTGATGGTTACCATGAAGCATAAAAAGTATATTAGTCCATAAAGATTTGCAGTGGGTCTACCTACATATATAAATTCCTGCATTTTTCTCTGACACTTCAAACCTTTAGAGGAAACAGGCACTTGCTTATTTTATAAACACTGTCTATTATTTCAGAAGTGAATTTTCATATACATGAACTAATAGAATAACAAATGAATATTTTTCAAGTTTGTTTTAGGCTTTAAATATTTGAACATATGGGTTTCCTTTTTAAACCTGCCACTGATTAGTTTCTCTTCCTTCTCTCCTTTGAGTCTCTCTCTCACTCTGTCTCTATCTCTCTTTCTCTATTATTTAAATTCACCCAGCATACCACATTCATTTTTAAAATGTACAATTATGAGTGGTCTTTTATGCATTCACAATGATGTGCATCTGCCAGCTTTCTGTAATCTTTAATTGTTCCTTATTTGTCCTCTCTCCCATTACTTGGTATCTGCTAACCTATTTTCTGTCTCTGATTTCTCTACTGTGACCATACCATATGAAAAGAATCATAATATGTGGCTTTGTTTCCTCTATTTAATTCTCTGGCAATTATGTAAGTTATGTCTATTTTTTTATTATTGTGCCGTATGCCATTGTATGGATATACCACAGGTGCTTTCACCATTTACCTGTGGAAGGACACATGGGATCTTCTCTCCTTTTCCCTAGTTTTTGGCTACTATATGAAAGCTGTTATAAATATGTGTGAATAAGTTTTTGTATGAACATGGGTTTTCATTTTTTCTGTGATTGATGCATTAATTTCTGGGCTGTATGATAGTTATCTATTTCACGTTTAAAGAAACTGTGAAACTGCTTATTGTAGTAACTGCATCATTTCACATTCCTACCAGCAATGTATAACTTGCTGGTTTCTTTACCTATTTACCAGCATTTGATTTTGTTTTTGTATTTTGTTTTAAATGTTGGAATAGCTGTATAGTAATACCTCATTGTGACTGCAATTACTATACAAACGATGTTGCATATCTTTCTTTTTGGAGTATGGGGATTGTATTCAGTATCTCATACTTGTTTATAATCTACCTTGTCTTTAAACCCTGATAGTCTGTCTTCAATTTTTCTTTTCTGAGTTATTGAGCTTTTTCTTTCCAGATTTTCAATGTGATTTTTTTCAGTGTTCCTAAATATTTCTTGGATGCCTCTTTCATGTCCTGCATTGTCATCTTTACTTGGAATCTATCAGGCATTTATTCTTACCCTCTTTAATTTGTTTGGTCATTCTTATAATCATTTTTATGAATTCTTTGAGATTTTATCCACTTCATTGTCATTAGTGTTTGTTGCTTTGGAGTTGTTGAGGTTGGAATGTGTTGGGGCGTAATATCTGGTGACACGCCTCAGTGATTTCGGACCCTACCCAGCAGTTCATCTCCCTCTTGAGGGGCAGCTGTAGAAATTATGTGATTCAGAAGGCCTTGGATGGTGGCCCTTAAACCCGGTTGGCAGCAGCAAACACACACTGGGATTCAGTACCTGGTGGCAGACTTTTGTGCTTTCAGATCTTTCCTAGCAGTTTGCCTCCTCCTAGGGGGCAGGAGGTAGTGGAAACAGTTTGATTTGGTGGGCTTGGGCTGGGAACCTTTAGCTCTGTTTGGCAGCAAACACAAACCATGATGCAGTTCTTGGATGTGGGCTTCAAGTTTTTAGACCCTGCTCAGCTGTTCATATCCCTATTGGGGGGAGTAGGCTATGGAAATTAAATGATTTGGAAAGTTTGTTCTCCAGGCCCTCAGGTTCACCTGGCAGCAAATATACACTGAGATGCAATTGCTTGGTGCAGGTCTTAGTGCTTTCTGGCCCTGCAATACATTCAGTCCGTCTCCCTAGGGCAGGGGGTGGTAGGAGGGAGGGGAGAAGACTGTGGATATCTGTGATTTGGAGAGTATGGGCTCAGGTCTCTGGCAGACATAGCAGCCGACACATGCAACTAGAAGGCAGGCCTTGGAGACCTAATACTATACCAGTCCTAAACTAGGTGGTTTGTTTTCCCAAGCTGCCTCAAGGGATGGGACTTACTCCTAGCTGGAGAGGTCAGGGTCTCTGACCACCATACCCTTTGCTACTGGAGCTCTCTGCTACATAAACTTCTTAGTGGAACCTCTCCTTAACCACTGTAGTGGTTGTTTTCATTCTGACACTGGGGTGGGGTGTCCCTGAGCTGTGATTGTTCCTTGTGTTCAAGCCCTCAGACTGTCTTAGTTTCAAACAATCTTGAGCCCTCTCTCAAGATGGTGTCTTACTACGGCTCTCCATGATAAGGTGAGCAACAAAATGCCTTTCTTCATCAAGGTTAGCCTTCCACACTGGAGCAGTCACTGTCTCACCAAATACCTGCACTGGATTTAAGGTTTGTTGGAGGTATGAGATTATCTTGCAACTAGTAACTTCCATCTGTGATCAGGGCAGTCTGGCTTTCCTTGTGATCCTGTCTTCAACTTCCACGTTCTCTCCTGGGGAGCTGGGGATGGGGCTTGAGACTACTTGCTGCTCTTCTCTGTTGGCTCAGTTTCTCAAGTGTTCTTCTGCTGTCCTTCTACCTCTTTAGTGATTCCTGATGCTCTTCTTCTCTTTGTCTTTTCAGAATATAGTATCTCCTGAGTTCCCTGACTTTTCTCTTTAATGGAGTCAAAATAGTATATGCTTCTAATCTGCCATCTTGCCTGCCACCTCATCATTTTCTGAATTTTTTTTTCCGCTTCATTTTTTCCCTCTCTCACTGGACTCTGGTGACATAAATGTTTTATCCACTAAGTTTCCTGATTTGGTTGTTGTAATTTTCAATTCTATCATTTATGTGGTTCACTTTAAAACTGGAACTTCCTGTTTCTTTGCTAAAATCTTTCTTTTTTCCTTTGTTTCAAACAAGTTTATAATTGCTAATTGAAGCATTTTTTTGAGACTACTTTAAAATCTATGTCAGATCTAGCATCATTCTCATCTTAGTGATATTTATTATCTTTTCTCATTGATTTTTGGATCTTCTTAGTGTTTGGTATGTCAGTGATTATCAGTTGAGACCTGCATATTTTGTATATTGTGTTCTGAAATTCTAGATTTTATTTAAGTCTGCTGATTTAAGTGACATTCTCTGAAAATACTCTAGCAGGAGAAGTGGGCATGTTCCCTTTTTACTGTCAGGTAGGTATAGAAGTTTAGATTCCCCATTTGTCCCCCATTTATGTCTAAGGGTTGTAGGATTCTTGTTACTTCTGGCCCAGGATGGAAATTCTGGCTCTCATAATGCCTGCCCACCGTTAACCTCCCTGCTTGGAGTGTTTTGAGTTACCTTTGTACTGGTATGCATGAGGCTTCCACTAATAACTGGTAGCAGCATCAAGTTGACTTTCGTTATTGCTAGGGGTTGATGAAATAAATTTTTGACTCTCCTTTGATACCACTGAAGGTGGAAGGGGAAGAGGAAGAGGTCACCTACAAAAGGTATAGGCTTCTGTTGAGACTTCTTTTATTCTCAATGCAGGTATCTTGGTGTTCCTTGTTAGAGTATACTAACCAAAGAAGGCTAGGCTTTGCATCAGACCTACTTTTTTATGGTTGTGGGTTCATAGTTTCTACGGTGGTGTTTGGAGTAGCACAGTTATTGTCTAAAAATTTTCCGTCTTGCTAGGATGCCCTCTTTTGGTTCTTTGTCTAGGAATAAGAAGCTTCAAGTTTGGGATATATGAGGCCAAAACAAAATCCATGAAACTTATCAATGTGTTATTCTTTGGGTCCTGAAGTTGCTAACTTTATTCTTTCTTCTACCTTTAAAGTCTTATTTTTTTAATACACGATAACTGGTTTTTAGTTATACTTACTATGGGAAATAAGGAAAATACATTCCAGGAAGTTCTGCTTCCTAGGAGAATTATTTTATTTCTGTAATCACTTAAACTATCATTTTGAAAAATCTTAATTATGTTTTCTTGATTATAATAAAACTGTTTGGAACTGTGAGCAGTCTTCCACTTTTTTGATGGGTGTTATTTCTTAGCTTAACCATACCTGAGTTACCTAAAGTGATATCCTGTTCTGAATCTGGACATAGTAATACTTGTTCTTTGAGGGTGTGAATAATTTAAAGCTTAATTCATGTACAGATTAGATTTTCATTCTTATTTTTTCTGTCTTTGTATATAACTTTCAAATATATTTTCTTTGAGTCCTAAAATTTCCCTCCATTTTGGAAAGCTTAGTGTTTTTGTTTATATTCTTTCTTTTCATTTATAAGTTTGGGGATTGTATATATAATATAATATATAGTATTTCATATAGCTATAATGATTATGCCAGTTTGTGTTCAATTTTTTATTTCCTAATAAATGCATTTTATATCATTTCCCCTAAGTATTATGTAACATAAGTTTTAATATTAATGGGACAGTAATGTTTCATAATGTACTGAATTCTTTTCTTCAGTGGTAAAATTATTTATGACTTTTGCTGTTGGAAAAATGTAAATATTTTTCCTTCTTTTTAATTATTTCTAATAAATAATAGAAATCTCCACAAGTGAAATAACTTGGTAAAGGATTATAAACTATAAAAATAACATAGAGTAAGTATTGCTCTCTTCCATCATTCCAGACTATATCTATACATGCAGCTGGGGATGATAGTTTAAGAAAGCCTCAATAGCATTAACTGTGCAGATTATACATAAAGAATGATGCTTCACTTTTTTAAAAAATTCGTTTTTCATTAATTATATTAAGGTTGATTTTTTTTGTCATGTGCTTTTACTATTTCCTCTTAGCTTTTGTATTCTTTTAAAAATTTATTTATTTATTAGTTTTTGGTGGTACTGAGGTTTGAACTTAGAGCCTCACACTTGCTAGGCAAGTGCTCTTACTGCTGGAGCAACTTTGCTGCTTTTGTATTCTTTACTAGTAATTTATTCACTGATTCATGGATTCATGAATTCATTCAACAAATACCTGTCAGTGCTTTATTAGGTAACTCGTTAGGCTTTTAGTGTATTTGCCAAAGAGTCTTTAACACCTTTAATAAATCAAAGTCCTTGGATTCTTCCTGTGAGTAGTAATTTTTACTATCAAAATAGAAACAGGTTTAACTCTGAAAGAGGGCCATATATGAATTATAAGTGTAATAATAAACTTTTCCTTCTAGGTTTTGGGTGCTTGAGGAGGCAGTGCTCTTACTTGCTAGTGCTACCTTAGCAAAAATGAGACAGACTGGAGGAGTGACTCAGGCCACAGAGCACCTGCTTTGCAAGTGTGAAGCTCTGAATTCAAACCCCAATTACACACACACACACACACACACACAAAGAAAATGAGACTTTTTAGTATATTTTGCTTTCTGAAGTTGTCCACTCAGGCAGTCTTTTTTGCCACTAGGGTTGAAGCACTGTGTGTTGTTAGAGGTAGTATTCTGTGATAAAATATTGTCATAGCTCAAGTGGTAAATACACTTACAATGATGTGCAACCATTACTTCCATTCACCTGTAGAGTTACTTTTGCCTTCCAAATCTGATTCTATAAAGGAATAGAATTAAAGGATAACTCCCCTTTCTGTTCTCCTCTTAGCCTCTGGAAATGACATTTTGTTACCAGTGCCTATGATTTTGACTACTCTGCATACCTCAGATAAACGGAATCACGCAGTATTTACCTTTTTGTGACTATCTTCATTGTCTTCAAGGTTCATCCATGTGGTGGCATATATCAGAATTCCTTACTTTTTTTTTTTTTTTTTTTTTTTGTGGTACTGGAGTTTTAACTCAGGGCCTCTCGCTTGCTAGGCAGGCACTGTATGTTTGAGCCACTCCACCAGCCCCAGAATTCTTAGCATTTTTAAGACTGAATAGCAACCCATTGTATGTGTGTACTGCATTTTGTTTGTCTCTTCATCCTCCATGTATACTTGGGTTGCTTCCATGTTTAAGCTGTTATGGGTAGTGCTTCTCTGAATATAAGTATGCAACTATCTTTTGAGACCCTTCTTTGAGTTGTTGTTGGTATCTACTCAGAAATGCAATTGGCAGATAATATGGTAGTTGTGTTTTAACTTGTTGAGGAGCCACCGTACTTTTCTCCTTGGATACCTGTACATTGTACATGTCCACTGACTGTGCTGTAGTTTTCCTAACATGCATCAGGTGATATCTCATTGTAGTTTTGAATTGCGCTTTTCTAATGATCATTGATGTTGGACACCTTTTTATGTGCCTATTGGCTATTTTTATATTTTCTTTATTTGGTGGTACTGGGGTTTGAACTGAGGACCTTGGACTTGCTTGACAAGTGCTGTGTCACTTTAGCACACCCTCAACGTTTTTTTGCGTAAGGTATTTTTCTGGTAGGACCAGGTCAGCCTCAAACCATGATCCTCCTATGAATGGTTTCCATGTAGCTGGGATTATACACATGACCCACCATGCCCAGCTTATTTGTTAAGATTTGGTTTCAACTAACTTTTTTGCCAGGCTGACCTTGAACCACAGTCCTCTCACTTTCTGCCTATCAAGTAGCTGAAAATACAGGTGTGAGTCACTGTACACTGCTGCCATTTGTATTTTTCAAGAAATGTTTATTTGCCTATCATTGCAGTTTGAGTTGTTTTGAGTTTTTGGAGTTCTCTATACATTCTGCATATCAATCACTTAACGACATATGACTTGCAAGTATCTTCTCCCAGTCTTTCCCTCATATGTTTTCATATCACTCTAACTTCTTTTTTCACATCTTTTGGGGGTGGAATTCTGGGGCTTGACCTCAAAGCCTTGCTCTTGCTATGCAGGTACTCTGCCACTTGAGCCAAGCCTCCAGCCCTGTTTGCTTTTAGGCTATTTTTTAGATAGGGTATTGTGTGTTACTGGCATGGGTCTGGACTGGACCTTGATCTGCCTACCTATGGCCTCCCACATGCTTGACATCAGATGTGTACTACCATGTCCAGCCTATTTGTTGAGATGGCATCTCACTAACATTTTTTGCTTGGGCTAGCCTCAAAACTCTATCTTCTTGATCTCTGCCTCCTGAGTAGAAGGGATTACTTGAGCCACTGTACATGGCTCTATCTTTTTGACATTTTTCTTAATATGAAATAGGTATATTTTTGGTATACTTATTCTTTTAATGATTGCTCTTATAAGAATTGTGAATTTTGTGACAAATTTCATTCCTGAATTGGTTTTGTTTACTCCTGTACCTCCAGGTTGATTTTGGTATATAGTGATTTCATAGTAAGTATTTATTGAATAAATATATGAGTCAGTGAATGGAAGTCAAATGTATGAGTCAGTGTGAGTCAAAGTTAGTGTTATGCATGAAGGGCTGTTAGTAGATGGTCATGGTTACTTGTGGTAAAAACTTGGATCTTTTAGCCAGGATGAAACTCTAGTTCTAGAAGCCAGTTTTTCTTTGGAGGCTGGTGTTCTATAGGGGGTTGTGGCAGTAAACTGGGCCAAAGCCTCAATTGCTCTAAGTGAGACATAGTCCAGAGTCATGTGCTATAGGCTTTGTTTTGTCATGAATTGGAGGGCAGTGATTGATGTGGCAAGTTGAATCTTAGTTGTATGCCATCAGAGTTCTTATAGTAAAAGAATAGCTAATTGAGGTCCAGTTTTCATTGTGGTTGGCTAAGTAGCTTTGTAGGATAACTGTTTTACTTTGTGGCAGAATTGAGAGTGTTTGGTGGCAGAATGTGAATTAAATTGAGGAAAGAAAAAACAATCTTGACTATGTCAAGTGATTAAGTATTATATTTATTTTTATTCTATTGTACCCTTTACCAATTCTTTCTACAAACATCTGTGTACATATGTCTTGCTAATTTTAGTTTTGTACCTTATTATAACTTCTTTTATACCTTTAGGTGGTCATTTGAGCCTCTTTATCCATGTTACAATAATTTTGAAAGCCATGTTATATTTTCCATATTATCTGTACAACAAAGTATTTAAAAATACTCTAGGCTTTCTATATAGTATTTTTAAATGATCTCATTTGATTTTTTTCCCTTAAAACTTACATAGTTTTTTGGGCCTTAGAGTAATGATTCCCTTTTCTTATCTCCCTCCCTTTGTTTTGGTTTTGCTAAGGATTTGAACTCAGGGCTTCACACTTGTTAGGTAAGTGCTCTGCTGCTTGAGCCACACACCCAGTCCTCTTATCCCCTTTTTGACTATTAAGATATGGAACTTAAATTAATATGACTTTTGCATAGTAGTCCTTAACATTTCTGCCAACAGTTATTACTGAGAACTTAGTTTCTTATATTTCCTTCCTTTGTGTGTTACAAAATTATCTGGTGCAAGAAGTAGGCATTTTGATTTTTTTTTTTTGCAGAGGTTTTTATTTTCATATCTCATGCCATATGCTATACTTTAGGAAGTTTATGTATGGGAATAATAGTAAATGATCATAAATAGCTCTCAGGTATCATTTACTATTTCAACTAACAAGTTTTACATATAGAAAAACCACTAATGTTGCATCACATTGTCATTTATACCATAAAAAATTTTCCTTCACCTGGCATTTTAGTTCTAAAGGTTAGGAGGAAATATAAATTTTTTGGAAACTTTTCCTTACAGATAAATATGTAAAAATGTATACTTATTCCTTTGTAATTTTATCTCAGCTCCCATCATGAACTGACTTTACCTAGTCCATATTTTTCTACTATATGTTCAAAAACATAATGACTTTATTTAAATAGTGTAAATTTTTTGTCAGTAAAGTGTTGAGAGTAAATTCTGATAAATCTGAAAGGCCACTTTTCTTTTTCATGTCCTGTGATGTGGTACTTACTCTCCTCTCTCCACTGCTGCTAGTAATCATTGGCTTTTAGAGCTGAAAGCATCATCAAATTCTCCCCTCATTGTCTCTATGGCTGAGCCATAGAGAATTTAAATTCAAATTTATTGATTTATTTGATGATAGTGTTTATGCTAAAGGTGTGGTCATTATTCTGTCTTAGAGTAAACTCCCTTTTTATTTTGTGTGTGTGTGTGTGTGTGTGTGTGTGTGTGTGTGTGTGTGCGTGCTCGTGGTGCTGGGGATTGAACCGAGGGCCACGTTCATGCTAAGTGCACACTATCATTAAGCTATGTCTCCAGTTCCCCATTCTTCTTCACATGTATAAACTGAGATTCCTAGATTTAAGCTTGTAGTGTTTATAGTGATAGTAACAATAGTTAAAATATAGTGACTAATACTTAACACTAACATGCCAAATGCACTGTTAACTACCGTCCATTTATCATTTCAGTCAGTGCTTGTAATTACTCTTAGGGCAGCTAGTGATTTGTACCCATTGTACAGATGAGAGACATGTTACAAAGCAGTGAAATAAATTTTTTTGGGGGGAGGTTATAGTATGTAATGTCTCTGCATATATGCAGTGTTTAGCCTTAAAAAATACATGTTGCTTCCTCATCTATTATGGATGAAATCTTAGGAAAAATTCATTTGTAAACTGCTTTTCCTTAAGAAACTTATAGCATGACTTCTGAAAAGTAAAACAAATGAAAAGGTAAAAGAAAGAAAAAAGAAAAATAGGAAACTGAAAATGAGAGTGGGAAACAGGCATTGATGCTTTCACTGGTTATAACCAGTGGGTTTGGCTTTTAATCACATATAGGAAGTGAGGACAAGAAAAGAGGAATTGGAACTGATGTTCCACTTCCTTAAGCTTAGAACTTCAAAGGTAGATTGTTTAAAAATCTTTTCCACTCCCAAATTAATAAAGAGGGATCTTTGTGTTAGCCTTGATTGGGAAGGGGGAGGATGCTTTCTCAGAGAACTTATATCCACAGTCCTGTCTTCACTCATGTTTTAATTTCCTGCATGATCTAGGAACCATCAAGGTTGTAAATGTAAATATGATCCTGGTTGGCCTTGTTATGTCTCTTGATATCCAGTAGTAAATAAAATATTGTCTGTCATATATCTTCAACTCTGGCAATGTATTTGAAAATGAAAGCCTTGTATGTGAAATGTAAGCTGACAGTCCAAAATTACAAAGTAATTGATGAAAAAAACCGATCAATAGTAAGAGTGAGTATAAACTCTGAATGACTGAATTAGACTCCTAAGGTGTCAGATCATGCAGTTATTGGAAACAGTTTGAGACGTCTATATTTAAAATAAGCTTCAAAGTGAGCAGATTATTAGTTTTTTAAAATATTTTAAAAGATAATTTTTAAAGAACAGTTTTATGTTCATAGTATATTTGAAAAGAAGGTACAACAATTTCCCATGTGCCTTATAAAAGCATAGTCTTCCCCATTATCAATATCCTGCCTGCATCAGAGTGGTGCATTTGTTACACCAACAAACCTACATTGACACATAATTACCTAAGTCCATAGTTTGGTGTATTCTCTGGGTATAATGATATGCACCTATCATTACAGTGTCATACAGAGTATATTCACAGCCCTAAAAATCTTCTCTACATATTTATGCCTCCCCCCCACCTCCTGGCAATCACTAATCATTTTATTGTATACATTGTTTGCCTTTACCAGAATGTTACATACTTAGAAGCCTACTGTCTATAGACTGTTTAGATTGACTTTTTTTTCTCACTTAGTAATAAGAAATTTAGGTCCCTCCATGAACCAGTTGTTCATTTCTTATTAGCCCTGATATTGCATTGTCTGAATATAGAAGGTGCGACCTCATGCATGCTAGGCAAATACACTGTCATAAGCTACACCGTCAGCCCCTCCTTCTATGTTTTGGCAGTTATGAATAAAGCTGGTAAAAATATCTGCAAGAAGGTTTTTGTATGGATGTAATTTCTGTCTGAGCCACTCCACCAGTCCTTTTTTGTGAAGTGTTTTTTGAGATAGGGTCTTGTGTACTGTTTGCTTGGGCTTGCTTTGAATTGCGATCCTCCTGATCTCTGCCTCCTTAGTAGCTAGGATTACAGGCATGAGCCACCAGCGCCCAACTTGTAAGTTTTAAATTTTTCAGATAAGCACAATTGCTGGATCATGTGGTAAGAGTGTCCTGAATAACTCTTTATTTTATTAAATTATAGTTTCACGAGTCTCATAGTAAAAAGGGTAGGATCCTGTTATACCACTGCTTTTAAAGCAATAATTTTTCAATTTATTCTTAGGTATTTACCTCTAAATTTTCGAATACTGTGTTTTACTGCATTTAAAAAACTTGTCTGTATTTAGATATTGCCTACATACTTCTTTTTCTCAGGGCGGGATGGTGGTACTGGGGTTTGAACTGAGGGCTCATGCTTGCTAGGCAGGCACTCTAACACTTGAGTCACTCAGCCAGATCTTTTTTTTTGTGTTGGGTAGTTTCAAAATGAAATTCTTCTCATTACCTCAGGTCCACCTGAATAATCTAGGATAATCTCCCAATTTCAATGTCAGCTCTTTAGGAGCTTTAATTCTGCTCCTAAACATATTCACAGATCCTGGGATTCTTTGTGTGTGGGAGGCTATTCTACTTACTACCAAGTATTTAGCCTTTAGTGCCAATATTCTGTCTTGTCTTTGCTCTAAATTGTTGAATATAGTTATATCACATTTTTTGCTTATATGTGTATTCAACATGAACATATTATGACCATGTATATATGAATTATATGCCATCATTTTTTTCTCTTTTGAAACTTCTATTCTTTGAGTTAATATTTGGATTATTTTTTTGTTTGATTAATATTTTATGTACTTATTTTTTAATTAATTCCCCTAAACTGACAGAAACATTAAGTCTTCTTTCAGTATTCTCAAGTACATGTTTAATTTTGAAGTTATTCTTTTGGTGCACTTTCCTCCCAATTCTACCTCTGTTTTCTCTTTAGGCTCAATGTAAAGATACCCTGAAACTTCCTTTTATCATTGTGCGGGAATTCCCTATTCCCTTTTCTTCTTGGTTGGGACCTGTTTCTTATTTCATGTATTCCCTTTCTTGATTTATTCCTCTTTTTGGTGGAGCACAATCCTCTATAGTTACCTTTCCAGAATAGGAAGTAAATAGCCTGAATGAATAAATCTTTACCTTTTATATGTGATTGGCAGTTTGAGTAGTTTTTAGATTGGAATTTAATTTACTATAGAAATTTAAAAATAGTGCTTATGAGAAATTGGGCCATTTTAATTGTTTAGCCTTTTAATACTACCCATTTTTATTTTTAATGTGTGTGTGCTGTTTTTAAATCTTAGACTGATGTTCATGTGGCATGTATGTGTGTTTTTCAGTTGTGCTAGGTACATGATAGGCCCTTTTAGTTTTGAACTCCTGCTCTTTAGTTTTGGGAAATACTGAATTATTTGTTTGAGTATTCTATTTTGTTTCAGTAGCTCTTTCTAGAACCTTTGGTTTTCAGATATGGAATAGCTTATGCCAATCCATTCATTTTATTTTCATTTCTGTCTGATTTTCATTCGCTTGAATTTTTTTAATTTATGGAGATCATAAATTATGATCCAATCCTTATTAACTTAAGGAGAATTAACATCATGCTTTTAATTTCTAAGAACTTTCTTTGTTTTTTACTGTTTTGAAAATTTAAAATATATACCCATTCCTGTTGTACTACCGTCTATATTCTCTGAGGATATATTTTTATAATTGTTATTTGAAATTTTCTTCTGTTTAGCAAACAGCATTGCGTATTTGCTTCAAGTTCTCATTCTCTGTGTTTTTTTTAAAAAAATCTCTGCTGTCACATTAATGATTTCAATCTAATATTTGAATGTAGAATAAAGTGCTAAACTAATTAGAACCTCTGTTTGAGTTTGGACCTTGTTGAATGACTGGTGTCATGTAAGGAAATTGGACATAACTCATTTTCGTTGGGTATAATCAATTACTACATTCTATGGTTCCTCTTTGTTGGGCTTCCCAGGTTTGCAAAGAGAGAAATCTTTTTCCTTCCTTCCTGCAGGTGATAAGCCTGTCAGAGTTCTAACAGAATAAAAAGAAATCTCATTATTCAGTACATATACCCAACATAGATTTTTTAAAATAATTATTTAACTCATTAAATTTTTTATTTGGTGCTGGGGATTGAACCAAGGGCCTTGCACATACTAGACAAGTGCTCTACCGCTGAGCTATATCCCAAGCCCTAGATTTTTGACAATTCTCCATTTTTAGCAAGCACTCCTTTCTTTTGCTGTATTTCATATTTCTCAACCCAGAGTCCTTTCTCCAGAGTGAGCCCATTGGTCTTTTGCCGGGATAAATATACGATAGTTGCTTGACTGCATGGATTAAGGGAAATGATCTGTGATCATTTAGATAGGCTTTCTGCCAGGCTGCATTATTTTAACCTCATTTGTATCCCTGCCTTCTGAATGGCCTGTTTTCTTTAATACTTATTGTAAATCAATTTGCTTTTTAGTTTAATTAACCACAGCCATTTTTCTCTGTTCTATTAAGTCTATTCATTGCTTATTGTTCACCAAATGTTTAACTTCCAAAATTTCATTGACAGCTCTTGCCTCTTTGAGTACTACCTTTTCAAGATTTTTATTTTTATTTTTGCTTCTCTGTTGTTGAAGGTTCTAAAACTTTTTTTAATGATCTTTTGGTGGAATTCAAGGAGTAAACTGAGGTAAACAATGTGGTTTGACTCTTTAATTTTTTTCCTTCCACAAAGATACACAAGTGATTCTCATTAATTCATCTTTTAATTTGTAGATAATATCATACTTGATTACTGAACTCTAGAGACTTTATAGTGAGGGAAACATCTCAATGATCCTGAAGGAATTATGGCAGACTTCTAATTTGGTGGAAAAATAATTAGGGTTAATTATAAAATACAGGAAGAAGAATATATTTTAGGAGTTGCTATTTTTCAGAAAAGTACTAAAAAGAGAACAAGTAGCAATACTTTTGTATTAAGTTGTATTACAAAAGTTCATTATTTAAAAATTTTTGTATTGATAGTTCATTTTAAGCTTGTATTTTAATTGTAATACCTTGGGGATACCCTCCTCCCTTTCTCTAGTGGACTAAGATAGTAGCATTTGCCTAAAAGTATATGAGAATACTTTGTAAAGCACTTTTCTCAAATACAAGGTTTTTTCAATATCTTTGGATTGCCTTCTTAACTCATGTCAGCTGTCTGTACATCCTACCAAAATATTGTAGCTTTACTCCTAAATTAAATGTTCAACTGAGTTAAATACCTTGAACAGTAACTGCAGTTATTTTGGCTTCCACAAGTAAATACTAACAAATAGTAAACTGCTTTAAAGCAACTAATTACAAAATTGGTAAATAATGTTGCCTGTATCTGAAGGCATATTTATTAAGCTTCAGAAACCTTTTTGCTTCCCCTAATAGATTTCCTTTCACAATTTCAAAGAGCAGTATTCCTGTAGAACAGAATTTGTATGTAGCCCTGAGTTGTGTAGAAGACTGCCTTCTCTCACCTACCTGTTGCCTAGATTTAGAGCATTTTATAGTTTCACTTTCATGTTGGAGTGGAAAGTGCCAAGATTATTTTTCTTTCTTTTTTTTTATGTTATATATTTCCTTTATTGTTGTGCTATGTTGAGGGTACATTGTGGCATTTACAAAGGTTCTTACTATATATCAACTATATTACATACTTGAATTCATCCCCTTCACTGCTCCTCTTTATCCTCCTTCCCTCAAGTCATGGAATAGTTACAACAGGTATCATTGTTGCATTTACATACATGTGTACACATTTTTGGCACTGTATTCACCCTCGTCCCTGCTTTCTCTGCCACCTCCCCTCTCCCACTGGTGCTAGTCCTATACCCTGGGCAGGACCTGTTCCACCATTGTCTTCCAAGATTATTTTTTACTAGCGATTTATCTCCATTGTCAAAATCTTTCAAGTGTTGACTAAAATTTATCCCACCCCCACCTTTTAAAATCAGAATTTGTTGCACCAAAAGCAAATTTCATTATAAGAAAGAGTTTCTTAAAGAGAGATGATGGTGTTTTCATTATTTCAATAAGTTTTAAAATAGCTGATAAATGTAATGACCATAAAAATGTAGAACTCAGTTCTTGATAGTGTTATTCTAAACCAGGAGCTTTATACAAGCATGTACGATTCTTACCAGAAGAGGTTTCAGGCAACTTAAGATGATAGTTCATATATTACATGCATGGGATATTAACGAAGTAGAGTTCTAAGCTTTGTAAGCTGTAAAAGAAGCACTGTTATAAAATCATTTAAAAACAAAACCATTTGTTCTACTCAGATTCTTTTTATTTTATATATTCTAGAAATAAATTTACTTCTTTAGGTTCTGAACACTGTGTGCAGCTCTTTAGCAAATCTTTTAGTAGCTCTTGTCTACTGACTTCTGTATATGTTCCCTATATTTTTTGAAGACATTAGAATCGATTGAGAGTCTATGAGGTTTGAGAAGCTGGATAAGTTATTAGTGAGTTCTGTATCCCTCTCCTCATCAAGCATAGTGATTGGAGCAGGTAAATTATTTAACCTATTATAACTCTTTGCAACTTTGGTAGATATTAAATATGTAGGGTATCTCATCACTCTTTCTTACAAAGGAAAACATGTTCCCAGATTTGCCACTTTCTACTTGAGTCTTTGGCAAAATCTACATTTCTCAAAGCCTTTGTTTTTCTGTATATAAAATGGAAATAGTAATAGTTACCTCAGCTTTTCTTGTGTGTGATGAATAAATAAACCATGAGCACTCAGCAAGTGCTCAATGTTAGATGCTATGATAATGAATACTGCTACTACTATGATTAAGTGCTATTGGCATCATTTAATCTTTTTCAATATTAAGTTTTTAAAGTCATGAGTTTTGAGAATCTGATAAATGGACAAATATATAATATTCCAATATTCATAGACTCCTTAAACTCTGTGATTGGGCCCAGTTCAGAAGTCCTTCGAGGATAATGGGTGATGACGTTAAATGAAACACAGGTGTTAAATATTGGAAACTAACTGATACACAATTTTATGACAAAATGAAAATTAACAAGTTAATACCTCCTTCTGAAGTAAGGATTAATATGTGAAAAGCAGTTCCTCGTGATCTTCTTTTCTAAGCATTGGCTAATTATTTAAATAGCAGATTCCTGGGTCACAGATCAGGAGGACAGTCTCATACTTGGGGAGATTATGGGTCATCGTCTTCTTTTTTTTTTTGGTGGCATTGGGTTTGAACTCAGGGCTTCATGCTCGCTAGGCAGGTGCTCTTACTGCTCGAGCCATGCTGCCAGTCAATTATGGGTCTTCTTGAGCACACTAAAGCTTGAAATAAGATTTTAGAATAAATTTTAATGTATCTTCATAGAAAGCTTATATTTCTTAATTACTCATATATAGCTAAAGAATCTTCAAATATGAAAAATAGTATTATCTATCTAACCAAATTGTGAAATGGCAAAAAGAAGGAAGATTATATATTTTTGGATTTATGAATATATGCAAAATGAGTAGTAAAAAATCTTTTATGATAAGTCAGACTATTTTAAACAACTTAGTTCTTTCACTTATAACTATAGTGCTTTGAGCAAAAATCAGTTAACACCTCTAATCTGTGGTATTCTCATCTGTAAAATGAGGACAATAATATCTACATTATAAGCCTTTTGTAAGCATTGAGTGAGTTTTTGTGCATAACACATAGTAAGTTCTCAGTAAATGTTAATTGATTAGAGATCATCACAATCATTGTAGTGGTTGCTGATATTATCAGAATAATGTTTCATAGCATTCTGTGCTTTTTAAATCCTTACCTTCCTTTCATTATCAAAATGAGGTTCTCCTGATCATATTTTCCAGCTATTTTTATGGTAATTATTGCCTTTATCATTCAACAAGTAGTATGCAGTAGATGTTAATGCTTACCTTTTTGGTTACTTGATAAAAATCCCCCTTTTTTTGTTCCTTTTGCTTGTAAGTTATTGTATTTTAACTTAAGAACTTTTCTTGAGTTATTTTTTTTCTATCTCCTAGCTCCATGTGAACAAGATGTCTTGTTTGTTCAGGAAGTTTTCTTTGTAAATGTCTGCCAAAATAAATTTGTTTCAGAAGGAAAAATCTTACTATATATTCTAAAGCCAAATAAGATTCTTAAAGCTCTCTTGTTTTTTTAAAGTAAATATTCGTACATTTACTTATATTTCTTGGACTTGACTAATCAAGGAGCTGACTATATAGTTACAAGAGTTCAGTCCATTTATTTTAAAATTGCATCCTTTCACCTTTTAAACACTAAACTCTGAAACCTAACACAAATACTGTAAGAACATCTGAGGTAGATAATTAAAGTATAATTAAGTTTAAATACCTTGGTGAAGGAGTATAAAAATTATTTAAATTCAATCGGCTAGTACATTTGCAGTTTTCTTTTATTAGGTGTGAAATCTAAGAATCCCCTGCCAACTCTTGAGGGCTCAATCCAGAATCTTGAATTGAAGTACTGCAGCACATCATTGGTCAAATGTGCCTCTGGGACCATGGGATCAATAAAAATTTGTGCCAAAGCCCCAGGTATGTGCAGCTGGACTGTGTAAAACTTTATTGCCTGGATAGGAGAATTGGCCTTGCATTTTACAAGGAGCGTTACTGAAACAAGAATTTACTCATTGTTCCTATGAATCAGAGGTTTTAATTTTTTAAAAATTTTGCCTTAAATGTTTTTAATAGTGCTAGGATGATACTTCTTGACTTTAACAAATTAATTTTTATTTAAGGAAAGAAACTTTGCATAGATTTAAGAATAGCTATGAAGGAGAAAAGTTGAAAGAACATTTATTCTTATATATTTTGGAGAATTGTGAGTTATATATGACATTTAATTACTAAATTAAAGTGTTAGTGTAATAGGTTAGAACATAAAATACGACTGTTTTAAATCTTAGGGCTGTAATTGACTACACTACTAGTATTTTATTTCATAATGTTTTTCTTGAAGTATTTATAATTTTTTCAATACAAATTAAATTTCAGGATAAATTTTTAATGGGAAATATTCTGTTGAATTTTTCGAAGACAATGTGTTCATTTTATTTCCTTTTATAAAATTTCCTGCACATTCTCTACATTCCTTAGCAAAAGTTGAAACTTGATTTTAAGAGTTAAAAATTGTTTTATCAGTCATACTCTTTAGAGTACTAATGAAATGTACAGCCAAAATTACCACATGTGATGGAAATGTTGTAGTGCTACTATATTTTAAGATCAAGCAGGTACTCCTGTATTTTACTTAAGGAGATTTTTGTCTTTTTTTTGTTGTTGTTATTTGGTTCAATAAATATTTCTGTCCAGGTGACAATGGAAGAGAGAAGCTGGTTCCCTTGCTTCAGGGTCCTTCTGATACTAAAGACCTTCATGGCACCAAGTGGCTCAATGAGAGTAGAAAACCAGAATCTCTCCTAGCTCCAGACTTCATAGCCTTCACAATCCAGGTTCCACAATATATGAACTACTGCCACAATTCTGGTAAGTACAAACCTATCATTCCCTCATTTTGCATTTTCTTTTCCAAAAAGGTTTTTATAATTGACCTCTTTTTGGTGGGGTGCTGGTGGCTCCTGCTACTCTAGTGAGGTAGAGATCAAGAGTATCGCAGTTCAAAGTCAACCCTGGGCAAATAGTTCACTAAACCCTATCTTGAATAAAACCCATCACAAGGAAGTGCTGTGGAGTGACTCAGGTGGTAAGTGGGCCTTGCTTAGCAAGAGTGAATCCTGGAGTTCAAAACTCAGTGTCACCAAAAAAAAAAAAAAAGCTTTTTTTATAAAGACCAGTTTGCATTCATTGGGATAGTCTGTGTAATTGTGCTTTTCTTCAAATTCAAATGAATTATTTTTGATCACTGAAATGTGTTTATAAATAATTATGATTTTTATATGAGAGAATTTAGCTGTATGCGTAGCACTGAACCCAGATTTATACCTGTATAGTCCAATTGAGTTTTAAAATATAGCATATCCTGCAATACATACTTTTTCTGAAGTAGTATCTTTTAATTATGGCCTGCAGCTTGCCATATGAAAGTTAGACTGTGGTCCTATTGTAGTGTTGTAAAAATGAAAAGACTTTCAAACTGGAACAGCAACAACAAAAATAAATCAAACCAAAACAAACAACAACAAAAAAACTGCTCAGAGGTTGTGATCTCATTTCTTTCTTTCTTTTTTTTCTGCTTGCACTTTGCCTTGGATCTGTTTCATTTTATAGAACACTATAATAGCAGAACCATACCTTTCATGTTGAAAAGAGATATCAGAAGGATCAATGAAGACTAGAGAATAAAAGTTATGCTAGGTAGAGACCAATATCAGCCATGAGCTCAAGTAACTAGGATGTGGTTTGCAAAGCCAACATGTTCCATGAGGCTAAACATGATAGCAATATAGAGATTTCTTTAGAGTTGGCCAGTGAGTGGCTTTAAATAGCTGCATAAGAGTGGAGCTCTGTTAACATTATTAAATTCTGTAGCTTATAGGAAATATGTTAAGCATTACTAAATTCAATGTGGAAACAATGAAAAGATTTGTAGTTAAATTTGCAGAGACTATGTAGAGGTAAATATTAATTAAAATTTTGTATATGTGTAGCACATAAGTACACATATACAGGAATAGAAAAAAATTTTGAAAGCTGAATTTTATTGTGGTGCCATTTGTATCTGAATGGCAACCACATTAGAACCTAGACATTAATATTTGATAGGCCGCTCTGAGTTCTTCTAATGATAACAATCCTCAAAAAGGAGGCATTACATATTAATAAAAACAGGATGTTCTTAGCACAAAAAGAGACATGTGTAGACTAATGGAATATTATAGAAGACCCAGAAATAAGCCCACACAGCTATAGCCATCTGATCTTGACAAAGGTGCCAAAAACATATTGGAAAAAAGATAGCCTCTTTTAACAGGTGGTGCTGGGAAAACTGGATATCCATATGTAGAAGACTGAAACTAGATCCTTATTTTTCACCCTGTATAAAAATCAACTGAAAAATAGATCAAAGACCTTAATGAAAGACCTGAAACTTTGAAGCTACTAGAGGAAAACATTTCAAGATCTAGACATAAACAGTGACTTTCTAAATAGGACTTCAAATACTCTGGAAATAATAGGAATAATTGACAAATGAAATTGGATTAAATTAAAACCTTCCTGCATAGCAAAAGAAATGATCATCAGAGTGAAGAGACAGCCTATAAAATGGGAGAACATCTTTGTCAGCTATTCATCCAACGGTGAATTAATAGTATAGAATATGTAAAGAAGTCAAAATGTTAAACACTGCAAGAGCAAATGAGCCAATCAGTAAGTGAGTATATGACCTGAACAATCACTTTTCAAATAAAGAAGTGTAAATGGCCAAAAAAATGCATGAAAAAGTGTTCAGCATCTTTAGCTGTGAGGGAAATGCAAAACTGTGTTGTATCTCTGTTTCACCTTAGTCAGAATGGCTTTCATCAAGAGAACAAAAACCAAGAAATGTTGGTGAGGACACAGGTAAAAGAATCTTTCCCACTGTTGGTAGTAATGCTAATTCATCCAGCCACTATCAAAATTAGTATGGAGATGTGTCAAAAATATTAAAAATAGAATCCACCTATTGAGTATGGTGGTTCATGCCTGTAAATCCAGCACTTACAAGGTTGAGGCAGGAGGATTGCAAGTTTAACTACCATTTAATCCAGCCATATCACTACTCCTGAGTATATACCTGAAGGAATCAAAGTTTGCTATAGAGATACCCGCATACCCATGTTTATTGTGTCACTATTCACAGTAGCCAAGTTATTGAGTCAGTCTGGGTGCCTGTCAGTAGATGAATGCATAAGGAATGTTGTGTATCTACACAATAGAATTTTATTCAACCAAAAAAAGTACAAAATTATGTTATTTGTGGAATATGGACGGAACCTGGAGCTCATCATGTTACGTGAAGTAAGCTGGTCTCACAAAGACAAGTATTGCATGTTTTCTCTCATACATGGAATTTACCGGGACAAAAAAGTACATGGAAGTAAAAGGGATAGTATTAGGGATATTGAAAGGGAAAAGAGGGGAGAGAGGGTAATAAAGAATAATAGAAGGGGTGAATATGATCAAGGTACATTAAATGCGTGTATGGAAATATCATAACTATACCTATCATTTTGTACGATTAATATATGCTTATAAAATGAAAATGCCTTCCCTTTTATGAGAATAGTAGATAATCTTAAGGAAGGAATATGAGGATGAGGTCAAAACCCAAATCAGGTCTGTGCCTATGGATAAGATTTTTATGGGTCTTTTAAACTAGAGATTGGTAAATATTTTAATAAAGGGCCAGATAGCTAGTATTTTAGGCCCTGTGAACCATATGGAGTCTTGTCTCAACTCTTTTGTTCTTTTAGCACAAAAATATCCACTGAGAATACATAAGTGAGTGGATGTGACTATGTTCCAATGAAATTTTATTTGCAAAAACAGAAAGTGGGACAGATTTGGCCTTTACTTTTTACATACCTTTATTTTAGGGACTGATTGATGGTTAAATAAATACCTTTGTTAATGCCTATTTAATCATGGTCCTTAGGGAAATGCTCTGCCACTTGGGCCCCCAGCCCCAATCATGTTCTTTAACTATACTATTTAGTAATCTCTTTTATATAATTATCCATATAGTAGGTTTGGTAGATTTGTTTTCAGATCATTAAATTATTAAGGTTTTATCACAATCCCTAGACCATCCAGTTCCAGTTTTGATACCTAAGAAGGGATTAATCTTATTTGAATCTGCCACATATTCTTGAGTTGAATAGGGACTTCTGGTTTTTTGTTTTGCCATAAATACAATGGGAATAAATTGAAGAGTGAAAACATGTTTAAATAATCATGTAATCTTTCTGTAAACAATTCATATCACAATTTATAATTAAAATGTATTTCTAGGGTAACTTTGTATGTATTTCTAAAAGTAAGATGATGTAAGAAAGATTATCTGTGACTAAGATATTTATAGGGTAAAGTTTTATAGTTTTTCATGCTGTTAAGGAAATTCACCTAATCTTCAACATTAGTGTTATGTTTATGGATTTGTGTGTAAAATTTAATGTAATCATGTTCTTTTGAAAATACTCCTTTGGGTACATTTAAGTCTTACAATGTAATGTGTTTTTACTTCAGTTGTTTTCACATACATTGTTTAGGACATTTTAACATTTAAATTATCCACCCACCTTGGAACCATCCCCCACGTTTGTAGTTTATGTATTTGTGATATGGTTTAGAGAGCGCATAAGTTACTTTTTAAAGCCATTTAAACATATTTTTGATTAATCTTATGATCATATAAGAAGATTTAAATTGACTGTGTGTATCTGTGTATAAATATGACTGATATAAACAAATCAATAAATCTTAATTGAAAAAGGAAGCAATTTATTAACAGTTTTTTGAGATCCTTTACTGAAATTCCACTTTCTTAGCAAGTACTGTCCTGGCCACTGGACCTAATTGGTTTTTACTTTGCTCTTTTATAGGTGGTTATGCTCATATATATATATACATATATATATACATACACACATACATATACATACACACACACACAGTGGACACATATTTCTCATTCACTGCTCTTCTTTAGTCTTTAGGTGTTTTTAGTACTTACTATAGTCTGCCATACTACACATTATTGATTTGTCTTGGTGTATTCTTTCATTGCTGTATTAATTTTAATTAATTAATTAATTAATTTTTGGCAGTACTGACTTCATGCATTGGGACTTCATGCTTGTAGGTGCTCTACCACTTGCGCCCTTTTTTGTGTTGGGTATTTTCAAGATAGGGTATCACAAACAATTTGCCTGGACTGGCTTTGAACCTTTTACCTTCTTTTTTTTTTATTATACATATGTGCATACAAGGCTTGGGTCATTGCTCCCCCCTGCCCCCACCCCTCTCCCTTACCACCCACTCTGCCCCCTCCCTCTCCCCCCACCCCCTCAATACCCAGCAGAAACTATTTTGCCCTTATTTCTAATTTTGTTGTAGACAGAGTATAAGCAATAATAGGAAGGAACAAGGGTTTTTGCTAGTTGAGATAAGGATAGCTATACAAGGAGTTGACTCACATTAATTTCCTGTGTGTGTGTGTTACCTTCTAGGTTAATTCTTCTTGATCTAACCTCTTCTCTAGTTCCTGGTCTCCTTTTCCTATTGGCCTCAGTTGCTTTTAAGGTATCTGCTTTAGTTTCTCTGTGTTAAGGGCAACAAATGCTAGCTAATTTTTTAGGTGTCTTACCTATCCTCACACCTCCCCTGTGTGCTCTCGCTTTTATCGTGTGCTCAAAGTCCAATCCCATTGTTGTGTTTGCCTTTGATCTAATGTCCACATATGAGGGAGAACATACGATTTTTGGTCTTTTGGGCCAGGCTAACCTCACTCAGAATGATGTTCTCCAATTCCATCCATTTACCAGCGAATGATAACATTTCGTTCTTCTTCATGGCTGCATAAAATTCCATTGTGTATAGATACCACATTTTCTTAATCCATTCGTCGGTGGTGGGGCATCTTGGCTGTTTCCATAACTTGGCTATTGTGAATAGTGCTGCAATAAACATGGGTGTGCAGGTGCCTCTGGAGTAACCTGTGTCACAGTCTTTTGGGTATATTCCCAAGAGTGGTATTGCTGGATCAAATGGCAGATCAATGTCTAGCTTTTTAAGTAGCCTCCAAATTTTTTTCCAGAGTGGTTGTACTAGTTTACATTCCCACCAACAGTGTAAGAGGGTTCCTTTTTCCCCCGCATCCTCGCCAACACCTATTGGTGGTGGTGTTCCTAATGATGGCTATTCTAACAGGTGTGAGGTGGAATCTTAGTGTGGTTTTAATTTGCATTTCCTTTATTGCTAGAGATGCTGAGCTTTTTTTCATGTCTTTTTTGGCCATTTGAATTTCTTCTTTTGAGAAAGTTCTGTTTAGTTCACTTGCCCATTTCTTTATTGGTTCATTCCTTTTGGGAGAATTTAGTTTTTTAAGTTCCCTATATATTCTGGTTATCAGTCCTTTGTCTGATGTATAGTTGGCAAATATTTTCTCCCACTCTGTGGGTGTTCTCTTCAGTTTAGAGACCATTTCTTTTCATGAACAGAAGCTTCTTTTGCTTTATGAGGTTCCATTTATCTATGCTATCTCTTAGTTGCTGTGCTGCTGGGGTTTCATTGAGAAAGTTCTTACCTATACCTACTAACTCCAGAGTATTTCCTACTCTTTCCTGTATCAACTTTAGAGTTTGTGGTCTGATATTAAGATCCTTGATCCATTTTGAGGTAATATTGGTATAGGGTGATATACATGGATCTAGTTTCAGTTTTTTGCAGACTGCTAACCAGTTTTCCCAGCAGATTTTGTTGAAGAGGCTGCTATTTCTCTATCGTATATGTTTAGCTCCTTGTCAAAGACAAGTTGGTTATAGTTGTGTGGCTTCATATCTGGGTTCTCTATTCTCTTCCACTGGTCTTCATGTCTGTTTTTGTGCCAGTACCATGCAGTTTTTATTGTTATTGCTTTGTAATATAGTTTGAAGTCAGGTATCGTGATACCTCCAGCATTGTTCTTTTGACTGAGTATTGCCTTGGCTATTCGTGGCCTCTTGTGTTTCCATATAAATTTAATGGTAGATTTTTCAATCTCTTTAATGAATGTCATTGGAATTTTGGTGGGAATTGCATTAAACATGTAGGTTACTTTTGGGAGTATTGACATTTTTACTATGTTGAGTCTACCAATCCATGAGCATGGGAGATCTCTCTACTTTCTATAGTGTTCCTCAATCTCTTTCTTCAGAAGTGTATAGTTTTCCTTGTGGAGGTCTTTTACTTCTTTTGTTAGTTTACACCTAGGTATTTGATTTTTTTTGAGGCTGTTGTAAATGGAATTATTTTCATACTTTCTTTTTCAGTTTGCTCATTGTTAGTGTATAGAAATGCTAATGATTTTTCTATGTTGATTTTATGTCCTGCTACCTTGCTATAGCTATTGATGATGTCTAGAAGCTTCTGAGTAGAGTTTTTTGGGTCTTTAAGGTATAGGATCATGTCATCTGCAAATAGGGATATTTTGACACTTTTTTTTACCTGTTTGTATTCCTTTTATTCCTTCTTCTTGCCTAATTGCTCTGGCTAGGAATTCCTGTACTATGTTGAATAGGAATGGAGATAGTGGGCATCCTTGTCTGGTTCCTGATTTTAGAGGGAATGAACCTTGTACCTTCTGATCTCTGCCTCCCAAGTAGCTAGAATTACAGATGTGAGCTGAATTTTATTCTTCATTTGGGCTGGAAGTTTGTTTTCTTTTTTTGTTCTCTGCTGTATTCTCAGTGTCTAGAATAATATTTGGCAGATAACTGACTAGCAGTAAATATTTAATGAATGAATGAATAAGTAAGTGAAGTCTTTGACTTTTGAGGCTTGAGCATATAAATGGAAATGAGACAAAGCAGAAGTCTTTCCTATTTTTTTATTTTAAAGAAAGATGCTGGAAGTTTACCCCTTCTAGATGAAAAATTAAAGAGAAGCACAAGTTATCCCTGCTGGGTTTTTCAGAAACAGATGTCTAGGTGAAACTGTTAGTGATCTTTTCCCATAGGCTTATAGAATTTGAATGATGATATGCTAACGGACTTTTGAGGATCATGGCATGATGTGTGAAAGACAGCTGTCAGTGTGTATATGCCCCCAAATTGAAGGAGAGCGGATTAGAACTAGGGGCCATTAAATGTTTGGGATGTTATATAGAATTTAAGAAGTGAGTTTTGAGAGGAGCTGGACCACCAGAATCCCTGCCTGTGAATATCAGGTTGTGAGGGAAAGGACTGCTTTAGTAATAGGAATTAGGAATTAATATGATTGAAATGAATATTCATGATATTAGTAAAACTCATTGTAAAAAATGATCGTACAATTTGAGAATAACTTTCATGTAAATTAATTTGTTTACAAAACTCTTTTAGGCACAGCAAGTATTTGTGTTTTGCAGTGGAAGAAATAGAGACTTAAAAGTCAAATGACTTATCCACATGCCTCCCAAGTCAGACTCTGAAACTAATCCTGGAGTTTCAGACTACACCATTTCCCCATATCCTAGGCTGCTTACCATTTTGTTCTTCAACCTTAGTATCCACCTTACTAAACATTGCATCCCATAGCCTTCAAAGTTCTTAACTTTGGAGAACTTCTCTTTTACTTTATGTTAAGCACTGTCAAAAGAGCCACATTTCATGATCTCACAACCTTGCTTTGTCTTTGAAGTCTTAGGAACTTGTTTTGCACTTTTCTGTCTCTCCCCCAATCCACTCCCCGCCCCCAATTGCATTCTATACTTGACTGATTGTGATTGCAGTGAAGGAGATGTGGGATTTTGTGGGAATTTAGTGTGCCGATCCACATTCTGTCTTCATGCTTACTGACAGGGGTATTGTTTAATGGCATGACATTTCTTACATTTGTATAGATGTTAGGCGTCAAAAGGAGAAATAGATGCTTCTCAGGCTCTTTCATAGATAGAATCACTTGTTTACTATAATTTATATATATAGTATTTTCAAATGGATTTTAAACAGTTTTATTTCCTTTTACATAGAGACTTTGTTTCTTCTTTATATGCTGTATTTTGCCCATGATTTATAGTATGTTCTACTTGCCATGAAGTTCCTTTTTACTCATGGTTTTAATGTATAAACTAATTTTAGACTCTTGTTCAGGAATATAAAATAATTATGACATGCTATCAACTTAAAATTAAAAGAACTTGAGGCTATCATTTCCCTTTCTATGTCAGTGTTAGGAGACCATTTACTTATCTCCTTTTCCTCCTTGCTCCAGATATACTGGTATTTTTTCAGTTTCTTTTTTTTGCTTTTATATATGGAGTTGTTTTTTTTCTTCCTGGGATTCTTACATCTATACTTGCTCTTTCTATACTTATTTAATCCTAGGTAGTCTTAAAATTTCTGCTCGACTTCTGACTCTTCCAAGAAGCTTTCCCTGAAACTCCTCCTGTCTCCCTTTGCACTTAATTTGGTTAAGTAGCCGCGTTAACACTTTTTATAGTCCACTATACTTTTCTTTCTTAGCTCTTACGACAGTGTGTATTTATATAGTCTTCATCACTTGACTGTGATTTCCAGAGTTAGTCACTGGTTGCTTATTATTTTATATTCAGTTGCCTGACACATAAGGAATGCTTGAGATCATTTGTTGAATGAATTACCAGTAAACAAATGAACATTTGTTTAGATTTTTTTCGGTGGCTCTGGGGTTTGAACTCAGGTCCTCACACTTGCTAGGCAGGCACTCTTACCACTTAAGCCACTCTGCCAGCCCTGAATGAACATTTATGACAGATGGTCAGGGGTATGAATGCATTTGATAAATAAATGGTAAGTTGTTAATATGTTAGCTCCCTCCGTTTCTTCCTCCTTATATTTCTTTCTGCTCTTTTCCTTCTGCATATACCTAGTATTGGAGAGAACATCTGCCAACATCTTCCTCTGTTAAATAGTTGTAGTTACTAGATTAATCTTTGTTCATTGGACAATAATTCACTATTTTGGTCTGGCTTTGTAAGTGACGTGAATAATATGTTAGCCTAAAATATTCCTGAAAAGACTTACCTCACTTAGCCTCTTTCTCCAATTTTTTTAGTTTTTAGTATTTACTGATACAATCATCCTCTTTCTGGTAAAATCTTAGTCTCTCTTGGCATCTGTGGTTAAGACAGAAATCTCTATAGATCTTTCATGTTGTTTACAAATCTCACAGGTGAAGACACTGACTTTTTTGCATTGGACTACCTTTTCAAAGATGTTTGTGTAGTGAACAGCCTTGGGAGATAAGATACAGGTCTTACTCTGGGGCAGAAGGAATGCATGCTTACTGCCCATTATAAAATTTTTGGTTCTTCAAGTCAGTATTCATATATATGTAATTCTCTGCATGTGTTGATAACCATTTGGACGTGTCTGTATGTCATCAGGTTTACAGAACTTGGAAGCAAAGTGATTTGATAAAAATCTTGACACTCATGTTGCTTCCTGTGCTATGGTAAGTCCTTAGTCTCTGACTAAGGAGTTTTGTCTTCTGTAGCATTCATGAAACTGTGATTGGGTAAAATCCTTGATACTATAAAATCCTTGATATTTCTTGATACCATAAGAGTGTTCTCCTTTCTTGTTATTCTTAGTTCTCCTTTCTTTGTTCCCCTTCTCAAATATGTTTCTCATTTTGTCCCTTTAGTGAAGGTTACTTCTAAGATCACATTATTGCTCCTCTTTCTTTTCAGAGCATCTAATCAGCAATTCTATTTCTACCAACCAACTATAAGTTCATATCTGTTTTTTATTTTTTGAAATTCAGACTCCAATCTTGAGCAACTCTCACCATTTTCCTAAGGATATTTTAATGTTTCTTAACACATTGAAAAATAAACTAAGTGTGCTTTTTCCTCCCTGTTTCATACTCCATTATTCATTACTTAAATTAATGGCATTATTTTCCTCTTAATGCTGAAAATTTCCGCACTGACTCTATTCCTCCTTGCTCTCCTGGATAAAGTTGGTGTTCCACAACTTTTTAGAAAAGCTTTAACTGACTCACTCAGTGTAAACATTATAAATTTACTTTAGTCATTTCCTATATGATTCAGATTCATTGTCATACTGATTATTTCTCCTGCATGTTTGAAAATGTCTCTTTTAAAATGGTACTCCAAAATTTAGCATAGTATTCTATATAACACAAATTCTAGCACGTACACTTCTTAGATTGAGATGGTGGACTTAATTTGAGCTGCTATTTGCTTTTAGCTTGTATGCTACTTGAAATGATTTCTCTTTTTCACATGAACTACTCTGAAGACAATTTACCATATTTTATGTTTTTGCTAGTTAATGAACCTATATGGAGATCTTTGTACTTAGTCTTATGGAATTTTACCTAGTTTATTTTGGTTCCCCATTAATAAAGAAGGTACCTTTTAAAGTATCTGGATAGCTTTAGTTACTTGTGCAAGTTAAGAGACTTGCATTTTTGAGGGAGCAGGGGAGACAGATTCTTGCACTATGGCCTCCCAAGTTCTAGAATTATAGTCACAGATTACCACAGTCAGTGCTGTTTTTTTTCTTTTAATATGTAAATGGAAAACAATGTTTTCTTTCTAATATTAGAAAAATAAAGTTAGGTGATTATGATGCTACTCTTAAATAATGCAAAACAAGTGTTCCTTTTAAAATATTCTTTAAATATAATTCCACCTAAGCCAATCTTATTCTTCAGAGTAATTAGTTTCATAAACAAATATGAAGTTTTTAACTTCGTTAGATTTTCATCAGTTAAGATAGTTTTATATTTTAATAAAATATATGTGTCAAATATGGGGAACTTTTGGCCATCATTAAACAAAATTAGAATTCAATTACAATTCTAGACTCTGGAAATTCGCTTAAGTTGAGGAGTAGATCTCTTTCTTAATAAAAACATACCAGAAAATATACATCATTGAAAGTTGGTTGGTGAGAATATGAATTGCTAAAGAGATTTAAAATGGGACAGTGTTTTATATTATATTTTTCAATTTATAGAGAATGTCTTTCTTTTACAGAAGTTCTCATAATGTAGAATTAAGTGAGTTGCCTTGAAGTTGTTTTTAGCATTTTTGACAGAACACATAAATAAGAATGCTTATAGATTGTAGCAATTAAAGACAATTTACATTTGTGGTTTGGGCATAAATGTGTAAAAATTATACCCATCTATCTTACTACATTTCCTCTCTGCTCCCTGAGGACTTTACTCTGTACTTTATCTGTAATCGTTGCCAGTTTTCTATCATGTTCCCACTGGGCTTCTGGTGCAAAAAATCTTATCCTCTTGATGACAGAGCTTGCCTGAATGATTTCATGCTCCTAGCATTTTTGTCCACGGGAATTAGAGGCAAGATGTAACTACAGCTGAATAGAGCGTCTATTTTTTGTAAATTTTGTGTTTGAACTCTGCTATTGGAACTAAATGAAGAGATGCAGGTGTTCTCCAGTCCAAGCCCTCGGGAGTTTTGATGGTAGATGCTTAAAAAGAAAATGCATGTGCTTCCAGAGTCAAACAGCAGCTGTGAGACAAGGATTTATGTTTTTCTCAGAACTTTGGGATTTCAAAATGTTACATTTAATAACAAGCACAGAAAGGGGAGCAAACGTTAAAGATGTTACGCATAAAAGTAAGTTTACTGATCTCTTTACCATATGAAGTAGTTGTGGAAATATATGAACAAAGTGAATTTAAGCATAATATGAACAGTTTCTAAAAGATTATGGTAATTGAACAAATACAGCATATTGAGAACATTGCATCTGTCCACAAAAGTTTTTATTCTAATTACTTAAAAAAACAAAATTTTTTACATTTGGAGAGACATATAGGTACATCTACACAATCAAAGGTGTGGTAAAGTATTTGCCATGTACATTATAATTACAATTTTTTGAGATAAATTTTAAGTAATAAATATTTTTTAAAACACATTATTTTCAAATATAAGAAATGTAAGTTGTTATCTAGAATAGTAATTATGGGACTTTCCGGAGATCTATGTAAAACATATATATTTAAATATCTATATATGTTAAAACAGATATATTTAAAATGCCTTTTCTTTTTCAAGTCATGAAATTATTTTGTGTTTTAGTTGGTTGTCAGATTTAGTGACTACTTGTAATATTTTTTCCCATTCTCATTTTATTGTATTTACTTTCTAGAGTAATCATTGTTTATTCATTCATTTATCCATCAAATATTGTACTGTAAATTTTCTGTGTGTGAAGATATGTATCAGTGAGTGTCTCTACTGTAAAACAACTTTTAACTTATCGAGGAGATAGACATGTAGATAACCATGGAAGAATGCATGAGTAAGTGAATGATAAAGAGCTTATATTGTGATATTCTAGGTTCGTTTTTATCTATTGTAAACTGTTTTACTTTGTGCAAGTTTGCCTGAATACCAGTTGGTTTCTTATCTGTAAAAAGGAAATATTCTTACAATTTTAGCAGATTGTTATGAAAATTAAGTTTAATACTCCATCCTCAAATTTGTAAATTTCAAAATATAGCACAAATTTTAAGTATTAGTTACTCTGACATAATAACATATATTAATTACTTAGTCATTTAAAACTTAATTTTTTTTGAGTCTTTTCTTTCCTTCCTGTTCTGTACATTTCCACTGATCTCTGTCCACTTTAAATTTTTCCTTGTTAGCTTTATAAACCTATAGGTTTGTAGTTCTGAGGTTAAGAAGCAAGTACTTTACTTAGTTCCAGAATTCTCCTTCTGAAATGAAGTGAAATGCCTCCTGGAAGCCATGATGCAAGGAGTCAGGAAAAGCTTCAATGGAAACAGGAAATTACTTACTTGTTCCTTTGAACAGTCCTGCATTCTGGAAGGAAGCCAGAGGGAGAAATCCTATGAGCCTTATGGGTAGCCAGTTGTTTCCCACATTTATAGCACAAGGTCAAAATTTTGGCATCTTTTTTTACTGTTTGTTTAATAAAAGTAACCAAAAGTAACCTGCTATTCAAAGTCAGTAAGTAGTAGTTTCATTAGTAAGTAGTAAACTAGTATACAGGGGATATTTATGCTGGAAATGGGCTACAAGTAAACTGAACTATAAAATATGTAGCATTTTTTTTTTTATTGTTGTGCTGGGTGGGGATACATTGTGGCATTTACAAAAGTTCTTACAATATATCAAATATATTATAATTTGTAATTTAAGTATATATACCATATAATGTACCATTATTACCTCAGTGTTTTTTTTTTTGGGGGGGTGATTTGATAAAACTTTATCTTAGAAAGTGAAATATACCTGCCAAGTAATTTTTAGTTTTGCAAATCCTGGCTTTATGTGTTTATGGTCTCAAACCTTTTGGTGGTTGAAGGTGGTTGTGTAGTTACTTGCATACAAAACTGAGATAAAAGTCCCTTCACTACCTGCCCATTCTCCTAGTTGTTCTATCCCCTCTGGAGGAAGCTTGATTTTATAGACAGCTTTTACCTCCCTTTCATTCAGAATAGTACATGTAGGAAGCATTCATAGACCATTGTTGTATTTTTAAAATAAATGATGAGAATCAGTTGTCCTTTGTTGTGTGAGAATTTTACTCAGGGTGTTTTTGTTTATTTTCACTTCCCTTTGACGTTGGGTTTTGTGCCTCTTTACCCTCTCTTTCTTTACTCTCTTTGAAGCACTGCCATGGTACTTCATGTCACACTGTGAGCCATTATAACTTTTGTAGGCTTCCTTCTCCCTGAAGCTGGGAGTTCCTAAGAGCAGCGATCTCTATTAGTAGTATATGATAGATACTCAATGAATCAAGGATGATCCAAAAGAAATTATTTTTTGTTAGTTGGGCATAGTCTTATTGTCTTTAATTCTTCATCCTTTTATTTCTAAATTGCTCTGTAGAGGAAAAATTTAGTCTGGCTGTTAGTGATTAATTTTTAATAAAGATGAATTCATGACCCTTGTGTGGATACAAAATTTACAAGTGTTAAAGGTTTTACTTAACTCATTATTTATAAGGGACCCAGACAGATCTTATAGCCAGATCAAAGGAGAATTTTAAAAATAGAGGTATTTGTAGATCAGTAATAACAAAATAATTTTGGAAATGGGCAAATTGACTTCTTCCAATGATGAGAAAGGGAAGACAGCAGCACTTCTTCTACTTGACAGAATTCATTATATTCCAAGAATCATTTTCTATTACACCAGTTGTCTACAGTGTTCTGGTTTGGAAAACTGCTCAAAGGCAGTGAAGGGTACAGAGTCCCAAAGAATCAGGCTCAGATGACCTGGAAGGGTGTGCTCTAAACATTCTAACACTTCACATTGAAGAACCATTTATTTCCTACAATCTTACTAAATTCCAGATGGCTGGCTATTTTTAGCTGAGGTGGTATAAATTTAGAGGCAGGTCAGAAGTAATTTTCTGAAGCCAAGGTTTAGTGCATGAGGGAAAATTAAAGGGAAATGATATCACCGGCAGAGGGCAGTAATGAAGTAAGAGTTTTCTCTTGTATAAAGGAGATACTGATTATTGAATAATTCTGGTTATAGACCTTAATTTGAGTTTGACTTTGAAATCTTGGCATACTAATTCCTCTTCAGCCAATTGCTTTGTCAGTATCTAAAACTTGCTAGATAGTTTATTTTTGGTAATTAAGCAAATAAATGTTCTAACATGTTTTTGTTAAGTAAATAAATTATCAAAAGGAATTGCTCTAAATTATCAAAACTTTCTTGTGAAGAGACCTTGTACAGCAAGTATTTGAGTATCTGATATATGCTAGTCCCTACTTTGGACATTAAGGAGATCTGTATGCCCCTACTTCTACATGAATGAAAGAGGAGTTTCCAAAACTAACAAAAATAACATTTTGTGGATTATGACACTTTTATTTTAGTAGTTAATTAATTCCTATTGTATTTTTTAGTGAAAATTTAGAAATGGAATTATTATGTACACTATCAAAGGTCTTTCCTGGAATCTAAAAATGAGAATATTCTAACTTCTAGTTAAATTCTAATTTCTTTAAACTTTAATGTGGAAATCAGAAATACTGTGGAAATATCTGCATGACCGTAGTAGACAAAGTTGTGCGAAACTTGATTATAGATCAAAAACAAAATTACGAAAATACAAGGACACCCTAGGAAAATGGCCACAGGAGACACAAGTAGAAATACAAATGATTAAAAACTCATGAAAAGAAAAATCAAACTTCAAGTAGTCAATGAAATGGATATTAACATGATCAGGAAATTTTTTACTTGTGAAATTGACAAATATTTAGGAAGTGAAAGCGAAAGCCAAGAAATTTATAATGGGATGACCAGTTTCATAGAAGTCTGATTAGGAGTATGATTTGGTACAAAGTCTCTACAAGTCAGTTTAGCAAAATTTATGGAGTTAAAGTGGGGAGGAGGTCATTCTTTACATTTCCAGTTCTTTTTGGACTATATCCTAAGGGAGTAATCTAGGATTGCTTATATTTAAAATGTAAGTTATGTATTTATTTATGTTTATTTAGTGGTATTGGGGTTTGAAGTCAGGGCCTACACCCTGAGCCACTCCACTAGCCCTTTTTTGTGATGTGTTTGTTTGAGATAGGGTCTTTGGAACTATTTGCCCTGGCTGGCTTGGAGCCTTGATCCTCCTGATCTCTGCCTCCTGGGTAGCTGGGATTATAGATATGAGCCATTGCCCCCTGGCAGTTGTTTACTTATGATAATCACAAGTCGTCATTGTTTTCCAATGGTAAACAAATAAATAAATCAGAATATATCTTTAGGATGTCCTCCTTGAAATCAGCCAATAAAAATATTTGATGTTATAGGCAAATGTTCATATTAAGCACTTGTGTGAAAACATAAAAATATAAACCTAAATTTAGGATTGGTTTGATAGCTCAAAGGCTTAATGCTTGCCTAGCTTGCATGATACCCTGCCCCAGGGCGTGTTCAATTCCCAGCAAGACAAAAAAAGTAAAGTAAACCTACATGGAATAAAATCTCAGTGTTGTTTAATATGTACAAATGAATATGTGTCCATATATTCATGTATTATATTAATAAAAATTCACTTTATATAATTACCAGTGCTTGAGATTATGAATATTTCCTACTTATATTTGTAATCTTCCATATTGGATATTTTATGCTAACATTATAACTATTCTTGGTTGGATTGTGACTTAAGCAATAGAGTACTTTCATAGCAAATGTAAAGCCCTGTACTGCCACAATAAAACAGAAATGTTTATAAATATTTCTTCTCCAAAGTACTTATTTTCAGCCAAATTATTTATAGGCCACTGGTTTTTTTCTTACAAATAGGCATTTTTATGCACTATTACTTAATAAACCTCTTTTTATAACTTTATTAGCATATAATAGTTGTACAGGGGAATACATTGTGATACTTACATATGTGCTTATAATATATCATAGTTAGATTTACCCCCTCCATTCTTCTCTCTCTTCCCCATCCCCTGCTTCTTAGAACAATTTCAACAGGTTTCATTCTTCTAGTTTCATATATAGATACAAACACATCCACCATATACATCCTTATTCTTTCCTTGTGCCCACTCCCTTCCCATTGGTACCTACCCCTGGAAAAGATCTGTTTTTCCCTTCTACCCTTCATTTTAAAAAAATTATGTATATATTGTTAGTTCAAGAAGGGTTTCACCTTGGTAACTTCAGGTCTTCTTACATAAACCTTTCATATTTAAATAAATAAAATTTTACTTTTAAAGAGTATGTGTGCTGGAAAGCCACAGAGTCTGTAGCTCAGTTTTTAAAGATGCTTTGCAGAACTGAGTATATATACCTAAATAAATGCCAGACTTTGAGATAGCATAATTTGTATTTCTCATTAAATAAATCCTTTCCTTTCCCCTCTCTTTCTCCCTCCTGCCTTCCTTCCCTTCCTTCCTTCCTACCTGGTACTGAGGTTTGAACTCAGGACCTTGTGTTTGCTAGGAAGGTGCTCTATCAGTTGAGCCACACCCCCAGCCCTGTTTTATTTTGAATAGGGTCTCGTGTTTATGTCCAAGCTAGCCTGGATGATAATACTCCTCTTTACTCTTCCTGTGTAGCTGGGATGACAGGTGTGTGTCACACTCAGCTTTTTTTTGTTTGCTCTTGGTCTCATGAACTCTTTCTCCCCCAGGTTGGCCTCAAACCATGAACCTCCCAGTCTCAGTCTGCTGAGCACCTTGGATTATAGGCTTGAGCCACTATGCCCAAATTTATTTTTGGGTCTTGCTAACTTTACTCTGGCTGGCCTTGAACTCCCAATGCATTTGCTTCCATCTCCCAAGTTGCTGGGATAACAGTTATGTGCAGCCTGGCTTCTTTTTGAAGTTTGATTAGAATTAGTGTTTTGTTGTATTATCTAGTATAGTACAAAACAAAAAATTAGTTGTACTCTATGTGTTCCCTTGAAAAATAGCTTTTAGAATGTTTGAATGCATTTTTACATAGGAACAGACATTCTGTCATAGTTATAGTTCATGACCCACTCATAATTTTTTTTTTGTTTTTCTGCAGTAAAGTTGAAATATATATGACCCCTGACTAATGATGGTTCAGCTTATTATTTTTGACTTTATGATGGTGCAAAAGTGATATGCATTTAGTGGAAACTACTCTTTGTATTTTGAACTTTGTAGTATGATGATGCTTTTCTTGTGATGCTATCTTGTGATGCTGGGCAGCTGCAGCTTGCAGTAAGCTACAGGTTAAATTACAGGTACTCTATAACTGTACCATATCACTAGGCTATGATGTTCAGTAGGGTACATGTGTTAGTGCACTTTCAACTTAAAATATTTCCAGCTTACAGTTGGTTTCTTGTGTTGTAATACCATCATAAATTGAGGAGTATCTATAGTCTTCTTTTAATAGATGCTAATACTCTTGAAACCATAACTTTAAAGAATTTAAACTTCAGTAATCTCTAAATTTCTTTATCTTAGAGAAAAAATAAAAATAGAATGGGATAGTGGAATGATACTTTTATAGATGCATTTCATTAGAGGTTACAATGCCTGCTCTTTTTTGTTTTTACCTTCGTTTCCAATCAGTTCATGTATTATTCATGATTATTCATATAATTCATGATTATTAGCTGTGATTTGGATTACTTTTGGATTCAAGGTGAGAAATAGAAAATTTCCTTGAAGGAACTGGGTGAGAGGTATAGGAAGAGAGTAGTCAAGATTTTAAAGTGGAATTATTTCTGTATATGGGCTTAAGACTTTCTGAAATAATGAGCTGTATAATTGGTAAAAAGCCGGCAAAGATTACTGAATAGAGGAGGTGTTAGATCTCAAATCCCAGCACCATAGTGGGTAACTACTAATTGGAAGGGAAAGAAGGCTGGAGGAATAAGCAATATTAAACTTTTTGAGTAAGAGCTTCACAAAGAAAAATCAGCTTGCTATTGTTAAATCATTGATTACTAATTCTGTGTAGAAAAATTTTGAGGGAGAGAGACTTTCAAGATCATTTATAGTCCAGAAGAAAAGAATAAAGCAGACATTTTATACTGTTGCTATTACAATTAAGCAGTTAGTGACTGGAGATATAAGACTTACTCTTTTAGACTGGTGTTCCTTTTTACTGTGTACAATAACCTAAATGATCCTTTTCAGGTGATCAGGTTCATTCACTCAACACATATTTACTTATTGCCAGAAGCTTCCTTTTTGCCTCTTCTTAACAAGCTTACAGTTCATCGAGGGAGACAGGTAAGAAGATATTTATACAAGGGTAGTTATCAAGGTCGTGAGTTCACGTGAGAACCCTCATGACCTCATCACCTCTTATGTTCTTCCATTTCTCAAAAATATTAATAAAGCAATTACATTTTAGCAGGAGTTTTGGAGGGGACCTTGAAACCATAGTAACAATACTACTACTATTTTTCTAGTTCTTCCTGAGAGCCAGGTATTATTCTCTGCATTTTAATTAGAACCCAGGCAGTTTGACTCCAGAACTCATGTTCTTCCCCACTACACAAAAGTACACAGGCTATGGAGAAATTCAGACTTAAATAATTGATTAACCAGTTCATTTAATTCTGCGTTATTTTAATTATTGTCTGCTAGCTGCGTGTAAGTGACTGCTAGAAGTTGGTATAAGAAGGCCCTGATCAAACTTGAGTCCTATAATTGAGAGAAAGGTACTGCTTTATGAAAATGGAGGGAAGAGATCATTTGAATAGAAGGAAGGGGAATTGAGAGATCTTGGGAAAGGTCTCCTAAAGAAGGATTTATATTTAAGCCTTAAGGCATAAAAGATTGCACATGAGTTGAACATTCTTATTTTACTTTGCAAGTATTTTCAGTTTGCTTATATTGTTTTAAATGGAAATTATTTTTACTTAAAGACCATATTTTCATAAAAGTATAAAATGTATAATTATTGTCAAAATGTTTTCGGTACATGTTTATGGAAAGGTAGTTTTCCCCCTAAAGTATTTTAGTACCTTTAAGTAACAATAATTAGAATATATTTTCAAATTTCAAATTTTAAAAATGGTTATAAAATATAAAATGTTTGGAATACTTTTGCTATCCAAGATAAAATTTTAAATTAGAATAAATTAGGACCATTGGATTCTATTCAGTTTATGTGGTTTAGCTTAGAGCTAATTAAGTAGAATATTATTTTTAGCCTTAGAGATACAAATGAAGAAGTGGATAAAGTTTTTTTATTTTATTTTGTGGACTTGTTCACAAAGTACAGCATAAGTAAGCCTAAGCTTGTGAAAGGGATGAGGTAGCACAACTGCTGATGCATTTGAAGTGAAACATCTTCACTAAGTAAATACAAGAAGCAGTCATGCCCTCTTTGTATTACTCATTTGCCGTAGCTGCCCAGTGGCCTGCAATGTGGACTTTGAAATCCTGGGAAAAGAGATGCCTGCTCACATCCAAGTGCTAAAACCCTTTACTCCTCAGCAGCTGGAAGATGTTGAGCTCTGTTGTCATCTACTAGATTTTTGACCTCCAAGAGAGGTGATCAATTTAATCACTGACCTGTTTTATCCGTTATTGTACTGATTATAGTCTCTGAAGTATGCAGCTTAAAAATCATGCCTAGATATTATACATTTAAAATTTCTAAGAGTTAAACATGTGGACCTAAATGTTTTCACTTTTCTTAAGTTTATCACATGTACTCAGTTCAGAAATCATTTCATTTGAAATTGAGTCCTTAAGAGTCATATAATATTCTCCGTATGTTGTGTTCAGTTCTGAGGTAAATTTTGAATCTATTTGTGTGCAAAGTTTTGTAATTTTCCTAAATTACAGGCTGTGGTTTATTTTGAAAAATAACTAATTACTCAAAGCAACTAATTATTTGTGCTTCTTATTTGCTTTCTTTTTATTGTCTTTCTGATGGCTTGTCCAAAGAGGATTTTTAGATACTATCAGTCATACAGCACAGCTTTAAGGATGTTACTTGATTTTTTTTTTAAAGTCAGGGTCTTGCACTTGCTAGATAGGTACTTTACCACTTCAGCCATGTCCCTTCTTAGCATCCCCCTTTTTTTCTTCAGTTACTTTTCAGATGGAGTCTTACAGTTTTTGTTTGGGGGCTGACCTTGGGCCATGATCCTGTCACCTACTTGTCCTGCATAGCTGGGATTACCAATATGCCCCAACATGCCAGCTTGTTTGTTGAGATGGGGGTCTTGCTAACTTTTTGCCTGGGCTGGCCTCAAACTGCAGACCCCTGGATCTCTGCTTCTGTAGTATCTGGTTTTACTGGCATGTGCCACCATGCCCAGCCCTTTAGGCTAAATATCATTATGAAATTTTATGTATGTATAGGGGAGATCCTTGTAAAGCCTTTCCTCGTAATCATGGAAAATACATTTGTAAGAAAATGTGGAAATTTTGAAACTTTACATGATAAATTTTAAAATCAAGATAAAACTGCTAAAGGGTGTTTTATTTTTAATGTGAATTGACCTGAAGATGAGACTTAATTATATATATATTTTGCAAACAAAGATTTTGATTTGGCTAATATTTTAGGCAACTTTTTCTGAGTTGTGTAGCAGAGCTCTGCACTGGTTCTACTAGTTATTGGAACTTTATTCTTTTTAATGTCAATCGCTTAACAACTTTTAGTGTTGGTCCTTGTAATCATGCTTGTAAAATTATTGTTTGGTAAAGTTAGGAAACTTTGAGCCATTGTTCTTATAAAAATAAAAGGTACTTAGAAAAATTGTTTTGTGGATTCACTAGGTCTAAGGGCTTATTTAACAGACATCATTCTTACCTTCAGATTCAGTAATAAATAAAATCATGTGGTAATTCATTCTCCTCTTCCTTTTTCTGTTTTGTACTTTACAAAATGAAAATGCCCTTTTATTTTTATGATAAATGCTTAATGCACAAGTTCAAATGGAAAGAAGTACTAGCAATCACCTGAACTTTTATAGCCTGGAGACGAGCTAGTGTTAATAGTTTTTGTGAACTTACTTTTAGATCATTTTCTACTGAAAGGTAAATAATAAAAAATTGTATGTAAATGATTTTATAGCATGCATTCTCTTGTGTATCTGCTTTTGCACTCAGCAGTGTTTAAAGTCATCTTTCTATGCCAATAGAGAGGCTTTCACCCTCATTTTTCAATGACATTGTAGTATTCTGCTACATGGCAAATTAAAATCAGTATAATTAATTTCTGCTTGATGGATAATACATTACTGGTAGATATTAGTATTTGTCTAATTTTGTACTAATCTAAAAACTACTTGTGAACAATTTTATTACATTCGTCCTGTGAACTTGCCCAACAAAATACATTGTTAAAAGCATGCAGCAAGGTACAAGAATGTTACTTGTGGCGGCATGTGCCTGTAGTCCCAGATGCCTAGGAGGCTGAGGCAAGAGGATCACTTGAGCTCAGGAGTTTCCCAACCTGGGTAACATAGTGAGATTGCATTTCAACAAAACAAAACAAAACCCCAAAAAAGCATGTTTTAGTGCATGCTTTGCAGAGATGTCAAAAAGTTTCTTTTCTTTTTTTTAATTTTATTTTCTCATTTTTGCATTTACTTAAATGTGTATACATTTTCAAATGTTTGGTACTAACCAAGTTTACAAATGTTCTATTACAGTTGGCTAACTTTTCAGAGAATTAAAGTGAATCTGTCTTTTCTACATCATAATTTATATCTGATAGAAAAATTCTTTTTTTTTTATTGTCTTTTTTGGTGCTGGGATCGAACGCAGAGTCTCACGCATGCTAGGCAAGCGCTGTACCACCGAGGTACATCCCAGCCCTAGAAAAATTCTTTGTATTTAGAAATTTCTGAGATGTTGACCTTTAGTCTCCAAGAAGGTTTCAGTTCTGCTTCTCAGAAGAATTTCACAAATCATTTCTTCAATTTCCTTGGCCCTAGACTGTTTAGGAGAAACAGTTTGGACTGTGGATAAGGTGAACCTATTTTCAAATACCTATCCTCTTTAATAGACAGCTAAAAGACATTGTGACTTTGGGAGTTATTTCAGCCTTCCCAATGTCTCATTTTCTTGTGTATAAGATTCATAAGGGAAGCTGACTTTCTTATTATAAGGTTTGTTTTTAGGATTGAAAGTAGTGGATGCAAAGACCTAGCACATGTCAAGCCACATATAGTAGGTGCTAGACAAACGACACCTCTGCTTTGCAGAAATGGTTGTGATGGTCAAAGATAGCATTTGGAATTAGACAGATGTAGGTTCAAATCCCCAGGCAGCCCAATCCAAAGGAGTGGACTTGGCAAAACTGTTCTTCTGCTGTCACTTTGTCTTTTTTCATTAAAAATTTACCACTTTTTATAAGTTTTTATAAGACTTACGTAAAATTATGTAAGTAAAGTGCTTAGGGCAGTTTTGGCAATATTTTTTTATGAGTATTATTCTCTTCACCAGAATGATTCCACATTTAATATAAATTTATATTTCAGTTGTTTTACTATTCTGTTGTGATGAATTTAGAGATTTTCTATCTTTCCTTTTAATAAATAAATTTATAATTAACATCCAGTAACTCATGCCTTGCTGAGTTTTGATATATGATTGTATAACCTGCTTGTCTAGGAGTTTTTGTGACAAAGAAGTTTTATTTGTGAAATCTGTATGTTTCTAAATCTTCTTTCTAATCCTATGGTTTGAAGTTCATGGAAGCAGGTGAATGCACACTTGCGTACCAGGGGTGAGAACAACGTTACTGAGCTGTCTCTAGCATGATTTCAGTTAGACTGTGGGGACACCTCTCTTGTCTCCAGTTTCCTAACACTACTGCTTTGTGTTTGGGTTATGCCTTTGTTAATACTCCAGGTAGCATGAAATTTGCTCTTTGACAGATGAGAGATCACATATTCTAAATAATTTATGTTGACTTGAATAATAACTTGGTCCATTATAAAAGTATATTTCATTTTTTTTCAAATGGGTGGTAATGGGGTTTGAACTCATGGCTTTACACTTGTGAGGCAGGTGTTCTACCACTTGAGTCATGCCTCCAGCCCTAAATGAAAGTATATTTAGACCCAGTCTAAACAAAACAAAACAAAACAAACCAGAACCCCCCCCCCCAAAAAAAAAGTTTGTTGAGTTAATAAATGATTTTGAATTAAAACAAAATCTTTGGCAACATGGTAAACTAGTCTTTAATGAAAGGTAGTGAGAATTAACTCAAAATGTCCCTGTAAAGAAAAGGACTTATACCTAACCTTTTACTCATTTGACATTTGTCACTTTGCTAGTTTCTTCCTCTCACTTATTCAACCCTTTGGCATTATTATTTGGTCTGGACTGCTTTCTTATTAGTTTCTTTATTAAAAACTTAACTCAATCTAGTGTATAGTTATAATAGCACTGTCTTTTAATTCTTAATTGTTTATTCTGTTAATGATATTTATCTTTTGTTGTATCAGATGACTAGAAATATAAAACTTTCCCTTTATTTTTGGCACACTCATTGCACAAATGTGAATTGGATTCACTGAGTTTATTGAAGGACATGTGGTCCTTGTAGTGAATTAAAGGGATGAAGACAAGGATCTGTTTATAGGATAAAAGGCCAGGGAACTATGTGGACAGATTAAATATATCAGTGAGAGAATTTTCCCTCAGAGTGGGTAAGAGGGTAAGAGTCTGAGTTACAGGTTAAGACAGGAAGTTGAAGAGATGTTTTTTAATTGGGCTAATGTGGTAGATGCTGTATGTCTTGTTATCACTTAAGCTGACTTTTAAGTGAGAAGTGAATGGAGTGGCTTTAGAACCATTAGAAGGTGATAAAGGCTATACATGGTGGAGCATATTGGCTCTAGAAGTTGAATACCACGTAGGTTTATTGTATTGATACTAAAGTTCAGGATTATTTCTTTTTGCCTCTGAATAACCTAGTGCAACCTGGCCCTAACCAAATGCAAGAGACTAATGTTTTGGTTTATTTAGTGAATAAATTGCAGTAGTTTTCTATGTCATTGGCGGAGCAAATTAAACTTTTACTGGTTGAGTGCTTATATCTACACAGTGTATTGTGGGAGGATCATCAACCAGTTTCTCTTCTTGGCAGCAGAGAACTCTTTAACTGAGTTTTCTCATGGAAGAGGTATCTTACTTGAAGTCCCAGAACTTTTACTAAAAAATTTATGAAGTGGGATGATAGTAAACTACTGAAGACTCATCAAAGCAAGTATGTTATTAATTGACAATTTATTGACTTCATCGTCAGGGCCAGTTTAAAGAAAAGGGAGAGAGGGTTAGATTTCAAGATATGCTTTGATGCTGTGTGAGGTCTGTTTGAGCTTTTTGCTTCGGCTGTAATTAATTAACTCAATTAAATAAGTATTAGTATATGATTAAAAGTACACTCTCTTTTGGATCTATCACAGATGTAACATGAATCTAGTACTGATAAAATTGTAACTCTGAGCTTTGTTAACATTGCAAGTCACCCCAAAATTTACCTGTTATCTTTCATCTCTTAATATAGTGTTTTGTGTGTGTATTCTGAATCTTTTAGTATATGTCTGTGTATATTTGTGTTTATTTGACTTCAAAGAATATGGTATTGACCTTTAAAACTTCCTTTGAAATTGTATTTTAATATGGTAATTTTTCAATTAATTTGACCTTTTAAAAAATTGTTAGAAATTACTGTCCGAAGCTCTAAAAGCTTTTGTAGTTATGTAATTTTACGTGTATAAATGCAAAGAAAGATTTAGAAACTTTCCATCTCATTTTCAATGCTTCCTACAAGAGAGGTGCTTACAGTTTATGAACAATAAAATGAGATTCCTTAGATAGAACTTTTTCTTTTTCTTTGAAAAGCCCTGCTGGAGGTGTGGCTTAAGTGGTAGAACACCTGCCTAGCAAGCGTGAAGCTCTGAGTTCAAACAACCCCAGTACTGCCAAAAAAACAAAGAAAACAGAAACGCCCTTACTGTTGAGACCTGGAGTCTATTTTGGTTTATTTCCTTTGTTATTGTTATTCATTTCATTTAGTTATTATTATTAATTGTGCAAATGACTATAAGTTATTTTGTTATTAGTTTCAGTGTGGCATACTTTAAAATCTCTGAAATTAGGAGGCATTGTATCATTAATAATGTTTACTATTTCTGATGGTCTGAGTTGAGGTTAGGTTCTACCTTAGATGGCATGTGTTTGCTGCTATTGGTTATCTGGTAGCATTACAACTTGTGACTACCTCAAAATAATTTGTCTACTAATTGACATCATTAGTGGTGTGGATTCAGACTGAAAATCTGCATAAATAGTAAGTTCCTGTGGTTCAAATTCCCAAAGATGTGTTTTTCTTTCTATATCTAATGTAAAGCTTAAGTCAAACAAGTTATCTTTCTGTTAGTGGTCTTATTTCTTATTTCCTGTATCCCTGCACCTTTAATGTGTCATCCTTATGGAGGATGCTGTAGTTTCAATCTGAAGTATCCCCTGAAGTTCCACACATTAAAGGCTTGGATTCCAGCCTGTGGTACTATTGGGAAGTGTGAAACCTTTAAGAGGTAGGGACTAGTAGAAGGAAGTTTAGGCCACTGGGGACATGACCTTGAAGTGGCTATTCGGATCCTGGCTCTTCTCTCTCTCTCTCTTTGCTTCCTGGTGCCCCTGAGGTAAGCAGTCTCTTCTTCTACATGCTCTGCCATGATGTACTTTGCTAGCATAGGTGCAAAGCAATGGGACCAAATGATCATGGGTTGAAATCTCTGAAACTGAGCTAAAATAAACCTTTCCTCCTTGTAAGCTTATTTTTTTAGGAATTTTTTGTTACAGTTACGGAAAGCTAACAACACAAAGACTTTTATACCAGATTCCTTTTTTGGACTTTTTCTCTTTTTATAATGGTATATTAATTAACTTACCAAATCTTATAATTAATAACATCCTAAACATGATGAAATTTAGGAGCAATGATATAACCAACATGGGTCAGCATATAGAATACAGGAAGTACAATATAGCCTTTGAGCTACTTCCAGGTGGCATAGAATGGCCTTTGTTAGCATCATCTTTGTGGCTACAGTGCTGTGAGTTCATCTGCTGTGTTTTTTGATATATTTATAAGTAAGACTTCTTTGACTGTTATTCCACATCTGCCAAAGTGTTAGGTCTTGCATAATCATTTAGCCAGCAGTCCTTGAGTTGGTGTTTGGAAAAAGGTCTTAAGAATCAGAACCCATCAATTATCACAAAACCAGTGGTACTGGTACAGTCTTATCTTTGAAGTGAGAATTACTAGAAGTCCTTTTTTCTGTTTGTAATGATTCTCACTGAAGCAAAGATTTTTCATTTCATTGAAAACTTCTGCCATAAAACTAGATGCATGCTCACAGGTACTGCAATATTCACAAGCTAGCAGCAGTTACATGTTTCCTGTAAGTACACATTTTGAAAACAACTGTTGTATTTTGGACTAGGAAAACTATGGGACCCATGGACAGCTTTAATTCATAGCTAACATTTTAAAGCTAGACTTTAATGCTTTTCCTAATTTACTATCTATAGATTAAGCATTCTTTTTTAATTTTCATACTGATGATAAGATTTGAATTTATATAATCAATCAAGACAATATTGAGTAGAAGACATTCCTGAAATGTTGGACACATTGGATTATTCAGCTCATAAGAATACTGATACAGAGTAACAATGCTATGCAATAGATTATTCTAAATGAAACATTCATTAAATACTTACCGGGAAATACGGTAGATAATAGAGAACTATTGATAATTTCCAGTGATAAAATATAGTCTCTCTGTGATACTTTCAGGTTCACTATTTCTGTCCTACATTGTCATTTTTAAGTTTCTTTTTTTTTTTTTGGTGGTATGCATTTGAATCAGGGTCTTAACATTTGCTAGACAGGCATTTTACTGCTTGAGCCATGCCTGTAACCCTATGTTGTCATTTTAAGACAAAGAAAAGAACAAACAAGTTTAAGTTACATAATAAGGAACTTTAGTTTGATGTAAGAAAATATCTAATTAGGATGGTCCAATTGTATTGTGTATAATTTGTTGTTGTCATAGTTAGGGATGCAGTGATATAGTGTATTAGGTCTCAACCCTATCAAATCTAATGCCATTTTTCTGTTCCATGGATTTTCTAATATCCCTTTAGTATCTTGGAATAAATTTCACTATTAATAACCTTTTTAAGATTATTCATGAAGAAATCAGTTTAATGCCACAATCATATTGAGAGAAATAAGAAGGAAATAATTTATAATAGAAATATATATATTTTAGTAGTTAGAGCATAATTAGAAGCCTAGGAAATGAAGTGCCTAGGTTAGCTATCCAGCCTGCCACATGTATTATATTGGGAGAGTTAGAAATTTTGCCTGCTTATATGTGTTACTTATTAGCAATGCAAATACCCAGATTTAATAGCTATGAGTGATAGATTTTCTGAAATGTTAAACATGTCTTGTTCAAATTCCAAATGATATATAATTTTTATCCTATATTCCTGTTAGGTAAATTTCTAGAACTTTCAGAATGTATAAAAACCACTTTGTGTTTAGATGTAAATAAGAGTTAGGGTCTAGGTTCAAGTAATCATAAGCAGACTGTTCAATTATATGAATATCTGGCAGGATATTTGAATATTGTACAGAATGTAAGCCCATTCTTTGTTATGCAGGCCTGTTTTGGGCATTAAGCAACTTTACTATTCTTGGTTGACACCTAATGTCTTCTAATAATTGTGACAGCCAGAAACACTAATAAGAACACTTCTAGAGATTGGTATAACCCTAGTGTAGAATTCACTGGTTGTAGGACAATGTACCAAGATTACAGGAAGAGTCACAATCTTCTGTTTAAGTCCTAGTTCTACTTACTGACGTCTTACCACTTTGTGATATTGGGCAAGTTAGTTGACCTTTCATAGTCTATTTCCTTTCTGGAAAACTGGGACAGTAATCTCTCTCATAGTTATGTAGATAAAATATTATATTTTAGGTTCTTGGCATGTGAGATGGAAATGTGTCTGTTTTGTTCACCACTTTGGTTTTTAATACTAGTAGATAATAAATACATGTTTACTTTTAATTCCTATGATGCCATATTAGATTCCAATATTGAAAGCATGTGCTAGCTGTGGTGGTGTATACCCGTAATCCCAGCTAACTGGGGAGGTAGAGAGAGGAGGATTGCAAGCTTGAGGCCAGCCAAGGCAAAAAGATAGTATGACTCTGTCTCAAAAAAAAAAAAAAGAAAAAAAAAATAGCCGGCTGTGTAGCCAAGCGTGTGCTTGGACCTGTGTTCAATCCCCAGTACCCCCACCCCCACACGAAGGGCTATTATCTGTGTGTTTTATGTTTTGGAAATTATGAATCGTCTCTGAGAATGTCCGCTCTTTTCATTTTTGGCCTCTGGTTTCCAAGAGAATACTAAACCATAAATACGATGGGTTGCTTCCTATTTCAAAAGAATCTATGAAATAAGCACATTAGTATCCAAGAATCCTAATACTTTTATCATTTATGTTATTTTGTTAATGGCAGGATGATAGAGGAGGAATATGAAAGAGTCAAGGAACTTTTTTCCTTTGGGAGTTGTGAGCTCTGTTACCCCGATTTTAAAAAAACAGCATCAATCACTTCCTCCTTTCCAGTTCTCTTTTCCCTTCTCCTGTGATTTTTGACCTATTAATGTTTACGTTAGTAAATATTTGTTTTCCTTTTTCTGTTTGGTGACTTTAACTTTCATTTTAGGCAATTCAGAACCATTTACTAATGTATTAAGTGGAATAGGTATTTCTGGTGATTTTTACGAGACTTTTGAAAGTGTTGGAAGAGAGTCCTAGTCTTTCTTTTATATTGCTATCTGACTTAACAAAAAAGAGAAAGTGCTCGATCTGTCGTTGCAACTTTGTGGTTTATAGAATGGGGAATCTTACAAACATTGAGGTTTTCCGCAAATATATATTTATTAAAATTTTAACTTAGGTAAATATGTGATTACTATGAACCAGAATTTTAAATAATCACTTGTTTTTATATTTTTAGTGTGGACAAGCTAAATGTGTCATTTATTTATTTATGATGCTACTTGATGTTTGAATTCTGGAACTCATGCTCTCAAGGCAGGTTCTCTACCACTTGAGCCACTCTGCCAGCCCCAGAAAAGTTAAATTTGTCTAACTGCTTTCTTTTCCTTTTATTCCTTCAGGCCCCCTTTTGGTCAGGCATTGTTGCTTTTGCAAATCTTCTTGGCCTTGACCCTTGTTTTCTGAGAGTTTAAGTTTAGTTTTGAGCCAGTGATTGCTGAAATATTTAAAGCTAAGTAAATGTTTAGCTTTTGTCTCCTTAAATAAACAGCTATTTCCACAAGAAAAATAACCATGTCAGTTACAGACTGTATTACCAAATTCAAATTCTGGAAAGTTCCATGAAATTAATGAAAACCTATTAAATTACAGTTTGGATTTGTTCAGATGCTTTTAAATTTTCTTGGAAACTGAAGATTCTTTTATGCACAATTTTATGTATGTGCTTAAATAAATTGAGATAGAACTTCCAGGACTGAGAAGGTGATCTTAAATTTGCATCTGAATACCATTTGTAATTTTGATTTTACTTACACGTAGCTTTTTCATTTATTTTTTGCTTAATCTTATTTTATTTCTACCATATGAGAAATGTGATAGTGAGTGTTGAGAGGATTAAGATTTTCCATTATATATAGTTGTTTTGAATCTTCTTTCTGTTCTTTACAACTTGGATTTCAAGACTTGGACTTCTTCTTGGTGGTATTAGAGAACACAATAAAATTAAACACCTATTCTCTTGTGTCCAAAAATCATGTGCTGCTTTACTTGTGTCATTCTGTTCAGCATCTTTGTTGTGTTAGTGTCCTTGTGGTCCTCCTGATTCAGCTGCCTCAGTTATTGGGACTGCAGGTGTGTAACGCTACATCCTGTTGTGTCTTTTCCTTTGTGTTTCTGTACGTAACTGTTCTTTTCTTAGGTCTATTTGTTGTTGAATGCTCCTTACTAATATTATAGAGCAATTAGCTGTCCTTTCATGGGACTCTTGAGAGTTCATGCATCTCTAAAATGTACAAGTGTGCTATTAAAATGCATTCAGTTTGTAATAGACTGAATCATTATTTTTAGGTTTTACCAGCTCAGTGTTTTACTTAATTATAAGTAGAAGTTTTTCCCTATGTAGAGATTCTGATTGTTTTAGTGCTTTTGAGGACAAAGAATATGCTCCTGCCATTTATATTGCTCCTGATGTTTTTCATATGAAAAAAAATCTCCAAATCTTAAGAGCACAGAGGAGGAAAATAAAAGTACTTTTTTTGTTTGACTAGGACTGCATGTTTGCAAGGCAGGTGCTCTGTCACTTGAGCCAGGTCTTTCTCTGGTTATTTTCAAGATAGGGTCTCACTTTCTGTTCCATCTGGCCTAGACTTCTATCCTCCTGTTTTACGCTTATTGCCTTTGCTTGAATGACAGTTGCATGCTACTGTGCCCTGTTTTTTTCCCCTTGAGATGGGATCTTGCAAACATTTTTTTGCCCAGGCTGGTCTAGAACCTCGATCCTTCCGATTGCAGCTTTCCAGATAGCTTGGGGTAATAGGCATGTAGCACTAATGCCCAGCTATTCATTGAGATGCAATCGTTTCCTCCCCTCCCTCAAGCTAGCATCTAATGGCAATTCTCCTCATTTCAGCCTCCCAAGTAGCTAAGAAAAAGTACATTTTTAAGTTGAAGGTTCATGATCTCTGGTCATATTAGTCTAATGTGAAGAATGATTATGGCTTTTAGTTTAGCTTTTAATATTAATCCTTTTTCTTTCAGACTTGTTTTGCTCATGACATTGAGAGCATGGATGGTCATTTAAACATTGAATTAGGTACTTAATATGAATGCAATCAAAGTATCTGTGTCAAAGATTTCCTTTTTTTTTTGTTTTTTCAAACCAGAGTTAGGAAGCATTAACATTCAACAGCTTAGATATTCCTAGAGCCTGAAATTGGTTCCATAACCTGTTCTGTTTTGGTACCTGTAGTTACAATGGAATTTGGAGCTATTTGGAATGGATTCAAAGAAAAGGAATGATAATTATTATTAGGATGGAAAGAAGGACCCAAGCAATGGCTTTTGAACATGTTTGTGTTTGTTCCTTGATAGTTCTGACTGCTGTGTGTTATCTTCTGCACTATATACTAACTCACAGAATTTATTAGAATGACCTTGCAAATGATTTTTCTCAGAAAAATATAGAATCAGAGTATGAATTGTTTTCCTTTTGGAAACCAATTCTGGATAGTATGAATTTGATCTGCTTTCATATCATTTCCCTAGATAATTAATTGGTTTGGGGTCCTCACTTTCTCTACCCCTTTAATTTAATTTAATTTAATTTTGTTTAGTTTTGTTTTGATTTGTCTGTTTTTGTAGAGATAGCTTAGGGTTTGATGACAGTTTTTAAGCAGTCATAATGCATGCTACTTTTTACCTAATATATCGTTAATTAATTATTTAGTGAGGGTACACTCTGGCAGTTAACTCTACAGTCCAGGATAGGAGATAGGTTTAAGGATTCACTAGGATTAATTTCTGTCTTTTCTGGTAGTTCAGAAATGGTTTGAGGCCACTGTAAAGCTTCTTCAGAAGATCTGTAGCATGGCCAGGAAGACCGTATAAAAATGTACTCAAGTATTCGCCATTCTACTTAAGTTACTTGTTTAGAACATAGTTATTCAGTATTGCCTAATAATTGTCACCAGGGAGTCAAATACTGCAGATGGCCACTTTCATCAGCCTAGAAATTGTGATTGTCACACTTGGGCAGCTCATACTCTTGTAGGGCAAGGGAAGGAGTACAGGTGGAATGTGTTAAAATAAGTATGTTTAGCCATGTGCACCATAAACTCATATACCATAAACTTTCTCTTTTCTTGTTTTCATTTCATATTTACCCTGACTTTCTTAACTGTATGAGGGATTTCTTACTTAATAATCTCCGTAGAGCACATAGAGTTAGAAATGCAACTCTTACTCAAGTTAGGCAATTTTTTATCTCAACAAGGAATAAAGGGAAGGAAATAATTACTGAGCATTTACTCTTACCAGACACTAGCATGGCGCTTTTGTCTTACATGTTTTTAACAATGAAGAAAGAATTTCTTATTTTTACATTGAGAAAGCAGACTTAGGCTTATATATTGCAAGATGTTTCATTAACCATCTCAAAGATGCGTAACAAGTTGCAGAACCAGGAATTGAACCAGAAAATACATGTCCCCAAAACTCTGTGTTATATCATGCTGTCTTAAATCAAGTATCTAAATGATTGGGAGAGGGAGTAATAGAGAGTTTAGTTAAGTTTAACAATAAAAGCTGAGATAGGATACCAGGCACATTTGAAATCATACTGCTGCACTTCTCCCCCATAAGGTTGTAGCTCTAAGTAATCAGCCTGTGTTTGATTAATCTTCATTGTGCTGTGATGCAGAGTTTTGCATTTATCTGACTTGCAACCTGCTTTATAGAGCTAGTGATTTATTGAATATCTTGGAACCAAGTTCCTGACAGGCAGTATTTTAAGGTGAAATTGCTGTGTGAGGATTTTGTTAACCTGACATTTTGTGGTTTTGCCTCATAAAACTGGCAAAGGACTCCCAGTGTGGAATGTTAATGGGGTAAAGTAATGAATGCAGGCTGGGATACAAGCAACCAGACATGAGCAATCCAATAGTTGATGCTACATGGTTCTTTGGGGAGGTCTTTTAGACAGTAGCTCTACTCGAAGATAAAAGCAGTGGGAGATCTTTTTAACTCAGCAGTTGATATAAGTCTTTTTGTGAAACTTAGGCTTAGAAGCACTTAGTTCTATGTGCATGGGAAAGTAATCAAAGTTAAGCTGGTAAAATTTCTCATGATAAAATTTCACTTTTTTGAGCTGTAGAATTAATAATTGTCTACTATATTTCTTCTAATCAAATATTTGCCTTTTTAGTCTATTCACCTTTGAAGTATATCTAAGTCTGTCAATCAGATAAGTAGTTCTGATTTTAGTCTTAGTTGTGCAGATTTCGTTTCACTGGACCAAAGCAACATCTATGTTCTTTTTAACACTTTACATAGCCCCAGGGTTCCTTAGAGATGCCTTGTGGAATGGGGTTCTGAGTCCTTCTTTTTAGATTCTGTTTTTTTCTCTGATTTATTTGTTGGATTATCCTGTTAGATATTATTTGAAAAAAAAAAAAGCAAAAAGATTCTACTCTGCAGAAAATTTGAGAGCCAAATAAATATTCAACTGCCATTTAATTTAATAGGGTGTTAATCTTAGAATATCTTTTCAGTTTTTATGATCATGTATTTCAAATGATAGAGCACATGGGCCTTGAATCTTGTATTTGAGAGAAGAAAACTGATTATAAATTGAGGAAAATTTTAAGACTTGTTACTACCAAGTAATCAATTTTGAGAGATCGCATATGGTTTTCAAAACAATCATTACTTTTGGAGATTTTACTTTTAATTAAAGGTTCTCCTTTTTTCTTCCTCTGAATAAACTATTATAATATCTTTTAGATAAAGTCCAAAACATCTTTATTAATTGTTCCCATTTTCATTTAGTTCCCTGAACATGTATTGTTCCTTTCAAATGGATGACATATTTTATTATCTTTTGGCCTGTACTACTTAACTAATAGGTTGCAAATCTTGTTTCTTTGAGATTTGCTAAAATTTTTCCCTTTTAGAAAAATTCCCATTTAGCCTATGTTACAGTATGTTCTCAGCATTGATCAAAAAGTTGTTCGGATAATTGGGATATTTTCTTGCTAATTTTACCATCTTCTTTTACCCATTTTGCATAAACTGCCAAATTGATTTTATCCCATGAAGTGACTCCCTATTGTCAGTCAGGTAAAATCCAAAAGTTTCACCTTTTGCAACTATTCGTGTATCATCTAACATAGTAAAAGCAAACAAATTTTATGCTTCACTTATTCTTTAGACTGTTATCTCCCAAGCCAAAAGAATTGATGCTTTTATTTCTTAAAGACAGTTTTGTAAAATTTATAACTAAGGGCAAACTTAGCAAAATAATTATAATCTGTACATATGTGTAGCATAAGTTAAAGTCTCAGTCAACATAAATCTAGTATCTCTAAGGAAGAATAACTATTTTTCATAATTTGCAAGGAGCTAGTCTAGATGTTTCATTAGTTGTTTTTAGGAAAAGATAATTTTTGCTAGGAAACAGTTAAGCATATCAACTTTTAAGCATCAGCCACTTTTCTGGTTGCATCTTTATCCAAATGTCTGTCAATTCTTATAATATTTTTTATTTTATCCCTCTATATCTGTATGCCAAATATTTAAACTATGTATCCACTTCATAGTCCTTAAAGTTTCAATAAAAGTAATCTTTTCCTTCTTTGAATTTTTACCCTCATTAAATTACTTCCCAAAGGTATGTTTTAGAGGGTCATTTCTCAGTGCTCCTGTAGTTATACCTTAGTGATTGATTTGTTTACTGATTTTTGCAACTAATTTATTGAAAAAAAGTAATATATGTACTCATTTTCTTCTCAGCTGTTCTGTATTGAGTTCTTTGTTATGCTGTATCAATAGAATAATTATATACCATACTTGGAAGAATTGAGAAAATAGTCAATCAAATGATTTTGTATTGTTGTTCAGATGGGGAACACTGTTTAAAAAGATTGCACAAGCTTTGCATTGTGTATTGACTGAATAAGTTTGAGTTGTAATAGTCCCCCTTTTATCCATAGTTTAACTTTCTGAAGATTCAGTTAATGGTGATCAACAAGAGTCCAACAATACTATCAAAAATTACAAAAATGAGCAGTTCATAAGTTTTACGTTGTGCACTGTTTTGAGTAGCGTGAAATCTTGTACTGTCCTGCTTTGTCCTATCCTGGATGTAACTCATCTGTGTTCAATGTTTCCATGTTCTTTATGCTACCTGCCTATTAGTCACTTTGCAGCCATCTTGGTTATTGCATGAACTGTCATGGTATTTCTCTGCTTGTGTTAAAGTCATTCAGTTTTACTTAATAATGGCCCTTAAGTATAAGGATAGTGATCCTTGCAATTAATTTCTGTTAAATAGAGCTTCCTTTCAATGAAAAAAGTGAAAGTCCTCAATTTGAGAATGCAAGGAAAAAAATCAAAAGCTGAGATTACTAAACTCTATGGTAAGAATGAATCTTATACATGTGAAATTGTAAAAAAGGAAAATGATTTATTATAGTTTTGCTGTTATTTCTCAAATTTCAAAAGTTATGGACACAGTGCATGTTAAGTGCCTAGTTAGTCACTTCAGTTATATCACTTCATATTACTTACTACAAGAAGGGTGAGTACAGTATGTTCAGTTCAGATATTTCAACAGAGAGGCCATGTTTATATAACTTTTTATTGCAGTATAGTTTTATGATTAGTTTCTTATTAGTTACTTTTGATATCTATTTGCCTAATTTATAAATTAAACCTTATTTGTACAAGAAAGACAAAGTATGTAGAATGTTTTGTGCCATCTGGGATTTTAGGCATCCACTGAGCATCTCAGGACAGATCCCTAGATCCCCTGTGCATGAGGGGGAACTACTGTGTTTACACTTTATGTATGAGTATATCATTTGTTTTGTACATAGATTCTAAACTTAGAGCTAAAATAATGTCTTTATTGTATGTGAATTTTTTCTAATTAATAAGTAAATGGTTTTTAAAAAATTAAATAACTTGGAGTAAAGCAGAATTTATTTCTGACCATTTGGTTAAAGCAGATTGCAGTATAAAAGTAGTTTTGCTCAAAAATGGAAATTGACAGGATGACCTAAGACTTGAAGAGGATCTAAGAATTGAGGTTGATGAATTAAATTTTTTCTACTTGGAAAAAACCCTACTTAATAACATCTAGAAAGTATAATATGTTGATGTTATGTATAAATAAATGACTAGGGTATTACATTCTTCCTTGGTTATAATCCTGTGGTTATAAAGAGAAGAACAAATAAAATAAAACTAAGCTCTTTGCTGTGTGCTAGATTGTTATGATGATAAGAAAGAAGACTTAATGATGCACATTAGGGAATCATTAGAAGTGGGACCATAGTACTTGCCTAGCCTGTGTGAAGCCCGGGGTTTCTGACCTCAGCACTGCAAAAGAAAAACAAGAAAAGAAACTCATCAATTTAAAATGTTTGATTTTACAAATATGTATGGGTAGACTGATTTAATCAGCAGCCAGATTTTAAAACCAATGCTGCAGTAATTAAAAGGTACTTTCATAGCCTCAGCAAATATAAGAAAATAGAAATTATACCATGCATACTATCTGATCACAATGCAGTAAAAGTAGAACTCAGCAACAAAAGTAAAGACAAAAAACATGCAAACAGCTGGAAACCAAATAGCTCATTACTTAATGAACAATGGATCATCGATGAAATAAAAGGGGAAATTAAAAAGTTCCTGGAAGTCAATGAAAATGAAAACACAACCTACCGGAACCTATGGGACACAGCTAAGGAAGTCCTGAGAGGAAAGTTTATAGCCATGAGTGCGTATTAAAAAGACTGAAAGATCCCAAATCAATAACCTAATGATACATCTCAAACTCCTAGAAAAACAAGAACAAGCAAATCCAAAAACAATTAGAAGAAGAGAAATAATAAAAATAAGAGCTGACATCAACAAAATAGAAACCAAAAAAACCATACAAAGAATTAATGAAACAAAAAGTTGGTTCTTTGAAAAAATAAACAAGATCGATAGACCCCTGGCAAACCTGACTAAAATGAGGAGAGAAAAACCCCAAATTAGTAGAATCAGGAATGCAAAAGGGGAGATAACAACAAACACCATGGAAGTCCAGGAAATCATCAGAGACTACTTTGAGAACCTATATTCAAATAAATTTGAAAATCTAAAAGAAATGGACAGATTTCTAGATACATATGATCATCCAAAACTAAAACAAGAGGACATTAATCACCTGAATAGACCTGTAACACAAAATGAAATTGAAGCAGCAATCAAGAGTCTCCCCAAAAAGAAAAGTCCAGGACCTGATGGATTCTCTGCTGAATTCTATCAGACCTTTAAAGAAGAACTGATACCAACCCTCCTTAAACTGTTCCATGAAATAGAAAGGGACGGAAAACTGCCAAACACATTTTATGAAGCCAGTATTACACTTATCCCAAAACCAGGCAAAGACACCTCCAAAAAGGCGAACTATAGGTCAATCTCCTTAATGAACATTGACACAAAAATCCTCAACAAAATAATGGCAAACTGAATTCAACAACACATCAAAAAGATTATTCACCACGACCAGGTAGGCTTCATCCCAGGGAAGCAGGGGTGGTTCAACATACGAAAATCAATAAACGTAATAAACCACATTAACAGAAGCAAAGACAAAAACCACTTGATCATCTCAATAGATGCAGAAAAAGCCTTTGATAAGATCCAATACCACTTCATGATAAAAGGTCTAAGAAAACTAGGAATAGAAGGAAAGTACCTCAACATTATAAAAGCTATATATGACAAACCTACAGCCAGCATTATACATAATGGAGAAAAACTGAAACCATTCCCTCTAAAATCAGGAACCAGACAATGATGCCCACTATCTCCACTCCTATTCAACATAGTACAGGAATTCCTAGCCAGAGCAATTAGGCAAGAAGAAGGAATAAAAGGAATACAAATAGGTAAAGAAACTGTCAAAATATCCCTGTTTGCAGACGACTTGATCCTATACCTTAAAGACCCAAAAAACTCTACTCAGAAGCTTCTAGACATCATCAATAGCTATAGCAAGGTAGCAGGATATAAAATCAACATAGAAAAATCATTAGCATTTCTATACACTAACAATGAGCAAACTGAAAAAGAATGTATGAATACAATTCCATTTACAATAGCCTCAAAAAAAAAATCAAATACCTAGGTGTAACCCTAACAAAAGATGTGAAAGACCTCTACAAGGAAAACTATACACTTCTGAAGAAAGAGATTGAGGAAGACTATAGAAAGTGGAGAGATCTCCCATGCTTATGGATTGGTAGACTCAACATAGTAAAAATGTCTATACTCCCCAAAGTAATCTACATGTTTAATGCAATTCCCATCAAAATTCCAATGACATTCATTAAAGAGATTGAAAAATCTACCGTTAAATTTATATGGAAACACAAGAGGCCATGAATAGCCAAAGCAATACTCAGTCAAAAGAACAATGCAGGAGGTATCACAATACCTAACTTCAAACTATATAACAAAGCAGTAGCAATAAAAACAGCATGGTACTGGCACAAAAACAGACATGAAGACCAGTGGAACAGAATAGAGGACCTAGCTATGAAGCCACACAACTATAACCAACTTGTCTTTGACAAAGGAGCTAAAAATATACGATGGAGAAATACCAGCCTCTTCAACAAAAACTGCTGTGAAACTGGTTAGTAGTTTGCAAAAAACTGAAACTAGATCCATGTATATCACCCTATACCAATATTAACTCAAAATGGATCAAGGATCTTAATATCAGACCACAAACTCTAAATTTGATACAGGAAAGAGTAGGAAATACTCTGGAATTAGTTGGTATAGGTAAGAACTTTCTCAACGAAACCCCAGCAGCACAGCAACTAAGAGATAGCATAGATAAATGGGACCTCATAAAACTAAAAGCTTCTGTTCATCAAAAGAAGTGGTCTCTAAACTGGAGAGAACACCCACAGAGTGGGAGAAAATATTTGCCAACTATACATCAGACAAAGGACTGATAACCAGAATATATAGGGAACTTAAAAAATTAAATTCTCCCAAAAGTAATGAACCAATAAAGAAATGGGCAAGTGAACTAAACAGAACTTTCTCAAAAGAAGAAATTCAAATGGCCACAAAACACATGAAAAAATGCTCAGCATCTCTAGCAATAAAGGAAATGCAAATTAAAACCACGCTAAGATTCCACCTGACCCATTAGAATAGCCATCATCAGCAACACCACCACCAACAGGTGTTGGCGAGGATGCAGGGGAAAAAGGAACCCTCTTACACTGTTGGTGGGAATGTAAACTAGTACAACCACTGTGGAAAAAAATTTGGAGGTTACTTAAAAAGCTAGACATTGATCTGCCATTTGATCCAGCAATACCATTCTTGGGGATATACCCAAAAGACTGTGACACAGGTTACTCCAGAGGCACCTGCACACCCATGTTTATTGCAGCACTATTCACAATAGCCAAGTTATGGAAACAGCCAAGATGCCCCACCACCGATGAATGGATTAAGAAAATGTGGTATCTATACACGATGGAATTTTATGCAGCCATGAAGAAGAACTAAATGTTATCATTCGCTGGTAAATGGATGGAATTGGAGAACATCATTCTGAGTGAGGTTAGCCTGGCCCAAAAGACCAAAAATCGTATGTTCTCCCTTATATGCGGACATTAGATCAAGGGCAAACACAACAATGGGATTGGACTTTGAGCACATGTTAAAAGCGAGAGCACACAAGGGAGGGGTGAGGATAGGTAAGACACCTAAAAAATTAGCTAGCATTTGTTGCCCTCATTGCAGAGAAACTAAAGCAGATACTTTAAAGCAACTGAGGCCAATAGGAGAAGGGGAGCAGGAACTAGAGAAAAGGTTAGATCAAGAAGAATTAACCTAGAAGGTAACACACACACACAGGAAATCAATGTGAGTCAATGCCCTGTATAGCTATCCTTATCTCAACCAGAAAAAACCCTTGTTCCTTCCTATTATTGGTTATACTCTCTCTACAACAAAATTAGAATTAGTTTCTGCTGGGTATTGAGGGGATGGGGGGGAGAGGGAGGGGGCAGAGGAGGTGGGGGCAGGGGGTAGAAATGACCCAAGCCTTGTATGCAGAAATGAATAATAAAATAATAAAAAAAATTAAAAAGTACTTGCATGAACTCCCTCATGTTAATATATAAATTTTATGTGTTTATGCATACCTTACAAAAATATTATTTGCCACACTTCATTTATGCCATATATTATCAATTTTTGGGTACGTTTTAAAAATAAGTTAATGTTTCAGAAGTTACACTCTATCTTAAAATAATTGGCCTTTCAGTATTACCACTGACTAGGCAGAGTCTAGTTTTTATAGTGGGAATTTGTGTTTGCTTCTGTCATTCACCTTAGATACTACCAACCTGAGATCTCTTTTAATTAAGTTATTTGTTGGATGACTTTTGGACTTATCTAGTAGTATGAATTTAGATTGCCATACTTGTGTGGTACTACTAGGTTGTGGTTTAAATTCTGTGACAAAATTTCTATCCCAATCCTTCACCCAGTGCAAAGGGTTAGTTCATGAGTTTTTTTATTCCTATTTATTTGAAGAGCATTTTCTCTTCAGTCTTGCACAGTGATATACCTCTTGGGTCTTCTAGCTTTATGATTACATACAATAATGTGTCATAATTGATAGTGTCTTTGGAAGAAATACAGCATTGCTGTCAACATAAGAAGGTGAAATGACAACTTTATGAATATGAGGCCAATTTAGTTTTGAGTTCTAAAGCCAGTGACTAAAAATGTAAATATTATTATGGAAAAATAACTTTATTTGTGATTTATGTTTCAGATGGAATTTGTACTAGTATAGTATTTAGCCTTAAATATTAACTGTACCTATAATTGTTAAAAGCACAATTTTCGGAAATACTTGAAATAGTTCGGGCATTCCAACAAATTTTCCTTTTTTAGTAACTTTAATAATTTGCCAAGATATTCCATTTTTTTAGTCTTAAGAAAATATTTCCATGAATATAAAAAGCTTAAATTCTGTGTATGACAGCTAAAAATAGAAATATCTATGGAGTATTTCTTTTCTTCCCCTCATTGTGGTCAGGTTAATTGAAGCCACATGCCCACCTTTGAACCAATAATAATTGCCATGAAATGCCATATATTGACTGGCTTTAGTTCTTTTTTTTTTTGATCAACCATGGGGAACTGTAGATCCTGTTGTGGAGGTAACACTGACTTCTAGGTCCCCAAAGGAAAGCTATTTATAAGGAAGAATAGAGTGGCTGCTGAACAGGAATCAGCAGGGTTTTTGCTGTTTTTTTCCATTGTTGTTTTGTTTTGTTTTATTTCAGTTAGGAATCAGTAATAGTACAAGGAAATTTCTTTGTGAAAATTTCATAGATGTGTACAGTGTGCTTAGAAAAGTTAACCTCTCTATTATTGATTATTTTAGTCCCCTATGTCCTCCCCCTTTTCAAATAGTATTTTGGTGGGTTTCATTATGCATCCTTTTTATATATATGTGTTTTTATTTTTTTGAGGTTATTGTGATTGGGATTATTTCTTGTTTTGTTTTTCAGTGTGATCATTGTTGTTATAAAAAAAGCTACTGATATTTGTGTGTTGACTTTGTATCCTGCTATTTTTTCCTTAATTGTTTGTCAGAGGCTCTTGCAGTGACTCAAGTGGTAAGAGTGCCTGCCTAGCAAGCTTTAGCCTTGAGTTCAACCCCCCAGCTGCCAAAAAAATAAGTTTTTATCAGAAGTAGGATTTTTTGGGTGGTCTCTCTAGGGTCTTTGAACACATCATCTACATATAGGGATAATTTGACTTCTTTCTTCCCTATTTAAATCCCATTAATTTCTTTCTCTTGTCTTTTGCTGCTGCTGCTAGGAATTCCAGTACTATATAGAATAAGATTAAGGAAAGTAGATACCAATGTTTCGCATTCCTAACTTTAGAGAAAGTGCTTTCAGTTTTTCCCCATCTAGTACAATGTTGGCTATGGGTTTGTCATATATAGCCTTTATTGTGTTAGGTACACTCCTTCTGTTACTAGTTTCTTTAGAGCATTTCTTATGATTGAATTCTGAATTTTGTGAAAGACTTTTTCTGTATCTATTGAGATGTTCATGTGATTTTTTTTTTGTCCTTGATTCTGTTTATTTGGGGTATTACATTTGCTGATTTGCATGTTGAACCATCTTTGCATGCCTGGAATGAAGCCAACTTGATCATGGTGTGATGTTTATAATGTGTTTTTGAATTTGGCCTGCAGGTATTTTATTGAGCAGGTTTGCATGTGTGCTGAAAAAGGATATTGGCCTATAGTTTACTTTTCTTTCTTTCTTTGTTTCTTTCTCTCTGTCTCCCTCCCCCTCTTCTCTTCCCTCCCTCCCTCCCAGGTTTCTTGTTTGACAATGAGATGTATTTCTTGGAGGCATAAATGGCTGGGTTTTGCTTTTTAATCTGACTCACTACTCTGTTTTTGATTGAAGACTTGACACCATTAATATTCAAGTATTAGTATTAAAAGTTATATAGTATTTCTTATCATTTTGTTGTTTTTGTGATGTTTACTTTTTTCCTATCCCAAATTTCTCATCTACTCATCTAGTGGGGTTTATTCTTCCTCATATTTTCTTAATTGTGTGTATGTTCTTGTCCTTTGTGTAGGATTCCTTTAGGGATCTTCTGCAGTGCTCATTTAGTGCTCATGAATTCCGATAGTTACTGTTTATCTTGGGAAGTTTTCATTCTTCAATTCTGAAGGATAGATTTTCTGGGTGAATTAGTCTAGGTTGACAGTTAATTTCTTCGAGGGCTTGGAATATCATCATTCCATGACCTCCTTGCTTTGAGAGTTTCAGTTGAAAAATCTGCTATTGCTCTGATGGGTTTGTCTTTAAGTGTGATTTGTTGCTACTTTCTTGCAGCTTTCAGTATTCTTTGTTCTGTACATTTAGTGTTTCAGTTATAATATGCGTAGGGTTATTTCTTCCCCAATCTTTCCTGTTTAGTGTTGCGGAAGTTTCCTGTACCTGGATGACCCTCTCTTTCTCAAGATTGGGGAATTTTTCTGCTATTTTTTATTGAATAGGTTATCTATGCCTTTGTTTGTACCTCTTCTCTTTCTTCTGTCCCCATGATTCGTCGGTTTGGTGTTTTAATGGTGTCCCAGAGGTCTTGTGTGTTCTGTTTGTATTTTCTTAGTATTTTTTCCATTGTCTTTCATTGAGTGATCTAATTCCTCTACTTTATCTTTAGTCCCTTCTACTCTGTTTTTGTTTTGTTTGTTATATTCCTAGGCTTTCAATTGAGTTTTATATTTTGGTTATTGGACTTTTTATTTATTTAAATTTAATTTTTTGCAGTACTGGGGTTTGAACTCATGACCTATGCCTCGAGCCACTCTACCAGCTCTTTTTTTGTGATGGGATTTTTCAAGATTGAGTCTCTTAAACTATTTGTCTGAGCTGGCTTCAAACCAAAATCCACCTGATCCCTGCCTCCCGAGTAACTAGGATTACAGATGTGAGCCACCAGTGCCTGGTTTACTGAGCTTTTTATCTCTAAGAGTTTAATTTGATTTTTTTCAAGATTGTTATATCTTTATCGAATTCCTCCTTCATGTTCTGTTTGTTTGAATTTTCTTTGAGTTCATTCAGCTGTTGATTTTTATTCTCTCTGAATTCATTTGGGTAGGATCTTATATTGTAAACTTACTGTTCTTGTCAATTGTCAGGTTAACAAAATCTTCATGTGGCAATATTGGCGTAAAATAGAAGTTCTTGTTAAGGATGTGCGAAGACATGATAAAAGCGAGAGCACACAAAGGAGGTGTGAGGATAGGTAAGACACCTAAAAAATTAGCTAGCATTTGTTGCTCTCAACGCAGAGAAACTAAAGCAGATACAGGCTTATTCTCAGTGAAAACACCATGTTTCCTGACTTTGACAAGTAGAACTTGCAAAACTGTAAACCTTAGAAAGGATGTTTTGAAAAATGAATCTGTCTTCTGAAAACCCAGAAAAGTACTCAAAGGGGTAATGTGGCAATGATTCTTAACCTGCTGTCTTTCAGGAGACAAGTTTTCAGACCTCTAAAGGCAATGAGTCCTTAACCAAATGTATTTTGGTAATTATTCCTAAAACCTGATGCAAACTTTTTAAACAAGCAAAAATGTCAAAAAAAAAAAAAAAGGATGTGTGAAGACACTCAATAGATCATTAACTCTGTGAAACAGGTGGCACATCAAATCAACACTAAAATTTTCACTAGAGCACACCCAGTATTAATCAGAACATAAGGTAGAGCCAAGAGGATAGAGACAGGGCAGGGCTGTGCACACTTTAGGTACTCGTTGAACCCGATGGGAAGGCTATACATAGTACCTGAATACAGATGGGGGAGCATTTAGGAGACAAAAGGACAAGGATGAAAGAAGAGATGAAAAGATGACAAAAACTGGATGCTAGTAGCTCAATCCTGTTATCCTAGCTACTCAAGAGGTGGAGATAAGAAGGATCAAGGTTCGAAGCCAGCCCTGGAAAATAGTTCATGAGACCCTATCTCAAAAAAAATATATCACAAGATAAAAAGGATTGATGAAGTGAGTGGCTCAAGGTGTAGGCCCTGAATTCAAATCCCAGTACTGCAAAAAAAAAAAGAAAGAAAGAAAGAAAGAAAGAAAGAAAAGATGACAGAAGAAATATATGTTTGAAACAAGTACATTAAGTGACGGTTTGGAAGAAAAACTTATTCTTTGATTCTATTATGTAGCATTTAATTAAATCCCCAAATTCTCCTTTCTCTTCAAAAGCCTCCACCATAAATACACACATGCCTCATCCCTGATCTCTTCTTAGAGCTTCATATCTTCCATGAATGGTAATAATAATAATACATAAGGACATTGTAATTTTTAGTGTTTGTATATGTATGTATGTACAAGTGATCATAACATTTTGATAAAGGGCACCTTAACATAAAATAGTTCATATCCAGTGTGTACTAGAATCACAGCCCCAGAATATCTAGTCTAAATAATATATCCAAATATTTAAGGATAATTTAAAATTCTAAATACTTACAGAGATACTTCTGTTCTGAAAAAGAATGTTTAGTAGATAAATATATATTAAAAAATGAAACATACTCCCAACACTGGTTCTGAAACAAGGAAGACTTATTACCAACAGAACAATTGGCATTGTATGGGAAACAATGGATGCTGCTACTGGTGTCTGTCTAATGGGCAGAAGTGAGAGATTCTATAAAATATACAGTGTAGAAGACAGAATAATCTGGTTCAAAGTAGGATGGAAGGGGAAAAGAAGAGAGAGAAGGAAGGAGGGGAGATAAAGGAAAGGGAGGGTTGAAGAAGGTAGCCCCTCTATGGAAACTTAAAAAAGTATGCAAATGTCTAATATGATGGTAATAATACTAATAATGGGACCTCAATGTATTTGGGGGACTGTTGGGGGTAGTGGGATGGGGAGAACAGGAAAGGAAAGAATACTAAGGGGTAAAGAGTTTGGAAGTACATACACACATATACATACATACACAGTACAAAGCAATCCACCAAACACTGTTTGAAAAGGGGGGAAGAGAGATGGGTAATGGGAATATAATGGAGGAGGTAAATTTGTTCAAGGTATGCTGTACAGCATGTGTGGAATTATTACAATGAAATTCCCTTGTATTATTAATGTATGATAAATAAAAAACTTTTAAAAAATATCCAAAAGCTATTAGTCAGAAATTTCTCCTCCCCATTTTAAAGCATTTTTCACCAATTTTGTCCTATCTAATTAGAGTTAGATGAGATTCAGCCTGTTAAAGAAAATCCTGTTATTGTGGGTAGTGATTGTAACTTTATCTTTCAGCTTTCATCATTACATGCAGTAAATTGCTCTCATGCAGATTATTTAATCATAGATAATTTTTTTGAATTATGTTTGCCAGAAAATTATATATTTCTTGGCTCATGTCCTTGGTCTGGCACAGATTTTTCTCCCTCCTGAGCAGGTTGGATTGGATGATGGCTGATATGACCATATTGCCAGTGCAGTGTGGCCATCTAGTCAGTGTCATTGCTATACAGGTATGCTTGCTCTGTTCAGTTTCTCACTGTCTAGGCTCTTCCCGGTATCCATGATCTTTTCCCAGAGGATCAGAGACCTGATTTGTGAATAGTGTTAATGCTTTTTTTCCAGTAGGTCATCATAGATTCCCTTGTTCAATCTCAATTAACCTATGACCACTTTGGCCCATTGACACAGGACTTATACCATGTGGTATCGGTTTGGTAGAGCAAAGATTTTCTGCAGTAGAATTACTGCTAGAATACCTAACATCATTTTCTAGACCTATAAAGATGAAGTTTCATTTTACACACACACACACACACACACACACAATTAAGTTTTCAAGTTCAGTGAAAATCTGCTTAGGATTTTAACCAAAACTTTGATGAATCTGTATTTTATATGTATAAGAAAAGAACCTGGCAACTGAGTATAGGTTTAAGTAAGTCTCTACAGAGATCAGGCTACCAGGAAGCCCTTCCATGGCACTATCCCAAATTAGTGACCTTCAGAATACTAACCTAAATAAGTAATAATTGTTTTAAGCTATTGAGTTTTGTGTTGGTGTATCACATAGCAAGAGTTAGTTGTTATTGGTATGCGATTTATATTCTGTACCCACTGTTGTCTTTTTAAAAATATAATTTTGTATTAGATTAATAATATGAGGGTGGTTCATTTTGGTAATTTCATACATTACACAGATAAACAAGTTCATTCCCTCCATTAAAGTCACATATCCCCACCCCACCCTACCCCAGCCCCTCTTTCAAATACTGTTTCATCGGTTTCATTATACATTGCCACTCTTCACTCTTTAATATCCTTCTCTTTCTCCCTTTTCCCTAATGTTGATCCTCCGAAGAGCACACCCCTTTCACATTCATGTTCCATTATCATTATCACTGTTATCACCATCATTATCCTGTTAGGTCTAGGTTGCACAAATGAGCAAGAACATGTAATATTTGGCCTTTTGAGCTTGACTTGTGTTAGTAAACATGATGATCTGCAGTGCTATTCTTTTTCCTGCAAATGACATAATTTCATTTTCCTTGAGTAATATTCCATGAGTTATGTGCTACATTTTCTTTATCCATTCATTGGTTGTTGGTTGCCTCAGGTCATTCCACAGTTTAGCTATTGTGACTAGAACTACAATACTCATGGGTATACAGTTATCTCTCTTGTGTATTGAGTTACACTCCTTTAGATACTTGCCTAAGAGTGGTATGGAGAGGTCATGAGGTAGGTCTATTTTTAATTTTTTGAGGAACTGCCGTATTGATTTCCACAGTGGTTGTACTACTTTGCATTCCTACCGATAGTGTGTAAGGGTTTTTTTTTAAATACCCTCATCTTCATCAGCCTTTCTTTCTTTTTTTTTTTTTTTGGCACACATTTCCTTTTATTTGCCATCTTTCTAGTTATTCATCTTAATACGCTCTCCTAAGCAGATTATAGGCAGGTTTTGACTTTATTATCCTATTTCAGTTTTTAATAAATAATTTAGTCCCTTTACATTTATTAATAAAACTATGTTTTATCATGTTCTTTATATCATCATTTAAAATTGTTTTTATTGTTACCTTAAAGAAACTTTTACTATGTGCACAAAATGGGATAAAATACTTGCAATTCACATCATAAAAAAAAACCTAATATATAAAGTGTTTCTATAAATCAACAAGGAAAAGCTCAACTACCTATAAAAATGTTATCAGAGAATATGAACAACAATCCTCAAAAATGGAAATATTCAAGCTGGGGGTGTGGCTTAAATGGTAGAGCACCTGCCTAGCAAGTGTGAAGTCCTGAGTTCAAAACTCAGTACTGTAAGGAAATATAGGCCCCAAAAGTGACCACGTGGAGAGGAGTGATCTGGCCAAGAGATTCTTTATTGCCGGGTGGGAGAGGGAGAGATCAGAGAGCCAAGAGAGGGAGAGAGAGAGGGGCAGGGGCTTAATTCATCAGGCTTTCTTGATGATTGCCAGTATGACTGGGGTGAGATAGAATTTTAGTGTAGTTTTGATTTGCATTTTATTATGGCTAAAGATATTGAATATTCTTTTATGTATTTATTAGCCATTTGAATTTCCTCTGAGAATTGTTTAATTCATTTGTCCATTCCACTTATTAATGGGATCATTTGCTCTTCTAGTGTTTAATTTTTGGAGCTCTTTATATCTTCTGGATATTAATACTTTATCCAACGAATAGCTGGCAAAGGTTGTCTCCCATTCAATGGATTGTCTCTTGATTCTGGTAATTATTATTATTTTTTCTAATTTTTTAAATTCATATGTGCATAGAATGCTTGGGTCATTCTCCCCCCTGCCCCCACCCTCTCCCTTACTACCCACTCGGCCTCCTCCCTCTCCCACCCACCCCGTTGATACCTGGCAGAAACTATTTTGTCCTTATCTCTAATTTTGTTGAAGAGAGAGTATAAGCAATAATTGGAAGGAACAAGGGTTTTTGCTAGTTCAGATAAGGATAGCTATGCAGGGAGTTGATTCACATTAATTTCTTGTGCATGTGTGTTACCTTCTAGGTTAATTCTTTTTGATCTAACCTTTTCTCTAGTTCCTGGTCCCCTTCTCCTATTGGCCTCAGTTGCTTTTAAGGTATCTGCTTTAGTTTCTCTGCGTTAAGGGCAACAAATGCTAACTAATTTTTTAGGTGTCTTACCTATCCTCTCTCCTACCTTGTGTGCTAAAGCTTTTATCATGTGCTCAAAGTCCAATCCCCTTGTTGTGTTTGCCCTTGATCTAATGTCCACATATGAGGGAGAACATACGATTTTTGGTCTTTTGGGCCAGGCTAACCTCACTCAGAATGATGTTCTCCAATTCCATCCATTTACCAGCGAATGATAACATTTTGTTCTTCTTCATGGCTGCATAAAATTCCATTGTGTATAGATACCACATTTTCTTAATACATTCGTCGGTGGTGGGGCATCTTGGCTGTTTCCATAACTTGGCTATTGTGAATAGTGCCGCAATAAACATGGGTGTGCAGGTGCCTCTGGAGTAACCTGTGTCACAGTCTTTTGGGTATATCCCCAAGAGTGGTATTGCTGGATCAAATGGTAGATCAATGTTTAGCTTTTTAAGTAGCCTCCAAATTTTTTTCCAGAGTGGTTGTACTAGTTTACATTCCCACCAGCAGTGTAAGAGGGTTCCTTTTTCCCTCAATCCTCGCCAACACCTGTTGTTGGTGGTGTTCCTAATGATGGCTATTCTAACAGGTGTGAGGTGGAATCTTAGTGTGGTTTTAATTTGCATTTTCTTTATTGCTAGAGATGGTGAGCATTTTTCATGTGTTTTTTGGCCATTTGAATTTCTTCTTTTGAGAAAGTTCTGTTTGCTTCACTTGCCCATTTCTTTATTGATTCATTGGTTTTGGGAGAACTTAGTTTTTTAAGTTCCCTATATATTCTGGTTATCAGTCCTTTGTCTGATGTGTAGCTGGCAAATATTTTCTCCCACTCTGTAGGTGTTCTCTTCAGTTTAGAGACCATTTTTTTTGATGAGCAGAAGCTTTTTAGTTTTATGAAGTCACATTTATGCTATCTTTTAGTTGCTGTGCTGCTGGGGTTCCATTGAGAAAGTTCTTACCTATTCCTACTAACTCCAGAGTATTTCCTATTCTTTCCTGTATCAACTTTAGAGTTTGTGGTCTGATATTATGATCCTTGATCCATTTTGAGTTAATCTTGGTATAGGGTGATATACATGGATCTAGTTTCAGTTTTTGCAGGCTGCTAATCAGTTTTTGTTGAAGAGGCTGCTTTATCTACATCGTATATTTTTAGCACCTTTGTCAAAGACAAGTTGGTTATAGTTGTTTGGCTTCATATCTGGGTCCTCTATTCTGTTCCACTGGTCTTCATGTCTGTTTTTGTGCCAGTACCATGCTGTTTTTATTGTTATTGCTTTGTAATATAGTTTGAAGTCAGTTATTGTGATATCTCCAGCATTGTTCTTTTGACTGAGTATTGCTTTGGCTATTCGTGGCCTCTTGTATTTCCATATAAATTTCACGGTAGTTTTTTCAGTCTCTTTAATGAATGTCATTGGAATTTTGATGGGAATTGCATTAAACATGTAGATTACTTTTGGGAGTATAGACATTTTTACTATGTTGATTCTACCAATCCATGAGCATGGGAGATCTCTCCACTTTCTATAGTGTTCCTCAATCTCTTTCTTCAGAAGTGTATAGTTTTCCTTGTAGAGGTCATTCACATCTTTTGTTAGGTTTACACCTAAGTATTTGATTTTTTTTTGAAGCTATTGCAAATGGAATTGTTTTCATACATTGTTTTTCAGTTTGTCATTGTTAGTGTAGGGTTCTAACTTTATTGTCTTATGCAACTTACGATACGTAGCTTATAACTATGTAACTGTAGTCATTTCACTTTTTCTGTTTGTATTATTTGACTGTATGATTTCACCACTGTGTTTTTCCCCTCAGCCATTATTTAGAATATTTACATTTTAAAACTATTAAAAATAATTCTTTTATGAACATTCATATATTTGTCTTCTTAGATACATGTTCGAGACTTTTAATCAATTTTTGTGGCTAGGTTTTAAGAAACTAGATTTATGAGTTAGGAAATATTTTTTAGAATATGATACAATTTGTCATTGTTCATTTAATCAAGTTTGTATTGACTGAACTGATGCTCTTACCTGTACCACACAATTGTCATTTTATTGTTTTCTGATAGTGGTAAAATTTGGACCATAAGACTTCTTATGTACCTGACATAAAATTTCTCTATTTGGTAAAAAGACCGTTTTATGTTCTTATGTTTTTTAACTTGTTAACAAAATAAACCCTATTTCTAGCTCATGGTTAGCACATGACATTTTTGATTATAGATGAAATCAAGATTGCTAAATAAAGCAATCATGAAAATAAACTTTTCAGTTAACATGCAAAAATTATTTGTTTTACCTCTGCATTGCTAAACTCCATGGACATAAACTAGACAATGCTCTTTTCCCTTTTGAACCATTTGACGTAACTCTCCATTCTAAAAGTCAAATGAGAATTAGGCTTGGCATTAACATTTTTGGACATATCATTTTATGTTCTTGAAATAAAAAATTGTGATCATTGTGATCTATTTCTTATTGTGAGGAACCTCCTAACAAATGTCCTTGTTTTTCAGATATACAGAGTACTTTATTCTTTAGTACTTATTATTTGTGCTTCCTCCTTCCCATAATTCTGATAAAATGTTAATATGTAATAATGTAAATTTTTATGATGCACATGAGATTGAATGAAAGGTGTTTTTTTTTGTAGCTTGAAAACTTTATGCCAAATACCTATCTTTGAATACTATTTTGAGAAAACTTGTAATACTCAGTGGATGCCAATTTTTCGTACCTGAAATGGATTATTTTTTGCCTCTTGAAAAGGAGAACAGAAGTTAATTTTTATGGGACGTGAGATACTTTTCATATTTGAATGTTGCATGCTCTTTTTTACTTTTTGTTACTACTCATAGTAATAATTCCTTGGTGTAGGTGTAATTCAGTATCTTCTGTGAATAACCCTAACACAAATGCAGAATCTGTCATGGAGAAAATGAAATTATAGAATAATAGGTATTAGATAATTAAGTGTCAGATAAAACACAAAATTTGTAGTTAAATTTGAGTTTTAGATAAGTAGCAAACAATGTTTGCGACATCCTTACATTAAAAATGTATTTATTGTCTATCTGAAATTCAAGTTTTACTGAGCATTTGTTCTTTTAATTCCTAAATGTGACAACCCTAAATAATCCAATTTTTTTTAAAAATATAATTGTGGATACCTACTTTTCTATACTTAATGAAAATGCAGTGGATATTTGTGGATACTGTTTCTTGTGAGTAGATGGGAGGAGGGAGTATTTTAAATGCTTGACTTAAGTAACTTCAACATTTTTGTTATAGAGGTAAATGTATGGTAAATAGCAAAAAAAGTATTACAATATCTGATAACTCTCATAAACGTTATGAGGTCCAGTAATTACATAAGTAAATACAAAATTGTAATACGTATCCAGAAGAAATATCCATAAATGCTATGAGATTATACTGTTGGAAGTTTGACTGATTTAGAAGTTCATAGAAGTTTTCTTTTTTTCTCCTCCACCCCTATGGCTAAGGAGAGTGAAGCCAGAACCTTGTACATGCTAACTACATGCTTTACCCACTGTGTTACATTCCCAGGCCCACAGAAAGTCTTGAAGAAGTGAAGTTTAAGTTTAGATGTGAAGGAGTAAATGTGGGTATAAATTAGGCAAAGAGGATAGTTTTTATGACAGACTGAAAATGAGAAGAAATATGGTGAGGAGGAAGAACTCACAGCAGTCAGAGCATCCGGAGGGTTTCTGCTAGGTTAAGCTGCAAAGAAGCACGCTGTTGAAACACATGCTCTCTGTGTAAGATGTCAAGTTTTCTTCCATAAAGCAAGGAGAAACCAATGAAAGGGACCATATGGGTGATGCTAACAGGATCAGTTTGTTGTTTTGAAAAGATCATTTTGGATGCTGTGTAGAGAACTGGTGTGATGGAATGGTGTATGCATGAGTATGTGATTATTGGTAGACCAATACAGAGGACTATATTAGTCTGTGAGGGAGAAATAGGAGTTTAATATTGGTGGAGAGGTTAGAGATGGACAAGAGGAGACAAAGTTATTTAAGAAGTAAAATTTACAAAATTTACTGATGCTAATATATGGCACCACCATGTGAAAAGTATTAAAGATAACATCTGAATTTCTGATTTATACAGTAGATGCAATTAAAATGATAAAGCTAACGAAAAAATTGCCTGAAAGAGGTTATTTTAAACTTATCACCCCCATCCTCCTTTTGGCTGTGTAGGGGTTTAAACTCAGGCCTTTGTGCTTATTAGACAGTTGCTTTACTGTTTGAACCACACCTCTAGCCCAACACTAACCCTTTACTATTACCTTTTTGGCCACCTAGTTCCTGGAGAGAGAGAGAGAGAGAGAGAGAGAGAGAGAGAGAGAGAGAGAGAGAGAGAGAGAGAGAGAGAGAGAGAGAACAAATGGCAATCTGTTTCTGGAATCCTGTTTTAGTCTGGAAAATACTGCCTGAACTTTATAGACTTAGGTCAAACATTGTCTCAAAATGTGACTACCCCCCATGTTAGCAATTTTATTGGTCAAATTTTCTATAAATTTGCCAAGCATTTTATTTATATTTATGTGACATCTTACTTGTACTATTAATAAATTATTAGTATTAGAATTAGATATAATCTAACTAGTATATCACTACACTATTTATATTATTTTTGGCTGCACTGGGGTTTGAAATTAGGTCATTCTGATTCTATCCAGGCATTCTACTGGTTGAACCAAGCTTCAAACCCTTTTTTGCTCTACTTACATCATGTCATATAACTTTTTGCTCATGCTAGTCTGAATTGCATCTTCCTGTTTTCCCACCATATCTGGTTTGGCAGGCATGTTCCACCACACCCAGCTTTTTTCCTTTGAGATGGGGATCTCACAAACTTTACTGGCCCAGGCTCGCCTGGAATCTTGATCCTCCCAATCTCAGCATCCCAAGTAGCTAGGATTAAAGGTATGAGCCACCAGCTCCTGGCTTTATCTGTCTTTCATAAAACATTATGTATTCTTTAATTACTTGCTTAAGTAAGTATTCCCTTTAATAAAAGTGAGTTTTCAAACAAAAATCCTGTATTTTGAATATTCAACAAATTCTCTCCAGAAATGATGGATAATCAGGTAAATAAGTCAACAAATACCTTAATATTTCAAAGGGACAATAGACACATGCATATCATACTGCAAGTCAGTACGGTTAATATTATAAGAGATGAGTGCTCTCTGCAGTATAGATGTAGGCAGTGCTCTCAGGAGAATGGATTTCATTTTATCTTTATAGAGGAGCTCATGTGATATTAACTCATTCCAGAGTAAGTTTATAATTCATCACACTTTTGTTATCTCACATGGACTTTTTAAAAACCATCTTCCTGTGAAATTGTAGCATTCCAATGCATTTATAGAGGAAATGATTAGATGTTAACAAATGGGTCCACTCTATACTATAAAGCTTCTGACATTATTTACATCAACAGATAGACTATAGGCAGTCCTTCCTTAAATGCTTTTCCCCCCAAATTAAAATGAAATATAATTTCAATGTATAAACCTTGACCATTACTCTTGTTACTTGTAGCAGGTATATATTACACAAATGAGATGACCTCATCCATTGTCTTATCTGGAGTTTTATTCTTTATTTTCAGCCTTGGTTTGTTTCTGCAGCCTTTTTACTGAGCACAGGGATCTTTTAGTTCATAATTAGCTTCATAATTTATTAGAAAAGGAGGAGCAATCAGAATGAAGCTAAATTTTAAAAATTAAAGTAAATACATATATGACCAGGAAAATTTGAGCTTTCTCTAACAAGGAAACATAGAATAGCCTTTTATGCTATTGGAGAATGAATTATTTTTTTCTATTAAGAAATTCCAAAAGACAAATTCTAAAAATCTTCAGCAATAACAGCATAAATTTATTAAATGTTTTGCCTTTAGATCTTAAGTTCTAATGAACGAAAGAAAAAAAAGAAACATCCGTTCCGACAGTCACATATTTATGAGTTATGAAAAATAACTGATAAAAAGAGAAAGCCGGGGCTGTCAGAGTGGCTCAAGTGGTAGAGCACCTGCCTAGCAAGCCTAGCAAGTGTGTGGCTGAGTTCAAACCCCTGATCCCCCTCAGGAAAAAAAGAAGAAAAAGCTATTCTATTGACTTTATTTTAAGGAATATTGCATGACAGATGCTTATGTTGTAAAGCTTTTATCCATTTGAAGTTAAAAGAAAAACCTCAGTATTCTAATCTGTTGACAGGGTAAAGCAGTATAAAATGAGAGAATAAAGTATTAATATCAGGCTAATAGAAATTGATTCATCAATTTTAAAGGTAGCCTACCGTAAGTATAAATTGAACTGCTGACTTGATGAGCTACATTCATAGTATAGAAGACAAACTTTCTTTAATATAAAACAAAATGAAAAATTGAATTCAACTCATCACTTGTTTAAGAAAAGATAGCAGATTGAGTGTGGTGGTTTCACACCTGTGATTCTAGTTTAACGGAGAGGGGGATATTGGGAGGATTGCAGTTTGAGGCCATCTCAAATCATTAGCTGGGCATGGTGGCATGTCCCCGTGATCTCATCTATGTGGGATGGTGTATTTAGGAGGATCGCAGTATGAGTCCAGCCCTAGACAAAAGCATGAGACCCTGCCTGAAAAATAACAGAAGCTAAAAAAGGCTAAATAGCATGGCTCAAAAAAAAAAAAAAAAGGTAGCATTCTTGATACTGCTTTTCATCATTTCATTTACATGACCATGAGTGATCTCGAAAGTTTTTTTCCCCCTTAAATGACTGGACATTTTTCTAGACAAGTTCTGGATTCTGTCTACGCACACACATTTCAAGGGGGTCAGTACTTGGGGCCTTTCATTTGCTAGGCAGGTACTCTACTACTTGAGCCATGCCCCCAGCCCTTTTTTAAACTTTAGATTTTTTCAGATAGGGTCTTCTTTTATGCCTGGGCAGGCCTGGACTATGAGCCTCCTATTTACATGTACATATCCCACATAATTGGGATGACAGGTGCATGTTACCATGCCAGCATTTTTTAGTTGAGATAGGGGTGTCAGTGTTTGCCCAGGCTGGTCTCAAACTGTGGTCCTTCCTCTGTCCACCTCCCAAGTAACTAGGATTATGGCATTGAACCACGTTTCCTGATTCTGTATTCTTGGTGAGGACTCTTCACTGATTTTTAGCAATAAAACAATTATGAACTTTAAGAGTACATAGTGTTATTTTGTAATATTATCTTTGATTTTATGTGATTGTTTTTTCATTCTGAAAGGCTTTATTTTTTAGCATATAGGTGTGTTACTTACAATTAAATATGTTTGTATTGATGTTCAGAATTATTAGATCAATGATTAAGAAAATAACCTGCTGTGTTACTCTTATTTCTATGAGAACATAAAATTTGACTTAAGTTACTTCAACTCCCATTTTTGTTTCGTATTTTTAGAACATGCCATAACTACCATAGAACAACATATGTTTAGGGGAATCAAAATAGCAGTGCAGTTTGCTTTTAGAGACTTGGATAATATTGGGAAACATTTGGTTGAAAAATAAGTTACAATTCATTTTTTTTTCTTTTTTGGTGGTATAGGGGTCTAGTGTTTGCAAGCCAGGCACTCTGCTACTTGAGCAACGCCTCCAGCCCTTTCTGTATGGTTGTTTTAGAAAGTGAGTCTCATGTTTATGCAGAGGCCCAACTGTACCATAGTCCTCCTATTTAAGCTTTCTTTGTGGCTGGAATGACAGAAGTATACTATCATACCCTGCTTTTTATTGGTTGAGATGGGATCCTGTGAACTTTTTTGCCAGGGCTGTCCTGAAATGACAATCCTCCTGATTTCTGTCTCTCCAGTTGCTAGGATTACAGGCCTGAGCCAGTGTGCCTACCTCAATTGTCATTGTTAATGTCACTAATATGGCTCTTAGATTAAATCATTATTGTGAGCTTGCTACTCCAGGCATTTTTCTTTTTTAATTTCACATTCTGTGTTTTTTTTTTTTTTTACAACTTTATTAGTATATGTTGGGTTTGTGGGGGGGTCATTGTGACACTAACTTATGTGATTACAGTGTATCTTCAATTCACCCCCTCTGCCATTCTCCCTTATTCCCTGTCACCCCAGTAGTGTTTTTTTGTTTTGTTTTTTGTTTGTGGAGGGGAATATTGGGTTTTGAACTCAGGATCTCATGCTCACGCTTGCTAGGCAGGTGCTCTACCATTTGAACACTTCGCCACCCAAATTTTGTGCTTTCTAAACAACAGAAAAGAAATATTTCAGGATACACAGAAATGAAATTTAAACTAAAATTGGCTACTTCATCAGATTACTAAGAGTGTTTTTAGTTTTCTATATGTTTTTAGTGTGTTCACATGCTAGGAATTTGAGTATCTTTAAATATTTGTTTCAAAACTATGTAAAAATTTGCCTATATTCAGAAAACTTGTCAAAGTTGATTTGTAAGTAGGAATTGCCTATTACAGTTTAGGTTCTTTTTAGAAATTTCTTCTATAGGACAAATCATATTATTTAGAAATCTGTTAGTTGTACAAAGGTCTTTTTGTTGTTTGTATCCAGAATTAAAGTTCTTAAAGTACCAAGAATGCAAGCAAAGTCAGTAGTCTTGAAACAGAAATCCAACTTTGATTTGAACAGTGTTCACAGTGTTTAGTAAGCTAGGCAGAGAAAAAGAAGGGGGAGAAAGAGAACGGGAGAGTAAGTGGTGGAAGAGTGCTAGCTATGATTCTTAGAAGCAGAGGTCCTGAAAGAGGTCACAGAGTTTTACATTCATTGCTGTTGTTTGTTGGAGGGTCTTATTTCCCTTACATATTTGGGCACTGGGAAAATGTTAAGAACTAGTGGATCACTTAAACTCTAATTAGTGTCTCTGGTTCCAGACTTGCTCTGCTGTATTTTTTGCATCTCACAGCAATTTTCCCTCTTTAATTCCCCTATTAAATCCCAACTGCTTTTCTTAGTTTGAGAATCTTCTGCCTATTTGAACTCATCTATTTTTTCTACAACTGGTAATCACAATCTGCAAAACTTTATGTTTGATTTTTCTCTGGACCTAGAGAATGTTACAGTTGGTATTCACCCTGAGGGTTTGATGAATCTCATTTTAGGCCACATCTAAATCACAGCAGTGGTCTACCCAGATGTTTTGAGAGGATATTAGCACCACCTTGTGGTGCCTCCTGTACTCTGCCATTATTATACAGATACTGTTAATCAGGAAAGGAAAAGTAGGGAAGAGCTCAATTAAAAACTTATATTTTGAAAGCATATGCAAGTTTTGATCTTTGGATACTTGTTATTATTGAATACTTAATATTTCCATAGATTTAAAATTTAAAGTCTTGCTTATTGTGATTATTTAAATGCTTCAGCTTTTTAGTTATACTTACTAAGATAGCTTTTTCCTTTCTTTTACAAAAAAGTTTTTTTGATGCTGGGATTGAATCCAGGTCTTCATGAATGTTAGGCAAGTATTCTACCATTGAACTACACCCTCGGGTGTCCCAGATATCTTTTTAAAGTATAGAAATAGTATTTCAGACTATTCTAGTAAGTATTAGTTTGTTTTGCTCTAAATTATATAAGGTTATTATAAAATCAGTCATTTAATCTTAAAATTATTTTAGTAATTAACATGTAAGTATGGTATAGTTATTGAATTTTTGTCTTGACTAGTATTGTAAAAATGCATAAATTGATTTAAAACATAGGTCTTGGTCAGCTTTCTTAAAATACTTTTAGTATTTAACAGATTTTTATAATCATAAAATAACTGATTTTAAAAGTCACTTTTTATAAAAGTCAAGATATTAATTTTTTCCAAGGTTTTATGTTATACTTTTATATTTTTGACATTTGGTTCCTTTATATTATTCTCCATTAGAGTACTTTCAGATACTTCTAATTTGGCTTGAAATCAAAATATCCTATTCAAGATTGTTCTGTGTAATTTTTTAAAACAGCAATATTAGTTAATATTAGGCTATTAACTCTAGGAAGTACAAGTAGTATAGGCATCATAATGGAAGATACTCTATTTTTAATATTTTAAAGGAAAAATATACTAAATGAGTCCTTTGCGTAATTAAAGCATCCACAAGTGTCTTAAAAGAAATTCAAGCTTCCAGTTTACTGTATTTGTCTACCTTGAATATTCATGATAAAATTAAAGAACAACTGAAATGTAGACTTAAATAGAAGTAAGTCTAGTTCAATATATGAGGCAAACACATAGTAGTTATACAGTTAGTAGTGTTCCCATCCTAACTGAAAGCGATGGCCACTAGATTATGAATCATCGTGCAGCAAAAATCATGAATTACTTGATAACAGAGAAACCACTGTTTTTTCCTGCTGAAAACATTAAATTATAAACTTGAAGATGTCTTAATTTGTGTAACTTTATGTTGTTTTCAGATTATTCATGAATATATACCATCTTGAGTATGCTTTGCTGCCACAAATAAAAGGTGGCAAAGATAGTCTTTTACATAACTGAGAAAAATTGTGAGTTTTTCATTCATTCAGTGAGTGGTACCACTGAATGAAGCAAAGTGATTAACAGTGGGAACCAATTTTAATAGACAGAGTAAATGCTAAGGTTTTTTTTTTTTTTGTATCCCTTCCTCTGAAGGTGATGATCTTGATTTCTATAAATAGTATGTTTACTCTTGTATCATTATACATATCATTATGGGAAATTACTCTCTTTTGAGGGAACTCACTCTTAATTCTTTTGTTCTCTATTTTCTTATACCAGGCAGTCGTGCTTATGCTCACAGGCTTTGGGAGAAATAGTATTGGGATTGGCTTGCTGGCTTTGGCAAATTTCAACAAGTTACCATTTCCCACTAATCCTTAGTTTACTCATCTGTAAAATGAAGATGATAATACCTGGCATGTAACGGTCAGCACCTAGTCAATAATGGCTATTATCACCAGAAGAGAACTTTAGAGGCATGTTCCCAGAGTTCTATTGGAAAGTTCACTATACATTCAGCTATATTATTGAGGAATTGGTAGGCATTCATTCTCTCACAGTATTTAGGCAAAAAACCCATACATTTTCTTGTATCGGGTTGAGATTTCTTTCTTTTTTTTTTTTTTTACAATAACTAGATAATAAATCTTTTAGGTTTTTGTGGTTTCGGTTACAACTACTCAACTATGCTGTTTTACGTGATCGGCAGCCACAGGTCCTATGTAAATGAATGAATGTGGCAGCATTGTAAAAAATTTTATCTCTAGACATTAATTTGAACCTGCTATGATTTTCACAAGTTATACAGTTTTATTATTTTGCTTATTTTCATCTATTTAAAAAATGTAAAAATTATTCCGAATTTGTAATCTCTATAAAAATTGATGGTAAACCGATTTTGTCTTGTAAGTTATGGTTTGCTGTTCCTTTTCTCAGAGTTAAACCATGTGAAATTAAGAGAGCAAAAAATACAAGTGAGCATCAGAGAACGTATCTCCATTAATACAGAATAACAGAAATGTGCTTCTGGTGCATTTTGATTAAGATAATTTTTATGAAAAAATGTCATCTGAAATTTGTCATCTTGGTTCTTTAGGTTATTAGACAAATTAGTTTCCCACCTTGGTAGTGGATGACTATTGTGTAGAATTATTCTACCCAGTTACCAGCAGTTGGGATAGTATAGTTCTCTGCCAACTGTCATAAAGACATAAGTAAATGGAGAAAATGTGTGCTGTTTGGTATGGCTCCCTTTAGGCATATACGTAGAAGCCAGTATCCTCAAGGACCTCCTTACAAAGGCTACCTTCTTATGTAAAATATACCCTTCCATTCCCTATCATTTTAACCCTACCAGGTTTTCATTTTTTGAATGTGCTTATCAGAGCACTGACTCCCCCTTCCCCCCTGCCGCCATGACACTGAAACTTTCTTCATGACTCCTATATATATGTTTCTGAGGATTGGTTACCTTAGCTGTGTAATTAAATAAACTTTTGGTGCAGGTACATGACACCTGTAGTCATAGGAAATCTAAACACACAACTGTTCTTAAGTCTCTATATAATTTCATCAAATTAACAGAGCTTTTAGAGAAAATAGGGTTAGAAGCAGTTACCATTCAAAACATATGGAACTTTATAACCAGGGTACTAATAAAACAAAAATAATAATGTAGTAAAAAAAATACCACCATCATATTTTCTCTGGTGATCCTAACTAGCATCATTGTTAGTATCTATCATATAGTTCTGCAATCCATAATTTGTTTGAGGTGTAGATTCTTGAGGGTTTTAAGAGTGATCACTTTCAACAGATAAAAAAATACGAACCAGTGTGTAACTTTTTTTTTTTATCACTTCGCCTTAAAACATCTTAGCATCTTATTCATCTGCACTCTGTCAGCTTAACATGTTTAAATGCAGTGATTTTTTTTTCATTGTTGTGCTGGGTGGGCATTTGTAAATGTACATTGTGGCATTTACAAAAGTTCTTACAATGTATCAAATATAGCATATTTGAATTCACCCCCTCTACCATTCTCCTTTATTTCTTCTTCCCCCCAACCCCCGGAAGAGGTCAACAGGTATAATTTTTTCATGTGTATGCATGTGTACATAGTATTTGTTCTAATTAGTCACTACTTTCATGAAAGGAAAGCTTTTCTGTGGGATTTATTTTTACGCTTTTTCCTAGGATCATCATATATTGCAAAGGATTTCTTCTCTTCAGTTGTGATAAAGCTGTTAGCTTCAATATATGCTGAGAAAAATTGCATCGGATCCAGTAACATTTGGGTTATAAATATCAACTGACCATGTTGCCCTATGTACCTGTTCAGCTAACTTGACTTGAAGAAATATGACTTCTGGTATAAAATTTTGTTTAAATTTAGGCTTTTAGCTCAAAATAAATAGATATTGAATTGTATTTTATTCTGATTCCAAAATAGAAAATGCTATCAGTTTTTTTTAAAGAAAAACTTTATTATAATAAACATCATGGCCTATTGCTTAGTGTTAGAAGACAGAAAATGATATGAATGGAGGTAAAGCTAAGGAAAGACATGAACTAAAATGACTTCCAGTAAAAGTTGGTAGAAAAGGGAAGAAATAAGATTTAGCACTTAAGGGATGCAGCGAGAAGAGTATATTTTCCTGAATTACATATTTTATAGACAGCCATTAGTGCATACTAGAGGAGAGAGAACTTTTTTGTGGAGGATTTTAGAACAAAGGTTATAAGTGCATATTATTGTAGCCAAATAGACCCAATTTTGAATCCTATTCTCTGAGCTTATTAGCTTTTTTGATCTTAGACATGTTACTTTGTTTTTCTGTGGACCCGTTTTAATATCCATAAAGGCTTTGAGTATAATTCACTTCCTTGAATTGTTTTTAAAAGTAATGAGATAAAGCCCTGAAGTATTTAGAGTAGTACCTAGCATATTAAATGTGCTGTTATTCTTGTTTTGCAACCTGAAGGAAGATCATAAGGACCACTACTCTTAAAACCTCTACTCCTTCCCCATTTTTTGCATTTAGATATAGTGATAACAACAGCTATTTAAGGTGTGATCATTATGTCCCAGGCAACAGCTCTTTGGGGTCAGAAAAACACATAGTATCTATAGCTTGTTCCACTGTTAATTTCATGACCACTACCCTAAAAGTTATTGGTAAGCATCCTCTGTTTCCCTAATTCACCCTGCCTACTCAAAGTATGTTCACTTTGGAGCAGAGAATCTGAGCATCTTGTTAGAAATGTACTATCTAAAGCTACACTTCAGAATGCTAGAATCACAAGCTGCATTTTAGTAAGATTTCCCTGTTGATTCATATGTGCATTTAAGTTTGAAAAGTAGTGGCCTAAATCACTTTTTCTCACTTTATTTTCTCTTCAGACCTTCACTCATCCTTATCTTTAAGTTCTTTCAAACCCATTTCATGGATGATAGTCTTGCTTCTTACTTCTCTGAAAACACTTAAGCAATGAGAAGACATCCTAATATACTCACACAAACACCATTCATTGTCCCAGTGTTCTGCCTTCCTAATTGTTCCTTTAGATGGAACTGCCATGCATCTGCTTAAACATTGTATCCCATCTCTTCTATCTACTCAAGGACATCACTCCAGTAAATCTGTACTTACCCTTTTGTATCATCTGTGTTTCTGTCTCTTCTGGGTCATTCCTTGGAGCTATAAGTTTGCTGTATTTTTCTCCTGTCTCAAAAAACCAAATCTCACTCTCCCCTCAATAGGTACTCCCACATTTCTTTACTCTGTTTGCTTAAAAACTTCTCAAAAGAATTATCTATTCTCATGTCTCCATCTCTTTTATGTCTGAACAAATTGTAACCAGTCTTTTGCTCCCTTATTCTGTTGAAATTGCTCTTGTCCAAGTTACAAAGGACCTAAATGTATTCAATTTGTAGTTCTCTGTCCTAATTTTGTCTGTATGACAGCAGTAATTGACAAAGTTGATCTTTTCTCTTCTTTGAAACCCTCTTCTATTTGCTTTTTCTCATGACTTTCCCTCTACATGTCTGGGTAATTCTCAGTCTTTTGGTGGTACTGGCATTTGAACTTGGTGCCTTGCACTTTTAGGCATGCCCTCTACCATTTGAGACATGCCTCTAGCTTTAGTTGTTTTTCAGGCAAGGTCTTGTGCCTTTTGCTTGGGCCAGCCTTGGACTGTGATTTGCCTACCTGTTCCCCCCATGTAGCTGGGATTACAGATGTGAGCCACCACTATATACTACTGTTTCTGTCCTGGTTTGTGACACTATCACATTTCGTTGAATTATATTCCCTGTCTTTCATCCTCACATCCCCCTCATGTGCCCCCCCCCATGCCTCATTCTCATGCTCAGTGTACCAGTTAGAGTGATCCTCTCAAAAGGAGTGATACTCTTATCACTCCTTTGCTCAAAGCCACCCAGTGGCTCCATGTTTTGCCTCAGGTACAAGTTAGAGTCTTCTTTTTTTTTTTTTTTTTGAGGAAGGTTTTATTTTATTTTTCTTTATTCATTTACTTATATGTGCATACATTGTTTGGGCCATTTCTCCTCCTGCTCCTAGCCCTCTCTCCTCTCCCCCAACTCCCTTGCTACAGGCAGAACATGTACTGCCCTTTTCTCCAATTTTGTTGAGTGGACATAAACACTAATAAGAAAGACATAGCGTTTTTGCTGGTTGGGATAAGGATAAGCTAGAGTCTTTACAATTTTCTTCATGACTCTATAATGGTCACTTTGTGTTTCTGGCATAGACAATTTTACTGAAATATCAAATAATTTTAAATTTTTTTCTAAGTAATGTTTGATACTGTCAACTTAACAGGATAGACCTAAAATCAAAAGCTCAATCATTACCTAAGTATGTTATATTTGGAAAATGCTAGTATATAGATGTGTATTTTGTCCCCAAGGATTGTTGTTTCAAGTCAGAGTGGTAAAGATTATTTTATTTTAGATAAAATAATTTTTCCATAAAATAAAATTGTTTTGTTTTTTCTCAAGTAGAAAAATTTAAATTCAAGATTCATGAAGGAACCATGTATCTAATAACACTCATTTAAAAATTTATCAGCATATAATAGTTGTACACAGGGGATACATTGTGACATTTACATATGTACTTAAAATATATATTAATTAGATTCACCCACTCCATTGTTCTCCTTCACCCCCTTCCTCCCCTTCCAGAACGATTTCAACAGTTGTCAAAATACATCATCATATCACCCCCCTTTACTCTCTCCTTTTGCCCTCCCCCTTTTTTTGCCCTCCCTCTTCCCATTGGTATCCACCCCCAGACAGGATAGAAATAGCAATCATTTGTAACTGTGTTGCAGAGGGTGAGCTGCTCAATTTCGAGTGCTCTTTAGAAAATTCTAAGAAGATAAATGTTTTATTGTACTCAATGACTGTGTTTACTAAGTTCCTTTAAAAAAATTACACAAAGAAAAAATTTAAGTAGAAAGTACACATTAGTATAAGTGAATACCTGTATATTCTTAGTCTGAATAATTGTTAACATTTTACCTTGTGTTTCATCAATTTATGTTTGCTTAGCTGTCTTAGAGGAAATTGTATACATCATGACATTTCAACTGTAAGTACTTGTATGCATATTATATTAAGCATGATATTTCTCATTTAATAATTCTATTGTATTAGACAAAGTCAATATTATATTTATCATCTCATACCCACTCCATATTGAAATGTTTCTCCTTCTCCTCAAAATGTCATTTAAAGCCTATTTATTTAAACTAAGATCAAATCAAGGAATCAAGAATCATCTCTTGAGTATTGGAGGGATTCATCTTCTGGATTTGTTTAATTTTATCCTGATTGTGTTTAATCTGTTCCTCTCTCTGTTCCTCTTATTCCGTTTATTTGCTATAAATTAGAATTAAGATCTAAAGGCAAGAATAAATTCAAGTTAAAGTTTTCTCCTTAGAATACTGTATAGGTGATGCTGTGTACTTAATATTACATCCTCTGTGCTGGTACATGTGTTTGGTTATTCATCTATTCATGTTAATATTATTGCTAACATAAGAATACATTTTAACATTACATTTTAAGATTTTTTTTTGCTTTAAAATCTGCATGTAATCTTATGGGTATGTGGTTTGAATGTGAAATTCAGCACTGACTTTTCACAAATGGTATTATCCATTATTATCTTTCCCTAAATAATTTCATTAGGACATTTATCTTTCATTGAATTATTGTCATTTTTAAAAATGGTGTTATTGTCTAGAAATATGTAGGCATCAAAGCAGCCAGACTCACATTTACCATTCTGAAAATTTGTTAGACTTTATTTCCATTATCCACCTTTTCAGCAACTTTATCCTTCTTAGCTTCTGTCTTAGTGATAGTAGACAGACTCTCTCCTCATCATTATTTTGGTTTCCTATTATATAAACCCAGGATAAATGTGCTCAATTTTAACTTTTATATTGTCTTTAACATGAATTCCTAGATTCTGTCAGTTCTGCCTGTAGTAATAAAAATTTCTTTCAATTATTGCAGTATCACTCCAACATTTCTAACTGAATGCTTCCGTGGGTGCATGACTTCTAGTAATCACTCAAAAGATAATTGCTATTCTTATTCCTGTCACACTATAACCTGTGTACACTCATGTTTAGCGTACTGTAATAGGATCTGTTTCTTCCTCTTTGGTCCTCTAGTTTTCTTTTGTTCCAATCAGTTCTACATGCAGTATGGTTAAGTAATTGAGTGCTTGAAAATTTTAAGACTCAGTTTATTCTTTGTTCTTTGGAGAATAGTAATATCCTTTGGTAATTACTGTATTTGTTGACACCCTCTATAAAACCTCCTTGAATGACTGTTTTATTGATTTCTGTTTCTAGTCTCTAGTATTATACTTGGCTCACAGGAGGTACAAGTTAAAGAGTTTAATCAGTCAGCATAGGATTTAAATGAGAACATTTGAGTCTTGAGCCAAATCACAACTTCTCTATACTTATATCATCAAAGGAAAATGTCATAAATAATACTTATCTTAGCTTTCTCAAAGATTGTTGTGGAAAGGTAAATGCAAATACACATTTACCCAACTTTTGATTATTGTACATTACTGTGCATGTGCTATCATACACTATTCTGTTAATAGGTGTAGATACTTTCACTTTTATGTGGTTGGTTCTTTCTTCATGAGCTACATGATGCTAAAGTACTATCTGAGTTTTATCCCTGTTTTTTCATGGAGAAAACTCAGACTTAACACAGAAAGAAAATGACTACCCTAAAATTCAAACACAGATTCTTTTATTTTTTTATTTTTTATTTATTTATTTTTTTAATACTGCCCAGATAAAATGATTTTATTTTTTTTTCTTTTATTATTTTTATGTGCATACAAGGCTTGGGTCATTTCTCCCCCCTGCCCCCACCCCCTCCCTTACCACCCACTCCTCCCCCTCCTTCTCCTCCCCACCCCCTCAATACCCAGCAGAAACTGTTTTGCCCTTATTTCTAATTTTGTGGTAGAGAGAGTATAAGCCATAATAGGAAGGAACAAGGGTTTTTGCTAGTTGAGATAAGGATGGCTATACGGGGAGTTGACTCACATTAATTTCCTGTGCGTGTGTGTTACCTTCTAGGTTAATTCTTTTTGATCTCACCTTTTCTCTAGTTCCTGGTCCTAGGGAAAACTTTTAAACTAAGAAAACGTGGGGGCTTTATCATACTGACTGAATTAAAGGCATTTATAAGCCACTGACATATTTATTTACATATTGTCCCTGACTGCATTTGTACTCAAACAGCAGAAGTAGCAGCTGCTACAGAGGTTACATGGTCCATAAGCCTAGTATTTACTGTGTGACCCTTTACAAAAAAGTCTGCTGGTGCCTGGTAACACATGCTGATAGGAGTTTAAATAAATTTAACAGTTTTAGCTATAAATTTGGAGTTAACTGCTTTATACACACGAACATACATTTCTGTATACGAGGCTTTGAGTATTCCAAGTTCAGATTAACCTTGTTGAAATGCCTGTGAAGAATTCATCTCATCCCACTCTGTGGAAGATTAAACTGTTGTGCTTTGGCACTATACTGGCAGTACCTGACACACTGCATGAGTGGGTATGGGAGATAATTAATAATTATTAATTAGTTGTTGACTTGTCAGGGGTTATGGACATTGATTATTATTCACTTGGGAGTAGGGAACTTTTTAAATGAAATTAGAATCTCTTCTAATGCCTACTGGAGAGAACAGAAAAATTCTCAATAATGAAAATCTTATGTTTTGAAAGAAGGGGACTGAGTAGACCGAGTACTTCATGTTAGTGATGTTACTTTTTATTTTTATTTGTAAATGGAAATATGTCTTCTTACAGGAATTTTAGAAGATTTTAGAACATCTTTTTTTTAATTAAGGAGCTTTTGAATTGGAAGATTTAAAAATTGTTCACAAAGGGGTCTTAGCAACTATACATGTTCAAAAAGACAACATTTGTACAACAACGTTTTAGAGGTATGTGTGCTGACATATAGCTGTGATCCCAGCTACCATGGAAGTTGAGGTGAGAGAATCTTGAGTTTGGGGCCAACCTGGGCTACAAAGTGAATTCAAAGCAAGCCTGCCTAATAGCAGGCTTAAGGCCAAGCATGGTGACTCACTCCTGCAATCCAAGTCACATGGAAGGCAGAGAAAGGAAAACTGTAGTTTGAGGCCAGCACGAGCAAAAATCCAGGGAGGCTTCTCTCAAAAATCAGTTGGACATAAGGAAGTAATCCCAGCTATGTGTGAGGGTAGGTAGGAAGACTGTGATCCAAGGTAAGCTGGAAAAAAAAAGTTTGAAATCTTATTAAAAAATAACTAATGTAAAAGGGCTTGAGGCATAGCTCAATTGGTAAAGTACCTGTATACCAAGTGCAAGACTCTGAGTTCAAAACCCCAATGCTACCAAAACAAAGACTGTGTTTCAAAACAAAACAAAACAAAACAAAAACTATCTGAAAGTTTACCAATTTATAGACAATACAGTTTTAAAAGGATAAACTCAAACACTGAGAAGAGGGTAGTATAACTGATAGCATAACAGAGGCTTCAGCTTACAAGCCTTGGGCCAGCCACCTGTTTTTACATTAAAAGAAATAACTTGACTAGAATATTGTTGTTGAATGAGGGTAGTATCTTAGAAGTAGCATTGTTAGAAAGCTATCTGATAATCGATCCTAAATCTTAGATGAAGTGAGAGATGATATTAAATGTCAGAAAATACTTGCTTGTCTGATCTTGTTCAAGAAAACACTTTTTTAATTTCATAGTTAAGATTTATTATTAATAAAAATTTTACTACGAACAATTCTATAATTAAACCAAAATGTATTCTCTCTTACCTACTTAGTCTTTTAAATATTATGATTTTGGAAGTCATTTCTGACATCTTTTGGAATACGAAATTTTGAAACTGTAGAGACCATCTAATGTGGTGACGCCAAAGATTTATTTGAGCTCATTTCAAAAAACATGAAACCACTTATTAGACTATCTGCTTTAACCTATAAAAAGAAATACATACATATGATGTTTCACTGTGTACTTAAAATTTCAGCCAGATGTGGGTAATTTCATAGTAGCAAGATTAAACTGCTAAATCAATACATTATAAATTAAGTATTTAGAATTAAACTTGGTCAGCACTTATCAGCATTAGCTATAAAATATTTTATGTAAGCTTAGATACTGCTTATGCTAAATTGTACATCATTCATATTTTGTGTATCATTAAGAAGGTAACATGTTAATATCAGATACATGTTGGAGTTTTAGGACTATTTATAAAAGATGCAGAAACATTTGTAGTTAAAACTATCATGGTATTGGCAATGGAAAATATTTTCTTGAGGAATATGAGCTCATTGGTAATAAGTTTTATAATGATTTTGTGTTAGTTTATAATGTGTATTTTGATTGCATTTTCCTCTACAATTACATCAAATGATTTGTTTTGTTGTTTTTATGCATATGCTATTTAACTGAGTTGTATCACTAGCCTGTCCAACAAGTTTAAATTGAGGAATTAGTTTTAAAAATTATTTTTTAGTTATGAAAACCTAGATTTGCTTATACTTGGTACAGGATCACTCAAATAGGGATGCTGAATAATGACAATCAGAGTAAGAAGCAGTTACAAATTGAAAAATAGTAGATTTTTATGAAATCTGATAAAAATAGTTTTTACTTGTGGGAATGCAAGTATTGCTTTTATTCTATATGAAATATAGTTTTAAATTGATCAGGAATATATTTATGGTCTACTGGTTTTAGAATATAAACAATAAAGTAATGTATTATTTAAAACTCACATCCAAATTTTTTTGGGGGTGGTACTGGGGTTTGTAATGAGGACGTCATACTTGCTAGGCAGACACTCTACCACTTCAGCTACTCCTCCAGCCCTCTTAAAATCGTAAAGTGAAATATTTCTTTTTTGTATATAACATGGCTCATATACTCACAGATTTTTCTCCATAGAATATCAGTTGTATACTCACCCATCTATACTTAGATGTAGTCCCATTTTGTATTTTAATATGTATGTATGAATATATTTTATGGTTAAGTATGCTTATATACATGCAATACCTAAAATTTCTGTACATTACATTTTATATGCATACTTTCCTCTTTTAACTATTTTGCACTTATATTTGAGTCATTACATATGGTTCTCCTTCATTGTTTGATAACTGAATGTGTACCATTCACATAATCATAATCATAATCATATTTTATGATATAAATTAATGTTACTTGCATGTTTATTAATTGTAAATAATACTATAAATGAATATCTTTGCATATACCTTTGATAGCATCTACATGTGTTGATGTAGGATTCCTAAAACGGAAATAGTTGGATTAATGGGACTATACACTTAAAATTTTTATAGTTGATCCCCAAATGGCCTTTAGAAAGTCTTTAACAGGGGCTCAAGGATGGCAAATACTTGCCAGATTCTTGTGTCTCCACAAACCTGAAGCAAACCTTAGCTACATGGCCACAAAGCAAGGTGGACAGTTTAGAAAGGCAGGGTAGCATATCCAGTGAATGTATAGACAGAGATCATGGGAAACTAAGAAATGAAATCTCAGGCAAGGAATTTTTAAAAATTGATTATAAGGAAAATCAACAAAATTAAGAAGTATAAGTACAATCAACAAAATTAAGAGGGCTGAGTAAATGTGTGAGTGGATTCTAAGGTAGCACAAATAGTAGAAAGAAATGAAGAAGACAGTGCAGGATATGAAAGAGGAATTCAGTAAATCTATAGAAAATTTGAAAAACCAATTGAAATTCTGATAATGAACAACTCAATAAGTAAAATAAAAAACTAAGTTGAAAGTCTCTCCAGTAGATTGGATCAAATTGAAGATAGACTGTCAAGGCTTGAAGATAAGGTAGTTAGTTGTATTTGAAATGTTAAGGTGAAGATAAAGAAAAAAAATTAAGAAGTACAAATAGAACATGTAAAGACAATGAGGATACCATTAAAAGACTAAACCTGTGAATCATGGGCATAGAAAAAGGAGAAGAGGTACAAGCTAAAGGCAGGGAAAATATATTCAATAAAATAATAACAGAAAACTTCCCAAATTTTGAGCCACATGTGGTCATCCAGGTGTAGGAAGCTTTTAGGGTATCAAACAGATAACACCCAAGGGAACCTTTCCAAATCATTTTATAGTTAAAATATTAAAATACAGAACAAAGAAAGAATATTGAAAACTACACGAAAGAAGCCCCAAATCACTTAGAAAGACAAACCCTTCAGAACAGTAGATTTCTCAAGAGAAGCTCTTGAAAAGAGGGCATGATGTATTTCAAGCCCTGCATGAAAATAACTGCCTACTCAGTTTACTGTATCCAGTAAAGCTATTCTTCATAATTAAAGGAGAAATAAAAGACCTTCCATTATAAACAAAACCTAAAAGTGTTCAAGATCACTAAGTTGGCACTATAGAATTTACTTAAAGGAATCCTATACACTAAAGGGGAAGATAAGTGCAACTATGAAAATACAGGAAGTAATAAATCTCAGTAGATGAGTAGATAAGCAAATGAGGACTAGGAAAGGAGCTAATATCACAAAACCAACACAATGAGCCAAGCATGATTTCTCATGTCCATAATCATAGCTACTTGGGAAGTGGAGATCTGGAGGATTATGGTTTGAGGCCAGCTCAGGTAAAAAATTTGCAAGAACGCACCTCAACCAATAAAACTAATTAAAGCTGGGGTCATTCATGCCTGTCATCCTGGGGAGCTGAGAAGCGTAAATAAGAGGATCATGGTCCAGGTTGGCCTGGGCATAAATCTAATACCTAAATCAAAAGGACTGTGGGCATGGCTTAAGTGGTAGAGTGCCTGCCTAGCAAGTGCAAGGCCCTAAGTTTAAAAACCAGTTCACCAAAAGCTACATGCCTTTCAACTAGAACTGTGGGGATAGGTAAGACACCTAAAAAACTAGCTAGCATTTGTTGCCCTTAATGCAGAGAAACTAAAGCAGATACCTTAAAGCAACTGAGGCCAATAGGAAAAGGGGACCAGGAACTAGAGAAAAGGTTAGATTAAAAAGAATTAACCTAGAAGGTAACACCCACGCACAGGAAATCAATGTGAGTCAATGCCCTGTATAGCTATCCTTATCTCAACCAGCAAAACCCCTTGTTCCTTCCTATTATTGCTTATACTCTCTCTACAACAAAATTAGAGATAAGGGCAAAATAGTTTCTGCTGGGTATTGAGGTGGGGAGCGGGAGGGGGTGGAGTGGGTGGTAAGGGAGGGGGTGGGGGCAGGGGGGAGAAATAAACCAAGCCTTGTATGCACATATGAATAATAAAAGAAAAATGAAAAAAAAAAAAGAATGTTAATGTTCTCAATTCTCCAATCAAAAGACACAGAGTGGCAAATTGAATTAAAAGACAAGATCCAACCACTTGTTGCCTATCAGTACCATACTTCTCTGGCAAAGACAAATCACAGGGTTAAAGTGAAAGGGTACAAAAATACATTTGAAGCAAAAGAAATCTGAAGTAAGCAGGAATAGCTGTACTCACATCTGACTAAGCATACTTCAAACTAAAAAGAGACAAGCTGCCTCACTTCCTATTGATAAAAGGAACAATTCATCAAGAGGACATATATGCACCAAGGTGTACCCAATTTCATATAACAAATACTAGTATACATATGAGCACAGATAAACCTCAATATAATAATATAGGTTGACTTTAATACTCAATTCTTACCAGTAGATAGGTTATCCAGACAAAAAGAAAATAAAAAAAAAACCTTCAGAATTGAACAACATTGTACATTAGAATAGACCCAATTGGCATCTACACAATATTCCAACAGCTGTAAAAAATTCTTCTCAGCAGCCCATCACCTTTCTCAAAAATATGCTGTACTTTAGGTAAATGCTAATTTGAATCAAAGCATGTGAAGTATTTGAAAAGTTAGAGAAAAGTACATATGTACATGTGAGTGTTTAATAAACATTTTGTTTTGTTCTGGATGGGCCTAGACCACATTGCATTGTTACTATTTCTGTTTTAAACAGTTAAAGGGTTTTAGAAGAGATGTAAAGATAATATACATACATATACACATATATATATATACACATGAGAAATGTCTAAAACAATTGTCAAATAATTTTTTGTAGTGCAAGCTTTCTTGAGACAAATTCTGTCATATTTTTATTTTGTCTTCATTTTTTAAGGGTATTTTCAATGGATGTAGAAATCTATGTTGACATTTCTATTTTCAGCACTTTACAGATAGTGTTCTTTTGTTTTCTGAGTACTTTATTTCTGAAGAGAAGTTAACCCTTATTATGATTCCCTTATAGTCTTTTCCCCCAGTTATTTCAAATTTTTCTATCTTTGTATTTGTATAATTTTATCATGATATGTCTAGACTGAATTTCTTTTTATTCTTCTTGAGATTTACTGAACTTCATTGTTTTTTTAAAATTTTTTTCTTTAAACTTATTGTTTTATTATTCATATGTGCATACAATGCTTGGGTCATTTCTCCCCCCAGCCCCCATCCACTACCTTACCACCCACCCTGCCCCCTCCCTCTCCCCCCAACCTGCTCGATACCTAGCAAAAACTATTTTGCCCTTATCTCTAATTTTGTTGAAGAGAGAGTATAAGCAATAATAGGAAGGAGCAAGGGTTTTTGCTAGTTGAGATAAGGATAGGTATACAGGGAGTTGACTCACATTAATTTCCTGTGGGTGTGTGTTACCTTCTAGATTAATTCTTTTTGATCTAACCTTTTCTCTAGTTCCTGGTCCCCTTCTCCTATTGGCCTCAGTTGCTTTTAAGGTATCTGCTTTAGTTTCTCTGCCTTGTTTTTCTTTCCATAGATTATCAGTCTTTTCATTTTGGTTGTGTTTCTTATTCCCTCCCCCATTTTGTGCATTTTTTTCAATTTTTAAAACGTTTCTTAATTTTTTAAACTTCTCAGTGTCTTTTATTCATCATGAGATTCATTGAGCTTCCTAGATTTGAGGTTTACTATCTTTCTATATTTTACAAAATTCTCAGCCATTATTATTTGAACAATATTACTTCTCCCCCATTCTCTAGTATCTCCATCTTGAATCCAATTAAACATGTGAGATAATGTTACTTATTCCTCCATATCTTCTTTTAGTAGATTTTATTCATTTTTCTATCTGTACTGTAGTCTAAGTTATCTCATACAGCTTCCATTTTTTCCTACTTTTCAACTGTATGTACTGTGCTCTTTAGCCAGTCAAATGAGTTTTTTGTTTAAACAATTTATCAATTGTATAATCTCCATTTTTCTTTAAAAATCTGAATTATTCATCTTACTATGATTCCATAATTTTGTTTTTAAACAATGTATACATACATGTTTTATGTTCTGTATTTTAATATCTCCAGCTCTTGAGGGTCTAAATTTGTTATTTGTTTATATTTGTGAGTCTTAAGTGATTTGCCTTCTACATTGCATGCTGATTTTTGGTTCTGGGAAACATTAATACAGCTTCCTTTATGACTACTCTGTGACAATTAATTCAAGACTTAAAAAAGGAAAAATTTTATTCTTTTTACCAGTGGCTAGAGTATTCATCCTCACGATATAATCTAAGACTTGTCAACCTTTCTTTCCTGCTGCCCCGTTTTAGAATATTCATTATATTCTCCCTCAGGACTACTGAGTCTTTTTTCTAATTTCTATTCTTTGGAGATACCTAGTTTAAGTTCTTTTTAGTGAGTATTTTGATGTTCACTTCCAATTTTTTAAATAACCTAGATTGTCTTGTCCACTCTTGATTGTTCATTTTAGAGCATTATTTTTTGACTTCTTACTTAGGAAATGAAGATCGTCATCTTTCACCTCTCTAGACACCATCACATATTCTTACATGCCTATCCTCCCAGTATCCTTTTGTGGTGGAATACATTCTTTATTTTTAGCTTCATAGTACTTTAGGTGTCTTTTATACATATGTAATATTTGTTATGAAAAATTTGCTTGTATTACATTGGATTCATGTGATAGGAAGCAATTCATAGTAATTCTGTCTGTTCATTTTTGTGTATAGATTTTAGAAAAATCTCTTAACCTTAAAGATTGAATTATATATTCTTGAATTTAACTTTTTAAATTGTTATTTAAATTGTGTTGACTTCATTGCTTTAAAATTAAAAAGTCATAAACAATTTTCATGTTTGGGGGCGATTTGATTCTCACCTTAGCATTTTTGGAATATGTTGAGTTGTTACAAGAATGCAGTGCAAATTAAATCTTGCTCTGTCCCTTGTAATGCTGTACTTTTTTCAGGATGTGACAGTGGTAGTCTCTGCTATAATAGAGTTTCTAGAATTACTTGAAAGTTGCATATAATTTTGGGAAAATCCTATTTATTTCTCTTAAAGTCATACAGGATTTTAAACCCTTTTTTCCCTGTATACTTGTGGTATTTGAAAAATAGAAGAGTTTAGGATCTTAGGAGATATTTGCAATAAAAATATGTATACTAAATGGTATTTTCTAACTAACTTCAGTAATGAATTCGCTTTGACAGTCATTTTATATTTAGATTCTCTCAGTCTTTCCTTCCTGACATGGAGTTGAGTGAAACATTACTCAGCAGCATATGCTTAGTATAGGGGAGGGGGCCATTTTTATGTTGTCTTCCTGTGCCACCTATAGATCTGTATGATTTTGAGCTGCTGGAAGAAGTATCATTACAAGGTGGAACAGGAGGGTAAATGGGAAAATTTGGTTATTTGAAAATTCAGACTAAACTTTGAATAAAGTTTCTCTTAAGCACTACTTCTGTGTGGTTCACTTTTCGTAAGGTCCAATATTAATACTAGTTGTACTGGTTTAAAGAAGCTACCATAAAATAGAATAATGGGCTTTTTTTGGTTACCATGACAACCTGTCTACCATTTATTCTGACATTATTTTTAGTCCCTAACATGTGGCAGGTACTTTTTCCAGATGCTGGAGATATAGCTGCTAAACACTGAAGAATATAGTGGAGTTCATAATATTTGTATTGAAAAATCTATGTAGAAATGCAAAAGCTTATTTGTATATATATGGCCCAAACATAAATTAAGAATGGTGAGTTCCCATTTAATTGAGTTTCATGTGAGCTACTTTTTTATCAGAGAGGATGAAATTGCAGCTTTTGATACATAAACGTTGTGCTTTTTCTCAGAATGTTAACCTCTTTATCACATAAGAAGTTCTCATTGTGTTTAAAAACATTAAAAGCTACAAGTTATAGTGATTTAATTAAATATTATAATAATAATTTCACATGAGTTAGTTTTATGTTATAAATAAAAATGTGATAATCCATTGTCAAGGTCTATATAAATATTGCTCTTTGCCTAAAATATAAGCTTATTGTTTCTTAAAGATAATATAAAGTGGAGAGATCTTCCATGCTCATGGATTGGTAGAATCAACATAGTAAAAATGTCTATACTCCCAAAAGTAACCTATGTGTTTAATGCAATTCCCATCAAAATCCCAATGACATTCATTAAAGAGATTGAAAAATATACCATTAAATTTATATGGAAACACAAGAGGCCACGAATAGCCAAGGCAAAAGAACAATGCTGGAGGTATCACGATACCCGACTTCAAACTATATTACAAAGCAATAACAATAAAAACAGCATGGTACTGGCACAAAAACAGACATGAAGACCAGTAGAACAGAATAGAGGACCCAAATATGATTCCACCCAGCTATGCCCATCTTATTTTTGATAAAGGCACCAAAAATATACAATGGAGAAAAGACAGCTCTTCAACAAATGATGCTGGGAAAAGTGGTTATCCGTCTGCAAAAAACTAAAATTAGACCCATGTTTATCACCCTGTGCTAGTAGTTTTTTAGGTATCTTACCTATCCTCATATCTCCCTTGTGTGCACTCGCTTTTATCATGTGCTCAAAGTTCAATCCCCTTGTTGTGTTTGCCCTTGATCTAATGTCCGCGTATGAGGGAGAACATAACGATTTTTGGTCTTTTGGGCCAGGCTAACCTCACTCAGAATGATGTTCTCCAATTCCATCTGTTTACCAGTGAATGATAACATTTCGTTCTTCTTCATGGCTGCATAAAATTCCATTGTGTATAGATACCACATTTTCTTGATCCATTCGTCAGTAGTGGGGCATCTTGGCTGTTTCCATAACTTGGCTATTGTGAATAGTGCCGCAATAAACATGGGTGTGCAGGTGCCTCTGGAGTAACCTGTGTCATAGTCTTTTGGGTATATCCCCAAGAGTGGTATTGCTGGATCAAATGGTAGATCAATGTTTAGCTTTTTAAGTAGCCTCCAAATTTTTTTCCAGAGTGAGTGGTTGTACTAGTTTACATTCCCACCAGCAGTGTAAGAGGGTTCCTTTTTCCCCCGCATCCTCCCAACACCTGTTTTGGTGGTGTTGCTAATGATGGCTATTCTAACAGGTGTGAGGTGGAATCTTAGTGTGGTTTTAATTTGCATTTCCTTTATTGCTAGAGATGGTGAGCATTTTTTCATGTGTTTTTTGGCCATTTGAATTTCTTCTTTTGAGAAAGTTCTGTTTAGTTCACTTGCCCATTTCTTTATTGGTTCATTAGTCTTGGGAGAATTTAGTTTTTTAAGTTCCCTATATATTCTGGTTATCAGTCCTTTGTCTGATGTGTAGCTGGCAAATATTTTCTCCCACTCTGTGGGTGTTCTCTTCAGTTTAGAGACCATTTCTTTTGATGAGCAGAAGCTTTTTTTTTTAATGAAGTCCCATTTATCTATGCTATCTCTTAGTTGCTGTGCTGCTGGGGTTCCATTGAGAAAGTTCTTACCTATACCTACTAACTCCAGAGTATTTCCTACTCTTTCCTGTATCAACTTTAGAGTTTGTGGTCTGATATTAAGATCCTTGATCCATTTTGAGTTAATATTGGTATAGGGTGATAAACATGGATCTAGTTTCAGTTTTTTGCAGACTCTAACCAGTTTTTCCAGCAGTTCTTGTTGAAGAGGCTGCTTTTTCTCCATCGTATATTTTTAGCGCCTTTGTCAAAGACAAGTTGGTTATAGTTTTGTGGCTTCATATCTGGGTCCTCTATTCTGTTCTACTGGTCTTCATGTCTGTTTTTGTGCCAGTACCATGCTGTTTTTATTGTTACTGCTTTGTAAAATAGTTTGAAGTCGGGTATCGTGATACCTCCAGCATTGTTCTTTTGCCTTGGCTATTCGTGGCCTCTTGTGTTTCCATATAAATTTAACGCTATATTTTTCAGTGTCTTTAATGAATGTCACTGGGATTTTGATGGGAATTGCATTAAACACGTAGGTTACTTTTGGGAGTATAGACATTTTTACTATGTTGATTCCACCAATCCATGAGCGTGGGAGACCTCTCCACTTTCTATAGTCTTCCTCTATCTCTTTCTTCAGAAATTTATAGTTTTCCTTGTAGAGGTCGTTCACATCCTTTGTTAGGTTTACACATAGGTATTTAATTACTTTTTGAGGCTATTGTAAATGGAATTGTTTTCATATATTCTTTCTCAGTTTGTTCATTATTAGTGTATAGAAATGCTAATGATTTTTCTATGTTGATTTTATATCCTGCTACCTTGCTGTAGCTATTGATGGTATCTCGGAGCTTCTGAGTAGAGTTTTTTGGGTCTTTAAGGTATAGGATCATTTCATCTGCAAATAGGGTATTTTGACAGTTTCTTTACCTATTTGTAACTCTTTTATTCCTTCTTCTTGCCTTATTGCTCTGGCTATGAATTCCAGTACTGTGTTGAATAGGAGTGGAGATAGTAGGCATCCTTGTCTAGTTCCTGATTTTAGAGGGAATGGTTTCAGTTTTTCTCCATTAAGTATAATGCTGGCTGTAGGTTTGTCATATATAGCTTTTATAACGTTGAGGTATTTCTTTGTATTCCTAGTTTTCTTAGAGCTTTTATCATGAAATGGTGTTGGATCTTATCAAAGCCTTTTTCTGCATCTATTGAGATGATCAAGTAGTTTTTGTCTTTGCTTCTGTTAATGTGGTTTATTACGTTTATTGATTTTCGTATGTTGAAGCACCCCTGCATTCCTGAGATGAAGCCTACTTGGTAGTTTACCATTACTTTCTTATCAGCTGTTGGAGTTTAAATTCCTCCATATCTTTGCTACCACTTATTACTGTTTGTCTGTTTTCTTATAGCTTTTTTCTTGTAAAGTGATATCAAACTTATTTTTATGAGGAATTGCAATAATTTTAAAATCTTGTATTTTAGGTGCTGTCCTTCTTTGTCGTATACAAGGACTAGCAGTTAATGTTGACCCAATCTTATATGTGTGGCTCACCTATCAGCCTCAAAAACGAACAAGCAGACATATGCAACAGGTGAGAGATTTTTGTTTTTCTCTTAATCAGTAAATCATTTTCTCAGATGTTAGGAAGGTTATATTTACCTTTTTATTCTGTAAGGTTGATAATTTCTTTGTTCCTCACTACATTCAAAGAATTCTTAATTTTATTTACAAAAAATGTAGCTCAACAAAAAATTTCTTTGACTATTGAAGGTGCTTAAAGTAGCCAGAAAAACAAGACTAGTTTAGGTAGTGTTATTTCACTGGCCTGCTTTCTCTAATAGATGTCAAAGAGAGAGCAGACATTGCTCAGTAAGTGTTAGCTTCTGTTTTTATTATCTCTACATTTGTTTTCATCTTTCAGTTTATTCAACAAACATGCATTGAATGCCTGTTCTGGGAATGGAATGGTTGGTGCAGAAAGGTTCCAAAGTATTTCTTTTCTTTTATTGTTGTGCTTGGTGGAGGTACTTTGTGGCATTTACAGAAGTTCTTACACTATGTCAAATATATCATACTTGAATTCACCGGCCCCTGCCCGGACCTGCAGCATTCCAGGCTGGCCCTGGGCACAAAATGCAAGGTCCTATTTAAAAAACAAAACAAAACAAAAAAATCCTTAAAGACAAAAGGGATGAGTTCATCACTCAAGTGGCAGAGCTGTTGCCTAGCAAGTATAAGGCCCCAAGTTGAAACTCCAGTATTGACCCAAAATATATTGTTGTATTTAAATATGTAAATGAGCTTTCCATTTTCTTCTTTTCAGATTTCTTGTCCTTTTGCTCAGCCAACTGGAACTGTTTAAGATAATTTGCTGTTTCCCCACACTTCTCTATTTCCATTATCTGTAAAATGTTGGTTGTTGTGGTGTTGAAAATAATACTGGACTACACTGCAGCATGACCAGCTCTGCTAGATCCACCTTCTGACACAGCTGTTCTGCAGTTATCATCTGTTCTTTCCTAGGCTGCAAGTTCCTTCTCAGTTGTGGCTAAAACCCAACATTTGATGATTCTTTTCCACCCAATTCACCATTGATCTTTGATCCTACAGCAAAGCTAAAACCACATTTTTTCTTTTTGCCAGAAACCTGACAAGATTATATTGAGTGTCATCAGCAGTAACATCAGACTTTATTTCAGTAAATAAAGATGAAACAGCTGCTTTATTGTCCACTTCAGCACTCATGCATTCAATATAGAATCATAATGCTTTCCAGCTTTCTATAGCTAGAGATCTTTTTCTCTTTTCTAAATATGTTATGATTATCACTTCATTAGGTAAAATGTGGAGATTTCTCATCATTTCCTTAAAAAGTTGAACTGTCCATATCAGCATACAAACAATATTTTATAAAGATAACTTTCCATTTTCTAAGTGTCACAATTTTCAAAGGGAATTTGAGTTTGGATTTGCCCTTTTCATATTATCTTTATATTTTATTACAATTTATGTTAACTAGGCATTTCTGGGGTCTCTGGGTTTTCATGTAGATTGTCAAACATGATCTGAAAATATAAAATAGAAAATTCCTGAAATAATGATTCATAAGTTTTGTGAAATGTTTTTGGTCTATGTTATAATTCTTCTATTGTGTTATTATGGCTAATCTTATTATGCTTAGCTTATAAATAAAGTTTTTTACAGGTATGCATGTGTTGAAAGAAAAAATAGTAGAGGATATATGAGGGATCGATTCCACGAAACCCTTCAAATACCAGATTCTGTGGGTATTCAAGTTCCTTATGTAAGATGGCATAGTATTTTCATATAACCTGTGTATATCCTACCATATACTTGAAATCATCACTATTACTTTTAATATCTATAATCATTTAAATTCTATATAAATAGTTGTTATACTGTTTTATTTAGTGGATAATACAAGACAGAACATTTGTACATGTTTAATATAGAGCTAGTTTTTCACCTAAGGATATTTGATCCACAGTTGGTTGAGTCCACAGATGTGGAACCCATGGATACAGAAGACCAACTGTATATAAGATTTAGCACAATGCGCAGTGTCTGCCATCCACTGGAAGTCTTGAAACCTATCCCCTGAATTTAAGGACTACTGTATGTGAGAGAAAGAGGGAGAGGTGGACACAGGAAGGGAGAGTGATTTAGAATAATAAAGGATAAAGCTTCAATACCAACTTGCAAAATACTTTCTTGGGTGATGCCACGTTTAACCTTCACTGCTTCAGAAAGGCAATAATTAATTTGGTTTTATATTTTTTCTCTTTCAGCAGCCAGTGGTAGCTGTTCCTCTTGTTATGCCAGTGAACAGAAGGAAAGAGGATGAGCTATCTGTTGGAAGTGCACCCTTGCTAAAGCAGCAGTCATATCAGGCCTCTGAATATGCCAGCAGCCCTGTAAAAACAAAAACAGTAACAGGTATGTGTCAAGGGTCTGTGGTTTACTACACTTCTAAACTAATAAGTTAACTTGCTAGTTTTGTGGTTGTTGGCAGAAGAAAAGAGACTCCTAGGTGAAGATAAAAGACTTTGTTATGTATAGTATTAATAGTAATCAGACTATTAACATTTTTTCTGTGTGCTAGTGTCCAGAGTTCACATCTAAAGGGCAATGAAAAGGGCCAGATGACACTATACACAGTGAATTATATGACTGTAGAGGCACCTTGAGTTCAGGGAACCTGAATCTCTATAACTATAGAAAGGATGCCTGCCTTTTACTCTAGAGGAAGGCCTTATGCCTCCTTATCAAGGTTGTAAGCAAATTTGCCCATTGCTTGAAGGCAGATAACATCTGTGTCTTCAGAAGCTATTTGATGGACATATATCCAGAAAACACAGTTGGGAACAAAACCGGTCAATGCCTCTACTTGTAGGACAAGCAGAAACACAGTAGACTCATGGAGAATTGTCTCCTCATAGTATTGTTCCTTCCAAAACTGAATTCTTGATGACTACAGTATACTACATCTCAATCTTCTTTTTGTTTTCTTACATTGTCTGCTAGATCATCAATGAAAACGGAAAGTGTAAGCATTCTTCCATGATATGATTAATTTCTATTTGCATAATGAAAATGCACTTGGTGATTTCATTGTAATTTTTTCTCTTTAGCCTCTAATTTTTCTGATGACAGGTCACCTTTCTTCAGATGCTTTTATATCTTTCCTTAAATGTTTTATTATAGTTCAATTATTCCAAACAATATTGATAAAGATTATATACTTCCAATAAATCCATACCATTTCTTGGATATTTTTATGGGCATGATTGTTGTGGAGTGAAATTGAGTTCAGAATCTAAGACATCTTTACCCTCAAGGAATGTAAAATATGGTCTTGTACTAAAGAAAGTTCATACTAATACATATTTCAAGAGGAAGGGTAGGTATTACTTTCTTTTCATATTTATAACAAACTAAAACTTCTGTGGATTTTTATACATAACTAGCATTATTCTCTGTTCTGTTTTTCTAAAATATGACTATGTTTATCATGTGGAATCATTAGACTTCTGCTTGTCAATATCTGTAATCTCTTTACTGTATTGATATTTTATTTTTCAATTAACAAACAGTACATGGGCTTTGTATTGTATCAGAGAAAGATTGTGTATAATTTGTGTTGTTTTGAATATAAGATTAGATATTATTTCCTTTAGCATGGGCTAAAATTTTTACAACTTTGGATTTCTTCACCTGGTAATTTATGTAAAGTTTGTGAATATCACCTCTTATTTAAATAAATATTTTGTTTGTAAAAATATATTTACCTTATGCATTTAAACTGTATTTTCTGATCTCTTGCCTTACCATTAGTCATATGCTTTATTTTATTTTATGTTTTATTTGCAACGTTCACTTTTATTATTATGTAAATACATTTTTAAATATGATGCAAACATTTTTCTTTATTTAACATATCTATTGATGTCACTAATTGACATTTAAAAAAATTTTTTTTATTCATTTATTCACATGTGTATACATTGTTTCGGTCATTTCTCCGCCCTGGTCCCCGCACCCACCCTCTCCCCCTGCAGCCCCCCTCGCTTCCAGACAGAGCTTGTTCTGCCCTTATCTCTAATTTTGTTGAAGAGAAGACATAAGATAATAAGAGAGACAAAGCATTTTTGCTAGTTGAGCTAGATTTGCCAGGTATCTATCAATCTTATTTATTTTTTCAAAGAACCAGCTTTTTGTTTCATTGATTCTTTGCATTTTTTTTTTTGTTGTTGTTGTTCTTATTTCATTGACTTCGGCCCTTATTTTTATTATTTCTCTCCTTCTGCTTGTTTTGGGATTTGCTTGTTCTTGTTTTGCTAGGAATTTGAGATGTAGCATTAGGTCATTGATTTGAGATCTTTCTGTCCTTTTAATATATGCACTCATGGCTATAAACTTTCCTCTCAGGACTGCCTTAGTTGTGTCCCATAGGTTTCAGTAGGTTTTGTTGCATTTTCATTAAATTCCAGGAACATTTTAATTCTTCTTTTATTTCATCAATGATCCATTGATCACTGAGCAATGTGTTGTTCAGCTTCCAATTGTTTGCATGTTTTTGCTATTGATTTCTAGTTTGAATGCATTGTGATCAGATCGAATGTATTGGATTATTTCTCTTTTCTTGTATTTGCTGAGGCTTGCTTTGTGCCCTAAGATATGATTAGTTTTTTAGAAGGTTCCGTGAGCTGCTGAGGAGAATGTATATTGTGCAGAAGTTGGATAAAATATTGTGTAGACATCACCTAGGTCCATCAGCTAGGTGCTTTAGTTCTAGAATTTCTTTATTGATTTTTTGTTTGGATGACCTATCTATTGGTGGTAGGGGGGTATTAAAGTCTCCCAGTACCACTGTTTTGGAGTCTATATATGTTTTTAGGTCCTTCAGAGTATGTTTGATGAAATTGGGTGCATTGACGTTGGGTACATATAGGTTGATAATTGTTATTTCCTTTTGGTGTGTTTCTCCTTTTATTAGTATGTAGTGTCCTTCTTTATCTTGTTTGATCAATGTAAGTTTGAAGTCTACTTTGTCTGTGTTTCCTAGGCATGTTTGGAACTGGTGACTGGTGGTGCTAGAGCCCTCTTGTGAGGGGTGGTGTCCTGGCCAGCTTGCTGGGTTAAAGTCTGGAAGCCTTCCCTGGGCTAGTGGTTCAGGGTGCCGAAGTTTCAGGCCCCTCCCTCCCCCCTACCCCCCTACCCCCAGTTTCTTTACCTCATCCAAGCCTGTCTCCAGTGTCTTAGCAAGGTCCCTGTTTCCCCTAGCTCACGCAGTCTGCATCAGTGTCCCAGTCGCCATTTTGGATCTCTCCTAATTTTTTTTTTAAACCAAGGAATTATTGTAAAATTTTAGTTCAGTCCCTCAGCCCTAATAGTGAAGAATCTTCATCAGAGTTAAAAAGATAAATACTGCTGGGAGACATCTAACCTGGTCATTAGTATGTGTGGCTCCTCCTCTTTAATTCATATCATTTTACTGGTGCACAATCACATTCCTAGATGAGACTCAAAAATGAACCCATTACTGGTGATGTATTTCTTTTCTTCCTTGAAAAGCTTTAAACATATTCCAGACTCATTGATACAAAAGTATAAACAAAAGTTAAAACAAAGTAAAAAATTACCGTGTTTCAAATTTTTGTCAGGCACATAGAAGATTTCTCTTATGCTTCAGAAAGTTCTTTTTTCATTAATTTTTGTGCTGAGTGAGGCTGGATTGTGGCATTTACAAAAGTTCTTACAATATATCAAATATATTATACTTGGATTCAACCCTTCCATCATTCTCCTTTATCCCCACACCCATTTCTGGAGTAATTTCTATAGGCATCATTTTTGCATTTATATACATGTGTATACATTTTTTTGCATCAAATTCACCCTCCTATTTATGCTTAGTTCTGAAGGGAAGTTAAACATGAAAAAAATCTTGTAGTCTTAAAAAGTTGTTTTTTATATTACAGATCATGAAAGATTTCAGATTATTCTTTGCCCTCCTTTTTCTCCTCCTCCTATGAAATCTTTCAAGAATGAACTTAGTTTAATTGAAGTTTTCTCACGTCATTTTAAAATATAGTATTTTAAATCTAAGCAAGTATTTAATTATATAGTTAAGATTAGAAGAATATGTCTTTTTTTCTCTCATGCAAAGCCTGAGTGTATACCCTAAAGCTTTTGTGGTCCTCCAAGCTTAGCTAGTTTCTTTTCCACTATGAGTGACCTCCACGGTAGATTTGTTTTATGATTTAGGATGACTTCTTCAACAATTTATCATGACTGCATTTCTGTGAGCAAAAGTAAGTTAAAGGAAAGAGAGGGGCACTCCCTGTCTCTTTAAAAATATTAACCCATGCTCCACTTTTGTTTATATACTATTGGCTGTTAGCTAACACTTGATCATATTTATATGTGTAAGGATCACAGTAATACAGACTGTAGTCTTACTGTGGATAAAGCTTGTGGATTCCAACTGAGAAAGATAGGGAAAAGTAGGTACTAAAGGTCATGTAGAAGTCTCTGTCACAACTTAAAATGGATGTGGTAAAGTGTATTTTGGAATAAAATTAGAAAATAAAACACACAAAAAACTTCCTTTTAGTGGGATCAATATCAGAAGACAAAACTGGTTGTGTTTCTTAGTTTTTTCCAAAGTTATCAACATGTAGATCACAGTTAAAAATCACAGAGTGAATGGCATCTCTTAGTAGGATGAAAAGAGATCCCAAAATTAAAATTTGAGAAACGTTTTCATTAAATAATAAGGAATAGCAGCCAACCAACAGTATGGGAAGTAGGCAGCACAACAACAAATTTATATCAGACAAAGAAAGATTTTCCAGAGGAAGGTAGGTAAGTGTGTGTTAACACTCTTGAATCATCAAAAACAGTGACTGTGAAAATGGAGGGTGCTATTATAATATGGTCTTTTGGCCAGAGGAGCTTTAGTTGCTTAGGAAATGAGTGGCAATTGAGGAAATAGGGATGGCCTGTGTATACCAGTCTTTCAAGAAATATGACTATATTGTATGCAAGTATTTATGTAGGATAATTGTTATTTGTCATGCATTATTTCAGAGAATATGAGATCAGGAAATGCATAATTTTCTCAAGGCAAGCGTTTTATTTTTCATATATAGGGAATATGTTTCTTCTGTAAAAACAACAAGACATTCAGTTTACCTTCTCTTTTTTTCATCACTTCAGCATGTTATTCTAAGTTTGAAATTACTATTTCCTTTCTTTACTTTTCTTTTTCTTTTTCTTTTCTTTTCTTTTTTTTTTTTGGCAGTACTGGGGTTTGAGCTCCACCACTTGAGCCATAGCCTTAAACATTTTGCTTAGGTTATTTTTGAGAAAATATCTCCCATGTTTTTTTCTGGGATGATCTAAGCTGCGGTCCCCCTGCTTATGCTTCCTGAGTAGCTGGGATGACAGATGCGTGCTCCCACACCAAGCTGTTGCCTAGGCTGACTTCTAACCATGATCTTCCTGATCTCTACCTCATGCGTAGCTGGGATTACAGGCAGCGGTCTCTGCTTCCATCCCCTGACATTAAATTTAAAGAATTATTGTAGTTACAGGCAGTGTACCTTTTAAAGATGGTTTTAAGTAAGGTGGCTTCTAAGTTTTGCTTTCAGTAATTGCTTCTAATTCACTGATATATTTTGATTTTCTAATTTTTTAGAACTTTGGACTATAAACAAAATGAGTTACTCCAATACATTTAATCATCTAAAAATAATTAAGCATCCTTAATATGATTAAGCTTGAATGTTGAGTAGTATGTTCCTTATTACTGTGGGGAATTAGTGTTAATATGTAAAAACATGTTTTGTGGATATATATATATACACACACACATATATATATTGTGGATATATATATATACACACACACATATATGTGTGTGTGTATATATATATGTAATAACTTGCTTTAATCATGCACTTTAGCTTAAAAATCTATTCTTTGATTAATTAGATATGTAATTTCATTGGAATATTTTAAAGCATAAGAGGAGTCATTAATATGTAATGTGTATTTGATTTTATTCTATCATGAATAAAATGTGGTTTAAAATATTTTCCTTTTTGGAATAGAAAAAGATTCAAAATAAAATGAAGTATATCTGATATAGCACTTCCTTAAAAAAAAAACCTCAAAAATATTGTAAAAGTCATCAGAGTGCTTACTGATTTGTAAATTTTTTCCCATTTGTATATTATAAGAAAAATTATTTCTTATACAAAAAATTCATGGGAAAGAGTATTAGCAGTTAGCGGAATTTAAAACAATAACTTCAAATTCCCTCCCTTATCTTATAAGTTGTTTAATTCTGTATTAATTCTGGCCAACTAGGATAATTTGTAATTAGATCTTTCCAGGATTAGTTTCCTAAAGGGTTTGACAGATTCTGGATGATTGTTGATAAGTCAGCCATAGTGTAAGTGGTAATAGCCATAGACTTGATTTCTTTAATACTTTTATGTTTCATGTATACAAAGGCAATAACTTTTATATTTGTCAGTTTTGCTGACATTAAGCAAGTGAATTTCTACATTCCAAATATAAAGTGACAACCTTCATGTATATGAAACATTCCTTGAATATTTGATGATCATCTTTATAACCATGTCTATCATTTGTTCTACTCATTTGGCATTCACCACATACCTGAATTTCTTGCAATGCTAATGTTCATATGGGGACACCTCAAGCATCTCATCAACTTATGGAGAAATGTAGATGTAATTACATTTTTCAGTATTATGTGTAAGTGTGTGTCTTGCAGAATTCATTGTAGTTAGCATTTGTTGATTAATTCCAACAAAGTATTTAGTTTGTTAAGCAGATTAGGTTTATTTGTTTTCATTTTATTCATACTGTACTTGGCTTAGCATACATGTGCTATTCTTCTTTTCTTGGAGCCTTTGTTTTTAAGATTAGATAAATACTTATTTCATATTTAATTTTTTAAAAACTCTTGTCAACTTGCCACTGTGGCTTACTTTTTATTTCTCTAGGATTCTAAAGCAGGAAGTGTATTTGCCGATGGCTTCTTTCAATGTGTTCAAGGTTTGCCTGTCATTTTTATGTCAAAGGTAGCATAGAGACTCCTCTAAATTTTGTCAGTTTCTAAGCTTTAGAAAGTAAATTATTATTATTATTATTATTATTTCATTTTTCTTTTATTATTCATATGTGCATACAAGGCTTGGTTCATTTCTCCCCCCTGCCCCCACCCCCTCCCTTACCACCCACTCCGCCCCCTCCCTATCCCCCCCCTCAATACCCAGCAGAAACTATTTTGCCCTTATTTCTAATTTTGTTGTAGAGAGAGTATAAGCAATAATAGGAAGGAACAAGGGTTTTTGCTGGTTGAGATAAGGATAGCTATACAGGGCATTGACTCACATTGATTTCCTGTGCGTGGGTGTTACCTTCTGGGTTAATTCTTTTTGATCTAACCTTTTCTCTAGTACTTGTTCCCCTTTTCCTATAGGCCTCAGTTGCTTTAAGGTATCTGCTTTAGTTTCTCTGCGTTAAGGGCAGCAAATGCTAGCTAGTTTTTTAGGTGTCTTACCTATCCTCACCCCTCCCTTGTGTGCTAAAGCTTTTATCATGTGCTCATAGTCCAATCCCCTTGTTGTGTTTGCCTTTGATCTAATGTCCACATATGAGGGAGAACATATGATTTTTGGTCTTTTGGGCCAGGCTAACCTCACTCAGAATGATGTTCTCCAATTCCATCCATTTACCAGCGAATGATAACATTTAGAAAGTAAATTATTTTAATGCTAGGAAGTTTGTTCTATTTGAATTAATCATTCTTTTGAATTTTACTTTGGCTATTGATATTCATTCACTTCCTCTGCCCCTTTAAAACATGTTGGCACAAGCCTACATCAATAGAAAACAAAAGAAAAGAGAGAAAAACAAAACCACAACCACAAATGTTGTTTTTGGGTTTCCTTCAACACATCTAAGGCTCAAATTTTATTAAAATAAAATAAGTATTGCTAAATCCTAAGAAAGAATAAAGTAAAACAAATGCAAAGTACACAAAGTGCCTTAAAATAGTTAAATTTAAGTAAAAAATAGTAGTATTCAATTTTGTTGTTGGTGTGTATTCATATTAGTAATTTTAAGCAAGCATGTAAACTGTACCATTTCTTGATTTATGTAATAAATGTATGTATCAATGTTTTAAGTTATAAAGGGTATGAAAAAATTTTAATTTATTAACATTTCAAATTTTATTCTGATAGGATTTTAAAAATGCATCCATGGTATTGGAGGAAAAGTAATATTACACTTCATTACTTTTTAAAAATGTTGTTTAATACTTTGTAACAAGACCCTAGAAGGCTGTGTTTCAATAGATGGTTGTAATTGTTTCAGTAGTTGGTTTTAATGTTTGCTGTAAGTGAAAAGCCATGTCATTTATGTATATAGACCCAGGAAGAGCAAAACATCAATGACTGCACTCAGAATTCTTATTTCAGTCTTAACCGTTTTACAACGGTTTTGTTGACATCAGGCTAGTAAATTTCTATTTTCTAAATATAGAATATTTATTACAGTTTAGTGGGTAGCAGTTGCCTTTGCTTTTAAATAAGTTAGATTTATCTTTAACATTTGTGTTTGGTTGTATATCTTTTACAAAGTTCAAATTATGAGGAATAATTTAGTTAAAAATAGGCAATAAAATTTGTAAATTTGCTTAACTAGGTATAACACACCATCATTAGCTGAGAACAAATACCAGATTGAAGGGCTCCTGTCAATTACTTCTTATTGTTCAATGGCCGTTCTTTCTTTAGTACACTTAACACCTTGTTATCTGGGGCCTTCTTACATAGGAAAGGGCTCCAATGTCAGTGTAGTTTATTAAATATTACTAAAGTGTATGTGTTTCCCATATTTAGGTAAAAGTAAATATGAATTGATATTCTCGTATTTTTTCCCCAACATTCTTGTGGTCTCTTCGTTTTATATATTGCATTTTCAGAGGACACTGCTCTTTTACAGTGTTACCACCTGGAGGTGTAGGTTACCTACAAAAGTTTCTTATGTGGGGCCCAGATAGGAGGGTCTTGGGAAGAGTTCATTGTTCATTGCTTACCAACTTGAATGAAGAGTGAGAACACATTTTTGTACAAATAGTTACATGAAGTGGATTTGATGCTTATAGATGAGTAGCAAGGGACAACCTAGGATTTATTATGAGTCAAGTACTAAGGGTCAGGAAAGCTGGTTTCACAATGGTGTGTATCCCATTTGCACTGCAGCTAAAAGACTTTGGAAAGCAGCCTGCCCTGGGTTTTATATCCTGATCCTGCAGGATTTTCTGCCTAATGCCATGAGGTATCCTAAGACAGACCAGAACAGGGACTGGACTGTTTTGACCCAGTCCCTCCCTATCTCAGGATATTGTATTTCCAGTACATTCTAAAGCTATTCTTGAGAACAACAAGCAAGGAATTGGATTGGCTCAAGGCCATCCAAAGAACTATTTTGCAGGTCCGTGGGGCCAAGTTAAACTGAGAAGAGTATTGGCTGAGATGGTTCAGAAACTTATCTTGAGTGAAGAAAGAATCAGAGGCATAAAAAAAGATAGCATCTCCAAATCTGTGGCTCAGGCTGAGAAAAGTTGGATAGTGACCAGTGAATATGGAAATGGAAGGACAAAGAGCCAATGAAGTAGAAGGCCGTGAGGCGGAATAGTTCTTGAGGAAAAAAGGCTGAAAAATAAACCTTAAGGTATGCTCAAGGCATTTGGGGGATCTGTGCAGGTAGAATGATGTAGCTAGGGTGGGACAATTACAGCTAGTACATATTGCCAGCTTTCCCCCCTAATTCATAGGTGATTTCTTTACTAGAAAAGAAAAATTTCTAAATTAGGAATTATGATTGTAAGATTATAGAAAAGGTTTTCAAAAGAGAGGGTATTTTTTGATTCCCATAACCAAAATGGTCAGAAGGCGAAATTGGTTCTTTTGTTTGGAATGATTTAGTACCGGATTCTGTGCACTATCAAGACTTTGTCTTTTTGTGTTGAATTAACTTTCACGGACTGAACCTAAGTTTTTGGGCCTATGGGCCAACCCAATTCTCTCCTGTTCCTTGCTTATAGTTCTCAAGAACAGCTGTAGAATGTGCTGGGAATGTAACATCCTGAGGTAGGAAAAGACTGGCCAAAACCACTCAGTCCCTGTTCTGGTCCTTCCTTGGACACCATAGCATGTAGCAGTGTATATGGTTGTGGTACCTCTGAGCTCTTATACTTTCTTTGATTAATGAGAAATAACTCTTGTCCAGTGTCTGTTGAACATGTAGGCAAGGAGGTATTTTTTCATGAGTTCATATTAATTATACAAAAGGGTTTCATTGTAATTTTCATGTGTGCATATAATATCTTTGGATCAAAATTTCCCCCTCTGTTACTCTTTCTTATCTCCCCTCCCCTCTTTTTAAAAACAATTTTAATATTCTGTTTTCATTTATACATATAATATTCCTTTATCATATCCTCCCCCATCACTCTCTCCTTTTGCCATCCCCTCCAAGGAGGATTTTGGATCATGTATCCATGTCTTGGACAATTACTACATGTCAGAGAGGTTAGATACTGTATTTGGACCAGTGTCATCCCACATTAGGTCATGTAGCCACTCTTAGGTTTAAGGGCATGAAGTATAATACTGGATAGTGAAATGTTAGGTGTGTACTCCAATTTGTATTACTAATTTTTCATTTTATAATTAGGCATAGCATAGTTTAAATATGATTATATAACGTGAACTAAATCACATTCACACGTTTTTGTTTTGATAACAGGTAAACGTTTTAGGAAGGTGTTATGATTGAGAAAAAGAATCTGGGAGAGACATGAGATGTTTAAGACAAATTGAGGATGTTAGAAGTTTTCTCCCTTTGTTAGGGATTGAACTCAGGGTCCTGAGCATGCTAGATAAGCACTCTACCACTCAGTAACATCCACATGGTTTTTTGAGAAAGGGTCTTACTATTGTAGCTCAGAATAGCCTTGAGCTTGCCACATAACCTCAAACTTGCAGTCCTTTTTCCACCTCCTCAGTGCTGGGATTACAGGAATGTGCTACCATGCCTGGGTTTTTTTTGTTTTTAACCTAGAGTTTATTCAGTTGAGGGAAATGAACTAGGATGAGTTTTTGTTGTATACAGTTTTGTGCAGTTTAGTTTTGTTATGCACAATCTGTTAATTTGCCAGATTTCTCTTTCATCATAAAGAAAATGTTCTCAGAAATCCATTTATTTGAACTAAAAGTTAATTGTGAATTTCTTTGAGAACACATGATATGAGTAAGTACATTGCAAGTTTTTCACATACAGAATACTTTGGAAATCAGTATGTAATTTTAGTTTTTATATGAACTGGCAAGAATTCAGCAAAAATTCAAGCAAATTGTTTTGTATGAAGTCTTTTCACCCTTTTTTAGCAGTCTGAACAAGATTATAGTTTCCAGATGAAATTCTGAATGTCACATAATGATGACATATATTTTCCTGGTTGGCTTAGAATGAGATGCAATTTTGTGTGCCATGTCACGGTGACTCGCAAATCCAAAAGCCATTATTTCCCAAGGGACTTTCAATAGTGATAGTATTGAATGTAGCTTGTATTTGATGAAAAAATTTTAGGTCATGTTATATTATCTAACTTCTATAAACTTAAAAAACAGAACTACTATGTAAAGGTCACTTTCTCTTCCAGTTATTTAAGTGTATAATGTCAAATAAAGTTGCCAAAAATAAAGACGACTGTAAAATACAAATCAAGAATTAGTAAGGTTTGGTAGATAAATCAGTAGTCTAGGGACCAAGAAAACGTAGTTTTGACATTATCCCAAATTCATGTTACACTAACTTCATACAACATCATTTTCTTTGTCTTAAAATGGTAATAAATATACCCAACTCTTCTTTGGTGTGTTATTACAAGACACCCCTCAAAAAGACATGTGAAAGTTTTTTAAATGATAAAACAGAAGGTAAAGGTTACTTTTTCAATGTTTTAAATTTTAAATGGAAAACTATAGACTTCAAGCATAATGAAGCTTACAGCTCCTGACCTTGAGGTGTAATTTTACACTTTCTTTTCTCCCTTGGATCTTAATCTTGTACAAGTTGCTTTGAAACCAGTATATAAATGCATGTGTACATAGCATTGATTTCACATTGATTTTCTTCTTTCTCTTTTATATTTATTTATATTTGTATATTAATACTTATTTTATATTTATATTTATTTGTCACACTAATATGGTTTGTTATACTAGTCTTCTTTTTCTTTTTTCTCTTTTTCAAAGTTGTCTCATATCCTTTTTCTGACATAATCTCTGCTTAACTATCTTATAGGCTGCTCAAGCGTAACATATCTTGTCACGTCTGCCTTCTTAGATGTGTATAACTACATACCTCTCTCCCACCACCATTTACTGTATTGTTTTAAGGCTGAATCCTAGGAGTCCTTCCCTACTGTCTCTTGTTCCTTTCCATTCTACCTTCAGGTTATATCTTGAATTTTCTTATTTGTCTGTTGGTGTGCTACAATCCTAGTCAGCTGGTTGGTTGGTTGGTTGCTTCCTTCCTTCCTTCCTTCCTTCCTTCCTTCCTTCCTTCCTTCCTTCCTTCCTTCCTTCACTCCTTCCTCTATTTCTCCTTCCCCCCCTCCCTCTACCTTCCCTCCCCTCCCCTCTTCCCCTTCCCCTTTCCTTTTTTACTTTCTGAACTGGGATTCGAACTCAGGACTTTCGTGTTTGCAAAGCAGGCACTCTACTGCTTTAGCCTCCATTATTTCTTATGTAGAATATTGCCAAGGGTATTGCAGCTATTCTTACTGATGTCATCTCAGTCTTACCACATTCTCTGATCTCATTTACTCCATTGTATAGTTGGCAGCAAGGGTCAACTTATTAAAAATTCAAATTGGATCACTCATTCCCATAGCTTATGAAGTTTGCCCCAAACTAACCTGTATCAGGTTCTTTCATTACATATTTTATCATTTTTCCTTATACTTATATCTTTTTTTTTCCCTCATAGATTTCATGCTTTTTCTTGCTTGCGATCTTTTGCATATGTTGTTTCTTCTGTTTATATTGATCTTTTCATAGCTGTGTACTTTTCATATTCCAAGTCTTAGTTTAAATGTTACCATTTTAGTAAAGAGGCCTTTCCTGTATCTTCTTTCTAAAATAGATCTGTTCCTATCTTAGTATCTCTTCCAAAATATTAAATGATAGAATAGTCCAAGTGTACCTCAAGATATTGAGGTAAAATTTTTATTTGTGGTAATCAGTAAATTAATCTTGACTTCCTATAGTGTTCTGAACTCTTGTGCTACTACTCTTGAAAATAGTATATAACATGGGTTTTATGTGATTGGCTTTAGGTTCTGACTGGGAGAGAAACATGATATTCACTGACGTAGACTTCATAGAACTGTAGAAGATTTACGGAAAGAAGCCTTTTCTACAGACCATGAATTGAAAAAGTTTTCATTGTGGGGTTGTAACTTGAAGTAGGTCTTAAAAGGATTTGTAACAGTCAAGAGTTTGCAATTTACACGCACAGTAATAGCAGGTGGAAGGCATTGATTGGAGTGAAGATTCTTTAGTGGAAGTTGAACAGGTTAGAGAGGCAAGACCAGTTTACAGAGGTCTTTGAAAAGCCAGGCAGGGAACTTTGGCTTTTGATTTAAGATACTATTCATTCTTGAATTAGACCCTGAAGCTGACAGTAGTCTGTAGGATGGAATTGAATTCTGTTGCAGAATTGTGAATAAATCTACTTTAGTGATAAAGGTTTTCAATGGGCCAAGGAATTGAATAAGATAGTAGAGATGAAGGTTATCTTTTGAAGCTAAAAATTGACTGTTTTTTCTTATCTTTTATAAATAACTTATAGTATGATTCCATTGTTGGTATGGCATGAGAGATGTGGTCAAATGGGTGTCAGACAGATATTTTTTGTGATGAGCACATGGGTATTAAAGGGGGTTTCTAGAATTTTGAGCTTCACCTAGTACCTGACAAACAGAAGGTAAAAGACTTGAAGGAATTAACTCTGGTTTATAAGGTTGAGTCTATAACCCTGGTTTATGACCCTGGGTTTATAAGGTAGCTAGGCTGTGTGTATTGGGAGTTGGATGAATGTGGTCTCTACAGGATAACTCAGGTTATATGTACTCCAATTCTATAACTTACTTGTATGTACTAGGCACAATCTTCTGACCTTTTCAGTCAGGTATATAAAATGTAATATTTTTTTGCTATGGGAGAGTATACAACTTACTTTATCTTTGATACTAAAATCTACCATGTTAAAAGAATATAACGCAGGGGTCTCCCAGAGTTGTGTCTAATTTTCAGAGGGTGATATTTAGAAAAGCTTTGACTCTTCTTACCTGGATTTTCTGGCATCATCCCCTATCTCATGCAATGAAGTGGAATGCTAATGATAGTTTCAGAAGTGGGAACCTTAGTTAATCAATTTCTTTATCTTTGAGTGTTTGAAACAAGTATGAAGACATAAAATTTAAATGATAATTCAATAAATGCTTATAATTATATGCTTACTTCATGGCTACTTAAAATGTTTGAAGTTACAGAAATCAACATAAATCATGAACAAGGAATGAAAATTTAAACCTAGAGTTTTTCTTTGGACTGCAATGATGCTAACAAAGGAGTCAAGGATCAGAACTTATTTTTCCTGTGTTCCCCTTAGAGGAGAAAGAATCAGCTGTTATTGAAGTGCTGTGGTAAATAGACATTGAGTAAAATTTTTGAGTTTATGATAAACAAGATTCTTTTCCACCTACTTTCTCTTTCCTCATCCAAAAAAACCCTAAACGTAAACCTTAAAATTTTAGTAGCAGTTGTTTAACCGATGTTTTCTGGTTTATAGTTTTGTTAACCCCTGTTTTTAGCTTCTCTTCAGTTTCTTTCTGAACCCATGTAAGTAACTAAAGACCAGAATTGAGATAGGGATTAATTATAGGAGGGGGAAAAGTGTGAAGTGTGCTCATGAAGCGCTGGTATCAAATATTGAAACCATTTATATAGTGCTACATAAAAATCAGTTTCATTGTTTTATAGACATGTTTTGAATAATTCTTTTTAATGAATCTTCTTTAGAATGTGAAAATACAGGAAAAACAATGCCAACTTGGCAAGAGTTGCAGCAAGACTGCCTTTCTAATCCAAAAATTCTTGATGCTTCTCAAGGTCTCCTGAAACTATCTGGAAGAACTATAGGACATTTTCTACACTGTGCTCTCATTTCTTTAGGTGTTCTTCTTATCACACTCTCTCCCATATTTCCTCCCTCTACCTTAATTTTTGGTGAACTCTATTTCTGATTTTTCTCCTCTTAGCATTATGTCATGTACCTAGTAAAACATATTTTTAGAATATACCATATAGCAAGAGTTACCCGTAAGCCCATAAATAGTTAGCACTTTATCCTACTTTCTCATAATATTCTTGTGATTAAGATAATGAAATGTCATACTGCATAACATGCTGTGTCAGGTCTGGTTTTTCTTTTGAGGCTTTCACATTCTGGCCTAGAAACCCATGCCCTTTTGAATAGCTTGTTATTCACCAACCTGTCATAAACTTTCTGAAGTGATAAAGCAACTTTTGCTTCTGCTTCATTTTTGTCTTTCCCAAGGTTGCAATTTTTTTCTTCATTTATATTTCAAGAAGCCTTGATATTCCTTACTTTTTAAAAATTTTTTTGGCAATCATCTTCTTTGTTGGCTTATGACTGTTTAAAGCATGTAGTCGAAGCATGCTCTTTAAGATAATCTGTGTCATGAGTTTGCAGGACTTATTTTCTAGAAGTTTTACATTTTTATCTTTTAAGTTTTCTTTTAGATAATTCATTTATGGTGAAGGCAGCCATGCCTTGTCTTTTCTTCTTGGTGATTATTTAAAATTTCAAATAAAAATGAAGGCCTGGGATACAGTTCACTGGTAGAGCACTTGCCTAGCATAAGTGATGCCTGAGTTTAATCTCTATCAACACAAAGCCATCCAATACAACAAACAATAAAAATGAAACCATCAGTTATAAATATGTATCTTATTAAAAGGTACACCATCATTATTGTTATTTTTTTAAATGGGGATTAAATCTAGGTCCTTCCACATGCTAGGCAAGAGCTCTACTACTTAGCTATACTCTCAGTCTCCTCACCCCACACACCTTTTTTGTAATTTTTGCTTTTTAAATAGTCTCACTAGCTTTGCCCAAGTTATTTATCTGTCTTGCCTCTGCTTCCTGAATAGCTAGGATAATATGTATATACCACCAGGCCTGGCTAAAATATACATTATTTTGACAACAATGTCAAATAATATGCTATTAGGAAAAAATTTCAAGAAAGTTAGCATATAATTTGTTCTCTCTTTAAAAAATTATCAATTGACATTTTTGTTTGTTTAAGATAGCTATACTGGGTGTTTCATTCTAATATTTCCATGTTATGTGTTATAACTCAAATTGGTTCATACCCTCTATTTTTCTCCTTTTGTACCTTAGTCTCCTTCTTATGGTGATTGTAAGAGGTTTAAAATTCTATATTCCTTCTTATATAGAAGTATATTAACCATAGTCACCTTAATTTTCTTCTATTACACTCCCTCTCTTATATGTCACCTCCCCTTAGCATGACCTGTTTTTCATAATATTACTAGCATTTATATTGGGTCTATATTCCACATATGAGAGAAAACGGGACTAACTTCACTTAAGATGATGTTCTCCAATTCTACCATTTATCTGCAAAATACAAAATTTCATTCTTCTTTATGGCTGAATAAAATTCTGTTGTATAGAAATACCATATTTTCTTAATCCATTCATCAATAATGGGACTTCTTTGCTGTTTCCATAGCTTAGCTATGTGTTTTTGAGGAGCCTCCATACTGTTTTCCATAGTGGTTGTACCAATTTACAGGCCCACCAGCAGTGTATGAGGGTTCCTTTTTCCCACGTCTTTGCCAACATTTGTTGTTGTTTGAATTCTTGATGGTAGCCATTCTAACAGGATGAGGTAGAATGCTAATGTGGGTTTGATTTATATTTCCTTTATAGCCAGTGATGTTAACATTTCTTTGTGTGTTTTTTGGTCATTTCGATTTCTTTATTTGAAAAAGCACTGCTTAGTTCACTTGCCTATTTCTTCATTGGGTCATTATTTTTTTGTGAGCTTAGTTTTTTGATCTCCCTGTATATTCTGGTTATTAATCCCTTGTCAGATGCATAGTTGACAGAGATTTTCTCCTATTCTATGGGCTGCCTCTTCAATCTGGTGACCATTTCTTTTGTTGTGCAGAACCTTTTTAACTTCATGTTCAACGGGAAGGCAAAACAGGTCCTGTCTCGAGAGTTGGTACCAGTCGGATGCGGGATGATATAAGGAAAGAGTGTAGGAAGGTGAATATGGTGGAAATGTATGTACACATGAATGTAATTGGAAAAATGAGACCTGTTGAAACTATTCCAAGAATGGGGAAGGAGGGAAAAAGGTGAACTCAACTATGATATATTATAAGAACTCTTATAAATGTCACAGTGTACCCTTAGTACATCAATGAAAAAAAAATAACCAGTACAAAATGGACTGGAGTTGTGGCTCAAGTGGTAGAGTGCCTACTTGGCAAATGAAAAGCCCTTAGTTCAAACCATAGTCCCACCAAAAAAAGAGATTTAGAACTAATAAACATGCTCTATGCTGATTCAAACCAAATCACTAGTTTCTTCTGAAAGAGGAGGTGAAAAGTGATTGAGAGGGCAAGTGGAAGCTTCTGGGTCGATGGAAATGTTCTGTCTTGTTAGCAGTGTGGTTTACATGAGTATATAAGTTTGTCAGTATTGATTGCCTTATACACCTAGCATCTATCAATTTTACTATATATAAATTATAACTTAATAAAAAGTATTTAAGGGAAAACTTTATCAAATAATTGTTTGATTCAGGCAGTACTTACTGAGCATGGCTATATACTTCCATAAAATAAAAAAAGGAAACATGAATTTTCCTTTCTGTGAAAGGATACTTGGTATGTACACTATATTGAATGAAGCCCAAAACAAATAAATTAATGGTTATAAATTATATCTTTAAATGTAAAATTTCTGTGGAATTAAAAAAATTCCCCTATTGGAAATCATCCTCTCTTATTGCCTAAATAGTACTCCGGACCTTTAATTGTTTTAGCACTTCTTTCCTTAAAGTTTTTACATGGCAGATGACATCGCCAGGAACTGAAATGGGCTTAATTCTGAGAAGCACTTACCATGAGAACTGAGTTATTGCAGCTGACTAAATGCTTTTTGAGTCTTTGATGTCTTGAAGTTACCTTTTTACTAGGAGAATCTTGAGCTTCAAGAACACAATCCATTTGGTATTGAATATTAATATTTTCTCCATTGGCTAATACATTATTTATAGGATATTTATAGTTAGCCATTTAATAATTAACATCATTACTCAGACCATAAAATAATAAGAGACTTGACAACTGACTTTGTTTTTTTATTGTTTATTCATTTATTCATATGTGTATACATTGTTTGGGCTATCTCTTCCTCCTCCCCAACCCCTCTCACTTCCAGGCAGAACCTGTTCTGCTCTTTTCTCCAATTTTGTTGAAGAGAAAACATAAGACATAATAAGAAAGACATAGCATTTTTGCTAGCTTGAGTTAAAGATAGCTATACAGAAAGAGTCCTAGCATTGCTTCCATGCACATGTGTATTACAACTTAAATTGGTTCATCTCTACCAGACCTCTTCACTACTTCCTGAAAAATGTTACTTAGTTTATTTTATTTTTTGGTGGGACTGGGGTTTGAACTCAGGGCTTCACACTTGCAAAGCAGGTGCTCTGCTACTTGAGCCATACCTCCTTTCCTTGACAACTGACTTTGAATAATTGTTACCCTATTCCATTTCAATCTGAATGAGGTAAATTTGATTGAAATTTAGAGGGCTAAAAATATGTGCCCTTAATTCTATGGTTTAGCCTTTCTACTTTTATGCCTTTTTAGCCAATTTTGTCTTATGGGTGACTTAAAGAGTAAGAATAGTTGGGGGCTTAATCCAGAGTTATTTCTTCACTATGTTGCCTTTGACTACTTCCATTTATTTCTGTACCTTATTACTGCACACAACTGCTGCTTTGGATAGACAAACATTCAATTGATTAATATCAAACTGTAAAGCATTATATGTTGCATAATATGTCAGAATTATATCAGGTTATAGAGAAAGGACCAAATTTAATTTTGGGAAATTATGACCATTTCATAGAGGAAATGGCATTCATTTAAGGTAGAACTAATAGGTGGAGTTTGATAGAGAGTGCAGTTGAATTTTCAATTTTGGAAAATTCAAGCTCTTTCTATACATAATTTGATGATTTAAATTTTTATTATTTAATACCTTCATAGTGCTTTTATAAACTGATTATATATAATATAACATTTATACTGAATGATAAGAGATACAAGATATAAGCATTATTAGCTGTTTTGGACGGAATAGGAAATTGACATTTAGACAGATTAAAGAGCTTTTCCCAAATCACATGGCAAATGATACAGCTAAAACACTAAGTCCAGGTGCCTCCAAGTATAGCAGTTTCCATTGAAAGAAATGAAAGAATGATATTCAAGTAGGATTATATGTCCCTGTGAAATAATTATTTATATTATTTTACTCAATAAAATTTGTGTCTTAAAATTACCTTATTTATTGCTGAAAACGGAAAATGTAGTTAAATCTCCAGTAGACATATATAAATCTAATGTTTTCTGAACTCTTTGTGGTAGCAAGAGCCTTAGTAAATGTGATACTTTTATTATGTATTTGATAGGACTAGAATTCATTCTATAGAATTTGAATAATAGAAGCAGCAGCATAGCATAATACTTAAAAGAATAGACTCTGGAGCCATACTGCTCAGATTTGTGTCCTTGTGTGCTACCTACCAGCTGGGTGACTGGATGAATTACTTAATCTCCCTGCTATGTGCTTCCTTATCTGAAAATGAAAGAATCTGTATGATAGAGCATTGCTACAGGTTGTAATGAGGCATATCCAGGTGATGTTTATGAACCACAGCTGTGCATGGCATGTAGCGGTCTCAACTGAGTAAAATGTGGGTCAAGATTGGCAGAGTTTTATAAAATGTACTTGCCCTGACTGTAAAACTGCACCTAACTCCAGAAAATGTTGTCTATTTCCCCCCAACAAAGTCATTTTCCTATTAGCTTTTTGAAAATATGATTTGAAAATTAGTGTATCACAAATAGTGTGCTTTTTTTTCACTTTAGTAGCTAGATTGTTATATAATGAAAAATTTTAATTAATTATGTTTTTCTTACTTGTTTGGATAGTACTTGTAAGCCACATGTGGATTTTAAGGCCTCTGTTTTTTTTTAGATCATTATGTGAGAGAATACATCATTTACAATAAATATGGCTATTTGCCTAGCATTTGCTAGAAATATTGTTTCATTGTCATATAATAGTTTTCTTGGCAATATTAGCATTTATTAAATGGATTTATTTCAAATTATACTGCATTTATATCACTAATATTTTGTATCAGTAGGATTTTAAATTTGATCATTAGCAACTTTTGTGAAAATATTTTGGCCAACCACTATGGTTCACACCTATTATCTCAGATACTGGGGAGGCAAATATCAAGAAGATATTGCCAGCATAGGCAAATCATTCCATCTCATGCAGGATGCTTAAGTAGGAGTATTATGGTTCAGGATAGCCCTAAGCAAAAATGTGAAACCATACTTGAACAAAAAGCAAAAAGGGTTGCAGCTGTGACTTAAGTGCTTGTCTAGCAAGTGTAAAGCCCTAGTTCAAGCCCCAGTATTACCAAAATAACAAAAACTTTCATATTTTATATTTCAAAACAGTGTTAAATTTGATCTGGGCCAGATGTGGTAGTGCATGCCGTAATCCTAGCATTATGGGGACTGAGGCATGAGGTTTACAAGTTCTAGTCCAGCCTGGACTACATAAGCAAGACAGTGTCTCAAAAACATTTTCTTTTTAGTGTGTATTTTAAACCAATTATTTAAGTTGGTAGAGATCTACAGTAAGATTAGGTAGTCATTTTCTTCTAACAACTGCTAAAATACAAGGCAAAGAAATCCAAATGGGTACAAAGTAAATTGATATGTGTGTTTAAAAATTAGGTAGTTGTTCTAAAACACTTAATTCTGAAATATACATGGTAGAGAGTTAAATATTCACTTCTCTTTATGCATCATTAATTTTATAACCCTCTTCCAAGGTAATTTCTCTCAAGGTTTTCTTTTTTATTCTTTTGAAATTTTTTATATATTGGTAGACAGATATGTATTTAACTTCAACACACTTTTAAAAAATTTTTGGATTATACTATGTATATGCAGGCCTTTTCACTTTATAAGGTACCAAAAGTATATTTTTGTTACATCTTTAACTGTATTTCATCTTTAAAGGTTGAATAATAATCATCAATTTATTTCTTTTTTGATGGTCAAGAAATTGTTTAGCATTTTCCTTGTCCTTCCCTTCTAGCTTTTCTTCCTCCTTTCTCCCTTCCTTCCTTTTTTCTATTATACTTAGTATTGTTGGTGCTGAACATCCTTCATAAATTGTACATGTGTAAGTGTTTTCATATGCTTTAGTATTTTTGTATAATTTGTTCATGGAAATAGGATTATTTTATAGAAGTCCATGCATGGTTAAATTTTGATAGATATAAGTCCCCCCAATGCAATTCCAGCCTGTAGACCATACCTGTTTATATTCTCATTATATGAACATTATCACAATAGATTTCTAGAATGACATATTTTATAGGCATACAAACTAACTCTTTAAAATGTCTGACAAAATAATAGGTGAAAAGGATGACTGATAGATACCTTTATTTTGTCTTTCTTTGTAAGGTTGAACATTTAATAACTAAGTTTACTGACAAAATCACATTTTCCTTTGAATTATCTGTGTATATTCTCTTCCATATTTTGTATTTCAACTCTGTTCTTCCAGTTGTTCAGATGTAAAATCTTGGAATCATCTTGCTTTTCTTTTCTCTCTTATGCACACCTAACCCATCAAAAAGTCCCGTTGTTACATGTTTGTAATGGATAGAGAATTTCACCACTTCTTGCAATTTCTTTTGCTGCCACCATCTCTCACAACTTGTTTTCCTGTTTCAACACTTCATTTGCATAGTCAATTTTCTGCGTAGCAGCTAAAGAAATTATTTTAGCTTATATGTGTAGGAATGCCATGAATATGTTCAGAATCCTTTAATTATGTCCCAGCTTTGTCAAAGTAAAAAAGCAGTCTCCTTACCAGGGCCTACATGAGCTCTGTATAATATGATCTTATTTGTAGCTCCAATGTCACCTCCTGCTTCTCTTAGCCCTGCTCAATCTGCTCAAGCCTTCCTTTCTTCTGTACCATTGCTTTAAAATCCCAGGCATACCCCTAACTCTGAACTTTTGTGTTTTTGTTTCACCTGCTTGTAATGCTTTTCCCCCCAAATATTTTTTCTAAACTTTTTTTTAACACACTTTCTGTTTCATTTCTGTTGTGCACAGCAGCATAGTCATTGGGATTATAAAAATGATAAATGTCCATGCTCCATTCCGCCTGTGTATTTTCAGTCTAGTATGAATGTATGCATACACAGACATACACACACATACTCAGTTGACAGGAGAAGGAGGAAATTGTGTGTGGATAAGGTAACTTGTTCTTATTGTGGTACTATGGTAGGACTTATTTTGGAGAGCTTCCTAGTTTATTCAAACTTAATTGGTAAGTCTTGAAAATCAAGATCTGATTTATTTTATGCTACTATAAAAATATATAAAATACATATAAATTATGTTTGTACTAACATTAGATTTATAAATATAAGTGAAACTCCTTTTTTTCTTTTGTACTGAGAATGAATAAGTTTACATCTTAATGATTTTTCAGAAAGTGAGTGCCTCCCTTTAATCAGAAGTAGAGCATTCCTGTCATTTCATAGGTCAGTTGCCTCATCAGTATTCTATTGAGTAGTTGCAAAAAAATTAGTAACTCTACAAGATAAAATGATCTAATGTGACATTATCTAATTTAGATGTTACGGTTTTAAACAAGAAAAAGAAATAATCTTGAAAATAATTTCTGTGTTGTTTTGTGAAATTATAAAGGAATGCTTCTGTTAAATAATTTCATTTTCTTATACTTAGAATCTAGGCCATTGTCAATACCTGTGAAAGCCATGTTGAATATGCCTGAAGGTTGCAGAAGTCCTGAAGAAAGAATGAAAGAATTTATTGGAATAGTATGGAATGCAGTGAAGAGTCTTACACTCCAGGTAAAATAAAAGTTTGACATTTTAAGGCTTTAACTTCTGGAGTATTTTTTTATTTTTAGCATTCTTAATATTGATAAATTTTTTTTCAGGAATATTACTCACACAGACTATCTCATTTCCAGAATTTAGTTGAAAACAGTTGGTGTGCTTTTCTTACAAAAAAAATTCTATGAAACACCTAAAATGTTCTGGAAAATTTTACAAATTTTGAAATGTTAGTAAATTTTGTTCTCATTTACTTTTACCTTTTTTTTTTAGTGCAATCTAGAAAAATTCTTTTTTTAGGATTGTGTTTTTATTTATTTATTATTGTACTAGGGGTACATTACTCACATTTACAGAATTTCTTACAATTTTTCAGGGTTGAATTCGCCCCTCCATCGTTCTTCTTTATTTTCCCTCCTCCTATTCCTGAAGTAGTTTCAACAGGTCTCAGTTTTCCATTTACATACACATGTAGAGAATATTTCTACCATTCTCACTGTCTTATACCCTCTTCCCACATCTTTCCCCCTCCTGCTGGTTCCCATTCTCCAGACAGAACCTGTTTTGCCTTCCTATTCTCTGTTTTTGTAAGAAAAAAAAAAATGGCATTTTTGTTTAAGATAGCGACACAGTGTTTCATGGTGACATCTCTATATAAAGATATAGACATATGTATGGAAATGTATATGTATATATAGATGTGTATAAATGTATATGTATATATAGATGTATATATATGTATATGTACATATTATAAGCCGAATTGGTTTATCCCCTCTATTTTCTCTTTTCTACCTTAGTCGCCTTCTTATGGTGATTTGAGCAGTTTTAAAAGTGCTATTTTCATACTTTTATAGGAAGTACATCAATCATATTCACCTTTTTAACTTCTATTACCTTTCATCTCCCGTATGTCACTTCCCCTTAGTGTGACCTGTTTTTCATAATATTGCTAGTATTTATATTGGGTATATATTCCACACATGAGAGAAAACATGAGGCCTTTGGTTTTCTGAGCCTGGTTAACTTCACTTTAAGATGATGTTTTCTAGTTCCATCCATTTACCTTAAAATGACACAACTTCATTCTTCTCAATGGCTGAATAAAATTCCATTGTGTTTAAATACCACATTTTCTTAATCCCATTCATCGGTAGTGGGGTATCCTGACTGTTTCCATACCTTAATTATTGTGAATAATGCTGCAAAAAACATGGGTGCGCAGGTGCCTTTATTGTAACTTGACTTACATTCCTTCTGTGTATCCCCAGTAGTGGTATTACTGAATCATGTGACAGTTCTGTTTTTAGCTTTTTGAGGAGCCTCCATACTGTTTTCTACTAATTTACATTCCCCCACTAGTGTATTAGAGTTCCTTTTTCCCCACATCCTACTCAACATTTGTTGTCTGTGCTTTAGATGATAGCCATTCAAGGCAGGGTGAGGTGGATTCTTAAGGTGGCTCTCATTTGCATTTCCTTGATGGCCAGGGATTTTAAATGCATATTATTTTATTTATTTGAATTACCTTCCTTACAGATCATATTTAAACTGATGAAAATATAAGCAATTAGATGTTTATCTGATGTCCCAGGAATTTGCTAAAAATAACTCAACAGTTATAAATTTTAGTTTTTTTATATTGTCTTCCCTCTTTGTAAAGTATGACTGATACCAGGAATTTTATGTGTACCAGCCAGTAATAACTAAGTAATAGAGTCTTCCCCTATTTAAGCAGTAGGTGGAAGTAGTTAAGTAGTTGTGACAGAAAGTTCCTCCCACCTCAAGAAGCTGGATGATCTACAGAATTAGTCATTTTAAACCCACAGAGAGAACAAAAGTTCCAAATTGACATTACTATAACAGCAGTATGCTAAAATCCAAAAAGTGAAAAGGAAGCCAAAGATCAAAGAATCTCTAAAAACTCTTAACAGGACAAATAAAATCAAGTTATCACAGTCACACTACTAAGGACCCAGTCATGAGGAGAATATCTTAAAATCAAGCAAAGATGAAATAATCTGTTAGCATACAATTCTTTATCTAGCAAAATGTTTTATCAAGAATGTTTGAAAAATAAATACATAAGACAGAACTTTTCTATGGAAGAACTTTACTACAAGATGTGCTGAAGTGAAGTCAAGCTAAAGGAAAGTTATACTAGTTGGGTTTTCAGGAAGTAATGAAGTAAAACAGGAAGAGTGATTGTGTTGGAAAATAACTAAATTTTGGCAAAAATATACATTATGCACCTTTTAGACTTTGACTTCTTTTCCTTTTATTTTCCAATTTAGCTTAACATTCAAACAGTATATGACAGAATAAAAGATTATAATCAAAATTCATTATTCATGTGGTATTGTACTCATTTATTCAGAACACATTTATGGAATTTCTCATCTATACTCAGATGAGTCCTTAGTCCTCTAGATATAAAAAAGTTTTTCTGCTAGCAAATCGAGTGAGTTTGGAAGTGTACTCTTCCCAAAGTGTGCATCTAGAGGAAAACACAGGTGACAAACTCCTTGACTACAGTTTCTTGAGCCTTTAATCTGAGATCCAGCCAAGCCATACTTAGATTCTGATCCACAGAGATTGCAAGATAGCAAATTTATGTTGTTTTAAGCTGTTATCTTTGTGGTAATTGGTATACCCCCATAGGAAGCTAATACACCAGAGATACAGACATCATAACTATACTATAATATATTTAGTACATTCTACTATAGTATTTTCTACTATTCTGTTATAGCTGTAATATAGTCAATTTCATAGTGAAAACTTACCCCATTGTAAATACTTTTAGTAATTATATCTCAGATCATCTCCAGTTGTATAGTGTCAGTCACTGTGTTTATTTGAAATATTATTTAATACAGGAGCCAAAACCTCGACTTTGATAATTCTTTACAGACTGAGGAGATTGCTCAAAAGAAAGGTTAAAGAAGAGTGAAAGGGGAATGTGTAGCTTGTCCTTTTTTTTCTGTTGTAATAACTCTTAGTTTACAGGAATATTAACTTTCCATAGGTATCAGCTAAGTCTCCCTGATCTCAGACAGCAGGAAGTCTTTTACTGTTTACATTATTCTAATAACTCCCCTGTTGCCTCTCCTGTCTTCCTTCCCTTCAGCTTTTTTTAATGCAGTGGTGACAAGAAATAGGAAATGAGATGACATGAATGTCAGAAACATTTGTTTAATTTACATTGTGATTATATGAGTAAAAAATACATAGTACTATATGAAGTGTTGCTGAATATTTATATTCATTGTTAGCTTTTCATATGTAGTGAAATATTGTTTCCTTATGATCTCTCATTGTATATTAATCCCCCTTATTACCTCTGCCATTATTTAAGGTAGAGCTCTTAGGTCAGATGTTTGTGCCCCTGATAGCTATGTGTATCTATTTACTTAATTACATGTAGTTTTTCTTTTGATAAAATTTATCCTCAGGAGAGACCCACTATTTGTAGGAATGGGAAAGGTCCATGTACAATTACTCCATTCTATGTCTCAGTTTAGTTATGCTCAATCTGTGTTCTTTTTTTAAATTAGCATATTATAGTTGAACGGGGGGATACATTGTGACATTTACATATGTGCTTACAGTACATTTAATTAGATTCACACCCTCTACCTTTTTCCTTCCCTCTTTCCCCCTTCTTAGAACAATTTCAACAGATTTTGTTTTACTTTCATACTTCCTCCATATAAAATACTTCCACTGTATTTGCCCTCCTTCACCCTTTTCTTATGCTCTCCTCCTTCCCACTAGAACCCACTCCCAGACAGAAACTGTTTTACCTTCCTATCTTTCATTTTTTAAAAAATCATTTTCATTAGTGTATGATAGTTATACAGGGAGTTTCATTGTAGTATATGTAGTATACTTCCATGTATACTGTATTGTATTCCTAATTTGTTCATCTCCTCCTATCTCATTCACACTTCAACAGATTTCAGTGTTCTGTGTTATATCTAGTATGTCATTGTAATTGAATAAATGTGAGCAGTCTGCTTGTTTACGTCTTGTGTTTCTTCACAGTATTTCACTGACCTGTGTGTGTTCCTCTAATTTCACTGATTTAATGTATTCTGTATGTATTAAATAAAATTCTTACTAAGGTGTTTTTTTTCTGGTTATTACTACCCAACATCTTCTTATATATTATTAATGATTCTCTAGCAATCATAATCTGTGGTGTATTTATTATTCCACATAAGGTAAATACCCGATAGATGAGGTAGTAGTTAAGAAAATGAGTAACTTCTACTTAGAGCACTTTTTTTACTGTAATAATTGTGTAAGTATAATGAAACTTACCTGATTATACTTCAATGTGAAGATCTAAATTATGATTTGACACAAATAATATTTAATGAAAGAAAGGAATAATATAAATATTATCAGATCATTCTCCAGTACTGTTAATTAAATATCATGTTTTTCTCTAGAATTTTCAGCCTCCTATATTTAGGAGTTAGTGATTTTTGTTTCAATAAATTGGGACTATGACATGTAACAGTAAAGACAAACTTTGCATGTTTTCTGGGACTTATTTAGTGCATAATAAACTGGAGGAGAGAACTTCTCACTTTAATTGTGATTTCTAACCTGTTACAAAAATATTACTTTCTTGGGCTGGTGGAGTGGCTCAACTGGTAGAGTGCTTTTCTAGCAAGTACGAGGCCCTGAGTTCAAACCCCAGTACTGAAAAAAAAGATTATTTTCTTTTGACTGGGGGTGGTGGCTCATGCCTATGATCCTGGCTTCTCAGGAGGTGAAGATTGGGAATATTACTGTTCAGGCCAGTCAAAGACTTCTGGAGACCTCATCTCAATAAATAATAGCTGGGCATGGTGCCACACACTTGTCATTCCAGGTATACAGGAAGCATAAATAGGAGAATTGCAACCCAAGCTAGACAAGGCACAAATCGAAGACCTTATCTCAAAAATAACCAAAGTAGAAAGGGATGGGGGGGCTGGCTCAAGTGGTAAAGTGTCTAGTAAGTGTGAGGCCTTGAGTTCAAACTCCAGTGCTGCCCAAAATACTTACTTTCTTTTAACTCTTATCTATTGCATTTTATATCTTACAAGCACATGTTCCTTTTCCCAATATTCAGTTTTCCTACCATGGTCTAGTAAAAGTGCCTAGATACACAAATCAAACAGGCTTACATATTATCCATTCATATATATATATATATATATGCGTGTATGTATTTGTGGTGTATATGAAGTTTATGTATTCTGCTATAGTGAACTCTGTACATCTCTTATTGCTTATATGCCTTTTAGAAAATAATGACTGAGCTTTTCTCAGTAGTAGACTTGGAATTGAAGAAGAATTGCTATAAGGCAATAAGCTACTAAATCTAGTCTCCTTAGCTTTCTGAAATTACATATATCCTTCCTGATAAACACTGTGTTTCAAAAACAAATACTGTCAAAATTTAAGTACCCCTGTATAATAAACATGTTGCCCTTTTAACACTCTAGCATACATTTACTTTTTAAAAAGGCCAGGTACCTAGTAATAACATCATAGGATAAATTCTTTCTCTGTATTCATTATTCCTTTCATTCATTCTTCCATTTAGCACTTAATTTTTGTTACGTGTCATGCTGGAGTTAAGGAGACAAAGTAAGTATAGTAGTTCTTGTGGTCTTTCAGGAGAAGGCTAAGTGCCCCAAGATGGAAATATCTGATGCAGAACTCCTCTTGGAGGGATCCCCTAGAAAACTCTTATTACTCTAAAATGAAATGAGGATGTTAAGATAAATATGATGGCTACCTAGAGCATGTACTGCCTTGTTATTAGTGGTTGACTTTTTATCACTATGAGAAAATACTATGAGAAACATTGACATAACGGAGGAAAAATTATTTTGGATCATCTCTCAGAGGTTTTAGTCCATGACAAGCTGACTACATTGCTTTGGGGTGCATGGAACTGTATTACATCATAGTAGAATGGCATGACAGACTGAAGCTGCTCACCTCATGGCAGGTTAGCAGACAGAAGAATATGCTAGGGACAAAGTTACCCTTCCAAGGCACATATCCAGTTAGCCACTTCCTGCAGCTAGGCCCCACCTCCTAATAGTCCATTTGGCTCTTAATTCATGAATGGATTTTCCCATTGATGAGATTAGCACCCTCAGGATCCAGTGACATCTCAGTAGCACCACTAGCCCGGGACCAAGCCTTCAACAACACCTGAGCCTTTGGGAACATTTTATATCCAAATCATAGCAGATACTATCCCAGATGAGTAATGATTTGTAGAAGAACTAGGTGACAAATTTTTATGGTCTAGATTATGAGAGCTATCAAGAATAATTAGCTGTTTAAAGTTTATTTTAAATGCTATTTCGTGTTAGTAAAAAGGTGTATTAAAAGTAACTTCATTCTTTACTATCCATTCTATAATGAACTGAATATTTTGGTGTAATTATCCCATTTTGATATCATTTAAAGAATCTCAGCAAGAAGTTCAATTACCGGGAACAAGAACGATAGTATTAAGTAATGTGGTTATTTGACAGCTCTAGGAAAATATTCCAATTTAAGATTCTTAATGTAATAATAGAAGTCTTTATAAGCTAATCTGAAATTATATATATCAGTATTCTACAATGTCAGATATACTAGAAAATGTCTTCTTTTGTCTAGAATGAATTAACAGGGATCAGATTTACCTTGCTGCCTGAAATAGCAAAAAAAAAAAAAAAAAAAAAGGATAAAGTATATAAAATTAAGGTTTTAAAATACTAGGTAGTAAGCCAAGTTGAGCCCTGATCCCCGAGAAACTAAAAGTAAAATTAACAGAATTTAATAAGAAAGACACAGTCTATCTAAGCAACTAAAAGGACAGAATCTGTCTAAGAGGTCATCCATGTTCAGTTTTGGTGTTTGGGTAGATTGTGTGCCATTTAGTGAAAGGTTGCAGCATTTTAAGTTTAGAGGCAAATAGAGAGTTTGAATTCTACAATTATTTGAAATGCCTTTGAGATATTCCAGGTATCTGTTAGTAGACTATCATAGGTAGAATTGAGGAGCAGACTTATAGTAGACATATAATTTTGGGAGTCTCATAGATGGTTAAAGTCATCTTTAACCAAGATGTTACTTTGTATTAACAAAGTAATACAGGAGCCTGGGTAATTAAGAAAATATGTAAGTTCAAAAACAATGGGTCATTAAAAGTAGTCAGTAGAAGAGAAAGTGTGCTTGATGGAGATTATAAATTGCTATGATCAGAAGTGTAGAAGCAGAAGCTGTAGAGTTCTTGAGATCCCAGGGAGTGTAGAATTTCAAGGAGCCATGGTCGGTATTACCAAAATCTGGATATTAACTATAGACTTTCCTCTGTTTATCTGCAGTGTGAAGTGGATGAATTAACATTTAAGATTACTTAAATTCTCATACACTTGTAGTATTAATTTTTCTACTTTTTAGATATGGTCTCTCTGTGTAGTCTAAGCTGGCCTCAAATTCATAACTTCCTTGCCTCAGCCTCCCAAGAGCTGAGATTATAGGTATATATTACCACACTAGGCCTTTTGTTTGGTTTATAATGATTTACTGTCTTTATTAACTTCACCATCAATAATGATCTTAACCTTATGTGTCATGAATTAATTGTAAGTAGACATAGTAATGCTTCTTCTTTCTTTCTAATAAAATACATGCATGACATAAAATTTACTGTCCTTTTTGTACATGTTTAGTTTATTTTGAGGTTCCACATTTTGGGTAAGTGTGTTGGATATAAATTCACATATGATTATAGGAGCACTAAATGATACATCTTTGGATAGTATGTCTCATATATGACCTAGCTACTTTGCTTGCTTCACCTCAGTCATGGACCTGCTTTAAACTTATGTATATTTAAGCATTTTCCAATGTTAATGTATTTTGACAATTTTAAAAGATAAAATTAGACTCTGAATAAATAAACTAGCATTTTAAATTATGTGTTTTTTCAAAAAAGCAATATCTATTTTCTGAGATATTTTATAAAACAAAATGTGAAACAGAATTCCTTAAAGTTATCATCAAATAAAACAGAACATCATAACTTAAAGCCACCAAAGGATTACTCTTTTAGTGGAACTTTCAGCAAGTAAATGTATTTGGGATCAGAATTTCTGGAGAGTTGAGTTTGGAGTCAAAGTTGGTATTTGGTAAGCCCATGTTCATTTTTACTCACTATGGAAAAACTTACATTTCATAAAGACATTAACAGTAATTGCTATAACCTATTTATTTTTAGTGGGAAAACACAGCTTTCAAAGTTCATTATAATAAATTATTTTATAATAATACATGTTTTTTATGTGAAATTGGTTTTGGTGTCTTTTAAGAATAGGTTATCGTAAATTTACCTTTTGTTTGCAATTTTTCTTTATCTGCTCATCAGCAAAGACCTGTTCCATTTCAAAAAGTTACATGTTTATTCTGCAAGCACATGCTTTGCAATGGCATGCATTTGTAAAGTAGAAATGCTCTAGCCTGAAAGGAGAGCATTATCATTTTATTGCCAAACTCAGCCATTTTTGATTATAGACATTGAAGTTCATATTGCTATCCTCCAGTACTTCTGTGTATTTTGGTTTTGGTTTTTAGTGGTCTCTGTACTCTCCAATAATTCTGTTATTCCTTTGGGGAATAACTTCCCATGTTTTGTGTGGTTTTGCTAAGAATATCAAGCAAGGTGTCCCAAGTAAAGCACCATAAGTCAGTTAAGTTAGGCCAGTTGAATTTTTTCCTAGGAAATGCCATCTGGAGCATGACCAGTGATGAAATAATATTCCTTGATGTCCATGAACTCTCTGGCTTCTCTTCAGGATTATGTAGGAATAGATACTTCAAGCCAGACAGATGAAGTATCAGTAAGTCTTCAAATATTTACTACGAGCAGTTTTGCTCTGAGGCTCACATTCATATTTATTGGGATCAAACAGTGACAATCATTGTAGATTTATAAGGAGGAAGTCTGGAACACAGATCTAGGAAGTTTCTCATGATTTCCCTTGAGAAACTCTTATGGAAAAAGTGTTGATTTATAGTACTATGGAAAGCAAGATAACTAAGGTTCACTTTTGAGGTTTTTTTTTAAACTTAAGATTTCAAATTGAGTATATTTAGATTTCATACACAAAATATTACCATGATAGTTGAGAATTTATGAAATAAGAAAACCAAACTGGGTTATAGTTTTATATATTTTTGTGGTATAAATGGGGTACTGTGTATTTTGATATCCCCTAAATACATAGGGAAGCCCAGCGTTTTTAAATAAATGCACCATGAACATCTTTTATAAATCTATGAAAGCCAGTACATACATGGGTCTGCCAAATAGTAGATGCTTAGTGTTTTATTCATTAACTTTATTTAGCAAATGTGTAGGTGGCATTTGTTATATTAAATCTTTATATCAATGTTATTTTTTCCTCCTATTTACAGATGAGGAAACTGAGGTCATGGAGACTTAAATAAGTTGTCATAAGTCCCACAGCTGGAGTTAGACCTATCTGATGGATAAGTCAGTTTTGTTAATCACCCTATTAGACCTCCTTGGTGGAATGAAATTTTGAACATTATGCATGAAGTTATTATTTTAATACCTGATGATAATAAAAATAATCTTGTTTACTTTTAAACAATTATTTACTGAATACCAAGTAAATGCTAGGCACTGCATCATGTAGTACAGAGTAGAAAATATAAGCAAAGTTTTCAACTTTAGAGAACTTATATTCTAGTGAGAATTCTTTATTGACATGAATATTGGAAAATACTATTATTTTAAGCTTTTTAATGGCTGAACTTTGTCTTTTGTCCCCGTGTTCCTAATTTCCAGATCAGTTCATGGTAAATATTAAAGAATGCATGAATAAAAGAAAAATTAATTTTTAATTTCAAATGTTTTCCTCAAGGATAAAATGTATTTCATATTTTTAATTTCAAATGTTTTCCTCAAGAATAAAATATATTTCATATAGAGAATATCTTACTCTATACAGATCTTACAATATATTATTGCAAAAGTTTCAAGTTTTATATAAAGAGGAATATGTTGTTTGGGAATGGGAAATAGTAATGTCATTAGGGGCAGAAATATGGCACATTTGTGAACACTTGTATAAGAAGTGTCTGATATGAAGGCCAGTGGCTAAGATTTTTAAATTAATGTATAAATGAAACTTACCCTCTCCTCTTTTGAACTGAGTTGAAATCACATAAATCAGAAAAATCTAAATTGATAAAAAACAATGGCATAGATCTTTTCAAAAGGCACATAAACTTGAAACTTCAGAAAAATGTATTGCAGTTGTTTCATTTATTAAAGTAATAATACCAAATAATTTTTACTTCATTAGTTTATCCTCAGCATATGATACTTAGATATGTAGCCCTTGACCTCATAGGAATCAAAATAGAGGTGGTTCTACTTCAAGAATTTTTAATAATCCCTTCACTTTAACACATGAATGTGTTCAATATTGGCAAAAAAACACGTTGCTACCAAAACTGAAACAGGATCCTTGAAACAGAAAGGATGTTGCCATGGAAAAATGAAGTAACACTCAGCGCAGCTGTGATGCATTAATGAATAGGATATATTTTTTTTTAAAGATCATTCGTGTTTGGTGTGGCTCAGCGGGTCCCAACCAGATGGTTTCCATGAACATGATCTGACCCCTGGCTTCACGACGTTTTACTGGCAGATTACTTCATTTTCTTTCCTTTGGATTGTCAGATCCTTACATTAATGCAAAATTTACTGCTGCAAATTTATATTCAGTAATATAAATCATTTAATATTTTACATTAAAACCACAATTTTAGACATCTAGTTTAACATTTACTTAAAAAGTGTAAAAAGATTTATGTGATAGTTTCAGTGTATATAACATCTAACTTTATAATAATTTTGAGTAATTTGGATTATGTTTGTTTTCTTATCATTAAAGGACTTCTCACAACATTTATCAAATTTTAGAGAGTTTATCTTTTAGAGTTGTACATTTCAGGCCAATGTACTGTTGATTCTGCATGCATTTCTGAGAGTGTTTAAATGTGATTAAATAATTGAGTTTTGAATTAGTGGAATTTGGAATGTTTGAAGATTTTGCGAATTTGGGCACAATTAAAATTTGTGTCTAAGGTTAAATATGTATGTGTTTGCATATGGTAGTGTATTAAATTAATCACTTTACATGGTTGAGAATGTTTTTCATCAGAACATCAATGCTTACATGAAATGTTCATAATCTGGCCCTTTTACCTGGATTAATAGAGAATATACACTTGCTGGGTCATTTAAAATTTTGTAACTAAACATTAGCGTGAGTTAAAATATTTTAAAACATTATTATATTTGTAAGACAATATAGGTTTACTTCTGTTTCAGAATAGATAAAATATGTTGTGATCTTAAACTAATCAACTATTTAATATATACATACTTAGCTTCCGTAAGGTGTAAGATAAAATTCTAGGACAAAAATAAGTGAACTTGTAATTCGTGAACCAATGCATTTATTTTTGCAAAAATTTTCCTGTAGTTTTTTCCACTAAAGTCAGCAGCTTGTACCCAAAAATGTGAAGCAAACACAAATAGGTGTGTTTATTCGTAGGTAGATGAATATTTATCATATCATCGAATTCCAAAGATGTTACATCTCATTAAGCTGTCACTAAGAATATATTAACCTGAAAAGAAGGGATTACTATATCCTTAGTTATCTTTTACAAAATATAACCATTGCTAATATAATTACCTAGAATATTCGGGAATTTATTAAGCAATAGTTTTATTAAAGCTTTGAATAACATCTTTTGTGCCCAATATTTTATAGAAAGTTAACAAATCATAGTTTATATATGTTTAACAAGTAATTTAAGTGCGCGACACTGTTGGGGCAATTTAGTAACAATACACATAATATTATTTTGTAAGAGCCAACTGAGAACAACAGAATTTAATATATATTGCTTCACAATGAATTGAGTTTAGGGTTTGGACTTAGTTAATCTTAACTTTGTAAGGACCTGGGAACTTAAACAACCATACTTAACTGATTTTTAAGAGGAGCTTAAACATTTTACATAAAATCACAAGTTAGATAATAAATTGAAAAAATCAGGAAATAGCATTCTGATTTTGAAGACTTCTGATTTTTCTTATTACCATATATCTGCTTATATATAATAAATACTATATATATATAGTGTGTATATATATATATATATATATATACATATGTATATATTTGAAAGTATGTAAAATGAAAGTATGTGATATTAACACATTCCTCAATGGTTGTCTAGTGCTAGGGACTGAACATTTTAAGCATTTTTTCTTGTATGTTATTCTGTAAAATAAAATGTAAGGGAAAAATAAATGTAGAAATACCTTTTTTTTTAAATGTAAAAGGAGCTCTAAGGATTTATTTGGTTGGTCTCAACAAGTTTAATGAACTGCAAAAGAAGCAAGATTTTTCTCACGTTTTATGCTACCACACTTTCTAACTTAATCATGTTTCTTGGAAAGAACTGTAGAAGGGCAAATATATTTTCATCTCATGTCACTGAGTGCTTTTGATCAAGTTTATTGCATGAAAAATGTCTATTGAAGTGTTTTTGATTTTGCTAGTAAAAGTAACTCATAAAGACGTATATAAGACATGTTTTCATTTTTTGGCTTTACTGTTTATTCTGATGAAGATAGTACATTTTCAAAAATGTGTTTAATCTGTCCCAACTATTTTAATTCTGCTTTTCTTTTCTAGCTTGAAGTACAGTGTTGTTGTGTGTTCATTCCCAATGATAGCCTGCCTTCTCCAAGTACAATTGTATCTGGTGACATTCCTGGAACAGTAAGAAGTTGGTACCATAGTCAAACCAGCATACCAGGAACAGTTGTCCTCTGTTTGCCACAAATAAAGATTATTAGTGCTGGTCACAAGTACATGGAACCTCTGCAGGAAATTCCTTTTGTCATCCCAAAACCCATCCTTGAGGAAGGTACATTAAAATTATTTTTCCTATGATTAATATTCTGATGTTTTTTATATATGCCCATATACATGTAAATCATTTCTCACTGAAAGATTTTCATGACCAAATAAATGAGCGGATAAAATTTATTGCTATCCATGACTTTTAAACAGTCATGGTTTCATCTATACAAACTATATAAAATATCATATGCAATGTAATATAATTACTAAAATTAAATGCAGGAAAAATTAACTTGAGAATAAAGTTGGTTTTGGATGATTTCAGGAGGCTGATATAAGAATGATAAAATTCATTCTTAATTGAAGCCATTTGAGTTATGAATGAATATATATAAATAATATGAAAATATTTACATCAAGCAAAATAGCTTTTAGACTTACTTATTTGCACAAAATAAATAATTGTCCGATGATTAGAGCCATAGTTCTTTTTCCAGTAGGTACTTGATTTCTTATATTGCAGTACTTTCAGTCACAAATTCATACCCTTTTGAACTTTGACATATTCATTTCAAACAAAATATGGATCTGGAAAAGTTTTGACTCAAAAAGTAAATGTGAATCCATATTTTAATAACAAGTTTCAAATTTTCAACCGTGCTAAATAGGTCAACACCTTGTTCATATTATTAGGATGTAAGTATATAAATGCTGATATTCAGATTACTATACATTCTGTCACAGGAAAGCAAATAGCCTGTGCGATTTTTTTATTCCAACTTTGATGTCCATTTCCCTTTGAAATTTCCATTGAAAGGCAGTTTTCTTGTAAGGGGTAAGCAGGATTTCAATTCCAGATATTAATGCTGGCGATTAAGAATATGAATATCGTTATAATAAAATCAGAATTATAATGAACAGAGGAGATGCTTTAAAAGTTCTTATGTAATCTTTGTCTTGATGTAAGGTAGCATTTTTGACATACTCATTGTTTATTACTTTTGGTTATTAAGAATTCTTTATTACAACACCTACTGTATAACATTCAAAGCTATGTTCATCTTATAAAGTGAGTTATGGACTGCTACCTACATTTTTAAAGTCTGGAATAATTTTGGTAAGAATAAAATGACTTGTTCCTGCATTTATTTTAATTAAATCTCATTAATCTTCATGTAACAGCTTTTAAAACTGTATTTCACATGTCCCAAAATTCTAAAGTGTGCAATTCATTGATCTTTAGTGTACATACAGTTTTATACAACCATTACCACTGTGGAATTTTAGAACAGTTGCATATCCTATGAAAGAAGCACATTAGCAGTTACTCTCCAATCCTCTTCTCTCTGGTGCCTGGCAGTCACTAAACTGTTTTTTGTCTCCATGAATTTACTATTTTAGACATTTTATGTAAATGGAATCATTGAGTTTATGGTCTTTTTGACAGTTTTTTTTAAAATATACCATGTTTATCTTATAACATGTTCTAACATTTTTTCATTCTTTTTTCCCTTTGTATCAAAGTATTTTTATTAGCATATTCTAATTGTACAAAGCAGATTCATTGTGATATTTATGAATATGCTTACATGGCACAGTGCTTAGGTTCAGCCTCACTATCTCTCCCTCATCTCCTTCCCACCATATTTAAAACAATTGGAAAAGGCTTCATTGTTCTATTTCATATGTGCATATAATGTACATCAAATATATTTACCCCCCTTTATCCCCTCTATTTACCTTCCCCTCTCCCACAAGTATCTCACATGACCTATTTTACAGTCCTGTCTTTCATTTTCCATTCCAAAGTCAGTTTTCAAAGGGATTTCTTGATGTATTTCAGCTGTGAATATACTTTACTTAGGTCAGTTTCACCCCCTTTATTACTCTTCCTTACCCTTTCCTTCCCACCCCTATTATTCAACAGCTTTCAGTACATATCATTATCCCATCTACCTGTACAGATGCAATCTATTTGAATATTGTCGACTTTCTGTCATTCTCTTTTCCTTTCCCTTCTCCCCCAAGTTCCATAGAATAGTCCCACTATTGCCTACATGTTCTATATAAATATGTATACGTGATAATGTTTGTATTTGTGTATTTATTTATTTTTTTGAATCTATGTTCCACACAGGAGAGAAAATAGGCAACCTTTGTCCTTCTGAACTTGGCCTGCTTCACTTAACAGGATGTCCTCCAGTTCCATCTATTTTCCTGAAAATAACATAATTTCATTATTCTTTGAGTAGTACTCCATTGTACAAACTTTGTTTTTTTTTTTTTTCTTTTTGTTGTCATCTTGCTCCTCTTCTAACTCCTGGAAAATTACTTTTATCCATATTTTTGGCATTGTTGGGTTTTTATACTGAAGTCTTCAACTGAAATTATAATTCTTTGAAAACAGTTTCTTAGGATTCCTGATGGAATGAACTATAAAGAATAATTATCCTATATAACTAAGGTTGTGTATTTAAAACTTTTTGTTTTTGTAGAAATATTTTGGGAATATTGTGTATATTTCTCTGAGTTAACCAAAAATATACCACAAAATTTAATCATTTAAAAAATTACTGAGGATTATTATTATGAATGCAACCAGAGTGAGTACAATACAATGAGACCTTTTTATTCCTGCATTCAAACTTTGTCATTGTCCTGAGACATCTTAAAAAAGACTTAAAATTTGATTCTAGAAAGCCTTCACACATAATATACATCTTCATAGATGAAGGGGTTGCTGGGTATAGAATTCTAAAGATGCCTTTTTCTTATTTTTTTAATTCCTAAGACATGGACTGATAGTTTCTTCAACTGTCTCTCCTCTGTATTCTGACCAAGACTTCAGCCTCTGTTTATCTTCCTGCTTGCCCCCATATCGTTCCCATTTATTCAGCAAATGTTATTGAGCACCTGTTATGTCGTAAATAAAGAGAGAGATTTGAACAGGAAAGATAGGGTGCCTCCTTTCTGATACTTTATAAGCTTTTGAATAAATAGCCCTGGGTTGAATTGTGTTTATCACTTTCCACTTGGTATCTTTTTCAAAGTGCTGTAGGGATTAAAGGAAGTAAAATAGTATCAATCTCATGGTATGTGTTCAGTAATAGCCATTATAGTTGTTTATACCCAAAAAGGATTTCTAAGTTCCAGTACTTGGTTTCCAGTCTCTGATGTTTCCTGGAAATGTTTTCCTTTCTTGATTGCTTCTGTTGCAAGGTTCCTGGACTGCTGGAGGAACCCTTATCTCTGTAATAGACAGAAATTCTTCACTACTCTTAGTTCACTTGTAGGATCTCCTCACATCAAAGAGCAAAGTAGAGTTTGCTGAAGTTGTGCTGCTATAGGAAAGAAGTAGCACTGATATCCTTCATATCAAATAGTTTTTAAATATACTATTAGTTTCCTAGACATTTTCATACTTTAGAATTCTTAGTATTTCTGCTGCCAGAGATTTCTTTCTTTGACTCTTTTCTGTCTTTAACCTCCTGATCAAAGTAATTTCGAATTATTCTTCCTTTGTCATATAGGGTAATTTACTTTTAATGGCAGAAATACTTTTCATGACTTCCTATCAATTTTAAGGTAAATGTTAAAATCCTCTACATGACCGACAAGATCCTGTGTGAGTTGGTCCTACCCCCTCCTCTAGACTTACTTTTTGCCACTCTCCCTGTTCCATGTTACTTCCTAATGAAGCCCCAGTAGCTAGAAAAGTATCTTTGGACTAGCATAGCCCTGTCCTATCAGACAGTATTAGCACACTTACAAACATGCTTCCAGCCTTCTTGATCTCTTTTCTAGGCTTCCTCATTCTCATCCTTCACTCTTCAGGATATTTTATTGATCACGTTCCTCAGTTCTTTGCTTTTTTTTTACACTCCACTCATCACTTTCACAACCTTTAATTTTGTTCAGCATCCATTTAGGAGGGTGGAGAGAACAGTGGCTGTATCTATCTTGTTCATTGCTCTCTCCCTATTATCCATCCTCCATGTAGCACAATAAGGAGGTCAGTATTACTTGTAGACCTCATGAGGTAAATAGCTTTTTGGTAACTGTAAGTAGAAAAAATATTTAAAAATTAAAAGATTAACTTCTAACTTTTTTCATTTTATTTTTATTTATTTATTTTACATTTTTAAATGATCATTTTATTGTTGTACTGGTAATACACTGTGACACTTAGAGAAGTTCTTACAATATATCATAGTTGAATTCACCGCCACCATCATTCTCCTTTATTTCCTTCTTCCCTTACTCTTGGAATAGTTTTGACAGGTCTCATCTTTCCATTTTTGTACATGAGTATATAATATTTCTACCACACTCACCCTCCAACACCCTTTCCTTATATTCTAACTTGTTTTAATGGACATATAATAGAAAAAGGATTCGTTATTATTAAGAAATAAAGAAAAAGATTTTTAATAGGATAAGCAAGAAGAGTTTGAGGCTCCTTCCATACTAAACTTGGATTTCTAAAGTTCAGAATGAGAGACTGTTGAAATGTCATCTGATTTCAATTGCCATGGAAAGAGAGATGATCTCCACTATAGCCAGATCCAATCTGTGTAGGGTGTTTGGGTCAAAATCAACATCCTGGGTTTTATTAGGGAGCATTTGCAGTGAGCCTTGTGGATGTAATTTGGTACATCCAGCCAACATCTCTGAGCAGATGGGTTTCTACACTGTGTCCACCAGAGGTTTGTTTTTTCTTCTTTGAAAGAGTTGCCTGTGATGTTAATAAAATATTTTGACAGAAATGGAATATTTAGGTCATTTGTAAATTAAAACTTTACTATTGTTGGATTTAGTGAGTTTCAGTAGAAACTGATGTCAAAGTTATTCAGCATCCATGAAAAACATGAGAGCTACTTTTCTGTGTAGTTGTTATTTACATTAATGGTTTATATGTATTCCATTTTAGGTTTTTTAAATCCTAGTTTCATAGCTATGGTTTCCACTCATTCTGAAAGATGGTGATATTTTATGACAGTGCTTTGTTTTTGTTTTTCCAGGTTCACTCACTTTGACTTAATCCTTAAAGCATGTATATAATTAGGACTCTTTGGGGAGAAGAGGAAGCTAAGAAAGTAACTTAATTTCTTTATGATGATCACATTTTTAAAATGTTCATGTATGTCTTACGAATGAAATCAAGCTTTTAAGCTACCTCAATGTAGTTAATATAATTGCTGTAGACATTATTTTGTTCTTAGAAGTGCACGTCCAGCCTGTTCCATCTTGTATATACTTACAGGTACTCCACCTTCCTCCCTCCCATTCTAGAGATTGAACCAAGGGTGCTTCTCTAGCTTTTAAAGTCTGAAGAAAGAAACCTACACTATTCTGTGCTAATCAATTTTGCATTTCCTGATGCCTATTCACACTTATTTTTAAAAGAACAATCTATGTGTCAGATGTTACAGGCTGCCATAATTTTTCTGGTAACTTTTTTTTTTTTTTTTTTTTAGAAAAGGCTTGTTTTTAGAGTGGTTTTAGGTTCAAAGCAAAATTGAGAGGAGAATAGACATATCCCACATACTCCCTGCATAGCCTCCACATTATCAACAACCCCCTTCAAAGTGGTATGTTGGTTACAACTGATTAAACTACATTGACTTGTCTTTTATCATCCAAAGTTAATAGTTTGCCTTAAGATTCTCTTGGTGGTATGTATTTGTGAGTTTAGAGAAAAGTGTAATTAAAAATTTCTGCCTTTATGATACACGTAGTATTTTCATTTCCCTAAAAATTAACTGCTCTACCTACACATCCATCTATCCTTTCTTCCACCTCAGCCATTGCCACTTACTGATCTTTTTACTGTCACCTTGGCTTTTCCTTTTCTAGATGTCATATATTTGTATTCATGCAGTGTGTAGCTTTTTCATATTGACTTCTTTGACTTAGTAATGTACATTTGAGTTTCTTCTAAGTGTTTTCATGGCTTAATAGCTCTTTTTTTAGTGCTATATAGTCCTTTGTCTGGTTATAGGATACTTTATTACCTATACATTCATGAAGAAGCATATTGGTTGTTTCTAAGTTTTGGAAATTTATGAATAAAACTTCTATAAACAGCCATATTCATGGTTTTGTGTGAACATACATTTCACTCTGAAAAGAAAACAAAACATCAAAGCATGCGATTGGTAGATCATACATGCTGAGTGTGTTTAGTTTTGTAAGAAGCCACCAAACAAACTATGGGTCAGGCACATTGGCTCATGATTGTAATTCCAACTATTTGGGAAGCACAGATGGAGATCTGGAAGATCTTGGTTTCAGGCCAGCCTCCCTATCTCCCCTGGCAAAAAAGTTAGAGCGCTCCCTTCTTAACAAGGCATGTTGTACACCTGCAATTGTAGCTTTTCTGGTGCCTCTTGGCAGGAGGTTCACAGTTGGAAGCAGACCCTGAGAGAAAATACAAGACCCTGTTTGAAAAATGACTAATGCAAAAAAGGTTTGGAGCATGGATCAATGATAGAATGCTTGGTGAACAAGCACAAGACCCTGAGTTCAAACCCTAGCACTGCCTGAACCCCACCCCTTGCAAGAAAGAAACCACCAAATAGTCTTCATAGTAGCTATTCAATTTTGAATTCCCACCAGCAATGACTAGGAGTTCATTTTTTTCCCACTTCATCTCCAGCATTTGCTGCTGTGGTTGTTTGGCCTTTCTAGTAAGTGTACAGTGGTATCTCATTACTGTTTTAATTAGCATTTCCCTGATGACACATACTGTGAAACATCTGTTCATTTGCTTATTTTCCAACTTCTTTGGTGAGATGCCTGTTAAGGTCTTATGCCCATATTTTGTAAGGTTGTTTGTTTTATAATTGTTGAGGGTTTTTTATGGGTGGGAGGAATACATTTTAATGATCGTTTGCATACTGTTCTAATACCACTTTTAGTTGTTGAGTTTTAAGTTTGTAAACTTCAAATAGTAGCCCTTTATCAAATATGTTTTGCAAATATTTTCTTCCAGTCTGTGGCTTGTCTTTTCATTCTCTTGATAGTGTCCTTGTAAAGCACAAAAATTCAATTTTTCTGAAGTCCGGTTTCTCAGTTCATTCTCTCATGAATTACACGTTGGTGTCATGTCTAAAACATCATCACACCCAGGGTTATCTAGATGTTCCCCTGTTTGTCCTCCAGGAGCTTTTATAGTATTGCATTTTATATTTTGTTGTGACCCATTTTAAGTAACTTTTGTGAAAGGCTTAAGCTGATCATTTTCTTCCTAATGAATTATGTAATTTTCATGGCCTTAAGACCTTAAAATGTGTTTTTGAAGTGATTACCAAGGTAACATATTTTTATTAAATTTTTAATAATGAGATAAACATACAGAATAAATCAATTTTTATGGTAACCACTATCATTTCATTTTTTAAAACTTCTTTCTAGTGTTCTTTTAATATTATTTGATAAATACACAGATACATGTAATTTACATACTCATTGGATCAAAATACTTATTTTGATATAATTATGATGTAATTACAACACAAATTTTAGTCCTGGATTTTGTTTTTGTTTGTTTTACTATTTTATCATTAGTATTTTATGTAGAATTAACAGTTTAAAAATTCATTCCATCTTAAAGTTAAGATCATTTTTCAAACTTTATTTCCATCTTAAGAGGATTTTTAAACCTCTGCTTTAACATTTTCAGATTGTTTAGTGAGCACGGACCATCTTCTTTCTGTAAATCCTTTTTTCCCAGGTTACAAGGAAGAAAGATAGTCAAGTTATCTGAGGAAATGGGTGTTCAGTGACCTCTGAGAGCAATTGGAGAGCATTGGAAGTGGTCTGAATAGCTAGAGTGTGCTAGGAAAAGGTTAGAATTTACAGCCTGGTAGCAGTTCTTGTGATTTATTCTGCTAACAAAGTAGCTGAGTTTGTTCTCTACTACTGTCTTTTTTTTGAATGAATTGCTTTATTGAAGTAAAATTTATACATCATAACATTGATCTATTGGGAGTATATAATTCAGTGATTTTTAATAATTTTATAAAGCTGTGTAGCCACAACCACAATATAAATTTAGCATATTTCCATCACCCCAGAATTTCCTTTTTTTCATTTGCAGTTATTCTCTGCTTGCGTCTCTGGCCCCAGGCAGCCACTGATCTTTCTACCTCTTTCTAGACATTTTAATGTGCTGGAATCTTACAATATGTAGTTTTTTGCATGTCTTTTTCGCTTGATTCAGCATTGTGGGGTTCTCCTGTCATAACATGTATTTGTAGATTATTCCTTTTTATTGCTGGGGAGCATTCTATTATATGATTATATCACATTTTGTTTATCAATTTATAAGTTGATAAACATACTGTTAGCAGTTTTTTGTCTCTTGTGACTAAAGCTGTCATGTACACTTGATATGAATTTATTTGTATGGATGAATGTTATAACTGATAATAGAGTTTTTGAAGTAAAATTACTGGGCTGTATGGAAAGTTTATATTGAATGTTTCAAGGAACTGCCAAACTGCTTTCCAGGTGGTTATACAGTTTTACATTCCCATAAGCAGCACGTTAGGATTCTACATCCTTTACCAACACTTGGCATTTTAGTGGCAGTCTAGTGGATATTTAGTGGCATCTCGTTGTGGTGTTAATTCACATATTTGTAATAAGTTGCTATGTCAAGTCTGTTATGTATTTTGTTTTTACCATTCATGTATCTTCTTTAGTCAGATATCTACCTAAGTCATGTCTATTTTGATTTGTCTTATTTTTTTTTAACAATACCAATCAATTTTATTATTCTGAATAAACCAAGTGAAACATGTTTAAAAATCAACATGAATTTACAAAACAATTAGTGCATTACCTATGCTTCAGAGAGCACCTCCTATTTTTCAGGTCCCAAAATATGTTTATTACCTTACAGAATTCTCAAACCTATCCATTAAGATAAATAAACATACTTTTAATTAAACAGATAAGAAAACTAAGAATCAAGCTGATAGGAAGTAACTTAGTTCCACAGACAGTAACATTCCATTATATTAATTGCCAGTTTTCAAGGAACTTAACATTTATTTTTCACATTTCTGTTGTTACCACAATGTCTTGCTTTTATATTTATTTTTCTTACATTCAGTGTCAGTATAAACAGTGTTTTTATTTATATCACCATTGCTTTTCTTTTCTAAGAGAACTTTCTGTTCCCAAGGTCATCAGCACTTGCCTGTAATTTCTTCCTTATAAATTTACTAAAATATATGCTAGAGGGAACGGATATTAAGTATTACACAGTTATTTTGGATTTAAAAAATGAGATAAGCACATACTTTAAAAACTACACCTATTAAGAAATAGATATAAATCATGATTTCTAAAATATATTAGTATATATTTAAAATTAACCTCATTAAAGTTTTTGGTTTATAAATATAACTTTATAAATACAAGATGTTAAGAAACTTACTTGACTATGTACTATGATGTTCGGCTATGTATAAAGTAGTAAAATATATATTCTTTCAAGTTTAAAGCACTTTTCCTAAGAGCTGAGTTCAACTGCAATAAAATTGTAATAGTCATAGGTACATAAGTATATTATTTTCTTGTATATTACATTTTCCTTTATATTACAGATATATAACTATATACAAATAGTTGAACAAAACAGAATATTGAGAATAATCCAACAGTTAATATCAATTCTACTATTCTGTAAGTATATACTATCTTATAGAAAATCTGTCCCAGTACTAGGGCTAGAACCCAGGGCTTGAGGCAAGCTAGGCAAAGGCTCTACCACTGAGTTACATCCCAAGCCCTCTGAAGCTCAATCTTGGTAAGTAGCTTGCTCAAATCATCTGGTAGAGCCAGGACTAATCTATTTTGGGATGCTTTGACTATACCTTACTCTCTCATTTTATGATTAAATATTAATTATTCACTGTATTTTAACTATAATTTGGAAAATTATCAAGAAATAAAACTGTTTCTTTAGCCCCAAAACTTTCTAGATTTTCTCTTACAATGGGATTATAAGAATGGGTTGCAGTTCATAACATTAGAGCACTTTCATAGCTTAGGATAAGAACTTTACAGGAAAAAGTTCACTTTACACATAATTTGGTTTAGCTAGAAAATGCTTATAAAAAATTACAGCTTCAAAACCTTTTTTTAACTCTATATCATAGTGACTTCATATGTTGTGAAATGATTTTCTATAATCTTGACATTTTCTTCAGCTAGCCAGTTTTCCTACTTTAGTTGGCTTATAAGAGCTTCCAAAGACTTCAACCTTCCTAGGGTTTGTTGCTCTTGTAGCTCAAGAAGAGTAATCTTTGAATGTAGCTTAGAGACTTTTTGCCAAAGATGTTTCTTGTTTATGTCTTGTCTGCAGTAAGAATGCTCTGTTTGTAAAACTTCTGCATCATGGTCTACATTCTCATATAAGGAATCTTCAATGTCTATGTCTTCCATTTCCATGGTTTCTTTTTGAGTTGGTATAAAGGAATTAATTGCAGGTTTAGAATTTTCTGTAGGTACAAAAATGGCAATAACAGATTCTTTATTTGTGTTTAACTCTTAAACTGTGCTGAATAAGAATGGATTTTCCTGTGTTGACTTAATTTCAGTGGAATTATTTGTAACGTTTGGATTAGCAAGATGACTGGTAGTTATTTCAAGTACTTCTTGGGTTTCCAAAGACTGCTGAATATTTTCTGAATTTGAAGTTGTCAAAATAATTGTTGTAGAATTTAGATTTTCAAAAGATGTATGAAAACCACCTACACCTAAATCTTGGTGAACTGATGTTTCCAAGTTAGAATCTGTTTTTCCAGTATCTTGTTTAACTAGATTAAGAGTTAATATGTTATTTTGTATGCTTTCTATTTTTGGACTTGGTGGCTTCACCATGGCAGATGAATCAAGCAATTCTGTGTGTTCAGGGAGTACACCTATGTTAACTGTATTTTTCTTTATTTCATCTGACGTAGATGATTCTTCAGATACGGCTTTTAAGTACACTTCTTTCTCATCTCCCATTTTTTTCTTCTGAGTTTTTTTTTTTTTTAAGAAGGGTCTTTTCCTGACAGTCTTCAGGCAAAGCAAATATTGTTGGAATTGCAGTTTGTTTTAAATAACGGATACTCCATCTGATGTCAAGAGAGTCAGGAGTAAAATGGTCACTACACAGGAACTGGAATTTACTGGGAAACCAAGAATATCGGTTTACATTGTTTTCCACTTTTCAAGTCTTTCTTTGTCATGTAGAGGAAACGGGTAAAAGCTCAACTTCCGGTCTTTATTGTTTTGTTCTGTGCGGTTCTTACAGCAAATCGCAGCGCAATAGTGGGGCACAACTTGGGTAAGGACCCAGGTGACCCCTGTCGGCTAGGGGCGCGGGCCGGCCCTCCCTCCTCGCTGAGGCGCAGCCGCAGGTGTAGACAGCCGATTTGTCTTGTTTTTAAGTTAGGAACTTATATATCCTAGATGCAAGCCTTTCTGCATACATAATTTACTAATTCTAGGCTGTTATCTTACTTTCTCGTTTTCCTAATGATTATTTTTAAAACATAAAAATTTTTGATGTGATGAAGTCCACTGTGTCAATTTCTTTCTTTCTTTCTTTTTTTTTTTTTTTAAGAATTATGCTTTCCATATCATAGTTTTAGCTCTATATTACATTTGTAACCCACATTGTGGTAATTCTTGTATATGGGGTGAGGTAGGGCGTAAGTTAATTTTATTGTATGTGCATAAGCCAATTGTCACATTGCTATTTTTTTCCAAAAAGCTGTGCTTTCTTCACTGAATTGTCTCGACACCTTTGTTGGTCAGTGGATTAATTGACCACTAGAATTAATTCTTTTCTGAACTCTTAATTCTAATCCATTGATTTATATTCTTGTTCTTATATCTATACCACAAAGACCTGATCACTGTGGTATCATAGTAAGTTTTTAAATTAGATCGTATAAGTCATCAAACTTTCTTTTTTCAAAAAAAAAATTTGCTTTTGCATTTTTATAAAAATGTTGGCATCTTCTCAACAATTTCTACAGGACAAGCCTGTCAGGACTTTGGTAGGAATTATATTTAATTTGTTGGTCAATATGAGTAAATTTATCATCTTGACCACCGAGTCTTCAGGTCTATTACTGTAGAATGTTTTTTCATTTGTTTAGATCTTGTTCCACCTATATTTTGCAGATTCCAGTGCATAAATCTTGTACTTCCTTTTTAAATTTATTGCTGTTATTATTATTATTCTATGGCAATATAATTATTTTCATTTTGTTTCATTCCTAATATATAAAAATGTGCAGTTGAAATGCATATTTTTGTTGTTTCCTAAGACCTTGCTGAACTTGTTTCCTAGTTCTAGTTATTTTTATTTTGGATTCTTTGAGATTTTTCCATATATGAATAAAGATAGTTTTACATATTTTTCACATCTGATGGTATTAATTTTGTTTTGTTCTAACCTTAGTATATTGGCTAGAATCTCTTGTGCAGTATTACAAAGAACTATTAAGAGTAGACACACTTAACCTTTTTCCAATTCTAGAGGGAAACATACTCAGTATTGAGTATAATGGTACCTATATGTGTCAGTTTTTTTTTTAACTAGTATGAGAAATACCTGAGATAGTGAACTTATGAAGAGAAAAGATTTATTTTCACTCAGTTTTGGAGGTTTCAGTCCATGATCGGTTCGCCCTGTTGTTTTGAGCCTATGATGAGGCAGAATATCATGGTAGAAGTATGTAGCAGAGCACAACCATTCACCTGATGGCAAGGATATAAAGGAAAGCGGAAAGAGAAGGGACTACATTTCCACTATACCTTTTGACGGCATGTCCCAAAGGCATAAAGATCTCCTTTTCAAAGGTTTCACCACCTCCTAGTAGCATTGCACTAGGGAGCAAGTCTTTACCATATGGCCCTTTGGGGACAGTTAAGATCCAAATTAAAAGCTGGGCATGGTGGTGTGTGCACCCATAGTTTCAGCTGCTTAAGACTGAAGGAAGGACAGCATAGTAAGACCCTGTTTTTAAAAAAGAAAGATCAAAGCTATATCAGTGTGGATTTTTCATAAATGTCCTTCATCACTTTAAGACTGGTCCATTTTATTTATGGAGACTTTCTATCATGAGTTGCTTTTATGAATCTTTTGAGATGATCATTCACTTTTGTATTCTATGCTGTTAATATTATGTAGTACATTAACTAATTTGGCATGACTAATTGAATGACCAATGAAAGAAACCTTATATTTCTGGGATATATTCCATTTGGTCATAGTGTACCATCCTCTTCATATGATGCTGGATAGGTTTGTAATGGTTTTTATAAAGGGTTTATGTTTCTATGTTTGTTGAGGCATTTTAGTATGTTGTTTTTTCCATTGGATTTTTTTCTGGGTTTTATATTAGGATAATGCTCTCCTCAAAGAATGAGTTAGAAAATCCTTTCATCTTCCTCTGTTTTTGAAATAATTTATGAAGGATTGGCATTATTTTTTTAAATGCATGATAGTATTTACCAGTGAAGCCATGTGAAATTAGTGTTGTTTTGATGGGCAGTGTTTAGATTAATCATTTTTCTACCTCGCACTCGTTATGCAGGTGCTCTAGTACTTGAGCCACTGTGCCAGCACATACCACCACCTCTTTTTGTGTTGATTATTTTTGAGATAGGGTCTCACTTTATGCCTGGATTGGCCTGGCACATGAACCTCCTATTTGTGCTTCTCTACATAGCTAGAATGACAGGCACGTGCCACAGTGCCCAGACATTGGTTGAGATGGGTTCTGCAAACTTTTTATCTGAAATAGCCTTCCCAGGTAGCTAGGATTATAGCCTTGAGCGACTGCACCCAGCTCCAGTTTTTATGTGTTGTAAGTCTATTCATATTTTCTATTCTTTTATTTATTTATTTTTAATTTTTGTTATTCATATGTGCATAAAATGCTTGGGTCATTTCTCCCCCAAGCCCCCACGCCCTCCCTTACCACCCACTCTGCCCCCTCCCTCCTCGCTCCCAAACCCCCTCGCTACCCGGCAGAAACTATTTTGCCCTTATCTCTAATTTTGTTGAAGAGAAAGTATCAGCAATAATAGAAAGGAACAAGGGTTTTTGCTAGCTGAGATAAGGATAGCTATACAGGGAGTTGACTCGCATTGATTTCCTGTGCATGTGTGTTACCTTCTAGGTTAGTTCTTCTTCATCTAACCTTTTCTCTAGTTCCTCGTCCTCTTCTCCTATTGGCCTCAGTTGCTTTTAAGGTATCTTCTTAGTTTCTCTGCATTGAGGGCAACAAATGCTAGCTAATTTTTTAGGTGTCTTACCTATCCTCATATCTCCCTCGTATGCTCTCACTTTTATCTTGTGCTCAAAGTCCAATCCCATTGTTGTGTTTGCCCTTGATCTAATGTCCGCATATAAGGGAGAACATACGATATTTGGTCTTTTGGGCCAGGCTAACCTCACTCAGAATGATGTTCTCCAATTACATCCATTTACCAGCGAACAATAACATTTCGTTCTTCTTCATGGCTGCATAAAATTCCATTGTGTATAGATACCACATTTTCTTAATCCATTCGTCAGTGCTGGGGCATCTTGGCTGTTTCCATAACTTGGCTATTGTGAATAGTGCTGCAATAAACATGGGTGTGCAGGTGCCTCTGGAGTAACCTGTGTCACAGTCTTTTGGGTATATCCCCAAGAATGGTATTGCTGGATCAAATGGCAGATCAATGTCTAGCTTTTTAAGTAACCTCCAAATTTTTTTCCAGAGTGGTTGTACTAGTTTACATTCCCACCAACAGTGTAAGAGGGTTCCTTTTTCCCCGCATCCTCCCAACACCTGTTTTGGTGGTGTTGCTAATGATGGCTATTCTAACAGGGGTGAGGTGGAATCTTAGCGTGGTTTTAATTTGCATTTCCTTTATTGCTAGAGATGGTGAGCATTTTTTCATGTGTTTTTTGGCCATCTGAATTTCTTCTTTTGAGAAAGTTCTGTTTAGTTCTCTTGCCCATTTCTTTATTGGTTCATTACTTTTGGGAGAATTTAATTTTTTAAGTTCCCTATATATTCTGGTTATCAGTCTTTTGTCTGATGTATAGGTGGCAAATAATTTTCTCCCTCTCTAAGGGTTGTGTCTTCAGTTTAGAGACCATTTGTTTTGTTGTACAGGAGCTTTTTAATTTTGTGAAGTCCCATTTGTCCATTCTTTCTCTTAGTTGCTAAGCTGCTGGAGTTATCTTGAGGAAGTCCTCGCCTATACCTATTACTTCCAGACTATTCCCTGCTCTTTCCTGTACCAACTTCAGAGTTTCGGGTCTGCTATTATGGTCCTTGATCCATTTTGAGTTGATACTAGCACAGGGTGATAAACATGGGTCTAATTTTAGTATTTTGCAGACAGATAACCACTTTTCCCAGCAACATTTGTTGAAGAGCTGTCTTTTCTCCATTGTATATTTTTGGTGCCTTTATCAAAAATAAGATGGGCATAGCTGGGTGGAATCATATCTGGGTCCTTTATTCTGTTCCACTGGTCTTCATGTCTGTTTTTGTGCCAGTACCATGCTGTTTTTATTACTATTGCTTTGTAATATAGTTTGGAGTCAGGTATTGTTATACCTCCAGCATTACTCTTTTTGCTGAGTATTGCCTTGGCTATTCATGGTGTCTTGTCTTTCCAAATGAACTTTAGGGTAGATTTTTCAGTCTCTGTACTGAGTGTCATTTTTTTTTTTACTATTTGTATTCCTTTTATTTCTTCTTCTTCTTTCCTCATTGCTCTAGCTGGGATTTCCATTACTATGTTTTGAATAGGAGTGGGGATAGTGGGAACCCTTGTCTCATTATTGACTTAAGGGAAATGGTTTCAGTTTTACTCCAGTAAGTATGATGTTTGTCACATATAGCCTTTACAATGTTGAGGCACATTCCTTCTTGTCCTAGTTTTCTTAGAGCTTTTATCATGAAGTGGTGTTGGATCTTGTTGAAGGCTTTTTCTGCATCTGTTGTGATAATGAAGTGGTTTTTGACGCTGCTTCTATTAATGTGCTTTATTACATTTATAGATTTGCGTATGTTGAACAACCCCTTCATCCCTGTGATGAAGCCAACTTGGTCATGGTGTATGATCTTTCTGATGTGTTGTTGGATTCAGTTTGCCATTATTTTATTGAGGATTTTTGAATCGATGTTCATTAAAGAGATTGGCCTATAGTACTCCTTTTTGAGGTTTCTTTGTCTGGTTTTGCAATGAATGTAATACTGGCTTGGTATGAGTTCTTCATTAAATGTCTGATATAATCCATCACGTCCTAGACTTTTCTTTTTTGGGAGACTCTTTATTGCTGCTTCAGTTTCATTTTGTGTTATAGATCTATTCAGGTAATTAATATCCTCTTGGTTCAATTTTGGATGGTCATAAATATCTAGAAATTTGTCCATTTCTTCAAGATTTTCAAATTATTAGAATATAGGTTCTCAAAGTAGGCTCTGATGATTTCCTGGGTTTATGTGGTGTTTGTTGTTATCTCCCCTTTTGCATTTCTGATTTTGCTTATTTGGGTTTTTTCTCTCCTCATTTTAGTCAGATTTGCGAGGAATCTATCAATCTTACTTATTTTTTTCAGAGAACCAGCTTTTTGTTTCATTGATTCTTTGCATGGTTTTTTTTTTGTTGTTGTTGTTCTTATTTCATTGACTTCAGCCCTTATTTTTATTATTTCTCTCCTGCTTGTTTTGGGATTTGCTTGTTCTTGTTTTGCTAGGAATTTGAGATGTAGCATTAGGTCATTGATTTGAGATCTTTCTGTCCTTTTAATATATGCACTCATGGCTATAAAGTTTCCTCTCAGGACTGCCTTTGCTGTGTCCCATAGGTTCCAGTAGGTTTTGTTGCATTTTCATTAAATTCCAGGAACATTTTAATTCCTCTTTTATTTCATCAGTGACCTATTGATCATTGAGCAATGTGTTGTTCAGCTTCCAATTGTTTGCATGTTTTTGCTGTTGATTTCTAGTTTGAATGCATTGTGATCAGATCGAATGTATGGAATTATTTCTCTTTTCTTGTATTTGCTGAGGCTTGCTTTGTGCCCTAAGATATGATTAGTTTTCTAGAAGGTTCCGTGAGCTGCTGAGAAGAATGTATATTGTGCAGAAGTTGGGTGAAATATTGTGTAGACATCAGCTAGGTCCATTTGATGTATGGTGTGCTTTAGTTCTAGAATTTCTTTATTGATTTTTTGTTTGGATGACCTATCTATTGGTGGTAGGGGGGTATTAAAGTCTCCCAGTACCACTGTTTTGGAGTCTATATATGTTTTTAGGTCCTTCAGAGTATGTTTGATGAAATTGGGTGCATTGACATTGAGTGCATATAGGTTGATAATTCTTATTTCCTTTTGGTGTGTTTCTCCTTTTATTAGTATGTGGTGTCCTTCTTTATCTTGTTTGATCAATGTAAGTTTGAAGTCTACTTTGTCCGATATAAGTTTGCCTGTTTTTTGGGGCCATTGGCTTGGTAAGTCTACTTTCACCCTCAGCCAGTGGTTATTTCTGTTGATGAGATGGGTCTCCCGTAGGCAGCAGATTGTTGAATCTTCATTTTTAATCCAGTTGGCCAAACATTGTCTTTTGATGAGGGAATTAAGTCCATTAACATTCAGTGTTAGTATGGATAGGTATGTGGTGATTCCTGTCATGTAGTTGTCTTTGTTGTTTAAAGGTTTGATTGCCTTTTCTTCTCCTGTGGTTTGGTACTGCCTGCCCTTTCATGGTTTTGTTTGCTTTTACTTTCTTTGTGGAGAATTCCTTGAAGAATCTTTTGTAGTGGTGGCTTAGTGGTCATATATTATTTTAGTTTCTACTTATCATGGAAGACTTTTATTGCTCCATCTATTTTGAATGATAGTTTTGCTGGGTAGAGTATCCTAGGGTTGAAGTTATTTTCATTCAGTTTCTGGTAGAGCTCACTACTCCATGCTCTTCTTGCTTTTAAGGTTTCTGTTGAGAAATCTGGTGTGATGTTGATGGGTTTAACTTTGTATGTTATTTGTTTTTTCCCTCTTACAGTGTTCAGTGTTCTTTCTCTGTTTTCTGGACTTGTTCATTTAATGATATTATGTTTTGGGGTAGTTCTATTTTAGTCAAGTCTCTGGTGTCCTGGAGGCTTCCTGTTCCTGAATGGGCATGGTTTTCTGTAGATTTTGCAAATTTTCTGTTATTATTTTTTTGAATACATTACTAATTCCTTTTGCTTAACCCTCTTCTCCTTCTTCAACGCCCATAATTCCCAGGTTAGGTGTTATGATGGAGTCGGTGCGTTCTTGCTTATTCCTTTCACAGGTATTGAGTTGTTGACTAATAGCTCTTCAGTTTTTTCCTTTAATTTTCATTTTATTTTCAAGTTATGAGATTCTGTCTTCTGCTTGTTCTAGTCTGCTGGAGTGGCCTTCCATTTTGTTTTTGGTTTGTTTCATTCTTTTTTCTGAGGTTTTCCATATCATCGGTCACTTCCTCTTTAACAGTGTCAGTTTTCACCCTTAATTCCTTTATCTCTCTATTTATGGTGTTCTCTGTTTCACTTTGGTGTTTATTTAGGGCTCCTCTGAGTTCATTTATTTGTTTCTGCATGTTCTCATATTCTTCATTTTTGTTGTCTTGGAATTTCTTGAGTGCTTCCTCTACATTTTGGTTGATTATGTCTAGTAATATTTCCATGAAGTTGTCATTGATTACTTGCAGGATTTCTTTTTTCAGAGTGTTCTTGTGGGCTTCCTTGGGTTCCTTGGCATAGTTTATCTTTGTTTTGTTGGAGTCTGGAACTGGGTATCCGTTTTCTTCATTTTCCTCTGAATCCTGTATTCATTTATTTTGTGGACAAGAATGGTTTCCATCCCTCTTTTGTCTTTGCACCACTTCACTTGGTACTGTTTCTGTCCCTGGTCTGTGTGTAATTTGTTATAAATTAACTTACACAAGTAAAACTCACAAAACAAGGAAAGAAAGAAAAAAGAGAGAGGACCAAAGAAATCAATAGGGAGAGGTGGTGGACAAACAAACAGGGAACAAAACAAACAAACACATATAAAAAAATTCCAGGTTCAGTAACCATAGAATTTCAGTCTTAGTTGTTCTGGTGTTACTCTTTCAGCATCCAGTCCTCGTGTTGGTATTTAAGTAGAAGCTCTGTCTTAGTCTTGCCATGTGGTTAGGGATGCTTGCCAGTTTTTTTTTTCCTGTCTTTCAGCAGCAGCTGCTTAGTCAACAACTCCTTCAGTGAGGTGTGTCTTGTCCTCAAGGTTTTAGAGATCAGCTCTGTGTCCCACTAGCCATCCTGGTTTGGAGTTGGGTTTTTGCTGTGTTGGTTTATTGGGGGCTTGTTTCTTTGCCTCACACTCTTTCTCTAGGGCAAGGTCAGAGATCCCTCAGCCAGCTCTCTGCTTCTTTGGTGACTTTATTTCAGTTTTGCAACATTGTTTGTCTTTGGATGTTGCTCAATGGCTCAGGAGATGAGCTTTGTTGACTGCTATTTGCCGTCAGGTGATAAGGCAGCGACTTATCACCTTTCCTTTGTTGGCCTGTCTGCCTTTCCAGTCCTTGTTTACTGAAAGCTGTGTGGAGTTCAGCTCCTTGTTCCTCCCCCTGTTGTTGAGCTCAGAGCACCTTGCCCCCTCTGTTACATGTTCCTTTTCAGTTCCTTGTTTATTATTCAGTTTTTGGTTTTTTTGTTTTTGTTTGTGGGGTGGGGGTCAGTCTGTTCAAGGGCCTATGCTGGTTTATCCCAGAGGTACCTGTGGGAATACCACATGTTACGTATTTGTTCATCTGTTGGTCTTCTCCGGTGCAGGAGCCCTCCTGTTTTCTCAGTGTAACGTGGTGTGGAGAGGTTTTGCATGGGCTGGGTGTTAAGGGTTTTGGAGTTTTGATTTTACTTGGTGGCTTTTTTCTGCCAAGGGCGGTTCTAGTGTCTCAGCAAAATTTTTCATTTACAGAGCTCACGCTGTCTGCTTCTGCCCTCTAGTCACCATATTGGATCCTCCTCTGTGTGTCTTAAAATATTTTTAACTAAGCTGTATGTTTGTGTGTATATGCCCCATAATCTGATGGGTTTTTTTTCTTCTTTTTTAATAACTTCCATGCACTTAATCTGGTATTGGTTTTTTCCCATCTATGTGGTCATTGATGTTTTTGCTGAATTTTGTTTCCTTATTATTTTTGGCTTTATTTTAAATCTTGGCTTCTTAGATATTGCCCTTATATCTTCTTATCTTAGTGGTCAGCCAAAGCTGAACAGTACTTGTTATCATACTGCCAGTAAGTTTTTTTCCCCATACAGATAGATCTGTATGTGCATATGTTATGCATTCCATGTTCTAACTTTATTCAGATTTGCCTTGCATTCAGCTTTGTGTGAGTTCTGTTGCATGATCTTTGCATATATTTGTGATCGTATACTTGCTCAGGTGTATACAGATATCTCATTTTTCTAGTGTCCACAGTGCAAGTATGCTACCATCATCAGGAAGATTCTTACCCTAGTCTCACCTACCATCTCTAGTTGTATTGTTGTCCTATCCTGTTAAACCACTACTGACATCAGCATTCTTATTATTGCTGCTAGGTGTAGGCATTGTATACCACTCCAAAGCAGGTGACTTGTTTTTGACCTTGGAAGCAATGATTATAGTTTTCATGGTCTGCTTTATCTTGGTACATCATCCACAGTGAGCTATGGAAGACAAGAATGACCTCATGCAGGAACATCACAGATTCTTACTCTTTATACCAGTAGTTCAACAATGTTTTAAGCATAAATGCTTTTCAGATTCTTTGCTTTCTAAAATACTAAATTGGTTGGGTATTTTATTTTATGAGTTATGTTTATTTTGTAATTTATTTTTGGAAAGAGGATTTTTTTAGTCCCTCACTTAGTCATATCCGATTTATTTATAGTATCACTTTGAAGGTTGCTGACTGTTTTCATATTTAGCTTAGAAATGGAGTAGTGAGAAGTATTTGATAACAAAAATTGACCCTAAATAAGGTCTACATTGTTATATTCATTTCTTTAAACACTGTAAGGTGGCTAGTGATAACTTAATTCCCTCAAAGATGGTATTAACCTTTGCAGTCCCTTCCCCCTTAAAAGCAATGCTTGTTCTCATGGTTCATTGTTTATTATGGAATTTTATAGAATGTCAAAAGACAATATTATATTTCTTTATGCTATAAAGAAATTATGATAAATTACAATAAAACTAGGTTAACTTTCCAATTTCAATTCAAATATTATTAATATTTTCATAATATTTGAATATTCAATGTTCTTTCCATTTCCTAATTTAAAGTAGTAATTTGGTCTAAATGTAAAATTTTGATTATACGGCAAATGATTCCATAGGTTACTTATTTTCATTTCCCATTTTCTTTGTCTTTCAGCTATCTTCCAGGAAAATTTGCTTACACTTTATATTATTTTTAATTCCTTGATTATTTGAAAGTACCCATTGCTTAATATTACTTATAATTTTAAAATGCTGTATCTTAACTGTATTTAAATCAGTTAGTTGCTAAGTCTTCGAGAATATAGTAGCAGTTTTGGCTTTTTATTTGATTGATATGTATTAATTGTACATATCAATGGTGTGTGATGCAATTTTCAATACCTGCATACAGCAACATGTAGAACACAATATATATCACTCTCCAAAGTTTTACCTTAACAATAGTTAGTAGAATGTCCTTGGTTCCACTAGTTCATATTTGAAATAAGTAAAATAAGAATCATACTGGCTTGTGGAACATAAAGGAAAAAATATTCAGAAAAGGAAGGCGTTTTTATAACAAATAAAGTATTCAATAATTAAGGTTATAAATGCAAAGAAAGCTGAGAAAAGTATCTTGAATATTGACCAGTATGTTTTTCTTAATATGTGACATCAGTATTTGTAAGGTGATTTACACTGCTCCAATTACTGATACTTTTCCCTATATTAAAGTCTTTTGAATAAAGAAACACCTAGTTTCCAGAATATTGACCCCTACACAGAAAGATTCAGTGTTATAGCATGGGTTCCAATTAATACAATCTAGCAACTGTTGCCCCTCAGCCTTCTAGATAAGGCTTCTCTACAGTTTTATTCTGGTACTCAGTTACCTCCTGCCATGTCCCCATATACTGCCTGTAACCTTCTGCCAGAACAACAAATAAATAGGTTTCTACAACCCTGCCCAGGTTGAAGCAGATATAGGAGATGAGACCTAGCTGCATTTAAACCAGGATGGGTTTTGTTTTTCTATGAGGAAGGAAATCCCCCTTAAGGAGGCATGGCAGGAACAAAATGCCAAGAGTCAGATGGAATGAGGAAGAAAGGGCCAACCTCAGGACATGCAAACTATATTCCAAGAAAGAAACAGGCAATCAACAAGGCACATGAATAAAAACAGCTAAGCAATGAAATCCCAAAAAATCACATGAAAGCCTCACCCAACCCCCATATCTGGGTAGCAGCAACAGTTCATAGTTGCTTGGCTGCCCAGTGCTTCACTTAGTAGAACATTCAGTGTTAGAAATTGGATGTCAAAGATAAGATACTGAGGAGCAAAATCAACAACGTGTCATACAGTGTAAGAAAATCAGTGATTTTCTTTTTTGTTTCACTTGGCTATAATATAATATGCTCCTCTGGAGTCTTCCTCCCTGTCCTATCCTTGGCATGAAACACAGTTTTGCTGATCTTTATGATTTTATTTTAATCTCAAAGCCTTCTGTCCTATTTATTCCCTTTCGCATTATTTTGTCTAAATTGCATCAGTATTTCGTTGACATTTTCTTAAGAATTGTTTCATTTCTATTCTTTTTTTCCAAATAATATGAAGAATCACACATAAATGTGGTTCTTAATTTTCTTCCTTTTTTTCTTTTCAGACATAATGCATATTTGGGGCATTTCAAAAATACACCTGAGCATTTTTTAGGATGTGTCCAGAACATTATTGTGCCAATGTTATTATAATTAGAGTGGTTTTTAAAATTTTAGTGTGTTTTTAAAAGCAGTACTTGCACAGTTAATGTAATTTGAGAATTTTTTTTCACCTCAGTTGTGGAATTTTTCATAGCAGTTATGGAATGACAGGTAATTGTCATCACATTCTAGCATCTCTCCCTTAAGGAGAGTGTTCTTTTTAAAGCAGACAGTCTGCATGCTAAGTAAGTGGACATGAAGTAGAATACCTTTAATGGTTTATTTTAAGAATTAGAGTATGATATAACCAATTTCATTTTATTGGTCTTATTTTGAAGCAAAAGCAGAAACATATATCTGAGATTAGTACCTGTGTCATTTGGGATTTTTTGTTAATTTGACAAATTTAAGTGTGACACTGTTCTATACAAATTAATAACTATTTAGCATTTCTTGGATAAAACAGGGTTTGAAAAGCTATGTTGATATAGCTTAGTATTAGTTTTTAAATGTTTCTAACATCATTCCAAGTACTCGAGACAAATTTGTCACAGAGGTTTGACTTTGTAAACAGCATGGAATTTAACATACGTTCAAAAATAATTTTAGCATTGATTACACATGATTTATACTTTGTCATTCTTTTTGGGGGGCAAAATATTTTAAATCTAAGATGTACAAATTGCCACAGCGCTGCCCACATATTATTATTCAGTTATCATTGTTTCTATTCAAAATATTATAAACTATTATGTAGCTATATTTATTCTTTTATCCAAATCACAACGTCAGACTCTTGTGTTTTAATTTTACTAACTGTATTTGGCCAGGACACACTTATGAGAATCTGTTTTTTGAAACCTGTAGAGTATCAAAAGCATGTTTAGACTCTTAACATAGTTATGATAAACTTAATAATTCACTCGATATCTTCTCATTCAAAAAAATGAAACTATAATAACTGTGTTATCCCTGGTTTTAATTTTGTTTGGGTGCTCCTGTTATTCCCAGGTGGAAAATATATGATGGAAATATAATAAAATATTAATATTTGGGGGGAAAATTGTAGGGTAGAAGGTGGATTGTGACTGGTTTTGGTCATTTTTCCTTTATATATTTAATTTTCTTAATTATTTATAGTGAAAAAGTACAGATCTGATTAGAAAGTAAATAAATGTTCTCAATTTGTTTTAAAATAATTTATAAAGAAATTTATATTGTCCTATCTGTACCGGCCAGTGCTAGTTGAATTGTAAATTCAGAAATAGAAGTGACAGGGACATATTTTGCATCAAATTGACATGACAATAATAAATGTTTGTAAATATTTTAATACTAAGTAAACTTTTATTTAATCTATTTTTAAAGGAATAATGGGGATTAAACTCAGGTCTCAGGCTTGCTAGGCAGGCATTGTACCACTTGTGCTACTCTGCCAGCCCTGGTTTGTTTTTCAGATAGGGTCTCACACTTTTGCCCAGAATAGCCTTGGACTACAGTCCCCCTGCCTCTTCTTCTCAGGTAACTGGGATTACAGAATTGTGCCTCTAGTCCTGAACCCTAAATATACTGTTCAAAAAATTATTTCACTGAACCCTTTATCTATAGCCATAATAAAAACTAAGAATTTTAATCTCACAATCTTATATTAATAAGTTACTCTTATCTGAGTAAATTAGCAAAAGATAAATATATAAAAGCAGGAAAGAAATTTTGCTTTTAATCTCCAAATTTATGAGTTCTAACTTTTTATCAAGCATGGTTATTTTGACATAATTCACATTAGACATAAGAACCATCTAGGGAATATGTTGAAATGTATCCTGGGTCTTACCAGCAGATATTCTGATTAAATAGGTCTGAAGTAGAACCCAAGAGCCTCCATTTTAAGTATGCACCTCACATAATTCTGATTCATTTGTCCAACAGATCATAGGAGATTGTTTATTCCTTTTCTCTCTCATTCTATAGTCAAATCTATAGTTGTCTTCTGTCAGGATATGAACTTTCCTATTTTAATCGATTTTCTGTAGTCTCCAAGGTATGGTGCCAATGACTCCAACGATTATAGTACAGTTACATACAAGGGCAAGAAAGACAATGTTAGAATTTCTATTTTTTGTTTTTAAATTTAATTTCTATTTGTGTATTTTTGTAGTGGACATAATATTAATGTAGAAGTATATTATAATAAATACAAATAAAGAGATTTAACAGATAACTTTTAAGTAGTATGTAAATTATTCAAAAATTTGTTCTCTGTGATGCTGTGTTTTTATGTTACAGTAGTCAATATTTTAAATTTCAAATGTAAATAATAGTTTACTATCAAGTGACCGTTAACAGAAATTTTCTTCATTTGTCTCCTTTCTCCCTTTTGTCTCCTTTATTAGGTGATGCTTTTCCTTGGACCATCAGCTTGTATCATTTCAGCATATATACCCTTCTTGGAAAACAAGTGACACTTTGCCTAGTGGAACCTATGGGTTGTACCTCTACTTTAGCTGTCACATCTCAGAAATTACTCCCTACAGGAACTGATGCGAGACATTCGTTTGTTGTCTGTCTTCATGTTGACTTAGAGTCATTAGAGATAAAATGTTCTAATCCCCAGGTTGGTATTATTTGACTTGTGAAATGTATTTTAAGAACAATTGTCATCCATTTTATTGAGCATTTTCTCTTCTATTAAATTCCCTAAACTGGGCCATCAAGATCAGGGTGACTTAATTAAGAATTGCTTTGAAGCTTTCTCAAATTTTCTAATGTAAACTCTTCTGAAAATGTGTTGATGACAGCATATATGCATCTTTTGACTGAAGGAATGAAATCAGTTACAGATGTGATGTTCTTAAACACTGAGGAATTACTTTACTACTAGACAGGAAGGGTCTATTGAAGTGATCAAGTGTAATTTTCATTGAGCTTTTCAATCAGAACCTCTTTCCTCATCCTGTAATCTTAGAAAAAAGAAAACCATGCCACTGTATACTATATCTCTAATCCATAACATTTCAGTTGTCAAAAGCCAGTCATTCCACAGTTTTATTTTTTAATATGAATCAGATCACATGGTTTGTGTAAATCATGAGGTACGTAAAATTTAACAATTACTTCATTAATCTTAAGTAGATTGCCCTGTATATTTCCACACGGTCAATATTGAATACTATTTGATGTTATATTTTAAAAGCAATTCTTTTTTGGTGCATTATTAGATCTGATAGGTCAGTATTTATAAATCTCTATTTACTCCACCCTTACTAGTTTTTAGCGAGTTTTTATTTATTTATTTATTTTTTAATTATTCATATGTGCATACAAGGCTTGGGTCATTTCTCCCCCCTGTCCCCACCCGCTCCCTTACCACCCACTCCGCTCCCTCCCTCTCTCCCCTACTCCCTCAATACCCTGCAGAAACTATTTTGTTGTAGAGAGAGTATAAGCCATAATAGGAAGGAACAAGGGTTTTTGCTGGTTGAGATAAGGATAGCTATACAGGGAGTTGACTCACATTAATTTCCTGTGTGTGTGTGTTACCTTCTAGGTTAATTCTTTTTGATCTCACCTTTTCTCTAGTTCCTGGTCCCCTTTTCCTGTTGGCCTCAGTTGCTTTTAAGGTATCTGCTTTAGTTTCTCTGTGTTAAGAGCAACAAATGCTAACTAATTTTTTAGGTGTGCTAAAGCTTTTATCATGTTTTAGCGAGTTTTTAAAGTATGTTTTTTAAAAGTAAGTTCTATGGTCATTCCATATTTTATAGAGCCTCCTTACTAATACCATCCTCCTTGTCTTCTTTACTCCCTTCCTCTCTCCTTCTACCATGTGCTATGAAGTGTTGCTTGATTTATGTGTGTGTATATATGTGTATATATAATATATATATGTATATGTGTGTATACATATTCTTTTAGAATCAGTATTAAATACTATTGAATAATAGTAAATATTCCAATTTAATGGACACTTGTCAATCTCTTATGACTCAGTGGTAGAGAAGAGAGTATTGTGAAGTGACTTACCATCTTTACATTGCTCTCTGAATGTTACTACTAATGCTTGCTTTAAAACATTTCCGAGAGGGAGAAAAATTTATGAGTTGTATTGTGCCCTTCCAAAAAAGTTATGCTGAAGTCCTTATCCCCCTGTAACTCATGCACCTTATGTAGTAAAAGGGTCGTGACAGAGTAATAATGTTAAAATGAGGTTGCTAGTGTAAACCCTAGTCAAATCTAAAAAGGGAAAATTTAGATACAGAAACATATAGACAGAAGATGATATGAAGACACAGGGTGAATGTCATATAATCATGGAAGTAAGAGATTGAACTGATATGGCAGTAATCTTTTTTCCAAAAATTTGGAACAAAGCAGCCACCACCTTCTTATGCTAGGAAGAATGGCAAGGAATGATTGTCCCTGAAGTCTCAGAGGGTGTATAACTCTGCTCATGTCATAATTTAGGACTCTACCATCCATAACTGTGAGTCAGTAATTCTTTGTTGTTTTAAATGATCCTGCTTTTGGTACTTTGTTCTGGAAGATCTACTAAATAGAATGTAAAAGAAGACATTCAACATACTCAGATTTGTGTTAGTCAACCTTATATTACTATAACAGATACCCAACATAATGAACTTAAAATATAAAAGGCTTTTTTTTCCTGGAGTGGGGAATCTTACAGTTTTAGAGGCTTACAGTACACGATTGATTGATCATATGTATTTTGGCCTGTTGAAAGTTAGGATATCACAGCAAGGGAGCAAGAGGTGAAACAAAACTGGTCACGTCATACCTATGAAGTAAAAGACAAAGAGGAGGACATCTGGGTCCCAAAATCCCCTCAAGGGCACAACTTCAGGGAACTGAAGACATTCAGGCTCACAAAGCCTAAAATATTTGCTACATGATCATTTACAGTGAAAGTTTGCTAATTCCTTTCCTAAATACTCTAATTATAAAGGAAAAATTTATGGAGTGTGGGGGTTGGGGGAAGCAAGACACTGTTATATACTGCCTAAAAGTGGAACCTTTGAAATATAATGATGCAGGTTATAAGTAAATGCATCTGAGAAGATGCACCACACAAATAAGATTACAAAGGCTAAATGTACTTATTTTAATAGCAGATAAAAGGACAAAAGAATGTTACCAAAGATAAAAGTAATGTGAAACAAAAATTAAAATAATCAAAGGGAAAAGTAGCTAATTCTACAATCCTATTAAGAAATTTTTGTAACACCTTTCCTAGCAATGGACAGAATAAATATTAAATGAATGAATGAATGAATGAATGGAAGTAGAGAAGATACGAACGTGTTATGAGCTTACAGTATATCCAGCAATTGTGGAATGCACATTTTTACAGGTATATATAATTTTATGTTTCAAAGAATCAAAGTCAGATGAAAGCATATTTTCCATAGAAAACTAAATATCTTGATGTTAAGCATTATGTTTCTAAATAACTCAAGGAGTAAAAACATTGAATTTAGAAAACATTTTGTTTGACATTGAAAAAGCAGATATAGCTAGGGCATTAAGAGAAGCATAAGTATTGATCTGAGAATGGTCTTAAATCATCTTAAGTCGTTCACATAGTTCAGCTTCAGAAAGGTCATAAAGAACAAAGTGAGAAACTGAAATTAAGCAAAAGGAAGAGGATAATAAAGATAAGAACAGAGATGGAACAGTTGAAAAAAAAGTGGAAGAGAAAGTTACAGTTATAAGCTGGTTCTTTGAAAAGATCAGCACAATTGACAGTTCTGTAGCTGGACTGAAATAGAGTGGAAGAACGCAAATAAGGAATGAAAGAGGAGCTAATACTACAGATCCTGCAAACATTAAAAGTATAAGAAGAGAATGGTGAACAACTACCTGTCAGCAAGTGGAACAACTTAGATGAAATTAAATATTCAGTGAAGAAAAACCTTACCAAAATTAAAGAAGAAGAAAGATAATTTGAATAACCATGTATCTTTTAAAGAAATTAATTTTGATGCCAAAATTTTTTCCATAAAGAAAACTTCAGGCCTATATTTGTGAATTCTATCAAATATTCGTAGGAAAAAATAGCCCCAAAATTTTCACAGATGTTTGCCCCAGGAAGAAAGGATGAGATATATCTTCCCAACTGGTTTTATGAAGCAACTGCTTTTATGAAGCCAGTATAACCCTAATACCAACAAAGAAAATACTTCATAAAAGAAGGAAATTAGATGTCAATATCTTCCTGAAAATTCTCAACCAAATATTAGTGAATAAAATGTAACTATCTAAAAGGGATAATATATAATGACCAAGTATGAATTATCTTAAAAATGCAGGCCTGGTTTAAAATTCAAATATTATTCATTATAATTTGCCATATTAACAAAGGAGAAAAATAATATGCTTATCTGAATTGATGCAAAGAATATGTTTGACAAAATTCACCTATTTTCAATAAAAACTCAGCAAATTATAAATAGTAAATAAGTTTCTCGAACAGATACAGGAAAGTTGAAGGAGGAATAATAATAGCACATAATGGGATAAGGAAGAAACTTCTGGAAAAATAGTTTTATTTTAAAATTTATATTTAGTAATGATTTAATCCATATAATATTTGTATTGCTATATAACATCTGTAATTATTTATTGTATAAGTATAATTTTATATATGTATATTTATATATATGCACAATGTGTAATGATCAAATAAGGAGATTAACCATTTCCATCTTCTTAGATAGTATCATTTTTATGAGTGAGTAACATTTGTTTGAAGTTTCCTTCTCTTGTAGTTATTTTGAAATTTATGAAAAGGTGGTAAACTTTTATGATGAGTCAGAACATGAGGTATTTATGTGCCTGTCTTAGTTCACTTAACACAGAATCCTCAGTTCCATTCATGTTGCTAAAACTAAAAGGATTCCAATTTTGATGGCTCAATATATACGCCACTGTATAGATGTACAACTTTTTTGTAACTTTTTTGCCTTACTTTATCCCAGTTTCTTCTCCCTTCATGTATTGATAGACATTTTGTTTGATTCTATATCTGTGTTTTGTGAGTACTGCTTAATAAACAATGAGCATGCAGGTGTCTTTAACACATTGATTTCATTTCCTTTGTATGTAGACCTAGTAGTATGACTGCTGCATCATATTTTGGTAGTTCCTTTTTCATAAATGGTTGTATTAATTTACATTTCCAGCAGTGTATGAATTCATCTTTCTATGTATCCTCTCATGCATTTGGGTTTTTTTTTTTTTTTTTTGGTCCTTTTGGTAATAGCCATTCTAACTTTGGTGAAATGTTAATATCATGGACGGTTTGGTTTACTTTTTTTTTTGGTGCCAGAGATTGAACCAAGGGCCTCACAAAAGTTAAACATGGACTCTACAGATAGAAGCCCTCATGGTTTCTGTTTTCCTGATGGTTTCTATGTTTAGCATGTTTTCATTTACTGGTTGGTGATTTTTATCTTTTTTTGTGGTATTGGGGATTGAACTCATGGCTTGAACTTCCTATGCAAGTGCTTTGCCACTTGAGCCACACATTCGGTTCTTTGTTTTTTTTTTTTAGTTTGTTTTTCAGATAGGGTTTTGTACTAATTTTGTCCAGACCAGGCCCAAACCAAGGTCTTCCTTTCACTGTCTTCTTCTAGTAGTTTCATAGTTTTGGGCCTTAAATTTAGGTCCTTGATCTCTTTGGTATAGTAGAGGGGTAAACATCTACTTTTATTCTTACATATGCACATCTAGTTTTCCCCACACCATTTATTGAAAAGACTGTCCTTCCTCCAGTGTAAGTTCTTGGCACCACTGCAGAAGTCAGCCAACTGTTAAATATGAATTTCTAGATTTTCTGTCTGTGCCATTGTACTGCAAGTCAGTTTCTATGCTAATACCATGTTGTTTTGGTTACTATGACTTTGTACTTTGATTTGAAGTCAACTTTGTTCCTTTTTCTCAGGATTTCTTCTGTGTCTTTGCTGATTCCATATGAATTTTTTGATTGTTCTGTGTCTGGAAGGAATATCATTAGTATTTTGGTGGAGAGTACATTGAATCTGTAGCTTGTAAAGCCATATAATAGGCCTCTGCTACTTGGAGTTTTCTACCAGACAGTTTATATGTACATTACTTAGGAAACTTAGCATTTGTATCTTTTTACCCACCAATCCACCATCAACATCTATGAGATACCACTTTAAGATTTCACATGTAAGTTGAGATCATACAGTAATTGTCTTTCTGTGCCTGGCTCATTTCATGTAATATAACAACCTCCAGTTCTATCAATATTTTCACAAATGATAGTATTTCATTCATTTTCATCACCAAATAGTATTCCATTGTTTATATGTATCACATTTTCTTAATCAATTTATCCATTGATGGATACTTGGGTTGTTTCAATTTCTTGACTCTTGTGAATAGTACTCCAGTAAACAGTGGAGTGCAGATGACATCCTCAGTGACATTTTCTTTGGTTATATACCCAGTAGTGGGATTGCTGAATCATGTAGTAGTGTGTTTTCCATTTTTTAGGAGCCCCCGTACTGTTTTGTATAATGGCTATACTAATTTATATTCCTACCAACAATGTACAAAAATTCCTTTTTCTGTTATTCTTGTCTTTTGATAATATCTATTCCTGCTTGTTAGAGGTGATAACTCATTATGGTTTTGATATCATTTTTCTGATGATTAGTGATTTTGAGCATTTTATCGTATACCTTTGGCCACTGTGTATATTTTTGAGAACTATCTAATGCAGTCTCTTGGCTAAATTGGGTTATTTGTTTAATGGTATTATTTGATATTTTTGTAATTAAAGTTTTTTAAATATTCCAGGTATTTATCTGATGTCCAAGTTATAGTTTTCAAATATTTTCTCCCCTTCTATATGTTGTCTTTCCACTCTTGTTTCCTTTGCAATGCAAAGCTGTTTAGTTTGATATAATCCAATTTGTCTATTTTTGCCTATTTCCTGTGTTTTCATAAGTCTTCTCCAAAAAATCCCTACCTTTCTCAATGTTCCAAAGTATTTTTCCTTTTTTTATTTAAGTAATTTCATAGTTTCAAGTATCACACATAAGATTTTAACCCACTTCGAGTTGGGTTTTCTAGATGGTGAGAGACATGAGAGTGTCATTCTTGTGCATGTGGATATCTAATTTTCCTAGCACCATTGATTGAAAAGACTATCCTTTCTCCACTGTGTGTTGTTGGCACCTTTCTCTAATATCATTTGGCTGTAGATACATGGGTTTACTCCTAGGTTCTCTGCCTGGTCCTTCTGGTCTGAATGTCTGTTTTTATACCAATACTATGCTATTTTGATTACAGCTTTGTAGTATATTTTGAAATCAGGTAGTATGCCTCCTGATTTGTTGTTCTTTCTTTGACTAGTCAGTTTTTTTTCTTTGTTTTGTTTTTATGGTTCCATATCAATTTTAGAATTATTTTTTCTGGTTCCATGAAGAATGTCATTAGTATTTTGGTAAAGATTGTATTGAATGTATAGATTGCTTGAGTAGTATAGACATTTTTATATTGATTCTTGCAATCCTTGAACACAGGATGTCTTTTCTTTTGTGTTTGTGTATGTGTCCTTTTCAGTTTCTTTTGTTAATGTTTTATTTTCATTGTAGAGATCTTTCACCTCTTTGATGAAACTTCTTCCTGGATGTTTTATTCTTTTCATAGTTAACTATGAATGAGATTGATTTCTATTTCAGATAACTGGTTAGTGGCATATAGCAATGCTACTGATATTTGCATGTTGATTCTGTGTCCTGAAACTTTGTTGAATTTGTTTATTCAAATAAACAAATAGTTTAATAGTTTATTGGTGGAGACTTTGAGGTTTTCTATATATAAAATCATATCTTCTTCAAACAATGATAGTTTGATTTACTCTTTACCAATTTAGATACCCCTTATTTCTTTGTCTAATTTGATAGTTCTGGCTAGGACTTCCTAGTACTATGTTCAATAAAAGTAGAAAAAGTAGGCCCCTTTTCTTATTCCCGATTTTAGAGAGAAAGCTTTCAGCTTTTCTTCATTTGTTTTGATGCTAGCTTTGGGCTTATTACGGATGGCTATCATTATGTATGTTTCTTCTAGTCATAATTTGTTCCCAGTTTTTATCATGATGGTTTGTTGAATTTTATCAGATGCTTTTTCTGCATCTATTAACATGATCAAATGATTTTTGCCCTTCATTCTGTTCATTTATGTATCCCATTTACTAATTTGCATATGTTGGACCATCCTTGCATCCCTGCAATGCATACCACTTGATCATGATGAATAATGTTTTTAGTGTGTTCTTGGATTCAATATGCTAGTATTTAGTTGACAATTCTTGCAAGTATATTCCTCAAATATATTGACCTTTAGCTTTCTTTGTTTGTGGTTTTGTCTGATTTTCGTATCAGAATAATGTCGGACCCATAGAATGTGCTTAGAACAAAACCTGTCCTCTTCTGCTCTAATCTTTATTTATTTCTCACTACTGATTTTGTGGGGTGGTTTTGTTTTTCCTTCTTGAGATACATTGATAGGTTGTTTATTTGAGATATTTGTAGGCATTGATGGCTATAAATTTCCCTTTTAGCGCTGTTTGTACTGTATTCCATAGGTTTATGTTTTTTCTTTTTTTTGGGAGGGTGGGTGATACTGGGTTTTGAACTCTGGGCCTTGTACTTGCTAGGCATGCGTGCTACCACTTGAACCACACTGCCAGTCTTTTTTTCTTTGGTTATTTTTAAGGAAGGTTCTCGCTTTGTGCCCAGGGTGGCCTGGAGTATGATTCTCCTATTTGTGCTTCCCTTGTATAGCTGGGATGATAGAAGCAAGATACCATGCACAGCCATTGGTTGAGATGGGGTCTCACCAACTTTTTGCCTGGCAGGTCTCGAACCACAGCTTTCCCTATCTTTGCTTACAAGTAAGTAATACTACACATGTGAGCCGCTGTACCTGGATTTTATTTCTTTTTTGATATCTTTGATCCATTAGTTTCTCAGCAGTAAGTTGTTTAATATCTATTTGTTTTGTATACTTTCCAAAGGTCATGTTTTTTATTTCTAGTTTTGCATTGTAGTCAGAAATAATACTTAGTATGATTTCTATTTTTAAACTTGCTAAGACTTGTTTTGTGGCCTATATTATGATTTATCTTGGAACATGTTCTATATGTTCCACGTTCTATATGCTTCAGAATAGTATGTATTCTGAAGTCTATAATGCTGCTTAAAATATTTTTATTTCCTTCCATGTGAGCTTTTTTCTTTATTTTGTTGTGAATTCCATCAGATATAATCATTTCAGTCTGTTTTTATCATGTCACTAGTCACTTTTACTAGTACAGACAAAAAGTTTATATAGACATTATTGTAAATTTTCTGTGACTACATTAGCATAATTTTAAGAGTTAGGTTGTCTGAGTTGTTAATGTTGGTATGTTCAGGAATATACAGCATAACTTACGAGATAAACTTCTTACCCAAAAGTCTTGCCCACTTCACTAGTAAGTAGCTGTGGGCCAGCCAACATACCAGAATTTTGGGTTTATATCCATAAATTGATGACATTACAACCTTTCCTACCTATCTCTCAAGGCTCCTGTACAAATTGACCAAGTCAATATATGTAAAATTCTCTCAAAAACTATAAAGTACTATAAAATGACAGTTATAATGATGAAGTTAGCCACCAAAATAATATTTGCATCTATGCCCCATATTTTTTAAATGAAAAATTGTAAACTGGCCAGTTAAGCAAATGAAGGTGATATAATAAACACTGTGCTCCTAGCTACTCTACTGAGTCTGATCTTTGGAAGGACTCATTTTAATTTCTTTCAATGAATTTTACATTTTAAGGGGGAAAATATCTCAGATAATATATCTGTTAGTATTTATACAAATAAGAGTCAATCACTAATTCAAAAATAGCAGCCCCCCCAAGAAGAGTGTAGTCTTTTGTTTTTCATTTTCATTAGCATATATTCATTGTACAAGTGGCAAATTCACTGTCCCAATTACCAGTAACCTTATATTGTACATTGGTTAGATCACCCCCACCAGCTCTACCCCGCAGCACCCTCCCTGTCTCACATAATTCAACTCCAAGAGGTTTCACCGTTGTATTTCATGTGTGTACATGAAGCCAATCAACTATATTCCCTCACCTTCATCTCCTCCTTTCACCCTTCTCCCTCTCACACTGAACCTATTTTACAGTCCTGCCTTTTATTTTTTAATTCCAAAGTCAATGTTCAAAGAGATTTCTTTTTTTTCTTTTCCATTTTTCTTTTATTATTCATATGTGCATACAAGGCTTGGTTCATTTCTCCCCCCTGCCCCCAACGCCCTCCCTTACCACCCACTCCGCCCCCTCCCTCTCCACCCCACCCCCTCAATACCCAGCAGAAACTATTTTGCCCTTATTTCTAATTTTGTTGTAGAGAGCGTATAAGCAATAATAGGAAGGAACAAGGGTTTTTGCTGGTTGAGATAAGGATAGCTATACAGGGCATTGACTCACATTGATTTTCTGTGCGTGGGTGTTACCTTCTAGGTTAATTCTTTTTGATCTAACCTTTTCTCTAGTACCTGTTCCCCTTTTCAGTTGCTTTAAGGTATCTGCTTTAGTTTCTCTGCGTTAAGGGCAACAAATGCTAGCTAGTTTTTTAGGTGTCTTACCTATCCTCACCCCTTCCTTGTGTGCTCTCGCTTTTATCATGTGCTCGTAGTCCAATCCCCTTGTTGTGTTTGCCCTTGATCTAATGTCCTCAAAGAGATTTCTTGGTGTATCCCAGCTGTGAAATATACTTACCTTTGGTCATTCTTTAATAGAACTTTATTTGAATAAGAACTCCATACAAATAGAATATATACCTTTACACAAGAAAACAAGGAACGAATATTTTACATTTCATAGAACTTATGATGTTTATTTGCAAATGCCACTAATATGGCTTTTCTCAGCCCTTCTTCCTCCAACATGGCAACTAACTTTGATTAGGAAATGCCAATTCAATCTTGGTCACAGCTGTCTACTACCTACATGACTTCCTCTGAGTTTTATTAATAACTTCTTCAGTATGGCTTGATACTTGTCTGTCCTCCTAAGTCCCAAACTTAGAATTTAAGGTTTTTCTGTTACCCTCTCTACGTTAAATCTGATGGTGAAAATAGTAATTAACTTCTCCAACCTGTAATCTGTATAAAATTGCAGTATTTCCAGGATCTTCTAATCCCAAAATTAAAATCCTCATTTCCATGGTTTCAAAGAAACTGGAAAAAATACTTGAGAAAAAGCCACCAATGATGAACATCCTTTCCAATCCTCACAGACAGGCCTAGACTCAGTAGCAACTCCCATTCCACCTTCGATACTGCCATATCAACTAGCCTTGGTCTCCTTGCAAACCTGGTCCACCTGCAGTTTCCCTGTATTCTACACTTGATGAAGTCTTCTGTAGATATCTGTCTTTCCCTGTAGGTTTGTTAAGATTTTCCTTATATATATTTGGTGTTTTGATTTTGAGTACACACATACTTATAATTTCTTCTTTTTGAGTTGAATTTTTTATCAATTTATTGTGTACTTCCTTATCTCTTTTTATTGGCTTTGATGTTAAGACTATCAGACATAAGTATAACTACTCCTACTTTCTGTTAGATTTCATTTGCATGCACTATCTTATGTCATCTCTTTGCTTTTGGTTTAAGTCACTTTCATTTGGAAATAAAGTGAAATTCTTGAAAACAAAATATAATGGGGTCTTGCTTTTTTATCCGTTCAGTCACTCTGTTTCTTTGAATTGGAGAATTTAATTCATTTATATTTGAGGTAGTTATTGATTAATAAGATTTTATTACAGCCATTCTGTAACTTGTTTTTAGTTTAATTATAATTGCTTCCTTTCTTTCTCCCACTTTTTTACAGTCTTCTTTTGTGGTTAAGTGGTTTACTCTGATAATGCTTTGATTCCTTTCTCTGTATTTTTTGGTTTGCTATAGATTGTTGCTGTAAAGTTACCATTAGGCTTACAGAAACACCTTTTAATTATAAAAAACTATTTTGAAAAAATAGCAACATTTCTGATTTTATCTTGAAGATAAAAAGAAACAAAAAAAATACTAATAAGAAGCACAGCACTTGCACTCAATTCTTCCCCACATCTTGAATTTTTCATGCTGTACTTTATCAATATTGCATATCTCTTCAGATATTAATATAGTTGTTATTTTCAGTCTTCATACATAATAAGAGTATTTTACATTCCATATTTACAAGTTTGAACAATCTAAATTTGTATAGTTATTCTTGCTAGTTTTATACTTTTTGATGTTTTGTTCTTATTAATGTCTCTCAGTTTGAAGAACTCCTTTTATCATTTTTTTGTAGGATGAGTCTCATAAAAATAGATTCTTTCAGTTTTTGTTTCTCAGAAATATCTTTCTCTCTAGGCACAGTATTCTCATTTGGAAGCCTTTTCCCCGACTCCTGTGAAAAAGATCACTCTTTTCTCACCTGACTCTTAAGGTTTTGTCTGAGGTGTGTGCTGTCAGGTATTTGAGGCACTCGAATGTTTTTTTGTTTGTGTTTTTTTCTACCTTGCTGCTTTGAGAATCTTGTCTTTATCATCTACCTTTATGAACTTAATCATAATAAATTTTAAGATAGACTTATTTAACTCTGGTGACCCTTGACTTTCTTCTACTTACATATTTGTATCCTTACCTAGATTGGTGGAGTTTTCTATTATTATCTCTGAGTAAGCGTTCTACCACTTTAGCAGTATAAAGGTCCTCTTGAACCCCATTATCCTGAATATTTGCTCTTTTTCTGCTATGCGAAAGTTCCTGTAAGGGTTCTTGATTCCTCTTCTTTCTTTTTCTCTTTCTCTTCTCCAAGTACGTATTTCGGATAGCCTGTCTTGAAGCTCCTTGGTTCATTTACAGTTGATCTGTTCTTGTTGTTTTGGTTTGGTTTTTTTGTTGTTGTTGTTTTCTTTATTGTTGTGATGGATGGGAGTACATTGTGACATTTGCACAGGTTCTTACCTGTGTAATATATCATATTTGAATTCACCTCCTCAAGTATTCGCCTTCATTCCCCTTCCCCCAGTTTCTGGAGTAGTTTCAACTGGTATCATTTTTGCATTTACTTACATATGTAAGCTTTTTTTTTTGCACCATATTCACCCTACTACCTACTTTCCCCAGCACCTCCCCCTCCCAATGGTTCTAGCCCTCCCCCTGAGCAGGACTTGTTCCACCTTCCTGTTCTCTGATTTTGTAGGAGAAAAAAGAGAAAACATAAAATGGAAAACATGACGTTGTCATTTGTTTGAGATAAAGGTAGACGCAGGGAGTTTTCTGGTGATATTTCCATGTATGTATCTACTATAATCCCAATTGGTTTACCTACTCTAATTTTCTTCATTCTACCTTAGTTCCTTTCTTATGGTAGTTTCATTCAGTTTAATACTTCTATATTCATTTTTGTGTAGTAAGTATATCATCCCCACTGAAGTTCTTAGTTTCCCTACCTGTCTAGTGGGTGACCTCCCCTTTGTGTGACCAGTGTTTCATAATATTGTTACATTTGTGTTGGGTGTATATTCCACAAATGAGAGAGAGTGCATGTGGCTTTTGACCTTCTGAGCCTGGCTAACTTCACTTAAGATGATGTTCTCCTGTTCCATCCATTTACCTGCGAATGACGAAATTTCATTCTTCTTTGTGGCTGAGTAAAATTCCAACGTATATAAATGCCACATTTTCTTAATCCATTCAAACATAGTGGGGCATTTTGGCTGTTTCCATATCTTGGCTATTGTAAACAATGCTGCAATGAACAGGGTATGAAGGTACCTTTGTTGTGAACTGAGTCACAATCTTTCAGTTATATCCCTAGGAGTGGTATTGCTGGATTGTATGGCAGGTTTATTTTTAGTTTTTTTAAGGAGCTTCCATACTATTTTCCATAGTGGTTGTACTAGCTTACATTCCCACCAGCAGTGTTTGAGGGTTCCTTTTTCCCCTGCATCCTCACCAATATTTGTTGTCATTTGTGTTCTTGATAGTAGCTATTCTAACCGGAGTAAGGTATAATCTTAATGTGGTTTTGATTTGCATTTTCTTTATGGCCAGGGAGGTTGAGCATTTTTCATGTGTTTTTTATAGCCATTTGGACTTTTTCCTTTGAAAAGGCTCTGTTCAGTTCATTTGCCTATTTCTTCATTGGGTCATTGATTTTTTGGGAGTTTAGTTTTTTGAGCTACCTGTATATTCTGGTTATAAACTCCTTGTCAGATGTATAACTGGCAAAGATTTTCTCCCATTCTATGGATGGCCTCTTCAATTTCGAGACAATTTCTTTTGTGCAGAAACTTTTTAATTTGATATAGTCCCATTTGCTAATCCTTTCTCTTATTTGCTGAGCCCCATGAATTCTACTGAGGAAGTCATTACCTATCTATTGCCTCTAGTGTATTCCCTGCTCTTTCCTGCTCTAGCTTTAAGGTTTCATGTCTTATATTAAGGTCTTTAATCCACTTTGAGTTGATACTTGTACAGGGTAATAAACATGAATCTAGTTTCAGTTTTCTGCAGGTAGATATACAGTTTTCCCAGCAACATTTGTTGAAGAGGCTGTCTTCTCCATCATATGTTTTTGGCTCCTTTGTCAAAAATTAGGTGGGTGTAGCTACATGGATTTATATCCGTATCTCCTATTCTGTTCCACTGGTCTTCATGTCTGTTTTTGTGCTAGTACTGTGCTGTTTTTATTGCTATGGCTCTGTAGTATAGTTTGAAGTCAGGTATTGTGATACCTACAGCATTGCTGTTTTTGCTCAGTATTGCTTTGGCTATTGGCAGTCTTTTGTGCTTCCAGATGAACTTTAGGGATGATTTTTCAATCTCTGTGATGAATGTAATTGGGATTTTGATGGGAATTGCATTGAATATGTAGATTGCTTTTGGTAGTATAGCCATTTTTACTGTGTTAATTCTACCAGCCCATGAGCATGGGAGATCTTTCCATCTCTGTAGTCTTTTTCATTTTTCTTCTGTGATTTGTAGTTTTCTTTGTAGATGTCATTCACATCCTTTGTTAATTTTATTCCTAGGTATTTAGTTTATTTTGAGGCTATTGTAAATGGAATTGTTTTCTTATATTCTCTCTCAATCTGTTCATTGTTGGTGTATAGAAAAGCTTATGATTTTTATAAGTTGATTTTGTATCCTGCTACATTGCTGAAGCTGTTCATGGTGTCTAGGAGTTTCTTGGTGAACTTGTTCAGATCTTTTAGGTATAAGATCATGTTTTCTATGAATAGGAATAGTTTGACTTCTTCTTTAGCTATTTGTATTCCTTTTATTTCTTCTGGCTAGGAATTCCTAGACTATGTTGAATAGGAGTGGAGAGAGTAGGCACCCTTGTCTCATTCCTGACTTTAGCAGAAATGGTTTCAGTTTTTCTCCATTAAGTATGAATGTTGGCTATAGGTTTGTCATATATAGCTTATATTATGTTGAGGTACATTCCTTTTATTCCTAGTTTCATCAGAACTTTTATCATGAAATGGTGTTGAATTTTATCGAAGGCTTTTTCTGCATCTGTTGTGATTACCAAGTGGTTTTTGTCTTTGATTCTGTTAATATGCTGCGTTACGTTTAATGATTTACATGTGTTGAACCATCCCTGGAATGAAGCTGACTTTGTCATGGTGTATGATCTTTCTGATATGTTGTTGGATTAGGTTTGCTATTATTGTATTGAGAATTTTTGCATCTATGTTCATTAAGGAGATTGGCCTGTAGTTCTCTTTTTTGGATGTGTCCTTGTCTGCTTATGAGATGAGTGTAATATTGACTTCATAGAATGAGTTAGGCAGTGTTCCTTCCCTTTCTATTCCATGAAAAAGGTTAAGGAGTGTTGGTATTAGTTCTTCTTTAAAGATCTGGTAGCATTCAGCAGAGAATCTGTCAGGTCCTAGACTTTTCTTTTTTGGGAGACTGTTTTTTTTTGCGGTACTGGGCTTGAACTTTCAAACTTCAGTTCATACTGAAACACTTTTCCTGTGGCCACTAGTGCTACAATGCCTGTGGCTGCCTTGGACTATCTACTGCTGAACTGACTCATGGCCCAGGATTGCTGAAACCAGCCTTAGATGATGCTGCCCAGAAATAACAGTAGACTAGCACTGCATTTCTCCACCTGACACCATGACCAGGCATTATGGTCTCTCACCCGACTTCTTCAGTTCTTATGTAAGTAGTTTGGTATGTGAATTAATTGCTCAAATTTGTATGTCTCTGGGGAAGATGATTGCTGGAGGTTCTTACTTAGCTACTGTTTGCTTTACTTCCTAATTAAAAAAAAGAAAAGAAAAGAAACATGGCCAGGCATGGTGACACATGGCTGTAATCCCAACCTTGTGGAGATGGAGATGACAGGATCATGGTTTGAGGTCAACTTGGACAAAAAAATTAGTGAGATCCTGTCTCAACAACAAACTGGTCATGGTGGTTCATGCCTTTAATGCTAGCTATGGTGAGGCATGGTTAGGAGCATTGTGGTCTGAGGCCAGGTCTAGGTAAAAGCAAGAGACCCTACCTGAAAAATAGATGAAAGCAAAAAAGGCTGAGGGCATGGCTCAAGTGTACACACTTGCCTATCAGATGCAAGTCCTTGAGTTCAAATGTCAATACCATCAAAAAAATTAAAAATAAGATATTATCTTTTACCTTTATTCAGTATTTGATACTCTTGTTAGCATAAATATTTGGGTGCCTTCCTATATAACCTGTATTTTTATTTTTCAGATATCTTTTTATAATTTTTTGTGGTATACTTAATTTATAATATATTCCATTTTTAAGTTGTCCTGCTTGAAAAAAATTTCACATACATACATACATCCTGTAATGTAGGTAATGGATATATCCAAAGTTTTCAGAAGTTTTTCATGCTTCTTTGAACTACTCCTTCCTATTGCTTCCCATCACAGGCAAACACTGATTTTGCCATCATAAATTAATTTTACTTTTTTAGGACTCTGTATAAATAGAATCATACAGTTGTTGGGTTTTTTTTGTCTAACTTCTTTCCTTTTGCATAATTATTTTTAGATTATTCCATATTATTGCACGAAGCAATACTGTATTTCTTTTTATTACTAATTAACATTCTGCCATATTAATGAAGTGCATCATTGTGTTCCCTGCTTGTTATTAAACATTATTAAACATTAAATAATGTTATTAAACATTATTAAACATTTCAGTTTGGGTTACTACAGATAATGCTGATACAAACATTTGTGTGCATGTTTTTCTTTGGAAATTGTTGTTCCTTTTTTGGGGGGCGGGCAACTTAGGAGTGTAATGACTGGCTTATATGGTAGATATATACCTTTTCTAAAACTATCAGACTATATATTTTACATTCTCACCAACAGAGAATAAGAGTTTCTGTTGCACGGTATCCTCACTAATAAACTTGGAATGGTTAGGCTTTCTAATTTTACACATTCTAATAGGTGGGAAGTCGCAGTTCATTGTGGCTTTAATTGGCAAAGTGTTTCAGTATGACCTGAAGTTTGAAAGCTGAACATCTATCCTCAGATATTTGCCTTATTGGGAGGGGGTGGGTTCTGAGTTTTGTGTTAACTTTTTTTTTTGAAAATAAAAATGTGTTTATGCTTCTGTCATTGTTCGGCCTTTAAATAAAAAGTATTTATTGACATATACAATTTTTAATGGTAACAGGTAAAGAAGTAAGTAGTATAAGTTCTTTTATTTAAGAAAGAGTAAAATAATCTTTTTTACATTTTTAGTTTGCTGTATAATTGTTTCTTTCTAAAAAGAAACTTATTATGGAGAAAAAATTTGAACTAATTTTTTTCTAGAAGATTCTTGTATAACATCTGTAGCCATTTGATTATTTTAAAGCAAAAGTAGCTATAACTCGAGATTTGAGACTTCATTACACAAAAAACTGGAGAAAACTGTATACCCAAGTACTGTTTTATATCAAGTAAGGATTGACAACAGTGTTTTTATGCATCTGCTGCCTGAAAAAGAAATCAGCTTCATCATCTGGATATCCTGGAGCAGAGATTTCTTATAAATATGAGAACTTCACTTTTTTTTAATGGCAAGCAGAATATGGTCTCCAGCTGTGGATTTGCTTATATATTGTGTTTGCATTTTTCCATGGGCTTGTTTTATACAGTATATGGCAGTGTGTTGTCATACAAATTCCATGATTAATGCTTATTTATGAACTCTTGTATAAATATCTTAGAACCCCGTCAAACAATGTGCAAGTTAAACAGTTTTTTCTCTGAATATTGGAGTGACATAACCCAGGGGAATAGTAGGTTGGATATGTTCTTTATCTATAGAAAAGTTTCAAGTAACATTTTCCTTCTACTATTCTGTGTTGTATAATTCTTTTTCAGTTTATTTTGTGAAGCATGAAATCTAGTTTCAGTTTTATACCTCAGAACTCAGAGGACAAGTTGTGAATATTATTCAGAAATAAGGATGGTATTCATTTCAAATTTTACAAAACAATTAAATCTACTTTGATACATAACTCATATTGTAATTTTTTTCCTTTCCTGATTTTAAGAGGTGTTTATATATTTTTCACTATTTGTATCTTAATAAATTTACTTATTTCCATGGCTTTAATTCACAGAAATGCTTGGTTGATTATAAAATATCACACTGTGTGTGTAAGACACAAACTTGTAAGTGTGAAAAAATCACGCACAGTGATACATTGGTAGATATTTGTTTTATAGTTTCTTATTTCCTCAGGTTAGTTAATTTTCTCATATTTGGCATTTTAGTTGATTGTGACTAGATGTTGAAAACTCTCTTTCTCTTATCTTAGGTCCAGCTCCTTTGTGAAGTAGCTGATAGTATGAATAAAGTCTGGAATAAGATTCAGAAGAGAGGCAGTCTTGGTCCATCTTCAGTCTGTCCAGAGACCGTGGCAGGGCCTGTCCCTGGTTCTCCAGTTCGAAGCAGTGTAGGTACAGCTCCTCCAGATGCCAGCACGTGCAGCCCATCCGCTGATATTGGAACTGCTACTGAGGTAAGTGCTGTTGAACAGTACTGTGAACAAATGCAGGGTAACACATAACTCAGAGCTCCATGTCAGTGAAGAGGGTGAAGGTGACCTCACCACTGTGGAAGCTGACAGATTCAGAAGGTTCAGGAAGAATTGTGGTAGCAGTGACTGTACTGGGTTCTTTTGGGATCCAAGTATTTTCATCACTTTCTGCTGGCTGTGAGGTTGTTCAGGACTGTGTAGATCTGTGAAGTGGCAGAAGCTGAGACAAAGTAAAGGTATGTTTCCTCAGGAGTATGGAAACTTAGAAGCTGAGGGGAAAAGAAGCTCATGTCTCTCCTTTTCCTGTCTTTGTGCCTCAGTTCCTTTTTTAACCAGGCTGTTACTGTTCTCGTTAGCTTAGTGCTTTTCAACGCTGTCATACCCAGTGTCGTCCTCCTCTTCCTCTCAGTCATAAAATTCTTTCTAGTTATGTTTAGCAACTTAACCTCAGCTGGCATGCCAGTGTCTCTTTGATATAACAAATGTTTTATACTAGCCTTTTTATTATCTTGCAATGAAGATAAAAGATATAATATGAAATGAAAATAAAAAGTGATAGAGCCTGTATGTACACATAGAATTTCAAAGTATACAATTATTGAAATATAAAGGAAATGATTTAAGATATAGTAATATGTATTTCATTATGTAAATGCTTGGCATGGTGACATTGGAAGACACGATGGAGTTAGACACGTCTGTGTACACATGGACTTGTGCAAGTCTGTATAAAGTACCACAAATAGTATTGCTGTAGGTAGCATTATTTTCTGAAGTAATGACAAACTTTTGCTCCAATTTTAAACAATGCATTGTTTAGTCTTTTATTCCAGTAGTTACACTTCTTTAGTTCTTAGTGATAAAATCATACAATTGTGAACAAAATTAGATTTAAAACAGATTTTTTTTGTGGTACTGAGATTTGAACTCAGTACCTCACATAATTGATAAGCAAGCACTCTTTTTCTTGAGCCACACTTCCAGCCTTTTTTGCTGTAGTCTATCTTTCAGGTGAGATCTCATGTTTTTGCCTGGTCTGGCCTCAGATCACAGTTTTACTGTCTATGCCTCCCAGTAGCTGGGATCACAGTGAGATGCTATCACGCCAGACTTTTTTTTTGAGATGGGGTCTCTCTAACTTGTTCTGTTAAGCGGACCTCCAGCTGTGATCCTTCCCATCTCTGCCTCCCACACAGCTTTCAAGCTAAAACAGATTTTTATGCCCAAATATTTATAAGCAGGATTTTTACCTATATGATTTGTCCATGAGAACATCTTCATTTTGCAGGACTATCCTCTATACCAGAGGACCTCTTGAATCCCTAACTCCTAACCTTTAAATGCCAGTAGAAACAGAAAATCATTGAATCAACCCCAACCATTCTCATTCACTTCCAGAACACCCCCTAGACTGCTGTTGAGAACTACTATTCTATAGTATCTCTGGTAGATGGTATGTTTTTGTTTCTGCATTGATAAAGACAGTTCCCTCTGGAAGCAAAGCTATTGGCAAAATACAGAGTAAGAGAACAAGTAAAGGGAGTGTTAATTGTTTCTTCAAACCAGTAAAAGCAAACTCAGAAGGGTAAATTACACCTGTTGTGAGGCTTTTGCATACATTGGAGTGGATGTATTTAACCCTTTCACAAATATCTCCTCTCCAAATCTTAAGAAACACAGTGACCTAAGTGGTCAGATTTCTTTTTCTTTATCCTTTTTTCTTTTCTTTTTCTCCATCCTTTTTCCTTTTCTTTTTCTCCAAATAAGGAGGAGATGGAAAGTCTAGATCTCATGAGCCATTATGAAGTTAATGATGCATACATGTTCTAGAGTAAAAGCAGTGAATGCTTTCATAGAGATCCTCAATGTTGTTAGTATACAAAAGCTTTGAGATGATTTGTCTGAAAGAAAACTACTTTACTAAATGCAGCAATTTTCAGTTTTATTCAACTAATGACTCATTCATAGTCTACCTGTTAACTGTATAAAATATAGTTTGTGAAATTTGCTAATCAATGTTTAAGGCAATAAATTGCTAGACAAGGACAATTGCAAGTAAAATTGATAAATACAGTTAAAGCTAGAGAAATTTTAGTGGTAGAAAACAGTGTTTCATTAAAAATAAGTATTTACTAATACTGTGTTCACAGGGACATTGAAGTTTTCTTTTGGAAAGAGACATTTTAAAAAGTGTTGCAAATGCAGGAAAGACAGGAATAGTCAGGTGTTAGAACTGCTGTTCATACAAAGTAGTGTTTGAATGGTAGTAAATGCTGCACTCTAGAATTGTGTAGTGTACAACCTACACAAAAGGACATGGTGGACTGAATGTGAAGTGTAATAGAAATAAACTATGTTCAATATTTATATTTACTCTCTTAGATTTTGTAGCTGTTTTGTAGAGAAAGTAACACTTGAAACAGATTTTACCAAATGAATGAGAGGGCTGGGGCACAGGGAGGGGGTGGGGCCTGAAGTGCCTAGGTGTTGGAAGGCCCTGAGTTCAAACTGCAGTACTGCCTCCACCAGCAAAAAAAGAGCAAGCAAGCAAGAGCAAGACATTACTAACAGTTTTGTTTTAGTAGGTTTACAGTATAATAGGTTAGAAGAATGATATCTTCAGTAGCCAAAATGAAGGAATTAGAAAAGGGAGACATTAAAATAGGGAGAAAAAAAATGATGCTGGGGGTTATGGAGATTTTGCTCAAAAAACAAATGACTTCTGGACTGCAGGGGGCAGGGGATAGTGCTTCTCTAGATGCACAGGCTCTGGGTTTAATTCCCAGTACCACAAAACAAACAGAAGGCAATTTAATTCTGATTTTAGTAGGTTCTTTATTTTATTATAATTTGAGATTAGAAAATTGAGGATTTTTTTCTGATTGTGTTATAATGATAAATAATGAATTTGCTTGTAGTGAATTTGTTCTATGCTGGCTATGAAATCTATCTGTTTGACAAAGGACTGAAAATGAAAGAATCTTAATGTAAAATTTCATAAATCAAGATCCAAGAAAGACCATGTAAAATAGCTCACAGAAAAAAGGTAACAGAGTTGTAGAGAGAGATATACATAGAGAAGTGATGATAAAGGTTTTCTTAATGTATCTTCTTCCCCTATATAGATACAGGATAGACAGGAAAAAAGGTGGGTGATTACTAGTATTCCAATATGCATTTGAAACTTAGAGTCACTTGGGAAGCTTGTTCTTTGACAGTATTTTAAAATAACTTAGCTGGCTTGTTTTCCATAAAGGTCAGGAAGGTTTTTGTGAAGATGATATAAAGGTATTATGATGACAGATAATAAAACTTTGATTTAACTTTATAGCTTAGAAGGAAGTGTTCATGTTTTGAATATTTTATGTTTAATTTTTTTTCTTCCTCTCAAGAAAATATTTATGTGGCGATCAGAATTATGTATGCATCCGAGTTTAAATTTACCTCCTAGAGAGTAAGCTAGTAAAGGATGATATTAAAAAGTGGTGGGTTTTCCTCTTAGTGTGCACAAATACTTCAGTTATGATTCTTTGTTCTTGTTTAACTCAACTAGAATTCAAAATTTGTGCCCAAGGCTTCATTTCTCATGTCCCTTTTAAAAGCTTGTTGAACTATGCTTAATCTTTTTCATTTTCATTCCTTTTATATCAGTGCTACTTAATAGGCTACATTATTGTGATCTTTTGAATTCCCATGTAAAATATGGTTTTGTATTTCAATGAATTTGCCTGTACCTTTAAATGTGTGTCACCTGTTCACTGGAGCAGTTACTGAATGAATGGAACTGCAGAGGACCTGTACTGTGGAGAGAGTGTTCAAACATATTTTGTTTGAATCCATTCCATATCCCTTATGCCTTTTTGGACAATACGTTTCTGGACAGCTGTAGCGACCCTTCTCTTAGTTATTATTATCTTGTAATCTTTTGATTATAAAAAGATTTTGAATTAGCAACACTGTCAGGTAAACAACAGAACTGTCTTTATACAGATTTAATATACAGTACAAATGTTATGGTTAATTATAGCAGTACTTCGCAACCATTTTCATGGTGTTGCGTATTTAGAGAATGATATTAATGTGGAGGGTAATCAGAAAAGCTCCAAGTCTCTCAAAGTGCCATATACTCGAGGTCTCTACCACAGAGATTTGATGTGTGAAGGGAATCACTGTGTCAGCATTGCTCTGACACATCCCCTAGTTAGCAAGTTCTAAGTTATACTTCCTTTTTTGATAAATATATTCTTGACATTTTTTATTATTGCCACATTAGCAAACGTTAATGGGTTTAAATAAAATTCTTACAATGACATTATTTTTATAAACATAGTTCCTTCCTTTCTCACTATAGATAATAGCAGTGGGGCTAGTGTGATACACCATTTGATTAGTATGTCAGAATCTTCTTCATAGACCCAAGGCCAAAAACAATATTAAAATTTAGATTGAAATGATTTAACTTTTTATCTATAACAGGTTTTTAAAGAACGCATGAACAAGTTACATGGAGCATATCACTGACTGTTTGACTGCTGTGTTCTGGGCAAATGCTAGTTTTCTTTACAAGAGTTAGAGACATGAAATGAAGACCCTCTAAACTGAAAATGTTTAAATTGCACTATTTGTGTATAGAATTTCCCTGTCTCCAGGCCAAATGAAAAATTTTATCCAGGAGTTTTGCATTAGCTTTCACTAAGCTTTTTACATGTATTATCTCCTTTAATTCTCAAAGTAGTATTATAAGGTGGGTATTATACTTTCTACTTTCATAGTAAAGAATTTGTGTGCTCAAGGTCATAAAGACAATAACTGGCCAAGCTGAAATTAAAATCTCTGCATTCTGACTCCAGAGCCTCAAAGGTATTTTTATTATATGTCTTTTACAACTTAATCCATTGGTTAATCTTCCCTTTTTAATAAATTGTTGCCACAAAGTATAGATGTGTTGTTCCGTATCCTGCTTAGCAAGTGAGATTATATGAGCTATATTCCTTCAATTCTGGAAAATTCTTAGTATCATTTACTTGAGACAATATGGTTCCCACATTCTCTATTATTTTTATTTTCTCTTTTTGTATTTTCTTTCTCTAAATCTCTTAACAACACCTTCTCCTTGGCTGTATCATTAGCTCTCTCTGTTTTTGTCTCTAAGTTATTTACTCAAATCTCCTCTCTTACCCCCTCCCTTTCCCTTGCAGTTTCCAATTCTCCCTTTAGGAATTTCTAATCCCCTTGCTTTCAGACAAAGCTTGATACAATCAGGAGATTCAGGGTGAAAAGAGGGAGATGATGGAAGTGAATCCATTAAAGATACTTTATTCAGTACTGATTTTCCAACAGAGAGGAGCACTTTTCTGTCATTTTATTATGATTTACTTAATAATAACATGGATAGTCTAGAATTATAGTAGCACTTAATATGTGCTGAACACACTGAATGTGTTCAAACATATTTCAAAGTTTTGGCCAAAAATATGGGTGTCAAAAGGGGAAAAAAATGGAAAATTAAAATAGTATATTTAGTTTCCCTGGTAACCTTTCAAACAATAAAAAATAGAATCTTAGTCATTTATTTTTTGTAAGATGTATTTTTTTTCTCCTTGTGAAAATAGCTAAACTGTTTCTGCTACTTTCCTACTCTTTGTAGTAAACTTTCTTTTCTCATTCCTAAGAATTGGCTTCCTCTTTGGTATAGTAGTTTTGCAGAGCTTTTCACATAAGCAAAGAAATTGTCAGATCGTCTCAACCAGTATTTTCGTTTTATGGACTAGAAAATGGAAACATAGTGATTTGATGTTAGTGATACTCAAGGTAGAGTTGGGCCAGCTTGTATTTATCATTATCCTTTTTATGGAATCTGTGAAAGAGACCTTGAAATTGGGCAACTTGAGTTTTTAACTCTGCAATATAATGATCAAAGTATTATGTACTTCATCTCCTTTATTCTGTTACTGTGCTGATGACGTTGATTTGAAAATGTTAAACTGACCTTGTATTTCTGGAAAATACTCAACTTGATTGCAATACATTTTCCTCCTTTTTTATATTGCTGGGTTTAGTTTGATAATTGCTTAGGATTTTGGTATCTATAGTCAAAAGTGATACTGGCCTTTGACTTTTCTTTCTTATAATAGTCTTTGTCATATTTTCATATAAAGATAATACTATCTTCAGAAAATAAGTTGGGAAGTGTTGCCACTTGTTTCATGCTCTAGAAAAGTATTATTTTCAAGTGAAAATTCTCATAATTACTATATATCCCTATGCTAATCAAGAAAGTAATCCTAATTGAAAAGGTACCTCATATCTAAATTAGAGGGTCATAAGTGTTACTAAAATATAGAAGAAATTTTATCTTAAAATTATTAGATGAGAGGAAAAATGAAATGGTAAGTATTAGATACACAAAGGACACTAATTTTTATAAAAGGAACTCAGGAAAACATTTTGATCTTTTCCTAGCTACAGTACTGTTATGTTTCTAGAAATTGAATTTTGTACTAGTCACTAATAAAATAATACTTAGTAATAAAATTTGTATCCCACTCTGGTGACCCAACTTATGTCAAATAAAACTTCTGATCATTTTTATTATAGGCACTAACCATATATAATGTATTATTTTTATTGAACGATTTTGATCGTATATTACAGTTAACAGTTTTGTCTTAAATTTTATTGTAGTTAAATGTATATGTGTGTTAGTCAGCTTTCCATTACTGTTAGAATTAGTCAGTTAATAGAAAAAGTTTATTTTGACTCACATTTTTGGAAGTTATAGTCAATAATCAATTGTCTTATTGTTTGGGAGTCTATAGCAAGACAGCCTATCATGGTGGCTACAGTGGCAATACACAGCAAAACCACTCAGCTCTTGGCCAGGAATGACAAAGGAGAGGAAGGAAGAAGCTAGGGCTCCAGTGTTTCCTTCAAAGATACTCACCAAATGACTAGAAGACTGCCCACTATTTTTGACTCTTTAAATTTCTGATATGCTTTGATTCTGCACTTAGATTGAAATCAAAGGCAGAAACTGCAAACAGCAAGAATCAGAGAAGTTGTATTTGCAGAGATGCAAAAGGAAAAGTTGCATCTTTTGAAGTACCATTTATCTATGCTATCTCTTAGTTGCTGTGCTGCTGGGGTTCCATTGAGAAAGTTCTTACCTATACCTACTAACTCCAGAGTATTTCCTACTCTTTCTTGTATCAACTTAAGAGTTTGGGGTCTGATATTAAGATCCTTGATCCATTTTGAGTTAATCTTGGTGTAGGGTGATGTACATGGATCTAGTTTCAGTTTTTTGCAGACTGCTAACCAGTTTTCCCAGCAGTTTTTGCATAACCCATCATCTTTATTATAGGAAGAAAACAAAAATTTATTTTATGGTCAATAACAGAGTAGGTTCTAAATGTTTTGTTTTTTAATATATGAATGTTAAATTATTTTAGAATATCAACTCATATAAGTAACTGAAATTTTGGTTATGTAATACATGGCATAGAGATGTTTGTGTTCAGTAAGTCACTACAAGTATTTTTATGTAGATGAGTAAACTATACATATGCCATGAGCTAGTATTTTTAATAATGTATTTAATTATTTTGAACAATTATTTTATATTTTTAGCAATTTGGTATCTTATTTTCTTTACAGTCTAATCTTAATGTTTATTATTTTCCAAACTCTTGCTCATAGAAGATTGTGTGTTATGTAATTTTGTATTGGGTACTCTTCACGTCAGTGGTACATAATGAGGTTTTTACTTAGGGGTTGAAGGTCTGTCCCTAAGCGAACACTTAGCGAAGTGTTTGCTTCTCTGAGGGACTCTAGAGTATATTACGAGCTTTGGACCCTATTTCATATCTAAGTGTTGTGAAACATTGTGCATCATGAAATCAAGCTCTTCAACCTGAATGCACCCCATAATTGTGTTAAAAAAATTCTACTGAGACAGATACTGATTATTTTTAAGTTTATCCTATTACTTAGCTAATTTGATAAATTCAATGCTTATGAATATTGAGACTTGTAAAAACAAGCTCAGTATTTAAGCCATAGTCCTTTACCTTAGAAAAATTTGTAATATTTCAGGTGCGGTATGACTATGTGCACATAATACAAGGTGGTCTGGGAAATTCAGCCTGTAGCTGTGCTGCTTTCCAGAGGCAATTCTGTATTATAGAAAGGGGAGCAAAAATGTTAAATAGAGATATATTTCTGCCGTACTATTTTGTCATGGATCCAAAGATAAATAAAACTTTATAAGTATACTTGAAGAAGATACTTAACTGTACCTCAGCTAGATGATGCTGTCAAAATTTGTGTTCAGGGGCTGAAAGTATTTGTGTTCAGTGGTGGAGTAATACCTGGCATGTGAGGGGTCCTTTGTTTAATCCACAGCACTCACCCAAAAAATAATGTTCCAGTAGGTGTTTGAGGAAGTGGAACATTGTGTAATTAGAGTAATTAAAAATTTTATGCTATTTTTGCTTTCAAAATAGCCCAACAATAAAAACTACCAGTAAAGGCACTAATATTTTGATGATTCCTTTTCAAAACAATGGAACAAAGCAAACACACAAAAATACATACACAATCACATACTTCCCTTACATGCTATTTTTGCTTTCAAAATAGCCCAACACTAAAAACTACCAGTAAAGGCACTAATATTTTGATGATTCCTTTTCAAAACAGTGGAACAAAGCAAACACACAAAAATACATACACAATCACATACTTCCCTTACATGATAAATTCACAATCTTTAGGTCTTTTGGAAGCTTCTAGTTATGTAGTTATACATAAAATGATAATCTTAGTGAAGGTGATTTAGAAAGGAGAATTATTATGAATGAGTGTACTGTATTGATGAAATTAAATCCCTCCAACTCAGTTTTGATTTTAAGCAAGTCATTTAGTTATTTCTAATTTTATGTATGTACAATACTTTTAATTATGTCATCTTTCTTCACACCAGTGATAAAAGAAAACATTTCATATCTTTAGAAAAACATAAAATGTGCCAGGCTTGGTGGCACAGACCTATAATCTTAGCATTTAAGAGGCTGAAGCAGGAGGATAGTACATTTGAGGTCAGCCTGGGCTGTATAGAGAGACTCTTTCTCCAAAAAGCAAAACAAAATAACGGAGAGGAGAGGGAGGGAAACAGAAGACAGAGAAAGGGGGAGAAAGAGAGAAGAAGAGAGAAAGGGAAGGAAGAGAGGAAAGAGCTAAAATGCTAAGTGATTTCTTAGAATACTGATTCTACATACACTAGGTGGGCACACTACCACTTGAGCCACTCCACCAATCCTAGATTCTACTTAAAGTAAAAATTGGTATATTGACCTACCAGTATTCAGAAGCTTAGGTTTATGGGAAAATTTGATCCATGAATTTTGATCCAAGAATTAAAATTATATCATTAGCAGCCTAGTTTCAAAAAATTCTTCATGGAATGGTTCCTTTCTCAATGTTCAGAATTGTGAAAAATGCAATGACTTTCAGTTAATTAAAAACTAAATATTGAACTAAAAAGTTGGTACCTGCTGTAGCAAAACCATTGTCAGTTTTTCATTTTGAACACAATTAGCCTAAGCAATAATCTACCTCAAATTATTCAAACAACACTTTAGATAGTATATTTAATTTGAACTTTTGGTTGATTTCTTTTTTAAGAATGTCTCACAATTATTTAAAATATTTTCCTGAAAATAGATCTCTTTAAAATATTTTTATTTAGATGATTTTATCCGTATCATTTAGGGAGAAACTTTTACTCAAAATGTGGAGGTCATAACAATTGGATTTTTCTCTTACCATTTGAATAGCTGTGGGGAAAAAAAAGAATAATGTATCAAAGCAAGTTTTTTAAATTCACATACCATTCATCAAAATATTTTGCATATAATGCTTTTCCTGTTTCCAAATAATCATCAGAAAATACCTCTAGTCTTTCAATTTTACCTACTTGGTTTTTTAAAATTCAGAAGGTTTTACTGTATAAATATAACCTAGTATGCCGAGGTTATTTTTGCTCATTTATGTCAGTTATATATTTGGAGTCCACTTAGAAATTTCAGGTTTGGTTTTTAAACTTTCTAATTAAAATCTGCATTCAAAAATTTTCATAAAATTTAAAAAATATTTTGCTATCTAAAGTGTTTCTGGTTTTCACTTAGTTTTTTTCAAAGGTACTATTTTTAATTCTTTTGAATGTAGATGACTTCCTAGAAATGAATCTAATTTTTAAAAGCACATTTTAATAATTGCTTATATTAAATAGAAATATTTATTTATATGATCACTAGATGATTTATATTTTAAACCATGAGTAATTCTTTTCATGCTGATATGTTGATTGTGAGGAACACACTTTCCTGTGAATATAGCTCCAGTTTCCTTTATTTCAGTCTGGGTAATGGTAAAGAAGGAAATATGAGTGAGAGATTTAAGTACTGAGTTTATAAGCAGTTAATCATTTTTTTTCCACACCCTTGCATTGAAATAATGAGAGCACAGATATTGGAGACCCCAGCTGGCCACTTGTTTCTGTTGACTTAAGTACAAACAGTGGTGGAAGTGTTTAGCCCTTTGGGAAATTTTGTGATTGAATAGGAATGTGAGAGTTATTTTGATAAGAAAAAATAGCAATGAGGCCAAAACTATGATCATCCTTGAGCTCTGAAGCAGACCAAAGATGAAGGGCTGAATTGTTTGCTCTTCCACATGAACAAAGATAAATTCACCTAGGAAAATAAATTAAGTATGTTGGTCAATTTGCAACAAAATGGTTAAAGAATTGAACTGTTTATTTTAGAACTTGGCCTAAGTAGGTGTGGGAAAATAGTTCAGCATCTCCATTTCTGGCCCAATTTTCACTACAGATTTGGAAACGGAGCTGAAAATTAATGCAGAAACATGCTTAACAATACCTCACCAAATGTTGTAAATCCAAAATGAAAATTCATGCTACATGAGGAAGTAAATTAAAGCCTTTTCCTAGGAGTACTTACTAAATCTGAAGCTACAACTTTCTGAGCATCCTTAAGTATAATCAGTACTGTTAAAAATCAAGGTCTCCTTGATCTGAGATGCTGTTTTCTCTGCAGTTTTTCATTCTTAGGATATGATGTTCTTCTAACTGTTGGAGGGAGGATTTAATTTATCCACACGTCTGCTCTATGAACTTATCAGTAAACAAAGGCCTGCTTGGCCACATTGTTTTCTGTTTATTTTGACTTTGTAAAATGGATCATTTTCTAGAATTAGTTTGGGATATTCATTAGGTATTGTCATCTTAGCTAATCAAAAAGATGATTTTTTATAGTTTCTCAAGTTTTAGGAATTTCAATTAAGCAAATTTAGGATGACTTATTTTAGAGAAGCATTTACATGAAAAGCTCACAAAGAGCAAGCTATTTGCTTTGCTTGGTGTAGTTGGTTGGGACGAGGCATGACCATACTGTCTTCATGTTAGATATTTCTCTCTCTCTCTCTTTCTCTCTCTCTCTCTCTCTCTCTCTCTCTCTCTCTCTCTCTATATATATATATATATATATATATAATTTGAAATGGGTCTTAGAGCCCAGACTGGCCTGGAATTCCCTATGTAGCCAAACTCAGACTGGCCTTGAACTCAAGGTCTTCCTACATGTGCCTCCAAAGTACTGGAATTACAGGCATGCACCATGCACCACCCACAGGAGGCTTAACTCTATAATTTTCGGTCACAACAAATCCAGGACACTTGTACTTTGCTGTGTTTGGTGCCTAAGCATTCCTACAGTAAGCACACAACTGTTATTCTGTGAAAGTCTTCCCCATTTGGTCTTGTCTCCTGCTGAGGATTTGGGAAAATTGGATTTCTTCCTGATTGAAAGATGCTGTAAAGCACTGACATCAAGAGGGGTATGGTAGCATATGCCTGCAATTCCAGCACTTGCGAGGCAGAAGTAGGAGGATTAAGAGTTCAAGTCCAGCTTGGGCTACATAGTGAGACCCTGTCTCAGAACGAAACAAACAACAAAAGGCACTAAGCTCAAAGTAAAAGCTTCGCCCTTCCCCCTTCCATGGTACTGGGGCTTGAACTCAGGGCCTACACCTTGAGCTACTCCACCAGCCGTTTTTTGTGAAGGGATTTTTCAGGATAGGGTCTTGTGGAACTATTTGCCCTGGCTGGCTTAGAACCATGATCCTCCTGATCTCTGCCTCTTGAGTAGCTAGGATTATAGGCATGAGCCACCAGCACCCAGCAAGTAGAAGCTTCTTACAGATCTGAATAATAACCTTCTCTGGATAGCATGTCTGTGCCAGACTTTTTAGTTCATTTTGTATGCTGTTTTACTTACCTTTCTTGCTTTTAGCTGTCAGATTAATAACTTGACTTTGAGATTAATGATTGCTGCTCTGACATATTATCAATAGAAATTAGCATCCTGAGGGCTAAGACTGGAGCCCAAGTGGTAGAACACCTGCCCAGCAAGCTTGAGGTGCTGGGTTAAATCCCTAGTAAGGAAGGAAGGAAAAAAGAAAGAAGGGAGGGAGGGAGGATGGATATTCACCATGTTATATGTCTTCTCAAAACTTTTAAGGGGGGGTTTGTTTTGGCTGTTAACTACTGGTTATAGCTACTTAGCATAGCAAACAAACATTTTGTTTGAGACATTCAAAGCAATAGTGAACTATTATTGATTGAGGATATATAGCAAACGAAAATGTTTGTGAAGTTACATAACAAAAAAGAGAAAGATAAGAGAAATCCCAAATTCTACAAGAATGTGAAAGTACAATTTCTTTAGCATTGCTTTAGCTTGGTGATGATAATTATACCTACCACTTAAAACATGTTTGCTATATTCACAATTATTTTGTTATTTAATCTTAACTCTAGGAGATAAATATCATTATAAAAACTATTTTGCAAAGAAGATAGTGGATGTTGAGGAGATAAATTACTTGTCTAAAATCACATGACTGGTATCTGAATTCCTTAACTTAGTATATCATTCTGCTCACCAGACCAAGCTTAATTAAGTGTATAGAACTAATGTTTTTTAAAAAACCACAAACATCTTTTAAACAAATAACCATTTTATATTTGATTTGTTCTCAGAGTATTAGTTTAGGTTCCCAAATTTTGTTTGCAGGTTTTAAATGGACGGCAAGTTTTGGGTTTTAAAAAACCTAAGTGCTTGGTACCAAATCCCAAAAGAACTGAAAAGACCAGTGACTAATCACTGTCTTTCACACTATCTTTTCCTGCATTTGAAACTGAAACTATTAAACTCCAGTTTAACTTCAAATAAAAAAATGTTTATTTTATTCTGGCATACTGAAAGTTAATGAAACAACCAACAGAGACCAACAAATCTTTCTCAGCAATTTTGCTAGCAGTGAATTTAGAACCTTATACATATGTAGACTTCAGTATATGTTTATTAAATTGAATAAGGTTATGTTTTATTCCCCTTGCTTTTAGTCAAATAAAACATTTTGCAAAGCCTGTTGTCAAATATACTAAATTTTAACATCTCCATTCCTTACAGTTGGGGGGAGGGGTTCAAATGATATATTTGATACATTGTTAGAATGTTTGTAAATGCCACAGTGTACCCCACCCAGCACAACAATAAAAAAAATATGTAAACTATGATGAATTCTCATCACTTTTCTAGATTCGTTAATAAATACTATCAGTGATACACAATTTTTTTTCATAAAGAGAGATCTAGATAGTAAATACTTTAGGATTTGTGCACTACAACACCTCTGGTAATTACACTACCTGAAAAGCAGTCAAAGACAGTCAATAGTGGATGTGGCTGAGATCTGCTACAACTTCATTCTGCAGGACAGCTGGATTTGGCCCTGACTGTAGCTTCATATTCTCACTCTGTAAGGAAGTAATCATTGCTGTGTCTTAACTCATTCAGGATCTAGTTACTTAGATACTTTTAGAGAAAACTAGAATTCATGCATATACATTATATAAACCATTTAATTAGTATATATTTATAATGCTTCACTTTATTTATGTACTAGCATTTCTATGATTATTATCAACATTACTTTCGCTTAAATTACAATTTTGTTTTTTTCTCACTTCAGGGAGATTCTATACAAGCAGGTGATGATTCACCATTCTCAGATTCTGTTACCTTGGAACAAACTACTAATAACATTGGTGGATCCAGTGGACGTGTTAGTCTCTGGATGCAGTGGGTGCTTCCTAAAATTACTATAAAACTTTTTGCTCCAGATCCTGAAAACAAAGGCACAGGTACAGGAGTACTTTTTGTAATGAAAAGATCAACAATTAAGCACTGCTTTTAGAGGAACTATTAAACTTAATTTTGTTTATTGTCCTTTATAATTTAATAAGCATCATTATATCCCATTCAAGTGATTTTTCTTTTAATACTAGCATATTAATGTGTATTAATTCTCTTTGACTTTATAATACCTAAATTGTATTTGTTGATGTTAAAGTTCATCCCAAGGGTCATGAGAGAATTTCCCCGTGGGTCATTTTGATGTGTTGTATCTTTGTGACTAATAGTATTGAAAACATCCTTCACTATTATCAAATTTAGCACTTCAAACATTAACTGGATGACTTACTTTAGTTGTAAGGCCTATATTGATAATAATCTTGATTATGTTTGTAGAACTTATGTAGTCTCATGCCTCTGTAGATGTCCAGGATGTAAATGTCAATGTGAAATGTAAACTAGGAAGTTTTGATAATGATTATGAGGGATTATATTGATACTTGTTTCTTTTGCAGAGGTTTGTATGGTCAGTGAACTAGAAGATCTCAGTGCTTCCATAGATGTGCAGGATGTGTACATGAAAGTGAAATGTAAAATAGAGAGTTTCAATATTGATCACTATAGAAGCAGGTAAATAATGAACATAGGAAAAGCTTTATTTTCTTAAAAGAAAGTAACTAAGAATTTTTCTATTTTACTTTGGCTGTTTTTTTAAATTGCTATACTTATTCTCAAAGAGGGTTCTTAAAAATGAATTGGCTCCCTATCACTCACTCATATATGGTTTATTAAAAGAGCATGTTTTATAAGGTGATATATCTATTCATATTAAATGAAATAAGCTAATTATCTGACAACTTATTTCATGTATTATATATTTTTTAAGATGCCTAGAACACAGTTGACAGCTCTGGATTTTGCTGTTTTCCTACCTACTCCCTATATAATCCACTCTGAGATAGAGCAACTGCTCATGTCCCTTGACATTTGGAAGACACTTCTTTTATCACAGATCATTCATATGTATATGATGAGTATTCCTATAAGCACACTGTCCCTTCCCTAATAAAGTTACTTAAAAAATAATAGTATATGTAAATACGATTTGTTTGCAGTAATAATGATAGTAAAGAAGTTAAATTTTAGATATTTTTCACATAAAGCAATTTTGCCTTTAATGTTACCCAAATAAAAGTACAAATCCTTTCTTTTTTTTTTTTTTACTTTATAACATAACTGGTGTTTTATTTTTTGAATTGAAATATAATTCACATAGCATAAAACTCACAAATTTTTAAAAAAATATTCTTAAAATAGCGTATTTTCAATGTCATAGTATTTTGGTTTAGAAATAACCTTAAAATCCATTTCTTTATGGATTTATAATATTTATTCATTCATCAATTTTATTATGTGTCTGCAGAAACCCATTTGTGTTTCTGTACATATATTGATACATTATATGCTTTAAAAGGTCTTTTTTAGATAGGTTTCTAGTTCCACATCGAAGTCACTTAAATTTTTATCTATCATCACATATGTCATATTGCTTATGTCAATAATTATCAAATCTGTAACAGCTAAAATATTATATCATAATTTTGAAATATAAAATATTTTCTGAATATGTATTAGAACCCATTATAATATTATCTTACTAATATATGATAATTATTTTGTCATAGTAACACTGAAGAATTAATTTGCTTTTGTTTATCACTTTAATTTCTTTCCAGTGATGCATATCTATATCAAAATTATCTTTTCAACTGGTATATCTATATAATATTAGAACTGAATTGATTTCCTGATAAGAATATTATATATTGCAGTTTATATATAACTTTGCTCTTATATTTATGTATTTTTAAATATTTAGATAGTTTATTCATTTAATTCAAAGGTTTATTGAATGTGCATTATGTGCCAGGGTATATGGTAAGCACTGTGAATATAATGGTTAACAAAAATAGACATAAAGTTTACCTTTATGGACCTTTTATTCTTGTGGATGAGATAGAAATTAATTTTTAAAAAAACAAGTAAATGTATAATTTGCTTTTAGGATAAATGCTTGCATGCAGAACTATCAGGGTATGGTGCTAGTGTAAGTAGTTTCTATTGATTGCGTTCTTACATCCATGTTTTAGTTCAGTGTCATGTTGTTTACTTTAGAACTAATGAAATAGTTATATATGCTCAATTTTTTAACTCAGAAAAATTAAAAAGAACAGATAAGGTGAACTTATGTTTTCCAGGCCAGGGGAAGGTTGGCAGTCAGGACATTTTGAAGGAGTATTTCTACAGTGCAAAGAAAAATCTGTGGTGAGACTCAGTAATTATGATTTTTGAAAATACATTTTAAGTTGTTTATCTTTGTTCTTTCTTGCAGTAGGACTAATAGTTACAAAAAACAGAGCTTACAGTGTAAATTATTTTTGACTTCTTTCTCCAAAATTGTATTTTAAACTTAAAACTACTTATTCTTTTAATCTGCTCATGCTTTGTAACCATCTTCTTTTATAGCAATTAAGTAAATGTATCAAAATCACAAAGGTAGGATTACTTTCATTATTAAAGTATATTTTTAAAGTAAGTGATATTGATGTTTTGGAAGATTTTCCCCTTATAAGTGAATTCATGCCGAATTATCCTTTAGCATAAACTAAAAGTAGTAATTGTGTACTCAAAGCAGTTATTTTTTAGTGACTTCCATTAACAATGCTTTTCCAGAAGATGGTCCAGACCGAGCCCATACCTAGTAGTGGCTCAGACCTAAACCTGTACAAACTTGAGCAGAATTAAAATCTATCCAATTTTTTTTTTGCTTATGGCTTTTATTGCATTTTTGTCTTTTCACCTTCTTTGCTCCTGTCCATCACCTCAAGCCTTGGGGAAGAGAGTTGGTCTTTGGGGCAATGTGGAGGTGTCTTCCTTTCCTGTACTGACAAGCTGAACAGACGCACCTTGTTGGTTCGACCCGTCAGCAAGCAGGACCCTTTCAGTAATTGCTCTGGCGTCTTTCCTTCTGTAAGAATTCATTTTAAAATTATGCTACAGAACTCTCCTTAACAGGAACTCAGAGAAGGAATGGAACTACCTATAGAGTCAACTCTTGATATTCCTTTGTCTTCATATTGTTCACTTTGTAAATGAACTGTAATATATTTTTACACCATAAATTGGTTTTCCATTATACTCTGTTTCTGAGTCACTTGCACATTCTGTTTTCATTCTGAGTTCGTAAACACACACCAATTTCACCATGGCTGTTAGAAAGTCAAAGTTAGATGTGAAATATAATGCTTTTTAGATCATGCATGTATCAAATGATCAAGAGTTGACAAGTATTGTCATTGTCTTTTTGATTCTTGCAGAGATTTTTTATCCTATTATGCCATTGTTATCTTTTTGCATCTAATTCAGAATACCTTATTTGGTGCCCTCTGGACAAATGTATACTTCATTATGTAGAAGATGAACCCTATACTGTATACCAGTGACTTTTAGAAGTTTAAAGCTTGCATTTTTTGATGGTAAAACACATGTAGATACATTCTTAAACTTTTTTTTCTTGCCACACTATGGTTTGAACTCAGGGCCTTATACCTGCTAGGCAACTCCATCACTTGAACATGTCCCCAGCCTGTTTTCTGGTTCAGTCATTTTTCAGATAGGGTCTTGTGTTCTTTTGTTTTTATTTTTTTAGTTTTTTCCCCTCCCCCACCCCCAGACTCTAATCCTTCTGTTGGTGCCTCCTGCATAGCTGGAATCACAGGCATGTACCACTAGTGCCCAGCTTTTTGGTTGAGCTGGAGTCTCCCTAACTTTTTGCCTGGGTTGATTGGGAACCATGATTTTCTTGATCTCTACCTCTGGAGTAGTTGGGACTACAGGTACATGCCATGGCATCTGGCTTTAAACTTTCTTTTAAGTGATTTTTAAGTGAATAAAATGCATAAAATTTTTGCTATTCCTTTAAGAATTTATTAAATTACTGAAAATATTACTATTTTTTCCACCATGTGCAAAAGTTATTTTGTTTTTGTAGCTCAAAAGACATTTAAGATATATATTTTTAGCTTTATCAAAATATTTTAATTGATTGTCTGCCTATATTTAGTGACTAATACTGTGTTTACATAATAGCAAATGCTATTTTCTAATTTCATTTTGAACTTCTTGCAGTCCATCTGGAGTACTAGAAAAATATGTCTTTGAAATGTGACTTTAGTGTCAGTAGAAGTTCTGTGTAGATTTATACTTCTCTCTTTGGAGATGTCATTAGTAGATATCTGTGAGAAACAATCTTAAAAATTTTAAATGTATTTATGAAAAAACCCAAAATTTATTGTTGATACCTTTAAAATTACCATTTTTGTAAGTTTTTAAAACTTAGGTACTTTTTAACTATACTTTATCAGTGTTTTCATTTAAATAAAATATCACTGTATAAAAAGTAATAATTTATATTACATTATCCACTTAAATAACAGAAGTTAGTGATACAGCAGTTTAAAAAAAATGGAACCCTTTCTGTCACGTAGCCTATCTTTCAAGAATGCTTAGGTCCAACATGCTTAAAATATTTTTAAGTCATAACATTTATTTATTGAAGTACCACTTAGAGTACTCAAATGTTGCTATTAATAAAAGTTTTATTATGGATTGAGTTATTTAGATTAATGATTACTACTACCCGTGTCCTCAAAGAACAGTTTAGTCACCTGGAACAGACAGCAATGTTGTAACTACACGACAACCATCCTTTGCTTGTTTCCTGCTGGCCAGCCACACACTAACCTCAATGTTAGCACTTTTTCTTCTTTACTCTGCTTCCTTTAGATTCAAGTGTAGAAAGCAAAAGAAAAGGAAATGAGAATAAAGGAGCAGCAAGAAAGTTGGGGACAATGAAAACATTCTGAGGGCAAACCATTATGGGAAAAATGATTATATTTTACAGCTTCTTAATGTTTATATTTCAATGGTTAATTTCCAATGATAAAATAATTAACTTCAAAAAGATGCAATGTTTACAATGGCAATTTTTTCTCACTCTCATTCATTGTAAAGTCTAGACCACAAGAAAAATTAGCAGTACAAGTAGCTAAATTTCATATTCTTTTCCTCATACCCTATCATTTATAGTCATCAATGTGAGAGAGAATGAATGTGGAAGGAAAGGAGATTTAGGAGTGATGGGATAGCATAGGTCAGAAATATCATGCCTTTGTTCTTTCTCACTTTTTTTTTCCTGTTTTACTGAATATATTGCACTCTTTTTCTTCTTTCGTAGTTCATTTACTCTCTTAACATCACTCCTTGAACCCTAATAACTAAAAAACTTTTTCAGGTATTGGGAAGAGGGTTTGCAAATGGGAAATACTATTTCTAGTCTAATTTTATTTGAGTAATTTGCAAAATAGAATTCTATTTACCACTTACTGGTTCAGAAATTTTTTTCAAGAAGTTTCCTAACTCTCAGGTCAGTCATTCTAATAGAACCATTTCCCTATTTGCTGAATTGGTCAGTCAGATGTTTATTAAGAATAATGAAAGAAGGCATGGTGGCACACACTTGTAGTGCCAGCTATTGGAGAGGCAGAGGCAGGAGGATTACAAGATAGAGGCTAGCCCAGGCCATGTTAGGAAGATATGTCTCATAAACAAAATACAAACAAAAGGGCTAGAAGTGTGACTCAAGAGACAAAGCACTTGCCTAGCATGTGCTAACCCCTGGGTTCCATTTCCAGTACCACAATGGGGGAAAAAATGTACAGGATGAGTAAGAAAAAAACCTAAAAATACTAACATAGTTTTTTTCTTTCCTTTTGTTAATAAAATGTGTATTATGATTTCCTTTTTCTGGAACAGACAACTACGAAACTTCTAGATGGCACTCATCAACAGCACGGATTTCTCTCTCTGACATACACAAAAGCTGTAACAAAAAACGTCCGCCACAAGTTAACATCAAGAAATGAGAGAAGAAGTTTCCATAAATTGTCTGAAGGTTTAACAGATGGTTCCCCTCATTTTCTTCATGAAATTCTTCTTTCAGCACAAGCCTTTGATATTGTCCTTTGTTTTCCTTTACTTAATGCCATTGCTAGTATATTTCAAGCAAAACTGCCAAGGACCCAGAAAGAGAAAAGAAAATCTCCTGGTCAGCCCATGAGGACCCACACACTGACGTCACGCAATTTACCTTTGATTTATATAAACACAAGTGTGATAAGAATTTTTGTTCCAAAAACAGAAGAAATACAGCCATCTGTTGGAGGTATTTTGGGGGGGAATGAGGGGTTGACTTTAATTTTCTTCTACATATCTTAGTGTTCTGGGGGCTTTTTTGTGTGTAAATATGCAAGCTGTGATATTTTAGAAAGAATAACATATTCATTCTGTAAATAAATCTGTGCAAATTATATCCCAATATCAGACTCCATTAATTAGACATGAAATTAGAAGTGAATTTTCTGAGATTTTTTTCCTCCAGCACGTTTGCCAGTAAGCTTATACTTTTTGTCATTTGTATTATAAAATTCCAGTGCTGAATTCTATATAGCTAAGATAACTAAAATTTTACTTAAAAATAAAATGGTATTGTAATAATGAAATATATACAAATTTATGATGAATATCCACCTGATGACTGAGGATGGGAAAAAATTACTCAACAGATCAAGGTCCCTATGGCTTCTTCCAGGTTTCCCAGTGCCTTATGAAATTATTCTATGTCTTGACCTGCATTGATAATTCTACTGCCTCTAGCCAGAAGACTGCTTTAAGGAATTTAGTTTACCCTATGCTATTTAAAAAAATGGGGAACTTTAAAGGTTTTGAGAGACAGTGATTTAATCATATGGATCTTGACCTTATACAGACTTCAGTTCAAATCCCAACCTCACCGGTTATGATTATGAAATCTGGAGCAACTTAATCTAAAATCCTCGTGTAATAATAGTACTTAATAGGTAATAGTAGTACTTACCTGATAGCTGGTTGTATTAATAGCTTAGAAATGATGACAAAACGAGACTGTGCACAGTGACATTCCCATCATTCAATCCCATGGTAAGGTCTCTCTCTGTTTTGAGTAGTGGTTGTGATAGAATTTTTAACTGTGTCATTCCAAAGTTCAGGTGCCTACCTATTCCCAAAGGTTACCTTGAAGAAGAGATGAAGGATGTTGTTATAGACATCCTTGGGAAATGTAATCTCTCATATTTTTCTACTGTTTAGCCATTTGCTATTGCGAACTTATTTTGAAATAAACAACTTACAGGTGATACTTTTTGTGAGTTAGGTCTGTATATCTTCTGAGTAAATTCCTAGAAAAAGAATTGTTAAATCAAAGGATACGTACCTTTAAATACTAAGAGATGTCAATTTACTTTCTTAACTGGCTGCACCAGTTCATACTGTGTCCTTACTCTCCCTCTAACAGAAGTTTATCAGACTATTTGCCTTTTATCTGTCTGGGTAAAGAAAAGTACACTACTTTTTAAGGAGTTGCTTACCTTTTACTTATTAATTAGTTTATAAACCCTCTTTGTATATTAAGACTTTTGTCTGGCATATGTAATGCACAACTCTTTACATTTTTGGTTTTTGTCCTGTATGTTTGTATGCATACATATATACTTGTATAGTTACACTTTTGCCTATATCTTTCTGAAGTGCAGGAAATTTCCATATGTCCATCTTGAAAATAAAAATATAAAAATACATGCCAAAAATTCAAAGATTTTAGTACATTATATTGTTACATTTTTTTGTCACAATCTCTTTCCATTGCTACTATTAATTCAAATTATAATTCACTCATGAAATTTCTTCCATTAAAGTAAAATTCATATGATATGAAATTTACCTTTTAAAGTATATGCCATAGATGGAAAATTGAATATTTCTATTTAAAATATGTTAAATGCAATAATGTAACTAAGGGAATCATGATAGAAGCTTCAGTTCCATTAGAATAAATACCTACTTAAATGATTCTCATAAGATAAGTCAAGAGCAATCTAAGTTTATAGCGTTCTGTGTCTGTTATAAAGCAATCTTTGTCAGAGATGATTCACAAACTAAATTTTCCCTTTATTACGCTTACTGTTCAGTAGGTTGGTTACACATTTATTGAATCTTCTTTCTATCCTCAGCTGCCAACATGGCAGTAAGTAAGTAAAACCTCTTTTTGGTACCTTTGTATAGGGCTATCATAATAGTTGTGGCTTTATAAAAGTATAACATTTTCAGTGGTAATTTCAAATGCTCTTGAGACTAGATATTTCACTATGTTGAGTTTGTAATGAAAATTTTAATGGAAAGTTGATGTCTCACAGTTTTATTTCATGTTTTGCTTAAAAACTTATTCATAAGCAACAGCAGAGTCTTACATTATCTTACAATTACATGAAAGCTCTGTTTTTTATTTAAACTTTAGGTTATTGGCACAAGGTTATGATTTCTGCATTGTTCATAACCTTTTCATTTGCTGTACATATATAAACATCCATGCATCTGCACATACATGTTTATGTACTTTTTTGCCTCCCAAAAGATAGTCTTTCTGACTTAAAATTCATGTTATATTAATATAAATTTTTAATCATGTCTAAAATTTAGTTAAAGATAAAGAATATATAACATTCTAAAATTTTATTTCAAGAAATACTGAAATTGCTTTTCAACCTGAATATTTTTGCACTGTATGCAATTATTACCAAGATTATAAATCTACAGATGTTTCACTTCCAGCTTAACCTTTTTATTTCAAAATAAAGAACTATTTTTCAGATCTAGTATGAGTCTTCTAGAGTGAGTAGTTCTTATTGAGACTCAGTTTTGAAAAATACAATTAAACAAAGCAGGTATTCATTTTCATGTTGAGAATGCTTTAAGATGGAGCATTTCTTCTTACGGCCCAATTATTAAATACAAGTGAAATACACCCAGAAAGGGAAGCTTGTTTTTGTCTGTCTATAAAGTAACTGAAGAAATGTCTCAAGGCACTTTCTTGTATAATTATTTTTATTATTTTTGCTTATATGTCAATGAAACATTTTGATAAAGTGAGTACTTTCCTGTAATAAAAGTAATTATTTTAATCTGGTTTGTGAATTAAGTGCTTATGTATATTTTAGTATAATTTCGTAGTCAGTATAATCTACTGAGAACAGTTAACTCTAACAGAAACAGAATTCTGTTCTTGGATCTGGCTTTGTATGTAACACCAAGTACGTCACTTTTCTTCCATATGTACCTCATTTGCTGCAGTGTTTCTGTTACAGTTCAGACTTTCTTATGGTGGGTAGTATCTGTAGACTGAAAGAACAGTTAGCATGTACACTAATTGCACTTTTGTGGTATAGTCTATTCTCCAGGCTTGCTATTTATTGATTTAATTGATGCCTGCTGCTTAATCAGAGGTTTCACCCACATGGAAGTATTTGATAAGCCTGGCATAAAAGGCAAGATCTGTGAAATATAAACAATGTTCATAGTATAAAGACCTGTAATCAAGCCAGATCTCTAGTCATTTGAAAATAGTGCAGCTACATGAGAAGTAGTTTTCAGTTTGGTCTTTTTTTTGCTATAGACATTTAAAAGTATTGTCTTTACTGTGAAATTTCTACCCTGATGTTTACTATGCTTGTTTATTTACTTTTTTCCCTTTTGTTGCTCATCCTACTCCCACCTTGCTACCATGGTCATCTTATTCTGGTTGGTTATTTCCCTCACTGATGCACTGAATATCTTTATTCTTTCTCTTCCTTATTTTCTTAATTCCAACTGTTTTTTTTTTTTTTTTGATTAATCTAACTCAGACCATTCCAAGTGTACTGCTGAAGCAGCTGGAAATAATCTCCTAGCTTTTGCATTCTTTGGGCACCGCAGTTAGGGAAATAAGGATTGTATGCCTTTGTAGGCAAGTTCAGGATATTTTTGAGATCTTGTAGCCAGTCCTTTTCTGTTCTATTTGTGATGATGATAGTTCTTTGAGAGAAATTATAAGGGACTGTTACTGTTTGTTTTGTTGGGCTTTTTGTTTTGTTTGTTTTTTGTTGTTGTGGTGCTTGGGATCATATCCAGAGCCTCATGCATGATGGACAAGCACTCTAACCACTATATCCCAGCCCTGCAAGTTTTAATATATATTTACTTTAAAACCCAGAACGTTGCACATTGGTAAAAAATTTAAACAATTTGTAAACAATCTAAACAGCTGCTATAGTAGAATTATATTCCTTAAAATAGAGCAAAATTTTATTTTAATCTTGAAAAGGGCCATCAAGAACCCCTATGCATCCCAAGTAGTCCTTAGAAGAGACTTTGAATTAGTCAGTGAATTATAGAAAAATAATTGAACTTCTATAAGAACATGCAGTTAAATGTCTCACTCAGTATAAAGAAAAATGAGAACTCATGAATCCTTTTACGTTTTGTTGGGTTGTTTCTACTTACCTTACTTCTATACTTTATTAGTAGGTAAAACTTTCAAACAGGTATAAAGTTACTGTTTGCCAAGCAGTTTCCAGGTAGACATTATTAAAATTAAAAATGCCTAAAGTAACATGTTGAAATGTTCTCTCCCATTAAATAATTAGCTGATCTTTCCCATCTTCAAAACTGTAGACATCATATTTCTCTTGGATTTTCTGACATTTTAGAGGATAAAGTGCCATACTGTATGTTTGTGTGTGATAGTTTTGTATTTATTATTAACCATGTAAATTTAAATGATTATGACAACTTTTTGCTGACTTTGTTGATCTTCTTTAATATGTTTGTAGATAACAATGGAGGTTAAAGTCCAAGACTGAAAATCACTTTGGAAAAATACACAGTATTATAGGCTTATGAAATTAATTAAACATATGATTCAGTGTTACTTATGTCTACTGAATATCGTGTGTTCTAATTTTGGGGGTGGAGTTGCTTCTTTTCTCATTGCTATTTTAATTATGTAGGTAACAGAAAATGACATGAAAGGATTTGAAGGAGAGTTAAGAAAATCATCACTATTTTTTATTTTAAACATAATTTTTTGTTTTTACTTTTCCTTATTTATTGATTTCGTCTTATTGTATCTTTATCCCATTCCCTCAAATATTTCTGTTTATGCATAGCACAGATCCGTAGTGCATTCACATGTCTCTATCTTTTGTTACAGTTAATCAGGCAGCAAAGGAAGACACCATGGTTTTGAAGATTGGCTCTGTTGCCATGGCTCCCCAGGCTGACAATCCCCTTGGCAGATCTGTCCTCAGGAAAGATATTTACCAGTAAGTTTGTTTTCTTATGTTCAATCTTGCAACAATTTCATCCTGCAAAGAAGTACAGTGATCAATAAAACTTGCTTAGTGTGGCCTGTAGAAATACTTTTCATTCGGGATCTTTTGATATTTAAAACCAGGATTTTCTGATTTCCTTCAGTTGTGGGTTTTTGAGTTTATTCAGACAAATCAAGTATTTCTGTGACGTGTTGATGAATAACAGAATGTAAGTACCAAGTCACTATAAAACTGAAGACGCATAGTTTGGAAAATTTTAGCAGACTTCAAATTTGACCAAATCTCTAATCATACAAGAAAATGAGATTTGCTCTAGAACCGCCACATCCTACTGTCGTCTTGTTATATCACAGTGAATCATTTTCTTAATTTAAGTTCAAGTCATTATTTGACATGTAGGACTGTGGATGTCATATGGATCAAAGCTGTAAAGGAAAGCAAACTTTTTAGGAGAAATTTCACAGTAAACACTTTCTGTGAAAATGCTGTGCTCTGGTTTTTGTCACTGAGTATGCAAACCACACCAAGTATATATGGACAACTAAACTGGTGAACATATGTAATCAACATGATAAAAATAATACATGATTCATACTGAAGTTGGCACTGATGCCAGACATAAAAGAGCAGTTGTAAATAATACCAAGTGAGAAAAGTCACAGAAGTACAGATGAACAAGTGTCTTATTCTTCCTGCTGGTCTGTTTTTCAGCTGTCATAGTCTCACTCTTTTGAAAAATAAATTCCTACTGTTCTCCAGTAAATGCTACAGCTACAAAAAAGATTCTAATTTTGGAAGTGCATTTACCACCAAGATGACATGTATTTTAATTTTTTTTTTTAAAGATAGGGTCTCACTGTGTAGCTAAGGTTGGCTTTAAACTAGCTGTATAGCAGTGGCCTCTAACTCTCCCTCTTCCTTCCCGAGTCTACCAGCTGCTAGGATTACAGGTGTGCTCTACCATGCTTGGCTTCTGTTTTTAATTTAAATGGTTCTAGGAATTATATTCAGAAATATAATTCCTAGAACCATTCCTATAATTTGATAAGGGAGTTGATACATTTTTTTCTTTATGAATCTTCATCTCTTGTTTTTGGTGTATAACATCTCTTAAATAAACTTTTATTTAGCAAAGTTTGTATAAAATCTTAAGATGTCAGAGCTGAAGGAAGTTTCAGGAATTACCTAATCCATCTTCCTTACTATTTTACAGATTAGATAACTGAGGATCCAATCAAATAGTTGTCATTAGTCAAATAATGACAGAGTCAACAATACAATTCGTATCGGGCTAGAGATGTATTTCAGTGGGAAGAGTACTTGAGTAGCACCTGTGAGACCCAGGGTTCAACCATTAGCACCGCAATAAAAGAGAAAAAGGAAAGAAAAATATCTTTGCCTTAGAATCTAGGGAAAGGATTACAACAGAGCATAAATTTTCTAACACTTAGAAATTCTTTCAAATGTATTTCTCTTTTACACATCAGAAGTAAGTGGTCTTCCTATGAAGTCAAATGAAGTGAATCACTGAGAATTTTCCTTTCCTGCCCTTCCCTCCACTTTCTACTTTCAAGCTCTTGCATGAAGTGTATTCTTACTTGATTGAACCTTATTTTGTATTCGGTGAGTTTTGTGAGATTGTTTCTTTATTGGTTTTCTTTCTAGCTTTCCCATACTTTTTTTCAGTCTTTTTAAAAAATTTTCTTACTAATGAACTTTAATTTTTTGACCTCTCAGGATAAAGGCATATATATATATAATTGTTTTTACATTAGTTACATGTGTATACATTATTCCCCCCACCCCCGCCACCACTTCTGGGGAGAACCTGTTCTACCTTCTTGTTCTACAGTTTTGTTGAAAACAAAGCATTACAAGATAAAAAGGAAGAACTTAGCATTTTGCTAGTTTGAAATGAAGATAGCTGTACAGGGAGATTCTTTGTGTTTTGTTGTTTCCATACATGTGTGTCTTACAAACCAAAGTGGTTCATCTCTACCAGCCCTCTTTACTACTTTCTAGTCCCCTTACATAGTGACCTCTCCCAGTTTAAGATTACTGTATTTGCTCCTCTACAGTGAGCACATCAAATCAAGTTTTTGGTTTCCTTCCCTTTCCCTATTCCTCCCATGCCTGGTCTCTCCTTAGTGTGTGACCCATATCCAATAATATTACTGCATTTGTTTTAGGTCTATAACCCACATATTAGGGAGAACATGCAATTTTTGGCCCTCTGAGCCTGACTAACTTCGCTTAAGTTGATGTTCACCAGTTCCATCCATTTACTTGCAAATGACAAGATTTCCTTCTTCTTTGTGGCTGAGTAAAATTGCATGTGGATAAATACCACATTTTCTTGATCCATTTGTTAGTAGTGGGGCATCTTGGCTGTTTCTATAACTTGGCTATTGTGAATAGTGCTGCAATAAACATGGGCGTGCAGGTGCCTCTGGAGTGACTTGTGTCGCATTCCTTTGGGTATATCCCCAGGAGTGGGGTTGCTGAATCATATGGCAGCTCTGTGCTTAGTTGTTTAAGAAGCCTCCATACTGTTCTCCAGAGTGGTTAAGCTATACTGGGGTTTATCTTGTGCTTCCTAGGCAGGTGCTCTACCACTTGAGCTTGCCCACAGCCCCTTTTGCTTTAGTTAATTTTCCAATGGACTCTTCCATTTATGCCTGGCCCCAAGTGGATGATGAGTCTCTTATTTATGCTTCACACATAACTAGGATGACAGGTGGTGCCACCACTCCTAGCTTGGTGATTGAGATGAGGTCTTGCTAACTTTTCCTTGGACTGGCCTTAAAATGCAATCCTCCCAACCATTACCTCCTAAGTAATATAATTTCAAGCATAAGCCACTGCATCTGGCTTCATTCTTCTTTACTGGTCTACTTCCTAAACAATCCCTTCAATATTAGTATCCCTCAGGGTTTTTGTTTTATACCTTTTGCCCATTTCTTCTTGGGTGAATCTGTCTACTCTCTTAGCTCAGGAAAAATTTGACTCCAAGGATGTATTATAATTTGGAAGTGACCCAGAAGTCCTAGGTTAACAATATGTGTTCGAATTTTGAACATCATAAACTTTTGGATCCTGGAGCATGCTCAATCTAATAGTTTTCCCTTGAAATCTCACATTCCAGAGTCATTTCTAAAAAACTAGCAAAGTACTCACATAGGTGTTCATCAAAAACATTTAAAGATCTCATTGAAATGCTATTTCATAAACATCAGAGGAGACATAGCAAAATTCACTTAGCAATGAAGTAATCAGTTGTAGGAATAACTGTTAGAATAAAACTGTAAACACAAAGCAAAAAGACCTATTCTCCTAAGACTTCATTTATTAATCTAATGATTAGATTAACTATAATATCTCAGTTGGCCAGTTACAGAAGGCCACTGTTGTATGATTCCATTTATATGACATGTCCAGAATAGATCAGTAGAGACTGGAAGTAAATTTATGGAAAGTAGGGAGTCATGCTAATGAGGATGGCATTCATTTTGGGGTGATGAAAATTGTCTGGAATTAGTGATGGTAGCAAAAACAATCTTGAAGAGGGAGAATAAAGTTGGAAGACTAACACTTCAATTTTAGGACAAAGTAACAGTAATAAAGACAGTGTGGTACAGATAATGTAGATGGATGAATCGAATTGAAAGTTCAGAAATAACACCATCACATTTACTATCAGTTAGGTTTTGATAAAAGTGCAAGGTAAATCGGTGGTGAATAGTAGGCACTTCAATAAATGATGCTTGGACTACTAGATAACCACATGAATTTGGACCCATACCTCATATCATCTATGAAAACTAACTTAAGTCAGAGACCTTAATAATGCTGAACCTTATCAAACAAATAGGGATAAAGTTTTTTTACCTTGGATTAGATAGTGATTTCTTAAACATGGCACCAGAGCCAAGGGACAAAGGAAAACTTAAATTGGACTTTATCAAAATTATCAACTTTTATCCTGCTTTTGCACTTTCTCTGACAAAAAAGTGAAAGTGCAAATAGGAGAAAATATCTTCAAATCAGACATATCTAATAAGAGGCTTGTGTCCAGAATATGTAAAGAAATCCTACAGCTGACTTATACAAAGAAAACCAAATTCAAAAATGGGCAAAGAGTCAGGCATAGTGGCTCACATCTATAATCCCAGTTACTTGGGGAGGTATAGATAGGAGGACTGCAGTTTGTGGACAACCCAGGCAAAAAATTAATGAATCCCTATCTCAAGAGCAAGCCAGGTGTGGTGGTGCACATCTGTAATACCAGCTATACAGGAGACAGAGGTAAGTGGATTATGTTCCAAGACCAGCCCCCCAACAGAAGCATGAGACCCTATTTGAAAAATAACTTAAAGAAACAAATGCAAAAAGGACTGGGTATGTGGTTCAAGTATTGCAGCATTTGCAAGCATGAGGCCCTGAATTCAATCCCAGTTCTGACAAAAATAAATAAATAAATAAATATGGGCAAAGAATTTTAATGGATAAATAAGATATGTAAATGACCAGTAAGCACATAATAAGATGTTCAACACTTGTTAGTCATTAGGGAAATGCAAATCAAAACCATGCCCAACAAAATAGTTTCTGCTGGGTATTGAGGGGGTGGGGGGAGAGAGAGGGGGCGGAGTGGGTGGTAAGGGAGGGGGTGGGGGCAGGGGGGAGAAATGACCCAAGCCTTGTATGCACATATGAATAATAATAAAAAAAAATGCCCAATAGAATGCTATAATCAAGAAGACAACAAATGTAGAAAAATTGGAGCTGTAGAGGATGCAGGAGAAGCCCTGTGTTTTTTGTACACTCAGATATTCAATACATCCTCAGCCCAACATCTCTACCAAGTAATTCTTAAGCAGATAGCAACTTGGTATCCCATCATTTTATGCAATTCTGACAGAATCTTTTTGGAGAAGCCATCAGATCCCACAACTTAGGGTTACAAGACAGCCCCTCCCCTCTGCAGATTCCAGTCAAAAGCCTCAGTTTGTGATCTGTGTTTTCCCAACTTACTGTCTATAAATCAGATTTTCTATACCTCTTCCTCAGGTCACTTGCTAGAGCTGCACACAGAATTTAGGGAAGTATCTTTAACCACTTATTACAGAGATTGTTACAAAGATACAGGTAACATACAGGAGGAAGAGATACATAGAACAAGGTAAGGGAAGGATGTTCATTCTGGGCATGCCACATTCCATGTGCCACCATGTGTTTATGGTATTTGAAGCTCATCCAAGCCTGGCATAGTGGTGTATGCCTGTAACCCTAGCCCTTGGGAACCTGACTGAGAAGGATCTGAAGTTCAAGACCTGCTTGGGCTACATAGTGAGACCTTGGCTCAAAAAGCAAACAAAAACAAAAGCTCATCCAAATGCTATCATTTTGGGTTTTTATGGAGGCTTCATTACAGACACATGATTTATTAAAACATTGGCCATTGACTGAACTGCTAGCCCTTTTCTCCAGAAGTCAAGGATTAAGACTAAAATTCCCAACCCTAATTTTTGCTGTGGACTTTCTGGTACCAACTGAGCCCGGCTATTCTTATCACTTTGGAGATTCCAAAGGTTTTAGGGACATTGTGTAAAAAATTGGGTACAAAATATCAAATATATTTTATAATATTACAAGAACCTTCATTTCTCGTAGGAAGGTATAATGGTACAGCTGCTGTGGAAGAGTATGTAACAGTTTCTCATAAGGTTAAACATAGCATTATTGTATGATACAAAAATTCCAAAAGAATTAAAATATTTCCACACAGAACTTCCTAGAACCACTATCTATAATAATCAAAAGGTGGAAGCAACCCAGAGGTCCATGATGTTGACGAATGGGTAAGCAATACAAAATGTGTTGTATTCATAGAAGACATTACTCTGTCATAGAAAGGAATGAAGTAATGATAAATGCTGTAATGTGGTTCAACCTTAGAATCATTACACAAAGTGAAGGAAGCCAGACTCAAAACATCTCATATGATTCCATTCAGATGAAATGTCTAGCATATACAGATTCACAGAGACAGAAAGGCAAATAGTGTTTGCTAGGGGACTAAGGAGAGAGGAGAATGGCTGCTAATGGGTACAGAGTTTCTTTTGGGGATGAAGGAAATGTTCTGGAATTAGATAGTAGTGTAAAATGAGATGTACAATAAATGATGCAGTACAATGTGAATATGCAAAATGTATGGGATGTCAGTTATTATATCTCATGAAATCTGATTTTAGATAAATATCAGAAATTGGTGTCAAAAAGATGGAGAGTAGTTAAATTCCAGAGAGAGAAATTTCCTTCCTGTGTGAATGGAGGCTGGATATACTTTATAACTCTGCTGGCAATTTCCTTGTCTGAGTGTAAGGAAAGGGGTTTGTTGAGAAAGAGAAACCAGAAGACATTTATCAGTCATGTGGGCTAGAGTGACAAATTAAAATCTTGAGAAACTCCAAACACATAACTAAATCCTCTACTGTACTTTTTCTGGGAGGGAGTACTAACAGAAAGAAATTCAGCTTCTCAAACTTTCATATTTTTTAAAAGACTCACCACAGTAAGAGATGACACTAGCCACATGACTATTCTGACTTTAAAATGTGGGTAATCAAAACTGATGTTTTGTAAGTGTAAAATACATACCATATTTTGAAAACTTAGAAGAAACCAAGTAAAATACTTTCTTACTATTCTTTATATTGACTGTATGCTACAGTAACAGTACTGTAGGCAATTGAGTTAAGTATGTTACTATAACTATTACCACTTTGAAAGAAAAAACTTTTCAATGTGACTACTTGCAAATTTTGATTCCTATTGATGGTTCACATTTGTAGTTTGTTATATTTCCACTGAACACTGCTACACCATAGGGAGAGGCCTGCAAAAGCATAGGATAAAACTACTCCTTGTGCAACAAAGTTGCAAACCACTGCCAACCCAAGTTAATTCCTGATTGGATTTTGGTAATCCACCCATTAATCTACCTGGCCTTCTCTAGGGCAAAGTAATACTGACTTTAGTATTCAAAGTCTTTTTATACATGCTGCTTTATAGCAAGAGAATGTGACACATTATCAGGAGACAAATTAGTAGAAATAATTAGTTGAAAGTAAGTAACTAGTAGCAAGACCAACAAATAACTGAGATACTAGAATTAGTAACCAGGAATCAAAATGATTGTTATTAATATTTATAAAGAAAAATGTCAAATGGAGAGTTTAGAAATAAACTATTTCTTTAAAATTCTGAAACTGAAAAAATATAGTATCTGAAATTAAGGTCACACACACAGAGCCTTAACTGCAGATGGACGCAATGGAAGATAGGATGAGTAAATTTGGAGATAGAATTCTTCAAACTGCAACACAGAGACTTAAAATGGATTGAAAAACAAAAATAATAAAATAAGGGAAGAAAACAGGCTGAAATACATGTTGGGCATTGTCTAAAGATTTTATATGAAGAATGAGAGTACAAGAAACAGAAGAAAGAATGGAACAAAAAGATTAAAGATAAAAAGGTAATCCTTGAGACTCTTCCAAAATTAAAAGTCATTAATTAGTAACTCAGGAAGCCTATTACCTTATGTTCAAGCTAAGCAAAGCAAATGCAAAGAAAACCATAGCTGGGCAAGACATGGCTAAATTACTGAAAATGGAAGATAAAAAGACTTCCCTGATGAGCTGAGGGAAGAACAAACTACATCTGCCTCCCCAACAGAGGATTCAAGGCCAAAGGTAACTCAAGAGAGAGAAGCAGCTTTTATGCTTTTGTCTTTAATAAATACTGATGTTTTGATTGTTTTTTTGAACAGAGAAAAATCTAAGACATAGCCATTTAAAAAGTCTTATTGGGCTGGGGATATAGTTCAGTGTTAGAAAGGTTCCTGGCATTTGCTAGGAGCTGGCTTCATTTCCCACAAGGCAAAGAGCAAGAGAGAGACAAACAGACTTACAACCTCTGAAGTAACAATAGCAAGACTAAAATGACTGAAGATCTTAAATTTGAAGAGAAAGCCAGGTGTCATGATATCATTCTTTAAATACTTGGCCTGTCATTTGTTACAGGAGTAGTTTCATTCCTCTGAAGCTAAGAATAGACCTAGGATCAATAATTCAGTGGGCATTACAATGGCAATATCTGCATCACAATAGAATGAAGATCTTTCAAATTCTGTCTCATAATGAATGGGGCTATTTGTTATTTATTCAACATTTATTGGGAGCCTACTGTCCAAAAAGCATTGTTGTAGATGTTGGGTGTACACCATTGAGCAAGACTCTGCTGGAACTTACATTTTAATTAAGGAGAGGGACAGTTGCTAATGTAATAGAATGTGATAAGATAGAATACAATAAAAGATAGAATGCAATAAGTGCTACTTAGGTAATAAATAAAACAGGGAAAGGTAATTGGGTGTGAGGACTTCTAGATAGACACGATGACTTAGTCAGAGGTAACCTCACTGGAAAAGCACAGATACCTCTGAGCAAGTGTGTAAAAGAAGCCACTGGTGGCTGAAGCCATGCTAGATGATTTGTAGGCAAGGAGAAAATAGACATTATAGTGGAGCCACATAGGCCATTGTGAGGTCTTTGGTTTTTGAGTGCTTATTTGGGGGGGGCGGAGGAGGAGAATTTTTAAAATAATGCTTATTGTTTACTGCATATCTGCCTGAAGAGAGAAATGAGGATATCACCAGCTGGTTATACAGAAGGATTTAAAAAGAGGTTAAGTATACATTTGAAAACAAAGGAAGCCCCAGTTAAGAAGAACAAATGGGATCTTCAACTCTGAAGGGGGCATTTAAGGATTAGTTCCTTTACTTGAGTTAACTGAGTTTGTGATACACAGTTTTTGGGATCATTGATGTGTTGATTTCTTCACCAAATAGAAGGGCTCAGAGAATTTCAGCAGAGAAGTGGCATGATTTAGTTCATATTTAAGCACATCCCAGGCTGACATGAAGAATGGGGCAGGGAAGAGCAAGGCTTTTTTTGCAGTAACCTTGGCACAAGATGGTAGCAGCTTGGCCCGTGTAGCAGCTGTGCAAGAGATGAGAAGTGATCACATTCTGGAGATATTTCAGAAGCAGACCCAAGAAAATTTGCAGATGATCACTCTTGGGATCTCAAACAATGAAGAGAAGGATAATTCAGTTATATTTCTTAAACTACTGGACAGATGAGATTAGTTGAGGGAAGGAAAACTTGAAAAGGTGGTGTGGGGTTGGGCAACTGGGTACCTGGGAGTTTAGTTTGGGAATGCTGACTTTCATAGGTAGTTAGCTCCCAATCACTGATGCAGCACAAGCTGATCAGTTACTTACAATGCTTAATATAAATCCCAAACCAGTGCTGCTTGAATTTACACATCTCAAGATCTTGTTCAAATGCACATTTTTTTACTTCAGAGGTCTGTGGTAAGGCTTACTCTGGGCTTTGCACTTGCACAGCAGGTACTCTACTACTTGAGCCAGACCTGTAGTCCATTTTGTGTGGTTATTTTGGAGATGGGGGTATCTCGAACTATTTGCCTGGGCTGGCCTCCAACTGTGATCCTCCCAATCTCAGTCTCCCAAATAGCTAATATTCCAGGTGCGAGCCACCACTGCACTGGCAAATTGTACATTTCTTTTTTTTTTAACATCTTTTTATTTTATTATTCATATTTGCATACAAGGATTGGGTCATTTCTCCCCCCTGCCCCCACTCCCTTACCACCCACTCCGCCCCCTCCCTCTCCCCCCCACCCCCTCAATACCCAGCAGAAACTATTTTGCCCTTATTTCTAATTTTGTTATAGAGAGAGTATAAGTCATAATAGGAAGGAACAAGGGTTTTTGCTGGTTGAGATAAGGATACCCATACAGAGAGTTGACTCACATTAATTTCCTGTGCATGTGTGTTACCTTCTAGGTTAATTCTTTTTGATTAAACTTTTCTCTAGTTCATGGTCCCCTTTTCCTATTAGCCTCAGTTGCTTTTAAGGTATCTGCTTTAGTTTCTCTGCGTTAAGGGCAACAAATGTCAGCTAATTTTTTAGGTGTCTTACCTATCCTCACCCCTCCCTTGTGTGCTCTCGCTTTTATCATGTGCTCAAAGTCCAATCCCCTTGTTGTGTTTGCCCTTGATCTAATGTCCACATATGAGGGAGAACATACGATTTTTGGTCTTTTGGGCCACGCTAACCTCACTCAGAATGATGTTCTCCAATTCCATCCATTTACTAGCAAATGATAATATTTCGTTCTTCATCATGGCTGCATAAAATTCCATTGTGTATAGATACCACATTTTCTTAATCCATTCGTCAGAGGTGAGGCATCTTGGCTGTTTCCATAACTTGGCTATTGTGAATAGTGCCGCAATAAACATGGTTGTGCAGGTGCCTCTGGAGTAACCTGTGTCACAGTCTTTTGGGTATATCCCCAAGAATGGTATTGCTGGATCAAATGGCAGATCAATGTCTAGCTTTTTAAGTAGCCTCCAAATTTTTTTCCAGAGTGGTTGTACTAGTTTATATTCCCACCAACAGTGTAAGAGGGTTCCTTTTTCCCCCACATCCTCGCCAACACCTGTTGTTGTTGGTGTTGCTAATGATGGCTATTCAAACAGGGGTGAGGTGGAATCTTAGTGTGGTTTTAATTTGCATTTCCTTTATTGCTAGAGATGGTGAGCATTTTTTCGTGTGTTTTTTGGCCATTTGAATTTCTTCTTTTGAGAAAGTTCTGTTTAGTTCACTTGTCCATTTCTTTATTTGTTCATTAGTTTGGGGAGAATTTAGTTTTTTAAGTTCCCTATATATTCTGGTTATCAGTCCTTTGTCTGATGTATAGTTGGCAAATATTTTCTCCCACTCTGTGGGTGTTCTCTTCAGTTTAGAGACCATTTCTTTTGATGAACAGAAGCTTTTTAGCTTTATGAGGCCCCATTTATCTATGCTATCTCTTAGTTGCTGTGCTGCTGGGGTTCCTTGAGAAAGTTCTTACCTATACCTACTAACTCCAGAGTATTTCCTACTCTTTCCTGTATCAAATTTAGAGTTTGGGGTCTGATATTAAGATCCTTGATCCATTTTGAGTTAATATTGGTATAGGGTGATATACATGGATCTAGTTTCAGTTTTTTGCAGACTGCTAACCAGTTTTCCCAGCAGTTTTTGTTGAAGAGGCTGCTATTTCTCCATCGTATATTTTTAGTTCCTTTGTCAAAGACAAGTTGGTTATAGTTGTGTGGCTTCATATCTGGGTCCTCTATTCTGTTCCACTGGTCTTCATGTCTGTTTTTGTGCCAGTACCATGCTGTTTTTATCATTATTGCTTTGTAATATAGTTTGAAGTCAGGTATCGTGATACCTCCTCCTGCATTGTTCTTTTGACTGAGTATTGCCTTGGCTATTCGTGGCCTCTTGTGTTTCTATATAAATTTAATGGTAGATTTTTCAATCTCTTTAATGAATGTCATTAGAATTTTGATGGGAATTGCATTAAACATGTAGATTAATTTTGGGAGTATGGACATTTTTACTATGTTGATTCTACCAATCCATGAGCATGGGAGATCTCTCCACTTTCTACAGTGTTCCTCAGTCTCTTTCTTCAGAAGTGTATAGTTTTCCTTGTAGAGGTCTTCCACATCTTTTGTTAGGTTTACACCTAGGTATTTGATTTTTTTTGAGGCTATTGTAAATGGAATTGTTTTCATACATTCTTTTTCAGTTTGCTCATTGTTAGTGTATAGAAATGCTAATGATTTTTCCATGTTGATTTTATATCCTGCTACCTTGCTGTAGCTATTGATGGTGTCTAGAAGCTTCTGAGTAGAATTTTTTGGGTCTTTAAGGTATAGGATCATGTTGTCTGCAAATAGGGATATTTTGACAATTTCTTTACCTATTTGTATTCCTTTTATTCCTTCTTCTTGCCTAATTGGTCTGGCTAGGAATTCCAGCACTAGTTGAATAGGAGTGGAGATAGTGGGCATCCTTGTCTGGTTCCTGATTTTAGAGGGAATGGTTTCAGTTTTTCTCCATTAAGTATAATGCTGGCTATAGGTTTGTCATATATAGCTTTTATAATGTCGAGGTACTTTCCTTCTATTCCTAGTTTTCTTAGAGCTTTTATCATGAAATGGTGTTGGATCTTATCAAAGGCTTTTTCTGCATCTATTGAGATGATCAAGTGGTTTTTGTCTTTGCCTCTGTTAATGTGATTTATTACATTTATTGATTTTTGTATGTTGAACCAGCCCTGCATCCCTGGGATGAACAAATTGTACATTTCTAACGAGCTTCTGGATCTTGGTATGGTCTTGACACTGAGTGATACTGATGTGCTGCCGGCCCCAGAAGGGACACCACCTTATGTGGCAGCAGAGTTGTCCAGTGGTTTCTAAACCTTTTGAACACAGAGGATTTTTTAAAAATAATGCTAACAGTTTTTAATGCTAAAGTGTCAAACATTGTGAAAGATACTATGAAAAAAAATGAAAATCCTCCATTCCCAAACTTTTCCATTCCCTAATAATATATTGTTCTCAGTGGATTCTTTTTTCTAACATCAAAGTCTTCATAAATTTGCATTTTAAATCGGTTGTTACTTTTGGAATCTATGACTGAGGAAATGTCAAATAATAAAACACTTCTTTTAACTCATGGATACTTTATATGAATTTGTACTTTGCTCTCAAAAATGTCTAATCCACAGGAAAACAGAACAAATGCAACATGTTACTTATTCAGCCGTCATGTTATGGCACACGTTGTTATCTGCCTCTCCTGAACCTTCTGTGATCTTTACTCATCTTCTTGCCTAGTTTACAACCACCAAATCTTGGACAGGATGATCTCAGGTTCCTTTCAACTCAAATTGAGATTCTTCTGTGATACAGTTAACCTTTTCCATTCTTACACCATAGTTCTGAAGAAAGTCTGGCCTGATAGTTTAGTTTTCATTTTTGTGTTAGACAACCCCTTTTCCTAAGACATGTTTCAGATTCATTTGTTTGGCTGGTTTTTTTGAGACACGATCTCAGTATGTAGCCCAGGTTGTCCTCCCATTTGCAACCCTCCTGCTTCACTCTCTCCGTGTTTGAATTACAAACATGTACCACTGCTCACTACTTTGTTCAGGTTCTGGTCACTTCTCGTAAAAACTTCTCATACACAATGTATTTAACTTTTAGGAACTTTACAGTATACAGCACTGTGGTATTTTTTACCTATACTATTAATGGTTGTTTCTATTGAATACTGGATCAGGTATCAGAAACTTGAGCCATTTTATGCTACAACTGCTGTAGGACCACTATACTTGATTTATGTTATTTCTACTTCCTCTGTCTTTTCTGAAAACTTCATTGCCTATAGTCCTGAATACTATTCATAAGGAGTTTGACTTGAGTTTCTGTGTTTTAAATGGTGTCCTAAAGGTAGATTTTAAATGAAAAATAGAACAAATAGGTGTACATCAGTCATTAAAACAAAAGAGATCCTTGAAATATCCCCTTCCTTTGCATGCCTGCATGAGTGTATTCGTTCCTTTAATTCATTTATTTATTAGATATACAGTGATTATTCTTTCAGTTATTCAACAGGTATTTTATTGAGTGTCTGCATTGTACTAGGTACATATTTTAAACTGGATGATAGTTTGCCTCCCTTCATGGAACTCAAGACCTCAACCCCATCATTGTGAGTAAATGGCAATACATTGTGAAGCACTGCTAGATTTGATGTGATAACATTGCAGGGCTTTTTACACACTCCTTCCCATTTGCCTAGATTGATGAAATATGCAAAATTCAGAAGTTATGAACTCAGCTTTTCATTGTTAAGTGTCCTCATTGCATTGTCTTCTATGTCTTCTAAAAGGTATTTTAAGAGGGAAGAATGAATCCAGAAGTTTCACCTAGATATTTCATTTTCATAGAAAGCAATGGAGAAAAATCTTCAATTCTATTCAAATTTTTGCTTTTTAATATAGGAGTAGTGCATTGGCTCAGGTACTCAGGAGACAGAGATCAGGACTGTATTTCAAAAATGGGGAAAGGGTTCGGGAGGGTGAATATAATGCAAATACTGTGTACACATGTGTGTAAATGGAAAAATAAGGAACTGTTGAAACTATTCCAGGAATGGCGGGAGGGGTATAAAGGAGAATGATGGAGGGGATGAATTCAAGTATAATATATTTGATATATTGTAAGAACTTTTGTAAATGCCACAGTGTACCACTAGTACAACAATAAAAATTACCAAAAATGTCACTGAGACCCCCATCGCAACAAATTAGCCATGCATTATGGGTCATTTTTATAATCCCAGCTACACTAGAGGACATAAGTAGGAGGACCCTAGTCTAAGGTCAGTCCCAGGCTAAATATTAAACCCTCTAATAAATAAGTAAAACAAAAAAAAAAGGCTGGAAGCATGACTGAAATGTTAGAGTACCTACCTAACAAGTGCAAGGCCCTGAGATCAAACACCAATACACCATCAAAAAATTAATAAATAAAAAAGTAAAAAATAGTCAAGGTGACAGGAACATTGGCATTACTTACAATATATTTAAGTTAAATATATCATTTTTTAGTACATTTTAATGGTTATTTTTCATATTCTGTTTTTATTCTAAATTTTAATAAATAAGCTGGGATTGTGGTAGAGCGCTTGCCTAGTATGTACAAAGCCTGAGGTTAATCCCCCATAATTTATATATAATATATATTTATATATACATAAATTTATGTATATATTACATGTGTGTGCATATGTATATATAAATATAAAAATTATGAATTTTATTATAGAAGTTTACATATTTGTGTTATATATTACATTTGTAAATACATAAAAATTTAGACATATATGTATATGTCATTTGAAGTTTATCCTATTATTATGTAGTCTCCTAGTTATTGAAATAAGGAAAGGTAGGGATGGAGGTATAGCTCTGTGATAGAGTATGTTAGCATAGATGAAACTCTCAGTTCAATACCCAGCACCACCCCCAAAAACATAAGTAAAAAAGGTACAATAATATTTAAAATTTTTATTAATAAATTGGTAGAATGATACCATTTTTGATAGCAAATATATGTTTATTTTAATTTATATTTTTAATAAAAGAGTAAAGATGTTTTTTAATTAAATTATACAAAAATATGTACACTAGAAAATGACATTTCTCTTCATACCACTGCTTATTGTGAAAGGGCACCACTTTCTTGTTCAGTGGTTACTGTTAAATGTTAGGTCACTTTTGTCTCAGCCAGTTTTTCTGTGTGTGTTTGTGTGTATGTGTACATGTCTGTCTTAAAAAGTGGATTATCCTGTACATACTATTCTAAACTTGCTGTATTAGCTCAGTAGTATATTGAGGTCATTCACTAGTGTCATCATATTCATTGATACTTGTTTGTTTTTTAACTAATTCAGACATTGCATAGTGTCTAAAAGACTGTAAAACACTAAAAGATTATTTAAACACTACTTTTTTTGTTTTGAACTAAATATTTTACACTGTTAAAATATTCTTTTAAAATTTAGCTTTTGCTTATTTTCTGACAAGAACTTCTCAGGCTTCGAAACATTATTTACATAATAAAATATGCATAAAATTTTACATGTAAAATGTAAAATAGCTAGTGAGGCAGTCCTTGAATAACTAAACTATATCAACACTAATGGGAAACTCAAATTATTATAGCTAAAATTTTTTGGTTATCAGTGGAATCACAAAAGCCAGATGACTCACAATTGAACACACTATGCAAATTCAAATAGTATAGGCACTTAGGCTTTCATATGCCCCTCTGAAACAATACTTGTTAATACCAACTCTCCCAAAGTGCTCAGTTTTTAACTTAACAAAATTCCCGTCTTTTAACTCATTGTGTGCCTACCTCTCTGAGCTGACCTAATCCTGTATTTCAAATTAAATATTTTGTGTACTCACTAGTGTCCAGTATGTTCCTGTGTCGGTGTAGTTAATATATGCATTTTCAGATTTTTTAAAATGTAGGTTTCTTTTACTTCAGCCCATCTAGAGTTTTTATTGTGAAAAACTTTACATTGATGGGTTATATATCCTTAAAATTAATTCAAGCCTGATATATTCGGTATATTATAAGAACTTTTGTAAATGCCAGTGTACCCCAACTCAGCACAATAAAAAAATGCTTTTTCCTTTGGTATTCAACATTGTTTTTAATTTTAAAATTCTTAAGTCACATCAGTCTTTAATGTCTCAATTAAATCCTGTTCCCTCTTTAAACCTTTTATAATCATTCTGCTTAGAAGTAATGTTGCTTTTCTTCAGTCTGTATAGCAGTGGGTGACCTACCTTTGTGCAATTACTGCATAATAGTAGCAGCATGTCATAGCAGCCAACCATGTTTTCTCTATGTCAGCCATTCTACTTCAGGCTTTCATAGCAATGCTTAAATTTCAGTTAGATCCACACAATAATCTTTTGAGTTGTACATTATGATTCTTATCTGTGTTTTAGAGATAAAAATCACTGAGTCTGTAAGCGTTAAATAATTTCTCCTGCATCACACATAAAGGAAGTGACAGTTATATTGCTATTTATATATGCATGCATTTCTCATATACCAAAATTATATCAAAGTTGAAAATATGAAGATTTCTCGTACCTTGGGTATTTTTCTCCCACTCATCCTGTGCAGTTGAGAAATACTGAGTTTAAGCTATGTATCTGAAAACTCTTACAGAATTAGATTAATCTGCAGGTAACCTGCAATTATATGTTGAGTGCCTGTAACATTGAACTGTCATAGTATCTGAAGATTCACAGAAGTTTTTAAAACCTACTGTAAGAAATTTTTTAAAATTTAGCAATATTTTGGAAAAAGTATGAATTATTTTTAAGGAATTTTAAAATATTCAAAATTGTTCTTTCCTTTTAAATTGTTTTTAATTAGAAAGTTTTTTTACACTTTGATCCTTTCCTTGAAAAACTATGTCCTTCTTGTAATTGGATATTTATGAACTTCTGCATTCAGCTCTTCGATCATGCCCTAACTATTTGTGGGTCGTGTCATGTCCCTTTGGGATTTTATCTGTGACTAATTTACTCCATAGCTCTTTTAAATCTTTGTCAGTTGTTCAGATTTTTCCACCATTTCTTTTTTGCAAACATTTACTAATCCTTTTTGTACATTCACAGATTAATAGATACCGATCTGGTATTAGGTTTCAGTCTACACATATTATTTGAAAAATTCATGTTGATTTTTGGAAACCAAACAATATCTTTTATAAGTGAAATTTCTGACAGATATACCTTGTTTTGTGGCAGTGTAATCCATGAAATTTTACCTTTAAGTGACTTAAAAGAGAACTTTTCATCCTTAGAAGTGTTGGTATACCAGATACTGTGGCTTGTGCCTGTTATCCCAGCTACTTGTGAATTAGAGATCAGGAGATTAAAAGTTCAAAGCCAGCCCAGGCTAAAAGTTAGCCAGAACCACCCCCCCCCCTTCATCTCAGCCAAACAAGTTGGGTGTGTTTGCACATGCCTGTCATCCCAGCTATGTGTAAGGCATAAATAGGATTGCAGTCCAAGCCTCCCGGGCAAAAAGGACTCACTATAGTAGAATTCTACCCAGTGCACACAAAATGTATTTTCTGCCTCCTTATTGCTTTTTTATATTGCCATACTAGCTGCTCTCTGTTTCTCTCCGTGAGCCTGATGTGACACCATAGTCCCTGGAAGGGTAGACAAATACATCTTATTCTTACGTAGTTGCTGAGCAAGTTTAACTTTGGTTACACAAATTCGCTTCATGATCAGTATTTCAGTAGTGTAAGAGAAGGAAGTCCCCCTGGGTGCTAGTGGCTCACATGGAGCTACTCAGGCAGCTGAGATCAGGAGGATTGCAGTTTGAAGCCAGCCTGGACAAGACCCTATGTCAAAAAAACCTTACAATAAAAGGGCTGGTAGAGTGGCTCAAGGTGTAGGCCCTGAGTTCAAGCCCTAGCACTAAAAGAAAAAAGAAGGAAGTTAAGAAGGTGAATATAGTTGATGATGTACTCTCTACATAAGAATGAATACGGAATTTTTAAACCTGTTGAAACTACCATAAAAAGTGGACTAAGGTAGAAAGAAGAAAAATATAGGAGATGAGCCAATTCGGGTAATATTATAGATGTGTGTGTGTGTACACATATATATGTGTCTATGTAAATTATATATATTTATATATACATGGAAGTGTCACAAGGAAACTCCCTGTGTAGCTATCTTAAATAAGCAACAATAACAACAAAAAAAATGGGTCTTTCCTGATCAGAAACTTCACTATTTCATTGGACTGGATAGATTTTTTTTCCTAAACTACTACAAGATATATCTTAATTGTTAGTGAATTTGTTGTGTAACTAATTTATTGAGGTTTTAAAAGCATAGTTTACTTAAACTCTGAAATTAACTATCTTTTTGACAGTTTTAAATACATGGCCTTTAATGGACCAGGGTAGTCCAAGATACAGACGTTTGCAGGTGACACAATTTTTTCATACATTAAAATCTTGACAATATCTCTTAACAAATTTTAACTTCCAGCTTCATTTCTTCTGTTATATATACACTCAGCATATTTTATAATGGTCATCTAACTTTTCAAAAGGGTTAATATTCCCAATTTGAAGTAACATTTAGATTGATGTGACTAATGAAATTCATGGTTGAAATTAACATAATTTTTACAGATATATTTACCTCAGTAATTGAGAAATTAAGCCAGTGAACAATATAAATTCATAATTAAGAATAAGATGTTTTCGTATATGACCTTAGCATCATTAACAATTGTATATGTGTACTTAAAACTATGCTGATTTAAAAATAGAAAAATCTTTTTTCTGCAAATGCTCACTAAAGCCTTTATTTATTCCTGGTGAATGTTGCTCAAGTTAGGACATTTGTTCTTTTATATGTTTTTATGGTTTCTCCTAAAACCTGGCTTATCATCAGCTTTAGCACTAAGCTGTAGTTTCCAAATACAATGTTAAGATTGAATTCTACAAACCTCTAAAATCTATGTTCTCCCAACATTGAATTTCTTCCTAATTTTCTAAATACAAATGTTCTCAAAATAACCATTGTGTTGGTTTTGGGCAAGGTATGTTTCATATCTAGTGACGTTATGATCCTAATCCTATAATGCTTAGTGTTGGTTTCAAATAACCCCCTTTTAGTAAGTCACAGAGATTTCAGATAGTAGGTATTTAAAGTAACTTGCCTAGAAGCTTGTTTGAAAATACTATTGACAGAGTTTTAGTACTTGTCAGGTTCTTCAGCTGATCTAGTTGAAGGCTTTGGATTTACATTTGGCCCTTACCAAAGTTAACTGCATCCTGTAGCAGGATATAAGTTTCCATAAATATGTTTTCTATTTTCTGCCAAAAGCTACCTCAATAACAATGTTGAAATGACTGTAAGTTCTACTGTCATAAAGTGTGGAATGTTTTTTAAATGTGTTCTATACTTTTCGTGATTTTCTTATATTCTAGAAATTCATACTAGAAAAAAGCTACAGAATAATAGAATTTTTTTAGATTCCCATTGTAAGTTTTTTATTGGGAAATTTATCTTATACTTTTTTTCAAAAACATTTTGGGTTCGGCTGGTGGAGTGGCTCAAGTGGTAGACCACCTGCCTAGCAAGTATGAGGCCCTGAGTTTAAACCCCGGTACCAGCAAAACAAAACAAAACAAAACAAAAGCATTTTGGTTATATTAAGCATAGTGAAATATGTCAATTCCAGTTTGTTAATAATATATGAAATAAATCATATTCCTGATTGTGCACTTTCATTGAGGCACAGTGTTATGTGAGTTAGTGTATAAACATCTCAGAGCTTAAAAACGTGTGAGAGAAAGCATAGTATACTTTAAAAATATGCCTTAAAATAAATAAAAATTTAAAATATTTTCACAACTTTTGGAATCTGATGCTTATTCACTATAACTGCTGACAAATGACAAATCTTTTTTGAAAAAAAAAGTAAAACATTGTGTTATCCTCTAAATGTCTGATGTAAAGGAAGAATTACATTTTTTGTATTAATAATAATGATCAAATGTTATAACTAAAGCATAACTTGCATATTTACTCTTGCAGTTACTCATGGAGGTATAGATGAATGTGAAGATAGTTTTTAAAGAGTCTTTGATAAATTTGAATTTAAGTAACTTGTAAGATGCAGTATAGGTTTTGTAGTTACAATTTGAGAAAGATCCATTTTACCCTGTGTTAACTAGTGTTCATTTTCAATTAAGCACCTCTTACCAGTCCTAGTAAAGCAGCTAATTATAAAGAAAATTAGGAAGCAAGCACACGTGCTTTGATTTAATGTCTGGACAATAGTAAATTACGTGTGTACATTGTGTAAGAGCACTTGCTGTCCACTAATAAGGTAAAATGCTGCTACCAAAAATACCCTTGTAGTTTTTGTATAAAAGCAATAATTATTTTCTAAAACACCAATTTAAACAATAATACTTAAATACACTTGCTTACTTTATCTTATATTTTATTCTGTGCCCACTGATGTTACCATCTGAGAATAAACACCACAGTTTCGCCTGTGTGTGCACCAGAAATACCTATCCTCTATTTGGAAACCTTGTACCCTCTGTGTTGAAGACGGATACTTGCTTAATCTGAAACACTCTTGTTGCCCATCATTTCTAACATTGAACTTTGAGTAAAAACAGATACCATAAAAGCATTTCACATTGACAGAGACAATGATAAATACAAACATGATTGTGAAAATAAGTAAAAATTGTCAGCAAATTTTTTCTGATTTGTACTTTTTTCGTATCTTTATTGTTATAGCTTACATACTGGAAAATGTTTTAATCATTTATAGATAGTTTGATGAATGTTTTACATATGTGTGCAATCACATCACATAATCCAGTGCTCCCAGAAACCATTCTGTACTTCCAGTAGTACCCTGTATGCGAAAGATAATCACTGTTCTGATCTCTATAACTGTAGGTTAGTTCCAGTGAAACTAAATGTTAATATCAATTTTTAAGTTGTCAAAACTTTTTTCTCAACATAATTCTTTGTCATCTATAAATCTGCTTGACATAGTTTTTGACCTAAGGTCAAATAATACAATTAAAAATGTAAAAATTTTCTGCAAAATTAAAGCACAGTTTTCAACTTTAGTTGACTGTACCCTATTACCAAATTATATATATATGGGATATATATAATATATGATACTATGGGTATCTATCCACCCACTATGCTATTTTCCATGTAAGTCTCTTGAGTGCAATTATCAGGGACAAAGCTCGATTCATCAGGTAAATTCCTAGAGTAAATCTTATTGACTGTATTTTAACATGAACTTTTGGTTAAATTTCAATCCATTTTTTTATGGCCACAGTTTCTTAGTGAAAAATATTATACACATATGTATATGGTATTTGAATATTGTAGAATACAGATCTATAAACTTCTGGGATTCCATTTTCTGTTAATTGAATTGACTGTCATCCAGGCATGGGTTTAATAAACTGACAAAACAGTTAAAAGAATCCCTGTCCCATGCCAGCTTATCAAACACACTATGGACAGCATGCCCTTGCATTAAACAGTCCCAGACACTTAAGTAGTTCTGAACAGAATCCGTGAAGCTTATGTTCAGTGAAACACAACCTCAGTGTTTCCAGGTGATTGTAAAACACACCTGATAAAACTGAGGTATAGTACCACTAAACTAAGAATTTTCCAAAAACTAGAGAAATCAGCATGTGTAAGATTAAAGAATTGTAGTGTAATTTTGGTCAATAGTTCAAATTCTGCTATAAATATATTAACATTGTAAAATAAAGCAAGTATGTTTTGATCTTTTTTATTCTAGTTCATATGACAATTTTTCCCAGGGGAAAATATCCTTCTATTTGTATGTTGATTTTGTCCAATTTCATTCAGTTATTTTATTTGAAAATATGTCCTTAAAAATTTAGCATCTTTTTTTTTTTCAATAATGAGCCAGAGTCATTTGTACACTGTCCAGATTAAAGTGAGGTCATGTGTGAAGAGATTTTTAAAAATTTATTCTAGTGCCATAAGTATATTCAAGTGAAAACCTGAGTTATCATGTGATACAGGTTAAAGTATGTTTATCATAATATTTAGCTTTATTTGCATTTATCTAAAATATAATTGTTAAACCTATGTCATTTGTAGTTGAATTTGTCTATTATATCATACACAATGTGAAAACATTTTCTTCTCGATTTGTTCTCTGTTCTCTTTTTAACCCTTTGAGGAAGAAATTATATTATGCAGTTACAGTACCTCATCAGTGGAGCTCCACTTCTGTGCTGCAAATGGAAGTGTAGTGCTACCGTGCTGAGATGCAGTTGCTCTCCTCTTTAGAGAAAATTGTATTATCTACAAGGTTTTTTAACAAGGAACTACTTTTAAATGTGTCTGGTCACCTCAAAGGATATGTAGAGTATTTCCTGCCAGTAGGATTAGAGGAAGGAAGCACTAGGCCAAAGTGTTTGATGTGTGATGTACTGTAATTCCTTTCATGTGTTTAGTGGCTTTTATATGATTATCAATGTTCTGCTACCAATTGTGACCCTGGTGTGGTCCAGGTCATTAAAGTTCAACCTTCTTTAATGTATAGGGTCATTAACTATACCTAGCAGCATTATTTAATTAACGATACTGTTTTTTTTTAAATAATGACCTCTCATTTTCATCAAAATATTTATTTCTCATAATTGGATAATCACCTTTGTGATTGTAATTCTCATGAAAGAGACGATTCATTGTTAGAACTGCCAGTGCTAACATTACTGTAGGCACACATTGTTCTTTAGGTATCCTTACTTTACCTTGTAGAGTTGGCTTTTAAATCAGCATGTTCTTCCCAGAGTCCCCTATAGGCTATAAAGTTCAAGATGGAAACTAGCTTTATAAAACAGTCTTCATAGGTGTGCAAGCATTACAGGCAATGAGTGTCGACACAGTCGCTATTAACAGTATCACATACCTTTAATGAAACAAAGTGTGGCAATTCTGTCCTTTATTTTCACATCACATATTCACAAACGAAGTGCTAAGTTGCTATGGATTTAGGCTGGTTTATTTTTAAACATAAATGAATAACAATGGCTTGTTATATATAATGACACAGACTTGATAACAATCTAAATGCTCAGCTGTAGAGGACTGGTTTAATATAGTAGAATGTCTGTACATCTATTTGTTGGAATTTAGATATTTGGCAAATGAATTAAAGACTTAAAAACTGCATGTGTAGTATGATTTCATCTATTTACATGTTTCTGTGTGAATGAAAAATAGCCTAAATGATTGCACAGCAAATTTTCAAAAGTAGTTGTATACCGTTGTGCATCTGTGAGAAGTTTCAGTGTGTTATTTCCATACTGTATATAATATACTTTGATCAAATTTACCCGCTGTATCTGTTACATCTTTAAGGATTCAAATACTGCTTTAAATGTTTTAAGTTTAAAAAAATTACTCAGTTTAAAATATGTAAAAACGCATCCCTTGTTCTTTCATATTCATCTTTCTATGACACTCTATATTTGCTTTAAGATCTCGTCTTTTTTTTTTTTTTTTTTGGTGGTACTAGGGTTTGAACTCAGGGCCTCACACTTGCTAGTACTTAAGCCATTCTGCCAGCATTTTCTGTATTAGGTATTTTTGAGATACGGTCTCACAAACTATTTGCCTGGGCTGGCCTCAAACCAAAATCCTCCTCATTTCTGCCTCCCAAGTAGTTAGGGTTACAGGCATGAGTCACTGGATCCCAGCTTAGGATCTTTTTAAACTTCATTTTTAGAATGATACCGTAAGCTTTATCCATCAGTCACTTGGAACAATTTGACAGTTGTGGTTCCAAAAAAAATATGTGCCCTATTCTGGGGTGTGTGTGTGTGTGTGTGTGTGTGTGTGTGTGTGTGTCTATTTGTCTGTCTGAGACTTATTTTGTTACTCATTTGAGGAGCCACTGTCTTCCTTCCTGTCATGTGTATCCAGGTATTTGCATTGTTTATCTCTTGTCTCTCTTTCAGTGCCATGCTTATCATTAGTACATTAATTTCAAAAAGACATATTTATAGGTGTGCACTGGCTGCAATATATACATATGTTGTCTTTCATCCATATATGATGAATCAATTTTGTTATGTCATGAGTGCTTACCATTTACTAGATGTGAAGTTACACTAGTGATAAAAAATTATTCATAGTCTACCTTCATGGAACATAGTTTAATCATCCTTATCATTATGCATAAAATATCTTACTTAACTGATTTTTTAAACATAATTTTCCCTAGGCAAAGAAATATATAGTACATTTAAATTATAAACAAGAACCCAAAATAGTTTATATTCTTACCATTCCAATGTAGTACCCGTAGTTATTTCATCTCATCTCATAAGTAGTTTTTCACCAGTTTTGTAAGTTTTTGTCACTGTAGCTTCATTCAATTTCAGGTCATGGTTGCTTAGTGTTATTAATATGTACGTCCAAACAATCATGATTGTATTATAAGAAGTACAAAGTACTTTTTTTAAAAAGAAGAACTGAGAATTTTCACCATTAATCTAGAAATATTTATTTAATTCACCTTTATTTGTTTGTTTTTGGTGCTGGGGATCTCTACCACTGAACTGTATTCCTAGGCCCAAAACTGACCCTTCAGAAAATATATGTAATAATTTTCTGCATGTTCGTTTGCATTAATGTATAGATATGAATACATGTATAACTAAAAACATGCTAGTATTAAACAAGAATTATGTATGATTTTAATAAAATGGTTTTATTAATACACAGTTTTAGTATTTAACAAAGGAAGTAATGATATGTAGTTAACATTAAAACATTGCATAGAATAATTGAAGTCACAGAAAATGATGATAGAAAAAAAATGCCAAAGAAATTGCGATAAAAAAGATGCCCAAGATAAGTATGATAATGCTTCTTCTTACTGAAATATATTGCTTCTTCTCTTTGGTACCCTACAGCAGAAAAGGACATCCTTATTTCTGTAAACAATTACCTTTTTAAGGATTATTTTACAGTGTTAGTGAAAAGAAATGAAACTTAAAGTTCATCACCAGCTAAGCTGAGACTCTTTAGTAGCATCTCTTTAACAGCACTTTGACCTCATTATTTCACAGTTCATAGATTGTATTTTTAATGCTTTTCCCCAGTGGTAAGATGTGAGAAATCTTTTTTTTTCCATTACCTTCAAGAGTATCATTTTCCAAACTAAATTTCTTAATTGGAAGAATTTGTAGGTAAAATAATGTTGCATGTTACACAATACCATTTCTTTTTATTCCTTTGAGAAGTACAAGAACATTTTTGTTTTGCATTTCTTTTTAACCCAAATCTGGACTTCTACTGTGGTCTTGGTCCTACTTTGAATAACTATAATAGTTTTAATATTTGTCTGTGCTATTGCTCAGACAAATGTTTTCTATTTTAGGGTTGTTTCCCTAAAATGTGTAGGATTATGGTATAGAAGCACAAATATTACTGACTAAATATTTTCGTAGTCATTATTTTGTATATAAAGACTACCAGGAGTCAGGCATTGTGGAGCACAGCTGTAATCCCAGTTCTTAGGAAGCCAAGACAAGAGAATCAAGAGTATAGGCCAACCTGTATCAAGAAAACAAACAACAACAACAAAAAATCCTGCCACATGTATATCATTACATTGTTTATATGCTGCTTCACTTCTCTGTGCTTTTTGTATTTTATTTATTGCTTAGAAAATACTCCAGGGGTAATATCTGTAACATATATCATATAGTAGTAGTTTCCGATTCTGAGATTACAAAGAATATCAATGAAATCTTACAGAAAAATCTATTAGCATCATAGATAATATAACTTAAATATTTTGATCAAGCTGTTCATATTTTACTGAACATAGTAAACACTATGTGCCTAAAGCTTATGTTATTGCAGCAAATCAACTCCTTTGATACACTCTTAAGAACAAGTGTATTGCGGTTATTATTGCAATGTTTTTATAATTCTTACCTTGTTAAAACATTATGGCCCAAGGCAAATAAAAGCATCTCCATTCTTTGAGGATAGATGGAAGAAAATAGTTTTATATTCTGAATTTTCCTGGAGGAAAACATACATCTTCATTTTAGGAGTGACATGAGTGTTTCACTACCTGAATTAAATAGTCATTTTTTTCAGCTTTATTATTTCCTGAATGCATGGATAAAATACCGTTTTTGAAGTTATTGTCTATGGTAGTATATGATATTAAATGTAAAAATTTTGACAGTACTATGGTTTGAATTCAGGGCCTTCCACTTGCTGTGTAAGGACCTTAGCACTTGAACCATGCCCCCAGTCCATAAACTTGTAATTTAAGCTTAATTACTGCTGGAAATCTGGATAGTTTTCAATCCCAGACTTAATGAGTCCTTTCTAGTACCTTATGTTATTAAGTTTCTATTGGGAAAGTTTTTCAAAAGAACCAAATTTTAATGCCAAATATTAGGAAAAAACTAGCATGTCATTTGATAGTATGTACAGTTATTATTGATAGGGATACTCTGTCATTACTGTTTTGAATCACAGAGTGTCCTCATCCATGCCTGTGTAAGTAACCACAACTTAATGATAGATTTTAGGTTGGGGAACTTTTCTTGGAGTATGACAGCCAGAGTAAAAACTCAGGGGAAGAGATGGACACAGGTGAGACCTTAAAGAATATGTAGAATTGTAACAAACATACCATGTTGAAAAGAGGCAGAAACAAGCATGGTACACTTAGAACTATTAGTATACTTGGGTTTTTTATTATTACTCATTTATTCACGTGTGTACATTGTTTGGATAATTTCCTGCCCCCCACCCCCATCCTCTTCCCCCCTCCCCCCTCACTTCCAGACAGAACCTGTTCTGCACTTTTCTCCAGTTCCATTGAAGAGTAGAAATATGCAATAATAAGAAAGACATAGTGTTTTTGCTAGTTGAGATAAGGACAGCTATACAGAGAGATTCCTAGCATTGCTTTCATATACAAATGTGTTACAACCCAGGTTGATTCATCTCTAACTGATCTTTACACTGGTTCCTGATCCCCAATCACCTTCTCATGTTGACCTCTGTAGCTTTAAGGTTTCTGTATTAGCTCCTCTGGAGTGGGGACATCAAATGCTTTCATGTTTTGGGTTTTCTATCTATCTCCATATCTCCTGTATGTGTTCTCCAGAATACTTGGTTTTAAGAGCACAGATTCTGGTTCTAGGCTGCACAGATTCAAGTGTCAGTCTTTTAATTTACTAGCCGAGTGACCCTGGCTAAATTTCTTTTTGTAGTACAAGAATAATAGTACTACCTACCTCATTAAGTTGTTAGGAAGATTACATAAATTAACGTCTGCAAAACAACTACAAATTGTCTGGCACATAGTAATATTCACTGAATACAGAAAATAGTAAGTTTTTACTGAATACTTATTTCTATTATAGTTATTATAATTGCTGAATATTTTTAAACATTTGCTTTATTTGACTTCAGTATATTAGTTGAATTGGGTATTCTTACCCTAATCTTTGCTTATGCAAAATTAAATAAGTAAAATATCACTAACAAACTAAGAAACTGTAGTTTTCTATAAATGAATCAAATAAACTATATAAGCAAGGGAAGAGGAAGGACAGTTAAGCAGTAGTAATCTAAAAAAAGTTTAAAAAAGTAGTAATCTAAATGGGCAAATTTGATCAAAATGCATTATATATGTACGCAAGTATCACAATGAATATCCTTTGTACAATTAATTTATGGCAATAAATAATACTGTATAAGCATCCTTATCCCACCTACCCAAGAGGTTCAGAGCATTTAAAAATTGCCAGATCATTTTCTACTGGTTGTCTTAAGTCCTACCTAATAGCAGGCCATATAAATAGCTAACATTTGCATGGTATATATCATCCCTTCTCACATATCTGTAGGCATGACTTAATGTTATTCACATTTTAAGTGGAGAAAACAAAGTTCAAGTGCCCAACAGCACACAGCTGTTATGCTGTCATCTACTATGACATAATTCTGTTTTGTATTGAAACACATTAGAAAAATGTAAAGAAAAAGGAAGTGCATCTTTTATTTTCACTGCCTACCTCTTTTCTGCAACTCCTCCTTTACATTCTGCCTTCAGTTTTTAAGACTTAGCACATGAATACTCATAATTTCATTTGTATGTTTTTACTAGTATATAAAATTTCATTACATGAATATGCTAAGTTACTAGTCTTTCTGTTGGTAGACATTTAAAATTTTACTTTATCTATATCAGATATAGTGTTAACGGAAATACACTTCAACAGCCTCTTTGTAGAATTATAAAATAGTTGCTCTGCAGTATGCTTTCGGCTAGAACTTCCTTCAGTGGTGGAAATTTCTATTTGTTCTAACTCAGTACCCATTAGCCACATTTGGTTATGAAAAACTTAAAGTGTGTCTCATTCATCTAAGGAGCCAGATTTTTAAACTGTATTTAATTTTGTTAATCTAAAATTTAAGATAAATGAAGCTAATTTCTATTAAATTGAATTTTGTAGCTTAAGGATATGTATCTAGATTTTAAATTGCTAGGTTCTAGGTTGTATATAGCATCAAAGTTGCTAGATATCAGTGCCCTGGTAGGATCATATGTATGGATATGTGCCCTCTAATGTAATATGATCAAAGGGCACTGTGCCCTCCAATCTGTGTTTCAGGAGGATTTTTATATATGAATAAAATGTGCTATTATTTCTAATCAAATGTTGAACTTTATACTTTTTGTTGACAAGAAATTCTTGATTTATACCTTTCCTTATTTACTCTCATAATTTGCATGTTAAAATATTCATATTTTTAACATGTATTAAGAGATTTTCTGATCTATTGCTCCATTTTTTAGAACTAATGTTTCCTTTTACAAATAAACATAGACCTGCTTAATGATGATTGTATGTAAATTTGAGAAGCTTGACCATTGTTACTATTCTTCCTGACAAATGTTTTAATAATTGTGGATTTTAAACAATACCATGCATTATAAACTGTGATGACATTTTTATAAAAGGAGTTGGTTTGTTATATACCAAATCTGAAGAAATTTTTTCTTCCAAAATTTCTGTAGTCTAGGAATATTGTCTTTACTGAATTTAACTTGAAGTTTCAGGCTTTCAGCCAAATACATATCACACAAATACATTTTAATAAAGTGTGATCTTTTATTTTGAAACCTAGCTAACATTTGTTATGCATAAAAGAGGACTGAATTTGTAGTCAGAAGGTGTGGCTTCCTGTTTGGACAATGCTCTCTGCCATCTCCCTGCCTAAAGAATGAGCACTATAAAATCGAGTCTCCTGTGGCACCCTGTGGGTGGTGATTTATTTACTTAGTGTTGGAAATATTTTGTGAACTCTTACACCATAAGCGAGTGTAAATGATATTACTACCATCATTTTTATGTATTTATGTATTTTGTATTACAAAGCACCTTAGAGTTTGTTAGTAGAATTAAAATACTGTGAAATGAAAGTATATAACTAAACAGGAGAATGTTTAAATTATAAATAGAAACATTAATAAAAGTGAATTTGGTAAGCAATAAAAGCAGGTGTCTTTATTAAGATTTTAAAAGTTTTCCCAAACAATTTGGATCTAAACTGGTTTGCATACAGTCCAATTAATTAATTAGCAATTTGATTTTTACCAAGACAAAAGTAAGATTTTTTTCACTAAAGAAGGTACTTCAAAAATTAAGAACATACTTTTCCTGCTTAATTACATACTATGAGTATTTATGACTTTGTTATTAAATATTCTTTAAAAACCTAATCTTTAAGGACTCAGTGATTTTAAATATCATTACTGTTGCTAACCATTTTTAGGTGAGATTATAAATTAAATTGAGCCAATTCTGAATGCTGACTTAAATGATAATATCTGGAAAGATACCTTTCTATATAAACATAGTTTTATTAATAGGAAACAGTAGGTAATGGTTGGTTAGTAGAAAAAGAAAGAATGTTACAAACATTAGGAGAATTTCTCAGAATATTCACTGGTATACTCAACTCAAATTTAGAAATAAATAGGGAGCCTATGAGTGATGAAAATATGTTATTTTGAGTTAATGAGATGTAAAAATTTGAGCAAAGAGATAAAGAAAATATCTGAATGAAAAAGGATTGCTAACACAGTTGGAATGAAGTCTGGGTGATTTATATTTATAAAATAGAATTTGATTTGTTGCCATGGTAGATTTTATAAGGGAGTCCTGAAACAAAAGTGTGCTGAAGATAGGTTGTCACAACATTAGAGTAGTAGGAGGTCCAACTACCTCTAATAAGAATACAGGATAAGTTTGATGTGCTTATGTTTTTAGTCTTTAGAAACCTAAGGAATCAAAATTTACAGTTAGCTTTTCAGAGTCACCCTATGTGGAAATTATAGTAAACTTCACTTCTGAGACCATTCTGGACTTTTAATATATGTGAAGTTAAATTTTATGCCAAGTGCTTGCATGTTTTGGTAATCTACATGGATTTTATGTAAACACACCTGCAATATATTTTTATAATCTCATTGATTTCTCTGATCCTACGTCATCAATGAATAATTATATATTACTTTAGTTGAAGCTATGCAAATAAAATGTACTCATTCTAAAATTTAATGTTTGATACTTAAAAAGCTAGCCGTCGATCTACCATTTGATCCAGCTATACCACTCTTGGGGATATACCCAAAAGACTGTGACACAGGTTACTCCAGAGGCACCTGCACAACCATGTTTATTGCGGCACTATTCACAATAGCCAAGTTATGGAAACAGCCAAGATGCCCCACCACTGACGAATGGATTAAGAAAATGTGGTATCTATACACAATGGAATTTTATGCAGCCATGAAGAAGAACAAAATGTTACCATTTACTGGTAAATGGATGGAATTGGAGAACATCATTCTGAGTGAGGTTAGCCTGGCCCAAAAGATCAAAAATCGTATGTTCTCCCTCATATGTGGACATTAGATCAAGGGCAAACACAACAATGGGATTGGACTTTGAGCACATGATAAAAGCGAGAGCACACAAGGGAGGGGTTAGGATAGGTAAGACACCTAAAAAATTAGCTAGCATTTGTTGCCCTTAATGCAGAGAAACTAAAGCAGATACCTTAAAAGCAACTGAGGCCAATAGGAAAAGGGGACCAGGAACTAGAGAAAAGGTTAGATCAAAAAGAATTAACCTAGAAGGTAACAGCCACGCACAGGAAATCAATGTGAGTCAATGCCCTGTATAGCTATCCTTATCTCAACCAGCAAAACCCCTTGTTCCTTCCTATTATTGCTTATACTCTCTCTACAACAAAATTAGAGATAAGGGCAAAATAGTTTCTGCTGGGTATTGAGGGGGGGAGCAGGAGGGGGTGGAGTGGGTGGTAAGGGAGGGGGTGGGGGCAGGGGGGAGAAATGAACCAAGCCTTGTATGCACATATGAATAAAAAAAAAAAATTTAAAAATAAAAAAAAAAAAAAAAAAGAATTAACCTAGAAGGTAACACCCACGCACAGGAAATCAATGTGAGTCAATGCCCTGTATAGCTATCCTTATCTGAACCAGCAAAAACCCTTGTTCCTTCCTATTATTGCTTATACTCTCTCTTCAATAAAATTAGAGATAAGGGCAAAATAGTTTCTGCTGGGTATTGAGGGGGTTGGGGGGAGAGGGAAGGGGCGGAGTGGGTGGTAAGGAAGGGGGTGGGGGCAGGGGGAAGAAATGACCCAAGCCTTGTATGCACATATGAATAATAAAAGAAAAAAAAATAAATAAAATTTAATGTTTGAATATTAATGAAAGAACAATATTTAAGAATCATACTATTAGTGCAGTAAGAAAGGATTGCTTAGTGAAACTTTATAGCATGCAAGTGATATATGGTATGCTATTTAAAAATTAAACTGCTAAAATCACATCAACAAAATTTTTGATATTTCTTTTTCTTTCTCATAAGTTAGCCAACTTCTCTGGATGTCTTTTGTTGTTGCTTTACTGTAAAACGTTTTCAAACCATCTCTTCCACGTCCTATATGCTGGTTACTAGAACCCATATATAGAATTTTGCATTTGCTGCTGTTAAATTTTATCATAAGTTGATTAACTCAGTTTTCTCAAATATTAAGGAATTGAGATACTCTTTTCACCATTTTAGATATTCTTACCAACTTCATCATTGTATATTTGATGACACATTTTTATGAACTCATTAAAACTAATGATAAAAATCAGTAATTGAGCCATATACCATAGACACCTGACCTTATATAAAAATATTTGGATCTGCAAGGGCAAACACAACAAGGGGATTGGAATTTGAGCATATGATAAAAGTGAGAGCACACAAGGGAGGGGTGAGGATAGGTAAGACACCTAAAAAATTAGCTAGCATTTCTTGCCCTTAATGCAGAGAAACTAAAGCAGATACCTTAAAAGCAACTGAGGCCAATAGGAAAAGGGGAACAGGAACTAGAGAAAAGGGTAGATCAAAAAGAATTAACCTAGAAGGTAATACACATGCACAGGAAATCAATGTGAGTCAATGCCCTGTATAGCTATCCTTATCTCAACCAGCAAAAACCCTTGTTCCTTCCTATTATTGCTTATACTCTCTCTTCAACAAAATTAGAGATAAGGGCAAAATAGTTTCTGCCGGGTATTGAGGGGGGTGGGTTGGGGAGGGAGGGGGCAAAGTGGGTGGTAGGGGAGGGGGTGGGGGGAAGGGGGGAGAAATGATCCAAGCCTTGTATGCACATATGAATAATAAAACAATAAAAAAATATTAAATTAAATTTAAAAAAAAATATTTGGATCTGGACTGGAAGTGCTCAAGCAGTAGAACTCCTGCTTTGCAAGAACAAAGCCCTGAGTTCAAACCCCAGTACAACCACAAAAATAAAAATAGATATTTGGATCTGGTATTTAAATCAGCTTCAAGTCCATCTTGCTGTTTTCCTCAAGTCCATGTAACTCTTTTACAATGAAAATATATTAACTTACTTATTTATACATCTTCATAACATGAAGCCACAGAATATTGATGCTGTGTTCTCATTGTTATTCTGGTCATACAACTAATAAAGGAAATTGATCTGTTTTGGCTTGATTTGTTCTTAGTTCACTTGTGTGATTCTCATATATACCACTTTCTATTTTCACAGTTCAAAAAACTGGTAATCAATTTTATTGAAGATCAGTGTTGTAGTTTTTTACAGAACTGAGATTTCTTTATTCCCCAATATCCCTATTTATGTGTAATTTTTTATCATATATAGATCCTTTGATTGCATTAAAGTTTTCAATGTCAAATGTTTTCAGTAGAACATATTTCTGAGGAAATGAGTAATAGATCACAGTGAATAATAATATTTCATGCTCCATTTAGATTCTTAAATGATTGAGCCAGTATAACTCACTTATAATGTTAATGAGCAAATGAGGATTTACTAGTTCAAGACTGTATCTGTTAGCTGGAAAAACAAGATCAAAAAACAAATAACTTCAAAGTCAATAAATTATGAAAGTTTAATTTCTTATTTGCTTGACCAGTGAGAATATATTAAAAGCCTTGAAGCAGAAAGAGACAAATATTTATTTTCTAATGAGAAGTTGCCTGTAATTTTGTCATCAAGAGTTAGTAAATCCTACTAGCTATCTTACCATTATTTTGACTCATGAATTTAGACACATAAATTATTTAATGTTTGTGTAACCAAAAAATGTGTTTTATTATTATTCTATTACAAATCTGTTAATATAAAATTGTTCCTTCATTAAGGTTTCTGTTACCTAAAAATAAGGTAATACTTTTACTGTCTTAGAGGTAGGAAATATGTTCTTAGAAAATAAGTTAATGTTTAGAAAATTCTATTTTTGCTCCTTTCCTCTTATGTTCCTCTTCTTTGTTTTGAGAATGTGAAATGTGTAAAGAATATTTTAGTATTAATTTAGCACTTGGACTAGAGGTATGGAGAAACCATTTTCTTACATAATGTTGCTTTCCCACTCAAGTTCTTTAAAAGCCCCTTTGCTTAGATGAATGTCTTTGTATCATCACTGTTCTTTTGGATTTTATAGTAAAAGTAAGTGAGACCAATGTAGATTCAGTCCCAAAGCAGGCCAGCTAGCTTCGTTCTTTTAAAAACAGTATTAGATATTTCAGTTGTTAAAGTTACCATATTTGATCCCAAGAGAAATCTATGTAGGTTAGGTATTATTATCCCTCTGTGAAAGAAACTGATACTCAGTGAGGTTAGTTTACTTTCCAAAGACACATAGTTTGTTGAATGGCAGAACCAGAAGTTGCATATAATTGTGATTACTTTAAGATTCATCCCCTTAATACAGTATTATATTGTACTCTCCATGGCCATGGAACCCTAACAGTAGTAAACTGTCTTACAGATGTATACCATTCTGCATAGAATTGACTGTGCCAGAAATTATAAACCTATCTCCTAGTAAACCTGTTTCCTTCATTAAAGTTATAATTGATAAGTACATGTACTGGCTTTGTGAATCAGTTTTGCCACAAGTGATTTCATAAAAATCATAAAACAATAGCTGGAACCCTGGAGAACACCAGTGTTAGAGGGGTGGAGAGAAAGTAAAAGAAAGTATGAAAGTATAGTTGAGGGTGAGGGAGTGTGGTGCCCCATAGCTCATGGCGGAAAACTTAAGAATGAGCAAGATTATTAAAATAATAGTTTCTAATATGTTAATCACTTACTCTGTGTCCAGTATTGGCTTGAACACATTAACTTTTTTAACTCCCCTAATGGCTTTACTTTGCATGTGAGTACAATGAAGCACTGAAACTTTGTTTTACCCAACATCATCTAGGCATAGATGACATAACTATAATTATAGATTCAAGAAGGCTAGCCTTTCCAGTCTTTGCTCTTCACCAATATAACATACTGTCATTTTAACTTGACATAGACTCAGAAAAGTCCACTGAATTAATAACTGAAAACTGTGCATTGGATCTGGTAATTAGAAAATCAGTTAAGGACCTTTTATGGGAATGTTTCAGAGGGGTTGTAGAGATGACACCTGATTGTTCTTGGTTACAGGAGAAAATAAGTGGTGAATAAATGAAAATAATGAGAGGATAATAAGGGGAATGTGAAAGAAAGGATGGTAGTAGCTCAAGGGAGTTTACCATCTCTTAGGAAAAGTGTCTGTCTCTCCTTTAGAGGAAGAATACTTGAACATGTTTTTAGCTAAAGGGTAAAAGACTTAGACAAGAAAAGGAAAAGATGATCAAGTAAAATCCCCACCAGAAATGAAAGGAGTAAAGAAGAATATTTGTTAATTCATTCAACTTTCATTTATTAAAAGCCTATCATCTGCCAAGCACTGAGCTAAGCACTGTGTACATGGGAGTAGGGGAGAAAAAAACAGACATGATCCATCTTTCAAAAGGTAGAGTGAGTTAAGAGTGACCCTAACCTTAAGAAGAGATGCTTCCTCTAAATAGCTCAGCAAAGGGACAGGACAAAGATGGATTTCTTTATCTCATAAATGGAATAACTTTAGGTTTTATTGGTCCTTTTCTCTGCTCTCCTCAGTTCAGATAGCAGAGATACAATGTTCCAAGGCAAAAAGATGTGATTTCCAAGTGTCAGAGAGTGGCATTTAGAATCAGTATGGGTTCTGATTTTGATAAAAAGGAAAGAAGCAAGCAGGCATATTCCTCAGATCTGCTGAATCGGAATCTCTAAAATAGGAAGCTGAACACTTGACGAGCATCTCAGGTGACTCTTGCAATGTGAAAATTAAGATTCTGTGCTAAGCCACTCCTCACGGAATTTAGGCATTGGTTTTCGCCTGAGAGCCAACCATCTTATCCCCTTCCCTGTTTTCCTTCAAAATTGCTGATAAATATATAGACATTTAGTAATTTAATCAAGACACAAATGTTTTACTTCTTCATAGTTCATATTTTCTGGCTTGTTTAACTTTTTTTAGATCTCAATTGAGCTATAAGTGAGTGAATTTTGCTCCTTTACAATGAATTCCTGAGATATGCCTATTCAGCAGTGAGCAGTAAATGGTTCAACATGAGCTGTTTCTTATGTAAACATACAAAAGGCCTGCTGCAGACTAAATCAATTTTAAAAGGAAAACATTAAAGCTGTGTTTCCTGTTACACACTTAAAGTCTTCTTTGGTTCCTTATGATTACATTATTGACCAACTATTACAGACTTTAGTTTATCCTCCCACACCACCTGCTGAATGGTTCAAATGGTATGAGAGAAGAGATTCGGAAGGGCAAAGCAATTACAATTATAACTCCTACATTTTATCCGATAAAGCAGCTTTTTGTGTGAAGGGTAAGGAAGTTACAAGCATCTTGATTCACCCCCTTTCCTGATTTGGATTACTAAAAGATTTTAAAGGCTGCAATAAGGAGAGAGCAAAGCTCATACAGATTTTAGAAGTATGTGAATTTGAGACAAGAAAATTTGGTCCCTGTATGTGATAGCAAACATTTCTTTGGAAAAATTTAATTAGGAAGTGAAACAATAACATAAAGCTTTTCATTGTAAGATATTTACATAGTATTTAAGGAAGACATTGTTAAATTAGGCATTCTAGTCCTCGTTGATTTACAGTTCTTTTCCTATCATTAGTTACTCCCTAGTAAATTACCATTCTATTAGAATTTGTTGTTGATTCTATTATTTCTTATGCTCTAAAAACTTAGTGCACTGAATCAAAGCTTTCTTGAGTAAAATATACTTTAAGTTTTGGCATTTGCAATCAAATATTTATTCACACCTACTATTATTTTTAAGTTATAAAGACCTTTGCTTAGGGAAAATGGTGTTTTAAAAGTTATAAAATGATTTCTAACCTTTTTGAAATTTATGTCTATAAACATTCGTATATTTAGGGCTTTAAAAAATTCTAGTGTACCATGACATGTGAAATATTTCTTTCAGAAGGCATCTTGCCATAATAGTGATTGATGCATAGCATTTGAAAATATTTTGAGTATGTTTTCTTAATTTAGTGTTGGAAGATAAAGCAGCATGCTTCATATATTCTGTATTATAATAATAATTGATTTTAAATATGCATAAAACTTGATTTTGTTTTTCACCTGGAAAAAAAATTCCCGAATCACTTTTCAGAAAATGAGGTAAATCAATGTACTACTTGTGTATTTTTTCTTTAAAGAATTGAAAATAAATCTTGGGGATCATGTAGTAAGAAAGAAAATTTGAGTTCTTATTATCTAACTCTGAAGAATTTATCCTATGTTTATTTTTACTGGATAAAGATCAAACCAAACTTGTTAAGTTTATATATATCAGCTAATTCTTTAAAATCTTTTTATTAATGAAAACTAACAAGCCAATGACCACAATTTAAAATTTATATTTGGGAAACTTCAGAGGAAATACATTGATGTTTCTGAATTTTTGGTATCTCAAGAGGCTAAGAAATTATTGAAGAAATTGTCTTTTTAAAGATATAAGTATTTTTTAATTGGCCTAAATTTTCCACAGTAAACTTTTTCTTGGCCTAGAAAGTAAGGGATTTACTGCATATTAACCTGCTTGCTATTAAAATGTTTTTAGTCTGATGAAACAGATCACATTAGAAAATGTGGGTAGAATTCACTGGGTTTGACTTATTTGAGGGCTGTAGTTGCTCTGCTGTTTTGTTTTTCTAAATCTTAATATGTGTTTTATACAGTTGAGTCTCTTGTCCTGTCACTTTCCAGTCATTTCATGTCTATGTAACATTTTAGTCAGAGTCAGAGGAGAGAGTCAAAGTAAGATGATTTTTTTCTCTAACACTTCTTTAAGTTTTTAGGATATAACAGCTTTAGCACCACACCCTTTATAATGTCAGTTTTCATAAAACAGAAACCCAGATTTCTATTTGTTCTGGACCACTCTGATACTACATAATTTCTGTATTCTATTTGCTATGGATAAAATGGCCAAATGACCAATTTGCAAAGCAAACCCAACTTTGGGACCACACCTCTTCATTCCCAAAGGCTGGACCTAGTATAGGTCTCCTGAATTTTACAAATTTTACGAAACTTTGTAGTGAAGGGCCTGTCTTTCACTTGAAGCCCCCTTTGCCTCATGACATTACATCTTCCCCTGCCCTTCTCCCATCCATGTACTAACGAGGCCTAACCCTGTTTATCTTCTGAAATCAGATGAGATCGGGCGCGTTCTGGATGGTATGGCTGTAGACCCCCTGCCCTTCTCTGTGCCAGCCAGTGAGAGCCTCTTCATTGTTTATTCGTGTGTTTTCTTATACCTTTGAGTCAGAACCTATTGTTTCCTTTACCTGACATACTTTCTTCATTGTATGAAATGAAAAGAGTAGACTATTTGGAACTTGTCTAACTATTGCCTTTCTCTTCCCTGGCCTCCCCAGGTCTGGGTCAAGTGATCCTCCTTTGTGCTTCCAGTTGCATTCTATACTCAACCTTTTATAGCATTATCTGATTTATAGTTGCTTTTAAAGCACCCACTTGACTATAAGCTATACTAGGGCTCATCCATATAGGCACCTAGTATCCCTAAGACCTAAGAGACAATGCCCAGTAACTATCTGTTCAAGGAATGAATGCAAGTTAACTCTTTGGAGGAAGAGCTATTTTGAGAAGAGGATGTAGTTTTGATAATCCTAAAATGAAGCAACTTTGCTGCTTTCCACCATTCTTACATTGCATTACCAGTGGTTTTTTGCTGTTAGAGTTTTAAAGTAAGGTTGTTTTCATATAGAAAACAGCTACACAAGAAAAGTTAATGGAATGTTTGATAGAAGAAGAAATGAGAGATAAACCTTTATACTATAGTCCTATGGAGAAAGGATAAGACATACCTTCTAGGGACAATGATAGCCAGGAGAGATGGGGTTTTTTTTCACCATAAACTGAAAAAATTTTGAATGTATAAATCTTTTCAGTATCCTCCTATTGATCTTTTTAATCTGCATAGCATAATAGTTGTTTCCTTTTTATTTCAAATGTATTTTGTTGACCTTCTATTTTTATCTCTTTATTTTTCCCTGAATGTTAGAAATTTATCTATTTTTGGCTTTGTTGATCATGTCTTTTTTTTTATTTCCCCTTCATTTCCTTCCTTTTTTTTTTTTTTTTTTTTTTTAGGTTTATGCTACCTTTGTATGTTTAGTTTATTAATTCGGAGACTTTCTCCTTTGCTAAAACTAGCATTTTAAACAATAAATTTTCCTTACAGTACCACTTTAACTGAATACTGTGACCTTTAATGCATAAGATTTTGTTTTTAAGTGTTTCTTAATTTTATTATGATTTTTTTTGACCAATAAGTGACTAATTTAGAAATGTATTTTTAAATTTCAAAACAGAGAGTTTTGAAAATTCACTTTAATAAAACACCTAAATTATGTTATTTTCAGAGAACATACCTTTGTGGTTGAATTTACTGAAATGTGAGCCCAGCTTTACTGTATAGCATGTTTTTATACTGATATTAAGAAAAAAATAGCATATTCTTCAGTTTTCAGATACTGTGATCTAACTGTTCATATCATCAAACTCATTAATTTTTTCAAATCTTCTGCATTCTTTTTCTTACCTCTTTAGTGTGTTTACTGAGGAAAATGGGTTAAAATTTTCCACTCTAAGTGATTGATTTGTCAGTTTCTTTCTGTAGCACTGTCAGGTTTTTGGGTTTTTTTTTTTTTTTAATGTTTTGAGGTTATTTTTAGAAATAAATGGAGAATTTTTATTTTCAGTGGTGGAGGTCAGCACTAAAATTATGATAACTTCCAAATGTACTAAATCATTTTTGTTAGGTAGTAATTCTGGTTTTTTTTTAATATTGTTTTAGTTTCTGCTTATCATGGAAGACTTTTATTGCTCCATTTATTTTATTATTATTATTATTATTATATTATTCATATGTGCATACAAGGCTTGGGTCATTTCTCCCCCCTGCCCCCACCCCCTCCCTTACCACCCACTCTGCCCCCTCCCTCTCCCCCCAACCCCCTCAATACCCAGCAGAAACTATTTTGCCCTTATTTCTAATTTTGTTGTAGAGAGAGTATAAGCAATAATAGGAAGGAACAAGGGTTTTTGCTGGTTGAGATAAGGATAGCTATACAGGGAGTTGACTCACATTAATTTCCTGTGCGTGTGTGTTACGTTCTAGGTTAATTCTTTTTGATCTAAACTTTTCTCTAGTTCCTGGTCCCCTTTTCCTATTGGCCTCAGTTGCTTTTAAGGTATCTGCTTTAGTTTCTCTGCATTAAGGGCAACAAATGCTAGCTAATTTTTTAGGTGTCTTACCTGTCCTCACCCCTCCCTTGTGTGCTCTTAATTTTATCATGTGCTCAGTCTAATCCCCTTGTTGTATTTGCCCTTGATCTAATGTCCACATATGAGGGAGAACATACGATTTTTGGTCTTTTGGGCCAGGCTAACCTCACTCAGAATGATGTTCTCCAATTCCATCCATTTACTAGCAAATGATAACATTTCATTCTTCTTCATGGCTGCATAAAATTCCATTGTGTATAGATAACCACATTTTCTTAATCCATTCGTCAGAGGTGAGGCATCTTGGCTGTTTCCATAACTTGACTATTGTGAATAGTGCCGCAATAAACATGGTTGTGCAGGTGCCTCTAGAGTAACCTGTGTCACAGTCTTTTGGGTATATCCCCAAGAGTGGTATTGCTGGATCAAATGGTAGATCAATGTCTAGCCTTTTAAGTAGCCTCCAAATTTTTTTCCAGAGTGGTTGTACTAGTTTACATTCCCACCAACAGTGTAAGAGGGTTCCTTTTTTCCCCGCATCCTCGCCAACACCTGTTGTTGGTGGTGTTACTAATGATGGCTAAGTAATTCTGTTTTTAAATATGTTTAAAGACTATGTCATCTAATGCCAGTATAAGTACTTGAACTTTGAGTGTTTGTCTAGTATAGATACTATACATTTTTCCATATGTCAACTCTTATTTAATCTTTCTTTGTGTTTCCTGAGTCATAGTTTAACTGTAGCTCTTAAAAAATCAATATAATTGCAGTTTTATTCAGTCTACTCTGATAGCTTTTATATTTTAGCTAGAGAACTTCAATTATATGTATACTGGTTATTGTGATGTCTAGATTCTATGTATATTCATAGTACATACTTTCTGTTTTTCAGTTTGGTTTTTTTATGTTTTATTTTTTACTCTATTTATATGGAAGTTATATCTTTCATGTCTGTTATTTTAGAGGTTATCCAAGCACTTGTACTTAAGTCTTAAGTTAACCAATGTCCTTTCTCCCCAACAATACTCAAATTAACTGGTCCTCTCATTTATATACTATTATTATTTAATGTCTTATTTTTATCTGTCTTAATTTAGACATTATTACTGGTTTAAAGTTAATATTTGGTTAGAAGTTTATAATTTCTTCTTTATCATTACTTCTTGGCATTTTGGGGCTATCTGGCTATGAGATTTGACATTTTGCAACAATTGTGGAATAATTCTCAGACATTATCTCTCCAAATAAAGCCTCTTCCCCATTTTCTGTATTATTGTTCTCAAACTCCAGTTAGGCATTTTTTAAACTTTCTCACTTACATTCTCCATTTATCTTAACCATCTTTGGTCTACAAAGTTGGTTTGAATTGTATTCTGGACTTCTTTGGATCTTACTTTGAATTCACTATCACCACAGTTGCATTTAATCTGCTGAGTTTTCAATTTAAGTTAATTCTGTTCTCATTTGTAGTTCTGTACAGTTCTTATAAAAAAAAATCTTAGTCTTTCATATTTTGAGGATGCTTTTTTACTTTTGAGACATATTTTTGTATTTCATATCTGCTGTTTTTTAAAGTCTTTGAGGATCCCTTTCTTTTGCTTACTACTTCTTTTATGTCTCATTCAAGGTAGTACTGTGTATAAGTTGCAAATTTTGTTTATGAGTATCTTACTTCATTTGGAACCTCATATGGCGAAATTGAGTTACCCCAAGAGAATTTTCTGTTATCTTTTCCTGACAACACTATCTACCTGGGACAAGCCTAGCCAGTGTGAATTTTTTTCATGCCATATTTGAATCTCAAACCCCCAAGTACTATCTATCACCTTTCCTATAAGATAGCAGTATTTTCAGGCAGATATATGATTAACATTGGAAAGGGTTTTGAAGGAAAAAAAAACTGAATTTAACTTGTAGTTTTGTTACATTGCTCTTTCAACCTCTCAGAATTTTTTTCTCTTTGGTAAAATGGTCATAATAGAACCTGAAAGCTTTTCAACAATTAAAATCATATATGTAAATGTAATTATCAAAAGAATACATAGCTGGGAATAATGTAAGAAATCATCATTGTGGTTTAGATTATTGTAAATGATAAGTTTTGGATACCTTTACAAGTCGTAATATACGGTAACTTTTTAATACCTGTCTCCTAGTTGCCATTCAACCCAGTGTGTTAATCAGAATAATAGGTAACTTGAGTGAGAATTTCCTAGGAGATTAATAAAGCACAACCATGAGTGTGTCTGTGAAGGAGTTTCTAGAGATTAATGCATAGGTTAATATCTGCCCTGAATGTGGATGGCACTACCCATAGCTGGGGGCAATGGAATAAAAGGACTAAAAGGAGAGAGGCCACAAGTACAGATATTTTCTCTGCTTCCTGGCTTCTATGATGTGAGATATCTTCCTGCACCCTCCTACCATGATAGACTGAAACCTCTGAAACTATGAGCTAAAATACACCTTTCCTCTCTCAAGTTGTGTTGGTCAGGTATTTGGTCACAAGGATGTAAGACTTAACACAATCAGTAATATAACAAAGGTTAGTGGTAGTATATTGGTAAGCAAAATAAACATAAAATGTTTATCTTACCTGTTTACTTTTTTCATTGCCTTTACAGGAGAGCCTTGAACTTAGGAATTCTTCGAGATCCAGGATCAGAAATTGAAGATAGACAATACCAAATAGAACTGCAGTCAATTAATATTGGTACTGCACAGTGGGATCAACTAAAACCAGAGAAGAAAAGTGGCACAGGAGGGGTGCTAACAGAGAGTGAAAGGAATTCTCAGAATCCAGCCCTTGAGTGGAATATGGCCAGCAGGTAGGAAATGTTGAGAAAATTTTACACTTTCTGATTCCATTTTCAGAAGAACAGTTGGTGATCTTAACATACCCAATCTAAGTGTTTTGGTATTACTTCTACTTTTCATTACAAATATAAAATACATTATGTAATTGTAGCTGTTGGTTTTGCTTGGAAATCTCCTAGTCCTACCAATATTACATTGTAATTATTACACATTTAGAGTTGTATCAGAATTTTTTAAGCTTGCTATTTGATGAAAAAATCTACTTCAGATTAAGGGAGACATTCACATTTTGACTTGAAATCCATTGTGTCCAGGGTAAAAAAAAAATTTTTTTTCAGTACTAGAGCATGAAGTCAGGGCCTAGAACTTGCTGTGCACGTGCTCTACTGATTGAACCATGCCCCCAGCCCTTTTTTACTTTATTCATTTTTCACATAGAGTCTTGCTGGTGCTTTATTTTGTTTTGTTTTTGTTTTTTGCCTGGGGCCAGCCTTGGACTGCTATTCTTCTACCCATCCTTTCCATATAACTAGGCTGACAGGCATTTGCTACCACTGCCCAGCTTATTGGTTGAAATGTTTGCTAACTTTCTGCCTGGGCTGGCCTCAAGCTACAATCCTTCCAATCTTTACCTCTTGTGTAACTGATATTACAGGCGTGAGCCACCATGCCTGGCCCAACATTTTATTTTTTAACTCCTTTATATTTAAAAAAATTTTTAGGGAAAAGGAAGAAATACCAGTATGTTTAAGTTAGAGTAGGGAGAACCACAAGAGTTTCTATCTAAGAATGGGGGGAAAACAGTTATGTTCACAGAGAACATTTCTAAGAAAATCATCCTGAATGAGAACTGTTCAGATTTGTAGAGAACCACTGCCATCTCACCCAGGCTGTTAGAATTGTTTGCTAGAAAGAAGGTTCTTGGACTTAAAGCTAATTTTATATTATAAAACTGAAGGTCCTTCTAATTTTAATAAAGGGTTAATCATTTTTCATTCATTTTCCTACTTACAAGATAAAATCAGTAGAATCTAAGCCAAGTGTGGTGGAGCATGCCTGTAATCCCAGTTACTTCAGAGACACAGTCAGGAGGATCTCAAATTCAAGATCAGGCAAAGTTAGACCCTACCTCCAAAACAAAAATATAAACAAAAGGACTTCAGGGTGTGACTGAATTGGTAGAGCTTTTGCCTAGCATGTATGAGGCCCTGCGGGGGGAAAAAAAAACCAGTAGCATCTATTGTTCATAACACATGATGGTGGTTGATTACATTATTTTAAAATATCCTGTGCAGGCCAGGCATAGTGACACTGTAATCCCAGCCACTTGTGAGACAGAGGTAGTAGGACTGCAGTATAGGGCAGGGCCTGACAAAAGGGAGAGACCCTATCTGAAAAAAAAAATCTTGTGCATTCTTTGTTGTATTCCTTTTGCAATACTGGTTGCTTTGGTTCTTGTCTTTACCACCAAAACTATATTTGACAGTGTCTTTCCAGAATAATAGTGACACCAATTTCAGATAATACAATGTTTATTAGTTTAATTTAGTAACTTAATTCTCATAATTCTGTGAGGCACAAACTATTATTTTCCTTGGTTACATGTGAAGAAACTGAGGCCTAGCCAAGATAAATAATTTGCATAAAACCAAATAGTGAGATATAGTTTTTAACTCCTTAGTATAACTTCCAAGATTTTTCTTCATAGGCTTTGTTTGTAACCTCTTATCTTTTTACCTGGAACTCTCTAACCCTCTTCACTTGACTTATTACTCCCTTTATCAAGTCTCAGAGTAAACATCATGTTTTCCCAGCAGTCATCTCTGAGCCTCTCACATGACTTAAATTAGATCCCCCTTAATTGTGCTTCTGTAAGATCACTTAGCACCTTTTCTAATTATCTGTATCTGTGTCCCAAACACAGAAATTGTCATCTTCGTTTGCACATAACAGTATCATGCTATCAAATGTGTTATTGTAGCTCTCCAGTAATAGAGGGAGGTAAAATTTAGATGAAGAAGCATGCACTGCCAGTCAGTATAAATTACAGGAGAAAGAGGCAATTATTGAGCCATCAGTAAGTGGCTTGCTTTGCAGCTGGGGAATGCTTATTTTCATGAAGGGAGGATCTGGGAAACACAGCAGAGTATCCACTACAGCAGTCCTGAGCTCTAAAGATCACACATCAGCCAGCAGTAAGTCCCCTTATCCTTCTTTATCACTCTGTGTTCAAGTTTAGTAGGTGCCAGCTTACAAAACTTAGAGGTTATTGTATCTTAAAAAATCGTGAATTATATCATCAACGAAAAAAACAAGCCGTATTTTCCTAGACAACTTACAGCCATCTAGCCTTAACTCCACAATAACTCTCTTATTATTCCTTTAATTCATTTAACAAACTGTGTGTGCACTTGTGTTTGTATTTTAATAATTTATTGGGATGAAATTAAATCTTTTAGGTGAACATTCAGTGCCATTTAGTAATTTCACAATAATAGACATCTGCCCTCTATCGAGTTCTAAAACATTTTCTTAACACCGAAGTAAAACCCTTTTTCTATTAAGCAGCTTCTCTCCCTCCTTCTCTTCCCAACTTTTGGCAAGCACTAATGCACATTTGCCTCAGTGAATTTATCTGTTCTGGATTTTTATATCGATAGAATAATATGTGATCTTTTCTATCCTGCTACTTTCTTTCATTTTACATCATGTTTTGTAGGTTCATCGACATCATAGCATGTATCAGTTCACAATTCTGTTTGTGTCTGAAGAATATTCTACTTGTGTAATTCCACAATTCATTTATCTGTTCAGCCATTGATAGAAATTTGTGCTATTCCCACCTTTTCTCTATTGCAGATAATGTTGCTATGGGCTTTGATGAATAAGTTTAACTGTTTTCAAGTATTTGGGTAAATACCTAGGAGTAGAATTATAGAGTCAGATGCTAATTTTAAGTTCAACTTTTTATGAAATTGCCAAATTGTTTTCAACAGTGCTGAACTATTTTGTATCCCCATCAGCAGTGTTCAAAGGTTCCACTTTCTCTACATTTCTGGTTCACACTTGTTTTCCCTTTTTTTGATGCTGGTACTGGAGTCGATCTCATTGATTTGTTTCCTAGCCAAGCGTTCTAGTAGTTGATCAATGTCTTCATCCCTTTTTGTTTTAGTTTATTGTTCAGATAGGGTTGTGTGTTTTTGCCTCAGACTGCAATCTTCCCACTTAGACCTCCTAGGTAACTGGCATTATAAGCATATAACACCACTCTTGGCTTATTGGTTGACATGTAGTCTCAGTAACTTTTTGCTTGGGCTGGCCTTGTTACAGGCTTCTCTAAGTAAGTCTACACCTCCTGAGTACCTGGGATTATGGGGATGAGCTACTGAATCCACCTTTCTTTTTAATTTATTTTTTAAATAATGCTATCTCAGGTAGTTTTGGTTTACATTTTTGTAATGATTATTGATGCTGAACAGTTTTCATGTGCTTGTTAGCTATTTATACATTTCCTTTGGAGAATGTTTGTCTTTTAGCCATTTTTAAATTCAATTGTTTCTCTTTTTGTTGATGAGTTATAAGAGTTTTTTGTTCTAAATACTATGGTCTTATCAAATATGATTTAGAAATGATCTCATTTTATTGATGTCCTATGATGTAGAATATTTTAATTTCAATGAAGTCTAATCAATTTTGTTATTATTACTCACACTTTTTGTATTGTATCTAAGAATCCATTGCCAAGCCAATACATGAAGATTTACTCATATATTCAGAGAGTTTTATGGTTTTATGTCTTTTGGATAGCTCATTAATCCATTTGGGGATTTGTTTAATTTTTTTTTGACTGTGAGTTTTAAGAATATGGTATGAAGTAAAGATCCAACCAACTTCATTCTTTTTATGTGGAAATCTGATTGTGCTGGCACCATTTAATGAAGAGACTATTCCTTACCCATCCAATGAATTTATCCTTCTTGCCCAAAATTAACAATGACTTTGGAATGACTATGCTGTTGAAGGTCTTTTATACTAAAGAAACAAAATGAAATAATCTTTAATATGTTGTTCTTGTCTTTTATGGAGTTCAGCATCCTATCAAGTAGTAGACTATTTAACCCTTAGAATGCAGTGTGGAAAATTCTATGATAGACAAATGTGGGCTACTAAGACTTTCAGAGGAGCCATATCCAAGTCAGAATATTCCCATTGAAAACACATAGGAGATCTCAGGCTAATAAATGTTACAGACAGACAAAGCAAGCAATAATTTATTACAAGATTGGCATAAAACAAAGTAGAAAGTTTTGATATGCATGTGCCAAACTACATATAGTACTTTATGGGCCTTAGTTTCCCATGCATGTAATTTTTACACATTTGCTTAATGAGCTGAATTTAAATTTGACACATTCTTAAAATGCATCAATCCTGTACTTCACAAGATTGGTAACATTGAATATGGAGAACTATAACTGTATGTTGGAATTGAAATCTTTGAACCATATATTACTAGCTTTATATCTAAGAAGTTGTGGCTCTTCCATATATCTTTAGATCTCATTTTATTTATTTGCAATATTATGTAAATGTTTACACTTCGCTGTAGTAGTTGCATATTTTGACTTATGATAAATCAAATATGAGACTTTCCCAGAATTGCACCTAAAATCATAGGCAGGAATGTAGAAGGAAAGCCATTTTCTTCGTTTTAAATATTCAACCTGAAAACATCCCTTTTATCTTACTAATTTGCTAGTTTGTTGAGCTAACACCCAAGCAAAATTGCAGAAGTTTGATTAATTCTCCTATTTCACAAATTAATGCCTAGCGTGACCTTAAACCTACTTGAGTTATATGATTATTATGAGTCATATAATCTAGTCATATTGTCATGACTTTACATGAATGAATGTGATTTTCCTCCCTCTGAAAGTTCCTAGGAACTGGGCTGGGTGCCAGTGGCTCAAGCCTGTAATCCTAGCTGGCAGAGATCTGGAGGACTGCGGATTGAAGCTAGCCTGGGCAAACAGTTCGCAAGACCTTATTTTACAAATTCCTAACACAAAAAGGGCTTGTGGAATGGCTTAAGGTATAGGCCCTGAGTTCAAGCCCCAGAACAAAAAAAAAATAAAGTTCCTAGGGACTGGGTATGAAAGGAAAAGGGATCCTGAAGGAGCAGTTTTTCATTGCTGGCAACCAGAGGTGTCTTGTTCCTTACTTCTTGGTTGAGGGTGTCCTATGGAAACCTGAAAAGAATGCATACAAGTACAAGGGCTGAGATCATGTCTTGCCAGGTCTTACTATTCTCTGTTATCTTAACATAGTTCCTGACAGTCAGCATGTACTCAGTAAGTTGAATATACTCATCATGGTCATATACTGTACCATAAAATTTTAAAACCCCTGTATTTTCAATTATTTTGAAGTCATCTTCTAGTTCCTAGCATCATTATTATTGTTATTATTAAGATAGGTGATAGATGATAGATAGATAGATAGATAGATAGATGGATACCTTGATTCATTATCCTAAATAGGTAGTTTCCTTCATGCAACTTTTTCTTTTTAAGAGAAGGAGCCAAACAAGATTATATTAAGAATAATCTTAAAGTCCTATACACAATATTTAACTTCTGTCCATTATGCTGTGTTCTTCTGTGAGTGCTGTGACTGGTACATCAATACATGTTATTAAAGCTTCAATATGAAATGAAGTAAAAATAATTTCCTGCTCCTGTGACTCCTGATTGATTCATATTAACATATTTTAAACACAATCTCTAAGGCTTTCTGAGAAACGTTCATCAATCCCTCATCTATGAAGTTCCTGTTGAAGTTCCGTTGGCAAAGATCTATCAAGTAGAATTAGATGCAGGAGTTCCAGGGTACAGATATAAACAACTGGAAACTATAACCAGAGCAGTTATCTATTAGATGTCTTGTAAAATTGAATTACGTTAGTATTTCAATATAAGTATGCTGATAGAACTATTGTTTAGAACTTGTAACAAATGTAGCACTTGTGACTTCCATCACAAATGTATTAACCATAGTTTTGATTTGGTTGTTTGGAAGTCTGGGGGCTGGGAGATTGCTTGTTGGAGGGATTAGGTGTGGGATTTTGTTTTGCTTTTTGAGGGTTTTTTTGGTTTTGGTTTTGGTTTTTTTTTGTCTTTTGGATTTTTAATAAAGAATGAGAATATTTAATTTCAACATTATTTAATTTTGCCAAACTAAATTTGTGCTGGCATTTTACTTAAATATATCTTTAAAATCATACTCATTGTAAGCTGTAGTTCGTGAAGTCTTGTTTCTAAGATGTTTTATATTTCTAGAACCTTGCTAGTAGGTTTTTGTTTTTCTTTTTATTCGTTTATTCATATGTGCATACATTGTTTGGGTCATCTCTCCCCATTGCTCCCCCTACTCCCACTCCCCTTGCTTCCAGTCAGAAACTGTTCTGCCCTCTTCTCCAACTTTGTTGTCCAGAAGACAAATAAGTCATACTTAGACATAGCGTTTTTGCTAGTTTGAGATAAGGATAGCTGTAAAGGGAGATTCCTATCATTGCTTCCATGCACATGTGTATTACAACCCATATTGGTTCATCTCTACCAGTTCTCTTAACTACTCCCGGTCACCTTCCCACAGTGGCCTATGTCAGTTTAAGATTACTGTATTATCTTAGCTTCCCTACAGTGGGCACATCAGACATTTCAAGTTTGGGGTTTCCTACCTTTCCCTATTCCTCCTGTGTGTGTTCTCCCCTTAGTGTGTGACCCATGTCCAATAATATTACTGCGTTTGTTTTAGGTCTGAAATGTGCATATAAGGGAGAATATGTGATTTTTGGCCTTCTGAGCCTGGCTAACTTGGTTTAAGATTATGTTCTCCAGTTCCATCCATTTACTTGAGAATGACAAGATTTCATTCTTCTTCATGACTGAGTAAAATTCCATTGTGTATAAATACCACATTTTCTTAATCCATTCGTCAGTAGTGGGGCATCTTGACTGTTTCCATACTTTGGCTATTGTGAATAGTGCTGCAATAAACATGGGTGTGCAAGTGCCTATGGAATAACCTGAGTCGCATTCCTTTGTGTATATCCCTAGGAGTGGTATTGCTCGATCATATGTTTAGTTTTATAAGAAGCCTCCATATTGTTTTCCAGAATGGTTGTGCTAGCTTACATTCCCATCAACACTATATAAGGGTTCCTTTTTCCCTGCATCCTTGCCAACATTTGTTGTTGGTGGCATTTTTGATGATAGCTATTCTACCAGGAGTGAGGTAGAATATTAGTATGGTTTTGATTTGCATTTCCTTTTTGGATAGGGATGGTGATCATTTTTTTCAGGTGTTTTTTGCCCATTTGGATTTCTTCCTTTAAAAATGTTCTGTTTAGTTCAGTTGCCGACCTCTTTATCAGTTCACAGATTTTAGTTTTTTGAGCTCCCTGTATATTCTGGTCATCAGTCCTTTGTCTGAAGTATAGCCAGAGAGTATTTTCCCCCACTCTATAGGTGGTGTCTTCAGTTTAGAGACCATTTCTTTTGTTGTGCAGAAACTTTTTAATTTTATGTAGCCCCATTTGTCCATCCTTTCCCTTAGTTGCTGAGCTGCTGGTGTTCTATTAAGGAACCCCAGGAATAGATAAATTGCCTATACCTATTTCTTCCAGAGTATTCCCTGTTCTTTCCTGTACTAACTTCAGAGTTTCGGGTCTGATATTAAGGTCCTTGATCCATTTTGAGTTGATACTAGTACAGGGTGATAAACATGGATCTAGTTTCAGTTTTTTGCAGATGGATAACCACTTTTCCCAGCAACATTTGCTGAAGAGGCTGTCTTTTCTCCATCACATGTTTTTGGTGCCTTTCTCAAAAATAAGGTGAGCATAGCTGTGTGGATTCATAACTGGGTCCTCTATTCTGTTCCACTGGTCATCATGTCTGTTTTTGTGCCAGCACCAGGCTGTTTTTATTGCTATTGCTTTGCAATATAGATTAGAGTCAGTTATTGCGATAACCTCCAGCATTGCTCTTTTTCCTGAGTATTGCTGTAGCTATTCGTGGTCTCTTGTGTTTCCAAATGAACTTTAGGGTAGATTTTTTAATCTTTGTGATGAATCCCAAAATCATTGGGATTTTGATGGGAATTGCAGTAAACATGTAGACTGCTTTTGGTAATATAGCCATTTTTACTATGTTGATTCTACCAATCCATGAGCATGGGAGATCTTTCCACCCTCTGTAGTCTTTCTCAATCTCTTTCTCCAGAGGTTTGTAGTTCTCCTTATAGAGGTCATTTATATCCTTTGTTAAGTTTAATCCTAGGTATTTGGTTTTTTTTTTTGAGGCTATTGTAAATAGAATTGTTTTATATATTCTTTCTCAATTTGTTCATTGTTGGTGTATAGAATAGCTAATGAATTTTGTAAGTTGATTTTGTATCCTGCCACATTGCTGAAGCTGTTTATGGTGTCTAGGAATTTTGGGGTAGAGTTTTTTGGGTCTTTGAGGTATAGGATCATGTTGTCTGCAAATAGGGGTACTTTGACAGTTTATTTATTTATATTCCTTTTATTCCTTCTTCTTGCCTAATTGCTCTGGCTGGGAATTCTAGGACCGTCTTGAATAGGAGTGGAGATAGTGAGTACCCTTGTCTCATTCATGATTTTAAGGGAAATGATTTCAGTTTTTCTCCATTAAGTATGATATTGGCTGTAGGCTTGTCATGTATAGCCTTTACAGTGTTGAGGTACATTCCTTCCATTCCTAGTTTTCTTAGAACTTTTATCATGAAGTGGTGTTGGATCTTATTGAAAGCTTTTTCTGCATCTTTTGAGATGATCAAGCGGATTTTGTCTTTGCTTCTATTAATGTGCTGTACTACATTTATAGAGTTGCATATGTTGAGCCACCCTTGCATCCCTGGAATGAAGCTGACTTTGTCATGGTGAATAATCTTTCTGATATGTTGTTGGATTTGGTTTGCCGTTATTTTATTGAGAATTTTTGCATTGATGTTCATTAAGGAGATTAGCCTGTAGTTCTCTTTTTTTGGAGGTATCTTTGTCAGTTTTAGGATGAGTGTAATAATGGCTTCATGGAATGAGTTAGGCAGTATTCCTTCCCTTTCTATTTCTTTGGATAAGTTTAAAGAGAGTTGGTTTTAGTTCTTCCTTAAATGTCTGATAGAATTCAGCAGAGAATCCATCAGGTCCTCAACTTTTCATTTTTGGGAGACTCTTTATTGCTGCTTCAATTTCATTTCCTGTTATACATCTGTGTATGTGGTTAATATCCTCTTTTCAGTTTTGAATGGTCATAAGTATCTAGAAATTTTTCCATTACTTCAAGATTTTCAAATTTATTGGAATATAGATTCTCAAAGTAGCCTCTGATGATTTCCTAGATTTTTGTGGTGTTTGTTGTTATCTCCCCTTTTGCATTTCTGATTTTACTGATTTCATTTTTTTCTCTCCTCATTTTAATCAGATTTTCCAGGGATCTGTCAATCTTGTTTATTTTTTCAAAGAACCAGCTTTTTGTTTTGTTGATTGTTCATATGTTTTTTTCTTTTGTTCTCTATTTCATTAATTTCAGTGCTTATTTTTATTATTTTCTCCTTCTCTGCTTGTTTTGGGTTTGGAGTTTGAGCTGTTGCATTAGGTCATTTATTTGAGATCTTTCTGTCCTTTTAGTATACGCACTCATGGTGATAAACTTTCCTCTTAGGACTGCCTTTGCTGTGTCCCATAGGTTCTGGTATGTTGTGTTTTCATTTTCATTAACTTCCAGGAACCTTTTAATTTCCTCTTTTATTTCATCATTGACCCACTGATTATTGAGCAATGTGTTGTTCAACTTCCAATTGTTTGCATATTTTCTACTGTTGTTTTTGTGGTTGAGTTCCAGCTTTAATGCACTGTGGTCAGATAGAGTGCAGGGGATTATTTCTAGTTTCTTATATTTGCTGAGGCTTGCTTTGTGCCCCATGATATGATCAATTTTGGAGAAAGTTACATGGGCTGCTGAGAATGTTGGATGAAATATTGTGTAGACATCAGCTAGGTCCATTTGATCTGTGGTGTGATTTATTTATAGGATTTCTTTATTGATTTTTTTGTTTGGGTGACCTATCTACTGATGATAAGGAAGTGTTAAGGTCTCCCACTACCACTGTGTTGGAGTCTATATGTACTTTTAAGTCCTTTAAAGTATTTTGATCAAATTGAGTGAACTGACATTGGGTATATATAGTTTGATAATTGTTATTTCCCTTTTGGTGAGTTTCCCCTTTTATTAGTATGTAGTGTCCTTTATCTCATTTGATCAATGTAAGTTTGAAGTCTGCTTTCTCTGAGATAAGTATTGCTACTTCTACCTGTTTCGGGGGTGATTGACTTAGTAAATCTTCTTCCAACCTTTCACCCTAAGCCAGTGTTTGTTTCTGTCAATGAGATGGGTCTCCTGTAAACAACAGATTGTTGGATCTTCCTTTCTAATCCAATTTGCCAAATGGTGTCCTTTGATGGGAGAGTTGAATCTGTTGACATTCAGTGTTAATATTGATAGGTATGTGGTGATTCCTGTCATTTAGTTGTTTTTGTTGTTTAAGGATTTGATTGGGTATAGCTGAATCAGTGCTACTCTCTGATTCCTTGTCTTTTCTTCTCCAGTGGTTTAATGCTGCCTGTCCTCTTATGGTTTTGTGCCTTATAGATAGTCAGTGTTGTTATTTAACAGCAGGGCTTAGTAAATTTCTGTGTGCAGAATTCCTTGGAGAATCTTTTGTAGTGGTTGTTTGGTGGTCATAATATGTTATTTGTTTTTTTTCTGTCTTACAGCCTTCAATATTCTTTCTTTGTTCTTTGTGCTTGTTGTTTTAATGGTAATATGTTGTGGGGAGGAACTATTTTGGTCAAGTCTGTTTGGTGTCCTGGAGGCTTCTTCTATCTAAATGGGCATAAATTTCTCAAGATTTGGGAAATTTTCTGTTATTATTATATTGAATGTATTATGAATCCCTTTTGCTTGCACCTCTTCTTCGTCTTCAATGCCCATGATTCTCAGGTTTGGTCTTTTGATGAACTCAGGGAATTCTTGTATATTCCTTTCACAGGTCTTGAGTTGTTTGACAACAGTTCTTCAGGTTTTCTTTAATTTCTATTTTATCTTCGAGTTCTGAGTTTCTGTCTTCTACTTATTCTAGTCTCCTGGAGTGACCTTCCACTGTGTTTTCTGTTTCTGTTTGATTCTTTTTTCCATATCATAAGACACTTCGTCTTTAATATTTTCTGTTTTCATCTTTAATTCATTTATCTCTCTATTTATAGTGTTCTCTGTTTCACTTTGGTGTTTATTTAGGGCCCCTATGAGTTCATTTATTTGTTTCTGTGTCTTCTCATATTCTTTATTTTTGGTGTCTTGAAATTTCTTCAGTGCATCTTGTACATTTTTGGTTAACTCCGTCTAGTATCTTCTCTATGAAATTCTCAGTGATTATTTCCAGGATTTCTTCTTTATCACCGCCCCCCTCCTGCCCCAGTCTTCACAGCCTTTTCTGTGTTTGTTTACTGATAGTTTGGCACTGAGATTAGCCTTTCCCCTCCCCCTTTCTCTGGTGAACTTTCAGTATTCTATCTGCCCTCTCTGCTGTTGTGCTAGATTACAGTTTGCTGTTTGTTACTCAGCTTTTTTTTTTTTTGGGGGGGGGTCAGTCTGCCCAGGGGCTATGCTGGGTGTGTGTTGCTCACCTTTTTGTTCTGTCAAGTGACAAGCAGGCAGGTTTGGAGCCAGTGGTGGCTGCAGCAGCAAGAGTGATAAATGACTCCACATTTTCTCAGTGTAACGTGGCATGAGGAAGCTTTCCACAGGCTGGGGTTTAAGGCATCAAAGGTTTGATTCTGGTTGGTGCTTTATTTCCGCTTGATGGAGGAAGGAGAAGAGAAGGAAAGAAGAAGGGAAAAAAAAAATCACTGTGGGGAAGGAGGGTTTCCCTGGGTCTGGACCTACCTTGCTAGCTGTGCAGCAGGTCACAGCTGTTAGGTACAATTAAATGCTGGTTTGTGGCTCAGTCTTTGAATTTTTTCCTGTAGTCCGTTTGATGGCAGTTGTTATTTTAGCTAGAAGCAGTCAGAGTTACCCAAGTGTGGCTCCAAACTTCTCAGGGAAGTTTTGGAGTCACAGAGATTAGGCTTTCTGCTTCGTATCCTAGTCGTGATCTTGGATCTCTTCCTAGTAGCTTTTCTGATGAATGTTCCTACACCTTTCTGTACTTTCCTTACTGTTTCATTCAACTTTATGTTTATTTTGTTTGGTTATCTTTACTGCTATGTTGAGTTCCATGAGAATCAGCATTATGTACCCATTTTCACTATTTTCCCGTCACCTACCAAAGCTCATGGTATCATAGTGGGCACTCAGTCCATGTTTCTGAATTTCAAAGACTGATGACTATTAGGAAAATAACACAGTGGTGTAACGTAACAAGTGTGACTGGGAAGTGTCCTTAGAGTTGGGCTCAGGGAAGGCCTCTTCTCAGAGAGCTACACATGCAGATACCCTTGACGTATTCCTGCCAGAGTTCCAAGCAGAGCAAAGACCCTAAGGAGAAACAAGTTTAGCACATAAATGGCTCATGTCTAAGATAAGAGAAGTAATAGAAGCTGTGAATTAGGGAGAGAAGAGGTGTATTATGAACTGTCTTATAGGCCAAGGGAAGTTTAATTTTAATTTCATTAGAAAGTCATTGGATAATGTTCTTATTGAAAAAAAAAAAACCTAAGTGAGTTTAAACCCATAACTAAATATTTCATTTTCAAACTCACTATAGTATTCAATCTGTTTGTTCTTATGACTCTCATTAATCTAAAATTAAGAGGAATCTATAGCAATGAGTTTGTGTAACAAATAGTTTTCCCAATAGCAAATTGTTTAAAATAAATATTTGTGAATATTGCTGTTTTTCATATTTAAGAATACCACTGTAAATAATTATCTTCTTTGCCTGCCACAAGTCTTAAGTTTCTCCTGTGCTACGATCTTCTATCTAAAATTCATCTGTAATACCCTACCTAGAAAGACTTTATGTTATACAAGATTTGTTCTTCACACATAGACCATCTAGCATTTTTATTCTATCCTTTTGGTGGAATACTTTGGAAAACTTGATACCATTTTTCCTACTTTTTGGCTTTCGCAATTTATATATTTTTTGAAGTATCATTATTAAGCTCTTTAATATTTTTAACAAAGTCATACCAAAATATATGACAGATGGACAGTAGAACTTTAGTAGATATACTGAGCATAAGAAAGGTAACCACAGCCTTCCTGAACAAACATGTTTTCATGATCATATGTGGCATATGCCTGTGAATTGTTTCTTAGTAACAATTTTGGAGAAGTATACTTTTACTTGTTTATAATATACTCCTCCCAAAGCTTAACAGAAGAGCTTTTGTTAGCACATAGGATAGTTTTCCTGTTACTTGATTGTGCCTTATAGATAATCAGTTTTGTTATTTACAGCAGGGCTTAGTAAATTTCTTTGGGCATAATACTCTGTATTGGTGCAAATAATTGTACATTTTTTGTTTCTATGGACAATGTGAATTGTTGTATTAGAATACATCAGAGAAATATTTCTTCTACAGTTCTGCGATTCCTTTGTGCCATAGTGATGTCAGATGCAAGGGAACCTCCATTTCAGTAGGAATACAAGTAAAACTAAGGTGGACAAAGACTGTACTTTTTAGACAAAAGTTTTCACTAAAAACAAAAGGGGCCAAAGAGAAGAGGAGGGCAGTATTGACTGGGAGATCTGGTTGCCCCAAATCTGAGGAAGGGATAGCCCACTTTATGGGTTCCAGGAGTGGTTTGGGGGTCCTTTTTTTTTTTTTGGCAGTACTGGGTCTTGAACTCAGGGCCTTCACTTTGAGCCACTCCACCAGCCCTTTTTTTGTGAAGGGTTTTTCGAGATAGGGTCTCGTGAAATATTTGCCTGGGCCGGCTTTGAAACCTAGTCCTCCTGATCTCTGCCTCTTGAGTAGCTAGGGTTACAGCTGTGAGCCACTGGCACCCAGCAAGAATGGAATTGTTTCCTCTTATTTTAAGAAATTTCTTTCTCATGTAAGATATGAGTCACCAGCCAGTTCATCTTTGGGAATCTCACGTTGCCACCTTGCACCTGGTGGGTTTTATCCTTGAGATAAGAGTAGAAGAAGGGGGAGACTGAAATTGGCACTTTCTATATATTAGTGACAAGATAGGGGCTTTATTTTTAGTGTTAACAGCTTATGAATTAAGGCCCAAGAATGTACTTGTCTCTTTCCTTCTGAGGTTCCCTGCTATATTTAGAAGCAAGCTGTCAGTATACTATTTTCTGTGGGTGAATTTACTTTCTTCATCTCTGTCATTACGAAAGTAAAGAGACGTGGAGGAAAATTCACAACCTTTTATCTGTTTCATTAAGATATGCCTACTTGTGAACTTTATTCTGTTTCTCTTAACCCAGAGTCTTTGGGTTCCTAGATGTGTGGATTCTTGTTTGTCATCAGTTATGAAAAAACTTTCAGCCATTATCCTTTTTATGTCTTCCCTTTCCCTCCCTTTCTGTTCTCTTGTTTTATAGTGCTAATTAAATATGTCAGGCTTCTCCCAACTTGTCTCTTAACTTTTCTTTTAAATCTTTCATTTTAAAAATTACTATATTCCAGAAATATATATAGTTTTACATTTTAATTTAAAAGTAAGAAAATAAAACAAAAGTTATTATGATAGATTCTTGGAATTTTCTCAAATCTTTATTTTAATTTACTCTGCCTTTTTCCCCACTCCAGTAATGAGGATCAAACTCAGGGCCTTCTGCATGCTAAGCAAAAGCTGTACCACTTTGCTCCATCCCTAGAACCTACTAATTTTTTCTTAATACTTACTAAAATGCTGTTTATCCCACCTATTGTTCACTTTAATAACTACATTTTTCATTTCTGGAAATCTTATTTGGTTGTTCCTAATAGAGCTTTATTTCTTCTCATTTTTTATTCTATCCTATATGTCTTTAATAATTTTAAACAAGTTTATTTTATCATCCATATGTAATAATTCCATTATCCAAAGTTCTTGGTAATGCATTTGAAAATGGAATCTAATTCTCCTCACACAAATAAAGAGACTCATATATAAAATGATCTACAATTAAGCACTTAACTTCAGTGATCTTTGTTCTTGCAAGTACTTTTGGTCAATGTTTTTCTAGGAGAGATTTTACTTTTGTTTCTCAGAGTTGCTGCAGGACTATCGAAGGTCTAATACCATTTTTTATATACATAACTCAGGATAGGTACTCCTGGACCACAAAGGTAGTATAAATTAGAGCCACTCCATACACATGGGAAATTTCCCATCATTTTTAGTTTTCCATAGAGGTCTCTTTTTTTCAACAAGCTCTCCTGCTAGAGACAAAGGCAAATTTCCATGTTCTTCCCTCTTTCAGCTGGTCTGATGTTTTCTTGGCCCTTCAAGAACCCTAGATCTAGGTAGGCAGCTCATCTCCATCTATTTTCTTGATTTACTGAGTGCTGAGACTCAAGACCATTAATAACTATTAGTACTGGGGCTTAGTTCCTTTTTTGGCAGAATTTAAGTTTTGATTGTGGTTATTTTTTCAGTGTTTCTTTTTTGTTGAAGTTTTGAACTCAGGGCCTTGTGCTTGCTAGGCAGATGCTCTACTGCTTGAATCAGGCTTCCAGCCCTTTTTTGCTTTAGTCATTTTTCATATAGGGGCTTAAGTTTTTACCTGGGGCTATCCTAGGACCTCAAACCTCCTACCTATGCCTTCTAGTAGCTGAGATTACAGACACACCATGCCCTGCTTATTGGTTGAGATGGTTAGCTTTGGTCACTTTGCCTAGGTTGGCCTTGTACCATGTTCCTTCTGAGAGCTGCCTTCTGAGTAGCTTGGACTACTGGCGTACACCACAACGCTTGGCCATGTTTTTTTCTTTCTTTTGATTCAGCCTTGAAAATACTTGGCATCCAAAAGTTTTTAATGGTTTTATTTTAAGTTTACCATTGCCTCAAATATTTGCCAGAGATATCTCAAAAGAAAAGTCAGTACTGTAGAATTATTAACTTGATTTAAATTTTCTTTTTACTTCTGTGGTTATAGCTCTTTCATATTTTATGTCATTGTTTTAATTCATCACACAAATGAGGAAATACATGTGATATTGACAAGTACTTTTTTCCCCCATTAGTGCTTCAGTTAATGTTTGTTTTTATTTGGTTCTCTGCCATCTTTTCCATTTTAAGGTATTTTTAATATATCATATATTTTAGCATTCCCTTATGAGAGCACATCAGATGTTACATGTTTCTCACATTGGTCATTTTATGGAATTTGAGTTATTAAGCTATAATTATGGTGTCTCTCAGGATCTAAACCCTTCCTCTTATAGTCACAGATTTTAATACTTCTTCCTGTTACTCTCCCCTTACCAGATCTCTTAATTCTTTAAAATTGATTTTCTTGAAATACAATACTTTCAAGTCACAAAACCAGATGATCCAATTTGTTTTTTGGCAGACACCAAATAAAGCTCTCCCATTGCAAATTTAACAAAAGACATTAGTGTTCTCTAGACTACTCTTATTTTAAAAAAACAAAGGATGTAGAAAGACTTGCATTCTACCTAAGTTTTCTCATGAGGCAACTTGTGCCAATTCTCTGATTTCAGAGAATAATAAGGATATATTCAGATAGAATATTAAATTAATATTTTGAAGGAAATTTGGAATTATGGTTTCTAGTAAAACATAAACACAGGGATGCATTGTTTCATTGAAAACTAGTACTGTGGACTTGAGCATCTGTACCAACACAAGCTTCATTTTGTCCTTAGTGTTTTCCAGTTTCAGAGTCTACTAATGTACATTGTGCCTCCTTTGAAATTATTAGCAGTTTTGAATGCCAAGAAGAAATACTGTGCTAAATAACTGATCAAAGGTGTGAATGTGTAAAAAAGAATTAAAATAGAGATCAGATGCTGTTCTGGTGTCTGCTTGCCCTCCAGGTTCAATTCTGAAACTTTCGTTCCTTTGGGTGGCCTTACTCAGACTATGAACTTCATTTCCTCATTGGTAATATAGGACCAATAATGGTCTTGATTCATATGCAGGGTTGATTTCAGGAAGCATTCAATTTCAGACACAAAGGCCATATAACAGACTGTAAAGGTTATACTCATCCATGAACTCAGATGGTTCTTACAGCTTAAAAAAAAAACAAAACAAAACAGATTGGAGATTAAGAGGATGTGCTCATGAACCTAGTGAGATGGGAAAGATGGCAGTTACTAGATGGAAAGTCAGAATTTTAAAAATAGGAAATGAAAAATTATTCTAAAAGTAGTATGAGTATTGTGTTAACAAAGGAGTTACTAAACTATTTACAAGAACAAAAGAATTAAAAACAGAAAAAATAATTGCTTGAAAAGTCCTGGGATAATATTAATATGGAATTGCTTAATTATATCTGAATTTCTCAGTGAATTTTTTACTATCTTTTATAAATCTTATGGAACTGAAGTTGTGACTATAAAATATACAGATAGGCACTCTCAAAATAATGATGAAATTTTGTCTTAAATGTAGTACAGATACTGATAAAAACTTAATGAAGATTGTCCTTGAAAAAAAATGAACTGACTAATAATATTTTACTTTGTCTTTTAGCATACGGCGGCATCAAGAAAGGAGAGCAATTTTGACCCCCATTTTGACAGATTTTTCTGTCCGAATAACTGGAGCACCTGCCATCATTTTCACCAAAATAATCTCTCCAGAAAATTTGCATACTGAGGTTAGAACATAATGTAGATTTCATTTTAGTCCGAATAATGGAGTAATAATAACTCCACATATGTTAGGGATTTTCACAGTTTCACCCTACATGACATCGATTTAACAGTTACCATTGTAACTAGTAATTACTGATTACTTGCTAATACTATTCAGTTATTGCTTTCCACGTAATAACTCATTTAATCCTCATAATAATTCTATCAGTTTCTCCTACTATCTGAATTTTATAGAGTTGAGAAAACTGAAGCATACAAGAGTAGTCAGCTTTCCAAATTTTCACAAGTAGGAAGATGTAGAGCAGGGTGTAAACTCAACTGGTCTGGCTCTACACTCCACACTCTTAACTTCTCCAGACAGCCTCTTTCTAATGAAAATAACAATAATGCTGACAGCTCTCATATATACTACCTTACATAGGAGTTCTGCATGGATTACCTTATTTAGTCTACACAGTATCCTTATGAGATAGGTACTGTTAGCAAGCATACATATATTGTAGATGAGGAAACTGAGGTGTAAACTGGTAGGTCTAGGTTTCAGCTGTGATCAATATGGTGCACTGCCCCCATGCCTAAAAGACAAGTGTAATAGTAGTGTGATTCACCATAACTTAAAAAGAAAAATTCTTCAGAGAAATTTATATGACAAACACATTATGAACTTTTTTGCTTTTTTATAAAATTATGGACAGTTATAAAAAGTTCAGAAAAATTAGGTATAGATTAAATCCCTGATTTTGGATGGTTCAATTTACAGGTTTTCAACTTTACAATGTGAGAAAGTGATGTACTCAGTAGAAATCATAGTTTGACTTTTTAATTTTGATCTTTTCCTGGCTAGTGATATGGTGAATAATACTGTCTCATGATACTGGACAGTGACAGAGAGTCACAGCTCCCAGTCAGCCAGGTGTAATAAAGGGAAACAGCTGACACTGTGTTGCAAAGCTAGGATGTTCTGTAGGATAGGTGTTTTCAATGTGTGGTTTTGTTGTTATTGTTGAGATAGGGTCTCAGTATGTAGCCCAGACTGACCTTGAACTCATGATCCTCTTTCCTCCATCTCCCAAGTATTTGTATTATGGGCACCACCATTCCAGTCTTAAATACATTTTGACCCCCAGTATTTTCAACTCACCATGGGTTTCTTAGACTGTAACACCCACCCCCATCCCCCTCTTTTTATTGGCCATACTTGGGGTTTGAACTCAGCATCATGCTTGCTAGACAAGTGCTCTACCACTTGAGCCACAACACTCCCTCCATCCCCTCCTTTTTTTTTTTTTTTTTTTTTTTTTGCTTTAGTTTTTTTTCAGATAAGGTCTCCTGTTTTTGCTCAGGGCAGGCCTAGGACCATGATAACTTTTGCCTCCCATTTGGCATGAGCCACTGTACCCAGCCCATTGTTAAATAGATGCATTTCTGAATATTAATCTAAGACAAACGTTATATTTCTCTTCTAATTTTTCTATATATTATATCATTTGATATTTATAATAAACTATCAGGAAAATTAAGTTAGGTAATGATTCCTTCCATCTGTTTTCATTTGATTTTGGGGTTTTTATTTTCTGTTTATTTTGAGACAGAGTCTTCCTTATAGTCCAGGCTGTCCTCAAATTTGTGATCCTCCTGCCTCAGCTTCCTAAATACCAGGATTGCAAGTGTGTACTACCACATCCACTAGCCAGGTTTCATTATATCCATAAAAGGTGTATGAAGATTAAGGAAGACTTACAGTTACTTAGTATCACAGTTAGTTTAAACTACAGGAAACTCCTTATGGGGTGTTTTTCTTTCTTCCATACTAATACTGCTACAAAATATGAATTAAGATTCACACATTAACCAGGCACCAGTGTCTCACACCTGTAATTCTACATTGTTAGGAGGTGGAGATCAGGAGAATCATGGTTCAAGGCCAGCCCAGGTGAATAATTTGTGAAACCCCCATCTCCAAAATAACAAACCAAAATGGACTGGAGGTGTAGCTCATCATAGAGCCCCTGCCTTGCAAGCATTAAGTCCTGAGTTCAAACCCAAGTCGCACCAAAAAAAACCAAACAAAGATTCACACATTAGAATCATGTTTTAGAATTGCTTCAATTTCCTGCTTATATTTGGCTCACAGAAATGAAATATTGAGGCTGCTGGTATAGCTCAGTAGGCGAGTACTTGTTTGGCATGCATGGAGTCACATGCCAAACAAGTATTCTCAGCACCACAGAAAAGAACAAAGTCATAATCACTTTGAATTAAGACTTTTTCCCTGAAAATACCCTTGGATTCTTAAGTAATTTTATCATGAGGTTCAGAAACAAAAATAAGGATAATATATCAAAGTATTAATAAAATATCATCCCAGCATAATGGATGCCTCTTCTCATTTTGAAGGCATTATTACAAAGTTTCCCGTTCCCAAGTGAAAGGGGCGTAAAGCAGGAGATCTGAAAACAGTTCTAGGCCATCCTCAGCTTTATGTTAAAGCTGTCAGCTTCAGCTGCTCGCTTAAATTCTTTGTTATACATACCTTAGTTGCCTCATACATTTACCTCAATTGACCTCTAGGTTGTTGTAAGGATCAAACTTACCAAAAGAGATAATAGTAATTATAAGAGAAATAAAAATGGAAATTATTACATTTATGCTATTAACTACTTATTCTACCAGTAGTATTCATGCCATTAACCTTCTAGTATGGGATCAGTAATTTGCTAGTATTTCACTAATAGAGCTGAGATAGTTTCAGTACAATGTTTTATCTGCTTAGAAAATGTTACAATGACAATTTTTAAAAAATATTTTGAATCAGTGACCTTATTTTCTTTTTCATGATTACTTGAAGAATAAAATAACAATTCTTAGTGTAGTAAGTGAATATGGGAAGCTTGTAGTTGACAGTTTATTTAACCAAAAAAAAAAGGTTATTCACGTCAGACAGAGATGTTGTTCTTTATGGCTTTATTAAAAGTTGCCCTAAGCTGTCTAGTCCATATTTGAACCAGCCATAGTCTCCTTAAATCCATTCCTTTGTACACTAGTAAGTGGAAGGTCTTTTGGATGTTTCCAAGTATTCAAACATTGTCCACATGTGCTTCATGACAAAAGGCAGGACTTAAGCTTATTAAGTGAAGCCTCTGGATTTCTCTTCTTTTGGTTTCTAAGTGGTTTTCCAATGATAAATGTTCAAATGACTAAATTATTCCAAACAACACCAGTTAAGTAGTGGACATCTGCCTAATGTTGCCAAGATTTTAGCAGTTTGAAGAAGTAAAATTAATTAGTCTTGCTAACTTTGGCTATAGCACTGTACTTTGTTATAAATCATTTGATTGTATCCCTTTGGAGACTACTCAGAGAGTGGCATTTGCAATTGTAATTGCCTGTTTACATCTGTCTGCCCCACTAGATCATGTTATCTCCTCTAGAGTAGGTTGCCTTTCAAGACCAACCTTAATCTGGTGGTGTTCCTAGTGAGGGGCTAGATACTCTACTATACTTAGGAGATGCTCAGAAAATATTCATTGATTTGAATTGATGAATAAGATTCCGCCATCATGCTACACCATTGCTTACATATCAAAACAATGATACTAGTTTGAAGTATGAAAAGGCCAAATGGATATGAAAAGGTAAAAGCATCTTATTGTTGTCTTGTTATTCTAAGTCTGTGATAAGGCCTAACAAGCCCTTACAAATATTTATTAAACTATGCAAGTGATTATGTTCACCATTTTTGCTTTTCTCATGAATAGTGAATGCTGGCTCCGCAAAACAAGTTTGTTAGTATGAATTTGAGTCCTGGGTGACTTAGGATGTAGTAACAGTCAAATTAGTAAGAGTGACAAATTATCACCTGAAGGCTATCATATTTCTAATCTGTATTTCATCTTTTTTTCTCTTCAGGAGATTTTAGTATGTGGCCACTCCTTGGAAGTGAATATAACCACAAACCTGGACTTCTTCCTAAGTGTGGCTCAAGTTCAACTCTTACATCAGTTAATAGTAGCAAATATGACTGGACTGGAACCATCAAACAAAGACACAGAGGTAACTATTACCTGATTTTTATTGGACTTACTACATTTGTGCCAATGTTACAATAGGAAAACTAATTAAACTAAATGCTTTCTGCTAATCTGTTTTTAATGCTATTCCAAATATGGTCATAAATCATTTTGGATTGATGTTCTTTATTTTTAAAATTTGTTTTGTCTCTTTTCCTTTTATTTATCATGCAACTTCACAAAATTGTTGTGGAGTGACCTCAGAAAAGTCTGTTAAGAACATGATTTTATTACCCTACTGAAATTTCTGAAGTGTGATGCAAGAAACCTGGTACAGCTTTTATTTTCTCAGATACATTACAGGCATAGGGCCTGTTTTGGAAGTGAACTTTGTAGGAATACTATGGGAATATATTTAATAAATAATTTGTAAAGCATTTGTTTCTCATGTCTGTGAAGAACTGACACAATCATAAAACTTGAATGCCTGCCTAGAATCTTAATTTTGATCCAGTATTTGTTGGAAGTCTGTTTCATAACCACAGAGCATGTCAGCAGAAAGCAAGCAAAGAATGCTGCTCATTAGATTCTTCTTCGGGTATGTCTTCTTTGCTTTTTGTTTCCATACTTCTTTCATATCTGTAACTGAGAATAAATCTTTATAGAATCCACTTGAAAAAAACTGATATCCTTGAAAAAGTTGTTGCTGTATTCTTGCCATGAGTTATGAAGAAAGCCTGAAATTCTTTTTATTAAGAATATAGGGAAGGAAGAGTATTTGGAGTCTCATGAACCATTTACCTGGGCTGGCTTTGAACCACAATCCTCCTGATCTCTGTCTCCAGAGTAGCTAGGATTACAGGCATGAGCCACTTGCACCAGGTTACCTTATCCCATTTTAAAGATGACAGTTTGGGGCCTTAAAGAGGAAGTGACCTGAGAGTTAAATTCAGGTTTCCAAATCAGTTCTCTTTCCATTCTGCCACAGATCATGTACTATAACTATTATATTTTTCTCTCAGTCTTCTTTATTTTTAAAAGTTATTTATAATAAGGCTTTTAATTTTTGTAAATGAAAATTCTTTTTACCCAATCACCTTTTACCACCCACGATTTCTGCTTATTCTGTATCTATTTTAAAAGGATTATATATCTCCAAAATATTACTCTTCCAGTATACTTTAGAAAATTCATAAAAATATGATTATACAACAAGAAAATAATTATATTAAAAAGTATTCCTCCATGCATTCTCAGTGAAGTCCATTAAGCAAGTGGGGTTGGAAAAGAGTATTTTATATTCCCATATTACTTGCACCTATGTTATGAATACCTCACATCAAAGAAATCTAACTCACAAATTACTGACTTGTTTTAGGAATTCATTCAACTTAGCTAATGGGTTATTAACTATTTTCCTGTATAATTCTACTGCCTGTTGATAGGTTCAGATAGGTGAATAAAGGGACACTCAGAATTAAAATAACCAGCTTTCCCTGGACACTGTCATTCCTCACAATTCCACAAAGGAAATAGGCATTGTTTTTTGCTACTTTTAAAAGTATTTCTGTGACTCTGTTTCTTCTTAGAGATCATATTAAAAGTATAGATTCCATGTGCATTTTAAATGGTATGTTTTATGTTTCGTATAACAAGTAAACACAGAAGTATAGACTATGAGAGAGGGTAATTTGACACTGTCCCAAGCTTTAGAGGAATATATGTATGAACATTTCAGTATTTTAGAAAAGATTTTCAGTTAACTGGAAAAATAAGATATATCATAAGGTATTAGCAGAGCTCACATCTGATAGTCAAGGATATAAAGACATTTTGGTTATGTAGAATGCTGTTTGTAATAAGTTAGAATATATTTTGAAAGGACTAATTATCTTTAAAACAACCATACTACTTTTTTAATTTTTAAAAAAGTTGAACTTGGCCAAGTTACTGAAGAAATAGAAGAAGGGATATGTGTTTGTTTAAAAATATGTATCTTAACTACTATTTGTTAAGAATGTTGAATTCCAGGACTCTAAAGGGACCTTGTTAATTGAATTATAGACCAATAAATGTCCTATTTGTTCTAAGCCTACCATCCAACAGTATATTGATGCAATAGTTGTATCTACAGTAGGATATCTTGTGTTTTGGAGGTTGTTACTATTTTCAGATGAGCTTTTGGTGATTCAGATGAACTTTTAAAAGATTAATTTTTAAAAATGAATTTTAATTATCACATTCAGGAATGTGACAGAGATATTCATGTAGGTAGAGGAAACATTTATACTGTAAACAAAGGGAAGAAAATGGACTTATTTTTGTAAGTAGAAGTAGAAATAGAAGGAAAACCCAAGTATTATTGCTAGGAGCAATATTTAATATTAATTTTAATATTAAATCTGTCATAATGAGCATCTGACATATAATGAAACTTTTAAATTCACAGCTAAAAAGAACCACTTCTAAGTAATAAAATAACCAGGTGATAAATTTAGGCAAATTGCCTCCCATATTGTCAACAGTTTTCCTGTGTTTTTGTTTTGAAAAAAGTGCTTTAGATGGAGTGAGGCCTCTGAATCAAGAGGCTAGTATGATTTTCACTGTCCCCTTCCAACATTGTTACTTCCATGATTTCTGGCTCCCAGAATATGCAGTTTCCTCCTTTTAAATTAATCTCTTCTTATTTCTATATATATAATACAACAGTCTGGGAAAGATTATATAAGGGAAATAAACATGTAATATTCAAACACCAAAATGATTTACATCCCATAAAGTGCACGTCATTCCTTATCTGGCTTACTGCCACAGTTCACCATCCCATTCTGTAGTCATGTCTCCCTGACCATGTGGGGCTCTATAGGACTAGTATAGTATGTATTTTATTTAGGATTCTTAGATCCCGATTATTCCCATTTACATAAGGTGGGAGTCAGTCTCCTGGATACCTTAACAATGAAAGCCAAATATACAATTCTAAGTTTTCTCCACAAATAGAGCTGTAATATTCAGCCTTGATTAAATTGTCAAGCATTATACAAAACCACTCATGGGAGTGAGGTATGGGGGAGGCACCAGTGGCTAATGAAGGAAAAACAAAAAATATAAAGACAAGAATACAATTACACTTTCCCAGTGGAAAGTAGGATTTGGTGACTGACACAGTTGGTTCTTTTAGAAGATTATTTATGTTTTTACAAAATGATTTTTGTCCATAGAGGTCCAATTATACAAACATGGCTATTAAGCATAACTTGCGATATGAATTAGTAAGGAAGATCATGTAATAGCATCTGCTAGTAAATTTCAAGAAACCATTGCAAGAGAATGTGAATAAAGTAAAAACTTGAATTCATGAAAGCATTTTTAGGGAGAAACATTTCAGGTTATTTTTATATGATAAGAAAAGGAAGCAAATAGAAAATCCTACCTTAATATTATTATATTCTAGTTACAGTCACAAAAAAGCATACCATATGATAATTTCTACATAATTTTGATATATTAGATTTAGACTGAAAATATGAAAGATAAGCAACCTATTTATAATCTGTAAAATTGTGAAGAATGTAGATGATACTAAAACTGATCTAACTTGAAGTGGTTAATTTATTTTTTATATATGGTCTCTTTTTTGTTTGTTTTTTTGCAGAACTGAGAATTGAACTCAGGATCTCACCCTTGCTAGGCGGGTGCTCTACCACTTGAGCCATGCCCCTTTTGTTTTTGTTATTTTCGAGGTAGGGTCTCATATTTATGCCCATGCCCAGGTGGTCTGGAATGCGATCCTCCTATTTATGCTTCACATATTGCTGGGATGACAGGCATACACCACAAGGCTGAGTATTTATTGGTTGAGATGGGGGGTCTCATAAACTTTCTGCCTTGGCTGACCTTGAGCTGTGATCTTCCCAATCTCTACTTCCTACATAGCAAGGATTATAGGCATGATTCACTGGGCCTAGCTATCCTGTTATTTTTGTTGAATGCAATACATGAATTTTCATAATTAAGTATTGATTAATGAAATAAAATAGATTCTTCTCTGCTGATGCTCATTGGATACTGCCCCATATTTAGCCACTTTTACCTCTGTAAGCTGTTTCTTCTGGTATTTATGTACATGTTCCTAAATGATGTGCATAGATGACCACCTCTTAATTCACTATAACTATGTCTACTTGCTATTTATTGTACTTAAAGGTGCCGTCTCTTTTTACTTTCCTTTCATGCCTCCATTTTCCCAATAATCTTACATTGTTTTTTCTTCATCAATGTGAATTCTTTTATAATACAGACTGTAAATGCTATTCATTGCTTAGTGAGGTGATAATAGTATAATTGTATTCTTGTCTTTATTTTCTTTGTTTCTCCTTTATTAGCCATTGTTTTGCCTCCCCCATATTCCACTCTCACTAGTGGATCTGTATAATGCTTGACAATTTAATTTTTTGTACTTTGAAACTTGTAACATTGCCTCTACCCATTGCCTCAAGCCATTTTTTCTAAAGTTCTTGTTCTGCCTTCTCCTTTTTGGAATATTCCTAGATCTGGTACACCTTTGGCACAAATGATTCAGATGAGATTAGATTGTGGTTTTTGAAGTTGCTGTAAAGAATTTTTAAGAAAATCAAGGGTATCAAGAAAGCAATGAGTTCAATGAATATAAATTAGTAAATTTGCCAGTAGTTTTATTCTATCACTAAAATATTAAATATTTTAGTTTACTGTATAAAAACAGTGCAGTAGCATTGAAAAATATTGAAATAGAGTTTGTTTACCTGGCTAATACAGTTTAGTTGAATGTTTTTAAAGTTTGTTTCAAAATAGGCTAAGGCATTAGAGATTTTTGCCATGAACTATAGTTTTAAGTATATTCATAGAAAGTGGAGGTAGAGATTGTTTTGGTTGTATTCTTACTATTTTAATTTGGAAATAATCTGCAACTTGTTCTTCACTTTAAGGATGGACATTTTTTTAGTAAAGGTTAATTTCTTGTAGCTATATTAGATCAACCTAAGGACTAAGGAAAATAGAAACCCTGAGAACATAAGTTGATGGAGGTGAGTTTGAAATGGGGAACTGAGACTGGTATGGGAGAAGATGTTGATGTTCACAACTATCTCGGTGCTTTCTGTCTTGAGGTAGGCATGAATGGAAAACACCACATTAAAGGTTATATGTTTCTCTATTTATTGAAAATGGAGGTGGGGGTGGGGACCTTTGAACAATGTTCATGCAATAACCTTCTTTTAGTGTTGCTATGCTGAGTAATTTGTTTTCCTTCAAAGGCACCTGGATAGTCTACTTGTAACCAGGCAATAAACACAGACTCCAATAAAATAAGAATTCAAGCAGTCTTAAGTGGACAAGAGGGGCTATGACGGAATACCCTGAATTTCTTAAAATCTAAACCTGGGAAAGATATTAAGTTTTACTGCCTATCCTCTCCAAGGGAAGGATTTTTTAAGTACATTGAACTCTCACACCTGTCGAAGTCTTAGTTAGGCCTTGTAAATATTTTTTAATCCTTTTTTTTTTATTGTTACTGTACTTGGGGTACATCATGACATTTACCAAAGTTCTTACAGTATATCATAGTTGAATTCACCCTCTGCATTATTCTCCTTTATCTCCCCTCCCCCCATTAGGACTTATAAATATTAAAAGTAGTGTTATTTTCTCTGAACAAACAGGCTGTGCTCAGGCCCAAAACATAGCATAGTTGCTTCAAGGTTGTATACAAAGCATCAAAAAGACAGTAAGAATTTAAAACTTTCAGAATAATAGTTTCTTACTTACTATCTCTTGACCAGAAATTGAGTGATTGCATTAAGTTTTCCTAAGATTGTATTAAAATGTCTACCCTAGCCTTATTCAGCAGTATTCACTGAATGCTTACTATGTACCATTACTGCCTACAGACTGACAGAAGTATGAAAACTACAGTGTGGTCTCTTCCCTCTAGAGTTTTATAATCTGATTGGGAAATAAAAAATAGATAACTGGAGTGATAACTAAGACATTAGAGAGGTATATGAAAAGTGTTAAATGTACCTTATGGATAATTAGTGTTTTAAGAATCCAGGAAAGTAAGATACGGATATAAAACAGGTTATCATGATCTACCTTTATGGAGAAGTTGGAATTGACTAGATAAAGAAGAGTAGCCTATTTATTCACTCAATAAATATTAAGCTCCTCTTAGGTATCAAACATTGTATTATGGACAGCATTAAACAAAAGAGGTAAAGTGTCTGCCCTCATGTTTTAATGCACATTTACTTAATAGGGAAGATGGGCAATGAATAAATAATAGGACCTAATCAAAATATATAGAAATACTCATACACAAAGATTAAATAGCCTTTAATTCTATAACTAATTTAATTTTTTTTTCGCAGTACTGGGGCTTGAACTCAGTGCCTACACCTTGAGCCACTCCACCAGCCCTCCTTTGTGATGGGTTTTTTCGAGACAGGGTCTTGTGAACTCTTTGCCCAGGGTGGCTTCAAATGATCAATCCTCCTGATCTCTGCCTCCTGAGTATCTAGGATTACAGGTGTGAGCCATTGGCACCCAGCCTGATTTAATCTTTTTTACAAACCTAAATAAACCTCATTTAGATTGGGGATGTTGGTTGTTAGGGAAGAGAGTGATAGAGAGATAGAAATTGAATTTACTATTAATAAAAATACATGGAAATTTGTTAACATAAGGATCTTTTAATGGTCTAGTGAAAAAAAGTCAGTATTTCTAGAGTGAAGGAACTATGTGGGGCAGAGGCATTCAGGGACCAAAGTTGAAATACTTGAGTGGATGGAGTAACATAGTAGAAGTGGTATTTTAATAAAACGTGTTGTGACTAGTCTCTCTTGTTCGAAGATTCAAAGTGTCATTCAAGGAAAGTCTGTGAGTATCACAAGGAAAGAAAAGTACAGACCAACATCTGTGAAGAATATGGATGTAGAAGTCCTTAACACCGTACTTAGCAAACCAAATGACAACTAATTAATGGATTTATATACCATGGCCAAATAGGACTTACCCAAGAGTGCAAGATTGGCTTAACATTTGAAAATCAGTTAATGTAAAACACTGTATCAGTAGAATAAAAACAAACCATATGATCATTCAAAAAGTGAAAAAAAGCATTTGACAAAATTCTATACTATTTCATAATAAAAACTCTCAGTGAACTAGGAATAGAAAAAGGGAACTTCCTCAACTTGATAAATGACATCTATGAGAAACTCAATGATAAAAGTCAAGAATGTCTTCCATCATCGCTCCTATTTAGCACTGAACTAGCCAGGATAAATAAGCAAGAAAAAGAAATAAAAGATGTCCAGATTGGATAGGAAGAAGTGAAATTAATCTCTATTTGTGGATGATCCAGCCTTAAATTTAGAAAATTCTGAGAACTACACTAAAAACCCTTTAAAATCAGTAAGTGAGTTCAGCAAGGTTGCAATATATAAGATCAATATAGAGAAATCTATTATATTTACATGCAGTTGCTGTGAATAATTTAAAACGAAATTAACAAAAACAATTACATTGGTAATAGTATCAAAAAGAAGAAATTGTCGTACTGACATAAGAATAGACATGCTGATTAATACTATAGATTTCAGAGTCCAGGAACTAACTCTCATATTTACAGTTGATTGATTTTTGACTAGGTAAACTAGACCACTCAGTGACAGAAAGAATAGTTTTTTTCAGCAAATAGTGCTCGAACAACTGGATAGTCACATGCAAAAGAATGGAGGAAGTTGCATAACTCATACCACGTATTACTCATAATGGGCCAAAGACCAACATGTAAAAGCTAAAACTGTAAAATTATTAGAAGACATTGGCATAAATCTTTATGATCATAGATGAGGCATTGTTTTTTTTTTTAAGATATGACACCAAACACACAAGGAACAAAACGAGATAGGCTTCATAAAAATTGAATCTTTTGGGCTTCAAAGGACATTACCAAGACCTTGAAAAGACAGCCCACACAATGAGAGAAAATAATTGCAAATCGTACATCTGATGAGAAACTTTTGTGTATACCACATAATGAACTCTTCCAGTTCAATACTAAAAATGCAAATAACCAAACTTAAAAACTGATTCAAAGGATCTGAATAGATGTTTCTGCAAATATATTGTAGAAATGTCCAATAAGCACATGAAAAGTTGCTAAATATCATTAGCCATCTAGGAAGTGCAAATTAAAACTACAAGGAGACAGCATTTCACACCTAATTAGTATGGCTACAATCAAAAAGTAACATAATAAGTTTTGATAAGGATGTGGAGAAATTCAAACCCTCTTACAGTGGACCATGCTGTTCATCTGAATAGCCTGCTGTTTACAGTAACACTCTACGCACCTCTGCAAAATTTTGAAGTTTGGATTGATCAGAGTTTCAGAACTACAGCTGGCAAAACATCTCTGAAAATAATTTTATGCTATGTTCTTATTTTTAAAACTTATCTCATGTTTTAGGTTGTATAGCTCTCCAACTAGTCTAGAATAGCTAATATGTAGCACTTCTAAGAACAGATACATTCACATAGAAAACTAGACTGACAAAGAGTAAGTTTGAAGAATTTCTGTTGGATAAATAAGAGTTAAAATATTTCACTCAGTGACTGTTTCAGCTGCATGTCACAAAAATCCAAAAGAGCTAGAAATTTTTTTGTCATCTAGGTCTGGTATCTCTTCATCCAGAGAATCAGTCTCTGCTCCTTATTGCTTTCTTGTTTCTAAGGTGTCTCCCTGGCTTGGTCCAAGATAACTTACCATGTCTTTATTCTAATCAGCAGGTTAGGGTAAAGGAAAAATAAAATTGGAAATAGTGAGCGTGTCTGTCTGTCTAAGGGCAAACACTGAAGTTGAATGGATCATCTGTGCCCACATTCCATTAGTAAGAACTTAGTCAAGTCTTCACACCAGCCACAAGTGACACTGAGAAACATAGTCTTTCTATGTGTGCCCTGATAAGCATTATTTTCCTGCTATGTGCCCTGCTAGATAGCCATGTGCCTTGCTAAAAAATATGACTCTGAAAGAAGGGAATAGTGAATATTGGGGTACAACCAGCAGCCTTGGCCACAGTGTTACTTGACAGGCAAAGCCCACTTAGACCTCAGAAAGTAGCTTTGCTTCTTTTACAATATTTTGAACAAATCCTCAAATAGAGCCTAAAGTTCTGCACTGTATGTTATTACAGAAATAATATCAGGTTGCAAATTTTTGGTGTTGCCATACAGACAGATGTCTTTCCCATTGTTCCTAGCTCTCTTCATCAAATGTTAGACCTTCTCTTTCTTTTGTTAAACATTTTCCTATTCCATGTGACTATTATGGGGCTTCTGTTTACAGCATAGCCATGTGACATAGGCGACTCAAGCAAAGGCAGTGCTTAATTTGAAGATACTGAGAAGAATGAAATCTCTTTCCTCTAGATAAGTGCATTCAGATGATGTTCCTGATGCTTTCATTAACCATGCCATTCTTATTCGTAACTATTATTATATAAAGAAAACCAATCCGTGTTAAAAAAAACAAAACAAAACAGGATGTGAATGTACAGAATAGGCAAAGTTAGAGATGGAGAGGGAGTCTTTGTTTCCCTTGTCACAGTTCTTACTGATGAGTTACAAAGAAATATGTCCTACAAATTTCTAGGAAAGTTTTTACTTTCTTTCTCACCCTCCTTAGGATAATGATAATGGGAGTGACCAGCCATTTGTGACCATGTGCTCTCAAAAGCCACACTATGAGGATAGCAAAATAGACAGATAAAATGATACTGAGATGAGTGCCATAATGGAGCTACTGTATCAACTGACACTTTAGATTATGTGACAGCCACAAATATTTGGATTTCTATTACATAATGGCAATATTATTCTGATTTGATGAAGCTCTGAGAAACTACTGAGCACACAATGGAAATGATGCTGAGTAAATGCTTGCAGTATGAATTAATAAATGGTTTCCTTAATTCATAGGAATTCCTGTTTCCTCTTCCTGGAACTAGAAAAGATAAGATGTGTGCAACATATACTTCAAAAGAATTTAAATAAATTTATGATTATATATTTGGAGACAGGTTTGGTTCATATTGTGGAGTGCTAAGAATATAGGAAGAAATGTTTTACTTAAGTCAGTAGGCACTAGAGAGAATTTGAAGTTTTTTGTGTTTTTTAAATTTATTTTATTAGCCTATAATAGTTGTGTAGGAGGATGCCTTGGGCTAACAGTGTATCTTAGCTAGATTTCTCCAACCATCATTTCCCTCACCCCTTCCCCTCTTCCTTAGAACAATTTCAACAGTTTTCTTTGAATATTCAGGTTTCTTAGAATACAAAATACATTCGCCATATTCATCCTCGTTCACTCTTTCCTTATGTCCACCCATTCCCACTAGTACCCACCCCTGGAAAAGACCTATTTTACTCTCCTGTCCTTCATGTTTTTAAGTGTATGTTCATAGTCCATGTGGCTTTCTCCTTGGTACTTCAGGCCTATATTTATCATGCTTTAATCAAATTAATCCCCCCACTCTTTCTCTATCACCATGTTCCCCTAATATTGAACAACTTACAGTGAAGTATGTTATATTACATTCATATATAGATTGAATCTTTTTTGTTCTCTAACATTTTCTTTCCCTGTCCAACCTCTCATAGTCCCTTCAGACAGATGCACTAATACAATCTTGTTCTCTTTCTCACTATATTTATGTATGTGTGTATATATATGATAATATATGTATTTGCATATACATACTTTTGACTTTTTGAGCCTGACTCACTTTGTTTAACATGGTGTTCTCCAGTTGCATCCATTTACCTGCAAACAACATAATTTCATTCTTCTTCTTTATGGCTGATTAAAATTCCAGGGTATGTTAATACCACATTTTCTTGATCCATTCATGGGTTGTGGAGCATCTGGGTTGCTTCCAAGGCTTGGCTAGTGTGAATAGTGCTACAATAAACATGGGTGTGCAAGTGGCTTTATCATATCCTGGAGCACATTCCTTTGGATATATGACCAGGAGTGGTATTGCTGTATCATAATGTAGTTCTATTTTTAGTTTTTGGTGAACCTCCATATTGCTTTCTATAGTGGTTGCACTAATTTACATTCCCACCAACAGTGTAGAAGTGTTCCTTTTCCCCATGTCCTCTTCACCATCTGTTGTTGCTTGTGTTATTGATAATAGCCACTTGACTGGGGTGAGGTGGAATTTCAGTGTGGTTTTGATTTGCATTTCCTTTATGGCCAAGGATGTTGAGCATGTCTTCATGTATCCATTGGCGATTTGTACTCTTCTTTGAGAACTGTCTGTTCAGTTCATTTGCCCAGTTATTCAGTGGGTTGTTGATTCTTCGAGAGGTTAGATTTTTGAGCTTCCTATATATTCTGATTATTAATCCCTTGTCAGACATGGCTGGCAAAGATTTTTCTCCCATTCTGTGGGCTGTCTCTTCAGTCTGGTGTCCATTTTCTTTGCAGTGCCGAAACTATTTGTCAATTCTTTAACTTAATTGCTGAGCTATTAGAATTCTATTCATAAAGTTATTACCTATGCCTATATGGCACAGTGTTTTCCCTAAATTAATTTCATGTTTCAATGCTCACATCCATGTGAAACTAAACCCCTCATATACTGATAGTAACTGTCTGTAGGCAGATAACCTTCAAACATAGTTATATTCCCCCTGTTGTAATACAAATGAGGACTGATTATTTCAAAAAAAATTGAAGTATCATTTAGTATCTCCCATTGTCTCCAGAAGCTGTAATTATCCTATCTTTTTTTTTTCTTAAATAACGAACACAGTTCTAAAATGAACTAACTAGGAGAGAGGGCTGGGTTTGTCCTTTGTTAAGTTTATTTGACTGAAGTAACTATTGTCATCCCTGAATTACCAAGTAATCATCTTACTAAGACTGCTTACAGAGGTGGTGTAAGGAGTAACACATGCTCATTTCCAAATCAGTATTTTAGAGTAAATTAAACTTTTGTAGTAAAATATAAATCATGTTTTTAGGGGAAAAGACTAGAACCACATTATTGGAGTTCTTATGTGGGAGTTCTTTGATCCATATATATATATCCTGGAGAAAAATGAAGACAACTTTTAACACTAATTGAGCATTTCTTCCTTTGCCTTCTCTCCTTCCTCCTCCTCCTCCATTTAACCACTTGGTTTTAGGCACTTCCTTAGCTCTCCCTTCCCTTCAGTTTCCAGTATTTTCTTAATTGGTAACCTGTCCCATGCAAGCTTGGTGCCTGTTACCATACTCTCTTTGCTATGTAAAATTACATTTTTAAAGGAAATCCTCATTTGTAAAATGAACTTTCTTAGCCATCACTAACTACATTGAATTTTAGTCCATGTTCCTTTAGTATTTCTAAAGTAATGGATATTTCCACTCAAAGTAAGGTTTCTATTTCTCTAGACTTTCTGTTATTTATTATATTTGGCTTGTCTACAACTATCTAAAGAATACAGAACTACATGAAGCTCTATATTCAACTGTCTATGAAGCATGATGAAGTTACACTTTAAAAAATATTACAGTCAGGCCAGTCAGAGCAGGTAAAAGCCTCTCTGCTCTGCATGGCGCTCCATGCTCACTAAGCCCCTGCCCTCTCAAGACTCCTCTTTTGCTTATCCTTCCCCAGACCTCTCCCATCTGCTCCTGTAGTTCTCCTATATTTTATCTTTATTCCTATCCATCCTAAGACCTACATCTTCTCTCTGATCCTGAATTCTGTCTCTGTATTAAGTGATTCTTTCTCACTTATGGTTCTCTAATTTTCAATGCTGTCTTTTAATTCTACGTTATTGTGATACAAAAATATTTGTGTATAAAGAGAAAAGCCATAGGAAAATAGGTTATAATTAATTCATTGTAAAAGTGTGATAAGTAGGCTGGCTGTTCAAACTGACTGACCATCCGTGATTTGCTTGGTTTCCTCTCCAGCAGTTTGTATTCCTCTGACAAGCAAACTCTGAGCTTTTCTTAATATTGCATTAAAAGAATCAGCTTTAAAATATTGACATCCAAGCCATGGGAATGTATATAATTCTCATCTAAGATTTCATACACCTTTAGATTGCCTATTTCTAGAACTTTGTCTTTTCCTCAAAGGTGTTCTGTACCAAATAACTAAAAATTCTCCAAAAATATAAAAGTCTATAGAATAAACACCAAGGCCTAAACCTAATAATCTACCTTCTACACTTTTTTTTAAAATTTCTGGATTCAGGAAATATGCCATAGATGGTCCCCTACCATTCTTTCTAAAGATTGGCCCATTCAGTAGTGTGTCCTTGACAGATACAGAAGTATCTGTCATGTACTTTGCCATATACAGGGAAGATGGAAATAGTTGATGTTGGTGCTGTGTGCATCTGTAAAAGCCCATCCAAGAGTACATTTTTAAGAATGAATTTTATTACCTACAAATTAAGCCTCAGTAAATCTAGCTTTAAGAATTATTGGTCTATAATATCTTTAGAGAAGCTGACATTTGTCACAACTAATGAACCAACGTTGATATCTTATTATTAACTAAAACCTGTACTTGATTTGGATTCCCTTAGTTTTCACTAAGGACATTCTACTGGTGCCCTTTTCTGTTCCAGAATCCCATTCAGAATACCACATTATATTTAATTGTTCTATCTCTATAGGCTCCTCTAGGTAAAAGCACTTTCTTATATTTTCCTTGTTTGGAATGACCTTGACCATTTTGAGCAGTAATGGTCAGGTATTTTGTATACTGTCCATACTTTGGATTTGTCTAATGTGAGGGAAGATTATCTACATAAATCATGTAGAATTCTTCCATTCAGACTTGTCTTTTAGAACATATAGTATAAATAAAATGTTTTCTTAAAAGATATATCTTATACTCTTAAAAAAATTAAAAAGTAATTAGTACTTTGAATTGCAACTGTAGTTAATCCCTAAGATACCAGTCATTTCCAAGTCTTTTTCAACTTTAGTATCTTCAGAAGCAAAATGAGAAATTTGGACTATGTTTGTTGGCCTCCCTTGCTAGTCTTCCATTAATGTTTTTGATGACCTTAGTCTTAGACTTAGGGAAAGTCTAAGGCTGACCTCCAGTGGTAACTCATGCTGTGTTTCAAGATGCTACTGTTGACAAGATAAGTTGGAGCAACCAGGTAGTTGAGAAGTAACACTCATATAAGACAGTTTCTTATTCATCATTTGTTGGTAATTAATGAAAAGTCTCAACTTCTCTTTGATACGACTAGTAAATTTGTTTATAGACGTAACCCAAAAATGTCTCTTCCTTCCACCCTTCTGAAATTTGAGGTTTTTGGAGAAAAAAAAAAAAGTTTAGTCTAAACTCTTCTCTAATGTATAGATGACTTTGATTCTTGGTTTAATCACTTCATAAATGTTTCTTCTGTTTAAATGTTTCTTTCAGTATTTTCAGAGAATTTTTGAGAATAATTAATTTTATTTCACCTAAAATATTGTGGAAGCTAACTTGTCATTCTTTCTAGCTTTTTTTCTCAGACATATCTCTCTTTATAGAGCCACATTCACATTAAAAACTAAGATTTTTCTCTAAATAATTGTAGAATATATTTAGAAGACTATATATTTAGAAATGTACACCCTATCAGGGATGACTTCTCTAATGCTGTTTTTTAGTACTCTCTAGAAAATTTAGGTTTTCTGGTCTATGTAGTTGATCTTCTTTGAAACTAATGGAAATTAAAATACAAAAATTAGGCTCAGGACCCAAGAGGCTTCGAAGCTTACATCTCTTTAATGTTACAATAAATCTTTCCCAACCAATCTTAGCTGAAAACTGACATATTACCCCTTATCAGTATCCTATTGCTGCTATAACAATTTCCCAAATACTTAGTGGCTTAGAACAACACAAGTTATCTTGTAATTCTTTAGGTAAAAAGTCTAATACCAATGTCTCACTGGACTAAAATCAAGATATCAGCAGGTATGTGTTTGTGTCTGGAAACCTTGGGGAGGAATCAATTTCCTTGCCTTTTCTAACTTCTGCAGGCCTTCACATTCCATGTTCATGGTACCCTCCATCTTCAGTGCCAATAATGGCAGTCAGGTCTTTCTCACATTGCCTCACTGTCCACAGAAAGGAACAGTTCTCGGTTTTTCAGGGCTTGTTTACAGTCTAAAACATTCAGGACCATTAAGAACTTTTGTTTATGTATGGTATAACTCTCAGTATTTATTATATTAAAACATAAAACAATGTTTAAAGTATTTATTAATTGAAAACTAACAATACAAACCCTTTATATGTAGAAAATAATTTTTTTTCATGTGCACATATATTGAAACAGCATGGTGAATCTCATAAACATACACAATTATTATTGTCAATTAAAGATAAAATAAAATAACATAGAAAACACTTGACAACACCAAATGCTAGTGAGGACATGGCATAACAAGAACTCTCATTCGTTGCTAGTAAGAATGCAGAATGGTACTCCCATTTTGGAAGATAGTGGCAGTTTCTTACAAAGCAATAAACACATTCTTACCATACAATTCAGCAATCACTCTCCCTGATGCTAATACGGTTGAACTGAAAACATGTCCTTACAAAAACCTGTGCACAAATGTGCATAGCAGCTTTCTTCGTAATTGCCCCAAACTGGAAGCAAACAAGATGCCCTTCAGTAGATGGATGGATAAACTCAGAAAGGAAGGGAATGGACTATTGCTCCATGCAGCAACATGGGTGAATCTTTTCGAAGCTCTTGTGAATAGAATTATTTTCCTAATTTCTTTCTCAGAATGTTTGTTGGTGTATCCAAAAGCTACTGGTTTTTGTATGTTGAGTTTATATCCTGCTACTTTGTCAAAAGGATTTATTGATCTAAGGGTTTTTCTGATGAGGTCTTTTATGTATATAATCATGTCATCTGCAGATAGGAAAAATTTTACTCCTTTCCCTATTTGTATATCCCCCTTTCTTTATTGTTCTGGCTAAGAATTCAAGCACTATATTGAATAAGAGTAGAAAAAGTGAAGATACCCATGTCTCAATCCTGAGTTTAGAGAAAATACTTTCAGTTTTTCTCATTTAGTACAATGTTGGCTATAGGTTTGTTGTATTATTATGTTGAGGTTTTTGTTTGTTCATTTGTTTGTTTGTTTGAAGCACTGGGGCTTTAACTCATGGTCTCATGGTTGCTAGGCAGGTGAGCCAACTATTTGAACCACACCACCAGCCCTGTTATGTTTTGGGGATTTTCGAGATAGCATCGTGTGAACTATTTGCCTGGACTGGCTTTGAACCTTGATCCTCCTGATTTCTGCCTTCTGAGTAGCTAGGATTACAGGCGTGAGCCATTGGAACTCAGCTGAGGTATGGTCTTCCTATTAGTTTCTTCAGAGATTTTTTTTTTTTTATCATGAGGGAATGCTGAATTTTATCAGTCTTTTTCTGCATCTATTAAGATCATTATGTGATTTTTGTCCTTTATTCTGTTTATATGGTGTATCACATTTACTGATTTTCAGATGTTGAACAATCCTTCCATCTTTAGAATGAAAACAACTTGATCGTGGTGTAAAATCTTTTTTTTTCTTTTATTATTCATATGTGCATACAAGGCTTGGTTCATTTCTCCCCCATGCCCCCACCCCCTCCCTTACCACCCACTCCGCCCCCTCCCTCTCCCCCCCCAATACCCAGCAGAAACTATTTTGCCCTTATCTCTAATTTTGCTGTAGAGAGAGTATAAGCAATAATAGGAAGGAACAAGGGGTTTTGCTGGTTGAGATAAGGATAGCTATACAGGGCATTGACTCACATTGATTTCCTGTGCGTGGGTGTTACCTTCTAGGTTAATTCTTTTTGATCTAACCTTTTCTCTAGTACCTGTTCCCCTTTTCCTATTGGCCTCAGTTGCTTTAAGGTATCTGCTTTAGTTTCTCTGCATTAAGGGCAACAAATGCTAGCTAGTTTTTTAGGTGTCTTACCTATCCTCACCCCTCCCTTGTGTGCTCTCGCTTTTATCATGTGCTCAAAAATAATTTTTATGAAAAGTAATTATATTTTCTAAAAGCAAAAACAGTCACTAAAACCGTCTTAAATTTTTATAAATCTCTTTAATGTATGCCTAATGGAAGATAACTAGATTCCTGTATTTACTTCTGTAGCCAATCCCATGTTATTTTCGTTTAAGTATAGATGAAAATACAGCTTCATACAGATATATAGTTAGAAAGGACAATATTTTAACAATCTTTAAGATAATTCTACTTTGATAACGCAATAAATATTGACAAGTGATAGTATCTTGTTTTATTTAGTTTGTTCACTATATTTTTAACAACTTTTTTGAGGTATAATCCACATCTCATCCAGTTCACACATTTAAAGTGTTCAGTTCTATGGCTCTTAACTATATTCAGAGTTGTGCCATAACCAAGGCAATTAACTTTAAAACAGTTCATCACCAAACTCAAACTTAAGATATTTTTGTCACCACCAGAAGAAACCTTGCACCCCTTAATCATCACCTCCTAGTTCTCCTATCACTAGGTAACCACTAGTATACTTTATTTATTTGCCTATTCTGAAGATTTCATGTAAATGGAACATAGAATATGTGGTCCTTTCATCTAAGACAATGTATTTATTATTCCTCCATGTTTTAGCCCATATCAGTACTTCATTTTTTTTCTATCTTTTTTTAAATTTTATTATTCATATGTGTACACAAGGCTTGGGTCATTTCTCCCCCCTACCCCACCCTCTCCCTTACCACCCACTCTGCCCCCTCCCTCTCCCCGCTACCCCCTCAAACCCAGCAGACACTATTTTGCCCTTATTTCTAATTTTGTTGTAGAGAGAGTATAAGCCATAATAGGAAGGAACAAGGGTTTTTGCTGGTTGAGATATGGAAAGCTATACAGAGAGTTGACTCACAAAATTTCCTATGCATGTGTGTTACCTTCTAGGTTAATTCTTTTTGATCTCACCTTTTCTCTAGATCCTGGTCCCCTTTTCCTAATGGCCTCAGTTGCTTTTAAGGTATCTGCTTTAGTTTCTCTGAGTTAGCTAGCAACAAATGCTAGCTAATTTTTTAGGTGTCTTACCTATCCTCACCCATCCCTTGTGTGCTCTCGCTTTTATCATGTGCTCAAAGTCCAATCCTACTGTTGTGTTTCCCTTGATCTAATGTCCACATATGAGGGAGAACATGTGATTTTTGGTCTTTTGGGCCACGCTAACCTCACTCAGAATGATGTTCTTCAATTCCATCCATTTACCAGCGAATGATAACATTTCGTTCTTCTTCATGGCTGCATAAAATTCCATTGTGTATAAATACCACATTTTCTTAATCCATTCGTCAGTGGTGGGGCATCTTGGCTGTTTCCATAACTTACCTATTGTGAATAGTGCCGCAATAAAAATGGTTGTGCAGGTGCCTCTGGAGTAACCTGTTTCACAGTCTTTTGGGTATATCCCCAAGAGTGGTATTGCTGGATCAAATGGTAGACCAATGTGTAGCTTTTTAAGTAGCCTCCAAATTTTTTTCCAGAGTGCTTGTACTAGTTTACATTCCCACCAAAAGTATAAGAGGGTTCCTTTTTCCCCCCGCATCCTCACCAACGCCTGTTGTTGGTGGTGTTGCTAATGATGGCTATTCTAACAGGTGAGGTGAAATCTTAGTGTGGTTTTAATTTGCATTTCCTTTATTGCTAGAGATGGTGAGCATTTTTTTTTCATTTTTCTTTTATTATTCATATGTGCATACAAGGCTTGGTTCATTTCTCCCCCCTGCCCCCACCCCCTCCCTTACCACCCACTCCACCCCCTCCCGCTCCCCCCCCTCAATACCCAGCAGAAACTATTTTGCCCTTATCTCTAATTTTGCTGTAGAGAGAGTATAAGCAATAATAGGAAGGAACAAGGGGTTTTGCTGGTTGAGATAAGGATAGCTATACAGGGCATTGACTCACATTGATTTCCTGTGCGTGGGTGTTACCTTCTAGGTTAATTCTTTTTGATCTAACCTTTTCTCTAGTACCTGTTCCCCTTTTCCTATTGGCCTCAGTTGCTTTAAGGTATCTGCTTTGGTTTCTCTGCATTAAGGGCAACAAATGCTAGCTAGTTTTTTAGGTGTCTTACCTATCCTCACCCCTCCCTTGTGTGCTCTCGCTTTTATCATGTGCTCATAGTCCAATCCCCTTGTTGTGTTTGCCCTTGATCTAATGTCCACATATGAGGGAGAACATACGATTTTTGGTCTTTTGGGCCAGGCTAACCTCACTCAGAATGATGTTCTCCAATTCCATCCATTTACCAGCGAATGATAACATTTCGTTCTTCTTCATTGGTGAGCATTTTTTCATGTGTTTTTTGGCCATTTGAATTTCTTCTTTTGAGAAAGTTCTGTTTAGTTCACGTGCCCATTTCTTTATTGGTTCATTAGTTTTGGGAGAATTTAGTTTTTTAAGTTCTCTATATATTCTGGTTATCAGTCCTTTGTCTGATGTATAGCTGGCAAATATTTTCTCCCACTCTGTGAGTGTTCTCTTCAGTTTAGAGACCTTTTCTTTTGATGAACAGAAGCTTTTTAGCTTTATGAGGTCCCATTTATCTATGCTATCTCTTAGTTGCTGTGTTGCTGGGGTTTCATTGTGAAAGCTCTTACCTATACCTACTAACTCCAGAGTATTTCCTTCTCTTTCCTATATCAACTTTAGAGTTTGTGGTCTTATATTAAGATCCTTGATCCATTTTGAGTTAATATTGGTATAGGGTGATATACATGGATCTAGTTTCAGTTTTTTGCAGACTGCTAACCAGTTTTCCCAGCAGTTTTTGTTGAAGAGGCTGCTATTTCTCCATCGTATATTTTTAGCTCCTTTGTCAAAGACAAGTTGGTTATAGTTGTGTGGCTTCATATCTGTGTCCTCTATTCTGATCCACTGGTCTTCCTGTTTGTTTTTGTGCCAGTACCATACTGTTTTTATCATTATTGCTTTGTAATATAGTTTGAAGTCAGGTATCGTGATACCTCCAGCATTGTTCTTTTGACTGAGTATTGCCTCGGCTATTCATGGCATCTTGTGTTTCCATATAAATTTCATGCTTGATTTTTCAATCTCTCTAATGAATGTCATTGGAATTTTGATGGGAATTGCATTAAACATGTAGATTACTTTTGGGAGTATAGACGTTTTTACTATGTTGATTCTACCAATCCATGAGCATGGGAAATGTCTTCACTTTCTACAGTCTTCCTCTCAATCTCTTTCTTCAGAAGTGTATAGTTTTCCCTGCAAACTTCTTTCACATCTTTTGTTAGATTTGCACCTAGGTATTTGATTTTTTTTTTGGCTATTGTAAATGGAATTGTTTTCATACATTCTTTTTCAGTTTGTTCATTGTTAGTGTATAGAAATGCTAATGATTTTTCTATGTTGATTTTATATCCTGCTACCTTGCTATAGCTATTGATGATGTCTAGAAGCTTCTGAGTAGAATTTTTTGGGTCTTTAAGGTATAGGATCATGTCGTCTGCAAATGGGGATATTTTGACAGTTTCTTTACCTATTAGTATTCCTTTTATTCCTTATTCTTGCCTATTTGCTCTGGCTAGGAATTCCAGTACTATGTTGAGTAGGAGTGGAGATAGTGGGCATCCTTGTCTGGTTCCTGATTTTAGAGGGAATGGTTTCAGTTTTTCTCCGTTAAGTATAATGCTGGCTGTAGGTTTGTCATATATAGCTTTTATAATGTTGAGGTACTTTCCTTCTATTCCTAGTTTTCTTAGAGCTTTTATCATGAAATGGTGTTGGATCTTATCAAAGGCTTTTTCTGCATGTATTGAGATGATCAGGTGGTTTTTGTCTTTGCTTCTGTTAATGTGGTTTATTACATTTATTGATTTTCATATGTTGAACCACCCCTGCATCCCTGGGATGAAGCCTACTTGGTCGTGGTGAATAATCTTTTTGATGTGTTGTTGAATTCAGTTTGCCATTATTTTGTTGAGGATTTTTGCATCAATGTTCATTAAGGAGGTTGGCCTATAGTTCTCCTTTTTGGAGGTGTCTTTGCCTGGTTTTGGGATAAGTGTAATACTGGCTTCATAAAATGTGTTTGGCAGTTTTCCTTCTCTTTCTATTTCGTGGAACAGTTTAAGGAGGGTTAGTATGAGTTCTTCTTTAAAGGTCTGATAGAATTCAGCAGAGAATCCATCAGGTCCTGGACTTTTTTTTGGGGGGAGACTCTTGATTGCTGCTTCAATTTCATTTTGTGTTACAGATCTATTCAGGTGATTAATGTCCTCTTGTTTTAGTTTTGGATGATCATATGTATCTAGAAATCTGTCCATTTCTTTAAGATTTTCAAATTTATTTGAATATAGGTTCTCAAAGTAGTCTCTGATGATTTCCTGGACTTCCATAGTGTTTGTTGTTATCTCCCCTTTTGCATTCCTGATTCTACTAATTTGGGTTTTTTCTGTCCTCATTTTAGTCAGGTTTGCCGGGGGGTCTATCGATCTTGTCTATTTTTTCAAAGAACCAACTTTTTGTTTCATTAATTCTTTGTATGGTTTTTTTGGTTTCTATTTCGTTGATTTCAGCTCTTATTTTTATTATTTCTCTCCTTCTATTTGTTTTGTGATTTGCTTGTTCTTGTTTTTCTAGGAGTTTGAGATGTATCATTAGGTCATTGATTTGGGATCTTTCAGTCTTTTTAATATATGCACTCATGGCTATAAACTTTCCTCTCAGGACTGCCTTAGCTGTGTCCCATCGGTTCCGGTAGGTTGTGTTTTCATTTTCATTGACTTCCAGGAACTTTTTAATTTCCTCTTTTATTTCATCGATGATCCATTGTTCATTAAGTAATGAGTTATTTAGTTTCCAGCTGTTTGCATGTTTTTTGTCTTTACTTTTGTTCTTAGTTCTACTTTTACTGTATTGTGATCAGATATTGTGCACGGTATAATTTCTGTTTTCTTATATTTGCTGAGACTTGCTTTGTGCCCTAGGATGTGATCTATTTTGGAGAAGGTTCCATGGGCTGCTGAGAAGAATGTATATTTTGTAGAATTTGGATGAAATGTTCTGTAGACATCATCTAGGTCCATTTGATCTATTGCATATTTTAGATCTTGGATTTCTTTATTGGTTTTTTGTTTGAATGACCTATCTATTGATGATAATGGGGTGTTAAAGTCTCCCATAACCACTGTGTTGGCGTTTATATATGCTTTTGTTCTTTCAGGGTATGTTTGATGAAATTGGGTGCGTTGACATTGGGTGCATACAGGTTGATAATTGTTATTTCCTTTTGGTCTATTTCCCCTTTTATTAGTATGGAATGTCCTTCTTTATCTCATTTGATCAATGTAGGTTTGCAGTCCTCTTTTTCAGAGATAAGTATTGCTACTCCTGCCTGTTTTCGGGGGCCATTGGCTTAGTAAATCTTCTTCCATCCTTTCCTTCTAAGTCTTTGCTTATTTCTTTCGGTGAGATGGGTCTCCTGTAAGCAACAGATAGTTGGATCTTCCTTTTTAATATATTTCATCAAGTGGTGCATTGATGGTTGAATTAAGTCCGTTAACATTAAGTGTTAGTACTGATAGGTATGTGGTGATTCCTGCCATTTAGTTGTCTCAGTTGTTTGAAGGTTTGAGTGTGTGTACCTAAGTTGAGCTTACTCTCTACTGTCTTGCTTTTTCTCTTCCTGTGGTTTGGTGCTGCCTGTCTTTTCATGGTTAAGTTGGGTTTCACTTTCTGTGTGCAGAATCCCTTGCAGAATCTTTTGTAGTGGTGGCTTTGTGGTCATATATTGTTTTAGTTTCTGTTTATCATGGAAGATTTTTATTGCTCCATCTATTTTGAATGATAGTTTTGCTGGGTAGAGTATCCTGGGATTGAAGTTATTTTCATTCAGTGCCCGGAAGATCTCACCCCACGCTCTTCTTGTTTTTAATGTTTCTGTTGAGAAGTCTGCCGTGATTTTGATGGGTTTACCTTTGTATGTTACTTGTTTTTTCTCTCTTACAGCCTTCAAAATTCTTTCCTTAGTTTCTGAACTTGTTGTTTTAATGATGATATGTCGTGGGGTAGTTCTGTTTTGATCTGGTCTGTTTGGTGTCCTTGAGGTCTCTTGCATCTGTATGGGAATATCTTTCTCTAGATTTTGGAAATGTTCCGTTACTATTTTGTTGACTATATTACGCATTCCCTTCGCTTGCACCTCTTCTTCTTCAATGCCCATGATTCTCAAGTATGGTCTTTTGATGGAGTCGGTGTGTTCTTGCATTTTCTTTACACAGGTCTTGAGTTGTTAAATAATAGTTCTTTGGTTTTTCCTTAAATACCATTTCATCTTCAAGTTCTGAGATTCTGTCTTCTGTTTGTTCTATTCTCCTGGATTGTCCTTCCGTTTTGTTTTGCAGTTCTGTTTCGTTCTTTTTTCTGAGGTTTTCCATATCCTGGGTGGTTTCCTCTTTAATGTTGTCTCTTTTTGTCCTGAGTTCATTTATCCGTTTATTCATCGTGTTCTCTGTCTCACTTTGGTGTTTATACACTGCTTCTATGGTTTCCTTTATTTGTTCTTTTGCTTTTTCAAATTCTCTATTTTTGTTGTCTTGGAATTTCTTGAGTGTCTCCTGTACATTTTGGTTGACCCTATCCAGTAACATCCCTATAAAATTCTCTTTGAGTACCTGTAGTATGTCTTCTTTTAAATTATTCTTTTGGGCTTCATTGGGTCCTTTGGCATAGTTTATCTTCATTTTGTTGAAGTCTGGATCTGAGTATCTGTTTTCTTCATTCCCCTCTGGTTCCTGTACTAATTTTTTGCTGTGGGGAAACTGGTTTCCCTGTTTTTTCTGTCTTCCCGTCATTGTCTTTGGTGTTGTTACTGTCCCTGTACTGTGTGCAATTAAGTATTTTCTAGCTTGTAATAATAACAATGGCAATATTTAGAATGGAAGGTGAGCTGAGATGGAAAGCAAGAAGTTAAAGAAAGGGGAAAAACATACACAGACAGGAAGGAGAAAACAGAACAAGGTATGAGACAAGAAAGTTTCAAAGGTATAAACAGGGAACGTTAGTGTACTAATCGACAGTAAGCTGAACAGACATTAGAGAGACAGAGAATTGAAAATCAAAAATAAAAAAATAAAGATAAGAATAAAAATAAAAAATAAGTAAATGAAAGAAATATCTATATATAAAAATGAATTAAAATAGAATGAAAAATAGAAAATTAAAAAAAGACACCAAAAAACCTGCAAGTTGAAATACAATGAAGTTTCTGTCTTAATAATTTGGGTGTCCGTCTCAGTCTCCCATCCTGGAGATGGTGCCTCAGATGTTGTTCTGTAGTTGTCTCATCAAAGGGGACACATAAAATAGAACAAAACTGCACACACACACTCACAAAAAACCCCACCAAGTGTCCCAAGTTCAAATGCAATACAGTTTCAGTAAGTTTTTCAGCATGCAGGTGTAATTTGATTCGCTCATCAAAGGTAGGGAGAAAAAGAAAAAAAAAGAGTCTGGAGACAGTTCTGAGAATGGTATCTGTGGCTGTGGCTTGCCTGCCCGCTGCTTTCAGCCTGCTGTTGTTGGTGGCGTTATTTATGCAGATCTCTGGGGTAAGCTTAGCACTCACGTGGCTCCGCATGCTTTGTTTGCTCAGAGGTCTCCTGTGCGGGAGCCTCTTCTACAAACTTTCCCCTTTCCAAGCACACTGGGAAAGGTGACACTGCATCCGCGTTCTCAGGCCTGCATGTTTATTTACAGTTCATATGGGAAGTGGGTCCTCCCCCCTCTCCTGTGGAGTTTTCCTTCCACCGCCACTTTCACCAGCTTTCCTGCTCCTGATTACTGGGCGGTGCTGCTGCTCCTGCCAGCTGCCATGTTTATTTACAGTTCAGTGTGAGAAGTGGGTCTTCCCTCCTCTCCTGTGGAGTTTTCCTCTCTCCTCCCCTCTCACAAGCTTTCCCACTCCTGGTTGCTGGGCGCGCGCCCCCGCTCCCACCAGAGCCTCTCCGGCCAGCCCGGCTTGTTTATTTACAGTCCTGGGAAGTATTCCCTTCCCCCAGTCCTCCGCGCTCAGTGCACCCCACCCTCTTTCCCGCGTGTCTTTATTGTTGTCATTGCTTATTAATCAGTTTCTCTTTTTTTCCCGGGTGGAGGTCAATCTGTCCATGGGGCTATGCTGCTCTGGCCCAGGCTTGTCTGTGGAAGTACCGTGGTACCACGAAGCTCACCTGGTCCTCCTCTTCGCAAGCTGTCTGGGCGCCCTCCTGATTTCTCCATTTAACGTGAGGTGGAGATTCTCTGTGCAGGCTGGAGGTGTGGAGGGGTCAAAGTTATGCCTCCTCTCAGTGATTATGCCTGCAAAGTGTCTCCAGTGTCTCTCCAAGATTTCACTATAGGAGGCTCGCTTTCTTCTTCCTCCCTCTAGCCGCCATCTTGGAATTCCCATAGTATAGTTTGAAGTTGGGTATTGTGATGGCTCCAGAATTGGACTTTTTGCTCAGAATTGCTTTTACTGTTTAAGGTCTTTTATGTTTCCATATGTATTTCAAGATTGATTTTGCTTTTTCATTGGAATTTTGATAGGGATTGCATTGAACATGTAGATTGCTTTTGATAGTATGGTCATTTTCACAATGTTCATTCTGCCATCCATGAGCATTGAAAGTCTTTCCATCTTCTGATGTCTTCTTTGAATTCTCTCTTCAGTGATTTATAATTTTCATTAAAAAGGTCTTTGGTTTCTTTCATTAAATTTATTTCAAGATGCTTTATTGTTTTTGAGACTATTGTAAATGGGATTGTTTCCCTGATTTCTTTCTCAGCCTGTTCGTTGTTTTTATATAGAAAGGGTTCTGATTTCTGTACTTTAATTTTGTATCTTGCTACTTTGCTGAACCTGTTTATGATTTCTAATGGGTTTTTTTTTTTTTTTTTTTTTGGTAGAGTTTTTAGGGTTTTTTTTTTTTTTTTAATTGGGGATTGAACTCAAGGCCTACACCTTGAGCCAGCCACTCTGCCAGGCTTTTTTGTGAAGGGTTGTTTTCTTTTTCTTTTTCTTTTTTTTAAGTTTTATCATTTTTACATTTACTCACATGTGTATACATTGTTTGGGCACCTCCGCCCCCACTTCCCTCTCTATCACTCCTCCCTCCAGCTTGTCGGCAGAGCTTGCTCTACCCTCTTGTTCTCCAATTTTGTTGAAGAGAAAACATAAGAGATCATTAGAAAGACATAGCGTTTTTGCTTGTTTGAGATAAAGATAGCTATACAGAGAGATTCCTAGCATTTCTTCCATGTACATGTGTATTACAACACACACTGGTTCATCTCTACCAGATCTCTTCGCTACTTCCTGGTCACCTTCCCCTTGTGGCCACTATGGGATATTAATATATTCACTCCTCTAGAGTGAGCACATCAACCACATTCAATTTTTAGGTTTCCTTCCATTTCTCTATTTCTCCCATCCACATTCTCCCCTTAGTGTGTGACCCATGTCCAATAATATTACTGCATCTATTTTAAGTCTGTAATCCACATATGAGGGAGAACATGTGATTTTTGGCCTTCTGATCCTGGCTAACTTCGCTTAAGATGATGTTCTCCAGTTCCATCCATTTATTTGCGAATGACAAAATTTCACTGTTCTTTGTGGCTGAATAAAATTCCATTGTGTTTACATACCAAATTTTCTTAATCCATTCATTGGTAGTGGGGCATCTTGGCTGTTTTCACAGCATGGCTATTGTGAATAGTGCTGCAATAAATATGGGTGTGCAGGTGCCTTTGTAATAACCTGAGTCTCATTCCTTTGGGTATATCCCTAGGAGTGGTATTGCTGGATCATATGACAGATGTATGTTTAGCTTTTTTTTGAGAAGCCTCCATATGTTTTCCAAAGTGGTCATTCCCACCAGCAATGTACAAGGGTTTCTTTTTTCCCTGCATGCTTGCCAACATTTGTTTTTGGTGGTCGTCTTGATTATAGCTATTCTAACAGGAGTGAGGTGGATTCTTAGTGTGATTTTGATTTGCATTTCCTTTATGGCCAGGGATGCTGAACAATTTTTCATGTGTTTTTTGGCCACTTGGACTTCTTCCTTTGAAAAGGTTGTATTTCGTTCAGTTGCCCACTTCTTTATTAGTTCATTGATTTTTGATCTCCCATATTCTGGTTATCAGTACTTTGTCTAATGTATAGGTAGCAAACATTTTCTCTCACTCTGTGGATGGTCTCTTCAATTTAGAGACCATTTCTTTTGGTCTCTAAAATAAAAGTGCAGAAGCATTTTAATTTCATGTAGTCTCGTTTGTCCATCCTTTCTCTTAGTTGCTGGGCTGCTGAAGTTCTACTGAGAAAGTCCTTGCCTATACCTATCGTTTCCAGAGTATTCCCTGCTCTGAAAATAAGTAAAAAGCAAAAAGGACTATGGGCATGGCTCAAATGGTAAAGCATGGAGCCATGAGTTCAAACCCCAGTACTTCAAACAAACAAACAAACTTTCATCTTCTTTTGACATTATTGTTTTAAAAGTGTTTTAGTTGTAAGAAGGAACTCTTGTGACCTATTTTAACCTGTAGGGTATATGAGGATTTAGACTTGGCCCAGATTATTAAAATAATTCTATATTTATGACTATTAAAACAGAACTTTATGCTTTCAATATTCGGATTAAATGTAAGTGCGTTTTACTTTGTGATAATCTAAGAAAAAAGTAGATACCTTTACCAAATTTCATATTTAAAATTTTTCTTGCCAAAATTGATACCAGGTATAGTTCAGATCAGTTGAAATTTGCCTCTTTCCGTATAATAATTACTAATTTTATTATTGTGAATAATATTATTCACAATGTTATTCACATTATTATGGCATGGTGCCAAAAGGATAGAATGATTGAAAAAGCTAGTTTCAATCCTGGAACATAGGCAAATTGTATGCTCTCTCTGAGCCTGATTCCTAATCTGAATTTCAGATAGTATTCCTTGTTTCTTATACTTGTAATAGATGAAATTATTTTGATTAAAAATCAAACATTTAGGCTTGACAATTAATAGATAGCCATCAACATTTGTAGTAGTTATTGTTGCTGGAATATGTCTACCATAAATTATAAATTTTAAAACATGTTTATTCCTTCAGTAAGGAAAGTTGTATTCTTAAATATGGTTTGGCAGTTTACAATGGATTATTTCAAAGTTTCCTTTGAATTTTCCATGAGTCTAAACTAAATTGGAACTTGAACACTATGGTGTTATGGAAATAATTCTAAACTAAGAATTAGGGAGGGACGTTGCTCTAAATATGCTTTGCCACTAACAACAGAATCATGGTCAAGTCACTTTACCTCTAGGCCACAGCACTAGTGGATGTAGCCAACTGACTGTACAAAAAGCTGTTCAACTTAACTAGTAATCAGATAAATTTAAATTAAAAGAAAATGGTACATCATTCTTGTTCAAAATTGAGGAACATTTTAAAATTAATATTGATATGTGCTGAAAAGGTCACATTCATACATATCTACTAGTGATAATATCAATAAGTATAAACTTTTTAGAATATATTTCAGTAGTCTGTGTCAATAGTTCTAAATGCTCAAAGTTTTGCCTAAGAATTTTACTTACAGGAAACTGTCCTAAACACTGTGTTCATATATAAAATTATCCTTTGCACTATATTTTATTTTTAATAATAGGAATATATTAAATGTTTTAATACATCATAATAACTAGGTTAAGTAAATTATATATGGAATATTCCTATTATATAAATATAAACATAATTTAACTTATTCAGCAAATATTTATTGAAAATAAAACAATCCATTAAATTTTTACAATAAGAATTTTACATATGTGCCTGTGTGTTTATTTATGGTACTAGAGTTTGAACTCAGAGCCTTGTGCTTACTGTGCAGCTACCAATTGAACCACACTCCCAGTCCTTTGGCTTTGGTTATTTTTGAGATATAGAGTTTTACATTTTTGCCTGGGCTGGCCTGGGCTATGATCCTTGTGTTAATGCTTCCAAGTAACTGGGATGGTACACATACTACCACACCCAGCTCATTTTACTGAGATAGGGTCTTGCTTAGTTTTTTTTTGCCCTTGCTGGCCTCAAACCACAATCCTCTTGATCTCTACCTCCCAAATAACTGAGATTACAGATGTGAGTCAACACACCTAGTCAGAATTTTTATAATTTTAGTAAATTGTACTGTATATTTGAGATTTACCATATGATGTTGCAGTACACATATAAGTAGTGAAATGATTACTGCAGTGAAAATTAATATTTCTTGTATGTCAGCTTGTTACCCTCTGTGTGTATGACAACAAGAGGAAGTAAAAAATCTGCTTATTTGACAGAAATCCCAAATATAATGCAATTTTATTAACCATAGTCCTCATGTTGTATTGTATTGTATGACACATCCTCCATTAAGTACTTTATCTTCACTAAGGACGAAACCACGTTTTCGGCAATTTTGTATTGGACCTCTTGGTTCAAACTCTTTCTCGGTACTATACCAGTATGCTTTAAAAAACAAACCAAAAAAAGACAATGATTTGCTTCTCGCCATGATAGGTAAATGAGACCAGACATACTTTCCTAGATAAAACATATGAAAAACAGCTTTGAGGCATTAGATAACAGGCAATTAAAAACATTGATCCCTAAGCAAGCTATCAAATGAGGTAAACCTTACAGTGGCTCTAACTGGCTTCCTGAATGGTTTCTAGGCCTCAGTACAGAATGAAGGGACCATAAGAGGACCCAGTCGTCTCCTTGAATTGAGGAATATTACAGGCAGAGAAGCAGTGAGGAATCTTCAACTGAGTACTGACCAGTCCTTGACTGTGAGGACACTAACTAAGGTTGGGTAGGGTAAGGCTGGGAAAAGAAGCAGGCTGAATTGTCCATGGAGCCCTCAAACACAAGGAAAAATTATCAGAAATGCAAGCCAGAAGACTATAGAGCAGCATCTTTACAGAAATTCAAAGCATGTCAACCTTGAATTCTGTATCTAGACAAATATCTTTTAAGAAAATAAGGCAAAATAACTCTTTTTTCCAGATATACAAAAGCTAAAAGAATTCCTTACCCATAGACTTTCACTTTGAGGATTTTTAAGGGGGATCCTTAGACAGAAAAAATGATACCAAACAGAAATCTGCCTCTATACAAAAGAATGGAGAACACTGGTACTGATGGTAACTGTAAAGAACTTTTTTTCTGCACTTTTAAAATTTCTTTAAAAGATAATTGACTATTCAAAGCTAAAATAACTACAATGTATTTTTAGGATTGATAGCAGGTATGGAAGTAGAATGTATACAATAGTACAAAAAAACTGAGAGGAAGAATTGTAGTATACTGTTTTAAGATTCTTAGAGTACATACAAAATGGTATACTGTTAGTTGGAGGAAGATTATAAGTCAATTTTTTAAAAATAATTTCAATACTTGAATGCACTAGAAAGCTACTGAAAAGCTTTAGGTGAATTTTGGAGTTAATAAATTACATCTCTTCTATACATCAAAAGTAATTCCTCACATATTTGTTCCCTTTGTTTTAAACCTAAAAATGAAGAGTGTTTTATGAGATATATACAAATAATATTGCTTTGGAATAGTAAAACCTAGTATTATTTTAACACATAACTTGTTTTTCATAGAGTTGGATATAACTCCTAAAGGAACAAGAGGACAGTATAAGCCTATACTTAAACATCCATTACACTGAAAGATTTATAAACAACTGTCTACCCTAATTTCTGCTAAGCTTTGTTGTTTTAAGAAGGCAGAGTGAATAAATAATGCCAGTCCCCACTGAGGCATAATTGTTAAACATAAGAAATGTGTAATCCATCCCTCTCCACTATTCTTCTTGCTGGCTGTGAACCTCATACCGGATCTTGGCAGCTGACCAGTATCTGTGCACTCTTGTATTGCATGCTTTTGTCTGATATTCCATTTCCCACAAAGTATTCTATCTTGTTAAATCATACTTTGATTTCCAGTGTGATCAACACTAACAAGAGCATCATAACTCTGTGTAGACCTGCACTTTGCTATCTCTGACCATGGTCCAACTAGCTGGAAAGGAACAGAGGAGAGGGAGGAATGATGTATCTTTTTCCTTGTGACATCTTGATAATTCTCGTAGCAGATTTCTAATGGTGACAAAATTTCTAATTTTGTTGAAGAGAGAGTATAAGCTATAATAGGAAGGAACAAGTGTTTCTGCTAATTGAGATAAGGATAGCTATACAGGGAGTTGACTCACATTGGTTTCCTGTGCATGTGTGTTACCTTCTAAGTTAATTCTTCTTGAACTAACCTTTTCTCTAGTTCCTGGTCCCCTTCTCCTATTGGCCTCAGTTGCATTAAAGTATCTGCTATAGTTTCTCTGTGTAGAGGGCAACAAATGCTACCTAGTTTTTTGGGTGTCTTACCTATCCTCATATCTCCCTTGTGTGTTCTCGCTTTATCATGTGCTCAAAGTCCAATCCCATTGTTGTGTTTGCCCTTGATCTAATGTCCACATATGAGGGAGAACATACGATTTTTGATCTTTTGGGCCAGGCTAACCTCACTCAGAATGATGTTCTCCAATTCCATCCATTTACCAGCAAATGATAACATTTTGTTCTTCTTCATGGCTGCATAAAATTCCATTGTGTATAGATACCACATTTTCTTAATCCACTCGTCAGTAGTGGGGCATCTTGGCTGTTTCCATAATTTGGCTATTATGAATAGTGCCGCAATAAACATGGGTGTGCAGGTGCCTCTGGAGTAACCTGTGTCACAGTCTTTTGGGTATATCCCCAAGAGTGGTCAAATACAACCTCTTGTGTCTTAACTTTCTTTGCTCTGTTTTCCTTGATATGTTGGTTTTATCCTTAGATTCCTTTGCTCCTAGTAGCACTGTGGCTACAATAGTTCCTGGCCATATATCTACATTTTATGGTGTCTAGAGTTGTTTTCCAAAGCTGTCTTATAGGGATGAAGAAATAACTTCCCAAGAAATCCTGAGAAAACCTCTTACAGAATTATATTAGGGCAGATTTTATCTCATGCCCACTCCTGACCCAAGCCCGATGATTGAGTGTGTGCTGATTCTGACTAGTTTAGGCTCATTGAATCAGTTACAGGAAGGGAAGATTACCCTTAGACCTGTTCCGCTGTGCATCCTGGGTGTGGAGTTAACTTTCCCAAAGACACATTTCTAGGATATGAGGGTGTTGTGAAAAATGAGATTTATCTCAGGATAGGGGAAAGCAGAGTGTATGGTGAGCAGGTAGTCAGTAATGTCTTCTTCCGTTGTTTTGCTTTGTCTTAGTTTTACTTTTAGGATCAGTATATGCTAATTAACGGAGTGTAAATATTGGTAGACAAGAGTCTACTGTAGCTTAGGCCACATTTCTTAACTCCTCCTGTAAGCTTCCTTTGCCCTATAGAAGTTTTGCAAGGATTAAAAATAATGTGTGTAAGGGATTTAGCTTATAGGAAGCACTCAATAATAGTTGATTTTTTGCTTTTTAAATTATAAACAATTAATGAAATAAAAGCAACCTTTCTTTCCCCTCTGAGAACCATGCCACCCTTGAGTAGTTATTAAAATAGTGCACAAGAAAACATTTATTAGAGAATCTAAGTATAAATATACATATACTTACCCCATAAAGTTCTTTCAACTGCATGTTTGAAAATTTTCATGTTGACATGTTGGAGAAAAATGGGTTTATAAAAATGATAGTGTTACAATAAAAACCACTGAGGATGACTCAAAAGAAGTGGAAGCCAAAATTATTCTCAAGACAGCAGTAAGTTTAACACAAATGACATTTCAGGTGAATTGCTGGAATCACACTGTATTCTATGTCTCCAATGTTCCATTTCTTCATGCTGTCCTTTGAGCATGCCTACTGTGAATGCTGCCACTAGACTTTTGCAAGGACTCTTTCCCAGCAGCTTCGCAAGTCTTTATGCAAACGTCTCCTTACAAATGAGGCTTTCCATGGCTACCCAACTTAAAATTGCAACCCTTCTTCCAAATTCCTGATCTCCTTTTCCCTGCTCTTCTCTTTCATGCCTCATTACTATATCATAGAATCTACTTATTTATTACTTTTCCCCACCTTCTCAGAAGATAGGCTCCATACTGAAAGGGTTTTTGTTTTGTTTTTTTCACTGTTATATTCTCAGTACCTTAAATTAGTGGGTGCACTAATAGGAACTCAGGACCAGTTTGCTAAATGAATAAGTTAGCAAACTGTATTTAATGAATACTTATAGGTGAATAATTTACAGTTTTATCAAGAGGGCAATACTATGCTGATTCTCACAGAAATTGACCCCATGTGATGAAACTACAGATAGAAGTGGGAGATACTTACAGCAGAGGGTGTGGTATGCTCTGTATATCTGTATTTAAGGTAGAGAAACTAAAGCTTCACTGGCATTTTATTTTAGCTTGCCAGCATTTCTCATATGAATTCCCTCAACTTTTTAAAAATTAGATACTCTCCATGTGAAGAGGCAGTGCTACTCACCGACATCAGTAGGACAGGCAGTTGTTCTTTTATAGTAATAATGTGAATAGATAGGGGCATTTATTTTCAAGAATGCTAATCAATTAGAGGTATAGGTTACATCTATGAAACAGTTTATTTCTATGTCAAGCTAATTTAACTGACCACATATCAAATAAACTAACTTGTCTTGACTATCCATGATGTAGGCATATATAATATAGAAATTAGAAAATGTTGGTGGTAGACTATGTCTGATAGTTGGTGCTGGTGTAGATTTGATTTTTTTCTAGTGCTCTTGTGAGCCCATTTCTTTTGGATTAAAGCATGATTTTTCCTTTAATATAGTAAGAACGTTTTTCCCTATAAAATAATTCATTCCTTGGAACAGAAACAGCATTAGGTCTTTGTAAATTAGGTAGTTTTTAGCACTGAATTGTTTAGTTTGTAAAAATATTTTATTTACTCTGAGCTTGTGGCCTGATGATGTTTAGAAGAATGTCAAAATATAACTCATAGAAGTTGCCAATAAAAACCATAGCTGGAAGAGGTGAATAATGGTTGCATCATTTTCCTGGTTGGTGTAACCAGGCCTGAAAATCCATCATTGCCATTTGTAAAATATGTTCCTAAGAATAAAGTCAACTGTATTCTGTGCGCTACATTATGTATCAAAATAAAATATCTGCCAGCACCTTGAGTCACTGTCTCACTATCTTTACATTGCTAAGTAAGTTCATTTCAACATTGCACCTTATTGCCAAAAATAGCAGTGATATTTTCCCCACTTTTAATGACCATTTTTGTTTCTTTGAAAACCTTGAGCATACCAAGTTTGTCATTGTGATTTTACTTTGATATCAAGTATATTCTTATTAACAGACAAGTTCTTGTAAAGTGTTTTAAAGCATCAATTCCCAAATATACTTTCTTAAAGTCTAAAAACCAATACAGCATGAAAAAATAAGCACATTTGGGAAAAATGAGAAAAGTTTTGAATGGCTTGCAATAATCAGGAAAATGCTACAGATTTCTAGACTATGAAAAATAGTTTAGGATTCCAAGTACATTAGTGTGTGTTTAATTCTTGATCTAGTGCAGGGTACTTCTAGACATAGTGAATGTACAATTTCTTGATTCCTATTATGAATGAAGGATACTCCAGTAACTGGTCAAATACCTTTGTTTACAGTATTCCTTTAACTATGTTAGAAGGAAGAGAGGTACTAACAGCAGATGGAAACATAGAAATAACTCCAGTTCTTTGGAGAATATATGGCAGGGCAGAGTGAGGAATGAACAGACAGAATTGAAAGTTGTGGGCATCTGAAAGATTGGGACATTGGTTGGGACTTCAGAGGCAGATGGTAAAAGGGAGCAGAGTATTTCCTGTTTTTTTCTCAGCCCTTAGATAAGGAGCCTCTCTTTCAAAAGAAGGGAGATACCCTACTCTTCAAAAGGATGGCATTGTACCAGATTAACTGAGGAAATGTTCGCATAGGCACACCCGCAGAATAAAATACTGGCCCTTGCCCAATATGAATTCAGTAACCCGAATGCAGCAAATGCAAACTGTTTTATCCATAGTAGTTCTTCAACTTCAACCACACTTTGTACTTATTAAGTAAAGAATAAAAAGTACAGAGGGAGATGGAGACAAGTAAAGACTAACGCTTTTATTCTTTTTGTCAGTTGGAGACCATGTTCAAAAACCTCTTATCAATGACCCAGTGAAGAAATAGGCAAAAGAACTGCACAGAGCTTTTTCAGGGGAAGAAGTCTAAATGGCTAAAAAAACACATGAAGAAATGCTCAGCATCACTGGCCATAAAGGAAATGCAAATCAAAATAACATTAAGATTTCACCTCATTCCTGTAAGAATGGCTACTGCCATCAAGAACACAAAGAACAAATGTTGGTGAGGATGTGGGGGGAAAAGGAACACTCATACACTGTTGGTGGGAATGTAAATTAGTACAACCACTATGGAAAACAGTGCGGGTGCTCCTCAAAAATCTAAATATAGATGTGCCATATGATCCAGCAATTCCACTTCCAGGGATATACCCAAAGGAATGTAAGCAGGTTACAACAAAGGCACCTGCATACCCATGTTTATTGCAGCAGTATTCACACATAGCTAAGCTTTAGAAACAGCCAAGATGCCCCATTACTGATGAATGGATCAAGAAAATGTGGTATTTATGTGCAATGGAATTTTATTTAGCCACAAAGAAGAATGAATTTTGTTGCTTGTAGATAGATAGATGGAACTGGAGAATATGATCTTAAATGAAGTTAGCCAGGCACAGAAGGCCAACAGTCACTTGTTTTCACTTATATGTGGAATATAGACCTAATACAAATAGAGCAATTCTCTGAAAAATAGGTCCTGCTAAGGGTGGTCACATACCAGAGCAGAAAGGTAAAAGAAGGAAGTTAAGAAACTGAATATGGTTGATGTACTCTCTATACAAGAATTAATACAGAATTTTTAAACTTGTTGAAACCACCATAAGGGGACTAAGGTAGAAAGAAGAAAAATAGAGGAAATGAGCCAAATTAGGCTATAATGCATATAAATATCAAAGTGCCACAAGGAGTTCCCTGTGTATCTGTCTTAAACAACCAAAAATGTCATTTTCTTCTTTTCTTGTACAAAATCATAGAACAGGAAGATGAAACAGGTCCTTGTTGGGGAGGGGGGAGGAGGTGGGAGTTGGTGAAGAAAGGTGAATATGGTACAAGTACTATATACACATGTGTAAATGGAAAAATATCTGTTGAAACTATTCCAGGAATAGTTCCAGGGAGGGGAGGATAAAGGAGAATGGTGCATTCAAGTATGATATAATTTAGCCCTGAATGCCTCATTTTCTTTAAGGCCCTGGAAAATACCGGGGGCGAAGGGGTGGGGTTGGTAAGAAAAAAAGCATTGAAAATATCAACAGATCCTCATACTTTGAATATGTTAGGAAAAATGCCACACAAAGAAAACTCATGTCCAAGGGCAGGGTTTAATGGCAGGTACGAGGTAGTGCAGGAAGAGGAAAGAAAAAAGGGAAGGGATTCGGGCCAGGCATGGCCTTTTATAGAAGAGGGAGGGTAAGGGGTTGGCGCATATGCTGGGGTCCCTGATGGAGGTGGAGCTTGAGTGGAGCTTGTTTTTGGGAGCTCAGGAAACCTTGTTAGGGGGATGGGCTATTTACTGGGAACAGCTCCATTTTCCATGAAGTGCTGCTGATTTATAAAATGGTGGCATTATTGTTCTATCAGAATAGATTCAGCAAGGTTGACAAACTCTTTGCTAAACTGGTCAAAAAAAGATGACTACTAAAATCTGGAATAAAAGAGTAGACATTAATACCAACTTCACAGAAATAAAAAAATTAGAAGTCATTCCACATACAAAAGTTAAAAATGAATGAAAACCTAACTTAAACTACAAATTTCTCTCTCTCTCTCTCTCTCTCTCTCTCTCTCTCTCTCTCTCTCTCTCTCTCTCCTCTCCCTCTCCCTCTCTCTCTCTCTCTCTCTCTCTCTCTCTCTCTTTCTCTCTGTCTCTTCTCCCCCCTTCCCTTTGACCCTTTTCCCCATCTACTTCTTTCCCTCTGTTATTTGCTAGGCTATTTCTCTACCACTTGAACCATGCCCCCCAGCCCTTTTTTGCTCTAGTTATTTTTCTTTATTATTATTATTATTCATTTATTCACATGTGCATACATTGTTTGGGTCATTCTTTCCCCTACTCCCCACCCCCTCCCTCTCCTCCCATTCCCCCTCGCTTCCAGGCAGAACCTGTTCTGCCCTTAGGCTCTAATTTTGTTGAAGAGAAAACATAAGCAATAGTAAGAAAGACAAAGCATTTTTGCTAGTTGAGATAAGAATAGATATACAGACAGATTCCTAGCATTGCAAAAAGGTCAGTTTGAGATGAATCTTCTTGGGATGTAACACATTTGTACATGGAAGCAATGCTAGGAATCTCTAGTTATTTTTCAAATAGAGTCTTGTGTTCTTCTCTGGGATTGGCCTTGGACTGTGATCCTCCTGCCTATACCTCCCACCTTGTTGGGATCACAGGGGTACACTACTATGCCCAGTTTATTTGTTGAGGTAGGGTCTTGATAACTTTTTGCCCAGGCATTCCTTCCAGAACTCCTGGGAGTAGCTAGGAGTGCAGGTATTAGCCACTGTACCCTGTTCCAAAATTCTTAAAACATAAAAGGAAAATTTTTGTTACCTTAGATTAGACAATAATTTCTTAGATATGACACCAAAAGCACTAATCAGTAACATTCATCAGTATTAAGAGAGTGAAACACAACTCACAGAATGGGTGATAATATTTAGAAGTCACATATCTGATAAGGGATATAAAGAATCCTTACATCTCAATAGTAAAAACAAGGCCAGTTTAGAAAGTGGTTAAGAATCTGAATAGGCATTTCTTCAAAGATTATATAAAATTTATAGATAAATGCATAGAAAAAGCTCAATGTAATTAGCAGTCAGAGAAATACAAGTGAGATACCACTTCACATCTACTAAGATGGCTGTGGTCATAAATACCCAATAGCAAGTGTAAATCAGGAGGTAGAAACACTGGAACCTTTATACCAGAGAAATGAGAGAATGTAAAATGGTACAGCTATGTTAGAAATTAGTCTGACAGTTCCTCAGAAGATTAAACATGCAGTTTCTATATAACCCAGCAATTCTTCTTCCAAATATATAGCCAGGACAAGGGAAACCTGTCCACACAATTACTTAGTATGTGAATATTTATATCCGCATCTTTCATAATAGCTAAAAAGGGAAAGCAACCCATGCTCATCCACCAATTGAGTGAATAAATTTTAAAAATGTAACATTCATGAAACAATTACATGATCATAAATAAAGGAATAAAGTACGTGTTGCAGCATGGATGAATCTTGCAAACATTGTACAAATAGGAAGAAAGCTAATGACTAAAGACCACACATTATATGATTCCATTTATATGAATTGTCTAGACTAGGCAAATCCACAGAGACAAAAGTAGTTCTGGTTACATAGGTTTCACAGGCAGTGGGGGAAGTGAGATAGCAGGTGAAGTGACTGCTAATGGCCATAGGATTTCTTTTGAGAGTGTTATAGACAGATGTTCTAAAATTAATTATGGTGTGTGCCACAACTCTGAATATGCTAAAAACTAGCTACACACTTGTATACTTTATGTAGATGAATTATATATTATGTGAATTGTTATCTCAAAACATGTATTATATGAAGAATGACAGGTATGCAAAGAAGCAGGAACTCTTGTACATTTTTGATGGGAATATAAATTAGCACAGAAAATGGTATTGAAGTTCCTTAAAACACTAACTAGAACTACCATGTGATCTAGTAATCCCTCTACTGTCCTAAAAACTAAAATCAGTAAGTTAAAGAGCTGTCTGTACTCTTGTGTTCACTGCAGCATTATTCACAGTGGCAAAGGTATGGAATCAGCTTAAGTATCATCAGTGGATGAACTGATAAAGAAAATATGTATTATTTATAATGGAATATTATTAAGCCTTAAACAGAAGGGTCCTGTCTTTTGTGACACATGGATGAATCTGGAAAACATTACACTAACTGAAATAAGCCAGGAAAGAAAGACTAATACTGCATGATCTCACTTACATGTGAAATCTAAAGAAGTTGAACTCATAGAAGTAGATGGTTACCAGACTGAGAGTGAAGAAGAAAGGGGGAGTTGTTGATCAAAGGGTACAGAGTTTCAGATGGTCAAGAGAAATGAGTTTTGAGATGTGTTGTAAGGCAGGATGATTATAGTCAATAATAATGTATATTTGAAAATAACCAAGAGAGTAAATTTCAAATATCTCATTACAAAAAATTATAGATAAGCAAGGTAATGACTATATTAATTAGCTTAGATTTAATCACTCCACATTGTGTACATACATGAAAAAAATCACACTGTAATCCCAGCTACTCTGGAAGCAGAGATCAGGAAAATCAGGTTTTTAGGCCAGCTGAGGTAAAACATTAGTGTGACCCCCATTTCAGTCCATAAACCAGGTATGGCAGTGCATGCCAGTGATCCCAGCTACACAGGAAGTGTAATGAATAAATAGGATCACAGTCTGAGACCCTACCTGAAAAAATAAGTAAAGCAAAAAAGGGCCAGAGTATGGGTCAAGTTGTAGAGTGCTGAGGCCCTGAGTTTAAACCAGTACTGCCAATAAATAAATACTATCACACTGTGTCCCATATATGTATGATTATGATTATTTAAAAATAAAAAATTATATGTTAAGGGTGGTTGACCAGTAGCATAAGCTTTGTTTTCCTCAAATCCCATGCACATACAGCATGACCTAATCATCCTGTGGCAAACTTGCTTTATATGTTTTACATTTCATGCATTTCCTTTCACCTCCCAACCCCTCAACCACTATCTCATTGCTCTGTAAGATTTTCTTTGAAGAAAGGATACTGTGGCAAAAAAAAAAAAAAAAAAATGTGGGGGGCTGAAAATTTCTGGAAACAATGATCTGTAGAACCTCTTCCAGCTCTAACAAGCCATGATTCCAATGCATTGAACTGAGAATTTGAGTTTGGCCTCTATTACTCCACTTTATCTCCATGTCAACAAAAGGAAAGCTGTGAACAAAGACAGTTTTTCAGGTATGACTTGTGGAAACCATGGAACTCAGCCAGGTCTTTAGCTCCCTAGTGCAGTACTCTTAACTCCAAGCCCTACTTCCTGTTTTTGAATACAGTGATTTTTTAAAAGAGACACCTGGTCCTAGCACCTTGCAAATGGATTTTTTTTCTTTCAGCATTTCAAAATACATTCATATAGAGGTGAAGGCTTTCTTTGGGAAGCCATCTGTTTGAAATCTGTAGCAGTCAAGAAGTTCCCTAACTCCCTTGGATATTCATAATGGTATCTTTTGCTTCACTGTCTACCCTCTTTCCTTTTCCTTGTTTTTGCAGTTGTTTATTTACAAAGCATTTACTTTACTTATGGAGCATCTGTGGCCAACAGTATATGTGTAGTAGGGAACAAAATTACTTAACCCCTATAATTAATTTTCTGGCCATCTAGTAGACATATTTTGACAACAACCAATAGTGTAAAGTTTTTTTGAGTTGTGATAAAAACTATAAAATAAAAAAATAAGGTCTGAGAGATAGACTATGTAGGTTGTGATTTTTAAAAGAATTCTAGAGTCATTGCAAACATTCACATCTCAACTTCACTATGTACAAGCTGTTTGATTTTGAGCAAGTTACATTCCTGGGCTTTGGTTTCTTTAATTAAAAATGGGAAAATATCAGTATGTACTTTATAGACTTATTCTGAGTACCAAATGAGTTGATGTGTGTGATACACGTAGAGAAGTGCCTGGTGCATATTAAGTATCTAGTGAGTGCTATCTATGCATTGATATTCCTTAGAGAATATCAGGAAGTAAATTAGGTTATCACTGTTATCATCTTAATCGTAATCATCATTGCCATCGATGGATACCTATAGTGCATGCATGCTTGTGCACAGGTTTTACAAAAATGGATGTGGCATGTTCTTGCAGTCAAGAAGCCTGTGATCTAGTTAAGAGAGAAAGTATAAGTATTAAAACAAAATTGCAATAGAAAGGTAGCAAATATGAGATGCCAGATAAGTAATAGAGATAGTGTATCCTACAGAATTGTGGGAACAGAGAACAGTTACTGTGGGCTAATCAAAAGAAAGTGTCACAGAAGAAAAAAACCTTTCAGAGGGAGGGAATCCAGGCTGGGAGGACAAGATAAATGACAATGCAGAGGTAAGGTGAGTGTGAAATTCCAATATGGAGAATTTGAATAGAGAAATAGTGAGGGGTAGGTTACAAGAAGAGGTCCCAAAATACTGACTAAATTATTTGGACGCAGGAGTCTGAACTGGAGTAATCAAATGTGAGTTCTTTCATTCGTCTAAGACCTGCATCCTCGTAGCTTGGCTTATTTCAGATTCCATAACTGTCATTTCTAACTGGCAATGCTACTTGTGATCTCCAGTGCTCACATTCCTCTCTGCACATTTTTATTCCATTTTCCTTAAGCGATGTTTTGTCATTGTTTTGCCTAGAAAGTTCTTAGAGTTCTTCATTGTACATAACAGTGTTTCTCAAGCATTAGTGTGCAAAAGAGTTACCAGGAGCTTGTTCTAAGTGCACATGGCTGGATCTCATCTTCAGTCAAGATGCCTCCAGTAGGGAACTGAGAAACTCTGTTTCAGTCAGTGCCCTCAGTAATGCTGATTGAAGAGCACTAGAGGACCTGTTTTGAGGAAGACTGGTATAAAACAGAGTTCAAGCTCTTAAACTGCCACCTGGATTCTTGCTTCATCCTGCCTTCCCAATTTCATCTTCTATTATTTCATTAATACACTCTTTGAACCACTTGGGACATTTTATGCTCCTTATACTTCTGCTCTAAAATGCTTTTTTCCCTATAGATTCTCATTTTTTATTTTTTCATTTTTATTTGGGCATTTGTTGTACATGGGGAATTGATTGTGACAATTCTGAATAGCCTTACATTGTACATTGGTTAGATCAGCCCTGCCATCTCCCCCCTACCCGAGCCCTCCCCAACCCACTTAAAGTAATTCCAAGAAATTTCATCATTTGATTTTGTATATGTATATGAAGCCCATCAGCCATATTCCCTCACCTTCATCTCTTCCATTCATCTTCCCCATTTCCACAAGTGCCACCCCACAGACACACTGTACCTATGTTACAGTCCTGTTTTTTTTTTCTTTATTGTTTATGTGGTGCCCTCAGCCTATGTGTTCTTATTGCTGTTCAATAAGTCCAAATCCTACCTTCTTTCAGTCGTGGTTCCCACATATTCAGAAAGCATCTTTAGTAAATGAAAATGTCTGTAACCTAGAAGGCAGCTCTGAGTTTAATTGTTGTGTCTATCTATACCCTAATCCAAGGACCTAATGAGTACTTTGTGAATTATTCCATTCATTTGTTCATAACTCATTCGTTACATATTTGTTGAGTACCTACTCTCTACCAAGTACTGTTCTGGGTTCTGGTGATAAAGTAGGGGTAAAAAAAAAAAAAGCCACAAATTTTCTGATTTCCTGGACCCATTCTCATGAGGCAAATGTTTATCCGTAAACATTGAAAGTGTATTGAGAAGAGTAACCTGATAGTGCTACATAGCATGTATTATAATAGAGAAAGGACAGTGAAAGAAATTAATAAGAGCCAGGCATGGTGGCACATAACTGTAATCCCAGCACTTGGAAGAAACAGAGGGAGAGAGGGAGGGAAGAAGGAAATCTTATAAAAGGCCAAGCCACTTTCCTTTTTTCTTCTACAGAATTTCTTCCAGAGAAGTAGTTTTATGTCTCATTCGGTTGATTTTTCTGGAGATCATGGTGTATCTGCATGTCTTAGCCCCATTTCTCCAATCTAGAATTTGCTAAGCATGAGGCTTCAATTCAGTCCTAGAGAACTATCTCTAGTGCAGCTCTTCCTTTGAATGCTTCTCTGATTAGTAGGAACTAGGAAGACAGCAGAGTTATAGTAGAGAGTCTTTTAAAATTGGGCGCAATAGTGAGAATCATTTCCCTTATGTAAAGATCACTGTGGTCATTTAAAATTCTTAGCAAAGCATGCACAGTTTGGAAAAACAGTAAAAGCATTGGAATAATACATAGATCAGAAAATCTGCTTGCAGAAGTCTAGAGAATCATCATTTGCCATTCTTGTAGCTATTCAGACAAAACACACCCCCCCCAAAACCTCATATCATTACTGACTTCTGTCTTTCATAATATTCAACATCCAGTCAGAGAATATGAGGGGGAAGGGTTATTTAATTTTTACTACCTGATTTGCCCCTAGAATGAAGGCAACAGCTATGTTTGTGCCATATTCCCAGCAAGTGACTATATAGTAGATGCTCAGTAATGATTTGTTGAATGAATGAGTAATGTGAAATGAAATTTCTTTCCACATTTTGTTAATGAATTTTGACATTGGTGCTGTTAGCAAGAAGCCCAGCAAATATTTTATCCCAATAAGATTATTATAGGTACAGTTCAACAGCTCAATATTATTTGGTAACATTAACCAAATAATATGACTTTAAAATAATATAATTTTAAAAATAGAAGCTGTGTATTCTTAACTGGTTTAGAGAAATATCAGTAAAGTTTAAAGCCTTAGAACACTCTCTTCAACAGTGTTAATTTGGTCATACTGTTGTGAATGTGATCTAAAATTTATTCTGATACGGTCTGCTAGTAATCATACACTAGGTATGATTAAAATTTATTTCTTAATTCATAGGGTTTTAAATTTTTCTCTAAGAATGGTAACTCTTAATTCTTCTGCATTAGTCATTCAAGAAGAAAAATAAATGAGCAAATATTTTATTTGAGGCATAGTAAGGCTGTACAAAAGGGATAATATTAACAGTAGCCACAAATAAACTCTTTCTTAAGGAGAACTTGAATTACTCTACCTCTTAAAAAATAAAAACTGAGCTTCTCCTAGACAGTTTTATGAAAAACTTTTTAACTGTTTATAAAAGTCTCAGTGAGAAGTAACTTGTAGAATTCCAAGTCCTGGAGCATAGACAGCTGAAGTATTTGTCAAAAGTACAGCAGAAGGTCCTTTAATATTCTGCCCTCTGTTCCACCAGGAGCAAGGATTTTACTTCTGAGACACTTTCCTAGCTCCTGGGTATTGAGATTTGTTAATATTTATAGTACACTTGAGATCTGTGACTGAAAGTGCTTAGGAATAATTCATAGTTTTTTGAGAAAGTCTTCTCAGGAATTTCCAGACTTGTTTACTACTTCTGTGTTTCTAAGATGATAGTTAATATTTGGGAGAAGGAAATCAGTATTTTCTAACCTTCAGATTCTTTCTCAAGCAGCCCATATGACCAAAAATATCCAAAGGTAATACATGTTGAATTACCTTATAAGTATATAGAACGTTGCTTTCTTAAACCAGCAGGAGTTCCTGGGAGGTATCAAAATACAAAAATTTACTGCTGATACAGAGCTAGCTGAGCAGAGCTGTCATTAGGATTTTTTGAGAGTTGCTACAATCACAGCATTTGTGTGAAACATTATTTAGTATAGTGATGCTTTTCATGGAGTAACAGAAAAACAGTTTTTCTAATGGAAGAGTTGGCTGCAGGGCATAAACAAGTGTTTCTAACATTTTGATTACTTTGCATCTCAAGTCCTTTGCGTTACTACTTTTTAAGGTATTGATAATATATAACCAAGAAAGAATATGTGGCTTTAGTTCAGCTTAGATTTGATCTGCCATCATGAAGTTAAAGGGTAGCCAATAAAGTTTGCAAATGACCATCTGCTCTGTAATGTCGTAATGGATTTCAGGAAGATCAGGATGATAATAGCACTGAAATGCTGGGCTTCTTTGAAGGTAATCTAGAGTTAACTGAGCCACGTTTGTTCAGTAAACTGTGCAGTTAACACAGTCAGTGTTAATCTGAAAATCAGGTCAGTGTTCTTATTAAATAACTGGTCTATTAAGCAGTGAAAAACAGCTACTAGATAAAATTAATTATAATATGACTTAACCGTTTTCAGCATTTTTTTCAGCTCACTGAATATTGGGGAAAATTAGTTTTAAAACTGTGCCCTTTTTTGAGGATATGGGCTTGCAGTTTGAACTCAGGGCTTCATGCTTGCAAAGCAGGGGCTCTACTGTTGAACCACACCTCCAGCCCATTTCACTCTGGTTATTTTGGAGATGGGGTCGGGTGAACTATTTCCCTGGGCTGGCCTTGAATCTTGGTCTTTCTTATCTCAGCCTCCCAAGTATCTAGGATTACAGGCAAACGTATTCTCTTTTCTCGCTTCATTTCCATAAACCATGTATTTTCCTTGAAGGAGTATATGTGATTTATTAATTTGTATGTACTTATTGATAGACATTTGTCTGCATTCGATTGTAGTTTTCTTACCAGAAAATTAACTCCATAGCTGGAAGGCAGAAGCCCACTAAAACAGTTAATAATCAGTCTCCTACATTGTTGCAGAAGCAAACTTCTCTGTGGTTCTTAAAGAGAATGCATAGGCTTTGTAAACTTTCATCTGCTTCAGAGTTAGGGCTGATTCAATCTCAAAGCAAGTTTATGAGAGTGGCTGATGTGATACAGTTGTTTCTAGTAAAATCAGAGTAGCTCTAAGGAGCCAACCTAAGTCAGTCTTTGAGTAAAATTCTATGAGAAACAGGCTCCAACTCAGACAGTATTGTAAAGCCTGATCTAATGAGGACTTGAAGCTGATTTAATCCTATTGAAAATCTTAAAGCAGTCATGGAACAAAATGGTTTCCACATTGACATCAGTGGAATGAGCCTTAGATTTCAATCAGTATGAAGAGTAGTTACCTTGTACACACAGTAGCTACTTTTTAAGAATTAACATTTTGGCTATTTCTAATCCAGGATGCTGTTACTGATGTAGAGGTGTCCGTTTTGATTAGGGTTCCCAGAATGTATCAAGCTTTGTTAAAAACAGAATTCCTTAAAAAACAAGTCAAATTTAAAATTCAGAACATAATATAAACCAATTAGATCTATACTCTTTGAATAAAAAATGGCCATCCTATTCCTATTATATATGTGAGAGTCACAGAGAAAGAAACATTGAGTACTGTTTCTGAGTTACGACCCTGTGTGCAAAATTTTACTTGGAACAAATTTTATTTCATGAACTTAGAAATTCCTGCAAATAAACATATGCTATGAAATCACATATTTATTAAAAGAGACAAGTAACACAACGTCTAAAATCGATACTATAGATAAATCTCAATAGCAATAGATAGTATTTGAATTTACCTCTACCTATGTGGGTATGTTTTACATATTTGGGGGGGGGCTAATATATTAAAATACACACTGACAATGAACTAGGTATTGTAGTCAGTTAACACTGGCCTTTCCCTTTTCATAATTTACAACTTAACTTAGACCACAGACTGCAATAAAACACAACCCTGACTGAACTATATCCATATTGCAGTTAGTACTGCAGTGTCTTGAAATGTGAATATTTGAGCTGATACTTTGCAAGCAGTAGTGGCCTCATACTGCTACTTCAAGAGTCAGAAAAGTAACTTCATGAAAGGGGAAGCTTGAAACTATAATACTCTACCATTCTACCTGTTAAGCAATGATAGGTATCATTAGTTCATCTCTTTTGCGTAATTACTGCAATATTGTGAAAACATTTTGGCATCCAAGTGGGAGCAATTATATTGTGAGGGACCTTGTATAATATTTGGCTTAGAGAAATAAAACATAAAAAATCCTTGTTCTCTAGTACACACATTCTGTAGTATGTAAGTTCACACGGTGCTTTTTTTTTTTTAAAGTTTTGCATTTAAATATCACTAACTGGTGACACTGAAGGAGATGTTTCATATTGAAGTCAATTTTAATTTTTTTGTTTAATGTACTAAGATAAATTTTACCTAGCACATCACGGAGTTGTTCATCCATAAGGTAATAAAACTTTATGATTTATAATATACATTGAAATTTTGAGACTTAAAATATGTTCTTATTATTTCCTTGATTAAATTAATACAATTTTCTGTTTACATAAAACTTCCAGGATAGACCATTTCTGTGTTAAAAGCATGGCACAATCTCTCCCAGTGCCACTGCACCACACCATCCTATAAACTCCTAAAAGTTACCAGCTAGAAGTATGTTTGTAAATGTTTAGACAGTTGAGGCACATAATTTTTTCAAGTTTATAAGAATTCTCCATTGTAATTTCAGTATGTGAAACCATTAAAATACTGCAACCAATTTTTTTTTACTGTATTTGATTTTGTAAGATAAGGAACACTACTACATTTTAGCAAGTGTAGTAAAATTAGGATATATGTCACAGTGATGTACAGATGTGATAATCACTTTGATTCTGTGGTTTTACACTTGACTTTTTTATAATTTATAAGTGTGATAAATTATGTCATAATTGGAAAAAGATATTTTGGTCAAGGTTAAAGCATGGCTGTTGCCTGCGGGAAGTATTGCTTCTGCATTGCTATTGTATAACCATAATTATGACAAGAAGTTAGAAAATGTATGAATATGCGATTTTTGATACATAGTAAGTTTTAAAAAGACAGGAAAAATTAAAGAAATAATACTAAGTAAAATCTTGGAACAGATGCTGGGTCTTACCACACACCTCCAAGGTGAGCTGGTAAACTTACCTATCTTGATACATTAAAAAAAGGGATTAGCTACAGTTCCCTAGCTACTAGTACAGCTTTCAGCACCTCCTCCATGATGGCTAGTGTCTCTACCATATAGCTGTGAAAGGATGGGAAAATGCACCAAAATGATCTAAAAAGTAAACTATCAACCTGACATGTTTTCCTAGCTATTGAAAACCTTCTCATTTTGAAACCCATTGATACTGAAACTGTAGAATTCCTCTGATTTAAGTACCATCTGGTTGTGCTCAAGGCTTTAAAGCTGTTATCTCCACATAAAATTTCAGAGCCCTATACTTTTTCTTCACCAAACTATCCATTTTTAAGTCACAAATATTTTTCTAGCTCTTTCAGATTTTATCTAAAAGTATATTTTAACAGTATTTAAAAAGTTCTTAAACAATAACAATTTATCTTGATGGCTGGCATGCTGTGTTTTTTCATTTTATTTTAATTAGCCATTGTGGAACCAAATTCCCTTTTGTTTTAGTCTTTTGAATATTGTTTAATTATTGTTATCATGCCAGATATCTTAAAGGTTATTTTACCAATACAGTTTCATTTAACATAACGCATATGGAATCAATAGCCTAGTTTCCTAAAGTGAATGCTTGGAAAATCTTACATTCATATGTTAAGAGCACACATCCTTTCCTCATTAGTTGGAAAGTACAGGGATTTTGGCACAGGTTCTGTGTGGAAGCATTGTGCAGCTTTTATATGGATTTTGTTTTTAGCCTTTGATGACACTGTTTAGAATAGGAAGTATCTAATAAGTAAAGCATTTTGTCTCAAGTGCTGCCAGTGTGTTTAATATATGCCTGGAGGTCTGAAACATTATCTTCTTCACTACAGTAATATGCATTTAATTCTCTGAAAGCAGAAGGTCGAACTTTTAAAAGGGACACAAAGTACATTTTCAAACAGAATAATTCAAAACATATGGAACAGGGGACCAGAGTAATGTACAGTTGGTTTTTATGGTTTAATCATGATCATGTTAATGCACACCAGTAGCTAATTAAAGAAAACTTTTATTGTTCATTTTAAATAAGTTAGGTAAAGAGTGGGAGAGCTGATGTAACAGCACTGCCCAAGATGCATACTGCTCTCACCAACAGCAAGCAGATACTGATATTTTTGACAACTGAAGTTATTAGTCCCCTTGGACAATAATAAAGCAAAAGTTATTTTCAGAGTGATTACACTGTGAACTTTTCCTTTTCCTCAAAGGAATGGTAAATTTGATGCCCAAGTATAGGACCCAGTACCTAATTAATTGCAAGACATTTCTCAGTACTAGGCCAAACACTGCTGAAACAGAAATCTATAGTGAACTGGTGACAAACTGTTGGATTTTAAAACACGTCTCAAGCCCTCGGCTTATTTATCTCAGCGCTACAAATGATTTAGAAGCTCAGAGAGAATGGAGTAAACCTGGGCCTTTTGTGCAGTTGTAAGAATTAGTTTTCTAGTACTGAGAAAGTTGTACCTTTTTTTTTTCTTCCAATGAGAGTCAAGAGTCTTTCATCTCTGGGTCACTGGTTCAAATTCCATTCTTCTCAGTAGTGATTAGAATTACTTCCGTTGGACTTCCGTTCAGTAACCCATGTGACCTAAGCTGATAGCTGCCATCCTGCCCCAGTTGGTTATTTATATCTCTAGACATGTGCCAGAGTCTAATGTGGCAATCACAACATGTCCTCATAAGGCTAGACACCAGACTTCTTTATCTTTCCCTACAGGTGGTTTGTTTTTTCATGTTAACGCCTATGGGGACATTTAAATTTACTTCAAAGCAGAAAAGATCAGAATTTAAATGTATAAATTAGAAGAAAATTTTCTAGCATAGAAACTATAGTTTCATATAGTTACTTGTGATTGACTGTACTCATTGAGAGAATAAAAAGATTATGAAGCTTGAGTTCTTTAAAATTGCTATCAGTGTATATTAATTGTACAAAGGCATTTCACTGCGGTATTTCCATACATACACCTATTGTACTTTGATCAGATTAGCCCCTCTATTTTTCTTTCTTTTCCCCATCCTCTTCTCACCAGTTTTTAACAGCCTTTGGTGGGTTTCATTATGCCATCCTCATAGACAACATGTAATATTTGTCTTTCTGAACCTAACATTTCATTTAACATGATGATCTCCAGTTCCATCCATTTTCCTGCAAACCACATAATTTCATTCTTGTATATAGTGAAATAATACTCCACTGTATATATTATAAATACAGATAGATATATACGTGTCACATTTTTATTTTCCATTCATCTGTGAAGAGCACCTAGACTTGTGCTACAATAAATATTTGTGTGCAAATGTCTCTATTATATCCTGACTTACATTACTTTACATGTATGTCCAAGAGTGGAATTGCCAGATCATATGGTAGTTCTGTGTTTACTTTATTCAGCAACCTCTATACTGGTTTCCATAGTAGTTGCTCTAATTTACATTCCCACCCTTAGTGTATAGGTGTTCCTTTTCTCCCATATCCTCGCCGGCATTTGTTGTTTGAATTCTCGATGGTAGCCATTCTGACTTGGGTGAGATGAAATCTCAATGTTGTTTTCATTTGCATTTCCTCGATGGCCAAGGATATTGGATATTTCTTCATGTATTTGTTGAGCACTTGTACTTCTTCTTCCAAAAATTATCTATTCAGTTAATTTGCCCATTTATTAATTGGACAGTTGGTTCTTTTGGAGTTTAGTGTTTTGAGTTCTTTATAGTTCTTGATTTGAGTTTTGTATGGAACTCAACTGAAAGGATATTTTTAGTTAAACTACATGCAGGTATTTAGTTACAATGTCTCAAAATGTAGGCACTAAGTCCTAGACTGCTTAAATACTTGATTATATGACCTTTCCACACGTTACCTGACAGTTCCTAGTTGGCAGTGGATTTGGGGATACATTTAAATTTTTAATAATAGGGAAAACAAAGCTTTACAATTTAAGTTGTCCTGAAAACAACTGAATTTATTTTTACTTTAGTGAGTTTGTTTTTGAAGTACTGGAGATTAAACTCTGGGCCTTTGCCTGCTAGGCATGTGCCTTAGCACTTGATCCAAGTCCCAAGCCGTTTTGTTTTCATTCTGTTTTTTCAGTTACAGTCTCTAACTTTGCTAAGGTTGGCCTCAAACTCATGATCCTACAGCTTCTGCCTCCATAGTAGCTGGTTTACAGGCATATATCACCACACCTATTGTTTCACTAAAGTTCTAAATTAAATGTGTTCATTCATATGTTCTGTCAGTATATAGTTATTATATTTACTCTGTGACAAGCCGTATGATATGTTCTAAGAATATTAACATGGTGTTTCCTTTTACCCATAACCTGCTAGCTATCTCACCTTAGACCTGTTGATTGATCTCGTTAAGCCTCAGATTTCTTCAGCTGTAAAAGAGGAATAACAGTACTCTCTCTCAAGTGGTTATAATGCTCAGTAAAGAAAATGTATGTGATGTGCTAACAATATGTAACAAATAATAAACATACCTCTTTTTAATCTTCAGTTGTTCACATGCTGTGAGACAGAACACAGTGCTATATTAATATTAGGTTATTTTAAAGGTATAGACATGGGAAAGAAGGGCAGCACTCAGAAGGTTTGCAGGCATTTTCATTAAGAAGGTGAATTATCTTTAACTTACTCTTTATTGAGTGCCCACTTTGTGTGTTCAACACATTGCCTTATTTAATGCTGTAACACCCTGGCCTATCAAAACTGCACTGTGAGGAGGATGACACACAGAAACTGGAGAATTGTTTGAACTGTGTTCAGTCCACCAGGAGGAGGGTGCAGATCAGGAAAGACTCCATGAATAACTTAGAAAGAATAGTATTGGGAAAATCTTCCTTCACACATATTTACATAGTAATAATCATTCTTATCTGCCAGGCAGGTTTTTTTTTCATTTACTATTGTGTTAGAAACAAGCATATTACCAGACATTTATGAACCCTTTTCAGTGTACCAGGGACTGTACTGCTCCTTATTGATGTACAGAATAACATGGCCTGTTTCCTCTAGCAGTTTTTTACCTGGTAAAAGAGACAAACATGTAACAGCTGCCTGTTATTGGGTATTTATTGTTTGTCAGCCACCGTGCTGACTTTTTAGCAACACTAGCTTAACAAATCCTCATAATAACCCTCTGAGAAATAATTATCCCTATTTTACACATAGGATTATGTCATAAAGAGGTTTGTAGTTTGTCCAAAGTGATATAATTAGAGATTGTTGACTTGATCTCAAGTCTGACTGCAGTGTCTATATATGTCAAATGTCACTTAACAATGGGGATAATTTCTGAGAAGTGCACCACTAGATAGTGTTGTCATTGTATGAACATAGAGTATAGTGATGCAAATCTAGATGGTGTATCATGCTATGCACCTAGGCTATATGGTGTGTGTGTGTGTGTGTGTGTGTGCGCGCGCGATGGAGAGAGAGAGAAAGAGAGGAGAGAGAGAAAGATAGCCTGTGGCTCTTCGGGCCATGATAAACAACACAACACGAAATTGAATCAAGCAGAAGAGATAATGATGTGCCATCTAGAGATGTAGTGGGTGGCTACTGTAGGCATAACACAGCATACTGTGTTACAATAAACATTTTTTGTAAGTAGGAGTATACACTAAAATAATGATAAAATGAACAGCAAATAAAGAAACCAGTAACATAGTCACTTATTATCATTATCAAATATGTACTGTGCGTAATTGTATGTGCCCATACTGCACTGAGTGGCAGCTCAGTAGGCTTGATTACACCAGTGTCACCACAAACATGTGACTAATGCATTGTGCTATGACATTAGAATAGGTACAATGTCACAATGCAATAGGGGTTTTTCAGTTCTGTTATAATCTTGTGGGACCACTGTTGTATACGCAATCCATAACTGACCAGAACAGTGTGGCGCTTGACTACATTCTTGTAACACTATCTAATACTAATACTACAGACATTTTAGTAGAATGTGATCCATCTTATAATAGAAATATGAGTGAAGTAATAAGATCACCAAGAAGGAAAAGAGTGAGAAAACAATTCTCAAATTCCATTTGTTTTGAAAGCTGTTTGCCAGCTATGAGAAGCTCAGAGGGGTGCTCAGGGCAGGGAAAAAATCATGGTACAGATCAAATGTTTTAAAAAACAAAACAAAACAAAACATGGGGCCACTAAGCCCCAGTGGCTCACACCTATAATCCTAGCTACTCAAAAGGTGGAAAGTGGGAGGATTGCAGTTCCAGACTAGCCTCAGCAAAAAGTTTGTGAGACCCTAACTCAACAGAAAAGGCTGGACAAGGTGCCTGCCATCCCAGCCACTGCAGGAAGCATAAATAGGAGAATAATGGTCTAGGCTGGCCTGGGCAAAAAGCCAGACCCTATCTCACAAAGAACCAGAGCAAAAAAGGAGGCACAGCTAAAGTGGTAGAGTCTAGCAAGTGTAAGGCCCTGAGTTTAAATCAAATCAAATCCAAGTACCACCCCCAACAAAAAAAATGTACCAAGGATAAATTATTTTGTTTCAGATAGCTAATGCTAGGTTTTTCTACCAACAGTGTTTCCTCAATAACGTAAAATAAATTAATAAGAAATGTTATTTGAAAAAATGTAATAACTGTTGTATCATAACAATTATATCATTCTCTTCCATTGCTTGTTCTTTAACATTTTCACAATAAGCTCTTAACAAGCAACTTGTAATAATTTGTAGTATATGGCAAAATGATACTTTTTTTTAACCAAATTACAGAAGAATCTAAAAACTGTAAGTAACACCCAGTTACCCAGTACTTTGGGATAGTTTTCCACTACTAATAGTCATGTAAATTAGTTCAGCCCTTTTGGAAAGGTACTTATAAATATTCAATAACTTTAAACTTTTCATATCATTTACCTTGTAATTCCACTTCTGGGAGCCTGTCCTAAAAAATATGTTCAGGAGTCTTTATTCCCATTTCCTGCATGGAGAGCAGGAAATGTTTTTCCTTTTTTCCTCATTTCTCTCCACTTTTATCCTGTTACATTAAATTCCTTTCCTAATAAACTTTAATATCATTTTTACTGTTAAAAAATAGGTTTGTCATATATGTTTGTTGGCAAAAATTGAAAACTCAAATGTTCAACTATATGGGAATAGCTGAACAAATTCCTCCTAACACTAAATGAAATATTATGCAGCTTTTTAAAAATTCTATTTATGAAGAGCATAATAGCATGTAAAAACTGGGTTACAAATTTGCCTCTACAGTATGATTGTAACCACAAATGGCAAGCGGGGGGAGCCTGTGCATAGGAAGGGAAAAAAAGACTGAAAGGAAGTATGCTGAGTGTCACTATTGGTTACATTTTCTGATGCAGTGAGAATGGGAAGATTTTGTTTTTTCTCAGTTTTTATGTATTTTCCTTGGTTACATTGATGAGTCTAAAATATCTAGGTATATCTAGGTGCTGGGAAGATGGTTAGGAGATCTAAAAACAGAGAACTGGAGGTCTTGTCATGCTGCCCAAGGGATCATAATTGCTGCTGCCACCAAATTGCTCTTTGTTCTCTACTTAAGGAGTCACTAGTGGAAAATGTTGAGAACTAATAGCTTTTGCACAAAGCACAAATCCTTCTTAGAGGAGCTTTAATCACTTAATTACTGATTTGATTTTACTTGATTATTTAATTTATCTTTCTTCCAAGTCCTATTGTAAAAGGCAGAAATAGACAAATTTTTAAATGTCATGCAATTATATTAGTTATTATATTATAATTATTAGTTATAATGTTCTTTTTCCTTCATAATTTAGTACTACTGATTTGTTCCTCCCATTCTTAGTATCCACAAACCTATAATCAGTTTTACTGCAAGGGTAAACAACTTAATAGAAGCTATATAAAATACAATTCAACTAATGGTGAACATGATTTGGACATAGTTTATTGTATTACTTGGAAAGTTACTGTAAAGAATATTTACCAAAATAATTATTTGAAGAGGAATTTCTAAAACAAAAAAAAAGTGTAGTGATCCACAATAAGCAAGTCTGACAACAGTTTTTTAATGAGGAAAATGCACATTTGATGCTTTTTCTTAACTATTTATTGGCATTTTAAGATGATTTTTTTAGCAGGCACCTCCTTTATGACTATTACTATAAGTTATGCTGGATTCATTTTAGGTTCCTTTTTAAACACATATTATTTATATAATAACACTTGACATGTAACTAGTTTGAAATATTTTATTGTTTGTTCTCAACAGATCTCCAAACAAGAACAGAAAAAAATGGATGCATTTGACGGAGGCATAACTGAAACCTCATCTCGGTACAGTGGTGCGCAGGACAGTGGAATTGGCAGTGACAGCGTTAAAATCAGAATAGTGCAAATAGAGCAGCATAGTGGGGCCAGTCAGCACCGCATTGCCCAGCCCTCTCGCCAGTCATCAATTGTGAAAAACCTAAATTTTATTCCCTTTGACATATTTATTACTGCAAGTAGAATCTCACTAATGACCTACTCCTGTACAGCCTTACCCAATTCAAAATCACAAGAACAGAAGGAAGATGAAAAAACAGGCAAGGGTTCATTAAATTTTCCAGAAGTTGATTCCGATGTTGCTAAGCCCGACCAGGCATGTATTTCCACAGTGACAGCAGAAGATCTCTTAAGCAGTAGCACTCCTTTTCCTTCAAGGAAAAAAATAGGAGTTCTTTCTCTTGAAAGTCTTCATGCATCCACAAGGTCATCTGCTAGACAAGCACTTGGCATAACTATCGTTCGGCAGCCTGGTCGAAGAGGAACTGGTGACTTACAGCTAGAACCATTTTTGTACTTCATTGTGTCCCAGCCTTCCTTGCTTCTAAGTTGTCATCACAGAAGACAGCGAGTGGAAATATCCATTTTTGATGCTGTGCTTAAAGGGGTGGCCTCTGATTACAAATGTACAGGTAAGAGCCTTCAGATTTACTACAGTACTAATAATGACTACTGTGTTAGAGTTTTATTCCCATAGCTTCAAGACTGATCAAACAGAAAACAGCTGGCAGACCAGACAAGCATTCTGTTCTTTACAAACTATGTAAAGTACATGTCCCACAGCTGAATCATGTTTAAGTAAATGTTTGAAATGTATCCAGGTTTAGCCTTAATGTTTTTACTCTGTCTCTGAATATTTGTTTGTTTGGTTTTTTTTATCTTAGAAGCTGACTAAAATGGGGACTCTTTTTTTTTTTTTTGCCTATAGAAATAGAAATGGTTAACAGTTTTCAGTGTTTGGAAAGCAGAGCTTTACATACATATATAAAAGGCCCATAGGTATGCTTTACATGTTATTGGATTAAAAAAGGAAAATATTAGATTATTATTTTGGTGTTCTTTTTGATCTAAAAATCATCTCACTTCAATTGCATAATGTTAAATGTAATCAAGAATGATTATCAGTAAAATTTATGATTTAAAGATTTTTATATATCTACAACAAAAATATTTATTAATGGTATTAAAAATATGCTCTTGTGCCCCTATCCATACCTTCCCTATAACACAGAACATCCTATGTTATAATTGTATGGAACTTCTAAAGCTTGTTGAGACTAGGAAAGTGAGCAGATGTTCAGATTTAAGGTATATGAGCTATGAAGTAATAAGGTCCAGTGGAAATGGAATCAAGCAAAGTATGAGAGACCTTTTCCTTGGAGACAGTGTCAAAGACTAGAGAGGGTCTTGGGGTCACCCAAGACTGATTATTTGAAAAGAACCCTAGCAAGTACAGGTATAGTTCAGGCATTTTGTTGTTATCCGGTCTAGCAAATGGAAGCCAGCAGATAGCCTTTTGGAAAATTGGTCTAATTTGAGAATCATGCTGGTTCATTCTTGGCATTAATGAGAACTGTTTTACACTGACCCAGACAGTAGACAGCAGGTGCAGGGATCAAGATTCAGTCCAAGGAAGCTCAGAACATCTCTAGGCTCTAGGCTCTTGTCATCATTTATTCCAAATCCCCTGCCAGTTGCTAAGGAGGAAACCTAGTGTTATCCCCTAGATTTCTTACTGATTCCCTCTCCGGTGGTGTGCTAGAGCTGGTTGGCTTAAAAGAGTTGACTGTTAGACTTTATAAATCACTGGTGGCTTAAATCAACCATGGTGAGAGTATATCATGGATATTGACAAATGCCATCAGTCACGTTTCCTACTCTTGAGAGCCATTTAGTGGCAACCACTGCCTCCCTTCTTCACCTGTGACACAGTAGGTACTTTAGGAGCACCAGAGATTGGGACAGTGCTGGGGAGCATATATGATTTAAGAACCCACGCCTACATATCTGATACCTGTTTGGGGGTCTGCTTAACATTGACTGAAACTAATTGCACGATCAGCAAAATAAATCTTAATTCCCAGCCCCTCCTTACAATCACAGCTACAGGCACTATATAGGCAGGTGGCTTCAGTGGCCCTCTGTGATATAATGGGAAAGACAAAGGAAAGTAGGAGGGGGGAAATGGATGATATGAATAGCTTTGACCTCTTCCCAAGCTTGCATTTGTATATGTGCAGCAATCAGAGAAGACTCCTTTTGCTTACTTCAAGCCCAACCTAAGGATACTCTATATATTCTTAGCCTTTGAAACTAACTTAGCTGAGACAAACAAAGGCCCATGGTAATAGATGAGAACTGCCAATGATATGCTAGTTTTCATTTTCCTAAACTATAGGAGTAGGTCTGGTGCTTCAACTCATTTTATTAATATACTCCCAAATCATATGTTTATACATTTCCATCTAAGTCTATATTCAGCACAGTTACAAAGGTTCATATCATACCAAACATTCATTTGGGTTAGAGTTTAGAATAATAAATTATATAATATATTAATTATAACATTAAGTATGTTATATTAATTACATAATTCATAATTTAGATTAATAAAGTTCTTCTTGCTAGTGATTCTCTTAAGTAAATCGGTAAAGTTTTTGAAATCACATTTTTCCCTCCTGTCTTATATAGTCACTTGACTTACTACCTTAGAATGAACTTCTTACCCTTATTGAGCTTTCATTTCCAGCTTCAGACAGTCTTTAGTTATAGTCATGCATTCATTCAGTTTGAATACCTACTATGTATCAAACATGTACAAGATGCTAAGAGACCAGTAATAAATAACACCCAGTTACTGCCTTCAGGCACCTTGCTTAATAACTGTACTGATTATGATTAATTAAGGTTTATCAGAATATAGATATTCATGAAGTAAAGTGCTTTGAAACACATGAGTTCATATCTGTAACTTCACCTTCTAGAGGCAATTTTGAGAAGCTAGTATCAGTTGTATGGGGTGGATTAAGGGAGCTGCTTGATTATGGAGGACTGCTCTCTAATTTTTATTAGTGTATTTTGCTGTAGCTATATTTAGAATATTTCTTAAAATTCTGTTTAATTTATTTGCTTTATGGCCATATTTTTTGTAATATATTTTTGTCATTGCCCTGGGATTTCCAATATACATGTCAGATCTTTCACAGTTGCCTTAGAGGTAATATTTTATTACTTCAGGAAAAATGTAGAAGACTTGCACTCTCATAGTTTCCTTTACTCTCTGTAGCTAAGTTTTGTCTATATACACTGAAAACTCTACCACATAAAATTTTGATCTTTGTTTCAATAATCTTCTGTGTTTTAAAAACTGAAGAACAAAAAAGTAGTCTTTTATTCCTAGATGTTTATTGTGTCCATTGTTCTTCCATCAATCCTAAAGTTCCAAGTTACCCTCTGGTGTATTTTTCTTCAGTATTAAAACTGGCTTTTGCATTTCTTTTAGAGCAGGGTTGTTAGCAGTGAATTTTCTTGAATTCTTGATTTTCTTGATCTGAGAATGTTATTATTTCCCCTTTCTCATTCCTGAAGGATATTTTTGCTGTATATAAAGTTCTGTGTTGACATTTCTTCCAGCACCTTAGAGATATTGTTCCATTTTCTTGTATTCTCCACTTTTTTTTTTTTTTTTGACAGTGCAGTACTGATGTTTGATCTCGGGGCCTTGAACTTGCTAGTTAAGTAAAATACTCTATTACTTGAGCCATCAGGACATCCTAGTCCTCCTGCTTTTAGTCTGGGTGTCATATATGGTCATGCACTTTTTGCCCAGGCCAACCTTGGACAGTAATCATCTTACCTCCACCTCCCATGTAGCTGGGATTAAAGGCACACAGCACCATGCCACTTTGTTTGTTGAGATAGTGTCTTGCTAACTTTTTGCTAGGACTGGCCTCAAACCACTGTCTTCCTGATTGATCTCCACCTCCTAAGTACCTGAAATTACAGGCATAATCCACCATGCCCAGGCCTGTCCCCCATGGTTTTTGATGAGAAATGTATGCTCATTCCAATCATTGTTTCCACGGTGTGATGGGTTGTCTGTCCAGCTGTTCTCAAGATTTTTTTGGTTTTCTGTAGGTCATAATGTACCTGGGCTTGGCTTTTTAATGGATCCTTTTTGAAGTTCTCTGGGCTTTCTGACTCTGTAAATTTATGTTTTTTCTTTTATTTCTGCTAAATTTGGGTGGTTTCTGGTCATTATTTCTTTAGTTTCTTTTTATACCACTCTATCCCCTCCTTCTGGGACACTAATGCTAATTTTAATATTGTCCTACCAATCTCTGAGACTGCTTTCTTATCCCTCTTCCCTGCCTCGTCATTCTTTAGATCAAATAATTTCTGTTGATTTGTTTAGCTCTAAAGTGTCCATCTTGTTCTCTTTTTTTTTTTTTTTAGTATCTGTTTCTCTATATGTTTCCATTCATTTCAAGCATGTTTACCTTTATTTATATATTTACTTTTTATTGTTGCTATGCTGGGTGGGGTACATTGGAGTATTTATAAAGGTTCTTACAATGTATCAAATACACCATACTTATTCACCCCTCCACTGCTCTCTTTCATCCTCCCCCCAATTCCCAGAACAGTTTCAACAGGTGTCATTTCTGCATTTACTTACATAGGCATTTGCCCCATGAAGTAAAGTTGTAATAGCTGCTTAAAATCCTTCAGTGTCTGAGTTACTGCCACTAAAGCACAGTTATCACATGCTACACACACACACACACACACACACACACACACACACACACACACACACAGAAAGGTTTCCCCCACACCGTTGAAACCACAGGGACCTTATTCTTAGAGAGGGTTTCTATTGAGTTTGGACTATTTCCTTGCCATCAGCATGCACCACAACTCGGGGCTTGCTCTATAGTCAAAGTTAAAGAGAGAAAGTAGAAACAAAACAAACTGGGAAACTCACTAATAAAAGGGTCATATCCACAAGTTTGATTCCCCTTTCCAACTTGTGAATGCTCAGGCATTATTGCTTTTTATATTTTTGTAGGGTTTTTATTGTAAGCAGCATGCAATTTAGGCTGCAGCAAATTTATTCCACTGTGGCTGGCACCACGGTGGTGCAATTTAAATATAATACTTTCTAGCCGAGCCTTGGTGTTCTAAGAAATTTAACACAGGAGTTCCTCCAGAGTCATACTCTTATTTCATTACATCTGTGAGCACAGATGAGTTAAATATACCATAGTGGATCATTACTGCTCCCAGGGAGTTGCCAGCAGTCACTTCATTCTGCCCATGTCACCAATAAGCAAAGAGCTTGTCCAAATATTCCAAGGGTGGCAGTGGTGTTCACTTTCTGTTCTGTAGGGCTTTCCTTTCATATAAAAGAAATTTAGAAGAGGAAATGATATGGAATGTCCCCTCTTTAGCCTGCCTTCCCCAGCACACATAACACACACGTGTGCACAAGTGTGTTTGCATAATATATAGTATTTTTTGACACAGGGTCTTACTGTGTAGCCAGGCTGGCCTATAACTCATGATCCTCCTACCTCAGCCTCCTGAGTGCTGAGAACAGACATGTACTTCTAGACCCAGATTATATTTGTGTTTATTATTTGTGTATATTTATATACAGCCTAAATTCTACAGAATTCAGAATAGGTGACAAATGAAATCTAGAACAACATTTATTTTAGAAAGCTAAAGTGAAATAAAAATGATAGCAATTACTTATTATTTTGAATGTTTTATTAATAAAGTACAATCCCCAATCTGCATAATTTAGTGATCCCAAATTACACTAACCATATCTCGAAATCCATACAGTACTATACATTTTTTTTAATTTAAAAACTAGCAGATTAGTTAAACACAAAAGTATCAACTTGAATTTCTTTTTTGAATACTAGTAATAATCTACTTCAAGTAATTTTCCATGTAGTCCAAGTAAATGTCTGTAAGCTAACAGATAATGATCTCTCCCTTTCTCTCTCTCTCCTTCCCTCCATCTCTCTCTTCCTCCCTCCCTCCGTCCATTTCTTTCTCCTTTCTTCCCTCCCTCCCTCTTCCTTTCTCTTAGGGGTATTTATTAATTGTTTAAGGGGTTCAAAATATTGCAGTAATATGGCAATGGTCTTTTCCATGCCCTTTCCACCTAGAGCTGAAATGAGATCTTCTGCCAGCACCTTTATATGTATCAGCTGTATTATTGGCAATTCTCATTTAAATAAAGATGTATGTAGTTGTTTTTAACATAATCATATTAGTTAGGTTTATAAATATTTAAAATTTGGTATTTGTTTTGTTTAAGGTAATAGAGTCCAGATTTGAAATTGCCTCATAACTTGACTATGTAGCCCAAGGCAGCCTCAAAATGTCATTTTTCTTCTTATTTATTTAGGGCTTCTTTATTTGTTTTGAAGAAATGTTTGTGCCATCTGGTCAATTGTGAAGGAGTTCAACACTAACCACTGTACTTCTTTAGTATACAGTTATTCCGGTATCGCATTACTCATTAATGTGTGTGAGGACCCAACAAAGAAACCAGCTGACAACAGTTGCCTCACCCTGTTATAACTTCTTTACCTGACTGGAACTTTTCAAATACCAGCTAGACTAAAATACAGAATTTAGAGTTCACTAGAATGGATTGACTAAAAAAATCAGATAATAGCACACTTTGACAGTAGCATCCAAGAAATAATATCTCTAGTATGGGACATTTTCTACAGTTTGATAGTCTATAAATGCTATAGATATGACTTAAGATCTACTTCAGAGACAAACATGGAATGGAGTCCAATGAGAACTCTAGATTTGGAGCTAATCAGTCCCAAATTCTAATCCGAGCTCTGCTTTTACAGCCATGTGACCTTGGCTTATTTTAATCTCTGTAAAGTACAATCTCTGAGAGTTTTAATGAGGATTAAACAATGTATGTGACATTCTTACCTAGGTGTGTGGCACTCAATGACGGCTAATATTGTTGTGGTTGCCTTTATCATTATTGTTACAGTCTTTAAGTCTGTTTTAAAATAGTAGTTGTGATTGGCCAAGAAATACTCACATTATTTCAGTGTAATTGTTGCTATTATGTAGTTAAATTTTTCACTTACAGTAATTGACTGTTTTACCCTTTCGTGAGTAGGACTACAGAAAATGTGCCAAAGACATATGAGTAAACCAACAGTTGAAAAAATCATAAACTAGCTTCTTACACTTCATAAATCATACCTTGATTTCATTGACCTGATTTTATTATGACTTTAAGAAAAGGATTAAATTACACTTCTTTTTAGTATTAAAGGTTTTGCTAATGTCCCTGGAAAGGCTTAGAATTACCCCATGACTTTAATGTCAAAATGATCACGACTCGAACATTTATCTGCAAATGTAGCTGCTGTGAGTATTTCTTGTAGTCAATTATGTGAAATAAAACTATTACTTTCACAGGCATCAGCAAGTAAATAGATCTTTTAAATGAGCACTGTAGTGCATTATGCAGTGAGAAAGATGATAAGAAGGTTAAATAGGAAATGATCCAGCCACTGAGGGGTATTAATGTTAAGTAGGGAAAACATTGGGGAAGAAATCAGAAAACTTGACTTATACTCTTGGTTCTGATGTCAAAGCTCACTGGTTTAGGTAGTTAAGTTTCTTAGTGCCTTAGTTTACCTATCTTTAAAATGTATATAATAATAATAATAATATGTGGTCTTTGAACTTTAATGTTTTAATCTTAGCTCCAAATGCAATATTTATGAAATGCTTTAGAAATATAACTCATTATTCAACTATAAGTTGTGACTTGTCATTGTTAGCAGTAGAAGTAAGAACATAACAGACCTTCATTTTTGGACATGATTAGTGTCCTGTTCTTTGTGACATCCATTTTAATCAGCATTTAATTAAAATGAATGAAAAATGTGGGAAACATTTAAAGACCTGATTCAGACTTTGCTGAGTTGTTATCATAAAAATATTTGAAGCCCACATTTTAATTTGACATAAACTACCAAACAAGGAAGAGATCAAGAATATCACAGTCTAGAACAGAAAAAAATAATAGCATTAAGTAGGAAGAGCCCACTTCCTTTCAGCAAGGTATGGAAGACTTGGTTATAAAAGTAAGAGCTAGTGACACTAGTGGTCAAACATCCCAGCAACCATTTTAACCCCTTCTTCTTCCTTTTCCTTTGCACTGAAGACCTGGGGTTTTAAGCGAGGAAATCTCTTGTCCTTCCCATCACATTTAATGAGGTTCAGAATCACAGAGGGTGTGGAAAACAGTGCTTATGGAGTTCACCAAGTATCTGGTTATCCACAAGGAGATGATGCCACTGGAGTCCAGAGGTTGATTTTGCTGCCCTGGCATTAAATTATTGTGATACTTTCTGGAACTTGCTTCCTTCACAATTTAATTTGCAGGTATTATAGGGGCCTTATGGACCATAACTGTTTCTGTGGTTATATTTTAAAAGAAAAAGGATAGCTGTTTAAGCTGTGAATCATTAAAAAAAAATCTAGGGAATTTACAGCTTATAGCTTTGCCTTTTACATGTCCATTTGTCAAGAGGTGACTTCTAATAGTAACCTCCCATTGCAGGGGGTTGTTCTTGGAGCTGTTGGGCAAACTGAAACCAAGTACAGACACAACTTCTGACTGAGTTCCTTTGGAAGCTTCAACAGTATCAGTTTCATAGAGGCAAATAGATCTAGTAGGAGAAGACCTCCAAAATACTTTCCTTTAAATTCTCTACAAGCTCTATTACTAAACACTTCTGTCCATTCTTGCCTGGGCATAAAATGATTGAGCCAAAAGGCCATCTTGGATCATCTTTTCTCAAGAATTAAAAGGCAGAAATCTCTTCTGCTCTACTCATTCCTTTTAAGGTATTTTCTCCCACCCTACTCTGGTTAATGGTGAAGTCTGCCTGATTGTCCTTTAAAAAAATAAAAGGTCTGTGAAATTGAAACCCTAATATACTCACCCTGCTTACTTATAAATTATTGTGAATTCCAGTCTCTTCTTTGTATATACTCAAACACTTGCTTGACTTCTAGTGTAGAAAATGGAAAGCAGACAATTTTGGCATGCAGAGTATTTGCTTCCTTGATTGATATGTAAGCCACATACTTCTAAGGGATGGAAAAGGTGGTAAGAATATCATTTTGATAATCATCAGAACCAAAGGAAAGGGAAATTATCAGGTCTGTAATATCTTCTTAGCTTAAAGTACTCATACAGAAGGAGAATATGTTGAGGATTATTTGAAGCCTTAGTACTTAGTATTATTTTTTAATTAATATAAAGGAGCTTACATATTTTTAAGATTAACACTGCCTGTAATTTATATTGGTTATCAAAAGTTTTTTAACCTTTTATATTGCCCTTATTTTAGATCAGAAGTAAAAGAAAAAATTTTAAGCTAGGAAGAGTAGACATTTGAAAGACATACCATACGCTCATGCTCATTTTTTCAGTTTGGCTATAAGAAACAAAATGGTCACAGTTTATTGAACATCTACCATGACAAGTCCCATACAAACCACTTCACATACATTATCTAATATATTCTCAGCAGTTCAACAAATGTATTAATTCCATTTGAAAGAAACAAATTTATTTATTAACTCAATTTGAAAGAAAAACAGGGAGTCAGTGAAGTTACATTTAACCAGTTAATGGGATCAGGACTTATAGTGAGGGAAGAGGTGAAGCAGAAAGTGTCCAGGCACCCTGGGCAGGGGTATGCAGACTGTCCCATGTCCCAGAATGGGGAGGCTTCTGGAACTTCATAGAGGGACCAAGGATACCTACTTCTGCCACATGGATAGGCTGGCACTTAGGAGGAAGAGCACCCAGAGCTACTTGCCAAGAGGGACCTCTGGACAAACATCATGGGGTGTTTGTTGAAGAGGGCAGTGTGACATGGCAGCATGAGGCAAGTCACCTCTCAGTCCTGCCAGACTCGGTATGCCCTCCACATACTGTGGATGTCCCAACTAGCTTATTTACTTGACTCATACCTGTTAAGATGCCTCATATTAGATGTAAAAATTGAAAAGTTATTGAATTATTTATTTTGTCATTAAAAATAACAATAATCCATCAAAAGGTAGCATCAATAGCATTTGAATGAAAAATACTTAATCAAAGCATAAATAAAATTAGCGAAAAGAGAAAATTTTTTTACACTTTTATTAGCATATATTAGTTGTACAGGGGTTTTTCATTGTGACATTTACACATGTGCTTATAATGTATCTTAATTAGATTCACCGCTCTCCATCATTCTCCCTCATCTTTCCTCCCCCTTTCTCCCCTCATCTTAGAATAATTTCAACAGGTTTCATTGTTCTTTTTTCATACTTATACAACCATACTCGCCCTCCTTTACCCTCTCCCCTCCCATTGCTACCCATCCCTGGACAGGACCTATTTTACCTTTCTGTTCTTCATTTTTTAAGAGAAGAACAGTAATAAAAATGTAGGGGGGGGGTCCCAAAATGGCAACTAGAGGGAGGAAGCAGAAAGTGTGCTTCATAAAATAAAATCTTGGAGATACACCTTACAGGAAAAACCACCGAGAAGAGTAAAACTCTAGACTCCTCCATACCCCCAGCCCTCTCATAGCATCCCCACTCCACATTAAATGGAGAAACCAGGAGGGTTCCTGTGCCACCAGATGTCAGCTCCCAGACTGCTTGGGAAGATGCAGACCACCAGGTCAGCTAAGCGGCACGCAGTACTCCCACAGACAACCTTGGACCAGATCAGCATAGCCCTCTGGACAGACTGACCCCACCCAGGGAAAAAAGAGAAAAAAAACTAAATAAACAACAACAACAACAACAACAACAACAAAAGACACATAGCAAAGAGGGCGGAGCACCCTGAGCACCAAAGAGAGGGGGAGAAGAAATCCCTCATGGAACTGTAAATAAACAAGCCAGCTGGAGAAGGCAGGAGTGGCGGCACCCACCCAGCAACCTTGGAGTGGGAAAGCTTGTAAAAGTGGCAGTGTGAGGAAAGCTCCACTGGATGAGGGGAAGGGTCACATCCGACGTGAACTGTAAATAAAGCAGGCCAGAGAAGGTGTGTAGCGCCACTTCCCCCAGTGTGCTTGGAAAGGGGAAAGCTTGTAACAGTGGTGGTTGTGCCCGGGAGAACTCTAAGTAAACAATGCCTGAGGGGCTGAGTGTTAACTCACTCTTGAGATCTGCAATCAATAAAGCCTGAAGCAACAGCTGGCTATCAGTAGCAAGCAGGTTTGCCTCAGCCTCAGATAGACATTCACAAAGCTGTCTCCAGACTCTTTTTTTTTTTCTCTTCCTTTCAAGAGACAACAACCGAACCTCACCTGCATGCTAAAAAACTTACTGAAACTGTATTGAATTTGAACTTGGGACACTTTGTGGTATTTTGGGTTTTTTTGGTTTTTTTTCCCCTTTGATGAGACAACAACAGAACTACTTCTGAGACACCATCTCCAGGACTGGAGGCTGAGGGAATAACACCAAAATTATTAAGACTGAAACTTTATTGCATTTGAACTTGGAGATTTTTTTTTTCAATCCTCTCTCTGTCTCTCTAATGCCTGTTTAGCTTACTGTTTATTAGTACACTGTCTCTCCCTGTTTATATCTTTGACACAGTTTTCTGTTTGTTGTTTTCTTTTGTTTTACTTCTTTGTTTATTTGTTTTTCCCTTTTTCTTTACCTTGTTTGCTTTCCCTCTCCTCTCACCCTTCCATTCTAAATATCACCATTGTTATTATTACAAGCTAGAAAATACTTAATTGCACACAGTACAGGGACAGTAACAATACCAAGGGCAATGATGGGAAGACAGAAAAAACGGGGAAACCAGTTTCCCCACAGCAAAAAATTAGTACAGGAACCAGAGGGAAATGAAGAAAACAGATACTCAGATCCAGACTCCAACAAAAGGAAGATAAACTATGCCAAAGAACCCAATGAAGCCCACAAGAATAATCTGAAAGGTGAAATCCTCCAAGTAATCAATTAGAATTTAATAAAGATGATACTGGATTTAGTCAACCAAAGTGTACAGGAGACACTCAAGAAATTCCAAGACAACAAAAATAGAGAATTTGAGAAAGCACAAGAAGAAATAAAAGAAACCATAGAAGCACTGTATAAACACCAAAGTGGAAAAAAAAACCACGATTAATAAAGAGATAAATGAACTCAGGACGAAAATAGACAACATTAAAGAGGAAGAGAATCAGGATGTGGAAAACCTCAAAAAAAGAACGAAACAGAAATGCAAAACAAAATGGAAGGCCAATCCAGCAGAATAGAATAAGCAGAAGACAGAATCTCAGAACTCGAAGATGAAATGGTAATTAAAGGAAAAACCGAAGAAGTATTAATTAAACAACACTAGACCTGTAAAAAGAAAATGCAAGAACTCATTGACTTCATCAAATGACCAAACCTGAGAATCATGGGCATTGAAGAAGGAAAAGAGGTGCAAGGAAAGGGAATGCGTAATACATTCAACAAAATTATAACAGAAAATTTCCCAAATCTAGAGAAATCCATGCCCATACAGATGAAAGAGGCCTCCAGAACATCAAACAGACCACACCAAAATAGAACTACCCCATGGCATATTATCATTAAAACAACAAGTACAGAGATTCAAGAAAGAATATTGAAGGCTGTAAGAGAGAAAAAACAAAAAATATACAAAGGTAAACCCATCAAAATCACAGCAGACTTCTCAACAGAAACATTAAAAGCAAGAAGAGCTTGGGGAGAAATCTACTGGGCACTGAATGAAAATAACTTCAACCCTAGGATACTCTACCCAGCAAAACTATCATTCAAAATAGATGGAGCAATAAAAGTCTTCCATGATAAGCAGAAACTAAAACAATATGTGACCACAAAGCCACCACTACAAAAGATTCTTCATGGGATTCTGCACATAAAAGTGAAACCCAACATAACCATGAAAGGGCAGGCAGGACCAAACTACAGGAAAAGAAAAAGCAAGAAAGTAGAGAGTAACATCAACTAAGGTACACACACTCAAACCTTCAAACAACTAAGACAACTAAATGACAGGAATCACCACATACCTATCAGTACTAACACTTAATGTCAATGGACTTAATTCCCTCATCAAAAGCCACCATTTGACAAAGTGGATTAAATAGGAAGATCCAACAATTTGTTGCTAACAGAAGACCCATCTCACTGACAGAAATAAGCATAGGCTTAGGATGAAAGGCTGGAAGAAGATTTACCAAGCCAATGGCCCCCAAAAACAGGCAGGAGTAGCAATACTTATCTCTGACAAAGTAGACTTCAAACCTACATTGATCAAAAAAGATGAAGGACATTCCATACTAATAATGGGGAAATAGACCAAAAGGAAATAAAAATTATCAACCTATATGCACTCAATGTCAACACACTCAATTTCATCAAACATACCCTGAAGGACCTAAAAGCATATGTTAACTCCAATACAGTGGTTGTGGGAGACTTTAACACCCCATTATCATCAATAGATAGGTCATCCAAACAAAAAAATAAATAAAGAAATCCTAGATCTAAAATATACCATAGATCAAATGGACCTAGTTGATGTCTACAGAACATTTCATCCAACTTCTACAATATACATTCTTTCAGCAGCCCAGTGAAAATAGATCATATCCTAGGGCACAAAGCAAGTCTCAGCAAATATAAGAAAATAGAAATTATACCATGCATTCTATCTGATCACAATGCAATAAAACTAGAACTCAACAACAAAAATAAAGACAAAAAACATGCAAACAGCTGGAAACTGAATAACTCATTGCTTAGTGAACAATGGGTCATTGATGAAATAAAAGAGGAAATTAAAAAGTTCCTGGAAATCAATGAAAATGAAAACACAACCTGCCAGAACCTATGGGACACAGCAAAGACAGTCCTGAGAGGAAAGTTTATAGCCATGAGTGCATATATTAAAAAGACTGAAAGATCCCAAATCAGTGACGTAGTGCTACATCTCAAACTCCTGGAAAAACAAGAACAAGCAAATAAAACAAATAAACAAATAAAAAGAGAGAAATAATAAAAATAAGAGCTGAAATCAATGAAATAGAAACCAAAAAAACCATACAAAGAATTAATGAAACAAAAAGTTGGTTCTTTGAAGAAATAAACAAGATCGACAGACCCCTTACAAACCTGTCTAAAATGAGGAAAAAAAAACCCAAATTAGTAGAGTCAGGAATGCAAAAGGGGAGATAACAACAAACACCATGGAGGTCCAGGAAATCATCAGACACTACTTCAAGAATGTATATTCAAATAAATTTGAAAATCTTAAAGAAACGGACGGATTTCTAGATACATGTGATCATCGAAAACTGAACCAAGAGAATATTAATCACCTTAATAGATCTATAACACAAAATGAAATTGAAGCAGCAATCAAGAGTCTCCCCAAAAAGAAAAGTCCAGGACGTGATGGATTCTCTGCTGAATTCTATCCAGACCTTTAAAGAAGAACTGACACCAACCCTTCTTAAACTGTTCCACAAAATAGAAAGGGAAGGAAAACTGCCTAACACATTTTATGGAAGCAGTATTACACTTATCCCAAAGCCAAGCAAAGACACCTACAAAAAGGAGAACTATAGGCCAATCTCATTAATGAACAGTGATGCAAAAATCCTCAATAAAATAATGGCAAACCAAACTCAACAACACATCAAAAAGATCATTCACCACAACCAAGTAGTCTTCATCCCAGGAATGCAGGGGTGGCTCAACATACGAAAATCAATAAACGTAATAAACCACATTAACAGAAGCAAAGACAAAAACCACTTGATCATCTCAATACATGCAGAAAAAGCCTTTGATAAGATCCAACACCATTTCATGATAAAAGCTCTAAGAAAACTAGGATAGAAGGAAAATACCTCAACATTAAAAAAGCTATATATATGACAAACCTACAGCCAGCATTATACTTAATGGAGAAAAACTGAAACCATTCCCTCTAAAATCAGGAACCAGACAAGGATGCCCACTATCTCCACTCCTATTCAACATAGTACTGGAATTCCTAGCCAGAGCAATTAGACAAGAAGAAGGAATAAAAGGAAAACAAATAGGTAAAGAAACTGTCAAAATATCCCTATTTGCAGATGACATGATCCTATACCTTAAAGACCCAAAAAAACTCTACTCAACAGTTCCTAGACACCATCAATAGCTATAGCAAGGTAGCAGGATATAAAATCAACATAGAAAAATCCTTAGCATTTCTAAACACTAATAATGAACAAACTGAGAAAGAATATATGAAAACAATTCCATTTACAATAGCCTCAAAAAAAAATACCTAGGCGTAAATCTAACAAAGGATGTGAACATCCTCTACAAGGAAAACTATAACCTTCTGAAGAAAGAGATTGAGGTAGACTATAGAAAGTGGAGAGATCTCCCATGCTCATGGATTGGTAGAATCAACATAGTAAAAATGTCTATACTCCCAAAAGTAATCTACATGTTTAATGAAATTCCCATCAAAATCCCAATGACATCCATTAAAGAGATTGAAAAATCTACTGTTAAATTTATATGGAAATCCAAGAGGCCACGAATAGCCAAGGCAATACTCAGTCAAAAGAACAATGCTGGAGGTATCACAATACCTGACTTCAAACTATATTACAAAGCAAAAACAATAAAAACTGCATGGTACTGGCACAAAAACAGACATGAAGACCAGTTGAACAGAATAGAGGACCCAGATATGAAGACCCACACAACTATAACCAACTTGTCTTTGACAAAGGCACTAAAAATATACGATGGAGAAAAGACAGCCTCTTCAACAAAAACTGCTGGGAAAACTGGTTAGCAGTCTGCAAAAAACTGAAACTACATCCATGTATGTCACCCTATACCAATATTAACTCAAAATGGATCAAGGATCTTAATATCAGACCACAAACTCTAAAGTTGGTACAGGAAAGAGTAGGAAATACTCTGGAATTAGTAGGCATAGGTAAGAACTTTCTCAATGGAACCCCAGCAGCACAGCAACTAAGAGATAGCATAGATAAATGGGACTTCATAAAACTAAAAAGCTTCTGCTCAACAAAAGAAATGGTCTCTAAACTGAAGAGCACACCCACAGAGTGGGAGAAGATATTTGCCAGCTACACATCAGACAAAGGACTGATAACCAGAATGTATAAGGAACTTAAAAAACTAAATTCTCCCAAAATTAATGAACCAATAAAGAAAGGGGCAAGTGAACTAAACAGACCTTTCTCAAAAGAAGAAATTTAAATGGCCAAAAAACACATGAAAAAATGCTCACCATCTCTAGCAATAAAGGAAATGCAAATTCAAACCACACTAAGATTCCACCTCACCCCTGTTAGAATAGCCATCATTAGCAACACCACTAACAACAGATGTTGGCGAGGATGTGGGGAAAAAGGAACCTTTGTACACTGCTGGTAGGAATGTAAACTAGTACAACCACTCTGGAAAAAAGTTTGGAGGCTACTCAAAAAGGTAAACATTGATCTATCATATGATCCAGCAATACCACTCTTGGGGATATACCCAAAAGACTGTGACACAGGTTACGCCAGAGGCACCTGCACACCCATGTTTATTGCGGCACTATTCACAATAGCCAAGTTATGGAAACAGCCAAGATGCCCCACTACTGACGAATGGATTAAGAAAATGTGGCATTTATACACACTGGAATTTTATGTAGCCATGAAGAAGAATGAAATGTTATCATTCGCTGGTAAATGGATGGAATTGGAGAACATCATTCTGAGTGAGGCTAGCCTGGCGCAAAAGATCAAAAATCATATGTTCTCCCTCATATGTGGACATTAGATCAAGGGCAAACACAACAAGGGGATTGGACTTTGATCACATGATAAAGCGAGAACACACAAGGGAGATATGAGGATAGGTAAGACACCCAAAAAACTAGGTAGCATTTGTTGCCCTCTACACAGAGAAACTATAGCAGATACTTTAATGCAACTGAGGCCAATAGGAGAAGGGGACCAGGAACTAGAGAAAAGGTTAGTTCAAGAAGAATTAACTTAGAAGGTAACACACATGCACAGGAAATTAATGTGAGTCAACTCCCTGTATAGCTATCCTTATCTCAACTAGCAGAAACACTTGTTCCTTCCTATTATAGCTTATACTCTCTCTTCAACAAAATTAGAGATAAAGGCAAAATAATTTCTGCCAGGTAGCAAGGGGTAAGGGGGGTAAGGGAGGGAGCGGGGAGTGGGGTGCGAAATGACCCAAACATTGTATGCACATATGATTAAAATGAAAATTAAAAAAAAAGTATCAGGACTTACCCCCAGATCTGACTATCTCCAAGTTCATGTTCCTTGCATTACCCCACTCTCTGTCCCGTAGAAAAACTCTCATTTAGAATTCTTTTCCATGGAGAAACCGCCATGAAAATAAAGTCCTGGGTCAGTAACAAACTTTCTCAAGCCCCTTCTATATGAGAATGCCATATCATCTTCCAGTTGTCCCTCAGCATTTCATCAAAAACCACTTAAATGCTGTTTCCTGATCATGACAGCCCAGTGTTGCTCAGACCAAAGAGGACCCTGAGCAGATGTAGGCACCACCTTGTTCTCTGGCAGCCCCAGATAGGCCTGGGCTGACTAGAGTATGCTTACAACCCATACAACAGTTCATTGAAGACTTCATGAAAAACTGAATAAAGACGTATATATTTCTTTCAAAACTTCACAGTACATCTTCTGGATGGTATGGAACTGGCACAAGTTAATCTTGATTTAAAGATTTACTTGTATTTGGAGTACTTTATCATATAAGCACTGTGCTTTCATTCTGCTTCTCGGGAATTTGATTTTTTAATCATGTGCTTCCATCAGAATGAAAATCTAGTTCCTGTGATATAACTTCAAATGGGTCTACAGTGTTTGAAAAACTATTAATTTTAATTAAGATTGGGAATTAAAGCACAGTATCATTTCAAAAGTTGATAATTTGTGGTAAGATGTTGGTTACCCGGATTATAAACAGCAACAAGATCAGATTAATATAGTGAAAGGCTAATGCCAGGACCAAGGGTACCGTCTGTTTGCTTGCTGTGGAAAATGTGGTTAAGCTGAGCATGGTAGTATGTGCCTATAGTCTCAACTACTCCTGACAATCAAGGCCAGCTGTGCAACATAGTGAACCCCTGGCTCAAAAAAGAAAGAAAAAAAATGTAGTTAAAACGAGGTACACTTAAAGTCAATTAATGAGTTTATTTTTTTAGGACTTGTCCTTGAAACTTTAATTAGACTTTTCTCAGTAGCAAAGGAATTTTCCACCATAGGGAAATTTGGTTTTCTTAATTATACTTCATATTTCAGTTTGCACTTACTTCCACAAGAAGTTGAGGCAGGGGAATCAAAACATTATTCTGACTGTAGTAACTTGCATCTCCCTCTACAGAAAGCACTGCCTGGAACTTCCAGACAAAATAACTGTTAGAGTACCTTCCTTCGTGTTACTCCTTATCCACTCAGAGATGCTCTTAAGAAGCCCCCAGTATCATCTCCACCATAAGCCTATGGTTGATGAAAGTAACCATTCAAGGAAGGGAGAAGAGAGTGAGGAGGAAATTGATAATGGCTTAGAGTCCTACTCCTGCGCTTTCTATAATACCTATTTAACTTTGAAGCAAACAGATTTTTATGGTTCTTTATGACTTTTTAGAATTCAAAGTTCTTCATTTGTAAATGCTACAATGTACCCCCCCCCCAAAAAAAATTCAAAGTTCTTTATTTGAGGTATAAAAACTATTCGAACATTTTTGTCTCTGAGATGGGTAACACTTAGAAGTTTCCACTGTAAAAATAATTGGACTTTGTTATGTATTCAGTGTGACATCAGCCTTAAAATGAAGAAATTATCACTAAAACCAGCGGGAAAATATTTTTAGAACCTATTTTTAAAACTCAACTTTGTTATGAAAAAAATATATTTATCCTGCCTTATTATGTAACAAAGTAGAAGAGTAATGAAGCTTTAACGTGGCAGATTCAGCTGTCCTATGTGAGCCTGAAAAACAATTTTTTTGATAAGTTTCATTTTGAGTTTACTGCACTGAATTATGCCATACCTTACACAATCCAAATGTAAAAGCCACATTTATCAACTCCTTGGAAGCCCTCCCAAGCAGTTGAGTGAAATTAAGGTTTTTCTGAAGAACAGAGTAATCTGCAAGTACAAAGAATACAATCTTCATCAACAACTGAATCATGGCTTCCTGAATTTTCTCTTTAGGTATTTCTTGTGAGGTGATATGGTGAAGTATTTTCTTTTGGAGGCCAGGTCTGCCCAAAAGGAAAACAACTATTACAACTTAATCAATAAGAGTATCTTTTCAGCATGAGTTCTCACTCATCTTTAATGGGATTTATAGCTATGAGCAGTTTGTCTTTATACTGACCGATCTCCCACCCACTGTTACTTCTCATAAGATACTACTTCATTTCTTAGGCTTAGGGAAAAGAAGTAAATGTACTTATTAATACCGGCAGTTGTTTGTTTCTGAGGGTTTCCTGTACTTGAATAAATAAGTGTTGTACTAAGTTTGGAGAAGTTTGAAGGAGCTTCCAATATGAAGCAGCTGTCTGCATTTGCCACTCTATTTAGATCATATTTATATGCTCCTTTAACCTCTGGCACTTTCGCAAGTGAATGGATCTTGATATGTACTGTGTACTCATTTTCTATTCCTAATGATGTATTTATGGAGAAAAATTGATGACAATACAGGAAGTCTAGAAGTCACATTTCTCAGCATCTAGCCTAGAGCATAAGGAACATAATGGTGACTTTGGAACTTGAGACATTTCTCTGGAATTCTGACATACCTTTCTGCTTCTGCTGTTTCAGCTAACTACCATGACCACAGGCTTATACAAAGTAGAGATTTTACCCAAAACTAGAAGAGGAGACACCAGTTCTGTCATGTATTCAACATTTATCAGCCATGCAACCTGTATTTTTCTAGGTGTTTCTAATTTTAGTTACTCTGTTCTGTCAGTTGTACTAATTCACACATATGTTTAAAACCAGTTGCCCTAATGTTCTGTAAGGAAATAGTCATCAAAATGTTGGTTTCTTTGAACAGATTTCCTAGTCTTTTATGGTTGCTTTAATTCTTAATTCCGAATCTGCTTCCTACTATTGCCAGTTGGTTTGTTTCATCTCCTACCAACTCATCTCCCCTTGTAATTGCCCCAGGACAGACTTCTAGGCAAGCTGCCAGATGGCCAGGCCCTCTAACTTCTACCATAGAGAAGCACCTGCACAAAACCTACTTCACTCATCTGGAGAAAGCTCATTCACATTTTTGGAATTTGTTTTCTTCTAGTTTATACCTCAATAAGGGAAGGACATCAAATACCCATTTAAGAATTCTTTTTTTCCTCTTTCTATTAGTTTTTTTAAATCCTTGGTAAAAAAAAGTCCTGTTTTGTGTTCATTCCTAAATAATGTATATGTCCATATGTCATCATATATTTAGGATCATCCTGAAGATGACTTCTGGTAATTAAAAAGCAAGTCTATGTGTGTATGTTTGTGTATGTTCATAGGCAGGCAGGTTTTTTACATTTGAATTTACTCTAGTGTCCTGCTTCTCCATTTTATTCACTGAACATCATACTTTGAAAGTCTTCTACACCAGTACATGAGATTCATTTCTATGTAGCACTCATAGTATAGTCATGATTTATTTTATCATTTCTCTTTAGATGGATATTTATTTTTTTCCAGATTTTTAATAATTCAATAGATACTCTTGTCAAGTTCTTTGGACATTTATTTCAAACTCAGGACTTCATGCTTGCTAGGCATATACTCTACCACTTGAGCCACTCCTCCAGCCTGTTTTTGTGTTGGGTATTTTCAACATAGGATCTTGCAAACTATTTACCCAGGCTGGCTTCAAATCACAATTCTCCTGATCTCTGCCTCCCAAGTAGCTAGGATTACAGGTGTGAGCCTCCAGAGCCTGGCTGTGTATTCTTAAGTATTTCTTTAAGATGGTAGAGTTCTACAAATGAACTTTCTGTTTCCAAGGGCTCAGATATATAGTATTTTGATAAATAGACATTTTTAACCCTCTTTGCTGCCCATGCAAAAATATTGTATATGTGTATGTATATAGTATATATATACATTTTGTGTGTGTGTGTGTTTCTTGGGATTGAATTTAGAGCTCAGGGCATCATTAAAGCACTCTTACCACTTGACCCACACCTAGTCCTTTGGCTTTTAGTTTTCATATAGGGTCTCAGTGTAATTTTTGCCCTGGTGGACCTTGAACCATAATTCTCCTTTCTTCATCTGCCAGGTAGCTGGGACCACAGGCATGTGCCACCATGCCCAGCTCACATATACACTCTTGCCAACCATTCATTGGAGGAATATTTCTCCTCCTCACCCCCCCCACACAAAATATCATTCATTTTTTATCTATTCCAATGAATGAAAACTTGTATTTTTTATTTTAATTTGTATGTCCCTGATTAAGAATGAAACTGAGCATAGTTTTCCATTTTTTGTAAAGCATTCCTCTTCAAGAAGAGTTAAACAGTAAAAGATAAAAAAAAGAAAACTTAAAAATGCTTTAAGAAAATGCAGGAGGTTAGATGTGTGGCATATAACTGGAATCCCAGCTACTTGGGAGACAGAGATGGGAAGATCATGGTCCAAGGCCTACCAAGCCAAAAAAAAACCATGAAAACCTATCTCAAAAACAACTAAAAGCAAAAGAACTGGGGGCAAGGCTCAAGTGGTAGAGTACTTGCTTGGCAAGTCCAAGGCTCTGAGTTCAATCCCCAGTACCACCAATTTTTTTTAAAAGAACTATTGGAGTTTATAATTACCTAGGAAAAAATTTGTGAAATGAATGTTAATAGATTTTTCCCACATCTATAAAAAAGTATGCATGCAAAAAGGCATTAATTTGCCGTTAAAAGACAGCTAATGTAGTAAGATGAAATATTTGCTTCTACAAATTAGTAAGAAAAAGACACAGAAAAATGATAAATAGTTCTACAGTGTATATGTATGTCTGTCTGTATGCTTACATTCACCTGATTTTTGACTTGGAACAAATTCCTACAAGTTAGTTTGCTAGATAAAATGATGTACACATTTAAAATCTGTTGTGTATTATAAAATTACCTCCAGAAAGGCCTCCCTATTGGACACAGTTGACATCTTATCACAGACCACCAGTCCAGGCATTATTAGTTTTTTTAGTCTTAGTCCATGTTGTAGTCCATATTTTGTTTATTTAATTTGTGCCAAGACCTGGTATTATTTAATGTTTATATACTATTTGTTTTTCTTCATATATTACTTTGTTCGTTAACTTTATTAATTGCTTATTCTGTCCTCCACTGATTTTTCTGTGGTATTTATATTGATTGTGTGAGCTTTTTTTGTGTTAGTATCTCTTTCCTATCACTGTCACATATGTTATAATTTTGTCTTTTGTTATTTGACTTTTTATTCATAATATCCTGTTGTAGAAGCTTAATATGGTCACATAACTGTCTTTTGTGTTTTCTAGTTTTGGTGTTAATTATTGTTGATGTATAATATGACCATCAATTACTTACATTGCCACAGCATACATTGCTTCATATGAGTTGAAATATGCAATTCCTATTATTTGTTTTACTTATTCTAAATTTTATTTGCCAGGTTTTTTGCATGTTAGTGTTTTTACCTCAGTTTAATTCATCTCTCTTCATTATTTTTTATTCTTCTGTTATTTATTGTTATTTATATCACATCTGTATTGTCTCTGTTCAATAATTGTTTTCTCTCCAAAATGAAAATTTATGTTCTGTCACATAGACTTAGTGTCACATAGACTTAACGAGTACCACTTAGTTGATAAAACTACTTTTAATGATATCTCAATGGGTGAGGTCCTAGAAGTAGGGTTCTGGTAGGTTATATAGCTCCCACACACAGAGTATAGGGCCTAACAGCAACAGATTTCTATCATCTTTTCACAAGACCTGACCATTGTATTTCAAAGAGTGAATAGTAGAGTGTTACTATGTAATGGGGCTTACTATGCATATTCTCACTGCTTTAAATTCACTGATCATATACAAAGGGAAGAATGCACTAGCTTAGTGTTTGATCTTTACCACATAGATCTAACGTCATGATCAATTGCTTACAGTGTTTTCTTTGAAATCACATAAGAGTTTATATGTGACAAATTTCATAAGGATCACATGATAAGGTCAAGAAATACAAATTCCAAGGCAGAATTTATATGCCCAGTTCACATATGACAGTAATACTATATAACCATATGTTGAATTTAATATACTATATGTAAATGCTATTCTTGAAGGCAATCCAATCAATAAAACCTAAAATAAATAACACTTTAATAACACATTGCAAATAAACTGAAAATGGAATAAATGGGCTTCATGGCAAGAACATCCCTATAGAATTGACATTCAGAGGCCATTAAAACACAGAGAGTAAAACAATCATGAAGCTAAAGAAAAACTGTGAATATTTAGAAGTTTTTTAAAAGCCTACTATATTGTATGCCAAGATGCAGCAGTCATTTTTATTTAAAGAGCTATTTTGATAAAAACTGGATTTTTAAGCCTTAAAAAGCAAATTGTTTTCCATCACCAATAGCTAAAATACGCTTTTTTTAAATATACATTAACCAAAAAAAGTTTTTAAAATGCATAATGTTAAACAAAAAAGTCAAAACATAAAAAAACTGAAGTTTTAGTCATAATTTGAACTAGTGATTGACCAATTTTTATCATTAAAGAAGGCTATAGAAAAGCTACTGAAGTTAATTTCAAAAGCTTAGCAGTAAAAAAGTGACTGTAATGTCAGTAAAACTCTGAAACAGATCAAATAATTCCTAAGTAGTACTAATCTACTGCATCTCTTAACATGTATAGGCCTTTGTTTAAGCTGACAAGTTTGTCCTTTTTTCCTTTAATTTGTTTACAGCATGAAATGTTTTTTCAAATCCAACTGTTAAACTGGTAATAGTCAGCAGCTCAGGGTACAGGTACTGCCTTCACGCAGAGACAGTGAACTAAGATCTGTAATGTCTTTCATCTTGGCCTGCTCTGGAAAATGTGATTTTATCATGATATCTTGTTCAGACGTAGCTTATCTTTTTCAATACAAATACTTGTATACTGTATGTTTGTAAATAAGCAAAAATTGAATATAATTATCTAACCATGTTTTTTTTTCCTTTTCAACTCAGATTCATATACCGAAATGATTTGTTTGTGATGTCATCAGTGTTTTTAATTTAAATTTTGTCACTTTAGATCCTGGGAAGACTCTGCCTGAAGCACTTGATTACAGCACTGTGTGGCTGCAGACAGTGCCTGGAGAAATAGACAGCAAAAGTGGTATTCCACCTTCTCTTGTAACACTACAAATTAAAGACTTTCTTAATGGACCTGGTAAGAAAGTTATGATTCAAAAATGTGTAAATTTGTCTAAGTGAATGTACAAGCATAATATATCTAGGATCTGTTAGTAATTTTGACAATTCTTGTCAAAAATGAATAATTTGTTTTCCAGAAATGGATTCTCTTTGGGGCTTATGCTGGAGTTCAAAAGACAAATATAAATGTACATTAAAATTACATTTTAAAATTATCTTTAGACAGGTGCCGGTGGCTCACACCTATAATCCTAGCTATTCAGGATGCAAAGATCAGGGTCTCAGTTCAAAGCTAGCCTGGGCAAATATTTCCACAAGACCCTATCTTGAAAAACCCTTCACAAAAATAGGCCTGGTGGAGTGGCTCAAGGTGAAGGCCCTGAGTTCGAGCCCCCATACCACAAAAGAAAAAAAAATTATCTCTAGTCTGATAAAAAGTAGTTATCAGTTAAAGAATGGTTGACTAGAAACTGAAGATCCAATATTTTATTTCTACCTTTTCTGCTAATCAACTAATTGTGTGATCTTAACTAATTGATCTAATCTTCTGTGCCTTAGTATCTTTACATTAGATGAAGAAAATAAAATAGATGGATATGCACAATATACATACATAAGATAATGTACATAGATTAGTTAAGTACACTTATTTCAAATGCTTAAGAAAGTGCTCTAGACTAAGTACTCAGTTTTAGATAGATAGCAACAGCTATCAAAATGTGTTTTACATACTCATAAAGACTCAAGGAATAGGTTCTATAATTCTTTCTATTTTATTAATAATGAAACTAAAACTAGAAAAAGTGAAGTAAATTGCCTAAGGTCATGGTGACAGAAAAGCCTTTCAGAAGCCTAAGTCTTTATTACTCCACTAGCATCAACACTACACTAATTTTAGCATAATTCAAGATTTTTCTTCTATTCTTCCTCCTCCTTTTTCCTGCTCTTTTTCTAATTCCTTCATCTTATGGTCCTTCTCCTCTTCTATTCTTCTCATTGCAGTCTTAACTATTTGTCAGAAATTAATGTATTTTAGGTTTTCTTTTGTTATAGTGCTTCAGAATTTGTCAGTCATCAAGGGAATATTAGTTGCCTTTTTAAGAATTTAAAACAATGACATTATACTGTCCTAAGATCTCCAGCAACAACTGCCAGGCAAGAGTTTTAATGAGGGAAAATATCTCTGTGAGGACCCTGTCGAGTGTGTCTTATGGTATGTCTGCACTTACAATGCATAACTTCAGATGTAGAAGCATGCTAGTCATGATGTCTGAACTGAACAGAGCCTGAAACTTCATATGCTGGCTCCTCACTGAGGCCCAGTTCTTTGTAAGTATGTGTCTCCAGTGTTAGCAGAAAAAGTATTTCTGAAACCAGAGTTTTGGACCCCAAGCCCAAAATCCTGGGCTTCCTCATGTCAGGTCCAGCCACTCACCCCTATACATCAAACAAAGAGACATGCTGAAGGGTAGAAAAGAGATTTATTGCAGGGCCCAGGACACATCAATGGGAAGGGGCAAAGTAACCACATCAGCCAGCCCATCTTCAGCCATGTTTGATTAGTAAGTGTGAAGTACTAGATTTAATTCAATCCAATCCACCATCAATTATAAGAAAAAACATTTTCTGTACCACTAAGGAAAAAGAAAAAAAAAATCTGCCATTAAAACTATGAAACAGGACTTCCTTTTAGTGCATCGGTTTTAGGATATGTCCTAATTACAGAGTTGTTTGCATGTTAGAATAGATAAACAGAATAAAAGCACGTATGATTAGTTCATAGAGGAGTGACAGGGAAAGTTGGGTTCACTTCTTATTTCTCAATTTTAGTCTCAAGTTTCTTTTGTCTTAGACAGTCTTACAGTTTGGCTAAGAAGTTTCTTGCAGTTCACACTTGATTGATTTGTTTGCAGAAGGGATCTGCAAGTCATAAAGAGATTGGGCACCACATTTTCAAAGCAACCAAGTTGAGTTTTAACAGGAATGCCCATGAATGAATGAACAGCATTTGATTATAGCATTTAGTTTGACTGTAGGAGAAATATGATGTTTAAAATTATTATACTTTTGTTTTTCTTAAGGTATTTTTCAAAATTGGATATGAGATATATACCATTTCTGATTTCATATCTGTTTAATAATAGTGATTATATACTTGGGAAAGTCAAACATTTAAATAATTAAAATAGTTCTTTTACAGCAGTGCTTCTCAAACTTGAGTCTGCTTTTGAAGCATGTCTGTCTGATGAATGTATTAAAATTTAAGTGGTGATTTTATAGCTGTATAAGGTGTACTTGAAAATCTGTATTTCTATCAAGCTCACAGTGAAATAGGTTCTCGTGGTCTGGGGACTGTACTTTTCTAAGAGAATCAGTCACAGTTTTGGGGGTCAAACTGGAAATTCAGAGACACAGAAGAGGAAAATAATACAAAGAGAATTGATTGTTAGAATGGTGTTTTTCTTGTTGAAAATCAAACATAATGTACAATGAATGAAGTTCTTCAAAGTCTAAAACATCCTAACCAAAAGTACTTTTTCTTTGTATTTAAGGGAGGATTCATTTGCATGATACATTAATTCTGTGGAATTTTCTCTAAAACGCTAACCTAACAAGCTTGAACTTATACAAAATGTACAAAAATTTTCTTACTGTAAACATTTTTTCAATATGTAGATAAACATATTATTCTATAGGATAATTATATTCTCTCACTACATTTCCAGACTGTCACCATATTAACTTAAAAGTCAAAAAGCTATAGCAAATATTAAGATTAATTAAGTGGGAACAACAAGACATTAAAACATTTTTGACATATGAATGTATTATTTTCTAATTTTGGCAACTCAAAATTATATTTTGTCCAGATCTTAGGTAATAAGATTCTAAAGTACAATTTATGCTGGGACCGGGGAAACCAATTTCACTCTCTAATATTCCCCAATCCCATTCCTTTCCCTTAAAAAATAAAAAGGAAGCACTGCAAATAATGCAATGCGGATCCTTAATGCAGTCGTATCCTTGGACATTAGCACTCAGAAGCTTTTCTTCCATTGCTTCTTAGTGTGAATGCACAGCTATTTATCATTCTCAAAGACTGTCTCACTGGGACATCTCTAAACTTGGGAATTTCCATCTACTCTTTTCTTTTCTTAGCTAACAGTAACAATAAAAGTTAGGACCCTGAAAAGTAGAGGAAAATAGTGAGCATAACTGTCTAACCTTAAATTTTCTTCAAAAAGCCATGAACTTAACAGCTCTTAAATTTAGTATTTCAGATTCATTTTTTTAAGGAATTGTTTCCCCTAAACAATCTGCTCTTTCACAGCAATGCTGCTCTTTAGCATTTGTATTTGGAAAAACAGTTCAGAGCTCTTGAATATGCCTTATTTCCTCCTTCACTTAAGAGTACCTCAGGCAAATGGTAAGTCCAAATTTCTACATCAAAAACTCCTTGAAAGCTCTTCCAACCCCCAGCTCCCTCTTTCAGAGACAGTTGTACCCATTAGCAAGGTCAGTGGCTTGGAGAAACCTGGAAAACAGCAGCTACCAGAAAGCCACTAGAATAATATCTCCAGCAGGTGATAGATTAGTTGGAACAAATTGGAACCATTGCAGTTCAGCAATCCTGGTTTCTTTCAAACTGTTTTTAAAATGTCGTCATTTTAATACACAATCTAAGCCCTGCGGAACAGTCCACAGCAGGTTAATTTGAATCATATGATGTGTCACTGCCCTCAGCTGACATGAGCTCTATTCCATGTGTGAAGCCATAATAAATCCATTCCCAACTGAGGAAAATTCCCTGTGAGAAGGTGAACTAATCCAGGCCTCACACTGGCATGCTAGCCCCTCCATAATTGAAAGCAGGGCCACCTGTTCCCAGCACAGTTAGCCTACAGAAAAAAATTAGTATTATATCAGATACTTCTTATACTGAAAAATCAATCATACTTCTTGCAAATTCAAATTCAGCTGTGAAGTGTTTGGTATGATATCATACAGAAATGTAGGAATGTGCCCACTTGATCCCAGTTTAAAAGTCTTGTCAACCATAGGATTTCTTAACTTTGAATGAATTTTTTTATTTAATGAGAGCTGACACGTGAAAAGAACAACTAGTAAGAGTGCAGATTTTTCTAATTAACTCAGGGTCATTTGCAAAAACATTTGAGCTCCCTGGTATTTTTTTTTCCATTGTTCTTTTGCACAAAAAAATTTTGAACCATTGTCACTGTAGCCATGAAATGACATTTAAATGACAACAAAGAACAAAAGTGCCACATTGGTACAATATTCCCAAGTCACTTTTGATTTATTATAAATTAATGATTTGCATACCCCATTGATCATATAATTTGAATAACATGGTTATAACAGGTACAAGTTATGGATGCAGTTTCACATTTCTTTTAACTTAATATGCATGGTGTCTATAGTAGAAACACACAACCACTGTGTCTTTTTCTCATAATAAGATGACTTTAGTCTCATCTTTTTTAACTTGCTCATTAATGTGCCTATATAGTTTTCACTTTTCTAATTTGATTTTACTTTGGATTGGTTTCATCTCTGATTTATTTTTGTTTTATTTGTATTTTTTAAATGTTCATCTCTACTTTTTTAAGTGAGTTTTTTATTAGCATACATTAATACCACGGGGGTTTCATTGCCATCTATGGCTTTATTTGATTTTTGTTTGACTTTAATTGATTATAATCCCATTTTGAATACTTTTTTCTTATATTTAATGGGTTAATTTGCTATTTTGTAAAATAATTTTAGCTTCTACTATTAAAAAATTCCTAACATCTGCTGGGCACCAGTGGCTCATGCCTGTAATCCTAGCTACTCAGGAGGCAGAGATCAGGAGACTCATGATTCAAAGTCAGCCCAAGCAAATAGTTCGTGAGACTATATCTCAAAAATACCTGTCACAAAAAAGGGCTGGTGGAGTGGCTCATGGTGTAGGCCTGAGTTCAAGCCCCAGCACTGCACACACAAAAAAACAAATCCTAACATCCTAAACTGTTGCATTTACACAAACATCTTTGATTTGAATGAAAATGTGTATATAAGTGCTGTAAAATATTAAAAGACCTTGCTAGGTGGGTGTCTAGCAAGCATGAGGCCCTGAGTTCAAGCCCCAGTACCACAAAAAAAAAAAAAAAAAAAAAAAGAAATGAAACTGTACTCAATTATGCTTACTACCTCCCTGATGTAGGTGTTAATGTTCTGATTTCTTCCCCATTCTGTTTACCAGTAGGCCTAACTCCAGATTCTCCTTTTGCTTAACAATTGCATCCCCTCTGCCCTTCCTAGATTAGCTTCTCCTGCCAAACTCATGAATCTCAACCACTCACTTCCCTCAATTCATTAAGTCAAAACTTTGGTACCCTGCCCTCTGTATTTCCTACATATAAATTGGTTTTCAGATTAATGTATTATTTTTTACTTAATCTGATTTGTTTATTAACAAACTGTGAATCTGGTTTGTTTGTTAAGCAAAGCTGTTTTATAAGAGATTTTGTGTTCCATGAGGAGGCACTTACTGTCTGAAGGTTTATTTTTGTGATGTTATCAACCATTGATGCTCAATGCCTAAACCTTTGGAGGTTATAAACAGTAATACTCTGTTTCTAGCATTCCTTTTTCATATATTAGTTGTCATACTGCTGTAAAGAAAAACATTTCCTCATCATTTGATTACTCAGTATTGGTCATATAAAAAAGCAAGATAAAGGCTCCATTCTTTCCCTTTACACATTTTTAACAAATGCATTGTTTTTCTAACATATCCAAGTGGTGGCCAATTAGTTAATGTTGTTTGGTATTATTTAAAACATTATTTTTAATGATACTCAGGTTGTCTCATCATTGGCAATGGGAGTCTGTAAATTGGCTTCTCTGTGTTTCAAATTTTTCAGTCTGAAGTCCTTGCTCCTTTTTTCTCTGTCCACCCTAATTCTTAACCCTTAGATTTAGCCAACCCCATTTCCTTCAGTGATCTTTTCTCTTTCATTCCCATTCACTCTGATCTCTCAGTGTTCTTTCCTTTTTTTAAAATAAGCAGCTTGATAATATCACCTTCGTTAAACGTATCTCAAAACAACATTTGATTCTTTCCAAAAGTTACATCATTGTCTCCAAGGATAAGTATATGCCACCACTGAAAATGGCAAAACAACAAAAGTCATAGGCACAAAAAAGATGCAAAAATTATTGGAGCATAGGATGTTATTTACCTTTGTATGGTCTCAACCTAGAGGAGAGAAGTTCACTAAGAGTCTAGTTCAATACATTCATCTTAGAAAACCAGTGCATTTACCCTATAATCATAAGTTTTATATCATGGTTTTGGAAGGGACAATGAAGTCAGAGTCACTGCTTGATCATGAAAATAGGTGCCTGAGTAATTTTGGTAGTAGTGATAATAGTAGATCCAGTGATAAGCACTATGAACTGCTACTGGCAGGTCAAAGCCTGTGTAAGCCCATCCATGTCCCCGAGCCTCCCCACTGTACATGTTCCTCCTTAGGGCATATTCAAAAGCACTTACCCAGTTCCTCCTTGCAGCATACCAATCCCACTTTGTATACCATCTTTAATTAAAGACTCATGTCTTTATATGCCACATCTTCACCAAAGACATGTCAATCTCAATTGTCTTGGGCAGTTTTCTAGATTGTCCAATGTGAATACTCAATTTCCATAGTACTCTGTCATCATGAATACCTTTTATTTGGACATGATTCAAAACTTTGAATTTGAATTGCAAAGAGAAAAAATGTATTATGGCATAGTTACAAAAATATTTTTATTAAAGTTGTAATCTATGAAGTCAGATTTGATTGTAGATTTGTTAGTTCTGTGTTTTTCATTTACCTGTCTAAAGTAGGGAATAAAAATACCACTACTCATATGTCTATACATAGCCACCCATGTACACAGAAAATGTTTTCCTAGTAAGCCTTATTTGGCTTTTAAAAATTATCTTTACAAATAAAATTCCATAGAAAGAAACACTTAACAAAGAAGTTTTCTTTCATAAATGTTATGATTTGAGTATAATAAACCATATTGAATCCATTGGGTTTCTTGTAAAAGATTTCATAATACATCATAAATGTAAGTAATATAATGACTAATGGGTCAAATAAAGTTGGAACATTTTAAATGAGAAAATAGCTGGAACAGTTTTCAGGAAACTTTTCCAGTTGATGTTTGGTTCCCTACAAGGTGTGCATTAACATAAACTTAGGGAATCACCTCTGGGGCTTGAATTCCCTCTCTGATTTCATTATTGCAGTATGATTCTTTTCCTTTCACTATTAAGTCACCTTCTAGGGTGATGGAAGCATAAAATAACTGTAATTTATTTGTATTTGTCTAATCTCCTCTTAACTCAGTAGTTATTCCATCATTCTGTTTCCTGGTAGCTGTTCAGAAACTTTTGAAGGGTAATTAAAATTTAATAATTGACAGGCATGTGTTTACTTGGTAACTTAAAGATACAGAATATATTCCAAAGATGGTTAGAAAAATTAGATCTGGCAGAGAAATGGATGACTTAGCTAGGAGATTCTCTGTTACTACATACTCCTAAAATCTGAACTTTGAGTATAGTCCATTTATGAACGTTCAATGAGGATTATGAAAAAATTCAAAACTCTTAAACACAAGAATCTGTTAATTGAAATAAAACCCACATTAACAGCTGATGCCTGATTCTTTATCCAGTTATGTTTCCAGTTTTTATAAACATTATTCTATATAATTCCCACTGTGTCTCTGTTGGAAAACTTTTTAGTCTATTTCTTTAATGTTTTTATCTTAATGATGAGGTAACTGTGTTCCATCAACTGCTTTAAAGTATAAAAGAAGACCAGAAAAAGTGGATTGCTCAATTTTTATTTTCTGTGTTTAAAAATGCCAAACTTTTTATTGTATAATTTTCCCATTTCTAAAAATAATCTTTATTGTGAAATTCACAATGAAGGCACTGATTTGCTACCACAGAAGTGTCTGGCTAGTTCAAGATGTGAAAGTCTATTAACACTGGATAGTGAAAGTATCAGTGCAAATTGATTGACTTTGTAGGTACAACAATGTCTTCATGATTTCAGTTGAAGTATCTATGTTGGTATACTTCATCCACTAACAACTATTTATTTTCTGGTGCTTCTCATTCTGGTGTGTGGTTCCTGTCTCTTGGTGGACCTGGTAGACCTTTGAAAGGAATACCTAGTGTTACCATATAGCTTCATTGTAACTCTGCTTTTCCTCTTCTAACTATGTTCCTGTCTAACTTCCCCAAACAGGACTGACCTAGCCCCTAGAACTTTGGAAGGTAGAGATTGGTAGGATCGTGGCTCAAAGTCAGCCTGGACAAAAAGTTCTCTAGACCCATCTCAATCAACAGCTGTGTGCAATAGTGCACATCCATCATCCCAGCTTTGTGGAGAAGCACAAATAGGAATATAGTGGTCCAGGTCAATCTGGGAAAAAAGCAATACACTATCTCAAAAATAACCAACATGAAAAGGGCTGGCAGAGTGACTCAAGTGGTAGCACGCTTGCCTAGCAAGCATGAGACCCTGAATTCAACCCCCAGTACCACCACCCCTCAAAAAGCTAACATAAAAACTATCTTGTGCTATGTATAACACAACACAAGATTTTGTAAAAACTTTCATCAGTTGCTGTTCAGTGACTAAGAGATTTTTTTTGTAATTATGAATGTACAATCATCCAAAGATTACAGCTCGATACATACAGAACAGCTTTGAGATTACCACACAGGAAAGAGATCAAGTGACTTAAGTATCAAAATAAATAACTTTCCCATAATAATACATTAATTCAAGAAAGGGTCCTCCAAGAACCAGCTTACAGCTGACATTAAAATGCACTGTTCAAATTCATGAAACCAAATGTATAAGAAATTTAAATAAACTTTTAAATCTTTATATTCTGTAGCATTTATGCATCTGAATTTAGTACTAAAGTTTAAAACCATACTCAAACTTGGAACAAACTATGGAAGAGAGGGAGGTTCAAGATATTTCTTCAGATTTTTGTGTTTCTAAAATATTTTGAGTCCTGGCTTATCATTTATATGAACTAGTACTCTGATAGAGATTTATGACTCTTAAAACACAGAGCAAGAAAGGCAACTATAATTAATTATGTAGTTGTCATCTCAATTTGGGGCCATTATTCTTGAATATATACTATTGGTTGACATTTTATATTGCTTTGGAAGTGGATCTTTCTGATTCAGGATATTCATAAAGCTATTTGGTAAAATAAAGTCAATAATATAAGTCAAAATAGATTCACAGTGAAAATCCCCAAATATGATTAGAATTATAGTTCTTTTTCTGAATTATCAAAATTTGAACTCTATTGATAAAAAAGAAACTTCTTTTAAATTTTATTTTGTAATAGGATTAAAGTTATTTGAAAGAATATATTCATTCTCATGATAAATTACTTAGGATTATGCCAGATTATCCTGTACTTTTGAATTTTACTGGCTAATCTGACTATAATACAGGTACTAATGCCCCAAATTTTCATCTGCTGCCACCTTTGATACTAATAAAATCAGGAATAGACCTATGGCTTTCCTCACATTTAGGAATGCTTATTTCTCAGATCCTGCAGAAAGTCTAACCTTCTCTCACCATTAAAGGGCTCAGTATAAATGTTGTACTACCTTGTTAGAGGTCTGTCATAAGTGGAAAGTAAACTTGTAAATCACACTGACACCTTTCAGGACAAACTATATGAGAAAGGGACACTGACTCAGTGCAAAGCTGTTAACACTGGGGCCTTGTGTGGGCTTTCCCTACATACAAAAATCATGGCGCATTTAACTTTTAGCCTTTTGAGGAACAATATGAGGGCAAAAGAATGAAAATGAGTAGGAAAATCTATCTTGTCACCCATATGACACTGAGGTAATTTTTAAACTAATGTGCAGTAAAATTGACCTTTTTTTGTAGACTTCTATGAATTTTAACACTTGTATGTAGCCCTCTTAACACTGGATTTTATACTACCATTCTCTTAACATGACCATTTATGGCATAAACATTTCTAATTTTGGTGAAGTTCAGTTCACAATTTTTTAAATGAATCATGAATTTTGGTATTATGTCTAAAAATTCTGTTTATCTCCAGGACTTGAAGATTTATCCTATATATTCTCCTTAAGAACGTTTTACAATTTTACATTTTATATTTAAATCTCTTTTGAATTTTGAACTAGTTTTTATAAATGGAATAAAGTTGAGTTCGAGGCACCTTTTTTTTTCTTTTGCACACATCAATATTTGTTGTTAAAACTGTCCTTTCTCCATTTAATTGCTTTTCCACCTTTTCCAATAATCATTTGACAGCATTTTTTGGACTCAATTTCTGGATTCTCTCTTCTGATCCACTTTACATATATATGTCCATTCTCAGCTTTATGGAAAGTCTTAACATCAGGTCATTTGAGCCTTCTGATATTCTTTTTCAAAAGTGATTTGACTATTCTACTACTTTTCATTTACTATATAAATTTTAGAATCAGCGTCTCTATATTTAAGGTGAATACTGCTAGAATTTTTATTGAAATTGTGTTAAAAATTATAGATCAATTTGGGAACAACTGCTATCTTTATCATGTTGAATTTTCTAAATATGGTATGTGTATTAGAGTTATGCTTAAGTATTTCTTTCATTTGGAGCAATTGTAAATGCTATTTTGTTGTTGTAAGGTTTTTTTTTTTATTATTCATATGTGCATACAATGCTTGGGTCATTTCTCCCCCCTGCCCTTACCCCCTCCCTTACCCACCCACCCCCCTCCCCCTCCCCCCCACCCCCACTCCTTAGCTACCCGACAGAAACTATTTTTCCCTTATCTCTAATTTTGTTGAAGAGAGAGTATAAGCAGTAACAGGAAGGAACAAGTGTTTTTGCTAGTTGAGATAAGGATAGCTATACAGGGAGTTGACTCACATTAATTTCCTGTGCGTGTGTGTTACCTTCTAGGTTAATTCTTTTTTATCTAACCTTTTCTCTAGTTCCTGGTCCCCTTTTCTTATTGGCATCAGTTGCTTTTAATGTATCTGCTTTAGTTTCTCTGTGTTGAGGGCAACAAATGCTAGCTAATTTTTTAGGTGTCTTGTTGTAAGTTTTTTTTAATTCCAACTACACGTTGTTAGTTTGTAGAAATCCAATTGATTTTTGTGTCATGGCCTTGTATTCTAAAACCTTGTCAGATTCTCTTCTTAATATTGGGGAATATTGGTGTATAGTTTTCTTATACTTTGTTGTGTTTTGGTCTCATAAATATTCGTCTCATCAAATAAATTAGAAATGTTCTCTCCTTTTCTGTTTTCTGGGACACTAGAGACTGAGGAAAAGAAAGAAGAAGAAGAAGAACAACAAAAAAAAACAATTATTATAGTCCCTCTGACCGTTAAGAGTCTCCCTCATAGTCTTTGAAACCAGAAATGAGATCTTTCTCCTTATGCCTCCTCTTATCTACACCTGATGCTCACCCCTGGGTTTGGGACTGCCATTGGTCCAAACTAGGAGTAAGGGGAGAATAAATGACTTACCACCACTGGAATGGTATTTCGAATTCTGTTTTTCTTTCCCAGTTACCTCACAAATAGGTGCTCACTACAGATTTTGTGGCTGTATTTGCTCTACTGGAAGAAACAGTTTCTTTCCTGGAACTCTGAAATAATTTTTAAAGGAAGGAATAGGCCACTAATAAAAGAGAAGATTACATTAGATACTTTTAAAGTATGTTAGATATTTTTACTTTAAGGGAATGGATACAAGAAAGCTGAGTTGAATATTCCTAAACCTTGAAACTTGATTTATGTTCACATAAATCAGGCGAACATATGTACATATAGAATTTATATTAGTGTTTGAGTGATACATAACAGATTACAGCAAATATAGCTGATAATAGCACAATCTCTCTTTACAATCCTATGACTGAGAAGTCCAAGTTGTTTTAGCTGGGTTCTATACTCAGAGTGTCTCACAAAGCTAAGATCAATGTCATTTGGAATAGGTACTAATCTAGAGACTCCTGGAAAGAATCTACTTCTAAACTCATTCTGGTTGTTTGCATAATCTAGTTCCTTGTCATGGTAAGACTGAAGCCTCCAATTCTTATTTGCTGTTGTCCAGGAGTTGGCCTCAGCTCTAGGTAGGGACTGCATGTGCCTTCTCACATAATCCCCACCATCCTCAAAGAGCCCTTTTCACACTTCAGATCGCTCTGACTGCTCCTTTTGCTTCTTTCATCTGCCTTTTAAATGCTTATATGAATTAGATTAGGTCTACTAGTTAATCTCCATCTCTGATGGACATGAAACTGAATTAAGACTTTGATCATAGCAATAAATTTTTTTCACCACACAGAAATACCTAAACTGGTGTTTGTTTTGATAACCAGGGACTGGGAATATTGGGAAGGAGGGTCATTGTTAGAATTCTGCCTACCACAGAACTAGATTAGAATTTCTGAAGTTCTGTAGCAAGAAGTGACCAAATGTGCTTCATGCTGAGTTTGAGGCCTGATACTAAATAGCGAGGATGAAAAATGTACACTTAAGATCTTCTTGACTGATGGGACATACAATCTTATATAAAGATACTTATACAGAAGGTTTGCAACTCAAGGAGAGAAACTTGGCTAGGCTTGCACATAAACTTCTTGGAGAAAATGCTGAGCAGTATCTTGAAGACTATAAGTTCGGCAGATATAAAAAGGTTACATTAAACACATGAACAAAGGTCTAGTAGTATCACATTGTGTGGATTAGGAGAAGTGGGTTCTATGAACTCTGATGTTTCTGGACTTTAAAGGTAATGTAGGCAATGGCTGTAATTACAGAAAGGAAGACCTTTACTTCCATCTTAAGGAAATTGGTCCATTATTTCCTAGGTGAGTAGAAGCCAATAAAGAGTTTTAAGCAGGAGTGAAACACATGGGATCACATTTAAAACAAATCATTTGGGTGGTTACTCTGGATTAAAAGGATTCAGTCTAGACAGAGAAACCATTTAGGAGGCTTTATAATAACTGAACAAATATCAAAGACATAGAGGAGGAAATTGAGGAAAGGCTGGAATGCTAGAGAAAAGGAGATTTAATTCAAGCAGTTTTTTTTTATTCATATGTGCATACAATGTTTGGGTCATTTCACTCCCCTTCCCTCATCCCCACTCTAAACTCCCCACCCCCTCTCTCTCCCCCCCCATCCCCTCGCTACCTGGCAGAAACTATTTTGCTCTTATCTCTAATTTTTTTGAAGAGCGAGTATAAGCAGTAATAGGAAGGAACAAGGGTTTTTGCTAGTTGAGATAAGGATAGCTATACAGGGAGTTAACTTGCATTGATTTCCTGTACATGTGTGTTACCTTCTAGGTTAATTCTTCTTGATCTAACCTTTTCTCTAGTTCCTGGTCCCCTTCTCCTATTGGCCTCAGTTGCTTTTAAGGTATCTGCTTTAGTTTCTCTGCATTAAGGGCAACAAATGCTATCTAGTTTTTTAGATGTCTTACCTATCCTCATACCTCCCTTGTGTGCTCTCGCTTTATCATGTGATCAAAGTCCAATCCCCTTGTTGCATTTGCCCTTGATCTAATGTCCACATATGAGGGAGAACATATGATCTTTGGTCTTTTGGGCCAGGCTAACCTCACTCAGAATGATGTTCTCCAATTCCACCCATTTACCAGCGAATGATAACATTTCATTCTTCTTCATGGCTGCATAAAATTCCATTGTGTATAAATGCCACATTTTCTTAATCCACTCATCAGTAGTGGGGCATCTTGGCTGTTTCCATAACTTGGCTATTGTGAATAGTGCTGCAATAAACATGAGTGTGCAGGTGCCTCTGGAGTAACCTGTGTCACATTCTTTTGGGTATATCCCCAAGAGTGGTATTGCTGGATCATATGGTAGATCAATGTTTACCTTTTTGAGTAGCCTCCAAATTTTTTTCCAGAGTGGTTGTACTAGTTTACATTCCCACCAGCAGTGTACAAAGGTTCCTTTTTCCCCACATCCTCGCCAACACCTGTTGTTTGTGGTGTTGCTAATGATGGCTCTTCTAACAGGGGTGGGGTGGAATCTTAGTGTGGTTTTAATTTGCATTTCCTTTATTGCTGGAGATGGTGAGCATTTTTTCATGTGTTTTTTGGCCATTTGAATTTCTTCTTTTGAGAAAGTTCTGTTTAGTTCACTTGTCCATTTCTTTATTGGTTCATTAATTTTGGGAGAATTTAGTTTTCTAAGTTCCCTTTATATTCTGGTTATCAGTCCTTTGTCTGATGTGCAGCTGGCAAATATTTTCTCCCACTCTGTGGGTGTTCTCTTCAGTTTAGAGACCATTTCTTTTGTTGAGCAGAAGCTTTTTAGTTTTATGAAGTCCCATTTATCTATGCTATCTCTTAGTTGCTGTGCTGCTGGGGTTCCATTGAGAAAGTTCTTACCTATGCCTACTAATTCCAGAGTATTTCCTACTCTTTCCTGTACCAACTTTAGAGTTTGTGGTCTGATATTAAGATCCTTGATCCATTTTGAGTTAATATTGGTATAGGGTGACATACATGGATGTAGTTTCAGTTTTTTGCAGACTGCTAACCAGTTTTCCCAGCAGTTTTTGTTGAAGAGGCTGTCTTTTCTCCATCATATATGTTTAGCACCTTTGTCAAAGACAAGTTGGTTATAGTTGTGTGGGTTCATATCTGGGTCCTCTATTCTGTTCCACTGGTCTTCGTGTCTGTTTTTGTGCCAGTACCATGCTGTTTTTATTGTTATTACTTTGTAATATAGTTTGAAGTCAGGTATTGTGATACCTCCAGCATTGTTCTTTTGACTGAGTATTGCCTTGGCTATTCGTGGCCTCTTGGATTTCCATATAAATTTCACAGTAGATTTTTCAATCTCTTTAATGAATGTCATTGGAATTTTGATGGGAATTGCATTAAACATGTAGATTACTTTTGGGAGTATAGACATTTTTACTATGTTGATTCTACCAATCCATGAGCATGGAAGATCTCTCCACTTTCTATAGTCTTCCTCAATCTCTTTCTTCAGAAGTTTATAGTTTTCCTTGTAGAGGTCATTCACATCCTTTGTTAGGTTTACACCTAAGTATTTGATTTTTTTTTAGGCTATTGTAACTGGAATTGTTTTCATATATTCTTTCTCAGTTTGTTCATTATTAGTGTATAGAAATACTAATGATTTTTCTATGTTGATTTTATATCCTGCTACCTTGCTATAGCTGTTGATGGTGTGTAGAAGCTTCTGAGTAGAGTTTTTTGGGTCTTTAAGGTATAGGATCATGTTGTCTGCAAATAGGAATATTTTGACAGTTTCTTTACCTATTTGTATTCCTTTTATTCCTTCTTCTTGTCTAATTGCTCTGGCTAGGAATTCCAGTACTATGTTGAATAGGAGTGGAGATAGTGGGCGTCCTTGTCTAGTTCCTGATTTTAGAGGGAAAGGTTTCAGTTTTTCTCCATTAAATATAATGCTGGCTGTAGGTTTGTCATATATAGCTTTTATAATGTTGAGGTACTTTCCTTCTATTCCTAGTTTTCTTAGAGCTTTTATCATGAAATGGTGTTGGATCTTATCAAAGGCTTTTTCTGCATGTATTGAGATGATCAAGTGGTTTTTGTCTTTGCTTCTGTTAATGTGGTTTATTACATTTATTGATTTTCATATGTCGAACCACCCCTGCATCCCTGGGATGAGGCCTACTCTACCTGGTCGTGGTGAATAAACTTTTTGATGTGTTGTTGAGTTCAGTTTGCCATTATTTTATTGAGGATTTTTGCATCAATGTTCATTAAGGAGATTGGCCTATAGTTCTCCTTTTTGGAGGTGTCTTTGCCTGGTTTTGGGATAAGTGTAATACTGGCTTCATAAAATGTGTTTGGGCGGTTTTCCTTCCCTTTCTGTTTTGTGGAACAGTTTAAGAAGGGTTGGTGTCAGTTCTTCTTTAAAGGTCTGATAGAATTCAGCAGAGAGTCCATCAGGTCCTGGACTTTTCTTTTTGGGGAGACTCTTGATTGCTGCTTCAATTTCATTTTGTGTTATAGATCTAGTCAGGTGATTAATATCTTCTTGGTTCAGTTTTGGGTGATCATATGTATCTAGAAATCTGTCCATTTCTTTAAGATTTTTGTAATACAAGCAATGTTGTGACAGAATTTATTCACTGTTTGGACTGAGACCAAGGAAAGAAGTAATGAAATGAGTCAAAAATCAGATTTTTAGCTGGTGGTGGCTCAAGTGGTAGAGAACCTGTCTAGCATGCATGGGGCTCTGAGTTCAAACCCCAATACCACCTAAAGCAAAAAAATAGTCAGATTTCTAACTTTAGCCTTGTGGTCGATTATAGAGCCATAACCAAGACAGGGAAAACAGCATGTATGAGAGGAATTAATGGATTATTTTGGATGAAGTGATTTGATAAGCCTGTAGGAGTTCAGCAGAAAGGGGCAGAAGGCCTTTTTATTCGTTCACTTTTCCCTTTGTTATATTATTAAACATTCATTTAGTTACAATACACTGAACAATAGGTTAGATATTTAGAATACTATGATTTAGGACAGTCTCTACTTTAAAGGAGCTCATAGTTCACTGAATTATGACAGAACCTAGGCAGACAACTATAAAAATCATATAAATAGGTGCCCAGTGATATTCTGAAAGCAACGATGAAAGGCATCTCTCTCAGCAGCAGAAGTCAAAAAAATATTTTCTAGAAGTGACATGAGTTGAGTCTCAAAAGACAAGTTAGGCAAGTAGCCAGAGTTATAAACATCTGTGTTCCTGGGACCACAGTGATCCCTGAGAAATAAGGGTCCATATCAAGGTAGTAATTGACAACTCTCATGTACACTATTCCATGGATGCTATGCCAATTTGCAGTCAGAGAAAAATGGATCTCTTAGGTTCATCTTGGTTTGGATGTCTGGGTACCTTTCTAGGTAAATCACTAGGTTGGATAAGCACTTCTGACTTATCCAGGAAAGGTTGAATAAGCACTTATGAATCCAGGAAAAAGCATTCAGGTTCAGGCCCCAACATCTGAATCTTCTCTCTATTTTAGCTTTACTTGGTTTTTCTTTTTTTGCAATCATCTGCTAAGATTGCTCTCTGTTTTTCATTGTGGAAAACGGCGCTATTATTTTCTGTGAGATCACAGCATTTGGAACCTCACACAAAAGAATATGTAGATAGAGCAGGTAAAAGTATGGGCCCTTCAAACCATTCATTTTCCCTAAAATATTTTTCTCACCAGCTTCTTTCACTAACCAACACTCTACAAGTCAAAAATAATGCCCTCCAACAAATGTTACTGATGTAACTGGATATATGCATGCAGAAGAGAACCCATATCTCACACAATACACAAAGATTAATCCAAAAAAGGATCAGAGGCCTAATGTAAGAGGTAAACCTGTACACCTTAAAAGAAGCATATTTGTAAATTTTGTGACTTTGGGTTAAACAGCACAAACAAAATAATAAATACATTGTTCTTCATGAAAATTAGTCCCTGCTGGGAATACAAAATGCTGAAAGACAGTCAAAATGAAGTGAGAAGACAATCCACAGAATGGAAGAAAATATTTGCAGATCATGTGTCTGACAGTAACTTCTATCCACAATATACAAAGAATCCTACAACAATAAAAAGGCAATCTCATTTAAACATGAACAAAGAATTCAAGATTGTGTTCCCTAAGAATATATATAAATAGCTAATAAGCACATGAAAGAATGTTCACCATATTGGTCATTGGGGAAATGCAAATCAGTATCACATTGGCATACCACTTTTCACACAATAGGATGGCTCTCATCAAATATGACCCAGCAGTCCCTCTTATAGGTAGATAGTTAAGAAAATTGCAAACATGTTCACATAAAAATTTGCATGCAGATGTTCTTAACATGATTATTCACCACAATCAAAAAGTGGAAACAACTCAAATGTCTATCAGCTGATAATGGATAAACAAAATGTACTATTTCCATATGTTGGAATATTATTCACCCACAAAAAGATCTGAAGTACTGATCCATGTACAAACATGTATGAACCTCAAAAACATTATGATATATGAAGGAAGCCAGGCACCAAACATCATATATTGTATGGTTCTGTTTATGCAAAATGTCCCAAAATAGGCAAATGTAAAGATCTAATTAGTGGTTGTCTGAGGCTAGAGTTGGGAAAAGGGTAACTCATCCAATGTGTGACTGCTAAGTGGTATGGGTTTCTGTGTGTATGTGTGTGGTGATCATTGCATAACTTTGTGGGTACTTTAAAATCCATCAGATTATGTACATTAAATAGGCAAAATTTGTAGTACATAAATTATATATCAGTAAGGTTTTAAAAAATAAATTCTTTAAGGTAGGGTGGTTTTTCTGTTAAAAAAAATGTAAGTATTGTATACCAGTGACTCAAGTGTCAGCTCTTTCCAGTGGACAGCAAGCTCAAAGGAGGACTCAGAGTTTTGCTGACCCTGATAAGGGCACACAGTGAATGTTCAGGAGGGAGGGCAAAAGTGAGCCTGGGTATGCAGGAGGAACCACAAATGTGCCAACATCAGGGAAGATGAGAAGAGACCTCCTTAGGAAGACAGATGTAGAATATTTACTTCACCCACTTAATAATTTTGTTATTCCTAGCTTCATCTGGGAGTATATCACACCCTCGGACCACAACGAAGTGAATGGTTGATAGGCTCAGCAAAGCTCCAATTTATTGAGCATATAACTATGGGAAATGCACTGTGCCAGACACTGGGCTATAAAAATGTGTGACATGCTCTGCTTTCATAATACTTGCAGTCTAATATCTTACTGATAATAGAAACAGAAAAAGAAAGTGCTATAAGATGAAATAAGATAAAAACAGAAATAATAAAATGGGTTTGTTTTAATGTCATGACTAAATGACAAAGATAACATATATATGATACATAAAAAGTGGACTATAGGTTTTAAGAAATTTCTGTCTACCTAAGTTAAATGAAGATATTTCAACTTTTATCAATGCAATATGTAGGAAAGGATTCAAGGACTTTCGGTCTGCATGGGTTACCAAAGGGAAACAAACACTTTGTACATAAACTTGACTAGAGGGCTGGTGGAGTGACTCAAGCAGTAAGAGTGCAAGCATGAGGTCCTGAGTTCAAATGCCAGTGCCACCAAAAAATAAATAAATAAAATAAACTTGATTAGAGAAGGGTAAGGGAGGCTAACTCAATCAGTTGTATCTATATTGATTAATACCAGGATTTTGTCAAACATAGTTCTGCACAGTGAGAGAAGTCCTTTTTCCATGGGAGAAAGAATGCCAGCTTCAAGTAAGTAACAAACTGGAAAGCCTGCTTCATTTTGCCTTAGGGTGTGAGGGCAGAAGTGGAAATGGGTGGCCTTTATCCCTGTGTGTGGCCCTTGCTGGCCAATAAGTGGCCAGCAACACAGGCAATTAAGTAGTCTAAGGAGAATATTCCTTCAGGTAACTACATGGAATGGAATGGGTGGTGATTAAAAGAAATAAAACATCGTGGTATCACAATGTACATATTTAATGAAAGCTTCAGTAATTCTCTTTATCTTTTTCATTTTTATAGCTGACATCAACTTGGATATATCAAAGCCTTTGAAAGCAAACCTGAGTTTTACCAAACTGGATCAGATAAATCAATATTTAAAGAAGATAAAAAATGCACACAGCCTTGCACATAGCAAAGAGACCTCAGTTCTTTCAGACACCACACTGAATAAGCTTGAACATTCAGTCTCCAAGTGTTACCGTGGCAAGTTGTCTAAACCTAAAGTTCATAGTGATGGAGTGCAAATTTCATTTCAAGAAAACATGTGGAGAGCCATTTCCTGCTTTCAGAAAATTTCTGTCCATACTACTCAAATTGTGGTATCCATGGAAACTGTTCCACATCCTGATAAACCATGCCTATTAGCATCTCTATCATACCTCAATGGAAGCCTTAGTGTGAAAGCAGCACAAAAAGTACCTGGTAAGTCACAGAAAAGGGCAGGGGAAGGGATGAAGAAAGGGGGAAAGAGCAAGCAATATAGTTTGTTTGTTTATTCATTTGTTTGTTTTGATGGTATCAGGGTTTGAACACAGGGTCTCACACTTGCTAAACAGGTGCTCTACCACTTGAGCCACTCTGTAGCCCTTATAGTTTAACTATCTGAAAGAGACATTTTGAAGATTTGTGCTGTGGAAGAGTTAAAAGTTTTAAAGATGGGAACATTTCTGGTTTGTGACCTTATCACAGAGACAGTTTTGTAACAAATTCTTTGAGCCTAGGTATTTTAATACCCTATGCTGTACGTATCAACCTCTTGAGGCATCTTCCTACAGATATTTTTAAAACTATTAATTTCTAATTTCCTTTTACCTAAAGTACTTGTGGTGGAACAACAGTGGATCAAGTTTTGTGAGCCATTAGAATAGTGGGTCTCAAAGTGTAATCTCAGGATCAAAAGCATCAGCATCACCTTGGACCAGGTTAGACCCCACCCCAACCTTTGCGTCAGACACTCTGGGCATGGATCCCAGCAAACTGGACTTCAGTAAGTTCTACAGGTGATTCTGATGTGCTGCATCAAGTCACTGGTAACAATTTATTTTAAAAAGAAAAATTGTTGTGGTGGCAGATATGCTACACAAAATGTAATAAAAGCCAAGATTCAGCTTTGTAAGAATGCTATTGAGGCATTTTATTAGGCAGCAGCACCCAGCAAGGAAAGGCTGTGCTTCTGTGTCTAGCCCAGTAAAAGAGACTTGCCCCACTGCAAATTCATGGTCATTGATGGGCGGAGAGGTTGAGAAGTTAACTGGCAGTGACAGCTTCATTTTTCTCTTCTGATACTATGACTAGGTTGTTAGGTGCTTTTTCACACTGAATCAAAAAGGGCAGGCAGAGGACTTGTGAGGAGGGGAAGAGAAATGTCACCACACAGGTAGGAAATAACAGTTATCAATCACAGAAACTGCTACTGTAAAAGTTGAGGGGGAAATGCCAGAAGTTTCACCCTGAAAGTAAAAGTAGCAAAAGGGAACCATCTTTCTTATATAATTTGTACAGGGAAAAAAAAAAAAGTAAAGGCTATGGGATAGCTGAGGGGATAGAGTAAATCCTTCAGCTATGTGCACCTCCATAGCTTACCAACAAATAATTAAGTAGCAGCTGGAGGCTAACTATAACTTAGTTCCATAGAGCCAGTTTAAGCACAGTAGTTAAGAAATAAAAAGGTTTATGGTTGGGAAGTATTCGTTTTAGGCCAAAACATAGATGATTTATTTCTTTCTCACTAGAAATATCTGTGACCAAGCCAAGCTAAAAGCTCTGTATCTTTTTTTATTGTCTTTAAAGCTAGAAATGAAAAATGCAAATTCATGGGACATGAAATACTATGAAACACTAGATACTACAATGCCCCACATATCTACAAATAAACTGCACCCCGGACAATACTGGAAAGGTTCCTGCTCCTTTCCAACTGTACCTTAATCATAGCAGGGAAAGGTTAGGACTCAGAGTGGGAGAATTTAAACAAACTATTTTCAAAATTCTAACTCCTTTTATCATCCCCATTCCTTTTGAATTCATTTGTTACTCATAGTTTGGTAAACATTTACCTCTAATATACAATTAAAATCCTTCTCTCATTGAGTCATACAAATTAATAGACTCAGCCTATTTTTGTAACTTTTTTGCCGCTTTATACTAGAAAAACTACATATCCCTTCTCCTTTTACAGTTATGCTCTGAAATCTAATTAAATGCAGAAATAGAAACTATAGCTTTGACTATGACATACTTCACACAACTCTGCTGGGTAGTATCCAGCAGGCATTCTAAAATAGTTACTTGTGTCACACTAAATCAAAATTGAAATTAGCCACTTAATAGAAAAGAATTTATTTTGGGACCATAACAAACACCAAAATCTATTTTTTCTACATTCCAGTTTTGAATGACAGCATGTGCAAACAGCTAACACAGATAAAGTCAGAAAAAATGAGTTATAATTAAGTGAAATAAGATTGTATCAAGTTCTAGTTATTGCTAAAGGTTGATTCCTAGGAAAACTATAATTGAGAGACTGCTACATAAAGATTAATTTCAAAAATGAATTTTAACGGGATTGTTATATAAAAATTTAAGCTTTAGACATTTAGTTGAATATCTTAGTTTCAATCTTTACAGTTTGAAATATATGCAAATATATATATGACTTCAAGGTATAGTTTGGACAAGTGGTAAATAATATCCACCAACACACACACATAGACATAAACCTCCTACCAGAAGTCATACTTCTTTTTATAATTTTTCAAGTAACATCATTTTGTATCCAACCAAACATTTCTATAGTATATCTTTGAGCTTGATGGGGTTAATGTCAGATTTTTTATAGGTTGAATCTAATACAGAAATACTTAACTGTGTCTTTGACTTCACAGTTTATGTAACTATTGTGGCCATCTGTAGCAGCTGCACTTTTCAAATTATTTGCTGAACCAAATTGAGCACAGTGACAAAAGTAGTCATCTCAGATGCACTATTAAACAGAGAGAGAAAAAGGAGCATTGCCCTAGTACAGTACAGCCATCTGCTGTGCAGATGTTATTGTATAGAATGACTTAAGATAAAATAATTGTAGAAAAATTTTCATTAAAACCTCAACAATTTGCACTTGTTTGTTTGAATCTGCATAGCTCCCCAATGAGACAACACACTTGGGGTTTCTTTGGTTCTCACTCACTTTCTCTTTGATCCTTTTTGATGTGCTGACTTTAATAAACACAGTCAAAAACACTATGAAAAACATCATGGAAAAAACTACAAAGGAACAATTATAGCAGCAGAAACTACTCTAATCCCTAACTTATGCAAACTATTTTTAGTGAAATATTTTTTAACACTCTTTATGTGACAACGTTATATAAACAGGGAAAAATGGTCCTTTCCAGATGAATTTTAATTTAGGAGCTGAAATAGATTTGTAATGCTAGAGGAATCTTATGTTCTAAGTAGTACCTTGAGAAATGCCATTGGGAATGCATTGTAGACAAGTTTACTCACTTGTCAAAGGTAAAAAATAATTTCAGTTCACCTAATGATTATATATTTTTATCATCTAAACTGCTTATGGGAAGTATACATGGAATGGTAATAATAAAAGCATGAAACAAGAAAGTTAATGCTTTACCCGAACATTGTCAATACATTTAAATAATCTGAAATGCTTTCATATTCATTAATTCATTTTTCAAAGCTAAATAGTTACAAATTATTCACTAAAGTGGCTAAAAGAATTCCTGCTTCATTTTGTTCATATGGAACAAAATGAAATGGTTAAATATTTTCTGCTTTATACTAGAAAAAAATAATCTTTAAGTTCTTCTTCAACCTCCTGCGCTATTTTGCAACTTTAAACTATGAGAGTTTCAAGGGACTTGATTTCTTTTTTTAATTCCACCCTGCAGATGCTGGTGGAGCAATGACTTATAATAACTTAACTCATATTTCTGCTAGAATACTTATGTTCTCCCATGTGTCTTTAGTAAAATGGCCCTAAAGTTCTGATTTTAGTAGACGTAATGCTTATATTTTTTAAGTTGGTATATAATATTGCAGTGATTCTATGAGTTCATTATCAATAACAAAATGATTCTCACTTAGAAATTATATCTTATACTCTGAAATATTTGAAGGTATATGTTATTTGTTATACATTCAATCCATCCTATTCTATAGTATGTTCTTTAAAAAAGAAAGAAAGAAACCTCCCACACATACACAGAACACAGTCATTTTTTGCCGCTTGAAATATGTCATTTTGGAGAAACCCTAAGCATGTAGTTAGAAATTCTGAGCTGGCAGTACAGTTCTTTCCACAGGAGGGTGGGGAGTGAGCGGCACACTTTAGCGCTCCTGTCAGAGTAAATTATGGCTATATTAGGGCAGTACTCCTTAGATTTCGGCAAACAAGAATAAACAGTTGAGAGCTTTGAAATCACTGGGCTTGAGGCTCTCTTGCTCTTGCTTAGGGGCACTTGTATTGGCAACTTCCACCTAGACAAGAAAGAGGGAAACAGGATATGAACGCGTTAACGACACAAAGGGAAAGAGCTGAGGGGAGGCCATTTTGGCTGGCGTTTTAACTGGAATTGGGGAAAATTGGAAGGACCCTCTCTCCGCAGGGTCATTAGGGACTTTCCACTCAGACCCAAAGCAGTGAGTTAAACTCCTAGTCAGAGAGTTTTGGTTTAGGTAACTTTCACTACCCCCACTGCAGTCATCTAGATGTGCTTATCTTTGTGTATGAACAAAATGAGAGAAAGAAAGCATAAGCATATCATTTTCCATGTATACAAAATGCCTCTTCTCGTGTTCACCACATTCAGGATCAATAAAATGTAAAGAATTTAAAGTTCCTTTTCATGTACTGAAAAAGTCAAAGCAGGTCATTAATTGATACAAAGTGGAGCTCCAGCTTTTTGTTCCATAATTAACTGTATCTCCTGAGAAAAATCTCTTAAGGTGTCCTCATAGTTTTTGAATGCTGCAGAGATGCATTCTAGTCTAAGGGGAAATAAACGTTAAATTAGATATGACTACCTAAAGTAGTATGTTGTAATAATAAGCCATTTACAGCACCCCAAAGACCCTTGTTACTTTTAGAAAGAAAAAGCATCTCTTTCCAGTGCCTGCACAATGGGAAATGAAATTTTTGACAGTAAAAGCCAGAGGACAAACTTAAGCCATTGAGGATTGAAGTGAAAGTACAACTTGTAGACAGCTATACAAATCACTAACAAACCTTAATGAATATTGGGTGTGGGCATCAGGGTCCTGTCATTTTTGACACTATGTCCCAAGTAGCTTAAACTCAACACTGAAGGAAAGGTGGAGACCTCATTGGGTCTATAACATCTGGGATTTTATTTGTCATTTTGGCATAGCCAACAAGCGCAAAAGAAAGAGTAAAAGGGGATTATTTTGACAATGAAATGAGTTACTGAATCTTGTGATAATGAAAAGCAGAAGAATCCTAATGCCTTTCTATAGTCCCTGAGGTAGAGGTGCGTTTATGGTTTTGCAGAAGTAAAATGTAGGCAGTCAGAACAGATGGCCTAGAGTCCATGAAATTTAATATCCCCTCATCCCAGGACTGAGTACCACTATTAATCCTGCTCAGATTCCCTCCTATTACTTTATAACGAGGCTCAAAGTTGCTACTGATGTACCTCTTTCTTACCTTTAAATTACCTGTAGATTGCTGATTCCCCCCCTCCATGGTGATATTTTTCTCTACATTCTGCTAAATCATCAAGGCATTCAAAAAAAGTAGAATACAAAGTTATAAAAGTTGAATAGGAAATAAAGAGAATTAGTAAAACTAGTATCATTTTTCCCCCAAGTTAATGTCCCATTTTATGTCTCTACTATGATAAAAAATAAAAACCACAAGTGTATGAACTGCCATAATTATCCTGTCTTCTTAGACATCATAGATGTCTACATTGAAGAAATCTCTTTTTTGCTATAATTTTTATAACTTTTGGACAGTAATAAACAATTTAATTAACTACTACCTTAGAAAAGGTCATTTTTGAACCTTAAAGAGATTTTTAAAAATCATGAATGTTTGACATTAAAAAACAAAAACAAACTAGTAGATTTTTGCTAGCTGGGAACTGACTGTAGCTCAGATTGGCCTCAAACTCACAGTCCTCCTGCCTCAGCCTCCTGAGTGCTAGGATAACTATACACTGCCATACCCGGCTGGATCTTTTACTGTGTGATATATATTCACTTCTCTGTGAATATATGTGTTCTGTTTTTTTTTTCTTTTATGTGGTTATTGTTCTTTTAAGTACATTTTTTGTTTTCGTGCTTATGGCTACAATAGATGTTATAGATGTTTTCCTGTTCCAACAAGAAGCCTTTAAGATACATAGTATATTAACTTCACAGACACAGTAACCACTTTGTTGCATCTCTGATGTATTAATTTCAAGGCTATGTGGAAAATGGAAACTTTGTAATAAGCAACAAACTCAGGCTATCAGAGTGATCTCCTGAGCCCTGGTGTAGGGAACATGATGTACCTGCCCAGCCTTTCTAGAGGGAGATGAGCTCACATTAGAGAGATAACCATCTCTGACTTTTTCTTCTGATTCATCACTGACCTGAACTCCACTTGAACCTTGTTAGACAAAAAACAAGCAGAATTCCTGGCTCAAACTATAAAATATAATTAAGCCCCTTTGAAACGATGTGTAAAAGAACATTGCTGTACCCCCACTTATAACCACTACCACCACCACAACCAATAAAGTTAAATCAAGCACTGCCTGTAATGGATTAAAATAATAAATGTTCCTGGATTTCAGTGTTTGAAGTACTTGAAGAAAACAGGCTCCCAGCAGCCGGGGTAGCAGAATGTAGGAGAGACATTTATTAATGACGAGTTCAAGGATTTGGCCTGTTTAAGATCATTACTTTCTGTTTACCGTGTGTTACACATCTCTTGTATTTTTACACAGCCCACATGTGTCCACATGCATAATGAAAAGCTTTTTTTCATCAAAAGAATTAATTGTATAAATATGGTTCTCTTGGGGAGTTCGAAATCTTCATAAGACTCTGTTCCCTTCTAATGAGAAATCCAGTGTAGTTATTAAAATGCTCCATGTAAATCCACCTTCAAATCTTGTCTCTAACTAAATTAGTTTATTTCTTGCTATCAGTTTTCATCACTTAACTCCAGACTTAATCTAGACTGTTTGCTAGAAAACTATTAACTTCAGGTTATACATTTTAGTATGGTATCCCATTAACATTGGCACTACATATGTCCTACATCTGATAGGAAGGGGAAAAAAATCAATGTTTTTTTCTTCTAGTTTTCACAAAGGCATAGAAAAGAACCATTTCCCTAGATTTGGGTGCGTTGGGATAAAAACAACAAGTGATACAAATTTCATATATACTCATAGTAAAACATAATATATAATGTTCTTTGGACAGGAGAAAAAGGGGCCTTTAAAACAACAAAAAAAAGTGCTATCAATTAACATGAAGATACCTTGTGGCAAAAAAAATGTTATTGGAGAGGAAAGTTTCCAGCCTTAGTGATTTAGTGCTAGGGACCTTTCCTAGTAGCCCTCCTTTGCATTCTAATGGTAGCCTCTATGAAGTTAGCATTCCGTGAAGTGCACATGAATTGTAATAGCCCCAGTCTTGGGACTATAGGAATAGAGAAATTCAGAAGCAAATCTCCCAACTTTGCTGAATTTGTAGCAGCATTTAGTTTTGCCTGTCACAGAAAGTTACCCTCTTATCTACATAAGCCAGTAACCTACTTGCTAGAAAGGTTCCTGGCAAAGCAACACTGGCAAGAATGAGTGACTGAAAACACATCTGAGATGTTCTTTTCAGCCTGACTGGTCCCCTGGACCTGTTGGGTATATTGACATAACAAGCCAAGAACTGTGCAAGATTGCTGAGAACAAGAAAAAACATTTATTTTTACAATCCTTTTACCAACTGGAAAATGAAATTACTAAGAGCTAGCAAATAGCAGTAGTTTTCATAAAACAACATAATGTTTAAAGGAGGCTGGCAGAATCTGTAGCCCAGCCCCACTACTTACTGGTCAATTGATTGTGGCAAAATCTGCTGCATAGGTCATCTCCCAAATAAAGGCAAAAATAACCCACAGGGCTGTTGAGAGAATTAGATGATAATAATTATTCAGAGTACCCTACCCATTGCTTGGTGTAAGTTAAGTACTCAGTCAATATCAATCATTTTGTATCTTCTTTCCTGCTGTCTCTAAACAAAATCATACCATTTGAATGCTGAAGTTATGGATCATTAAATTTTTGAGCAAATTATGTTAGCAGTCATAATTTTCTTTAATATGAACCCTTGTTATCTTTTTGGGTCATAGGCCTTAGGATCCAAACATCTTGCATTTGGGATTAGATAGCTAACAATGTCAATTTAATATAATTATAATTTAGAAAAAAACTTCAGTGCATCTCCACATCTCTGGGTCAAACATATGTGTAACTTCTCATATGTTCTTTGAGATACTAAAATTATCTCATGGACCACCATTGATATGTGGGACTCTCCCTGTAAGTGTCAAGGAATCCTGGGTTGAAGCCCACTGAGCTAGTTTTAACTGTCTCATTGAGTAAAGCATGAAGAGATTAAGCGATTTGCCCAGGGATATTCTGAGATATAGTGGATTCTCCTGACTTCTGGTCTTTCTGATATATCAGTCTTTAAAAACCTGGATTATGTAGATCAAGATCAGTAAATTAATTAGGAAGTCATTTTGCTTTCAACATTGTTTATACCCATTCTTCGATTCATATGAATGACTAAAACACTTGATTTAGTAGGAGTTTCCTATGTAATTAACTAGCTATCTGTTTTCCAAATTCTTTCCTCTGTAAGAGACTGTCATACACTCTTTAGTATGCAGTCAGATGTGCCAGTCTTTTTTTTTAAAGCATAACCACATGATCCAATCAAGTTTTATTTTTCTAAATTAACTGATACAATTGTAAAAAGAATATAGTGGCAGATAGGCAGGGAAGAATGAGGCAAAGCATATCCTCCCTCACCCTTTGTTATTTTTAGATTCAGTTTTCTGGGATCCTAGAATTTTAAAATTTTTCACACATATACAAAAATACCTTTCCTAGACAAGGGCCAAGTACAACTGGCCAACTCAATGGATATTTAATCTTTGATGAGAAATTCTCCCTTTGTGTGAAAGAAAATAATTCCTTTTTGTTTTTGTTTTTGTTTTTGTTTTTTTCTTTTTCTGGGTTTTTTTTTGTTTGTTTTTTTAATGAGACACAGGATTTGGTTTGTCTAGGGATCCCAGCTTTTACTCACCAGTGAGGACACTGGATGTCCTGCCTCTGAGAAGTTAGTAGGTGGGCCACCCAATCGGGCTCTCATTGTATAATTAACTGTCAAGTTACTTGGTTGGGAATCACTGTCATCCCTTATAGCTTAAACAGTAGGGACTATGTTGTTCTCTGTTTTGTTATATTTTGTTCCATACATCAGTTTTATACAATATTTTTGTTTACTAAATTGATAAGTACTATATATACGTGTGTGTTACAAAATTGAATGTAAATTAGTAGGATCAGATCAATTTATATATTCCAATCAAGGGAAGGAAACAAGGATTTTTTCATGGTTAAAACCATAAAAATGGTTGGTTCAAAATAGTTGAAGGGACAAAACATGGAAAGGTTTTGATTTTTTGAAGGACAGACCATGTATTTATAGACCATACTTAAAAGATTTTTTCCTCCTCACTTTTTGAGGCATTGTGATATTTTACTCTTATGCAAATCAGCTTTTGGATGTTTCTAACATATGCTTCCTGATTTTCTAGTAGCCTAAGATTACTTCCATCTGGATAAAAAAAACAAGTACCTGGATATGCTTTGCTAGCACATGTCATCATTGGGTACTCTTTCTAATGATATACAGAAGCTTGATTTAGATTGCATTTTGTTCAGTCAGCATGTAGAAGTAGGAGCCTTACTTAGTGTCTAGAAGATACTGGTGATGGTGGGCTGGCAGTATTTTGTAAATGTTTTCCAACACAAATGGTTTGCATTTATAAGTTTTCTGAAGGAGTATTTTAAAGGTCATGAAACTGTTTGTTCTTTGAACTAAGTTTTTATACTCAGTGAAAAGTATGTCAGTGTGCAAACAAAGCAAGATTCTATTTATCACACCAGTTGTTTCTGAAATTACTTCTCAATGTTGTTACACCTCATTTAGTTTAATTAAATATCTGCCATTAGTTTGCTAAAGCTGAAATTAAAAATATAAACACAGGTCTTTGAAAGAGGTTAATGGAAAAATCCAACTGAAAATCAGTCTGTTAAATAAAAGAAAGTAGGGAAAAGAAGTTAGATACTCTGTCATAATGACCAGATCACATGATTACTAAATGCAGCATTGATCTTTAAATAGGAAATATATATATATAATTATTATATGTATATGTATATATATATATAAATATAAAATATATATATAAAATATATATAAAATATATATATATATATATATATTAGAAGAGAAGCTAATAAGAGTCTAAGAAGGGGGTCTATAGTTCCAATACCAATAGTACCAGTGTTAACTTATTGGTTGTTGAGAATTATACTCTGATTCTATGTAAGTTGTGAACTTTTTAAAAAGCTGAGTAGAGAATACTGACTTTGCTGAAAACCTAAAATTTATTTCATAAATTGAAGTTCTAAAAACTTATTTGAGCCAGGTGTGATGGTACACATCTGTAGTCCTAGCACCAGGAAGATCACAAGTTCAAGGTCAGCTTGGGCTACATAATGGGCTCAACGGTCAGCCTAAGTCTATATAAAGAGACCCTGTCTCAAAATCTTAAAAAAAAAAATGACTTTGTCAGTAATCATGTAAGTAACTTTAATAATATTCATGCTTTTTGAGGGTTAAACAATAGTTTTATTTCTGTGCTCGCTTCGGCAGCACACATACTAAAATTGGAACGATACAGAGAAGATTAGCATGGCCTCTGCACAAGGATGACACGCAAATTCGTGAAGTGCTCCATATTTTTAAAGGAACCCTCCTACACTGCTGGTGGGAATGCAAGCTAGTGCAACCACTCTGGAAAAAAATTTGGAGGCTTCTTAAAAATCTAAACATAGATCTGCCATGTGATCCAGCAATCCCACTCCTGGGGATACACCCAAAGGAATGCAACATAGGTTACTCCAAAGGCACCTGCACACCCATGTTTACTGCAGCGCTATTCACAATAGCCAAGTTGTGGAAACAACCAAGATGCCCCACTACTGACAAATGGATCAAGAAAACGTGCTATTTATCCACAATGGAATTTTACTCAGCCATGAGGAAGAATGAAATCTTATCATTTGCAAGTAAATGGATGGAACTCGAGGACATCACCCTGAGTGGGGTTAGCAAGATTCAGAAGGCCAAAAATCGTATGTTCTCCCTCATACTCAGACTTTAGATCTAGGGCAAATACAACAATGTTGTTGGACTTGGGTTACATGACAAGGGGAAAGCACATACAGGAGGTATGGGGATAGGTAGAAACCCCAAAACATGAAAGTGTTTGATGTCCCCACTGCAGAGGAACTAATACAGAAACCTTAAGGCAACAGAGGTCAACATGAGAAGGAGATCAGGAACCAGTGTAAAGATCAGTTAGAGATGATTCAACTTGGGTTGTAACACATTTGTACATGGAAGCAATGCTAGGAATCTTTCTGTATAGCTATCCTTAACTCAACTAGCAAAAATGCTTTGTCTTTCTTATTATGCTTATGTCTTCTCCTCAACAAAATTAGAGATAAGGGCAGAACAGGTTCTGTCTGGAAGCAAGGGTGGTTGGAGGGGAGACGGTAGGGTCTGGGGACAGGGGGGAGAAGGGACCCAAACAATGTATGCACACGTGAATAAATGAATAAAAAATTTTTGTTTAAGTTTTATTTCTTAAAATTTTGCAACATTCCTTTAACTTTTTCTTCTCTTCTAATTTTTAAATTTTTAGAAAAAAAATTTACTGGTACAGAAAATATAGAGGGTAGCACATTAAACACCTTTTTTTGACTTGCTAGCCAGAAGAAAGATGAACATTTTGTCATATTTGCTGTTAAACACAAAAAAAGACTTCACAAAATTATTCAGCCTTTTCCAGTATTCCATTGCTAAGAAGATGGCTCTATAATTTTTACTTTACATTTTGTCCAGTGGTGCCTTAGTCCACTAGGAAGGATAACACGTGCCTTGACTCCTCTTGTCATTTGTATGTATTTTAAATGTATGAATCCAATGTACATGAACTCTGAGTATACTCTGTGGCCCTGGGTTTATGTATGTGGTGGATATATAAAATAAGATTCATTTTATCCCAAGGAAGATATTTAGAATGTTTCCTGATGTAAAAAGAAAAAAAAGGAAGGTTTGATATCCCAAAGGCTATCTTCTCAGAGTAGAAGAAAAGGGAAGGCAGAGTGAATAACACCTTCATGAGTCTCAAAGATTGTTTTCCTGTTTGGTGGTGAAAGTGTAAAGTTTGATCTCCCATCTGCAAATGGCCTTTGTGAAATTCACCACTAGTCATTTATTAAGTAGTCTCCTATTATTGTCACTTACACTGAGAATAATGCCATTTAAGCTAACATGGTTTTCTGTTATTAGGTTATAGCTTTTTTAAAATACGGCAAGGAATGTTATATTTTATTTGTTTGTTGTTATTTTATTTTTCCCTTTATTGTTGTGCTGGGTGGGGGTACATTGTGGCATTTACAAAGGTTTTTACAGTGTATCAAGTATATCATACTTGAATTCACCTCTTCTACTATTCTCCTTTATCTCCTCCCTCCTCCTCTCATGCCCCCATTCCTGGAATAGTTTCAACAGATACCATTTTTGCATTTCCATACATGTGTACACATTTGTTCTATTTTAAGCTTAAATGCAGATCATTGTGAATGAACCTGTTTGTGGTGCCACAGATAACCAGATCACTTCACTGAGGAGCATACTCATGGTAGATTGGTGTGTCCCATGCAAAAAAGTCTCAAAAGTGAACCACACCTAATTTCCTCATAGGCATATGACAAGAAAGAAAAGAAAAGAGACCAGGGAGAGCGCATTTATATCTGTTGGTCATGTATTTTCCTGATGCCTTTAGTCAGTGCTGCCAGGGTATATAAATAAGCCTATAGTCAGTACTGGTTAACCTGAGATGTAGGCAGGTACACACTGTAAATGATTAGAAAAGCTGAGAGTAAAGTGAGGGGGGAGTTTACTGGGAAAGAGTAAAAGGGACTAGGAATGAAGAAAGGAATAGGAACTCTCAACTACTTGAGCCATGCCCCTAGCCCCTTTTGCTTTAGTTTATTTTTTATATAGTCTCATGCTTTTGCCCAAGCTGGCCTTAGACTGTAATCCTCCTATCTCCACCTCCCAAGTAGCTGGGACTACAGATGTGTGCTACTGCACCTGGCTCCTAATTAAATTCTTAAATAGAATAACAGAATTAATAGTGCATAGGGTGAATAAAAAGAAAGCCAGAATAATAGTCTGTATGATAGCAGGGAAATTTTCATGTTCTTCAGCAGGTCATGTGCTCAACAGTCAATAATATGTGTTGTTGATTATCTTTTCCCCCAGTACTTACTGACATCTCAGAACTTGAGAAGGAATCTGATGTTAAAGAAAAATGTAGATTATTCACTTTATCTTTGCATATGCAGTATATATATGGTAGATAACAAGTCCCTGCTTCATTGATGAATCCACGCATGCATAAATATAAAATTGAAGGTGATCCAGAATGTCCAAATTCCAGTTAGAAGACTGGGAGGTGCACTTGTTTAAGAGGTTAGGCCTGATTATTGCAATACACTGCATCTGCCCCCCCCCCCAAAAAAAAAAACCCCACAGAAATTATCATGAAGTTCATGAGAGTAGAGAAATTCAGTGAAATATGAGATCGGGGAAGAATAGCAGACTGAAGATTACCCTCGAAATCCCATTGATTAGCAGATGTGTATCATTTGGAACACTTTGGATTGCAAGTGACAGAAAAATCTACCTAAAATGGGTTACAGAGTATCATGGTAAAAAGTTCCAAACCAGTGCTATCCTTTAACATGGGAGAATCTTTCTTCTGTATTACCCAGCTTCAGCCTCAGGCTCCACTTGGTAGCTTTCAGTAGGTCCTGTGTCTTTCTTTTCTTAACTTAAACAATAAGAAGGATCATTTTCCCGAAAATAGTACGATAGGTCATTGGTTTTACTTGGATCTCATGCTCATCGCTGAATCAAATCAAACTACAATATATATCAAACATAAAAATCTATAAAATGTGGCAAATCTCCAGGCCTAGAAAACCAGTCATTGGATTTTCCTATCACTGGAATATCCTAAAACTGGGTCATTGCCTGACTCAATGGCAGGCTCCTTAAATCTCAGGCACATGGTATCTCTTCTCAGTGCTCCCCAGAGTCTGGCCCACTTTGTTCTTCTTCTTGACCATTGGCTTTCTAATTCTGTCCCCATTTCCCCAACGTTTCAGTTCCTACCTACTTTAGTTTGAATGTTTAAATTCCCCCCAAAGTCAATGTGTTAAAGGCTTAGTCCCTAGCATGGCATTATGGAGCCTAAAGGAAAGTCTGTAAATCATTGGAACCATGCCATCAAAGAGTATAGTGGGTCTGCAGTCTCTTCTCATGATTCTTTTCTTACTGCTGATAAGGAAAACAGCTTTGCTCCACCTTGAGCTCGCATGAGCTCCCATGAGTCCATCAACCATGGACTGGAATCTCCACAACTCAACTCAAATCAGCCTTTTCTCTTTATAAGTTAGTTATTTCAGCAGTTTTACTGTAGTAATGCAAAGCTGACTAATGCACTACCTTATGTTTTTTCTCTTGAGAATTCCAGTTTCCCATTCTCTCTGCCCAAGCAAAAAGACTACTATTTGTATAACAGAAAGGAAATGTTCATGGATTTGACAGTGCATATAGGGACACAAAAGCTGTCAACACATTGAATTTGTTTTTATAAAAATTCAAGTCTAGGATTTTTTTCATTCTTTTCTTACCCCGGTGAAAAATACTTTATAACTGTATGACTTTGGAGAGTTAAGAAGAGCTTTTCATCAATTCTACGTAAGTTCTTTGAGAAGAGATATGCAACTTTCTGAATATACATGAGACATAGTGATATAAATTTTATCATTCCTGTACTATATTTTCAGACAAAACTTCAGAAACTAATTTAGACAATGCAGTACCAGCATTTTGAAGTAGTTTCTGTATAGAAATACCTAGTAAGATCCAATCTGCATGTGTTATTTCTGCAAAGATAAGATTTTATCCCATGCTCATCAATATTATTGTATAAATGGAAGCGGCTGTAGAATGAGAAAAGTAATTTTATTTATTTGCTTAACAAAACATCAAACCCATTCTTCAAGAGACTCTCAGAGACAAATATCAGTCCTTTTGTTGATATCCTTCTTTGATAAATAATTATATTTCCTTCCATAAAGTTGTCCTTTACATCTGTCTTAGTTCTTTTGCTTCAATTTCTATCACTCCAATCACTCCAAGTGATGTTTTAGGGGGGATTGGAAGCAAATACATCAGAAGAGGGCACTCAGTATGTTTTCAGTGTCACAGAAAGAAGTAAAAATAAATGGAAATAGCTTGAAACCACCCTGTAATGATTTAAACTAAAGATATCAGTATGGCTTTATGGTTTTTAATATATTTACTGATGGATAGCTACAGAGACAAATACAGATATGTGTGTACACATGGGTTAGTATACATACACTTCTTAAAGCTCTGTCTGCAGAGAGGCCTGAGAAGCAGTGAAACCCCAGTAGCAATGAGTGTACCCACCCTACCATCCAGATTTGGGTTTCAAATCATTCTCAACAAAAGAAGCCAAGGCTCCTTGGAGAAATGGCTGATGCCAGAGTTAGGATGGGAAAAACCACAAGATGAACCTGAAATACCTTGTGGCCAAAGTAAAGAAATTCTCAAAAAGTAATGGAAGGGGAGGGGCAGTCTATCCCAAGGACACAGAAACCAACATAAAGATTTAGCACCCAATGGCCAAACCAGTTCAATTTAAATAGCAAAGTAAATAGCAAAGTAAATGATAACAGTGGATTGTGACTCATGAAATAAAATGAATATTTAGTATTCCATACTAATATAAATAAATAATTGAGCTAATAAGTAAGGCAGAAGCTCTAAATAAAGGAAATAAGAAGCCACCATTATCACACACCATAGTAATAATCATTACAGGAAAGTACCATTGATGAATGCTAACATTAGTGGATGAAAGTTTGATGAAAAAGATATTTGCTTAATCTCCAAGAATCTCTCCCTAAGGTGTTTATTTACAAAGGGGAAAATGGCAGCTTCACCGTGCCATAATCTGACAGACACTTGTTTTACCCCTCAGAGTTAATATTACCAACAATAAAACATCAGAGTCCCACACCTCACTATGTTGCCCTAAGGGCATCCCTTCTGTGGTTTTCTTGCCAAAAATGCATAACCTCATTCTGCACATAAGGAAATATCAGATAAACCCATGTTGACAGATGCTCTGCAGAATAGTTGGCCTGAACTATTCAAAACTCTCAAGGTTGTAGAAGACAAAGCTACAGGATCTGTTACAGATTAAAGAAAACTAAGGAGACTTGACACCTAAATTCAGTGAGAATCCTAGCTTGGATCCTAGATATGGGGAAAAATGGAAAAATTTAAAGAACATCTGCATATTACTTGTTAGTATTGTATGTATGAATATGATTTCATTATTTGTACTATAATTGCATAGTTTTATGAAAGATTTATGGGAACTCTTTGTATTTTTCAACTTTTATGTAGATCTAAAATTATTTCAAAATGGAAAAAATTTAGCCACCCATGATGTGTCACACCTGTAATCCCAGCTCTTCAGGTGGTAGAGATAGGAGGATAACAAATTTGAGGCCAGCTTGGGCAAAGTTAGCAAGATCCTGTCTCAGAAACACAGCACAACACAAAAGGAAATGGGGTGTGACTCAAGTGGTAGAGCATTTGCCTAGCATGTGTGAGGCCCTAGATTCAATCCCTAGTACTATTAAAAAAAAAAAAAAGAAAAGAAAAATGTTGTGTCTTTTTAAAAGGATGAGGATTTGGAATAAATACCTCCTAAGGTCTCTTCCATCTGGCTTTATTATTCTGTCTTACAGTGATGCAAATGAAGAATATCAAAGGTATTAACACTTTTATTTCCCATCTGCTGATTAAGAAATGTGTTGAGTAGGAGCAAGACATAACGGAATGCTCTGAAAACTGTTGAACAATTCAGAGTAGGGGAAAGAGTAAGAAAGAGAAATAGAGGGGAGGTTAAACTGATTAAAGTACAATATATTTATAAGTAAAATATCAAAGCAAAATCCCACTGAACAATGAACAGACACTTGAACAGTGAAGGACAGGAATATGAAAGAGGTTATGTTAAGGAGAAGGCACTAATGGAAGGGGAAGGGAAATGAAGAGGGTAAAGGAGAGTGAATATGGTTGAGGTATTTTCTATACAAGTATGAATATGGAGCATTCAAACCTGTCGGTCATTTTAAGGAGAGCAGGGGAAGAGGGAGAATAGAGGGGATGAACCAAACCAGGGTACAATAGAAATGTTGGAATGAAACACCTTGTACAACAATCATATACTAATAAAAGCATTTTTTACAAAGTTGCACAATTAATGAACACTAGAAAAAGAGAAATGTGTTGAGGCTGCAGAAACTATGATCAGATTTTAAACCATCAACTCAGTTCAGTGGGACACACCCTGAATAGATACATTTGTGTCCAGTTCTTCACTGAATAAGGTAATCCTTGCCACACCTGGATGCTGAGTATGCTGGAGACAGAATATGATGTGGTCCTCCCTGTCAGTCACTTATATCTCTGACGTCTCTCTTCCTTGATGATCCTTGATGATTTTAAATAATAGAATAGAACCAGAAAGAATGAAATAAATATTGATGCCTTAGAAACTTATTCAAGCCCTCAAAGAGGGCCTAGAAGTTTCTAGTCTGGGTTTGTAAAGAATAATGATACCATTAAATATGAAAAGCAACCTGGGAAGCCTTTGGTGTTAACACTTCATGTATTAAGGACCAGTGGACATTTACATTAAGATCCCCACCAGATAATTGGGTATGTCAGTATAGAGTAGTATGAAGATGCACATATTTGAGTATAAAGGATGATCTAATCCTGATGTTCTCTTAATACTCATTTTGTAGATGATTGTACTAAATTAAGCCTATGCTTTTATAATACCATGACGACAATTTGCAGATGATGAACTGTTAAATGTTTCATTTAACAGATATTTACTATTGAAAAGTCAGGAAATGTAATTGTCAAAAAGTTATGATGTAAAAACTTCATTAATAAAGATTATTTTTGATTCTTCAATATTATTGAGCCTGTGTGTCTAGTTGAAAGTGAAATGTAGCTTTGAATCAAGGTCATTGTGTAAATGAAATAAAAGTTTCAGTGGTACAATATATTTGATGAAAAGTTAAGAAATTGACTTCCATCATAATTTTTTTAACTAAAGTCTTAGCGCTAACACTTTTGTGGATGCAGTGCCCTCTGTGGAGGATTAAAAATTGTGTATCTTATTTCTGTAGTAAGAACATACAACATATATGAACTTTTCAAGTCTCCACAGAATTGAAAAGTCAGTGTGGGTACTGTACTTTGAAACGTGTGTACTGTGGGCCTAAGGTGTTTTTTAATCTTTCATGGTTTTTGAAGGATCAAATAGCATTGGAAAAATAAGCCCGAGCATTACAAACGTGGTCTGGTGAAATTCAATATTCACAATGACAATTTAGAATATGAGCTTCTTGGGAGGAAAGTGAACTCACCACTCTTAACTTTGCATCTAAATACCTTGAAAGTGTGCTGCTGGTTTTATGAAAAGGTTTTGATCCACACTTCTACTTTAAGTTCAAAAGAAAACCTACATTTTAAAGAGTACTCTTTTTCTGGGTGTATTTACTTTGAACTATAGCATATAGTTTTTCTCATAAATCTAACCTGCCACTATCTGTTTTAAAGACTTTGTAAACTTCAAGTGGTTATGATGTGTGAAGTTTGGATTAAACTAAATTTTTTAGAAAACACATGTTATATATTTTGATTGTTTTGAATTTTAACATGGGCCAGTCAAAAACTTGAGTGTCTAGTGAAGTAATATACTGTACTCTGTTGCTGTAAGAAATCATAGAAAATTGCCCTTTCACATCATGTTAACAATAGACAAATGAAGCAGCTGTTCTTATTCTTAATGTAGATGTTTGAAAAAACTTGTACAATTTAATGAAAACGTCTCTACTCATAAAATTTAAAATGCTCACACATGGAAAAAGTCATAATGTTTTGGCAAATATTGCTTTGTTAAGAATGTGAATGAGGTATACCTGCTTCATAACTAGAATTCTATATAAATAGCATGAAACTGTGTATAGAAAGCCAACTGAAAAAGAAGACTCTGACAAAGAGCGAATTTAAACTCTAAAGACTGTCCCTTCCCGAAGATTTTTTTGGGCTTTGGTTGGTTTGTTGGTTTTGAGGAAGAATTATAAAATATACCTCTTTCCTTTTGTTTTTTTAGGCATATTTCTTGGGTCATCATTTCTACTCAGCATAAATGATTTTCTCCTTAAAACAAGTCTCAAAGAAAGAAGTCGGATTCTGATAGGACCATTTTGTGCTACTGCCAGTCTGGAAGCTAAATGGTGTAAACACAGTGGTAATCCAGGCCCAGAACAATCCATACCAAAAATATCCATCGATTTAAGAGGTGGTCTGCTACAGGTCTGTAGGTATTGGCCATATTTTCCCCATAAGTTTTAAAGTAGCCTTTATTTTTTAAAAAACTGTTTTAATAAATTTTTAGTCTTCATGTGGTAAGAAAGGGTATTGTCACATTGTTATCTTATTAAATTTTTAACAGCTTTGTTAGGGTATAACTCATATAACAATTCACCTATTTAGAGAGTAGGATTCAGTGTTTTTTTAGTATATTCAGAGTTATTTTCAGAGTTGTGTGGTCATTAGCATGGTCAATTTTAGGACATTTTCTTTATCACCCATTCATTAGTCGAGGAATATTTGGAATCTTTCCACTTTGGGCTATTATGAATAATACTGCTGTGAATATTTGCATACAAGTTTTTGTGTGGACATGTGTTTTCATTTCTCTTGGGTATATAACTAGAATAGAAATGCTGGGTCGAGCTAATTTTTTAATGCACACATTTTTCTAAATACAAAGGAGCAAACTTGTCTCAAGTACGGTGTCACTGGCAATATGTAAGAACCTTAGGTTCCTTAGGTATTATGGTATCTGATTACTAACACTTAATACATGTCACATTGCAACCTCATGTGTTTGCCTCGTAGCCAAGTATGCAATATGTGAGAGGATCTATGTTATTTCTTGATAATATTTGGATAGATTTTAATCTAATCTTTATATGATTTGATGTCCCTCTAACTTGATATGAATCCAAAAAGCTAATGATATTCACAATGACAGAAAATTGAAATGACTAATTTGTCAGTAATTAGAGACATATTAAACATGAATTCCTTATTTTCAACCCAAAGTTTGTGTTGTTTTAACTGACACAGTTTCACTGACACATCATGAGCAAGATTTGTTTGGGGAGATTCCAATAACATTGTTTGGTGTTGCTCTAGAGATTTTCAGTATCTATTTAGCACAGAGTAACTTCACAGCAATAAGTGCAAAGACAAAGTATGTCATCTCTGCATTGTAGTCACTGACTGTCTCTTGGTAATTTAAATGCTGGCACAGTGTTCTCCTCAGCTTGACTTTTCACCTATTTCTATTTCTTAGTATCCAGTTAAAATAATGTTGATGAGACTGAAAGTATACTTAGAATTGTATCTCTTAGTTTCATTTCTGAGATGCATTACTTCCAGAGAGCAGAACCTAAGCCTAGAATTTAAAGCTTACCCACAAGGAATATTCTTTTCTACCTCTGTGTGTTCTTTTGTCTTTTCTCTCTTAGCTGGTTCTCTTAGAATTTATAGCTGTGTTGCCTTTATCAAATATAGTCAGAGAAATTTAATTTTTAAAAATTTAATCCTCTGACATTAGTCATTATGACCTACTGGTCCTATATCTGTTACAGAATAATATTATTCAAAAGCAGGAAAAGAAAATTTAATCTTCTCCATTAGAAGAAACTCCACATCCTTGTACTCTGAAACTCCAGTAGTTCCTAGAGAGTTGATTCTTGGGAGGAACTATGGAATTGCTGTGTGTTACAACATTGTCACTAAATTCAGAAGCAACAGGATACTTTTAAGTTCAAGTCCACTGAGCCAGTTCCCTCTTTTTTTTTTTCTGATGAGTTAAAGTGCAAAGAAAGGAACCTTATAATCAGAATTTGATTTATTTAATCTCAGGACAAAATATAGAAAACTATTCCACAGGGTTATTACTATTTTATTAACATTTTTGCCTTGAGGATCTGCATTTCCTAATCTTGGATTTTAATAGATGTTCTTTGCCCTCTTAATTAAATGAATTCACAAACTTTACTGCATACCAATATAATTCTACCACTAATCTATCATATAAAAGTTACTGTTATTCACATAATATATTATATAACTGATTTTCTTGTTATATATTTAAGTAACAGAATTTCATCCTATAAGGTACTACTTATAAGGTACTATGGGACATAATTATAGTCTTGTATTAATTCAAACATGACTGTACCTAATTATCCTCAAGAAATGTTTGTATTTAAAGGCCACTAGAATTTTTCATGTCATTTTAAAGGTCTTCTGGGGTCAAGAACATTTGAATTGTTTAGTTCTTCTACATGAATTGCTCAATGGATATCTTATTGAGGAGGGAAAATTTGAAGTGCAAGTTTCTGAACCTGTGTCTCAAATGCCATCTCCTGTGGAAAAGAATCAGGCCTTTAAAAGTGAGCAAAGTTCAGATGACCTGCGGACAGGTCTCTTTCAATACATACAAGATGCTGGTAAGTACAGAAGCTTCAACATGACTGTATATGTGCACATGCACATGTGTGTGTTAATGCATGTTCACCAAGTAGCATATCAAGATCACTTGAAAAGTCATTCATGTTTGCAATACAAAAATAATACATTACAATTCAGTCTCTCTTAAGAGAAATTCTTGAGTATTTTTCTATCTCAAGTCATAAAATATAATCAGTTTCTTCATACTGTTTTATTCTCACTCTACAAAACCAACATGTTCCCTTTTAAAAGCATACAGTTAGTTGTATTTTCATTGGGCAGAACCTCTGAAACTTCCTGGTGTCTATGAAGTCTTGTTTTGTAATGAAACAGAAGATTGCCCAGGGATGATGTTATGGAGGTATCCAGAACCTCGAGTGCTCACCCTTGTACGAATAACTCCTGTGCCTTTCAATACCACAGAGGATCCAGATATTAGCACAGCAGACCTGGGTGACGTGCTACAGGTACGTGATGACTATGCTTTTTAAAATAAAGCATTATGAGAAAGTGCTGATCACTCATTAAGAAAAATGTTTGGAGCATACTTATTTCTTACGTCAGTAGTATCAAAGATAAATACACACAAGTGTATACTATATACCGCATATGTATAATAGAAATTTTAAAGGAAGGGAATTGTGTGATTAAGATTCAAGATACATTACACTTTCAAGAGATTTCAATCCTTCTCTTCATCCTGATATAGTTAGGTTCTTTGATGTGTAGCTATAATGGGAGAAGCAGGTATCATTCAATTTGCCACAAATTTTTACCAAGTGCCTACTATGTGTTCTCATTCTTCAGAGTTTCTAGCATTGCTCTGTGAAATAAGACATACCCATGTAAGGCCAAAATTCAATGAATTCAATGATCATAAGGCTTGAGGTAGGCAGATTTTTCTAAAAAGAGAAACCATCTAACCAGTGATGATATTCCCTGTGTTTTTATAAATACTTTTGTTCTTAGTTCCCTGAGTTTAAATGTAAATGGCATTGTGGATATCATTATATTATTGTTCTTTTTATTAACATCCTACTGATGTGAATTTCTCCTAAAATTTGTTTCTTCCTTCCACCTGTTACTAGACCTCACAACCAGCCACTCAAAACCTTGGAGTCATTCTTGTTTGCTTTCTTTCTCTAACTCTGCACGTCACATCAACATATCCTATCAATTCTTCCTCCAAAATAAGTCCATTTCCTTACATCTGTTTCTACCAATACAGCTACAATCACAGCTACTATCATTTGTTTCCTACTGTAGTAGCTTTGTGATTGATCGCTATGCTTCTATTCTTGACTACTTGAAATGCATGCTCCAAAAGCAACTGAAGTGGTCTTTTTTTTTTAAATTTAGGTCATATTACATCATTCTTCTAACTTAAAACCCTGTGGTAACTTTTTAAAAGGTACCTTCACAAGGGTAACAGGAAGAGAAAAACAAAAACAAGCTGTGTTACTGTTTTTCTGGTGGAGAAAGAGAACAGTAAGCCAAAGAAAACAATGCACTGTGCCCAATTCACTTTTGTTTATCCAATTCAAAAATCAGGAAAATTAGTTTTTAAAGTAACCCTAATGTGATTGTAAAAGTTAAAATGAAACCACATTGAAAGAATAATGAACAAAATTATTTGTTCTATGAGATGGGCCCCATCTCCATTTTACAAGTAAGGAAAGCAAGAAAAGTTAATTAACTACCTTGAATCATACAGTTTACAAGTGGAGGGGGCAGAATTTCATTCCCAGTCTTTCTGACTCTAAAACAGTTTTTTTCCTCTATATGTAAAAAAGACAACTGATAATATTGTAGGTGGTACAATAGGATGACAGTGAGCCACCTTATTGGGAAGTGTGGGAAGAAGGGAATAAATTTCTCCTTTTTGTTTAATTTGTTAAACTAAATGAAGTAGTTGTCCCAAAGGTATACAAAGTAACTTTAAGTCAATAAAAGGACATGCAAGATAGGTTTGGTTTGGTTTTAGGATACCTAAAGAAAGAATGTTTCTTTTCAAAGAAGAACTTCTCAGGTCTAGAGGCCTGGGAGGATCACAGGAGCTTTTTTTTTTTTTTTTTTCAGAAGTCTTCTTGGCAGCATCAAATGTCTGGTTCATCTGGTAGCTAAATCCCTTTTATGGAGATGAATGTAGCTGCTGTCAAATCTCTGTGCCTAATATTCAAATTATGTAAACACCTAAACAGTTTTCCAGTAGTTTGTTTCCCAGTGCAGTCTATCTGTAGAAAGAGTATCAAATGTTGGTTAGGCTAGCATCAGTATCTAGTGTGCTTGCAGTTACACATATCATGGTAAATTAATAATTTGGCTTATGGTTTATATATCATTATCTAGTGAACATGGCTAACAAGAGTCAGGATTCCTAAATTTCATCAATATTAGGACATCTCTGAAATTTTCTTGAGTCTATAAGGCCAACGGCTAGACCTTGAATCATGGTGAATATATCATGGTAAATGCCCTCTTGTAGCTACCTGCATTCTCAGCAGGCAGAGAATGCCCAAATTGTATCTCTGTTGTTCAGTATGTCACAAATATTTCCAAAGAAATTTCTACTTTGACTAACTTCAAGAGTTATGAGGAATAGGGTTAATAAATGCAAAGCATCTAGCATAATGTCTTACATAGTTAAAGACTCAATAAATTATTGTGATAACTAGTGGTAACTATTATGATTATTACCACCATCATCATTATCAGTGTCATTATCATTATCATCCTATCATCCAGGTAAGAACCTGGCTCTTACTACATTAGACATAGTCTTCTGAGGACATTTTTTTTGTTTGTTTAATGGCATCATAATTTTGAGGAATGCTGGCTTTCCATGTGATTAATAAATGTAATACTTTCACCAACAGAGTGACTGCTCTAAGAGATACTACGTTTCCCTAAACTAGACAGTTAGTGGGCTCCGTATAGTATGTCTGTTATAGCTCTCCATGTTGCCACTAACTTAGGCAAAATACAGGAATAGTTAATATCATGATACTGTGGGGAGTACTCACTTTGGCAACACATACACTAAATTTGAAACAATACAGAGAAGATTAGCCTGGCTTCTGCACAAGGATGACACACAAATTCATGAAGTGTTCCATTAAAAAAAAAAAAAGATAACAGTGGGGATTCCTTGAGGCCAAGGGCAGTATGCATCTGGCTCTCTTGAAGGACCAGGGCCAGAATGGAAGATAGGAACCCAAGGGAGTATTCACTCACTATTGTGTCTTTTTCTGTATTTGTTTTAATCTTTCTTCTCAACAGACTAGCTTGCTTTTCAGCAGACCCTTTGCTTCTCAGGCTACCTGGTACTTCTCAGGCCCCACAGCTCTTGGAGCTCCCAAAGTCATATTTACAGGACCAGCCTACTTTGCAGATGCACAATCCTAACTGACCCAGTTTGGTGTCTGGTGCTCTTGGCCCAGTCACTGATGGTCACAGAGTGCAGTGACAGGTTACTGACATAGCTGTGAGGTGGTAGTCATTGTGACATTTTCAAGAATCCCCCAAAGAGATCTATTCTGTGTCTCAGCTTTCTTACTGCCCTTTGTTTCTACCATAGCTAGTATTGGCCAAGTTCACAGTTAGTACTGACCATACACTGTCAGCACTGCTTTCCAATCTGATTCTGAAGGTCTGCAGAACTTTCTGTATTCTATTCTTGGAGGGAAAACTTTCCTATAAGGTCTATGACTTTGGAGGAAAGACTACCACTCACAAGGAACCCACAGAAAGACTGCTTTCCTTTAAAAAAAAAAAAGTCTCTTCTTTGCTCTGCTTTTCCCTTTACAAATATTTGGCAAAGCTATTTCTCCCTGCACATCAAAAGCTATCTGCATCTGGACAGAAGCTTCATACCACTTTTTAAATCCTCTCATCTTCCCCTAGCATCCTCCTGAAATGTGGGTTAGACAAGGTCCTATGTCACAAGACATATAAGACACATAAGAGATTATTTCTTTCCCCCGCTATGCATAAAATCAATACTTTTCTTGGCCAGTGCTTCCTTTTTAATGCAGTGACTACATATCTCATTGGTAACATCTCAGATTCTATATATACGCTCCCAGTTCTAATGAGGTATGAGAGCCTTTACATAGAATTTTCTGTTTTATAAAATTGGTTTTTTACAATGTGATGTTTTAATGTCTGTAACTTAGTGGTGATTTCTAATATTTTATCCACAGACTGAATTAAAGCTTCATTAAATCTTATAGTTACAAGGATTTTTTTTCTTGTTCATAATTATGTGGAAAATGTTCCAAGTCAGTTATACTTGATATTATCCAATAAATTAGAAACTATACTTTTGCTGCTTTAAACTTGACTTTATAAGGTTCCTATAATTGTAAAAGGCATGGACTGATAGGCAAATCTTACAATGTTAGTACATGGTGACACTACAGAAAGAGAATTGTTTGGAGAATTATTTTCAATGTAATATGACTTGCCTCTTTCCCTCACAGCTCAAAAAGAATAAAAGGAAGCATTCTTGGGTGTTTCTTTTCAGCAGTGTTGGGTGCTTCACTTATAGCTGACCATATATTCCAAGAGTCCTGAGCTTTTTGTTGTATAAGCACCTCCTGCCCACTGGCAGCTATACTAATGTGCCCCAGAAGGCTTTGCTCCTATCCATCATCTTTAGGAGGAGTACTCAAGCCAGATAGGAGACTCATTGTTGAAATGCAGAAAAAAAAGTCTGGAAGACCTTGGGGAAGTAAGAGGCTGAGCCAGACTCATAGGAAATGAAGAAAAGGAAAAGAGCCTGTGTACACGACAGACACAATAATAAATGTTTTGAATGATGGGTAACGGTGCTGGATCAACTACTAAGTGTTTTATATCCAGAAGCCATTGCTTCCTTTTTTGGACAAAGATGGAAAATTTTAAATAGAGTATTCCCTGAATACACTTTTAATCATTCTGTCTTCAGAATATTATGAAAGTATGAAAAAAAGGGATCTAGGAATACATTTACAAGAGTCCTTCCTGAGAATTTTGAGGTTAACTCAGCAAACACAGATGAAAGGACCTTGACTACATACTGTGAGTAATGTAAAGACAGAGAGGGCTCTAGCTCTATTCTCAAGGCAGCTATAGTCTTTCAGGAGGAACATCATGCATACAGAACAAGGCAAGTCATGACCTGTGCCATGGAAAAAACAAGACTGTGCCTTTTTGAAAGCAAAGAGCATTTGTGGCTAATGGAGATATCAAGACAAGGCTTTATAGAGAAAATAGCTATTGAGGTGATGCTTGAAGGATGAGTAGAATTTCAAGAGATAAAGCAGGGGAAAGGTCCTATGGAAAAAAAATCAGTCTGAACACAATTTCATAATCAAATGAAGAAGGAAGAACATTAACATTTCTAGGAAGTGGCAAATGATGTGGGTTGAGTAATAGCACAGGTTAGACAACTGGCAAGATTAACAAGAGTGATAAGCTGCAGATATGACTTGGTAGAGTATGTCCATTCCATAGAGGGAAAGGAGCATATACTATGTACAAGGCACCAAACTCATGTATGTCATATTATTTTATCTATTATTTTATACATTATAAAGATAGAAGATTCTTCACTATAACCCTGTGAAGTAAGTACTACGATCTATAATTTAGAGCTGAGATTAACCAGGTTCTGAGATGTTAGATAATTTCCCCCAAATCATAAAGCAAGTAGGAAGGTAAAACTAGGACTCAAGCCTAGGTTAGTATGAATCCATAAGTCCTTCTTCTGTGTTGTGCTATCTTGACTACATTTACAGCATGGAGTTTCTTTTTCATTTCATAGCCTTGGCAAGCCATTGGCAGTCTAGGACTTGGGATAAATTAATCTAGTGGTACAATTTAAGTGAAATGGAGAAAGGAGACTAGAAATGAGAAGTCCTGGTTGGGGTTTCAGAAATGACAAAGGCTATAAACTGAAAGGAATAAATGAGTGCTGGAGATGTTGTAAAGAAAGAATCCATTCTCTTAACAACTAATATGGTAATGAAAGGAGTAAGAGAAGTCAATGATGACTGGAGATTTGAGCTCAAGGAGATGTATGGTATAAGAGCATTTGCACAACTTTGGAAATAAGGAGTATCTACCATGCTAAACATTGTTCACTTTGTGAGGCACTTCACACAAACCATAAGCCTGAAACCAGCCCTGTAGAGGGAATGGTGGTATCCTCTCACTAGAGAGAAGGAAGCTGAGGATCTGAAAAGTTAAAATGAATGTTCATGAACCTCCTCTCCCAAAATGTTCACAAAGCACCTGAGATGTAAAACGCAACTTCAGAAAGTTTATTGACCTCTGTAAGCCATAAGCTATACAAAAAACACCTTTGGAGCTATGCAGTTCTTTTATCAATTAAGATTAGGTTCAGATAGAAGAGGTATAAAATACAAAATACCAGTAGCTTAGACAAAACAAGCTTATTTCCTCTCATACCCAAGAACAGTCTGAGGACATGTGATCTAGTACTGTGAGTATCTCAACAAAGTTCTAGAACCCAGGCATCTTCTGGCCTCATGCTGCTCAGTTGTCTCCAGCGCTTGGGTTTCCTTCATGGTCCAAGATGACTGCATAAACTTTAACCAACTTGCCCCTACTCTAGCAATAGTAAGAGGAAAGGACTAAAAGAAGCATACCTCTTCCCTTTAAGGATATTTCTTCAAACCTACACCCTGTACTGCCAACATCCCAAAGTCCAGAATTGTGTCATTTAGCCACACCTAGTTAACAGGGAAATTAGGGCTTATTTGCTGAGGAGGAAGGAAAGAGAGATATTGGAGACAAGAGCATGCCCTGCACATCCATGACCCCTAAGACCTGTGTCCAAGGTCTCTGTTGTATTGACCAGACATTCAATCCACTTTTCCTGCCTGACTGCGGAATGTGTCATTTAGTCTATAATGCACTAAGAAAGCATTTTACAATTCATTAATGAAAGGTCTACTAAGGAAGAATTTGGAGAAGAAACTTAAGAAGCAAATGAGATTTTTGAAATAAAAAAAAATAGTTTGAAAGGCTAGCATTCCTTACCCTTCAAAAAAGTAAGAGGTGGGGAAGGAATCTGTCAGTAAGATGTGCTTTTAAAATAAATGGAAAACATTTCCAAACTGGATAAATACTGAAGTTGCTTTTGTCCTGTCACTTTATTTGGTGGTAGAAATTTTATTAGCCTATTTCTCTTTCCCTATTAAATACTCTTGCATTTAAAGGGGGGACATTTCTTTCTGCAAACAAAGAACTATGCTTAGTAATCAGTATGTTTGATGTTTACTACTCGGTATTAAAATTTGGGGGATGTAACTAAAATGAACCAATAGTAAATATGAATGGATAGTCTATTAGTCTCCACTAAATAAAAGTATTTTCCCCTGTGAGATTCATCGTAAAAAACGTTATTCTTTAAGACGCTGTATTGTTTAAGAGATCAATAAACAGAGGAAGAAGAAAGTACTAAAAGGCAATATTTCTGGAGCTAAAGTTTCTGCTCCAAATCCTAGGTCAGCTAATAACTATGGGCAAGTTATGTACCATCTCTATTCTTTAGCTCCCTCATCTGACATTTGTAATAATAATAGCACACAACTCATTGAGTATAAAAAAGCCCTTAGGATGGTGTCTAGCACATAGTAAGTACCATAAAAATGTTAGTAATGATTACATTCTGTTAAGGACTTGCCATATCCAGGTACCAATTTGCATCTTGTTCTGCCCTAGATTTTGAATGTTGGAGGGCAACTAAGTTTTGGCTGCAAACCATAAATTCTTTATCCTTTTACCTATCTTTCTTATAAAGACATTGATCTGAAAAATTCATTTTGTCATATATTTTTAAACATACATGCCTTCAAATTTTTTATCCAACCCTTAGTTTAAAAATATCAAACATAATTAATTACCTTACAAGCTTAGGCAACATCTTTAAATGATACATCAAAATTAAGGAGTTTGGGTCTCCTATACTATACCACCTTTTTAAAAGCAGCTTCATTTAGGTACAACTCATATATTTTACAGTTAACCTATTTAAAAGGTGCAGTAGTGCATTCATTTTTAGTATATTCATGAAGTTAGCAGTCATCACCAGAATCAATTTTAGAACATTTTCATCACCTTACAGAGAAAACTTATAACCTTCAAAAATCACCTTCCAGTCATCTCATCCCCTATCTCTAAGCAACCACAAATGTGTCTGCTTATTGTACACATCTCATATAAATGGAGTCATGTAATATGTGGTCGTTTCTGTCATTTGTCATAATGTTTCACAGCCTGTTTTGAATCACGGATCAGTATTTCATTTCTTTTTGTTGTCATACAACAAAACATGTATACAATGCATTGTATACATGTATCAATTATACTTATCCATCCATCAGCTGAAGGATATTTGAGTATTTGCCATTTTTGAGTCTCTATCCTCATAGACTTTTCTGTCCTACAAACTTAAAGTGAAGCCCAAAAGATGATGATGATTAATAACACCTGCAAGTTGCTCTTAAATACATTTATCTCAAAAAACTTATTAAGTTTCATGGAACAAACACATTGGCAGTGAGTACCCAGAGAATATCAAGTGTTATAATTAAAGTACCAAGAAAGAAGTTAATATGGTAGGAGATGAGCTTGAAAAGTAGGCTTAAAGCAAGATCCACTGAGACATTTTGGCTTTATTCCATGAGTACTTTATTATATGAAGGTAGTCATTAAAATGGTTATTGAGCTGAGCAACAACGTGGCCAATTACACAAGAAAGGATGAATTACAGGATACTATAGATTGAATGCATGGAGACCTGTTCAGAACACTTTGCAATTACTCAGAAATAAGATTGACAGTTAGAATGGGAAGGAGGAAATGAATGTAGAGGGACATCTGGAGACAGAATAAACAGATTATAGTGCCTGGATGTGGCCAGTAATAAAAGAGGAAAATTAAAGATGATTCTTTAGATCTGTTGTAGGTGACTAAATGGATGAAACACTACCATTAAGAAGAACTGGAAATACCAGAAAAAAATGGAGCAGTCATGGGTATGGAAGAGTCAGTAAGTTCTGCACTGAACACTTATAATTTCAGGTTTTAGAGGAATAATCACAAAAAATGCGACCACAAGCTTGAAACTGTGGCTGCCAATTCAGAGAAGAGGCAGTTCTTTAAGAAATCATTTTGGGAGTTATACTCATAGAACTAAACATTAAAACCATGCAAGTAAAATAGAACTCAAACTCAGAGAAAGTGAAAAGTTCAAAGATAGAAAATAAGGACACATACTACATCCAGCAAATAAATACCAGATTACGAATTATGGTGGTTGAATAGTGTCCTTTCCAAATTCATTTCTACCTGGAACTTCAGAGTATAACTTTACTTGGAAACAGTCTTTGCAAATGTAATTAAGTTATGGATGAAGTCATACTGAATTAGGATGGGCTATAATCCAATGACTAGTATCATATAAGACAGGGAAATTTGGACATAGGCACAGACACACAAGGGAAAAGACAGACAGAAATAGGAATGATGTAGCTACAAGCAAAGGAACACCAAGGATTGCTGGGAGACACCAGAAACAAGGAAGAGGCAAGGAAAGTTTCTTCCCTAGAATTTTACAGGGAGTATGGCCCTGCTGACACAGTAACTTTGTACTTTTGGCTTCCAGAAGAATAAATTTCTGTTGTTTTAAATCACTAAATGTGATAATTTTCTATGCAAGCTCTAAGAAACTAATACAAGAATCAGTAAAGGAATGGGCAGAGAGAAAAGCATAGGGAAATGCAATGTTAGGAAAGCCCAAGATACTGCAAAAATTTCAGGAAGCTTGGGAAGCTCAGTAGTTTCATGTCTGCAGACGTGGACTGGCTGGTGTGTGGGTGGGGAGGGTGGGGAAGCAAGCAGTAAAACTGACAACTTCAAGGCCCACTGTTGACTTGGAGAGGACAGTTTAGTCACCAGGGAACCATGGTGGAGCCTTTCCCTTATAATGGAACATATATCTATGTTCAAGTACAGTAGCTTGCTTACTTGTTTTGACTCCACAAAAAATAGAGGCCCTATCTCTTGATTATCTATATTTATCTGTTATCCAGAAGACTGGAACACAAGAGTTGCTCAGTATTTGTGAAAGAGATTAAAGATAGAAGGAAGTAGTTAGTAATTGCAAAAGATATTATGAATTTAGTTTACACTTAATTCTAGGAAAAGGAGAGGATTGTTGGCAGGAGGGCTTTTGGATAAAGAGTTAAGTTAATAAGATTAGGGGAAATTAGAGGTAAAATGTCAGTCTTGAGATGGCATGACTTGGCTATCTATATCCATGTCCTGTTGTATAGTGGCCAAAAACCTTAATAAGTGATGGTATACTAGAAACAGAAAGCAAACTGTGACCCTCTGGTTACAGGAATGGAAGAAAATTTTTTACTTGTTTTTATTTTTTTTGCTTCCAATGTATCAGTTTCCTATTTAGTGCCAACCATTATACTAAGAGATTTAAACATTCTTACTTTACAAAACTGTTACCATTCTTCTTTTACAGATAAGAAAGCTAAGGCTAAGAGAAATTAAAGAACTTTCCCAAGTGCATCATTGGTAAATAGCAAAGCCAGGATTAATTACAGACAGTCACTCTAGCTATAGGGGTGGATATGTACCCTGTCTTACTGAATTTGAGGTGCTTCATTTTGAAGATGTCCTTCCTGAAATACACCTTCACATATGGTTAGTGTTGCTCAAATCTTTCCAGTTCGTAGATACAGTCCCAAGCAGTCTCCCTCCCCCCACACAAATTTCTTTTTGAAATCACCTTTTCTGCCCAAATTCTACATTCTACTCTGTAATGCATTTTATTAGTTTTATAATTATAGAATAATATTCTCATTTGTATCTCATTACCAGTACTATTCGTTAATGGGGAAATCCTCTTGCATTCTGTAAAATTGACCTAATCCAAAAGCAGGTATCAGACAGTTTTCCCTATCTTGCTGTCATAATATTTGAAAGTTTACACTTATAAAAATAACTACAATTGGCAAACATTTTTTCACTGCTTGAGATACTCAGAGTGTTGCCAAAAAGAGCCAAATAATATGGTTAATTTTAGGCTACCACTGGAATGCATTCTCATATATGTGTTTTCTTGTTAACAGTTCTCTTGTCCCATACATTGGACTGGAATGTTGGTTTTCAAAAGAGGCTATATAGGACATAGCCTCTTTTTTCTATCTCAAGGTAGTACTCATCAAAGGGCATTTTTCAGTGGAGAGAAATGAGGGATGTGATAGTTCTTAATTTTGTGAGTCTCTCTCTATATATAAGGTGAACTAAGGTTCTCAAAGGATTCATTATCACCACAACCAGCTCTCTTAACTCAGCTCTCAAACTTCATTTTATAGCAGTGATCTTGAAACAAACATTAGGTACATTCATAGTTTTATCTTGTATTTGTTGATTGACAAATATTTAGCCATGGAGAAATATTTGCAAGGTCAGAAATTATTCCTTAAACATGAACAATGATTTCATTAATCATACCCATAATTTTACCCTGTTTCATGATACCTTTTTTTCCTCCATAAGGAAAAGTCATTTCAGCTCTGAAACATTGATCAGTATTTTTTTCTTTTTAGCTAAATTATGGGATATCTGTATAAAATAACAAGCTTTTAAAGTTCCTTTCTAGTCCATCAAAAAATTACCTAAAAAGATGAGTATTTAAATTTTTATTTTTTTTCTCTTTTATAAAAAACTCTTTTGGACACATTAAGAAAATTCTGAGCTAAATCTTGATGTAAGCTACTCTTAGTGATTGTTATAATGTAGAATAGTGTATTCAAAATAAAAAATGGTCTTAAAGAATCTGGTATTAAGTTAAAGAAGTTCAGTCTATCTAGCAATTTTTCAAGTATGTATTTTCAGTGCCTTAAAATATATCATTTGACAGAATCTACTAGTCATACCACTTTATCTTTTTTTTGACCCAATACAAATTAGTCCTTTTCTAACATATGTGGATGTGAGTTCATCGAAATTATTTCTGTTGTGTGAGCTCCAACATTTAATATGATTCATAAACTGATTTTGAATGAAATTTCAAGTAAGTTTAAATTTTTTGGGGGGGTATGCATCTTATTGTATTACTCCTAATCAAAGTTCCTGTCATTCAATTGATTTTAGTTAAGAAAAAGTTCTGATAATTTTCTTTGAATAAAAAATTTAAGTTTCTGTCATAAAGAATTTTAAATACATAGTAACTGAAAGTAAGGAGATTAATACAATTATAATTTCTGTGTGTCTCTCACCCATCTTTAATAATTATCAATATCTTGTCTTTGTTACATCTAATCCCTTCACCACTCTTCATTGATATTATTATTTTTCCAAAGTATTATAAAGTTCAGTTATCATATCATTTCATCCATACTATCAGAGTCAACACAATCCACAAGAACTCCTTATTATATAATACTCAGTTGTGTAATTTTCCAGTTGTCTCAAAAACATGGGGTTTTTATTTATTTTTTGTTGTTGTACTAGGAGTACACTGTACATTTACAAAAGTTCTTATAATATATCATAGGAGAATTCACCCTCATAGTTCATTTTTATGAATTAGGATCCCACTGATGTTCACGTTACATCAATCTTTGAAACAGTGGTTTTAACATCTAGTGATATGTACTATGGTTTTTAGTTTCCCTAACCCACAAAAATTAAGTTCAGTAATGTACTTTTCACTAAGAAAAATTTGCTTATTATATGTCACTGAATTCAATTTTAGTTTATTGAGTGGTAATATTTAGCATCTAATATTAAATATTAAAATTAATATTAACTATTTAATTTATTGAGCAATATCTATATGTTAGAAGTTCTGCTTGACACTGTAACCACATTCTTTGTTTTGCTGTTCCCCAAATCTTGTACATTCCATACATCACTGTAGTTTGATAAGATAACAAAAATGCTAATAGATTAATTTGCTTAAGGTCATGTAACGAGTAAGTTAAAATAGTTATACAGGTTTGAGGATTTGCTTTTAATGAAAAATTAACCTGGAAAGCAGTAATTGAGGAATGGATAAAACTCAGACTAATCTGAATAAGAATGACAACAATAGCATTTGTATTATTATCAATAAAAACAATGCTAAGGTCATATAAACATGGTTATTCCCTGCCCCAATTCTGTACCATCGGAGTTAAGCAAATGACTCAGTTTAGTGTTAGAAGCCCCTATAGTGAAGCAAAAGTGGAAGCTCCGTGGTAGCTCGTTTTAGAGAAAAGCCAAGATGTCTACCAGATACCATTTTCAGGAAGTAAAAATCTGTAACACAAAACATTTCTACAAGTCTTTAAATATCATTTGTTTTTATGGTTTGGAGTTTATCTTGTCCAGAGCATCAAACTGATGTCTGTGTGACCTCCCAATGTCCTTTTCAGTCCTGTAGTTCTCACACTAATGAATTCAAACAGAAAAGGATTATTGGGCCAGAGCTCAGAGTATATTCAGAGCCAGAATGTAGGAAAAGTTACAAAATACAGATGTCTGTCAGGGATGGAATCCAAAGAGAAAAGCCTGCCAAAAGTTAGAAATAGATATGTTCTTGTACCAAAACAAAGTTTTGACTTTGGCTTATAGCCAGAAAAAAATTTTTTTAATAATGAGATCAAACTATTAAACCATATAATATGCAAGTGAGGTATAGTGACATCCTGTGGTTGGAGATATGTAATTGATTAAAAAAAAAAAAAAAAAAGCATAGTTCATGACATTCAAGTATGTGCAGACCGGCTCTCAGTTCCTCAGATCTGTGCCAGATTCTACCTTTTAGAGAATCTATAATCCCCTATTTTTCATTCAGGAGTAAAATTCTGATGCTCTTTGGAATTGTCAGTTTTTGCATATCAATAATTGTAAGTAGAACTCAAAACTTTTAAAATGCTGCATAATTACATAAGATATTTTTTAAATGTTTATACTTTTTAAACACTAAAAGTAAGACATTTTATTATTTTTTACTGAAGGTAAAGTCTCTAAAATTAATGCAGTCTACTTTAATTGCATACTAAACCTTTAAGAATTGGTTATACTAGAGAGAATTTGTTTTTTGTGGGTTTTTTTTAAACTTTAAAAACTTTTCTAAGAGCAATTTGTTCCAAGAATACTTTTTCCCTTGGGCAGCAGGGTTGGGGAAGAGGATGGGAATGGATGACAACCAAGAAGGTTCTGGTAATTCTGTGGACATGTAAGAATTAGTCTATGGATACCATTGGTTTGGTTTGGTTTGTGTGGTTTGTTTTGTTTAATTTTTTTTTTTTTTGTTATCTCTACCCAGACTGTTTATTAGTTTTCTATTTTGTACTTTTTTCCCTTTCTAGAATTCTTAAGAGAAATTTTTTCCACCTAAAGTCTGCTGAACGGCAGATTGTCTACAGCTTTTGTTTTAGCCTATGATACATTATGGATTTGACTAAATTATCTAAAAATTAGAATTCCCAAAGCTCAGTTTTTCCACATTGTATTCTTTGTACATCATGATCCATTTAACAGGACATAAGTCATCACCAAATTATAGTATCAGTGCACTCAAAAATTCTATCTGCAAATTCATGAAGAAATAGCCAGTCATTCTAGCCCGGAAAATTTGCTTCTTTGTCAGCTTTCTAAGAGATGATCTTGCAGAACCTTCAGAATTAGAGATATATATGAGAGCATTCCTTATTCCCTTTAGCTACCTGAAACCTGAAAACAAACTAAATGAACAGATTTGTGGTTTGATATGTTCAGGTGGTGTTTAAGCAGACATGTTTTCTAACACTTTGTGTTAGAGTAAATCAATGTAGTATAAGGTTAAGAGTGATTGGCACTAAACCACTACTGTAAGTCATTATTTCAGGCAAATCTGACATGTCAGAAAATAGGGAGAGTATCATGATGAAAGTCAAAAGCATTCATGTTTCTTTATAAGAGTATATATTTTGTATGTGCCTAATTTTTTGTGTGTCTACTTGGGGCCTGGTCATTTATGAATATGACTTTCTTGGGAAAGTACACACTTATGTATACTTTGTCATATTTGAACAAGTATTTTGAAATCTCAAGTAGTTTAAATATGTTAGGAACAAATTTGTTATATACATAATAACAAAAATTAATGTTTCCTGATTTTTGAGTTTACGCTCAAATACAGTTTATCCATTTTTAGGAAGATAGTCCAGAATGGTTTGTGCCATTACACTGTCATTTCTTGTCAGTTGAATTTATGGATGTTTGAAATATCATAACTCACATTTAGTTTAAATTGTATGTATTTTGTATTTCTTCATGACAAATTATTTCTAAGGTAGGGAAGGCCCTAAGTTGAACCCTAAAAAGGTCAAACATATCTTGTATATATATTAATTTATGTTATTTTTACATATTCATTTCTTGACTCTTTTCTCCAGAATCCTTCCATGATATGCTGTATCTCTAACCAAACTAGAAAAGTTACCCTTCTTTAAGACATTCACATTACCATGGGCCTGTTCATATAACTGATTCCATCTTTTGCTTTGGCTTCTTATGAAGAAAGTTTACATGATATTTATCTTTGATCTCTACTGCCTAATAGTAGTCAGTGGGTGTTGACCATGAGTGGGAGCTAAAAGAGAAATAGAATAAAATTAGCCTATTGTCTCCTAAAGGACATTACCAAAGTAAGGCCCTGTCTGCATATTCATTATAGTCTGCTTTATATACCGTCATCCTTATCTATTTGGTGAATCTCAAGCTTGTTGAACAAGCAGACTGATGACAAAGAGAGCCTTGCAATATTTCAGTGAGAGGTAAAGAAATAGCAGCAAGGATTTGTGCATATTCTGCGCAGGCTAGCATTGAATAGGCAAGGCGTTATAGAGGTCTACATGTGGGAGTTCTATCTGCACAGATACACACAGATAGAACAGATAATACTACTAAGTGCCAAAAGAACCATGTATGTTTGTTTTCAAAGTTCAGGGAAAACTTACTTTAAATCTTAGATGACTTAAGGGAAGGTTGTTTTGTGGTTTTTGTTTTTCTAGGAGGAGAGGTAAGTAGTTTTCAAAGATAGAAGATTTCAAGAAACACTGATGAAGACAAACTGATGACAGCTAAAGGCATATGTAGTATAAAAGTAGGGGACTTATCTGGGGAAAGAGGTAGGGGCCAAAATTTGGTTGTAACTCCTTTGGAATTTGCAATTCCATTTTGACCATTCTGAGATTTATTGTCCAAGAGCCTTATCCAAATGACCAGAGGTCAACCAAGGCTATTATTTTCAAACTGTACTGTAGCTGCCTTACTCAGGAGCTGATTATACAGGCATAAATATATAAAGTATAATAGATGCATTAAGTATAACCAACAGGCTAATTAAAGTGCATTCTTCTATATACATTTATGTATGTGATATATGTGGTACATATAAAAATATCTGTTGTCAAGAATTGCAGAGAAGTCTGAGGTTTACCTTGTTTGTGAACTAACAAGTTAATTGCTGAATTTAAAGTACACTGTGTACTTTTGACTGCATTTAATACAAATAAGTAAAATACCTGAATATTTAGAGATGAGATCAAAATGCAGTATGAATTTAGAGTTTATGTAAATTTCATTAAAAGAAATTCTCTCTGTTCTAGTCTTGACTCAGAAGCTCTTAATATATATTTTATTATTTCTCTTTAAGGAAGAATATGATCTTGAAGGATGTCATATTACACACCTGCATTTGCTTGAAACCTGGTAGCCTGATAAATTGATAAGATAACTGGGTCATATGTTAAGTTTTTTGAAAAACCAGCCCAAACATAGATCCTAATAAAAGAATGTTACATATTTCCTTTTAAAGGCTAAAAAGTATTTCTCAGGGCTCTTAAATTACCATATTCTGATACCAAGGGAAAATAAAATCTGGACTTGGAGTCTTGTTTGTACTGAGAAGGTTTTCCAGACAGGAAGGCAATATTGAAGCAGTGCAGTAAAACCACAATACCAGTGGGGCATTACAGGTGAAAAATCCACAGCTGTACCCTTCACCACAGTGTGTTACAACTGTACACTGAAATATTTCCTGTACAGAAATAGAGTTTGGTTAACTTTTTTTCCCAAGAGTAGATCACATTAAAATGTTATAAAATCATGATTTCCTGCATTTGAATACTTGTGGTTTCTCAACTGGTTCCAATGCTATAAGGTTTTTTTTTTTTTTTTTTTTTGGTATGACTTCTATTAGTTGAAGATGTATAGAAACATTTCTTTCTTCAGAATCAACTATAAAGCAGCTACATATAAAAAGAACTATAACCAGAAACAGCAGAGATTAAAAGCATATTTGTGTTTTATCTCATTATTAAATGAATACAAAAATAAGCAAATTCTACAGTAAAAATGCATTTAATTTTTAACTACTGAAAAGTATCTCTTTTCAGTTTGCATTTGCTCTATTATATGAATATGTGACTCCTATTTTAAATTATAAATAACTGAGAATGGTGTTTTTGTTTAAAAGGGCAGTTAAACCCTAACACAGTCTTACTAAACAGCAAACATTTTTTTAGCTCATTAAAGTTTTAATGTGTAGCTGTCCTCTCATCTCTATTCCTACATATGCACCATCTCTTTCAGTTAGTAGAAATGTCTGATTCATGCTCATATCTCACTGTTTTTCAGTTTATCCACCTACTATCCTCCAGTCATCAATTAAAAATTCTTTCACCTATCTGCTTCTCTAATCTTTGTAGTGCATTCTACATTAGGGAATATATATAGTCTTACTATCCCCTTGACATTGTTATAAGTGTAATATGTACTTTTATTTTGTTAATGAGGTAAAAATCATTTTTATTATCAAAATAAGAGTTTTACAGCAATTACTCATTCAAAGGTTACCTAGTAGGAGCTTTTCAGTGTAAAAAGTGTGCCCCACCCCACCCCTGGGGCTATACATCAAAAAACAAGTGGAGTCAGTTGGTTAATTTTGAAGTTGCCCCAGGCAGTAGGAAATGGGGTAAACAGTAGACTAACCAGAAAGTTTAAAAGGAAAAGATGGAGAATGAGATGTTCCTGGGGTTTTGTAAAGCTCTACTGTTGTCCTGGACAACTAGACACATATACTCATGCACAGGGATGAACATGCTCAAACGGTTTGCATGTTTGGGAAACACCTAAAAGGGCCCTGTTCTCTAAACTCTATCCTAAAGGCAAGGAAGAAGAGAAGACTAAGGCAGAGTTGAAGGCTTACGCAAACAAGCCCAAAGGACCTTTAGTAAAGAACTTGAGGCTTATTGGTACAGGCCTTTAGGGTTGTGTCTGTCTAATCATAAAATAGCCACTAAGCTGGGTTGATGGTGTGGCTCAAGTGGTAGAACACTTGCTTAACAATCTCAAGGCCCTGAGTTTAAACCCCAGTACCATCAAAACTAAAATGGCCACTAAGCTAACCAAGTAAGGTCCTTTGTGTCTACACAGTTGTGACTACACAACTGTGTTTGTCAATTTTGCATTGCTATAACAAAATAGAAGAAATGGGCCATTTATGAAAAAAGAATTTTATTTAGCTCACAGTTTTAGAGATTCAAGGGCATGGCACCAGCATCAGCTGGCCTCTGGTGAGAGCCCCCTCAGCTGTGAGCCCTCTCAGCTGTGTCACATAATGAATGGTGTGTGGTAATGATCGGTGCATGTGTAGAAACAGGTGATTACATCTCAATGTAGGAAGCCAGAGAGAAACTGGGAGAAGCAGTCTACAATCCTCTTGAAAGAACTAACCAGGGTGCCAGAAGAAATATCTTAATCTCTTTGAGGGCACACCCCCAGTGGCCTAAGGTTCTACCACTAGGCCCCACCTCTTAAAGGTTCACCAGATCCACATCACCACACTAGGGACCAAGCAACCAATACATGAACCTTTACAGGGACAAACAACATCCAAATCATAGCACTGACAAAGATTTCAAACCTTATACAATTAGTCATAAATATCAATAAATAACAAAAGAAATAATAAAAATAAATGGCAATCAATGACAAACTCTAGGAAAGGGCTAAATTTGATTTTTACAGTTGCCATTGGTTATTTGTAATATTATAGAAGTTTGTATTATTTAAAATGTTTCAACAAAAAGTTATGAGAGATGCAAAAAACAGGAAAGTATGACCCATATATATAAAAAAAAAGTCAACAGAAACTGTCCCTGACAAAGTCCAGATACTGGACTTACTAGATAAGTACTTTTTTAAAAAATCTATTTTAATGTGTCCAGAGAATTAAAGAAGGGCATATGTAAAGAACTAAAGGGAGATATGGAAATGATGTCTCACCAAATAGAGAATATTAATAAAGAGAAGTATAGATTGGTTATCCCTTATCCCAAATGTTTGGAATGATATTTGTTTCCAAATTTTGGATATTTTTTATTTTAGAATATTTGCAGATAAATGAATTATTCAGAGGGATGGAACTCAAGTTTAAACATGAAATTTATTTATAAATACCTGCACACATAGCCTAAAAGTAATTTTGTGCAATATTTTAAATAATTTTGTGTACTGTGTTCTGTGCCAACCCAAAGGTATATGGGGAATTTTCATCCATGGCATCATGTTGAGACTCAAAATGTTTCAGATTAAGCTGGGTGCATTTGCTCATACCTGTGATCCTAACTACACTGAGGGGGAGGAGATCAAGAGGAACACAGTTTAAGACAGGCCCAGGCAAAAAAGTCCACATGTCCCCAACTCATCCAATAAAAAAGTTTAGCATTGTGTTACATGCCTGTCATCCCTGCTTGGCAGGAAGTGTATGCAGTTCAGGCCAGTCAGGGCATAAACAAGAGACCCTATCTCAAAAATAGCCTAAGCAAATAGGCTGGGGGTGTGGCTCAAGTGAAAGAACCTGTCTTGCAGGTGCCAGGCTGTTACTTCAAACCCCAGTATTGCCAGAAAAAAAAAGTTTCAGATTTTGGAACATTTGGGGTTTTCAGATTAGGGATACTCAACCTGTAAGAATCTTTACAAGCAAACAGAAATTCTAGAATTGAAAAATATAATAACTAAAGTGAAGGATTCAGGTAGCCCAATAAATATTTGAGCAAAGAATCAGTGAGCTAAAATGAGTCAGTTGAGATTGTTGAGTTGGAATAACAGAAAGAAAACAGAATGAAGAAAATGAACTGAGACTTAAAGACCACATACACTAGCAAATGCATAATGAGTTTCATGAGAGGAGAGAGAAAGGTGAGGGGAAGAAAGAAATTTGAAGAAGTAATGACTGGACATTTTATACATCTGAGAAGCTCACTGAACTCCAGTAAATTCATATCTAAATCCATATCTAAATACAAACTGTCAAAAGACAAAAAATTCTTGGAAACAGCCAGAGGAGTGACTCATAACATACAAGAGCTATTAGTAAGATGAACAATTCATTTCTCATCAAAAACCATAAACTTCAGAAAACAGTGAGATACCATTTTCAACCTGCTGAAGGAAATATTTTTTCTTATCTCTTTTAATGAGAGAAAAACTACCAAAGGAAAGTAACTATAAATGGCTTGTATTAATGACAAACATCAAAATGTATTTTGCATTCAGTTTGCTTCCTAAGAATCCACTTTAAAGAAACAGGAACTAGAAATTTTAAATGATACATTATAGAGTCATGTTTAGTTTAAAGAGCATAGGATTTATAGACAAATGATATGCCATGGACTAAATGGGTAACTTTGAACAGGTTACCTAACTTCTCTGAGCCATAGTCATCTAGAAAATGGAAATATTTCATTACTAAGTTAATGTATAAGAAAATCTTTGTAAAGGGCTATTCAGAAGGTAGTGTCTTCTATGCACAGTTGCCACATTCTTCCCTGTTAGAATCACCTATTGATTTGGCATCTGGGGAAATCTACAAGTGAAGTAGAGTGAGCAAGGAAGGTAGTGTTCTGTAACTAAGCTTCAGAAACTGAATACAGGATGGAAACTCTGCCATTGTATGCACTCACCAACCCTGTGTGGTCAGCTAGCCTGTCTTTTGTCATGATACAAAAGGAAGAACAGTGGAAGCAGATTGATTGGGTACATCAGTTACTAGATCTCCCCTCTCTACCAACCAGCTCTTTGTTATGCACATGCATACAGGGAAGACACTTTTGGTTATTCTTTGCCTGTGTGGTTCACTTGGAGTGAATGGGCAAAGTGGTATTTGCCCAGCTTTGGCAGCTCTTGCACAAAGAAATCAGAGCTGTTCTTCCATGAGAACAGATGGGCAGTTGTAATCCTGCTAATAATCTTGGCAGTACTATTAAGTAATAAAAACAAATTAAGTGCCAAAATATTCTTTGTACGAAAAAATATTTTTAAATGGCCAACACACATGCAAATCTTCCCAAATTAGCCATCAAATGGAAACAAATTGTGGGATAACATTTTAAATGCAAAAATAGATGTGCTCTTACCAGCTGGCAGATATACAGCCTAAAATATATTCACGTGCAAAGACCACATATGCTTAGAGTATAGTTTATTATGTATGGCTGGCTAATTTTTTAGGTCCTGTCAAATAATGGCTAGGAAAACAAAATGTAATACAAAAATATAATCTTGACAGTCATTTGAAATGTACCATGTGTTATATGGGGAATGTTTTCCAGTGAAACCAATTTACTTGTTCCCACTTCCCATGACTCAGTAGTAGATATTCAGGCTTTCTAAACTATGTTTTGGCAACCAAACTTTCTTGGAATAGTCATCTTTCCTTCAAGTTATTCAGTACAGGCATTAGTAATAAATGCTCAGTTATAGATATGTAACTAAAGATCATTCACATCATCTCTTTCAAAACTAAAACACATAATACAGTTATCTTAAATAGAGCCCAGAGAGTTTTTCTTCAGAATAATTAATTACCACCATATGAAGCTATAAGCACAATATGACCACATTACATTTTTTATTTAATTATGTCACCACTAATCTAGAGATTAACTGGGCAATGACAACTTCTAATTGAAAGACAAAGGAAGATTAGTAAGATAAAGCAAAGTTGGCTAAAACAGGTATGATGGTAAAACAATTTGAATGGAAGACCAGTACATAAAAAACCTTTTTAGAATAAAAGACTTTTAAAGTAAAGTAGATGGTATTTTTTAGCCACCTATGTTTATTCATTAAATATTATTATTTGGGTGGGGGCAGTGCAGGATAGTAAACCCAGGGCCTCCCTCATGCTAGACAAGCATGCTACCTGAGCCATACCCCCAGTACCTATTAATTAGTTTTCTTATTAAGAATATACCATATACTTGTTGGGTTCTAGTGCCTCACACCTGTAATCCTAGCTACTTGGGAGGCTGAGATGGGGAGGTTCATGAGACCCCCCACATCTCCAATGGAGGTGTGGCTCAAGCAATAGAGCACCTGCTTTGCAAGTTTAAAGTCCTGAGTTTAAACCCCAGTCTCACCAAAAAAAAAAAAAAATATATATATATATATATATTTTATATATATATATATATATATATATATATATATATAAACCTTCTGCTATGGGTTTGTTGGAAAACTAGTTATAGTTCTTTAAAAATATTCATCTGATCACTCATGGCATGCAAGCCAGGCTTAAAGAAGTAGCACTAGTCTACTTTTGAAACCACAGCCACTGTCCCTGTCTCCTAAATCAAGACTCAATTTCAACACACACCTTGCTTCCCTCTTTCTTAGTCACCACCAGAATTATAAGAGTTACTGTCTAGATACTAACTTGTGTCTCTTTTTCCTCTCCATCTTTCTGTGAGATCCCTCTGTTTAAGACTCATTCCATCTAGTTATATCACCCTTACCCTTCTTTGATGTTGCCTTCTACTTTTGGAGCACTCTCTCATTCTCAGAAGTCCTGGCCCACAGCTTCCAGCCTTTTTCTCAGCATCTGCGTGAACAATCCAGCCAGGACCCTACCTTAATCTTACCTCTCAAGTAATTTCTCCTCCACTCCATCTACCTTCTCACTCCTGCTCAAGCCTTGCATCTTCTAAAACTTTCCTGTCTCTTAAATCATTTGTTTTAGCATCCTAATCTTGCTCATAGTTTCTCATTGCCTTTCAGCCTGTTCACCCAACAACTTCCTCTAGTCATTCATTAAATTAAACCTATGTGTAGTTCTCCAGTTTCTTCTTACCCATCATCTTACTGTTTTCATGTACCCTTTTAACTAGTTTGCATTCCTATCTCATCATTTAAAACACTCTCTTGCAAGTAAATACCCTAAACTTTATTAGTCTCTGTGCTTCCATTACATACCTCTGACAATTGGCAATGCTGGATAAACCCAATCACTGTACAACAACAGTGATATCCCTCTTGTGCTCTCCAGAATAGCCAACTCCTTATTCATTATTTCTACTGGTATGGCTTATTGGCATCTCCAACGCAACTTATCTGAAAATGGACTCATGATCTTCTCTTCTCCACCCCCCATATACCATAAATTTACTCCCCAGAGAGATAAGTCAGTCTTACTTATCCCAGTAAATGACGTCAGCATCCACACAGTTACTCAGGCCAGCAACCTAAGTCATCTTGACACTTCCCTCTTGCTTCTTAAATCTGATCAGTCCATACGACTATTGTGTCCCAAGATTCTCCCATACAGTACTCTAGTGCCACCAGAAATACTCTGAGCTATCACCATTTCTAGCTTCCACCTCTTAACTGCTATTATTATATCCACATTTATTCCTTTTTAAAATCCATTTCTGTAGTATCCAGTATTTTTAAAATATAAATTTGATAATATCACTTTTTTACTTAAAACCCTTCAAAGGTATATCATTGGCATTGATAAAGTGCAAAATCCTTAATTTAGACTAAAATTAATGTAGGTTTTCTTACCCTCATTTTACAAGGTAGAGAAGTGCGGCTTAGATTCATTAAGTTGCCCAAGGTCATAGAGTAGTGGCTTACATTGGCAGGACCAGGATTTCATCCCAAGTGGGACATCATTGTGATATTTTTAGGATGGAAAAATAAGGTAACAAAAGATAAATATCTTACAATTAAGATAATATAAAGATCAATATATGATTTTTATTTTGTAAGTTTATAGTTTAGTATATACTGGAGTGGAAAACTGAATAAAATTACCTGTAAATTACTAATTATGCTCATTAGCTTTTGTTTTGGAGTAATGAAGACAAATACTCTTTTTTTTTCTCCATACCAGAATTTGAATTCATGGCTTTGCATTTGATAGGAAGGTGGTGTCTATTCCTTCATCCATGCCTCTGGCCCTTTTTCCTATGGTTATTTTGGAGATAGGGTCTTGCTTTTTGTCCAGGCTTGCCTGAACTGTGATCCTCCTATTATACTTCTCACACCCACCTTTTTCTTCTGTTGAGATTGGATCCCATGAAATTTTTTGCCCAGGATGACCTGGAACCACAATCCTCCCAATCTCTGCCTCTGTGCAGCTGTGATGACAGGTGCATGCCACTGCATGCAGCTATTGGTTGAGGTGTAGTCTCACTAACTTTTTGCCCTGGCTGGCTTTGAACTGCCATCCTTCTGGTCTCAGCCTCCCAACTAGTAAGAATTGTAGGCATGAATTATAGCAAGAATTATAGGCATGAATTATAGCAAGAATTATAGAAACATATTCTTCTGGGGAAAAAAATTCTTAAGGGACAAAAGGATAGGTGTGTGACTTTTGTAAATGTACTTACAGGCCTACAATTTAAAACTTTTCAGCAGAGATTTCATTTGGAGTGAATTTGTTAATATCCTTTTATTAAGCAATGAAAACAATGCATAAAGGAAAATTCTGACAAACACTGGTATGTATTAGGATATATTTTTTAAAAGTTTTCTGTTGTTTCCTGAATTTTCAGAGTAGCCTGGAATATTCCAATTGAAGTATATAACCTCAATTGAATCAGTCTCTCACAGTTGTGAACTAAAAGGTTTTCTTTTTGACTTTTCTCTTTTACAATTTTTTTGAATTCCACAATTATTCTTTTTCCCAGCCCCAGTGTTGGGATGGTCTAGTCTCGTTGCTTCAAAACTGCCTAATAGCTTCCCACAACAGCTCCCAGCTCAGACTGCTTTATATTATATACTGATTGCATCAAAACTTACTTGTTTATACAATTAATATACCATAATAAAAAACTTACTCGAACTTTTTCCTTAAGGTCCTTCTCTGCTTTGCAGTATAACAACTAATTTTCCTTAGTTATTGTACAACTTATGGAGATGATACCAGAAACAGGTTTTTCACCCTGTTTTCTGTGTAACCTCTCCACCAAAATTGTGTTGAATGTTCTACTCTATTATTTGTATTACAAAAAACAATAAGTATGTTAACAAATTTTTCTGAACTTTTTTTAGGTGTTACTAGGGTTTGAACTCAGAGCCTTGTTAGGCAAGTGCTCTGCCACTTGAGCCATGCCCCCAAGTCTTTACATTTTAGTTATTTTCTAAATAGTGTCTTGCATCTTTTAGTGAGCAACCCTGGACCATGATCTTCCCAATCTCCTCCTGAGTAGCTGGGATTACAGATGTGAGACACCAAGCCTGGCCTTTTGCTGAATTCTTGCCTTCTTCCACTGAGATTCTTGTATGCCTTTCTAGGGGTTTAAACCTCATTTTCTTCATCTCTTCTGCCCCTGGTTATAAGTATCTGAAATCAAGGGGCAGGCTCACTGGCAGCCCAGAAAAGAGTTAAGCAATGAGTCTTTTTTTTTTACTCTTAAGTCACAGGATATACAGAATGCTACAGTTTGACAGATGTAGCAGAAAATAATATTCAACTATGGTTACAGTGTTCATGAACATCCAGGTTCATGGTTCAGTCATACTTTTTGTATAAGTCAAACCCACTGTTAAGAAATCTAAAAAATCTTACAAGTTTCTTGTCACAACACAGCTTCAGAACTGTTCTTTGAGCATGAGAAGCCTAAGTTAGTAATAGATAACATTTCTTAAGCTCTTACTATATGGTATTGTATAAATTGTTCTATCTCATTTAATCCCTATGAAAATTCATGAGGGAGACTCTTTTTATTATCCACATGTTAAAGGTACAGGAATTGATGTTAGAAAAGTTAATTTTCTCAAGAACCCATAGCAAATGGGGCTAGGATTTGAATCTTAGTAGGTCTGACTGCAAAATTCATGCTTTTGTATTCTGTAGTTCATTGTGGAGAATCTTTAATGTGCCAGATACTGGCTGAATCTCCATATATGTGTATTATTTGTTCATTCACTTATGAATTATTCAGCAACTCTTTTTGGCCACTTGGTTGGGTTTTTGTTGTTGTTGTTTTGTTTTTTTCTTTTTTTTTTTCCTTTGTCAGTGCTGAAGTTTGAACTCGACAACTCTTTTTGAACATTCGCTGTATACGCTTTGCCAGGCACTGTGAAAATCCAAAGCTTATCGAAGTGGAAGTCATTCCCTCAAAGAATGTATAGATCAGGGAAGATATCATGTATAGAAATAACTATAAAATGAGGTACATAGTGATAAGAGCTATAAAACAGATTCACTTTTTTTTAAAATCTGTTATTCAGAAAAGGGAGAATGTTTTCATCTAAGGAGATAAAAAGACTCAGAGAAAAGTAGCATCTGAGTTGATCCTTAATAGATGGAATAATTTAGACATAAGGACATGAGAAAGTATGGAGTATACAAGTAGTTCAGGCTGAGAGAATATACAACCAATGACCCAGAGAGAGGAAGTTAGAGAAATTACGTATGGATGGCAAGAAAAGAATTTCAGGGAGTGGTAGCAAAAAATAGAATACTATGAATATGGTAGTTTCAATATCCAGAACATGTGCCTATTTCGTCACACTGTTAGCCTCTAAAGCATTTCCATTTTTTCTCCCTTCCTCTGTCTAGCATCTTTTCATACCTGGATACTCAAATAACTTTTTAAAGAAAAGAAACTTGGTCACAGGTGAAGGTGAAACATATTCCTTTTGAAAGATTAAGATTCCACTTATTTAGGAAAGAAAGGTTATGGAGAAATGTGATAACTCAGGAAACTTTAAGACCTTATTTTGTCCCCCAAAACCGCATTGTCAGAAATAAATTTGAAAGTAATATGCCCTTTCTTCCCTCAGGGGTCTTATAATTTAGTAAAGGGGACAAATATGTAAATAAGGAACTGCACTCTGTGATAGAGGAAGGTATTGGGAAGAGATGACACAAGAGCAGCAGTGATCATCTCTGAGGATGGCCATTAGTGAATGCTTCCAAAAGAAGCATATCTGAGGGCAGTACTTTTTAAGACAAATAAGACACGTTCTTATTTTAGAACTAAATTTTTTAAATTTAATAATACATCCTGCGTATCTTTTGTGTTAATTTATATAGCTACCCATTGCTCATTTTGATGGTTGTACAGTAATCCACTTATTATATCTAAAACTATTCCCCTGTTGATATTTATATTTGAGTTTCCACTTTTCTTGCTAATACACACAGTACAGTCCACATACACACAAACACAATGTACACAACATATAGAAAGCTTAAATATACATATATGTATTATATGTACACACACTTGCATCAGAATCTTTTTAAAATACATTCTTAGAAATAAGTAAATTATGTAAGTATTTAGTACATATTGCCAAATTACTCTGCAAAAATACTGTGTAGGAATGTTTTTTTTTCATACCTGTACAAAAATTGGAACTATAAATCTTCTTAAACTGCAAGAGTTATAAGTAAGAATATTATATGTGGCTTGAATTTGCATTTGTTTATTAGTAAAATTGAGTTCCTTTTCATGCTTACTGGATGGTTATATTTCTTCTTCTGTGAACTAATTGCTATTAGCATCTCAGATTTTTCCCCTATGCAGGCTAGTAGTTATTCTGTTAGTGTTTCATGGATGTTGGTGGAACACAGGACTCCTGGGTATGAAACAAAGAACTTCGTAGCTGACACCATAAGTATATTTGCATTGTTTCCCAGTGTCCCAAGTCCCCCAAGAGTGATGCAAAAAGGCTAGGGGGATGCTATGCATGCAGTAGATACTTGGCATGGTTGAGAAATATGGAGCTTGACAAAGTCCACATCTTTTAGAGCAAATGTGCACTCTTCTGTTCACTTAGATCTTTATCCTCGGTTTACAAGAGCTCTCTGCTATCAGAACAAATATTCCTTGATCTGTCATTGAATATAGCCTTATTTTATCCTAGTGTGCTTTTTAAATTTGATTTTTATCAATTGAAGTATTTTCCCATTCATGAGTTTCATTGCATATGTAGAAATACTGTCCTGTTACGAAATGGAAAAAATATTTGCAGATTTTTTTTCCATTTTTAGCCTTTACTGTTGGTCCTTTGGAATTTACTTTTATGTAAAGAATGATATAAGGACCTGCTGTGGTTTTACCAAATGATTTCGCAATTCTTATAACCACGTTTTTCATCTTTCCCCTGCTTTGTTGGGCACCTTCACTACATACTAACTGTTCATCTGTGCTTATCTCTTTTACTGTTTTTATTCTGTTCTTTTAATCTATTTGTACGTCATTGCTTCAACCTTATCTTTTAATTATTATAGCATTTTAGTCTACTTAATATCTTGTAGAATTTGTTCCCCATTATCTCTTAGAAAAAAATTGCCTGATTTCATTTATTATTTGTGGATTTTTTTTCCTAATTTTTTTATTTTGAGGCAGGGTCACACTCTGTAGCCCAGGCTGGCTTTTAACTGACAATCCTCCTGAGTGCTCGCATTACGTACATACACCACCATGTCCGGCTTTTAGTGAGTCTTTTAAAGTATTTGGTGAATATAACTTGAAAATAAATCCTAAATCACTGTCTTTCACAAGTTAATCCTTCTTTAAAATTCTTAGTGTTACTACTTTCATGAAGGCTTAATTTGCCTTTCAATAAATGCAGAAGCATAATTTCTATTTATAACTTCTAACTTTTTTCTTTATTTTAACATAGGTTCCTTGCAGTTTGGAATACTGGGATGAACTCCAGAAGGTGTTTATTGCATTTCAAGAATTTAGTCTGTCTGAAAGCAAAGTTTGTGAACTGCATTTGCCAGATATCAATCTTGTGAAAGACCAGAAGAAACTGGTATCCTCAGACCTTTGGAGAATTGTCTTGAACAGCAACCAAAATGGAGCTGATGATCAAAGGTAACCCAGAGAGAGAAGAGACAGAGTTGCACTGGGGAACAGTCACCACATCATCTTTTCTTAGTGCCTGTGGCTTGGCTGTCCAGCACCTGCATGTGCCTGAACTACAGAGGAGAGCTAGTAAAAAAGATAAATTCTGAGGTGTCACAGTCTGCATACTAAAAATCCCATGTTTTACTCATAATATAATGCATAAAGGCAAACTGAAAAAAAATGGTTTTAAAGAGCTTTAAAAGGCAACTTTCAATATTAAGAAAACTTGACCAACAAAGTTGAGATATATGAAGTTTTTAAAGTCAATTTGTCTGTAATGAATCTCAGGAGCCACAGATCAAAGGTTTCTGAATTATGACCCCCAAAAGTTCTTGTTCCCCACGTCCTGCAGAGTATCTGGTTGTGGCAGAAAGGATCCAGGTTATACCCATCTCCGCTGCTTGCCTGTCATATCCACTGACTTAGAGTAAGAAAAATGGCTTTAGCAGCCTCTTCTCCAGCTAAGCCTTCTGGTCATGCTCTCATAATTTCGACTGAAAAAGAAAGCGAGCCACAGTCAGTGGAACATTTTCTTTGGTATAGATATGATGTATAGGCTTAGGCTGTGTTCTTCATTGCTGTCAGTGTCCTGCCTTCCTCTTCTCCCAAAGGGTGGACCTAAATGTTCTTATGTGATCCCTTCTTTTGGACTGCAAATCAACTTTTTTCCTTTTCTATTTAACCTTTATTTTTGCTTATATGAATATATATGTTATAATTATAGCCTACCATTATGTTTTTATTGCTGCTTTAAATTATAAATGAGTTGCATGGCATGGTGGTGCTCATCTATAATCCCAGTTATGCAGGAGGAATAGATAGGAGAATTGCGTCCAATGGTAGCCCCAGGTGAAAAGCATGAGCTAAAAAACAACTAAAGCAAGAAAAGGCTGGGGTGTGTTTCAAGTGGTAGAGCACCTGCCTAGCAAGTGTAAGTCCATGAATTCAAACCCCAGGATAATCAAAGAATAATAAAAATGAATTAATTGTACATGTTTTTTCTTTTGAAGGTATTTTTATTAATAGTATATATTCGTTGAAGAACATTTTTATTCATTTATTCATATGTACATACATTATTTGGGCCATCTCTTCCCTCTTGCCCCCCGCCCCCCGTCCAGGCAGAACCTGTTCTGCCCTCTTCTCCAATTTTGTTGAAGAGTAGACATAAGCAATAATAAGAAAGACAGCACATATGAATAATAAAAGAAAAAGGAAAAAAAAAAAAAAGAAAGACAACGTGTTTTTGCTAGTTGAGATAAGGATAGCTATACAGAGAGATTCCTAGCATTGCTTCCATGCACAAGTGTATTACATATTACAACCCAAATTAATTCATCTCTCCATGAACTCTTCATGACTTCCTGGTCACCTTCCCATAGTGGCCTCTGTCAGATTAAGATTACTATATTAGCTCCTCTACAGTGGGCACATCAAACACTTTCAAGTTTTGGGTTTCCTACCTTTCCCTATTCCTCCTGTATGTGTTCTCCCCTTAGCATGTGACCATGTCCAATAATATTACTGCATTTGTTTTGGGTCTAAAGTCCACATATGAGGGAGAACATATGATTTTTGACCTTCTGAGCCTGGCTAACTTCGCTTAAGATGATGTTCTCCAGTTCCATCCATTTACTTGAGAATGACAAGATTTCACTTTTCTTCATGACTGAGTAAAATTCCTTTGTGTATAAATACCACATTTTCTTAATCCATTTGTCAGTAGTGGGATATCTTGGCTGTTTCCATAACGTGGTTATTGTGAATAGTGCTGCAATAAACATAGGTGTACAAGTGCCTCTGGGGTAACCTGATTCACATTCCTTTTTGTATATCCCTAGGAGTGGAATTGCTGAATCATATGGCAGATCTATGTTTAGTTTTTTAAGAAGCCTGAATATTGTTTACTAGAGTAGTTGTACTAGCTTGCATTCCCACCTGCAGTGTACGAGGGTTCCATTTTCCCCACATCCTCGCCAATACCTGTTGTTGGTGGCATTTTTGATGACAGCTCTTCTAACGGGTGAGGTGGAATCTCAAGTGTGGTATTGATTTGCATTTCCTTTATGGCCAGTGTTTTTTGGCCATTTGGATTTCTTCTTTTGAGAAAGTTCTGTTTAGTTCAGTTGCTCATTTCTTTATTGGCTCATTGATTTGGGAAGAATTTAGTTTTTTGAGTTCCCTGTATATTCTGGTTATTAGTCCTTTGTATGATGTATGGCTGGCAAATATTTTCTCCCACTCTGTGGGTGGTCTCTTCAGTTTAGAGACCCTTTCTTATGTTATGCAGAAGCTTTTTAATTTTATATAGTCCCATTTGTCCATCCTTTCCTCTGTTAAGCAACCTCAGGAATAGGTATATTCCCTATCCCTATTTCTTCCAGAGTATTCCCTGCTCTTTCCTGTACTAACTTCAGAGTTTCAGTCTGATACTCTGGTCCTTGATCCACATTAAGTTGATACTAGTACAGGGTGGTAAATATGGATCTAGTTTCAGTTTTCTTCAGGCAGATAACCACTTTTCCCAGCAACATTTGTTGAAGAGGCTGTCTTTTCTCCATCATATGTTTTTGGTGTCTTTGTCAAAAATAAGGTGGGTATAGCTGTGTGGATTCATATCCAGGTCCTCTATTCTGTTGGTCTTCATATCTGTTTTTGTGCCAGTACCATGCTGTTTTTATTGCTATTGCTTTGTAATATAGTTTGGAGTCAGGTATTGTGATAACCTCCAGCACTGCTCTTTTTGCTGAGTCGTGCCATGGCTATTCATGGTCTCTTGTGTTTCCAAATGAACTTTAGCGTAGATTTTTCAATCTCTGTGATGAATGTCCTTGGGATTTTGATGGGAATTGCATTAAACATGTAGATTGCTTTTGGTAGTATAGCCATTTTTACTATGTTGATTCTACCAATCCAAAAGCACGGGAAATCTTTCCACCTTCTGAGGTCCTCCTCGATCTCTTTTTTAAGGGGTTTGTAGTTCTCCTTGTAGAGGTCATTCATATCCTTTGTTAAGTTTACTCCTAGGTATTTGATTTTTTTTTTTTTTAGGCTATTGTAAATGAAATTGTTTCCATGCATTCTTTCTCAATTTGTTCATTGTTGGTGTATAGAAAAGCTAATGAGTTTTGTAAGTTGATTTTGATCCTGCCACCTTGCTGTAGCTACTTATGGTGTCTAGGAGTTTTGGGGTAGAGATTCTTGGTTCTTTGAGATATAAGATCATGTTGTCTTCAAATAGGGATATTTTGTCAGTTTCTTTACCTATTTGTATTCCTTTTATTTCTTCTTCTTGCCTAATTGCTCTGGCTAAGAATTCCAGGACTATGTTGAATACAGGTGGGGATAGCAGGCACCCTTGTCTCATTCCTGACTTTAGGGGAAATGGTTTCCGTTTTTCTCCATTAAGTATGATGTTGGCTATAAGTTTGTCACATATAGTCTTTACAATGTTGAGGTGCATTCCTTCTATTCCTAGTTTTCTTAGCACTTTTATCATGAAGTGATGTTGGGTCTTATCAAAGGCTTTTTCTGCATCTTTGAGATGATCAAGTGGTTTTTCTCTTTGGTTCTATTAATGTGCTGTATTACATTTATAGATTTGCATAAGTTCAACCACCCCTGCATCCCTTGGATGAATCCGAGTTGGTCATGGTGAATATTCTTTCTGATATGTTGTGGGATTTAGTTTGCCATTATTTTATTGAGGGTTTTTGCATCGATGTTCATTAAGAAGATTGGCCTGTAGTTCTCCTTTTTGGAGGTATCTTTGTCTGGTTTTGCGATGAGTGTAATACTGGCTTCATAAAATGAGTTAGGCAGTGTTCCTTCCCTTTCTATTTCATGGAAAAGTTTAAGGAGAGTTGGTATTAGTTCTTCTTTAAATGTCTGATAGAATTCAGCAGAGACTCCATCAGGTCCCAGACTTTTCTTTTTTTGGGAGACTATTGCTGCTTCAATTTCATTTTGTGTTATAGATCTATTCAGGTGATTAATATCCTCTTGGTTCAGTTTTGGATGGTCATAAGTATCTAGAAATTTTTCCATTTCTTCAAGATTTTCAAATTTATTAGAACATAAATAGTATATTTATATATTTAAATCATCAAAGTAGTCTCTGATGATTTCCTGGACTTCCATGGTGTTTGTTGTTGTCTCCCCTTTTGCATTTCTGATTTTACTGATTTGGGTTTTTTCTGTCCTCATTTTAGTCAGGTTTGCCAGGGTCTGTCAATCTTGTTTATCTTTTCAAAGAACCAGCTTTTTGTTTCATTGATTCTTTGTATGGTTTTTTGTTTGTTTGTTTGTTTCTATTTCATTAATTTTGGCCCTTATTTTTATTATTTCTCTCCTTCTGCTTGTTTTGAGATTTGCTTGTTTTTATTTTTCTAGGAGTTTGAGATGTAGCATTAGGTCATTGATTTGAGATCTTTCTGTCCTTTTAATGTATGCACTCATGGCTATAAATTTTCCTCTTAGGACTGCCTTTGCTATGTCCCATAGATTCTGGTAGGCCATTTTTCATTTTCATTAACTTCCAGAAACCTATTAATTTCCTCTTTTATTTCATCAATGACCCATTGATCATTGAGCAATATGTTGTTCAGTTTCCAATTGCTTGCATGTTTTCTATTGTTGTTTTTGTAGTTGAGTTCTAGTTTTAATGCATTGTTATCAGATAGAATGCATGGGATTATTTCTGTTTTCTTACATTTGCTGAGGCTTGCTTTGTGCCCTAAGATATGATCAATTTTGGAGAAGATTCCATGGGCTGCTGAGAAGAATGTATATTGTGCAGAAGTTGGATAAAATATTCTGTAGACCTCAGCTAGGTCCATTTGATCTATGGTGTGATTTAGTTCTAGAATTTCTTTATTGATGTTTTGTTTGGATGACCTATCTGGTGGTGATGTGGGGTATTAAAGTCTCCCACTATCACTGTGTTGGAGTCTATATATGCTTTTAGGTCCTTCAGAGTATGTATGATGAAATTGGGTGCACTGACGTTGAGTGCATATAGGTTGATAATTGTTGTTTCCTTTTGGTGTATTTCTCCTTTTATTAGCATGGAGTGTCCTTCTTTATCTTGTGTGATCAATGTAAGTTTGAAGTCTACTTTGTCCGAAATAAGTATTGCTACTCCTGCCTGTTTTCAGGGTCCATTGGCTTGGTAAATCTTCTTCCAGTCTTTCACCCTAAGCCAATGCTTGTTTCTGTCAATTAAATTGGTCTCCCATAAAAAACATATTATTGGATCTTCCTTTTTAATCCAGTTTGCCAAACATTGTCTTTTGATGGGGGAGTTAAGTCCATTAACATTCATTGTTAGTATTGATGCGTATATGGTGATTCCTGTCATTTAGTTGTTTTTGTTGTTTAAGTGTTTGATTGTGTGCAGCTGAATCAATGTTACTTTCTGATTCCTTGTCTTTTCTTCTGTGATTTGGTACTGCCTCTCCTCTCATGGTTTTGTTTGCTTTCATTTTCTGTGTGCAGAATTCCTTGAAGAATCTTTTGTAGTGGTGGCTTGGTGGTCATATATTGTTTTAGTTTCTGCTTATTGTGGAAGACTTTTATTGCTCCATCTATTTTGAATGATAGTTTTGCTGGGTCGAGTTTCCTAGGGTTGAAGTTATTTTCATTCAGTGTCAGAATACCTCACTCCATGCTCTTCTTGTTTTTAAGGTTTCCATTGAGAAATCTGCTGTAATTTTGATAGGTTTACCTTTGTATGTTACTTGCTTTTTCTCTCTTACAGCCTTCAGTATTCTTTTTCTATTCTCTGTGCTTGTTGTTTTAATGATAATATGTCATGGGGTAGTTCTATTTTAGTCAAGTCTGTTTGGTGTCCTGGAGGCTTCCTGTACTTGAATGGGCATAGTAGATTTGGGTAATTTTCTATTATTATTTTGTTGAATATATTATGAATCCCTTTTGCTTGCACCTCTTCTCCTTCAGTGCCCGTGATTCTCAGGTTTGGTCTTTTGATGGAGTCAGTGAGTTATTGCATATTCCTTTCACAGGTCTTCCATTTTACCTTCAAGTTCTGAGATTCTGTCTTCTGCTTGTTCTAGTCTGCTGGAGTGACCTTCCATTGTGTTTTGTATTTCTGTTTCATTCTTTTTTCTGAGGTTTTCCATATCATGGGTCATTTCCACTGTAATATTGTCAATTTTTGACTTTAATTCATTTATCTCTATATTTATGGTGTTCTCTGTTACACTTAGTGTTTATTTAGGGCTCCTATGAGTTCATTTATTTGTTTCTGCATCTTCTTGTATTCTTTATTTTTGGTGTCTTAGAATTTCTTGAGTGCCTCTTGTACATTTTGGTTGACCATGTCTAGTAACATCTCCATGAAATTCTCAGTGATTGAAGAACATTCAGAAAGCAAAAAAAAAAAATCTGTAATTATATCACACTGAAATAAGTCCTGTTAGCACATTGGTCTAGCCTCAGTCTTTTTTCATTGACTACTTTGTATGCTTAGTAGTAGTAATTTGCTTTATACTTTATAGATTTTATTTCAAGACCATCTGTGCACTTGAAAATATTTACCTTCTCTAGTATATTATATAGTAATATACTTTTATTGAAAATATGTTATAGAGAAGTAGTGTCTTGACTTTACTAAAAGTAATGTAGCAATAAAAGAACACAAATGCTATGAGGAATTAGCAGATTGATAGGAAGATTGCTTTTTCTAAGTATAGAAACTGGACAATCTCAGAAAGTACATTCCCTCGATAGCTAAATTGATTTTTAAATTCTGAGTTTCATTAGTAGTATCAAGTTAGAAATTATTTCTTGATTTTATTTATGGAAGAATACATTCTCATCATTGAAAGAAGCATTTTGGACAAGGTTAATTCCTCTGAATCTGAAACATTCATAAAATTACTTTTGTGGTAAGCTTGGCACTGTTGAAATTAGAAGTCAGACATTTATGCAGACAATCAAATTGAGACATTCTCACCAGACTTTTACATCACAATCACAGACCCTCACTGGGGATTTTTCACTTTTTCTGACATTTCACAGTTGATCTTACTTTAAGTTGTTTGGGGTTAATCCTTTTTCAGGTAGAAATTGATACTAATTAAATTAGGGGGGTTGGTTTAAAAAATTAGCATAATAAAACACTATTAAGGCATTTTTTTCAAAAGAGACAAATTTTGTCTAATTTCTAAAAAGAAAGTATCAAAACTTTGATGATACATCAACTTTACATAAAATGGCAATGTGTGTAGCATACACACAGCCCTGGGCTTAGTCTTCATCACTAAAAAACAGAAATAAAAATTACATGCGGACAGAAGCTTTTATGGTTATCTTCAGTGTATTGTGTCACATGGGAAACCTGGATGTTGACCGAAACCCGGCACTTTTTTGACTAGAGATTAGTTTACTATAAAAGGTAAAAGTGGTTTGAGAAAGGTATGCATCAGGTCGTCGGACATTATTAGAAAAAAGGTCATAAAAATAGGTACCGTATAACTTAATATTTAAAACAAAAGAAGAGCTTCTGCCTGCAATTGAGATGAATCTATAACAGTTTAAGGCGCCTGCCACAGTGATAATGTCACTGTATGTATGTAAGTAGAGGCATATTTAATAGAGAATTTCAAGCTAGAAGTCCTGGGTTTACGTCCTGGCTCTATCACCTGTGGGATATATGGCCTTGAGAGACAGTGTAAGCTGGGACTTTAAGGAATAAATAGGAGCTAACTGGTTCAAGGGATAGCAGGGAACTTCCAATGCAAAGGACAGAGACAATAGTTATTACATTCCACAATATTTTACTAATGGTTTGCTTAACCATATGCAAATGAATGAGTTAGAAATAATAGTGGTTTTTTGGAGGCAGCATTTGTAGTAGAATCAGTGTTGGTCTTCATACTATTTCCACAATAGTATTAACCTGTGAGAGCCTTCCCCTTCTCTCTCCTGTACACTGGACTGGGGGCAAGAGGTACACCTGTGGTTCCCTGGTTAAGTCATCCCTTTCAGCTATGCATCTTTAGACCCATCATGGATATATTTGCCCATACTCACTGCCATTGTAAATGCTAAGTAAACTACCTGTACCAATCAGGTCCTGACAGGAAACAAATGGCAGCTCAAGCTGAGTGATTAAGGTGAGTTTAATGAAAGGACTCTTTACAGAAGTGTGGACAGGGTCGAGGGATGGGACAATACCCTGGGGCTGGGAACCCTGAGAATCATCCCATTTTAGGCTTAAAGTTGCCAAGTGAGAGAGTCATTACCCAAACTCCCAGAGTGGGATTCTGTAGCTGCTTTTAGTGTAGGGACAGAGACATTGTATAGAGATGTGGCTGGGAAGGAATCAGGGAAATGCAAACTCTCACCTCACTTCCCTGGTGCCTTCTTATCTCTACGGGTACCTCCCACTGACTGAACTCATGGACAAGCCAGAAGACAAGGAACTTGCCGATGCAGTACAGAAAGTTCCTTCCAGGGGCATAGAAGGTGTGGAAGGGTAGAAAGTGGATCTAAATAGTAAACAGAAGGTATCAAGCAAATACATACTCAATTTAATTTGCAGTTTCTTACTATATGGCTGGCCCTGGAAGGATCAGAAGGGAAAAGGAGTCATCATGGACCTTTCTCTCAGGCTCTGAGAAACCTTGCCAAGTTCCCTGAATTTCCTGTCAATCAGATGTCTTCTGATATATCAGAAACACTTTTTACTCATCTGCCCCTCTTAGCTTCACTACCAAATGACCAGTTCCAGATGTACTTACTTTGACGATATAAAGCACAAATTGTCGTATAACAGTAATAACTGCCATTCTTGCTATGTATATCTAGTTATACTTGGTTACAAGTTGCTTGACAAAACATTATACTTTGTTGATCTGTTTTTGGCACGTTGTTATCCAAATTGTATGGTCATCTTCTCACAACATTAAAATGTGTGAGCAGGTGATGTACAAGGACTTTTCATCCCTACCCCCAAAATGCTAATTCATATGGAAAGAGAAATAGCGTAAGGGTGTGTGGCTCTTTCCTCATGTCATGAAAATTGAGCCTCTAGTAAGTTTTCCTAAGGGCTTTTATATTTGGATGTGCCAAAAAGAAGAAAACGAGTTTACATTCACATTTTCTTCTTTCCTCTCCTATTCCCTCAAATTCCTTTAAGATTCCATAAAAGATGTCACTGTCTACTTATCTTTGATAGTCTTTGTGAAAAGAAAATGCTTTTCATTTCCCAAAGCACTGACTCTTGCATATATTGACAGTGGGAAAATCAGAAGTCATGATGGTTAAGTCGCTAAATTGTTTTTCTCTCCACCAGTTGAATTCTCTCTGATCAGAAGGTGACAGTAGCCTCCAGATATTCTTCCCCTCTGTTTGACTACTTGGATCTGAACTCTCAGATAGAGCTAGATTTGGGGGATAGTGTTTTGAGTTTCATAAGCTATTCAGACATTAAACCTTAACACTTGGAACTGCCTTGTCCCCTGTGTCTAGTCATACAATGGTATGATCCAGGATTTATCCAGAGAAATCTTTCAGTTATTCTTTCCTAGGTCTAAACCTAAATTTTGCCTTCTCTACTTTAGGTGAGACTTTTTTTTATTTTCAGGTCTTTTGCTCTTTCCCATTAGTTGGCGACTGAACGCTATGCTTGAATCCTCCAGAAAGTCGGTCTTTTGCCATGTAAGCCTTCACCCATACACATTCCAAAGTACTCAGTATTCCCCAGTTTTCACTTAAAGTTGTAGATTTATGGTACTAATGACATCTTTGGGTCATGTTGCTTATTTTGTAAATCTTAGGAGATATTCTCTTTTCTCCCTTTCTCCTCCCCCCCTTTTCTCCTCCTCCCCTTTTCTCCTCCTCTTCTCCACCTCCCACTTCTCTTCCCTTCTCTCCCTCCCTTCTTCCCCACTAGATTTAAAGGAGTCCTTTACCTCCCATGTAAGGCTGTTTTTAAAACTATAGATTGCAACCCATTAGTGGGTCATGAAATAATTTAGCAGGTTGCAACTGAAATTTTTGATAAAGCAGAAAATATCAAAAAGACAAATGCTACATGATTCCACTTATATAAGATGCTGAGTAATCAGATTCATAGAAACATAAGTTATAATAGTGGTTTTCAGGGGCTTGGAGAGAAGGGAGAACTGATAATTATTGTTTAATGTTATGAAATTTCAGTTTGAGAAAATAAAAATGTCCAGCTGGATGATGTTGATGTTGAAATGTGAATATACTTAATACCACTGAATTGCATGATTTAAGATAGTTAGAATGATAAACTCTATATTGTATACGTATCTTAGCACAATAAAAAAAAGTATCAAAATGTGTTACATTTTCAGGAAAACTTGCCCTTACCCCCGTTTTATGTCTCTCCTTGGTTATAAAAAAGATGTATTTGTTGTGTTGGGTTAGAGTTAAAACACTTGAAAAATGACAATTGTAAGGAGTAGACAGATCTTGGTGCATCAGGCAGACATACCTCCCATGTCCTCTTATGCATTCAGCATTCTCTCAGGATGATAGAAGGGTTAGCACAGAAGGCAAGAGACCATTTATGTGAACCAGTGTTGTGAAGCAGAACCCTTTGAGATGAATGCCAGCATGATATTGTGAGAGCCACTTGGTGAGTTAAAGATAATCTCTAAAAATCAGTGTTAAACTAAATAACCTTGTTTACCAACAAGAAAAAAGAAGGGTGAGGTTTTTTCTATTACTAAATGTTAGACACTAAGTTAACTGTTGTATTAGTATCTCACTATTACTTTAAAAAGTAGGTCTAATACTGTACTCATTTTATAGATGATTAGACTAGATTTAGCCAGATATACATGTGCATTGTTACAATGTGTGTGATACAAGTGCAAGCATTTTAATCTGGGTTCCTTCATCCTAGTCATTCTCTGATATATCTGTGTGCTGTATCAAACCCTTATTATCACAGAGGGATCCAAAGTATAGCTCAGGGCTTCATCAGTCAGGTCAGATTATTTTTTGGTACATGCTGTGTTGTAGATGTTCACCCCAGAACGACATGCTTAGTAAATCTTTAGGGATTTTGCCTAGGCCCAGTGCCGTTAAGATAGGATCAATCTACATTTTATGTACTGAACCCTCCTTGTTCAAAGCATTGATGTCCCTATGTAGGTCACCCAGGACAGGTGATAAGTAGCTTTGGTTAAATTGGAGGCATAAATACATAAATATCCTGCATGCTTTGCACCATTTATGATCGTTTCACCACTCTAATAATGTGAATTTACTATTCCAGGAATGCAGGAAGAGGAGGTAAAGGAGAATTATGGAGGAGATGAATTCAACTATGATATATTATAAGAACTTTTATAAATGTCATAGTGTACCCCCAGTACAACAATAATATGATACTAAAAAAACTTCCAAAAAATTTCAGTTTATAACTGAACTTACAGATGGTTGAACAAACTACTGCATTTTGATCTCTGCATATTTCTAGCACTTCTCTATATCTCTAAAAAATAAAGTACCTAGGAATAAATTTAACTAAGGAAGTGAAACACCTCTATAATGATAACTGTAAAACATTGAAGAAAGAAATCGAAGACACTCAAGATGGAAAGACCTCCCATGTTCATGGATCGGCAGAATCAATGTTGTGAAGATGGCTATCCCACCAAAAGCAATCTATGTATTCGGTGCAATCCCCATCAGAATTCCAGTGACATTATTCACAAAGATAGAAGAATAAATCCTAAAATTCATATGGAAGCACAAAAGATCTTGAAAAGGCAATGGAGCAAAAAGAGCAATTTTGGAGGTATCACCAGTACCTGACTTCATACTACCGAGCTATAGTAACAAAAACAGCATGGTGCTGGCACAGAAACAGACATGTAAACCAATGGAATAGGATAGAAGATCCAGAAAGAAGTCCACACAGTTGCAGCCATCTGATTTTTGACAAAGGTGCCTAAAGCATGTGTTGGAGAAAAGACAGCCTCTTGGACAAGTGGTATTGGGAAAACTGAATATTCCATGTAGAATACTAAAACTAGATCTCTTTCACCCTGTATTAAATCAATTCAAAGTAGATTAAAGACCTTAATGTAAGACCTGAAACTTTAAAACTACTGTAGGAAGACAGGGAAAACACTGGAATATATAGGCACAGACAACAACTTCCTAAATAGAACTCCAACTATAGCTCAGCAAATAAAGACTGACAAATGGGATTGCAAACTAAAAAGCTTCTGCACAGCAAAAGAAACAGTAAGTAGGATTAAGAGACAGCCTACAGAATGGAGGAAATCTTTGCCAGCTATTCATCTGACAGGTCATTAATAACCACCATATACAAGAAGCTCAAAAAACTAAACCCCAAAGAATCAATGACCCAATTAATAAATGGGCAAAAGAATTGAATAGGCATTTAAAAAGTACAAATGGACAATAACTAGATGAAGACATGTTCTACATCCCTGGCCATAAAGGAAAAACAAATCAAAACAACCCTGAGGTTTCATCTCACCTGAGTCAAAATGGGTAAGAACACAATAACAAAGTCTGACAAGGATGTAGGGAAAAGATACTCTTAGGCACTGATGATGAGACTATAAATTACTGCAAGCAATATGGAAATCAGTATGGATATTCCTCAAAAACATAAAAGTAGAACTACTGTATGGTCTAGAGATACCACATACCTGAAAGAATGTAAGTCAGGATGAAATAGAGACCCTCACACATCCATGTTTATTATATCAGGATTCAAGTAGCCAAGCTGTGGAATCAGCATGGATGCCCATAAACTAATGAATGGACAAAGAAAACGTGGTATATAAACACGATGGAGTATTATTCAACCATAAAGAAGAATGAACTTATGTCGTTTGCAGGAAAATGGATGGAAGCAGAGATTGTCATGTTAAGCAAAATAAGCCAGTATCAAAAAGACAAAGGTCATATGTTTTCTCTTTCATATGTGGAATCTAGGCCTAAAATATATACATATACATTTAAAATGTGATTGTAATTGTGGAACTGTTTGGGGCTGGTGGGGATGATAGGGATGAATAATATCAAAAGTACATTGTGTCTATGTATGAAGATGGCATAAGGAAACCCACTAAAAGCTGTTGAAAATGGAGAGAGGTGTTTCAGAGAAGAGAGCAGAAGAGGGGTGGAATCTGATCAAAGTACAATATATGCACGTGTGAAGTACCACCGTGACATCCTGCATACAGATAATATACAGTGATAAAAATGTTTTTTAAAAACTCCTGCAATGCTTTGCAGTGTTTACAATATTTCCACCACTATAAAATTTTAAATTTACAACTGAACTTGCAGATGGTTGAACAAGTTACTGAATCTTGAGCTCTGTGTATTTCTTGAGCTTGTCAGAAGTGAGCAGTACCACAGAATTGTGTGAACTGACCACTAGCCATGAATTTGACCTTATTAAAAAACTTTTTCGGAAAAGAAGTACTGAAGTATAAATAGTATAGATTGTGGGTTTTGGGTTGTTACCTTCCTCTCTGTTTCTACCTATTATGCATCACAAAAATCGTTACGTGAATTAGTTCACAGTCCATAATTTCATTAAAGAAATTATAATATTTAGCTACTGTGAGTCTCTAGCAGAGTCAGCACTGATATTAACAACAGGGTTGTTCTATCACTTAGATGTTTTCAATCCTTATGTAAAAAGTGAATACTTAGATACTACTTTTATAGTATACAGTGGTGATCACGTTAAGAACATGGTAGCTCACACTTATAATCCCAGCTACTTGGGAAGTTTCGGTTCAGCCTAGACAAAAACTTAGACCACATCCCAACCAACAAGCTGGGCATAGTAGTATGCACTTGTGACCCCAACTACATGGGAAGTTGTAAGCAGGAGGATCCTGGTCTGAGGCTGGAACCCAGCAAAAACGTAAGACCCTGCCTGAAAAATAACTAAAGCAAAAGAAGTGCAAGACTCTGAGTTCAAACTTCAGTACTAACTGCCAAATTAAAAAGGACAAAAAACTATATGCTGATTCAAATATATATTTAAAGTAGTTCACATATGTACCATATAAGTTTTGTGTTTAAGAAATGTTTAATTTTTATATAATTCCAATTTTAAATAAAAGCATAAAATTTTTAGAATAGTCAGGATTTCAAGATTGAAAGAGTGTTGCTGACCACTTAAGTATGGTTTTATGGTTCAGGATTTACTCTGTATACTAAATATATCTCTATTCTACTCAGTGGTTATATATTTAATTTAGGAAAATGAATTAATTTTTATGAATAAAGGTTGTGGCAGATACTCAGGATGTTTCATAACCCTTTTCAGTGTATTCTAATATCTTCTACTTTCTAGAGATAGAAAAATAAATCTTGGAAAATCTCAGTGTTAAAAATTGAGATAGAAAAATAAATCTTGGGAAATCTCAGTGTCAGAAATTATAATTGGCAAGAAAAATGCTTCAGATAAACACTTCCAACTGTGCATTCACTGTTTTAAAACTGATCTCTAGAACTCTAAATTTTGACTAAACTTGTACTTTATTTCTTATGACTTCTTTAGTATGAAAGAAAGTTCAAATGTGTAAAACACAGGTACAAATATTTTTTGCTTCTTCTGTATAAATACAAGCTTTAATTTTACCTTGCCAATCAAATCTTATTTGGAACTCCATAGATAAATTCCTAGAGAGTTATTTAGTGTGCCCATTTATAGAGATTTTAATATCTTGTGCCAGTTATGGTCATGCATACTTTTAATCCCAGCACTTGGGAGATAGAGGCAGGCCACCTAGGTTTTAAGTGAGACCCTGTCTCAAAAATAAATAAATAAATAAACTTGGCTGCATTTTTGTATATAGCAATTAGTTAATAACTTAGTGACCCCGAGTTTGTATTGTGTTCAATAGAAGTTTACTAACATTGCAGTAAATACCACCCATAACTGAAAACTTTTTGATGTTAAACTACTTAGTATACATATTGGAATACATCTAGCATTTATTTTCACAACCTCATTCAAAACCCATCTGAAGATTCACACCTCAGAGAATTCAGCATGATTCACCCCTATGCCATTCTGGGGTTTATTTTTTGTTTTGTTTTGGTTTTTTCCATTCTTAATTCCTCTTGTGTGTCTACTCCAACAGCAGCACTTTGATGGTTTTACTTTCTAATGTTTGCAAATGTCTATGGACGATCACCAGTTAGACTGAAAGTTCTTTAAATACCAAGGACTGGACTGGACATGTGGCTCAAGTGGTAGAGTGCCTGCTTTGCAAGCATGAAGCTCTGAGTTCAAACTCCGGTCTCACCAAAAAAAAAAAAAAGTAGAAAACCAAGGACTTTTTTTTAAGTTTTTATTGTCGTAGTCCCTAGGATACTGTAAATCACAATGTTGTTGTCTAGGCTCCTCATGGATTTGGGAGCCAGGCTAACATGGTGGGCAAGCATCGTCACATTGGAAAGAAGGTAGAGGGCAGTGCAAGGGAAAGGGGCAGCATCTACTCAGTGATCCATAATTATTCTTCCCCTCTCCAGCCCCAACCTTTCAGACTTCTACTAGCACTAATGTAATCTTGTCATCATACTTTCCCCACCCACCAGCCACTATGCAAAGGTCTTCCCTCCTGTGGATGTCTTCACTCTTCATTTTAATCAGACTTATATTTAATTCTGTTCAAGGAATGAGCAAGTGAAGCAAGGACCCAGATAGTGCAATTGTCAGTGGACCCTCATTCCTTGCACATGGATATAACTTTTATGGAACTACAATACTCAGTGGGTATTCAATAAGTAGTATTAATGGACGCATGGAAAATCTGAAGAAGTAAAACAAAACTAAAACATTTATGTTGACACTGAAAATACTGAGGTTTTTGAACAGAAAAGTCATGTTCTGCAATTGTGTTGGCCTTAAACTAATATAGGACCAAATTGTCCATAAGTTTTGTGAGATGCATATGGAAGAAAACTGTTGGAAGTAGATCAAATGACCTGAGGCTGAGGAATACTTTGAAAGTATTTTGTTCAACAGTCTATAGAATATTCAACATGAACTAATTTTTAAACATCTATTGTGAGTAGATCCTTGCTTATCATATTAGCTATAGGGTTTTGAGTGCTAATTTTAAGAACTCTTATGGAAAGACATTATGTTTATATGATATTGGGAAATGTAAGTCATTGAACTTCTTCTATTATTTCCCATAGCTCTGCAAGTGAATCTGGTTCACAAAGCACTTGTGATCAACTTGTAACTCCAACAGCCCTGGCTGCCTGTACCAGAGTTGACTCCTGCTTTACCCCATGGTTTGTCCCATCTCTTTCCATGTCCTTCCAGTTTGCTCACCTGGAGTTCCATCTTTGTCATCACCTTGATCAACTAGGCACAGGTACTCTTTACTTTAGTATCATCACTGTAATGTCCACTTACTGCTGTTTTCTCTTAAGTGTTCTCAAGATTCACAATTCATCAGGTTTTAGCAGCTAATTTATTTTCAGGAAGTGTGAAGTCAGTACTGGCAAAGTTATTTTGAAGTTGGCCTGCTATAATCAGTGTGCCCCCTTGCTTTTGAGTTGGTAACCTATAAGTTACCAATGGTATTGAGCTGACATGTTTTGGCATACTTCCTAATGAAAATTTTCAGGGAAGTTACAAAAACCACAGGTTTTGCTATTATTCCAATTAGATCTTTCTGTAAGAAATACACTCTTGTTCCGTAACCTAAGCCATTACATTAGTGACAAATAAATTCTAAAAGCACTTGATATTGCCTGATTTCAAAAGCCTGAATGTCCTTTGCAAAAGATGGGCACATTCTCAAATTAATTTAAAGGAGTGACATCTATACAAGTTTAGAAAGATGATTAAATTACCCCATACACCAAAGATTGTGTTTTATAATGTTACTTCAGTGATTATTTTTAAGGCATTATATCTGTACCACATCTTTTCAGAATGTTAATAAATTTTGATTTGATTTAGATATTATACTTTCAACCTATATATAATGGAAAAAATAAATAAAAATCAGATTAAAACCAACTGTAGCTACTGTTAAACATCTTGCCTTTTCAGCAAAAAACAGTTTAACCCTTTTCTAACTTTCTCTGAATCACTTTGTTGTTTTTGAGATTTGTTGGTAGATACAGAAATTTAGATAGTTGCCTCCTGTTTTATTTGTTGTCCGCTTATGGTCACATTTTTTGTCTATGAAAGTGAAAGTAACCCTTGAACAATATACATCTAAGAGACTAGATTGAACAAAACAATTTATTTGAAAATATTAAATCGCAACTTAAAGAGTTTAATATCTTCAAGACAGTGTTTGAATTTATTAAACACCAAATATAAAATTCAGCAGCAAAAAGCAAATTATTTAAATGTCATCTTACTTATTTCCACAAAGTTTTGGCTCATCTTAATTGTTTTTTTTACTTGTTTTTTTCCTCAACAGCTTCACCACAATACCTACAGCCATTCATTTCTGATAAAAATGTGCCATCTGAACTAGAATACATGATCATTTCCTTCAGAGAACCACATGTGTATCTTCAACAGTGGAATAATGATTCCGTCTGCCAGGAAATTCGGTTCTCAGCTCAAATGGACTGTAAGCTTCTAGAGTGCAGAAATGTTACAATGCAAAGTGTGGTGAAACCCTTCAGCATCTTTGGACAGATTGCAGTTTCCAGTGATGCAATGGAAAAGATGCTTGACTGCACCCTGAGAGTGGACTCCCTGTTTGTAAACTTTGGACAGCATGTAGTTCATTCTCTCAGCACTGCAATACAAGCTTGGCAACAGGTACGTACATTCCAGAACAGTTTGGCTGCACATGATCTTTTATTAGGTACTGTATGATAGTACTTTTAATTGTAAGTTAAGTACAAACAAAAATGTGAAAGAATAAAGAATTTGATGGGCACCATAATATCTGGGGCTTCTCTGTTTTGGTAATGTGATATATGTATTATTTAAGAACTTGGGAGAATATGGGTTCTACTGTATACACACATCAGAAATCATGTCTACATTTTTATGACTAATATACCACATCTGTGTAGAAAGTAACATATTCTCAGAAATTTTTTCGCAGTACTATTACTTTAGTTTGCTAAAATTTCAACTTAGCTATGTACTGAGTGTCCATCACAGAAATAAAGAACATATATGAGCCTTTCTGACAAGCATTCCAGTTTCTCAAACAAAAAAAAGCACTGAGATGGAATCTGTGAGCACAGTATAGTCTTAGTCCTTTCCTTTACTATCATTCTGCTGTTTTGATTCACTAAAAAAAACTGGATAATACATTTTTAGGATCAGTAAGATACTCTTGTTCACTTAAAATAATTTTTCACTTATATCATTTAGGAAACATGCATGTCCAAAAAAAGAGATGAAGTAGCTAGGCACAGTGGCTTATGACTATAATCCTTGCTATTTGAGAGACTGAGAATGGGAGAATTGTGATTGGAGTCCAGCCATGGCATAAAAGTTCTTAAGACCCCATCTCTATCAATAGCTGGGTGTGGTGATGTGCACCTGTCATCCCAACTACTGGCAAAAAGTATAATTAGGAGGATTACAGTACAAGCTATCTAAAAAGCTTGCAAGCTAAAAGACACCCTTTCTCAAAAATAGAACAAAAAGGGCTGAAGGCAGGCTCAGGTGGTTGAGCACCTACCTAGCAAGTGCCAAACTCTGAGTTCAACCTCTAGTACCTCAGAGAGAGAGAGAGAGAGAGAGAGAGAAAGGAAAGTCTGTGCTAAATGAGAAACCTGTTCATGTCTACTAGCATGGAAATAATTTCACAGAATGTTTGTATGATAATATGTTCAGCAATTTAGCAACTAATCACAACTTTTTCTGTTCTGGTTTTCAATGTTTCCTTGGTTTGGTTGCTAGTTAAGCCAGAGACACTTCCCCACATTTCACAGACACTTGTGTAGGGATTGCTCCCCAGCAGAAATGGGCCTTCCTCCTACCCTGACCTCAATCAGGATGGCACTAGAGGGTATGGGGAGGGGCTCTAGTTCTCTAACAGAAATTTTTGTGGGAATAAACAAAAGATTTTGGGGAAAATTTTTATGAGAATAATTTAAGAATTTTATGGAAATTTTATGAAAAAAATAATTCTAAAACAGAATTTTTAGTTCTCTAACCTAAGAATTTTTATGGGAATTAAATTTTATGGAAATAAAATTTAATGTTTTCTTTACATGCATGAAGACCTATACAAGACTAAGGAATTAATTGCCTAACATGGTACTATAATAGCAAAGGGAAAGAAGATAACACATCTGTTTTATATTTTAAAAATCTTTTTTAAGGACATTCCACGGTTTTCTTGTTGCAAAGGACATGCGTAAAATAAGAGCTAGTGTGATCTAAATCTTTGCAGCTGGTTCAAATAGCAATGTGAAAAAAAAAAAAAAAACCTCCATGGCTTCCATTTGTTTTTTTTGTCATATTTTGAACAATGCATTTAATAAAAAACAAACCTAGAAAATGTAAAAGAATCATTGATGGAGCATTTAAACCAAGAATATTTTTGTGTTTGTATCAGCCATTATAAGACAACTCATATGTAGCAACTACTGCAAAATGGCCTTCAGGAATATTGGTTTCCTTTAAGGGTAAAAATATTCTTTTAGACACAGTTATACATATAAGTAAAATATGGTGCATAAATATTTAAATGTTTTAAACCACATCAGAGTGTGAATGAATGACTGGCTTACACAATGCCTTAAAGAAATATTCTGATTTTTTTTTAAGAAATTGTATATTTGGTTAAGTAGAGCCATATGTCACATAGCATATTGCTGACAGGTACATTCTATGAATAGTTGGTTCTGATTTATACTGGGATTTGGCAATGTTAACATGAGCCACAAGAGGATATACTTCTGTAATTGTTGCTGTAATTTTCTTGTTTCCTCCCATGTCAGCGGTACTTGCCACCAAGCTTTAATGTAGTAGGCATCTAATCCTGTGTGTTCCAAAGTAAATATGAAAGTGTGCTGCTTTGACATTATAGGACATTTGACATTGCAATGGGTTTATAGAGCCTTATTAAATTCATTGTTTCTAAGATGTTCTGAATGTAGTTTATCCTCTTTAGTTCCCCAAATTTGAATTTTATTATGTGTATAAGGCTTACATGTGGTACAATTGTTGCCAGTGAGAAAAATGAACTTAATAAACAGGATAAGTATTTTCCACATAGTTTTTGTCAGATTCATATCAGAGACTAATCATTTTTACCCAGTGTAGATGGAACAGACAGTTAAGGCATGAAACAATTTGACCTTTCATCATTAGGTCATGAGTTGAAAATTAGCAGAAGTCTTCATCAGTGTCTGATTTCTATGGCTATAGATTTTTTTCTCTTTTATAAATGATGACTGTTTTGTGAAACCAGATTAGGGACCCAAAATGCCACTTTCAGTTTGTTTTATATTCCTATTTCACTTTCCCATATTTGTACCAAAAACATTTAAAACATTTAAAGGGGATTTCTTTTTAAATCAGTTATACTCATATGTCTTCTCTGACACCAAAACAGTATCTCTGCTGAATTGCAAATGCCTGTGCAATATGCTTTTGAACTCATGACCATTGAATAAAAACCACAGCAGAGAGCATTACAGTAGACAACAGGTAATTGTTGTTTATAAGTGCTTTGGTCTCAGACAGATTCTCTTTGGTGATTAGCTGATCCTTAGTCAAGCAAGGATCAGCTCTTTAAGAATTAAGAGGTTTGGTAAGAATGGATGGATGATAGAGAAAGGATTCGGAAGTCCTTGAGGGCCTCTGGAAGGAGGCCACCTACAAGGACCTTTTTACTACCTGCAGCCACAAAGCATGGCCCTCCTAGTCAGGGGTATTCTATAGGTCTAAGAGTGAATTCTATTTCCCAAAAGACCCTGTTCCCTGATGAGTTCCAAGTCTGGTCTCCATCCTGGTACATTCATCCATAGACTCTTTGGCATCATGCCTCCTATCTCTTGGAATCCCCTTGAATCTCCATGCTTCTGAGTTGTAGCGCCTTTTGCTCTACTTCCCCTTGATAAAATGGCAAACTATAGAGTATGGCATTGTGGCATTCTTTAGATCCACAGCCAGGAAATAGAGACCAACTGGAGAAGTATCTACTGCATATTCTCTGGAAATTAATTATGATTTTTTTCTGATATCTTCAAGTTGATGATTTATTTGGTTTACCAAAAGCATGATCATTGCTTTTTAGGTCATAACCTAACCAGAGTGATGAAAGTGTAAGCACAGAAATACGGTATTACTTTGCCAGTGTTTTGCTGTAAGAGCAGCAAACACAGACCCAGTTAAATTAAGAAAGAGCTATCAACACAGGAACATATTACTTATTTGCTGAGCCTTAACTGATTAATGAAGGATGTTAGCTATTTGATGACCATTAGCTGAAACAGGTATTGGAAACTGTTTTTCAACTAACTACTCACTCTCAAAAACTGCAACTAGGCTTAAACTAATTTTGAGTTGATTTGTGTGTTCAATCTCTTGACGATAGAGAGAAAGTTATGGTTTTATTTACATTTCTCCCTGAGAGATTTACACGCACACACACGCACACACACACACACACCCTTACGGGATCTAGAGATGTATTACCTAAATGATCCTTACTTTCTCTAGGGTACAAACTGTGGCTTTGGTAATTGGTCTTGATTGTGGAGCTTAGAGGGCCAGGAACATGGTAATTCTAGCCTCTAGTACTTTGTTCAAAAACATGCACTACCCAGTACAGCACTCTTTGTAGCATGTTAATTCATTTTAAGAAATGTTAAAAGTTTTTGGGATCTTTTTGTTCTTTTGCTCTTCTGTGCATATGATTTATTTTTTAGGAGTATAAATCAAAACACATTCTTGGAACATTTATGATCTTTTAAAGGTATTTTTTGTGCTTATCCTAGAAGTATAGAATGCTTTGTATACCAGAACTAATGACAACAGATCCTTTAGGGTTTCTGTGTTATAACAATGGCCACTGGGCAGACAGCTGCCAAACATCTTGCAATTAATCTGATACACGTTGGCTTTCATGTTCTTTTTCTTTCAGAACAAATGCCCTGAGGTAGAGGAGTTGGTCTTCAGCCACTTTGTGATCTGTAATGACACACAGGAGACACTGCGGTTTGGCCAGGTGGATACTGATGAAAATATCCTGCTGGCGAGTCTCCATAGTCACCAGTACAGCTGGCGCTCCCACAAATCCCCACAGGTATTTGAGAAACAGCCTTACAAACACAGCAATTGTTAAGGTTGGAGATTCATTTATTCTGCATTTGTGTGCCTGTGTCCAGTTATTTCCCTGTTTAAGTCTCCCAAGGAACCCCACCATATAGCTACATCTTACGGAAACCCAGAAATTTTCAGAGGTTGGGCACAGGGCATCCATGCTTCCTCTAAAGTCAAACTTTTCCTGCTGAGCATGGCTGCTGGTGGAGGAGCAGGATGTGGTGGAAGAGATTGGATTTGAGAGCCAAAGCATGTAGATCTAGATCCTGGCTCTGTAGAACCTTACTTTACTTTTTGTGCTCCATCTTTTGCAAATGAAAAATGGAGATAAAAATAGTACCTGTTCCATAGGGTTGTGAGAACTAAGTGAGCTAATACACATATGGCACTAGATTAGTGCTTGGTATACAGTAAGCACTATGTGTTGGACACCATTTTCCATGTGTTTATCCAGATTTCTTCTGTGTAGGTACCCTGTACCAGGTACATGCCAGGCACTGGGGATGCAAAGCAGAGAAGTCATAGTCTATGACTCTTTCATGCTCACAATCTGTAACGCACTGAACACAATGACAAGCTGTGCCCAAGGGAGCACTGAGAAAAGACATACAAAGGATGTCTGTTTTCCAAGTAGTATAATTCCATTTTCCTGTTGCTTTAGATGGGAATAATTAGAGAGATGTGCCCTGCAGGGATAATATAAGGATAAATTAAATACAAAGATGCGGTCTTAAATGAGTGAAAGAAATCCTAGGAAGCACTCTCAAGAATAATGTATTTCCAAAACTCTGGATAATAAGGAAACAACTGTCTGCTTGTGATTAAAAGAAAGTCATTAGATTAGAAAGCAAGTTTTCCCATGTGGTCTATAGACCAGCTTCAGAACATGTTATACCCCGAGGCTCCATCTTCCTTCTTTTTTTTTTTTTTTCCCCTCCCGCAGTAGCTAGACTCTGGTTTCTTACATATTTTTTCATCAAAATGCTGTGCTCTTGTGTGGCATTTTAGAAAAGTACATATAGTATTATATTTCTTATTTAAATATATTTATTTAATTCAAATTAATCTGGCAGGACATGAAAATTACATAAATTAATTTTAATAAAAATTCTTACAAAAATTTCTCACACAATGTGATATTGTATGCATATTTTTAGGGTGAATCACATGCCCTTATCTTTTAATTTTCCTCTTGAAATTTTTCATGGTAGAGAGTTTTTAAGTTATTTCCCCATAGTTAAAGGATTTTGTAGGGTTTTGTTTCAAAATCAAATTTCTTTTGGTTACGTTCTTCTAGTTGATGGCAAAAGTGAAAGCATACTGATATATGGACAAAACAAAACACTGACACATTTATAATTTCAAACAAGTTAACACTGATTGTGTAGCTTTGTAAATCTAACTGACACATTTATAATTTCAAACAAGTTAACACTGATTGTGTAGCTTTGTAAATCTAACTGTTAGTGGCAGAAAGAAGCCTTAGAGGAGCTGCAACAATATGTAACTATACACTATACCTGCAGCCAGTTTTCCTATATATGCATAGCAAACTGTAGGCCTTAGCCAACAAAAAGCAAAGCAGAGAAAACAACTCTCTACACAGTCATGTGAAGATGCATGGCCTTCAGGATTCCCTGGACACAGGAGCCAGGATGGGAAGAGTGATCATAGAGCAGCTGGCCCAGAAGTATGAAGACATACAGTTTCTGGGTGGGGAAACTGTCACCTTTCATATTCTGCACATTTTTCAAGACTTTTTGTATTTATTACAAAAAATCATTGAATTAGTTTTATTTTGACAATATCCCTGTGTATTTTGTTGTTACACATACTTTATAGATGTGAAAACCTACCTTTTAATTCTGAATATATATAGTATTATTTCTACAGTATTTACTCCCTGGTTTTGGCAGCATGATTTGTCTGTTAGAACAATCCAGCTAGAGGTTTTTACAAGGGCAGCTGAGAAATCTCTGATACAGTAGAACCATGTAAGTCTAAAGCTAGAGTAATATGGGATTCTTAGTCCAAGTATAACCCTTGCAAAACCTTAACGGTATTACTAAAAACAATAAAAATCTTTTAATGACAAAATAGAAACATAAGACAGGTATTTCTTCAACTGTTTTTTTTTATTTGTAACTGCATACTTTGAATGCAGATTTTAAGCTGAGCCAGTTATTATAATCTTTCAGCTAAAATTTAGATCAAATTTATAGAAAAATGTGTCTTTACTGTATCTGTATATGTTGATGTAAGTGTATTTTAAGACACTCTTAAGCCAGAGGACTTAATGAGTCCAGAGAGTCTTCATGGAATTCCTCATATCCAAAATTGCAAATTCTCCTATGTCCTAATGAAAGGTTTAATGTGAGAATCAGAAAAACTAGCCATTTAGCTTCAAGCTGCACCTGGAGTTAGTCATAGATACACAAGTGAGGAAAATGTTCCTTTTTCCAGATGCCCAGCAAGCCTGGTTTTAGGAACATTTGTGTCTGCATGTTTATGCTACTTTGGGTGTTAGTCAATTCATAGTCTCAGGGAGGATTTCTAAAGTTCATAGAACTTAACTCCACTGAACAATGTAGTTTATATTGTAGAGATCAAGAAAGTGGCATCTGGAAAGGTTTCAAAGAGGTCAGGAAATCTTAGAACCACACAGGAAGTTGCTAACAACATTAAGTCCCGGTAGGATGGGAAGAAACATGGACACAACCAATTCTAGAAACTCAAAGCTGAGAAACCTTTTAGTACTAAGAAATCATAAATCCTCCTTATACTTTCTAACACATGCTTTGAGGCAGAATCACTTAAAATGCTGGATATTCCACAACAATTTCTTGCCTAAACAAACAAAAGAAGAACGAAACTATTTCTCAGGGAATAATTGAACATGTTCAGCTGCACAGAATCATAGATGCCACCACAAAGGACAGTTAAACATCCCAGTTCAGTAGACTTCAGCTCATGTTGAATGACAACAATAACCAGCAAGGGGTTGGTCTTCAGAGAAGTGCTTCACATTATGCAGAGTTGAATCTAGGCACTGATAGTGTGAATTTATGAAATCTTCTCTCAGAATATAAGCAGTATATGTAACTCAGGGTTAAGGACAGTTTTGTTTGATTTGGTCAAACCACATAAATAGTGACACCTCCATCAACTACATAGGATTTGCATATGGTCTGTTGAAGTTAACTTCCTTTTCTGGTTACTAGAGGACACTGTTGGTTAATTAAACTGCTCTTGAAATAAGAATTCCTGTATCTTGTATGTAAGCATTTACACTTGCTTTTTATCTTCAGGCATGCACAATTTATAAAAAAAACATTATACAATTCTGAAATGCCTTTTCAGAATTCTAGAATTCTAATTACCAATGATTTAATTTTAGTAATTTTATCATTAGACAAGGTAGAAGTAGACACTAGATAGAGTATATAAAGTAATAAAATCTGTCTCTAAAATGAATATAAAAGTAGTTTAATAAGTTCATGAAAATGGCAGTTGTAAAGATACAAAATGTGCCTAGGTAAGAATTAATTTTGATGAGCAGCAGAGCATCATTGAAAAATGCATTAAACAGGCATAGTGACAATATAAAGCCTACATTATTTTAAGATAGAGGTTGGCAAACTTTTTATGTAGAGGGCCAGATAGAAAATGTTGTAAGCTTTCAAAGTATTACAATCTCTGTTGCAGCTACTCAACTCTGTACAGAAGCAGTCATAGTGATAAATAAAAGAATGAATGTGGATGCATTCTAATGAAACTACATTTATTTGAATTTCATTCCACTTTCACACAAGATGAAATTTTTTTCAACCATTAAAATATAAAAACCATTCATAATTCATAAGTTATCCAAAAGTAGGCAGCATGCCAAATTTGGCCCGTGAGTCCAAGTGTGCCAACCCTTGCTTTAGGGTCTTTCATTTGATATGTTTCTGTAGGTTAAAGGTTTGATTTAAAGTTATTTTCACTCTGACTTATATGGTATTCCTACCATTTGAAAGCTTGGTAAAACATTTCAAAAACTGAGAAACGTCAGGTAATAGTTTAAATCTAACTCATCTAATATACCCATACTTACCAAATAACAGTAAAATGCTTTTGTTATTCTCATTCTGGACCTAGTCAGTGTATACACTTTTGAAAGTTTCTCCCTTTCTCTTTTTGGATGTAAAAATATTTTTAAGTGAGATCTGGTTATTTGTCCAAAAGAGAAAGCAGTGAGTTTTAATATAGGCCTATCTTGTAATTCCAGTCAATTGGCAATTTCCTTAACTAGACTGTAACTCTTACTCAGTTACCACTTTTCCAGTTCCGTTCATATAATGCATGTGTACACATATATCTAGAGAAAGAGCACATTCGTTATTATCACAGTCATAATTTAAAAACTAAAAAAGCAGATTTTGGGGGCAAGGAAAGATTCTGTGTTGGCAAACCTGATAAATTTTTCAACTATTCTCTTGTGCATACAAACATGTTAAAGTTTGCTTTTGTTCTGCTGTTTTTGTTTGTTTGCTTGTTTGTGGATATTATGAAGTTTGTTCAGAAATAGCAAATGAATAAGTACTCTTACATACTGAAGTTACAAATGGAAATGGTACTTCCTTTCTAGAAAGCAACTGGGTAAGAAATTTCATAGCTATTAAAGCAATCATAGACTTTGGACCCAATAAATCTTCTACTATGAATCTATTCTACACTAAAGAAAAGATTTATATATAAAATGTTTATCAATTTTCTTTATAGTAGAAAAATTTATATCAAAATTTCACTTTTAAGGAACTAGTTAAGTAAACTCTGCCATAGCTATGATCTTTAAATTTTTTACATAGAAAAGGGAAGTGCTACCATATCATTAGTCAGGAAGGCAGAATATAAAAATTCTGTATATACAATATGACCTTCACAATATAAGAGCAAATACACCAAAAATACTGGAAAGAGACATGTCACAGTGCAGTGTTTACCTCTGAGAGATCAGCTAATATGATATTTTTCCACTGTATTACATTTTAGGTAATTTTCAACTATTTAATAAGGAGCATAAATTATTAAATCAGAGATTAAGAATAAACTCATAAAGAATCATATGCAAACTAAAAAAGTACAAGAATTTCAGATGCTAACTGGAGTAGTGGCAAGTGTAATAATATATCACTAGAATGGTTATCTTTATTCTCATATGAACAATCCCAATAGTTTTTCTCAATTATTCTCTTAGTTACTGTTTTGCCACATTCCAATCTGTCTTGCTCAAATAATTTTCCTGATACTTTGACTATTATACCTTCCCTGCCCAAAAACCTTCAATACGCCCTCATGATCTACTCAATAATATCCAAAATCTCTAGCATCTAAGGCCTAACTCAGTTTCCTTACAGGCCCCCGTCTGCCATTATTTCTCTTTCTCTCTTTCCTTTCTTTCTCTCTCCCTCCCTCCTTCTCTCCCTCCCCCTTTCCCCTCTTTCTCCTTAATCAGTCTCCTTCCTTCCCATTCATTTTTTAATCAAATATTAGTCTGTTATGATGTATTGTCACAGAGTGACATACTTAAGTATATACGTTCTACTAAGGAATGTGCTATCAATTGTTAGCAGAAAAGTTAACAAATTATTACAGACATCAATGCCTATCAGGGAATCATTACAATAGTTTAGGACAGGGAAAAATGATGAATGACTAATTAAAATGCTAGCTATGGGACGAAAAGTCAGAGAGTCTTAATGGGAACACAGTATTATTCCAAATTGGACATGAAGATGAAAGTTTGACAAGGCTTCCTAGCAAAAGGCATATTCAAATTAAATTTAATGCTTAAATAAGAGTTAGGTAAGCCAATGAAGTGAGAGCAGAGGTGGTATTCCAGATAAATGGGCCAACGTGTATGTAAACCTCTGAATCATGAAACATGGCATGGTAAGGGACTTAACTAATTTGGCCCCAGTGTAGAGTACATATATGGAGCTGAAAGAAGGGAAACTAGATGAAGACCCTAAGACTCTGGTATGCTGTGCCAAGCAGTTCAGTGCTACCTTGGAGGCAGTGATAGCACTAAGGTAAGAGAATCTGCAGACCGAGAGAGGTCAAAGTTAGCTTTCTACAGAGGCCAGGTTTAAAAGATGAGTAGAGATTGCCAATGGACATTGTGGAGAGAGCATACCAAGCAGAACCAGGGAGACAGACATATGTAAACAACATGGCATTGTCAAGAAAACTCAGTGTGTTTTCAGTGTAACTCAGGCATAAGAAAGGCAACATCATGCTAAAAACAAAATGTATGGTTGGTACACTCGCTCTTAGGATATGGGTTGGCCAATTTTGTGGTATAAATGCTCCCACTCTAGCTAATTTCAAGCTAACAATGGTTTAACAACCAGTTTACAAATTGTTGAATGTACAATTTATTTTCACAAACAAGTATGAGTTGGCTTCAGCTTAACATTAGAGGGGTTCTATTCCAAAGAACCTGGTAACCCATTTTGAGGAGCTATCCCCTGTTTATGATAGGTAGCTTTTGCTGCTAAAGAGCTGTAAGTCAAGAAATGCCAGGATCACAGTTGCATTTTGGGAAGATGCTCCTGGTATAGATAAGAAAATAGTGTACACGAGATTGAGAATACAAGCAGAGAATTGTTTGGGCACTACTGCTTATTGTAGGAGTGAGAGAGACAATAGTGACTTAGAAGTCACAGTAGAAGGCATAGATTTATATAAATGCCTAAGAAACCAATCTTTCTGTGAATAGCAGCCATAAAACCAGAACACAACTAAAATCTACCTGAGGCCTCTGGAGACTAAACAAAGGCAAGCAGATTTTGGAGGAGAGTCAAAACTTTGAGCAACTAATCTGCAGAGTGAATTCCCTACTTTTTATAGCTTTGCTCTTAGGGCAAGTGTAATCGGCAGGGAAAGGGTGGCCTATCATCTTTCCAGCCCAAGGTACCAGGGGAAAAAGCTCAGACAACCAAGCTGTTAGAGAATGAAGAGAAACCCTGGAAAGGGGAAAGCCATAAAATGGGAACATATATAAATTTGTCTCAACTGTTCTCAACCACACACGTAGATGGGCAAACTGAAAGCAGCTCACATCCAGGGCTTAAATAACTGGACTAATCTCAGCTGCCACTCACCCAGGTGTGAGAGTTTTCTGCTTGAATCGAAATAATAAATAAATTACCTGCTAAGTCAAAAATATCACCATTCTTTGAAGCAGTCATAACAAAATCCAGAATCTCTACAACATAACATTTACAATGTCTGTAATATAACCAAAATTGCCTAAGAGAAGTTAAGCATTTTTTCTCAGTTTCAAGGAAAAGATAATTAAATGTCAACCCCTCAGTGACCCAGATGTTAGCGTTATCAAACACATACTATAAAGCAATTGTCCAAAGAGAAGGATTTTGTAGATGTAATTTAGGCCCCAAATTAATGGCTTTTAGTTAATTAAAAGGTAACCCTGGGTAGGCCTAATTCAACCAGATAAAAACCTTAAGAGAAGAATTGGAACTTTTGCAGAGAAAGGTAGACACATAAGCTTCTACCAACCATGAAGCAACCTGCCAGGTTATGATGATATGTGAGGAGAGCAGCAAGCTGTGACAGCCTCCCAGACCTGGAAGTGGTTATCAGTGCCAGCCAGTGTGACGTTAACACACTCATATAGGCACAGTGAATAAATCTGCCAACAGGATTAGAAGTGTATTCTTCCCAAAATGAGCATCCAGATGAGAATGCAGCCCAGCTAACAGCTCGTTTATAGTCTTGTAAGCCCCTGAACAGACAACCCAGCTAAGTCGTTCTTGGACTCCTAACCCACAGACACTATGAGAGAGTAAATAAATGTGGTTTTAAGCTACCAAATCTGTGGTACTTTGTTACTCAGTAATGGAAATATAATACAACATGATAGAAAGGATAAGTCAGGAAACCGGAAGATAGCAGTAGAAATCGTCTCATCTGAAAGAGAAAAAAGCATTCAAACAATATGAATATAATCCTAGGAACCTCTGGGAAATCTTCAAAATGTCCAACATCTGAGTAATTATAATTCCAGAATAAGAAAAAAAATGAGGCAAAAATTAAATAATCCCAGAAAATTTGCCAGATTTTATGAAAGATAAAAACTTAAAGATCCAAGAAGCTCAGAAAACTCCAAACAGGGTAAATTCAAAAATTAACAACCAGGAACATCTTAATGAAACTACTGAAAACCAAATTAGGGAAAATCTTAAAAGCAACCAAAGGAAAACAGAGAGCACTGACCATGAGGGTCAGCAACTGACATTATATGGATTGCTTTCCATAAGTAGGCCAGAAGACTGTGGAATCACATCTTTAAAGTGCTGAGAGAAGGTTTAGTTTGGAAGATAGATATGTGGGAAGTTATTAAAATCACCAGGATTTGATTACTGGGTCTAGAGATGACTCTGAGGTTTCAGAATTAGGTGACAAATGAATAGTGTTACAAAACAAGACAAGCCCTAAGTAGAATAGTGTTTTAGAGACAGAGAATGTTGAGTGCCCATTAGAGTAATCCTAAAACCATTTTGGGCACATTAAATTTTAGGTTGCTTTGGAGTGCAGAAAGGATGATATGTTAGAAAAAGCACAAACTTGAAGCTGGAAATACCTGTGTATCCCTGTGTTTTGTTAATTGTGGAAATTGGACAGTTTCTTGATTTCTTGGAACTTTAGTTTTTCTTCTGAACCATTAAGAGATTATTATGAGTATTCCATAAAAAACATTTATAAAGTACTTAGTAGAGAACTTGGTTCTGTATGACCACAAGTTTCCTTTTTCCACCTTCCTAACTAGACATGCAGGTGGATGTGTAAAATGGGCAATTGGATGTAAGAGTCTGGAGATCAACAGAAAACAGAATAGTCTGCCTGAAGATGCCAGTTTGGCCTGTCATCAGTGCCTTGGCGCAGTGGGACTAGATAAGAATGCCCAGAGAGACTGCTAATGCTAAGAGAAAAGGACATTATTCACTATGCAGTGCTGCAGGAAATGTATAGTGACAATACAAGCATAGTAAGTCCTGTAGATGCTCCCATTCATGAAAGGAGAAGACAGGAGACATACAGGGGTCACTAGTCCACAGAAATTCTGAAATCCCACCTGATAAATGTGGGAAGTTTCTTGATTAGTATTCAGTGCTATTCCAGTTAGGAAATAATTCTCCATGACTCATAGCTTTGGGGTCTTGGCTGTAGCCTCTGAGTTGTCCATCATTTTCCATGAAAAGTAGTATTTGTTTACACCTTGTAGTGTTTTTTTTTAACTTGCTTTCTGCTGGTAAAATGTTGAAGGTTGAAAGGCTCTTCACTTGTACTATCTTTGTCTTTTTCATCTAAATTAGCGATGTTGCTGCCAATATAATCCTTTAAGCAATGCTGTGGGTCTCTTGTTAATTTTATTGAGGTTCACTATACTAGACAAAGTGAAACCACTGATGTCTTCAAGATAAGCCCTTTTCTACTTCAAGATTCTGCTGATACTGCTAAGAGACATTACCCAAGTGTCTTAGATCCTCTTTTGTTTGACTAGTTCTCTGAGGTACCAATTGAGATATCTCTATGGTCTTAACAAAGAATTTTACATGCATATTCTTTGTTATCTCTCGATGAAGTTTTCCTGACCATGTCCTGAATTTGATCTTTTCCTAAAAGCCATTTCTTTGTTTTAGCATCTTTTGCCATCTGATAAAGCTAGGAACTTTCAGAACTAATATGTCCTGACCCTTTTTTATATAAGTCCTTTTTTAAGTATGTATCTCCCCTCTCTGATTTTAATGTAAGCAGAGAGAAGAAGCCAAAAGGCACTTCAGCATTGCCTGGAAATTTAGCTAGATCCCATAGTTTAAGTCTCTTTTCTATTTTCTGTGTCACTATAGTAAGGTCGCTGTGAACTTTCTGCCACTACATAGGAAAGATCCCTTCCCCCTATTGCAATACAATTTTCCTGACTTATTCACTGGCAGCCTCCACTTAAAGCCATCAGGTTTTTGTTAATAATCTCTTTGAAACCAGACATTCACCAACACCCTTCAAGACTTTCCAGTTTTTACTCACTTCCTTGCTCTAAACACCCCTTGCACATCTTAGGTTATGGTAACACCCCATTTACAGTTATCAAAATCTGTGTTAGTCACCTGTTGTATTATTGCAAATTACCCCAAAACTTGAGCAGTTACTTATATCTCATAGTTTTGTTATTCAAGCATTTCAGGAGTTAACTGGATGGTTCTAGCTCACAGTTTCTAATAAGATTGTAATCAAGACATAAGCTAGAGCTACAGTCATCTGAAGACTTGACTGGACCAGAGGATCCACTGCCAAAGTGGCACACTCACATGGCTCTTGATAAGAGGTCTCAGTTCCTCACCTCAGGGATTTCTCCATGGAGTTGCTTGTTGTTCTCTTGATGTAGCAGCTGTCCCTAGATCAAGTGATCCAAGACAGAACAAAGCAAACAGCATGGTATCTTTTATGATCTTACCTTAGAAGTCATTCATTATTATTTCCATGATACCTAGTTTGGTAACACAGGTTGGATCACAGATGGAAGGATTGACCTTGGATGAGAAGTGGTTCATACCAGATACTCACTGTTGTTAATATGCAACCTCCAAGTGCAGTGGCTTAAACATCTTGATAGATGCAGAGGTTCTGTTGCTTCTCACCTGGGCACATTCAAGAAGCTACAGTCAGCTGGGACTGTATGGTCTAGGATGGCATCCCCAACATTCATGGTAGTTGGCAAGCTGTTGGCTAGGTACCTTGGTTCTCTTTCATGTGACTTCTCCAGCAAGCTAGCCCTGGCTTCTTCACATGACAAAATTATCCCAGGACAATAAGAGGAGACACTGTAAGATCTCCTGAACCTAGGCTCAGAACTTGTACTGTGTCATTGTACCACATTCTATTGGGAAGAGAAAGTCACAAAGTTAGCCAGATCCAAAGGATAGGGAACTAGATCTTGAGGAGAGTGGCTGCAGAGTATTTGTAACCATTTACAATTTGTCACCAGAACCTCTTCCTGTTCCGAGACAGGAGAGGTGGGTATGAATGTAGGTAAGGTTATAGTGGGAGTTTACTGAGAATGAAAAGGGGAAAGAAGGAGTAGGAGGCTTTAATAAAGTGATGCTTCCATGGATTTATTCCTGAATTTAATGGTAATAGGCACTCAAAATATGTTCACTAAATAGATGAATATGGGGATTTCTCATAACTTTTCTAACATTTCTCAAGAACGTAGGTGTAAAATCTTATTTTAATAATATTAAAATTATAAGTATTTTTGCATCATCTTAGATGCTTTTGTGTATACTGTATATACATACAAAAAAAGAAGCATTTATCTCAAAGTATGTATGCCTCAATATGCTATCAAAACACTTAGACTCTAAAATAAGAATAGCTCCTGGTCCTCCCCACCTCTGCCCTTGTGGCCTCCCTATGGCCACTAATGAAATCTCATAAAACAGGAAAGTGCTACAGGAGGAGATTAGCAATATGTTTCAGATGGAACCAACTTTCAGACCCAGATGCATGCACAATTCCTCACACTTTTGTCTGTGTTTATGCTATAAAAATTATTATTTCTCATAAGGTAAAAGTACATATTATAATTACTAAATATTGTGTATATAAAGTAGACTTCATTATAAGTTTGCCACATATTGGTTTTTTTGTTTTTTCTAATCATGGAAGTAATGTCCCAGAAATCTACAGTATCACTCTTATTATTGTGTAGGGCACAGCTGCCTGCAGCTAGCAGCTCCATTTGGGGAGGAAGGATTTTATGCCTTTGCTCCCCAGTGGCAGTAACAAGCTTCTTTTTATTGTTGCTGACATTAAGATAGCTAAAATCAACAGTGATATAAACACTTCTTAGGACCATCTGGCAAGGGTTTTAATCCAAAATATTCCATAAACACTGATTCCATCTGAGTACCCGGAACTACTGTCCATTTGCCATCAATTGCATTTTTATTTTGGTTTTAAACAGTAATCAAACACAGCAAAAAAAAGTGCACTGTAGACTCAGTTCCTTCGCTTCTCTCTTAAAATATTTTTAATTTCATTGGGACTTCCAAGAAACTCACATCCTCTGAAGGAGCTTACAGAGCCTTTTGAACCCACCAGTAGAAGTAAATGGGCTCCAAAAAGTTGTGGTCATTAAATATCTAATGCACAGAACATGTTTCGAACTTCATTTTCTGTTGAGAATTACATTTAAATTAGACTGAAGTTTGAAATTGAGTTTTCATTTCCTATATATTTTAGGGTTTCTTTATAAAAAATCATTTGCAGTGTGACCTATTACAATATTTTTAAAGTCTTTTACAAGAAATGGCTAAGATGGGATTGTTGATAGGGCACTTTCTCAAGGGCTGATTTCTGGAGTTTTCTACAAGCCTACATGAAAGAGGTTGACTAAGGATTATTTCAGCTGTGAAACACCCTAAGGAATGACTTCGGGTGCTGCTAATGGTCTCTCTGTCCTTCCTCTGGCAATAAATTTTAGATATTGAAATATAGCTTTGTAGAAAACATACTGAAGATTCCTTAAGCTTTTACAAGACTTTCAAAGCTTTTTCACAAGCCAGTACTCTGTAAACGTGAATTCTTGATGTCTAAACATAAAGGTTCTTCACTGAACTACTTTTAAATGTGAATTTTAATGCATAGTGCTTGGATAAAGAGTATGCAGCTGGGCCATTAAAGCATGGGATTTTGCCATTTTTAGGTTATGGGAAATACTGATTGAGAATGTTATAAAGATTTCAGCATACATAATGTGATTGTCTTTAATAATAACTTACTACCATGAGACTGTGTAACAGAGGCATTAACTGAAAGACAATGGCATGTCTATTATACTGTGGCACTTTTAATTATTTCCATGCTTTTAATTATTTCCAGAATATTGAAGAACTTATTATTTAAAGGTCAGAATAATGCCCAAGACATGGCCAAGCCCAGTGAGTGTCAGATGCATGGAATGCTGGATGACTTCATAGTTGTGAAATTATTTCATTTCTCATGATAATTCCTGACTTGCCAAGTTAGTGAATTTTAAGAACTCTGAGAGCAGATTTTAAGATAAATGTGAAATAATCCATACTTTTGGAGTCAGGGACTTCCTTTCAGGCATTAGTTCATGTTTGACTTGCTTGACTTACACTTGGGGATAAAATGAGTTAGGACAAGGTCTTAGATACCACATTCCCTCACTGGGAAAGAAAACCAACTTGCACAACTTTGGCTGGCTCATGTTTCTTGTTATACAGGCACTAAGAAGCAGCGGTTGCCATGAAATACTTTATTTAACCTTTACAAAAATGTTTTCTTAGTATGGCAAGGCAGTTTAGTTAAATGAAAATAAATAAGAATTTTGGATTTCTTTTATATCCATCTGTTGACTTCTTTTTTTCTCTAATTAAAAATTAGAGATAACGATTATAATTATCTAAATTGCTATAATGTCTAAAAATAAATTTAAAATCACATAAAACCACTTGATCCTTTCTTAGGACACATGTTGGCATGCCTTCTAAATTAAACTACATTTTGCTGAACAATGAATGTTACATTTGAGAACAATTTAAAAGAGAATTTTAATTCAAACTTTAAGAAGGTTTCTCTATTATTTATATTTGTATTTAGTCAAATTTGATTTTCAAAGAAAGAAACAAAACCTAACAATTTGACTCACAAATTGTTATCCAAATCTGAGTGACTATTAGGTGGCTTCTCTAGTTTCTTATATTGTTGGCTTCCATTTCTCAGCTCACCTAAATTATTCTTTATCATTTTCATCCAACATATTGTTAACTTTTCCCCTAAAGAATTATGTCCATCCACGTACATGACAACCATTGACTTATCATGTTGTGAAAAGAGTATGTCTACACAGTACCAGAATCTCTGCATTGTTAGTACAACTTTAATGAGCAAAGAGAAAGTTTTATTTGTCTTACTTACTAATTTATAAAGAAAATGTGAATTATCCTCTTCTGCATATGTATATACATGGACATATCAAAGTTCTTTGGCTTTTCACCTTTTAATCCTTTGTGGTGGTATCAAGGGTAAATAAGCTGTCACATAATTCTAAACTTAAAGCAGCTATTAATATCACAGCTCATTTTTTTTTTAGTTATGTATCACTTAATTATAGGAAAGCCCATACTCCTTAGACACATGAATCTAGAGATATGTGTAATACTGAAATGACCTCTTTAAAACAAGCCTTTATACAACTCATACTTTCTTTTACTTGTATTGTTACATCAGATTTCAAGAGTAAAATTTTTAAGTAAAACATATAAGACAACTTGCTTATTAAATTTTTTTTGCAACTTTTTTTTTTTATTGTGCTGGGGGTACATTGTAGCATTTACAATGTTCTTACAACCTATCAAATATATCATACTTGAATTCACCCCCTCCATCATTCTGCTTTATCCATCCTACCCCACCCCCAGTGTCTGGAATAGTTTCAACAGGTCTCATTTTTTCTATTTACATACATGTATACATAGTATTTGTACCATATTCACCCTCATACGCCCTTCCCCCACATCCTCCCCGCTTCCCACTGGTACTATCCCCCAGACAGGACTTGTTCTGCCCTCCTGTTCTCTGATTTTGTAAAAGAAAAAAAATGATATTTTTGTTTATTTAAAATAGCTATATAGAGAGTTTCCTTGTGGCATTTCCATGTGTATATGTATTATAACCTGAATTGGCCCATCTCCTCTATTTTTCTCCTTTCTACCTTAGTTCCCTTCTTTCTTACGGTGATTTCAACATGTTAAAACATTCTATATTCGTTCTTGCATAGGAAGTACATCATCCATATTCACTTCCTTAACTTCTTTGTTTTACCTTCCCTCTCTCAAATGTGACCTCCTCATAGTGTAACCTGTTTCTCATAATGTCACTTGTATTTGTATTAGGTCTATATTCCACGTAGAGAGAAAACATGCAACCTTTGACCTTCAGAACCTGGCTAACTTCACTTAAGATGATGTTCTTCAGTTCCGTCCATTTACCTGCAAGTGAAAAAAACTCATTCTTCTTTGTGGCTGAATAAATTTTCCTTGCATATAAATATCACATTTTCTTAATCCATTCATCAGTTGTGGGGCTTCTTGGCTGTTTCCATAGCTTGGCTATTATGAATAATGTATTTTGCAAAAAATTTTAAGTAAAAATAACTTTACTTTCATTTAGATTTAGATAATTTTTAAGCAAAGAATACACATTACACAGCCCATGGTTTTGTAGATCATATGTAAGTCAAAAGTGCCATAACTGTTCAGTCTCCTCTTCTTTTTTAACTTATTTTTCTCTAAGTATATAAACTTCAGCCAGAGACAGAACCAACACTAATGCTAATATAGTAAAAGTCCATGAACAAATTCTTGAATTTAGAGTTCTGTTTATGTTATTTATGAAAACATATTAAAAAGATTTAGTGGCTTGATTGCAGATATATTGAAACATTGATTAATCCTTACAGTTTACTAGAAATGTGTGACATTCAGCATCAAAACTTACTCATGGAAATTCAAATGACTGTTATAAACTGTATGATGAAATGACACAGTGCACTATCTGAACACTTTAAAGAATATAGATAGGAGATGCAAATAACATTATTTCAGACAGCCAAACAAGAACATTCTTTGTTTTAGTTACTTTGTTTTACTGTCTTTCCTGTTACTTACCTAAGAATTCACAATGTTTTATCTTTCCTTTCTTTACCACTCTTTTTTGGCCTTTCCCTTGGTCCTTTCCCTACCCTCTCTTCTCTATATCTCCAGTAATCTCCGCACATGTCTCTTGGCTACCTGGAAGTAAGATTTGACCTCCTAAAACAATGATTTTTGTTCCATTACAATGACTCTACTGTACCCCAGAATCAATATTCAGTTGAGATATGATCAAAACTATTGTAGGAAACTGAGGAGTCCACAATATAAAGTTAAGTTTCCAAATTATTTTGGCAAGAAATATAACCAGAAGTTGTTTGCTCAATTAGTTTGAAGCTGTACCTTGCCACTTTTGTGACTTGTCTTTCAGTTGCTGCAATCTGTATGTTTTGTAGACATTAATCTTGTACAGAAAGAACTACTCTCTCTCTGGTTGTCACATAGCAAGTTAGGCTATTGCCTGAATTTATTTATGCTAAGTAACTCTACGGCACCTTTCATTCCATTTCAACCTATCTTTTTTCATGTTATTTCTTTGGATAAGTAAAATATGGGGAAAGTGTTTAACTTTCCCCAGCAGAAAACCTCTACAATCCTACAATACTTTTTTTTAATCTCTAGTAAAATTTTGTGATATAATTCTTCTTGTTCAAAATCTGTTTCTCCTATTATTGGTGTGAGCATTTTTAGCCCAGGTAAAGTATCTTATTCTTCTCTATAACCACCATATTTAGTACAGTTAGTTCACTTATGGGAAATATTTAATAGCTACACATCTGTAAAAATATCTGCAAAATTGAGGGGAAAAATACCTAATACGCTAAGAAAGAAGCCCCACACAATAATATTAAACTGCTCCAAGAACCATGTGATTATATAATGCAGTAATTTAGCAAGATAGGCCCTATGCAAGGAGTTGGGAAAGATTACAGAGATGAACTGAGGATCAATGTCATCCTCTTAGCAAAGTGCTAAGAATGCCAGTGTGGGAAGCTGTGACTTTGATTAGGACATACAGGGAGATTGCATGGAAGAAGCTGATTTTGGTTTTTAAAATAGAAATGTGAAGTTTCTTCTTACTTGAAATGCAGGCTTTATATGCTTTCTCTTAGACACTGTTTTTGTTTTAATAACATTAGTTTTACCTGACTGCATAATAATACCTAGTTATAGTCTAAAATTTGAAAATTACATGAAAAGCACCCAAAACATTCATGAAAACCCCACAACCTCAAGATAATCACTGTTAACATTCCAGCATAAATCTAACCTTTTCTCCCTTAGGAGAAATGGGATTTACCTTTTTATAATTTTTTTTCAGTTGATTGTTAGCCAATAGTGTTAATTTTTTTTTCATGCTATGAATGATTTTGGTGGTTTGAGGGGACTCTACATTGTGAGTCTGATTAAAAATAGAAGCTCCATTCAGATCTTATATATACCCTCCCCTCCCCAGCTGTGTGGCACTGAAGAATCACTCAGTCTTTGGTGTACCATGGTCTTTTGTCATCTGTAAAAGTGAAAATAAGAAATAAATAAGACAGTATATAAAAAGTACTTTTTACAAGCATATAGTATCTAATAATTGGTAGGTTTTATTATTTTTATTTATTTTATTTGACCAATTTCCTCATAGTACCAAATTTTTTTATTATTGGAAAGGTTTTCATAAGGTGGCTGTCTCTCATTTCTGCCAAGATTACCTGCTCCAAAGAGCCCAAGTTATCTTACACAAAAACAATTCAAATTTTATTCATTTTCACTTAATTGTTCTCTACCTGTGAGATTGTATTCAACAAATGTGAAAGGGTCTATAGGGCCCAAAGAGTTTCGGTATTGAGTCATGATGGCATCAAGCACTGCCATGACGTACTTGGTACTTCATACTGAGCATTATTTCAGATACCATGAAGACCCTGAAATTCAGCTGCCTTAGAAAAGCCATAATGAGCAACATACTTTATTTCTATGCAATGTGAAATGTACCATCAGTTCCACTTAGACGCATGCCTTTCAAACAAGCAATTTAACTTTGATCTATTTAATTTGCTTTCCAGGTATGATTCTATATAGATAAGATTTTTTACTTAATCTTTCTTCATTCATGATACTCACCTATTTTATTTTTTTTGCCTACTCAGTGTTACAATGTCTGAATTATAGATCCAAGGAATTACATTGACTTGTACTTTAATATCATTATCCATGTAAGACAGCTCTTCTGTGTTGAAAGAGCATTCAAAACAGGAACCTTTATGCTGGGCACAGTGGCTCAAGTCTTACAATCCTAGCTACTTGGCAGGCTGAGATTGGAAGAATCATGGTTTGAGACTGGCCCCCATTTCAGCCAATGACTAGGCATGGTGGCATATACCTGTCATCCCAGCTATAGTGAGAAGCATAAATAGGAGAGTTGTGGTCCAGGACCTCCTGGATATAAAGCAAGACCCTATCTCAAAAAATAACCCAAGCAAAAAGGGCTGGTGGGTGTGGTTCAAGTGGTAGAGCACTTGCCTACCAAGCCCAAGGCCCTGGTACTACAAAAAAAAAAAAGAAATGTTTCTAAATATTTTGATCTAATATTCATTTAATAATACTATTTTATGCATAAATATCACCACTAAAATTTTTAAATATTCATATTGTAATGCATAAATAAATTAATATATATTCAGTAGCTTATTTCCCTTGGGTTTTATGTTAATGTTTTAGAAGTCCTAAATTTCTATAATGAATACACTTCATTAGGAAATTTCTGAAGTTGTTTAGATTTTTAGTTTCTCTTTAGAAAATTATATATCACTATAGGGTAACTTATAAAAGCAAAAGAAAACTGCAAATGAGTCTGAAGTCTAATATTTACTTTGTTGTTATTGAGATAGGAAAACTGAAAACAGTTCTTAAATGAATAATGAAATATCTAAGTTCATAAAAAATGTATTTGGGGCCTTTATCATCTGTATTTTAAGATATAGTTTAAATTTTTGCTTAACTATCCTTTTCCTGTGCATACTCTGTTTTCCTAAATTTCATCTTATTTTTCTTTCCTCCTGAATGTATCGATTCAGAAATTCTCCCTTTGAACATGACAGTGGGTGGTCCTCAGAACTGATCCCTAACTCCTTGAACACTAATTCTGTTTTAAGTCTTACTTTGCATAGGAAAAAAAAAATAACTTGAAGCTGTATATGCTCCCATCTGAAGTCTTCAGTAGTAAAATTACAAATTTAGTTTGCTGCCAGCACAGCATTGCGGGGGGATCTGCTGAAAAAAAGAAAACATAGCCCCTTGGGACCTCCCAACAATTGCAGCCACTATGCCCCTTCCTTATTGCCTCCTTTGAGTTGCCACACTGTTGAATTCCAACAACAGTGATTCCTATTGGACTCCCCCGCATGCCCCCAGTGGAAAATATTAGACACTAGTTAAATACATCAGAAAGAATGAAATTGATGGAAAGGTGGTGGAGGAAGTAAGTCAATAAAGGAAACTCATACAAGAGGCAAAGGAAAATTTCCAAGTTGATAAGACAACACAAAAAATTCGTTGGGCTCCAGGAGAAAGGGACAAACCCAATGCGCTCCCATTCCCCAGACTGCCTCTCATCCTGACTAGTGCAGGGTTTCTGCCGCTGTAGCTACTCTTACTCTTCTGTCAACACACTGCTCACTCTACCAAAGACTTCCATGGCTACCTGAAAATTCCCAGATGGAATGCAAATTCCTTAGCTTCATAAATCAGTGCCAGCCACCATCTAGATCTACCTGTGACATTATCTTCCACTCTTTCCCCCATCTTTTTCTCCCACCAGTTGAGACTGCTTACTTTGCTCTAAACATGGCTTCTGGCTCTCACATCTCACATGTCTTTGGCATGGGATTGAGCTGTCATCTTTGTCAGTTGAAATGAAGCTTCCTGATCACAGCAGCCCAAGACTGTGCAGCGCTCTGTACCTCTCCTGCTGCCTCCTATTGGCTTTTGCTCTTGCTCTCACACATTCCTGGTATAACAAAGAACTCATCTCTGCCTCTTTATTTCCTCTGTACTGCCTAGCATGTTACTGCCTTCCTTATAGGACCTGAATAATGAAGATATATTGGATCAATTTTAGGAAAAAAATGAATTAAAATTAGGTAGTGTGATACAAAGTTCATATTTTTATGCCTAACTTTATATTTCCTAATGTCTAGAAGCAAAAATCAGCATAGAAATGAGCTCAAGTGGTAGAGCACTTGTCTGGCAAGCACAAGGCACTGAGTTTAATCCCATGCAGTACCACCAGAAAAAAAGAAAGAAAAGAAAAAATCAATATATGAGTATTTGTTATTAAATGGAGACTTTCATTATGTGTAGGAGTGAAATTTAGTCAGTGGATCCAACAAAAACAGTACCTCTTACCTCTGGCATGGTACTTGTGGTCATCTGACCATTGTCATCCAGGCCCCAAATCCAGTGCCACAGGTTTCCCAGGCCTGTGACTACACCATGGAAAGAAGGACTTTTGTGCTCCTGGGCCTCCTGGATTCTTTTGTATAGATATCCCTCTTAAGAATGTAATTCCTACAGGAGGCTCACATCTGTAGTCCTAAATTACTTAGGATGCTGATACTGAGTGGATTACAGTTTGATACAAGCACAGGCAAAAAAGTTCTGAAGACCCCATCTCAATGGATATGATGACACATGCCTGCCATCCCGTCCTAAAACAGGAAGCCTAAAATAGGAGGATCACAATCCATGCTGGCCTGGACAAAAGGCACAACTCTATCTCCAAAAAGCAAAAAGGGCTTGGAGTAGTGGCTCAAGTGCCTGCCCAGCAAGCATAAACCCTGAGTTCAAACTCCAGTACCACAAAAAACAAAAAAGAATGTAATTCCTTTCCAATACATTTTATACATCAAATTACCAGTGATACTTAGATTTTTTTTAATAGCAGACTAAAACGCTAAAAATACCCAGTTGACGATGTTTATGGGAAAAGGTGTTATGTTTTTCTTCCACTTAACTTTTCTGTGTGAACTAAATCCAAATGTATCTGAATTTTCATAATTCAAAGAAGATATCTGTGCCAACATTCTGAGAACGAGTCGCTGCCAAGCAAAACCTGACAGTATATTGCTTAGTGACACTCAGTCATTAAAAGCTGTGCACAGAGTGGTCAACTTTCTTAAACTGAATTCATATACAAATATGACCTCTCCTCAATTAAAATTACAGCGTATATATTAGACCTCTCTCTAGAGTCTATGGAATGTTCAGGAAAAATATAGCTGAGCTTGACCTTAAGTACCTCACCTCATTATTTTTTTGTCATTTCCAGCTACCAGTCGCTCCAAAGAAAACAACTTTCTTGTTTCTTTTAGTTTTGTGTGTACCCTGAGCTTATTCCCAGTTGCTGCTATAGAAAGCCGAAATGGTTCCAAACACTGCTATTGTTTCCTTTCTTTTTCTCTGTAACTAATGTTTAAACATCAAAGATACTCAGGTGCTTTTATGTTGTAGGGTCTATGTGTGTAAGACCATATTTTCCCTAAAGGTATTTGTCCAGGATTTTTTTTTTCATCTCAGTTGTTAGCCTTCTTTTTAGGAGTCATGTCACTAGTAGCCTTTTGATTTCATAGGATCACTGGCAGTTATGTGGAGGAAGAACTAGAGTGGGGCCATCTTAAATGCAGGAGCATGAGTTAGATTTTTTAAAATACTTCTTTAGACATTTAACAAAAAAAAGTCCTGCCATGATCTTTCATCAAAATTCATGCTGTGTTGACCAGCAGACTGGGAAATTTTTTTTGACTGAAGCATGTTGTCCTGGGCTTATCCTATGGCTGAAACTAAAAACTAATCTGCTTCCATCAAGACCTTTTATTATCTGACAATACCCATGTATCTGCTATGATAGCTCTTATAGGATGTTTTCAAATTTTTATCCAGTCAAGAGGGAATGTTTCATGAGATTCACTTTTAGTTAGTTCTGTAAAGTTGCATATGATACAAAGGAAAATATTGAACTATGCACTTGTGTCATAGAAATATTTTTCTTAAAGTGACAGTTTTCTTTCCTTATACTTAATAAATATATAAAACACTATTTATTTTCATTTAAATATATATCCTAAAGAACTATCATGATTTTTTTTTTCACAGAACTGGGGTTTAAACTCAGGGCTTCATGCTACCAAAGAAGACACTCTACTGCTTGAATCACACCTCCAGTTCATTTTGCTCTGGTTATTTTGGAGATGAGGTTCTCACATATTATTTGCCCAGGCCGGCCTAGAACCTTGATCATCCTGATCTGAGCCTCCCATGTAGTTAGGATTATAGACATGAGCTACCAATTCCCAGCTATGTTTTGTTTGTTTGTTTGCTTATATGTTTGTTTTGTGGTACTGGTGCTTGAACACAGGGCTTTCACCTTGAATCACTCTACCAGTCCTATTTTTGTGAAGGGTTTTTCAAGATAGGGTCTCACAAACTATTTATTTACCTGGCCTAGCTTCAAACCACGATCCTCCTGATCTCTGCCTCCTGAGTAGCTAGGATTACATCCATGAGCCACCAGGCATCCAGCAATATGTTTGTTTTTAATTTACATGAAGTTAAAACCAATTTCCTTAACTGCAGTCCATGGTAGTATTCAAAGTAGTAAATATCTGAATGACCGCAAAAGAAATCCAGATATTACCAATAGCAGCAATGCTATATAGATAAATAAAAATATGAGTCAAGATATTCAATTGGTAAACATTACAGTAAATACACAAAAATGTTGAAGGTCTTTCTCATTTGAGCAATCTTTTTTTCTTTTGTGGTACTGGGGTTTGAACCAGAGGCCTTGTGCTTGCTAGGCAGGTGCTCTGCCTCTTGAGCCACACCCCAGGCAGCCCTGAGGTATTTCTAATTTGATATTGTAATCTCATAAGGAGAGTATGCTAAATGAATTGCATCTTCAAATTGTATTTCATTCTTTATTGAAAGAAAAATAAGGAACAGCAATTTAGAGTCAAAAATAATGCCACAAACCAAATTTAGCTTTAACTACTGTTTAAGAACAAATAAACTTCTCAGCCCAGGTCAGGGCTCTCTGATCTCACATTTAAAGCTTCTTATCCTCCAACTGAATGAAATGGCGTTTTTTCAAATGTTCAGCAGACCTTTTACCATTTGATAGGACCATTATTTTTAAGAAGGTTTAAATGTGGTCTGGAAAACTATATTGACTCTATGTGGCATATTTGCTATTCTTAGCCTGGTGAAATAAGCTGGAAGTGAATGAATAATGCAGGTTAGAAAGAAAACAGATGCTAGATACTATGAATAGAAAGGTTTTCCAGCAGCGAGACTTTCATTATAGGACTAGATTTTTGTTGGCACATTTGGCATTATGATGATTATTGTTTTTCTCTCCAGCTGTTACACATTTGCATCGAAGGTTGGGGCAATTGGCGCTGGTCAGAGCCCTTCAGTGTGGACCATGCTGGGTCGTTTATTAGAACAATTCAGTACAAGGGTCGAACTGCTTCACTCATCATCAAAGTTCAGCAACTCAGTGGAGTGCAAAAACAGGTAAGCTTCATTATGTTCATGACCCACACAACTCCTAAATATTTTATATCTTAGAGATCAAACTTAAACGAAATACAATCGATAATAAAAATCACAGTGGTTATGCCTAGTCATGCCTACTGCTACTATGGCTGTGAACGTTTAATGAGTGCTTGTTGATGATACCAGTGATGATATGGTCTCAACCCCATTGTGCCACATCTTTTACAAGAGCTGCTAACGAGCAGTAAAATTTGCTGATTTTAGTTTCACCTCTTCTCCCTGTCACCACCTAATTTCTGTTGGAGGTGCTAATGAGCTGTGAAATAGCCAAAGGGCCTTTACTGAGAAGGATAAGCACCAAAGGGTGGTGGGGATTCTAGATAATCCACCAATGGATAACCAGGAGTTGGTTCTCATGCATGTGACAACAGTCTGTTTGAAAGTGTATGATACAGAGAGGCCTAGGTCTCCTGCAAGCATTTCTTTTTCTAGGAGTTAATATTAACTGCAGTAAAAACCCACTGCAGTCAAACTCTTGGCATATAAAACCTCAGCTCTCAGCACATACTTTTATGTATTTTATAAAACTTCCTTTTGGCTGTTTTTGAAGTTCTAAGGCTGCAAAGGGAAAAAAAAGTGTCTAACACTTTTTTGGGTGTGTTCTTAAGATGTGAAAATGTGGTTTCTAAAGTATGTTTTTCAAGCGTGGAGCATATGACAAGAGTAGAAAGAAAAAAAAGGAAGTATTAAAATCTGAAACCGGCTTCACTGCACACATAATAACTGGATTTGTCATAAGAGTTTTAACATATACATCTGCATCTGGGTTGTTAACAAGCAACCCAGAGCTTATGTGAACTGGAGACATGATAGGAACAACACTCAGTCCCTGGAAAGAAAGGGAGAGCTCCACTTACCAAGCAGCAGGGGCTCATCTATTGCTGTATGCCAAGAAACAAGCAGGAAGCAACTGGCAAGAGGAACAGTAGGCCTGTAGCATGTACATTCTTGGTCTGCACCTAATCAGGGGAACTGGACTTGTGTTCTCATTGTTGTGGGCAACAGAAAGGAAAAGAAAACTGTAGCAAAGAAGTCAGAAAAGAAGTGTGGAAGAGTTTTCCCAATAAACTGGTCATTCCTATCAGTTTATCCATTGCCTACAGTGATACAGGGTAAAACGGAAGACACCAAGTATGTGACACAATCTTTACTCTTAAATTGCAAATTTATGTAATCCCAGTCACATATACAACTGACATTAAGTGTCAAGGGAATTTCTAGGCTTCACAAGAAGATGTGGCTTGAGCAAAGCTTTGGAAAATACGTAGCATTTGAATGAAGAAAGAGCATTCCAAGGAGACAATAGAATGTAAACAAAAACACAAGTGTAGGATAAATGAGTTTTATTGAAAGATTAATGAGAGGAGGGACCAGCTTACTGGTATGAGCTTTGAAGTAGAGTCCTAAGAGATGAAACCATCACTGACTCCCATCTGCCCTCAGAGCTCTCTTACATGGTTCCACTATCAATAAATACCTGCCCAATAAATGCATACTGGTTTTCTGATTCTGTAACTCATGGTTTTCCAGAATTGCCTCATACACCCTCTCATTCACTAGCATGTCTGAGAAATGGTCATTCAGCTTCTGTTTGAATAGTTCAAGCAGCAAGAGGCCCATTCCTTACATGTGCCCTTTCTGTAGTTGATTTCTACCAGGTATTAGGAAGTTCTTTACACAATTTGGACTGAAATCTTTTACCATTCCACCAGCTTTTATTATTCTCCAAAATTGTGAGACATACACAGGCAGCAAACAACTTGTGAGGACTCCACAAATGCCCTATGTATTACAGCTCTTTAAAAACATGAGGGCAGCATGTTTCCCCTCGGTTCCCTTCTCTTTAGGCCAGCGGTTCTCAAACTCCAATGTGCATCAGAACCCCTGGAGGACTTGTCGGAACATAGACTGCTGGATCCTACCCCGCAGAGTCTCAGATCCAGCAAGGTCTTAGGTGTAGCCTAATAATTTGCACTTCTAACAAGTTCCCAGTGATACTGAGATCCTGGTCCTGGGCATCTAAATTTTTCCAATTGGTTCAACTCATTTGCATTTGGTTGCTAGAACATTTACCAGTGAGTGAAGTGGCAGGTCCTTCCATGGAGAAATGATTTTAATGATTTTTTGATTATAGGCAATCTGTATGTATCCCCTGTGTGTTCTTCAGCAAGGTATTTAACATCTTTGTGAATCAGTTTCTCTATCTAGAAAATGAGGACAGTTGTAGTGCCTTCCTCAGGAAGTTAATCTGAGTATTAAGTGAATTTTTGTACAAAGTGCTTACAGTGTTCCTCACCCACTGACATAGCTCAGTAAGCTTCGGGTATAGTTATTATAATGACAAGTTCTCAAGCATAAGTGACACTATATGGACTTTTTGTGTTTTTACAGTAGTGCCTCATTCTGGCATGGATATGTGTTTTCAAGGAATGATGTTAAATTTCAGGGATAAATTAATCTACACAATATATACCATATCCTATTCTATCTTATAATATCCCGCACAGATGTTATGCATTGCAGCAGTATACCAAATGTCAAAAAGTTGGTCATTTGAAGAATACATTTCTAAAAACTTTGCCAAAAAGTTTTTTCTCTCCTTTTCCCTCCCCTCCCTTCTCACTCACACAAACAAGCAAATATTTCAACTACACTTTTTTTTACAAGTGATATTGTAGCATCTTTTTTTTAAATTTTTATTGTTTTGTTATTCATATGTGCATACAAGGCTTGGGTCATTTCTCCCCGCTGTCCCTACCCCCTCCCTTACTACCCACCCCGCTCCCTTCCTTTCCCCCGCCACCCCCTCGATGCCCGGTAGAAACTATTTTGCCCTTATCTCTAATTTTGTTGAAGAGAGAGTATAAGCGATAATATGAAGGAACAAGGGTTTTTGCTAGTTGAGATAAGGATAGCTATACAGGGAGTTGACTCACATTAATTTCCTGTGCATGTGTGTTACCTTCTAGGTTAATTCCTTTTGATCTAACCTTTTCTCTAGTTCCGGGTCCCCTTCTCCTATTGGCCTCGGTTGCTTTTAAGGTATCTGCTTTAGTTTCTCTGCGTTGAGGGCAACAAATGCTAGCTAATTTTTTAGGTGTCTTACCTATCCTCACCCCTCCCTTGTGTGCTCTCACTTTTATCATGTGCTCAAAGTCCAATCCCCTTGTTGTGTTTGCCCTTGATCTAATGTCCGCATATAAGGGAGAACATAAAATTTTTGGTTTTTTGGGCCAGGCTAACCTCACTCAGAATGATGTTCTCCAATTCCATCCATTTACCAGTGAATGATAATATTTCATTCTTCTTCGTGGCTGCATAAAATTCCATTGTGTATAGATACCACATTTTCTTGATCCATTCGTCATTAGTGGGGCATCTTGGCTGTTTCCATAACTTGGCTATTGTGATCAATTACATTTAATTTTTTTTATTAGGGTAGTTTAACTAGCATCCAGATTAGGTCTAGTTAAAGCGCAGCAAAGAGAGGATTTCCTCAATTGGTGAGATTAAGAGGGAAGAAAGGAATCAAGCTTTCAGAAAAGCTTCATGGATTCTTGCCTCCCTCACGTCTTGGCTTCTTTCCTTCTACTCCACCTGGAAATGTGCAGTAAACTGCAGCTATCTAATTACCAAGACTTATTTGGGGAGGTGAGTGTATACAGATCCCTGATGTACCTTACCCACATTAATATGCCCCAAGATGATAAAGAATTTGCTAAAGCTCTTTATAATATTGATGTTTTGTTGTCTGTGCTCTGCCTTTCTTATACTTCTCTCATTTCCTCCAGTCAAATGAAAAATTACCATATGCAAAATTTCCCAGAAACTTTGTACATTCTGCAACTGCTCACGAACACATATTTGCTTTCATGTTTCCCCATTTCTTCATTAAAGAAACCTTTATCATTCTAAAAGCTCAAATGTGTGTATATTTGTATCTTTATACATACACTTTTAATCATGGTTAAGATATCATTTTCCAGTGCATCTGGTGCTCTGGAATTATTCTTTACTATCACTATTCTTCTTGGCACTGATCTAGTAAGAGTTCTGAAACCTGCTAAGTAAAATCATATGTGGAAATCTTCAGTACACATCTTTGTGGCTTGGGAAAAAGAAGGGAATTAGTGTGAAACCTGGAAATGTGTATTAAAGAGAACCCCTACATTAAAAAAAATTAAGTAGCTGTCTTCAACTGATAAATTAATCTTGAAATGCTAACCATAAATTTCAAAATAAAGGCTACTTTGAAGAAAAGCAGACAGAGCTCTCCTGAACCCTGCCACCATGAAAGAACACCCCTCCAGTGAATAGCCATTTTGGATTTTCCTTCACTCAAGCAACCTTCCCTTGCTGGACACTTTCAAGGATTTTCTTTCTTTTTTTTTTTTAAACCAAATTTGAAAGCCTATTTAGCAGGCTTTTTAGTTGAAAATGAAACTATAAAAACCCACCAAGAGGATCTTTGTCTCTAACAAAGTGAGTCCCAGATGGTTGCAGAGACTCTGTGGTTTCTTGAGAGACAGCAAAATTTTCTTCTAAAGCTTCTAGAGTCCAAAGGTTGTGAAGCAAGAGCCATGCACACATATTGCCAGTTCTGGGCAAATCAAGAGTAAGAACAGAGTTAAATATTGCCTCAAAGCTATCAAATGTCTAAAATTAGGTACTGCTGTGTAATTGTAAGATTTATCATGGGTGTCTAGTAATCCTTTGCATATGCTAAAGAAAGGCTTGCCTACTTATTTAGGACTCATAGTTCAGTTGACTTTGAAAAGATTGTAATGGCTGGTGTATCTAGGAGAAGCCATCTAAAGAAATGAAGCTCCTTCTAAAGAAATTCAAACAAATAGATACTTGTAAAATAAATGTTTAAGAAAATGCTAAATTCCACTATTCAAATAACACCTGGTAAAATAACAGCGATGTTTAGTTTTTGGTCCACCAATGTGCAACGCTTGTTTTGGATGAAAAATAGTTCATTCAAAAATAGTTATTCATATTTATTTGTATGAATAATTAAAAATCATGATTATAGAGTAGCCGTGTCTTGATGACAGAAAATGTGTGGATTTGACTGCATTCAGCTTGAAGTTACAAAGTATGCTTTTTAAAATTCATAACAAGCTAGTGAGGCAGACCCTATCATTATTTCCATTTTACATTTATTATTTCACATTGTAAGAAGGAAGAAGGCAGGTTCAGTGTTGGTTAACTCAGCACATTGGTAGTATATCTGCTTCTCTGCCATCCCCCTCTATTTGTCTCCTGATCTCAAGATGGCTGCAGATGCTACATACATCCTCTCAACACCTTTCATAACAGAAAAAGAAAGCTTTCTCTCCTCGGATCATCTTCCTGACTCTCAAGGAATAAAATCTTCTCTAGAACCCTTTCTTTACTTTGCATATTATTAGCCAAAATAGAGTCCGATGTTCTCCCCAACCATTGGCAAAAGGGTATCAGGGTTACCAGGATTAGCTTGTTTCAATTACAGTACAGCTTCTGGGGGCCAAGGGAGGTATCCACCTCCCCTAAGTACTTGGCTAACTTTTGGTACCTACCAAATCAGAGTTTTTAACAATAAGATAAAAGAGAAACAGGCTATTGGGAAGGGAACCAATGATATCTGCCACATTTGTGTTTTGGTGGGCAGCCTTTGCTCTCTGTCTTAAAAAATCTAAGTCTTCTTAGTGGGTTGGCATTAATTTTATGAGAGACAGACTAGTATTATCAGAGTGATCCCCAACATAGATTCTGGGCCATTCTTTCTGGGTGCCAGCCAGTAAGTTACTCAATGTCTCTTACCTACATTTTATCTTTATCAATAAGGAGTTGTAGGAACACCTACTTTATAAAGTTGCTGTGAGAATAAAAGAGTTAAATTGTGAAAATGTTTTGTGTTAGGGTTCTCCAGAGAAAAAGAACCAGTATAGGTTATGGTAGAGGGGAACCACTGAGTGCTTGATTATAAATTGATTCACATGACTATGGAGACAGAAGTCCCAATATCTGCAGTTAGCAAGCTAGACAGCCAATGTGTAGTTTCAGTCTGAGTCTGAAGGCCTGAGAGCCAGCCAAAAACTTCAAGACCCAAGAAGAGCCAGTATTTCAGTTTAAGTTCAAAGGCCAGAAGACCAGTGTCCCAAGCAGTCAGGCAAAATGAGCTCCCTCTTACTCAGTACTTTTTTTTCTATTCAGGTCTTCAGTTGGTTCAGATGATGTCCATTGACACTGGAGAGGGCAAGCTGTTTTACTCAGTCTGCCAATTCAAATGTAGTGCCTTCTAGAAACATCCTCACACACATTCATAATTGTGTTAGACTAAACATCTGGGCACTCAATGACCCAGACACATTAAAAGTAACCATCACATGCTTACTCTTTTATAATTTGGAACAATATTAAAAATAAGAAATCTAGTTTATAAAAATACTGTTTCCTCAATAATGACGAATATTCATATTATGGAAAAATTTGTTAAGATTTGTTTTCTAAAAGCATTCACTGCATGGTGTAGTGGCTCAAGCAGAAAGAGCACCTGCCTAGCAAATGTGAGGCCCTGAGTTCAAAGCCCAGTGCCGCCAAAAAATATATATATATATTCACTGCGTGAGAGTACATTTTGTAGTGTATTCTCAATTTTAAGCAACTTAAGAAGCATTTCTAAATACCTACTATGAACTATACTCTTAGCGGTGTGCAAGATTGGATAATCCATAGATTTAATGGACAGTTCTGTATGTTTTACAATGTATGAAAAACCTGGATAAAATAAAACAAGGATTATTCGTAATTTGTTTACACGGAGATCTCTTAGTGGATAAGAGTACAGTACACCCTTGGAAATCAGTTTCAAGGAATATATTGATCACAGTTGCCCTCTGTTTCCAGAGGTAAATGCTTATTTTTAATTCTCATCCTTTTCAACTTCTACATTACTTGACAGAATTAAGCACTGCCTTTAGATCAAGTCACCTCATAGGGCTTCAGCAGCACTACTTTCTAATAGTGCATCTCCACTCTGTTTCTTTCCTTTTTGCTCTGGCCCCTTCTCTGGCTTTTTATCCTAAGTCTGCCTACAGTATTGGCCAATTTTTAGGTTTGAGTGTTCACTTTCTCCTCCAGGTATCCTCTGTCAGTGCACATTTGCAGTCTTTACTTCACAAGTCTTTCTCTCCATCTCCATCTTCTTTCTCAAACACCTGACCAGCATTTCCAGCTGGACCCTGGACCATACTGCAAACTCAGTATGATCAGAGCAAAATTTATTCTTTCTTGAAGTTGAAGTCTCTTTTATCTTTCTAGTACTAAGCTAAGTACTTCATTTGTTATGAAAATCAACCTATCTGTCTGAAAGATTACATATTTCCAGTTAATAAAGTCCAAGTTGATGGAGTCTTATGGGTTTATATGTTGTCTTTTAGATTATTATCTGTGGAAGACAGATCATCTGTAGTTATTTGTCTCAAAGCATAGAACTAAAAGTCGTTCAGCATTACATTGGTCAAGATGGACAAGCTGTGGTTCGAGAACATTTTGACTGCCTCACAGCCAAACAGAAATTGCCCTCATATATATTGGAAAACAGTGAACTGACAGAGTTATGTGTGAAGGCCAAAGGAGATGAAGACTGGTCAAGAGACGTGTGCCTAGAATCCAAAGCCTCTGAGTATAGCATCATCATCCAGGTATGGGAAGTAGTATAGTCTAGAAGAGAGCGGCTTTGTAATTGAAAATTCCTCAATATACTTTGTATTTGATTCAACCCTTAATTTGTTAAATGCTTTTTAGTAAAGTAATTAAAAGGTGATAGAAACAAAAAGGGAGAGATCTGAGAAAACGTAGAAAGACTTTGGAAGGTGCTTCTCAAAGGTTACTTCCCTATCTCTGTTCTTCCCAGATGCAGGTGAGTTAAACCTCGAAAAAGATCCTGATGCATCAAGGCTGGGGGTGGGATGGGAATCAAGCTGGCGACCTCCACACTTGAAGATATTTGTCGTGATCTGTTACTTTTTATCTCTTCCTCAGTCTTCACCATCATCATTTCCTTCCCATAAAGGACAAATCCTCTCTTCCTGACCCCAGTTAGTCTCCTATCACTGTATTCTTACGCAAATCCCTTCATCCTCATGGAAAGAATAGGCCCCCATCTACTATGAAGTCTGGTTTTGCTTAGCTGGTTTTTTTAGGGGCTTTTTCCCTATAACTTTAAACTTTTTTTATCATCCAAACTGATATTGTATCTGTGTCTTACTTTGATTAACTAGTAGGCTGTTTAGTATCTAATAGAACCCTTTCCTATCTCATGTGCAGGTGCCAGCTTCAAACAGTTCCATTATTTATGTCTGGTGCACAGTTTTGACTTTGGAACCCAACTCACAACTGCAACAACGAATGGTGAGTGCTTTCCCAATCATGAAATATGGTATACGACTCTGACCTCTCCTGTTCTGAAATAAATTAAGGTCAGAGTGACCCAGTGAAGAGATTTATTACAAGTTTGTTTCAGCATCAGACAGCTGGAATACTGCAACAAAGCAAATATGAAAGTTGTTCTGTCCTTGTATTTTTATAGATTGTGTTCAGCCCTCTTTTTATCATGAGGAGTCATCTTCCAGACCCCATTATCATACATTTGGAGAAAAGGAGTCTGGGATTGAGCGAAACACAGATTATTCCAGGAAAAGGGCTGGAAAAACCACTGCAAAACATAGAACCTGACCTTGTACATCACCTAACATTTCAAGCAAGGTATTAGCAAAGTACATTACATTTTTATATTTTCCTAAGAGAAATTCAGTAGAAAAGAAAACTGGTACTGTTGGGAGGTAAGGGAGCATGGATGACGTTTATTATATAATTTCTTATTTTAAAAGAATGTTATTATTTAATTTCCCTGCATAGTGTTCTCTTATTCTCTTCTGTAGTTTTAGATACAATTCAGCCTTTTTCACTAAATCTAGAAATAACTAAGAGAGAAGCCAAGCATGGTGTACTACATGTATAATCCCATCTACTCAGGAGGTGGAGACAGGAGAATTGTGGTTCAAGACCAGCCCCTACAAAGTTAGTGCAAGACCCTGTCTGAAAAAGAAACTAGGACTAGGGAATGTAACTCAAGTGGTAGAGGACTTGCCTAGCAAGTGTGAGGCTTTGAGAAAGAGTGAGAGAGAAAGGGAAAGATAGATAATAGATAGATAGATAGATAGATAGATAGATAGATAGATAGATAATCAGAAAATGTCATTTAAGTTAGATATAATTGACCCACAAGTTTTAGTAGAAGAAGAGATGACTAGCGATCTCACCCAAGCGTGAGCAAGTGAAGAGGAAAAGCCGGGGCCCAGATCATGCCAAAACTTTGTCAATAAATTCCTAGGTTACCAAAAATGGACTTGGTCCCACAAAAAGTATTGGTCTATATAGTACATTTGTAGTTATAGTTTTAGTAAATTATAGACCACTTTAGAAATCTGATATGCTTGTTTTTAATTTTAATTTCTTAGAGAAGAATATGATCCATCAGATTGTGCTGTTCCCATATCAACAACCCTCATTAAGCAAATAACCACTAAAGTACTCCCTGGAGGCACAGTTAATCAGATCCTTGATGAATTCTATGGGCCAGAAAAGTTCCTTGAACCCACGTGGCCCTATAATAAGAAGGAATCTGACAGGTAACCTTTTTTAGTGATCTTTTTCTGCACACACTTCTAAAACATTAAGAATTAACCATTGACAGAAATATTAGATGCCATAAATGGTGTGAAAGAAAGATTCACATGTATCTGGCAGATTCTGACCTTTTATTTTCAACATAGCTATATTTTATGTATTTTTTTACTTATAATGTAGAACATAATTGCATAAAAGTTGCTTTCTCCTGCTTGCACGTTCAGCATTGAATGAATCTGGTATAAAGAGCTTTCATACAGGAGCGTGTGTGTCTGGAATCCTTAAACATATTTCATGAATACTAAAGTCATCATATTTCATTGAGTCTCTTGGATGTGGTATTTGGAACAGGAATGAACAGCTGAGTCAGTGGGATAGCCCAATGCGAGTGAAACTGTCAATCTGGAAGCCATATGTTAAAACCTTGTTGATAGAACTTCTACCATGGGCCTTGCTTATCAATCAATCCAAGTGGGACCTCTGGCTATTTGAAGGAGAGAAGATTGTTCTACAAGTTCCTGCTGGCAAAATTATTATTCCTCCTAATTTTCAGGTACTATAACATTTGAAACTAGCATAAATCTTTTTTCTCAACAACTAAATTTTATTCTGAGGTTGCATTTATGATCTTAAAAGGGTGAATCAGTTATGGACAATAGTCCTAGTAGGCGTATATGTAAGGGGCGTGGAATGTTCTTTGATATTCAGAGACTTTTCACATGTCTTTTCTTTTTCTCATCAGTAGTATTCATGTTCGAGTTATCTGATAACTTGTACTAGTTACATTCTCATTTCCATGCTGTACAGGATAATTGACAACTATCAGGCTTTGTCTACTCAGTGTATTAAGGATACTGAGCTGTATCATGTGCTTACCTGCTCCTTATATGTTCTTTGCAGTTCTTGTGGAAATTCTCTGAAACCTGGGAGGTATCATGAATTTCTCAACAATTTTTATCAGGGTCCCTTTTCCTTTATAAGTGGTCTTGGATGCCTGTCATATTTATCGTGTTGTTACCTCTAACAATATGGAAAAACAAACAAGAAAATGAAATTTCACAGGAAAACTTCATATTCTGTCTCAAGGGAACTAACTTCATAAGGCTAACCCATTTCAAGAAGTCATATAAATCTATAAGAAAATAGAGTTCAAGGAACTCCTAAATAAAATATTTTCCTGACAGAGAATAATTTCAGAGTCCTTTTTTTGAGTTCCAGTTCATAAACATCTTTATTCAATTGCATTTTTCCTTTTAAAAGGAAACAGCATCTGATTAGATGCTGTTACCTTATAGAATTGGAATGTTGACCTATGCAGACCTAGTGTTGCGTATTATTCTCTTGTCAAATGATATGAAACCTTTCAGTTTTAAAGCCTTCACTATTTACAGGATAGTCACATCTTGACTTTGCTTTTTCCCCCTCCCATAAATGTGAGTTTCTGTGTGAATCATAAAAGACATTGGAAACCAAGATAAAATGTATGTTGTCATTACAAAAGCGGTGAGGATATTTGGTTGCCTTTATTTTAAAAATCCCAGAGATCAAGGTAAAAAATACCAGAGTTAAGAAAAATATTTTATAATTGAAGCATTATTTTTCTAGGAGGCTTTTCAAATTGGAATATACTGGGCAAATACAAACACTGTGCACAAGTCAGTAGCAATAAAACTGGCCCATAACCTGACATCTCCAAAGTGGAAAGATGGATGTAATAGTGAAGTTGTGACATTGGATGAAGACGCATTTGTTGATGCTGAAATAAGACTAGGTGCTTTCCCAGGACATCAGAAGGTAAGGTCAAAGTTAAGTCTCCTTTTCTTTTTTAAGCACTTTTTGGGTTTTAGTCATTCCAAATAATTTATAACAGTAAAACGCTTGATTTCTTAACTTCTTAGACCTCAGTCTTATAGTGTTTCTTTTTTCTTTACTAGTGATAAAAGCTGTATCACATAATTTACCCAATAAATAAATAAATGCTCTATTTCAGAACATTCAGCAGTCACTTGATTTATAGTATGTAAATGAACTTATTCCAGAATATCCACAAATTGTTCTAGGCCTCCTTCTTTAGGAAGTAGAGTAGTTATCATTGTGAGCATTGAGTGAACGGACAAAGCCTCCTGCAGCAAAGGTCATCTTCCTGGAAATGGCATCCTGAACAAATGATAGGAACCAATTCAAATTCTTCCATAGAACCAGTGTTACAAGAGGGAATTTTATTCTTCAACAGTGGGCTGGTGTCCATGGTTTTTGATACATATACAAAAGGAATAATTAGATACTTAACTGAGTACAAATGTTGGATGTCTTTTAGCATAAATCGAAAGCCTATGAAAACCAATTAGTTGAATGGTGTAGTATGTAGTAATCAATCACATTAAATTGTAGGTATGAAAGTATAGTATCATAGTGTACCATGTGGAAGTCCCGTGCTGTACTTACTATCTTCATTATTTTAGCTCTCCCAAATGAAAGAAGGGGTACTTCACAGAGTAGAATTCACAGTGATCTTTCGCTGAGCAGAAATTAGATTTTTGATGGCCATCTTTGAAGAGCCTTTTTGAGAAAAGTTAAGGTCATTTGGTCACTTTTAAAAAAATAATCTTCCCCAAAACAAGAAGGAAGTCTTTTTTCAGTCTTTAAGGCTGCTTTCCATTTCCTCAGAATTGTCTGGGCAACACATGTTTATACTCTGCCAGCTAAAGTCCTGTAACACGAGTATAAATGGCAAAGAACTATAAGCATGAATCACCCAAAGTTGAATAGTTGTTAGTTGAGAGCTACCATCCAAACCTGGAAAATATGCTATGATATATAGCCAAATAACCAGTATCTCTAGCACTTCACAAAGTGGCCACAGCAAGTACTGCGTAAATGTTTGTGGGCAAACAAAGAACAAGCTGCTGGGAAATATGCTAATTTCCAATCACCCTTTAGTAGTAACTCTTTTCCAATCACTCTTTTGTGTCTGTGTGTGTGTGCGCACGCACGCACGCAGTATTGGGGTTTGAACTCCGCCTATACCTTAAACCACTCCACCAGCCCTTTTTTGTGAAGGATTTTTTTTTTTTTTTTTGAGCATAGGGTCTTGTGGAGCTATTTTGCCTGGGCTGGCTTTGAACTGCAATCCTACAGATCTCTGCCTCCTGAGTAGCTAGCATAATAGGTGTGAGCTCCTAACTTCTAATCACTTTTTAGAAGTAGCTCTCAAACTTTTTAGTCTCAGGACTCCTTTATACTCTTAAAGTTATTGAGGACCCTCAGAGACCTTTTGTTTCTGTGGGTTATAAATTTTTATCAGATTATAAATAAAGACAGAAAATTTTAAAACATAAGAATTTAAACATACTCTATTAGCCATCAGAATGTTATCATGTGTTAATATTGCCTCTGAGAAAATCTACTGTACACTCATATGGAAATTAGAGTGAAAAGATAAATAGCACTTTAGTATATTATAAAAATAGTCTTAACCTTGGGACACCTTGCTCAGAGAATCTCCCGTGAGTCTCCAGACCATCCTTTGAGAACTGCTATCCTGAGATTACTACTTACTAGTTGGATACCTTTAGGCAGGGAACATCTTCTCAGAGTTGATGTTCCTCAGGTAATGCAGTGAGGCAATGAAATGATGCAGATACTGGTGAAGAACAGTGCTACTCAGGCCACATGGGTTCCAACCCCAAGGAGACCTTGTGCAAGTTGCTTTTCTATTCTATACAATGGGGATAATAGTAATTACGTTATGTAGGCATCATGATGAATTTATGAGTTTATATGCATAAAGTAATTAAAACAGGTAGGAAGCATACTATTGCAATATATGAGAGTCAGTCATTTTGTTCTTCATTATCATCATTATTAAAGTTCTCAGAACTCTCCTTGGTCTATGGTAAGCATTCCATAAAATCACTGCTAGGATGAACTTGAGGAGGAGGAATGTTGAGTTGACTCTTGTTGAGTAAGATGTGTGCTCTTTGCTTGTATATAAGTTCTTTACAAACAGTGTGTGAGATAATTTGCAAACATATGAAAACAAATCTCTTATCTGTCTCTACACAATAGCAGCAAAAGGAACTGGCTTGCTAAAGTACCCTGTTGTAGAGTAAATCCTGACCCCTTACATTGGCCAGGACATTTTTGAAACTGAAAGTGAGTGCTGTTAAGTACTTTGGAGAAAGGTAAAGTGGCAAACCAAGAGATAAAACAACTTGAGAGATTTGCATATGTCTTATATTATTGTTTTCTTTCCCCAATTTTCTTGTAGTTGTGTCAGTTCTGTATTTCCTCCATGATACAGCAAGGCATACAGATTATTCAGATTGAAGACAAGACAACAATAATCAATAACACACCATATCAAATATTTTATAAACCATGGTTATCTGTCTCCAGTACCCATTCTGGAACAGAGGTAAGCAATACATCACCTGATTGTTTTGTCTGTGTTTTTGTAAATTAACAATAAGTATCAACTTTTTTCTAGCCTGGGGCAAACAACAAGCTAACACTGAATATAGGTCAAGAGAAATCCACTTACTTATGCTGTAACAAAAACCATGGATGGTAGAGCCAGTCCTTCTGAGGTAATTAATGAGCAGAAATCCTACAAGGCAGCAGATCCTGGCACACTGCTGAATTAGTTCTACCTGGGCTACACCTGCTCAGAGACTCCAGCAGTTTTTCCTAAACCCCACCAGCAGAGAAGTGAACTGGCTCCAGAGTTGCATGAAGAACATCTCCCTTGCAAGCCAAAGTGCCTGAGGGACTATGTGGGCAGAAGGCAAGGGTCTAAACTGAGCCACAGGTCTGGGAGCTGGGAGCTGTGTATCCATGAAATGTAATGTGAAAATGTAATCTTAACATCTCAGTGGCAGAAAATAAGTCCAAGAATGTTCAGAGGGATTCTTGATTTGGCTCATTATACAATTAAACAATTATAATTTAAGAGAATAAGGAGATTTTAAAAAAAAAAAAAAACTTAAAATAGGATGTGCCAGTGGCATACTACTATTTCAGGCTACTGAAACTGTCATATAGGAAAGTGTTATCTTACCTTTGTCTACACATAATTATGCCCCTAACTTTCAGCTCCTAAAAATTACAATAGAATAATCACATAGGATCAAAGTCTTACACTTATTACAATATGTTGTGGTATTTACAAAAATGTCAGAACAATAGAATTTTATCCTAGGCCACTGAAGTATTGATAAAAATATAAGTACCCCCATTGATAGCCCAGATGGGAAATAGAGGTCATCAGGCTGTGCCTTGTAGGTGAGGACTGGACAGGGAATCAACATGCTTCCTAATAATTCTCCTGCTTCTCCTCACCCCAGGGCTTCCTGAGACACTGGCCAGCACTTTTCACGCTAACGTTTGCTCATTTGTAAAATGTACAGAAGCTTGCATTCCCTACAGGTTTGAGAGGATTAAGATCACATAAATAAAAAGGATAGTCACTCACAAATGACAATAGTCAGCACCAACTGCAGCATCAGCATCACTCAGAATTCCTGATTTGCCTCAGCTTCCTAGAGAGAAGGGGAAGCTGGGCTCCTCCCTACAGCCAAGGAATGTCTCCTTTTCAACACTGACCCTGCTTCAAGTGGATGTAGGATTTTCTGAGAAACATGGTAGTCCCTAACCTCTCAGGGACACTGTGGGACAGTGAGGAAACCCCAAACCCAGAAACAGAAAACCTGACATCTGGCTAGGCATTGCCACTTACTGGCTTTGTGGTGTTGGGCACATCACAAAGTGAAGGTTGGTTCACTGGAAAGCAGCTCCCTCAGCTGTGAAAAGAGATTCAAAGAAATTATCCCAAGTCTAAAATTCAGGGACTCTAATACCAGAAACCATGTAGAGTTCCATCTGAGGGTTGAGATTAGTTTGCTTCTCCCTCAGGGTGAGTCTTAAACAAAATTTGTCTTCTGAGCCCCCAGTTCCATATTCTGAATCTCATTCAGATCTCTTTTCCTGTCATCTCCCATGTGCCACACCTTCAATGCATACCTGTGTGAGATGCTTTCTCCTCAGCATAGAGTATTTCTACCCTTGTGGCAACAGGATTTTTGCAAATATCTGGGGGACAATGAGAAATTTGTAATACCTTCCAGTCACCCCAGTTGAACATATTTCATTATGCCCAGAAATGCAGATCCTGACGGTATGGCTCAAGTGGTAAAGTGAAACCTGGGTTCAATCCCCAGTACTAATAAAGAAGGGAGGGAGGGAGGGGGGGGAAAAAAGAAAGAAAAGAGAGAGAGGGAGGGAGGGAGGGAAGAAAGCAAACACTGAGTTCACTGCTTTAATTGTCTCATTAGGGCATTCTCATGGAAACAGAGTTCCTGATATTCCCATTTCCTAGAGTTGTTCATGTTCTGAGAATACATAGTTATGTCTTCTTACAAGGTATGCTCTAAAAACTTAACTTCACCACTTTGCTGTAGTAAATGTGCTCCTCTGCATTGTCTTTTCTTTTTTTCAGTATTTTCACGTCCCAGACAGTGCTACTTTCAGCATTTGCCCAGGTGGAGAACAGTCTGCTATGAAATCCAGCTCCCTTCCCTGCTGGGACTTCATGCCTGACATTGGGCCATCAGTGTTGGATGTATCCCTGCTTCAGAAACAGATATTGCTGGGCTTTTCTCCTGCTGCAGGTGCTGACAGCTCACAGTGCTGGAGTCTGCCAGCTATAGTTAGACAAGAGTTTCCCAGACAGAGTATAGCAGTGCCCTTTGGGAACTTCAGGGAAAATGGATTCTGTACCAGGTATTTTACACAAATGTGCATGCCCTTCTTTGCTTGTCAGTGTTGCAAGATGCCAAGCGAGACAGGAGAATAGTTTCACTGCTCTACATATATAATGCTAGGTTTTACTTTTATCTTTAATAACTTCTAGACATTGTATTCATTTGGTCAAATGTTATGACCACAAATGTATTGTCTCAGCGTACTGCTTATGAGATTTTTCCCTTATGTACCATATGCTAGTGAGAAATGACAGTGTTTGTACTATAGAAGCAGCAATACATCATAATGAAAGTAATCACCTTCTTTTAGGAGTGTTTTTTTTTTTTTCTTGGTGATAATGGGGTTTGAACTCAGGGCTTCATGCTTTCTAGGCAGGTACTTTTATCACTTGAGCCACTCCGCCAGCCCCTCTTTCAAGAGCTTTTACCCTCTATAAAATGATGAGAAATAGTCTAAAACATGAGAAAGTCAAGTTGGAAAACCTTTTTTATTTTCCAGTATTTTACTTTTACTTCAAAATGGAAGCTTTCATAAAGAGTCATTTACAAAGATAATAACTTAGATACACTCAAGCCAAAGAAGATTCTGCTGTCGTTGTTCCTGTATGCAAGTTGCTCCAATTACTGATTACCTATTATGCAAATAACAGCCACAGAATCAAGCCAAAGACATGTAATTGTTTGTTCAGACTGGACTTCTATTTTGAGATTGTTTTGTATGCAATATGTCCTTTCTACAGCTGTCAGGAATAACTTACTTATGGTACATGTAACAACTACAAAAGAAAACATATTGGGACCTTATGAGAGGTGCCTTCTTCTCAGGACCATAAATTTATAGACTCTGATGTTTAAGCCATCCTAAGTTTCTTGATGTATACAGATCTTTAATTGTACTTTTTTAAAAAGATGACACCTTAACATAAGATAACCTTAAATGAGAAGACCCTATTTCCTACACACATCCTTTCTTCTTTCACAAACACTCTGATTTTGTGAGCATTTTTCATTCCTAACCCTATAGAGGATTAATTGCCCTTATATTCTGCTGTTAGATAATGTTATCAGTGTTTTGAGTTTAAGGAAGCAGTCTTCAAAGGTATGTGAACTTAGGTCTATAAAACAAAGCATTTTTAAATGGAGAGTCAAAATTTGAAAAAAACTTCATTGGGAATTGGGTTTAAAATTCTAAGAATCATAATGTAATTTAATATTATTTATAAACATAAAACTAAATAGACTAAAAGTACCATATTCTAGTCCTAGTGCCCAACTTTTGTGGCCATCAAAAAAAATTGTCTGAGGTTGGCTTGCCCAGCTCTTTCAAAATTGACCTGAGAGGGCTAGGATGTAGCTCATTGGTAGAGCACTTGCCTAGTATGTGTGAGGCCCTGGGTTCGATCCCAGCACAAAAAAAGAAAAAAAAAATTAACTGAGAAAACTTTCCTATTCATCCAAGGACTTCACTCTGAGAACCTAGTGTCCCATTTTCTCATCTCTTTCCTCTCCTCAATCCCAAGTACACATGTGATATGCACTTATTAATGTGTTTTCACCAAAGGCTGATGGATACTTCACTTTGGCAGTTCAAAAAAATGCAATCTCTGGGAAAGACTCAGATTACAAATAGGATAGATGACAAATAGGAAATTCCTTACTGCATCATTGACCCCTTTTAGCCAGCATAAAACGAAGAGCCACATTTAGCAGATTACCTAATTTCTTTTGTTAACTTTGACAATCACTACATGTAATTTAGACTTCATAAAGAATTTTTCTTCCTATGCCTATGCAACTGTATAACTCCAAGTAATATAATACAGCTTTGCCAAAATGTAGATCCTGTAAAGTGTTTTGTGAAAATTGACAATAAGCATCATGAGTCTACCTACATTTAGAATGACAAAAAGAGCAAGTAGTCAAATTCTCTAGTAGTCCTTCTAAAGGCAGGTCAACTACTCCTTTTCCAAAACTTACTGGGCACTTTTGGGAATGAAGAAGGTGCCCTTTCTGAAGAGTTTAGGGCAATATGCATAAAGGAAAAAAACAGCAGGCAAAGTTAGTATGAGGTTAGCTATTGTTCTCTCTGGGTGGTACAGTTATGGTTTTTATCTTTAAAATAATTTTCAAAATTTTTAATGGTTTATGATAAATACATGTTACTATTATTGCATTAAAAATCAGTAAACCTATAGTTCATGTATGACAGCCAACAAATGAGGGAATTGACTCCTTTTTCTAAAACTTTTCCTTGAGTTCGTTTGATTTGATTCTGTTCTAGGGCTATAGCACTGACATATCAAGAACACTGTGGAGTGACTTATTTAACTCTCTCAGAAGACCCTAGTCCTCGAGTAATTTTCCACAACAGATGTCCAGTAACACTGCTTATAAAGGAAAATATCAAAGGTATAGTTGATAGCACTAACTATAATGTAAATAATGTAAAATTTACATTTTTGATTTAGTAAATACCTGTGATCCTATAGACAATATTTAAGCAAAAGTATTATTCATTCCTTCTTGAGAAGCTTATTTTGCATATGCCTCTTTGAAATTTCAGATATTCCAAAGTTTGAGGTTTACTGCAGAAAAGTTCCTTCTGAGAGTTCAGTTCATCACGAGCTATATCATCAGATTTCTAGTTATCCAGACTGTAAGACCAAAGACTTACTTCCTAGCCTCCTTTTAAAAGTAGAATTGCTGGAAGAAATCACAACTGAGTGGAGTGATGCCATCGACATCAATAATCAGGGAACACAGGTCAGTGAGCCACATGTGTTCCTGCCAAGGCCCAAAGGCAAATTCCCTTTTCTAAGGTCTTGTTGATTGTTTATTTTAAATACAGTTTTCTAAATGCTGAACTTGTCTCTGTGTGAAGGCACCTGTTTATCCATTTTTGCATCCTCATCGAGCTATAAATTCTTAAACGTAAGTGTATATCTCTAAAGTATGCTATGCAACTACTCACCAGCAGGCAGAACTTGGTAAAAAATCAGGCCATCTCAGACCTAATACAAGTCAAGAATGAAATAAAATTTTTATACTTCTTTAAATAGAAAGTAGTCCAGTTGTATAGGTTTTAGGATGGTTATAATATCAACCTTAGATTAATCCCTTTTTCTAAGTTTGCCTAGTAATTCATAGAACTGTGCAAGTATAGTTTTAAAATCCTAAACAGATAAAAACATCCTGATTTGTTTGTTTTACTCTGAATGTTACTAGTATTACTTTTGATGAAAATGCCCCAAGAACCTACCATTTCTTTGCTGCTGCACTTAAAATTTACTGTTTGTAAGTAAAAAAGATTTATTTTGGCTCATAGTCTCAGAGATTTCAGTCCATGGTCAGCTGTCTCCATTGCCATAGGCAAGGCAGAAACAGCATAAGAAAGAGTATAGCTGAGGAAAGCTGCTCACCTCATGGCAGCCAAGAAGCAGAGAGAAAGGGGCTAGAGACTAACCAAGCACATCCCACTGACCTGCTTCCTGGTAGTAGGCCCTGCCTTCTGATAGCCCTTTCAGCTATGAAGTCAGCAGTGGATTACCCATTGATGAAGTTAGTGCCCTCCTGATCCAATCACCTCTCAATAGCACCTCCAGCTGGAAGCCAAACCTTCAAAGCATGAGCCTTTGGAGCCATTTTATATCTAAACTATAACAAATACTATCTGTTTCTAAAACTTTTTCAGTATTCCAAACAGAAACTCTGTACCCATTCTCCCCTTACCCAATTCCTGCTAACCTCTATTCTGCCTTCTGTGTCTATAATTTGTTTACTCTGAGCATAAGGGAACTCAAAAGCTGTTTGTCCTTTTGTATCTTGTTTATTTCACTTCACATATTGTCTTAAAGGCTCACTCATGTTATAGCATTATCAGAACACCATTCCTTTTATGGCTGAAGAATATTGTGCTATATATTTTAAAAGTTATTTCACTTTTATGAGTTCATATAGTATTCATAATAAGCATATGGAAATGGTTCTATTGTAATGGTTATAAAACGCATATCAAGGTTGTAAAGTATATTTACAGTAATAATAATGGTTATCATTTAAGAATCACTCTGTGCCAGGCATTGTGTTGAGCACTCTCAACTCTTCTCTAAGCTTTACAACAGCCATGCAAGTTAGGGCTTGTTACAGAAGTGGGAAATGAGACCTCCAACTCTAATTCCCATGCATTGTAAGAGAAGGGCCTAGGATTTTATCCAGATCGGTCTGGCTCCAACACCCATGCACAGAGGCCCTGTGCCACACATGCTACTCCTTTTCTTGGAATCTCTTGACTCTTCTCTTCCTCCATCACACTGTTTCTCAAGATGTAGCCTCATCCCCCATCCAGTGTCCTCCCTTCTGCTCTGGGCCCTCTGTTTGCTCATATCATATTTGTACCTTTAATTGCACTTTCTTTTCTTTCTGGGATTGAGCCCAGGACCTCATGATAGACAAGCACTGTACCACTTGAGCCGTGCTCCCACCCTTTTGTTTGTATTTTGTTTGTTGTTTTTATTTTTTGTATTTTATTTTTGAAATAGGGTCTTGCAAACTTTCCTTGGGCTAACATCAAACTCGCAATTCACCTGCCTCTGCCTCCAGACATGTGACACCACACCCAGCTTAATTCACTTATTTCTTTAAATTATGTCCTAATCACATCAAAATCCCCAATGGTTAGATACATACCTTACTTATCCTCAACCTGTAGCAGAGTACTTGTCAACACCAGAGGATTTTAATCAATATCAACTGAATCAATGCATGACTTAGTGAACAATTAAATACGAAGAGGTTACCAAAAATCATATGAAGGAGGCCAACAGGGTCCCAGGTATAACCTGGAGAAACGCTAACCTGCACATGTATAGCAACAAAAGTGATGAGGGGAAAGGAGCTGAGTAGGGGGAGAAGAGACTGGGTAGGAGAAGGAGAGTGGTTATGGGGTAGAACAAGAAAATGATGAGAAAGTGCAAGTTCAGAGGGAATGGAGGAGAAAGTTTGAGTTGTTCTCTCAAGAAAATGAGATCAGTATGGAAGAAGTTCTTTACCTGCTATAGGGGAGGAACCAGGCAAAGAGAGCAGGAAATATGAGTGAGAAGATGCTCAGAGAGACAGATCCAAGACACAGACAGAATAATTTGACTTAACCAGAAGAGCCACTCTGCATCTCTGACAGACTAAAGAGATAAGGATGACTACAGGTATAGATAGAGCCATGTGAAGAGATGGGGCTGGGAAATTAAGTGAATTGGTTCTCAGTGGCCTGGAGCTTATTTGTGAAGTGTGGAATGAATGATCTGCTAAGAGAAAAGAAAAGATGGAGGGGTCTGGGGAGAGCAGTAGCAGTGGAAACAATTAAAGGATTTGGCCAGGGACAGACAAAGAATGGCTGAGCAGCCCAGAGGCTGCTTACCCTGGACACCTGCATTTGTAGTGGCCCCAATCTACCCAGGGCCGTGCTTTCCATCAGCACTGCTCATTTGATGAATATTGAAAACCTGCTAGGTCTGTACAGCTTCAGGAGATATTCCTGGTCTTGTTAATTTACGAAATAAATGTTGTAAGTTTCTCAAGCATTCCTAATCTCCCCTGCATTGGTTTGAAGATTTTTGACATTTTGCTTATGTATGACTAGAGAATTCTTTATTATAGGCATCTTGCCTGCCAAACTGTATTTTGGGAGTCCTCATTCACTCTAAATTTCCTCAAACCTTTGGAGTCAGAGATACTTCAAAGCCCAGGAGAGGTGCCCTTTCCAACGCTCTTATCATCCAGGGTCCTTGGACCCTGTAGAGGCTCATATTCCTGTTAATCTTTGAGGAGCCATATGTCCTGCAGACTGTGTTGTACTTCCGCCTCTGGAGGAAGATGTGTTTCAGACCCTCACCAACATGCCCTCACCAGTCATTTAAACCACTAGGGAGATAAGGAGCTACATCCCCTATAGGAGAGCAGCCCACATGGCAGGAGTGGGTTAGTCTTCCAGGAGTTTCCCCTTAGCCCTTGGTTTAAGAGACAGGGCATGAGTTTCAACACTGACCCAAACAAGCAAACCTAAAACACCATAAAATTTCCAGTATATCACAAGGAAGAAAACTTCTTTAGCTTTTCTCAGTCCTAGATATATTTGCATGCTGTTTTATAAGTTGAACAGTCTCATGTTGTACAATTTTGAAATGGAGTATGCAAGATAATATACTGAAATACTTTTATAATCTTACAAGGAAGTATTCTTTGTACCCAGAGAGAAGACTTCATAACTTGTAGGCCACACAATTCTGATTGTGAAGTTGGTGTGGGTGCTCCTGGATTGTGCTCTTGACTAACACCTCATTAGAAAACATTTTATGGTTATTAAGTCAGAGGCCTAGAAGTGGTGACAGAGGGTATGGTAGCCAGAGCTTGGAAGGAAGAATCTTTAAATTTTCATCTCAACAAGTAAGTAAAGGCAGGAAGGAGATGTACCTCAGTGGTAGAGTGCTTCCCTAGCATGTACAGTGCCCTGAGCTCAGTCCCCAGCACCACCAAAAAATTTAAAAATCAAATACTTCAACTAAGGGAGTAATGATTCAGCTAAAATAATAATAATAATCCTGGTAATAATAATAATGACCAGAATTCCCACTGGTTTAGTTACGGGTAGGGCATATGCTGCCCTCATACCCCGTTGTAGAATCACGGGCATCAGAGGTGTGTTGAACCAAAGCAGTCTGTCAAAACTCCCCATCTACTTCCTCACTTTCTGCTATTTGCATTCTTACACACAAACCTCTAATTCATTTCAGAAAGCAAAGGTCACAAAAAAGTAAAGCATAAGGAAAAAGTTTACACTGATAATTTTAAGTCATAATTTTGACCTGATCAGCAAAACTCTGTCATATTATATAGGATTTCAATTTCTGATAGAAATCTTATTTTTGACAGTTAAGCAATATTACTTTGAAAAAATTCATAGAAGTTATCATTTAACTAACAAACCTAGAAGTTACCATTTAACTAACAAACATTGTGAAGCCTTCATTCAATCTACAAATATTTTTCAAGATTCTAACATGTACTAGGTATTAAGCTTGGTACTGGGACTTTGCCCTCTAGGAGTTTACATGGAGAGTTGTATTATTGCCAACTCTAGTAGGAGCTGTGAAAGAAGCAGCAGGTATTCTAGAAGAGATCACATTAGGCCATTTGAAGGCCAATGAGTATGTTTCTGGGTGAGCAACCTGGCATCTATGTCTTCAAGGATGAAGAGGCATGAACTAGATAAGGGGCAAGACAATTTTCTAGGCAGAAAAAGCAACATTTGCTGCTTCAGAGCTCAGTGCAGGAACATGGTCATTTCTGGGTATTAAATACCAGTGTGGCTGTCATACCAGATGAAAGTAAAAGGGAAGGGATAGGAGGCCTCTGAGGCACAAGAAAACAAACCTCACAAGATCCCATGTGTTCTTTCAAGGTTGATTTTTATCTTAAGAGCCATGGGAAATCATTGAATTATTTATGAAAAGTAATTTCTGAGCCATTAAAATGGCAAAGGAAAATGCTCAGTTTGAACCCCCCAAAATGAATTAAAGTTATCCTTTTGCAGGTGAATTTTGTTCTTTAAAAGACCCAGGAAATTCCCATGATCTTTGACTGTTAACATAAGTGTTGAGTGGGGTCAGTATCATTGCTATTCTCAAATTGTATTTAGGAGGGAAGGTCAAGGAGTGATAGTTTGTATTTACATACCTCTGTACCATTTGCAAAATGCTTTCCCACGTAGTCTCCAATCTTTCATTCATTTGTTCAAAAAATTTTTTGAGGATCTATCAAGTGCCAAGCCCTTTATCCTAAATAAGGCATAATCCCCAACTTCAAGGACTTGAATAATAAATAAATGGGGAAAAGTCTAATAAGTCCTAAAATAGAGCCCTTGGTCACCTCAAAGATTGTAAGAGCAGTAATTTTTGTGTTCATTTATTATGAGACATTTCAGGCTTAAAGAGTAATCAGCTAGGTGGCTTACAGCTAAGCAGATCAGGCTGGCACCCAGATCTGCTCACATGTCATCCAGTCCTGTTCTTACTACACAAAACTGAGGTCACTGGCTGTCTTCTGAAGTCCTGCCTTGGCTATAGGTATTGCTGCCCTACAGTTCGTCAAACACGGATTGGAAGTTTTCTTATTCCCCCTTTTATCTAGTGTGAGTCTCTTCTATGACATCTTGTCTCAGAAGGTCCCAGTATCTAGTTGTGACCATAAGAAACTTTCTTCTTCCTCTTCCTCTTCTTTTCCTTCCCCTTCACCTTTTCCCTCCCCCTCCCGTTCTTCCTCCTCTTCTTTTCTCTTGCGAAACAAGAGCTCCTACCTCTTGAGCTTTTTTCTTTAGTTATTTCTCTGTAGGGTTTCACACTTTTTGCCCAGGCCAGCCTCAAACCACAATCCTCCTACCTATACATCCCATGTAGGTGGGATTAACAGACATACACCAATCATACTCATCCCAGAAACTTTCTTCTTCTTCTTTTTTCTGGTGGGTTGCAACTCAAGGCTTCACACTTACAAACCAAGTACTCTACTACTTGAGCCACATTCTAGTCCATTTTGTTCCAGATATTTTGGAAACGGCTCTCAGGAACTATTTGCCAGGCTGACTTGAACCACAATCCTTCCAATCTCAAACTCCCAAGTAGCTAGGATTATAGGCGTGAGCCACTGGCGTCTGACCAGAAACTTTCTTTTTAATCTAAGTAAAAAACTATCTTTCAGCAACATCCACTTGTTTATTATCCTGGCTTTTCCTCATAGAACATCACAGATTATTTACCTCCCCTTCAATACAGCCACACTACAGCTTCAGCATCTTCTGTAAGTGTTCCCTTATCCAGGCCAAACATTTCTGATTCCTTGAATCACTCTTTTTGTAAACTGATTTCCAGACACATCTCCACAGTTACCCTTGTATGAACACACCACTGTGTTATGTTCCTTTTTTTTAAATCTGACAGCCGGAATTACACACAGTATTCCAAATGTGGTCTAACCAGCCATTACCTCCCTATGCTTCCATTAATAAAGTGAAAGGTTCAGTTAGCTTCTTATTAACAAGTTCAGACTGTTTGTTATTACTGAACCTCTGACAAACCACATCCCCCAGGTCTTTATCATAGGATTTGCTGTTGTACAGTTGACTGTTTGAACTCAATGACAGGACTTTGTATTTATCTCCAATAAATTAAATTTTGTTGCTATTGGCCTAGTTTACCTTATTGAAATTACTTTTTAAAAATTGTGATGCTGTCATGTAACATATTAAGTATCCACGAGAGCCTTATGTGATTGTAGACGTGGTAAGCATACATTTTGCATGTTCATCTAAGTCATTAATAATATATAGAACCATGTAAGTCCAAAGACTTCATATCATGGACAATTACTGGACACTGCTCTCATGACTGGGTTCAGCCACCCAGTAACATACACTGAACTGTCATCTACCCACAGTTCTAAACTGTTTCTAAAAGTACTTTAAAACTGTACTGTATTAAACATGGTATCTTAATAACCTCAGGAATATCATGAGGCACTCTTATGGCCTTGATGAACCGGGACTCAGTGTGACTAGTCCATTTGGTGTACAAAACACAGAGGTAACCCTGAGCATTAATGTTTGAAGCAGCAGGTAATAATTTTCAGAGGTACTTCCAGCCTCCATTCAGGAATTTTTACATAAGAAAAAAGTTGTCAATCAAATTGAGTATCTGATTTAGAAAATATGTAGTGCAAGTATTTTGGCTTCTTGTTTATTTCTTTCACCTTCCCCACCCCATGTCAGGGCCAGAACAGATATCAGAGGTTGGCACCCACTTCTGAATGTCTGCCAAGTACTCTGCTTTAGGGGCTTCTATATGTTTTCAGTTTGTTCTGGCTGCATTACAATTGTTTCCAAAGACACTGAGGAGTAGAGATTTCTCTTAAAATGTTTTTCAAAAGGCATACAGAAGGAAACATTGCATGTAGAATATCTATTGTTTTTTCATCTCTATCCAACCTTTTCTACTTTAATCATCTTAGAAATTCATCTCCCTTCTTTTCCTTTTTGAGAGATCTAATTTATCTGATAGCTTTAGCTACTATTACCCAGTTACTCCCAGATATCTCTGACCCTTATATCCCTCCTAAGCACCAAATCTGTTTCCAGCTACCCACCTAACATCTTGGCCTAAAGGTCATACAAGCACCTTACATTCAATGTGTCTGAAACCAAGATGGTCATTTTCTGGACCCCAAGCCAGCTTGTCCTAGAATCTCTGCTTCAGTTAATGTCATCACTATTTCCTCAGAATGAAAGCCTTAAATAATATTGTTATGAATTTGTATCAATGTCTGTTTTAATGCAAGTACTCTAAATGTATTGTCACTAGTCTGTCACATATCTTAAAGGTAGATGCTACCTGGAGCTCAGAGAGGTAATCTTGCACCGGGTAAGTGGACTTCAGACTCACACCCACAACTCTCTGTCTTCCAAGTTAACTTCTTCCTGTTGCATCCCAGTGCCTTCCTTTTTCTCTCTTCCCACATCCATAAAGTCACTGTGCTCTATCAGAAATACCTCACAAATGTCCCTTTTCTCTGTGACCAGGATCAGGCCTTTGGTTCATCATTTCATTCCTAGATTTTATCAGTTCCTCTTAAAAGGTCTCTTCGTGGTCAGTCTCTCACCCACAAGTCTGTGTCCATAACTACCAAAGTAACTACTAAAACACAAAGTTCAGCCCAGAGAAGGCTCTCCATTCCACCAGCTTACTTAAAACAGACCACTATAAAGACCAGGCTACATCTTACCTCTGTCCTCCCTCTACAAGTGAGAGGTCAGCCCCTCAGTACATTTGTAAAACTTTCCTGCCCTCCTTTCAAAGATGAAACATAGAGTTCTTGCATATCATAGTTTTTGTACTTGTGATACTCTTTCACAGAGTATTTACTTGGATATCTAAGTAGTAAAGTATAAACTTATTCCTTCCCAAAGTATCAGGTGAAATTTTTTATTTAAAAAATAAGTTTTAGTCAAGTCAGCTGAACAAGAAAATGCCTACCTAGCATATCTTCAGATCATTTGGATGTATCAGTTCCTATACAAGGTAAGTATTTTACTTATAGATTCAAAAGTAGGAGAGGAAACTATTCCATACTGTGGTTTGAACTCAGGGCCTACACCTTGAGCCACTCTACTAGCCTTTTTTTGTGGAGGTTTTTTTTTAAAGGGTCTGTTGAACTATTTGCTTGGGCTGGCTTTGAACCGCGATCCTGCTGATTCCTGTCTCCTGAGTAGCTAGGATTACAGGCATGAGTCACTAGTGCCCAGCTAATCTTATATCATTTTTAAGAATAGATAGAATTCCTTCATGAGAAGAAAATTACCTTTAGGAAAACTGTTGGATGAACAATTTTGGTTGTGAAAAGGTAGCCAGGTTAGGCTGGGAGTAAGAGAAAGACATAGCAAAAGTCCTCCACCTAACACAGAAGTGAAAACTTGAGGTGGGAGAAGATGACTCATGTAGAAGAGAGTTGAAACAGGGGGCAATCATAATAGGAATTGAAGCCTGGTTGAAGAAGGGATCTGTGAAAACTGGAGGAGGCAACTGCTTACGCATTTTAGTAACAGGGGTAACTTTATGTTTACTATGCCTACAATGCTGTGATGCCTTATAACCCCTCTTGATTGTCCCCAGATCTTGATTTATGAACTATTGAGGGGAAAAAGCCAGGGAGGGGAGTGAAAGAGAAACTTCCAAGTATACTTTCCATTACTTCCTATATGTCACCATATAGCTAATTTAGTAAAATTAAATTGGTATAGCGATTAATATTGCTTGCTAGATAAAAATATAGTAATCATTTTAGTAAAGATAACTGTGTACATAGAAAAACACAAATTACATTTACATGTTTGTTATTTGTAATTATAGTAAAACATGATGTACTAAAAGGAAGGCATGACAGAGACCTCAAATGATATACCCACAATAGATAAGGCATCTTATTTAATGTAGTGTTCTAACACAGATTCAAATGGCAAAACAGAGGATCTCACAGATATATTTTGTAGTTAAAGCAGCAACTATCTTACTATATGTTGCCTAGAACTACACACACACACACACAGATGCTACTAGAGTGAAGTGAAGAACAAACAACCCTCCAAAAATTCCCCTTGGCCATCAATCATTTAATCCATTCTTTTTCTCACACATGGAACAAGCAAGTGTCACCTCCAAGGTTCTAACCAGTCACCAAATCACCGTTGATGGCCCAGTACTTGTGAGTAATCAGTCTCCCTCTCCCTTATGTTTTACAGGAGAATAACAGTGATAGCCTCTCTAGTCTGGAAAGGGAAAGAGTGAGAGATAGATACAGCCAACAGCAACCGACACGCACTACTGATGTTTTGTTTTCAGACCTTATCTTCTTCTTTTTTTTTTTTTTTTTTAGGTTTTTTTTTTTATTGTTTTATTATTCATATGTGCATACAAGGCTTGGGTCATTTCTCCCCCTGCCCCCACCCCCTCCCTTACCACCCACTCCGCCCCCTCCTCCTCTCCCCCACCCCCTCAATACCCAGCATAAACTATTTTGCCCTTATCTCAAAAATATGGAACGCTTCACGAATTTGCCTATCATCCTTGTGCAGGGGCCATGCTAATCTTCTCTATATCGTTCCAATTTTAGTATATGTGCTGCCGAAGCGAGCACCAGACCTTATCTTCTAAAGCTGCAGATTTACTGAGTTTATGATCTTCCCCCCAAGTAGTCAGGCAACAGTTTACTAGATGCTTTGACACTTCAAAATGACCATTTCCACTTTTGTAGCTTTTAGTGTCCATTTTTACTGCCCAACCACCATACAAGGGCCTCATGCTTTTACAAATATCTATTTAGTAATATAAACTATATTATATTGCCTATCATACTGCTAGCTTTATTTCACGTTCATGCTGCATGCCCAATGCTTGTCATTAGGGGCTCTATTCAGTCTAGTTACTCAGGAACCCAGATTGATAGAGGCTCCATCATCTTACAGAAGATGGAAAGATCTCCCATGCTCATAGATTGTCTGAATAAATAGTGTGAAAATGGCTTTATTATCCAAAGCAATCTACATGTTCAATGCAATTCCCATCAAAATTCCAATGACATTCATCACGGAGATTGAAAAATCTACCCTAAAGTTCATTTGGAAGCACAAAAGACCACAAATATCCAAGCAATACTGAGCAGAAAGAGCAACACTGGAGGTATCATAATACCCAACTTCAAACTATATTACAGAGCCATAACAGTAAAAAACAGCATGGTACTGGCACAAAAACAGACATGAAGATCAATGGAACAGAATAGAAGATCCAGATATGAGTCCATGCAGCTATGCCCATCTGATTTTTGACAAAGGTTCCCAAAACATATGATGGAGAAAGACAGCTTCTTCAACAAATGTTGCTGAGGAAAGTGGATATCTGCAGAAAACTAAAACTAGATCCATGTCTTTCACCTTGTACAAGTACCAACTAAAGTAGATTAAGGACCTGAAACATTGAAGCTAGTGTAGGAAAAAGCAAGAAATACACTGGAACTAATGTGCATAGGTAATGACTTCCTCAGTAGAACTCAAATTACTCAGCAACTAAGAGAAAGGATTAACAAATAGGACTACATGAAACTAAAAAGCTTCTGCACAACAAAAGAAACAGTCATCAGATTGAAGAGGCAGCCCACAGAATGGGAAAAAAACCTTTACCAGCCTATACATCTGACAAAGGATTAATAACCAGAATGTATAGGGAACTCAATAAACCAAACTCCCAAAAAAAATCAATGACCCAATGAAGAAATGGGAAAATGAACTGAACAGAGCTTTTTCAAAGTCCAAATGGCCAAAAGACTCATGAAGAAATGTTCAACATCCCTGACAAAGAAAATGCAAATCAAAACCATGTTAAGATACCACCTCACTCCTGTTAGAATTGTTAGAATAACTGTCATCAAGAACACAAGTGACAACAAATGTTGGGAAGGATTTGGGGAAAAGGGAACCTTCATCATCTTGTGGTGCTCCATTGTAACTACCCCCAAACTTAATGGCTTAAAATAATAATGATTAACATCTTCTTATGATTCTAAGAGTTCACTGAGTGAGTTTTCTACGAGGTGAGCCTAGGACCACACATACAGCTGCGTTCAGCAAGAGTTGGCCCAGGGATGAATTCAGCTGGGAAATCTGGACAGCTCTTTCACCATATGGTCTTTCCTGCTTAAGGAGGCCAGACCAAGCTTCAGACATGATGGCAAGATGGCAGACTCCAACGAGGAAGCTTTTTTAAGCTTTTTGTTTGCTGATGCCATGTTAGCTGAAGAAAATCACATAGCCAAGCTCAGTGTCAATTTAGGAAGAGACTATACAAGGAAATGGATATTTGGGTATACAACTCATTGATTGTGTAACAATCAGTCTACCACAACTATCAGAGCAGGAGGCAGTAGACTTTTTCGTTACAGTCCAGATAGTAAGGAGTTTAGGCTTTGCAGGCCGATTAGTTCTGTCACAACTTCTCAGTTCTTTTATTCAACAGTGGCAAGGTGTAAATAAGTGAGCATAGCTTTGTTTCAGTAAAACTTTATTTCCACTAATAGGCAGTGGTCTGGTTTGATCCACCACTAATCTGTTACGAAAGCCCTTATCCAGTACTTGCAGAAAGGGAAGAATTTTGGCCCTTTTATGCTTTGACTCAAAAGTATCACATGTGAATTCTGCCTTTACCCATTGGCCAAAAGTAGTCACATGACTGCAGTATAATCTTGCTGTGTTTTAGAAGAAGAGAAAACCTAGGCACTGGCAGAGGCTAGAAGTCTTTGTCATGGGACCCTCTTTTCAAAAGTGGCCACTTCAGTCACCTGCCTGTTTTTCTTGAGGACCAGGCACTGAGTTTAAGTATGAAAAAACTGGACAGAAAGCTTTTGTTTTGATGGAGTTCACACAGAGACCAGGAAGGTTACTACATAAGAGAAGCACTATATGTACCTTCACTCCAGAACTGTTAGTCATCGTCTATTTGTGCACTTAGCAACTCAAGGGTATGATTTTCTCTTCTCTGATGATGGTTTCTTTGCAGGTACTCTAGGAATTTGTCAAAGAATGGGTGGAATGATTGAGTGATCAAACCATCAGACCAAAACAAGGATTTCCTTTAAATTTCTAGGGTTCTAGGAATAGGTGCTCAATCTCTCTCTTTCTCTCTCTCTCTCTCATCTCATTTCATCTCATCTCATCTCATCCCCTAATTTCTACAGCTACAGTACATTAAAAGTTTAGGTTAGTTTGCTTTCTTTCAAAACTCCCTGGGCAGTTAACAGAAACTGTCACCTTGTCTTATTATCTTACAACACCGAAGAGCCTTCATTTCATAATGCCTGAAAATTACTCTAAGAATGAGCTGAATACTATTTTCCTATTCCAATCCTCTCCTTTCCTCCTTTGAGAGATGGAGGATCTGGTTTTTAGCACTCTCACTAAAAGCCTGGGTTATGCACTGAAGTTATGGCCAGTCATTGAGAAAATGGATATAAATGGGAACATAGAGCCTAAAAAAGGTTTGTGCCAAGTGAATAATTGTCTTTTAGCCTCGGAAAAAGCTACTTGCTTATATCATACATGGGTGGATTTCATCATTGGAAATATTTTTTAGAAAATACTCATTTTATTTTAGGTTCATGAGCTGAGCCATTTTAATTCCAGATTTTATCATAATCAAGTTAAAATACTTTTTTTTTAGTACTGGCACTTAAGCTCCAAGTTAAATTTTTATGTTGGAACAAATAGAGCAAATTCAGGATACAGAGTTCTTTGAAATAGATATTTTTGCAAAACAATCCACTTGGGAGACAGGAACATAAAAATACAGATACAGCAAATTGACTCATTGTTCTCAAGAAGTTGACAATCTGGTGATTGAGTCAGATCTATGAACAAGTAACATAATATACAAATAGGGAAATTGGTAACCAAGTAGAAATCTGGTTTAAGTGCTTTTTGAATGTAGGAGTAGGTGTCAAACTGAGGAGGGGGGATAGAAAATTAAAGAATAGCCTCATGGAATAAGGCATTAAAAACTGTATTTAAAAGATGCACAGGATTTTGAAAGGACTTGCATGAGGCAGAGTGTGTTCTGGGCACAGGGAGTGGTGACTAGCATGCAAGGGCCTAGTCTAGGGCACTAGCTAGGCGGAGGTGAGGATCAGAGCACAGCTGGGCTGCAAAGGAGGTAGAAGAGGCAGAGATGACATGATGCTGGATGCTGAAGATGGTCAGGATTTCTAAGGGAGTAGTCATTGCACCAGAAAGAAGCCTAGTACACATGTGAATCTGTGACTTCCTCCTATGTATCGGTGGATGCTCTCTCTTGTACCTCTTTGTGTGGTCAGTTAGAGTACATTTGTTACTTGTCAAGCACCTGCACACCCATGTTTATTGTGGCACTATTCACAATAGCCAAGTTATGGAAACAGCCAAGATGCCCCACCACCGACGAATGTATTAAGAAAATGTGGTATCTATACACAATGGAATTTTATGCAGCCATGAAGAAGAACGAAATGTTATCATTCGCTGGTAAATGGATGGAATTGGAGAACATCATTCTGAGTGAGGTTAGCCTGGCCCAAAAGACCAAAAATCGTATGTTCTCCCTCATATGTGGACATTAGATCAAGGGCAAACACAACAAGGGGATTGGACTATGAGCACATGATAAAAGCGAGAGCACACAAGGGAGGGGTGAGGATAGGTAAGACACCTAAAAACTAGCTAGCATTTGTTGCCCTTAACGCAGAGAAACTAAAGCAGATACCTTAAAGCAACTGAGGCCAATAGGAAAAGGGGACCAGGAACTAGAGAAAAGGTTAGATCAAAAAGAATTAACCTAGAAGGTAACACCCACGCACAGGAAATCAATGTGAGTCAATGCCCTGTATAGCTATCCTTATCTCAACCAGCAAAAACCCTTGTTCCTTCCTATTATTGCTTATACTTTTTCTACAACAAAATTAGAAATAAGGGCAAAATAGTTTCTGCTGGGTATTGGGTGGGGGGGAGAAGGAGGGGGCGGAGTGGGTGGTAAGGGAGGGGGTGGGGGCAGGGGGGAGAAATGAACCAAGCCTTGTATGCACATATGAATAATAAAAGAAAAATGAAAAAATAAAAAATAAAAAAAAGAAGGCACCTTACTTTATTCCTTCATCCAGGAATTTTCAGTCTTTCTTCTTTTATTTGCTGTCCTAACAATAATAAAGGGCCTAGACTTGGACTAAAATGATATTGCAAATCATCAGAATCAACATTCCCAGGCACAAGTTGGTTCTTGCCCTTGCCCTCAGGTAATCCTGGCTGTGAACACAATGTTCTTAGAGTTGTTTTTCACATAGTTCTGTTCTGTTTCCAAGTATTTATCCATTTAAGCAACATTGGTATTTAATGCTGAAAGGACATCTGTTTTCCTGGCCTGGCACCTCGTTTCTGAGATAGAACTGCTTTTTATGTCTCTGTCCACCTTCTCATGGTAAAAAAAAATTAATTTTGACTCTAAGCAAATTAACTTATCTAAAATTCTTACAACTTGTATGAGGGACTTTGGAGGAACTATGATGTGTCTTATTGCTGATTTGGAGTGCTTTCGTGCCTAGCATGTTAAGGTACCCCTGTAGTAGTAAATCCAACTCAAGAGCCTGAAATTCTTCTGCACAGTGCATGTCAAGTCCTCGGTCTTAGGGTTTTTCCATAGAGATCCATATGTACACATAAAGCTGGCCCCATGGCTGGCCTCTATCCCATACAGGGTTATTTGTCAATTGCAGAGAAACAAAGAATGAAGATACTCATGCCCCATCGTTCATCAGTTTTTTCTATGAGCCTTATAGCTGGATATTGAAAAATCTAGATTTGATTTTTTTTTTAATTTCAAGTCAACTGAATAGCCCATACACATGGAAATATAACCAGGAAGTGTTTGTAGTACTGAATCAGAACTTTTATTAGTGTTCTTACTTCTTTTTAATCTGAATATTCTTTTGCAGGTTCTTTTCCTCACTGGCTTTGGCTATGTGTATGTGGACGTTGTTCATCAGTGTGGCACAGTTTTCATCACTGTGGCCCCAGAAGGAAAAGCAGGACTAATTTCAACCAATCCAAACAGGTAGGTGTAATTATTTTCCCAGTGGTAGTATAGTAAGCTTTCCCATTATAAATTTGCAAAACTACTATTTGCCATTCTCTGTCATCCCTACACACTTTCTAAAACTTTTGATTAATTATAGTGTAATCCCTAACTAAAGATTTAGTTATTAGCATGAAGTCATACCTGTAATAGGCAGCAATGCATTATCTTTCTTGAGTCTCCCTTCTAGTTCTTCTGTGATAAATTCAACAAACTGACTTACAAAAATAATACATTCATCTTAGAATTAGCCATTATTGTTAACATGATGTGCAAGTTAACATTTCTATATACACATGACAACTTCACAAGTAATCAGACTAAGCAATTAGGGCTTTATTTCTTACAGCAACATTTTCCCCCTTTTACCTGAGTACTGCTATCAGGTTTAGATAATTCAATAGAAATAATATAAAGACACCCTCTCCTTCCAAAAACAAAAATAAGGGCAAAAGACATGAATAGGAAATTCTAGGTTAGAGGAAATATAAGTAATCAAAAAAATGAAAATGAAAACATAAATAAGATATTATTTATCAAATTAACAAAGATAGTCCACCATATATAGTCCTGAGAGAAGGGTAAATAGGTGCCATTTTCTCGAATGCACTTTAGCAAGGCGCTTTAAAATCCCATTGGCCTAGAAATTCCACTTTTTAAGAGTTTTAAGAGTTAAGAAAATAAAGACATGGGCAAGGATATACACAGAGAGATGTTTATAAGATTGATAATTATAGTGGCAAGGTATTCAAAGTACAAATACCCATCAGTAGGAAAATAGAAGATATATAAATGCTTCACAAATGGTGCATTACATAAAATAGGTGTTGTAGAATTTTAATGGAATAGAAAGATGCATATGATACAATCTAAAGCAAAGCAAGCAGAATATAACATTGACTACATAAATGTCATAGTTATGTGTCATCTGTACATATAGACACAGAAATACATATTTTAAAGGACTGAAAAAAGAATGAAAGAAAGAGCTAGACGCAGTAGTTCACACCTGTAATCCTAGCTACATGGGAGACAGAGGTTAGAGGATTGCAGCCTGAAGCTAGACGGGCAAAAGCATGAGACACTATGCGAAAAATAACTAAAGGAAAAAAGGCTAGGGGCATAGCTCAGGTGTAGAGCACCTGCGTAGCAAGCACAAGGCCCTGAGTTCAAACCCCAGTATTGAAAAAAAAGACTGAAAGAAAAAGAAGCAATCAAAATTGTTAATAGATATGGGGTTGTAAGTTTAATAATTCTTGTATTTTAATTTTTATACTAGCATTTTATAATCAAAGTTTAATTACAGTTTAAATTAACAATGCTAACTTTCTTACATTTGTTTAGGCCTTTTAAAAAAAATTTCCTTACTTCTTATGTATGGCTAGAACTCATGAGTTTTGACCCCACTATTTCAAACAACATTGGATGGAATGTTTTCTTTGCCCCAAAGTGTAAAAAATTAAGAGTATGACAAAATTGGAGAGTAAATTTCAAATTATATAAATTTCAAGCCTACACAACAGTTTCAGAAACCTAGGGCATAAGTGTTAAATGATAATACCCACAAGCATACATGTGGAGGTAGAAATAAGAACAGTACCAATATCTACTGGCACTTCCTTGACTTGCATTTTATTGATCCATTTATGCAACAAATAGTTTTCAAGCACTTCCTGGATGCCATGTGTTGTTCTGGTGGCAGGGATACATCAACAAGTGAAAAGGCTGAAACTCTTACCCGTGAGATTACATTCTCATAGACATGAGATGGGGGAAAATAAACATAATAAAGGGAAATTTATGGTACAATAGGTCAGCATTCTACAGGAATGAAAAGAGCCCAGTATGAGGGGCCAGTAGTGACAGGGTCTAGGGACAGGAGAGTAGACTTTTAAAGAAGTCGGTATAGAGAGCCTTATCAAAGAAGCTGCATTAGAATTCAATTCAAAAGGAGCAAGGTGGTTAGTAGTGTGATCCTCTGAGGGTGGTGCTTTCCAGACCAGGGGCATAGCCATGCCTGTGCCTGTAGCAGTGTGCCTGGCATAGAGGAAGACAGGCCAAAGGCCAGTGTGGAGATGAATGTGAGTAGTGCATGAGACCAGAGAGATCAGGGCTGGAGGAGGGACACACAATTTAGGGCCTCATAGGCCATCATAAAAATTTAGTTTTAATTCTAAGTGAAATGAGGAAGTCATTTTAACATTTTGAACAGAGAAGTTTTGGCTGCTTTGTTGAAGTACGTCTAGAGAAATAGGGTGGTAGCTGGCAGGAAACTCTTATAGTTCAGAGATTATTATAGTTATTCACATTAGAGGCACTGGTGGCTAAGACCACCAGTATCTGTAGAAGTGGGTGGGAAGTTTGGAGTATACTTTTTAAGAAATGCCAGTGGGATTTCCCTGGTACATTGGATAAAGGTTGAAACTAGATGATTCCAAAATTTTGGGTCTAATTAGTTCGTAGGGTATGGTTTCCATTAACTGAAATGGGAAAGGCTGTGTGTAGGTTTAGGGTATAAGAACAAGAGTTAGATTACAGGGCTAGCAGAGTGGCTCAAGTGGCAGAGTTCCTGCCTAGCAGGCATATAGTCCTGAGTTCAATCCCCAGTATCACCAAAAAAAACCCCAAAGATTACAGACATGGTGAGCTGAGATGTCATTTAGATACCTAAAACTATTGGACAGCAGTTAGATACATAAGACTGGACTTAGGGAAGTTCTAAGCATCCACATATAGGTGATGCTTCAAGTCACAAGACACTCCCTGAGGATCGTGGGCTGAGCCATGGTTTTAGCCACAGTTACCAACAATTTAAGAGATCTGGAAGAGAAGGAAGGGTACACATAGATGGCTAAAGTTGTGTGATCAGAGAGGCAAAAGGTCTGAGAGAAGACAAGTAAAAAAAATGTGTCTGGGTGGGTGGAGCTCCCAACACTGTCATATGTCATTAGTAACTTGAGTAAGCACAAAACTGAAAGTCCATCATTTGCTTTAGCCAAATGGAAGTCACTGGCAACCTTGACAATCAGATTATTGGGGGGAGGGGGAAGGTGCACAAGTCTGCTTACAACAAGCTTACAGAAACAGTGCGGGCAACAGATGCTTTGGAGTTTTTATATAAAGGGAATCAGAGAACCGAGTGCTGGCATGAGAAAGAAGGAGAGTTACAAGAGGGGTTTTCTAAGAGAGGAGAAATAATGGCATGTTTATAAGTTGCTGGTAATGAAGAGACCAGTGAAGTGGGACAGGTGCATCACTGCAATGATGGCCTTGAGCAGAGAGTCCTGCAGTTCACTTTGGGTGCTCACTAAGGAGGAGTGTGTTGATGGGGGCTGTGGTTCATGCTGAGCTTTCTTCTACTGGCTTCATTTTTCAACTTAAGGAGTCCTAGTAATTTTATTTATCTTTCTATTTTGTGGTCATCATGACAGAGAATTAGTGCAAAAAAACTGGAATAAAAATCTGGTGTTGATAAGGGAAATACATACAGAAACATAACAAGGATTTGTAATAGTCCCCTTGGGAACATTTCCCAATACTGTTTGCATGTAGCTGGCTTTGTCCAGACACAATGTACTGAAAATTGAGTTCTTATCTATCTCTTATGAGAATGTGATGTCCTATCAGGAGGTGTTTAATAAGGCACTATCATTAAAAAAGAAGAAGAAAGAAAGAAAATGGTGTGGGGGGAGACTAATGTTCTTTTTCCTTTCTCTTCTAGAACTCTGGAGAAGATGATTACTGTTAAAATGTTCATCACACAGTTGAGCCTGACGGTGTCCAATGACCTCACTCACCACAGAGCATCGTCTGAACTTCTGAGGCTCACGCTGGACAATGTGTTTCTCCATGTGGCCCCTGTGGCTGGTGCCCTCCCTGGAGAAGAGCCCACTGCCACTTTCTTCCAGCTTTACTGTGTTGAGGTCTATTGTGGGGACCTGCAGCTGGACAACCAGCTTTATAACAAGTCCAATTTCCACTTTGCTGTCTTGGTCTGCCAGGGAGAGAAAACAGAACCTACTCAGTGTTCTAAAATGCAGAATCTCCTTATATCCAGCAGAGATTTGGAAGAATACAAGGAGAATTGCTTCATCAAGCTTTGTGCCACTGTAACTGAGGGCAAGAGCTTCTTGCTCAATGTCAACGAGTTCAGATTTGAGCTGAAACCTGCCCGGTTATACGTGGAGGACACATTTGTTTACTACATCAAAACTTTATTCAACACTTACCTTCCTTACAGCAGGCTGGCTCGTCCCTCTGCGCAGCTCTTTGGGGATAGACAGGTGCTGCCCATGCAGGTGAGACAGCACGCCAGGGCCTTGGTAAACCCAGTGAAGTTACGAAAGCTGGTCATACAGCCAGTGAGCCTGCTCGTCAGCATCCATGCTTCCCTCAAGCTGTACATAGCTTCTGACCACACTCCTCTCTCCTTCTCCGTGTTCGAAAGAGGACCCATCTTCACCACAGCAAGGCAGCTCGTGCATGCCCTGGCCATGCACTATGCTGCTGGGGCTCTTTTTAGAGCAGGTAAGGATACAAACAGAGCATCTGTGACAAGCTAGAGCCTAGGTAAAAATGACATGCATTGGTGTATGGCCTTACCTATTTCAAAACATAAGGAAGCAGTTAGAGGTAACACATGTAGGCATTGCAATTAAACAAGAATGGATCTAAAACTAGACTCTGGCTGTGTAAGGCTTTGGGCAAGTTATTAAATCTCCCTGAGTTGCCACTTGCTCATCTATACCGTGGGTTTTAAGATGTTTGAAATGGTCAGATGAAAGCATATCAAGTACCCACCTTGGCAATTAATAAATACTCAAGTAACAATAGCTGTAATAGTTAACTTAGAATTTAATTCAATTTAGAAAACAGTTTTTTAGCATCTTGTAGCACAAGACCCTTTCTCAACACACTAGCGTAGCCAGAAAAAGAGCCCAGGGCCTCAGCTCCTGGGCCTAAAGAAAATCCAGTTTTAGGTGGTTAGTGTTCATTGCTGCTGTAAATAGCTGTAGGTGAGAAATTCAGAGGGCTCCTGTGCTCCTGAGGTGCACAAATAGCCTTCTACCTCTCCAGCACAGCACCAGCTGTTCAGACAGAGCACACAGAGAAGGCTGTTAGTGTCTCAGCCTCTTCACAGACCCGAGCCCAGAGAAAAATGGTCCTTGCTCACCCTTACTGCCCTCTGGTGCCAGGCAGATGGCCTCCTGCATGCCAAGGCTCCTGTTTCTCAGGGGCTCATTGGGAGAGGGGAGGCTCTTGTTTTCAGTCTGGCTGGAAAAGTCTGCAAGGAGTGTTTGGTATGTGTAGAAAGTCTTGTATGGGGAGTACTGTGCACTGAACATTGAGTGTTGGACCACATGATCTCAAACTACTTTACCATAATAGAACCAAAGCACATGTTTCTGAGCCAAGTTCATTCTAAAGTAGTTTAAGTTTGATATCAGTCTCCTCAAGGTCCTAAGATTTGAAGCAGAGAGCAGCTTCCAGACTTGACTTTGTCAGCAGCCCACTTAAGTAAAGAACACACAAGTCTGAACTTTCTGAAAGTGGCAAAGGAGGGAACCTCTGTCCTAACCTCGTTAGGTGACCTTGTGCTTGGTGAAGGTATTGCCATAGAAGATATAGATTGTAGCAATAAATGACCCCTGTTATCATTGGTAAGATGCCAGTGACCATGCCATATTGGTAAGATTACATTTTCTCCATAATGAAATTCATAGGCCTAACAGGGCTGTCCAGACACTTTTGTAGAAGAAAATGACAAGATGAGGGAAAGGCCCTACCAGACCTGTTTTGATAGCTCGCACAATGAAGAAAATACTCCCTCTTGCTAAGAATTCATTTAAAATTAAACAGTGTTTCAAATTTAAGAGATGAGTATATTTACAAACCATACTAGAACCTTACTCTCTCAGGCAGTTTTGCTTTTAATATGAAAAGCAGACTGTAGGTTACTGAGCTCTGATCTGAGGCAGGGAAGAAATAAGGCTTCATGTAGTCACTGCATAAGGCCAAGATGCAGGAAGTACCCCTCCCGGAAATGAGCAGAAGGAGCAACTCCACCTGTGGCCCAAGTCCCCATGGTTGCTGCAGCCTGTGTGCTAAAGTGATCTCTCTGTTGTGTTGTATTTTGCTTTGTTTTGTGTTTTTAATGAGATTTCACAAGAACATTCTGTTTGGAATTTTCTGTAATTTACCTAAAAATTTTCTTACTATCCCAATCTCATTCTATACCCAGAGAAGAAATTCTAGTACAAAGGGCAAGTTTTTAGAGCCTGTCACTCCAAGTTTCTGGTCAGTCTGAAGATTAATCTGAAAAAAGCAGTGCTTGAAGAGTGGGAAATGGAAGGATAACTGGAGGCTGCCAAACCCCAGGAAGAGAAGTTTTGTTTTTGTTTTTGTTTTTCTTTTTTTGGTAGCACTAGGGTTTGAATTCAAGGCTTTCTGCTTACAAAGCAGGCGCTCTACCACTTGAGCTGCGCCTCCAGTCTATTTTGCTCTGGTTATTTTGAAGATAGGGTCTTGTGAACTATTTGCCCAGGCTGGCTTCTAACCACAATCCTCCCAATCTCAGCCTTCCAAGTAGCTAGGATTATAGGCATGAGCCACCAGGTAGAGAATTCTTAAAAGGAGTGGACTAGCATTCTTGTAGAAGAAAGAAGAGCACCGGCCTGGAAGTGAGCAAGTTGCTTTCACATCTCATTTGGGTCAACATTCACTCTTTGGACCCGAGAAGTTTCCTGGCTCTGATGGTCAAAAACACCCTGACCTAATTTCTAGGGAAGTTTGTAGAGTCATTTAAAAAGATTTTAAAAATAAATAAAATAGTAACTAGACATGAGTAACCCTATTTGAAGGAAAGAATGTGGGCTTAAGAATATCCTGAAGTCCCTGTCTACCTCCAAGTCTCCATTTGACACAAAGCCAGATAGACTCCCTTTATCAACAAAATTTCCAAATAATTAAGCAAAAGATATGCAGCTGGTCCTCTATGCATGGGTTCTGCATCTGCAGATTCAACCAATTGCACATTGGAAATATTTCAAAAAATAATTGCATTTATTCTGAACATTAGACTTTTCTTCTTATTCCCTGAGAAGTAGAGTATAACAACTTTGACACAGCATTTACATTGTAGTAGGTATTACAGGTAATCTAGATATGACTTAAATGTAAGGAAAGCTGGCCATGGTGGCTCACACCTGAAATCCTAGCTACTCAGGAGGCAGAGACTGGGAGGACTATGGTTTGATATTTCCTGAAGGAAAAATATTTGCTAGATCCTCCCCATCTCAACCAATAAAAAGCTGGGTGTGGTGGTACACACCTATCACCCCAATTATATAGAAAGCATAAATGGGAAGAGAAGATAGTAGTCCAGGCTAGCCCAGACATAAAAATGACATCCTATTTGAAGAAAACTAAAACCAAGAGTCTGGTGTCATGACTCAAGATGTACAGCACCTACCTAGTAAATACAAGGTCCTGAGTTCAAACTCAGGTACCTCAAAAAAAAAAAAAAAGCATAAGGGAGATTATGGATAAGTTACATGCAAATACTGCACCATTTTATAAAAAGTATTACACTACTCATATCAGACACTTGAGCATCATTAGATTTTGGTATCTGTAGGAGTCCTGGAACTAATCCCCATGGATGGTGAGAGTCGACTGTATTTGCTTTTGGAGGGGAAAATCATTTAAAAAGGCGTATCCTTGGATACTTTCTGTCCTTTTCTGGCCAGCTCAGATGCTACTGAGGTGAAGCCCTCCTGTCAAGCAGTGGCTTCAGACTTCTGTGGTTTTAACCAGGAGATCCAGCCCCACCCTTCATGTGGTTGGGAAGAGCAAAAAAGACCCCAGTAGCTGTGTGAGAGCTGAGTGAGGAGACTGGAACCTTCACCTGTGTGCTCTATACTGACTTGAACCGGCCTGTGGCAGGGAGGTCTCTGCTAGACAGGAGGTACTTTTCTTTGGAAGAGTCTTTAGAGAGGAGGGAAATTAGGATGTCTATAGACCATCTGTAGACTCTGCTGTTTCTTTACTTCCAGAGAGGGCCCTTCTACAGCACCCTGCCTACTCCTTGCAGCCTGTGCTTATGGAGGCAGTAAGGCTTTGGAATCAGATTAAGCTGAGTTCAAAACCCAGCCCCTGTGTCTCATCAGTGGAAGATTATGGGTACTTGAAGTGCTCTTTGAGCCTTGATGTCCTCCTTTTTCTACCTGACCATGAGACTGCTAGCACATAAGCAACAGCATGTTGGATTGGCCTGTACCTCCTGTGAAAAGTGCAGCCCTGACCCCAACAGCAGCTGAGTCGTCAGTGAGCTTGGTAGGATTTGCAATGAGATGAGGAGCTTCTCTCACACAAGTGCCGGGAAAACTAAATGAGTAATGTCCCACCCCACACGTTTTCCCATTTGTATTCTTCATCTTCTGGGAATTATTCTGTCCTCTGACCTAAATTCTAATGTTACCATCCTAATGATCCAGGAAAGAGGCAGGGCTCCAAAATTTATGAAAGTCCCTCTCTGCCTGTGCCAGGACTGGGACCCTTCAGGACCCTGGCCTGCCTCTTGCATACTCACCTTCCTATCATACATATATGACTTATCTGAGGCTCTCTGTCACAGGGCTGGCCTCCAAAGGCATGCTGCTGAGGGAGATATGGCTCCCATTCAGGTCTTGTCCCCACAGCCTTCCCACTAAAGGGCCCTTAACACTGGGCTGGGGAGGTCTGTGGATTCCCAGAGAAAGCAGCCTTTTCAGATTCCTCCTCTCCTTGACCTTGACCTTTGCCTGCCCTACAGTCCTCTGAGCCCAGCACCTCCCCTTTTCCTCCTCCCTGGGCAGATGTAGAAGGACAGCCACTGTGGACCACAGCACAGCCTCATTTCTACAAGACAGTAGACAGAGATCAGGCCACTGAGTAAGCTGGCTCCTGGCAAATCCCAGTACAAGTAGGAAACCAGATCCAAAGCTACCCTCCTGGGACATCCTCAGGGAACACTCCCCTCTCACTAACCTAATCAGCATGTCCCTGTCAAGTGATGTTTACACAACCCAACCTAGGGCTGAAGGGGAGACATTTGTCTGGCTCTAACTCTGCTCCAAAGGGAAGCGCTCAACTTGGTAGGATTGGGAGAGATTAAAAACTAACCCCTCCATCCTTGTCAGAAGTTTGCATCCTCTTTGCAACACCCCATTTAGCACTGGGTGTCTCTTTCTCCTGCTGCCTGGCTGCCATGCAGGTTTAGAACGATGCCCCTGCCTGGGAGCACCTGCAGCCCCAAGAGTCCTCCCTGGGCAGGTGGGAGTACATCCCCTACACACAGATCCCTTTGCAGGAGTGCAGGAAGCTCAAGCAAGGAAGTCATATTAAAGCCATTTGTGAAGCTGGCACAGGATCACTATGATTTATAAAGTATGAAAGTTCGCCATTTATGAATTCACAGTGAATGAGTTATTTCCCATATTTTGCTCCAACAAAGCTTATTATATTCTCAATTCTGTGAGAAATGACTTGCAGGGAAAAACGGGCCATTTTTTTACAGATGTTGAAAGTACTGTACTCAAGGTTTCAGTAACCCTTTTCCTTTGGTGCATTGCAGGCTGGGTGGTGGGGTCTCTGGAAATTCTTGGCAGCCCAGCAAGCTTGGTGAGAAGCATAGGAAATGGAATCTCCGACTTCTTCAGGCTTCCATATGAGGGACTGACCCGAGGCCCCGGGGCCTTCGTGAGCGGAGTTTCCAGAGGGACCACATCGTTTGTGAAGCACATTTCCAAAGGTAGTTCCTTGTGGTAATGCCCTAACTTCGCTCCGTCCTCGTCTTACTCCTCATTTCTAAGAAACAGTGTTAAAGTTTTAAATGTGTTCACATTGCCTCCAGCTTTGTTTGCCCTGATAGCTCGCAGTGAAATGTTGAACTTGTAACAAACCTTATATGTAATTCCTTATGTTTTAAACAGATCACTACTTGCCTGTAGTATGTGAAACTATTTCAGAAACTTTAGTATTTTAAACTTCCTATTGGGAAGATAAGGATTGGCCCAACTGTTATTTCATATGATAAACAGAAATATTAAAGGTGTTCAGGATTTCTGCTAAACATCAGAAATCCAACAGTGTTGCCTCATCATATTTTTTTAATGTAGATACAGTTGTAACTTTCTTAACGATGTGGATACATTTTGACATAGAAGCTGATTTGGAGGTGAAACAGCCAACTTTTCTCTAGCATGCTACGTAAACAGTGCCATCTTGTGGTCCAGATAAGTCACCAGGCACAGAGGCCAAACTGCTTCCTACATGAAAGAGAATGTTTTCATATCATCCGAGGGTGTTTGCCTGATATTTTGGTCAGATTGGCAGTGACTGAGGAACTAACAAGGGCCATCTGAGTCCCTTTTTCTTCTCAGTAGGAGGCAGGGAAAACAGGGCAAAGGCCTTCTTCCCCATAAAAGGCATTTTACTGTAGACAGTCCTGAAACTCCATTATGAGTGGGCAGGTTGGGGAAGTCTCTAGAAATCCTCAAAAGAAGACCTGAGCTTGAAATATGAAAATCCATGCTCCATGGCGGGGGGGGGGTATGGGTGGGGCTGGCAAGAGAACAGCAAGAGCAATAAAACATTCCATGGACAATGAAAAGGACTCTCCCCTGGCCCCAGATCCTGAGCAGCTTGTGAGCTCGGCTGCTCTCACATGAATCCCTTGGCAGGTTTCTCATTCCTGACACTAGAGTATCTGTGGTTCTGTTGTTTTTATTTTAAAATACGACAACAAACACGTGCTAAATTGAACTTAAGTGGTAATTTTAGCATCTTAACTCACTGAATATTTTTATACTTATTCTTCCCTCTTAGCAAAATCTGTTTGGTTTGTTAGGGTGTGTGTGTGTGTGTGTGTTTTCAGATGACTGGTAAAGATGCTGCCGCAAAAACATCTGCCACTTCTTCTCCAAACTAAGATGTTCAATAGTAAATGAACTGGCTTGTTGGCTTCAGGACATGCCCATCCATGCCTTCCAGGGTTGCTTGTTGAAATGTGTGCGGACTCCTTTGAACAAGTGACTGAAGTCAGCCTTCTTAGGAAAACCAGGCAGAATCATAGCTTCACTCTCTTTGCTGTCCTCACTTTTTCAGTTAATGGCATGAATACCAAAATTGCATGTGTTCTATCTTGCACAATAATTATTTCTTCAGAGTGCCATATGATAAAACTTAGTGTCTCCTTTTATTAAGACTTAAGTCATATATGGGTGTAGTGGTGCATGCCTGTCACTCAGGACATTGAGGCAGGAGGGTCATGAATTCAGGCTACTCAGCAAGACTCTGTCTCAAAAACTAAAAATAAAAATAATAAAGTCATAAAGGAGGAGATAAATGTTATTCCTAAAGTGGAAACATTTCTTTACAGTCTGTCTAAAATTCAACAACATAACCTTAACCTTTAAAATCAGAGCAGGCAAATTTTAACCTTCAAAACTGGGCCTCATTGAGGACTTCAAAACTATTTAACTAAGTCTTGACAATGAAATGATAGGAAGGATGTGACACTCTAGCCCTCTCTTTGCCACAGAGATTGTTACTTAACAATCTTGAAGCATGTCATCACACTCGTGGAAGTTTTCTTAAAGCTCTTGCTTCAAATTGCCCAGGAGCACTACCCATGGAGCACATCCAGGAGGAACACAAGAGTTGCCACTGCCCTTTCTCCCCACTCTCCCCACCCAGACCTCCAGGACCACTACTCTGGGGCCACCTTGCCTGTGTCACAGAGGCCAACACCATCTCTTGTGCCCTTAGGTACCCTCACATCCATCACCAACTTGGCCACCAGCCTAGCTCGGAACATGGACCGGCTCTCACTGGATGAGGAGCACTACAACCGCCAGGAGGAGTGGCGGCGCCAGCTCCCTGAAAGCCTCGGTGAGGGGCTGCGACAGGGCCTGTCTCGGCTGGGCATCAGCTTGCTTGGTAAGGAGCTGCAGGAATTTCCTTCATCTGTGCTCCAGTCTGCAGGCTGCGGTCAGGCTCTCCCAGGACTGGCAGTTTTGCCTTCTCCCTGGGGAGTGGCTATGACGTTCACCTCCCTTCTGTAGGCAAAGCTGTGGCTCAGAGAGGATATGGCATGTCCCCTGGTGCCTACAGTGCATCTGTAGAACTCTGGGACAAGACCCCATTTCCTAGTTCCATTGTGGGGCCATGACAAGGTCATCCCAGGACCTGCCAGGTAAGAAAGGTGGCCCAAACAACGCCTATGCTTGGCCTTCCTTTGCCCCTAGCAGGAGAGGTAACTTTGTCCTCTGCATAGTTCTCCAAAGCAAAGGATAATTGCATAGGACACCCCCTGAGCAAAGTGGTGTCCACACAAGCATAGCGATATACATGCTGTTTGTTTTTTGAAGTGAATAACAGGCAACCCTCTGAAGCACTTGCTTCCCACTACCACACACACTGCAGATGCTTGCTTTTGTTTGAGCAGCGTGCACATGCCATGTAAACTTTGGTGAAGAGCTGGCTTCTCCTTCTATTTATTTATTTTAAATCAGCCTTACTCAGAGCAATTACTGTTTGTGGAGCAGCCAGATGGTATAGTTAGAGGTGAAGATTGCTATGGTTATTTCAAAGTATTACAAATGTTTGAATATAAGTTTCTTTGGAAAAATCTATAAAAGGGAAGCTTCAGAGCTAAACGTGTGCAGTGCAGGATCTTCAAGGGAATTTTGTTTGTTTGCTTACAAAGGAATTTAAGGTTGTACTGCTTGGCACCCTGCCTTCTGTGCATCTGAGGGAGTGTACGCCTAGCAGAGATCAAAGTGACCAAAACAGTGCAGAGCACAGGGTAGAAAAGCGGAGCCTGAAAGGCTTCATCCTCTTTCCCCTTCAGTTCTCCTCACAGCTCCTCGTTCTCCTTATAACTCCTCGGCCCCAGCCCCGCAGCACAGCCAGCTGAGGCTGTGGGAGGAAGCAGTAAAATGTTACAAGTGCAGGTTAAATTACTAGAAATTATTTAAGCAATAACAGCCAGGGGTGTGGGGCACTGTCACTTGATAATGTGTGGAACACAGGAAGCTAGTGACCTGCAGTGAATGTGCTAGGTAAAGGAGCCATCCCTGCTTGACTGAGCTATCCAGTAGTGATGGGAAAGGTAGTGTGGTACAGCAGGTAGACCACGTTCCTCAGGATTGCAGTCCCGAGGATAGAGTATCAAAGTCCTTTCTTTGTGACCCAAGGCAAGTTCTTAACTTCTCTGGTCATGGGTTTATGTTTTGTAAATTGGAGCTGGTAATACCATTATTAGAAATAGCAATGGGCAGGTGGGGGGCCAGGCATAGAGTCCATACGGGCAGACAGCACATGTCAGTGTTACATTCTGGCAGCACACAACCTGTAAGGATTAACTGGTTTCAAAGTGTGTTCCAGCAAAGAGAGGCATTTGAGCAAGTGTAAGATTATTCTTGTTTTAGTTAAATCCAATAGATTAAGTTGCTATAACCAGAGGAAGTGACAATGAGTTTATCTTGGAGGTATCGGATAACCATTTTAGGACTTCAGGACATTTTTATGGTAAGAATTTGTGCCTTTAACACTGGGTATGAAAGCCCCTTTCCCCCATCCAAGTGCTTCCTGGAACTTCCAGGTAATCAAAGAGGAGATCTGAGCTAGCTGATGCATGGCTGGCTCTACCCTGATCCTGACTTCTTTCAGGTCCTAACAGTCTGCTCTCTTCCCCCCTGGAACTTTTACAGTCTAAAAGTGTACTTGCTGGCAGAGATCAGCCACATGAAGGGCCATGAATCTGTTCTGGGGAAGTCACTCTTTGGGCACAGCTTCCATGTACAGGGTAGGAAGTCATAAAGCCCTGGTCTTTGCTTTGGTCATTGTGTCTTGTATCTTCTCCATGCTGTCTGTGGAAATGGCAGTGGGCTAACATGGTATTCCTGAGTCAGGTAATTTCCAGAAACCTGTGAGTTCTAGGGTAACATAAGTGCTCTCTTGGTGTCTACGGGTATACCTGCTGACACTGACCTACCCAGACCCCCCCAGTCCTAGCCTAGCACACACCCTGAGTAGCACAGGTATTTCTGGACTCCTCAGAGTTCATAGTGGGTGTCTCCAGCTTGGCCAAAGCAGCTTTCTTTCCTCCAGGGTTTTAAGAGCCCATCTGTGTCTCACAGAATCTCTGGATTAACTCACAATGCCTGGCCTCAGAACTGCCAGCTGAATGGCAGGAAGAAAAGAGGAGGAGCAGGAGCAATCAGGTCTCCTTGCTTTAAAAAGTATAGGTTTGTCATCATTTCATTCGTCCTCATAAATTGTGCTTAAAATTGCCACATGCAATTAAGTGCCTAATTGAATTAGAGCTATTATTATATAATAGTTTGAAATCCCTGGTTGGGAAATTGAATTTCTAGTTGTGCAGTTTCTTCCCTTATAAAACAGAAACTTTAATGACCCAATTAGTAAAAATACACTTGAACATTTTAGGGTTGAGAGAGCACTTTCACATGTGTGCTCTTCACAACCCTAGGCATGGATGGAGTTAAGTGACTGCTCAGACCAAACTTCCAGCAGGACAAGAACCTGGGCCTTTCTGGTGCAAAGATCTGCCCCTGGGGTTCCTAGCCTGGAAACAATCAGGGTGTGGGGAGACTTAACAGTTGAAAGTTCCAGGGCAGGAAAAACATATTTCCCCCGAATGTATCTCATTTTCAAGAGCCTTCATGAGTTTTCATGTTTCACCCTCATGGAAACAACTGTGGAGTGCTGTGAGGCACATAAAAATCAAAGGAAGTCTTCAACGGCCCCAGATCAGCAAGGAAGAGTATCTGCCAACAAAGAGAGGCTACCGGGGCTTTTGGATGAACTCCACAACAGTTTTCCAAAGGCAGGGGCTTTTGGGGAAGCTTTGGCCTGCAAAATTGTCATTGGGCCTTGCCTACATGTACCAAATCTGCTTCCCCACATACCCACAACTCACTTCTCTGTCCTGGAGCTTGGGCTAGGAAAGGCTGGGCAGCTAGCTCCATGTCACAATTCTGCTCCAGGTCCCACCCAGACCTGATTCCTCTGCTGAACTGATGCAGTGATGCTGGATCTCGACAGGCCACACTCTTGGGCGCTCTTGGGAGCCTTTCAGAATTCCTGCTTCTAGCAGGTGAATCAGGCCTTTGCCTCAAGTAAGTGAGGGAGGACTCTGACACCACAGGGTACCCTCAGCAATCAGGCTTGTAGTTAAGTATCTGCTTCTCTGTTTGCTCATCTGTTCTGGTCCAAAAAAAAAGGCCCCAAGTTGTAATGTCTGTTGCACTCTAGGTCTCGCTTGTATCTGTAATGGTAAGTTGCAGTGTGGTGTCCCAGCTTAGGCTTGCGCCTCTTCTATTTGTGACAAAAAAGGGCCTGAAACAAAATCATACCATGTGATAAACCAGAACCAAAATAGATCAGTGACCAAGTATCCCTGCGAGATACCAGGAGCAAGTCACAGAAGAGGTGAAAGGATAGCATAGCCCCATGCTTCTCAAAGAAAGGCCTCTCCTCCTAAAGCTGAGGGTGCAGAAACAGCAGCTCCCCATGCCCCGGCCCAGCACCTAGAGTCCTCCAATGCCCCTCCCAGCATTCTCTGCCCTCCACGCCTCACTTCATCACATCACAGTCCTTTCCATGTGGCCGCCCACCCCATGGGCCCGCTGCCCACAGACAACGGTCTTAGGATCAGTTTCACCATTAAAGCCTTTGAGCACAGTCTGAGTATATGGCAGTAAATAATTTACCAGTGTGGACTTAGCTGGATTATCCTTAGGAAGAAGGCCTCCTGAAGGCCTCAAGAGAACTGCCTCCTTCCAGGCAAGCTTGCAGAGACCTGGGAATGGCTGGTAGCTGCTCTCAGCCTCTCTGTTCTCCAGCTGTTAGCACAGAGCAAACCCAGTGGCACCTGGTAACCGGTGAGGTGTCAGGGTATATGTGAGACAGGCAGCTTTCCCTGCTTTTAGGATCCAGGGCTGAGTTGAGAGTATGTGACTTCCTAGCTCCTTCTCCAACTCGTGGAATCTAACACCTTGTCATGGAGCTCAGGCTTTCCACATTTCTGGCCGCCCCAATAGTTTATCTATCAAAGCCACAGTAACCGGAGCCTTTGTGTGGCCAGTGGCTGGAGAAATCAGAAGATCAAAGGGGAGTTTCACTGTGATACCTGTTTGCACTTAGGCACACAGAAGTTAGCACCCTGTGTGGATGTCACAACTGCTCAAGGCTCCATGTTCCTTGCACGGGTCAGGGCTGGCACATGAAAGGAAGTGGGAGAAGGTTCTAAATGAGGTAACCACCTGCTTCCAACTCACTTTTAATAGTTGTAATGAAAGCCACACATGAGAAAGGACATTTCTTCGAGAAACACTGGCAATAATTTGATTGATGTGTTTGTAGTTATTTACCAATTTTTGTACTCTTAAATATGGAGATCATTCAGAGAAATCAGGTAATGAAAGGATAGAGTCTACATTCTTTGAGTTAGTGCTATCTACTTTGAGCTAACTGCTATGAAATGGTTTGAAGACTCAGAGTTCCTGCCTCTCCATTTGCACTTCTGATGTCCCTACTCCCCGACACACAGCTGCTTCGACCTCTGGTATTGTAAGTGGAGAGTAGATCACTGGCCCCTTGACCTCTGACAGAGTGAAGGGATTTCCCTAGCCATGGAAAATGGGGCTGAAAGAATGACCTGCAGCCCGCAAAGAGCCAGGGCAGGCTGGGTCAGCCAGGAACAGCTACCTCCTTTTGCCCCTGTCATTTATTTACAAGGTTTGGGTGGTATTACTCTAGGCTAGGAAACAGATCTGTCACCTTCAGTAATTCTTAAATCTGTTGATTCATAAACTTAAATAGCTGTCAAAACCTAGTTGAGTGAATCCATGAAGAACATTCCCCTTACATTTGACCTGAAGGAATTAGCTTTTTGTTGTACTGGATTTTACTCAATGGAATATTGCTCAAAATTAGCAGGTCACTGACTGAGACCTGGAAATCTGTTTTCACAAGGAGACTTCAAATTAGTGGCATTTTGAATAATGGGCTTTGACATGTACTAAAATTTCTACCAAGAGACTGTGTGTTTTCATTAATCCTATCAAGTTTGAGTTGAAAACAGAATTCTGTCCAGAATTACAAAGAAATTTTTATTCTGGGTTAGGAAACTGTCATTCCATCATGAAAAAAAAAGTCAGGTTGGACAAAGCCTTTCCTAGACCTCATCCTTGACCCTCAAAGTGAGAGGGGCAGGGAGAATGAGTCACAGCAGTGGCTGAGGGATTGCCATTCATTTGTAGCCACTTTGAAGCTCAGTACAGGAAATGCTGGCCCCACGGTAAAGCTGTTGGAGCAAATTAGCGAAACAGGATTTGGTTACTACCTTGCTGAAGTGAAGAGTAACTGGACAAACCTCAGTTGAAGTGAGCGAGAAGAAAGTTTTTCCAAAGTGGCAAAGAGGAGCACCCATTTCATAAACAGGTTCAGAGCCAGGCTGTGACTCGGGCTCCTTAGATTTAAACTGATTCCCAACCACTTACTAGCTGTATAACCTTGGGAAAACCCCTTAACCTCTCTGTACTTCAGTGTACTCTTCAACAGTGCCTAACTCCTAGGATTCTGAGGATTAAGTGATTTCATACAAGTGAAGCTCTTTACCCTAGCACATAGTAAGCACTCAAGATAGATTAGATGAGAAATAATGACCATATCAATGGTTTCTTTTATTAATCATTTTAGTGTATTGATACCAGTGAATTATTATTAAATAATTGTTATTATTGAAAGTGGGGATATCAAAAAGGGCTGGTCCCTTCCACTTTTTCCATACTGGTTGAATAAAAGTTCATTAAACCATGTAAGCTCTTTCTTCCGAGTTGTTAACTCTTTCTTCTCCCTAAGCAAGTATTGCCTTATTTGGGGGGAAAGGCACAGGGGTGACACTTTGGAATAGTCTGATAGGTTTGTTAAATTCTGGACAAAGCTTCACAAAACCTGATTGGCCCAAACCCAGTCTGAACATCATATTTAGATGAAGATAATTTATAATGTAAACAGCCTTTAATGTACTTACATTATTGGTAAACTAATATATAGTAGAGCACTTTATAATGGGGGCATGATTATTTTGTCTTCTCCTTGTGTTTTTTTTTTTTTTTTGAGACAGAGTTTCACTATGTCTTCCAGGCTAGCCTCAAACTCGCAATCCTCCTGCCTCAGCCTCCCAATGCACAGAGTACAGGCATGTGCCACTATACCTGGCCAGGGATTCATTTTCAGTCAAAATAAAACTGCATTCCAGATTGAGGTTTTCATTTTCTGAGTATTGTAAACCTCTGTCCTTACCAAAGACTTTTGTTTTTTCAGGTGCAATTGCTGGTATAGTTGATCAGCCAATGCAGAACTTCCAGAAAATATCCGAGGCCCAGGCATCAGCAGGACACAAAGCCAAGGGAGTTATCTCAGGCGTGGGGAAAGGAATCATGGGAGTGTTCACAAAACCCATCGGGGGAGCTGCTGAGCTTGTGTCACAGACTGGCTATGGTAAGTAGGTGGAAAACCAGTCAGGCCAACTGAGACACTGCTGATACCCAGGGTTCCCTGAGGTAATCTAGACCTTCACTTGGGGAAGGGGCGAAAACAGAATAAATAAAAAGCATCTATCTTTCTTATTTCCCTATGCTTACTTACATAGAGTAGAATTGAACTACTAATAAAAAATAACAAAATTGTAGAACCAAGAAATCAATTACTAATCTTAGTAATTTCATAGTAAATTCTGTATCACAAAATCTTTTACAATACACTTAATAGACATTAGTAAAAAAAAGTAATCAGCGAAACATTGAGAGCAATATATTGTAGTAGAGAAAAGAAAGGATGATTACCTTGAGAAATTTGGAAAGGCAAGAAGAGGTCTGTGACAGCCAGTGTGTATGGAGGAACAGGAGCAAGGCAGGCACACAGCTCTTTGGGAGTGGGGTGGCTTTCTCTCCTACAGACGCTTCCTGCTGCTGGCAGTCAGGCAGTCTCCTGGCCAAAAGAACCAAAGGTACAGTGTCTCCCAGGCAGATGCTGCAGAGACCTGGGGCTTGTGGCACTACTGTGTGATGGGTGGTGTGAACGGAAGCACCCACTCCCACACTTTCTTTCTGCACTCTTGGCAGAGCACATTAGAGCACCTTGCAATGAACATGTGACTGCATAACCAACCAATTACCCTCTCACCTAAAATTGATGCCATCATTTTGGCCATGAAGCAGGCTGTCTAGCTGGTGTCTCAAACCAGAGGAGTGTCACCAAGCACTGCATCTCCGTGGCAGCTTATACTCATTGTAGGCATCTGCTACCTCAGGAGCTCTGACAGGATGCAACCACATCAGGGCATTAAAGACAGTGTCTGAAACAGAGGGAGTGGGAGATGACGCCTACACTCCAGGCAGCCATCCAGAGCATTCTTTGAGAGCCCACACAGGCCTGCTCCCTCTTTACAAATTCTTTCTCTCCTGTGTATGACATGTTCACTCACAGGGAAAGTGACAATAAGAATCGCTGCAACTTGGAGATAGAAGTTAAACTCTCCCTTATCAAATGCTTGGACCTCACATGATAATAAGCAGTATTGCTTTTGCAACAGACTCCAGTGAGGTACATTCATACTTCATAAATCGCTCTAGTTTTTAAAATGCCACTGTCCTTCACCATGTTCCCCAGGCTGGGGAAGTGTGCCTTATGTAAGAGCATCTCAGAGCAAAGCTTCACATGGCCTTTTTGGTTTCCATCACTCTTATAAAACTTTTATTACCACACTGAAGGTTTTACAAACCACTAACTCGCAGTCTAATGACTGTGCTTCATTTATAAACATTTACAAGCCCCCAGGATGCACACATGCTGTACCATCTTTGGTTCTGGACTCTCTTTGGAGGCCTGTGTGGCTGCTGCTGGGTGCCCTCATTTGGTGCTGGCACCAGGGAGAGCATGCCATAAACCAGAGCCCCAAATGCACTCATAAATGTCTATGGAATTGTGTTTAACAGCTGGATTAAGTCACTTAACATTTAAATATTGTACCTAGGCAAACCTTGTGCCTTTGTACATATTTATATATGTTGTGTTTATTATTTGGCCAGCCATAGCACACATACAGAAATATGAAGCAAGGAAGTCAATAGTCTTGACTTTTAAACATGTGATATGTGAGCTCTTGCCCATGAGCAGTTACTCTCAGGAGCGGAGCACTAGGTGTTCTCTAAGTACCAGTCTACGCTTGGACTGGAGCGCATTCGTATTTTAGTTTGTAGCTAATACACTGTCACCAGTGCTAAGAGCATTGTAACGTTTAATGATTATCTGTACACGCTTCCAAACATGTGACATCATTTTGGATCTGTAACATTTTATGGATGGCTCTAAGTAAATGACATCACTGTAGCATGGAACCATTTTCCTGAAAACAAGTAGTAAAATTCCCTTACTTCTCTTACCACAGGTATTTTACACGGAGCTGGACTTTCTCAGCTTCCCAAACAGCGCTATGAGCCAACTGATCTACATGCTGACCGGGCTCCAAACAGCCATGTCAAATATGTCTGGTAAAATTACTGAGACACTCCCTATCTTTATAACCAAACTCTATGGTAGCAGCTCCTGGCTTACTCTCAAACTAACAGCTATGCTTCCCGTTAGCTTGTTTTGGGCACTGGCGTTTGGGTCGTACCAAGCATCCTAGAGGGCCAGGGAAGGGCTGCTATTCCCAGGTTTGGGGCTAGCTGAAGAACTCTGCTCCACAGGCCAAGCATGGTGGTCTACAGCTGTAATCCCTGCACTCAGGAGGCTGAGGCAGAAGGATCACAAATTTTAGGCCAGCCTGTGCTACACAGGGAGACTGTGTCTCAAAAACAACAAAAAACCTCTGCTTCACACTGCCCTCTCAAGGAGATGCACATTAGTAGCAAAGCCCTGGCCTGCAAGAAGGGCCCAAGATTCCTGGAACTGGAGTTCTAGTTAGGGGGGGTGTCATTTTTAATGGGATTAAAAAGAGATAAACAGAACTAAAGGATATCTTTGTCTCTAGGAAGAGCCAGGTTCTATTGACTAGAATCAATTTGAGAATTGACAATTAGCATTTCAAGCTAAAGTTGTTAATCTACTTGCCCTTGAGTTTTGTGTGCAATCAGTCCTTGGTAAGTACTGATAAGTGACTGTCTCCAAGCTGACTCCTGGCCTCCTTCCTCCTTTTAAACAGGAAAATGCTTCAGTCTCTGGGCAGACCAGAAGTCCACATGGCCCTGGATGTGGTGCTGGTGAGGGGCTCAGGCCAGGAGCATGAAGGGTGCTTGCTGCTGACATCAGAAGTGCTCTTCGTGGTGAGCATCAGCGAGGACACGCAGCAGCAGGCCTTCCCCATCACAGAGATCGACTGTGCACAGGACAGCAAGCAAAACAACCTCCTTACTGTGCAGCTCAAGCAACCAAGAGTGGCCTGTGATGTGGAGGTACAGTTCAGTAAATAGAGTGACTGGGGCTAGGTGCCAGGAAGGTCAAGATGCAGGCAGATTGCCGGTACCCAGCATTTATGAGCTCCAGAGTGGCTACTAGAGACAGTAGAGCTACTACACAGGAAGGATTGCGGATCCCTTGCGGAAGAGATCAGGAAAGCCCCACCCAGTGTATGTAAGCCCTGCACAGGAAGCTCAGGTGGCAAGGGGCTCTTGGCCTGGGGCTAAGTCACCATGTGAGTGGAACAGGCTAATGTGGCTGTCTGTTGTGAGTTTGGGTTGCTGGAGACTGACAGTAAGTGGAGTTCCAAAATGAGTGGTTGCTAGAGGAAAGGCAAGGAGTGTGACAGCAATTCCTAGCAATTCCACAAAAGGAGGCTCCCTGGTCTGTGTGTGGCCTGGGAGTGGCTGTGGGTACAGAAGACTGCTGCAGAAGCAAGGGGCATCCTGCGGGAACCAAGCCAAGAGCAGGAAGCCTGACTTCTGCAAGCTAACCAGGGACCTTAACTTCCTCCCTGTGCTCTCTCCCCCACACCCAACCCCAGAGAATTCAGGAGTCAAAATTTTGTAAATCTCTCTCTTTCCTACTCATTGATTTATATTCTGTGGCTCTGTGTTCCCTTTCTCAAAGGATATTTTCCTGTCCCATAAATAACACAGGGTACCTCCTAGGGACAGCTTTAGGTGCTGGGGCCAGCAACCTGGCCCTACAGCTCCTGAGCTGTGCTGGCTGCTGGCTGCTGGCTCCGAGAACGGATGCTCAGGTGGGGAATTCTGAGTGTCAGGAATAAGAAGTGAACCCTGACCAGAGTGGCCTGTTTCCTTGAGTACAGCCTAGGATAAGCAGATAAACCCACTGGGAAACTGCACTCTGCACCCCAGGTGATGGACCGATCCACAAGCCCTAATTATTGACCTAGGAAACACTTTTTCCATATGGGAAGCTGGAGTCTACTGGGGATTGAGTGGCCCCAGCAAAGGACACAAACCCAGCAGGTCCTGCCTGGTTCCTTCCTCCATTATTTTCTTCCTGATATGGAAGTGTTTGCATACAATTATCTAAGCAGATGGAAACCAGCCAACCACAACAACGCTAAGATTTCTTTAGTTTCTTGGATCATAATCAGTCAGGCTTTATGCTGGAGGTTGGCACCAGGACTACACTGCTGCTTTGAGTTGATAACTTTTGGGGAATAAACTGAGGTCAGCTATCCAGGCTGACTTTGTTAGATGTGCCAAAAATCTTCTGATCCGTTTGACAATAAAGCAGCAGTGATCTGGCTACAGAATTTGGCAGAGGATAGTATCATTATCTCCAAGTCCTTAGTCCTTAACAAGAAACCTCCAAGACCTCAAGAATATCAGTGACCATCGTTTTTCCTTAGCTGGCTTGGGAAATGCTTAGATCTTAACCTTTTGGGAGTGGAGATTTATCTTTTGCTGTCAAGCTGTCTTATCTCATGATCCCTCTTTTCCACTTAGGTTTGAGAAGAGTACCAACAGGATTATCATAGCTGGAGGGGAAGAAACCTATTTCTCTAGGGGCTGTTGAGATGAAAACTGGATTCAGCACCTTTAGGAGTTAGAAAGGTTCAGACCCTGGAATCACAGTCAGAGATGAAGCCCCACAGCTCTGGACCATAAGCTTAATAGGTTTCCCACTGGTGTCCAGGAATAAAAGGAGGCTCGTAACAGATATCCTGTGCCTTCAGGCTCCACATCTGCTCTCTTACTATCTTTGACACCTTCTCCTCTATTCATAAGAAACAACAGTAATAAACCCCCTCCTGTATCCATAACCCTAACCGCCCCCCTCACCCTAAGAAAACCAAAGCAGCAGGGATTTTTGAGAGCTGCGATCTGGTGTATTTTCAACATGAGAGGAGAAAGGTTACAAGGGCGCAGCTTTGACCCAGTTGGTTCTCCAGCTCTCATGTCAGTGCCTCCCAACAAAAAGCTTTGCTAGGAAGCCTGCCTGCTGTCTGCCAGTGAAAACCAAGAGCAGTATTTTAAGATCTTTATATAAAATAGCTTTCTTTTCTGGTTTGTTGCTTTTGCCTTGCAGGGTAGGAAACACAGCTCCTTTGAATTTTGGAAGAAATTAATTTATAGATGACATCCAGCATATTCAAATATGGCAGGCTTCAGACTTTTTGAAATTAGCATTTACTAATTGCTAATTACCAATTTGCTAATTTCTTGGTTAAATTCAGCCATTTTAAGAGTAATAATTGTTTTATATGCCTGGCACGTTATTGAAATCCCTTATGAGAGGCTCAAAATGAGTCAGGTCAATTAATTCCTTGGCCAGGTTCCTTTCACAACACGGGTTTTCCTGTGCTGCTGTTTAGGAGGAGCAATTAAGCCTTTTTTGTGTGTTCAAAGCTTTCCAGCTGAATCCTGGCCCCGTCAAATGATATCATCAGAGTGCTGGCGTTTGCCTGCTGGTGCACAGCTTTCCTCTGTCAGTGAATCTTAGGGGCCCTTATTTTCTTTCTCAAGCTTAAAAATACGAGACCTGACCTCTAACAGATGCTCTACTTACTCCTCTGGCAGGCCCATTTAATATGTCACTGACTTTTTGCAGCTTTTAAGACACTTTTGGCTGCAGTATTTTTGGACCCTATACAGAATACAAAGAAATCCTTTACATTATCTGCCTGGAGGACTAAAAAGCCCTCATCATTAAAATGTAATTCTTCCAGTGATCTTGCCAACACTCAGTAGGTAGAAACTACTGAAAGTCAGTGGCTACTTGATTCTCAAACCTGTGGCTTGTACTGCGAATGTCCCACCCTGCTCGATCTGTAACTAGATAGTTACAGGACTTCAGGGTAGAAAGAATTTATAGCTCTGCCTTTGATGGGTGGTTTCTCAGAAAAATCTCACTTCAAAACTTAGGTAGTATATCTCCATTCCCTATTTGAGTTCCACTGAAGATGAGCCAGACTTTTATGAACCATAAATGTACTTTGTATCCTCCCTTTTTTCCCTAAAACTCTCCCCTTCCTCTGCCCAGTTTTTATATTTTCTCTGGCTTTAAATCATACTGTTTATAAAAATAGAAATGTTATAGTTCAAAGGTTTTTTTTGTTTGTTTTTAATGCTCTGCCCAGCCACTGGTTTGAATGAGGTGCTCTTTGCCTCTTTCCTTCCATGAAACTGAAGAGGTTCTATCTAAAGAGGTTTTGGGAACCAGGTTTGGGAACAACTTTTATTTGGAGATGCTGGGTTTAATGTTGATAAGATTTAAGTAGAAGAATTACATTTTTCTTCTTTGGTCCTGGGCTGCTTGATAAAAAGCAACGATAGATGTTTTAACAGTTAATGCGTGAAATGTTATCAAATCATCAACTTCAAACATGGGAAATTTTACACAACACCAGATGTTTGGTACCTTCATGCAGAGCTCTTCTCTAATTCTAAAAATTGCACTGTTATCATTGCCACATCTCAGAAGAAAAATAAAGCACTGTTTTGGACCAAATGGCTTTATTAGATGACCTAAGAGGAATAGTACACAAATGCACCAAGGAAAAGACAAGAAATAATTTTGTTACAGAAGTTTCATTATAAGGGTTTTGGCAACTAACTGAATCTTTTATTTTTGGATCCTAGATGGATGGAGTACGAGAGAGACTATCAGAGCAACAGTACAACAGACTTGTGGACTATATCACAAAGACCTCATGTCACCTGTCCCCCAGCTGCACTTCCGTGCAAATACCATGCCCTGTGGTGGCTGTGGAACCTCCCTCCTCCACTGCTAAAACATACCATTATCTGGTTGACCCACCCTTTGCTCAGGTCTTCATTAGTAAATTTACCATGGTGAAGAATAAAGCCCTGAGGAAAGGGTTTCCCTAAGTCCCTCAAAGGTGTTAATTCTGCTTGTACAATTTATTTTTGAAACAAGAAACCCAGATTTATTAGCTGTAACATTCAACATAGACACAGGGCCAACACTACAGGTATAGGTACACTCATTTTCTAGACACTCCTGAAATTGTGATTCTTCTTTTCTCCCTAAAACAAAGAAAATACTTTTAAGATGGAGTGACCAAAAAATGTGTTCCTCTCCCATTTAGAGACAACGATCAATAAAATCCTATATATGCTGTATTCTTACCACACATGGAAAACTTTCCTTTTTGTTCCATAGTGTCATTTCCAAAAATATCCACTATAATTTGGCTCTATTAATGCTCTGCTCCAAGACAAAAGTGCAGAGTCAGACTTAAAACTTCATCCCAGTTGCATCTGTTTTGGAGCAGAGATACCACCTCTGCCTAATACTCTGCATCTATAAAGATTGAAATTCTTGAAGTGAAATGCTTTGGACTTTGAATTTGTCACTTAACTGCAATGCTGTTCTTTTAGTTATCGCTGCCATGTATATTACCTCCAAAGTCTGCATTTTACTGAAATTTATAAAAGTCTTAGGTGCTTTTAGGAAAGTTTGTTTTACTAAACAAGCTAAAATGTTAATCTTTGAGTGTACCAATCAATGCAAACAGACCCAAGTGCTCAGAAAAGTTTTAAAACATGTACTTCTAGGAACTCCCTTGTGTGGAACTGCCTGGTGTACTGGAGGGGAATCAAGAACCCCAACATTAATGCTGGCAATGACATCAGTCCAGATGGCTTACTATGATGAACTGATGTGATAAAGTATGAAGACATGCCTGATGTCTGGTATCATTTTAGATTTTCAGGTCACTAGGTATCTTGGTATGTTCAGTAAACATCTCATGGTTCAATTAAAACACATCCACTGATTACATTCAAACTTGCCCTACAACTTTTTGGGTACAATTGTGAAATACTAAGAAAATACATTTCTGACGGCCCATTGATCTTTAGGCACACATTATTGTGGCACTGTTACTGGAGAGCAACTCTAGTAATGGACAATTCAGTCTGAATATGAGTTTGATTTGTAATACTCATTTAAGGAGAATGGCATTTTTTGTCAACCTCAAGATAACTATTTTTAAGAATGTAATTATGTACCAATTCCTACATATTTTATGGTAATTTTACATACTGCCAAGAACTGTTATATGAAATTGTTTAAAATAAAAGGTATTCTTTAGTTACTGACCATATATAAATGTCTATTCTGTTACCAGGGTTTTTACATTGCAGTTTTTTGCTGACACCTGTCTATTATAGTTCACATCTCTGGGATTCAAGAATTTTGTATTAATTTTGAGTTAAAAAAGGAGTAAGAGACAGTACTTGTTATCTTAATAATAAGGTGACTAGTGATTAAACTAACTTTGGATAAAATAAATGTAACTTTTAATGCTTGCTGTGGTATCACTTTGACACAACAAAAACATTAAAGGACAAAAAAGATTCTAAGATGTTCTTCAAAAAAGTTACCTGTTTAGTTAGTTACCAGTAGACATCACTCAATTCTACTTCACTGAATTCTAGTTAAGTGATTGATTGTTTTTCTGGATTAAAAAAATTCCAATTCTGTGTACAAACTCTTTAATAAAGTAATGCTGGGTATTCCTCAATAACTGCATTTCAGTTATCTATTTTATCTATCTAGTGATAAGAAGGCTACCAACCAGTAACAGTGCAGCCCCAGGACAAGTTTTACTGGAAGCCCTGCCTGTCGCTTTAGGCCCCACAGTGCTAAAGCCTGGTATTGACGCCTAAAAGACACACACCACCCCCTCAACACAGGACCAGATAAATGCTGCTAGAAGTACCTCAGTGTGATGGACAAAAGATCAGAGCAATTAAAGATGTAGTAAACCAATGAAAAATTTTTAAATAATGAAATAAAATTAGCTTCATAACATTCATAACCACTTCAAAATCTCCTAACCAGTTATAATACTTTTAAATTCCCTGAATTATTATTAAGAATAACTGAGCCACGTTTACTGTTCACAGTATTTATTTATCAAGAGAAACTATTCCATAGTCCACATATTCACGTTTCATAGTTCAGGAACAGGTCAATGACAAACTTCTATGGAACTCAATCCAAAGAAATTCTGTGGAGAGAAACACAATGACTAAGTTAATGACAAACATTATCAATACTCACTTGAGATCACCGAGGTACATTTCTATTAGTTGACCCTACACTTTGACCACTCACTTCACCCCAGGAGAAGCCTAGTTCAGGTTGCCTGAGCTCTGTCTAGGTTGAGTCTCCTCCAAACTCCCTGACTGGGCTCTTAACCATTTTGGACATGCCAACCTTACTCATTTCTTACTTTCATTTTAACATATTCTACTTTTTTCCTTCTCAAGTCCACCTACACTCCCTCTTCCCTATTGTATTTACACATGTTCTTTAAAAAAGAGCTCATCTGGAGGCTGGATGTGCTCACAATCTGAGGTTGGCCCACAGTTTGATCCCCAGTACTATTATACTGTTCTATCTCAAAATCTACTTTTCCCTTATTGGTTTTTGAACAATTTGTTATAAGTAAAGAAGGAGTAACCACTAACATCTTGTGATTGTGAAATGCATGCCCAATGTGAAAAATTCTGAAAACTGCAAAGTTAAAGAAAACAGCAATGTTAAAAACTGACAAAATTAGCACTATTTTATTGAATCTTTTTCTTCCTTCAGTCTTTGTTCCCTGTGCAATTCTTCTACCAGACCATCCTTTATATAAACATTATTTTCTATAACTTTTGTGAATATCACTGCTAATGGACACAATAGTCCAGGTATGAAAGAAGGCTATACTTACTAAGTTTCCAACCATTAGAAGAAAAATAAAGTTACTGTGGACACTTAGCACATGTACCTATCTGCATTTCAGATATTTCCTTAGAATAACAGAATGTTATAGAATCAAATCATGTATTAAAAATCTTTGTAGTCTAAAAGCCTTTGTGCCATTTAGAAAAGTGATCTAAGTCCAGTGCTATTGGCCTTTTTCCCACCTCAGATCTTCCAAAAGATTTAAATAAAACACATTTTAGTGCAGCTGAAATGCTTATTGAGGAATATCATGCATGAAAAAAATACTGACATTCTCCATATCAAATCAAACATTTACAGTGTACAAAACCAGACAAAAGTGATAGAATCTTTAAATTATTTCTCTCCTTCCTTTTAGTTGAGCTTGAATAAACTTTAATACATGCATGGTAAGAGTCCAAGTATGAACGGTCTCATCAGGTATCTGATACATCCTTTCAAATCAATTCAGTGGATTACCTTTCATCAGCACACAGGCTGTTCTTTTCTAAAGAACCTTAATTTATACTGTCCATGAGACATGAGGACCTCACAGATATAACAGACCACACAGAATCTATAAAAGAACCAGCAAGTCACTCATGGACACTGTAGCACTAGAAAGTGTCCAAAATCTTTAAAATATCTTTTTTTTTAAAGTCACTTCTATGTGCTAGAAATGAATTTGGGATATTGGGGTGTCATGAAAGAGACAACACAACTCAGAAGTCAATAGGCAAGACAAAATTTACTTCTGCAAGTAACTGTACAAAGAGCAAGCACACTGGATGGCAAGTCCACTCAGGTTTTATCTCTAATGCAAGTCTGCCCCTTACCCTGTTTAACGGGTTTCAAGTTCATAATCTCCATGACTGGCTAATTTGAAAAGGTGGCACATGGGGGCAAGGGACTTTGGGACAGGGAAAGCAAAGATTTACTTGAACAATAGCTGCCTTAAGCAAGCAGTTTTTGAAACTAGAGTACCTGGTGATAACAGGAACTTGCTCAGCTGAGGACAGCTCTTTGCTTAAAATAGGAATTTACGAGTTAAGTGACATCTCACAAAGCACATAGGCAACAATTCAGGGAAGTTGAGCTGACATCTATACAATGATAATATACTATACATTAACGCCTTTGACAGAAAAGATCTGAATTTAGTTGATTCTCACATATGGTGAGATTTTCTTAAATATCAACCAAGCAATTAATAGCAAAACTTGTGAAATGACTTTGAACATAAAAAGTAACTTCATATATCAGCAAGATAGTATACTACAAAAGCTCCAAGCTACCCACCACTCCTCCCCTAGAGAAATACTGAGTAATACATGGACCAAATTAGCTTTGTGAGAACTCTATAAACCCATTAAGCTGCAGCAACCAAGTGAACACCTAGCCAAGAAAACCACATTCAAAACACAGTATAAAACTTTGTGATGTTTTTTGCTTGCCCTTGTCAGCTCCTTCTCAGCATACACACAGTGAAGAATGGAAGGTACTTGCTATATTCTGGTTTGTCTAGGGGCTGCTCAAACAACTGGTTTCTGTCTTTCCTGACTTGGATGGAAGCAGTGTTGTACTTTGAATATCCGGTTGGAAGTAAATGCCATAGCATGAGAGAGCTGCAGAGGAACTACAGATCTGTAGGCACCCATGGGCAAGAGATTACAGGCAGAGGAATTACAAGAGTAAACAGAAATGAACTCGTAAAGTTAAGGCAGACCTAAGAACAATCAGCTATAAAGGAAAATAACTGCACACACATAGGCCCATGCAAGATGTATCCTCAGAAAAAAGGGTGACTGTGAGCCTTTAATAAAGCTCTTCCCCTCACAGACCCTGTCTGCAAACAGGGGAAGAGGTAGAAGTTTTTTAATTTCAACAGAAGATCATAAAAGGTACATAAAGAAACAGAAGCCAGGTGCATGGCTCACGCCTATAATCCTAGCTATTCGAGAGGCTGCGATCAGAAGGATTTCAGGACAAAGCCAGCCCAGGCAAATACCTTGCGAGACCCTCTTGAAATCACCCAACAAAAAAAGGGCTAGCTGAGTGGCTCAAGTGGTAGAGTGCCTGCTGAGCAAGTGTGAGGCCCTGAGTTCAAAAAACCCCAGTACCACCAAAAACAACCAAAAAACAGGGACACAAAATAAATCTCCACAAACCAACTACAAACACTGGCCTCTGACTTACTTGACAAAACCTTAAAAATGACTGCTTTAAATATGCTCAATAAGCTAAAGAAGAACACAGACAACTAAAAATCAGAAAATATATGATGAAAATGAAAATATCAAGAGAAATTATAAAAACTGATATTCTGAAGCTGAAAAATACAATAATTAAATTGCAAATTACTAGGGAGTTTCATGAGTGGACTCAAACTGGCTAAAGACACAAGCAAACCTAGGGCAACAGGTCATTGGCAATTAAGTCTGAAGAGTAAAAAACGTGAACAGAGCCTAAGGGACCAAGTAGGTCAACACCTATACTATGGGAATCCCAGGAGACAGGAGGAAGAGGCTGTGAACTTACTTGAAGTAATAATGGCTAAAAATGTACCAAATCTGAAGAAATTGATACATAAATATAAGCGGCTCAACAAACACCAAGCAGAGTAAATCTAGAGACATTATCATCAAACTGCTGAAACTCAAAGGCAAAGAGAGTACTAAAAGCAGCCAGAAAAAAAACTCATCATGTACAAGGGAGCCTTCATAAGATTATCAGAGAATTTCTCAGCAGAAACCTTTCAAGGCCAAAAAGCTGTAGAATACATTTAAAGCACTGGAGGAAAAAAAATGTCAACTGAGAATAATACTGTATCCAGCAAAACTGTCTTTTAAAAATGAGGAAGAAAGTAAGACATTCCTAGATAAACAAGAACTAAAGGAGATCATTACCAGCAGACCTGCTCTAAAATTGATACCAAGAGAGTTCTTCAAGTTGAAATGACAGAATACTAAACATTAACTGGAAATCATGCAAAAATACAAAGTTCTCTGATAAAGGATAAATATAAAAAGTCTGTATTGTAATCGAGCCTTGTAACTCCACTTTGAAATCAAAAGACGAGCATATGTAACAACTGTAAATCTATGTTAGTGGGTACACAATATAATTTGTAACATCAATAACAAAGGAGGGGCACTGTAGAAGAGTAAAATTTTTCTATGCAATTAAAGTTAAATTTGCTAAGTTTACAATAGATTGTTAGAATTTTAGCATGGTTCATAAAATCCCCATGGGTAGTCACAACTGAAAACACTGAATTTACACAAAAGGAAACAGAGATCATTACAACATAACCAATTAAACAAGAATATAGTAAAAGAAGAAATAAAGAGACAAAAAAAGCCATAAGATACATAAAAACAAAATGGTAATGTCTTTCCCTATTAGTAATTTACTTAAATGTATATTGATTGAGTTTCCCAATCGAAAGACAAAGAATGGTAAAATAGATTAAAAAGAACCTAATTCAATTAGTATATACTATCTACAAGAGACTAAGGTCACATATTGAAAGTGAAAGAAGACGTGCCACACAAATAGTAACTAAGAGAAAAGGAGTGGCTATATTAAATAGAACAGACTTTAAAGTCAAAAAAAGGCTATAAAATGCAAAGACATTAGTAACAATAAAAGGACCAATTCATTGATAAGAGCCAGCAACTATAAATATAAATGCAGAGAACATCAAAGGGCCAAATATATCAATCACGCACTCACAGAATTAAAGGGAAAAATACAAGTACTACAGTAAGAGTAGGGTACTTTAATATTCCACTTTCAACAATGCACAGATCAATAAGGAGAAAGAGGACTTAAACAACACTGGGCCTAATGGACAAATAAAACACCCCACCAATAACAAAATACACAATTTTCTCAAGTGCACATGGAACATTCTCTAAAGGACCATTTGTTAGGACAAAAAGAAGTCTTGACAAATCCTAGATCACTGGAAATCATAAAAAGTATCTTTTTTAATCACAATGAAACTAGAACTCAAGAGAAAACAGGAAAATCCAATATATTGAAATTAAAAAATATACTCTTTAGTGACCAATAGGTCAATGAGGAAATCATATGGAAATTTAAAAAGAAAGATCTCAAATCCAGAACCTAACTTTACACACTAAGAAGTAGGAAAAGAGGATCTAGCAAAGCTAGCAAAAGAAAGGAAATAATAAGGATTAGAGAGTAACAAAACAGATAATGGGAAAATAGAGAAAAATCACCAAAACCAAGTTGGTCATTTGAAAGAATCAACACCACCGACAAATCTTTAAAATGACTAAGAAAAAGAGACTCTAACTAAAAACAAAATTTCTTTTTGTTTTTATAGATACAAAACTTTTACAGATATAAAAAAAAACTGTAAGACTACTATGAATAATTATATGAAACAATTTAGATGACCTAGATAAAATGGACAAATCCTCAGAAACGTACAACCTACTATTACATCAGAAAGAAATAGGCAATCTGAATAGACCTTTAGTAGAAAATTGAATCAGTAATCAAAAAGCTCCTAACAAACAAAAGCCCAAGACTAGATGGTGAGTTTTACCAAAATCTAAAGAATTATCATGAAAAAAAAAGAACATTGATCCTTTTTCAATCAGTCCAAAATCAATGAAGAAAATGGGACAATTCCACATGCATTCTATAAGGCCAGCATTATCCTGATCTCTAAATGAAAGACCCAAGAAAAGGAGAACTAAAAGGCCAATCACTGATGAATACTGATGCAAAAATCCCCCACATATCAAACCAAATTCAATAGCACATTATAAGGATTACACATGAGAGCCAAGAAACTTATTCCTAGAATGCAAGGATGGTTTAAAGTACACAAATTAATAAATGTGATACACCACAGTAACAAAGAAAAAAAAATCATAATTCAATAAATGTAGAAAAACAGAATCTAACAAAATTCAACACTTTTTTCATTATAAAAACAATTAACTAGGAACTTTAAGTGCAATGTACCTCAATATAGTAAGTCATACATGATGAGCTCACAGCTAACACTAAACTCAAAGGTATAAAAGTGAAAGCTTTTCCTCTAATTTGTCAGAGATTTTAAGGCAAAGATGCCCACTCTTGCCACTTCTATAAAATAAAGCACTAAAAGTCCTACCCAGAAAAATTAGGCAAGAAAAAGAAAAGGCATCCAAAAAGGAAAGAAGTAAAATGATCTGTGTGCATGTAACATGACCTGTATGTAGAAAACCCTAACAACTCCATACAAAAAGTGTCAGATTACATGAAGTCAACAAAGTTGCATAGCACAAAATGAACACACCAAAATCAGTTTCTTACATTAACAATAAACAAATGAAAGAAAACAATCCCATTTACAATTGCATCAAAAAAAAAATATTTAGGAATAAACACAACCAAGAACATAAGAGACTTAAGAGAAAACTATAAAACACTGTCCAAAGAAATAAGACAACATTCTATGTTCATGGATTGCAATACTTAAGATTTCCATACTACCCAAAGCAATCTACAGATTCATCACAATCCCTATCAGAATCCCAATACCATCTTTGGCAGAAATAGAATACAAAAATTTTAAAATTTATAGACTCTCAAGGAACTCCCTAATAGCTAAGCCTTGGGAGGAAAAAAAACTAAAGAACAAATATAGAAGCTTCACATTCCCCAATTTCAAAACTTACTACAAAACTATAGTAAAGAAAACATATGGGACCAATGGAATACAATAAAAAGCTCAGAAATAATCCCTGTGGTCAAATGATTTTTAACAAGGATACCAACATCATTCAATGGGAAGAGGACAATCTTAACAAATGGTTTTGGGAAACAGGATATCTACATGCAAAAAAATGTAGCTCTATCTTTTACATTACACCATATGTAAAAGTTAAAACTGAATCAAAGACAGCTGGGGGTATAGCTCAGTAGTACAGCATGTTTAACATACTCAAGGTCCTGGGTTCAACCCCAGGACCACCCCACCCCACCACCAAAAAAATGATACAAACCTAAAGTGTTAAGTGCTAAAAACTCATAGAAGAGAACATAAGAAAAGTTTCATAACATTAAATCTAGCAATAATTCTGGGATATGACACCAAAAACCCATGCAACAAAGGTAAAAATATGCAAATTGAAATTTGAAATTTCTGCAAAGGACACAATAGAGTGAAAAGACAACCTATGGAATAGGAGAAAATATTTCTAATCAAATCACATCTGATAAGGGCATAACATCAAGAATGTGCAAAGAACAATTCATTCCAAAACAACCAAATTCAAAAGTGGGTAACAGACTTGAATAAAAACAATCTCCAATATATCCAATGAGGATATACAAATGGCCAATAAATACATGAAATGCTCAACACGGCAAATCATCAGGGAAGTACAAATCAAAAACACCATGCAATATCTCACTGCAATAAGATACTTACTACCAAAAGAAAACAATTAAGTAACAAGCATTGGTGGGGACATGGAGAAAGTAAAACACACCCGTACTCTGTTGGTGGGAGTACAACTACTAAGGAAAACAGTACGTCAATTGCTTAAAAAAAAAAAACCAATTGTATGATCTATCAATTCCACGTCTGAATACGTACACCAAAGAATTGAAAGCAGCAGAGCCTTGAAGAGGTATTTCTACACTTATGTTCTTAGGAGCAGTATTCACAATAGTCAAAAGGTGAAAGCAATTCAAATGTATATTGACAGATAAATAAAATGTAGTAAATATGAACAATGGAGTATTTTTCAGACATAAAAAGGAGGGAAATTCTAACACATGCTATGACGTGAATGAACCTTAAGAACACTATACTAAATGAAATAAGCCACTCACAAAAAAAAAACCCCAAAAAACAAAAAAAAAACACCACTATGATTCTTCTTACATGAGTATCTATAGTGATTAACAGAAAGTAAAATGGTAACTGTCACGGTCTGGGGGGAGATGGGAATGGGGAGTTTTTAACAGGTACACAGGATCAGTTTTGTAAGATGCAGAGTCCTAAAGACTGGTTGAACAACAAGAATGAACAGTACTTAATAACATCAAACTGTACAATTAAAATGTTAAGATAATAAATTGTATTCATTTATATTTTACCATAAGTTAAATTTTTAAAGTGACTTGAAATAATTGTATTACCTTTCCATTCCAAAATCACTTTGCACTCTGAAAGATACCAGCCGCCTTCATCTCCTCAAAATCTTTCATGGAATCATAATTTCTGTAGAAATCTGCATATGCCTTCTTTCTTGGTTCAGCCACACCAAACTAAAAAGTAACATAGCTGATTAGGATGTTTATTTTTCAGATTATTAGAAACCTAGTATCTAAAAGCAAAATAAATGACATTTGTGCCCACTCTTTAATTTGAACCCAACATTTCCTAAGACATGGGGTAGAAGTGTCACAGATGCAATGATGATGGTCTCAAGGAAACTACACAGCAAGAGCAGCCTTCCTTGCCAAGGAACAGATTATACCTTTTCCTGGGTGGATGGTGTGTGTGCATGTGTATGTGTGCCTGGTAGAAGAGAGGTACAAAAGATGTCAAAGGTGTTAAAGAATAGATGAGTAGCCTCCTCTCCAACAAATCCTAAATACACTCACACAGCTAAAACAGCCTAAAAATATTCTGATTCAATTTAAGCCACAGTATGAATTTTAAAGGAGTCTGAGACCGATGTGGTAACCATCTGTCTCTGAAAGGCAAGGGAAACTTTTTATCTGACAAAAAATAGTTTGGGATGATTTATACTTCAACATGCAGGCTCTAGGAGTAAGCAGTGAATCACTTTACAAGTGAGGAAATGAACCCAAGATGAAGGCTACTGATCATTAAAGCCTTTAAACTGCTAACATTGCAGAATCATCAGAGAAAAGGATGGGGAAGACAGGAGTGTTTACTTTGTTGGGTTATTGCTTTGCTTTTTACAATTTCTACAAAGGGAGGAGATCAACACAGAAAGAAAGAAGATTCATTCTTTGGAGGGGAGTTTAAGTGACTTGAGGAGGATCTAGGAAGAAGCACTAGCTGGCAGATGGCTCAAGCAGAATTCAAACCCATGCCTATGATATATTAGTTATTAATGGCAGCCCTACCAAACTAACCCAGCTTCATTTGAAGACAAAGGCAACCTATCTGGGGACTACTGAGGTAGTTCCTGTCACAGTTTAAGTCCAGGGAAAGTAAACAAATGGAACACCTTAAAGAGAGAAGTTTTTGGCTTTTTGTAGCTTTTAGAGACAAGGTCTTATGATGTAGCCCAGACTGGCCTTAAACTCATGATCCTCCTCCCCTGGCCTCTCTACTGCTGCAGTTACTTGGTTTCGTTTCTGGTACTGTGGCTTAAACCCAGGACCTCATTCTATTGCTTGAACTTCACCCCCTGTCCAAAAGGAAGTTTCTTCAGAAGACTGTTAACTAGGGACTGAGGGTCTAACTCCAGTGGTAGAGCACCTGCCTATCAAGCATGAGGCCCTGGGTTCAATCCCCAGTAACATAAAAAGACTAATTATAAAATACGTTTTCAAATAAACACATATTTTGTGACATAAAAAAGAAACACACATACCTTATAGGAAGCTGCAACCCCTAGAGCGACAATGAATGCTCCAAAAATATGAACCCGCAGACGCTTGGCCAGGAGACCCCGCATCTGAGGCTTTGCCAACGCGCCGGAAGCCATGGTAGCAACTGTCCCTCAGAGACAAACGATAAAAGAGAATCTTAGAACACCTAGACCCTAAGACTCCGAAAGGATGCTCGCTGCTCACGCATTTAGCACCTACAGACGCAGGAACTGGCTCTTCCCACAAAGCCTCAGGTGACCACTGGCCTGGACGGCCTTTTTTCATTCTCTCCTATGCAGAACTGTCCCAAATAAGCCCGGTACGTGGGACACAACCAGTAACCAGAGCGACGAAAGTCACTCCCACCCGCAGCAAAGAGGAGTGGTAATTACAAGTGCAAACGTTCCGCCGCGTCGCTTCCACGACAACCGCGGAGAGCGGGGCGCGTGCGTGGTCCGAGGTCACCCCGAAAACGAAAACTCGGACGCAAACGTGACAGTCGCCTCGTGGGCCCACAGACGGCGGTCCCCGCAGACCCACGGCTCGGGGTCAGGGAAGCCGCGGGGTGCGGCCTGTCCTCCCGCGACCGGCCGGTGCCCCGCCTCCACCTTCCCCACACCATCCCCAAACTCAAGCAAAGTCCCCCGCGCGCCGGCGTCGCGGGCTGTGTCACCAACGCTCTGTCACCAACGCTCCCGCGGACGCCCGACCGCCCGCTGAGGAATAAACCACCACTCCCTTTTCACTGGGACCGGCGAGGTCAAATAACCTAACCAAGGTCACACTAACGAGGAAACACAAGAGAAACGGGCCTGCGGCCACTAGGAAGCCCGCCCGCCCCCAAGTCCCCCGCCGCCAGCCGGCCTTCCGCGGAGCTGCCGCAGCCCGCCCACCTGCCCACCGTCCTCCTCGGGCCGTGACCCGGCGTGCGGGGGGGCGACACGGAAGGAGGTCAGGGGCTCCGCCACGGCTGAAATGTGGAGTCACAAGTCAACCCCGAGGCAGATAAAGAAGGGAAGGCGGCAGCTGTGAAAACAAAAACACGGAAACGCCATTCAGACTCACCTTAACACCAACGTCCTTCCCGGTTGCTGGAGAAATGGACGGCGTTTCTGCACCGCGCAGGCGCAGAAGGAGCGTGCGCGGAGAGGACGTGGCGACGGAAGCCCAAGAAGTTCAAAAGGCAAAACGCGCCGACCTCCAGCTTCCTGTGTAACCTTGAAGAACTTTGACCTCGTAGTTTTTTAGTATATTAGAAAGAATAATCTTGCTCAAAAACAGTTATTATTAATTTATTAAGGAATTCAAAGATATTTATCATTACAAATTATCCTAAACCAAAGGATTAACCAAACCATGTGCACAAACCAACATTTTCATTATCACTACCTGTAAAGGTCAAAAAAAGGTGACTTCTAGATGCTCAGAGCCTAATGGGTGGGACAAATACAAACAGATTAACAGAAGTCATTCTCAGGCAGTGGAATCAACCACAGAGACGTGACCCAGCTACCACAGAAGCAATTATCGGCCTGACAAAGTTGAGCAAGTTTAATGGGTATTAGTGTTGGGTTCTTAATAAAAGGCAAGTGTTTTGAAGGAAAGCATCAGGGAAGTTTGTGGAAAGCTGTGTAGACAAGGAAGGCTCTTGTGCCTTAAGGTGCCTGGCTACTTTTCTTGAAATACTAAATTTACAAAACATTATGTAAGTCAACTGAGAAGCTTGTGGAAGATACATGGACAGAAAAGATGTATGATACTGAGTGAACATATTTTGATTGTGCACCTACTGTGTGTCAAGCTCTGCTATATAAGAAGGACAGATCTTTAAGCAGGTACTTCTTACAGAGCTTTTGTCCTCAACTTGCTAACAGACCATATAGGAAGTGAAACCTTTCAGCTTTCCAATAAGTGCTTATTGAAAGTCAGAAGTGGGTTTGGACCTCAGCAACATTTTTTGGCCTCTTTTCAAAAGATCTACCCATCTGAAAATGTTTATGTGGAATTTGTTCAAGTGATACTTTGTCCTCACTACCTTTCTATCCCTATCCCCAGCACCGGTCAGAATGAGCAGTAAATTTCAGAGTTCATAGGAATTTCTGTGTGTTGAAACCATCAGGGAAAGCTTCAGGGAGGATATAGAAGGGAAGGAAGCAGAGCTAAGTCTCAGTCCAATGGAGAGGCCTGGAAAAGTGAAGAAGTAATGACAAACAACATTAGTTGGAAGAATGTGTCTAAGACTAACACTCAGAGCACAGAGCCTGGCCTGGATGAAGTGGAGTGGTTGTTTAGAAACCAAAGGGCCAATCACATTAAATCCATGGTGAATGACTAAAGGTGACACATGAAGAGAATTTAAGTAGAGAGATGGTACATGTGAGTTCTGTTCTACACCCCTGTAGACCTGGATTTCAGTTCCAACTCATTGCCTTTTTAGCTAACAAATTGTCTTTAACTCATCTGAGTGTGCTTTCTCCTCTAAAACCAACTCTGTCAGTTGTGGTGCAAATTAAATGAGATAATGCATGTATAGTGCTTGTTAAATAAACATTCTGAATATGGATTTCTCCCTCTGTTCTTTTTGCCTGTCCTGCATTTCTTCTTTCCTTCTTCTAGTAGCAGTGCATGATGTCTTTCTAGGAATCAGCCCTTCCCCAAATCCAGACATGTAGTTCTAGAAAGGCTAAATCCTATCCCAGTTGAACATATGACCCAAGTGGCCAAACAATGTCCCCCACCCCTTTTGCCACAGTAATTTGTTAAGAATGAGCAGAAGACCCTGGCCAGGTCAATGAAACTCAACTCTACAATAAACAGACAATAAAAATATAGAGTAGAGATAAAAGCAATGGGAAAAAATAGAATAAAGTGGGGGTAAAGAAAGTCTGTGTGAAGAAGAATCTTTTTATATTGGAAGGTTGAGAAAGACTTTGACAATCTCACTTGAGTCCATAGTTTATACTAGAGTAAAAGATGGCTTGGTAAAAGAATTGGACATGTTCTGCATGGTCTCAAGGAATAAACTATGAAGGCTAGGATACTGAAAGTTATATTTCAGTTAAGTGTTCACAGTGGCTAGAAATCAGTCCCCTTTGAGGCATAGACTTCTTCAATAGAACCCCAGCAGCTCAGCAACTAAGAGAAAGGATGGACAAATGGGACTATATGAAATTAAAAATCTTCTGCACAACAAAAGAAATAGTCTCTAAACTGAAGACACCACCCACAGAGTGGGAGAAAATATTTGCTGGCTATACATCAGACAAAGGACTGATAACCAGAATATACAGGGAACTCAAAAAACTAAACTCCCCCCAAATCAATGAACCATAAAGAAATGGGCAACTGAACTAAATAGAACTTTTTCAAAAGAAGAAATCCAAACGGCCAAAAAAAACACATGAAAAAATGCTCACCATCCTTGGCCATAAAGGAAATGCAAATCAAAACCACACTAAGATTCCACCTCACCCCTGTTAGAATGGCTATCATCAAAAACAACAAATGTTGGCAAGGATGTGGGGAAAATGAAACCCTCACACACCACTGGTGAGAATGCAAGCTAGTATAACCACTCTGGAAAACTATATGGAGGCTTCTTAAAAAACTAAACACAGATCTGCCATCTGATCCAGAAATCCCACTCCTAGGGATATACCCAAAGGAAAGTGACTCAGGTTGCTCTATAGGTACCTGCACACCCATGTTTACTGCAGCACTATCCACAATAGCCAAGTTATGGAAACAGCCAAGATGTCCCACTACTGACAAATGGATTAAGAAAATGTGGTATTTATACACAATGAAGAAGAATGAAATCTTGTCATTTGCAAGTAAATGGATGGAACTGGAGAACATCATCTTAAGCAAAGTTAGCCAGACTCAAAAAGCCAAAAATCATATGTTCTCCCTCATATGTGGACTTTAGATCTAAAACAAATGAAGTAATATTATTGGACACAGGTCACATGCTAAGGGGAAAACACATACAGGAGGAATAGGGAAAGGTAGGAAACCCAAAACTTGAAAGTGTTTGATGTGACCACTGTAGAGGAGCTAATATAGTAATCTTAATTTGACAGAGGCCACTACAGGAAGGTGACCAGGAAGTAGGGAAGAGGTCTGGTAGAGACGAACCAATTCGGGTTGTAATATACATGTGCATGGAAGCAATGCTAGGAATCTCTCTATATAGCTATCCTTATCTCAAACTAGCAAAACCGCTCTGTCTTTCTTATTATTGCTATGTCGTCTCATCAACAAAATTGGAGAAGAGGGCAGAACAGGTTCTGCTTCGAAGTGAAGGGGGTGGGAGGGAGATGAAGGGGATTGGAGGCAAGGGGGAAGAAATGGCCCAAACAATGTATGCACATATGAATAAATGAATATAGTTAAAAAAAGAATTAAAAAAAAGAAAGAAAATGTGAGACACTGAGAAGAAACAACAAAAACAACTTCTGTATGAGATAAAATAGCAGCAGTGACAGCATTTGACAAACCTAAGGGGTAGACCTATTGGCTCTTTTCCATATAATTCATTCTACTTTCATATTTAACAAATAAAAGATTGCTGAGTTAGAGTTACATCACAGAGTTAAGAGACAAGGGAGGGAATTTCACTACTCATCGTCACTGAGAGCATCTAAGATTTCAGAGATGCAGAAGGATAAAGTAACTATTCTTCCTACTCTGCACACCCACTGATCAATAAACAAGAAACTGCAAGCAAGGTTCAACAGGAAAATCCACCTGCCTTTGGAAGGCATATTCAAAAATTCCCAGAGAATTGTATTCTAGGGACCAGCTGAGGATAGGGGCATTGGAAAACTTGGAACAGAGCCAGTGGATTTTGGGTGGGGAAGAGGGCAGCAAAACCATGCAGTGATTTCTTCTCAGTAACTTTGTCATTAACTAAGTAAATGTGATGAGTCATCATCTGAAAATGACTTCCTGATCTGGGATTGACAGTGCTCAACTAGTTCCAAGACACTTGAGACTTGTTTATGCCCTGAAAGGTAGGTCTGCAGGAGAGACCCTTTGCTGTCACTGATGCTGCCTGGCATGGAGCTTGGAAGCCATGAGAGGTCACAATGCAGTTGAAGGAAGGAACTGGCTAACTGCATCTATGACAAGCGATGGGGACACTCGAAGGAAATCTAGATATTTTCTCAAAAGTAGTCTTACAGGTCACCATAAGAGAGGCAAATAAAGTTCCAAATAAGTTCTTTAAAATCAAGCATTTTGCATACAAAATCTTACCTGTTAGAATAGTACTGTTCAATATAAACATAAGGCTAGCCATATAGATACTTCTCATTTTCTAATAACACATGAAAAAGTAAAAAGACAAGTAAAATTAATATTTGTCATGTATGCAACCCAATAAAGCCAAAATATCATTGGATTTTTTTGTTTCATGTTGTGTTGTTTTTGTGGTGCTAGGAATGGAGCTTAGGACTCTGTGCATGATAGGTAAACACCCTACCAGTGAGCTATATCCCCAGCCCCAAGCCAAATATTGTTTTGAAATGCCATTAATACAAAAAATTATCAGATATTTTACATGCTTTTTTCATACTAAGTCTTTGAAATCTGGTGTTTATATTTTCTCTTACAGTGCACATTTGGAGTTCTAAATAGCCACATGTGACTGTTTTGGACAGCACAGTTACAGCATTTTAGTCATGGGAAAATGTTCATGAGTCATTGCTAAATGAAAAGGCAGGCTGCAAAACTATGCTGTGTGATCTAATTTTATAACATATGCACACATATTACATATGTATTTATATGCAGAAAATAATGCTGAAAGAGCATCTACCAAAAACTCAGACTATTTTTATCTTATTTTTCTACTTTTATGTGTTGCAAATTTGATTGTGTATTTTATGTTCAGAAAAAAACAATAAATGTGATTTTTTTTAAAAAATGGTGAGGTACATTACTTTCCTATTGTCACTAAAACAAGTTACCACAAATATATTGGTTTTAAACAACGCAAATTCGTTATCTTAGTGCTGTAGTTCAAAAGCTTGACACAAGTGTCACTGGATAAATATCAATGTGACAACAAAACTGCATTCCTTTTGGATGCTCTAAGAGAGAAGCTGTTTCCTTGTCTTTTCTAGCTTCTAGAAGCAGCTTGCATTTCTTGGCTCATAGTTCCCATGTTAGTCCATTTTCTGTTGCTATAATGAAATGCCTAAAGCTGGGGATTTTATAAAGAAAAGATTTCTACATAACTCACAGTTTTAGAACTTATAAGGACACAGCATAAGCATTAACTCAGCTTTGCTGAGAGTCCCCTTTGCTGTGTCAGTGGGGGATGGTATCATAGTGGGAGCACATGTGAGAACAATCACATGATGACACAAGAAGACAGAATGATGCATGGTCACACTCGTTCATTTACACAATCCTCTCATGAGAACTAACCAGGCTCTCTTGAGAACTATATTCCTTTTCAGGTAGTTTCCCATGCCCATGGCCTTCCACTAGGCCCTACTTCTTAAAGGTTCCACTACCTCTTCACATTGCCCCACTAGGGACCAGGCTTCTAATGCATGAATGCTAGAGACCTCATCCAATCACCTTCAAAGTCAGCCCCGTATCATCTGTTACTCTGACTTTCCTATTCTCCCTACCACTTCCACATTCTTAGGATCATATTGGTCCACCTGGATAATCAAGGATGTTCTCCTTACTTTAACATCAGCTGTTTAGCAACCTTAACTCTACATGGAACTTTTGTTTCCTTTTGCCACATAACATCACAAAATTCAGGAATTAGTAGTAAGTAGACATTTTGGAAGGGTTGTTATTCTTCATACTCAACAGGGTGGGGTTATGATTAGCATTTATATAACAAATATTTCTATTTCCATTCAGGCACACAGTAGAGTTATATTTTCCTTTTCTCTCCCTCCCTTACTTTTTTGGGGATCAAACTTAGGGCCTTATACCTGCTAAGCAAGCGCTCTACTGATAAGCTCTGCCCCAATTCTTTCTGCCCCTCTAAAGTTAGAATCAACTATATGATTTATTTTGGCATAATATATGTGGAGGTGACATGTGTCACTTCTGGGTAAAAGCTTTACAAGTGGTGAGGTTTGCCATGTTATCTCTTCCCTGCCATTGTTATGATGGAATTATTGACTGAGGTGACAGCTGCATCATTGATTCTGAAAAAATAGAATGAATAGTGACTTCTACTGCCCGGCTACAGTGGGTGAGGGTTATACTGATGTGTTATTCCACTGACATTCAGTTTGGTCCTTATTATGGTTTGGATGTGAACTGTCTTCTAGGGGCCATGTGTTCAAGGCTTGTGTTTGTGACACTATTGAGAGGTGATAGAACCTTGGCCATGTGGAGGTAGTGGAAGGAAGTTAGGTCATTGAGGGCATGCCCTTGAAAGGAGTATTGGAACCCTACCTTCTTATTTTCTCCTTGTCCTCCTGACATTCTCTATCATGACATGTTGCCTTAACACAGGTCCAAAGGCAATAGGGTCAAGCAAGTATAGAATGAGACCTCTGAAACCATGAGCCAAAATAAATCTTTCTTCTTTTTAAGTTTATTTTCTCAGGTATTTTATTGCAGTGGTGGAAAGTTAACTAGCACAGTCCTGTAGACAGAGTTAGCTCATCCTGACTGGCACAGAAGGTTAAAAAAAAAGTATCTGTTTTAGTTAGCATACATGTACATAAATGCAGAGACACACAATAATAATAATAAGATAATAATAATAATAATAATAATAATAAGAGACAGTGAAACTGTGAATAGAAAATGAGGAAATTAAGGTAGCACTGGAAATAAGCTATGTCAATCACCACAGTATCTTCTGAGTTGAAGGCAAAATGAAACCATGGAGCCAGGCACTGGTGGTTCATGCCTATAATCCTTGCTACATGAGAGGCTAAGATCATTAGGATCATAGTTTGAGGCCAGCCTGGGCAAAAAGTTCATAAGACACCATCTCAACCAATAGCTGGGCTTGATGGCGACTGTCAGTTATCCCAACCTACATAAAGTCTGAGATCAAGAGGATCACAGTTCCAGGTCAGCGGGGAAAGAGAGGGAGTTTGCAAGACTCCATCTCGACAAAGTAGAGCTAAGCACACCTGTCATCCCAGTGACAGTGGGAAGATTTAAATAGGAGGATAGCAGCCCAGGCTGGCTTGGACAAAAAGCAGAACACTATCTCCAAAATAACCAGAGCTATGCCTCCAGCTCAGGTGGAGCACCTGAGTTCAAGCCCCAGTACTGTCGAAAGAAAAAAAGAAAAGGAAAAGAAGTATGGATCCTTGCCCTTCTGGATTAGTGAGCCAAATCCTGACATCCAGAGATGCTGTAAGAGGCCTAGGGTTTTTAAATAGAGCTTGTCCTTTGCTGAAGAGTCCTCTGGCTGCTGGCCTGAGGGAACACTAGATATTTGGGCACCTTTCGGTGGTTGAGACATCAGCTCCCCTAAGACTTATGGGATACTGTGGTGTACGGTCCCTAAACTGCCCTGAAGCTTCAACATGGATCACGGATAATATTTTCTGGCCACTCCAAGGACCAAATAGCTGCTTCATTATAGAGGAAAATCTTACGTAGCACCTAGTAGTGTTGCAGGAGTTTGCTAGCTGAGATAGGACTCTTGGGGCAATTAGCAGGAAGCAATGTTTTATTGTGCCAGCAGAGACTCAGCAGACTTATGTCCAAAGAATGAGCTGAGAGAACAAAGGAGTCTCACCTTACATACCCTTGCAAGCAGGTTACAGAAGCAAAAAGCAAGGTCTAATCCAAATATGGTTATATTTAATTTTATTGGCTACTTTACCCTAGTGCTATGTGACTTTCCCCTCCCTGGTGCTACGTGACCTTCCACACGTTCAGATTTCTCAGGTTTTATCTCTCTATGCCATCCCTACCTCCCTGCTACTTTCTCAGGACTCAGGCCTAGACTGTTTTCTTCTGATCCTCCTCCCTGCTACAGTAGTTTGCAAAATATGTCTACCTATCCTTTCATTTTGTTTTCTCAATAACCCCACGAGATAAGCACGTGTTCCTATTTTCTAGATAAACTGAGGGCCATAGTGGTAGAAAAATAGCAGAACTAGGACCCAAATCTAGACTAGCACAAAACTCCAGGAATTTCCTCCCACATCAGCACTATGAAGAGTACCTCCAGCAATACAAATCTACTCAAAGAACACCTCTCACTGGCCTATGATTATTCTTTGAGCACCTACTACTTAAGAGCTGAGAGGATCATCCCAAGCAGCCTGGGAATGTTTGAGGATACTCTCTAAACCCATAGGTATTTCATAGTCCTCAGTTTCTTTTGGTTGAATGAATATATCTTCTTACATTCTACTTAAAAAAATCTAAGAAATTATTTATCTAGACCAATATTGACAAGGTCTGGTGTTTCTTCAGGCTTTTCAGAGGCAATAGTAACTAGAACAATTTTCCCAGAATCAGGCTGATATCAATCACAGAAGCTGTACACAAAGATGTTCTTCTGGCCTGATAAAAGCCCTTATGAAATGAAGTCATTAAATGAAAGAATCATATTAAACTCAGCTGCATTAAGAACACGGAGAGAGCAAAAGAGTCAAAGTTTACTAAATGGGAAAAAACAACGAAGAGAAAGGGGAAGAAATATCTTACGTTAGTTTCCAAGAGGATATGAGAAAGCCAAAGATATAAATTATCTAAGATAGGACACTTGATAATAACTTTTTGATGTAAAAAATGGATCTCTTGGTAGTTACTTCAGCAATCCACTTCAAACTTAAGTTTATTTTAATTTATGGACATGCTGAACTAACCAAATACAATAAACATGGATATCTTTAGCTTCCAGATGTTCTTCTAGGGAGATGGTCACAGTGGGCCAGCAGGACACAGTCACTAGAGGACTACATGTCACACTGACACTGTGCCACATTTAAAATCTGGGGCCCCAAGAGAACCATTCAGAAAGGACCACCTCACCATCTGTACCTGAAATGAGTAGACCTAGTCTCTTTTATATGCCTTCCCTCTTTAGTTACCTTTAGATTTCTCTGAATTAAAGATTTTAACATATTGAAGGATAAACCTTTCTATGTGTGACAGTGGCAGGAAGGCAGGGAGGAGGAAGGGAGATGATGAATGCTACAGTGAAACAAAGACAAACTGGAGTCGGGAAGGTTACCTGGAGACCAGAGAAGTGTTACTTCGCCCCAGAGGTTAAAGCAGCCAATGAAATAACATATGACCATGTATGGGACAAGCTCTACCCACCCCTCCATTTCTGTAAACTGCTCTAAATGGTATATAAGGAAGGTCCCCTTTGTTCTCGTGGCTCAGCATTTAGACTTGAGCCCACTGAGTCACTGCCGGCTTGCTTAATAAACTTGCTTCCTGAAAGCTTTGGTGCCCTCTCAGTCTCTGCCCAAGCCCTCCTACAACATTTCTGGGTGCATCATCCGGGACTTGGAGGGTGCTGTTTTCACCTCCTGGTCACCAGCTCAGCATCCCTGGCCCACTAGGAGGGCTGCCTCTGCCAGGCACCACTGGACCATGTTGATCAGGGAGAGGGAGCCATTTTCCTGGTGAGCCAAGGAGGCAAGTTCCGGTTGCACAAAGGAACCTGGAAAGGCTTGGGAACCAACCTGGGATCCCCGCTCATCAGACAGGTAAGAACCTTGGTTCAAAGTCAGCCCTGCCTCAGGGCAGAAAGGGAGACTGATCATATCCCAAAGACACCTGATAACGCCCTTCTTGGGGGTGAAACAGTGTCTTTCAGGTACAGGGAGCGGGGTGGAAGTACTGTGCTGTGTGAGAGTGTGTGAAAGTGCGAGGCTGAGATGTAACCTGGTTATGAAGTGAGTGCAGAGTCCTAATCTGGATGTCCATGGTGAACTCATATGTTTGTAGGGTGAGCCCTAACAGGGTCTCAGGTCTGGGGCTTATACAGCCTCACTATGGCCAAGAGATGCCTAAATCCCTGCAAGGGGAGTGGCCAGAGACAGATGAAGTGAGTGGTGTTATTTGTTCTCCCCTGTGTGCTGGAGAGGAGGACCCTTATCGCCTCTCCACAGTCCTTATCCCTTCTGTCTTTGTCTCTGTCTTGATGTCTGGCAAACGGGAGGAAGGGGAGGAGGTCAGAGTAAGAACATCCACCTAGAGTGCATGCTTAAAAACCTTAAAAGGGGTTTGATGGAGATTACGGGGTCAAGCTGACTCCTGGCAAGCTCAGGACCTTCTGTGAAATAGACTGGCCTGCTTTTGGTGTAGGATGGCCTTCGGAGGAGTCATTAGATAAAGTCATAGTCAACAGAGTTTTTGAAATGGTTGTAGGGGAGCCTAGACACTGAGAAGCAATGCCATATAACATTGGCAGCTCTAAGATGGCTGGAAGACGATGCTCCTGTGGACACTCAAAATGCCCAAGCTTACACTCAGGGCCAATTCCTCAAGGAGAACATCCACTGGGACCCTAATGATGATAGAGATTACCAGCAGATTGAGCAGTATCAGGAGGCATTATTAGGAGGCATGAAGGAGGGAGGAAAAAAGTTCGTGAATACAAGTAAGACAACAGAAGTCTACCAAGGGCCAGATGAGAGCCCCAGTCAGTTTTGTGAGTGACTATGTGAGACCTTCTGCCTGTACACCTCTTTTGACTCAGAGGTGGCTGAAAACCAAAGGATGATTAATGCAGCCTTTGTCGGCCAGGCCCAGGGGAACATAAGGCGAAAGTTGCAAAAGCTGGAGGGATTTGCTGGTATGAACACCAGCCGGCTTCTGGAGGTGGCCACAAAAGTCTTTGTCAATCTAGACCAGGAAGCCAAACAGGAGGCCAACAGAAAGATGAAAAGGAAGGTGGGCTTCCTTGCTGTGGCTCTAGCCAAATAGTCGGGTGGGCCACAGTGTGCAGGCTATGGCAGAGAGGAGGGGGCAATCCCCATGGACGGTGGTTAACACCCCCAGAATGGCCTTATTCTAGAGAGGAACTAAGGCTGCACCAGTGTGCCTACTGTCACCAAGAAGGAAACTACTACAAAAATGAGTGTCCCCAATGGCCCAGAGACCCCCAGAAGTCTCCCCTGACCAGAGACAGAGGCCAAATTATTGAAGGGAAGTATTGGCCTGATCAGGGGAGAAACAGCCCCTAGGAGGAAGATGTCATCAGACTGGCCACTTTTAAGGATTGTGAGGAGGACTAGGACAGACCAGGCTCCATTCTACTTGGCCCCCATGAGCCTATGGTCCAAATGAAGATAGGGGGCCATCCTGTTGACCTAATGGTGGATATGGGCACAATCCATTTGGTTGTAACCCAACCGGTGGGCCCTTTCTCACAGAGACATGCAACTATTGTCCAGGCCACAGGAGATCAGACTTGCCTCCCCTTCCTTGTATCCAGAAAATGCAATCTTGGAAAGCATGAAATAAGACATGAGTTTTTTTACCTTCCTGATTGCCCTTGATGGGCAGAGACTTGTTATGCAAGCTAAGGGTACAGATAACCTTTGACTCTTATGGCATGGCAGCCTTAAAGCTGAGAGGACATGAAGCCAAGATTCTGACCCTCACAGTGGCACAGGAGGGGGAATGGTGACTCTGTGTCTCTAAAAAAGAAGTTCCTGAGATGCCTGAACTTCCCTTTAAGATTCCAGGAGTATGAGCTGGGAACAACCCCCCAGACCGGCTAGGAACATACCTCCTGTGGTGGTAGAATTAAAACAGGGAGCCATCCCTGTTACCCAGAGGCAATACTACTACATTCCTTGTAAGGCCCAGATTGGGATCCAAAAGCATCTTGACAGACTCCTGAAGTATGGGATCCCTCAGCCTTGTCAGTCTCCCTGGAACACCCCTTCCCCGACCCCACTGCCTGTCCAAAAACCAAGGACTGAAGACTTTAGGCCAGTTCAGGACCTCTGGGCAGTTATTTCAGCAACTGTTACCTTACACCCTGTAGTCCCAAACCCATACAGGCTTTTGGGCCTTATCCCAGCTGAGGCAAAATTTTTACCTGCCTAGATCTTAAGGATGCATTTTTCTGCATCCACCTGGCCCCACAGAGCCAACTCATCTTTGCCTTCCAATGGGAAAATTCTAGCACTGGAGAAAAGAGACAATTGACTTGGACTCAAGGCTTCAAAATTGACTTGCCACAGGGCTTCAAAAACTCTCCCACTATCTTTGACTGCCCAGGTGTTTGACATAAAGGCTTTCTCAGCTGACCAGAATGGCTACACATTCCTCCAGTACATAGGGGATCTTCTGTTGTCTGGACCAACTCATGAGGATTGTATGAAAGGAAATCGCCTCCTTCTCTCCCTTTTGTAGAAGGCAGGATACAAGGTTTCCCATAAGAAGGCTCAGATTTGCCAGGATACTGTCAAATACCTCAGATTTCACCTGTCACAAGGACAATGTATACTGGACCCTGAGAGAAAACAAGGTGTCTATTCTGACCCCAAAGCCTGTCAACAAATTAGAGAATTTCTAGGAGCTGTGGGTTTCTGCTGGATCTGGATCCCCAATTACTCTCTGTTGGCAAAACCCCTGTATGAAGCCACAAAACAGGGAGAACAGGAACCCACAGTATGGGGAGAAGAGCAAGAAAAAGCCTTTAAAGAAATTAAGAGGGCACTCACAAATACCCCTGCTCTGGGCTTGCCAGATATGATGAAACCTATATTCCTGTACGTACATGAGAGACTGGGGACAGCTGTAGGAGTCTTGACCCAGCTGCTAGGTTCCTGGCACTGCCTTGTGGCCTATTTATCAAAGCAACTTGATGCAGTTTCCCAAGGCTGGCCGCCCTGCCTGAGCACCCTGGTAGCCACTGCCATCTTGGTGGCTGAAGTAGACAAACTTACTTTGGGATAAGAACTCACAGTCCGAGTCTCTACTGTTTTGACTCTTATGGAATATAAAGGAAATTATTGGTTGACAAACTACCGAATGATCAGTTATCAAAACATGTTATATGAAAACTCACGTATCCAACTAGAGGTTGTTAAGACTCTAAACCTGGCCACCCTATTGCTGGTTGATTCAGGCCCCCTGGAACATGACTGTTTAGAGGTTACGAATGAGGTGTTCGCCAGCCAGCCAGACTTGACTAATCAGCCTATCAGTCATCCAGACACCAAGTATTTCACAGATGGCAGCAGCTTTGTCCAGGACAGCACATGTTTTGCTGGATATGCAGTAGTGACTCTGGACATTGTCACTGAAGCACATCTGCTGCCAGTCGGGACCTCTGCACAAAAGGCTGAGCTCATTGCTCTCATGTAGGTGCTCCAGTTCACTGCAGGAGTGTGGGTAAATATCTATACAGACTCTAAATATGCCCTTACTACCATTCATGTCCATGGAGCCCGATGTAAAGAAAGGGGACTCATTAACGTGGGAGAAAAAAATGTTAAATATGGACAAGAAATTCTGAAATTGCTAAAACCTGTATGGGCCCCAAGTGAGTAGCATTCATGCATTGCTGTGGGCACCAGAAGGGGGAGACAACAGTTGTTCAGGGAAACCAAAAAGCTGATAGGAAAGACAAGTGAGCAGCCCTTGTAGGAGGACAAACCTCAGTCTCACTGACAGCTGGCTTGTTCCCATGCCCTTACCTGAATGGAACTCATGGTATACTTCACAAGAACAGGCATGGTTTGAGACTGAAGGAGGAAGTTTCCTGAAGGGCAGGTGGTAGAAATTTGCTGACAGCCATATTGCAACTCCAGAAGCACTAGCTCCCACATTTGTCAAGCAGTTCCATGAAGGAACTCACTCAGGGTAGGCAACTCTTGAAACCACCTTGGCCCAGCATTTTTATGTCCCCAAGCTCTCCAGCAAAAAGGGCCCAGAGTGAGTAATACTCCAGGTGTAAAGTGATGAAGGAACTCCCTTTGAAAACCTGATTGTGTGGAAACAATGCTAGGAATCTCTCTGTATAGCTATCCTTAACTCAACTAGCAAAAATTCTTTGTCTTTCTTATTATGCATATGTCTTCTCTTCAACAAAATTAGAGATAAGGGCAGAACAGGTTCTGCCTGGAAGTGAGGGAGTGGAGGAGAGTGGAGGGTGGGAAGGGGGGGCGGGGGGCAGGGGGAGAAATGACCCAAATAACGTATGCACATGTGAATAAATGAAAAATAAAACAAGAAAACCTGATTGTGGACTTTACTGAAATGCCACAAACCAGAGGATATAAGTATTTGCTGGTGTTTGTCTATACCGTCTCAGGATGGGTGGAAAACTTCCCTACTTGGAAAAAGCCTGGGAAGTGGCCAGGTGCCTGTTAAAGGAAATCATCCCTTGGTTTGGAATACCTGTGTCTATTGGATCAGACAATGGGCTTGCCTTCATGGCTGAGGTGGTGTAGTTGGTGGCTAAGGGCTTAGGAATAACTTAAAAGCTACATACAGCCCACTGCCCTCAGAGTTCAGGGAAAGTAGAACGTATAAACAGGACTCTAAAATTGCAATTGGAAAAACGATGCCAGGAGACCCAACTACAATGGGATCAGTTACTGCCCATAGCCTTACTCAGGATTAGGTCCAGCCCCACCACGCAGACCGGTCTCTCCCCTTTTGAAATTCTTTTTGGGCACCCACCCCCTTTAGTCAAGGGCCTGTGAGGGGACCTTCAGGAAATAGGTGACCTCGCCCTGAGATAGCAGATGCAGGCCCTTGAGTTGACGCTCTCGAAAATCAATGACTAGGTAAGAGAGAGACTCCCCGTTAGCCTGACAACTCCCACACACCGTTATAGACCAGGGGATGCTGCTTGGGTAAAGGAATGGAATATTCAACCATTAAAGCCCCACTGGAGGGGCCCTTTTGTTGTTGTTTTATCAACCCCCACCACAGTTAAGGTAGCAGAGATTGTTCCCTAGATCCACCAGAGGCAAGTGAAACCAGCTTCCCTTGAGTGGGAGTGCATCCCTGACCCAGCCTCACCATGCAAGATCACCCTCCAGAACATTTGCAACCTTCCTGGGAGACAATAGGGGACCATGAATGACAAGACGTCAGCTCTGCTCTAGTCACTCTGGAAGCTGTCTAGTCTACACAGCAGAAACTTGAGGAGTTGCCCATCTCACTGTTGAGGGTGAGTCCCTTCCGTGTTTTCTTCTTGCAAGTCTTGGTCAGCCCTCTACCTGGGGACCCTCAGGCCTTGGACTGTGACTCATGCACACACACTACCCAAGTGGGAAGTATTGTTGCCAAAACTCTGGTTTTCCATACTTACTATTCTTGTGCAGGAACAGTTGTTGGGTCATGCACCCACAACCATACCACTTACTCAGTGTGCTGTCATCATGGTCAGTATATCTGTTTTAATCCCACCTATCACCCTTGGGAGCAATGGCTAGGGGTCCTAAGCTTCACCAGCACTAGGGAGCTTATTAGCCAGACACAGGGTTACAACCCTAAAAAAGCCAGTATCTATATACTTTGATGTGTGCGCTGTAACAGCTAAAAACTCCATTTATCAACCTCAAGGTAGTGGAAACACCAGCAGAGGCCTGGCTTGGGAAAAAGTTTATATGTCAAATGATAAGCATATGTGCCAGGGAGACAACTCTTGGCCATGTGATGATGCTGTAAAGACATAAACCCCTAGATCAAGATGATGCTCTTTGACCCAGAAGTGTGTCCAAGCAGGAAGGCAGGGAGGGGTAAGGGAGATAATGAGAGATAATGAGTGCAACAGTGAAACATAAAAAAAACAGATTTGAGGAATGTCACCTGGGGTGAGACCAGAGAAGAATCACCTTGTCCCAGAGGTTAAAATAGCCAATGAAGTAACATGTGACCATTTATGGGATAAGCTGTACCTCCCATTTCTGTAACCTACTCTAAATGGTATATAAGGAAAGCCCCCTTTGCTCTTGTGACTCAACTTTAGATGCAAATCCACTGAGTTGCTGCTGGCCTGCTTAATAAACTTGCCTCCCAAAAGCTTTGGTGCCCCATCTCTCTGTCTGAGCTGTCCTATAACACTCTAAGTCTAAGGTATTCACTCTACAAATATTTACTGTGGCTACTATTGGCCAGACTTGGTTGTTTCTGGGGGAGCACAGTTGATTACAGCCCAGTCTAAATGCTAGGGTGCTCCCAGAGTCCCACAGACCTCTTCCTTCTCATCTGAATACCAAAGCCATGTCCTCTAAGCTCCCCTTATCTTTAATATCAGCAGCAATTCCTTTTATTAGTAGACCAATTACCTGTACTTTTTCCTCTGCCTTCCAGAGACAGAGACTGACTCAGAAGAGTTGTACAGGGGGCCTAGAGCCTAACTTGTGGTTTTCCAACTTTCAACTGTTTTCATAGCCTTATACTATTGTTAACTTAACCCTTGCCTTTAAATTGGCTCATTTAAAAAAATCAACATTAAAAAAAAATAAAATAAAAATAAAAAATAAAAAAATCAACATAGTCATTAATATTTTCAGATGCTAACTTGGACTTCCCCACTGTCCATATCTTCCCCATTTACCCCCATCGTCCTAGGGGTAGTAAACTTGGTGAACTGATTTAAAACTCACAAGTAGTCTTAAAACCCATAGCTTTTGGGTTATATTTTTAAAGAAAGAGAAAGTTTTAGATAGTCAACAATTCCATCAGAAAGCAAGGTAATAAAGAGTGGGTAATTAATGAGTCCAAAATACATATAGTTCCCTAATTAAAGGGAAATAACATTAGGTGGGCAGAGAATTTGGGAAGAGGCAGTTGGACCTTGGATGCTTCATTGGTGGCAGGGAAGAGGCTCTGTCAATTCTAGAGCAGTGCTTGTTAAAGCTCAATGTCACACACATTCTGACCCAGTAGGTCCAGGATGAGACCTGAGATCCTGCACTTCTAACCTGTTCCCAGTTGTCGATACACAGACTGAATTTAGAGTAGTAAGGATATAGAACATCTTAAAAGTTCAGGAGGTCTCCCCTGGAGGGATGGGTTCTGAGATTGAGCTGTGGACCCCAAGAAACCAGAAGACTGGAGAGATGGACAGAAAGCAGATTTGAGAAGCCAGTGCCCAGGAACTATGTGGAGGACTAGGAAATCACATTGTAGACCCATTCTTCAGATACCAGAACAAAAGTCACACCAGGGAGAAGAGATTCTGAAGAGAATCTGCAACAGTCCCACAAAAAGATTGAAATTATTTTTTATTTTATAAAAGAACTTAATTTTCTTTTTTTTCTGGTATTGGGATTTTAACTCAGGGCCTACACCTTGAGCCACTCCACCAGGCTTTTTTTGTGATGGGTTTTTTCCAAGATAATGATCTCGCTAAGTATTTTCCCAGGCTGGCTTAGAACCACGATCCTCTGGATCTCTGCCTCCTGAGTAGCTAGGATTACAGGTAACAGCCAGTGGTGCCCAGCAAAAGATTCAATTTTAAATTGAGATTGATTAAAATTGGTCACACTTTCTATTGCTGAGAAAGAAACAGGGCTCAAAAACTAACTTGAGTTTAGCTACAGAGAAATAAAATAACTTTTACATGTGTAGAAGTGAGAATATAAAGCCAGCTAAAATATTTGTTTGATAATTTTATAATGTTATATAATAAATGATACATTATTTAATTGTAAATATTACTAAAAGTAAATTTTATATAAATTCCATATCATTACAGAATTTAATCCAGGATCACTTGAAAGCCAAACAATTTTATGAATTTCTAGTTAGATGCTGACTCTGAGCCTAACTTTATAAAAAAGATCAGAGAATTTCCCCTCCTTAGTCTAGCCTAGTCAGATAGGTTGAAGAGATATTGAAAAGAGATTAACTTTCTCATTGTATCATTAAACATTTAAAAAAATTTAAATTTGGAAAATTCCAAACATATTCATAGTTGATAGAGAAGTATAATGACATCACTCACCGTCAGACCAGGAGGTTCCTTTGTTTCATGTCAACTCTCTACCATCACTGATTACTTTGGAGCAAATTCCAGATATCATATAGTTTTATCTATAAATATTTCATTAGAAATCAGTTAAGGCATAAAATCCATTTTATAATATAACTATGATATCATTATCACGTGATAATCCCTCAGTATCATTAAAAATACAATATTCAAATTTCTAAATCACTTTTTTAAACTACTTGAATCAGGACCAAAATAAGGGCCACATGTTGCAAATGACTGCTAAGAGTTTTACATCTCCTAATGTGTAAATTCTCCCTCTCTCTTTTTATTCCTTGCAAATTAACTGATGTTTTTTAACGCAGTGACTGTGTGCCACTTAAAATTGCATTGCTGCGAAAGGTGTCTCACTCCTCAGGGAATACTGGCTATTTAACACTAACACATGAAGTTCCTGGCACATAGGGTACAACATAAATCATGTTCAAGGAAATAAAGGAAAAGAAGCAGGAAGGAAGGAAGGTTGGGAAAAAGCAACAGCAATTAGGGTTACTGCCTCCTACCCAGTCTGAGGGAGGCTCACCTGTGACTCTTAGTCACTAACCCTGCACAACTGTTCATTTTCTCCCAAAGTGAGGTTGTCAATGCCTTCTCATTGCTGGTAGAGTCAAGGCCAAACTCCTAATGTAGTGAAAAAGCTACAGTCTTTTTTTTCCTGGAGCAGGTGGTAGCCTGCTCCAGCTACCTTTTCAGTTTTGTGCCCAGGGTCATCTAATCAAAACGAAACTAATTTGTGTTCACAGTTACAGAACCAAACACTGCAGGTGGGCTTGTAATAAGGAGCCACAGCCTTGTGTCTTCATGTGCCCCACTGTTACTGCACTTTTCAGAATCAACTACTTTCATTTATTTTTCCAGTTGATTATCTTCATGTTTATAGGCAACAGGCAATCATTATGCTTTACTATGCTGTCATGTGATCACATGAATAAAATCGCATTGTAACAGGAGTCCTAGATCAGAGGTCCAACTCAGGGAGTTCTAACATGTCAGGTGTAGCCACTTGCCCCAAAGGAAGCAAACAGAAGCAATGGTGAAAAGGCAGGAAAAGATATATTCAACATAATTATGCTATGCTGGGAAGAGGGAGAGTAAGAATTTCAGCCCATCTTTAGGGTATAGACATGAGCTCTAGGTTTAAATAGAGGAAGAATTGGGGCAGGGGTGAGAGGTATACATAATTAAGCAGCCTGGGCAAAGTGTGGTCTGATCAATCATTATCTCCATTCTGGTTCTGCAAGATGGCCCCCAAGAAGTCCTTATTGTTGAGGGGTCAATCAGTTGAGATGATTGCTCCTGCTTGGGTGATCTCATTATAGGTGAGCTGTCTGCAAGGCTCTGCTATTCCTGGATTCCAAGGTGACTGCAGGTTTAGGACAATGACTGTAGACTTCTAGGTACCTTTTAATTTGCTCTTCTTTTTTGTGGTACTGGGGATTGAACTCAGGGCCTCAGGCTTGCTAGGCTAGTGCTCCTACCACTTGAGCTATGCTTCAGTTGCTTTTTAGTTTTAGTTTTATCATTTTCTTTTTTTTAGGCAGACACTTCTTGACTGATTAACATGACTACATGCAGGTTCAACAGGAGTCTGACCCACAATTTTAAGACACAGGAGACAGATACAAAATGGAGGCAGGAATGCCAGGCTTTTCTCCTGCTTTCAGTTCACTTGTGAGCCTGGGTGAGAAGTCAGGACTTTTTGGCAAAAGCAGTTTCTAAGAGTACCTGTTATAGTATCAAGTACACTTCTTGTTTTATCATTATAAGACTTACTGACTTACAGCTATGATAGATTAGTGTTGACCTCATACCTCTTTACCACTCCCCACCCCCACTTCTCCCAAAATCACCTTCTTAGTTACTCTATCAGTTACTAATAGATACAAAAATTATATGCCTCAGTCCACATGTTAAATGTCCTTTTTTTTAATAACATAATGTCATAACCTTCTCCAGCTGATTTCTGCCTTTGGTAGTACTTATAGAGTATGCCTTTAAAACTACAGGTGAGAGAAATCCAGAAAAATAAGAAAACAAAAAATGTTTTTTGTTTTTCCAGTGTCTTACCACTTTCCATTTATGTCAAAACAAAATCTATAGACCAATTAACGTCTCCCCTCTCTGTGTCTGTCATTGTCCCTCTGCACAAATGTGCATGTGTTGGATGTTCTGCCTATAGGCTTTCCAGTAACTCCTGTTTCCAGCCCCACATTTTGTTTTTTCTGTAGGACCTGGAGTTTCTGAGTCCTGAGCCTCTCCAGGGGGTCGCTGTGTAGTTTCCCCAGCCACAGTATCCACCGTATGTTCTTTGGAGTGCAGTCTCCTCCTCCCTGCCCCCTTGTTCAATACTTAGACCATCACCCACTTTCAGTCTCCACAAGTTTGAACTCTCTGATCAACTGATGCCCTCTATTTATTTTTGTGGGTTTATAACTTTAGGCTTTATAGTCATAAAAATGGAGTTGGGAGGGAGAGTAGCTAAACACATGTGCTTAATCTACCATATTGAATTACAGTCAGAAAGCACAGTTTAGAAATCTTGCCTTTTCCAGCACTCTTCTTCCTTCCTGCGGATGCAGGCTCCCATCTGGGATCGTTTGGGTTCAGCCCTGGGAACTTCCTTAGTGCTTCCTGCAGTGCCGAGCTAATGCCAACAAAGCCTCGCAGATTTTGTTTGCCTGAAAATGTCTATATTTAACCATCATTTTTCTAGTTTTTAACTGTAACTTTTAAGCCTACAGGAAAATTGCAGGAGTGGCAAAGTACCCTCTTTAACCAGAAACATTGTAATTGTTGACACTTTGCCACATTTGCTTAATCATTCTCCCTCTCTCTGAGGATGGATGTGCACTTACACACTTGTGCACACATGCACACAATTTTTCAAACTCTTGAAAGTAAGTTGTAGGGAATTCACAGTGACATAATTGTTTCATCTAACCCCAGATTGCACTTAAGTTTGACTATTAAAAGTTTTGGGCCTTTTTTTTCTTTTTGCAGTACTAGCGTTTGAATTCAGGATCTCCTGCTTGCTGGGTATCAATCTACCACATTTTCATCAACTGTTCATCCATGGTGGACACCCAGGCTGACTCCGTCTTTTGGCTGTTGTAAATAGTACAGCACCATGGGTGCAGTAAGCTGACTTTGTTTTGGGTATGGCTGGATAATATGGAAGATCTATTTTTAGTTTTTTGAGGAACCTCTGTACTGATTTTCATAGTACTTGCACTTGTATTTACATTCTCACTTGTAACAAATAAGGGCTCCCTTTTCCCCACATCCTTGCCAGAATTTGTTATTTTTTCTTCTTGATGATTGCCATTCTGACTGGGAAATATAATTCCAGTTCAAAAATTTCTTTTTTTCTTTCATCACTTTAGTCATTGCATGCCCAATGACCTTTAGTCAATCCATACTAGCTTCCATTCTTTCTGATAAAGTCAGCCATTATTCTTACTGTTGTATCTCTGGTAATATATGTTTTCCTGTGGACTTATTTATTTGTTTATTTATTTATTATTTGGTGATACTGGGGTTTATGCTTGCTGGGCTCATTGAGCACCTCAATGTAGTTTTGATTTGCCTTTTTTTTTTTTTTTGGTGGGAGTGCCGTTTAAATTCAGGGCTTTGTACTTGCAAAGCAAGCCCTCTTCTAGTATTTACTACAATTCTCTAGTTCTTAGTTTTCATTGTAGAGGTCTTTAACATCTATGGTAGTTTGTGCCTATGTATTTTTTGGAGGGTGGGGCTGTTGTGAATGGGATTGTTTTCTGGTGTTTTTAGTGAGTTTGATGTTGGCGTATAGGAATGCTACTGATTTTTGTAAATTCAGTAGTTTATTAAAATTAAAGTACCCAGTACTTTACTGAATGTGTTTTTCAGACTAAGTGTCTTCTGGTGGCATCTTTAGAGTCCTTTAAGAGAGAATCATGTCAACTGCAAACAGGGATAATTTGAATTCTTCCTTTACTATTTGTATTCCTTTTGTTTCTTTCTCTTGCCTTATTTTCTGGCTAAGAATTCAAGCACAATATTGAATAAGAGTGGTGATAGTGAAAAACTTTGTCTCATTCCTAATTTTAAAGGAAATTCTTTCAGTTTTTCACATTCAGTATAAAATTGGCTATAGGTTTGTCATATGTTGTCTTTATAACGTTGAAGTATTATCTTTCCAGTCCTACTTTTTTCAGGGCTTTTATCATACAGTGATGTTGAATTTTGTCAAAGGCTTTTTTCTGCATCTATTTGATAACCATGTGACTCTTGTCCTTGATTCTGCTTATATGCCATATTGTATTCCATTCTTAGAATGAACCCAACTGATCATGAAGTGTGCTCTTGTCAATGTGTTGTTGAATTCAGTTGGTATGTATTTTATTGAGAATTTTTGCATCTAAGTTCATTAGAGAGATTGGCCTATAGTTTTCTTTCTTTCTTTCTTTTGATGCATTCTTACCTGGTTTTGGTATTGGGATGATATTGACTTCATGGACTGAGTTTAGAAGTGTTCCTCCCCTTTCTACTTCTTGGAATAGTTAGAGGAGAAATTGTGTTAGATTTTCTTTAAAGGTCTGCTAGAATTCAGCCCTGGTCCTGGGCTTTTCATTGTTGTTGGTTTTTTTAATGTTACTTTTTTATTTTATTGCTTCCTACTGATCTGATTAGGCTTTTTGGAGCTTCTTGGTTCAGTTTCAATAGGTCATTTATGTCTAGGAGTTTATCCATTTCATTTAGATTTTTTAATTTATTGGGGTATAAGTTTTCAAAATATTGCTTAGTGATTCTTTGGATTTCATTGGTTATCAGTTGTGATATCTCACTTTTCTGTTACAAATTTTATTAAATTCATCTCTTTTTATTTTCGCTGGTCTAAGGATTTGCCAGTCTTGTTTATCCTTTCAAAGAACCAACTTTTTGTCACATTGATCCTTTGTATTGTTCTTTTACTTTCTATTTCATTAATTTCAGCTCTGATCTTTATCATTTCTTTCCTTCTACCAAGTTGTGATTGGTTTCTTATTTTTCTAAGAACTTGAGGTGCATCAATTTGGTTATTTATTTGAGATATCTCTGATTTTTAAATGTAGGCATTTATAGCTATAAACTTCACTCTTAATCCTCCTTTCATGGTATTCCATAGGTTCTGGTATATTGTGTTTTCATTTTCACTTGATTCTAGAAATTTTTAAAAATTTCTCCCTATTTCTTTTGATAATTCAAGTATATTTTTCAATCTCTGCATGTTTGTGTATTTTCTATTACTGGTATATTTTCTCTTGCTGTTGATTCCTAGTTTTATTCCATTATGATATGAAAATACAAGAAGTTGCTTCAATATTTTTTGTATTTTTTAAGACTAGCTTTCTGTTCTAAAATATGATCTATTTTGAAGAAATTTCCAGAGGATGCTGGGAAGAATGTGTATTCTGTGACTTCAAGGTACAATATTCTATAGATGCTGGTTAATCCATTTGACTCTGATGTTGTGTTGATTTTTTTTGATCTGGATAACCTACCTTTGGTGATAGTGAATATTAAAGTTACCCACTATTACTGCTTTAGGGTCTAGCTGTGACTTCTTGTCCAGTAATGTTTATTTTATGAAATTATTTAGCTTATATTCAATGTATATATGTTTAAAATTGTTATAGCCTCTAGATAGATTATTTCCTTTATCAATATGAAGAACTTCTTTATCTTTTCTTTGACTAATTTTGGTTTGGTTTGATGTGTGCTCTGCCAAAGATAAGCTACTCTTGCTTGCTTTCAGGTTTTATTTGCTTGGAATATCTTTTTCTATCCTTTTACCTTAAGGTCGTGTTTGTCTTTGCCAGGGAAGTACATTTCTTGTGGCAGCAAACAGTTGGGTGTGTCTCTGTGTTTAATACAACCTGCCCCTCTGTCTTTTAATTGGAGAATTAAGACCATTAACATTCAGAGTTATTGTTGAAAGTTTGTGCTAATTTCTGTTATTTTGTCTTTTTTGTGATATTTGATTCTTTCTTAATCCTCACTTGGTTATCTACTCTTATAGTGAGACATTTATTTTCCACATTCTCTTGGTTTTATCTTCCTCTTCTTTGCATATTTATTCCTTTAAGTATCTTTTCTGTAGTGCTGGCTTAGTGGTCATGAATTCCTGTAGTTTGTGTTTATATAGAATGATTTATTTCTCCTTAAATTATGAAAAATAGCTTTGCTGGGTAATCCAGGTGGTAGTTATTTTCTTTCAGGACTTGAAGTACATCATTCCACTCCTGGTTTTTAGTTTCTATTGAGAAACCTATAGTTATTCTGATGGATTTGCTTCATATGTGACTTGGTGCTTCTCTCTTGCAACTTTGTATATTTTTTCTTGTTACAGGACAATATGATATGGGGAGGTTCTTTTCTGGTTTTGTCTACTTAGTGTTCTAAAAGCTTCCAGTCCCTGGACAACCATTTCTTTCCCAAGATTTGAATTTTTTTTCTATTTTTTTATTGAATATATTTTCTATGACTTTAGCTTATTCCTCTTTTCCTTTTTAGTTTTTTTCTTTATCCATTTATTCATTTTAAAAATTCATTTATTCATATGTGCATACATTGTTTGGGCCATTTCTCCCCCTGTCCCCTACCCCCTTCATCTCCCTCCTACCCCCTCACTTCCAGACAGAACCTGTTCTGCCTTCTTCTCCAATTTTGTTGACAAGAAGACATAAGCAATAATAAGAAAGACATAGCGGTTTTGCTAGTATGAGATAAAGATAATTATATGGAGGGATTTCTATCATTGCTTCCATGCACATGTGTATTACAGCCTGAATTGCTTCATATCTACCAGACCTCTTCACTACTTCTTGGTCACTTTCCCATAGTGGCCTCTGTCAGATTAAGATTACTATATTAGCTCCTCTACAGTGGGCACATAAAATACTTTCAAGTTTTGGGTTTCCTACCTTTCCCTATGTGTCTCCACTTAGTGTTGACCCATGTCCAATAATATTACTTCATTTGTTTTAGGTCTAAAGTCCACATATGAGGGAGAACATAATGATTTTTGGCCTTTTGAGCCTGGCTAACTTTGCTTAAGATGATGTTCTCCAGTTCCATTCATTTACTTGCAAATGACAAGATTTCATTCTTCTTCATGGCCGAGTAAAATTCCAGTGTGTACTTGAAGATATACCCAAAAGACTGTGACACAGGTTACTCCAGAGGCACCTGCACACCCATGTTTATTGCAGCACTATTCACAATAGCCAAGTTATGGAAACAGCCAAGATGCCCCACTACTGATGAATGGATCAAGAAAATGTGTTATCTATACACAATGGAATTCTATGCAGCCATGAAGGAGAATGAAATGTTATCATTTGCTGGTAAATGGATGGAATTGGAGAACATCATTCTGAGTGAGGTTAGCCTGGCCCAAAAGACCAAAAATCGTATGTTCTCCCTCATATGTGGACATTAGATCAAGGGCAAACACAACAAGGGGATTGGACTTTGATCACATGATAAAGCAAGAGCACACAAGGAAGGTATGAGGATAGGTAAGACACCTAAAAAATTAGCTAGCATTTGTTGCCCTCAATGCAGAGAAACTAAGGCAGATACCTTAAAAGCAACTGAGGCCAATAGGAGAAGGGGACCAGGAACTAGAGAAAAGGTTAGATCAAAAAGAATTAACCTAGAAGGTAACACACATGCACACGAAATTAATGTGAGTCAACTCCCTACATAGCTATCCTCATCTCAACTAGCAAAAACCCTTGTTCCTTCCTATTATTGCTTATACTCTCTCTTCAACAAAATTAGAGATAAGGGCAAAATCGTTTCTGCCGGGTATCGACGGGGTGGTGGGGAGAGGGAGGGGGCGGAGTGGGTGATAAGGGAGGGGATGGGGGGAGGGGGAGAAGTGACCCAAGCATTGTATGCACATATGAATAATAAAAAATTTTTAAAAAAATTCCAGTGTGTATAAATACCACATTTTCTTAATCCATTTTGTCAGTAGTGGGGCATCTTGGCTGTTTCCATAACTTGGCTATTGTGAATAGTGCTGCAATAAACACAGGTGTGCAGGTGCCTCTGAAGTAATCTGAGTCACATTGCTTTGGGTATATCCCCAGGAATGGGATTGCTGGATCATATGGAAGATCTGTGTTTAGTTTTTTAAGAAGCCTCCATATTGTTTTCCAGAGTGGTTGTACTAGTTTGCATTCCTGCCAGCAGTGAACAAGGGTTCGTTTTTCCCCACATCCTCACCAACATTTGTAGGTGGTGGTGTTTTTGACGATAGTCATTCTAACAGGGGTGAGGTGGAATCCTAGTGTGGTTTTGATTTGCATTTCCTTTATGGCCAGGGATGGTGAGCATTTTTTCATGTGTTTTTTGGCCATTTGGATTTCTTCTTTTGAAAAAGTTCTGTTTAGTTCAGTTGCCCATTTGTCCTCTATTCTGTTCCACTGGTTTTCATGTCTACTTTTGTGCTAGTACCATGCTGCTTTCATTGCTATGGCTTTGTAATATAGTTTGAAGTCAGGTATTGTGATACCTACAACATTGCTCTCTTTGCTGAGTATTGGCTTGGCCGTTCATGGTCTCTTGTATTTCCCAATGAACTTTAGGGTAGATTTTTCAATCTCTGTGGTGAATGTCATTGGGATTTTTGATGGGAATTACATTGAACATGTAGATTGTTTTTGATAGTGTAGCCATTTTTACTATGTTGATTCTACCAATCCATGAGCATGGAAGATCTTTCCATCTTCTGTAGTCTTCCTTGATCTCTTTCTTCAGGGATTTGTAGTTCTCCTTGTTGAGGTCATTCACATCCTTTGTTACATTTGCTCCTAGGTATTTGATTTTTTTTGAGGCTATTGTAAATAGAATTGTTTTCATATATTGTTTCTCAACTTGTTCATTGTTGGTGTATAGAAAAGCTAATGATTTTTGTAAGTTGATTTTGTATCCTGCCACCTTGCTGAAGCTGTTTATGGTGTCTAGGAGTTTTTGGGTAGAGTTTTTTGGGTCTTTGAGGTATAGGATCATGTCATCTGCAAATAGGAATATTTTCAGTTTCTTTACCTATTTGTATGCCTTTTATTTCTTCTTCTTGCCTAATTGCTCTGGCTAGGAATTCCAGTACTATGTTGAATAGGAGTGGGGACAGTAGGCACCCTGCTCTCATTCTTGATTTTAGGAGAAATGGTTTCAGTTTTTCTCCATTAAGTATGATGTTGGCTGTAGGTTTATAATGTTGAGGTACTTTCCTTCTATTCCTAGTTTTCTTAAAGTTTTTATCATGAAGTGGTGTTGGATCTTATCAAAGGCTTTTTCTGTCTCTATTGAAATGATCAAGTGGTTTTTGTCTTTGCTTCTATTAATGTGCTGTGTTGCATTTATAGATTTGCATATGTTGAAGCACCCCTTCATCCCTGGGATGAAGCCAATTTGGTCGTGGTGAATGATCTTTCTGATGTGTTGTTGGATTCAGTTTGCCATTATTTTATTGAGGATTTTTGCATTGATGTTCATTAAGGAGATTGGCCTATAGTTCTCCTTTTTGAATGTGTCATTGTCTGGTTTTGGGATGAGTATAATACTGGCTGCATTGAGTGAGTTACGCAGTATTCCATCCTTTTCTATTTTGTGGAAAAGTTTAAGGAGAGTTGGTATGAGTTCTTTAAAGGTCTGAAAGAATTCAGCAGAGAATCCATCAGGTCTGGACTTTTCTTTTTTGGGAGACTCTTTATTGCTGCTTCATTTTGTGTTATACAGCTGTTTATGTGGTTAATATCCTCTTGGTTAAATTTTGAATGGCCATAAGTATCTAGAAATTTGTCCATTTCTCCATCATTTTCAAATTTATTAGAATATATGTTCTCTGATGATTCCCTGGATTTCCTTGGTGTTTGTTGTTATTTCCCCTCTTGTGCTTCTGATTTTACTGATTTGGGTTTTTTCCCTTCAATCTTGCTTATTTTTTCAAAGAACCAGCTTTTTGTTTTGTTGATTCTTTGTGTGTTGTTTTGGTCTCTATTTCATTAACTTTGGCCCTTATTTTTATTATTTCTCTCCTTCTGCTTGTTTTGGGTTTTTGCTTGTTCTTGTTTTTCTAAGAGTTTGAAATATAGCATTAGGTCAATTATTTGAGATCTTTCTGTCCTTTTAATATGTGCACTCATGGCTATAAACTTTCCTCTTAGGACTGCCTTTGCTGTGTCCCATAGGTTCTGGTAGGTTGTGTTTCACTTTCATTAACTTCCAGGAGCCTTTTAATTTCCTGTTTTATTTCATCAATGACCCACTGATCATTGACCAAGTGTTGCTCAGCTTCCAATTGTTTGCCTATTTTCTGCTGTTGTTTTTGCTGCTAAGTTCTGTTTTTAACACATTGTTTTCAGATAGAATGCAGGGAATTGTTTCTATTTTCTAATATTTGCTGAGGCTTTTGTTGTACCCTAAGACATGATCAATTTTGGAGAAGGTTCCATGGGCTGCTGAAAGAATGTATATTTTGCGGATGTTGGATGAAATATTTTATAGACATCAGCTAGGTCCATTTGATCTATGGTGTGATGTAGTTCTAGAATTTCTTTATTGATTTTTTGTTTGGATGACCTATCTCTTGGTGATGGGGGGGTATTAAGATCTCACACTACCACTATGTTAGAGTCTATGTGTACTTTAAGTCCTTTAAAATATGTTCAATGAAATTGGATGCACTAACATTGGATGCATATAGGTTGATAATTGTTGTTTCCTTTTGGTGTATTTGCCTTTTTATTAGCATGAAGTGTTCTTTTTTATCTTGTTTGATCAATGTAAATTTTAAGTCTACCTTGTCTAAGTATTGCTACTCCTGCCTGTTTTCGGGGGCCATTGGCTTGGTAAATCTTCTTCCAGCCTTTCACCCTAAGCCAGTGTTTGTTTCTGTCAATGAGATTGGTCTCCTATAAACAACAGATTGTTGGATCTTCCTTTTTAATCCAGTTTGCAAATGGTGTCTTTTGATGGGGGAATTGAGTCCATTGACATTCAGTGTTAATATTGGTAGATATGTGGTGATTCCTGCAATATAGCTGCTTTTGTTGTTTAAGGGTTTGATTGTGTTCAGTTGACTCAATGCTGCTCTCTGATTCCTTGTTTTTTCCTCTCCTGTGGTTTGGTACTGCCTGTCCTCTCATGGTTTTGTTTGCTTTCATCTTCAGTGTGCAGAATTCCTTGGAGCATCTTTTGTAGTGGTGGCTTGGTGGTCATATATTGTTTTAGTTTCTACTTATCATGGAAGACTTTTATTGCTCCATCTATTTTGAATGATAGTTTTGCTGGGTAGGTTTGAAGTTGTTTTCATTCAGTGCTCAGAATACCTCACTCCATTCCTTTCTTGCTTTTAAGGTTTCCATTGAGAAATCTGCTGTAATTTTGATGGGTTTATCTTTGTATGTTATTTGCTTTTTCTCTCTTACAGCCTTCAATATTCTTTCTCTATTTCCTGTGCTTATTGTTTTAATGATAATATGTTGTGGGGAGGTTCTATTTTGATTAATTCTGTTTGGTGTCCTGGAGGCTTCCTATACATGAATGGGCATAACTTTCTTGAGATTTGGGAATTTTTCTGTTATTATTATATTTAATATATTGTGAATCCTTTTTGCTTGCACCTCTTCTCCTTCTTCAATCCCCATGATTCTCAGGTTTGGTGTTTTGATGAAGTCGATGAGTTCTGGTTTATTTCTTTCAAAGGTCTTGAGTCGTTTGACTAACAGTTCTTTAGTTTTTTCTTGAATTTCTATTTTATCTTCAAGTTCTAAGATTCTGTCTTCCACTTGTTCTAATCTGCTGGAATGGCCTTCCACTGTGTTTTGTGTTTCTGTTTGATTCTTTTTGCTGAGGTTTCCTTATCGTGGGTCACTTCCTCTTTAATATTTTCTGTTTTGATCTTTAACTCATTTATCGATCTATTTATAGTGTTCTCTGTTTTTCTTTGGTGTTTATTTAGGGCTCCTATGAGTTCATTTATTTGTTTCTACATCTTCTCATATTCTTTATTTTTGGTGTCTTGAAATTTCTTCAGTGCATCTTGTACATTTTGGTTATCCATGTCTAGTATCTTCTGCATGAAATTCTCAGTGATTACTTCCAGGATTTCTTCTTTGAGTGTGTTTTTGTGGGCATCACTGGGTTCCTTGGTGTCATTTATCTTCGTTTTGTTTTGATCAGGAACTGGGTATCTGTTTTCTTCATTTCCTTCTAAATCCTGTATCAAATTTTTTTTTGAGGAGAGTGGTTTCCATCCCTTTTTCTTCTTCCCATCATTCCACTTGGTACTGTGCAACTATGTTCTTGATAGGCTAGTTGATGGTTTTAGTTATCTATTTTCTTTCCCTTGATTTAAGTTTTGTTTTGTGGCTGTCTTGGTTTTTAGCTAGGTTGATGTGCTATTTCTGTCCTGGTCTGGGTGTAATTTAGCAATAACTAATTCACAGGTTCCATACCCAACCAGTAGTTTATATATTATATAGAAGACCCCTTGGTGGTAATATCTAAAAGCAGTGGGAATTGGGGGGTTATGGTTTGTTAGTTTAGCTATAGAAATTTGGGGAGTTGATTAGGGTGGCACTAAGAGGAGAGGAAGGAAATGGGGTGGGTAAGTGGGGGAAGCAGTGTGGGGGCTGCTTGTTTTTGTGGCCCTTGTGTGTGTTTTAGTGTATTTCTGTTGTTGTAGTGAAAGGTGCTTGTTTCAGGGATTTCAGGAGGTTGGGGTTGTGTAAAGTTGGTATAGTAGGTTGGTCAGCAGGTGATGAGTGTGTAGGAGGGAGAGGTAGTCTGATAGGTTAGGAGAGAATGGAAGGGGAAGGTGAAGGCAGGGGGAGAGAGTGGGTGAGAAAGGGCAGAACAAGTTGTTGGAAAGGAAAGCAATGAACTTTAGCACAAGAGAAGGAGGGAGAGTGAAGGGGGTGAGAGTAGGGATGAGAAGATGATGATGGTAAAGTTAATAATGTAGAAAGAAAAAAAATACAAATAGAAATAAAAATGAAAAACCCACAATAACAAAACAAACAGACAATAAAGAAAAATAATAGGAAAACAAACAAACAAATGGACAAAACAAACAAAAACAAAAAACCCCCACCAGGTTCAGGAACAATAGAATCTCAGTCTTAGTTTAAGTTCTGGAATTACTCCTCTGGCATCCAGTCCTGGTATTGGCATATAAGCAGAAGCGCTGATGTGGTCTCACCAGGTGATTGGCTTTGTTTGCTTGCCTGATCTCCACCTTCCTGCCTTTCCTGTGTTTGTTTACTGATAGTTCACACTGAGATTATCTCCCTGCCCTCCCCCTTTCTCTGGTACACTTTCAGCATTGCCGCCTCCTCTGCTGTCATGCTAGATTAGTTCGCTGTTTGTTATTGAGTTTTGTTGTGGGGATCAGTCTGCCCAGGGGCTGTGCTGGTTTATGTTCCTGGGGGTGGCTGGGAGAGTTCTGCGTGGTATGTGTTGCTCACCTGTTTATTCTGTCAAATGATGAGCAGGCAGGTTTGGAGCCACTGGCAACGGTGGCAGCAACAGTGAGAAATGACTTCAAATTTTCTCAGTGTAATGTAGCATGGGGAGGCTTTCCACAGGCTAGGGATTTAGGGTGTAAAAGGTTTGATTCTGGTTGGTGCTTTATTTCTACTTCATTGAAGAAGGAGAAGAAAAGAGGAAAGAAAAAAAAATCACCATGGTAAACGAAGCTTTCCCTGGGGCTGGACCCTCCTTGCTGGCGGTGCAGTGAGACGCAGCTGTTAGGTGCAATTCAAGACTGATTTGTGGGTCATTCTTTGAATTTTTTCCTGCACCTAGTGTGACAGCAGTTATTTTGGTAGAAGTAGTCAGAGTTACCCAGGTATGACTCCATCTTCTAAGGAAGGTTTTGGAATTACAGAGATTAGGCTTTCTTCTTCTGTACCCTAGTTTCCATCTTGGATCTCTCTTCTCTTTTCCTTTTTCTATGTCAACAATTTGTTTTGTCTTTTAATGGTGTCCTACAGTCCTTATATATTCTGTTCAAGTGTTCTTTGTTTTTTCTTTATTATTATCTGAATGCTGTAATCATATACCTTGTTTTCAGCTCCTTATTTTCTGTCTTCACTTGAACAAGTCTATTGGTGAGAATTTCAACTGAGTGTTTGACTCATTGAGCTTTCATTTCCAGTGTTTCAATGTGTTTTTTTTTTTCAGAAAATCTATCTCGAACTCCTCCACAACTCCAGCCTGCGCAGAGCATCTCTACTTCATGTTAAACAGAGAAACCAGGAGGGATCCCCCACCACCACCAGACACTCATGCCCAGATGGCTTGGGAAGACGCAGACCACAAGGTGAGCTAAGCAGCACGCAGTACTCCCACAGACAACCCTGGGCCAGATCAGCATAGCACACTGGACAGACTGACCCCCCACCCAGGGAGAAAAAGAGAAACTGAATAATAAGCAATAACAACAAAACAGACATGTAGCAAAGAGGGTGGGGTGCCCTGAGCACCAAAGAGGAGGGGAGGGGAATCCCTCACAGAACTGTAAATAAACAAGCTGGGCCTGGCCAGAGAGGGCGGGAGCAGTGGTGCATGCCCAGCAACCAGGAGCAGAAAAGCTTGTAAAAGCGGCAGTGGGAGGAAAACTCCACAGGAGAGGGGAGAAGGCCCACTTCCCACAGGAACTGTAAATAAACACACTGGCCTGAGAAAGCGGGTGCAGTGTCACCTCCCCCAGTGTGCTTGGAAAGGGGAAAGCTTGTAGCAGTGGTTCGTGCACAGGAGAACTCTGAGTAAACAAAGCCTGCAGGGCCAGGTGAGTGTTAAGCTAACCCCTGAGATCTGCATAAATAACACCTCCAGCAACAGCAGGCTGACAGCAGCAAGCAGGGGAGCCACAGCCTCAGATAGCCATTCACAGAACGGTATCCAGACTCTTTTTTTTTTTCTCTCTCCCTACCTTTGATGAGACAACAACCAAACTACACCAGCATGCTGAAAACTTACTGAAACTGTATTGCATTTGAACTTGGGACACTTTGTGGGTTGTTTTTTTTTTTGTTTTGTGTGGTTTTGTTTTATATTGGTTTTTCCAGACTTTTTCCCCTTTGGTGAGACAACCACAGAACCACTTCTGAGGCACGATCTCCAAGATTGGAGGCAGAGGGATGAACACCAAAATTATTAAGACTGAAACTTTATTGCATTTGAACTTGGAGTTTTTTTATATGTATATATTTTTTCATTTATTTATTTTTTATTTTTATTTTTATTTTTTCATTTTTTTATTTTTTATTTTCAATCTTCTCTCTGTCTCTCTAATGCCTACTCAGCTTATTGTTGATTAGTACACTGTCTCTCCGTTTATATCTTTGAAACCTTTTTTGTTTGTTTCTTTGTTTTTATTTTTTACTTATTTATTTCTTTCTCCCTTTTCCTTTAACTTCTTTGCTTTCCATCTCCTCTTACCCTTCCATTCTAAATATCACCAGTGCTATTATTACCAGCTAGAAAATACTTAATTGCACACAGTACAGGGACAATAACAACACCAAGGGCAATGACAGGAAGACAGAAAAAACAGGGAAACCACTTTCCCAACAGCAAAAAATTAGTACAAGAACCAGAGGGAAATGAAGAAAACAGATACTCAGATCCAGACTCCAACAAAATGAAGATAAACTGTGCCAAAGAACCCAATGAAGCCCACAAGAATAATCTAAAAGAAGAAATACTACAGGTACTCAATGAGAATTTTATACAGATGATACTGGATAAGGTCAACCAAAATGTTCAGGAGACACTCAAGAAATTCCAAGACAACAAAAATAGAGAATTTGAAAAAGCAAAAGAAGAAATAAAGGAAACCATAAAAAAAAGAACACAATTAATAAAGAGATAAATGAACTCAAGACAAAAATAGACAACATTAAAGAGGAAATGACCCAGGATATGGAAAACCTCAGAAAAAAGAATGAAACAGAATTGCAAAAGAAAACGGAAGGCCAATCCAGCAGAATAGAACAAACAGAAGACAGAATCTCAGAACTTGAAGATGAAATGGTAATTAAAGGAAAAAACAAAGAATTATTAGTTAAACAACTCAGGACCTGTGAAAAGAAAATGCACCAACTCCATCAAAAGACCAAACCTAAGAATCATGGGCATTGAAGAAGGAGAAGAGGTACAAGCAGAGGGAATGAGTAATATATTCAACAAAATGATAACAGAAAATTTCCCAAAGCTACACAAAGCTATTCCCATACAGATGCAGAGGCCTCCAGAACACCAGACCAGATCAAAATAGAACTACCCCATGGCATATCATCATTAAAACAACAAGTTCAGAAACTAGGGAAAGAATATTGACGGCTATAAGAGAGAAAAAACTAATAACATACAAAGGTAAACCCATCAAAATCACAGCAGACTTCTCAACAGAAACATTAAAAGCAAGAAGAGCTTGGGGAGAAATCTTCCGGGCACTGAATGAAAATAACTTCAACCCCAGGATACTCTACCCAGCAAAACTATCATTCAAAATAGATGGAGCAATAAAAGCCTTCCATGATAAGCAGAAACTAAAACAATATGTGACCACAAAGCCACCACTACAAAAGATTCTTCAAGGGATTCTGCACACAGAAAGTGACACCCAACTTAACCATGAAAAGACAGGCAGCACCAAACCACAGAAAAAGAAAAAGCAAGAAAGTAGAGAGTAACCTCAACTTAGGTATACACAATCAAACCTTCAAACAACTAAGACAACTAAATGACAGGAATCACCACATACCTATCAGTACTAACACTTAATGTTAATGGACTTAATTCACCCATCAAAAGGCACCCTTTGACGAAATGGATTAAAAGGGAAGATCCAACAATTTGTTGCTTACAGGAGACTCATCTCACTGACAGAAATAAGCATATGCTTAGGATGAAAGGCTGGAAGAAGATTTACCAAGCCAGTGGCCCCCGAAAACAGGCAGGAGTAGCAATACTTATCTCTGACAAAGTAGACTTCAAACCTACATTGGTCAAACGAGATAAAGAAGGACATTCCATACTAATAAAAGGGGAAATAGACCAAAAGGAAATAACAATTATCAACTATATGTACCCAATGTCATCAAACATACCATGAAAGATCTAGAAGCATATATTAACTCCAATACAAAGGTTGTGGGAGACTTTGACACCCCAATATCAACAATAGACAGGTCATCCAAACAAAAAATCAATAAAGAAATCCAAGATCTAAAATATACAATAGACCAAATGGACATACTTGATGTCTACAGAACATTTCATCCAACTTCTACAAAATATACATTCTTCTCAGCAGCCCATGGAATCTTCTCCAAAATAGATCATATCCTAGGGCACAAAGCAAGCTCACCAAATATAAGAAAATAGAAATTATACCGTGCATACTATCTGATCACAATGCAGTAAAAGTAGAACTCAACAACAAAAATAAAGACAAAAAACATGCAAACAGCTGGAAACTAAATAACTCATTACTTAATGAACAATGGGTCATCGATAAAATAAAAGAGGAAATAAAAAGTTCCTAGAAGTCAATGAAAATGAAAACACAACCTACCAAAATGTATGGGACACAGCAAAGGCAATCCCAAGAGGAAAGATTATAGCCATGAGTGCATATATTTAAAAGATTGAAAGCTCCCAAATCAATGACCTAATGATACATCTCAAACTCCTAGAAAAACAAGAACAAGCAAATCCCAAAACAAATAGAAGGAGAGAAATAATAAAAATAAGAGCTGAAATCAACGAAATAGAAACAAAAAAAACCATACAAAGAATTAATGAAACAAAAAGTTGGTTCTTTGAAAAAATAAACAAGATCGATAGACCCCTGGCAAACCTGACTAAAATGAGGAGAGAAAAAACCCAAATTAGTAGAATCAGGAATGCAAAAAGGAAGACAACAACACCATGGAAGTCAAGGAAATCATCACAGACTGTTTTGAGAACTTATTCAAATAAACTTGAAAATCTTAAAGAAACGGACAGATTTCTAGATACATATGATCATCCAAAACTGAACCAAGAGGAAATTAATCACCTGAATAGACCTACAACACAAAATGAAATTGAAGCAGCAATCAAGAGTCTCCACAAAAAGAAAAGTCCAGGACCTGATGGATTCTCTGCTGAATTCTATCAGACCTTTAAAGAAGAACTCATACAACCCTCCTTAAACTGTTCCATGAAATAGAAAGGGAAGAAAAACGCCTAACACATTTTATGAAACCAGTATTACACTTATCCCAAAACCAGGCAAAGACACCTCCAAAAAGGAGAAATATAGGCCAATCTCCTTAATGATCATTGATGCAAAAATCCTCAACAAAATAGTGGCAAACTGAAATTCAACAACACATCATAAAGATTATTCACCACAACCAAATAGGCTTCATCCCAGGGATGCAGGGGTGGTTCAACATACGAAAATCAATAAATGTAATAAACCACATTAACAGAAGCAAACACAAAAACCACTTGGTCATCTCAATAGATGCAGAAAAGGCCTTTGATAAGATCCAACACCATTTCATGATAAAAGCTCTAAGAAAACTAGGAATAGAAGGAAAGTACCTCAACATTTTAAAAGCTATATATGACAAACCTACAGCCAGCATTATACTTAATGGAGAAAAACTGAAACCATTCCCTTTAAAATCAGGAACTAGACAAAGATGCCCACTATCTCCACTCCTATTCAACATAGTACTGGAATTCCTAGCCAGAGCAATTAGGCAAGAAGAAGGAATAAAGGAATACAAATAGGTAAAGAAACTGTCAAAATATCCCTGTCTGCAGACAACATGATCCTATACCTTAAAGACCCAACAAACTACTCAGAAGCTCCTAGACACCATCAATAGCTATAGCAAGGTAGCAGGATATAAAATCAACATAGAAAAATCATTAGCATTTCTATACACTAACAATGAGCTAACTGAAAGATAATATATGAAAACAATTCCAGTTACAATAGCCTCAAAAAAAATCAAATATCTAGGAGTAAACTTAACAAAGGATGTGAACAACCTCTACAAGGAAAACTATAAACTTCTGAAGAAAGAGATTGAGGAAGACTATAGAAAGTGGAGAGATCTCCCATGCTCATGGATTGGTAGAATCAACATAGTAAAAATGTCTATACGCCCAAAAGTAATCTACATGTTTAATGCAATTCCCATAAAAATTCCAATGACATTCATTAAAGAGACTGAAAAATCTACCATTAAATTTATATCGAAACACAAGAGGCCACGAATAGCCAAGGCAATACTCAGTCAAAAGAACAATGCAGGAGGTATCACAATACCTGACTTCAAACTATATTACAAAGCAATAATGATAAAAATAGCATGGTACTGGCACAATAACAGACATGAAAACCAGTGGAACAGAATAGAGGACCCAGATATGAAGCCACACAACTATAACCAACTTGTCTTTGACAAAGGAGCTAAAAATATATGATGGAGAAATAGCAGCCTCTTCAACAAAAACTGCTGGGAAAACTGGTTAACAGTCTGCAAAAAACTGAAACTAGATTCACGTATATCACCCCATACCAATATTAACTCAAAATGGATCAAGGATCTTAATATCAGACCACAAACTCTAAAGTTGATACATGAAAGAGTAAGAAATACTCTGGAATTAGTAGGTCTAGGTAAGAATTTTCTTATGGAACCCCCAGCACAGCAACTAAGAGATAGCATAGATAAATGGGACTTCATAAAACTAAAAAGCTTCTGCTCAACAAAAGAAATGGTCTCTAAACTGAAGAGAACACACACAGAGTGGGAGAAAATATTTGCCAGCTACACATCAGACAAAGGACTGATAACCAAAATATATAGGGAACTTAAAAAACTAAATTCTCCCAAAATCAATGAACCAATAAAGAAATGGGCACGTGAACTAAACAGAACTTTCTCAAAAGAAGAAATTCAAATGGCCACAAAACACATGAAAAAATGCTCACCATCTCTAGCAATAAAGGAAATGCAAATTCAAACCACACTAAGATTCCACCTCAGCCCTGTTAGAATAGCCATTGTTAGCAACACCACCAACACAGGTGTTGGCAAGGATGCGGGCAAAAAGGAACCCTCTTACACTGTTAGTGGGAATGTAAACTAGTACAACCACTCTGGAAAAAAATTTGGAGGCTACTTAAAAAGCTAAACATTGATCTACCATATGATCCAGCAATACCACTCTTGGGGATATACCCAAAAGACTGTGACACAGGTTACTCCAGAGGCACCTGCACACCCATGTTTATTGCGGCACTATTCACAATAGCCAAATTATGGAAACAGCCAAGATGCCCCACCACCGACGAATGTATTAAGAAAATGTGGTATCTATACACAATGGAATTTTATGCAGCCATGAAGAAGAATGAAATGTTATCATTCGCTGGTAAATGGATGGAATTGGAGAACATCATTCTGAGTGAGGTTAGCCTGTCCCAAAAGACCAAAAATCGTATGTTCTCGCTCATATGCCGACATTAGATCAAGGGCAAACACAAAAAGATGATTGGACTTTGATCACAAGACAAAAGTGAGAGCACACAAGGGAGGTGTGAGATGGTAAAACACCTAAAAAATTAGCTGACATTTGTTGCCCTTAACGCAGAGAAACTAAAACAGATACCTTAAAAGCAACTGAGGCCAATAGGAAAAGGGACCCAGGAACTAGAGAAAAGGTTAGATCAAAAACAATTAACCTAGAAGGTAACACCCACGCACAGGAAATTAATGTGAGTCAACTCCTGGTATAGCTATCCTTATCTCAACTAGCAAAAACCCTTGTTCCTTCCTATTATTGCTTATACTCTCTCTTCAACAAAATTAGAGATAAGGGCAAAATAGTTTCTGCTGGGTATTGAGGGGGTGGGGGGAGAGGGAGGGGGTAGGGTGGGTGGTAAGGGATGGGGTGGCAGGAAAGGGGAGAAATGACCCAAGAATTGTATGCACATATGAATAATAAAAAAAATATAAATAAGAAAATCTATGTCTTTATTGAATTTCCCTTTCATATCCTTTACTGTCTTTCATATTTCATTCATCTGCCATTACTCTCTTTGCTTGCTTTTTAATCCATTTTTTTTTTTGCAATACTAGGGATTGAACTCAAGGCCATAGTCTTGCTAGACAACTGCTCTACCACTGAGTCATGCCTCCAGTCCTTGTTATTTTCTTTGAATTCATTCAGGTGTCTAATAGTCCCCTCTGTGATTTCACTCAAATTATACAAATGATTATCATTCATGTAATCATTCTTTTTAATTCTCTGTCTAGAATTTCATCCACTTCATTATCACTAGACTCCATTTCTATGGAATTATTGACTTTTCAAAGTGTCCCGTTGCTTTTATTTTTCATATTTCTTGTGTTTCTGCATTAGCATTTGTTTATCTGTGGCCAAGTTTTTGGTTGGAGGTTTTACTCTCCTGTATTCTTTCAATTGAAGTATTTAATGTTCAGGCAAGACAAGGTTATGACAGGGTTGAAGTACAGATTCTCACCACTGGATAAGGGGTGTGGCTCAGTAGCCACAGTGTGTTTGAGGAGCTGGACCTGATCGCCTGCACCACTCAGAGAGAAGAAAACTAACTGCAGAAGCAACCACAATTATTAAACAAACCAGCTAAGAACATATAGTAATTATCAATTTAAGACAATCAACACAGGAATTCCAAGATGGGGGCTAGAGGTAGGAAGCAGAAAGCGACCCTCCTATAGTGAAATCTTGGAGAGACGCTGGAGACACACTTTGCAGGCATAATCACTGAGAAAAGGCATAACTTTGACCCCTCCACACCTCCAGCCGGCGCAGAGAATCTCCACTTCACATTAAATGGAGAAACGAGGAGGGCCCCCGGGGCCGCCAGTGGCTGGCGCCCATACGGCTTGGGAAGACGTGGACCAGGTGAGCTTTGCGGTACTGCGGTAGCCCCACAGACAAGCCTGGGCCAGAGCAGCATAGCCCCCTGGACAGACTGACCTCCACCCGGGAAAAAAAGAGAAACTGAGTAATAAGCAATAAGAACAGTTAGGACACGCTGGAAAGAGGGTGGGGTGCCCTGAGCGCTGAAGATTGGGGGAAGGGAATCCTTCCCGGGACTGTAAATAAACAAGCCGGGCGGGCCGGAGAGCCTCTGGCGGGAGCGGGGCGCGCCCAGCAACCAGGAGCCGGGAAGCTTGTGAGAGGAGGGAAGACCCACTTCCCACGTGAACTGTAAACAAACATGGCGGCCAGCAGGAGCAGCAGCACCACCCAGTAAGCAGGAGCAGGAAAGCTTCTGAAAGTGGCATTGGGAGGAAAACTTCAGAGGAGAGGGGGGAAGACCCACCTCCCACATGAACTGTAAATAAACACGCAGGCCTGACAACGCAGGTGCAGTGTCACTTTTCCCAGTGCTTGGAAAGGGGAAAGCCTGTAGCAGAGGCTCCCGCACAGGAGAACTCTGAGCAAACAAAGCCTGTGGGACCAGGTGAGTGCTAGCTCACCCCAGAGATCTGCATAAATAACGCCGCCAGCTACAGGCTGAGAGCAGCAGGCAGGCAAGCCACAGTTGCAGATACCACTCTCAGAACTGCCTCCAGACGCTTTTTTTTCTTTTTCTCCCTTCCTTTGATGAGAGAACAACTGAATTACACCTGCAAGCCAAAAAACTTACTGAAACTGTATTGCATTTGAACTGGGGACACTTGGTGGGGCTTTTTGTGTGTGTGTGTGTGAGTGTGTAGTTTTGTTCTACTTTATGCATCCCCTTTGATGAGACAACTACAGAACAACATCTGAGGCACCAACTCCAGTACTGGAGATTGAGACGGACACCCAAATTATTAAGACTGAAACTGCATTGCATATAAACTTGGAAGTTTTTTGGTTTTTTTTTTTTTTAATTTTCTATTTTCCATTTTATTTTAATTCATTTTTATATATAGATATTACTTTCATTTACTTATTTTTTATTTTTTTATCTTTGATTTTCAATCCTCTCTCTGTCTCTCTAATGTCTGTTCAGCTTACTGTTGATTAGTACACGAACACTCCCTGTTTATACCTTTGAAACTCTCTTGTCTGATACCTTGTTCTGCTTTCTCCCTCTTGTCTGTATATGTTTTCCCCTTTTCTGTAACTTCTTGCTTTCCATCTCAGCTCACTCTTCCATTCTAAATACTACCATTGTTATTATTACAAGCTAGAAAATACTTAATTAAACACAGTACAGGGACAGTAACAACACCAAGGACAATGATGGGAAGACAGAAAAAACAGGGAAACCAGTTTCCCCACAGCAAAAAATTAGTACAGGAACCAGAGGGGAATGAAGAGAACAGAAACTCAGATCCAGACTCCAACAAAATGAAGATATACTATGCCAAAGGACCCAATGAAGCCCACAAGAATAATTTAAAAGAAGACATACTACAAGTACTCAATGAGAATTTTATAGAGATGATACTGGATAGGGTCAACCAAAATGTACAGGAGACACTCAAGAAATTCCAAGACAATAAAAATAGAGAATTTGAAAAAGCAAAAGAAGAAATAAAGGAAACCATAGAAGCACTGTATAAACACCAAAGTGAAAGAGAGAACACAAAGAATAAATGGATAAATGAACTCAGGACAAAAATAGACAACAATAAAGAAGAAAACTGCCAGGATATGGAAAACCTCAGAAAAAAGAACGAAACAGAACTGCAAAACAAAACGGAAGGCCAATCCAGCAGAATAGAACAAACAGAAGACAGAATCTCAGAACTTGAAGATGAAATGGTAATTAAAGGAAAAACCGAAGAACTATTAATTAAACAACTCAAGACCTGTGAAAAGAAAATGCAAGAACTCACTGACTCCATCAAAAGACCAACTTGAGAATCATGGGCATCGAAGAAGGAGAAGAGGTGCAAGCGAAGGGAATGCGTAATATATTCAACAAAATAATAACGGAAAATTTCCCAAATCTAGAGAAAGATATTCCCATACAAATGCAAGAGGCCTCCAGGACACCAAACAGACCAGATCAAAATAGAACTACTCCACGACATATCATCATTAAAACAACAAGTTCAGAAACTAAGGAAAGAATATTGAAGGCTGTAAGAGAGAAAAAACAAGTAACATACAAAGGTAAACCCATCAAAATCACAGCAGACTTCTCAACAGAAACATTAAAAGCAAGAAGAGCATGGGGTGAGATCTTCCGGGCACTGAATGAAAATAACTTCAACCCCAGGATACTCTACCCAGTAAAGCTATCATTCAAAATAGATGGAGCAATAAAAGTCTTCCATGATAAGCAGAAACTAAAACAATATGGACCACAAAGCCACCATTACAAAAGATTCTGCAAGGGATCCTGCACACAGAAAGTGAAACCCAACTAAACCATGAAAAGGCAGGCAGCACCAAACCACAGGAAAAGAAAAAGCAAGACAGTAGAGAGTAACATCAACTTAGGTACACACAATCAAACCTTCAAACAACTAAGACAACTAAATGGCAGGAATCACCACATACCTATCAGTACTAACACTTAATGTTAATGGACTTAATTCACCCATCAAAAGACACCGTTTGACAAAATGGATTAAAAAAGAAGATCCAACAATTTGTTGCTTACAGGAGACTCATCTCCCTGACAGAAATAAGCATATGCTTAGGATGAAAGGCTGGAAGAAGATTTACCAAGCCAATGGTCCCCCGAAAACAAGCAGGAGTAGCAATACTTATCTCTGACAAAGTAGACATCAAACCTACATTGATCAAACGAGATAAAGAAGGACATTCCATACTAATAAAAGGGGAAATAGACCAAAAGGAAATAATAATCATCAATCTGTACGCACCCAATGTCAACGCACCCAGTTTCATCAAACATACCCTGAAAGACCTAAAAGCATATATAAACGCCAACACAGTGGTTGTGGGAGACTTTAACACTCCATTATCATCAATAGATAGGTCATCCAAACAAAAACTCAATAAAGAAATCCAAGATCTAAAATATGCAATAGATCAAGTGGACCTAGTAGATGTCTACAGAACATTTCATCCAACTTCTACAAAATATACATTCTTCTCAGCAGCCCATGGAACCTTCTCCAAAATAGATCATATCCTAGGGCACAAAGCAAGCTCACCAAATATAAGAAAATAGAAATTATACCGTGCATACTATCTGATCACAATGCAGTAAAAGTAGAACTCAACAACAAAAGTAAAGACAAAAAACATGCAAACAGTTGGAAACTAAATAACTCATTACTTCATGAGCAATGGATCATTGATGCAATAAAAGAGGAAATTAAAAAGTTCCTGGAAGTCAATGAAAATGAAAACAGAACCTACCGGAACCTATGGGACACAGCTAAGGCAGTCCTGAGAGGAAAGTTTATAGCCATGAGTGCATATATTAAAAAGATTGAAAGATCCCAAATCAATGACCTAATGATACATCTCAAACTCCTAGAAAAACAAGAACAAGCAAATCCCAAAACAAATAGAAGGAGAGAAATAATAAAAATAAGAGCTGAAATCAACGAAATAGAAACAAAAAAAACCATACAAAGAATTAATGAAACAAAAAGTTGGTTCTTTGAAAAAATAAACAAGATCGATAGACCCCTGGCAAACCTGACTAAAATGAGGAGAGAAAAAACCCAAATTAGTAGAATCAGGAATGCAAAAAGGAAGATAACAACACCATGGAAGTCCAGGAAATCATGAGAGACTACTTTGAGAACCTATATTCAAATAAATTTGAAAATCTTAAAGAAATGGACAGATTTCTAGATACATATGATCATCCAAAACTGAACCAAGAGGAAATTAATCACCTGAATAGACCTATAACACAAAATGAAATTGAAGCAGCAATCAAGAGTCTCCACAAAAAGAAAAGTCCAGGACCTGATGGATTCTCTGCTGAATTCTATCAGACCTTTAAAGAAGAACTGATACCAACCCTCCTTAAACTGTTCCACAAAATAGAAAGGGAAGGAAAACTGCCAAACACATTTTATGAAGCCAGTATTACACTTATCCCAAAACCAGGCAAAGACAACTCCAAAAAGGAGAACTATAGGCCAATCTCCTTAACGAACATTGATGCAAAAATCCTCAACAAAATAATGGAAAACCAAATTCAACAACACATCAAAAAGATTACTCACCACGACCAAGTAGGCTTCATCCCAGGGATGCAGGGGTGGTTCAACATACGAAAATCAATAAATGTAATAAACCACATTAACAGAAGCAAAGACAAAAACCACTTGATCATCTCCATAGATGCAGAAAAAGCCTTTGATAAGATCCAACAATATTTCATGATAAAAGCTCTAAGAAAACTAGAAATAGAAGGAAAGTTCCTCAACATTATAAAAGCTATATATGACAAACCTACAGCCCACATTATACTTAACGGAGAAAAATTAAAACCATTCCCTCTAAAATCAGGAACCAGACAAGGATGCCCACTATCTCCACTCCTATTCAACGTAGTGCTGGAATTCCTAGCCAGACCAATTAGGCAAGAAGAAGGAATAAAAGGAATACAAATAGGTAAAGAAACTGTCAAAATATCCCTATTTGCAGACGACATGATCCTATACCTTAAAGACCCAAAAAAACTCTACTCAGAAGCTTCTAGACATCATTAATAGCTATAGCAAGGCAGCAGGATATAAAATCAACATAGAAAAATCATTAGCATTTCTATACACTAACAATGAGCAAACGGAAAAAGAATGTATGAAAACAATTCCATTTACAATAGCCTCAAACAAAATCAAATACCTAGGTGTAAACCTAACAAAAGATGTGAAAGACCTCTACAAGGAAAACTATACACTTCTGAAGAAAGAGATTGAGGAAGACTATAGAAAGTGGAGAGATCTCCCATGCTCATGGATTGGTAGAATCAACATAGTAAAAATGTCAATACTCCCAAAAGTAATCTACATATTTAATGCAATTCCCATAAAAATTCCAATGATATTCATTAAAGAGATTGAAAAATCTACTGTTAAATTTATATGGAAACACAAGAGGCCACGTATAGCCAAGGCAATACTCAGTCAAAAGAACAATGCAGGAGGTATCACAATACCTGACTTCAAACTATATTACAAAGCAATAACAATAAAAACAGCATGTTACTGGCACAAAAACAGACATGAAGACCAGTGGAACAGAATAGAAGACCCAGATATGAAGCCACACAACTATAAACAACTTATCTTTGACAAAGGAGCTAAAAATATACGATGGAGAAATAGCAGCCTCTTCAACAAAAACTGCTGGGAAAACTGGTTAGCAGTCTGCAAAAAACTGAAACTAGATCCATGTATATCACCCTATAACAAGATTAACTCAAAATGGATCAAGGATCTTAATATCAGACCCCAAACTCTTAAGTTGATACAAGAAAGAGTAGGAAATACTCTGGAATTAGTAGGTATAGGTAAGAACTTTCTCAATGAAACCCCAGCAGCACAGCAACTAAGAGATAGCATAGATAAATGGGACCTCATAAAACTAAAAAGCTTCTGTTCATCAAAAGAAATGGTCTCTAAACTGAAGAGAACACCCACAGAGTGGGAGAAAATATTTGCCAACTACACATCAGACAAAGGACTGATAACCATAATATATAGGGAACTTAAAAAACTAAATTCTCCCAAAATCAATGAACCAATAAAGAAATGGGCATGTGAACTAAACAGAACTTTCTCAAAAGAAGAAATTCAAATGGCCACAAAACACATGAAAAAATGCTCACCATCTCTAGCAATAAAGGAAATGCAAATTAAAACCACGCTAAGATTCCACCTCACCTCTGTTAGAATAGCCATCATCAGCAACACCACCAACAACAGGTGTTGGCAAGGATGCGGGGAAAAAGGAACCCTCTTACACTGTTGGTGGGAATGTAGACTAGTACAATCACTCTGGAAAAAAATTTGGAGGCTACTTAAAAAGCTGGACATCGATCTACCATTGATCCAGCAATACCACTCTTGGGGATATACCCAAAAGACTGTTACTCCAGAGGCACCTGCACATCCATGTTACTGCGGCACTATTCACAATAGCCAAGTTATGGAAACAGCCAAGATGCCCCAGCACTGACGAATGGATTAAGAAAATGTGGTATTTATACGCAATGGAATTTTATGCAGCCATGAAGAAGTACGAAATGTTATCATTTGCTGGTAAATGGATGGAATTGGAGAACATCATTCTGAGTGAGGTTAGCCTGGCCCAAAAGACCAAAAATCGTATGTTCTCCCTCATATGCAGATATTAGATCAAGGGCAAACACAACAATGGGATTGTTGAGCACATGATAAAAGCAAGAGCACACAAGGGAGGTGTGAGGATAGGTAAGACACCTAAAAAACTAGCTAGCATTTGTTGCCCTTAACGCAGAGAAACTAAAGCAGATACCTTAAAGCAACTGAGGCCAATAGGAAAAGGGGAACAGGTACTAGAGAAAAGGTTAGATCAAAAAGAGTTAACCTAGAAGGTAACACCCACGCACAGGAAATCAATGTGAGTCAATGCCCTGTATAGCTATCCTTATCTCAACCAGCAAAACCCCTTGTTCCTTCCTATTATTGCTTATACTCTCTCTACAGCAAAATTAGAAATAAGGGCAAAATAGTTTCTGCTGGGTATTGGGGGGGAGGGGGAGGGGGCGGAGTGGGTGGTAAGGGAGGGGGTGGGGGCAGGGGGGAGAAATGAACCAAGCCTTGTATGCACATATGAATAATAAAAGAAAAATGAAAAAAAATATGCAGACATAAAAAAAAAAAAAAGACAATCAACACCACAACTCCAAAACATTTAACAAAGATAATACTATGTGAACTAAAAATATGTACTTAGTAAGGATTGGAATGGAAAGAACATAAGAGGAATAACACCAGAGAATAGAAAAAAGAAGAATAAAAATAGAAGGAAAAGAGGGACAGGTAAAGAGAAAGAGGGATGAGAAAGAATAAGGGAAGAGATGGAGAAGGTTCAGCTAAAGGTAATGTGAGAATGAGGGGGAAAGAAAATAGCAGAGAATGAAAAATAAGGAAAATAAAGAACTATAGATGAGGGAAATAGAGAAAGAAGAAGAAATAAAAGAGAAAACTGATTTAATTGAAGACAGAAAAAGATCTTTAAAATAGATGAGGAAGAAAGGGAGAGGCAGGAAAAAGACATGACTAAAAATTAAATATTAAGCTGGTGGATCACACCTGTAATCCTAGCTACTTGGGAGGTGGAGCTCAGGTGATCATGGTTTCAGGCCAGACCAGGCAAAAATTTCACCCCACCTCAACCAATAAAAGCTGTATGAGCTGGGCAGTATTGGCTCAATGCCTGTAATCCAAGGCTCTTGGGAGGATCACATTTGAATCCAGCCTTGGCAAAAAGTTAGTGAGACCCCCATCTCAACAAATGTCTTGCATGCTGGCCACACCTGTCAAACAAAGTTGCATAGGAAGCTGACATTGGGAAGATCATGGTTCTAGACTAGTTTTGGCATAAAGTTTGCAAGACCCCATATCAACAGAATAAAGCTTGGCATGGTGGTGCATATCTATCATCTCAGTGACAGCAGGAAGTCTAAAATAGGAGGATTGCAGTCCAGGCCAGCTTGGGCAAAAAGTAAGATGCTATTTCCAAAATAACCAGAGCAAAAAGAGTTGGAGGCATGACTTAAATGGTAGAGTGATGACCCATAAATGAGAAGCCCTTTGTTCAAACTCAATATTGCAAAACAAGCAAACAAAAACAAACAACAACAACAAAAAAAGGGGAGCATGGTGGCATTCACCTATCATCCCAGTTACACATGGTCTAGGCTAGCCTAGGCATAAATGAAAGATCCTGTCCAAAAATTAACTAAAGCCAAAAAAGGGAGGGGTCCTTAGGAGTGAGGCTTAAGTGGTAAAGCATTTGTTTAGCAGGGACACAGGCCCTCAGTTCAAACCACAGTATTGCCAAAACAATGACACAAGTGCAAAATAGGGGGACTGTTTAGTGGCAGGGGTGGGAGGAAGAACCAGCAGGAGAGAGGGTGAAAGGGCAGGGTGAATATATTCAAAGCACTTCATATGCATGCATGAAAATAGAATAATGAAATCTGTTAAAATTGTTTTAAAAAGAGGGAAAGGGGAGATAAGAAAGAGTAACAGAGGGGGTAAGTTTGGTCACAGTACATTCTAAGCATGAATGGCAATATCACAATAAAATCCCTTTGAACAATTAATATATGCTAATAAAATGCTATTTAATAAATGTCAAGTCATTATTATCATCATCATTATTGTCAATATCATCAACAAGGTAAAGAAATCTAGGTGTTATTAGTTCTGACCACTACCTTGTCATTCACTTCGTGTAAGAAAGTGAAAAGAATGTAAAAAATACACTTCCTCATTTGAGGCCTTTCTTTCCCACTCTTTAGTAACTTTGGTATATTGACATCCATGACACACATGTTAGAGCAACTGACAATTGTGATCTTTTAAATGTAGAAATCAGACAGCTACTCTGATGGTCAGTGCCAGCTTTCCTCTTGCGAAGGGATCCTGCCTGACCCTTGCTAATTCAATTTCTTTCCATCCCGGGCCCTTCCCTATTGTTGCCCCCATCACCTCGGATCATGTTCAAGAAATTTGAAGAAAAAGAAAATGTGTCTAACTGCATCCAGTTGAAACCCTCAGTTTTTTAGGGGATTACGAATCAACTGAGGGGCTGGTGGAATGGCTTAAGTGGGAGACCACCTGTGTCACAAGCATGAGGCCCTGAATTCTAATCCCACTACCTCCAAAAAAAAAAGAAAGAAAGAAATCAATTGATAGAAGAATTTACAGGTATTGAAATGTGGCTTAATCAAGTCATGCCTAAGAAAGATTCTGTCAAAATATCTGAGGCCATGAACATATAGAAATCCTTACAGTAAATGCAGAATTACTGTTTTTTAGACAGAGAAGGGCCTTTTTATCCAACCCTAAGATTACTTCACAAATATCCTTTTATCCTGCCACATCAGCAGGTTAATAAAGGAGCCATCCAAATTTGTACTCAGTAGACAAATATCATGTGTCTAGGCTTAACTTCTCCTGGGGCTAAACTTTACCCTGCTGCTGCAGATGCCACAGTTACAACCATGGCAGAAGGAAAACGGCACACTTTATGTGTTGGTATCATTAAGATGTGACCTATATTCAGCCATGTTTGGGACTCCGTGTCTTTAATGGTTTGTTAGTTGTCATTACAGCCTTGTCTGGGGAGAGTTTTGAGTTCTTGTCATTGAGTATCCGTGTATACTCAGTGTAAAAAGACTCAGTTTGACTTTAAATAGTGACAGAAGGTATATGTCATCTGTTAATGCTTTTGTGAAGTGAGTTAAATGAGTTTCCTGTATTTTAATGCTTCAGTGTTTCAGTTTTATACATGACGATTTTGTTTTAAAAACTACTGGGAAAGAGTGGGGGTTTTGTATGTCTGAATCATTCAGACAGTACATCTGAACACAGCTGAATGTAGACAAATAAAGAAAAAGAAAATAGGAAAAAAAGATGTCTGCAGAAGATATTGAAAAAGCTGACAAAGGCATTGGCATTGAAAATATCCATTATTTAAATGGTGGGCTATGACATGTAAAGACATAAATGAGCCTCAGAAGGAATGCACTTGGCTAAATATGGATATCGTGCTGTAACTGTGTTTGTGTCTGTGTGTGACAGCATGAAGACAATCCTCTGTGGATCTGCTGAACAAATTCTACAGATGCTAAAAAAAAAAAACAGAAATAGAACTCAGGGAATACATTTCTGAATTAGATTTCTCTATCTTTCTAAATCAACTTTCAGTTAAATATTAGAAAAATCAGTGCATGCCATCTTGGAAAGGATATTTTAAAATTTTGAGAAAAATAGCCTTAAGTGAGCCACATACAGTTTTCTCCTCATACTTTTAAAACTTGTGTTTTGGGACCAGTTATCATTCCTTTGCCTTTGCTCACACTTGTGAGACAAAACACAGGGGCTATAGTAACAAATACTTCCAATCAGAGCTCAAGATAAATGTATTATAAATTATTTTTTGCTAGATAATAGTGGATTCCCAGGTTCTTAGAAGTATAGTGGGATTGCATTCATCAGAAGGTCTCAGAGGACACATAAACCTTCCAAATACATGAGGATTTGGATAATAAGACAAAAACAGAGCTTTGGACTTGGCCATGTAGATTGCTAAATCTACAGCACATATTCACAAAGCATCCTTTCCATCTTCCTTGGTTTGCAGACAGCCAACTAACACAGACAGCTAAACAAGAGTGATGTGTTCCAGGTTCAATGAATTTTGAGTTTCAAGAGTGGCTTGTCTTTTCTTCTTTATCACTCAACTGGAGTTAGAGAAGTCCCAGAGCTGGAAATTTAACTATAATCCCATGATCTAAGAACTACAGTGCTTTAAAACTACCTAAATATTCCTTCAAAGGTTTTAAACCTACTAATAGTGTGGGCCCTACATGCTGCTCAGAAAGTACTGAATTGATATCTAGTGACATTAACACAAGAAAGCGTGCAGATAAACCAATCTTAGCATCAACTTAAAATATATGACACCTATGGATCTGTTATAACTTGGTGGGCAAACTAACACAAGTAATTTTGGGTTTATCCAATTTCAACTAAAATAGAATGAAAGTACCATACCACTAACCTAGATTTATTGAGAAATCATAAACTTCCTCAAGAAGAAAGCAGCAAATCTGACCTTGGTTGTTTCCAGGATCCCAAACAGAACAAAAACCTATGGAACTGGAGTTTGTCCCTTAAATTAGTATTACTTAATATTGTCATAAGAAAGTTACAAAGCTTGTAGAATTGCCTGCTTTATAAAGCTGGAATGTTGTTCATTTAAGTATTATTTGGGACTTTTAGAAATCATTAAAATGGTCTGTTTTTACTTTATTGTTTTACTTGAAAAAAATCTAATTAGGAAAAAATAGCTCTCATATTTCTACTGCATTGAAAAGTTTGAGTTTCATGATTAATAGTACTGGCAACAGATAATAGTGTAAACAGTCTTCCTTAAATGCATTTTGATTAAGTGCATTTAGAATTCTATGTAGGATGCATTTTGCCATGTTCAATGTGGTGCTAGACATGGGTGGAAAAACCACAGCTATTTTTCCAAGCAGGAGGCATGAGATTGCTAAAATCCTCAGCCTCCACAGCAGTATTAATTAGTCCATTTCACCAACTAAAGCTGTAAGATTTGTAAATGAAATTCTAGAAGGGGCATCAAGCTAGAACAGGATATGGAAGCCAAATGGAAAACATGAACCAGTAAAAGAAAAAAGCTAAACTAGCAAGACGTCTAAGTTTAGTCTTTGAAGTCAGTTCAAGTCCTGCATGCTTTGATTCTGATGTAATCTTAAGATGGTGGGTACAAACATGAACTCAGAAACAGCTTTTGTAACCGTTGGACCAACTGCACATGAATCAGTTTTCTGATGGCCACAATGATTACACAGTGGTCTTTGCTGAATTATATCCGAATTAAAGCAGTCATTCTCTTTGGGTTAAAATATAGTAAAGAAGACTGAGCAACAAGACTAGCCATCCTCCAAACATCTACATCCCACATTTGTAAGAATTTACACAGTATGTTACATTTTGTTGATATGTACAGTTTTGTCTTAGAGGCAGAAATGCATCAGCTCTTGCACGCAAGCACATTCCTCCTGTATGACAATGTGTTTGTTCCTTGTTTGTCCTGTCATTTGTCTCATTTCACATTCTAGCTAATGAGATGATTGCTTCTCTGTGTACAAGAATATTTTTCTGAGAAGAGATAATTCTCTTGATTTGAAAAAAATTATATTTCTGGCAGGATGAGAATTTCAAACACATATGGTGTAAAAGGGCTGTGCCCCTAACGGTCTTAATGGAGAAAACCATTATCCAATTAAAAGCACAATCTCCTAAGTGTATTCTTCTTTTGTGCTGACAAGCCTGAAAAATAAGTTGTATAAAAATGGAAAATACACACTGATATTTTGGAATAATCCATTTAAAACTCTCGGATGAAATAAGTGTTATCACTTTTATGAAGTGTTTGTTCATTTGTTTGTTTTGTTTGCTGTGTAGCCCAGGAAGGCCTTCACCTCGTGATCCTCCTGCTGCAGCCTCCCAAGAGCTGGGCTTACAGACATGTACCATCACACCTGACTATGAAGTATCTTTCATATGAGCTAAATTAATTACTCTTTTAAAGAAATTAATTTTCTTCTTTTGATGATAAATGGAAGTTTTTACTTTAAAATGTTACTTTAACTTAAGAGTACAAAAAGGCAAAACAGATTTAATGAAAATATAATCTCAGTACAGTTAAGATGCTAATTGAATAAGTAAGTAATATTTACATCATTGATAACCAAGTAAGAACTACAATCAAATAATAAGAGAGCATGCCACGTATAGTACAGAGTGAACCAATGGCAGCACTATTGTGTTTAAGCTCTAGGAAATAAACCACAGGACTAAGAAAAATCAGCCATTGCCTCGATTTCTCTGGTAAGTAATTACAAAATTCTAGCTTCATGAAATTATTGAGTCTTTAACAAAACATGCAAACAAAAGTGCAACACTATTGCCAGGTGATGTAGCAGAAATATGTATAAGGCATAGTGAAGACAAAAGAAAAATTGGTCGACTTAGTTGGGGGAGGAAAGGGTCAGGAGCAGTTTTAAGAGTGAGGCAACTTTTAAAGTGCCCCTTTCAAAAATGAATAGGAGTTCTGTGAGATGAAAGGCAAGGGATTCCCAGGCAGATGGAATATGAAACTGCAATGAGCCATTTGTGACTTGTAGGTAACTACAAGTGACTTTGGTTAGTTAGAGTGACTTTGTTAGTGAGAGGTGGTTCTTTAGGTGTGCTCTGTAGAGCACTTTTTCAAGAGATTGACAATGTCAAAACTATTTTCATGATAATACTAAGACACTGGTTTTTTTGCTCTTGATATTTGTATTGGTGATGCTAATGAAATATGAAAAACTACTGCCTCCTATATATGTGTAAAGGCAGTGGCACCAAAATGATCATGTTTTTCACTCCTACAGGCTTGCATAAGAAAAAAAATGAAGACATTGGGATTTTGATGGGAGATAGCATTGAATCTTTTTTCGATGGGGAATAGCATTGTTTTGTTGGGGGATAGTATTGAATCTTTTGGATAGCATAGGCATCTTAACAGTGTTACTTTTTCCAATCCATAAACAGGGATGTCTTTCCATGTATTTGTGCCTTCAATTTCTTTCATTAATATTTTGTAGTTTTTAGTGTATCGGTTTTCACCTCCTTAGTTAAGTGTATTCCTATTATATTCATTTTGATGCGACTATAAATGGGATTGTTTTCTTAATTTCCTTTATGGATAGTTTGTTGTATATGTATAAATGCACAACTGATTGTTCTGTGTTGACTGTGCATCCTGCAACTTGGTTGGATTCATTTATTAGTTCTAACAGGTTTTTTTTATAGCGTCTTTGGGGTTTCCTACATAGTAGCAATAATTGACAAATGGGACTGCATCAAATTAAAAATCTTCTGCACATCAAAGGAAACAACTACCAGATCAAGAGAAAAATCTTTGCCAGTTATTCATATGACAAAGATTAATATCCAGAACATAGAAAGAACTCATAAATTAAATACAAAAAGGACAAACAATCCAATTAAAAATGGGCAAATGAATTGAACAGTTCTTTAAAAAAGTAGTACAAATGACCAATAAAAACAAGAAGAAATGTTCAGCTTCCTTAGCCATAAAGAAAATATAAATCAAAATAACAATGAGGTTCTACCTCACCCCAGTTAGGATGGCTGTCATCAAGGAAACAAACAGCGAATGCTGGTAAGGATGGAATGTGTGTGTGTATGTGGTACCATATATGATCCTGCTCTGTCACTCCTAGGCATATACTTGAAGGAGAGTAAGTCTGCATACAATAGAGACCTGCACACCTGTGTTTATTGTAGCACTAATCACCATAGCCAAACTATGGAATCAGTCTAGGTGTTCAACAACTGATGAGTGGATAAAGAAAATGTGATATATATATATATATATATATATATATATATATACACACACACCATTTTCTGTGGTACTGGGGTTTGAATTTAGGGCTTTGCATTTGCTAGGCAAGTATTCTATCGCTTGAGCCATGCCTCCAACCCTTGCCTTTTTATAATATGAAAAAAAATCTCAAATACAAATAAAAAAGACAAACACATATTTTTAGTGTGTATAATTTAATAATTCAGCAATTTGTATAGATCGCTTTACTGAAGTATGATTTTTATACCACAAAATTCACTTATTTTGAAATTCAATTATTTTACAAGTAAGCTAGCAATATTCTAATGATCACTACAAGCCCGTTTTAGAACATTTTCACACCTCAAACAGAGGGAAACTCTGTTCCCTCCTTAGCCCCAAGCAGCCACTAACTAAATGCCATACACAGATTTGCCTTTATTGGACATGTCATATAAATGGAATCCTATAATAAACTCTGCCATTGTGTGTTTTCTTTCACTTAGCATAATGTGCTTAAGTCTCACCTGGTAACACATATCGAGAAGTAGTAGTAGCAGTTCATTCTTTTAATTGCTGGATGGTATTCTCTGTGTACTTGGAAAACGTTGCTTGTCCACTCACCAGGTGATTGACATTTGCGTAGTGTTTGCATTTTAGTAGTGCTGAATAGTGCTGCTGTGTACCTCAGCATAAAACTCTAAGTGTGAAAAATGTTTTGTTTCTCCTGGGTGGATCACAAAGAGTGGAATTGCTAAGCAGTATGGTAAATATATATTTAGCTTTTTATGAAACTTCTAGATTTTTCCAAGAAGTTCTTTTATTCCGCCTGTGGCATGTAAGGCTTTCAGTTTCTCCACACCCTCGCTAATACTTCTGGCTGTGGGATTACAGTCGTTATAGTGAGAGTGAAGATAAATATTTGTAGTTTTCATTTTGCATTTTTCCAGTGCTGATGATGCTGAGATTATTCTCATGTGCTTATTGGTTACTGGTGTATCTTTTTTAGTTAAACATTTATTCAAATCCTTTATTCATTTTTCTTTTTCTTTTTTCTTTTTAATTGTTTTATTATTCATATGTGCATACAAGGCTTGGGTCATTTCTCCCTCCTGCCCCCACCCCCTCCCTTACCACCCACTCCACCCCCTCCTTCACCCCCCACCCCCTCAATACCCAGCAGAAACTATTTTGCCCTTATCTCTAATTTTGTTGAAGAGAGAGTATAAGCAATAATAGGAAGGAACAAGGGTTTTTGCTGGTTGAGATAAGGATAGCCATACAGGGAGTTGACTCACATTAATTTCCTGTGCATGTATGTTACCTTCTAGGTTAATTCTTTTTGATCTAAACTTTTCTCTAGTTCATGGTCCCCTTTTCCTATTAGCCTCGATTGCTTTTAAGGTATCTGCTTTAGTTTCTCTGCGTTAAGGGCAACAAATGCTAGCTAATTTTTTATGTGTCTTACCTATCCTCACACCTCCCTTGTGTGCTCTTGCTTTTATCATGTGCTCAACAATCCCATTGTTGTGTTTGCCCTTGATCTAATGTCTGCATATGAGGGAGAACATACGATTTTTGGTCTTTTGGGCCAGGCTAACCTCACTCAGAATGATGTTCTCCAATTCCATCCATTTACCAGCGAATGATAACATTTCATTCTTCTTCATGGCTCATAAAATTCCATTGTGTATAGATACCACATTTTCTTGATCCATTCATCGGTGGTGGGGCATCTTGGCTATTTCCATAACTTGGCTATTGTGAATAGTGCCGCAATAAACATGGGTGTGCAGGTGCCTCTAGAGTAACCTGTGTCACAGTCTTTTGGGTATATCCCCAAGAGTGGTATTGCTGGATCAAATGGTAGATCAATGTCTAGCTTTTTAAGTAGCCTCCAAATTTTTTTCTAGAGTGGTTGTACTAGTTTACATTCCCACCAGCAGTGTAAGAGGGTTCCTTTTTCCCCACATCCTCGCCAACACCTGTTGTTCGTGGTGTTGCTAATGATGGCTATTCTAACAGGGGTGAGGTGGAATCTTAGTGTGGTTTGAATTTGCATTTCCTTTATTGCTAGAGATGGTGAGCATTTTTTCATGTGTTTTTTGGCCATCTGAATTTCTTCTTTTGAGAAAGTTCTGTTTAGTTCACTTGCCCATTTCTTTATTGGTTCATTAGTTTTGGGAGAATTTAGTTTTTTAGGTTCCCTATGTATTCTGGTTATCAGTCCTTTGTCTGATGTGTAGCTGGCAAATATTTTCTCCCACTCTGTGGGTGTTCTATTCAGTTTAGAGACTACTTCTTTTGATGAACAGAAGCTTTTTCGTTTTATGAGGTCCCATTTATCTATGCTCTTAGTTGTTGTGCTGCTGGGGTTTCGTTGAGAAAGTTCTTGCCTATACCTACTAACTCCAGAGTATTTCCTACTCTTTCCTATATCAACTTTAGAGTCTGTGGTCTGATATTAAGATCCTTGATCCATTTTGAGTTAATATTGGTATAGGGTGATATACATGGATCTAGTTTCAGTTTTTTGCAGACTGCTAGCCAGTTTTCCCAGCAGTTTTTGTTGAAGAGGCAGCTTTTTCTCCATCATATATTTTTAGTGACTTTGTCAAAGACAAGTTGGTTATAGTTGTGTGGCTTCATATCTGGGTCCTCTATTCTGTCCCACTGGTTTTCATGTCTGTTATTATGCCAGTACCATGCTATTTTTATCATTATTGCTTTGTAATATAATTTGAAGTCAGGTATTGTGATACCTCCTGCATTGTTCTTTTGACTGAGTATTGCCTTGGCTATTCGTAGCCTCTTGTGTTTCCATATAAATTTCATGGTAGATTTTTCGATCTCTAAAATGAATGTCATTGGAATTTTGATGGGAATTGCATTAAACATGTAGATTACTTTTGGGAGTATAGACATTTTTACTATGTTGATTCTATTAATCCATGAGCATGGGAGATCTCTCCACTTTCTATAGTCTTCCTCAATCTCTTTCTTCAGAAGTTTATAGTTTTCCTTATAGAGGTCATTCACATCTTTTGTTAGGTTTACACCTAGGTATTTGATTTTTTTTGAGGCTATTGTAAATGGAATTGTTTTCATACATTCTTTTTCAGTTAGCTCATTGTTAGTGTATAGAAATGCTAATGATTTTTCTATGTTGATTTTATATCCTGCTGCCTTGCTTTACTATTGATGATGTCTAGGAGCTTCTGATTTGAGTTTTTTGGGTCTTTAAGGTATAGGATCATGTCGTCTGCAAATAGGGATATTTTGACAGTTTCTTTACCTATTTGTATTCCTTTTATTCCTTCTTCTTACCTAATTGGTCTGGCTAGGAATTCCAGTACTATGTTGAATAGAAGTGGAGATAGTGGGCATCCTTGTCTGGTTCCTGACTTTGGAGGGAATGGTTTCAGTTTTTCTCCATTAAGTATAATGCTGGCTGTAGGTTTGTCATATATAGCTTTTATAATGTCGAGGTACTTTCCTTCTATTTCTAGTTTTCTTAGAGCTTTTATCATGAAATGGTGTTGGATCTTATCAAAGGCCTTTTCTGCATCTATTGAGATGATCAAGTGGTTTTTGTCTTTGCTTCTGTTAATGTGGTTTATTACCTTTATTGATTTTCGTATGTTGAACCACCCCTGCATCCCTGGGATGAAGCCTACTTGGTCGTGGTGAATAATCTTTTTGATGTGTTGTTGAATTTGGTTTTCCATTATTTTGTTGAGGATTTTTGCATCAATGTTCATTAAGGAGATTAGCCTATAGTTCTCCTTTTTGGAGGTGTCTGCCTGGTTTTGGGATAAGTGTAATACTGGCTTCATAAAATGTGTTTGGCAGTTTTCCTTCCCTTTCTATTTCGTGGAACAGTTTAAGGAGGGTTGGTATCAGTTCTTCTTTAAAGGTCTGATAGAATTCAGCAGAGAATCCATCAGGTCCTGGACTTTTCTTTTTGTGGAGACTCTTGATTGCTGCTTCAATTTCATTTTGTGTTATAGATCTATTCAGGTGATTAATTTCCTCTTGGTTCAGTTTTGGATGATCATATGTATCTAGAAATCTGTCCATTTCTTTAAGATTTTCAAATTTATTTGAATATAGGTTCTCAAAGTAGTCTCTCATGATTTCCTGGACTTCCATGGTGTTTGTTGTTATCTCCCCTTTTGCATTCCTGATTCCACTAATTTGGGTTTTTTCTCTCCTCATTTTAGTCAGGTTTGCCAGGGGTCTATCGATCTTGTTTATTTTTTCAAAGAACCAACTTTTTGTTTCATTAATTCTTTGTATGGTTTTTTTTGTTTCTATTTCGTTGATTTCAGCTCTTATTTTTATTATTTCTCTCCTTCTATTTGTTTTGGGATTTGCTTGTTCTTGTTTTTCTAGGATTTTGAGATGTATCATTAGGTCATTGATTTGGGATCTTTCAATCTTTTTAATATATGCACTCATGGCTATAAACTTTCCTCTCAGGACTGCCTTAGCTGTGTCCCATAGGTTCCGGTAGGTTGTGTTTTCATTTTCATTGACTTCCAGGAACTTTTTAATTTCCTCTTTTATTTAATCGATGACCCATTGTTCATGAAGTAATGAGTTATTTAGTTTCCAGCTGTTTGCATGTTTTTTGTCTTTACTTTTGTTGTTGAGTTCTACTTTTACTGCATTGTGATTAGATAGTATGCATGGTATAATTTCTATTTTCTTATATTTGCTGAGGCTTGCTTTGTGCCCTAGGATATGATCTATTTTGGAGAAGGTTCCATGGGCTGCTGAGAAGAATGTATATTTTGTAGAAGTTGGATGAAATGTTCTGTAGACATCGAGTATGTCCATTTGGTCTATTGTATATTTTAGATCTAGGATTTCTTTATTGATTTTTTGTTTGGATGACCTATCTATTGATGATAATGGAGTGTTAAAGTCTCCCACAACCACTGTGTTGGCGTTTATATATGCTTTTAGGTCTTTCAGGGTATGTTTGATGACATTGGGTGCGTTGACATTGGGTGCACACAGGTTGATGATTATTATTTCCTTTTGGTCTATTTCCCCTTTTATTAGTATGGAATGTCCTTCTTTATCTCATTTGATCAATGTAGGTTTGAAGTCTACTTTGTCAGAGATAAGTATTGCTACTCCTGCCTGTTTTCGGGGGCCATTGGCTTGGTAAATCTTCTTCTAGCCTTTCATCCTAAGCATATGCTTATTTCTGTCGGTGAGATGGGTCTCCTGTGAGCAACAAATTGTTGGATCTTCCCTTTTAATCCATTTTGTCAAGTGGTGTCTTTTGATGGGTGAATTAAGTCCATTAACATTAAGTGTTAGTACTGATAGGTATGTGGTGATTCCTGTCATTTAGGTGTCTTAGTTGTTTGAAGGTTTGATTGTGTGTACCTAAGTTGATGTTACTCTCTACTGTCTTGCTTTTTCTTTTCCTGTGGTTTGGTGCTGCCTGTCTTTTCATGGTTTAGTTGGGTTTCACTTTCTGTGTGCAGGATCCCTTGAAGAATCTTTTGTAGTGGTGGCTTTGTGGTCACATATTGTTTTAGTTTCTGCTTATCATGGAAGACTTTTATTGCTCCATCTATTTTGAATGATAGCTTTGCTGGGTAGAGTATCCTGGGGTTGAAGTTATTTTCATTCAGTGCCTGGAAGATCTCACCCCATGCTCTTCTTGCTTTTAATGTTTCTGTTGAGAAGTCTGCTGTGATTTTGATGGGTTTACCTTTGTATGTTACTTGTTTTTTCTCTCTTACAGCCTTCAATATTCTTTCCCTAGTTTCTGAACTTGTTGTTTTAATGATGATATGTCATGGGGTAGTTCTATTTTGATATGGTCTGTTTGGTGTCCTGGAGGCCTCTTGCATCTGTATGGGAATATCTTTCTCTAGATTTGGGAAATTTTCCGTTATTATTTTGTTGAATATATTACGCATTCCCTTCGCTTGCACCTCTTCTCCTTCTTCGATGCCCATGATTCTCAAGTTTGTTCTTTTGATGGAGTCAGTGAGTTCTTGCATTTTCTTTTCACAGGTCTTGAGTTGTTTAATTAATTGTTCTTTGGTTTTTCCTTTAATTACCATTTCATCTTCAAGTTCTGAGATTCTGTCTTCTGTTTGTTCTATTCTGCTGGATTGGCCTTCCATTTTGTTTTGCAGAGCCTCTCCTGCCCACCCAGTTTGTTTATTTACAGTCCTGGGAAGGATACCCTTCCCCCAATGTTCGGTGCTCAGTGCGCCCCACCCTCTTTCTCACGTGTCTTTATTGTTCTTATTGCTTATTAGTCAGTTTCTCTTTTTTTCCCCAGGTGGAGTCTGTCCAGGGGGCTATGCTGTTCTGGCCCAGGCTTGTCTGTGGGAGTACCATGGTACTGCGAAGCTCACCTTGTCTGCATCTTCCCAAGCCGTCTGGGCATGGGTGACTGGCGGCCCGGGGGCCCTCTTTGTTTCTCCGTTTAATGTGAAGTGGAGATTCTCTGCACCGGCTGAAGATGTGGAGGGGTCAAAGTTTTGCCTCTTCTCAGTGATTTTGCCTGCAATGTGTGTCTCCAACGTCTCTCCAAGATTTCACTATAGGAGGCTCTCTTTCTGCTTCCTCCCTCTAGCCGCCATCTTGGAATCCTCACTTTATTCATTTTTAAATTGGGTCTTATTATTGAATTGCAAAAGTTCTTTATATATTTTATATGCAAGTTCTTTGAAGACATGTGATTTGCCAATATTTTCCCTCAGAATGTGGCTTGTCTTCTTTCATTTTCTTAATGGTATGTTTTGAAACACAAAAGTTTTAAAGTTTTGTGAAGTATAATTTATCAACTTTTTGCTTTCTACACTTTATCTGAGGCAAAAGACTAAGAAGCAATGAATATTTTTTGTTTCTATGGATATATTATTTAGTTGATTTGAGATTAAGAAAATTTTTGCCTAACCCAAGGTCACAAATAGTTCTTTCTTGTATTCCTTCAGAATGTGTATCGCTTACATTTAAGTCTATGATCTATTTTGAGGGTAACTGAATTGCCTTCATACCTTTGTTGAAAATCAATTGACAATAAACAAAAGGATTTATTTATGAACTCTTATTCTGTCACATAAATCCTTGTATCTATCCTGAGGTGAACACAATACTGTTTTGATTGCTGTGATTTTAGGTACATTTTGAAATTGAAATGTGTAAGTCCCCCAACCTGTTCTTAGTGAAATTATTTAAGGATGCATCCTTTGCTTTTTCACATAAATTTAGGGTCAGCTTGTCAATTTCTACAAACGGGCTCGGGGAATTTTGATAGAGATTATGTTGAATCCATTGATAAATTTCAGGAGAATTAGCATCTTAACAATAACTGGTCCATGAAATGGAACACATCACCATTGAGTTACATCTTGAATGTCTCTCAGCAATGTTTTCCAGTTCTCAATGTACAAGTCTTACACATCCCCAGCCAACTTTGGTGATTCTTTCTTCTTCCAGTGCAGATATGCTGTTAAAATTATATAGTGAAATTTTCATTTCAGTTATTGTGCTTTTCAACTCCAGAATTTTAATTTCTTTTTATTGCTATTCCTTATCTAATGAATTATTGCTATGCATTTATTAAAGTTTCTTTTAGTTACTTAAATATACTTATAATAGCTAGTTTGAAGTTTTTGTCTTCAAATTCTAATAGGTGTGTCCTCCCCAAGACACAGTTTCTATTAACTGTTCTTTCTTTAAATGGGTCACACTTTATTTTCATGTCTTATAAGTTTTTTGAGACTGGAAATTTTAGATAATATATTGTGGAATTTGTTAGTTTACTGGCCTATCTAGGCTAATTCTACAGTCTGTCTCTACTACATTGTACAGCTACCTATGTCTCTGCCCAGCTTTTTATTTTTAAATCTTGCTTCCTAGGGTCACCTCTTGGTAATCACAGCTTAGTGGCCAGTCAAGTGATTGGTTGGAAGATACACTTAAACATTGTGAGCTGCAGTTTTGGGGTTGTTGAACACAAAGATGTGTTGAGGGAGTGGCATGGAAATGCTGTCCTTCTTCCCAGATACCTGCCCTATGAATCCCTTCCACTTGATCGCTGCTGAGTTGTGTCCTTTATAATAAACCAGTAAACATGAGTAGATATTTTCTTGAGTTTTATAAGCCATACAGCAAGTAACTGAACATGAAAAAGTGGGTTGTGGGGAATTCTAAGTAAGTTGGTGAGAAGAAGTGGTAACCTGAGACTTGTAGTTGGCATTTGGAGTTGGGGTAGTCTTATGTCACCCAGTCCTTAAGCTGTCAGGTCTGAGTTAATTCTGAGTAGTTAGTGCCAGAAATGAATTAAATTGTAAGACACCCAGTTGGTATTTGCATAGAACTGGAGAATTGCTTAGTATGGAAAACCTACACATTTGACATCAAATATTTTAGAAGTAGAAGAAACAGTTTTTCGGAGTTGGTACCAGAGTAGGACTTGCTAGAATGGTCCTGGCTTACGGAAATGTGTTTTGGGAAGAGGAAGGATGAAAAAATGGGAATGAAGAAACAGATTCCATGGGTGTCTATGTGGTTACCCATGGTGTCATGGTTTGGATGTGGTGCGTTCCCCAAGGGTTTGTGTATTAGAAACTTGGTCTTTAGTGTGGCAATGTTGGAAGGCAGTGTGGACCTTTGAGTTGGGGCCCTTCAGAGGTGATTAGGGTAGAGTCCCTGTGAAAAATAAGAGAAAGAGACCAGAAAACACACACACACACACACACACACACACACTCCTTTCCTCTTGCCATGTGATAGCTTGCACTGCCTCAGTACTGCCAGCAAGACCACCACCACCAGCTGTGGACCCTCAACCTTAGACCTCCATAACCATGAGCCAAAACAAGCCTCTTTTCATTAAACTTACCCAATCTATAGTATTTGTGGCTTTGGCAACAAAAAACAGACTAATAGACAAATGGTACCAAAAAGTGAACCTGCTTCTAATAATGAATACCCAAAAATATGGGTAGCTTTGGAATTGGGCTATGGACAGAGGCTGGATGAGTTTGGAGAAGCAGGCTAGAAAAAGGCTAGAATGCTGTTACTGGAGTGTTATAGGTGATTTTGATGAGCGCTTGTCAATGGAAATGAAGATTTAATTGGAAATTGGAGTGATTGTTACAAAGTAGCAAAGAAGTTCGCTATTTTATGTCCAAGCCTTAACCTTGTGGAAGGTATATTTTAAAGGTGATCAAAACACCACCACATTCAGCTTATAGCCTAGGTATTATTGACCATTTTGTCAGATTTATAGGGAGACCTGAGAACAAAAGGAGGAGAATGAAGAGATCTGGAAAATTTGCAACGTGGAAGAGGAAAGGAGGAAAATGTAAGAATGTGGTAGAGAAAACTCTTACTAAAGAGATTAATGGGAATAAAAGGAAAGCAGTTCCTTTGCTCTGGGATAACTGAAAAAGAGCTCAAGGGGATCTCAGAAATCTTTGGGGGCACCCATCTCACCACAGGCCCAGACTTGTTCAGGGCAGAATTGTTTCCTGAAACCCCAGAGGTTTGGACAGACCTCAGGATATTTTCCCCCTACATTCAGCCTGCAAAGCACTCTGTGGCTACAGCTATGGTTCAAACAGGCCCAGCAGTAGCCCATGCTGGCAGCCGACCTTGGTGACCACATGCTGTTGATTTAACAGGCATGCAGAATTTGAGAGTTATGAGGTCATGGTGGCTTACACCAAGATGTCGAAGGAAAACCTGAGAGGCAAGGCAGAAATTTGCTACAGGGCCAGAGCTGATGCAGGGAGGCCCCAATGGATCCTTGGGAATGGAGCTGTGGGTGTGAATCCACAGTGGAGACTCCAAAAAGGTACAGCTGCCAGGAACATGCCATGCCTGCCAGGGAAAGCTGTAGAAATGGACAAGGGACAGTGATTTAATTATGACTATAAAATTGGCATGGAATTTGAAGTTTCTGGGTTGGTAAACACATGTTGATGCTGGGAGGGTGGCTCAGACACAGAGGGCATGGAAGTTTGCTCTATGCAACTCTTATATTTGGCTATCCAGAATTATACCCTTTATTATATAGAGTGAAAAATAATCACTTTGAGCTTGTAAGATTTCCACTCTGCTGATGAATCAATGTGTGGGTTGGGAAATGTATTCAAAGCTCATGTGTGTAAATTTGCTCCAACTTTCACTTTCTGAACACACAGGCCTCAACTTCATCAGACAGGGCTCTCTCTCATCATCTCCCCTGAATGTGGGCAGCCTTGCCTAAGTCCACTGGCTCTCAAACTGCCAGGGATATGTGAACTTTTATCAGTAACCACTTTGGCTATCTCATCCCAGATTTGTATCATACTTTTGGTTGGTCTGCTTATCTACTACTTGCCCAACCAATGGCGTGACCTCAGACTAGCTGTAAGGTTGGCTTTTCTGGTTGTTTGCCATTGTTCCTGGATTGTTTCATTGTCTTTGCCAAAGTCCTGGGCATGAGTTTTGCCAAATTCCAATATAAATAAAATCAGCTTCTCTATCAGCCAGATTGCTGTTCCTCATGACCTATCTCAACCTGTCATGGAGCTGGATGGGGCTTGGTAGTGGTGGGAGGAATGGAAGCAGCTTTAGACCAAAACATCACAGACTCAGCTGTTTCTATTAAGGTTTAGAAGTTTTTCTTGAATAAATGATTTTCAATTTGTTATATGCCTTGAAAAATTTCTAAAATTCTGAAGTGGTTGATTTAACAGTTTTTTAGTTTTATTTCTTTTTAGTGAAATGATTTGCTGAACTTCTCTCTCGACCATTCCTCTTTCTGAAAATCCCACAGACATGATGATAAAGAAGCCAAAAAGAATGGGTAACAAGGTTGAGAATGGGAGGGAAGCCATCAGGGGACCAGAGTTTTATTATTTTTGTAAGGTAGAAAACTGAGGAATGATTTTAGCATACAAATAGAAAATGTATGACTGTGATGATTTGAAAAAGGAAGGATGGGCAACATATAGTAGCCACAATTCATTTTCTGGGCAGGAATCATAAAGATGCCTTGTTAGAGCCTGATTTGACCCTACAAGAGAAACTCCCTTGTCCCTAGCTCTCAGTGACCCTTGGCTTTGACTTCTGAGAAATCTTTTCCTTGCCTGTTACCTTCTAGGCCATATCTAAAGTTGGCATTAGAGGTGAGCCTCTTTGGGGACTGTACAAATTTCATAGCTTGTTTTCTGATGATGCAAGTTTAGGTACCTAATGGTCATTTTAGATATTGGAAAAAAAACCCCACAAAGCCTTTTCATGCCAGGTTTGTGGTTTTGCATAGAATAAAATTCCATCAAAATTTTAGTAAGCTTTCAGTCTATTTACTACCAGTTCCATATCATAATAAGCTTGCCAACTCTCTCATTTATTTAGTTCTGTGATTAGCACATTTCTGTTATATTAAAGGTAGCTATTTTAAGGTCTTCTGAAACAATGGGCTAGAATAAAATGGTGTACCTTTACTTTGACCTTTGTTACTGGGCTACCACCAACTAGATGAAAAGCCTTAACGAGACACTTTTGAAAAGGATAGTGACTAAAAGTTCTCTTTCAGTTGACTTTCCGAAGTTTGATGATCCAAATTAATAGATTTTACAATTTTAGTTGTAAGCCTCAGTCAGAGAATATGCCCCTCTTGGTTGAGCTATATTCTCTTCCATATGTCCTTATAAACTGGTTAATTCTTGCCTGATATATTTCTCACTGTACTTTGTTAAAATCAGCAAAAAGCAATAAACACACAAATATACATCAAATTCTTTTTAATACCTTTTCCTTTAGAAAGCTTTGGGCACCTGACCTGCCTTCCAAGTCAGCAGAAGTACCAGTTTTACCTAATATTTTGCAATAATATTACAAAGGCCACAACCTTTCTTGCCTGCAATTATTTGTTTCCTTGATGCCCAGTGACTGACTGCTTGACCAATATCACATATTTTATATATTTGTTATGGTAGTACCATATATCTGGTGGCAATTTTTGCATTAGTTAAGGTATAGGATAAGTGTCTATAACAAAAAGGCATGAAAATAGTGGCTCAGAAAAGATAGGGATTTGTTTTGTTGTTGTCTCGCATAACAGTTCATGAAGCCTTTGAAAGACCTAGGCTCCATAATTCCTCAAATGTGCCAACTGTCTATGTGGTGGAAGCTTGCCAGCCAGCACCAAAACTCTTACCTAGTTACAGAAAGTGAAAAGAGAACATGACTGACAAGCACTTTCATTTTTAAAAGACTTGAATGGATATTGCATACTTCTGTGCATATCTCCTTGGTTTTAACTTGGTCAGATGGTTATATCTACCTGTGAAATAGACTGGAAAATGACACTGGGCTCCAGTTAGGTAGTTGTGCATGTGGCTAAAACTTAAGATTCCATTACTAAAGAGAATAAGAATAAGAGAGATGTTGGGAGATAGCAGTCTCTATTTAATGGGGGTAAACAGTGAAATTACTACTTATTTTCATCATGTACTATTGAATTTTTTATAGTGAAAATGATAGCAAATTTTATTAGAAAAAGAATTTAGTATTACCGGATAAAAGTAGTGAAAATTGGGGTAAAGGAAGAAACACTTCCTGTTCCCCATGCAGGAAATGGGAGTAAAGATTCCAAGAAGGATTTTTTTTGGAGGAAGGGGGAGGGGTCACAACTGGGGTTTGAACTCAGGGCCTCACACTTACTAGGCAGACACTTTGCCACTTGAGTCATACTCTCAAATCATTCATTAAAAAAAACAAACAAACTGGGTGCATACATTAGTTTTACAGTATTATCACTGATTAGCTGAGGGTTCTTTTGTTCTAATCAGATGGAAATCAGGAATAGGCAAAATGCAGCTCCCTTAGTGTCAGCAACTCTGAGCTTAGGATGTCTATTATCCCTCCACTCTCAGAATTTCACTTCAGAGCTTTAAGGAGCAGTAGCCCAGCACCCAGTAGCTAATGTTACAGCTCTGAGCTCATAGTGGTGTCAGGACTCTGTTTAGTGTTGCAGCAACTTGGTAGCTGGAGCTAGTAACTCTTAGCAGTTTTCTGGAACTCTTCCTCTAGGCTGGGTTTGCAGCTCTTCTGCATCCTCAGTTCTTTAGAGCCCTTTGCTTTCTACGATCTGCTCCTGACTGCTCTTTGAAACTCTTCAGATGTCTCCTAGTTTCTGTTGCCTGGTGTGCCTGTGGCTGGCAGCCCTTGGACTTGTCTGCTTTTTGTATTACCAGCTCAGCCCTTTCTACCTGTGTAAAGAGTGCACATTGGCAATAAACAATTGAATGAGGCTTTATTGGGACTTAAGCTGCAGCTTCAGAGAGGGCAGTACACAGGAGGGAAGTCTTGGGACTGTCCAGGGGAGTGAGAAGGGTTCTCCTCTATGGCAAGTCACACATGTGCACTAGCTGCCATGATTGGGCAAGGTGAGTCTCCTCAATCATAGTGAAGACTGTTGCCAGGAGTTCTGATCTAGCTGTGGTGGTGGTGGTGTTATCCGGAGTGGCTCCAGGTAGGGTCATCTAAGGGACATCTGAAGCTGTTATGGCTAAAGCAAAGTCTCCTGGAGCTGAAGCAAGGTGTCTGCAGCAGCTGTGACTGAAGCAGAGTCACCCTAAGCAAAGTCACATTTTGAGCTCCAATTGTGACAAGTTGTGGTGGTCCCTGTGACTGGAACAACATCTGTGTTGGGGCTGAAGTCTTCTTTGGGTATTTATTGGTGGCTGGATTGGAGTCTACCTGAGAAGCCAGGAGGTTTTTAAATTATTATTATTTGAGACACAGGGTCTTGCTATGAAGCTCAGGCTGGACTTGAACTTACAATCCTCCTACCTCAGCCTCCCAACTGAGTGCTGGCATTACAGGTGTGCACCACATTTTAAACACAGCTGTGCTGTCGTGACAGCTAAAGGAAACTCCAAGGAGAGGGAGTGGATGCTTGATTGACAGCTCCCATGGTTCTCAGGAAAACTGCAGGGTTGGAGCTGTGGTTGCTGCAGGGCATGGGTCTTCAGTAGATGCTGCAGTGTCTCCACAGTCTCAGCAGGCCCAGTGGAGACAACAGCAGCAGTTCCCAGCAGGCCTTCCTCCCTGCCTGGCCTAGGGCAGTTGCCCAGCTCTACTCCCTGTGCTGTCTGGCACACTGGTGCAGGGGAAGGGTCTGATAGTTGTCAATCAAGCAGCCAAACTGCTTGTGCCTGACTACTTCAGATATTTAAAGGGAAAAATTCAGGGGTTTTTGCTACAAAGAACTGGCATGGGACTAACAGTCTTTTTCAGGGAATTTTTCTAATAATGCTTAACTCCTACCAAATACCCTTAGGGATGGTTGAGTCTTCCTGATCTGTCTCAGTAAGAACAATAAAGAGGTTGCTAAAGAAATAACTATTTTCAGGCCAGGCAGCACACTAAGTATTTGACTCTGTAAAGGGAAATAGCACAGATGTTGAACTGAATGTTTCTTTTCATCTTTTAATGTAAGGTACTAATTCAAAATACAGAAATAATTTCTCATTGAAAAATAGGCCAAAACTCTATACACAGTTGCACATTAAAAAGCTTTACTATCATAAATTCATAGTCATATAACATTAGTTACAAAAGGACTGTGAGTTCTTTATACATAAGTAAACTGAGATTCAAAGAGATGAAATAAATGGCCCCAAATTGAAAAGCAGCAAGAGACCCAGAACTAGAACCAAATTTTACAAAACCACTGGACACATGCCAACTGATATATTTTTGAGACAGAAATTTCACTGTAATTTTAGAGTATGCCCATTGAAAATGTGATCACTAACATTTATGTACTCAGTTGAATAACAAATGAAGATCTATTTTAAAGAAATATAACATTATGTTTTATCTTCAAATTTGCTTATGCACAAACTCAATCTGACCCAACTGCCAAATAACTTTTAGTTTACTTCACAATTGTGTTTATTTCAAAATACATTTATTCACCAAAAGTAATAATGTAAACAATAGTGTAAACTCAATTTTCCTGTTTTAAAGTGTGTAAGTTGGCATAGTATATATAATAATTTGTGTGTTTTTAGAACTTTGAACTCTTCTAAAAGTGAGCTATTTTTTCTTTAAGAGAATTCATAAAATCAAGAGGCACATCAAATGCAAAAGTAGAGCACAATTAGAATTTATTTAGTTAGTCGTTGTACACACCCGGGGTAGATTTTAGGACACTTTGAAGACTACCTAAAATATAGTATTATCTACATTAAATGTCAGTAAGGAATTTAAGTTTTATTAATCCAACAAACATTGGCTGAGCATCTGCTTTAGGCAGCATGCTTCCAGTGATTATGTAAAAGATCAGAAATTATTCAAGTGGAAGGATTCTCACTAGAACAAATGAGTCATCAGTGACCAGAGGAATTGGTAGTACAATGGAGGAGCGGGTAGTATACTTTAAAAAGCTTATGACACAAAACTAGAATTTAAAGTTTCCATTGTAATCAGAGATTTCGAGAAACAAAAACTAAAAATGTTCAAGTCTAAAGCAGTGGTTTTCAACTAGTGATGATTTGACAAAACAGCTACAGATATTTTGAGTTGCTATAACTGGGGAGGTGCTACTAGCATAAGTGTGCAGAAGGCCAGGGACACTGTTACAGTGCACAGGCCGTCATATAGATGTATTTTTATAAATATGAAAAACTACGTAGATACATAAAAGATTTATAATTCACATAAAATTGTCACATTACTATGTGCTCATAATCACAAAACTGACTAGTGACAAATTTTTGTGAATAGTATTGTATGAATTTATTTTAGATGAGTAGTGATTTTTATCTTCCAGGAATTTTATAGTGGAGATATTTCCTTAATTTTTTTTAAAACAGGTGCTTAATGGACACCTATTTTTTAGATATTCTATGTAAGGTAGTGGAAAGAAAAGTCAAATAACTGCTGTGTGAAGGTACATAGACATGTACATTAAAAATTTCAATCAGTGTGACTAAAGCTACTACTGAGTAATGAACAAACTATTGTGGGAGAACAGAAGAGGTAGTGATAACTTCAGTAGCTGTTTAGGGGGACCCAGGGAAGAGAAGATATCAGACAGTTTCCCAGAGGAACAAATGCCTGATCTTAATGTTATATTAGAAGACAGGAAAGCTTAGATGTATGCCACACTAAGTAAGAGATTTCTATTTTTATCAATAACAGGTTTACCAATTATCTTAATGGAGCATTTAGACAGCTGAATATCATGTGTGCATTTTAGAAAGGTCACTCTGAAGGCAGCTGGAGGGGGCCAGGCAGGATACTAATAGGGTCCAGATCCAAGGCGATCTGGAATAAAGTAATCATCCAGTAATAAGAAAAAGGGAGAGGAGAAGAATTAAAAGGATATGAAGAGCCAGTAGAACCATAGTTACACTATGGAACACTTCTTAGGCATGCTAATAAAAGGAAATTCCTTCTAGTGACAAAAAATGAAGATAAGTCCAGCAGTTTAAAGTTTCGAAGGTAGACCAAAAATGAGTATCTAAATATTTGTGGTATAAAATTACCAAAAATATGTAACACAATAAAACTTTTAATAATAAATTAACCTTTCTTCAGCTTAAGAACAAAACTGACTACAGAATATTTTGAGATACAGGTTTGACACCTCACTAAAAGAAAAAAGATGAGCAAATTGAAAATCAACAATTCTTCTTTCCATCAAAGAATGTGGTAATAGGGTGAACTGCCTCTAAAACTGGAGAGACAGATAGACAGGCAGAAACAGAATCAAAGCTTAGCAGGAGTAGAAGCCTGAGCTGTAGGCAGTATCTTTAGGAATGCTAGAGACTACAACTGGTGAATTGCCAGAGGCTGAAGGTAGACTAGAACTCTGAGGTGCCCAGTCTTAGGGGAGCCCTCACATTTCCTTCAGTTTTACCTTAGGAGTTCTACCATGTTCTTCTGTGAAAACCAGAGAAAAATTCCCTCCTACTTTTGGGAGGGAGAGTAGTAAAGTAACCATTTTCAAATATACTAGGAGTTCTCTACTCTTAACAAGGCCTGTCCTCAAAGGGGACAATCATACCAGAAACTAAACAAAGCTCAAGCAACTGGCTGAGGGGAATGCTCACTAAAACCTGACAGTTAATCATGATACTAAAAAACGTTTCCTTACCACCACACATCAGTGGGGATTAACGTCAAGAACTTCAAGCCCTCGGCACTATTAAGGAACTTCTATGGAAACCCAAAAACAATAGGGTAGGCAAAAGCTAGGTCACAGAGGAAATTTCAGGCTCTAACACCACAGTAAATGCAGCCTGTTAGCCAGATAAACATAAAACCTCGTACTAAATTCCTATCTAACTCAGTTCCTTTTAACTGATACATCATGTCTTACTTTCAACAAAAAATTGTAAGGTATGTGAAAAGCAAAAAACACATTCTGAAGAGAAAAAGCAAGCATCAGAATCAGACTCAGTTATGGGAGACATGTTGACATTATCAGGTGAGAAATTTAAAATGATTGTGCTTAATATGTAGGCTCTAATTTTAAAACATGGATAATATGCAAGGCAGATAAGTAATGTAAGCACAGAGAGGAAAATACCAAGGAAAGAGTCAAGTAGAAATGCTAAAAATAAAAAACTATAACAGAAATGAAAAGTACCTTTTATCAAGCTCAACACAGACTACATACTGCTGAGGTAAGGATCAGAGAACTTGAAAAGAGATCAGTAGGCACTTCTAAAACCTAAATGCAAAGAGAAAAAAAGAACAGAATATCCAAAAAAAACCTGTGGGACAGTAACAAAAGGTATTAATATGAGTAATAGGAATACCAGAAGAAAAAGAAAGAAGGAACTGGAAATATTTGAAGTAATAATGACAAAATTTTCTAAAATTAATGAAAAAGGCCAAATCACAGATCCAGGAAAGTTAGAAACAGTAGGCAGGATGGATGTGAAAAAATTTACACCTAAGCGTATATTATTCAAACTAAAGAAAATCAAAGACAAACTCTTGAAAGAAGCCTGGAAGAAAGAGGTAGAACAACTTACTTATACAGGAGCAAATTTAAGAATAACATTTTATTTATTTATTTTATTATTCATATGTGCATACAAAGCTTGGGTCATTCCCCCCCCCCCACAACCACCCCCTCCCTTACCACCCACTCCGCCCCCTCCCTTTCCCCCCTACCCCCTCAATACCCAGCAGAAACTATTTTGCCCTTATTTCTAATTTTGTTGTAGAGAGAGTATAAGCCATAATAGGAAGGAACAAGGGTTTTTGCTAGTTGAGATAAGGATAGCTATACAGGGAGTTGACTCACATTAATTTCCTGTGCGTGGGTGTTACCTTCTAGGTTAAAAGAATAACATTTTGACTTCTCTTCAGAAATCAAGCAGGCAAGAGAGTGAAGTGAAATAGTTTAAGCACTGAAAGAAAAAACCTACTAACCTAGAATTCTGTGTCCTGTGAAGTTATCTTTTTAAAAGGGAAAGAGAAATGACTTTCCAAGGCAAACAAAAATTAAAGGAACTTGTTTTAAGTAGACCTATAGCCTTGCAAGAAATGATAGAAGAAGTCCTTCAGAAAGAAGAAAAAATATATAGGTTAGAAACTCAGGTTTACAAAAAGGAAGGAAGAGCATTATGGAATGAATAAATGAATGTAAATACTTTATTTTTCTTATTCCTAGTTGATCTAACAGATAATGGCTTGTTCAAAATAATAACAGCAACAATGCATTCAGTAATTACAGTTTGTGGGTTGTGAAGTGAATGGCAGCAATGCGATGAGAAGGGAGTTGTCCATGCTGTCACAAAGCACTTGCACTGCCCATGAAGAGCACCCATAGTGCTACTTTAAGTGGGTTTTTATTCATTGTAATGTATATTGAAGACTGGAGAATTCCAGTATAATTAATATGCTGGGGGAGGAGAAACAATGGAGGCACATGAAATTCTTAATTAAAACCAGAGAAGGTAGAACAAAAATGGAAGAAAAACAAAACAAAAAACAAACAGCAAAAATGAGAGAGCAAGGGGAATAAATGAAAGCCAGTCACAAACTTTGTAAGGTTTAGGGATAGTACGGGAGTGCAGGGAACCAGAGGGTCACAGTGACTCTTTGAAAAGTGGCACTTTCCCCATTTAAAATGTTTAACTCCTTCCAGGTGATGCACACCTCTGGACAGGAGGAGGTTGAATCCGAGGACAGCCTGGACTACAAAATGAGATCCTGTCTCAAAGACAAAACAAAACATAAAACATCTAACTTCGTAGAAATGGAATTTTCGACTTTGAAAATACCTTCTATGATGTGTAAGACTGATTTCCATTGTTTTCCATCTGGTAATTGGGGTCACAGTCCTTGGGTCTCTCCATTATAAGACCCCTAGACAACCTTTGGAGGTCATTTCTTACACATTCTCCTTTGTCTCCAGGAACAAGTAGAGGAAGATACACGTTTTCATTCTCTTTTTTTCATAAATATCGCTCCAGTTAATGAGAGGGCTTTTACTTTTCTTGGTACACTAACAGTTTGTCTAAATAATGGCCAGAGGAACACTTGCCTGACAATCACCTGGGTACCTGGTAAAGATGAAGATTCCTGGCTCCTGCCCAGGAACTACTGAACGGACTCTCAGGGCCGGCCTCAAGAGCATGCATTGCTAACCAATGTCCTGCCTTAAGTTTATGCGCACTAATGTGTGATAACCACTGCTTCAATACACTTCCTTCACAGTTGGGGATGGCTGTGGAAGGCTTTTCCCTTTATGTTTTGGGTCAATTTATTGCCAGAAGTATTCACATTCCTTCATCACCTCTTGAATACATGTGCTAGCCAAGTATAATAAATGATCAAGGAATATTTGTTGAAAGATTACCCGAGGGGCATATCTTATACTCCCTTAGGGACTGTGGTAAGCAAAACATTTTGATTCTTTTCTAAGCTAGATAGTAGTCATTTTATTCTAAAGTAATGCAGACCATCAAAAAATCAATCACTTGAACTTTTCATGTCAGTTAAGTGTGATTTAAATAATTCCTGCAAAAGAAAAATAAATGGAGGAAATATAAGCATTATAGAAAATATAAATCTAAAATAATGATAAAAACTTAACAAGAGTTGTCATAGGATCAAAAAAGTAGTATCCTAAATATTGGTATCCCATAAGTTTGGCCTAAGGGGATAGGGGAACTAGCAGAGGGGGTTGTGTCTAGGGAAAACTAAAAAAAAAGAAAAAAAGGGGGGAAAAAATGAACAGCTAAAAACAGCAAGGCCTACTCTTCAAGCCCTCCCAAGAACCAGAAAACTAAGAATTCTGAGAAATCAAAAACTAATCTGCAAGACAAAAGATGAGGGAGGGGGACTTTTAAATGATTACTTCAAGTAACTGGTCAATGGGTTACGCATATATTACTTTACACTACCAGACTATTTCATAAAGCCCTTGTTAAAATCTAACATTAGCATACAATCAAAATTTGCATATAATCGAAACAATATAAATACATTAATATCTGTATGGGAGAATGATCATAGCTTGACTTTTGTTTCCTTCTTATATTTCCAGCTTAAAAAAATTTAGGGCATATTCCTTGTGGAAAAGAAGGATTGATGAGGAGTAAATAGAAGCAAGAAATGATGCCTCTCCAGAGGTATTGCTTCTCAGAAGAGAATGCCTTTCAAAAAGAAGACAAGACACTCCTACCCATTGATTTGTTTGTGGGCATGGATGTGGTGTGTGAACATATGTGTGCATGAGGTTTATGTGTGTGCATGTGCACATAGGCACTAGTGTTTATGTTAAAGAGATGTGGTGGGACTGACCAACTCTCAGACTGGGACTTACCTTGTACCTATCTGAAGCAGGATGTGAACACTGGTGTGAATGCTGTCACTCTAGGAAAGAAGTGAAATGTTAGTCTGTCCTTGGCAGAGAAGAGAAACCAGAGAACACAGAGAGGTAGAACACACATAGACACACTAACAGTCTCTAATTTTGGGGGTCTCTATATAGAGTCAGTCTCTCTATATTCCGGATGGCCAGTTAGAAGAAGAAAGAAGGAAGGACTAAAGATGGACTATCATTAGAAACCTACTCTGGCCGGGTGCTGGTGGCTCACACCTGTAATCTAGTTATTCAGGAGGCAAAGAACAGGAGAATTGTGGTTTGAAGCCAACCCAGGCAAATAATTCGTGAGACCCTATCTTGACAAAAACTGATTACAGAAAAGGGCTGGTGCAGTAGCTCAAGGTGTAGGCCCTGAGTTCAAACCCCTGTACCACAAAAAGAAAGAAGGAAACTCACTCTGGAAGGTATAGATAGACATATTCTTCTTCAACAACATATTTGAACCAGTAGACTTAAATAAATTTGTGAAAGATGCTGTGCCTGCACAAAGATAAGAGAAATAAGAAAAGCAAGGAAAAAATCATTGGCAGAGTCCTCTAAAATTAATCTGTGATAGATGATAACAAAAGAACTCTTGTCCACAAAAAGCAAAAGTTACCAGTAAACATCTTTTTCTCCAGTTCTTCTTGGATCTTAAGAAGAATTCTCTCCTGTTCTAAGGCTTCTATATACTTGGAGTAGCACCAGGTTGGCTAGGAAAAGAATTTCATAGTTAATTCTGGAAAGTTTTGCCTCAGGAAATGAACTGAAGGTAAAATCACTTATAGACCTTTCATCTAAATGTTTTATTTGCATATATATAAAGAAAATTCCATCTATCAAAAATCTACAGTGATATGGATTTTCACAAACTGAATTTACCCATTTAACCCTTTAACTGAGTACCATAAATTATTATCAATCTACCTATCCACTTTCATAAGAATGTTTATGATGAAGTAAAGGTACTTTTTTCTATAGCCTTGACTTAAATTTGTAAATTCCCTGTTTGGGTGGGGAAAGAGGGGATGTGAGGATGTTGATACTATCGTTCAGTGAATTGTTGTCACAAAAGCTTTGTAGGTATCTTGACAATTACTCAGTCACCTTTATGTACTCAATTTGGTTATGAATTTACATACTTATAAAAGATTAAAGATTTCTTGGGGGGGAGGATAATTTTGCATTTGGATCAATTACAATTTTTAGTTTGCAAAATCTATCTGAAACAAATGCATAATAAGGCACCCACATTTGCAGATGGTAGTATGTTACAAATTGCTAGAATGATTCATCATGTGTACTTTAAATAGCAACTATAAATAATGATTATAATAAATATAAAATTTCATTGGTTCTAAAATCTTTTTAGTTGCCCATAAAAATCTTGAGCTTTCTGACAGGTCATGTAATCGTCATTGTCATCATTGTTGTCGTCATCGTCTCCCTTTCTTTTTAACAGGTAAAGAAGCAGGCTCAAAGGAGACTGTGGTAATACTGATCGATAACGACAGAGTAAAAATCAGAAGCTGAGTTCTCTATGTCCTCATTTCCTTGTTTATTTTTATACTGTGTTTTTGAAATTTAATGCTAATCATTTGCTGATGAATATATTTATGAATGTCTTACTGGGTATCATACACTTTCCACAAAATTGGGTATTTGTCTTCCCTCAATAATAGCTTTAAATCTATCAAGTTATCTTGGCTGGTGACTAAACTTATTTGACATTCCTAAATGCCAAAAGATAATTTCTTGAATTAGTATTATTCTAGGATACGAACATTTTCAATACAAGTCACCAAAAATAGACATAAATTAAACTCATGAAATTTCAGGGAGGTGATACTAGTGTGATGGGCTATAAATGTAAATGTAAGTATAAAAACTATAAATGTATTAGTTGGTGGTCATATATTAACTAATTTTATGCCCACTTTAAATAATTAAGAAATTGAGACTAAGCATTTGAATTTGTCATCTCTTAACACAAGAACACAACAACCTACATATATTCTATCTTGTTCTGTTATAGTTGTCGTACGCTCTTTTTAAGTAAGATTGTCATTTCAACATCTGCAACTTAAATCTTCATGTGTCAAGAAGTTATTTTCCTTGATTATATTATCCACAATCAGCTGAAATTTTAATGTTCTCTGAAGGCTCAAGGACGTTTCCTTACAAACTCTCCTAGTATTAAAATTTTAGGCCCGTTTTCAAACAAACACACCTCTCATGCTGTCCAATGACAGAGCCACTTGTGTACCACTACCCGAGCTCTAGAGAGGAAGTGAGACCTGAGACCTCTTGGCAGCTTACCTGCCGGCCATATGCTTGCAGGCCTAGGTAGGATTCACTGGCTAAAGGAGGTTTTGTAGCAGACCCTGTAACACTTGCATATGGTTTGAGTCCAATCTGTAATTAAATTAAATTGTTACTATACTAATATAAACTTACAGTTAGGAAGTCATAACATTATATGGAAAAAATACTCCATAGTCAGTGCTACATTTGAGGTTTCATTAAGTCCCTTTCACTTTGATCTTTAATTTTCTTTCATACTAATATAAAAACATTTAAAACTAAATGAGATAAATGATGAAGTTGAATGTAAAAATCACTCCCACATTCTAGCATCCAAGAAAAACCACTGTAAACATTTCATGAACACACATCCAGACTTCTCATTAGGGAAATGAATAGCTATTTCATTATAATCTGTAATTTTAATATTTATACTTTATTGTATAAATTTTATACAAATGAAATCAAACTATATGTGCTGTTTTAAGATCTGCTTTTTTCACTCAGAAATGCAACAATCTTTCCATGTGTGGAAATAGAGAGCTGGAACGTAAGTTGGGTATTTATTTTATTCACCACTATATTTTTATTTGTAAAACAGTGTCTATCACAAACAATGCACTTAAATATTTATTGGCTGATGAAATTAATAAATTACATTGCCGTTTTCAATGGCTGGAAGGTCTTATCCACTCAAATATTTATTGAACAATGAAATGAATGTTATATCATCATTCTCAAAGGTGAGTAAAGAGGTACACCTAATACCACTGATAGATCCTTAGGTCATTTCCAACTTTGAACTATTTTTTCTTTTTTTTTTTTTTGGCGGCACTGGGGTTTGAACTCAGGGCCTCACACTTGTTAGGCAGGCACTCTACCATTCGAGTCACTCTACCAGACCAGACTTTTTTGTATTTGGGTGTTTTCGAGATGGGGTCTCATGAGCTATTTTGCCCAGGCTGCCCTCAAACTGCAATCCTCCTGATCTCTGCCTCCCAAGATTACAGGTGTGAGCCATAGGCCTTTGGTGCCAACTCTGAACTATTACAAATGATGCTGTATTTATATACCTTTGTGTATTTTTATGATTCTCCTTTACAATAAATTTCTGAAAGTGTTTTTGCTGATTTAAAAAGAAGAACATATATTTAGACAATATATGTTATCAAACTGCCCTTCCAAAAGAAAGTACCAGTTTATGCTTTCTCTAATAGTATTTGAGTTTGTACATCTGTCCCTCACACATTCAACCAATACTGGGCATTGCCAAGCTTTCTTCTTTGCCAGTCTTTCATGTCTTTGCTTACCAGCAAGATTAAACATCATTTTTTTGGCAGTGCTGTGGTTTGAACTCAGGGCCTGGTGCTTGCTAGGCAGGCGCTCTACCACCTGAGCCATCCACTTTTTGCATTAGTTATTTTCCAAATAGGGTCTCATGGTTTTAATTTTTGCCCTTGCTGGCCTGGACCTCGATCTGCCTGTTTATATCTCTTGCACAACTGGGATGACAAGCACATATCACCACATTCAATTTATTGAACTGTGATCCTCCTTGAATAGTGATCCTCCCAATCTCCATCTCCCAAATAGCTGGGATTACAGGTGTGAGCCACCACACCCAGCCTAAACATCTTTTGATGTTTTTACTCATTTGTATTTTTTTTATGAATTGCTTGTTAATGCTCTTTGCCCAAATTTGTGTTAAGAGTATATATCTTCTGTCTGATTTATTCTTACAATTTACATCATGCATTTATTTATTTTTATAACTTACATCATATATTATGTTTCCCAATTATTCTTCTAGTCTTATTTTCTTCTAGTCTTATTTATTTTTTCCATGTAAGTTTCAAATTTTTATGCAGTTAAATCACAGTGATCCTTTGCTAATTAATAAATTTTATACTTCATTTTAAGTACTTGATATTAAACTAGCTGAAACTTTTTCATTGGATTCTCTTTCTCCTATCATAACTTTCTCCAGAATATCCAACTTAATGGAATGTACATTCGACCTTAATATTTTGTAATAAAGGATAAGAAGGGCATGGTGGTGCATGCCTATAAATCTAGCACTTGGGAGTCTAAGGCAGGAGGATTGTGAGAGTTTGAGGCCAACCTGGGCTATGCAGTGAGACCCTATTGTAAAAAAAGTTTAAAAAAAGAAAGACAATTATTGCTAGTGTTAATATAACTTACATTTACTTCATGACATGCACTGTGTTTCACATGTCTTTTTTAATCCTACTCCATGATGTAAACTTTATTACACACATATGCCACACCCTGGCATGGTGGCATGTGCCTGTCATCCCAGCTAGGTAGGGAAGCGTAAATAGGAGGATCATGGTTCAGAATGGGCTCTGGGAATAAAGTGAGACCCTATCTCAAAAATAACCAGTGCAAAAAGGGCCGGGAACATGGATCAACTGGTAGAGTGACTGCCCAACAAGCACAGGCTCTGAGTTCAAACCCTAGTACTGCCCATCCCACCAAAAACTTTTACCCACTATGCTATACTGTCTCAAGTGACAAATAACACCTCACAATTTACAGTGCAATAGCTTACATAGGGTCTTTTATGCACACCGTACCAATTAATCCCCTTCAAATTATATGAGATTAATATTATCACTATCAATTGATAGATGAAATTGAGGTCCAGAGTTGAGTCACATCCACAGTTACCTAAAGTCCCATGCTTTGCAAAGTAACAGATTTTTTCAGAGCATACATTTTTTTATGTTCCAAAAAAATCATAGTGTTGCTTTATTCATTTTTCCAGCATTTACTCATTAAAACAATTATCTGCTACTACATTAGTCTTCCTTACATTTTCCACATTAAAATAAATGTAAATGTAAAATTTGCTGTTACTAGTACATGATAACATTATGTTTTTTGTATATACTAAGTGTACACTAAGAGTAGCTGGGTGTAGTAGTGTATACCTGTAGTCCTAGCTATTTGGAGACTGAGGCAAGAGGATCACTTAAGTTTATGAGTCTGAGATCAGCCTGGGCAACATGGTTAAGACTCTATTTCAAAAATAAAAAAAGAAAAAGAGTAGCTTGGCATAGTGGTGCAAGCCTATAATCCCAGCACTTGGAAGGCTAAGGCAAAAGGATTTACAGTTCAATGCCAGCCTGGGCTATACAGTGAGACACAGTCTCAAAAAACAAAAACAACAACAAAGAATATTTAAAACATTCAAAAGTGGAATTTCTTTCTTTTTTTCTTTTCTTTCTTTTTTTTTTTTTAGGATTAGTCACCCTACAAAAGAGTTACTTTCCAATTGTCAATATTTGTTTATACCTTACCAGCTAAGAGCTATGGACCAACAAGAAGACATCAATTATTATCATGTTAGGTCTAGAGTCCACATATGAGTGAAGGAGAGGGTACTGGAGGGTGTATAGGATTAAAGTACATTACATATACAATAAATATTAGTTGAAAAAGGGGCAGCACAAAAGGAAGCTTAGGAGAATAATATGGGGGGGAACTTGTTCAAAGTACATTGTATGCATCTATGGAAACATCACAATGAAACCCCCTGTATAATTAATATATGCTAATAAAAACAGAGAACATCAGTTAAGAACATTTGCATTTACATTCCTAAGTACAATATGATGTAAACATACATCCTGGATTTTCTGTAGAAATGGAGGCAGTCTAGCCAATTGGTGATTTGCATTTACAAATTTCAGTCAGTAATTTTAAATATGCCATGCCAAGTACACAAGTTCATTCATTCATTCATTTCCTGATTTACTCAACAAGCAATGATTAACAATTGAGCACATGCTGAACACTAGTGTAAATGCTTATAAAGCATGGATGAATAAGGCAGATACTGTCTTTGAAGATCTCCATCCAGCAAGCATGGCAGATGTCAAACTTGGTCATAGGAAAATAAGCAGTGGATGACTGCTGTGGATGTAAATGATGCTGCCTAGGAGAACTAAGAAAGCCTTCACCTGGAAGACATGGTATTTGAATTCTAACAGGTACTTAGAAACTGCTTTTTTTTTTTTTTTTTTTTTTTTTTGGTGGTACTATGTGTTCAAATCAGGGCTTGCTAGGAAGATGTTCTACCACTTGAGTCACTTTGTCAGTCCAGAGTGACTCAATGCTTTTTCAAAAAAGCATTTGGGTATATAAGGTACTAAAAGCAAGATATAAGCCTGGCTGGCATCTATACCTTCAGTTTGTATCTGTCTCCTTTACTTTGGGTCAGACTCTTGCTTAACCCTGTGCATACGAATGTTAATTATTCATGGAGTACCTATCTACAACCTGGTGCCACCTAACCTGGCTCATCTCCCTTTAAGACTGAAGACACAAAGAGTAACTAAAGTATCTTACTGCCAGCTTTTACAATGTTCTGTTCCAGACCCCTGAAAAGGCACCTGCAGAAGCCTCTAATCATTGTCTTAAGCCTGCAGGCACTTTGGATTCCAGGTACAGTAGAGCTTTGCAGACAAATCACCTATGATGAGATCACTTCCAAACAGGAACAATCATCCCAAGCAATGAGGCCTTCTGGCCAGAACCCAGATACAACCAGACCACAGTTTGACTAAGACTGCTTAGTTATATGTACCTCTCACTCCTTGCCCCAACTCTTCCTATATTTAAGCCTAAAGTTCATGTTAGTACCCTCCAAAATGGGATGAAATGCTTAATTTCTATCTTCCCAAAACAGCCCAATTGACTCTCTTTTCACTGTTACTTTCATCTACTTTCTTTGGGGTGAGTGACCAGATTTGACATGTTGGAGCCCCACACAGTCTGGCCTATGGTCTTAGACTTTTGTTACAAAATGAATTTTGAAGAACTTAAAAACATGTCTGAAACCTCTGAATGATGCTTAAAACTCACTAAAATCTGTATTACTTAACTCCACTGTATATTTTCTCAGCCCAAACTCTTCGACAAATTCACATACATAACTACCTTTTGAAAGTGTGATTACAACCAAAATGAGTCATCTTACCTTTCCAGACTTGTCATCATCTGTGACTGATGGTTTCTTTTTCTGCTTATATTCTTGTCTTCTCTCTAAAACACTCATAATTTTTTCATCAGTTAAATTCTTCCTAAATTCACAAAACTGTGGCCAAAATTTAAATAGAACCCCAAAAATTGTCATCTGGATTAAAAAAAAGTCTCAGATTACAATTCTATACAAATGTACCCATTTAAACACTAATTTACCATAATAATGGATTAACTATTCTATCTTTAATACACACCATGTTTCCTTCTACTTATTGTCTCCAGACTTCTTAGTACAGTTTAGCTCAGCACATGCTTATCATCAATGTTTTTTATTACCAACAAGAAGTTTTTCTTTAAAAAAATACCCACACACACCAAATACCCTTAAAAGTCACTTCATTCTTTATGTTTCCCTAACCAATTGATTGTATTAATAAAGAATCCATTAGGTCTTTTTAAATAAGAAAGTTATGTTTTCTTTTAAAACATATACTAGTTGATGTGCCACACACTCTGCGTTTAATGCAAGAATTCCAAGTATTGGGTTCATCAAGAGAAACTCCCCCACCCCCTTTTCTTTCTTTTAGAGAAAGGAAATACCATTTTGCCTCTGGAAAAGCTCTTAAACAAAGCTGCAGATCTAAGAATAAATCTTGAGTAACTTTTAAATGATATAATCTCTCTTTTATGTGAGAGCAAGAAAAGTAGCATTTAAAAAGCAGACTGGTATCCTAGATAAATGTTGTCTATGAAGACCCTTTACATTAAATGATTAATTATGATATTTACAGAGATAAGAATACTTGCTGTAATTCCCATGCCAACTTCTTCCATTAGTTCCAGAGGCATACATTACTTCCAAGAAGTAAGACTTGTCACATCAGATCAAGTCCAGCATAAAGGAACAGCCTTTACCTAATGCCTTAAAGAAAAACTAACCATCCCATTAGGCTCCAAGCCAATTCTTTGGGGAAAAGCAGAATGCTTTTTTTTAAAAAAGGTAAATGCTGCAGTGATCCAGAGTCCTGAACTGGCATATTTCATTATTCTTCTTTTCCATACATGAATGTTGTTAGAAGTATTCATTCCTTTTAAATTACAGTTTTGTTATTGAATTCTACAGCTTTTTGGGAGTGTGAAATCTAGAGGCACTTTATTTGATGACATGTAAGACTGTAAGAAATTTTCTTTTACATTTACCTGCCATTTATTTAATTAATCTCTATTTCCAATTTAAGGGAACACAGAAGTTACAATGAGCTCATTAAGCTCTTAAGCTTAAATATCCTCCTTCTCTATTTACCAACTAGTGACCCTACTTGTCAATTTTCTCTCCAAAACCTGAAGTCATTCCAGCCCTCAAATATAACTATTTCCATGAAGCAGGTATCCTATTAAAAGTTAACTCAATTTGAACACAATTTTTCAATGGAAAGCATAAAATGCTATATTCCCAAAAGTTGCAATTAAAATTTTAGGTTAATATCTATCATTAATAAACATTACCTATACTTCTAGAACTTTAAAGGATAACCAAATTGTAGGTTAAGAAAATACTTTAATAAATATAGGACTACTTTGCTTACTGCCAGCAGATGAGTGATGGTTTTAATGAGTAAAGAGTTCGGTGAAATTTTGGCTGAATTGATGAAATTTTCAGGCTCTTGGCAGTGGGTGTGGGAGATAGGCAGAGACTACAACAAGTCTAAAACAGCAATTTTTAAATTTACTATTCAGCTCTTTTATTCAATTTTGTTTTCGTTTCCAATTTGATTTTATTCATTTCTGTCATGACAAATCTCTCACATCATTTGGACCACGTGGTCCAAAAATACCTACTCATCACCAGACCTCTGGGTCACAAAGATAAACTTTTTGCCTGCCCTCAAAAAGTTTATAACCTAATGGAAAGTCAGACATGAGACTTAGTCAACTTAATGTGATAAGTCTTGTAACAAGGACAAACACAAGGAAGAGGAGATGATACTGCATAAAGCTCAGAAGGGAAAACAGGACACTTTGTGGAACTACAGATATTTCAGTAAGACTAGGGGAGAGACAGCAGTGAGTGCTAAGAGATGTAGCTAGATAGGTGTGTAGGAATACGGACTTCGTTCTGAGGGCAGTGGGGAGTCCAAATCTTTGTAAGCAGAGAAATATCAGATACACATTTTGAAAAAGTTTGTCTGTGTGCAGTTGAGTTGGTTTTTAGAGAACCCAAAGGCAGGGAGTTTTGGTAATGGATGATGTAACAAGGAGACAAACAGATAATGTTTTAGGGACTGGTTAGATGTGGGCATAAGAGGATGAAGGAGAGGGAAGACATGAAGATTGGCAACCAGATCTCTGGCTTACACACCTGGGTAGGACGGGTGTCATTTTCTGAGCTTCCTTTAGGGAAACAGGGAGAATAACAGATTTGGAGGAATGAGATCCCCACATAAAGATTCTGTAATTTCATATGTTTCAAAGTCTATATTTAAGCCATATCTATGATTCCACTTTAGGAAAGCAGGTAGAAGTCACAGGCTAGAGGACACAAATGAAGCTCATTGGCTACCGTCCCTGAAGAGTGTGCTAGAACCAACCAATTTCAACAGTGCAGGACCAAGGTCTTTGACTTCGATGGGCAAGTCCTGGTCTGGTTTATCAGTACTCAAGGCAAGGTTAAGTTATCTCTAAGATTTTTTCATTAACAGATGCTACATGGGTTATGTTTTCTCTATTTCTCTCTAGCACATCCTCAATCATTCCTCTGTATTTTGTCTGTTTAGTTTAGCTTTTGAGTCCACTTTCAGTTCCTTAGAGGATTTGGAACACAGCTGGCTTACAAATGAATGTTGAGGAGTAATGGCCTTTTTCCACGCTCAAGGGTAATCATACTCTCAATCTCTGTTTCATATCACTTAATTCATGACATGGCCTTCCCTATTACCCCTATTACAATTTATTTTTCTTAATCATTTTTTAGGAACAGCATCACTTAAAAGGCTTTTGAAAATGCATATAAAGTATGTTCACCAAGTCAATGTTTTCTATTATTTATCTTAAAAAGAAGTAACTTGAGCAGGTTAACAGGCATGATTTTCCTTTCATGAGTTTGTTTACTTTATGTTGGTTGGAGTACTTAAATCTCCTCTCACTTATTTTATGAGCTATGTGAATATTCCAATCTTTAAAAATATACAAATCTTAGGATATTTTACACATTTTTGTGGTAGCAGATATTTTAAAGGGAAATATGAATAGTGGGAAAGAAAGGAGGATAATTGGAAACAAAAATGGGAACCATGGAAAGTCAAAGTGTATTATTAAAATTTACTTTCTGTATATTATCCTCAAGAAAAATAGCATCTAAGTTACTAGCTTTTCATATTTTGTGGCATATACCAAGGTTATTTAAATGAAATAGAATAAATTCCAGTATTGGGAGGATTAAAATTTTGCTAAATATGAATAATGTAAAAGCTTTAAAAGAATATCTTGATTATCAGTCTATGTTGAAATACGATTAGCCACATTTCCTGATCTCTTACCTGTGCCTCTCTGAATACATATGGTCCTAACTCCTTCCTATGTTCGATAATCTTCTGGGCCTGCTCCACTGGAATGTCAATTTGTAAAGGTGGTGGAACACAGGAGTTAATGAAACAGTTGATGATAGTTGTGATCTTCTTTTGGATGACGGACTCATCACAATGGGAGTGGCACAAGTCCTCAACAAAGAGGAGAAAAGACGGGGCAGTATGTGACCAATGCATTACAACAACATTTCATACAGTTATATCCATATGTGTTCTAATATATGCATTTTAACGTTAGGTTAAGAGGTTACTGCCACATGTCAGGGCTCTCTTTAAAGATCATAGCTTTTCTTTCTAACTGGAAGCACCTGAAACTGGCATATATAGCTTACTTTCATTTAATCCTGATCACTTGTTTCCCCAGCCCAAGGAATAGAGTGGTACTGGGGCTTGAACTCAGGACCTTACACTTTCAAGGCAGGCACTCTACAGCTTGAGCCACTCCACCAGCCCTTTTTTGTGTTGAGTATTTTCGAGATAGAGTCTCACAAGCCATTTGCCCAGGGCTGGCTTCAAACTACAACCCTCCTGATCTCTGCCTGCTGAGTAGCTGTGACTACAGGTGTGAGCTCCTCGTGCCAGCGACTCTGACACACATAACACCTGTATATTAAGTGCCTGCTACTTGCCAGACACTGAGCTGAGCCTTCAGACACTGCCTCTACACTTGAAAGGCTCATTCCCTATGGAGGATAGCTATGACAGAGGTATACTCAGGGCTGCAGGAGAACACCAAGAACAGGCACCTAACTCAGGCTACTGGTAGTTGCAAATGCTTTCTCACTGGGCTCCTTCTATGAATAGCCAGCAACAAAAGTGGGCCTATTGGTGGTGAACAAGTCTGTCATTTTACTGTGTTTACTATCAATATTATTTCAGTTACCATATCACATTGCCATCTTTATAAAGAACTTAAAGTAATAACCAGGCATTAAAATGAGCCAGTTTTAAAGTAAAAAATGTAGGGCATCTTTTCTTTTTTCTTAAAAGGATAGATCAGCTTGAATTATAGCATTTTTATGTCAAAGACACTGTTTTCTTAATTAGTTGAAAGCAAACAAATTTGGAATCTTCTATTCTAGACCAGAAATGAGCTAACATTTAAGAACCCAGTGTGTCAGGTTACTCCAGAGGCACCTGCACACCCATGTTTATTGCAGCACTATTCACAATAGCCAAGTTATGGAAACAGCCAAGATGCCCCACTACTGACGAATGGATCAAGAAAATGTGGTATCTATACACAATGGAATTTTATGCAGCCATGAAGAAGAACGAAATGTTATCATTCGCTGGTAACTGGATGGAATTGGAGAACATCATTCTGAGTGAGGTTAGCCTGGCCCAAAAGACCAAAAACCATATGTTCTCCCTCATATGTGGACATTAGATCAAGGGCAAACACAACAAGGGGATTGGACTTTGAGCACATGATAAAAGTGAGAGCACACAAGGGAGGAGTGAGGATAGGTAAGACACCTAAAACATTAGATAGCATTTGTTGCCCTTAACACAGAGAGACTAAGGCAGATACCTTAAAAGCTACTGAGGCTAATAGGAAAAGGGGACCAGGAACTAGAGAAAAGGTTAGATCAAAAAGAATTAACCTAGAAGGTAACACCCACGCACAGGAAATTAATGTGAGTCAACTCCCTGTATAGCTATCCTTATCTCAACTAGCAAAAACCCTTGTTCCTTCCTATTATTGCTTATACTCTCTCTACAACAAAATTAGAGATAAGGGCAAAATAGTTTCTGCTGGGTATTGAGGGGGTGGGGGGGAGAGGGAGGGGGCGGAGTGGGTGGTAAGGGAGGGGGTGGGGGCAGGGGGAAGAAATGACCCAAGTATTGTATGCACATATGAATAATAAAACAATTAAAAAAAAAGAACCCAGTGTGTGCCAGTCATTGCAATAGCTGTCACAGGGATTTTATTAAAGAAAAAATCAGGTACCAGCCGTATAAGACTTTATGTATAGTTCAGCATAAGTTATATGTGAAAAAGCTTAATTTAAATGTCACATTGTCAACAGCATTTCTGCTGAATTTAGTGTCACTTCACAAAAAGTCTATTTATGCTGTGTTTGATATGTCCCGAAGTATGCATTATTTGGCATCACTAGTAGGACTGTCATATGTAATTATTTGGTGAGCCTGGTTTATAATTATGGAATATCAGCTTATGAAATGAAAACATATTTGTGAAGTTATCTAGTATTAATTTTGAGTGAAGAGATAGAATTTGAGACAGAATTATAACTGATTTTTTTCTTAATTGTTCTACCCTATCTTGCCACCAGCATAGTTAATTCTTACCTATTATTAAGGTCTCACTTTAAGCATGTTTCCTTTTAATGAACTTTCTGGGCCTCCTTTAGAACAGAAGGACAGCCATTTTACCCACTTACTTCACATCCTGGACCATCCACTATGGCCCTCATCGTGCTCTTATGATTGCCTCCGTCTACCTCAGGGCTGCAGGAGAACACCAAGACCAGGTACCTGACTCAGACTACTAGTAGTTGCAAACGCTTTCTCATCTGTCCCTCCCTTGACTCTGTAAACTCTAACAGGGAAAACTGTTTTGGTCATTGTCATATCCTTGGGATTCAGCCTGGTCCAATAACTATTTGTTGGATGAATATATCCTTCCAATCTTTTCTCTATGGATACGCACACAAACACATATTTTGGATTAAATTATACTGTGTTCTAGTACCTAGTTTTAAATATATCAATGATATATTGGCTGCAGTATATGGTTGTGGAGATGTATCATAATTTAGTAACCAATGTCTTGTTGTACATCTGGTTATTTCTGATTTTTCACAATCCAGAACAATGCTTGAGCAAGATTATATCAGCCACCTCTTTTGTATGCTATCACACACATTAGGAGGAGGCAGACAGCTTAGCTTTGTGCTTAAGAACATGGGCTTAGCAATAGAATGACTTGGTTTAAATTCTAGCTCTATCATTTAATTAGCTTTGTAACATTGGGAGTTTCTTAATTTTTTTTGTGCTCTAGCATCTTTATCTGTAAAATGGTATGAATAAAACATCCTTGACTTCATAGCATTCTTATGAGGAATAAATTCATTATAACATGAAAAGCATTAAAATAATATCTGGCAGGTGGCAAACAGTAAGACCAAGTGTGTTCTTACACACTAGCTAGCTCAGTGAGACCTGGCCAGGTGGAATACCTTCCAAGTGGCAAGTTCCCTTAAGATCAAATGCAAGCATTGACACTTCTGCTGAGAATTCCCTGATCTACCATTTCTCCACCCCATCATTACCTCCTCTGTGCTAAAGCTTTATCTCTTAAAACATGGCTCAGAAACAACACTACTTCCTGATATTTGTTTCATGAATGTCTCCCTCCAGTGAGGAAGGGTGATACATTGTATTCACCTTTTTATTCCTACAATTCCTAGCATAATGCCCAGCAAGTGTGATAATATATGCTTCTTGGATGAGCAAATTTACTCCCATCGCATCATTTTTAATTTTATGGGATATTTTTAAATGTAATTGCCTAGTATTATAAGTCCGTCATACTATACTGCAGAAAAGACATTAAAATGGAAACCAAAGATAGTCACAAAGCTGAAAGTTGATGCTATTTTTTTTTAAGTACCTTTAAAATAAGGTTTATCTGATTCCCTCTTGCCTTCGCAAGGCAGGGTTGGACTATTCACATTCATATCACCTTAAAGATAGTTCTTCCCACTCATAAAAAAAATTCCTGTTGTGGGAAATAGACTCTACATACTTTCTAATTCTCAAAAAATTACTTCAATATTATTCTTGTGAAAGATTGTGAAAAAACTTCTTCAAATGTTTTTTCTGTTTAATCTAAGCTGAGAATAGTGAAAAATGGCTTGATAACAGAAAAAGGTAAAAATTTGTTTCACAGCATGTTGGAGAAAGCTTGGATGTTATTGAGCAACTACTGACCATTCACAGAAGAGCCATGTTGGTGTTGTGTAATGAACACTAAATTATAGGCCGACTGAAAGCACTGCACCCCTAACTTCTAGTTTATTTTTATTTTCCACTTTTACAATGAGATAGAACAGGCTGCTTCCAAGGAAATAAGGCTCCATTCCTATCCAGATGCTAGATCCGTCTTAGGTGTTTCTTGACAGCATAATGTGGAAAGTCCCTTTCTCTTCCTCAAGGCAAAGATTCTATATGGGTCAATTAAACACTTAAACCTGAAAACAAACTGCCTTTGCACCTAACCCACCACCCTTCTATTACTTTTGTTAAGAATTTAGCCTTTTCATCTGTGTTGGTTTATCTATAAACCAGTGTCTTTGATTACCGTTCCTGAAAATAGGTTGGGAAGATTTCTCATAAAGAGGTCTTGGTTATATGGATTTACTAAATATGAGTGTCTTCAGGGGAAACGTATGTGGTGCTTTTGTAGATGCTGAGAATGTAGAAATATAGTTAAAACTTATCTTTTCAGGAGCATACTCATTAGATCACGGTATATGTTAACACTTCGAACATTTAATGCTATCATCTGAGGGCTCGCTCTGACTCTTCACTGTGTGAGAATATCTAGATAATGGACAGTAAGCATCTCGATATTTAAATACCGGTACGAAGAAGAGGGCAAAATTGGGATGTCTTATATAAATCTTGTCAGGAAATTACAGTGAAAAATCTGTCATTCTTCTCTTTCTCAAAAAAAGCGGTTTTCTCCAGCTCCCGATACAATACCTTATATTTTTGTACTTCTTGCCAAAAAAGTACCCCGTTTTCCAAAAAATCTCCTTTTAGAGCAACAAAACGTTGAAATTGCCTTGAAGTAACTGGATTCAATAATGCTTTACGAAAAGCAATAATTTCACAAGATGAGGATATCCACTTACTCTTCACAGGCTGTTCAAAACAGAGAATACAGAAAATCAACTGTGTTCTAAAAAGTGATAATAAAATCATTAATTAGGCTAAAATGACCAACTTTATCTCCTTTACTTTTGGCTATTGGAATTTGTAGTATGAACACAATAGAATTTGGCAATCCCCTTCCTCTCCATCTTTTCCCTTATGTCTCTTTTTTGTGTGTGGCAAAGATAAAAATAAAAATGATTTTTTAGAAGTTATAAAAAGAAATGACTAGATGATTTTCAATGTATGACCACATGATTTAAGAATGTTAACAGTCATTATAGTTTGGGAGGATGGTGAAAAACTACTTCTATGTAAATATGTGTGAGTTCTGTGCTGGAAAGGGAAAAAAGTAATCATAATGTTACATTTTATACATTATTATTTTTTTACTTTTTGAGAGGGGGTCTCCCTATAGCCCAGGCTGGCTGGAGCTCACACTGTAGCCCAAGATGGCTTCAAATTCATGATCCTCCTGCATTAGCCTCTAAGTCCTGGGATTACAGGCACGTGCCACCACACCCCCTAACTTTTAAAAAGTAAAAGCAGTTGAATTTTTAAGACAGTTTTTCAAGTTTTTTAGAAAACAAACAATTACTCCAATGTAATTTAAACAGAAAAATTATGATAGGACCTCACTGTAATTCTAGCTTGGAAAAATCATGTTTTCAGATAAAACATATTTAAATAATTTTAATAATAAATTATTAAATTTATTGTCATTATTGACTTATTATTAAATAATAACTTGTTAAATTATCAATTATAATTGATTAATTATTGTTGTGATGCTAGGGATTAAAGCCAGGCCTTGCACATTCTAGGCAAGTGCTCTACCATTGAGCAATAATTTTTTTTTTGGTTGTGGCACTGGGGTTTGAACTCATGGCCTCCCACTTGCTAGGCAGGCACTCTACCTCTTGAACCACACCTCTAACCTTTTTTGCATTCATTATTTTTGAGATCGGGTCTTACTTTATGCCTGGGCTTATCTGTACTGTGATCCTCCTATTCGTGCTTCCCTACATAGCTGGGATGACAGATGCATAACACCACACCCAGCCAGGTGGAGATGGGGTCTCTTGAACTATTTTTTGCCCAGGCTGGCCTGAAACTGTGATCCTCCTAGCTCCGCCTCCTGAGTAGCTAGGATTACTGGCTTGAGCCACTGCATCTGCCCCCTAGGAGTAATTTTTTTAAAATAATAAAATTCCTCTAAGGATTTACATTACATGTCATAAAATCCAGAATTATCCATGATGTTTTAATAATACTTAAAGCTATTTTTATCTATACCTATTTAATATCTTCACAATTTTGAACTGTTTCATATTTTTATATTTTGTCCATTTAAAAATCAAATATTCAATCCCCTTTGCTCTATCAGATTCAAAAACATAAAACAAGGTTTTATTGAATTTAGCAAATAGATCTTAATTTTATTGAAGTTCCCCATGGTTGACACTATTGTGCATATAAGGAAGCATCACTCTAAATGCAACATTTTAGATGGCCTTACTTAAAAATTATCTTAATGAATAAATTGCATTAAAATATCCATTACTGACAATACATTAAATAAATTCCTTGAAATAAATCATATGTGACCATCAATGTAAGTGTTTAAGAGCACTATTTTAAAAGTGCTACAGCAACACAAAGGCAAGAGTTACAATTCAGCCCGCAAAAGGAAAGTCTTTACAGACAGGGCCTGAAGGATGACATCTGAGTTGGAACTGAAACGTGAAGGCGACTCCAGGCGGTCTAGGTGAGCAGCAGGGCCATGAGCCCAGACACCGTGCAGAGATGTCTATCGCTGTTTAGCGAGGCACATGCCACATTCTCTGGACAAAAACTTAAGACCCTTAACATCTGGTCCAAATTGAAATTACAGCCCTATAAATAGTAACAACTATGGATTAGCCTGGGATGTTTATTTAAAACCCACTCAACGAACAATGTTTTAAGACTTGCTTCTTAGGATAGTAAAACTTAGTAATTTAACTAAAACCTGCAATTTAACTAAATTGAGCATAATATAATATATAGTGCACAACAATATAAAATACAAGCTCATTCTTAATATTTCAATTAAATATATAACAAAAACATTTAAAAAGTTTACTTCCTTTCAAGTGGAAAATACAGAAAAGAGTATCCCACATCCTAGCAGATACATGCACTACTCTAACATTCAAATAAATTTTTATCTTTGGTTGTTAGTTTGCAGTGGATCACCTGGGTCTAGTCTGATGATCTCATGTGGGTTCAAGAAGACTGTGCTCATCATGCTTGTTGAGAATTAATATTAAGGTATTATATTATAGTGGCTTTAATAGTCACCAAAAATGATAGTTGTCATAACTCCTTGAAAGCTGAACTATAATTTCAAATAAAGGAGATCATGTAAGAGAATTTAGCCTGCTGATTCTGCTGCATATTACTCATTCTGTTTGTGTAGTCCCCTCTCAATGACAACTGCCATATGCTGATAAGAACAGCATGCCTCAATAAATCCATCACAAGCAGGGTAAGAACAAAAATGCTTCTCTCTATCTCTCTGTCTCTCTCTGTCTCTGTTTTTGGAGCTGGGGATACAACCGTAGCCTCATGCAGAGAAGTTCATACTCAAAGGCCAATCCCACGCTTCCACTGAGCAGATCAAGGAACCCTTAAAAACAGAGTCTTGGCCGAGTCACACTTTCCTCCAAGTTCCATCTGCCAAGGAGGAATACTATTGACAGTCAATCGGTGGCTTAGAAAACCATGTCTGCAGGAAAGATCTCTGAACAAGAGGTGAAGGAAAAACAATACTTTGACAGAGTGGGATTTACTTACAAAAGGAAGAATATAGCAATTACTTGCCTTCCAGACCCCGATTTTCCTTTCATGCTTCTGTAGTAAACACTCATCTGTTATGCCTTTCATCTGTACCTAAGAGCAAAATCAGTTCTTTTATTCACTTATTCAGAATGTCCACAGTTTTGAATCCCATAGCTTAGGGAATGAGGTAAAAGTCAAGTCACATATGACAGTGCTGCTCAGGAAGTAAATAAAGACTGAGGAATGGAAGCCCTGCAGTAAGGGTTCTGGTGCGTTTACTCACTCTTGGGACCCGTTTCCGCATCTGCTACACAATAACACCCAATTGCATTGCCCCAAATGTACCTAACAGTTCCACTTGGGCTCACTTACATGAAGCTGGAGAGATAATTATGAGTTCTCAGATTTTTGTGTTATTTTCTTGCCAGTTGTGTTTGTTTGACTTTGTTTTGTGTGGTACTGCAGATTGAACCCAGGGCCTAACACTTGCTAGGCAAACACTCTACCACTCTAGCTGTGTATTTTTTCACAACTAATTTTTGAAGTGTCCAAAAGTAACTTTCAACATAGAGGGAGCTACAGAAGACACAGCCAGCCCTCTGTATTCATGGGTTCTCACTCTGTTCATTCAATCAAACTCAGATCAAAATTATTCAAATAAAAGCTGCATCTATACTGAACACATACAGACTTTTTCCTTGTCTTTATTCCCTAAATCGTACCATATAATAACTATTTACAGAACATTTATGTTGCATTATGATTTTACAAGTAATCTGGAGATGATTTAAAGTACATAGGAGGATAAGTATAGGGTACATGCAAATGTTATGACATGTTTATATGACAGACTTGAGCATCTTCAGATTTTTGGAATCCATGGTTAGCAAAGGACAACTGTATTTCTTGGGGGTTAGTGCCTGTATTTAATATCTTCCCTTCCTGGAGAACTGCGCCTGCAGTCTCTCTACCTCCCTGCCCATAGCAGATAGACCTATGAGCTATTCTAGAGAGTCAGGGACTGGGATCACCAGGACTGAGTCTTTTCTTGTTAGCAATTCTAGGGCTCATGCCTGCTAGGCAAGCTCTGTATCACTAAGCTACAGCCACAGCCCAGAGAAAAGAGCTGAGAGTTCTTGCTGGGTTCCCAGGGCTGTCCTGGCCATATCTTTAAAGTTTGGGTGTCAGCTCTTCCCCAAAGTGTGTGAGATGCCCCAGCACTATTTTATAATAAATTCTCACCCCTCCTTTTTGTCTTTGGCTTGAAGTTGCCAAAGTCAGTTTATTTTGCTGACCACCCAAAGAATGCTAAGTCAGGAAATGACTACAAGTTACAATAAATTTACTGTGGTAAACAGAATGAGAAAATGTGGTAAATAATATTAGTAAGCCAAATATCATTTTACTTGGCTTTGGATAGAGAATTGGAGTTTCCCTGAAGAAAAGGAATGAGCAGATTTGTGTTCTCCCAAAGCTTGTTACCAGGAACATTTTGTGTAAAACAAGTCAGCTCTTCTCTATATTATAAATTATGCATTCCCCAAAAAAGTTACTCAGCTAAAAAGACTAAAGGATATTTCCAGATAAGTAGGTCTCAAATTGAATACAATACAGAGAGAAGCTTTTCCAGGTTCTCCCTGATCAATACTAATGGTGTGTGTTTGTAAAGTCCAAAATTACACATTTTCTGACACTTCTGGTGTTTTTGTAAAGATCAGGCTCACCTGTTTTCAGGCATGCTAATGAAATTTAAATGATCAAAATAAGATTTGCTTCCTACAAAATAAAACAGAGTAACCACACAAACCTGCTTTACAAAGTAAAAAGTAAAAATTCTTCTTACTCTCCAAACCCATTTCCAGGTTACAGATCCTTTAGGATTTTTTTTCCACAAGCTTAAGCAAAAAGAAAGACAGATAGAAAGAAGGATGAATGGATGGACAGATAAATGGACAAATGGATGTGAGTAGATCTGCACATACAGATAAAAATGGAGATACAAGTGATATAATGAGATTATCACCCATATATTTTCCTGCTTATTTCACTCAATAAATAACATCCTTTATATTAGTATATGGTAAAAATCTCATTTTTATAATACTTTGTATGAAAATCTTCCATTTTACATAGAATGGAAGTATTGTAAGTCACATAAATATTCTTCCACATGATATTGCAAAGAATGTCCTTGTATATCCTTTCCCATTTGTGTGAGGAGTTATTAATGTTAAAAATACCAACTATATTAATTGATAATATTTGAGAACTTGCTGCATGCCAGGCACCATTCTAGGAAACTAAGCACACATTTCATTTCATTTTCACAACAACCTTATGAAGCAATTACTATTAGTCCCATTTTTCAAATGAGTAAGCTAAATTTATGAAACCTAAAAGTGGTACAGTTAATATGCGACAAATGTTTAAATTAAAATGTGAAAAGTTTAACTCCCTGCTTTTAACCACTAGCCACAGAAATATCATGGCTGAGTCAACAGGTATGCACACTTGAGGTTTTGATAGGTACTACTAATTGCTATCCAGAGATTATACTAATCAATGTACCTTTATCTTTTGACGTGCTGCAAATTGTTCACTTGCAAGAAACAATGGCAACCACACATTTTCTAGCCTGTTCAGGACATGCTTCTGAATTTCAACCAGAACAGGTGCATCAAGCTGCTCATGCAGAATCTTCCCCCAGCCACCACTTAAAAGCATTATCTAAGAAAATACAAATGAAGCAGAAACTACAGTTTGTGTCTTGTTAAAGAAACACTAATAGTCATTAACTCATTCACTCCAAACCATTTGCAGCATACCTGGCAGTGCCACAATTTTCATTTTCCATATGATATTTTCTGGCTATATTGTATATAAGAATTACAGACAGATATCTAGCGTCAACAAGGAACTGTTGTTATGGTAGTGGTTGTTCTAGGTGTGTGATTTTGCTTGTTATGAAATGCTGAAAACACAAGAGAGCTATTTTTTTTCTTGGCAGTGCTAGGGATCAAATCCAGTACCTCACACGTGGTAGGCAAGCACTCTACATTCCCAGCCCCAGGGCATTAATCTATTGGTTTCCTAAATTTTCTTCTAGTCCTATTATCCTATAAATCTATGATTCCAGTGAAATTTACCCATTTCACAAAGCATTTTCTTTTGTAGGTGAGGAAAATGAGGTATGACTCTGATAGCATAAATATACACATTAACAATAAATGTTAGGTTGGACGTGGTGGATGGTGACAGCAGCTATGTAGGGTTATTCCAACAACTTCTAAAAAGAAATCAGGCAGCAGGAAGTGGAGAAAGGTCAGATTTTACAGATGATAGGCAGGCTTGCATAGACAGCACATTTTAAAAACATAATTTCCTTGTGGCCCAAATCTTCCTTCTGCATAATTATTGGCCTCAGCAAGTGACCGACTGATTTTTCCTGCTGTAAATTATTCTGTTTTCTACCTGTTTCTGTATATATCTTGTTCATAATTTCTGGATTGCTCACTGGAACAATTGCCCTCTTTATTTAGTTCACTTTTGATTAATAATATTAAGAAAATGCTAACTTAATAATATTAATACTAACTAAAAACAAAGGAGAAATCCTTTTTCAGTCCTCTTTAATAATATTAATCAAGTAAAAAATACTCTAATACTGCTTTTGCATAAAATAAAAAAGCAAACTGGCTGTACAACTGAAATTAGGAATGGTAGGATCTTCATAAAATTTCATGTGATCAAATATCCTCAAGTAAAAAAATAAGAAAATAAAAAAGGAATGGCAATGTTAAAGAAGAGGCAGCGGGAAAACTGCAGTAAGCACAACCATTTGCTATGATGGCGATGGTGACTTTTCCCACTGACTTCTAAATTCTCAGCGTGCCGTATGTACTACGGAGGGTTCACACAGTAGCATCAGATACCATGAAACCCCATGCAATGTAGCACAAGCCAAATAGAAAACAAATGCTTCCCATGTGTTTACTTCATACTTGTGCTTACTGAGGTACCCAGCCACTTTTGCTAATATGTCCCAGATTTACAGCTCAGGGAACTAACGGGAAGGCATTTTTGTCAAAGTTTTTTAGTTGTAGAATTGCTTCTCCCTCTTGCTCCCATAGACTTCTGTTTATCCCACCTCCACTAAAATATAACTTACTAGTTTGATTCGCTCTGCTCATGAATATCTATGAATTTTTAATTTCCTGAACTTAGCATTAATCTGAAATTCATGTTTTGTAAATGTGTATACCATTAGGGTATACAACTTTTTAAAATCACATACTATAAATTTGATCTTTAGGCAGTAACAGACTTCAAACTAAATAAATTATAGTATATAACACTACATTGCAAAGGCATAAAAACTGAGGCATACTTCATGAGATGGAAGTGTTACAAGAACACTCAAACCCACTGCTGAATCCCAATCTGATTTTTTAGCTGTAAATCTTGTGACACTATTGTAATTAATAAATTAAGATCAAAGCCAAAGCCAAAGGACCCGAGTACAACAAATTTTCAGACTTATGTTCCTCCTTAATGAAAATGTTTTTTGGGGTTAATATAACTGTGAACAGGAATTTCAAAGACTCATTATGTTTGGAGTAATAACTGTTAAAAGAAGAAGAGGAAAGAGGCAGAAATTAGGTTTACTGGTTGGTTATGGCTGGTTTCTTACTTGCTATAAGGTGCAGGGACCTTGTCCATTCCATTTACCACTTTGTCCTAAGCACCTAGAACAGTGCCTGGCACATCAAAGTCACTTGTATTTGTTGAATGAATAAATGACTAATTTAAGGACAATAGGTATAAAGCTATGATCTACCCCCACAATTTCTGAGCACTGTCATAAATACAGACCTAGATGAATAAAAGTTATTTTATCTCATAAATTACTTAAAAATAACATATTTTATAATATATAATACTCAAGTATATGTTAAAGACATTTAACTTATAGATACTTGTGAATACCTAGATATCAAAAGTATGTAGCATATAAATCATAAAAGCAAAGCCAAAAAAAAGGAGATGTTCAGGTTGTTGGCAAAAAGAAATAAATGATGGTTTTTCATATTTAAAGACAGAAAATAGGTTCACATATTGATACCTGATTCTGCTGATGTGTAGAAGCTGGACTGTTGGGTCCAAAGAAATATTTTTTATTAAGGTATTTGTTTTTAATGTATATAGATTTTGCCTCCATTTGATTTCGATCTCTGAAAATTATTCTTCGAAACTGCTCAATGTCTATCCAGCACATAAGGTCAATGCTAAAACGAAAACAAAGAGAAAATACAGTCCTTCTTATTTCTCTAAATTCTACTAAACAAGTTGTTGTTTTTGACAGAACTCAGAAAGTGGCTATCTATTAGTTAGCATGTCTGGATAGATCAAAGAACTCAGGAGTAGAGTGTTGCCTCTGATTCCATCCTAGGTCAGCTAGCTCAACTCTACTACAATCCTAATTCTGGCTAAATAATCACAAGGAACTGGTATCAGAAAAAAAAAATCTATTATCATTATCGGTTGCATCTCAGAGTTCCTCCATTAACGATGAAGTAATGTCATCAATTTCAAATATGGGAAAACTTCCACATGTGGTATGTCCATTTGACAATAAGCCAAATTTAGAATAATTCTAATCACAATCAAGAGAAACCACACAGAGTGAATTTTGACTCCCAGTTTCTGTTAACTTGGGAGAAAAAAGTATGACTAATACTTGAGTTTTTAATTAGATAAATATGATATAAGATTCTGAGATTATGTATAAAGCTACAATGTGTTTTATAAATATATATACATTGATAAAATTATAAAATATCACAATAATTTTAGTTGCTTAATGAAATAAATGAGACACTTTCAGAAATAAAGTACTTATTAATAATTAATAATTAATAATGGGAAGCAGGGAAATAGCAGGAAAAGGGAAAAATAAAGCATATTGGTGTTTAAGTTAGCCAATGCTAAGAATATCAATAAATATTGTGTAACCATTTAAAATAACATTATGGAGGTTGTTACCATAAAATGCACTCCAACAAGAAGTAATTCATGCAGATTTCAGATAATTATGTTCACCAGTTTTTATAGACATGGCTAAAAAATATCTAGCACCAAATCATGATTATAATATGCTGAATCAAAATCAGTACCTAAATAAAATATCAAAAGAAAAATGATATTTTAAGTGAGAAATACATTTAAAAATAGTTATGTTCCTCACCTTGAAGAATGAGCTTCAAGAAACTGACGGAAATGTTCAAACTCCAGTTTGTTGTTAAGCAGATCATTAAAAGTGAAGTGCTTGTATTCTTCTGGAACATTACTCCAATATTCTGTTTGTTTAGAGACATCGGAGAGGGACAACATACCAGTTCCAGCTTCACCAGTTGTATCCTAGTGACATAAATACTTCTCATAAAATCTCTTAAATGCAACAAATTCTTTACAGTCTTACATAGAGAAACTGAAAGAAAAATTAACTACTAGGCCAGGGTTGTTTAGCAATTCAATGGTAGAGGATAAAGAATCTAGGTGGTTCAGATTCTAACTCATATCAACTTCCTTTTTATTCCTTTCCACTCCATTATCTTCTTTTTACCAACATTAAGCAAAATTTACTATATACAAGGCATTTGTCTTAAAATATTGTTTTTTATTTCTTAGTAAAGGAGTAATATGTCTTGTAACAAAAAGGAAGAAATTAAAAAGTATATGTAATACTACCATTCAAAGATAAATACCATTAATATTATATAAATATCTTTCTAGTCTTTTTTGTGTGTATACATGCAGTTTATTAAAAATAAAGATAGGATTGTGCACCTTTGTATGGTTTTTGTAACTGAGTTCTTTTCCTTAACAATACATCATGAACATAAAACAGTTTCTGTAACATAATTTTAATAGTTAAAATTAATGTCTAGTAGTTCATCCTTCTAATGTAATCCCCTTTATATAAAGTTAAATTTCAGGTAATTTTAAGACCTCTGATGTTTTGTGGGCAGTTTACAAGGTTCTAAAGCAGTAGAGAGGTTTACTCTTTGAAAACTCCTTCCTCTTATAATTCCTTATGTAATTAATTCACCTCCCTATTTTTTTTGAAAAGTGTCTGACCATGAGATATTTTAAAAATTCTCCTTATGTAAAATGATTACGGAGAGTGATATAAATTATAGTTCCTAAAGTTTAAATACAGCTTTATTTACTCCCTTATGAATTTTATGTATCCTTTCCAAGATATTAATTAATAGTATACCAAATAGAGAACTTCTGGGTTAACCAAACAACTATTGTGAAGGTTGTTCTGTTTTTATAAAAGATTATTGTATAAGGATAAAAAGTTCAGATAGGCACAAAGAAGAAAGTTAAAAAAAAAATCCTCTGAAATCCCACTACCCAGAACTATCTTTAACATTTCAGTGACTATCTTTCTGTTGTTAAATGTGTCAATATAAATGTGACACCTGACAAACATAGCATGCTAGGCAAAGGAACAGCAGTAAAATGACACTGCCTATCCTCTATTTTATCAATACAAGATCTCCTCACCACCAAAACAAAATAGTAGCCTTCTCTAATATGAAAAGTCTGTTTTTCTAAGTAGAAAATTGTCTTACCTTATCTTTCTTGGAAAATGTCTCTTTATGCAAAGCCTGTAGCTTTCTGAAATATGTGGAGTCTAGTTGCCGAGTTTCCTCCACCAGTTCCACCTAAACAAATAATAATAAAGCTTGTACTATCAATAGAATGCAAAAAGTGGGGAACAAAATGCACAATTTAGTAGTAATAGTGGGGTTTGGCCAATAAAGCAAAAATTTTTGGAGGCAAAAGCAGGAAAACCAACATAGTTAAAAATATTGGCTACAGGAAACCCAATTGAATGCTTTTGAAGTACTGTATACTTAAAAAAGTATACAATAAAAAATGCATACATTTCTATGTAATGATTATAATGCACCAATGACTGCTCCTCCTTTTTAGTCACTCCATGTAAACTAACAAGCAGTGAAATATGTTGGTCACATTTTTTGTTTCTATTCAGTATAACAGGATGACAGACATGAAGGCAATCACTGCTAGCTTTATGAACCAAATGATTCACAGAACTAGAAAAGACTCCATGGTGCTATTAGTCTACCAGCAAAGGCTTTGTTCTGCAGCAAAAGAGAAGACAGCAAACTATCAAGTTAATCCTCACAGCAGATCTCAATCTTCAGAGCACGTAATGTACTATTTGCTACAGTCAGGAAGGCAAGACCACTCTCCAATTTCCCACTGCAGGGATAATTCAGTTTGGCTGACTAGCTGTGTCAGAACTTTCTGTATAATACCAGCTTTGCTAGTCTGCTTGAATACAGTCAGATAGGCTTTTAGAGAGTCCCCTGTGATGAATTTAAGGAAGTTTCTAGAACTAAGAAAGATGTGTTTTTCCTTTTATTATAAATAGTATATAACATGTCTCACATACTTTATAAGAATTGTTGCTAGTGCCAAAACTTATTAAGTTAGCTATAATTCCATGCTTTTTTTTTTTTTTTTACAATTGCAGGATCCTATACACTTTATATTTTCTCTATGTAACATAGTGTATAATACAGCATGTATTTTTTAAATGAATAGAAAAATGAAGCTTCAAAAATTTTCATATGAAACCCTAATTTTCCTAGTGTAAAATATACATATTGATGGTAGAAAGGCAGCTCTGCTAATATTTCAGAACAAAGAGAATTCAGGAATAAAAATCTAATTATTTTGGTCTCTGAATTTAGTAAGTCAGAGAGCTGTTTCAGTCACAATCCAGTGAGGTAACTCTATCCAAGGTGTTTTGGTGCTTGCTAACTTTATCTTAATCATCTAACTTAGCCTTCCTGGAAGAAGACAAGATTTCCTAACAAGTAGCTCAGGGGAGATGAATAAAGAGAGCAATTCGGCAGAAGGAATGGCTCAAGCAGAAGAGCACCTGGCAAACAAGGCCCTAAGTTCAAACCCCGACACCATTTAAAAAAAAAAAAAAAAAAAAAGGAGTAGCAGTACAAATACAGAGACAGCGGAATGACTAGGGGATATGCATTAACACAAAAATATATAAGAACAGTTTTAATCTGTTATTCAAACTAAATAGTTAAAGAAATTTCCTCTACTCATTATTAAGAATAATGAAAATACTCAAGCACCGAGGCTGAAAATGAGCCCTTCTGGAATGGAAAAAATAATGTATTGAAACTTTTATTCAAGCAAGCAGTCTAACCTGATGAATATCTGGGGGTGCTTTAAAACAGAAGTACTGAAGCCAGAGGATCTGATTTTCACTGTACATAGGAAATGTTTATATTTTCCATGGGTGTAAGACTTACTGTAACATATCCAGCATAAAATGAAACGGGCTTTTTCCATTAATCAAAATTAAGACAACTGTTGAGAAATGACAGGAAGGGACAAAGCCAGTTTATTATCATGGCATATTTTTCTGGTTCACAGAAAATCAAAACTCAGATTCCTCTCTTCTGACATATTTGTACAGAGAACCAAAAATGACAGAGATTTGAATGTTTTTGTTAGGAGACAATAGGGAAACTAGCAAAAAAATAAAGTTAATAAACATTTTCCCTGCCCAAGTTTTGAGCCTGTCCAAATCTGAACTCCAAAGCCCTGGCTCATGTGAAATCTTTTTCAGCTTTTCTCCTGTGAGTTAACAGCATTGCTTATGCTCAGTGTGCAGCAAAGAGAGAAGGCTTCTAGGATTTATCACTGCCATGCTACCTTTCTATAAGTAATTTGGTCTGACTTCACCATTTTTGTCCAGGGCTCCAGAAGGATGAGAAGAATATACTCTTCTGCTGTGTCAAAAAGGTCTTCGAATGGTGGTTGTATTTTCATATAGATTTCTTTCTTCTTTTCTTGTTGGAGTCCAATATCAAGAGTGGCCGATGGAGCAACATATGTGGCAAAAAGATACTAAGAGAGGAAGTGGAGGAACACAGGAGATTGGGAGAAACCAAAAAAGTTAGCAGACTCCTCAACAAAATTCCAAAATGAAGTGAGATGAGGCAAATAAGTGCAAGTGAGGTTTTTTTATTTCTTAAAAAGATGGATAAACTACATAAGACAAAGCAATATATTTTCTTACAAAGCTGTTTTTTCTTTTTTTGTTGGTAATTAGCAAGTAGTCAATTTTTTGCAGATGACAAAATTCTGTGGCTCTCCTAGGTATTATTATGATTGATTTGAAATTAAAAACATCCTTTATTCTCTTATGTTCACCTAAATTCTAACACATCCTCTTTTACTTTCCAAAGTGGTCTGAAATACCCTTTTGGAAACAACAACAAGGAACACACTAGAGCTGAAAATCTGGCTATTACTCTTCTAGTCTAGACACAAGTGCCCTAACTTATGTCTAACTTACCTAAGTGAGGTGCAGTTCTAAGACTGTGGCTAGTTATCCCTTTCTACCGTAAAGTGTCTGCATCCAGTGTCCCATGCTGTAGAAGGGATGCAGGAAGATGATAAAAGTAAATGGGAAGATATACACAGAACTCCCAGAAAACTAACCACAAATGTCTGCTCATCTGTCATGTCACCCAATGACAGCTATTTTTATCTCAGAAGCAATTTAACCCATTTTTATTTATTTATTTTATTTTTGGTAGTTGGGATTTAAACTCAGGGCTTCAGACTTGCTAGGCTTACACTCCATTGCTTGAGCCCTTTTGCTCTGGTTATTTTGGAGACAGGGTCTCACTTTTTGCCCACGCAGGCCTAGATTATGACTCTCCTATTTTACACTTCCCGCTGTAGTGGGATGACATGGAGGGAATCACCATGCCCAGCTATTGGCTGACATGGAGTCTCATGAACTTTTTGCCTAGGCTGGCTTCAAACTACAATCTTCCCAATCTCAGCCTCCCAAGTAGGATTATAGGTATAAATCAAAGATGCTTGGCTTAACAAAATTATATTTTTTAAAGTATTACACACTAGATATGTCATGCCATGAACATCAGATTTAAAAGTAGTTTTAGTAAGAATTTTTAATTGTTTTTTATTTCATATACTTAGACTTTGGTTCTGATAATATCTAGATTCAACTCAATATCTAGTCTCTTAAATTGAGAGACATTACGTATCTATTCTCAATATCAAGTAATAGTTCTATTTAAAATAATCTTTAAATTTTTAAGGGGTCTACATTAATAACATAAGTATTTAATTTACTGAGTACTATATCTTAGACAGCTGGCTAGATGCTATGTGAATAGCAGCCAAAGCCTGCTCTGAAGGAGTCCATTTGTTAGTGACATGGAGGTGAAAGGCAAATGGTGTAGGTGCATGTGATGCACCTTAGGGCTTCAGTGATCGCCTGTACTTTTAAGTTCATGTCCCATTAACCACCTTTCAAACTTTACACTCGAAGATCATATTGTCTCTAATGTCCTTAAATCTTGTTGCAATGCTATTCTGTACCATTGCATATACTGTTTCTTCAATCTTGGATATTTACTCTACCCCATACACTTTGTCTGCTTGATAAACTCTGATTAAACAACAAAAACAAAATCTGGGCATGGTGGTATGTGCCTATAGTTCCAGATACTTGGGTGGCTAAAGTGAGAGGATTGGAAATTTGAGCCAGTCTGGGGAACTTAGCAAGACTCCAATCTCAAAAAAATATAAATAGATAGATAAAAAAACAACATGGATTTCTCCTTCTTTAGGGAGCTGTCCTCTTCTCCCAAGATAATATGTTCTACATGTCAAACTATGATACAATATGGCTGTGTCTTCTCTTCTGGACTGAGGTCCTTGAGGTCAAAGATGGTAACTTATTAATCTGTGAACCTCCAACTGTTCTTGACAGAATAGATTCCATAAACATTTATTGAATTGTACTGAATCCACAGAGAACACTCATTCTTGAGAGTCAAGGAGAACAGAGATCAGCAGGCTCAGACTTACATCAGAGATCAAATGGGATGAAGCTCAAGGAGAGAAGCTACTGAATTGACAGCTGTGTGGTTCTTAGTGATCTTGGAGATCAGTTCTATTGACATAGTTGCCACATTGCTGTTGATTGAGGAGTTGATCAACATCTTTATCAAGCCTCAATTCTGGGCCATTCTATTCATTCGTTTTTTAAACTCTTGTCCTCAAGGTCCCCCAATAAATTATGATGATTGATTCCATTATAGAGAGACTTAAAAAAAACACCTCAGCTGCAAGAGTGTGGAGCATGTTAAGGTTTTACTTATTTCTAATCAACTCCATTTCCATATTTCTAAATATTGCCCTCTTCTTTAAGGCTTGCCACACTACCTTTATGCTTCCTCTCTTTCAGTAGACTGTATCTCCTATCTTACTGGGAAAAACTATTGGCATGAATGCCCTTGACTTTCCTCTTTACTCTTCTAAATTTTTTGATTTCCCTATGTCTCAAAGGCAGGTGTCTTTCCAAGCCTAAACCATGCACATATGCTCTCACTGCATTCCTCTTGGGCAGTCAACATTGATTATTCCCTCAGTGCCTTTTTCCTTTTCTCTACCTTTTCATTGTTTCAATATGCTGAAAAGCTGTGCAAGAGAAGTGCTAGCACCTCACATTCTCAAATATTTTTTCTTACTTTTGAGTTTTTCCCTCAAACTATTACCCTGATTCTCTTCTCTGAAATTTTCACGATCACTCCTCAATCAATAGCAATGTGGTAACCATGTCAATGGAGCTGATCTCCAAGATCACTAAGAACCACACAGCTGTCAATTCAGTAGCTTTTCTCCTTGAGCTTCATCCTATTTGATCTCTGATGTAGGTCTGATCCTGCTGATCTGTGCTTTCCTTGACTCTCTCCCCTATTTTTATCCTTCTCAGGCTCCTTTGCTGACTCCTTTTCCTCTATTAAAAGAAGACATTCAGGGGCTGGGGATGTAGCTCAATGGCAGAGCAATTGCCTAGCATATGTGAGGCCCTGAGTAAAGTTCCATGCTCAACTATATTCTCTCGGTTCTCAGTTCATATTCCTACAGTTTCTTACAAGTGCCAAGCGTCGCACAGCACTTTGTTCTATGCACTCGAGGCCCTCTATCCTTATCCTGGTTTCATTGAGTTTCTATCCATCCTGGAGGACTCAGCTTCTTGACTTCTGAAGTCTATCTTAGATATCCTTCCTATATGCTCCCATGGACCTTTTACTTTTAAGCCCTATGAAGGCAGAGATTGGATCTATCTTGTCCATTACTGCTTCCCTAATATCCAGCATAATGCTAAATGTAGAGTTAATGAATCAATGAGTGAATGACTTCATCCATTCCCAAAGATTCAATGGTCAATTACTTGTAGAAGAAACTCCAACATATCTAGCTTTAGACCTGATTTTTTCCCCCTGAAATTCAAAACCTCCTATAGACCTCCAAGGAATCAATAATATTGCTAATTGATAACCAGTAATGTAACCTCTCAAGTTTCTTCTTCCCACCGTGTTTCAGGTTTTCATTAGTGACACACCATTCAGAACACAATCTTTGACTCTTCCTCACCCTTCCCTTTTTCCCCTTAAAGGCAAATCTTATGAATTTAATCTCTACGATGGAACAAACAGAAACAGGAACAAATATAAAACTATTAGGAAGAAACAAGTGGCACCAGCTCCATTCCAACAAGAATCTCACACAACCCAGGTATCTAACCAAGCTAGGCTAGACCTTTCCCCCTGGCTATTGCCAGCTGCCTTCTTTCCTGACCCCATACCTTTCTTTTGCTCCATGTAGCCAAAGAGGTCCATGTATAATATTTAAATGAATAATGCATACACTCAAGGCACTATAATTAGGGTGGTCTTGGGTTCCCAATCTAGCTTAAGCCTGCTGTCTTGGCATGATTATTAACTGTTCCACTTTCACTCTTAAAAGCATCACATACAGACAAAAATTTGATGGTTTGTCTATAACTGCTACCAGTTAGATTAATGATAAGGCTCTTAGAAATGCTCAAGGATAAAGCTGAGGGTAAAGGAAAGAAAGGCAGTGTAGGCTTCTTGCTGAGAAACAGACATTTGTCTAATTTTCAATCCTATGAAATGAAAAGTTGTTCCCAAAAGCTAGAATGTCAAATGAGGAAGGTGAGTTGAAGCTTCACAGACTTCTCTATTAGAAATAAATACACCGGTGCCAGGTAAGATGGCATGCATCTGCAATCCTGCTACTTGGGAGGTTAAGAAAGGAGGATTACATGAGTTCAAGGCCTGTCTGGGCTACATAGCAAGACACTGTCTCAAAAAATAAAATAGAATAAAATAAAATGCACTAAATGATTGCACCTAGATGAGTAAATTTATTTGCCCTCCCACTTTATTTATTTAGCTTCCCTGCAGTTAGTATATCAGAATATTATCATTATCACCTAAGTAACTTCTCTTTGCTCACATTATCAATCCCCACTATGATAACCAGTACAGTCCTTAAGAGTAGTTTATTCACTCACTTCTCTGATTCTTTATCTGTGTTATTATAAAAGCACAGAACTGGAGGTGTCAGGAAGGGGCTGAAGAGGTCATTGATCCCCTGGCTTCCAAGCCCACACTGCACACATTTACTCTCCCCCCCAGGGGCCAAGTCTCTACTCTTCTTCATCTCCCCAGGGCAGTGGGGACAAAGGCAGGTAAAGGCATTAGGATAAGAAAGCAGAACTCAGTTGTCAATTCTTTGTCAGACCACACAGTAAATTTATAACATGTTCAATTGACTTATGGCATTAAAATCTGAATGTTTTTCTAATAATCAAGAAACAATCTGTAAGTAGACAACTGACTATAAGTAGCAAACACAAGAGATGTACCGTGTGTATGTGTAAATTAAAAAACTAAACACTACTTTTAAAATCTTAAAATCTTTATAAAGATGATGAAAATGATTTTTAAGTTGATGTAAGCTGATTTTATGATGGAATATAAAGATTAGATCATATAATGTCTGAATAATATAGTATAATTGTGGATTAGGAACATTGTTTCAATATCCTGGGTCATTAGCTGCTTTATTGGCCACCCAGCTCTTCCTTTCAAGCTGAAGAGTAAATAACAATGTAGTTGAGGTCGGAGAGAAAAGGCTTCCTTCATAGTTCAGTCATCCACTCTCCTCTACAGTGAAGCAGAGATTCACTCACAGCTGCAGCTGACATGATTCCAACCTAAACATTAACCTTCAGTGCTTTAACAGCCCAGCAGGAAACTTTTTGAGAAGGGATACAAGCACTGCCTGTCTGTGATCAGACGGCCTGGCACTGCACACAACACAGCTCTGAACTCCATCTCTCCTTGAGACGCTCAAAGGTTATGTAATCAGGAAATGCACAATGGGCGGCCTGCCTGCACCTCTCTACACCTGTGCCTATGACTCACTTTCTTGGCAACTATATTAAATAGAAGGGAAAAAAAAGAGCAAGGCCTCTCCTGAAAAAATCATTTACAGGCTTGAAATTCTGGAGTTCATCTTGTTTCACTAAACTCTTTATCTGACTGCTAACAAGACTATCAAATAGAAAAAAAGATATAGGATGTATACTGTGGAGACAGGAGGAAGAATTGGATTGGAAAAATGAATTGGAAAAAATGAAGACCAAAAATAATAAAAGGGAGTGGTAGAGAAAAACATTGTTTTAAAGAATTAGCGTATATTAATTATACAAAATAATGGGTTTCATTATGACATTTTCATTCATATATATAATGTACTTTGATCCTATTCACCCATCACCTTCTTTTGTTCCTCTTCTCCTCCCACTGGCATCCCCTAATCCTCAATTAGTCCTCCCTCTACTTTCATGTCTTTTTATTATTATTATTATTATTATTTAGATTCCACATATGATAGAAAACATGAGATTTTTTCTTTTTGAGTTTGGCTTATTTCACTAAACATGATAATCTCTAGTTCCATCTATTTTCCTGCAATGACATAATTTTGTTCTTTATGACATATGTATATATTATATATAATATCACATTTTCTTTCTTCATGCATCTGTTGATGTGCACCTAGGTTGATTCTATAACTTGGCTAGTGAATAGTATAAATAGTGTCATGATAAACCTGGGTGTACAGGTGTTTCTATCATATGCTGATTTGATTCCTTCTGATATGTACCCAGAAGTGGTGTAGCTGGATCATATGGTAGAATTCTATTTTTAGTTTCTCTGTATGATTCCATAGTGGTTGGACTAATTTTATATTGTCACCAACAGTATAAAAAATAATGTTTTGATAAATATTTTTGCTTTTTAATTGGGATTAAATAAAGAACAATATTTAAATTAAATTATTTTAAATACACATTTGTTTTTTAGCATTGCAAGAGAAAATGTTTCTATGATTGCTTCTGTAAGGAAATCTCAGATGCTTCATTAGAAACAATATCTTGTAATAACAGCTGCACTGTACTACACAGGAGATGGATCAAATAAATTATGGACTTCATCATTGCAATTTATATTTTTTCCAACCCTATGATATTCTGCATGCAATAATGCAGCCTTGTCAATTTTCAAAATCATTTTGAGAGTTTATGTTAAAGAGCATCTTCGTGGGCTGGGGATGTAGCCCAGCAGTGGAGCCTAGTGTTTGTGAGGCTCTGCATTCCATCCCCAGCAAAACAAAACTAAACAAACAAAAAAACAATGATCATATTCTTGAGTAGAAGTGGATTCCAATTTCCTTTCATATATATTACAGTGCATTACAATTTCATCTTTACCATGTTAATGTTTTCTTATTACTCCATAAAGCTTAGATAAACTCACCTAAGCTATGAGAATGCTGGACTTACTGAATGTGTTCCTGTTTTTAACAATGTCGAAAGTGGAAAAATAATGAAATACTTTCCACAACTGTCTGTGCTATTTGGATTTTTCTTTGCTGCAAAGGCTACATGATGACAGCTATGGGGTTAGATTCCAGTTATCATGCTGTACATGTGTTCTGTAGAAGCACCCAGCAAAGCCTCCTTGCTGTGCAAAGGTGAGCACAGTCTTGGGAAGGCATCTTCTTCATAAGTAGGGGCCATTTGATGAGCTGCAGCTCAACACTCTTCTGTGTGCCAATGAAAACAAGAACAATTTCTGTGAAGCCTTAAAAGGAAAAGTTGAGAATAATACAAAATATTGTAGTGCGTGTGTTGATTTGTTATGTTACATTTCAGCTGCTAGTTATGTAAATGGAATAGTCTCACATACTTCCTTTTGATATATTTAGTTTAATGATCATGTGTATGTATCTTTCTATGATTGCCTCGTAAGACAATTACATGAGGTTTTGCTGTCACCACCAGGCCATGAATGGAAGTAAGAAAGAGAAATGGAAAACTTTACAACTGTATGACTTAAAATGAGCTCCTCAGCACACTAAGGATAAGATGTGTCAAATCCTGTGTGCTGAGACCTTAACATTAGCTTATAGAACATCCAGCAGGTCATATCATCAGGATTACAAAAATTGGAGCCACTAAAAAAGTAGATTTTTATTTTGAATGGTTTCATTACAAAGAACTGATAAATGTATGAGGCAATGGATATACTAATTAACCTGATTTGCTCATTATGTAAGGTATACATATATCACATCATTACATCATCCCCCATAAACATGTACAATGATGTGTTAATTTAAAAATTAATAAAAAGCATATATATATGCTTTAAAAGTATATACATATATAATTAATTTAAAAATTAATTAAAAAGTATATAGTCAACTCTGATCACCAGGAGAGTATGGCAAATCAAAAGCTGTCTGCTGTTGCTACTCCTACTCCCTTCTACTCAGGGGCAGGTAGCACTGGAGTTATGCCTAATGGACTGAGAGGGTGGTACTGCCAGCCACCAAAGAAGAAGAACTAGATATCCTACAAAATCCATGACACTTCTTCATACGCTGTAAAGACAGAAGAAGGAAAATCCTCCAGCTACTGAAATATACAAAAAAGCTTCTTTTTCAAGTTCATAATAAACAATTATCAGGACCTGATAATTCTGGAGCAAGAGCAATGTGCTTTCATTGGTAGGTGTAAACAAGGGATTAATATAAAGTCTCTAAAAGATGGCAGAAAATTCTGAAGGTGGAGGGTCAGGATTTCCAGCTCTTATATTATAGAAACTTAAAATGGAGAAGATCAGAGTGATACTTTTGTCATTAACTCTCTCCCTCCATTATAAACAATGATATGCCAGCTCTTCCCAGCTTGCAATTCATTCAATTTTCAGGAATTTTGTGAATCAATTGTTAAACTCACTATCAAAATTGAATTACATAAACTTAAAAATCAAGAAAATTATATTAAAAACAAAGATAATGAATACTCAGAACTCTATGTTTTCTGATCTTATGTTTTACTGTGATTGTGGACTTGTGATTATTTACCCGCGTTGCATCTGTATGGTGGAAACTGTGTGATGTTGTGCTGCTGCACATCTGTACTCAACCATGAGAGCATTTACACCCAGAGATCAGCAAATGCTACAAATAAGGATACCACCCCCCAAACTAGCTGCTAAACCTTTACCATCATACTACTGATCATAGGGAAATACAGTTCTCTTTTCCTATCATTATCACTAAAGAAAGAAAGTAGGAAAAAGGCAAATGACACCAGCTAATTCAAATATTTACTGAAGGTAGACTGGAGGTGTGGTTCATGAAGCAGAGCACCTGCTTTCCAAGCATGAAGCCCTGAGCTCAAATCCCGGTCCCACAAAAAAAATGTACTGGAGGTAAAGCCACATACCAGAATACATCAATCCACAACAGAATATGCCTATAATATAGTTTACTTACAACTGTTTTAACTGACATTCACTTTTTAAAATATGGATACAGTAAAGACCCTTTGAATACCAAAAGAAGAGAGCCAAGAAGCTCTTCTTTAAATTTGTCTCTTGACATTCTGAACAGTCTTTATTTGGAAAAGGGTGAAGCTAAACCTCAAAAGTTATATTTAACTTCAGTCTGATAAGTGAATCAAAAGAGGTAAATTTAGTGGGGGAAAACTTGTACAAAGGGCAGCCTTGAAGCAAAAACATTAAAGCATTAGGAAAAATATAGTTGATATTACTGGGTCTTGATTCAGTGTCTTGACACCAAAGAGACCCAAGTTGCTTCACAGATGATTTTAAACACAATAAAGCAGATGTCCACTAAACTGTAATACCAACAGAAACATATTGCTGTACTGGAAGGTAAATAAAATAACATGGAATCCCTTCAGTGGGGCTCAGTAACTCTATCCTTAGCATTTATTTAAAATAATTAGATGATACTGTGCTCTAAAAAGCTAAAGGCAAAAAAAGAGTCCCTAGAGGTGTTTGTAAAAGGAATATAAATGCCCTGATACAGGATGCTTTCAGAAATCTCAAAATATTTACTTTAGCAAAAAGACAAGTCTGTTTTCATAACCATTCACAGCTCTAGCAGGCGAACTATTATCTGAGTTCATATGAGGCAGAAAAAGAAAATAATGAGCAAGTTCAAGCAATCCAACCTTTTTTTCTGCAAAAGGAGGAAAAAATGATGATTTTTAATGACTTCTCATATCCCAGTAGGAGCTCAAAAACATTACCGAGAAGCTATGCCGAGAGGGAATAAATTACAGATGGAGCTCTCCACAAATGGTTTCCTGCAAAGATCCTTGGGCTTTTCAATTAGAAATCTTAAAGATGGGACCTAGAGATTGCAACATCCCTGATACTGAAAGGCAAACTACTGCAGAGATCAACGCAAGATGGAATTTCATAAAAAAGATAATGTGATGACAATCACACAGAATTCCTGGCAGTTGCACAGACTCCACCAAAGAGAATTCAAAGCAAAAGAACCTAAGAAAATGCCAATAGGATAAAAGAATAAAACTAGCTTGAATCATTTTGGACAGAATGAAAAATCAGAAGGGGAAAAAAGAACGTGTCAAGTAAAGCCAAAAACAAACCATAAACTCAGGGGACAAAATAGACTAGGTTTTTAAGACAAACTTAGGCCATTGCTGAAGACATTTTAAGCAAAACTGGTTAAGTACACAATGGAATAAAACAGACAAGCACATTAAAAAAGAATTATTACTGAGTAGTCGAAGGCAATCTAAGAAACAAATAAGGATTTTATCATCAAATTTTTATTCACTAAAAGAACCCTTTAACAAAGGCAAGATATGTATTGAACCAATGGATTAAATCTCTAACAGTAATTTCTTAGAAATCAATGAACAAAGAATAATTCAATGAGGGAAGTATCATTACATTAGCATTTTTGGCTTAAAAAGAAAAACTTGTCTCACAGGGATGCTAATCCACACTAACAAAGCACATAAGACCTGATACATGACCCCAGAGCATCAAGTGACTCTAGTGAGAAAGTCAACCATCAATCATGCCAGATGTTGACATGATCTGGCACGCCATCTTGGAAGCAAGCTTTGGTGTAGCAGGTTGCAGAGTCAGGAGAGGGGAAGGTAACTGTGTGATCCTGTGAGTGTTCTCTCCATCAAGATGTGTCAGGCTGCATTAGATCAAGGGCAAACACAACAAGGGGACTGGACTTTGAGCACATGATAAAAGCGAGAGCACACAAGGGTGGGGTGAGGATGGGTAAGACACCTAAAAAACTAGCTAGCATTTGTTGCCCTTAACGCAGAGAAACTAAAGCAGATACCTTAAAGCAACTGAGGCCAATAGGAAAAGGGGAACAGGTACTAGAGAAAAGGTTAGATAAAAAAGAATTAACCTAGAAGGTAACACACATGTACAGGAAATCAGTGTGAGTCAATGCCCTGTATAGCTATCCTTATCTCAACCAGCAAAAACCCTTGTTCCTTCCTATTATTGCTTATACTCTCTCTACAACAAAATTAGAAATAAGGGCAAAATAGTTTCTGCTGGGTATTGAGGGGGGGGAGAGGGAGGGGGCGGAGTGGGTGGTAAGGGAGGGGGTGGGGGCAGGGGGGAGAAATGAACCAAGCCTTGTATGCACATATGAATAATAAAAGAAAAATGAAAAAAAAAAAAAAAAAAAAAAGATGTGTCAGGCTGACCAGAGGCCCAGAGGAGTAGACATCTAAGGACAATGTTTCAAGAGTAACATAAAGGTCTTCTTGATGTAACACTCTGTCTTCAGATGTGCTGAAACTTCATTACAAATCTTTCAGGCCTGTGAAGATGCTGTGTCTCTAGACAACTGCTCATAGCTGTTCTGAATGATTAAACAGTTATTTCATAGTCCATATTTCAAAAGGCAGTTTAGGTTCCTTGAATAAGGTAAGAGGGAATAGGGAGGCTTCACTGTTGCCCCAGGCAATTTATTACAGTCTGTTGATTAGGAGCACACTTGGAATATAATCACAGATATCTGAAAATACAGAATATTGGTCATTGTTGAAGCTGGATAATGGTGTATGAGAACTCATTAAACTATTTTCACACCAAAAAGTTGTTTTGAAAAAAAACAAACCTGCTGGCACTCATAATCAAACAATCATTGATTAACTGTAATTGGATTTATAACATGTTGCTGAGACTACTAACATGCCAATGAGTTCATTCATTTATTCAGTAACTATTGGAGAACCTTTCATAAGCCACCTCTAGTCCTGAATATACCTTGTAAGGTAGACAAAACAGACTATCTTCATAGACTCATGAGTCTACTAAGCAAAATATTAAGGATGCAGCTTCACATATAATATTCATAAAGATATTTTAAGATATCAAAGTAAAAGATTAAATAAGGTACTAGATATTCACTTTCACGTAGGAAATTAATAATAGGAAAGCAACGGTGAGATAGGGTCTGGAATCAGAACATTTGGTTCAAATTCCAAGTTCTCCAATTGCTAAATGAAAGACTTTAGGAAAGCATTCATCTTCTGTAAGTCTCAGTTTCTTAATCTCTAAAACAGGAATAACAACATCTACCTCGTAGGATGATAGACCTTGATGGTGACACAAGAATTAAATATATTTATTAATATAAAGTTATTACCATAGAACTTGACAGCAAATTAAATTACTGTCACATATAATGAAATTTATGATTCAAAGAGGTTCAGGAATTGGCTTTTCTGGAAATAAAAGGATTAAAAGAGAATCTAAGGAGATTAGTTTTTGATCCATAATCCTACAGTATTCAAATCTTCTGAATGAATTTAGATATCTGGTATAAACATCAGAAACAGGACTGGGAATGGATGGGTAACTACAAGCTAGCAAGCTGGGTGCTATGTGTGTTCTTCCTGAGTCTGCTTCTAGCAAACACCACCAAATGGGTACAAGACCAGAACACCCTGCTGATTCTATGCTCTGTGATTCACAGTGCTCAGGAATCCAAGCCTGACTACTACTTTGGTACACAATCTCTCTGGTAACAAAAACAAATAAAGTAACAAAAAGATTGAATAGTAATTGCCAGCACTCAAGAAACAACCTAATTATAAAGACACTGAATTTTACCATTAAGCTATAAAGAGGCTCATGATTTTCCACATTCACTCACATCCAACCTCACCCCTCACCCATGCCCATCCATCTTTTAGGAAACACAGCTTGATTCTTAATGCCATTGCTGAGTAAAGAAATAATGAGCTCTGTTAGTGCACCTGAAAATACACCGTAGCCTAGAGAAGGAGCACTTAGCTCATAGCACTTTAATGAAAACGTCCAGGACCACCCTGAAGTATGTAAGTGCGGTATAAGCCAAGTATAGAAAGGAGCTAAACAATTAAGGTAATGGATAAGAGTGAGTTAAGAAAAAACTAAGGTGATTATTAGACACAAGTCTTTCATACCATTCCTCCTATGCTGTAAAATGTTTATTCAAATGAATTTGTGGCAGCATCCTAAGTTTTGGTAACTCAATGTTAGCTCAGATGTCATTGGAAAATATTGTCAGGACAATGCAAATTTTATAGGAAAGGGGATACATGATTTTTTTCTTTCTTGATCTTTCTAGGGTTCTCTGAAACATGGGCAAAAAAGCACATTCTCCAACACTGACAGAAAGAGCCCCTTAGGACACCACATGTGTGCTTTGCTCACCAGTGTGTTCCCAGTTCAGATCACAGCCCCTTGATAAATGCTTGTGGAAATATCAATAAAAGTGTTTAGGCTAAGGAAATGTTGCTTGCAACTGCTGTCCTAACCGCTATCCAGTTCATCTTTATTTCCTGATCCTATAGTAGTAGAAACAGAAGCAGCAGCAAGGAGGACAACTATGCTGACAAACTTGGAGAACCCTGAGCCATTGTGGACATTATTGGATCCACACTGTGTCTAAGACCATCTGGGGAGCTGAGATGATTTGGGATCAGAGAGGATGAGAATAGCAGTAAATAACTGCTGAACAGATACATTAACAAATTCTACATTGCTATTACATAGCAACTTATGTCTTTCTAAAAACATCAATGCATGAATATAGGTCTAGTGACATTTATTGGCTCAACTTTGTGTGTTTCCTTTTTTTCTCATGAAATTTTGCAAACACACAACTGGTGGCAATATTATAAATCCTAGAGTCATTTGGACTGGCTTACTTGATGGGCCCATCAAAAGCCTTGTTTGTCTCTAGGAATGTGAATAGAATCAGTAAGAGTCTCTCACAAGAGCACTGGGCCAGAGAGTACTTTTGAGCTGTCAGATCATGGGGTGGAGGATGATATCAGGAGCAGAACTCCCAAGTGTTAAGAGTTCATCTAGCTGTAGCTGAAGATACTAGAATGATTTCAGATTTAGTCTGAAGTTATTAATAGGAATAAAATAAGGCAGTATCATTTTTTTCTTGTTTGAGGGGTTGTCATTAAAAGAAAGAGATTTTGTGTTGCTCCGCAGGGCATGAATAAGACTAAAAGTGAGCAGATCTGGGTTAAAAAAATGAAAAAAGACAACAATTTCCTCATATCCACAGGTATTTGAAAAGAGGTGATGACTATTAAAAAAATCAACCACCATTACCTGTTGGTAAAGGAAGAACTTAGTTCATCTTCTGTTAAAATACTATTATTTGTTTTTGTTTATTGAAACATAGTTGCAGTTTTTCAGTAATTCTTTCTCTTCCATCTTAGAGAGTGAGCTCTTTAAGCTAAGAATATTGTCCTAATCGTCCTCATATTAACAGGACATCATTTGGTACATGGCAGTCTCTCAATGAATGTTAATTATTAAATAACCAACAAAACACTGTGAAAAAGTTTCTTAAGAGATTGTCATTTTTTGCAGTCCATTTTTATTTAAGTTGCATTCTGAAACTCAGAACAGGTACTGAGTTGACTGAGTGAATAGGTAGTGACTTAGGAGTTGCAGTTCCTCCACCCTGCTTTCTTCAATGATGGTAAGCTCGTATTCAGGTCATTAATAGAACCTTACGTATCAGCCTTGATAATAAGAACATTTACTTATCCCATACAGTGCTCTGCTCCATACTACAAAAAAAAAAACCTACATTCTCTCGTGCAATCCTTATAAAAATGCAATGACATGAAATAGGAACTTTTGCATAGCAGAGAAAGCAAAGAAAGACACTTGAGGTCAGGCTGATCTTCAAGACTGAGCCTAGCCTTGTCCCTAGCTGTGTGAGCCTGACAAGGTTAACAGGTCAAAGTTCTAGTTTCTTTTTATCTATAAAAATATCTCATATGCTTACTCTAAGTTAAACACAAAGTCAAATGCAAAATGGAAAAATATATTTTAAAATTTAATGTTAAAATATGCTGTATTTTATTTACAAACTTTTTTTCTACTTTACATTTCAGTTGTGTATAGCCCTTCAAGACCTTGACACATATGGAAGTCTCACTGCATGAATGTCAAGTTCTTGCAGCTTTTTGGTTTCCTCCATGGCCGTCCCACTGTCAGCTCACACTTACCTCCCTGGTTTTTAACATGCTCCTTAAATCTGGCTCCTGGAAGTCCTCTAACTATCTTAGCCATGTATTTAGGAGGATATTTATATATTTTATCCAGTATTTCCAGAAATTTTATTGAGGAAGAGTTTTCAAGTAATCTAGGCTGCCAAAATACCAGAGAAGGAAGATTCTGGAAGAAGCAGTCATGTAGTTTCTTAGTATCCATAGAAAGCACCATGAAAACTACCAAATCTAGGAGACAAAAAAGAAGCATTCTTATCTTTGCCTGAACCCTATGTAAGAGGGAAAAAAATACTTTTCTTGAAAATTTGTTATTGCGAGTTCCCTCATGTGGGTTTGGTTTCCAAACTCACACTTGTCTAATTCCACATCTTTCCAAAATAGGACATGGGGGAAAGGGAGGGAATCTGCACACACTGTAGGAGGGAACGGAAAATAGTGCAGTGACTAAAGACATCAGAATGGAGGGTCCTCAAAAAACTACACATAACTCTACCATATGAGCCTAGGCATACTTCCAATGGAGTGTAAGTCAGCATACAGTAGAGACACCTGCACACCCAAGTTCATAGCACAAATAGTCACAATAGTCAAACTATGGAATCAGTGTAGATACCCATCAGCTGATGAATGGATAAAGAAAACATGATATGTGTATGTTTGTGTGTGTATGTGTGTGTGTGTACATTTTGCAGCCACAAAGAAGAATGAAATTGGTCATTCTTGGTCTTTGACCCGCTTTCAGCCTATTGAAAGTGTAGTCCTTTGCTAAGAAACTTTACTATCACTTTCACTAAAAAAAGAGAATGAAATTATGTCATTTGCAGGAAACTAGATATCATCATGATAAGTAAAATAAGCCAGACTGAGAAAGACAAATATCACACGTTCTCTCTCATATATAGAATCTAGATGTTAAAAAAAATGAAAAAATTGTAAAACAGGAAGACTGTTTGGAAGTGAATCAGTGGGAGTAGGGAGGTGAAAGGAGAGTGTGGGGGGGAGGAACATGATTGAGATACTTCATATACATGTATGAAAGTAGAATAATGAAAATCACTAAAATTCATTTTAAAAAGAGGGAAGGGGATAAGAAAGAATAATGGGGGTAAATTTGATCATACATATATGTATGTATGGAAATATGTATGGAAATATCACAATGGAAATATCAATATACAATTGATATACGTAAATAAAACAATGGTAAGCAAGGAATATATCTGTGAATAAACTGGACACAAGGATTGGTAGTAATAAAAGTACTGACAACTTGGGAGGGTATAGAACAAAATTAACAAAAATATTAGCCAGGCATGGTGGTTCATGCTTGAAATTCCAGCTAACAGGAGGTATAGGTAGGAGACTCATAGTCTGAGGCCGCCCAGGCAAAAATGACCCTATCTGAAAAAATAACTAAAAACAAAAAAGGGATGGAGGCATGGCTCAAGTGGTAAAGTGCTAGGCCCTGAGTCCAACATTCCCCCATACCACACATCTATATTAATATATAGATATATGGATATATGGATATATGGATATATAGATATATATCTGCCGTACATGGGCTGGGTATGTAGCTTTGTGGAAGTGCTTGCCTAGTATATGTAAGGCCCTGTGTTCTTCCCCAGCAGGATATATAGATATATTTTTCTGCAATCCCAGCCACTCAGTAGGCAGAGGCAGGAGAACTGGGAGTTAAGGGCAATCCCTGGCAAAGTTAGTGAGACTCCCACCTCAAAGACAGTGTGCATGAGACCCTGGGTTCAATCCCTAGTACCACAAACAAATCTAAAATCATACGTAAGATGGACAGGTATAGTAGAATTAAATTGCTTCTAAGATTCTTGAATCATTTGAAAGGATAAAGATAATGATTAATTTTAAACATTACTCAGTATTCATGTTAAAATTATAAGGGTTAAAAACAGAAACAGAACATGTAATTTCCAAACCAGTAGAGGGAAAAAATGTAAAATATTACTCACATTTTATAGGATATGAAACCCAGGATTATGGTTTGACAAAGTTTACCCAGCCAGTAACAGCAGAGGTGACTTATATTCATGGCCTTAAATTCTAAGATCTGTGATTTTTTCCTATGTGTTAAAGTGTGTTACCCTAAGGTCCAACTCAATAAGGCAAAAATCTGATGCTTCTGGAAGAATACCATTCATTATATTAAATAGCACTTCTCTCATTCCTCATTTCTATTTCATTAATAACTCCTGCCATTTTCACTTAATAACTCTTGCATTTCCCATATAATTCTTCTCATGGACTCTAATTTTTACTGGTTTTTCTTTCTCTTTCCTCTTTCCCATTTCTTTTTATGTATTTTTAATATTAGCATATACATATATATTTTGGAGGCGTGGTACTGGGGATTGAATTCAGGGCCTCATGCTTGCTTAGCAAGCACCCTACCACTTGAGCCACACCCTGGTCCTTTTGCTCTTAGTTTGTTTTTCAGATTGGGTCTCATACTTTTGTCCTGGCTGGACTTAAATCACAATCTTCCTACCTCCACCTCCTGAATAGCTACAATTTCAGGTGCATGATATCATTCCTGGTCCTATATAGTGTATATTACTGTTTAAAATACTGATTTCATTATGACATTTCCTATTTCTTATTTTTAAAATTTTTATGGATTTGTAAGCATGACTATGTCATACATGTTTACTAGTTTTAAAAATATCAATGTGTATGGTAGAAGAATGGTAGATTCTAAATGAATAGTTTTTGTTGGGACATAAAGTTTGAAAGATTCACAAGGATGCAAGAAGTTGTAGAAGGCAGAGGTACCTAGATCTGTTTCATTCTGTTGTCCTGTGTCTCATGCTTGTTTCAACAAGTGTATAATTTCAAAAAGAAGTATGGAATCTAGTCTCCAAACCTTGGCAGGGGTATATGGTCCTCTGGTAAGCTGGTGCTAGAGTCAGATTTTATCTCTGCACAATGGCAGTGATCCCTCCTCTCCTGCCAGGACCATTTCAATTGGTTTCTAATTGTGCACATGCTCTCTTAAAGCCCTGCAGCGAAATGTGCAGGGTATGCCTCCAGACACTAGTTCAAACTTTTGGACTTTTTAGTCATGCTTAATCACTGTTATTGACCATCCCCATCCAGTCTGCCTACGGATACTTCTATAATATTTCATGGGAGAATGAAACTTCCAAGGCATATGTACAGAGCAGCATCTACATCCCTTGGAATTAACTCAGGCTGTTAGCATATACTTTTGCAGGTGTCTGAAAATGATGTAAAATCAAGTTCATAATCACATAGTGCCAGCTTATTATATCTTCCAGTAGCAGTAGATCTATATTGTAAATGCATCTTTGAAGAAAACAATACAACATTCTATTGTAAAGAAATGAATGATATCGTATTCTGTGAAAGAAACATATAGGTTAATGGTATCATAAGCAATTCCTCTTTCTGGAGGGACAGAAATCTTAGATAATGAAAACTTCGATCAATTTATATAACTGCTCCTCCTACCAGATGTACAAAATAAAATAACCATAGAAGCAAGATGAAAATACATTTAAAAGAACCTCACATGAATTTGCTCCTTTTATTTATCCTTACTATCCATTCCTAAAGCAAACGTCTCCATTGTTCCCCTTCCTCTACCCTGCTTTGACTTCCAAAAAGAGAAGCCGAGGAAAAAAAGCTTATAGGCCTTGATAATTACCAAACCAAATAATCCATTTTTGAAAAAGTTAAACTCTCTATCCTGTTTTACAACCATTCATAACTAGTAAAATAATACCATTGCTAAGAATTAATAAGTTGACCAAATAGAATTTCCTTCTCCCAAATAAATTTCCAGTGCATGGAAATCTGGTTAATTATTAATAACAAAAAAATCCCACTTCAGTGAGCAGCTGAAGATTTTTGGAGGAGTACTCTTTGTAGTAGTGAAAACATAATAAAAATAACGGATGGCACTGTAGCAGACAGGGGCAATAGGTTAGGAGGAGGAGGATAAACAGTGAATCACAGGTAAAGGATTAACAAGCAGAACAGTCGACTGTGTGGTCTCAGAAAATGGCACTGGTAAATCAGAAATTAATTTCATGGAGACAGCTGGGCTATGAAGGAGCTGAAGTCCTTATTCTCACGGTAAAAAAGTACAGAGCTCTGTCACTGATTTACAAAGCATAGCTATTACTGTCAGAGTTAGGGTAGTGGAAGGAGCAGGACAAGAGACATCCAGCAGGATTCTCTGATGTCCTCAGTAAGATTATAAAATAATAAATAAAATGATGAAGCTAGTTTCCTCAGCACTGTTTGGGGGGAGCCCCTCTGGAATCGGTTATTCAGGGTTATAAGAATCACTTAAGTGATCAACAGATAGAGAAGTGAGTAGCAGTTTTCTAGTCTTGGAGGCCTCTCTCCATAAAAGATCAGAGGAGCCTAAGAATAAAAACCAAAAAGATAAGGCAGCTTGAGTCATAATTCTGTTCCTCCCCCCCACCAAGAGAGGCTACTCTCTCTGTCCTAATTTGCAGAGAATCTTCTGTTCTTCCTTCTCTATCTTTTGTTCATTCCTTCTCTATTTTGCTTCAGGGTGGTCTTAAAGCGTTCTTTTACCCACCCTCTGAGTATCTGTCTCATATGGCGTGTAGCACAGAAGTCCAGGCGCCTACATGGGCCTGCATACACACAGCCAGTCAACACAGCCTGGTACAGACAACAGCTGATGTCTGTAGGAAGCTCAGAGAATACTGGTCAGTGCCACTACTCATCCAATGATTCACAACCCTATTGTGAATCACCCACAGTCAAACCAAAAAGGTATAAATTAGAAAAAGAAAGAAAGAAAGAAAGAAAGAAAAAGAGCAAGTAGTTGGCAGCAAAGAGAAAACAGAGCAAACCAAGTAAAACAGATAAAACTAAAAACCCACAAATCAGATTATAAACCAATATTTTGCTGACATTTAAATAAAGTAATCCCAAGGCAACAATTTAATTGCTGCCTTTTGCCTACAACTCCAGATTTCTCTTGTTTGGGGCTGGACACAATTTTCATTTCTCTGTGTCCTTAGAGCATCACATGGAGCCTACATTATTTACTACTTACTTGTGCTTGCTTGCATACTTTAAAAGGCTGAAGTGTTTCTTGGTAGAACAGCTGATGATAAGCCTGCAGGTCAAACCAAAAGTACACGCTGTTCTTCCACAACTGGAGATGGGAAAAGTACATAAATTATTACCACCCAATTATTAAAACTCTGCAAAACAAAACTCTAATTTCAAATATAAGTAATTGTTTAACTCTTTGCTGTTACCATAAATCAGGTTCAATTTAAGATAGTTTTAATCTCTTATCACAAACTAGCAACATACAAAATATTGGTATTGCCATTAGAGCAGTATAGTTTTCCATGTATGCCTCCCATATAATTGACTGTAATGGAAATGTTCAAAAGTAATTTAAAAGTCCTTAAATAGTAAGTCTCTAGTCAATGGTTATTAAGGGCTGGGGATGTAGCTTAGTGGTAGAACACTTGTCTAGCATGTACAAGGCCCTGGGTTCAATCCCCAACACCACAATAAATAAATAAATACATATATACATATATAGACATACATACATACATACATAAGTAGTTAGCATGATCAGCTATTTCTAGCATGAAAGGAAAATCAGAAGGTTCTGATATATATGGGCAACTGCATATCAGAACAGAACCAAATATTATTCTAATAGTTAAGCACTTCTCATTTCTATAAAATGAATAATGTTTGTGATTTTTAAAAAACACTGGAGGTAATTTTGTCTCTATTCATTATAATCTGTAATTGCTAAAATTATTGGAAATTAGAGAATTAACAGAAATCAACTGTAAATTTAAAATATACTATCCTAAGATAAAATTATATGAAAATAAACTACTGTTAGTAACGCATGTCAATCTTCACCTGTGTTTTATTTTCCTAGGGTGGTGAACCAGACAATTATAATTGAGATGTTTAAAATTTTTACTAAATGTCAAGTATGGACTTTTTTTTTTTACCACAGATAGGAAATTTATCAGCAAATATAATTATCTGAGCATTGAATTATTTCAACACTGCTTATTTTCAAATGAAGCAAAATTATAAAATTAGATTTTAAATAATTCTTTTCTACCTGGTTCCCTGAATCCTCACAGAATTTAGTAAAGAAGAATCCAGCTCTATTCTCTACATACAAAGATTGCAACAAATTTTCCATGTCAAATCCTCCCAAGGCACCAACATCTGATACAGTTTTAACCTAGATAACAAGACAGAAGTCCATTATCCACCCAAAAACACTGTAATTTTTTATAGCATTGCACAAGTGAGTTTCATAATCCTGCCAGGCTGTCATTTTCCCACTGGCCCCTTTTATTTTATTTGTGCCATATGTATAATTAGTGCAGTATGACTGTCATATAAGATTCATTTATGAAACCCAATTATAGCAGCAGAATTCATTCTACTATAAACCAGTCTGATTTCAAATTTCATGTTCAAGTGACTGCCTGACCTCAATTATTTTCGCATTTCAGGCACTGTGATAACATTTGAGGAGTCTTCCAAATCTCTGTTGGTGGCCTGTTTCCTACATATTTACTGTTATTTTAGCCTTGAGGTGCTGCTGTTACAGCTATGAGAGGGTTGTAAAAAGAACCATCTTCAAGGCCTCTCAGCGCTGCTCATTAACTGCTTTTGCAGGTCCCTCTTTGGACAGTCTCATCCCACATAGGTCATGGCCTTCCAAGTGTAAAAGGCAGTATAAGTTCTCATAAAACCTTGCTGTTTATGGCTTCTCTGCCAACAGTGTTAGCAACCCTAAAACCATCCTCAAAACACAGAGCTGGCGGCTCTTTCTCCAAGTGCAAGGGTGACTCCAGAATATAAAAGGGTGTCTGCTGTTCTCATGAACTCTTTGTTACTTATTTTGTGGAACTCAGACTTCTTTGTAGTCCTAAAACAAGTGTGGCATAAACAGGGTTTCAGCAAAGCTTTTGCACTTTTTGTCATGCTAGCTCTCTTTTTAGCCTGCTAACAAATTCCGGGGTTGAGAATTTGATAGGTTTTGTTTGTTTGTTTGTTTATGTTTGTCAGTATTTCAAACTAAAACCACAGTATTTTAGTAGGGAAAAAAATCCTAATTGGAAGAAAAGAAGAACTCTTTGCCTAGGATAAAATAAGCGGTTATACAAAACCAGTTAAGTGCTCATCTGTGTTGGTCTGCTGGGGTTTGTATGTCAAGTAGATCTTCCCTGGGGGTGTGGAATCTTCACCCACAACTGGGGCACTCAGTCCACATCACCCAGGCTGCTGCACTCTGGAAATAGCTTGCCTTTTTAAAAAATCTACACTTCTAAAACATATAGCAAACATTCTTTTACCAAGTCCTGAAAATGAAAAAAAAAAAAATACTAGAGGGTCTTATTTTGTGTCTGAGGTATCATCACACCTCAACTAGAACATGGCTGTTTTTTAAAACAGCAATTGATGCAGTATACAGCAGCATGATACTAAAGAAGGATACACGGGAGGTTCTTGTGTCAAAATTTTCTTGCAAGGAAAAAAATTAAATGTGTTACTTGGTAGAGAAAAAAAATACTATGATGAGTCAATAAAAATCTTCTAAAATTAGGGACATTGGTCAGCTAAATGAGGAATATAGTCACTCCTCAAGATACTTACGTTAGGCTCTTCTGTATAAATATATTTTCTATCCAGCTGGGGCTTCAGACATTCAGAAATGTCAGTAAAAGATGTTAAACGAATCACTTTACTGCTTTCTGACATGTACCTTGACCTGAATTATAGACGTGAGAATAAAAATCAATAAACACATTGCAGCACTGTTGGTTTGTAGGGAGAATCTATGTGAAACGTACAGCTGACGTCACACTCAGCGGTGAAGGGATGAATGTGTACCCCAAAATTGGGAGCAAAGCAAGGATGCCTGCTCTCTGCACTTCTACCCAGCATTGTTTTAGCAGTTTTAGGCAAGGCAACTAGACAAGGAAAAGAAATAAAAGGTGTCCTGAGTATAAAGAAAGAATTAAAGCTGTCCTTATTCTCAGATAATATATACAACCCACAAAAATACTATTAGAACTAGTTAAGTTCAGTAAAATAACAGGATGTAAGATAAACACAAAAAATGAATTGTATTTTGGTACACTAGCAACATTTCCATTCACAACAGCCTTACACAGAAAAAATGCACAAAATACTTAGGAATAAACTTTAACAAAAATGCAATCCTCTAAGTTCAGTGACTTTTAACTTTTTTCTGACTCATTTCAAATCTTCGTGTCCAAAATTTGTATTTTTTCAAGGCAGGGTCTCACTCTGTAACCCAGTTTGGCCTTGATCCTCCTGGGTTATGGGAAGGTCACAGGCATGCCCTACAGTGCCCAGCTATGTCCATATTTTAAAAAGAATAATCCATGAAACATTACTTAGGAATATGGAGGAACAAAGCATGGATATCTGGAACAACTTGGTAGCTCTCAAAGGAATTATACCAAGTGAAAAAAGTTAATATTAAAAGGTTGTACACATTATGACTCCATTTAAAATGTTACATTCTTTTTCTTTTTTTTGGCAATACGGGGGTTAATCCCCTCGTACTAGGGACCTTGCACTTGCTAGGCAGGTGCTCTATCACTTCAGTCATACCAACAGCCCTTTTGCATTGGTTATTTTTTAAATAGGGTCTTGCTTTATGCCCAGGCCAGCCTGGACTACAAATCCTCCTATTTGTGCTTCCTGTGTAGCTGGGATGACAAGATGTCAGGCACATAGCACCACATTCAATCATTGGTTGAGATCAGGTCTTGTGAACTTTTTGCACAGGCTGTCTCAAACCACAATCCTACAGATCTCCACCTCCCAAATAGCTAGGTTTACAGGTCTGACCACCACATCAAGCTAAAATGTAACGTTCTTGAAATGACAAAATTATAGACATTGTTTTGGTTGCCAGCAGGCAGCTAAAGGAAGGAGAAGAGAGGGAAGTGGTTGTGGGTATCAAATGGCAGCACAAGAGATTCTTGGTATGAAACTGTTGGGTATGTCAATGATGTGACAGTTAGATGAAAGTGCACATGTGATAAAATTATATAGAACCTAACACACACACACACATACACACATGCATTAAAATTGGTGAAATGTGATGAAGATGAATGTTGCTTGTATACTCTAGTTATACAAGATATTACAATTGTGGGATGCTGAATGAAGGGTATATGGTCTCATTTCTCACAACTACAAAATAAAAAGTTAATAGAGGGGTGCGCTAAGCTTGATAACTCAGTTCTTGTCATTCTACACAACTTTTTCTACCAATCAGTTCATCTTCACCTTCAAAATATTCTTCCTGATACTACCATCTAGTTTCTGGCTCCTGAAATTTATCTTTGTTATGTTATCAGTAACTTTACCATGGACACACACTTGCTACTATTAATTTGACTACTTTGCAGCATTTAACATTACCTTAAAATTCTTCCTTCTCTTGTCTTCCATTACAACATCCTTTCCTAGATATATGTCTCCCATATCTCAGATCACTCCTTCTTGGCCTTCTCTTCTGATTCCTTGTTCTCTGCCTTTACTGCAAAGCTTGATAACTTAGTTCTTGTCATTCTACACAACTTTTTCTATCAAGAACAATTCAACCATACCCATAGCTTAAACTATCCCCTGAAGTGCAGTGCTTCCCAAATATTTTTATTTATAGCTGATATCTTTCCTGGGTTCCAGACACATGTTTTGGACATGTACATCTCAATGTATTTTCTAATGCAGTTTTACTTTTTGAGATAATTCACATTTCCAATATATAACATTTTTTGGCAAGGATGTAGAAAAATTGGATCCTCATATAATTTTATGTCATCCCTCAAGAGTACCTTAGCTTCTCCAGTCATCTAACAAATACTATTTAAACATACCCTGTGCCAGATGTTGTGCTGGATATTCTACTACTCGTGCACTGCCTCTAACTGGATTCACCATCTGCCTCCTCCAATCCCACTTTTCCTTTCTGAGCAGAAAGTTCACATAAATTAATGTAAAAAAATGGATTTCTACTCCTAATTTAGGGTATGCATGGTCTCCTTAAGCCTCTAATACATATCATTGAAATATAAGAACCCACATGAAAAAAAATCAATGTACTAGCTTTCAGTTTCTATTTAATTTTTAAGTTCTTCAAAAATCTTATCATTTTAGAACAGCACTTAACATACAAAAAGTTGTACCTACCCTTTGTCAATTCCATCATCTTTGGAAGAAACTTGATACAAAGACTCACTTTTCCAAGGTTTTTGGGTTTCTGTTTTTACTCTATGTGATTTCTTATGAGATTTAGGAGATTGTAACAAACTGACATCCTAAAAAGTAGGAAAATAATAAATGACATGAAAAATGAGCAAAATGAAAAAAAAGGAGAGGAACTGAAGCCTGGTTCTGCACATGTACCTCAAATTTGTTCTGATCAGTAGAGGATTTCTACCTCAGTCCACCTCCTACTGCATTTCCCCAATACAGAATTTTTCTCTTTCCCCAAACCCAGTTTTATACAACAAGCAAAACCAAATCCAACAGCAATTCACACTGTAAAAAAAGAAGAGTCAAAGACTTGTATGTCCTAACTTCCACTAAAATGAAAGCAGACTCTTTCTTGGAGGAAATTCTGCAGAAACTCTTCTTTCTTCTATAATTAAAAAAGATTAGAGTTAGCATGGGAAATGGGTAGTAGCAGTGTGGCAAGTAATGAAACAAACATACCCTTGGTCTATAAGAAGGGATCTAGCTATACATTAATAGGACTATTTCCTTCCATTTTTGGACATTTTATTTTTATGCTTATTTTTCCCATTCTTAAAAGTTCCTTATGATAAAATTTAACAATTTAAATACAGAATTATAAGATGTTACATGCATGAAGCAAAAGAAGTATAAATAAATAAATGTCCAAATGGAGGAGAAACAATTGTCTGAGTTTGGGATATACATAAATTTGTTACGTCATATAATACTTAAAAGTAGTGCTTATAAAAATGATGGTGCACATGGAAAAATACTGATGAAATTGAGATAGAATACAAAAGAATGCATTAAAATAAAACATTATAAGAAGATTAAGAAAAAATAAATAAGCCAATAATTGTCTAGAAGTAGGTGAGATCAGAAGTGACTTGTCTCTCTCCTATTCCTAAATTTACAGTGATTTTATTGCTATAATTTGAAAAACAAACACAAAAAATTTTCTAATACTATATACACTGCTGAAGAGCAAGGATTATATCTATGATGTTTTTGTTATCCAGAGCAAACAATAAAATTGTATATACTCTACATACATAATAATTACTAATAACGTTTTAAGAATTCTATAAACAAAAGTAATCACCAGAGTATGTGCCACATACAACTTTCTAGGGTCAAGACTCACATCTGTTTCAGTAATGCACAACACAGTATGACGTTGCACATATTCAATAAATGAAAGGTACCACAGGGGTACCTCTCATTATAATTAAACATACTTCTTACAAAAGTAGCCAAATTTATAGAAAAAGAAAAATAGAATGGTGGTTTCCAGGGCCTCTGGTAGAAAGGAAAGGGGAGTTGTTGTTTAATGATACAGAATCAGATTTGCAAGGTAAAAAGGCTTTGAAACTTGGCTATACAACAAAGTGAATATATTTAGCACTAGTGAAGTGTGCAATTAAAAATAGTTTTTTGTATTGTATCTTTTTTACCACGATCATTTAAAAATGTTTTATTAGGCTGGGTGTAAAGCTCAATGGTGGTACTTTCTTAGCACATACAAGTCTATGGATTCAATCCCCAGCATTAAAAAAGTTTTCTTAAATTTAAAATAATACTTTTTAAGTGTCTCACACAGAGAAGAGCCTAAGTTTTTTGAGCTTGCTGACTTGCATGAGTAGTCAGAAAGTAAACAATGGGAGAAAAAAACTGACAAAAAAGCACAGTAGAATTGAGGATGGTGGGGTGAAGGAACTGCCCTTTGTGAAGACTGACACGATGATTACTCATTATATACATTTGCCCAAATCTGTGGAATTGAACACTAAAAGAGAATATTTTACTGTATGTAAATTATATCTTAATGTTTAAATGGAAAATGTAAACTGGCAACAAATTCTATTCCTTAGAATATCTTCTGCCAATGAGAGATAGAGTGAGATCAGAACACATTGTCTGACCAGAAAACTCACTGACAGCAAAGGGTGATGACTCTTAAGAGGCCAAATGAAGACAACAGGGCAGTCATGTTTATACCACTTTTTCACACTAGCTCATCTCTCCCCATTCCTTTGTCCTTGTAAACTTATTCAAGTTTCTTTTCTTAATTCATTTCTTCTTTTCACTCAAGTTTCAGTTTGCAAACGTTTGTAGAAATGTTCGCATGGTATCATACGATGCGCTCATGCTCCCTGCGCTATGCCTTCAAGATATGTCTTCACTTAATGCCTGGGACACTACATCACATGGGCTAACCAGTAAGCTTAGATTAAATTAGTGGAGTGGCATATAATAAAGTCACAAGGTGCAAATGAGGACAGGAAGAAGTCAAGACAATGGATAAGAAAACAGTGGTACAGTAAAAGGACACTAATTCAAAATCCTGATCTCTGATAGAGCCCAGAAATTTCTGAACAAGTTCTTCTGATGATACCTTGGTATGCTAAAGCTTGAAAACCACCGAACAATAGCAGTGCTCCACATTCAGATCACCTGGGACTATTATTAAAATGCAGATTAAAACAAGGCTCTCTCTAGTGTTCAAGCAAGGTTAAGAACTTTGGTTCCAAACCAACTCCTTGATTTTCAGAGCGACAGTGACCCATTTCAGATCAATTAAATCAGCATTTCTGAAGGTAAAGCTCGGGCACTGGTATGTTTTAAAAGTTTTCCAGGTGATTTCTAATGTACCAAGGTTCAGAAACTGATGACAAACTGTAATATCTGCCTAGCTCTAAAACACTACATATAGAAGTAAAACTTCTTGTAAAAGTTAAGTATAAAAGAAAAATGAAACCCAACTTAACCATGAAAAGACAGGCAGCACCAAACCACAGAAAAAGAAAAAGCAAGACAGTAGAGAGTAACCTCTCTACTTAGTAACTTAGGTGCACACAATCAAACCTTCAAACAACTAAGACAACTAAATGACAGGAATCACCACATACCTATCAGTACTAATGCTTAATGTTAATGGTCTTAATTCACCCATCAAAAGGCACCACTTGATGAAATGGATTAAAAAGGAAGATCCAACAATCTGTTACTTACAGGAGACCCACCGACAGAAATAAGCATAGGCTTAGGATGAAAGGCTGGAAGAAGATTTACCAAGCCAATGGCCCCCGAAAACAGGCAGGAGTAGCAATACTTATCTCTGACAAAGTAGACTTCAAACCTACATTGATCAAACGAGATAAAGAAGGACATTCCATACTAATAAAAGGGGAAATAGAACAAAAGGAAATAATAATCATCAACCTGTATGCACCCAATGTCAATGCACCCAGTTTCATCAAACATACCCTGAAAGACCTAAAAGCATATATAAACACCAACACAGTGGTTGTGGGAGACTTTAACACCCCATTATCATCAATAGATAGGTCATCCAAACAAAAAAAATCAATAAATAAATCCAAGATCTAAAATATACAATAGATCAAATGGACTTAGTTGATATCTACAGAACATTTCATCCAACTTCTACATAATATACATTCTTCTCAGCAGCCCATGGAACCTTCTCCAAAATAGATCATATCCTAGGGCACAAAGCAAGTCTCAGCAAATATAAGAAAACAGAAATTATACCGTGCATACTATCTGATCACAATGCAGTAAAAGTAGAACTCAACAACAAAAGTAAAGACAAAAAACATGCAAACAGCTGGAAACTAAATAACTCATTACTTCATGAACAATGGGTCATCAATGAAATAAAAGAGGAAATTAAAAAGTTCCTGGAAGTCAATGAAAATGAAAACACAACCTACCGGAACCTATGGGACACAGCTAAGGCAGTCCCAAGAGGAAAGTTTATAGCCATGAGTGCATATATTAAAAAGACTGAAAGATCCCAAATCTATGACCTAATGATACATCTCAAACTCCTAGAAAAACAAGAACAAGCAAATCCCAAAACAAATAGAAGGAGAGAAATAATAAAAATAAGAGCTGAAATCAACGAAATAGAAACCAAAAAAACCATACAAAGAATTAATGAAACAAAAAGTTGGTTCTTTGAAAAAATAAACAAGATCGATAGACCCCCTGGCAAACCTGACTAAAATGAGGAGAGACAAAACCCAAATTAGTAGAATCAGGAATGCAAAAGGGGAGATAACAACAAACACCATGGAAGTCCAGGGAATCATCAGAGACTACTTCGAGAACCTATATTCAAATAAATTTGAAAATCTTAAAGAAACGGACAGATTTCTAGATACATACGACCATCCAAAAATTAACCAAGAGGAATTTAATCACCTGAATAGATCTATAACACAAAATGAAATTGAAGCAGCAATCAAGAGTCTCCCCAAAAAGAAAAGTCCAGGACCTGATGGATTCTCTGCTGAATTCTATCAGACCTTTAAAGAAGAACTGATACCAACCCTCCTTAAATGGTTCCACGAAATAGAAAGGGAAGGAAAAGTGCCAAACACATTTTATGAAGCCAGTATCACACTTATCCCAAAACCAGGCAAAGTCACCTCCAAAAAGGAGAACTATAGGCTAATCTCCTTAATGAACATTGACGCAAAAATCATCAACAAAACAATGGCAAACCGAACTCAACAACACATCAAAAAGATTATTCACCATGACCAAGTAGGCTTCATCCCAGGGATGCAGGGGTGGTTCAACATATGAAAATCATTAAACGTAATAAACCACATTAACAGAAGCAAAGAAAAAAACCACTTGATCATCTCAATAGATGCAGAAAAAGCCTTTGATAAGATCCAACACCATTTCATGATAAAAGCTCTAAGAAAACTAGAAATAGAAGAAAAGTACCTCAACATTATAAAAGCTATATATGACAAACCTACAGCCAGCATTATACCTAATGGAGAAAAACTGAAACTATTCCCTCTAAAATCAGGAACCAGACAAGGATGTCCACTATCTCCACTCCTATTCAACATAGTACTGGAATTCCTAGCCAGAGCAATTGGGCAAGAAGAAGGAATAAAAGGAATACAAATAGGTAAAGAAACTGTCAAAATATCCCTATTTGCAGACGACATGATCCTATACCTTAAAGACCCAAAAAACTCAACTCAGAAGCTTCTAGACATCATCAATAGCTATAGCAAGGTAGTAGGATATAAAATCAACATAGAAAAATCATTAGCATTTCTATACACTAACAATGAGCTAACTGAAAAAGAATGTATGAAAACAATTCCATTTACAATAGCCTCAAAAAAAATCAAATATCTAGGTGTAAACCTAACAAAGGATGCAAACAACCTCTACAAGGAAAACTATACACTTCTGAAGAAAGAGATTGAGGAAGACTATAGAAAGTGGAGAGATCTCCCATGCTCATGGATTGGTAGAATCAACATAGCAAAAATGTCTATACTCCCAAAAGTAATCTACATGTTTAATGCAATTCCCATCAAAATTCCAATGACATTCATTAAAGAGATTGAAAAATACCGTGAAATTTATATGGAAACACAGGAAGCCACGAATAGCCAAGGCAATACTCAGTCAAAAGAACAATGCAGGAGGTATCACGATACCTGACTTCAAACTATATTACAAAGCAATAACAATAAAAACAGCATGGTACTGGCACAAAAACAGACATGAAGACCAGTGGAACAGAATAGAGGACCTAGATATGAAGCCACACAACTATAACCAACTTGTCTTTGACAAAGGCACTAAAAATATATGATGGAGAAATAGCAGCCTCTTCAACAAAAACTGCTGGGAAAACTGGTTAGCAGTCTGCAAAAAACTGAAACTAGATCCATGTATATCACCCTATACCAAGATTAACTGAAAATGGATCAAAGATCTTAATATCAGACCCCAAACTCTAAAGTTGATACAGGAAAGAGTAGGAAATACTCTGGAGTTAGTAGGTATAGGCAAGAACTTTCTCAATGGAACCCCAGCAGCACAGCAACTAAGAGATAGCATAGATAAATGGGACCTCATGAAGCTAAAAAGCTTCTGTTCATCAAAAGAAATGGTCTCTAAACTGAAGAGAACACCCACAGAGTGGGAGAAAATATTTGCCAGCTATACATCAGACAAAGGACTGATAACCATAATATATAGGGAACTTAAAAAACTAAATTCTCCCAAAACTAATGAACCAATAAAGAAATGGGCAAGTGAACTAAACAGAACTTTCTCAAAAGAAGAAATTCAAATAGCCAAAAAACACATGAAAAAATGCTCACCATCTCTAGCATTAAAGGAAATGCAAATTAAAACCACACTAAAATTCCACCTCACCCCTGTTAGAATAGCCATCATCAGCAACACCACCAACAACAGGTGTTGGCGAGGATGCGGGGAAAAAGGAACCCTCTTACACTGTTGGTGGGAATGTAAACTAGTACAACCACTCTGGAAAAAAATTTGGAGGCTACTTAAAAAGCTAGACATTGATCTACCATTTGATCCAGCAATACCACTCTTGGGGATATACCCAAAAGACTGTGACACAGGTTACTCCAGAGGCACCTGCACACCCATGTTTATTGCGGCACTATTCACAATAGCCAAGTTATGGAAACAGCCAATATGCCCCACGACCGACGAATGTATTAAGAAAATGTGGTATCTATACACAATGGAATTTTATGCAGCCATGAAGAAGAACAAAATGTTAATCATTCGCTGGTAAATGGATGGAATTGGAGAACATCATTCTGAGTGAGGTTAGCCTGGCCCAAAAGACCAAAAATCGTATGTTCTCCCTCATATGTGGACATTAGATCAAGGGCAAACACAACAATGGGATTGGACTTTGAGCACATGATAAAAGCGAGAGCACACAAGGGAGGGGTGAGGATAGGTAAGACACCTAAAAAATTAGCTAGCATTTGTTGCCCTTAACGCAGAGAAACTAAAGCAGATACCTTAAAAGCAACTGAGGCCAATAGGAAAAGGGGACCAGGAACTAGAGAAAAGGTTAGATCAAAAAGAATTAACCTAGAAGGTAACACACATGTACAGGAAATTAATGTGAGTCAACTCCCTGTATAGCTATCCTTATCTCAACCAGCAAAAACCCTTGTTCCTTTCTATTATGGCTTATACTCTCTCTACAACAAAATTAGAAATAAGGGCAAAATAGTTTCTGCTGGGTATTGAGGGGGTTGGGGGGAGAGGGAGGGGGCGGAGTGGGTGGTAAGGGAGGGGATGGAGGCAGGGGGTAGAAATGACCCAAGCCTTGTATGCAGATATGAATAATAAAAAAAAAGAAAAATGACTTATAGAAGTAAAACATCTCCCTGCCTCTAAAAGTATGATATCCTGATTATAAAGCAATCTTTTTAAGAGGTTGTTTCTGACTATGCCAATACAATACAATATCTTTACAGGATGCTAAGCTCAACAGAGGTCTTTACTTTGGAAAGGCAGGTCTTCCCTATATTATTGCATCTCTGTGCCAAAATATATAGGGCTATTTATTGATTTTCTTCAAAGTTAATGAAACTTTGTTCCCTTTCCAGATTGTTTTCCTTTATCCTTTTGTACTTTTATTCTTCTCCATGCAATGAAAGTTCACTTCTAACTCTGTCGTTGCTGCTCCTTGCTCTTCATTCATTTATGTTTACTAAGCAACACTTTTGTGCCAGGTACCGTTTCAGCAGTTAACAAAGAAAAATTTTTTATATTCTGGTAGAAGGTAAAAGATAAACAGATAAATCATATGATCATAAACACCACGAAGGAAAACAAATCAGGGCAAAGGGTTCAGAGAGTGGGTGTGTGTGTGTGCCATTCCCCATAAGCATGCTTATGTAGAAGAGTCAGAGACAGCCTTTCCGACTAAGTGATACTTGAACATACATCTAAAGGAAGTAAGGGGACAAGCCGGGAGGACAAGTGCTCCAAGCAAGGGGAATAGCAAATGCCAAAATAGCTTTTCGCTTGTTGTGCTCAAAGGACCAGTGTGGCTGGGGTGAAGTAAGTTAGTCGGGAGCAAGGAAATGAGGTCAAGAGGCTGGCAGGAGCCTGTACAGCTATGTAAAGACTTTAGATTTATTCTAAGTAGAAGAGGAAGCCACTGGAGAATTTTGAGCAGATAAGTGCCATGATCATGTGATTTAAAAGGGTCACTTTGCATGGTAAACAGAATAGATTTTCTTACTTTCTGATTGTGGTGCTATTGTAATAACAGCAGAGCTTATGATGAAACATATAAGTGGACAAACACTCAAACACGGATATTTTACTGTACATTTAATAGAGACAACAGCATCAGCTATGCACCCTACCTGGATCTCAGTTATCTGTGGAATGCAAGACTTAGGTCTTAATGGCAAGAGGGTTGCCATTTGTGGAAAAGGGTCAATATCTACCCTTGGTTTCTCTTGACGGAGGTGCCAGAATTTCAGTTCAGCACTAGCATGTTTTGCTGAAGATGAATGAGTAACACAGAATCTTGGTGCCCTGTTTATTGAAAAAAATCAATTTAAGATGAAAGATATTATGATTAAATTAGACAATAAGCTTTAAAAATCAGTCCATCAATTATATATATATATATAATTTTATATATATAGATATGATTCTATCTCTCTCTATATATCTCTCCCTCCTTCTTAGAACAATTTCAATAGGTTTCAGGTTTTGCTGTTCTATTTTCATGCATGAGTATAAGATACTTCCACTGTATTTACCCTCCTTCACCCTTTCCTTTATGCCTCTCACTGGTACCCACCCCTGGAAAGGACCTGTTTTACCTTCTTGTCCTTCATTACAAAAAGACATTTTGTTAGTTTATGATAGTTACACAGGGGGGTTTGTTGTGACATTTCCATGTATTATACCCCAAATTGGTTAATTTCCTCCATTATTCTCTTTTCTAACCAGTCCCTTTCTTACTGTGACTTCAACAGGTTTGAATGCTTCCAATTCATACTTGTATAGAAAGTACATCATCCATATTCACCTTCTTTACTTTCTTCATTTACCCTCTCCCTCCAGTTAGTGCCCTCCCCTTAGCATGACCTGTTTTATGTTCCTGTCCTTCATTGTTCAAGTAACTACTCATTGTTCATGTATTAATTCTTAAGTTATAGCAAGTTTGGAGAAGATATTTGACACATAACTACCAAGGATCTGTCTCGTCTCTGTGTGTGTGTGTGTGTGTGTGTGTGTGTATAATTTTATAACCAAAACTGGAAACAATCTGTCTTTTAATGGGTAAATGGATATCTATAGTACATTCATACAATGGACTACTACTCAGGAATTAAAAGAAACTTGACGCATACAACTTGGACAAATCTCAAGGGAATACTGAATTTGAAAAGTTAATGCTTCAAGATTACATAGTATTTAATTTTTGGCAGTACTAAGAGTTTTAAACTCAGGGCCTCAAAATTTCTAGGCAGGCACTCTACTACTTGAGCCGCACTCCTACACCTATATTGTATAATTCTTATTAGTGGTTTCCAGGAGTTATGGGGAGGAAAAGGGGAGGAGGTGCAGTTATAAGAGGGAAAAGAGGGCAACACAAAGCATGTTTGTGGCACTGTAATTGTTCTGTATCTTGACTTTGGTGGCATATACATGAATCTATAAATGATTAGGTGACATAGAACTAATGATACACATATATACAAATAAGTGTGTGTAAAACTGATGAAATATGGAAAAGATGAATACATTGTATCAATGTCAATTTCCTTAGGATGATATTAAACTATAGTTGCAACATGTTACCACTGGAGGAAACACATACAGGATCTCTTTGTATTATTTCTTACAACTGCATATGAATCTATAATTATCTCAAAACAAAAAGGTTAATTATAGAAGAAAAGCTTCCCCTGTCTTGGTAATGTCTATTAAACTTAATGTTTATTAAGTTGGGTGGTGTGTACATAGTACACTACAGTATAACACACATCTTTTGGGATATCTTAACTATCTAAGAATAATTTTTAATGAAAGAGAAGAACAGCATGCTGTGTATAGAAAAGTACAAAGCATAAAAGTAATCTGGAATTCCTAGATGGGAGATGATCCAGAGAAATGGGTGAGGAACAAATCATGATGATCTTATTTGCCAATTTAAAAAGATCTGAACTTTACACTGAAAACTTTGGGGCAACCAGTGAAATTTAAAGTAGAGAAATGACTAAATCAGATTCAAGGCAGCCACATGGAGAACTCACTGACCCTTAAATGTCAGAGGTCCCAGGATAAACATGACCTCCTTATGCCCTGTGCATACCTTTTATTACACCAATTTCACCTGTGTGTCCCTCCCACTGGACTATGGCCCTTGTACCAGTCCAGGTTTTACCCTTTTCCTTAGCCCAGCAGCTGGCCAAAAGCAAGAGCTGAAAAAAAAAAAGTTCATTGAGATGATAAATCTGCACTTCTAGCTACCTGTACACATGTACTCTCCCTAATTTTATGGGATACTGGCCATAAAAAGGTAAGTTGTAGAAGAATGGGATCAAAAGTTAAAAGAGAACATAAGTACTATCCGACCTTATTATGGATTTAAAGTCACACAAACACCCCAGGTATCTAAAAGATAAGTATTTTAAGGAAGGCCAAAGATATAACAATCTCATCATTTTAAATTTCTATGAATTATATACCCATAGACAAAAGGCATTATTCATAGTCTATGAAAAGTGAAAGTAAACGATTTATTTGCATTATTGTTCTTACCAATATAGAAGTAAAGGCTTTACAACCTCAACCTGAATATTTTTTAAATGTTCTTTAGTCCACTGTGTTCCATCTAACAGTTTGAGTTTTGATAAGATTTCTGCAGAAAGGTAGCAATCTCCACTGCTCACAAGATAGGATTTTTTCATCTTCTCTAGATGTCTGAAATAAAACACATACCCACATATACATATATATAATAGACTATTCTCCTACTCAAATGTAAATGTCTCAGATAGGTAATGGACTATCTCGAGGCCAATACTGACTTACAGGAGTACTAAACCTTTTTGTGAAAATAAAATATTTCTCAATTATGGGAATGAGAAGGTCATTTGCCCTCTCATTAGGCTGAATGATCTTGCAAATCTGTCCACATCCTGATCTCCGGAATTTGTGAACTTGTTACCTTACGTGGTAAAAGAGACTTGCAGATGTGATTAAATGAGGACTTTAAAAATTATCCTGAGTTTTCTAAGTGGTCCCAATGCAATGACAAGAATCTTTCTAAGAGAGAAGCAGGAGGGCCAGAATCATAAAAATGTGAGGATAGAGCAGAGGTCAGAGAGAAGACAAGATACCACACTGTTGGCTTTGAAGATGGAGGAAACGGCCACAAACCAAGGAAGATAGGTAGCCTCAAAAGCTGGAAAAGGGCTAGAGGCATGGCCCAAATATTTGAATGCCTGCCTACCAAGCACAAGGCCCTAGTTCAAACCCCAGTTCTGTAAGAGAGAAAGAGAAAGAAGGGGAGAAGATGGAAAGAGGGAAAGGGAGATTCAGAGGAGGAGAGGTAGGAAGGGAGGCAGAGGAGAGAGAAAGAGAGAGAGAGAGAGAGAGAGAGAGAGAGAATATCTCATTTCATTAGAAAAAAAAAAGAGAGTCAACCCCACAAAAAAAAAACCCAGAAAAGTGGAAAAGGGGGAGCAGGGTGCAGTGACTCATGCCTATAATCTCAGCTACTTGGGAGGGAAAGCTAGAGGATCTTGGTTTGCATTTGGTCTGCTCTGGATTACATCAGGAAACTATAGACAAAATAAGAACTCTCCTAAGGAGCATTCTCTTAAGATTCTTAGATTTACAGTAACCTAAAATATATGGAGCTGGCTAAATAAAGACCTTAGGTCTTCAGCAGAGAAACTCATTCAGATATCCAGCTGTGTGGCATCTGATCAATGTTCATGAAACTTGTTGACCAAGCAGACTGCTGGGGGGAAAAAAAAGTCTTTACACAGGCATTAGTATCTAGTGAATGCAAGAGTAGTCATGTAACTGATAAATTATTTTTTATAAAAGCTGTGTCATTTGAACATTATAAAAGCTTAAGAAGAATAATTTCAAGCAATTGTAGAGTTTATGGGAAGCCCAAATAATTGCTGTTATAAGTACCTGAAAGCTATGAAATTAGAAAACATAAATCAAATTTATTATTACAATAAAATAGATTTTAATCATTATTCATCGCTCCAAAAGTATAAATTATACTCATATTTATTTCAGGTTTTCTGCCTATGCTTAAAAAACCCAAACAAACATTCTGTTATTTGTTTTTAAAACTACTGAAAAATAGAAAATAGAAATACCTTTGATGTCTTCCAGGGTCCTTAAGAACTTTTAACCTCTCAATATCCATCCAGAGCCACCAATATCTCTCTCCTAATGTTCCCTTTATAAACTTCTTAAATCTTTCAAACTCCTTTCTATTGCCAATGTCATAAGCTCCATGAGAAATGCACCAGTCAGCCCTGCTCTCGGGTCCAATGCTCTCAGTCTTTGAATTTAAACTCGCTTTTTCTAATATCTCTTCTGAATTTTCCTTCGTGGTTTGATGTATAAAATTCTTGTCAAGGCCAGACTCAAAATAAACATCAAATGACACTTGTGTTACATTTCTGAAGTTTACGCAGCCTGAGCTTTCGATCAATAGCCCTCCGGTAATTTGCTGAATGGCTGCCATCAAAATAAAGTTTACATAGGAGTTTAAAAATTCTTCACATGTGGAGAAATGCAATGTCAGGCTTTCCTCAACCACATTCTGTTCCTTTTCAAGGTATATTCTTAGAAGAGCTTTAGAAGGAGTGTCTTTTAGAGATATGGACCCTTCTTCCTCTTCTTCCAACTCAGAAATTAAGTTAGATGGGCCTTTTTTTGTCCTGGGGTGAACTCCATCATCAAAGATAAAGTTCTCTGCATTAAATCATAAATGTATATTAGGTTAGATATGAGTACAAACTTTTTTATTATTAAATAGATGCTATAGAGCTATGGCAAATGGGTTTGTCACAGGGAATGACTGCATGGACCATGGTCTTCAGAAGGATTGCATTTGGAGCCAGTAGGGAAAAAACTGCCAACAGGAATTAACCTTGTCTTCTTGGACATGGCACAGGAGAAGGATAGCAGATGACTAAATATTTGACATCCCCAACACAGAGGATATTCAAAAAGACATTATATGTTTTTAAAATGTAATATTTCAGAAGGATTCCAAGATGGCGGCTAGAGGGAGGAAGCAGAAAGTGAGCCTCCTATAGTGAAATCTTGGAGAGATGCTGGAGACACACTTTGCAGGCAAAATCACTGAGAAGAGGCAAAACTTTAACCCCTCCACACCTCCAGCCGACACAAAGCATCCCCACTTCATGTTAAACAGAGAAACAAGGAGGGCCCCCGGGCCGCCAGTCGCCCGTGCCCAGAGGACTTGGGAAGATGCAGACAAGGTGAGCTTCACGGTACCGCAGTACTCCCACAGACAAGCCTGGGCCAGAGCAGCATAGCCCCTGGACAGACCAACCCCCACCCAGGGAAAAAAGAGAAACTGAGTAATAATCAATAAGAACAATAAAGACACGTGGGAAAGAGGGTGGGGCGCACTGAGTGCCAAAGATTGGGGGAAAGGAATCCTGCCCGGAACTGTAAATAAACAAGCCGGGCTGGCCGGAGAGGCTCTGGTGGGAGCGGGGGCGCGCGCCCAGCAACCAGGAGTGGGAAAGCTTGTGAGAGTGGTGGAGGGAGGAAAACTCCACAGGAGAGGAGGGAAGACCCACTTCCCACGTGAACTGTAAACAAACATGGCGGCCGGCAGGAGCAGCAGCACTGCCCAGTAATCAGGAGCAGGAAAGCTGGTGAAAGTGGGAGTGGGAGGGAAACTGCACAGGAGAGGGGGGAAGACCCACTTCCCACGTGAACTGTAAACAAACATGGCGGCCGGCAGGAGCAGCAGCACTGCCCAGTAATCAGGAGCAGGAAAGCTGGTGAAAGTGGGAGTGGGAGGGAAACTGCACAGGAGAGGGGGGAAGACCCACTTCCCACATGAACTACGTAAATAAACACACAGGCCTGAGAATGCGGGTGCAGTGTCACCTTTCCCAGTGCTTGGAAAGGGGAAAGCTTGTAGCAGAGGCTCACAGGAAAACTCTGAGTAAACAATGCCTGCAGGGCCAGGTGAGTGCTAAGCTCACCCCAGAGATCAGCATAAATAAAGCCTCCAGCAACAGCAGGCTGACAGCAGCAGGCAGGCAAGACAGCTGCAGATACTATTCTCAGAACTGTCTTCAGACTCTTTTTTTTGTTTTTTTTTTCTTTTTTTCTCTTTTTCTCCCTACCTTTGATGAGAGAACAACTGAATTATACCTTCATGCTGAAAAACTTACTGAAACTGTATTGCATTTGAACTTGGGACACGTGGTGGGGTTTTGTGTGTGTGTGTGTGTGTGTGTGTGTGTGTGTGTGTAGTTTTGTTCTACTTTATGCGTCCCCTTTGATGAGATAATTACAGAACAACATCTGAGGCACCATCTCCAGGATTGGAGACTGAGACGGACACCCAAATTATTAAGACTGAAACTTCACTGAATTTGAACTTGGAGGTTTTTTGGCTTTTTGGTATTTTGGGTTTTTTTTTAAAAAAATTCTATTTTTCATTTTATTTTATTTTATTTTTATATATAGATATTTCTTTCATTTACCTATTTTTTATTTTTATGCTTATCTTTTTTTTATTTCTTATTTTCAATCCTCTCTCTGTCTCTCTAATGCCTGTTCAGCTTACTGTCAATTAGTACACTAACGCTCCCGGTTTATACCTTTGAAACTTTCTTGTCTGATTCCTTGTTCTGTTTTCTCCTTCTTGTCTGTTTATTTGCTTTTCCCTTTCCTTTAATTCTTGCTTTCCATCTCCGCTCACCCTTCCATTCTAAATATTACCATTGTTATTATTACAAGCTAGAAAATACTTAATTGCACACAGTAAAGGGACAGTAACAACACCAAAGACAATGTCGGGAAGACAGAAAAAACAGGGAAAACAGTTTCCCCACAGCAAAAAATTAGTACAGGAACCAGAAGGGAATGAAGAAAACAGACACTCAGATCCAGACTCCAACAAGATGAAGATAAATTATGCCAAAGGACCCAATGAAGCCCACAAGAATAATTTAAAAGAAGACATACTACAGTTACTCAATGAGAATTTTATAGGGATGATACTGGATAGGGTCAACCAAAATGTACAGGAGACACTCAAGAAATTCCAAGACAACAAAAATAGAGAATTTGAAAAAGCAAAGGAAGAAATAAAGGAAACCATAGAAGCACTGTATAAACACCAAAGTGAAACAGAGAACACGATGAATAAACAGATAAATGAACTCAGGACAAAAATAGACAACGTTAAAGAGGAAACCACTCAGGATATGGAAAAACCTCAGAAAAAAGAACAAAACAGAACTGCAAAACAAAATGGAAGGCCAATCCAGCAGAATAGAACAAACAGAAGACAGAATCTCAGAACTTGAAGATGAAATGGTAATTAAAGGAAAAACTGAAGAACTATTAATTAAACAACTCAAGACCTGTGAAAAGAAAATGCAATAACTCACCGACTCCATCAAAAGACCAAACTTGAGAATCATGGGCATCGAAGAAGGAGAAGAGGTGCGAGCAAAGGGAATGCGTAATATATTCAACAAAATAATAATGGAAAATTTCCCAAATCTAGAGAAAGATATTCCCATACAGATGCAAGAGGCCTCCAGGACACCAGACAGACCAGATCAAAATAGAACTACCCCATGACATATCATCATTAAAACAACAAGTTCAGAAACTAAGGAAAGAATATTGAAGGCTGTAAGAGAGAAAAAACAAGTAACATACAAAGGTAACCCATCAAAATCACAGCAGACTTCTCAACAGAAACATTAAAAGCAAGAAGAGCGTGGGGTGAGATCTTCCGGGCACTGAATGAAAACAACTTCAACCCCAGGATACTCTACCCAGCAAAACTATCATTCAAAATAGATGGAGCAATAAAAGCCTTCCATGATAAGCAGAAGCTAAAACAATATGTGACCACAAAGCCACCACTACAAAAGATTCTTCAAGGGATTCTGCACACAGAAAGTGAAACCCAACTTAACCATGAAAAGACAGGCAGCACCAAACTACAGGAAAAGAAAAAGCAAGGCAGTAGAGAGTAACTTCAACTTAGGTACACACAATCAAACCTTCAAACAACTAAGACAACTAAATGACAAGGAATCACCACATACCTATCAGTACTAACACTTAATGTTAACGGACTTAATTCACCCATCAAAAGGCACCACTTGACGAAATGGATTAAAAGGGAAGATCCAAGAATTTGTTGCTTTCAGGAGACCCATCTCACCGACACAAATAAGCATGGGCTTAGGATGAAAGGCTGGAAGAAGATTTACCAAGCCAATGGCCCCCGAAAACAGGCAGGAGTAGCAATACTTATCTCTGACAAAGTAGACTTCAAACCTACATTGATCAAACGAGATAAAGAAGGACATTCCATACTAATAAAAGGGGAAATAGACCAAAAGGAAATAATAATCATCAACCTGTGTGCACCCAATGTCAACGCACCCAATGTCATCAAACATACCCTGAAAGACCTAAAAGCATATATTAACGGCAACACAGTGGTTGTGGGAGATTTTAACACCCCATTATCATCAACAGATAGGTCATCCAAACAAAAAATCAATAAAGAAATCCAAGATCTAAAATATACAATAGATCAAATGGACTTAGTTGATGTCTACAGAACATTTCATCCAACCTCTACACAATATACATTCTTCTCAGCAGCCCATGGAACCTTCTCCAAAATAGATCATATCCTAGGGCACAAAGCAAGCCTCAGCAAATATAAGAAAATAGAAATTATACCATGTATACTATCTGATCACAATGCAGTCAAACTAGAACTCAACAACAAAAGTAAAGACAAAAACCATGCAAACAGCTGGAAACTGAATAACTCATTACTTAATGAACAATGGGTCATCAATGAAATAAAAGAGGAAATTAAAAAGTTCCTGGAAGTCAATGAAAATGAAAACACAACCTACCGGAACCTATGGGACACAGCTAAGGCAGTCCCAAGAGGAAAGTTTATAGCCATGAGTGCATATATTAAAAAGACTGAAAGATCCCAAATCTATGACCTAATGATACATCTCAAACTCCTAGAAAAACAAGAACAAGCAAATCCCAAAACAAATAGAAGGAGAGAAATAATAAAAATAAGAGCTGAAATCAACGAAATAGAAACCAAAAAAACCATACAAAGAATTAATGAAACAAAAAGTTGGTTCTTTGAAAAAATAAACAAGATCGATAGACCCCCTGGCAAACCTGACTAAAATGAGGAGAGACAAAACCCAAATTAGTAGAATCAGGAATGCAAAAGGGGAGATAACAACAAACACCATGGAAGTCCAGGGAATCATCAGAGACTACTTCGAGAACCTATATTCAAATAAATTTGAAAATCTTAAAGAAACGGACAGATTTCTAGATACATACGACCATCCAAAAATTAACCAAGAGGAATTTAATCACCTGAATAGATCTATAACACAAAATGAAATTGAAGCAGCAATCAAGAGTCTCCCCAAAAAGAAAAGTCCAGGACCTGATGGATTCTCTGCTGAATTCTATCAGACCTTTAAAGAAGAACTGATACCAACCCTCCTTAAATGGTTCCACGAAATAGAAAGGGAAGGAAAAGTGCCAAACACATTTTATGAAGCCAGTATTACACTTATCCCAAAACCAGGCAAAGACAACTCCAAAAAGGAGAACTATAGGCCAATCTCCTTAATGAACATTGACACAAAAATCATCAACAAAATAATGGCAAACCGAACTCAACAACACATCAAAAAGATTATTCACCACGACCAAATAGGCTTCATCCCAGGAATGCAGCGGTGGTTCAACATACAAAAATCAATAAACGTAATAAACCACATTAACAGAAGCAAAGAAAAAAACCACTTGATCATCTCAATACATGCAGAAAAAGCCTTTGATAAGATCCAACACCATTTCATGATAAAAGCTCTAAGAAAATTAGGAATGGAGAGAAAGTACCTCAACATTATAAAAGCTATATATGACCAACCTACAGCCAGCATTATACTTAACGGAGAAAAACTGAAATCATTACCTCTAAAACCAGGAACCAACAAGGATGTCCACTATCTCCACTCCTATTCAACATAGTACTGGCATTCCTAGCCAGAGCAATTAGGCAAGAAGAAGGAATAAAAGGAATACAAATAGGTAAAGAAACTGTCAAAATATCCCTATTTGCAGACGACATGATCCTATACCTTAAAGACCCAAAAAACTCTACTCAGAAGCTTCTGGACATCATCAACAGCTATAACAAGGTAGCAGGATATAAAATCAACATAGAAAAATCATTAGCATTTCTATACACTAACAATGAAAAAGAATGTATGAAAACAATTCCATTTACAATAGCCTCAAAAAAAATCAAATACCTAGGTGTAAACCTAACAAAAGATGTGAAAGACCTCTACAAGGAAAACTATATACTTCTGAAGAAAGAGATTGAGGAAGACTATAAAGTGGAGAGATCGCCCATGCTCATGGATTGGTAGAATCAACATAGTAAAAATGTCTATACTCCCAAAAGTAATCTACATGTTTAATGCAATTCCCATCAAAATATCAATGACATTCATTAAAGAGATTGAAAAATCTACAATTATATTTATATGGAAACACAAGAGGCCACGAATAGCCAAGGCAATACTCAGTCAAAAGAACAATGCTGGAGGTATCACAATACCTGACTTCAAACTATATTACAAAGCAATAACAATAAAAACAGCATGGTACTGGCACAGAAACAGACATGAAGACCAATGGAACAGAGTAGAGGACCCAGATATGAAGCCACACAACTATAACCAACTTGTCTTTGATAAAGGAGCTAAAAATATACAATGGAGAATAGCAGCCTCTTCAACAAAAACTGCTGGGAAAACTGGTTAGCAGTCTACAAAACACTGAAACTAGATCCATGTATATCACCCTATACCAAGATTAACTCAAAATAGATCAAGGATCTAAATATCAGACCCCAAACTCTAAAGTTGATACAGGAAAGAGTAGGAAATACTCTGGAGTTAGTAGGTATAGGCAAGAACTTTCTCAATGGAACCCCAGCAGCACAGCAACTAAGAGATAGCATAGATAAATGGGACCTCATGAAGCTAAAAAGCTTCTGTTCATCAAAAGAAATGGTCTCTAAACTGAAGAGAACACCCACAGAGTGGGAGAAAATATTTGCCAGCTATACAACAGACAAGGACTGATAACCATAATATATAGGGAACTTAAAAAACTAAATTCTCCCAAAACTAATGAACCAATAAAGAGATGGGCAAGTGAACTAAACAGAACTTTCTCAAAAGAAGAAATTCAAATAGCCAAAAAACACATATAAAATGCTCACCATCTCTAGCAATAAAGGAAATGCAAATTAAAACTACACTGACATTCCACCTCACTCCTGTTAGAATAGCCATCATTAGTAACACCACCAACAACAGGTGTTGGCGAGGATGCGGGGAAAAAGGAACCCTCTTACACTGTTGGTGGGAATGTAAACTAGTACAACCACTCTGGAAAAAAATTTGGAGGCTACTTAAAAAGCTAAACATTGATCTACCATTTGATCCAGCAATACCACTCTTGGGGATATACCCAAAAGACTGTGACACAGGTTACTCCAGAGGCACCTGCACACCCATGTTTATTGCGGCACTATTCACAATAGCCAAGTTATGGAAACAGCCAAGATGCCCCACCACCAACGAATGTATTAAGAAAATGTGGTATCTATACACAATGGAATTTTATGCAGCCATGAAGAAGAACAAAATGTTATCATTCGCTGGTAAATGGATGGAATTGGAGAACATCATTCTGAGTGAGGTTAGCCTGGCCCAAAAGACCAAAAATCGTATGTTCTCCCTCATATGTGGACATTAGATCAAGGGCAAACACAACAATGGGATTGGACTTTGAGCACATGATAAAAGCGAGAGCACACAAGGGAGGGGTGAGGATAGGTAAGACACCTAAAAAATTAGCTAGCATTTGTTGCCCTTAACGCAGAGAAACTAAAGCAGATACCTTAAAAGCAACTGAGGCCAATAGGAAAAGGGGACCAGGAACTAGAGAAAAGGTGAGATCAAAAAGAATTAACCTAGAAGGTAACACACACGCACAGGAAATTAATATGAGTCAACTCCCTGTATAGCTATCCTTATCTCAACCAGCAAAAACCCTTGTTCCTTCCTGTTATTGCTTATACTCTCTCTACAACAAAATTAGAAATAAGGGCAAAATAGTTTCTGCTGGGTATTGAGGGGGTGGGGGGGGAGAGGGAGGGGGCAGAGTTCGTGGTAAGGGAGGGGGTGTGGGCAGGGTTGAGAAATGACCCAAGCCTTGTATGCACATATGAATAATAAAAAAAAATGTAATATTTCAGACTGATAGGTAAAAAAAAACAAAATTTAAGGGCCAGATCTATTAGAGAATTAGAAACATACATTAAACAACTATATGTGTTTTAATGTTCCATGTTGTATAATAGGTAGCTGCCATCCATAATGAGAGCATAGATGAAGAAATCAGAACCAGAGTCACTATTTTATAAGAAAGATTTTATAAAGAAGATTCAAATACTATCATGCTTATAGCCTATCATTAAAGTTACAAAATAGCATAAAGTACTTATGAAGGCTTACACTTTTTCTAAAGCTATAGTTTTTCGCTCTTACTTTCTCTCTCTTTTGAAACAAGAGAAATATCATATGCTGGGGCCAGTATATGATAGGATTACACAACTATAATCCTAGCTGCTCGGAGGCAGAGATCAAGAGGATTGTGATTTGAAGCCAGCCTGGGCAAATAGTTTGTGAGACCCCATCTTGAAAATACTCAACACAAAAAAAGGGCTGGTGGAGTGGCTCCAGCAGTATAGTGCCTCAAGTGTGAGGCCCTGAGTTAAAACCCCATACCACCAGAAAAAAAACAAAGAAACAAAAATAACAGAAATATCACATCAGTACTGTATTTTACACACTCGCTCTACTCCTTGATAGAGTGATGAGGTAAGTTTTGTCAACCTTCCCATCCTCAATGACCATTTTCTTAGTAACCAGATTTCAAATCTCAGTAGACTAGAAATATTTCTTTATAATTTTTCTTGAAAATGTATAGATCAAATTTCATACACACACACACACACACGGAGAGAGAGAGGGGAGTCTGTAAACCTAGGCAGAGGTGCTGGACACACACGCCTACAGAATGAAGGGGAGGGGCAGAGCGCAAGGCGGCGTTGTGCTCCCCACCCTCCTGCTATCCATCCTCTTCCTATTCACTGTCTTTACTCTCTAGTTCTTTATAGCAATACTTTGAGGAAGCAAGAAACCCATAAATCCAACTGTTTGCAAGTAAGGAGATGTTTTTCTTCTTTACCTAGACTTAGGTTCAATTCCAGAGCATTCCAGATTTATCTTCCCCAGAAGTGGCTTATATTTTTCAGAAAGATTAAAAAACTCTTAATAGATTTCTGAATTCTCCCAAATCACATCCAAATTTTTTTTTCTTTAGGAATATCACAGTTAATTACTTCTATTTCTAGAAGATTCCTTCTATTTTTATAAAGAGTTTATGTCACTCACAAACTCCCTAGTAGAAATTTATCTGCTTTTCAAGGAGAAAAACAGTCTGAATTTAAAAGCAGAAAGGAGCTCAATTTCAATTCAATGACTATTTACTATTTATCCAACTGTCTTTCTGGACAGGGTCTCAGTATGTAGCCCAGGCTGGCCTCAGGCTCACAACCTCTGCCTCTCAAGTGCTGGGATTAAAGCTGTGCCCCACGATGCCCAGCCTGTTTACTTTTAAGAAAACAGAAATGTTGCACCCACTGTCTTAACAGGAATTCATCTTGTGAGTTCCTATTCATAAGTACTGATGGCAGATTGGGTATCAAGCGCTCGGCCAGGCATTTTCCACACACTTAATGTGTGTGTATCACTAGTCTTCTCTGATAGATGAGAAAAATAAGATTCTAAGTGGAATAACTTACCAAAAGTCACACTAATGAGTACCAGAATTGGGTTGCAAACCCATTCCCTTTTTACCTTACCAACTTGCTTCTCCAGAAACAGTAGGAAGTGAGCTGAGCATGGTGGTGTATGCCTTAAATCTTCAAGAGGCTGAGCAGGAGGATTGTGAATCTGAGGCCAGCCTGGGCAACATAGCGAGAACTTGTCTCAAAAACAAAACAAAACAAAATGAACAAACAAACAAACAAACAACAAAACAATAGGAAATGGCATAGAGGCAGGGGCTCTGTGCATAAACCTTTCCCCTGTCACTAAGTGCTGCCCTGTAAGATTAGGACAAACAAAAGACTTCACAAGGAAGTCTGAAGCCATTCTTGTCCTTTGCTGCTTACCAGAAACAGATGGCAAAACTCCTGGTGCAATTTTGTTCTGGGTGGTGCAGCAGGGTGATGAAAAGGTAGACACTGTTTGTTCACTTTGCTTTGCTAGTGTAAACCAGTCTTTTGTTTGAGTGTAGGAGGCCTAGGGAAAAAAAGGCATATTAGTTTAAAAGAAGAGTAATAGCATATCTCCAATCACGAGCCTGGACAAATCATTATAACAACATTCAGTTTGTACTATACAGTATGTAAAGAAAAACCTATTCTGTGAAAAAAGAAAATTGAACTAAAATTCATTAATTAAGAGAATAATGAGAAGGAAATCTCAACCCATATTTCTTCATATTAGATAATCAAAAAAAGTGTCCACTACCCATCAAATTCATCTTCACTCTTCCTTGAAAGCTGTTGCTGATCAAACCCCACTTCTGGATTCCCTACAGATTCATAATTCTTTCACTGCATCTTTTGCTAGCTGCCCCAATTTATAACTTTTCCAATCATTTTATATCCCCAGTTCTGTCAGACCTGGCTGAGTGTTTTTAATAGCTCTTCCCCAGTGTGATAAAGATGCCACTCTTAGCGCCACTGGAAACCTCTCTAAGCTCAGAGCCCTTATGCCTCAGACTGGGCTTTCACAATTTGCTTGGATTGGATGCTTCCTGCAACTGATTCCAGATTCCACCTGCTGGATTAGTCTTCAGTTTTTCCTTTGCTTTGTTATCACCCACAAAAGCTCCCCACAGTAGAAATTTATGTGCTTTTCCGGGGGGAAATAATGTGAACATAAAAAGAGAAGGGAAACCCTGCTTTGTGTATCCCCACACCAGCTGACCCAATTCCCAAGATGACCCTTAGCTTACAGCACTAAGAAGCTCCTAGCCCACTTTCCTATGGGAAATTCCTCCACCTGCCTCTTTCAGTAATGTCCTCTCTATTTATCCTAGAGAATCCAAGCTATTCAATAGCAACAGAGAAAGGAGTGTCCAGTACCCCCTCAATTCTCCAACTATCAGCTGGTTGGTACTTGGCCTAACACTTATGGAAGAGGCAGGGCTCAAATGGAAGAGATAATATCCCTTATCTAGTATACAGATTTAACATGACAAATCAAGCCACACAATGGGACCAAAGCAAGACAGAGAAATGAAAATGACTTTTGTGTAGCAATTGCCCTTTTTAGAGATAAGGTTCTCTGAATGTATAAAAGCTTTGAAAGATTCTTAATTCACTTTTGTCTCTTTTTTCTTTTAAAATCAAGTCATTTATTATTAATTATATCCTCATTCAACATTCACTGATTAATACACTACTACATTCTAAGCAGTATCCTATGCACTAAGAGAGAGTCTGAATAGTTAAGGAATGCTCAAGGAATTGTGAGAGATCAACATTCAAGTGTCAACTGCTTAAAATGGATCAGAGAGTCGAGGACAGGAGAAAGAATTTAGCAGTCAGTCAGCAGTTTATTCTTCCACTCTATGCTTTCAAGACATGGGCCATTGTTTGTGTTTAGGTGGTATAACTGAAGTCTCAAAAACATTACCAATTCTCATAAAGACAATTAATTTCTATTTATAGTCATAGTCATGGTTTAAATAATTTGAGCCCAAAGAAATTTGAATCCGCAAAGTTCAAAGCCTATGAAAAATGATAACATACATTTAAAGTATTAATCAAGTGAACAGAAATGAGGTTTTTCATCTCAGAAAATAGCAAGAGGAAACTAGCATGGATTTTCACTCCCTGTATTTTATTAAATTCCCATTTAAGGAGTCAAAACTAATTCCCCTGGACTGATCCTCCCTTTGCATGATTATTGCCCCAAACATCAGTACATATTTTATGAAATTTCTACAACGTATGCATTAAGAAAAATAAATAGTTAAATATAAGAGAGAAGCAAAAATATGCATTATTCTCCAGAAATGATAGAACTGGTATAATTTTAACATTTTTGATAAACATTGCTGATAGAAATGTCCACACTACAAAACTAACTAGGAGCTACAAAATGAAGTGAAAAAATTCAAACATAAGTCTATCCATTCCCACACAAATGGCAAAGAGGTTTCCTCTTGTATGACATCTTTGATCAATCAGAGGTGCCCGTCTAGAATGCTCTGCTGAGAAGAATTTGGAGCCAAGTCCTAGCTCAGCAGAAATATTGCTACAATTGATTAACAATGTCTGTCATGGATAGAGACTGAGAGGAGCAGCACAAGGACCACATGTTTGTCATTCCTAATTTGTATAGAGCTGTGTATCTGAAGTGTGCTGCCAGAAGTAAGATCTGATTTTTAGGAGGCCCAAAATAAAACAACAGCTTCGCTATACTATGATAATCCAAAGTTGCACTCTTAGAACCCCACATCTACAATTATGAAGGACGAATTATCTTATAAAAGTAAAACAGGGCTGATATGGGGGCTCATGCCTGTATTCCTAGCTACTGGAGTGGCAAAGAGCAGGAGGATGGTGGTTGCAAGGCCAGCCCAGAAAAAATGTTAGTAAGACTCCATCTCAACCAATAAACTGGATGTGTGGCCAGCACCTATCATTCTAGCTATGAAGGAGGTATAGATAGGAGGATCACAGTCCAGTGTGGCCCAGGGAAAAACACAAGGGTCTATTTGAAAATTAGACCCCACCAAAAAGAGCTGGGGTCTTGGTTCAAGTTGTAGAGCACAAGGCCCTGACTTCAAATCCCAGTACTGTCAAAGAGAAAAGAGAACAACAAAACGGTAATGCACTTACTACTAAGCCAATAAGGAGAAACAATTTATCGTCTTTTTTACAAAAGTAATTGAATCCAAATAGTAATAACTTTGGAATGTAATGGACAGGATGCTTCCTAGGTGATACTCAGCATGTCTTTCAGACTCGCTTTTGTCACTTCAGACACATGAGGATCATATTCCTAATTGTATTTCAGGTGAAACAGGACAGAGCAAATGGTCAGCATTCATCCACAAGAATTATTCCTAGTTCTGCCTTAGAAGCGCTTGAAATTATTTTTCCTGTTCAAGTGTACAAATGAAATTCATGCCTCTGAAATGAAAAATTTCATTGAAATGCCAAGTTATGAAAAGATACTCATACTTTTACCTCGCCAAGAGAAATGTAGAACTTTTTCATAATTGTGAGATTGTCTTCTTCTGTGATAGGAGGAGGTGGAGTTGGTGTTTTTTTCAGGACCCAGGGAGAAAAACTTGCACCTATTGAGAAATTCATACCTGACTTGCTCCATCTTACTTGTGAGACCAATTTGGCTAACCTGCATTGTAGAAATTACAAATTTTGAAATAAACTTTGAATATGGTAGCATTTAGAAAACTAACTAAAATTTTAATTTGTGTATTCAAACCAGTCTCTCCTCCTAACTCTGCAGGATAATTCTTTTAGGCTCAGCTGAAATTAATGACTTACTTATAGAATTATTCATTAGTTAACACTTTTTTTATTTTTAAAATAAGTAAAAGTCAAATTTTAGTAAAATTTCAAAATGTTTGCATACTTACATTTTAAATCAAGTTACATAAAGGAAAACCTTGACCCTGTATTTACATTTTATCTTTTGAATGTCACACTACCGACTGCATACAAATACCATTATCACCAGTAGATAACTTAAAAAGTATAATGATCAAAGAGGCACAGTTAGAATACATTCGCCAGGAACTGTTTCTGTGAAACCTCTTTAGAAAAGTTAAGTGATTTTTGCCACTGCCTTTACTCTTATTCTATAGCAGGTGCAATCCAAACTCCAGTGAATTGAAAGGGATACCATTTTACTAAGAAATCACAGGAAAATAACTTTAGGTGAAAAAAGCAGACATTTAAAACATGTAAATTAATGGAACTACAATACCTATATTCGAAGTAGCAATCACTTTCCAGAAATGCTGGAAGTCTTTCTTTTTTGATCCATTTAATACCCTGTTCACGACTGAGACACTGTCAGTAGAAAGTGAAAAAAAAAAAGAGTGTCAAAGAAAATCACCTTTTAGGACAACTGAGTCCTAGTCATGAGGGCAGTAATGACCTCTAGCTATCACTAGGAACTCTCCCTACCTTCTATTTGCACAAGAGAGCACAGCAGAGTAACTCTAAGCCACAAAAGTGAGGCAAGCCACTTCTTGCCCCTGATAGCCCCTTTAATTTTCTCAACAACTTTGTATCAACTGTTAGCTCTACTGTACAGATTAGCAAATAGAATTCAGGAAGATTAAGCAATTTATTGCAGCAGGAGGAATGAAAAAAAAAGCCAGTTCAGTTTGAGTATTTTTATTTTCATAAAATGGGTACAAAATAATCACAAATTAGGGCTGGCAGAGTGGCTCAAGTGGTAATGTGCCTGCTTGGCAAGCCTGAGGCCCTGAGTCCAAACCTTAGTATCTCAAAAAATAATAATAATAATCACAAACAGAAAAAGAACCACCAAGAAAACTTAGTTAAGTCACCAAGGTCACTGCAGACCCCTCCTTATTAATGTTTTTTGCATCTATTTAATCTAAAAATGAAAGGAAAAACTTTAAAGAATAAAATCAAAAGTTGAAGAAAAGCCTTTAATCAAAACAAAATCCCTTTATGGTGTTTAAAATTAACTAAAATATAATACCAAAAACGTTCCTAACATAAAATAACTGAATATTTATAAGAAACACAAAAACAATTTACCTCACCTGTCTAGCTAGCAGAATGCTCTGAGTTCAAGCCCCAGTACTGCCACAAAAAAAAATTACCTAATCTTTAAAATTTAAAAAAAAAAGTTGGTTAAATAACAAAGTAAATAACTAAAAGGCTAAAGAAAACTTGCTTTAAGAAAATCATTTTAGAGGATTCCAAGATGGCGACTAGAGGGAGGAAGCAGAAAGCATGCTTCCTAAAGTAAAATCTTGGAGAGATGCTGTAGATACACCTTGCAGGAAAAGCCACCAAGAAGAGGTAAAACTCCGACACCTCCACACCCCCAGCCAGCGCAGAGCATCCACACTCCACGTTAAACGGAGACACCAGGAGGGCTCCCGCGGTGCCAGAAGCCAGCTCCTAACCAGCTTGGGAGAAGCAGACCACAGGTGAGCTAAGCAGTACATGGTACTCCCACAGACAACCCTGGGCCAGCTCAGCATAGCCCCCTGGACAGACCGACCACCACCCAGGGAAAAAAGAGAAAAAAACTGATTAATAAACAATAACAATAAAAAAGACATGTAGCAAAGAGGGCGGGGAGCCCTGAGTGCTGAAGGGGGGGGGAGGGGCAATCCCTCATGGAACTGTAAATAAACAAGCCGGCCAGTGAAGGCCGGAGTGGGGGCACACACCCAGCAACCAGGAGCGGGAAAGTGTGTAAAAGTGGTGGTGGGAGGAAAACTCCACTGGAGAGAGGGGAAGGTTCACTTCCCATGTGAACTGTAAATAAACATGCCAGCCTGAGAAAGTGGTTGCAGTGTCACCTCCCCCAGTGTGCTTGGAAAGGGGAAAGCTTGTAGCAGTGGCATTTGCGTCCAGGAGAACTCTAAGTAAACATAGCCTAAGGGGCCAAGTGAGTGTTAAGCTCACTCCTGAGATCTGCATAAATAAAGCCTCCAGCAACAGCAGGCTGACAGCAGCAGGCAGGTGAACCACAGCCTCAGATAGACATTGACAAAGCTGTCTCCAGACTCTTTTTATTTACTTATTTTTCTTCTCTTCCTTTGATGAGAGAACAACCAAACTACACCTGCATGCTGAAAAACTTACTGGAACTGTATTGCAGCTGAACTTGGGACACTTTGTTGTGGTTTTTTTTTTTTTTTGCTTTTTTGGTTTTTTCATTTTGATGAGACAATGACAGAACTAATTCTGAGACACCATCTCCAGAATTGGAGGCTGAGGGACTAACACCAAAATTATTAAGACTGAAACTTTATTGCATTTGAACTTGGAGTTTTTTTTTATTTTCATTTTATTTATTTATTTATTCTCTCTCTGTCTCTCTAATGCCTGTTTAGCTTACTGGTGATTAGTACACTATCCCTCCCTGTTTATATCTTTGACACAGTTTTTTTGTTTGTTTGTTTTTTACTTGTTTATTTGTTTTTCCCTCTTTCTTTACCTTCTTTGCTTTCTCTCTCCTCTCACCCTTCCATTCTAAATATCACCATTGATATTATTACAAGCTAGAAAATACTTAACTGCACAGAGTACAGGGACAGTTAAAATACCAAAAGCAATGATGGGAAGACAGAAAAAACAGGGAAACCAGTTTCCCCACAGCAAAAAATGAGTACAGGAACAAGAGGGAAATGACAAAAACAGATACTCAGAACCAGACTCCAACAAAACGAAGATAAACAATGCCAAAGAACCCAAAGAAGCCCACAAGAATAAGCTGAAAGACGAAATCCTTCAAGTAATCAATGAGAATTTTATAGAGATGAGACTGCATGTGGTCACCCAAAATGTACAGGAGACATTCAAGAAATTCCAAGACAACAAAAATAGAGAATTTGAGAAAGAACAAGAAGAAATAAAAGAAAGCATAGAAGCACTGTATAAACACCAAAGTGAAACAAAGAACATGATTAATAGATAAATAAACTCAGGATGAAAATAGACAACATAAAAGAGGAAGCAAAGGGAATGTTTAATATATTCAACAAAATAATAACAGAAAATTTCCCAAATCTAGAAAAATATGCCCATACAGATGCAAGAGGCCTCCAGAACACCAAAGAGACCAGACAAACATAGAACCACCCCATGGCATATTATCATTAAAACAACAAATACAGAGACTTCAGAAAAAATATTGAAGGCTGTAAGAGAGAAAAAACAAGTAACAGACAAAGGAAAACCCATCAAAATCACAGCAGACTTCTCAACAAAAACATTAAAAGCAAAAAGAACTTGGGGTGAGAGCTTCCGGGCACTGAATGAAAATAACTTCAACCCCAGGATACTATACCCGGCAAAAGTATCGTTCAAAATAGATGGAGCAATAAAAATCTTCCATGATAAGAGAAACAAAAACAATATGTGACCACAAAGCCACCACTACAAAAGATTCTTCAACGGATTCTGCACACAGAAAGTGAAACCCAACATAACCATGAAAGGGCAGGCAGCACCAAACTACAGGAAAAGAAAAAGCAAGTCAGTAGAGAGCAACCTCAATTTAGGTACACACAATCAAACCTTTAAACAACTAAGACAATTAAATGACAGGAATCACCACATACCTGTCAGTACTAACACTAATGTTAATGGACTTAATCCCCCATCAAAAGGCACCACTTGATGAAATGGATTAAAAAGGAAGATCCAACAATTTGTTGCTTACAGGAGACACATCTCACTGACAGAAATAAGCATAGGCTTAGGATGAAAGTCTGGAAGAAGATTTACCAAGCCAATGGCCCCCGAAAACAGGCAGGAGTAGCAATACTTATCTCTGACAAAGTAGACTTCAAACCTACATTGATCAAACGAGATAAAGAAGGACATTCCATACTAATAAAAGGGGAAATAGACCAAAAGGAAATAATAATCATCAACCTGTGTGCACCCAATGTCAACGCACCCAATGTCATCAAACATACCTGAAAGACCTAAAAAGCATATATTAACTCCAACACAGTGGTTGTGGGAGACTTCAACACCCCATTATCATCAACACATAGGTCATCCAAACAAAAAATCAATAAAGAAATTCAAGATCTAAAATATACAATAGATCAAATGGACCTAGTTGATGTCTACAGAACATTTCATCCAACCTCTACACAATATACATTCTTCTCAGAAGCCCATGGAACCTTCTCCAAAATAGATCATATCCTAGGGCACAAAGCAAGCCTCAGCAAATATAAGAAAACAGAAAGTATACCATGCATACTACCTGATCACAATGCAATAAAACTAGAATTCAACAACAAAAGTAAAGACAAAAACCATGCAAACAGCTGGAAACTGAATAACTCATTACTTAATGAACAATGGGTCATTGATGAAATAAAAGAGGAGATTAAAAAGTTCTGGAAGTCAATGAAAAATGAAAACAGAACCTACTGGAACCTATGGGACACAGCTAAGGCAGTCCCAAGAGGAAAGTTTATAGCCATGAGTGCATATATTAAAAAGACTGAAAGATCCCAAACCAATGACCTAATGATATATCTCAAACTCCTGGAAAAACAAGAACAAGCAAATCCCAAAACAAATAGAAGGAGAGAAATAATAAAAATAAGAGCTGAAATCAATGAAACAGAAACCAAAAAAACCACACAAAGAATTAATGAAACAAAAAGTTGGTTCTTTGAAAAAATAAACAAGATCGATAGACCCCTGGCAAATTTGACTAAAATGAGGAGAGAAAAAACCCAAATTAGTAGAATCAGGAATGCAAAAGGGGAGATAACAACAAACACCATGGAAGTCCAGGAAATCATCAGAGACTACTTTGAGAACCTATATTCAAATAAATTTGAAAATCTTAAAGAAACGGACAGATTTCTAGATACATATGACCATCCAAAACTAAACCAAGAGGAATTTAATCACCTGAATAGATCTATAACACAAAATGAAATTGAAGCAGCAATCAAGAGTCTCCCCAAAAAGAAAAGTCCAGGACCTGATGGATTCTCTGCTGAATTCTATCAGACCTTTAAAGAAGAACTCATACCAACCCTCCTTGAACTGTTCCACGAAATAGAAAGGGAAGGAAAAGTGCCAAACACATTTTATGAAGCCAGTAATACACTTATCCCAAAACCAGGCAAAGACATGTCCAAAAAGGAGAACTATAGGCCAATCTCCTTAATGAACATTGATTCAAAAATCCTCAATAAAAAAATGGCAAAGCAAATTCAACAACACATCAAAAAGATCATTCACCACAACCAAGTAGGCTTCATCCCAGGGATGCAGGGGTGGTTCAACATATTAAAATCAATAAATGTAATAAACCACATTAACAGACACAAAGACAAAAACCACTTGATCATCTCAATATATGAAGAAAAAGCTTTTGATAAGATCCAACGCCATTTCATTATAAAAACTCTAAGAAAACTAGGAATAGAAGGAAAGTACCTCAACATTACAAAAGCTATATATGACAAACCTACAGCCAGCATTATACTTAACAGAGAAAAACTGAAACCATTCCCTCTAAAGTCAGGAACCAGACAAGGATGCCCACTATCTCCACTCCTATTCAACTAGTGCTGGAATTCCTAGCCAGAGCAATTAGGCAAGAAGAAGGAATAAAAGGAAAACAAATAGGTAAAGAAACTGTCAAAATATCCCTATTTGCAGACAACATGATCCTATACCTTAAAGACCCAAAAAACTCTACTCAGAAGCTCCTAGACACCATCAATAGCTATAGCAAGGTAGTAGGATATAAAATCAACATAGAAAAATCATTAGCATTTTGTACACTAATAATGAACAAATTGAGAAAGAATATATGAAAACAATCCCATTTACAATAGCCTCAAAAAAAAATCAAATATCTAGGTGTAAACCTAACAAAGGATGCAAACAACCTCTACAAGGAAAACTATAAACTTCTGAAGAAAGAGTTGAGGAAGACTACAGAAGGTGGAAAGATCTCCCAGGCTCATGGATTGGTAGAATCAACATAGTAAAAATGTCTATACTCCCAAAAGTAATCTACATGTTTAATGCAATGCCCATCAAAATCCCAATGACATTCATTAAAGAGATTGAAAAATCTATTGTTAAACTTATATGGAAACACAAGAGGCCACGAATAGCCAAGGCAATACTCAGTCAAAAGAACAATGCTGGAGGTATCACAATACCTGACTTCAAACTATATTACAAAGCAATAACAATAAAAACAGCATGGTACTGGCACAAAAACAGACATGAAGACCAGTGGAACAGAATAGAGGATCCAGATATGAAGCCACACAACTATAACCAACTTGTCTTTGACAAAGGAGCTAAAAATATACAATGGAGAAATAGCAGCCTCTTCAACAAAAACTGCTGGGAAAACTGGTTAGCAGTCTGCAAAAAACTGAAACTAGATCCATGTATATCACCCTATACCAATATTAACTCAAAATGGATCAAGGATCTTAATATCAGACCCCAAACTCTAAAGTTGATATAGGAAAGAGTAGGAATACTCTGGAGTTAGTAGGTATAGGCAAGAACTTTCTCAATGGAACCCCAACAGCACAGCAACTAAGAGATAGCATAGATAAATGGGACTTCATAAAACTAAAAAGCTTCTGCTCAACAAAAGAAATGGTCTCTAAACTGAAGAGTACACCCACAGAGTGGGAGAAAATATTTGCCAGCTACACATCAGACAAAGGTCTGATAACCAGAATATATAGGGAATTCAAAAAACTAAATTCTCCCAAAATTAATGAACCAATAAAGAAATGGGCATGTGAACTAAACAGAACTTTCTCAAAAGAAGAAATTCTAATGGCCAAAAAACAGATGAAAAAATGCTCACCATCCCTAGCAATAAAGGAATAGCAAATTAAAACCACACTAAGATTCTACCTCACCCCTGTTACAATAGCCATCATTAGCAATACCACCACCAACAGGTGTTGGCGAGGATGTGGGGGAAAAGGAACCCTGTTACACTGCTGGTGGGAATGTAAACTAGTACAACCACTCTGGAAAAAAATTTGGAGGCTACTTAAAAAGCTGGACATCGATCTACCATTTGATCCAGCAATACCACTCTTCGGGATATACCCAAAAGACTGTGACACATGTTACTCCAGAGGCACCTGCACACCCATGTTTATTGCAGCACTATTCACAATAGCCAAGTTAAGGAAACAGCCAAGATGCCTCACTACTGACGAATGGATCAAGAAAATGTGGTATCCATGCACAGTGGAATTTTATGCAGCCATGAAGAAGAATGAAATGTTATCATTCGCTGGTAAATGGATGGAATTGGAGAACATCATTCTGAGTGAGGTTAGTTTGGCCCAAAAGACTTTCCTATTATTGCTTATACTCTCTCTTCAACATAATTAGAGATTAGGGCTGAATATTTTCTGCCTGGTAGGGAGGGGTAAGGTGGGGTAAGGGAGGGGGCGGGAGGAAGTGGGGAGAAATTACCCAAACATTGTATGCACATATGAATAAAATAAAAATTTTTAAAAAGAGAAAGAGAATCATTTAAGGCTGGTGAAGTGGCTCTAGTAGCAAGTGTGAGGCCATGAGTTCAAACCCCAGCACCGCTAAAAAAAACAAAAAAAGAAAATAGTTATGGACTATTTCCAAATAGTTCTGCAACTGTGTAAAATACCTCCCCTTTAGGTTAATAAAAATTATATTTACATGTCTAAAGCAGTCAAATAAAGTATGACTATCAACTAAGAGATCTTTTTATTTAGTCATATTTTTTGCTGTTTGAATTAATCACAGTAAAAGCCTCCTTTTCACCCGACAGGTCTACAAGTTCTGACAGATGCCTGCAGTCATGTAACAAGGACCACAGCCCAGACAAGAGCTCCACAACACTCACATTTCCTCATGCTACTTAGTAGTCAATGACTCTCTCCAACCCAGGCCTTGGCAACCAATGATCTGTCTTTGCCCTGATAGTTTGCCTCTTCCAGAATGTCATACAAATGGAATTGATATAGTATATGGCTCTTGGCGCTGGCACCTTTTTAGCAGAAAGTAATGTGAATGGGCCTTCACTCTTCTTTGTAATCCTAGGTCATTCCTCTTCATTGCTGAGTAGTATTCCACTGTATGGATGTACCACAGTTTGTATATCCATTTCCCAATGAAAGGAAACATGGAAGTTTCCAGTTTTTATGATTACAAATAGAAGAACAGTAAGCATTCACATACAGTGTTTGTTTGTTTGAGACAGTCTCATTATATAGAGGCCTCAAACTCACAATTTCCTGTATCAGCCTCCAAAGTGCTGGGATTTGAACTCTGGCCTTGAACTCACAATCTTCCTGTGTCAGCCTCCAAAGTGCTGGGATTCGAACTCTGGCCTCGAACTTACAATCTTCCTGTATCAGCCTCCAAAGTGCTGGGATTCTGTCACTATGTCCTCAAGTAGATAGGGTTTTTTGTGCAAATAAAACTTTTCATTTCTCTTGGGTAATACACAGGAGTAGGATATATGGGTATGTTGGACTGTTTTACTTAGAACTACCAAACTGATTTCTATGTAGAATTCTTAACAACATACAGAAGTTTTAAAATAGGAACCTTTTGTTTCTGTTGCTCTGTATCCTGGCTAGCATTTGTTTTTGTCAATTTTTATTGTTTGCTTGTTGTTTATTTTACTGGTTCAATTAGATGTGTAGAAAAAGTTCATTCTGCTTTGTACCATTTTTTTTTCCAATGCTGGTCATCAAATCAAGGACCTTGTGCATGCTAGGCAAGGGGTACGACTGAGCTACAAACCATGCTGTGTCTTTTTTTAACAACACTTTTATTTTTTTCCTCAATAAAAAATTACATACAATTTACCCAATTAAAGTGCAAGATCCAGTAGTTTGTGGATATTTGTAGTTACACAACCATTACCCACCACATATTTTGAACATTTTATCATCTTCAGAAAAGCCTCATACCCATCAGCAATTACTCCCCATTTTGCCCCAACTCCCTGCCTTCCCTCTAGCACCCATAAATGACCACTAATCTACTTCCTTTCTCTCTTTTTTGACTATTCTTGTTATTTCATATTAATTAAGTACATGTGGTCTTTTGTGAGCAGCTTCTTTCATTACCATGATGTTTTAAGGTTCATCCCTGGTATAGCCTGGATCAGTACTATATTTTATTGCCAAATAGGATTCCGTGCATGGCTATAGGCTATACCATATACATTTTGTTTATCTGTTCATCACTATGGGACATTTGGACTATTTCTGTGTCTTGGATATTATGAATGATGGTAGGTATGTTTTTGTGTGGACATGTTTTATAGGCTCTTTAGGTGTGTCTCTAGGAGTGGAATTTCAGGGATGAATGGTAACTGTGGGGCTAACTTTTTAAAGAACTGCCCAAAATTTTTCAAAGTGGTTTCATTACCTTAGAATTGCACCAGCATTGTATGAGAGCTCTAACTTCTGCAAACCTTCATTCTCAATTTTATCTTTTTAAATTATAGCCATCCAGGCAGATGTGAAGCTGTATCTCACTGTGATTTTAATTACATTTCCCTTACAACTAGAGATCTTTGAGCATCTTTTTCATTCTCTTAATAGATGTTTATTTATCTTATTTAGAGAAAAGTCTGTTTGGATTTTTAAAGCGACTTGTTTTTTTATTGTTGAGCCGCTTAAGCTACACCCCCAGTCCTTTTTGATGTAGTTTTCATTTTTTTTTTTGGCATTACTAGGGTTTTGAACTCAGGACTTCATGCTTGCTAGGCAGCCACTCAACCCACCACTTGAGCCACTGTCAGCCCAAGCTTTAGTTATGTTTTGGATAGGGTCTTGAATTTTTTTGCCTAGCGTTGACCTTGGATTGCAATCCTTCTACCTATGCTTTTTTTCTTTTCCTTGAAATTTCTTTATCTACTGATGGTACTATGGTAATGGTAGTCTCAGAAATGGAAACTGATCTCTCTTCTTTTGTGTTTTAGAAGTTTTCATAATTTTGATATTATTTCATCTCCAAATACCTGATACAATTCACCAGTAAGCCACTTGGATCTGGAGTTCTTTTTGTGGGAAGATTTTTAACTATAGATCCAATATCTTTAATATATAATCTCAAGTTATTATGATTATAGCTATCCTCTTGAGTAAGCATTGGTAATTTGTGTCTCTCTCAAGGTATAGGTTCATTTAATTTGAATTGATGAGATTATGTGCAGAAAGTTGTTTATCAAATTCCCTTATTTTTCTTTGAGTATTTGTAGGATCAATAATGATGTCCTCTATTTCACTTTTGACATTGGTCATTTATATCTTCTTTCTTTTTAGTCCTTGTTAATCTGGCTAAAATTTACTAATTTTATTTATTTTTATTCAGAGGACCAGTCTTGTTTTTTTTCTCTCTTGACTCCATTTCCAATTTCATTGGTTGTATTCTTTTTTGTTTTCAGAACTGGCAAATAAATGCTCTACCACTTGAACCATGCTCCTACTCCTTTTCACTTTATTTTTCAGATAGGGTCTCATGTTTTTGCCTGGGCTGGCTTTGGACTACTGTCCTCCTTCCTTTGCCTCTCGCATAGCTGGGATTGCAGGCTTGTGCCACCATGGCTTATTTCTGAGATAGGATCTCACTAACATTTTTGCCCAGGCTGGCCTCAAACCATGATCTTGCTACCTCTGACTCCCAGGTAGCTGGGTTACAGGCATGAGTCACTGCGACTGGTGTCCTTTACTTCTTTACTTTGGATTTAATTTTATTTTATTTTTGTGTTTCCTATAGTGGAAGATAGATCATTGATTTAAGATATTTAGGATTTTCAATTATAAGTACTTGACCTATAAATTTAATTTCTTTCAAAGAACTAATTTAGCCCACAAATTGTGATTGATTGTGTTTAATTTTTATTCAATTCAACATAATTTTTCATGTTCCTTGAAAGCTACCCTCTGACTTATTGGGTATTTAGAAACATGTTGTTCAATTACTTAAATATCTGAATATTTTCCATATATTTTTCTGTGGTTGACTTACAGTTTAACTCTGGGGTGGTTAGCGCATACATTTTGCATGATTTCAAATCTTTTAAGTTTGTCAAAATTTGTTTTATAGCCCATAATATGGTACATTTTAGTAAATAATCCGAATGTACTTGAAAAAGAATATGCATTCTACTGTTGTGAGAGAACGTGTTCATAAATGCAAGTTAGAGTGGCCTCATCGCTAGTGCCATACAGAACTTGTCTCTTTACTGATCTTCTATCTATCTTTTCTATTGATTATTGAGAGAGGAGTGCTTTAATTTTCAACTATAACTTTGGATTTGTCTATTTCCTCTTTCAGTTCTACTAGTTTTGCATCGCATATTCTGAAGCTCTGTTGTTAGATGCATGCATATTATGAATTGTTACGCTTTCTTGGTGAATTGATCCCTTTATTATTATATATAATGTCCCTCTATCCTAACAAGATTCCTTGATCCTGCAGTCTACTTCATTTGATATTAATATAACTGCTTCAGCTTTCTTTTAATTATTAATTATACTGTATATCTTTTCTATCTTTTTTTTTTTGTGGTACTGGGGCTTGAACCCAGGGCCTTCACCTTGAGCCCACTCCACCAGTCCTATTTTTGTGATAGGGTCTAATGAACTATTTGCTCAGGCTGGCTTTGAACCGCAATCCTCTTGATCTCTGCCTCCTCAGCAGCTAGGATTACAGTCATGAGTCACCACCACCCTGTGAGGTTAGTTTCTTATAGATAGCAAATAGCTGAGTCTTTCTTTTTTTAATCCCATGTGACTCAGACTTTAATTGGGGTGATTAGACCCAGTTAAATTTAATGTAATTATACATATATATTATTAATGTGCTACTAATTATTGTTGCCAGTAAGCTTTATTGGCATATCTGATTTAAAATTTTATAAACTAATACTTTATATAATTCAGAATATATTTTCTTATTTTAGCTTCAAAATAGTGTTTTAATGTAGTCATTATTATTAGCATTTAATTTGACAGGAGTTAACAAGAAATACAGAAATATACTCGAATTCAGTAACAGAAGAGTTGAAGAATTTTCAGACTGGAGTAGAGCTATGTCTGAAATGTTAGACATATTTTAGCACAGTTGTAGCAGATGAGAATAGCATTGTTAAGTATTCATTATTATTGTCATTTGATGCACACAATAACCCTAAGTAGTAGATAGTAAAGGCATGACAGATGATGAAAATAAAATTTATCAAAGTGACTTGTTCAAAGGCCCAGAGCTAGTAAGTTGAACAGCCAATGTTAGAACACAGGTTTTTCTGACCACATGATAAGGAGACAAAATCTAGAGGCTGATAATAAAACTTGAGGCCAGGGAGGTCAGAGCCAAACAGTGTAACTTTAGACTCAAAAGTCTCAATTTCTAAATGCTTAATAGGATTGGTTTAAACGCAAATGAAATCAACTCTCCCTACATAGCCACATTTCCTAGAATGCAACTAAACTATAAAGGAGATATATATATATATGTGTATATATACATTTATATAAATATTTATGCTGCCCCAAAGTACAGATATTTTAATTATGTAAACCTTCTTATATTGATAAACATTAACAAAACTGCCTGACCAAAGCTGGCCATTATACATGAACTGATAATATTGTGTCTAACAAACACTATGTGTAAGTGTAACACAAGTTAATAAATACTTACATTTCGGCAACAGAAGCCCAAGGAGTTTCATGTTAATCTCACCAAACATTTTCTGTATCCTGCAAAAAATAAATTCAAATATACTTTCTTACCATAATATTGTAGTTGATATTAATGGTCTCATCTTCATAGGGGATACTCATTTGAACAGGTTTCACATCATTCTTTCCTTTCCTTACAACATCATAAATGGGATTCCGAGGTTGTTGATTTTGTAGAATTTTTTTCAGTTGCTTTTCCAGAAGTTGTGGTGCATCGTTAATTATTTCAAAAACTCCATAATCCATATTAAATCTAATTGCTTCTGAAAATGTCTGTAATATAATAAATAAATAAATAAATAAACATAGGGGTATTAAAAAAACTTAAAACTCAGAAACTCACTGTCTCTCTAAAGACTTGAGTTCTACATATATACATGTATTCTTTGTTTTGTGTTCTTAAATCATTTCCTCTTCCCTTTTAGGAACTTGGAAATCCCTTGGCTAGAAGTGAGGGGATCCAGTGAATTGTTCCTCACCAGTGTCAGCCTGTGCTCTGGCAGAAATTCCCTTTGTATAAACATCTTACCTCTGTGATCCTTTGAAACTAGAAAAAACTGGTCTCTATAAAGCAATTACACCCTCTTAGAAGGGGTGAATTATCAGGGAAGAATAAAGAAGAAATAATGCTCCTGTTACCTTTTTCATCCCCAGGAGCCATAAAAGCAAACAATCTCTTTCTCCCAAAAGGAGAAAATTAAGCACAACATGTTCTTCATTTAAGACTATTTCAACACCATTCCTCACACTGTGACAAAAAAAGTGAAAAAGAATAGCATGCCTGAGCTTTTCTCAGTAATTACTAAATGCTGCCAATTTTTATTTAAAGCTAAGTAGTTAATACATAATGTCAGGTGTCTTGAGTTTGAATGCCAGCTTGTCAATAAATAGCTCTGTAATTTGGGATAAGTATTTGAACACCTTTAGGTCTTTTATCTCCATAAGAAGTAAATGGTGGACTGGACTTGCCTTTTTTCATTTTGCCCTCCAAATTCAGAATCAGGTCCCCTTTTCAGAATATTCACTTAGTTTATGGCACCTTTGGTAAACTGATCATGCATTCATGTGATTTGTGTATGTTTGGCCAAGTGGTAAAAGACATTAGACCCTCGTGGGACAGTAAGTGTCCTACACAGAGCATTAATTCAAGTTTTCCTAAGGGGTGTTACATGCACTATAGTTACAATGTTAAATGCTAGGACATCATTGCAAATTTGAACTAGAAATACACACATTTGTGTATATTTATATTTATATGTAGATGTCAGATAATATCATATTTCTAAAATCTGACTACCTCCCCTTGTAAGGAATTTAAACTGAAAGGACAACAGAGTTCAAGATGAGTATTAATTCACAGTACGAAAGAGCCTCAGAGCTAAAGTTTTTTTCCCCAAATGACAAATACAGCTCAATGTTTAAATATGAATAATTATCAGTAAATTGTGTATAGGGTTTCTTCAATAAATGTATTTTTTGGTTGCCCACTGAATTTGTATTTCAAATATGGTATTCAAATAGGCACCTATTTGTCATAAATATTAGCCCAAACTATATACTATGACAGGGGCTGAAAAGAATCTGCTGCCATCAGAGACCAGATTTATGGGATTGAGGGAAAGAAGTGAATTAAACATTGTAAAGAATACATATCAAATATTAATGGAGTGGAGGAAAGGAAGCACTACAGTGTGAAAGACCATCTGGAAAAGATTCCTTTTAGTTCTCAATATCCATAGAACAAGAGAACCAGCCTGACCTTCAGTTGTTGCTTTCTTTTTTCTATCTGCTACCCCCAGACCTGCCAGCCAGAGGAACACAAAGCTGTGATAATCCAAAGCAAAGATGACCAATTGAGCCGGGCATCCGAGGCTCATGCCTGTAAATCCTAGCTACTCAGGAGGCAGACATCAGGAAGATTGTGGTTCGAAGCCAGCAGTTGCAAATAGTTCAAGAGACTCTGTCTTGAAAATACCCAACACAAAATTACAAGTGATAGAGTACCTTCCCATCAAGTGTGAGGCCCACAGTTCAAACCCTAGTACCACCCAAAAAAACCCAGACCAATTAGTTAGTTCAATGGACAAAGAAAAAATTCCCACTAATCAAGTAAAAAATGCTCAAGTAAAAAAAAAAAATAGAAAGACTGTGACATTCTGAAATGATACATACCAAATCTTACTTAGTAGTTCTATTTAGTTGAGGTTCAGTTGGCAGAAATAACAGGGGGGATGAAAACTACAGTTTATTGAACGTTTACCATGTACTGGGTATGTGATGGACACTTTAACGTACTGTCTTGTAACCTTCTAAATTCCTAAGCGAGCTCTTTACAGAAAACTAATGTGTGGGGTGGTTAAGTGACAACCCATAGATTCAGAGCTATGAAGTGGTAGATCAGGGCTCTAGAGACAGCACATTCCCCTTCTTTGCTGTATTGCACATGCGAGGAAACTCATGTCTAACCACTTTCTCTATGCCAGGCACTGTGCTAAGACATAACTCTCCCTATGAAGGTAATGGAGCTGAGATTTAAACCAGCACAGGTTTGTTCTCCTTAACTTGGTTTTAGTGGTAGAGGCACAGAAGCATGATATACATGAAATGCGGCTAGGCACACAGTGCAGTTGGAGCAGAACTAGGATAGCTAGAGGTAGAATAGTTCAAGGAACAGAGAACAGCTTGGGATAGACAAGGTAGACAAGACCAGCTCATGGAAGGCTTTAAGTGCCATTTTAAGAAGTAAGGACTTTATCTCAAGCCTCAAGGAAACAAGCGTATGCCAATATCCTAATAAAGGGGGGAGCATCTCTACTTCCCATTTGTCTTTCAGGAAGATTCTGAGGGGAGCAGTTTGCAGAATGTGCTGTCTCCTTGCCAGCTCATGAGCTGGGGAGGTAGGCTGCTCATAACAACAAGCAGAGCCATCATCATACAGTCACATCCAGTTTGGTGGGGGCAAGTATTAGCTTTCTGCTACCAGGGAAAAATGCAGCTGAGAAAGGTTAAATGATGTCATCATAGTGTAAAGCAAGTCCCTTAGTGAGCTTACTATAGAACTCTGGAATGATGACTGAAACAGCTTTAAATCCAGGGAATTTTAGTTAGAGCTGTAGTAGGTGGGTGCTGTGACCAGCTCACTCAGGATGCATTCCAACCTCCTGAAATGGAAAGCTTGGAAAACTAAACATTCCCAGCCCCCATGTAACCATGGCTTCATTTAGGTCCCTACTACTCACAGTCACTCAAAAGATAGTTGGATTCTGAACCGAGCAAAGTGGTAAAAGAGGCAGGTATATTATTCTGAGGAAGAAAAACTAAGGAATGTAAGCACATTAAAGTAAGAAGAACTAATCAAAAAGAAGTGTTTTACAAAAAAGGCACGAGGAAAAGCAACAAAAGGAGTATTAGAACTAAGTGTGTTTATGTAAAATGACATGAAATGTTCTTACTTTAAAAAGGAAATGTATCCTAGCACTCAGGAGGCCAAAGTAGAAGGATCTCAAGTTCAAAGCCAACCTGTTTCAATGACCCCCCAAAAATGTAAATATAGGATACGTCAAAATATTTATAAGCTGGGCATGATGGCATGTGCCTGTAGTCCCAGCTACCTGGGAGGCTTTAGGCAGGAGGACTGCTTGAACCAAGGAGTCAAAGCCAGCCTGGGCAACATAGACCTTGTCTTGAAAAATTTTTTTTGTAATTTTTAAACTTAAGAACATTTAAAGGGCTGGGCATAATGTCTCACACCTGTAATCCCAGCTACTCAGGAGGCAGACATCAGGAGAATTGTGGTTTGAGGCCAGCCTCAGCAAAAGAAGCTAGTAAGACCCCATCTTGGGAAATAAACTGGTGGTATGTAGATGTAATTCCAGCTATGTAGGAGGTGTAAATAGAAGGAATGCAGTCCAAGGCTGAACCCAGGTTAAAAGCATGAGACCCTATCTGAAAAAATAACTAATGCAAAAAAAGGGATGAGGGGAATGTTTCAAGTGGAAAAGCACTTGCCTTACAAGTACAAGGCCTTGTGTTCAAACTCCAGTACCACATACACACATAATCAATGAAATACTGAAATCAGTTAAAACACATGTAAATGTAAATACTGAAGGGGAAATATGTTCACAGAGATAAGGGGTATAATTCTAGGATATTATGTCTTGTTTAGTTATCATACTTGAAAAGAGATTTGGCTAAACTAGAAACTATCCAGAGGGTAAGCAGAATAATTAGAAATACTGGAAAAACTACTTTGCCTGAGTAAAAAGGGGCTTTAACTAGATAATCTGAAGGTGCCTTCCCTGTCTGATACTCCCTCAGTTCATGACTGCCTCTCCAGGGGGGAAAAGTCTAAATCTCTGTTCTCTAGTAAGATCACCCAACTCCACTGTCTCCTTGTTAGCTCACTCATTCATTCAATAAATATTTACTGATTCCTTATTAAATGAGATAATATGATGGAAGATATACTGCCATATCTAGGGAGCCAATGCAGAGCATCCATCACAGAGCCCTAACTGCAATGAATGAGACAGAGTTCAAGGCCAGTCCATGCAACATAGACAGACACCATCTTCAAAGAAAAAAACACTGTCATTTCTAAATTAAGAATGCTTAAGACTTAAGAGTCTTTCCCAAGGATAAATAAATGTTTTGCTATTTTCTTTTTTTTCTAACAAAAGAAGAAAGATAAACATTAGTCAAAATTATTCTTGAAACCCTTGAAAGCACTTGTAAAGGACAATGTTGTTGTTAACACTATTCTCAAGCTGACTTGTGTCTTTCAGCATGGAAATGGGTCACTGATTCATTTCAGTTAGGGACCAGATGAAGTGGTGGGTTTGTACTTTAAGGTCATGTCATACAAAAAACGTATATGTTTAACACGAAATTGCCCTTGGCATAATGAGACTATTACACTATTGAGAGGCAATAAGGATGAGACTCAAGAAGGAATGGCAGATTCTCATCTTCCATCTCATACCCTCTCCAGGACACACATTCATGGATTGGAACAGAAGAAATCATCCTTAATCTTTAATCCATTCTTACTCTCTCTGCACCACATGAAGAGATCAATTACATACAACATGTATATTGCAACATCACTTCAACACATAAAAAGCACACTAGACATACATACAAAATAGTGTGATGGCATGTAAGGATTCACTTAACTATCTTCAGGAAATTAAGGAAGAGATATAGAGTAAGTGGAATGCTAAAGTTGGGTCTTGAAAAATGAATGGGCATTTATTAGGTAGACAGGGAGGGAAGGAAATTCAGCAAAACAAAGAGCAAATGTACCAAGATACAGGAGCAGAAGATAGTACAAAAGAACAGGGCACTTTTGGTGAACTGCACACAGTGTAGCACTGCTGAAGTTCAGTGTGTGATGGGGACAATAGCAGACTGGAAGTCTGGAGAAAAGGGCGAGGACTGCTCCATCAGGACCTGCTGTTGCACACTGTAACCCTCAATGCATCCTCTTGAATCCTGTGGTTCTCAGAGTGTGCTCAGCATCACCTTGGAACTTGAAGCAAATGCCAATTCTCGTGCCCCCCCAATCAGAAGCAGCATGGGGGCCCCTGTGTTCTCAACTTTAACAAGCCCTTAAGTAATTCTAGTGCACGCTCAAGATTCATTCCTTCAAAATGATGGGGTGCTATTGAAGAATTATTATCTGAAGACAGATATACTCCAGGTTAAGAAAAATCCCAAGGCCTAAGCCCTGTCCATTCCCTCATGCTGACTCTCCTGTGTACTCATATACATGACGATGCTAGCCATTTATGTTCTGTACATGGGAGAAAACCCTGCCCTTTTGTAATGACCCAGATTTCTGTTGCTTGCTTAAAAATAATCTCCCTTACACATCAAGTCCTTTGTTTTTACCATCCATAAAACTCCTGAAGATAGCTTAATATGTTATAATAAAAGACCCAGGGTAGGGGAGATAGAAAGCAATGATATGGGAAATATTTCCCCACAAAAGCTGAGTAGGCTGATTTAGACAATGCTCAGCTTTTCATCATATGATGGGGGGAAAAAAATCTTCAGTTTGTGCCTTAAACCCAATCCTCCACAAGCTGTTGCAGACTGCCTTTTCCTTACTTAATTTCTTATTTCAAGGGTATCATCTTCCAAATGTTCTAAGATGAATTGACCTGAAGGTGGTGAAAGCTAACTTTGTAGTACTAGTCATCCATGTGCGAAAAATATTTTCACAGAAAAAGCAAGTGCATGAAAATATTTTTACCACAATAAATTGCTGGTTCCACATTTCTTTGAAAAGAAGAGGAAAAAAAAACCTGTGAATAATTAGTGATGTGCTTAAACTGCCAGCCCAGCACCACTGAAACTTATTGGGTGCCAAATTATTTAGCTGAACAGTATTTAAATTAAAAACTAATGACTAGGTTAATTTAATACATGTTCATCTCTGCTCCAACTCTGTCTCTACTAATTGAGCTCCAAAGCTGTATTTTAAACATGCATCCTAGTCAGTGAATAAAAAACATCTGAGTAGTTAAATATAACAAGTCAGTTACCAATAACAACTTCTTTTAATCTAAGCTTTATTGTCATTTTAGATGTTTAACTGTAAACTGTTTACTAGACATTCATGGAAGGAATGATGTGCCACATGAAATGTACAGAAAATATCCTTAGTTAAGAGAATGAGTTATACTAGGCAATTTATGTTGGTGCTACAAGGCTTATCAAAATATCCAAAGGTATAAATAACTGAACTAAGCAGTTACCTAGAGCCCCATCAACATCTTGAAAAAACAAATCTCTGAGTATTTGAATCTTTGCAATGGAAGGCCCAAGGCCTCCATCCCCGCCCCCTTCATCCCACTCCAAATCTATATTCTCTTCTCTCTCTCTCTGTCTCTTTCTCTCTATCTCTCTGTCTGTCTCTCTCTCTAGACATCCCCTCTCACTCAACAATTCATCTAGCATATAACTTTCAGAAAGCTGCAAGAAATTATAGTTTTCAGGTTAAAAAAAGTGTAGAGAATCAGTCCAAAAAAAGAAGTTATAGTAAAATTCCAAAAGCACATAGCTAAGCATGGTCTGGCAAACATATGACATACCTATCCTTGCAAGGAGGGTATAGAACAGGCCACCCCTTCAGCTTCTGCAAACCATAAATGTCACAAACATTTGAAACCACCCACAGAGGACCAACCTAAATCTATGTGGGCTCATCTACTCAATCCCACAACAGTCATGAGCATAAAACACACAAAACAAAACCAAAAGGAAAAAATGTTTTCACACTATATCACAGAGAAAGCTTAATAAGCAAACACTTGTCCAGAAAGAGTTGACAGAAAAAAAAACCCTCCCAGACACCAAATGAAAACAATATCTGAATGTGAACTTGGCACAAGAACAAACGGAATGAAGTTATGAAAGCTAGGATGTGGAAAGTGCCATAATCATTTATAATAGCGGCAACTGTCCTGGATTCCCCTCATCAAAAAATAACATGGAGGCAGGCTACCAGCCATCAATTTCTGAATCTTACAATCTGTCCCAAGGGTGTGATAGTGTAATGGAAAGAAATAGTGTAGGAGTCAGAAAGACTGATTCCTAGGCCCATTTTTGCCACAATCCAATTATAGGACCTTGGGCAGATGTAGGAACAGTCTCAGAAATGTAGATGCCCTGAGGACCCTATAATCTTTACCTACACTCTCAGGCTTACATTGTAGTTGGTTTGGGTGGGAGGTAGAGGTAGGAGAGGAGTGGAAGCAGGAGAAATTATTTGTTTATTTTAAGGGTCTTACATGGAAGATGTGAATATGTTTTGGGAGGTACAGAAGAGATACATCTTTGCTCTAGAAATGTACAATGCAACTCCTAAGATAAACAGAGAAGAAGGAATTAATCATAATTTATTTGTTAAGTCCAGTCTCTCACCACAGATGGATGGAGAGAGAAAGAGAGAGAGAGAGAGAGAGAGAGAGAGAGAGAGAGAGAAATAGGCAATCTCTCCTATACAGGATTCCTATAAGATGATTGCTCTCTCTCCCTCTCCCTTACCCCTAGCCTCCTATACAGCATTCTCATAAGATGATTTTCTAACTGCTACCTGAAACCTCCAATCACAAAGAGTTTAATACTTCATAAACCAGCCAATATTACTGTTTGAAAACAAACTTCAAAATCATATTCCATCCTAAATGTGGCCCTGGGTCTGCCCTCTAGTTTCACAGAATATATTAACCAATCTTTCTTAATCAAATCTTCAAATATTTGAAAAGGCTACTCCATTCCACTCCTATCACCCAGTCCCAAGCCAGGTTAAATACTCATACTTCTTTCAACCCTTCCTCATCTGACATGGTTTCCTGAGTGTTCACAAGCTGAGTCTCCCTGAGTCTGTTTTGGCAGAGCAACTCTTAACATATGGCACCAAGAATGGAACACAATATTCCAAATGTGGTCTGACAATTCAACCCTATTCAAAAAAACATTTACTGAGTGCTTTCTATGCTCCAGGCCAGTATTTTTCTTGATCTTGACTATACTTTTATTAATGTACCCTAAAAATACATTAGCTTTGTTTGTTTTTGTTCGTTTCATACTATGTATCAGGATTACAATGAGACCACAGTCTGTTATCCAAATGATCAGTTTATCCTTCCATTGCCAGTTCTGTGGACATCAATCGTGTGGGACAATCAAAAGTTTCTGAGCCATGTGGCCCTGGGTGGAACCTGTCATTTACTAGCTGAGTGACCTTAAACTGGAAAAATACTGGTTTCTCTTACAACTTTTCATACAAGCCTCTAATAAAAATAAATTTTAAAAGGCAAAGTCAATAACAGATTTGTGTGGCACAGATTATCCTCCAGATTGACAATGATCCACCAATCCAATTAAAGAGAGACTGATTGCCTATTGTGTTTCAGGAATGGAAGAAAAGATGGTCTAGTTAGTGAAGGGAAAGGAAAAAGAAGCACTAACTCATATTATACATTACCTCATTCCATAATAATTCTACAAGATACATTGTTTTTAGAGAGAAAGAAACCTAAAGTTTCTTTAAGTAAGTGATGCCTCTAAAATTGCATAGGTTATGAATGGGAGGGCCAAAATCAAACAGAGTTCTGTCTCTTGTTACTAACCATTACACAGTGAGAGTTGAACACAAGAAGATTATGTGTGATCAAGGTGGGTTGGTGGGTTAGAGGAGATAGAAAAGAGTGTGCAGAGTGACACAAGTAGTATGGAGCTAGAGATAAAACTAGAAAGGTTAAGTTGAGGCCAAATTGCAAAGGGTCTTGAATTCCATACGAAGGAACGGGGAGTTCAATCTGTAGGCTATTAAGAATCAACCCCTACTGGTTATAGTTAGTGAACCAGTTCAAATATTTGGAAACTAATTTCACATATAATGATAAGGGCTTTGGGGACAAATAAAGCAATATAGGCAGAGCATGAGTTGGGGATATTATTTTAGATAGGGTTGGTGGGAAGGCTTTCTAGACAGAAGTGATTTAAGTCAAGGAGAGTGATACAAATACCTCAGGGAAGAGCATTCCAGGCTGAAAGACCCTGGATATGCTTGGCATACTCATTTTTGTGAAATATGGAGAATGTTTGTTAAGCAGGAAAAGAACTGACAAGGAAAAAGGGATAGGAAATAAAGACCAAGAGATGACAAGAGCCAGATCCTACTGGATTCTGGATTTTCTTCTTAGTGTAATAAAAGAAGCCACTAAACAGGGTTTTGAGCAGAGCAGGAAGTAACATGATTCATTTTATTATTTTTATAATACTTTACTGAAATCATAATACACTAAATTTACGGTTCCCTAAAATGCCAGCCCATAGCTATCCAAAAAAGAGAGAGATTAGTTTGCACACTTATTCTCAGTAAACCCATGCTGGCTTCTAATTCTTAGCTAAGTGCTCATAAACCAAACATTAGTAATCTGTTAGAGAGTTGTGCCAGAAACTTGGTTTGAGAATCCATCATTCCTTCCCCTCCTTGTCCCCTCTGAAAACCTGTGGCAACATTCTCCTTTCTCTTGTCACATGATATGAAGAGTGAATACTCCATAGGTCGGCTAAGTGGTACTAAATGTAGATGTGAAGCGAGCTAAAAAGAGAGAGAGAGAAAGGAAAGAATTTAAAAAGGGAGAAAAATTAAAAGGATTTGGAGAGATGGAAGAGAGCCCGCCAGGTGGGTTGAACGAGACCTGTCAGACTGTAAGTGTCTGCTGGAAAGGGGTGAAAATCGTGAATGAAGACAGAGTTTAACAGAGGTCACACTCGTTTGACCCACAAGCCTGACAGAAAACAAACAAAAATGGCAGTGTCTACTTTGAACAGATGGCAGGAATATAACTAAATTTTTCTTATAATTTTTATAAATTTTCTGTTAGCACTATATTATTTCTATAATTAAAAAAAATTTTAAAGAAAGGCAAGAGAGTTTATTATTGTCTGAATCAAGTAAAATTCACAATAATCTCAAATCTTGAGGCACTGAAATTTAAATATTGAGATACTGAAATTTTAGACTTACATAAAGATTTTTCTTTTTACTTTTTTTTTAACCAAATGTATTTCTTTGAGAGGAAGAATAGAGTGCAGAACCCAGAAGAAAATTATATAATCTGAAAAGCAACGTTCTGACAATTTAGTGATGCTACTGAGTGTTTTTATAATGTACAGCTGGGTGATGAAAGTTAGAGTCAGACCCAACAAGAACCTCAAGTATCCCGTAGTGTCGTTCAGGTCCATTCCTTGAAAGGGAGAAGGTGATTTGGTGTTTATCTAATTCTTATAATAGTTCCAGAGACCTCACTGTGCCAAATGGAGGAGAGAGCACAAAATTCCTTTAGTGAGAAAAAAAAATCTCAAAACAATCATGCATACATACATAGACATATATGTATATACAGAAACTAATCTATGTAAGAAAGTAATAGATAGTATCTTCCCTTCAAAGACACAGTCAGCCAGTTAGGCTTTAAAAGATTTAACATTTTATTGTCTGCCCCTTGAAATTAATTTTTGTGACTTCTTTATAGTCCAAATTTTTCCTGGTAAAACTTTTAATGAGAAAGGTTTTCAGAACACGTGATGAAAACCTTATCTTATGTTTCTTATAACTGCCATTCCTGATTAACTTAGTTTCCACCCAACAATATAAGGCTTTTTTATGAGCTCTTATTTTATGTTTCCCAAATGCATTAATACTGACTCTATCAATCGATGTTATCTAAGACTGAAACTATTAAATGGCATCCATCTACATTACATCAACAGCAGTGTCTTAAGTCTATTTATTATTATTTATACTCTAGTTGCCTTAAATGAAAGTTCCATTTTAATGTCTGCCCATCCAAGAAGATGACAATAATTGCCTAAGTCAAAGAAATTTAATTTCTTGAGTTTCTAATATTTTGTCTTTATAACCTCTATTCAAAGTCAAACAAATAAAACTGTGTCAGATTTTGTATAGAATGCTTCTTAATGCTTAGGAAACTCTTCAATAAGAATAATTTCTAAATATGATTCAAACCCAAATGATTAACTCTATAAAAGATACAAATTTACAAAATTCCTTAAGTGATCTTTAAAGAAAATAATATCTCTGATAAATTTGCCTCACAAGATAATCCAGCGATTAAAATATTTTTCCTTGACAATGATTCAATAGGAAATAATAGCACACTCACTGGAAGGCTTAGGAATTCATTAAAGTAGTCCACTAGGAAGTCATCTGTTGCCAAACAATCTTCCTGCATAAAACATAAAAACACAATTTTATGATTATGCTAACATTATTCCCTAATTCTGCTATCAACTTATTATTTTCAAAGATTTTTTTAGCAACACTGCATCCTAACTATAAACCTAACACAGTGCTATAGCCTCAGGAAAAGAAGAAAGAAAATAGAATGGAACATACTCTTTAAAAACCTTGTATTGTAGCTAACTAGAAAACAGAACATGAAAAAAAATATAGCACGACACTTCAATGAAGCACCAACAAATACAAAATGCCACTGTGACATGGTAAATTTGCACAGATGTATTAAATAAATGTATTTCATAAAAATAAAGGTAGTCAATAAAGACAGAAGCATTGTCTGGAGTTAAAAGGAAAGTGAGAGTGTAAATTTCTTAATTGCTCAATGGAAGTGATAAGCTAAGTGAAGAAAAAGTTCCACTTCCTCTCCCTCAGAATGAGATCACAATCTGAGTCCTGCTTTATTTTTACACAAGGAAACTTTGCCAATGCATGTGTTCTGAGCATAGATTGTATACACTTTTTCCATAACAATCTCATATACCAACATAGTCACTTTCGAAATTGGCAAAATTGAAAAGCCACGGCCAAGAGGAAATCTCTCTTTTAAATCATAAAACACCTTATTTTATTAGTCATTGTTTCCATTTTGTCAAAAGCACATCATAACACACTCTGTTATATAGTACATGTGATTATTTTCTTATTCATAATTATACTTCAATTTTGCAAATCTAACACAAAAGTTGACAACATGACACAATGCTATTATTTCCATATGGCTGATAACTTTCTTTTTATAGAGTATTGGACATTTTAAAAAAAAAATTACTGAGGGTGAGAGTGTAGTTCAAGTGGTAGAGTACCCACCTAGCAAGCATAAGGCTCTGAGTTCAAACCCCAACACTGCCAAAAAAACAAAACAAAACTGTAGTGCTATACAGAAGATATTCTAGTAAATTTATACTTACTTTGGAAAATAGATTTTTATGGTAATTTTAAGTTACTTCAGTGTCAGAGAGAATTATAAAGTCCTTAATATATATTTATATTAAGGAACTTACCAGACCTCTCAACTGACTAAGGTAACACGGGATTTACTTTGCTAAAAACCTCAAATGATTAAAACAACACAAACTGAGGATTTAATAAATCTACCTTTGTAGTGGTGGTACCTTAGGAGTATGCTCAAATAAGGTTCTGATTGGCAAAGTTCTAATAAAGTAGAAGAAGGTAGATATTTTGGGAGAAGCCCTAAAGCCAGTAACCTTTCAAAGTTACTTAAGTTTCTATATTTAGTGAAATGCCTAGTTTCTGCTCTTATGAGAAAACATTTGAACTCAATAAATATTTTTATTATCTCCAAGGTAGAAACCATTGTATTACAATAAGTATAGACAAATTTTGCAATAATAGGCCACATGATCAAAAATCCATAGATGGGAAGGGTGTGTATTTTAAATTAATAACAGTAATGGAGTATAAAATCCCTTGTTAATTTTTCTAAAATATGCATTTTATTTTTAATTTTTAGCCATAATATAAAATGTGTATTTCATAGAGTCTGGTGGACTTAAATATTGCCTGGAATTTGGCAAATCACATTGCCAAAAATTTCTAGACAATCCTCAGATTCAAATATTCATTTCCAGATGCCTCGCTCTTCTAAAAAAAACTCTAATTCAGTGAAGTGTAATGATGAAGCACTCGTTTTGTTTTTGTTTTTCCTTAATCCATTTCAGACAGATGTAAACTTTTATGGAATATACTAAGAACGAATTACTAGGAAATGAGACAAAAGGACACATGGTGCAATTCCAATTTTTTATTGTTAAATTCACTAAACATACTCCATCAAATTGCCATAAAATTTCTAAATGCTTGCTCTGTATTGCTCAGGTCACTTGCCAAAGACTGATGAGTTCTCAGGTGGCACTGGTAGTCTCCTGCCCAAGCCCTTTGGTCCTTTGGCAGCTCCTGGCATTCAGGCACAACCTCAAATTTATATTTACACACATCCAGAACCACTTCAAGTATTATTCAAATACATCAAAATTGGCATTTCTTTTCTAAAATTGTATCACAATTTCTACTGATATTAGATACCAGCTCAGTCCTCTTGTGGCACTTCAGCAGGAAGGCTTGAACTTTTCCAATGAGTATATTCTCATGCAGTCACTAGTTCAATGTGTTCAAACACTTTGCCACATTAGCAGCCAGAGGGTCTTGCAAACCAATAAAGACATGATAAATCCTTTACTCCTAAAGCCCTTCAATTACAAAAAAAAAATTAAAAATCTGAAAAAGTAGCCCAATTGTTCTCATTAAGTTTCCATAATTCAATTACTAACACATGTAAAAATTAATTAAATCTTCACACTTGGGTTTATTATCTCCAAATAACCACTAAACTGTTGATGGTTAAAGGTATAACCAAGAAGAAAATTGAGTTACAATCAATTCTTCCATTACATCATTTCTCCAAGTTGACTGCAAAATTTGCAACACATATTCTCTGCTGACTGATACATGGAAAGAGGGAACACTTCTTCAGAATTGAATATAGTATTGAAATCTGGCTTTCCATGTATTACAGGTGTGCCACCTGTGAAAGTGGAAGTCAGCTTTTCCACTTTTACTCCTAACTTCTTGAATTTCATACTGAAAGGGAGTTAAGCAAAATAGTTTATGTGTACTTGCTAATTATGGAGAGTTAAAAAATTTTGCTCATTAGACATCATCAATAGCTACAGCAAGGTAGCAGGATATAAAATCAACATAGAAAAATCATTAGCATTTCTATACACTAACAATGACAAACTGAAAAACAATGTATGAAGACAATTCCATTTACAATAGCCTCAAAAAAAAATCAAATACCTAGGTGTAAACCTAACAAAAGATGTGAATGACCTCTACAAGGAAAACTATACACTTCTGAAGAAAGAGATTGAGGAAGACTATAGAAAGTGGAGAGATCTCCCATGCTCATGGATTGGTAGAATCAACATAGTAAAAATGTCTATACTCTCAAAAGTAATCTACATGTTTAATGCAATTCCCATAAAAATCCCAATGACATTCATTAGAGAGACTGAAAAATCTACCGTGAAATTTATATGGAAACACAAGAGGCCACGAATAGCCAAGGCAATACTCAGTCAAAAGAACAATGCTGGAGGTATCACAATACCTGACTTCAAACTATATTACAAAGAGTAACGATAAAAACAGCATGGTACTGGCACAAAAACAGACATGAAGACCAGTGGAACAGAATAGAGGATCCAGATATGAAGCTACACAACTATAACCAACTTGTCTTTGACAAAGGAGCTAAAAATATACGATGGAGAAATAGCAGCCTCTTCAACAAAAGCTGCTGGGAAAACTAGTTAGCAGTCTGCAAAACACTGAAACTAGATCCATGTATATCACCCTATACTAATATTAACTCAAAATGGATCAAGGATCTTAATATCAGACCACAAACTCTAAAATCGATACAGGAAAGAGTAGGAAATACTCTGGAGTTAGTAGGTATAATTAAGAACTTTCTCAACGAAACCCCAGCAGCACAGCAACTAAGAAATAGCATAGATAAATGGGACCTCATAAAACTAAAAAGTTTCTGTTCATCAAAAGAAATGGTCTCTAAACTGAAGAGAACACCCACAGAGTGGGAGAAAATATTTGCCAACTACACATCAGATAAAGGACTGATAACCAGAATATACAGGGAACTTAAAAAATTAAATTCTCCCAAAACTAATGAACCAATAAAGAAATGGGCAAGTGAACTAAACAGAACTTTCTCAAAAAAAGAAATTCTAATGGCCAAAACACACATAAAAAAATGCTCACCATCTCTAGCAATAAAGGAAATGCAAATTAAAACCACACTAAGATTCCACCTCATCCCTGTTAGAATAGCCATCATTAGCAACACCAACAACAACAGGTGTTGGTGAGGATGCGGGGAAAAAGGAACCCTCTTACACTGTTGGTGGGAATGTAAACTAGTACAACCACTCTGGAAAAAAATTTGGAGGCTACTTAAAAAGCTAAACATTGATCTACCATTTGATCCAGCAATACCACTCTTGGGGATATACCCAAAAGACTGTGACACAGGTTACTCCAGAGACACCTGCACACCCATGTTTATTGCGGCACTATTCACAATAGCTAAGTTATGGAAACAGCCAAATGCCCCACTACTGACGAACGGATCAAGAAAATGTGGTATCTATACACAATGGAATTTTATGCAGCCATGAAGAAGAACAAAATGTTATCATTCGCTGGTAAATGGGTGGAATTGGAGAACATCATTCTGAGTGAGGTTAGCCTGGTCCAAAAGACCAAAAACCGTATGTTCTCCCTCATATGTGGACATTAGATCAAGGGCAAACACAACAATGGGATTGGACTTTGAGCACATGATAAAAGCTTTAGCATACAAGGGAGGTGTGAGGATAGGTAAGACACCTAAAAAATTAGCTAGCATTTATTGCCCTTAACGCAGAGAAACTAAAGCAGATACCTTAAAAGCAACTGAGGCCAATAGGAAAAGGGGACCAGGAACTAGAGAAAAGGTTAGATCAAAAAGAATTAACCTAGAAGGTAACACACACGCACAGGAAATCAATGTGAGTCAATGCCCTGTATAGCTATCCTTATCTCAACTAGCAAAAACCCTTGTTCCTTCCTATTATTGCTTATACTCTCTCTACAACAAAATTAGAAATAAGGGCAAAATAGTTTCTGCTGGGTATTGAGGGAGTGGAGGGGAGAGGGAGGGGGCGGAGTGGGTGGCAAGGGAGGGGGTGGGGGCAGGGGGGAGAAATGACCCAAGCCTTGTATGCACATATGAATAATAAAAGAAAAAAAAAAGAAAATGTGGTATCTGTACACAATGGAATTTTATGCAGCCATGAAAAAGAACAAAATGTTATCATTCCCTGGTAAATGGATGGAATTGTAGAACATCATTCTGAGTGAGGTTAGCCTGGCCCAAAAGATCAAAAATCGTATGTTCTCCCTCATATGTGGACATTAGATCAAGGGCAAACACAACAAGGGGATTGGACTTTGAGCACATGATAAAAGCGAGAGCACACAAGGGAGGGGTGAGGATAGGTAAGACACCTAAAAAATTAGCTAGCATTTGTTGCCCTCAACACAGAGAAACTAAAGCAGATACCTTAAAAGCAACTGAGGCCAATAGGAAAAGGGGACCAGGAACTAGAGAAAAGGTTAGATCAAAAAGAATTAACCTAGAAGGTAACACACATGCACAGGAAATTAATGTGAGTCAACTCCCTGTATAGCTATCCTTATCTCAACTAGCAAAAACCCTTGTTCCTTCCTATTATTGCTTATACTCTCTCTTCAACAAAATTAGAGATAAGTGCAAAATAGTTTCTGCCAGGTATTGAGGGGAAGGGGGGGAGAGGGAGGGGGCGGAGTGGGTGGTAAGGGATGGGGTGGGGGCAGGGAGGAGAAATGACCCAAGCCTTGTATGCACATATGAATAATAAAACAATAAAAATATTTTGCTCATTATGCTGGACCCTCAAGTCAGAAGAATTACAATTTCTTCCTAATTCCAAAAGATGTATCGTATACAAAGAAGCTCTTATAAACAGGGAAGAGGAAATAAGATAATTACAGACAGAAAAACACAGTCCAAGAAAGAATATAATCCATGGCATAAGAGAATTACAATATAAGCAGTTTCCTCCAAAGGAAAGAAATGTGTCATCTGGTGGGAAGAATCAGAGAGACTCAACAGGGAAAATGGCATTTGAAATATATTTCAAATAACTTCAAATTCTATGAAGTTAAATATGAGATACAATGCAGAGTGCAGAGCAAAATGCATGAAGAAAGAAAGGCCAGAAAGCAAAACAGGATAGCCATCTTGAGAATAAGATTAAGAATCAACTGTGAGGGAACCTGATGGAATCTTCGGGAATTATAGAAATGCTCTTGATAAATTGATGGAAATTTAGGTTACACAAGTGCACATTTGTCAAAAAATTTATCAAATGACAATTCAAAAAATTTTAAGTTTATAGTATATAAACTTTATATCAACAAAAGAATAATAAATTAAGATTGAACACACTAGCTTGTGACATTCACACTGAAGTGTTTTGGAGGAGTATATCAATGTCCATAACTTTTTTTTTAATGCATCAAAAATAAGATTAATTAGATGGGTGCTGGTGGCTCACATCTGTAATCCAAGCTACTTGAGAGGCTGAGATAGGGAGGCAGTTCCAGACCAGTCCAGGCAAATAGTTCACAAGACCCCCATCTCCAAAATAACCAGGACAAAATGGACTGGAGGTCAAGTGGTAGAGTGCCTGCTTTACAAGCACGAAACCCCGTGTTCAATCCCCAGTCCTACAAAATACATAAACAAATAAAGTTGATGGATGGCTACCAGGCCAGGGAAGACAGAAATGGGAAAAGGCAAATATAGTGAAATAGTTGAAATTTTGGTAGGTATATCAGTGTTCACTATCTAATTCTTTTAACTTCATAAGTTTAAACTTTTTTATTATAAAATGTTGTATGTGGTACTTATGCATAAAAAAATTAGACCAAATTTCTCACACCTTATGGACAGTCTTCTTAGACTCCTATCTACTAAATGACAACTCTCTAATCACTGCCATTGTCTCGAGATTAAATCCCCTGAAATCCTATCCACTAAAAGTCAGACTTCTGAGACTGCTTGCTTATCCTCCTGTCCATAAGAAGCCAAAATTTGTGTTTTCCTAACCCTCCTTTCCACACCACCCATTGGATCAGTCTTCCTTGCCTCATTTAATATACAGGATCCACCTGTTTCAATCCTTTCTACCACAAAAATGGCTTGTGATGAATGTAATTTGGATCCTGCCAAATTACTTAGAAAACTTAGAATTCTTAGTAAACTTAGAATTACTCTTATATCCTCTACAATTTAGAATTATACTTCTAAACGTTTGCACATACTGACTATTCTGCTGGAAAGTTTTTTCTCCCCTATTAATCTACCTATCCTTTTTCTTCTCACAAAGTCTGGAATAGTGCCAATGCATTTTCCTTCTAAAAACCTTTATTACTTCATTTCATAGTTGTCTGCATACAGATATCACACACTGGCTTGTGAGCTTCTGGAGGAAAAGGACTGTTTCTTACTAAGTTTTAAAAGTCTCAATGCCTTTAGGTAGCAGATGCTCACAACGTTGTTGGATGAATGCTTTAGTTATTACACTGAGGGCATGAAACCCAAAAAGATTTATACCCATCAAAGACTCTAATTAAATAATACTAATAAAATAAGAAGATTTTGTCAAAACAGAAAGTATGAAACAAATACTATGAGCGGAGGAACACAAAACCAAACCACCACTGAAATGAAATAGAAGTTTCTTTGTCTCATCATAAGCTCTTCTTGGCTTCCCATTGTGGCTTCCTAAATATTAGGACCCCATGCCCCTTTGATCCTTCCATCCTCAAGAGGCCATTTCCAGGTTGGCACAGTGGCTAAAGCCCATAATCCTAGTTACTTGGGAGGTGGAGATTGGGAGGATTGCATTTCAAGACCAGCCTGGGCAAAAAGTCCACAGGACCCCATCTCAATCAATAAAAAGCTGCACATGGTAACATATGCCTGTCATTCCAGCTACATGGAAGATGTAAACATGAAGATCTCAGTCCAGGTGAGCCCAAGTATAACTATAAGACCCAATGTGAAAAACAATGAAGGCAAAAAAGGGCTGGGGTTGTGGTTCAAGTGGTAGAGCACCTACCTAGCAAGCATGGGGCCCTGTAGTGCCTTCCCCCAAAAAAGATGCCATTTACACTTCATGAAGATGACTCTTCAGCTCTAGCACCAAATCCTTGTTCCAGCCACCAGGAAGAAGAAAAAGGGCTCATTTTCCCTCTCTCACCTACATTAGTATTAGAGTCAGAAATAACCACCTTCCAAATGTAGCTCAGCTAGCTCCTAGCTGTGTGATCAAGGGGTCAGTTATTTGATGTCTATAAACATCAACCTTCAAGAAGTAGGACACCACACCTCTGCTTGCATCCTATCGACCAGAGTTCAGTTATATGACCAATTTGGCTGCAGGAGATACTAGAAAATGTTGCCTTTATTCTGGATAGTACAGCATCTAGTGTCTAGCATGGACAAGGAGAAAATGAAGTTTGGGGAGCTACAGGTCTCTGCCACACTCTTTCTTCTAAGGATATGAACTTTATTAATGAGAACAATACTTTGGAAAAACAAGGGTAAATGAAACTATGTTCAAGACAGGTTAATAATTTAAGCTGTGGACAACACTTGGTCGAGTGTGTGAATTTGAGGATCTGGTCACCAACTGGTCTCCAAGGGAAGCTGCCCAGAGCTCCAGGGCAGTCTGCATGATGTTAGTTTGGAAAGGTTTCACGGAGGAGATGAGCTAGGCCTAGAAATATGTGCAAGACAGTGAAATGAACAAGGAAGGGCAACTGGGCCAAACTCGACAGCACAGGCCAGAGGGTAGTTTGGCTCAAGCAGGAGGCATGTGGAAGTATTTTATAAACTCCAAACGGGATGGATGTCAGATTCATCACAGAGAAAAATATTGGAAGGCCTGGTGAAAGACAAAAAGTTCTAGAAAAGTGTGAAGAGCTCTACTAATTCCTAGGTGTGTGGCCTCAGGCACAGTTGTTAAACTCTGTGAAGTTCTGCTTCCTGTGAAATATGGGTAATAATGACCTCACAGGGTTGATTTGAGGTTGAATGCTACCATATAGTTGGCATTTAATAAATAAAATTTTATTAATAAAAGCTCTGAGCAGTCAAGTAACATGAAATATAGAGGTTTTTAGTGGTGCTTGCTAGGCAAGTGCTCACTACCACTTTAACCATGCCCCTAGCCCTTTTTGCTTGAGTTTTTTTTCAGACAAGTTCTCGAGATTTTGAAGGGGTGACAGGGAGGGAAATTCTTGGACAAAGACTAATAACTGAGATTACAGGCATGTACCATTACACAGTAATTGGGTCTTGCTAAATTTTTTTTTTGCCTAAACTACTTCTCTTCTGATTTCTACCTCTAAAGTAGCTAGGATTACAGATGGGCCACCATACCTAGCTCTAAAATAAAAATTTTTTCTTTTTATTTTTTGGTGTGACTGGGGTTTGAACTCAGGGCTTCACACTTATAAAGCAAATGGTCTACTGCTTGAGCCACACTTCCAGCCCTAAATTATCTTTCAATTTAAAGTACTTGATAAATGTTTGCTGAAGAAAAAAGAGGAGGAAAGGCTTTGGTTTGGGCGACTTGGTGGCCAGTGGCACTATTAACAAAATTAAGAAAAAGTGAAGGTAAAGGAGAATTGGGGGAGGAGAGATAAAGGTTCTGTTGAGGTGACACAGGAACATTTAGATGATGAAGATGGCCAATAACCCACTGGATATGCAGCAGTGGCATCCAAAGTGGTGTCTGTGCTGGAGGTGTGTATAGATTTGGAAGTCCTGTGAGATGGGGGGAGGGGTAGCTGAAGTCCTAGAAGCAAAAGAGAAGATCGCCCAGAGAAAGTCTAAGGAACAGAATCCTAAAGAAGTTGAATACTTTCATGAGAAAAGAAAAAGAAGCTGGAAAGAGGCAATAAAAATAAGAGATGAAAGAACTAAGAGCTAGCATGGGGGAGGAGGGAGTGCACTGGGGATGCAGCTTGGTAGACAGCTTGCCTAACACATTCATAGGCATGGGTTCGATTTCCCCAGCACTGTCAAAAAAAAAAAAAGGCATCCAAGGAAGGAGGAGGAGTGGATGATAGTCTCCAAGCTATTATAGGTTTGTAGACAAGGTCAAATGACTTAAATGGTTAGCAAACTGCTCAAACATTGAGAGGTGTGTTACTAAGTACTCTTCAGAGAGCTCAAGCTGGAAGTGTATGGGAAGGATTCTCTGACTCCAGAAATGCTCGTCTTCTGCTGCTGGAATGAAGAGCAGTTCAGGGTCAAGGCCTAAACTTTCCCACTAAACAGACCTCACTCAGCCAACATGGCCAGATGATGCAACAAGCTCTGTGGATCTCTACATGGGTGTGGGGTCACTCTCTTTCTCTCTCTCTCTCTCTCTCTCTCTCTCAACACAAGCAGTGGACCAAAGGCCTGGAAAGCTGAAAGTGGAAGCTACCAGTATCTGCAGAATTAGCTGGCTCTCTCTCATCCCTTTCTAGACTTAGCCTCAGCATCTAAGAACTGATCTTTGAATATACAATCACTGTGCTTGTTGAATAAAACACCAAAAGTAAATAAGATCACCAGCCAACACGTGCAGTAAGCACTGGAGGGCATAAGTAAATAGTAGAAACAAGGTGTCTTAGAGGTTGGAATCAGACTCAGACCTTCCTAGGAATAAGGCTCTGCTACTTTCTGTCTGTAACCTGAGGCAAGTGCCTTAAATATATAAATAGGAATTACAATAGCACCATCCTAAAGCTACCACTCAACCTAAACGATGATGTAATAAGATGTGGCAAAATACTTAGAATCATTCAGTTTCTCCAGAAGTTTGAACTGAGAAGAATGTATAGAAAAGTTTAAAGTGATTGAAGTCACCCCCTCAACGTTAATCAATGCAACCTACTAATGTTTACTGCAACAAGGAACTGCACAGCCACATCACAACAAAACCATGGAGATAAAACCTGTCTCCTGGAGACACTAAAGAATTTAGAGAAATTAATTGAGGTCATTTAAGTGAGAGAACTTCAATAATGATTAAAAATCCACCATATAAATCAATTGGCCCCTTCTTAAAAAGGTACCTTTAAAGAATGCAAAAAAGCATTGTACACAGTTATCACCATTGTCACGAAAGCAAAGCTACACACATTCGTTTAGCAAAAAGGGAAAACACAGGTTTCTAGGATCTAATGTTTGCTATTTTCTAAAAAGCCAGGGGGGGCGGTGGGTAGAAGTAGGCCTTCTAAGTTGTACTTACAAATTCTTCTTCTGTAATATCTGGTGGCTCTGAAACAAGATAAAATATTACATTATGTCATTCAAATCTGATTTCTTTCAGAGCAAACGAAATAAGCTGAGACAGCGCCTAGCCCTACTTAACAAATGGGCAAGCTCAGTTAACTTTTGGCGGTCTGTCGGTTCTCTGCACATGGATTGAATTGTGAGTTGGAATTCAAGGTGGAAGTGGGGAGGAGCGGCGTCTGGAACCCAGCTTGTCCCTAATCCGCTGTGACCCTGGCGTTAACCTTGCGGCCCGAGGCCCCCCGCGCCGCGGTCCAGAGAGCTCCGCCGCCCCGCCGCGCGGTGCGGGAGGGGACGGGCGATGGACGAGGCGGGGAGGCCGGCGGTCACCTACCGGCGGTCAGCCGCTTCTCGGGCATGCCGGCGCCCGCGCGGGCCATCAGGGCGCCATCCGCTCGGGCCCGGCTCCGGCCCGGCTCAGCCCGGCCCGACCCGGCTCTCCCGAGCGACGCGGCGCGCGGGCCTGGCGTTGCTATGGAGCGGGGACAATGCGGGCGCCGAGGCCCAGGCCCGCGCTCCCGCCCCGGCCTCCCCGCAGCCCGACACCGGCGTCGGTTACCCGGGTGACCGCAGCTCGGGACGGTTGTCCACGGCGCCCAGGGAGACCTGGGGTCCCCTACTAAGAACAGGCCGGAGGGGCAGAGAAGGGCGGCCAGGGGTTTTCTTCCTAAAGCAGAGGGTGTTCGGTGCACACAGACCGCTCTGCATCTCGGAAGCCTGCAGAAAGTGTTAAATCTCCATGGGCTTTAGGAGATACTTTCACCTTCGCACTTTTGCTCCAGTCGGTTATTACTGCCCCATTTCTGCGCTACCTAAACTTTAAACATTACCCAAAGAGGTTGTTGAAGACGGAACATAAACTGAGGTTATCTAACATGTATGTTTAGGGAAAACTTATAATAAAAAGAGTTTAAGTACAAAGAGTGGAATTTGAAAACAATACTAATCCTAAATTGGAAAAAAATTTACATTTTCAAAAAAAAAAAATCATCTATCTCAAATGTCCAGCCCAGATCTTCCCACCTCACCCCAAAGAAACCCCAAATCCAATTGCTTGCTATACACGCCAAGGCTTCCAGTGCACATGTCCAAAAGGGAACGTACACCTTTCCCATCTCTTATCTTCAGATTTCATCTGCTGACATAAATGTGATCACCCAGTGGTGCCTCCTCCTGCCAAGTGACTCCAGCCAGAAACTGGGAGTTTTCCCCTAAAAATTTTCCCTCCAAAGTCCATACTCAGCTAACCACTGGGTCTTGCCAATTCTACCTTAAAATATTTCTGGAATCTAGAATCTTCTCTCCACTCTGACTAGCAATCACAGCCTTAGTACAGGCTCCCATCTGGACTGTTGTAAAAACTTCCTAACTTGTCGCTCTTCCAACCTTGGCTTCCAGCAGCATTCCCCTTAAATCCATTATCCACGTTGAGAGCAAAATCATCTATCTAAATGCAACTCTGACCTACTTAAAACTTTCAGTGTTAGGGATGAACACATTAGAGCTGGCCAGGGGTTGGCAGTTATGTGAATTCTTCAGCAAGGAGTAAGACAGTGGATGCCCACAGTGTGAGGAAGCAGGACATCTGCCTGGTCATATTGCTTTTTTGATATGACAGAGGAAAAGACAAAAGTAGACTAAGCCTTTGCCCTGACCAGACAAAATCAGAGAACAGAATGAAATCAACGGAGAGCAGTAGAAGAGAGCAGAGAGGTCAGGAGAGGTGTGTGGGAATGAATCACAGGGGACTTGTGAGCAGTGGCTTTCATTGTGAGTGAAAGGTGCACCAAAGGAGAGCTTTTACTGGGAAATAGCATGATTTAACTTTTCTGTGAAAATGATCACTCTGGTGCTGTCCAGAGAGTGTAGACAGCTTGAGAGCAGCAGGCCACCGGTTACTCAGAGCAGACAGCACAGGTTTCAGGAGTCAGATTTTGCATACATTTTAGACAAGAGGATTTCCTGAGAAGTTGGGTGAGAGACAGGAACAAAGTGTTGAGAAAGAATCCATGGTTTTTTAGCCTAAATAGCCAGAAGGGTGTTGTTGTCAGTCAAGATAGGGGAAACTGAGTGGACCATGATGAGGAGAAGAGTGTAAAATGTTCAGTAGCCATCCAAATGAAGATTTTGAGTTTGCAGTTGACATAAGACCCAGAATTTTGGAGATATTTGAGAGTCCGCACAGGCTTTGTAGGAGTTTGTGTTGCTTCTGTCACCAGAGAAACCCTTCTGGTCTTTTCTTTACCAGGTGAAATTTCCTCATTCTTTAAGACTCAGCTTGGGAGTCATCTCCTCCAGTGTACTTTCCAATGGATTCCTTGCATTGGCTTCTCCACTTGCTCTTGTATGCTTGGTGCAAGCCCATATCTTAAACCCTTATTGTTACTACTAAAATGACTGGTACAAGAAGGTGCACTCTCAATCCCCATTGCCAACACCAAACAGTAAACTCCTGGAGGGCTAAACTTGAGGGGAAAAGGGCTGCGTCTTATTTCAACCTCCTCCTCTTTATATCACACCCGCTTCCGAGGCCCTACTGCTCAGTAGCTGTTCGTTGAACTTCTGGAGTTCCTCTCCATTACAATCATTCTGCACTGTGCTCTGCTCACAAACAAGACTTGGTAATTCCTGTGTCAAATAGCCATCCTGCAGAGAAGTCAATAATCTTGTTTCAACATAAACAGCAGCAACCTTCTTATGAGGAGCCTCTAACAAGAGGCTAAGAGATCAGTATTGTTCTTCTCAATTTACCATTTAGGAAACAGACCTAGAGAGTGATGAGATAATTTACAAGAGACACAGCTTGATCCACTTGTCAGGTGCCAAAGCCTGTTATGTGGCTTTTCTCTCCAAAGATAATCTCACAAGAAAGAAAAACAAAAAAAAAAACAGCACGAGAATCACAGACAGTAACTTAAACTCAAGTGCTTAGGTTATAAACTGTTCTGTTTTGGTGATTTTTTGGGGTGCAGAACTCAATGTTTTTTAGTATGTTCAAAATTGTGCAATGAGATTGAGGGCGTGGCTCAAGTGGTAGAATGCCTACCTAGCAAGTGTGAGGCCCTGAGTCCAAAACACAGTATTACCAAAACAAAAAACAAAAAACAAAAAATTGCAACCATCAGCACAATTTTTGAATTTTCAACACCTTGAAGAAATTGCATATCCTTTAACTATCTCCCCCCCATCCCTAAGCAACTACTATCTTACCTTCTTTCTCTATATATTCACTATTCTGGACACTTCATATAAATACGATGAATAATGTGTGTGTGTGTGTGTGTGTGTGTGTGTGTGTGTATGTCTGGCTTCTTTCACTTAGCATGTTTATGAGGTTTGTGGGTGCTGTGGCATGGATCAGTACTTCATTCCTTTTTATGAGTAAATAATATTCCATTATATAGTTAAAACACATTTTGCTTATGGTCATTTGGATTCTGCTTTTGACGTTAGTGAAAAATGACACTATGAACATCCACATACAATCTTTTGTGTACATACGTTTTCATTTCTCTTAGTTATCTACGTAAGAGAATTGGTGGGTCAGATGGCAACTCTTTGCTTAACTTTTTGAGGAACTCATGTTTTTCTAAATTGGCTACATCATTTTACATTCCCACCAACAATGACCATAAGTTTCGATTTCTCCATATTCTGCCAACTCTTACTACCTGACTTTTTATCATCTGATATTTTAATTATAGTTATCCTCTTGGTTGTGAAGTGGTATCTCTTTGTGGTTTTTATGCTCATTTACCTGATTACTAGATTGTATTTACTTTTAGCTCCTTATATTCTGTCTGATGATAAACATTAGTTTTTCTGAAAAGGCTTTTTTCTACAACCAGTCTGTATTGTTGTTGAAACCAAGATAGCTCAAAACCAAAGGCTTTGTTTATCTGAAACTATTATCTACACAAAATTAAGTTTATTATTTTCTGAATCTAGTAATGTAGTCAGCAATTTTGAAGGGTTTAGGGTAGCCTTACCTAAAGACTTTCTTGTGTACTTGAAATTCAACTTAGGAAACCCTAGAGAGCATCTCAGTCTCTCACAGAACAGTTAAAATTATGCTGTAATGAGAAGCCAAGGTGACTGAGGAGTAGGATAGAAGTGGTTTTCATGTTAAGCTTCTAGAGAAAAATGATAGACTTTCAAATATAAGCCCTACACCAAACATCTCAAGAGCCAACCTTCTGAATTGCAAGGCAAGTTTTCATTAGGGCACTTTATGTAGCCTTTGCAGGGTCAGAAATTGCAGGGATTTATTTAGTGACCCTCCCAGTACTACTGTAGAGACTAGCTAATATGTGTTTGTGTAAATATCTCCTTGACAATCAAGAGCACATTTTTAGGCATCCTGCCTGCTCTTTAATTACATAAAAGTAGCAATCTTCCCTTGAGTTTGATATGGTAGAGTCCAATGTAAGCCTATTCGCAAATTTTTTTGTGGAAAGGTTTAGCACCAAAGAATGAAATTCGTAATATAACAGTGAGTTTAATTTTTGATTGATAGGATATTTAACAGAGCCAAGACTCTGAATATAGAAATGGACAATGGCCTAATGATATGTGACAATAAATTCTGACCCATAACCTCTGCAGCAACCAGCCTTGGAGGCCAAACCACAACCTTTGCAGAAATAGACTTGATACAATCAGGACTTGGTTGGTGACTGTCACTCCCTAACTGTGCTCTAATTCCAGCTCAGAACCAATTAGAGAAAGCTAAATATGTTCCCCAAACCAATTACATAGGATGCCCACTAAGTTCTAGTTAGCCTACTTCTAGCCTGCCATGACAACAAATCTCCAAGTAGAGTGTACCTGAAGCCTTCCCTTTTCCTTTTCACTGTGAAGCATTTGTATCTTTGAAAAATACAAGTGATAGGGACTGACTCACTGCCCCAGCAAGCTTTGAATAAATAGCCTATCCTAAAATCTGATTTAGGTTTGTCTTTATTCCACATAGTTAAATTATACTTTTAATTTTTCCACATAAGTCAATCAGAGTGACAGGTTAGTGCATTAGTGTTATTCCTAAGGATTTGGACGGCAGCTCAATACCTCATGATGTTCTTAAGGCAACTGCAGGTGTGGCAAGGAAATTTAAAAACAGAAACTATAAAATTGATATACTACTTATTTCCATTCTTTTTGATTTACTTTTTGTTAAATTATATTTCTTATCTATGTTGTATAAGTACCCACATCCGTATTACATTTAACTGGAAAACAGCATTTTTCCTACTTTCCAACTTAACAGTTCTAATTTTTTGAAGGCCATAATTAGTTTAATATAGTCATTAGGCAATTTCTTAACTTATTCAAGATAACTACCATCTGGACCTGCTGGTTTAGATTTACTCTAATTGTCAATATATTCTATTCCATTGCTTTGTTTCTTGCACACACTGATGAGATAATTCAATTTTTTTTTTTTTTTGGTGTTACTGGGGGGTTGAACTCAGGGCCTCACACTTGCTAGGCAGGAGCTCTACTACTTGAGCTACTTCACCAGCCCTTAGATAATTCAATTTTTAACCCTTCCCTAGTTAAAGTTTGAAAACTCTAATTGCTCTAAGATGTTGTGATTTTTGTAAGTAAAGAATATTTTCTTCTTTCTTTTTTTTCTCCCCTCCTATGTCTATTGTTTTTCTTCTCTCCTCCTCCCCCACCTTTAAAAAACTAATTTAGGCTCTAAGGGATTTTTGACCTGTGCTGGTGTTTCTTATAGCTCTAGTACCTAAACCAAAGCCTGGTGTGGTGAAGTAAATGCTCAATAAATATGGTAAACAAATAATTCCTATTTAATGGTGAAACAAAGATCATGTTATTAACTCATAAAAGAACATTATTGGTCAAAACAAAAGATGTGAAATTTTCATTTCCCCAAGCAGAAAAAAAGAAAAGAAAAGAAAGAGAAAAAAGCAAAATAGCTTGAATTTTCCATCTGCTTACCTGAGGCCAAACAAGCAGTAAGTAATGCTCTAACAAAGCAGGGAGCAGCAGACCCAAAGCTCACAGGGGCAGGCGGCAAGCCAAGCCTAAACATTTTCCATCAAAACAGCCACTGTTTTAACCCCAGCTTTAAATTCACGAATATGAAGAATATATTTTTTAAGCCCGCCTAAATCTTAGTTTATCTGGAAAAATATTACAGATAATAATGGTATTAGGGTTGTTCTTAACACAATGAGATGTCCGCAAAGCACCTAGTTCACTGCCTGACCAAATTAAAAATTAGCCACCAACAATAAAAATATACAAAAATGATAAATTTGGGTCCCTGTTTCAGATCCCACAGCCCTTTAGCCATCATTTACAGTGTCTCTCTGGGGTTAATAGTAGCAGACACTGGAGCATTAGAGGGAAGTAAGAAAGAATAGCCCCATCCCTGAGATATTTATATTCCTTGGGAAACAATCCAAAAGCACTTAGAGGGTAGCTGAGCACGAGGAGAAATTACACTGTGTATCATATCAGTGCTTAAGGAGAGAGGCAGCAGCTGACATTTCCCTGGCGGCAGAGGAGAAAAAAGGGCTTTCACGTTAGCGGCCTCGACATCTCACTTTTAACAATGACACAGAAGAATGGTTTGACACAGGAGTGAGTCCCTCTCCCTGCCCTATTGCACTCTGTGTATAACTAGTCTAGACTGGGTAGAGGAGAGGTGGCAGGCAAGACTTCTGCCAAACATGGAACTTTAGTTCAGACTAAGTATTGGGAACACAGATGTGGGTTCATCACAGATGAGGAACAGTCTAAAGAGGAAAACATAAAAACTGGTACATGCCTGGATAACACTCCAGCTGTGCTGAAGGAGTGAGACAATCAGCCTTGGTGGCCCTAGTAAACAATTCAGAGGCACAGAGGAGGGAGGCACACAGGAAGGGAGAGAATGACAATTCAAGGGAGACAGCAGCATTGGCAAAGCTAGGCAGGTTGGAGAAATGACCCATGTTGAAAATGCTGCGGCAAAGGCAGAGGTGTCTCAATTTAAAGATGCCGCAAAAACTAATAACTGTAATTGAAGTTCCTTGTGCTACCAGTTGAAAAAGGGAAATTGGGGTTTGGAAAAATTTTCTCCTATCATATGGCAAGCAACCACTATTACTTCAGCAATTCAACTAGCCCTTTTGGAGCTGGAGGTGTGGCTCAGTAGAGTGCCCATCTAACAAGCATGAAGCCCTGAGTACAAATTCCAGTACTGAAAAAAATTAGCTGACTCTTCGTGATTCTTATCATGCACAAAACACTTTGCTAAAGGAGGTAGAGAGGTAAAAAAGAGTTCTGTCCTTAAGAAATTTGCTAATGGTGAAAGACAAGAATTTAGTACAAATAAGACATGCCAGAAATACCATAAGAAAGGGCTAACCACACACTAGATTCAAAGAAGGTAAAATTTTCATCTTGTTGGAGAGATCAAAAAATAATTCAAGGAAACAACTACTGATTAGCTGGATTTAACAGAATGTAGAATGGCAACAGAGGAAGGAGATGGAAGAAGTCACATGGGAAATTTAGAGAACAAGGAGTCTAGTTTGGCTGGAGCAAAGTGCACAGAGTAAGTGGGACACACTGCTAGAATGTTAGGACCATTTGGAGATCCTAAATTCTGCTACATTTTTAATAGGAACTAATGACATTGAAGCCACATTTTAGTACAAACAACTTGGCAATGAACATTTAGGAGAGATTCAAATGGGAAGTTAGTAGAAGCAAAGACCTGTTAGGCAGCACTCACAGTAATCTAGCAGGATGTGATGAAGGCCTGAAACTTGCACTATCTTTCTGCAGGAATGAGAATGCCAGAAGGAAGTCACTGGTAGTAGCAGGAGACCACTTTTATAACCAACACTCACTTGCCATGTTTCCACAGCTTCTTTGCCTCTCTGGCTCCACAGTCCATGATAGAGGAGCCAAGAGTCCAGAGCCCTTGGGGTAAGTAAACACAGATGGCCAAAGCACAAACCAAGGCCCACCAACAAGGTGTGCTATTAGAAGGCCTGGGGAAAACAGTACCCTCCTGTGAGCCAGCTAAAATATTTTAATTACCAACTCTGAGTAATACTATTCCCCAAATTTATTCTACATACACTTAAAAAATGAAGTCAAAGAACACTTTCACTATTTGGCAATGTCATAGCATATCAATGTCAAATACATAAAAGCTAAATTTGCTTTTTTTGAAGAAAGGCCAAAATCACATTAATGAGACTTTGGTGTCCCCTTGTGGAATATTTTAGTGTGGCCTTTGAAATATTTACCCTGCTTCATATAGAAATAATGCATAATTCCATCTTTTCAAATATTTAAAACATTTTATATATGTTAGATTATTTTAATCAGAAGCTATTTAAAATAAAGTGATAATATATAACATTAGAAATCAGGAATGTATTAAAAGTCAAAATTGACTTGCTAAATTTTTGTGACATAAATTTACAATTTTGCTTTGTGTCATAAATTAAGTAAAGGTAACTTAACTTCACTTTATAAATGTCAAAATGTATCAAAAGTGATTTCTCAACAGCAATTCAACTTATCAATAAATCCATAATAAGACTTAATTCTTTAAATAGCTAGAATAAATTTAAATGTCCACATTTGTGCTTATAGGAAAACTAGTATAAAATTTACATTGTTTTTCTTTATATTATTTAACACATGTTCCTAGCCATTTTTTCCAAACTAGAAGGTGAAAATTAGGAAAGACCTGTCCTTCCTGGTACTAAGAGGTCAAAAGAAAGAAAATTCCTGCCCATTAGCAAGAAAGGTTATCAGGAATACAGGCCATGAGGGGGCAGGGAGAGAGGAAGACTGATTTTATTTTAAATCAGTAGAAGGTAAAGCATTCATTGGTTTTCCTCTAAAGTAAAACTCATTATTTTCTTCATGTCCTACTTAAGAGTGAAACAAAACACAAAAATGAAATGCCAAATGTAATCATTCCTCTTGTTTTGGAACCTCCTTGGGAACACAGATATACACATCAATAAATGTTGGTGAACCTTTCTTGCTGCTTTCTCTTACCCAATAGTCAAAAATTGATTAAGAATGTTTCAATAACTAGAATGTGGTAATATTTATTCTTGTTTTCATGCCCTAGGTTTTTAGATTATAAAGACCCTGAGACTAGAACAGTGGCTTTTTTCTACATTACAACAGTACTCTCAGAAAAGACTACTCATTTAATTAATTTACTTTTTCAAATAATAAAGCTGTTTAAACCACGTGTGAGCTAAGGAGTACTCTATTCAAGCAGAATTATTCTAAATTAGGTTTTTTTTTCCTATAGACCAAGAAAATTTTCTCAAATAGCAAAACAGTCTTCCATTAAGATGTTGTCTGAAATAGGTTCACCAACAGAATTATGCAAACAGCTTTGTCATATACAAATGGTAGACTGCCTTTGCCAGAATCTTGGTCCCTGCTTGCTGCCTGTGTGATCTCAAATTATTTAACCTCTGTGGGCCTCAGTTTCCTGACATATTAAAAAGAGTAAGATATGAATTTCCTTACAGTCATAATGAGCAATGAGTTAGCACATGTTAAGTACTTAGAACAGTGTCTGTACATAGCAACTGCTCAGCTGATGCTGTGTTAAATTTACTTTCAGCCACTTTTTATAAGTTAGAAGTTGACTTTATAGTTTCATTAAGCATATGCTAATGATACCAAGGTTGTATGTTCTATCCCCACAAATGCGATTTCACTTTATGCTATTCACATATAGCCAAAATTTGTATTAATACAAATTGATGTAACACTTAAAAAGTTTCCAGAGTAAATTCACAATGTCTTTTAAACTTCATTTATAGATAAAGGAAATTGGCTCAAAATCAATATATGATTTGCAGAAGAACATAACTAGCAAGCACTTCAGGATAGCAACCCGAGGCTTTTTACTCCTGGCCTTGGGCTCCTTCCATTACATTTTAACTGGTTCTAAGAAAAATCAGCTACAGAATGAGTATACCAAACAAATTCACTGATTATATATTTAAATGGAACTTAAGGAATAATTTAGATCTTATTCTTTTCAGATGCTAAAGCATTAATCAGTGAAATCAAACATTAAGAAACTGAAAATTATTATGATAAAAATTATTTGCATATTATTTTTTAATGGCTTACTTGGATAAAAATTATTAATAGCAGTAAAATAACCCACTTACACTCAGTAAATATTTATTGATACTCCTTTTACTTGCCTGGCACTATGCTAGGTGCTAGGGAGGCAATGGTTTTAAACCAGACATGACATGGCCCAGGACTTTGCACAGCTTACAGGGAGAGTAACAAGCAAAATAAAGAGAATGATGTGCCACTTCAGAGGACATAGTGATTCCATGGAAGTATAGAGAGGGAGTAACCACTCCAGTCAGTTACAGTACATAATAACTTATAATAATTAAAATCGTGTGGATTTTCTAGATAGCTGGAGCCTTTGTTTAATAAAGTTGACCTACCTATCTCTCAACCCTATTACAAATATAGAACTCACCAAGAAGAAACCTACCTCTTGAATTCCTATTTTGATCTTTTTTCTTCAGGAAATTTTATTGCAAAATTATTAAAACATGTATCCTTACATTATTTCATTCATATCTCCTTGATCAAAATACTGAAGTCCAAGTAAAACCAGAAATATAAAAAAGTTCAGTTTCCACTGTTTAAGAGTATCTACACTGTTTAAGAGAGGAACATAAGTATTGTTTATTTCTTAAATTAAATGTGGTAAAACCTACTTTTTCACCACCAGAGTGAGGTAAAACACTGCTGAGTAACCACAAGATGACAGATGTGACTCCACAGCTAGGGAGTTGTGCCACACAAGATGGCGCCAGAGCACTGCACCGACTGGAAGTAGGACTGCAGATTACACAGCACTACTGAAAATTTCATTTGTAAATGTTTTCTCTTCCTCTCCCATTTTTTTGTAATAAATAAAACTTACTAGATATTAGGACATTTAAATGACATAGAATAGACAATATTGTGTTGTATTTTTTAGAAAACATCAAAGAACAGGATCTGTAATTTGAAAATCTAAGACATCACTTCAGGAATGCGTTTAGATCAGGCAGAAATTAAGAGCATAAAACAGCAAAATGTTCATATAACAAATGAAGATATGACTTGCTCTGAGCTACAGGAAGGCCAAAGACAAGTAGTGTGGATTAAATAAATCAAAGAGGTGACTTCATATCTTAAGAGAATCAAGACTAGAATAAGTTTCCTAAAAACAAACTTCTCTGATGGAGAAAAAAATGTTAAGAGTGAAGTAAATAACATTAACTAGTAAACTGACCCTGATGTCAAAGGTGTTTTAGGAAATTAAACACTGAGAACTGAATTTAGTTAGAATCAAGTAAGTCATAAAGTATGTAAAATTCAGAGATTGTCTAACTTTTATTAGATACAACTAATACTTTATTCATATTTATACTTTGTTTCCAAAAACCCTTAGTGGAATTAGAAAGAATATAGATAAAGTTTAATGTTTAGCAATTAATGAAATTTTATAGCAAGTGAAGCATCAAGTTATATATGTTTGGCAAAATTTTCCACACATATCTATATCTAATTAACACTTTAAATCATTTTATTAAAATAATGTGCAAGAGGCTGGGCGCTAGTGCTCACGCCTGTAACCCTAGCTACTCAGGAGGCAGAGATCAGGAGATTAATGGTTCAAAGCCAGCCTGGGCAAATAGTTCGAGAGGCTCTATCTTGAAAAAACCCATCACAAAAAAGGGCTGGTGGAGTGGCTCAAGGTAAAGACCCGGAGTTCAAATCCCAGTACCGCCAAAAAAAAAAAAAAAAAAAAAGTGCAAGAGCTATATTTAAATCTGTGCATAGTGGGAACACAAGATACCTAAAAGCAAAAAACAAACAAATCCCCCCCAAAAACCTACAAAACTGACAATTTCCCCGATCTTAATAATTTGTTCAATAGTAGAACTTACCTCTTTTTGTTTCTGATCTATAAATGGAACATGCAACCAACCTCAAATCATTTTTGGAAAAAGGTGCTTATAAATGTACATATATTATAATGTACATTCTAAATAACTTGGTAAAATTTCTTATTAAAAAACTATCTTTTCTACCTACTTCCAAATTTTCAAAACAGTAATATCCAGACTATACAAAATAAATGAAATCCACAGATTTAGTAGTTCTAGAATTTTTTAAAAAGACTCACCTTATGAATAGCCATATATTCCCTAATTTAGGTTTTATGTCTTTCTAGTTACCAATATTCAGTAAATTTTACTCAGCCAGAAGCCTATTAAAATATGCCAAATAAGAGAAAGATTGAAATTATGGAGTAAAGTCAATAGAACTTCTGAAAACATTTTATTTATATTTCATTTCAGTCAAATACTTATTTTCCAAATCTATGAGGCTATTGTTCTCAAGTTCAAAATGTTAATATTATTTGGGAAACTATTTTTTTAAATGGTTGAATAACATTTCAACACATAGTGATGAAATGCACAAATTTAAAATGCTACATGAAAAGAAAATAAAATGTTACATGAAACAGTAAAATACATATATATGACAACACTGAAAAATCTTTATTTAAAACACCAAGTTATTAAAATGGGTAAAAATGACATAGTAAAATAAAATCATTTCAAAACTCATCACTTTAAAGAAAACATACAATGACATGGATTATAATATCTATACAAAATAGGAAATAAATCATCATCTGTCATTAATGGGAAATGTGCATGTGTTCAAAATAGTCATAATTGTAAGTCAGACAAATAAAACATCAAATGGGGAGAGCTTCTTTTACAGTTAGAGGCGTTTTAAATTCCGCTTACTCTGGATACTTCCTGGGAGAGCGTCTTTCCTATTTCTTGGCTTTGCTGCTCCTCTGCTACATTCTTCAGACCCATGATAAGCACACAGACATAACACGCAAAAGTCAAAACCACAGGCTGTGCGGCTACACAGTCCCCTTTTCTTATATGGCTGGTACTTAGCCGGGGATTGACACCTTGGGCAAGGTTTTAATGCTTCATCAGTAAACAGTGTTTTGGCAACCTGCAGTGAAAGCACACACACTAAATCTTCCAGGGTCATATGGAGAACCACTTTATTTCAGACTCTATAAATATTTGTTTCTAGTAACTTATGACAAATACATACTTACCTTAACATATTCATCCTGTTTACTATTTAAATGGGTAAAGGAAGAACTTGCTATAGGTGTCAAAACTTCTCCCCAAGGAGATAAGGTTGGAACTTGCTCTTTAAGAGAACTGGGTGTCCGGGCCTGTGCCTGCACTGATCTTAAAGCTGAGCGATTTAGAAGATGTAGCCGAGTGGCAGCATCCTCAACATTTAATATAGCCCCCTGTGGTAAAAGACAATAGGAATCAACACTGCAATATCAACAAACTTCCAAGACAGCACAGCTTTGTGATACACATGGATTTAAGTGTTCACGAGTGGTTCAGACCACCAGAATTTTCTCCCTAGACCACTTCTTTTGTTTTTTAAAGTTATTTTCTCACCTAACATTTAAAAGTCAAAGAAATATAAAAAGAAAAAAATACATTTTAGTTTGCATGATCAGTTATTTACTTTAAGCCTTGGTTTGGCAAGCTCTTCTTGAAAAAGGTCAGGTGGTATATATTTTAGACTTTGCAGGCCATATAGTTGCAGCAACTCAACAGTGGGGTTACAGAGAAAGCAGCTGTACACAATAGGTAAGTCAAAGAGCGGGGCTGTGTTCCCATAAAACTTATTTTTAAAATACAGATGACAGACAGGACTTGGCCCACAGACTGCAGTTGCAATCCATTTTAAACTAGGGTCTAAAAAGAAGTAAATCCTTTGAAAGTTTGCTATGGAATTCTTTGAAGCTTTCTTACCTTAGCTACATGTTGGAAGAACAACAGGACTGTTTAGACCATAAAATCCAATGTCTTTGGCTGATTTTTGCAAATACCTGGTGCTGATTCATTTTTAAAGTTAAGTTTTAAGCGTCTGACATTTTAAAAAGAGCAAAAAAGCCCCTCTCACCTGAACTGGATTACCACATAATTCAAATATTCAGTATAGAAATATGTTAATTAGTGTACACACCTTTAAAATACGCAATTTCTATTTGCCAACTGTACCTTAATAAAGCTGGAAAAATAAAAATTAAATACATTTTCAACAAGTAATCTTACAGTCTTTTATTTTGTTAAGGTTTGTAAGGGGAAATAGTAAGTTTTTTTAAAAAAAATGTGTATTCTTAACCAATTATCAAAATAAAATGTACTATGGGTGAATTCCCTTACATCTCAAACTATAATTATGTATCCTCTCCATTGATAGTCTCCTTTGTAATAATTAGCTCCTAACTGTGGGGAAAGATAAAGCAGGAGAAATTATAGTAGGATAAGTATAGGAAATTAAGTTAGTGTATTATGAAAAATCATGTGATTAACAGTTTAAAAATGTGCATAAAAGTAATTGGCCTCATAAATTAGAATGAATATAGTTGAACATACTGACCTTATGCAAGGACATCTTTCCTATTACATTTGTATAAATGATTTGCAGCCTAGGCCACAGCACATGACCCAAGTGCCCACTAAAACAACACTCACTGGATTTCATTGCAATTGGTAATCATAGTGTGTACATAGGCAAAAAATAGAGATATGTTGCTGAAGCAAATTTCAACCACCGAATAAGCATTTATTTAATAAATATTTACAGAATACATAATAGGTGCTAGGTGAATAACATAGTCTAATCCTAATGGAGTTTAAAATGCATGCTATTTTTGAACAAGAGGCAGTTGATAAAAGTGCATATTTTATGGGAGTGACATTTTTTAAGACATAGTTATTATGTCAGCAGAAAAGATTTAAATGTGAGTGTGGACTCATTTAATGATTGTTTCCACAAATATGAGAAATCAGTGAAGAATAAAGTAAGAAATTCGATGGAACAGGTATGGTATTTTAATTCCAATGCTCACCCTCACTGTTCCAAAGCAAACAGATAAAATTGAACTCCTATTACACATGCCTGGTATGTGCTTTCCAGTTTTCACACATAGGTGCTTCCAGTGACATTATACAAGTATGATGAAAATCACCCAACAACATTTTTTAATGCTTCTGTTTTGGTTAGTGGTATATTAGGATAGTTCAGGCAAAGCAACCAGTCCACATTGGAATTGGAGGGCACAAGGCTCCAGAAAGGTTATCTCTGAGGAAAAGAAGGAACAGGTAGAATACCTCATTTGTTTGGACTCACACAGAGGAGACTTTCAGTTCTGGTGGATAATAGGAGATGAATCAGGGATCTGTATAGAGAAACACTAGCAAAAAGAAAGAGAAAAACTGGGCAATTATTAACTCTAGAAAAAACTTACACAGGAAAAATTGTAATGATAGTGAACAAGTCATACATACTCTTGACACAGTCTCAATGATGCCAGTACCTAATTCTAATTCACCCCCAAATGATGGTATAATTATAGTCATAAGATATGAGAAAAGGAGAACAGAATTCAGAGAGAGAGGAGTAGCTAGATAGTGGTAGCAGTGGCAAAAAGCTAGTGAACTTACCTAATCCCTTTAGAGACAAAAATAACAAACAGCAATGGAAGTATGTTACTTAGAATTATGGAAGTAAAGATTAGAAGAAACTGAAGAGTTGAAAAGGATTGCCTTGATGGGGCAAGAACTGTATTACTTTGAAAGAGTTTACAAAAACAAGCCAAAACAAGAAAAAAGTTCAAGTAGGGAAAAAATGTAATCATTTAAGAAATCAGGTCTTTAAAAAAAGTGATGGCTAGGATATGAGGATAAAACATTTTATCCAGAATTATCTGAGGGGTTGCTAACACAAATAGGTTTCTCCTTTAGATAAGTTAAGTAGTATAAGGATCTAAAAGTTTAAATATTAATATACCCTTGCTTAGGAAGAGTTTTTCTTAAGTATGTCCCTACCTTGTAGGGCAGTACTCTAAAAAGATAGGTTAAGAAGACAGTTAATAGCTAGGCTTGGTGGCATATACCTGTAATTCTAACCCTTTGAAGGTGGAGACAGGAGGATCATGTGTGTGAGGCCAACCTGGCTACATAGTGAGTTCAAGGCCAGCTTGGGCTACATAGCAAAACCCTGTCTCAAAAAACAAGCAAAACAAAAAAGTGATTAATATTATTATCTTCATGGTTAGAAGCTCCCAGAGCCAGCAGCTGCAATAGTAAGGAGCCAGAAACTAAGTAAATCATGAGGCGATATTACAGATGACAAAGTAAAACTTTTCTTTACAGTTTTAGTTAATTAAATCCCTAATATTTCACGGAAATGGGAAACCTACCAATTTGTATTTAGGTGCTAATATTTGTTTATGCCAAGTTTCATCTCAATTATTATAATCAAATTAGAAATTTACTCATAGTATGTTATTAAGTATATTTACTAAAACAAGAACGAGGAAGCAAACTCTCAGAGTTTCTTTTAGTAGTGATGTCTAAGAAAGGTCTAAAAATTGAATCTACAATCAAATATGAGTTCCAGTTATCAAATGCCATTTTTTTTTTCTTTTTTGCAGTACTGGGGTTTGAACTCAGGGCCTCACAGTTGATAGGCAGGCACTCTACAACTTGAGCCACTCTGTCAGCCTGATCAGATGCCCATTACACAAAGTAACATCCCCATGAAGAACTCACCAGCTTTTCTAAACACTTTTCTTGTACCTTTACAGCCAGACTCCAACTGGCTTCACAGGAGTACAACTGTATGATGTTCACAAGTATTAATCTGCCTAGCTCATTCACCCTCAGGCCTCTGAAGGAACAGATGCTGTTCCCTCTGCTGAAATGCTCTTCCCTGTCTTCTTCGCCTAGCTAACTGCTAACTCATCATTCACATCTCAGCTGAGAGGTACTTCTTTTGATTCTCAAGTATAAGTTCAACACTCCTTTTAAATGTCCAGTAGAACTCTGGGCTTCCCCCAGGACATAAACTCCGAAACAGCAGGGATCATGTCGGAAACATCCATCACTGTAATCTGAACAACTGGCACAGTTAGTGGCATCTGTTTGGCACTCAAAAGCCTGGGCTAAAAGAAAATGCCATGTGGGTATCTAGCCATGAACAGGAGCCAGCCAATCACTGGCATTCAAATGCTGTCAGCAGCAAATCTGCATAAACAGCAATGAAACCCAACATGGTATTCTTCGTGCTCTGTGGCCTATTGTACTTTACAGACTGGGTGGATACAGAGTTTGGAAAAAGTGAAAAGTTTATGAGTGAATGTTTGCTAAATGGAAAAGGTTAAAAGAGCAGGAACACCAAATTAGGTTGTCCAGAAATATGGAATTATTAGATATTTATATAAATCAATTTTAGAAGAGTATTATTATACATTACCTCAGAATTTGCTTTCAGTTGTGTGATATAAAATTTTCTTCTCCGATTAGCTTTTCTATCTTGAGCAACAATTTCACGCCAATTTCTGCTGACTTTCCAAACACTAAAACAAAAAGATCAGTCCTTATATTGCACGAATTACAAAAGACTATTTTTTAGGTAGGGTTAATTCATAAGAAAAGTTTAAAGAGTTTAGACAGTAAATTTAAGCTAAAAATTTACACATTAAAATATGACTTGAATGATGGAACACAAATAAGTAAATGCATTGTGTATAAGTAAATGCAAATGTGTATAAAGACATAATGACAGCACTGAAAGCTGTTAAAAAGTGGGGGAGGAGGTAGGGGGAGAGTAATAGAGGGGATTAATCTAATTAAAGTAAAATATATTCATCTGTGAAATACCGTGGTGGAACCCCTTTGAACAATGAATATACCCCCTTAAAGATGATGAAGGACAGGTCCTTTCAGGAGTGGGTACTAGTGGGAAGCAGAGGATAAATGGATGGGGGAAGGAGGGTAAACATGGTCAATGTATTCTATATACTTGTATAGGAATAGAAAAATGAAACTTGTTGAAATTGTTTTAAGAAGGGGAAGGAGGAGGTGTGGGAGAAAAATGGAGGGGATGAGTCTAACCAAGGTACATTGTAAGCATATATGGAAAAGTCACAATGAAATGCCCCTGTACAACTGATATGTGCTAACAAAAAATGTAAAAATAATGACTGATCAATATAGTTTTGTATTGATTCAGCATATGAAAGAACTCCTATTAAAATATCAAGTATATGTTGGCATTGTTTGGGTAGATTATTCATTCATACATAGTCACAGAAAGCCAACATGAGTCCACTTGGAGAGTAAGATAATGTGACATAAGATTAAATATTTGGAACATAACCTGAAGCAGCAGATTACTATCTTCAGTGCAAGAATTTAGATTGACTTCTCCTATTACTGAGAGAGATTAGCAAACCTCTCTCATTTTGGCTAAATAAACATAAAAGCAATTAATACTTCAATGGAAGTACTAACTGCCAAATAAGTAGTAATTTAAGTAGCACTACAAAATTTCTACTTTGTTCACTGACGTTTATGATAATAAAACAGCTAAGGAACATCTTTAGGGGGTATATTCACTGTTCAAAGGAGTTTCACCACGGTATTTCACACATGAATATATTTTACTTTAATCAGATTAATTCCGTCTATTACTCTCTCCCTTCCTCCTCCCCTACTTTTAAACAGCTTTCAGTGCATTTCATTTTGTCATCTTCGTACACAGATGCAATCCATTTACTTATTATTTGCTTTTTTATCATTCAAGTCATATTTGTTTATCAATAACTGTATTATTAAGTAAAAATGAATCTTTCAACTGGTCTTTTTATTGCTTTATTTAACAAATTGCTCAGAGAATAGATTAGAAAACTGAAGAAATCACTTGTTTTGGAGGGCTTAGATAATGCTTGAGTTATCAACATTACTATTCTTTTGCTTTTTTTTTTTTTTTTTTTGCTTTTTTTGGTGGTTCTGGGGCTTGAATTCAGGGCCTCAGCCTTGCTAGGCAGGTGCTCTACCATTTGAGCCATGCCCCTAACCCAACACTACTATTCTTTGTGTTTTAAGGGCCACTTTAGTTGCTGTGGCCTCTCTCTTAAGCCTTCTATCAGAGGAGAGAAATAGGCAAAAAGTTACACATGTGCCTTCTATCAGACAGAGGAGAGAAATAGGCAAAAAGTTACTATTAATGGGAAAGCAGATGGTATAGTTGGATATTCTCCACAGCTACTTCATTTTGCCTCATATTACCAAGAATAGCACAGCTAAGATCACAGGTACACATTCTGCAGTACAAATACTCTCAAGTTTGGAATGTAGGCAGAAGTCATTGTTAAAATATGACTGAGTATAACTGCTCACACAAGTGAGTACCCTAAAGTATCACCCAACTTTTTATTTTATCTGGCCAATATCCAGCACATAAAAAAATAACATTCCTATATCTCAGTCATCTCCTTTTTAGACAATTTATCATTTGAACACTTTTAAAAGGCACACACATATAGGTGTGCCAAAAGGTTCTTATTTTAGTTGGATTACAACAAATATATTCTCCACTAAATCTATTCTGAAATGCCTTAAAACCTTAAGAGTTTGTGGGAAAATACTGTATGAGAAATCAGAGAGCTCAGTGATTCATCTCAAATGACTCTTGGAGCAACTGCTGTCAGGTCACTTAACTTCTCTGGGGCAGTTTTCCCATCCCCAAAATACATGGTCAAACTAGATATCTCAGAAGACTTCCAATTCTCTACATTAGCCTACAACTAATACATGGGGGAAGGTGAAGAACTTTAGAAGTAGTGGCCATTAAAAAAGCAAGAATTCTATAAACTCAACTCTTGACATATTCTCATCAAGAAAGAGGCTCACTAGCTTCCTGAATGTTCTCCCCCAGGAAACCACCTTGCAGAAACCTTGTTCCACATGATTTCTCTCCCTCCTGAGCATGACAATCTGAGGGTCATGTCTTCTGATCATCCTGTAAGTCCTCCACATTGCCAGTATGAACTCTTGCTTTGGTCTTTGCTATTTTAGTTTTCATTTCTAAATGTTGAATCCAGTTTCTCTTTAATTATGCAATGCAGCACTCACTCTACTGGAATATCTGTGAACACAAATTATTCAGTTTCTAAGTTCCCAAAAGTAATTTAATATCCTCTGCCATGTTAGCAATGAAAATGAAATAATACTTAGTCCCTTGATCTCTGGAAAGACCAAATCCTAAAGTAAAAGCTTACCATTTTTCTTGAAGTCTAAACTTGAATTAAATCATTAAATAGTATCCATTGTATGCAATCATTTCTCAGTTACCGCAATGCTTTGTATTATTGCTAACCAAGTAACATAACTTTAGTGGAATTTGTTTGGCACAAGACAATGCAAACCCCTAAACCATTAAACAATCTGTGGAATAAAGCATACCATTTTGAAAATTTAAAGTTCAACTTTTAGGAGATCTCCTCCCAAATGACAATGACAAGAACTTTATCCAGAAGAAGACTATATTGTCACTTCTAAAGCAGGCTTTTACATAGAAAGCACACTATCAAACTCTACTGGGAAGTTCACTTAAATTACCTTTGCTATATAAGATAACCAAAGACAGAAATAATAAAACAAATAAGCAAACAAAAAACCAAGGGAAACCAACAACTCATAGAAAACCTTTCTAGCTAGAATGTGCTCAGGTGGTAGAGGACCAGTCTAGCAAACACAAAGCCCTGAGTTCAAACCCCAGCACTGCCAAAAATAAATAGACATAGAAAAACTTAAAAAAAGATAAAAGTTTTATTTCACAAACAACTTTTCTTACCTGTATAAACTCTCTGCAGTTAATAAATCTAAAACCATAGCAAGAACGTGCTTTAAATTTCTATATTTTAGTTCTGTTAAGATGTCCAGTTGTTCTATACCCATCTTCTTGCCAATCAGTCCTGCGAGAACACACTGCAATACAGCTATTTTTCCCTCATCCCTTTCTTCTAAGAATTCATGGTCATCCTTTTGCTGGAATCTTTTCCTTTTGCTTCTCATAAAGAGCTCATGCACTAATTGCAAGGCTGGTGTATTTGATAAGTTCTTAAAGCTTAAAGTCAAATTCCCAGTCTTATTACCATTGCTTGGTTGACTCTCTGAGATGTTTGACTTGGCCACCAGTCTTGTGTCAGAGTTGGAGGAGCTGGCCTGCTTTTCCTCTTCTGTCTCTGACTGTGAGCCTTGTTCCCGAAGAGTGGACAGTCTTCTTGACCTTCCAAGATGCCTTGATTTTCTTATGGTGTCCCCTACTTTGAGAGTCCCCTTATGTTTCTGATGTAGTTCTTGAAAATAACCCTCCTGATCAGAGAGTGAATCTTCTGACTTATCCAAGCTAAGTGAGTTAAAACCACTGTCTTCAGGTGTTGAAAAATTGCCTCTCACTTCAGTTGAAACTGTCTGACTTGCATTAAATTTAATGTTTGCTATAAGATTATTTACTGGAGTCACAAATATATTCTCATCTGTTCCACAGATTGTTCCACTTCCAGAGGAGTCCAGAAGTTCAGAATGTGTATTTTCATCATAAACACTTAAACTGCTATCACTAAAGTCATGTGAAAATGAATCTTTAAAATCATTGCCCCGAATGGGAGATATACACTCCACTTCAAATAGGCTACAATCATCTTTGGAATCATCAATTGTGGAAGTCTTGTGCTGAGAAAAATTTAGTCTTAAGTTTTGACTGTTGGAGGTTACTTCTTCTGTTTTTATAGTGCTAGTAACTAATGGGCTAAAATTATTTTCCCTTGGGAAACATGAAGCACTGCTTGGAATATGATTTTCTAAGTTGAGAACTTGACTTACACTACTTTCTAGAGAACTGTTTTGTGATCCACAGTCTCCCTTTAGAAGAGAGAAAGATACATCCAACCTTCTTCGCAGTAAACATTTATTCCCCCTGACTTTAGGAGTTTCACAAAGTTCTGGGGTTTTATCCTTTACCTTCCTAGAGAAGACAAACTTCTTTCTTCGAGCAGGAGCGTCTAAAGGATTTGTTAAGCCTACAATTGAAGTTTCAAGGTGCTCATGGGTTAATGTTGAGTCTTTTTCTTTCTTTCCAATAAATTCTTTATTATCAAAGTTGCAAGATTTTGACAATTCATGATGGCTAGTACCTTGAAAGGAATATGTGGAACAAACATCTCTGAGAGTGAAGTACTTGGTGTTAATAGTAGGAGAGTCCACGTCACTTCCTGCTCTAGGGCTAGCTTGACTTGAATGCCTTTGTGACATCCTCAAACTCTGTTTCTACAAAGTGAGAACAAATTTATTCTTCCTTTGAAATGAGTAGCCAAGAGGTTTATATCAAGATACATTATTTGACTATAGATAATAATGTAAAACTATGTGACAATTTTTAAAGTTACTTTAAAAGCAAATCTATTCCATAATATACTGATGTGTGTCCTACTTAAGGCAATTTGATATAAAGCCCAAACTTTCAGATTATACTCAGATTATCTAATTAACCATATGCTAAATCCATAAATATTTTCTTGAAAACCAAGCAGCCTTGATTTTAGATTATTTTGTTACTTGATGATTTTAACAACACAAAAGCACATAATTTTAGTTTTAATACTCTATATTAGGTGTATATTTCCTTTCAAAGCTCAGGGGTATAAATAAAGCTACTTAAAAAGAATTGTATGCTGCTTTTTAAACATGTGTTTGGGAAATGTGTCAAGGAATGAGTGATTGTCCAAGCTCTAACTGCAATTAGGCTGCTCATACATGTAACAAGGCCTACTGCAGAAATCTAATACTCATGACCATTCACAAGGTCTGAATTCCCTGGCTTATATCTTTACAAAGACTCATTGATAAAATTACTTCCACATTGTTCTTGAGCTAACGAAAATGAACCACTGCATCATAGAAAAAAGGGTCATTTCAAACTTGAGCATGTTATACTTATTCATGGCCCAGTTTCTAAATATTTTAAGACATAAGGTCCTACAACTATTTGTAGAACAACCATATGTAATAAGGAAAGTTGCAAATAAGGAATTTAAATCAATTACTTAAAGAACATTACTCAGCAATTATATGAGTAAGGAATGAAACCAGGAAATACCTTACCCAACTTTTTCAAAAGGATTATCACATTCCTTCTTTATAGAAACTTGAATTAAATCTTTTCTTTTTTTCCTTTTGGAGACAGGGTCTCACTATGTAGCCCAGCTGGCTTCAAAATTGCACTCCCTCAGCCTCCTCAGTGTTGGGATTATAGGGATGCACCACACACCTGGAGTTTGAATTAAATCCTAATATAAGAGCATTATTGTTTTTGATACTTCTTCAAATTATTCAAAGAACACTAAGGAAATTCTTTCTTCAAAATTTTCTCCAGACCAAAAGCATGATTTTTCTCTATTAAAAGATCTCAGAAAGATGCATTTTAGCTGGTTTTAATGGGATAATGTATATATGCCCATTATATCAGTTAAATATATGAGTGAATAAACATGTTACAAAAGCAAATTGCTACACTAAACACGACATTGTTTCTTTATGACCATTAGAAGATCATTTTTACTGGGCAAAGTATCTGACTTTAAACCATTACTCCTTTCAGCTAAGTCTCACGCATGTCCCCCTTGTAATCACTGCTAACTTCTGCACATGCTTAGGAGCCAAGATTGTCAAACTTTGCTTTCTACAATTTAATTATATTAAAAAAATTGTATCCCAGATATTAAGTTAATAAGCTATGTTTTCAAATCTCATCTTAACCACGAATCTCTATCCCCCGAAAATCATTTTATTCACTCAATTTGGTAAAACTAGGTCAAGGAATTTTTAAGTTAAAACAAAATTAACTATTCTGCTACTTCACCACTAGGTGTCTCATCATGCTAGAACTTGGGAAACAGCATCAAATTGCTAGAAACAGGGGGCAAGGATATCCTCTTCCCCTAAAAACAAGCTTTTTCTGCTGTTACCGCATTTCCAAATTTCGACGACCCCAAGGCGTCAGTCTGAAAACTCGGTTCTTCAAAACTTAATTTTAAGGTTATTCACGCAAAATCATAGAATGCCTGTTGACTTATTTTACTGACCCAAGTTCATTTTCAAACACTAGATTCCTGACAAAGGGCTCAGAATACCTCTCTCAAAATGCTCTTGTTAAAAAGCATCTATTAAATCAGAGAACGAAATACTTTTTTAAAAAACTACATTAAAACCAAATGTCCTTCATTTGTTAAAAGGGAAAATCTTACCATCACTAAATCTTGAGCTCTTAAGAAGTCAAAGTTAAATAGGCTTCCAAACAAGAAAAGCTTTCATTTTTGTCTTTAAATTTCATGCCAAAGTAATACCACTTAAAGAGAAGCTAAGGTTGGAAGGACACATGAAATGCATACTGCGGAGATTAGTCCCAACACTTGGAAAGAACTAAATCATTTTGAATTTCCTAAAATCCTTGTTTTCTCCAACTAGTCTTGGAAATGCGTGAACTTCCCAACTTCGGGGAGGAAGCCACTGAGTGCTGCCTGCGGGCCACCGGTGGGTAACGGCCTTACTAGGGCGTCTCTCCCGCACCTGCCCGCAGCCGCGCGGACGGCTGGCGTCGCTGGAGCGGAAAACGCACGGAGGCCGCAGAGCCGGCACACACCTGGGGCCCCTGCCGCCCACGTGAGGCGGACGGCACGGTCACCGACAGGGCGGCTGGGCCCGCCTCGCCTCGCCTCGCCTCACTCCGGGGGATGCGGGCGACAGTCACACCCACCGCAGCTTCGCGGGGAAGCCGCCGCCTCTCCCTCCTTCAGTTTGAACTGCCCGCCCTGAGCAACTGCTCAGTGCCGCCCCGCCCCTTCCGGCTCTACGGCGACCCACCCCCTCCGGCTTCTCCCCGCCCCTTCCGGCTCTACGGCGGCCCGCCCCTTTCTATTCCGCGGTGCCGGGGACCTCCAGCTGGCGCTTTTAGAGTAACGTGTTCTGCAGTAGGACGCCATTGGAAATAATGCAAGGGGGACAGTTATGCTTAAAGTGTAAAAGCGGCTTACACGCGGAATGACACCTTGTAAGGCTAAAGAAGGAAATATACACAGGATAAGAACGGAAAGGTATCAATGGCTTGGTTACCGTATCTTTGGACAAGATAATGCTTTTTGTTTTTTTAAAGTGTCTTTTGGTTTATTTTCCCATGTTTGTATAATGTAATAGATATACAGATCTTGTATTTAGATAAAAGCTATGAATAAATAAAGTGTAATGTATTCATTGTTTATACAGGCATCCCATTTTAGGCATAAACAAACACCCAATACTTTCAAATACATTTTTTAAGTACAAAATTTCAACTAAAAACATTTCCCGGCGCACAGTATATATTAAATCCCGTCCTACTGCTCTTGGCAGCTTCTTCCTGCTCTTGTAGGTCTGCTTTTCCTGGGACTGCTCCTTAAATGAAACATCCTAGTCCAGCACTTTTCTTAGATTATCATCCCGGTTTGCACAATTCTCACCAAGAACCTCAACCATCACATTAAGCCAGTAACAGCCACTACCACCCCTGTCCTCCGAGGACTCTTCTCTAGGAGCGTTTTCCACTCCGACGCCGGCCGTCCACGCGCAGCGGGAAGGTGCGGGGGGCGGGGGGACGCGCAGGGAGGGACATCACGGTGAGGCCAAGGCCGTTATCCACCAGGATCCCGCCGCAGCCGCATAGCTTGGGCCCCACCTCCCCTCCCCTCTTCCCCCGACCCCCGCCCGCCGCGAAGCTGGGACGTTTACGCATGTCCAAGACTTGGAGAAAACAAGAATATTAAGAAATTCAAAATGATTTTGGCCTTTCCAAATGCCATTGAGCCATCCTAAATGCAGCATTTTCACTCATATTTTTTTTTGTTGTTCTTTTAAGTTTTTTTATTATTGTTGTATCGGGGGTACATTGTGACATTTACAAAAGTTCTTACAATATTATAGTTGAATTCACCCTCGCCATCATTCTCCTTTATCCCTTCCCCCAATTCCTGGAATATCTGAGGACATTTTATTACCAGTGAAGAATAAAAGAACATAACTCCTTTATATTGTTTAAGCAGTAATTTTCATCCCTCCTTGCTCGAAAAGGGCAAAAACATACCTAGTAAAATGAAGGTTGCATTAAACTTTACTTATATACTCAAAATATAAACTATTGGGTTTATATTTTTATATTTACATCAGTCTTTTACTTTTTTTTTTTTCTTCCTATTCTTGGATCAGGCTTCCATCATTGACTCAGAATTCTGAAAGCCACCTGCTTTTCACACGATCTAATGCTTCCTTTTGGGACCATCCAATAAAATATAGTGGAAGATTTTCCAGTGATCGTGATATCTTAGCTATATAGATATGCACAAGGATAAAGGAAAGACAGAGATTCAGGGGGAAAATAGCATCTTGCATCCCCATAACCATATTGTAAAGAGCTAAGAGCCCTAGTGTCCAGGATGGTAAGACAACTACCCTCGTTAGGAGACAGCAATGCAGTAATGTCTGGAATGTAGTAAGTTCTCAAGAAGTCAACTGTTATAATTAGTAATAGGAGAGCTTCCATGGTGGTCCTCAAACTACTGGTTCCTACTGAGAGGAAAGAGGGTGCTGGATTGGGAACTAATACCAACATGAACACTTGTGGAATTCTGGATCTCCTTTCTATGACTAGTCATTGCCCCTCCATTCTTTAGGGTCCCAAGATCCATTCTGATCTCTACAGGTTGTTTTGTGCTAGAATCATCTTGATACTTGAATGGAAGAGTTAAAATCCAGAACGGCTTTCAAATATTAAAGTTTCACTTTTGGGATCATGCCATCATCTTTCTCCTACGAGAACAATGGTTTTATCCAATATTTCTTGTAGAGAAGTTTATTGTGCCTTTTGTATTGGATTACCTCTTCTTTTTGATTGAGAGAAGTACTTTGTAATAGGATTGATGGACAAAATATTTATGCTTTGTTAGCCTGTGTGTGGTGGTAGAAGCAGGAAACTTCCATTTCCCTGAAAATTTCTGTTAATTATTATTATTGTTATTTGTGGTGCGGGGGATGAACCCATAACCTTGTGCATGTTAGGCAAACACACTACCACTAAGCTACACCCTCAGCCTTAGAAAATTTTAAACTGGCATTTAGGAAGACTGGAAGGATCAAGTTAAGTCTCTCAAGCTGGTCCGTGGAGACTGAACCACAGTGTGAATTCCTGGAAGTGAAAGGAAGCTTAAAGTTCTCAAATGGCAGGATGGAGAACTGGAAAGAAGTATTGCTGCAACGTATGATACAAAAGACACAGTGCACATCGGGAGAAAGCAAGCCTGATTCTTTGATTAACCTTATTAAAAGTTGATAGTTATTTTTATTTGAATAACATCATTTCCCTCGCCTTGCTTCTAATATAAATATCAGCCGTGAAAGGAGTGTAAATGTTCTGACCCCAAGAGATACATTCATCTCCTTGAAATTTTGATCTTTAAAAGAGCGCACCTGCACTGAATAGATCATTTTGGAGGGAAGATCCGGGGAGAACGAAAGTTACCCAAATCCGTTGGCCTTGAGCGGCAGGAATGGTGTAGCTGACCTAGGGCAGGCCTTCGCTTTAAAACAACGAAAGGAGTGGAAGAGAGGGGATGACAGAAGCCTAGGGAGGGGACCTGGAAACCAAAACGAAATCCCGCCCTGCCTCAGCACAGGCATCCAACAATCTGAAAAACATAATGCAGAGTGTCTCACACGTGGAAATCATGGGTGCAGTCGGTCGTGCAACGGCTGCTTTGGGATTCTCCGGGCACTAGTCCGCTCCGTTTCTGCTCTAATTCTCTGCCCTGCCGGAAGTGCTATTTCTTACCAACTTTGCTACTCAGAAACACAAACCTCCTTCGATTTTCAGAACTGTCTAAAAGCTTTGCTTTCCTGAAAAGCGAAATTTGCTAGGGGCGAAAGAAATTCTAGACCACAGCTGCTAGACAAGACACCAGCTTCCTCGCCTTGGCGAAGCGCGTTTCCCCAGCAGGTCAAGGCGGAAGGGGCGGAGACTCCACGTTGCGTCATACACCAGCACCGGAAGTTGGTAGCGTCTCTGCGGCGAGAGGAGATCGTGGAGTAGTTTTTTTGTGCTGCGTACGTGGGACAGACGTTGAGGTAGAGAATTGGTGGTGGGTATTTTGGCTTAAACTAAGAGGACTCTAAGAGGGGTTAAAAAGATCCCGAATTGGCGGGGCGAGGATGGCTCAAGTCTGTAATTCTAACTACTTGGGAGGCTGAGACCGGGAGGATCGTGGTTGGAGGTCAGCCTGGACAAATAGTTCGTGAGACCCCCCTCCCCCCGCCTCCAATCTCCTAAATAACCAGATTAAGATAGAATGGAGGTGTGGTTCACGTGGTAGAGCTCCTGATTTGGAAGCGTGAGGTGCTGAGTTCAAATTCCAGTCTCCCTCCCACCAACGGAAAAAAAAATTCCGGGTTGGGTTAGTGTCAAGATGCTGAATGGAGGTCGTGCTGTCGGTTCTTTGGTTTCGTTTAATTTAGCTGTTTTGCCACTGGGCATCATCGCATTATTTAGCAAATTTTTTGGGCTATCTCCAGCTAAAGTTTGGAAAACTGAAACTAGTGTTAAATGAGAACGTGAGCTTTACAGTCAGTTCTGAATCCCTTTGCCTTTTAGTAGCTGAGTTACAATGTGCAAATTAACTTCTCTGACCCTGTTTCTTCATCTGTAAAGTAAGAGTGTACCTCCTAGGATTGTTGGGAATATTATAATCAAATAACATGTGTGAAGTATTTATTATTGTGTGTAGTTTGGGGTGAGTCCTCAATCCTTTGTGTATTTCATCCTTTAGACCTCAAAAGTACAGACTAGGAATTTGGATCATTTTAGTTTCTCCTGAGAAAAATGGGGCTTGGTTGGATTTGTGAGAAGCCCCTTTGAGATATTCAGTATTTGAGTCTGTGATTTCAGGAGCTAACAATGGACACCCAGAAGGACGTTCAACCCCCAAAGCAGCAGCCAATGATCTATATCTGTGGAGGTAAGAGTAGCACTGGAAGTAAGGGTATTTTACTTAGGTTTTTTGAAATCATTTTATTTATCCTTTTCCTTAACTGAGTACTGGTCTTCAAAGCCATAAAGTAGAATACTTTTACAACCATTTAACTCATTAAGATTTCATTTGGAAAAAGTGCATAACTCTTTTCTTTCCTACTTAGTAATTTAGTAATAGCAGCATACCCTTGGAATTGAGTATATTTTAGTGCTTTGGGTTGCCTTGCATGAGCAAATATGATTAAAATAATTTGCTTCCCTGTGATGTTTTCCTTTTTATGCATTGAGCAAATATATTTTCTTTTCTAGAATGTCACACAGAAAATGAAATAAAATCCAGGGATCCAATCAGATGCAGAGAATGTGGATACAGAATAATGTACAAGAAAAGGACTAAAAGATGTATCCTTTTAACTATGCTTTCTAAATCTGAGGAGGAAAGGAAGACTAATGCTTGGGTTGATACAGACTAAGTTACAATAAAAATAGTAATGAGGTTTGTATTACTTTTTAAGGAAATAAACATGGTTAGTATTTTCATAGACTAGTGTATAGGCTGTAATTTAAACAGTTAATTTTGGTTCTCATAAGTGTATTTTTCAGGGATTCTGTATTTATAGAAGTATTCAATCTACAGTTCATGGAAAACTGAATTATAGGAGAAATAAACATGTATATACTACCCAGTGAAAAAAGTGGGGCCTACCAGTTATCCCAAATACAGAGAGCAAATTGTTTTGTGAAAGCTAACAAATTCTTAAAAAGCAACAAGTTATCTTTAGCAATGCTTCAGTGTTTTTTGCTGCATTGGTCTTTTATATCATGGAAATGATACTAATGAAAATTGAATTTTTTTAAAGATAATCTCCAATTGTCATAGTGAATTCTGGTCTTTTGTTCATTTTATATTAAATAACAGACTAGCTTATTGCAAAGAGAAAGTGTGATTTGGAAACCTTAAATCTCATATAATTTATAAGTATTGTCTTTGTCCTTAACTCGGTTTAACATAGTGGTGGTTTTTGATGCTCGATGAAATGTGGAAACTAAGAAGTGTCTTCAGGGTTTCTCATTGTATAGGTTTCGATTTAGTATCCTTATCTTAAGATGAATACAATTGTACATAGAATTTCATTTAAAAATGAGATTTTTGTTTAGATATATTTTAATACTTTGTATAAAGAAAATTTGTTTAATTATATGATTTTATTGTACATGTAATCTGGTTCACAATGAAGAGTAAAATTGCTTCTTCAAACTATGCTTTTAATCAAGCCTTGTTAAAAATGCAGATTTCTAGAGTCCTCCAAAGGTCTGATTAAATAAGTTCCTTGAAAACCACTATTCTGTGTTACCAGCTGTTTGTAAACTAGCATCATTTGGTGCAGAGTGTGCCATTGTATTTGCTGTGATTGTAAAGTTATGAGAAACTCAGAAATAATAGATGAACTCAGAATTGAATAGATAACATAAAGAGCTGGCTGAGAAGAAGGTTAAAACAAGTTGCTTCTTCACATATACAGGTACACACACATCTCCCCCACCTTCCTGAAATAAGTCAAGGTAGAGTGGTTACTTGAGCAGAGGATTGAGAAAGCCCTAGGGAGACGAAGGAGAGGCGCATTACTGAAATAGGGAAAATAGCCAGTGTAAAAGCTCTGGGGTGGAATGTGAAGCCTGTCTTGTTCCCACTTTAGAATGAAGCCCATGTAACTCAACTTTGGAAACGGTGAGATAGTGGGAAGAGGATAGCTCACTTAAGGTGTTTGTGATGGGAAACCATTGGAACAATAAGCAGGAGAGTGACATGGTATATAACCTAAAAAAGTTGTTCGGGTTATATGAGAATGGACTATGTTAGGGACAGGTAGTAGCAAAGAAAACACTTCAATGGCCACGTGTACTAGTTAAGGCCAATGATAATGGCTGAGCCAGGATGGCAGCTATGGAGGGATATGTTTTGAAGTTGAGTCAGTAAGGATCTTTGATGGATTGGATAGTAAAGAGCTCAGTAAACAGTATGGGCTTTGGTGTAAGGCTCTGGATCCAAATATCCACACTGTCCCTGTTAGCTGGCTATGTGACCTTGCAAGGATGTGTCTTGTTTCTTGCATGCAGTATATTTTGTCTTTATGAAGACTGTCTGTGGTGGTAAATTGTATTTGCCCACATAGTCTGTTTCCTGCAATTTGCTTTTTGTCTTGCTTGTTTATTCAGTATAAATGTATATACAGTTATAACCAGAAGAAAATATTGTAAAAAAATAATTACAAGGCATGTGGGATTACAACCAATTCCCAAATAGAGGGTTTATTTCTCTGCTGGAAATACAATGATGGGAAATTACGTTGACTGAATGAGCCTTAGGGCATAATTTTGAAGGAAGTTTGCTGGCTGGAGTAAGGTGTGAAGACTTTACGGGACCTGGAGCATGTGATGGTGTTTCTTGGGACAAAAAATTTATTAAGGTAACAAGGATTATTCTACATTTTGAGTCTATGTCTATAAACATGCAAATTTAACATTCTCCAGTACTGGCAATGGAAACAAAGTACTGTAAGTTTAACAGCGTGAGCATTAGAATTTTTACCAACAGTCCTGGCTACCAGACTGTAGGTCTGTAATGTAAGGGCAAAAGGGGAAGAGAAGTGTTTTATTGGATCCTGAATGTGCTAGGTTCATACAGGTGCTTTGTTCATCCTCTGTTTTAACTAGTCTGCAATTTATTTAAAACTGAAATAAATTTGTCCACAAATGATTTCTAGTGTTTTATTCCTCTGAATTGTATTACATCTTACCTTTGTGTCTGTAGCACCAGTAGGGTGCCTATCATAAGTAGCATCCACAAGATGTTGGAATGCGTGAAAAAGAGGGAAGAGGTAAGTATATGTATGTTGTAATTCAGACTCTGAAGTTTAGTTAGGTCTCGGAGTAGATATCACTTAACAGTCCAGGATGACCGAACAGAAAGAGCGTTGTAACTCAAAATAAAAAGGAGCTGAAGGCAACCCTCACTCTTCCATCCTAATGCTCCAGCGGACCTTTGGGCGGGGTGAGGCGGGGCTTGGGGGGGTGGGATGCTGTGTGGCCAATCGGCGGAAGGCAGGGAAGGGGCAGCCAATCGCACAGGGGCTGGTCTCCGCCCCGCGGCGGTGACTCGGGCCCTGGGGTCTCGGCTGCGTTAGCGCGCTTCCCTCGGTACCTGCGGCGCAGGCTGGGCGTGGGGCCTGAGGAGCCGTGAGTGCTGGGGCGTACCTGCCGTTAGGGACGGCGTCTGTGTTGTAGCAGGGGCCTGGGAGCCGGGTGGAAGCGGAAAAGCACTTGCACGTGAGCTGGAGCAAGAGGGGCGTGCTCCTGGGCCGGGGGACAAAAGGAGGCTTTCTAGGTCGCTGCCGACTGCTGGAAGTTGGCTCCCGGAGCCGGCCAACCGCACAGGCCCTGGTGACCAGAGCCGGGTTGGGAGAGCGGTTGTGGGCCGGCTTAGAGCTCCCAGGCCACGCCCTGACCCTGCCGCGCCGTACATAGAAACGGTTGCCAGGCTGCAGGACGCGTTTCCTTCCGGTCGCCGACGGCGGAGGACGCGCGTCCCTCTGTGGATGCTGGGAAGGAGCCGCCTGGCTGGGACCACCCCCGAGGTTTCGCGTTGCTAGGGTACCGCTGGACAAGGGCTGCTTGCACTGCAGGTATTAACTGATAAACTGATCAGGAAATATGGGATGTGAAACTGGGTCAGAATGACGGAAGAAATTAAATACTGCTAGGACTAAAGATTTTCTTAGTCAACGACTCTGCAAAGAAATGTGGAAGAATTCTCAAGAGAGCAAGTGAAGTATAACTTACTTTTTGGAACTTGAGAATATTTAGTAATCTTGAGAATATCCTACAGAAAAAAAAACATGGTAGTTTTCAAGATGGATTCTCAGAAATGTTAGAATAGTATTCAGAATGAAATTTGTTTGATTAGGTAAGAGGTGAGTCTATCATGTTTTTCATTATATATATACGTCTATATGTTCATATAGAGGTATGTATTTGGGGGAGCGGTACTAAGACTTGAACTCAGAGCGTCATGCTTGTAGGGAGCCACGCCCCAGCCTTTTTTTTTTATTTTTTGGCTCTAGTTTGTTTTTAGATAGGGTGTCTGTCACTCTTTTTTGTCAGAAAGCCTGCTCTGGCTCATGCCTGTAAACCAAGCTACGCAGGAGGCAGAGATCAGGAGGATCACAGTTCGAAGCCAGCCCAAGCAAATAGTTTGTGAGACCCTATCTTGAAAAGTACTGGTGAAATGGCTCAAATGGTAGAGTGCCTGCTTAGCAAGTGTGAGGACTGGAATTCAAACCCCTGTACTACCAAAAAAATAAACCTAACAACAAAAAACTCCTGTTCTGACCACAGCCCTCCTACCTCAGCCTTCTGGTAGCTGGGACCCAGGCATGCACTGTGCTTGGCTTGTTTGAGATCGGTTTGACTAACTTCTTGCCTGGGCCTTGAACCTTGATCCTATAATGTCAGCCTCCAAGTACAGTAGCTGGGGCTAAAGGCATGCCCCATCACACCAGAACACATATTTATCCAAATTAAAATGCAAGATAAAGTCAATCAAGGTAATCTCTTTCAATCCTAGCAGATGCTTAATTCTGTCCCACAAAGATCCTCCACTCTTTGGAAAAATTTGCCCAAGGCAAATTTTCATTTTTCTTTTCTGTAACTTCCACTCTTCAGATCATCCTTTTAATGGGAGTCATTCATCATCCTGGGTCTGCAGGCATGTTGTGAAAACCACAGTTGAGTTTCATGGTCAGATTTCATCCCAAAGCTGAAGGCCTGTCATCCATACTCTGTACCCAAGTCAAAACCAGCAGGAATATGCAGAAGCTTGACAGAGTGTCCTCACTCTGCAGAGGTCTGATGATATGAGCAAACTCCCAGAGGGTAGTCACACCAAAAGAAATGCTTCTATTAATTAGACGTATTGCTGCTTCTTGTTTTTAAAATGATCTCCCAATAGGTTTTAGTGCAATGGTTTTTTGAAAAATCTTGACAGTGACTCCCAATATGAAATATATTTCACTTTGGAACCATGTGTGTTTATGAACACACATAACCCATTTACATAGACGTGAACTAAAACTTTTTATAAAACTTTTAATGTTACATGCTGGGAAGTCTTTTATTTTATTAATTCTTCCTCATAAAACAATGCTGACTGCTACTCATGAGTTGCTACCTGCAGTTTGAAAAGCACTATATGATGGTTCAGTAGGTGGGTTCTGTAGCTAGCTTGCTTTGATACATATTGTCAGTTCATTCGTTAACATGCTTATCAATAAAATGGGATTACTTATTATTACTATTTGTAGTGTTGGGGATTGGACCTAGGGCCTTCTACATGTTTGGTAAGCACTCTTACTACTGAGCTAGTCCCCCTACCCTGGGAGTAATTATTGTCCTTCACGAGAGTGATTTTGAGGTGAGATAATCTATGGCATATGGTAATTTATCTCCATAAAAGTTAGCTTATTATTGCTCTCTACATAATGTAAAACTTACCTGACATAGTAGTTAATTAAGTGAGACTATATATATATATATATATATACACACATACATACATACATCCATACGTATTCTTAGAATAGGGTTTAACTTGCATTAAGAACTACATAAATATTTGTTGCTGTTGTTACCACTATCATTAGCAGTGATCCAATTCACCAAGTATTTCTTAAGGGATGTAAAGTACTACTTATGTTAGTCCTGGCAGTCATAATACAAGGATGAATAAAGTAAGATCTTCGCACAATCTAGAATGCATATGCCATATTCTGTGGGAGGTATGTACTGGGTGCTTTAGAGTATAGTCCTGGGAGCTCTTCATTGATGGAGTGAGTGGTAGTAGGGAATGAAAAAGGAAGAAAAGCTTCAGAAAGGATATTTATGTTTGTGCTGAAACGTGAAGGGTGATTGGGATGTTAACAAACACTTAAAGTAGGTCATTCAAAATCAACACTAAAAGATAAAAAGCAGTTTAAGCACCAAAACCTGCTTTGTCATTCTATTCTAGGTTTGCTTAAGACTGAGATAATCCCTATGTAGCCCATAAAAATTTAACTTTGTCAATGTTAACTATTGTTACAAGGAGTGAGAGTTAAAAATGATTGGCCTTCCTCCTTGGGAAAAACACTCCACTTCCTTTTCACTAGGAGCTCCCAGATGACTGCTACTGTCCAAATTGAGCATTATTACATACATTAGGTTAATATCTCTTTTCCTATACTGTATTTCAGTCATGACTGCCAAAGATTGTCCATCATTGTGGGGCTTTGGAACAACAAAAACATTTAAAATTCCCATTGAACACTTAGATTTCAAGTATATTGAAAACTGTTCAGATGTTAAACACCTGGAGAAAATTCTTTGTGTGCTGAGGTAAGCATTTAAAAGTTGTCATAAGTTTCAGTATGTCAGTTTTAATTATGTTGTCATTGACTTCTAAAAATTGAAGCAACGATAGAAATATTGTAGAGCATCTTCAAATACTGAGATTGTCAGTTTTGCCCATGGTGGGTGCCAAAATAGTGGTTTTGATCCTGTGATTGGTTTAGAGAGTCTGGCTGGATCTACTTCCAGCATGAGACTTAGGCTAATTAATATCCAGAGGGCATTTTTCTTGCTTCCTTCCCATTTTCTAGGAAAAGGTAAAGCAGCTGTGAAAGCAGCCATCTGGAGGAAAGGTTTTCTTACCAGCCTACTGACAGAGTTCTTTGGCATTTTCTCTTTCCTGTCTTTTGACAACAAAGGAGAGTAACTCACTGCAGGTTGATCACGTGGATGATGGTGGGGCGGCCTGAAATTAATTATCAGAATGCAGTTAATTAGGGCCTTCCCAGAGTAGAACCCATGGTGGAGGTTGTCAGACTTTAATACATATCAGATGTGGTTGTCAGGGTCTCATTCTTAGGGATTGTACTTCAGGAAATCTGGGCTAGGGAACAAAAATGTGTTTTTAACAGTCCAGGGGACTGATTGTTTAGGTGTAGGGGTCAAGGAATCCACTTGAAGAAACACTGTCCTATGAGGTACCAACCTGGGACACTTATTTTGCATTTCTTGAGCTGTTTTCATCTGAAGGACAGAGTTCTGTTGCAGAAGCACCTGTGGGGCATGAACCCTCCTTTCAGGATGCAGTAGCTTTGCTGTGACTCTCCAGTGGTTCTTCTGTTCCTTTTCTTTGACTCTCTTCTTACCACGGCGGCTTTTCTTTTATCTCCTTCATCACCATTATCCTCCTGTCATCCCTCCCAGAGCTGATATAATATCCTCATCATTTCTGGAATGGAAAGATGAAAAGTCTTATCATTGTTTTTCTCATCAGAATGTTATTAATATTTGTCAAGGACTGATAAAAAAATAAGTTTTGAAGCCACAGTTATAATTAATGTTGGTTCCAAGAAATTCTATGACTAGCCTAATTAAGTTATATTGTATTGCCTTCCAATTGTATAAAAGTGAATTTGGAAATGAGATTTATTTGTAATTTTTTTTAGAAATTTAAGAGTGAACAGACCTACAAGAGAAGGGGAAAGAAATGATTTTCTTTAAAAACAGACCAGATACCTCCATTTAGCTCTTTAAGAAAGGAATTCTGGGGCTGGTGGCATGGCTCAAGCAGCAGAGTGCCTTTTGGCAAGCACAAAGCCCTGAGTTCAAACCCCAGTACCAGAAAAAAAAAAGAAAAAAAAATTAAGGAAAGGAATTCTGTTTCTTGAGTGGTTGAATTTAGGGTTGTTTTCTCTAAGCTGTTTCTCTGCCATTTTCTTCATATCCCTTTCCCCCTTTAAAAAATTGAACTCTGAGCAGAAACTCCTTGTTGAAAAGGAAGCACATATTCTTTCTCTGCTTTTCTCCAATATTAAATTTCCAATATGTGTTTAAAATTGCCTTCCGTAGCCCTTGTGATCTCCTCAGAATCTCTGGGCTCCACAGAACCCAGCTTGGTCTAGAGGGCCTCTGAGTAGGTGCTAACTCTAAATTATAATTTCTTTTAAGGTCGGGGGAGGAAGGATATTATCCTGAACTTACAGAATTTTGTGATAAGCGCCTTAGAGGCTTGGCTCCTGAAAGTAGAGCTTTGAGGAAAGATAAGCCTGCAGCAACAGCATCCAGTTTTACAGCAGAAGAATGGGAAAAAATCGACGGTGATATAAAGGTAGGGAATGACAGCAGGTTTCAATAGATATTGTTAGTGACATTGTATATATGTCTATTTCATGTACCTGAAATCCTTGTTACTAAAAGCAGTAAAGAGCTCTTAGTGCTGATAACTTAGGAAGTTTTGATTGCTTATTAAACTCAGAAAAATACTGTGAATTTGAGTGTGTGAACATATTTCAAAGAGCTGAATAATATCCAGACTTAAAGGGGTCATAATTTAATCTGCATATATAAATGACCTGTTGATGAGCAAACTGTGAAAATGTTTTCCAAAGTGGCTGTACAGTTGCGCAGCCCTGCTAGCAATGTATGAAATTTTCACTTGCTTTTCATCCTGATCAACATTTAATATTGTCAGTTTTGTTAACGGTAGTCATTTAATGGTATCTCATTGTAGTTTTGATTTGTATATCCCTAATGATTAAGAATACCTCTAAATTTGCCAACTCTGTATCTTATGTGAAATGTCCTCAAATCTTTTCCCTGCTTAAAAATTGGTTGTACTTTTATTACTGAGTTATAAAATACATTTATTAGACACAGTTTTACAAATAATTTCTGATACTCTCTGGCTACATTTTTTAACTATAAAGTAGCCTTTGAAAGGGCAAATGTTGGGAACTTAAAAAACTAAATTCTCTCAAAATCAACGAACCAATAAAGAAATGGGCAAGTGAACTAAACAGAACTTTCTCAAAAGAAGAAATTCAAATGGCCAAAAAACACATGAAAAAATGCTCACCATCTCTAGCAATAAAGGAAATGCAAATTAAAACCACACTAAGATTCCACCTCACCCCTGTTAGAATAGCCATTATCAGCAACACCACCAACAACAGGTGTTGGCGAGGATGCGGGGAAAAAGGAACCCTCTTACACTGTTGGTGGGAATGTAAACCTAGTACAACCACTCTGGAAAAAAATGTGGAGGCTACTTAAAAAGCTAGACATTGATCTACCATTTGATCCAGCAATACCACTCTTGGGGATATACCCAAAAGACTGTGACACAGGTTACTCCAGAGGCACCTGCACACCCATGTTTATTGCAGCACTATTCACAATAGCCAAGTTATGGAAACAGCCAAGATGCCCCACCACCGACGAATGGATTAAGAAAATGTGGTATCTATACACAATGGAATTTTATGCAGCCATGAAGAAGAACGAAATGTTATCATTCACTGGTAAATGGATGGAATTGGAGAACATCATTCTGAGTGAGGTTAGCCTGGCCCAAAAGACCAAAAATCATATGTTCTCCCTCATATGTGGACATTAGATCAAGGGCAAACACAACAAGGGGATTGGACTTTGAGCACATGATAAAAGCTTTAGCGCACAAGGGAGGTGTGAGGATGGGTAAGACACCTAAAAAATTAGCTAGCATTTGTTGCCCTTAACGCAGAGAAACTAAAGCAGATACCTTAAAAGCAACTGAGGCCAATAGGAAAAGGGGACCAGGAACTAGAGAAAAGGTGAGATCAAAAAGAATTACCTAGAAGGTAACACCCATGCACAAGAAATTAATGTGAGTCAACTCCCTGTATAGCTATCCTTATCTCAACCAGTGAAAACCCTCGTTCCTTCCTATTATGGCTTATACTCTCTCTATAACAAAATTAGAAATAAGGGCAAAATAGTTTCTGCTGGGTATTGAGGGGGTGGGGGGAGAGGGAGGGGGCAGAGTGGGTGGTAAGGGAGGGGGGGTGGGGGCAGGGGGGAGAAATGACCCAAGCCTTGTATGCACATATGAATAAAAAAAAAGAAAAAAGAAATAGGCAAAAAAAAAAAATCTATGCATTAAAAAAAAAAAAAAAGAAAGGGCAAATGTTTTAATTTTCATGAAATCTTTGACTAATCCAAGATCCCTAGTTTTCTTCTAGAAAGTTTATGGTTTTAGCTCTTAGGTTTGTGATCCGTTTTGTTTTGTTTTCTGGATAATAGTATACATATCCAGTTGTTTAATGAAAGATTATCTTTTTCCCATTGAGCTTCTTGGTAGAGTGGTCAAAGTCAGTTGGCCAGGTATGGCGGTTGGTTTTTGACTTCCTCTATTCTGTTTCACTGTTCTAAATGTCTGTCTATTTCTGTACTTCATTGTCTTCATTGCAGTGTTTTACAGGAAGTCTTGAAATCACACTGCAAGTCCTCCAACCTTGTCCTTCTTTCTGTAAGCTGTTTTCACCAGTCTAGGTCTTTTGCTTATCAGTTTTTACAGAATAACTTGCTTATGTTTGCATTGGGATTGTATTGACTCTATAGGTCAATTTTGGAAGAACTGACAATATTGAGGTTTCTGATCTATGAACATTGTATATTTCTCCACTTATTTAGGTCTTCTTTAATTTTTTTCTTTTGGCAGTGCTGGGGACTGAATCCTAGGCCTTCCACATGCTAAGAGTATATACTCTTCTACTGAAGAAGCCCTATGTGAGGTCTTCTCAACTTTTTATATCAGTGTCTTCAAATTTTCAGAGTATAATTTGGCATTTTATGTTATTGATATTTTAATATTTTTATTTCAGTTTTTTCCTCAAAGTCACTCCAGTTATAAAATTTATGAAATTTTATTGTAATAAGTACATATACTATAGCATTTATCTTAACTTTTTTTTCAGTGCTGAGAATTGAACCCAGGGTTTCACACATGCTAAGCAAGCATTCTACCACTGAGCAGCATCCCCAACCATCTATCTTAACCATTTTTAAAAGTACAGTTCAGTAGTGTTAAGTAGTGCTAAGTGTTAGTGGTAGCCCCTGGCACCCACAATTCTGTTTTCTGTACCTGTAAGTTTGACTATTCTAGATACTTCATATTAGTGGAATTTTAACTTAAATTTTAATTGTACATTAAGAGTTGTAATTAACTGATTTTTAAATATTGATCTTGTGTTCTAAAATCTTGTTAAATTCATGGATTCATTCTAGGAACTTTTTTGTAGATGCATTGGATTTTTTGCCTGCTATTTTTCTACTCTGGCTACCTTTTATTTATTTATTTTTTTACTTGTCTTATTAAACTGGTGGCATACACCATCATACTGGCTATTTTTCTTTCTTTTTTTTTTTTTTTTTGTAATGCCATTATGTGGTTTTGCTGGCAGAATATTGATGACCTTGGAGAAGGAGTTGGAAAGTGTTCTGTCCTCATTTAGATTGAGGTTATTTCTTCTTATTTAAGGAAGAAGTTTCTTTTTCTCCTCGTATCTCTGATCTGTATCCCCTTTTCTTCCTCCCTTCCTCTGATGTGGCTAGGACAGGTGAATACAGTTTATTGCTGAATCCCAGTACTTGTAAGAATGTCTGACAAATATTAGAACCCTCAATATATATTTGCTGAATAAGGAATGGTAGAATTTCATAGATAATAAATATTTTAATCAAATTTTTTTCTGGCATGTGTGCTAATTCAATTTAAACATTATTAAGAACCTAATGTGTGCCAAGCATGGAATCAAAGATGACATTAAGATATAGACTCTCCTCTCCAGAAATTTAGTTTGAGGAGAGAGACTGACAAACAGATAGCTAGAAATCTTTATGCTTATGTGTGAAGGAGGAGCACTTTAAGCCAACTTGAAAGTTTTAGGAAACTTGCTGAAGGGATGATGAGTAAGACCTTGCAAGACAAATAAAAGTAAGACAGGCAGCAACAACATGAATATTCCTTTTTTTTTTTTTTAAAGCAGCACTAGAGTTTGAACTCAGGGCTTCACACTTGCTAGGCAGGTGCTCTTTCTGCTTGAGCCACTCCACCAGCCCTTTTTTGGGATTTTTTTTTTTTTTTTTTTGAGAATTATTTGTCTGGGCTGGCTTCAGATTGTGATTCTTCTGATCTCCGCCTCGTGAGTAGCTAGGATTATAGTCATGAGTCATTGGCGCCCCCAAAATATCTGAGCAAAATAATTTATAGAGGAAGGATCCATTTTGTTTCAGAGTTTGAGAGGTTTCAGTCACTCAGGGCAGGGGGGACATGGTGGAGCAGTGCAGCGCACATCATGGTGACTAGGAAGCAGAGGCCCCTTATTTTGTCCTTCCCTTCTTTTACTCTGTCAGGGCTCCAGTCTAGAGGATGGTGCTGCTCACATTCAGGTTGAGTCTTCCACGCCCCCTTAGTTAATCCTTTCTGGAAACCCCTCACAGACACGCCCAGAGCTGTGCTCTGCTAATCTCTTGGGCACTTCTCAATCCAATCAAGTTGACAATCAAGATTAATGTTCACAGAAGGTAAATTTTATGTTAGGGACATTTAGTACAATTAAAAAGTAGAACAAGTGTTCCCCCAGATTGAGAAAATGGCAAGATCAAATTGTCTCCTAAAAAGTAGACTCAGGAAACTGTAATGTATAGATATTTCTAAGGTTTATCTAGTTATTTCAAACATTTTCTCTGTTCTTCTCAGAGTTGGGTGTCAGAAATTAAAAGAGAAGAAAATGCAATGCACTTTGACACTGAAACAGGTTCAGGAATGGAAGATCATTTGCCTCCAGTTCGTGGCTCCAGCAGCTCTGTTCATGTCACCAAGGTGGGCTTTTTTGGTGTGGGGTAGAGTGGGTAAGAGGAACAGGTGGTGGCTCTTGTTTAAGGGTCTGACTCGGTCTAATCGGAGTAGCCAGAGTGTGACATGTTCCAGAGAACTAGAGATGTTTTCAGCTGGTATGTAGGACCCACCTGCTTGGTTTTTTTGTTTTTGTTTTAGCAGCACTGGGGTTTGAACTCAGGGCCTCATGCTTGTGAAGCAGATGCTCAGTGGCTTGAGCCACTCCACCTGCCCTGGACTACCTACTTGAATAGGCTGTATCTTATCACTCGGCGTCAAAATGAAGCAGTGCTTTCCATTGAAGGCTTGCATCTTGGAGTTGCTGCCTTTCTTCTTTTTCCTTTTGCTGTCCTGTGTCTTCTACTTTGACAGTCTTCTCTTCTGCTTTCTGATAATTTAACCTTCCTGGACTTTTTATTTTTTTAACTTCCCTCCCTAAATTAGGAATTTTACTGGTAACTGTCTGTCATCAATGAATTCATACTTATTAATTGACAACTATGGGCTAAGTCAGAAACATTACAATGACTCATACTCAGTCTTTGCCATCAAGGAGCTTATGATCAATTAGGGTAGACAGATTTGTGGTACATTGGTTCTCAGAGTTGATCTGGGGACTCTTGAAGTCCAGGGGAGTCTAAAAGCCAATGTATGGGTTTTTTTATTTTGTTTTATTTTTGTTTTGTGTCTCTATGTTGCCCAGCTGGCCTGGAATTCCTATATAAACCCAAGTGATCCTCTTGCCTCAACCTCTCTCAAAGCTGGGATTTCGTGTACACACCACTGCACCTGGCATGCTATTTGTAAATCGTATTGGCTCTCCGTCTTCCCCAGTATGTTGACATTTGCACTGAGAGTAAAACTCTGCTGGGGTCTTAACATGAATCAAGGCAGTGGCACCACACTGTACTATTGAACACAGCAAAAGTTCCAATTTACTTTAAAATAGCTTTCATGAAACAGTAAAATGCTTGCTTTGTTAAATCTTGAGGCTCAAGGACGTGCCTTTTCAGTATTTTATGTGGCAAAATGAGAAGTAGGTGGAAAGCAGTGCACTGAGTAGTGAAATGTGATTTGTTATCTCAAGAAAAGCACTTGTAAGCTCAAGTAGCCATTTCTTGACTTTACTTGAAAAAATAACTGACATACAAACTGGTGTTTATCCAGACTTGGGTTTTGGGTGTACATTTTGTTGAAAATGAATGAAGAGGACCTGTCACTTTAACAAAAACAACTGATAGCATTTGTGTGAGAAAATCTGAACTTTGAAGTGAAAATTAGAAGTTTTGCATTCATATGAATTTCTCAGATACCTACCAGTGACAAAATATATCCCTTTAAGGAGGATACTTGTCTAAAGACCAAATTTAGTTGAAATTGATTGGCTTTTATTAGTAATTTGTGAATTGGAGCATTTTCTAAAAATTTAGAAAAGGTCTTCCACTGGGTATGGGAGAATATTTGGTTTTTATTAGGTATGTTGAACAAGAAGAAAGAATATAAAAAGCAGATTGATTAACACCAAGTTACTGTCCTTGTATTTTTTTTGGAGATAGGGCTATTATCTTCCTCTTGATTTCTCAGAAGGTCAGATAATTTAGTTTTCATTAGGTGATGTGGAACTTTAGCATGAATAACTCCATTTTGGTTTAGTCTGTTGGGGACCATGTGGGAGCTCATTCCAAGTCAGTGGCCTCCTGTAACTTTTCTTTAGCATGTTGACTTTTCTCATGAGCTTCCTGAGGACATTATCAATGTGATTTCTTAATTGTATAATGAAATGAGTGAATGTTTGGAAGATCTGCATAACTCCAAATGACCAAGAATTTTCACAAGTGTGAAAATGTTATGGCACCAAACAGTTGAACCCCACTGACACAGTGTGCTTGTGTGGACTAGTGTAATAATTATAGGGTACCATGGGAGCATGTGGAAGGGGGTACGTGTCCCAGTCTTTCAGAGTCAAGGAGCATTCTCGGTGTAATGTGGTACAGTATATTTTATCCCATGTACCTAGACCATGTTTTGAGACTCTATATTACTGCACATTCATTGAATTTATTAAATGTTTTCTTACTGAGTTAATATTGACAAATACAAGTTGTATATTTAATATGATGTTTAGACACAAATTCATTGTGAAATAATCACCATAATCAAGCCAATTCATGTTCTTCTTTTTTTATTTTTGATCCCTAAGGGGGATAGTCTTTGTCACACGTAAATATTGGAGAGCCGTATATGAATTTAAATACCCCTGTTTTCTAATAAGGGCTTTTAAAAACTAAATTGTACCATTTGAGTAATTTCCTGGAGCTGCTGTAACAAAGTAACTCAAACTAGTTGGTTTAAAACAACAGAAATGTATTCTTTCACAGTTTGGGAGGCCAGACTTGGAATTCAGGGTATTGGGAAGGCCAAAATCCCTTTGAAATCTGTGGGGGAGAATACCTCCTTGTTCTTCCAGTTCCAGGTAGCCACAGGCATTTCTTGGCATGTGGCAGCATAACTCCAGTCTCTACCTTCATCTTCTCATGGCCAGCTTCCCTCATGCCAGAGTCTTTTCTCCTTTTTAAAAGCATGTCAGCCATATTGGATTAGTGTCCATCCTAAGGACCTCATCTTAACTTGATTATATCTGCAAAGACCCTACTTCCTTCAGGAGGTTGCTACTGGTACAGAATGCCCAACACGAACAATTTAAATAATTTAAGTCCAATTTAAATTTTAATGATTTGTTTTGACTCATGATTTCAGAGGGTTGAGTTCATGGCCACTTGACTCCATGATTCTGGGCCTGGGGTGAGGCAGAGCATCCTTGTGGTGGAAGCATGTGGCAGAGGCTGTTTGCTTCATGATGGACAGGAAGCAGAGAAAGATAGGAAGGGGCCAGGGACTGGATGCCCCTGGGGACCCACTCCAAGTGACCTCCTTCCTCTAACTAGGTCCCACCATAATCTCATAAAATAGTGCCATCAGTTGGGGACCAAACTTTCAAAACATGAGCCTCTGGGGGATATTTCATATTTAATCCCTAACACTGTTGTTGCTTAGTTATCTATTAGTAAATACAAACTTAATAATAAAGACATCACAATTGTTTAAAAACAAATGTTTATTATAAATTCTACTATACTCCCCTTTCTTTGGACTACATAGGTAATTTTTAGGTTAGCATTCTGTAGATCACACCTAGCTACTGTGCTACTTGCTTTGGGAGGTTAACTTTGTGAGCATAATAGCTCTCAGATTCTTTCTTCCCACTCCTTTCTGGTGCAGAACCGGCTGCTCTACCCATCATCAATAGTGCATGGCACCTAGTTTGGACCACTTTGTACCAAGCTGTTGCTTGCCCAGGGATGGCATTTGACCCAAGCTAGTCAATGAGAGTCCTTCTCTGGGATTTCTTTTGCTACAGGTGGAAAGAGGAGGCACTCTCTTCTTCCTCTGATGAGCAGGACTGAGTAGATGGCTATGTCTCTTACCACATGGGGAAAGCAAGTAGCCCTAGGAGCACATGAAATCAGCAGACAGAGAAAGGCAGAGAGAGGAGGGGAAGAGATGGGAAGCTGGGGAAAGGGCATGGGAGCACTGATCTGGTGGTTTGGTTACATAAACCCATGATTTCTTCCCTGTTAATGGAATTAGTCCAAGTCTGGTGTCTGTCATTGCAAACAGCGCCAACTACGGCAGCAAAGTAGTTGCCCGCTTCTCTCCCACCTAGAGTTTAAAAGAATGAACTCATTTAGTACATTTTTATTGTAAGAAGGTCATGAATCACACCTGTGAGTTTTCAGATTTTATATGTGTGTGTGTGTGTGTGTGTGTGTGTGTGTGTGTATATATATATATAGTTAAAAATATGTGTAGCTATATATATATATATATATATATATATATATATATATATATATATAGTTAAAAGCCTGCAGACTGTCTCCTGAAGTAACTACAAAAAAATCCTTTCTTCTGATACTGAAGTCATTGTAACCTTGAGGGCATCTCTTTTCTAATCCATTGCACTTATATTTCTTTTTTACTTTTGGTGATACTGGGGCTTGAATTTAGGGTAGGCCTTTTACCACTTAAGCAACTCCTCCAGCCTTTTTTTGTTTTGGTTATTTTGCAGATAATGGTTCTAGAGAACCATTTGCCTGGGCAGGCCTTGAACTGCAATTCTCTTGATCTCTGCCTCCTGAGTTGCTAGGATTACAGGTGTGAGCTACTGGTGCCCACTGCAGTTACTGTATTTTAATCCAGTAGTTCACATTAGTAAAACCTACTAATCTTAGATTAAATGTATCTCATAAAATATGATTTTACTCTTTCAGGAAAAACATTCTGAAAGTAGACCAGCTAAAAAGAAAATTCCAAGAGATTATGCAGAATGGGATAAGTATGTTTCATATAAAATTTGTCTGAACACTGTTTACCATTAAATACTATAATAACTTTTAAAATAGATTTTATAAACCTGAACATACCAAGAATGCCAATTACTTTTAGTAAAACACTAAAGAATATCTAGCCAGCACCTTTTCTTTTTTTTTTTTTGACTTGAGTTTGAACTCAGGGCATCACACTTGTTAGGCAGGTGCTCTACCACTTGAGCCACACCCCCAGTCCTGTTTTTGCTTTAGTTATTGTTGTTTTTCAAATAGGGTCTCACAATTTTTGCCAGGTCTGGCCTTGGACTCTAACCTCCTACCTCTGTCTCCTCTTGTGTAGCTAGGATTACAGAAATGTACCACCATACCCAGCTTGTTTGTTGAGATGGGTCTTGATAATGTTTTGCCTGGTCTGGTCTCAAACTGCTATCTCCCAGATCTCCACCTCCCAAGAAGCAGGAATTACAAGCATGTACCACCACACCTGGCCTATGAAGCACTTTTGATCTTGTTTTTTCATTAAAAAAAGACCTACTGTATCCTTTTGTGTATAAAACCAACTAAAAAGAACTAATGTTATCTTTATACTTGTCCAAAATGAACAGAAACTAGTCACAATTTTAATTATAAGGTTTGGAACAGGTTAGCTCTAATTAATATTTAAGTCCCTACTTAATTACATGTTTTCTTAAGAAAGAATTCAGATGACTTGGAAGAAAACCCACTGTATTGTGCTTTGAGTATGTGTCCAAGCATAGAGTACAGGTTGAACATCCATAATCAGAAAATCTGAAATCTGAAATGCTCAAAAACTTCAAACTTTTTTAGCACTGTCACATCACCACAAGTAGAAAATGCCACTAAAACTTCATTTCACACACAAAAGTATTTACTACATTCAGACTATGTGTAAGGTGTATACAAAACATAAATGAATTCTGTGCTTTAACTTGGGTTCCATTCCCAAGATAACATTATATTTATGAAAATGATCCAAAATTGAAAATGCATCCAGTCCCAAATATTTTGGATTAAAAGATACTTAACCTGTGGCTGGGGGCCATGGCTCACACCTGTAATCCTAGTTACTTAGGAGGCAGAGAGAGGAGGATCACAGTTTGAGGCTAGCCCTTGCAAAAAGCTAGTGAGATTCCTTCTCAACAAAGATGTTAGATGTGGTGGTGCATACCTGTGTAATCCTAGCTACACAGGAGACATAGGTAGGAGGATCAAGGCCTGTGGCTACCACCAGACAAAATGTGCAAGACCCTACCTAAAACTATGAAGCAAAAAGGACTGGGGATGTGGCTTAAATAGTAGAGTGCTTGCCTAGCAAGTGCAAGGCCCTGAGTTCAAAACCCAGTGCTGCCCAAAAATAAAGAAAAAGATACTTAACCTGTAATGCAAATATAAAAATAGCAGTAAAAGATTTTATTTTCTTGCTTGTAATGTACTTTTTTTCAGTTTTTGTTTTTCTTCCATTTAAGATTTGATGTGGAAAAGGAGTGTGCAAAAATTGATGAAGATTACAAAGAAAAGATTGTTATAGACAACAAGGCACATCTGTCTAAAATTGAGACAAGCCTAGATACTGCAGGTAACAGGAAAAAAAAGGATTATTTAGTACTCTTTCATTTTTATTTAGCCTTACTGGGGCTTGAACTCAGGGCCTTGCACTTGCTAGGGAGGTGCTGTACCACTTGAGCCACGCCTCCAGCCCACATTTTAAAATTACAATAAAACCTATCAACCTAGCCTAGGAAACATGAAATGATGCAGCTTTCCATGGGGAGTTTGTGGATTTTCTCTTAAAGGTGACTGTCCTTTTTAACTACTTAATTGCACGTGAACCATAGCTACAAAAATTAAATTTGTAAGACTTCAAAATACAAACCTATATTTCTGTAATTCATTTGTTTTTATTCTTTTTCTTCAGTCCTCTTTCCTACAAATTCCTCTCATTTTTTTCTTTTTGCCTCACAACAAAAAGATATGGCTTTTTGTTTAAAGTCTGTAGATGACCTTTAAAGTAAAACAAAACCAATCATAAAAATGTAAATCCTCAAAAATTGTGAATGATAAAAGAGGCAAAATGCCCCTAAATTTAGGAATCCTTTTATTTTGTTTTGCTTAATCTATATTTTCTACTTCAGCTAAATAAGCACTCCTGGGTGCTGGGAGTATACCTTAGTAGTAGAATGCTTGCCGTCAAGTCTGAGGTTCTGGGTTCAGTTTTCAAAACTGTCAAACAAACAAAAAAATAAGCAAAGCAAAACATTGTTACAATATAGTTTTAAAAAACTATATTATTATGTTTTCACATATCAGATAATATTTACTTTTAGGTCTAACTGAAAAGGAAAAGGGTTTCCTTGCTACCCGGGAAAAGGAAAAAGGAAATGAGGCTTTCAACTCCGGAGATTATGAGGAGGCAGTGATGTATTACACCAGGTGAGCAGAGTCTTGCTGCTGAGACTTCCCACGTGAAATGTGCTGGTATAACTGCCAAGTCTGTGTAAGTTAGCTAGATAGTGGTCAGAACCAGTCAAGGCATTATACTTGTGCTTTTTTTTTTTTTTTTTTTTTTTTTTAATGGTGCTGAGGTTTGAACTTAGGTCCTATGCCTTGAGCCACTCCACTAGCCCCTTTTGGTGTTGGGTATTTTCGAGATAACTGTTTGCCTGGGCTGACCTTGAATGGAGATCCTCCTGATCTCTGCCTCCTGAGTAGTGAGGATTACAGGTGTGAGCCAGTTGTGCTTTGTCATAAATTCACTTGTGTTTGTCTTGTTTTTTTCTTTTTTCTTTCTTCAGTGCCAGGGCTCGACCCTTGGGCCTTGTCCATGCTAGGCGAGTGCTCTACCACTGAGCTACATCCCTTGCCCTGTCCTTTTTATTTTTAATGCTTTCCTCAAACTCATAAATAAGCTTCCGCCCTATGCCCACCTTTGACAGAGGACCTAAAGTTCCTATTTTATAGAGAGAATAGAGACCATCTCGGGGAATTTGATGGAAAGCCTACATAGTATAAAGTTTAAAAACCTAGATTCTGCAGTCAGGGTGCTGGACCTAATCCTGAAACTTAAGGTGGTCCCTCCCATCACAGGGCCTTTGCACATGCTGAGTCCTCTGTAGAATGCTCTTCCCTCCTCCCATTACTTAATACTAAATTACCCTTTAGAACGAATCCATTCTGTACTTTGGAGAAGTCTTCCCTAACTTCCCAGAGTGGGTAAAATCTTTACACTCTCCTCTCCCTCAGTTTATAGGCTCTTTCTCTTTCTCTGTTTTCAGTACTGGGGATTGAACTCAGGGCTTCAAGCTTGCTAGGCAAGCCCTCTACCACTTGAGCCACACTCCTAATCCTTTTGCTTTTTTAGTTTGTTTTCAGATAGGGTCATGTGCTAACTGCCTGGGCTGGCTTCCTCTCTGTGTCTCCTGAGTAGCTGGGACCACAGGCGTGTGCCTCCATACACGGCAGTTATTGGCCTCCCATGTTTGGGCTGGCATTTCTTGTAGATTTTCGGAAGTCCTCTGGTCTCTTAGGAGGATGACATTTTCCTTATCCTCTCCTGTGAGGAGTCAGTTGAAGAGTTTAGCAGGGAGCTCCTTGTGGGTGGTAACGAAGATGAACTGAGCTAGTGCTGTGCGTAAAGTGGGAGGGCTGCCGGCTACTCCGACTTCTCGCTTTCCTTGTGTTTTCCACGTCTGCTTTCTACCAACCATGAAATTCCTCTGTACCTGCCCTAGTGTCCTCAGGAAACTGATCCTGCTTATGACTTGCCCATTGTCATCTTCTTCCCTCTTCTGGATTTAGAAGACTTAATTCAGTGCACTGATACCCTTCCTTACATTTCTTATATTGGATATTTATCATTTCACAGCATTACAGATCAACTTTATAAGCCACAGCCAGGTAGATTTTAAGTTCTTTTCATTTTTGCACAAATATCCTTAATGTAGAAAAATTTTCTCTCGTGTGGGAATTCCTCATCCTATAACTACTTTCTTCTGTTTCCTTCAGTTAAATTTCTTCAGTTAAGTTACTTTTATCATCATTTCCTTAGAATGAAATCTAATTTTAGATTACAAACTAAATTGTTTCTTTTAGCATAGTAATGACTGATTACTCCATTTTTTTTTTGTACTAGGAAATTATTCTCAAGTAGCCAGAAAATGTTTGTACTTAATATTCACTAACCTATTTTTTAGGAAATCCATGAGTATTTAAATTTCTAAGTCACCTTGAAAGCCTGAGTTAACTTTTAGCCTATCAACTAGTTAAGCATTTGTCTAAATGTAAATTTCATAGGTAAAATTGTACTTCATTACTTTTGATAATGTAGAATATATTATTTTGCTAGGGCTGCCACCCCAAAGAGAAACTTACCTCTCACAGTTTTGGAGTCTGGAAGTCTGAGATCAGGTTGTAAGCGGGTTAGTTTCTTTTGAAGCTTCTCTGCTTGGCTGGAGGTGGTCATCTTCTCCCTGTGTGCTCATGTTGGTGTGTCCCTACATGTCTGTGCCCTGATGTTCTCTTAAAAGGGTACCAGTTTCATTGGATCACAGGCCACATGAGTGACTTCCTTTAAACTTAGTTACCTTGCTGAAGTGCCTGTCTCCATATATATTCATGCTCTGAGATACCATGGTGGCACTGGGATTTGAACTCAGGCCTTTGTGCAGCAGGTCCTCTACCACTTGAGCCGCACTTCCAGTCCTGTTTGCTTCAGTTATTTTTTTAATAGGATCTGGCTTTTATGCCTGGCCCTGCCCCCATAGCAATCCTCCTATTTACACTTCCCATGTGGCTGAGATGAAGGCATGCTCCACCACACCCAGCTTTTTATTGGTTGACATAGGGTCTCTCTAACTCTCTTCCTGGACTGGCCCCAACCCACCATCTTCTGAATCTCTGCCTCCCAAGTAGCTGGGAATACAGGCATACAGGCATGAGCCACCATACCTATGTACATGTGTGTGTGTATTTTTTTTTCCTGAGACAGTCTTGCTTTGTAGCTCAGGCCTTGAACTTGCTATGTAGCCTGGGCTGGCATCAAACTCACAATCGCCCTGCTTCAGTCTCTCAAGTGCTGGGATTTACAAGTGTGTACCACCATACCCAGCTAATATAAATTTTGAGGAACACAGTTTAGTCTCTACCTGGATTATAATTGTTTTCTTTACAACTTTAGCTGAGTTTCTCTGTATTCTTATGGTTACCTTAGGCCTGTGTGTTGCCAACCAGTGTTTCTTTCTTAGGAGCATATCAGCATTCCCCACTGTGGCTGCCTATAACAATCGAGCTCAAGCAGAAATCAAGCTGCAGAACTGGAACAGTGCTTTCCGGGACTGTGAGAAGGTCTTGGAGTTAGAGCCTGGAAATGTAAAGGGTGAATACTCATAGAATGCTTTGAAATTGATAGAGGGACCATTCGGCCATCCGCAGCTATTTCACACATTTTATATTAAAATACTTCAGATAATTCCAAACATCTATATGTGAGTTACCGCCTTCATAAGGTTACTTTTAAATTTAAGTTTAACTTGAAATTTAAGTCCCTGATTATTTGTGTTGAGATAGCTAATAATCCTGAAAGATGGCCTAAAATGTTAGTAGTATCTGAAGGCACATGGGGGCTCTGTACTGCTTTGGCAATTTTTCTGTAACTGTCAGATTATTCCAAAATTTAAAAAACAAAAAGGTAATGGTTATGTCATGAATATCTCTTCTTAGAAATTCTCTTTGAAATCTGAGTAGCAATGGCAGTAGCAAAAGTATACACAGTGTTACAACTTTGGTTAAATTTGTGTCAAAATGATTTATCCTTTAGATTTCTACAGCATTCTTAGGATGCTAAGACTAAAATCAAATTGGCTAAATTTATAATTATATTTTAAAATTGCATATTAAAATATATCAGATATAAACTTACTACTTTTCAGAATTACTAAGCCTGATGTTTTTTCTAAAACATAAACTTACTACACAAAGTCCTCTCATAATATAATTGGATAATGATAGGACTAGAAAGGGATTCATACTTACTATTAAATAGTTGTAAAATTACATGTGGAAACCTATGAAAAAATCTGATACAAATTACCAAGTGCTCACTTCTGAGCGTAGTAGATCTAGTCGTCAGGATGCTCTTGGTTCCCTGTACTGAATAACTCTTTAGAATCATTTTAGAAGTGGCTGTAAATAGATTTGCTAATGTGCCTTATTTTGAACTAGATGCTGATCAGTCTTGTTAAATTTTAATAAGGGGTTTTCTAAGTTTTCAGAAAGTGGTGAAGTAATAGCAGTGATGATGATAAGAAGGCAAGCATGATTGATCAGTGGACAGCTTCCTGATGCTGCCCCACTGTGGTGCCTGGGCTGGGTGAGGGGTAAGGTGTGGAGTCTCTGAATCCTTGGAGGAGTCGGTAGAGCTTGGGGCTGCCAGAGGGTCAGGCTGTTGGTGTTGATGCTTCTGATGACTGCAGGATCATTTTCTAAGCGTTCAGCAACATGAAAATGGATGTATTTAAGCTTTCATCCTACTGTCCCATGCTACTCATATTTTTCCACTTGCAAAATATGTTATGACCATAATGCCATATGTGAAACATATAAATTATTTTGGTAAATTTTCAGCTCTTCTGCGTCGTGCCACTACATATAGGCATCAAAATAAGCTCCAGGAAGCTGCTGAAGATTTGAGAAAAGTACTGGATGCTGAGCCTGATAATGATTTGGCCAAGGTAAGGACAGAGTCATTTTTCCCTTAATTCTGTAGTTTGCTATTTCTGAATATATGTTAAAATGGTGTCAGTCTGCTGAATAAATTGTGTCAAGAATTAGTCTCAGCTTTAAAAAGTAGGTATGTTAACATCTATTCGAAGTTGAAAAAAGCAGACTCTTAAGAAAAAAATTGTACAGAAGTAGAAATCTACCACTTAATGACAGATACTTAATTTTTCTCTGTCCTATAGTACTTTTCCCTGAAGCAATTTCAGTTTATTATGCAGGGTGGCATAGACGTTTCCTAGGTAGGATTAGGGGTGAGCTCCATGGCCATAAAAGAGTGTTTCTGTCTGTTGCTAACATGGTAAGCATATTATCATTTAAAGCACACACTACCTGACTGAGTGGACTAACTCAGTTATGCGATCAGGGGCATCTGTATTAAGGCCTGAACAGTAGAGGTAAGTGTCAAGAACTGTGAAGGACCTAAGGTTTTACACCACTTGCAAATTAACAAAGTAGCTTAGCAGATGATAAAGATATCCCAGATCAGACAAAAAGGACTTTGTTACTCATGGCATACCAAGCAGATGAGCTCACATTCATGTCAGTTCCCCTTGTTCTCAAGTCCCACAGGAGTGATGCAGAGTGACCCAGATGGATGTATACACTCTGTGGGTTTGTGAGATGGCCGGGGAACCCAAACTTTAGGAGACCCATCTTTTGTGATGGGCTATAAGCAAATCTACCCAACCTCTGCTTCAGAGGGAAATACCTTAATCATACTGGAGAGCAAACAAACATCCTGTCCTCTAACAGGGAGATGCTATTTATATTTTTAAAGGCTATTCTTGGTACAAACATCCTTGAAGATAGTCCAGAACAAAGTGGTTTAGTGCCCCTGCTCCCAATATGGTCAGATTCAAAGAGAACTGCCTTTCAGCAATAAGTTGCACCTATGTTTCTTCATCTGACTACTGGAGTACTTCTGTTATTTCCTTTGTATGATGGTTACGGTTATTAAATATTAACGTGACAATATTCTAAAAGAAAAAATTCAAGACAAGAAAAACCACCTTTACTTTTACTATCCAACACAATCTCATGTTTTTATATTAATTTTTAGGCACTTATTCAAAATGTATTTTTATCTTAACCACATGCAAAGATTAACTCAAAATGAATCATATACCTTAATGTAAAAATTCTAGAAGAAATTATAGGGAAAAGTATTTATTACATTGAATTATACAGATATTTCTTACATATGGCAGAGAAAGCATAATCCATAAAAGAAAACATTGATAAATTGGACCTGATCAAAATTAAAAGCATCTGCTTTTTCAAAGGCACTATTAGAAGGATAAAAAGATATGAGAGAAAGTGTTTGCAAGTCATCTAGTCCACAAAGGACTTGTATCAAGAATACATAAAGAACCCTCAGAAACAATGAATATCTCCTAATTAAAAAAACTTAATAAGAAAGTAAACATTTAAATAAGAAATAAGCAAATTTTTTTGTGTATGTATCTGTATGGTGTCAAGGATCAAAACCAGGGCTTTGGACATACTAGACGGTTGCTCTACCACTGAGCTATACTGTCAGCCCCAAGTAAAATATTTGATATTACAACTATAATGTAGAGATAGAGATATACAAATGGAAAATAAGCATCTAAGAGCTGGTGCCAGTGGCTCATGCCTGTGATTGTAGCTACTTGGGAAGCTGAGATCAGGAGAATTGAGGTTCAAGGCTAGCCCCAGCAAATAGTTTGCAAGACCCCATCTCCAAAATAACCAGAGTAAAATGGATTAAAGTGGTAGAGCACCTGCTTTGCAAGTGCAAAGCCCTGAGTTCAAGCCCCAGTCCCACCAAAATAAGAAAAAAAAAGAGCAAGTGTAAAGATCCTCATTAGGGAAATGTAAATTTAAAAGGTCAGTGAGATAAAAAGACTGATTATACCAATTGCTGGTGAAGATATGGAAGAACTGAAACTCTCAGGAATATAAAACAAGGACCACCTATTTGGAAAATAGTTTGATGATTTCTTAAAAAGTTAAATATAAACACATATACCTACTATATGATCTACCCATTCCACTCTACTTTTAAGTATTTACACAAGAAAAATGCAATCATATGTCCTTACAAAGACTTACTCTTGAATGTTCATAGTAGCTTTATTTGTAATAAAATTGAAAACAATCTAAAATGTTCATCAGCATGTTAATGGTAAACAAATGGCTAATCTACATAATAGAATACTACTCAGCAATAAAATGGAATGAACTGTTGATACACACAGCAGCACAGATAAATTTCAAAATAATTTCAACTAACTATGCTGGGTAAAAAGAGAACATATAGTATCATTCTATCTATTTAAAATCTTACAATGCAAATTACTCTATCACAACAAAAGGCAAATGATTGCAGAGAGGGGTAAGAACAATATTATACAAACCAGGAAGAAATCTTTGGGAATGGTGGAGATGTTTATTGTTATGTCAAAATCTTGTATTTTAAGTATTTGCAGTTTATGTCAATTATCCCTTATTAAAGCTGTTAAAAATGGGGGGATGGTTTGTTACATGTATTGTTTTCATTCTAATTGCCAAGAAGTATTTCAGAATTCCAACATTCTTCTTAAAAAACAGCATGTAGTATGATTTCATTTGTATAACACTAAACATCTCTGTGTGTATATATATATACATAAAAACATCTGGGAAAACCATCAAAATGTCAATAGTGTTACATGAGTGTCAAGATTTCAGGTGATTTTCTTTCTTTTTTTTTATACTTGTCATTCAAAGTTTTTCACAGTGAATGTGTATAATTATAATCAGATAAAGCAATGAAGTTGTTTTGAAAAACAAAGCAGGTCACCTTAAAATGCCTTATGTTATCTTTATTCATTAAAAAATATTCTTACCTGAAAGAATGATTGCATTTCCTATTAAAGAAAAACATTTTCTAATTTTTTGCCGGGTATTAAAGGGGGTTGAGGGGAGAGGGAGGTGGCGGGGTGGGTGGTAAGGGAAGGGGTGGGGGGAGGAGGGAGAAATGACCCAAACATTGTATGCACATATGAATAAAAAATTTTTTCATTAATATGGTGATTACATTGTAGAAGACCTTGTCAGAGGTTGAAAGAGATCTGAAAAATTCTGCATCTGCATCGAAGACGAAAACCAATGGGAAAAGGATGATTATTGAAGAGGTAGAAAACTCAGAAGATGAAGACAGAAAGGAAAGTGAAAGCAAACATGAGGATGGCAGTACAGATAAGGGTAAAACATCTTTTCTGTTTGGTTATGCTGTGAAAAACTACCTCTACGTAACAAGCTAACTCAAATTTGTTTCCTTCCTTCCTTCCTTCCTTCCTTCCTTCCTTCCTTCCTTCCTTCCTTCCTCCCTCCCTCCTTCCCTTCCTCATTCCTTTCTGTTTCTTTGAGACAGGGTCTCACTATGCCTGGAACTCCATGTGTGGCCCAGGTTGACCTCGAACTCAGGATCCTCCTGTCTCCGCTTCCCCTGTGCTCATCTTCTAAAATTTTCTACTTGTAGGGAGATTAATGTAATCTCTACAATCCATTTTTCCCTCTTACTCTGGGTACGTTTTCTAGCACTAATTATTTCTGATTATTCCTTTTAATGTAATTGGCCATTTCTGTGTGACACCAAATCTTTGCAGCTAACCTTAAATTATCTTTGTTTGTTTTTTGTTTATTTATTTATTTATACTGGGATTTGCCTTGGTAGGTAGGTGCTCTTACTGCTTGAACCACTCCACCAGCCCTTATCTATGTACTTTTAAAGTTCAGTGAACTTTACATTTCATATTTCTTTAAGCTTTATTTTCTTATGCAACTGTTTGGCTACTCTAGTTTGCCTTTACATATAGGGATTTTTTTTTTCTTTTTCTTTTTTTTTGGTAGTACAGGGATGGAACTCAGGGCTTCATACCTTTGAGGCAGGTGTTCTACCACTTGAGCCATACCTCCCCTGAATATAGTTTTAAAATCAGTTTATTAAAGGCATATTTATTTTTCATGGTCTGTGCTTCTCCCATTTCCCTTTTTATTCAGTTACATTGGTTGTATAAATCACTTAACAATGGCATACATTTGATGACTATTTTACCTCAAGTCTTTTTGTTAGCTTACTAAAATTTACATATCTACTCATGGTAAAATAACAAGCAGTTTTCCTGTGTACACTCCAGTAACATATAGTAACTATAATAACAGGATGGCAAACATGAAGCAGTAAAAAATGTGCTGGTAATTTGATTGCAATCACATTGAATTTGTAGATCAATTTGAGGGCAGGAAAAAAGCTGGGCATGGTTCAGTCTTGTTTTATCCATTCTTACTAACCCTTTTTTTTTTGTGTGTGGCACTAGGTTTTGAACTCAGGACCTTGCACTTGCTAGACAAATGCTCTAACACTTGAGCCATACCCCAGACCTTTATTTGTTTATTTTGATGGCACTGGGGTTTGAACTCAGGGCTTCACACTGCCCCAGGCCTTTTTTGCTTTAGTTATTTTTCTGCTTGGGCTGACCTGGACCATGATTCTCCTATTTACCCTTCCTGTGTAAGAGAATCATAGGATCATAGGATCATACCCTGCACTACCACACCCAGCTTATTGGCTAAGATGAGTCTTGCTAATTTTTTGCCTGGGCTGGCCTCGATCATGATCCTTCTGAGTTCCTCCTCCTGAGTAGCTGAGATTATAGGCATGAGCCACCCCAATTGGCTACTAATTTTTTTATAGTTGGTATGTTTACCCATCTACACAAAAGAATCAATATGCTTTATTTAGTTATTGTTTGGTTTCCTGTTCTTTTTCCCTCGGTTTTTTATCCACTAGTTGCATTTTACTATATTTTTGGACTATTTGAATATTGTTCAGTTTTTAATTTGTTATGTGAATTTTTTTTTAAACTACATGTGTAATCTTGGTGGTATACTTGGGTTTGAACTCAGGGTCTTGTGCTTGCTAGGCAGGAGTTCTACTACTTAAGTCCATACTCCCAGTCCTCTTTAGGGTTTTAAATATTCTGTTTAGAATGAATAGCTTAATAGCTTCACGTGTAGTGGAAACACCTTGTTACTGTGTCAGTCTCGTTACCCTCTCCTTGATGTTGTTATCATATGTATGACATCTATATACATTGAAAACCTTATCAAACAATATGATTTTTACTTTTGACCTTTTTATTTACTTTAAAGAAATAAGAAATTTAAGAGGAGAAAAAGTCTATTTTTCTTACTTAGATATTTATCATTTTTGTTGCACTTTGTTCATTCTTGATTTTTTAAATTTCCCTAAGGTATTACTTCGTTTACATAGGATTTCCTTTAAAGAAGGTCTATTAGAAATGAATTCTCTTAGATTTCCTTCATCAAGGCTATCTTTAGTTTACTTTCATTTCTGAAGGGTATTTTTGCTGGATATAAAACTAGGTAATCAGTTCTGGGTTTGACACTGGGAAAAACAGGGTGGCCTGTTACTTCATCTTCACTCGCACTTCCCTTCTTGTCAGTTTTTGTGTGTGTAAATGTGGGGTGGCCAGCACACTTGAAGAACTACGTATGTTTTTATGTGCATTATTTAATCCTTGAGGAAGGTGTAACTACCCATGTGTTTATAACTAAACAATGGAAACTTAGATTATTTGCCACATTTGCCCAAGTTGTAAGTCACTTGCCTAGCACACGTGACATGACCCAGCATGGTTGGGGATATGACCTCAGCTCTGTTTCACTTCACAGTCTATATCCTATAAGTGATTGCTAGATGGAAACTAAGAGAGTATAGGTTCTATAAAACCAGGCTAAACATTACCAGGCTACATTTTCACCTCAATAGATACCATTCGGTATTTATCCATTCTTATACTCACTGATATACCGAGAACTCTTACAGAAACTGCACCTTTGTTGAGGATTAAGTAAGTTAAAGACCAATGCAACTGATTATTTTTGAATAGAAAAGGCTTCCTCCAAAATAGAGATAAGCAGGAAAGGGCTAATCTTTTTGTTGGGGAACCGGGTATGGAGGGGAGAGCTGCGAATCAAACCCAGGTCCTCACATGTGGTAGGCAGTGCTCACTGCTGAACTGTGTACTACTTCTGTGGTTAGAAATGTGGATCAAGAGGTTGTGCATACTATCACTTCACAGATGAACAGATGCTTCTCCCTGAGGTTGCTGATTATCCCTGAGGTGGATCCATAGAGAAGCAACCTTCCCACTTAGATCAACCCTCTCTTATCCTGTCATTCTCTGCCCTCCCATGATTATTTGCAGATCAGGGCATATATAAAATATATAAAATTCAGAAAAAAAAATGACTTGATAGAAAGAATACAAATCTTAAGACCAGAGATTTCCTTTTATCAGGAAAGTGAATCAAGGTGAAGTGCAATAAATAGCTGGAAACTCAGAAGTAACCCTTCACTCTAAAACGAAATGAAATCAACTGAACTAGCTTGTGCTCATGACTACCAAGTTACCTGTTGGATGGTATGTGAAGAGAAGCCCCAGAGTCTTGGATGTGAGAGAAGCAATCCAAGTCACTTTTAGAAAAATAATGTTATAGTCCAGAGGGAAGTTATCAATTTAGAATCTTTGTGTTTTGTTCCCCATCCCACCACATTCAAGAAAGAATTCTTAGTCATGACTGGGTATGCTCTAGGGAGTCCGGCTGATCATGGGAAATGTAGCAATTCGAGCTTTGTAACCTTGGCAGATAGTGCTGCTGCTTTGAAAACTCCACTGGGGATGGCCAGGTCTAGTTGACCATAGCCCATTATCCATGGTTATGGTAAAATAGGAAAAATGGCAAAGGGCTATTAGCCTTATAATATGAACAGTTTTTACAAAATGATAAGGAAAAGATGAAGAGCCATTACAAAACTGGGCAAAGCATATGAGGCAAATCACTAATGAAGAAATATAAATGATTAATAAAATTTTTACTATTAACCCATGGATCCATGGGTTATGTCATGTTTAACAGCTGAAAATTACTGAGTACCTTCTCTGTGGCTTAGATAAGACAATTGGTAGGCTTTCTTTACCTACCTTTCAAAGGACTGATATTAAGAAACACCTGCGTACTTGCCTGGATGATTAGATCTAGGGATTTGAGTTTGTGGGCTTACTCTTAGAAGCTCCCCATCTGTTTGTGTTTTTCCTTCATCAACAAGATCATGTAGAAATGGCTGTCATAACAACTGTAGATGTCAGAGACTTGTACTTAATCCATCTACCTCCTTAACAGAGTCTGTGAGAAGCATTCAGAGGAAAGTTAGCAGCTAGCTTCCCTTGTAGTACCATTGCTTATTTTCCACTTAAAAGTGAAAAATTATAAGAAAAGTAAACAGTCACAAACAGACGAGTAACACAAAAATATTTCTCTTGCCCTAGAATTGGCAGGATCAGGAGTGAGGAAGGCCAGGATATCTAAGAGTTAAAGCAATGTACAAAATCATAAAGAGAAAGGTAAATAATTCTGACTATGCAAACCCACATACCTTAGACACCATTAAAAAAAAAAAAGGCAAGTGGTAAAATGGGAAAAATGGCAAAGGGCTATTAGCCTTATAATATGAACAGTTTTTACAAAATGATAAGGAAAAGATGAAGCGCCATTACAAAACTGGGCAAAGCGTATGAATAGGCAAATCACTACTGAAGAAATATAAATGATTAATAAAATTTTTATTGCTAACAAAAATGAAAACTAAATGTAGATTTTTTTCTCCTATCAAGTTGGCCAAGATAAAAAAAAAAAGTTCCTTACTGTCAAGAGGGAGGTGAAAAAATTTTCAATATTGAGATATAATTCATCTTTTTATTTTTTATTTTTAAAACTTATTTATTTATTTACTTGCAGTACTGGGGTTTAAGCTTAACCCATCTTTTTTAAATTTAGTGAATTTTAATATATTCACAAGGCTGTACAGTCATCACCACTATCTAAGTCCAGGACATTTTTATCATTCCCCCAAAGAAACCCACACCCTTTAGCAGTAACTCTTCATTCTTCCCTTTCCCTGGTGCTCCAGCAATTACTAATCTACTTTCATCTCTGGATTTGTCTGTTCTGTATGTTTCACATAAATGGAATCATATGAAATATAGCTTATTATATCTGTCTTCTTTCCCTTAGCATAATGTTTTCAATATTACTCCATGTTGCAACATGTATCACTACTTTATGTACAAATATTCCATTGTATGGATACCACATTTCCTTTAGTCATCAGGTGATGGACCTTTGGATTGTTTCTTCTTCTTTTTGACCATGATAAGTAACGTCGTTATGAACATTTATATACAATTTTTTGTGTAAATAGATATTTTAAATATTCTTGGGCATATACTTGGACACAGAATTACTGAGTTGCATGGTAATTATATGTTTGACTTTTTTTTTTGGCAATACTGGGGTTTGAGCTTGGTCTCACACTTGCTATGCAGGTACTCTACTACTTGAGCAATGCCCTTAGTCTTTTTTTTTTTTGCTTTAATCAGATAGGGTCTCATGTTTTTACCCCAGGTCTGGGGACATGGGATCTCAGGTCTTTCCCTCACCCGACTCTAACAGATCCTCTGGATGTCTGACTCCCCAGTAGCTGGGACCCAGCTATGTTTAACTTCTTGAGGAACTGCAGGCTCCAAAGTGGCTATACCATTTTGTATTAGGGTTCCAGTTTCTCTAAATTCTTGCCAATACTTGTTATTGTCTGCCCTTTTGATTGTGGCCATCCTACAGGGTGTGAAGCAGTAGCTCCCTATGGTTTTCTTTTGTACTTCCCTAATGACTGTGTTGGCCATCATTTTACATGCTTATTGATCTTTTTGCTATTGTTTGTTTATTCTTTTTCTTTCCTTTTTCTCTCTCTTTCTCTCTCACTCTCCTTTTCTTTTGGGGGCTGGGGGTAGGGTCTTGCTTTATTATAGTCCAGGCAGCCTCAACTCTAGATTCTCCTGCCTCAGTCTCCCTGCTGACAAATGGCTTTTCAGATCATGTGGTTTTTTTTCCCTTTGTTCTGTTAATATGTCTTGTTAGTATTGAGTGACTTTCTAATGTTGAATTACCTTTGCATTCCTGCCTTTGCATATTTGGTCACAGTATATAATCTTTTTCACATGCTGTTGGATCACGCTTGCTAATTTTTTTTTGCATCCATAAGTATCCAAGCCACACTATTGGCCATTCCTTCCTTTGACATTTACTATTGTTATCGTCCCCAAATACTCTTGGTTTCTAGAGCAAATACATCTTCCTGGTTTTTCCCCCATTTCTAGGCATTCTTCCATCTACAATGGAGATTCTTTCCTCTGCTCATTCTTTAGGAGTATTTCTCAGGAGCCCTTTGGAAGCTCTGGCAATCCCATTTACACCCTATCTTCAATGCTGGTAACTTCCCAAAACAGTCTCTGGAAAAGGCCACTCCTTTGATCGATCTATAAAGCCACCTCCTAAGCAGCCTTTCTGCCTTGTCCCATAGGTAGGTCAATATCATGTAAGACTCCCAGGTCCCTGGTAACTTCTGGAGACTAAATTGTTCAGGGACATTTCAGTCTTTAGTTCAAATTCCAACTAAGTTAGTGACTTTCTTCCTGTACTTGAGCTAATTCCTAGCTTCTATCTGTGTGTCTCTTGCCTCACTTGTAAAGTGGAATGACACTACTTGGTATGAGGATTAGTGGTAACGTAGCTAAAGGTTTTGTGGGTAATAGCTTTGGTCCGACCTGAGAGGATGCTGTAGGAGGGGTTGGAAAACAATACTAAGTTGTCTGTTGTTTCTGCTGACAAACACTTGTGTCAACCTATTTTGTGCCACTTTTCCAAATTCACTTTGAGAGGAATTAAAAATCAGATTGACTTTAGTTTTCTTTCAAATTCAAAGGACTGTTTTGTTTTGTTTTGCTGGTGGTACGGCTACTGGGGTAGAACTTAGGGTCTTGTGCTTGCTAGGCGTGGCTCTTCCATTTGACATGCTGCCAGCCCGTTCGTTAAGGTGAGGAAAGAACACCCCAGCCTTGGGTGCAGTCATTGGTCCTTCTCCTAAGGTGTCAACGCCAGGTTGTATGCGCAGGCGTGGGCTGCGGAGGGAGTCCCTTCTGCATTGGGAGTGGAGCCCGAGCTGCCTGTGCAGCTCCGTCTGCCCCGGGCGGGAGGCACAGGCTCCTCCCGCGGGGCGGTGCCGCTCTGCGCCCAGTGTCCCGCGCCAGGGTCCGGGTGATGCAAACCCTGACTTCCCGCATCCGCTTCCCACAGCAGCCCCAGCCATGGGCAACATCCAGAAGAAGCTGATGAGCAAGAGTGGTCGGAGTGACGGCGGCCGGTTGCTGGCCAGGGCCCGGGTGCCAAGGCTCGGTGCGGACCAGCGGGGCGGGTCGCCGGCCACCTCCGCGGCGGGCGGCGGTGCCAACGGGCAGCCTGACGGCGGGCGGGGCGCCGGGGATCCCGGGGACCCCAATACCGCGGCCGAGGCCAGCACCGCGCCCAGCCCCGCCGGCCTCAAGAGCCAGGGCAACGAGCTGTTTCGGAGCGGGCAGTTCTCGGAGGCGGCCCGCGCCTACTCGGCGGCCATCGCGCAGCTGGAGCCAGCAGGTAAGGTACCTGCAGCAGGGCCGCGCTTCCCGCGCTCCTTCCCGGCGGCGACAGCAACCTGACCTGGGAGCGTGCAGGCGGCGCGTTGCAGGGTCCCTGCGTGGTCTGGACGCTCCGCGGCTTTGCGCCATGAGCCACAGGGTCTGCGGTGCCACCCAGCCGCATCTCTCGCAGACTGCTGCTGCTGTTGGATTTTAACTGTTCAATTAAATGTGATTCTAGGAAGCGAAAGTGCAGATGATCTAAGTGTATTATATTCAAATAGAGCAGCGTGTCACCTAAAAGAAGGAAACTGCAGTGGCTGCATTCAAGATTGTCACAGGTAAATAGCACTCTTTCAGATTTGTCAACTTTATAAATACAATGTTCAATACCCTGTAGTTTCTACACAAGGGTCTAATTTCTGAAGACAGTTGTGAGGTATGTTAATTGATTAATACATAAAAATCACAAACTCTCTATTGTCACACAAAAGCAGTTAGAGAAAATGGTGCAGACTTTTTTCATTTCCACTGCCCCCACCCTAATTCATGCTTTTTTCCTGTCCCTCTAGACTACTAGTTCTAGGTCATGGTAGCATCAGAATAACTTCTCTGGAACTATTGTTTGGCTTGGTTATTCACATTGGGCCTTTAATGACTCAGTATTGTGTTCCAGATAGTTGTAAACTTCTTTGGCACCACCTTGCCACCCCCAAACAAGTTTTCTGCTCCCACTCTTTCTGCTCGACCACTTCTTTCTACTCCCACCCTGCTCTCTAAGCCTCTGCCCACCTGTCCTTATGCCTCCCCAACCCCTGCAGAGCTGCATCTCCTTTCTTGTCTGCTCTCCAGGCTCCCTGGTCATGTGAAGGGTGGTAACACTTGCTCCAATATTGGTCACACCTGTAGGTCTTCATGTCACTCACTGCCGTTAAACTCCTTGAGGTCAGGAACCATGTCTTACACAAGTTAGCTCTTATGAAGTGTAATAGTCATGATGGCATGAGGAAGTTACTCCCAGGATGGATGAATGTATGTACTTGAATAAAACCTTGTTTCTTTAGCCATTAAGTAATGAGCCTGCCTCAGAAGCCCTTTGGCAGGAAGTTACTATTGGTGCATCTGAAAAAATAAGAAGTCCTGTTCTGGTGTGACTAACAGAGTCTTGGTTTACTCCTGTTGTTTCATGTAATTACTATTATTATCACACCTTTTCACACACAGAAGTCCTAGTTTGGACAATAAATTACATGGATTCTCTGTTTACAGGGTGAGCAATTTATTTCTTTCATTGTTATTATCAGTTTACTTGGTATGGGTAAAGCTTCCCTAGTATCTGCGCCTACAGTTTACAAAGAAGGACTTGAGGTCCTTGGATTTTTGCCAGAGTGACATATCCAAATTTAACATAATATTTATATTTTGCCTTGATCCCATCCACAGTCATGCAGGCTCACTTGAGCAATTTGTTATATTTTAGGACTTTATGAGTTGGTTGATGTCAAGTTGGTAGCTTGACCCCTGCCATGGTTTGAATACTAACCCATGAACACTGGCAGATGCCACAGATCTGGGTGCTTACCCTTTTCCTTTTCCCAGAGAGCCTTTTATTATACCTTTACCACTGTCTGAAATTGACTAGACCATGTGAGTTTGTTAGATACAGGTGTGTTGTGATTTGCACCCAGCACCATTTCAGCTCAAGTGTCTGTTCTAATACATTACCCTTCAGGCTGGTTTTAGGCCCTTCTCCTACAGAGAGTGAGTAAGCTCTGGATTCTTTAGAGTTTGAGACCCCTAGACCAGCATGGTGCCGTACACTTGTAATCCCAGTACTCAGGAGGCTGAGGCAGGACGATTGTGAATTCAGGTCCAGCCTGAGCCACATAGTGAGTTTGTGGCCAGCCTGGGTCCAGTCTCAAAACAAACAAACAAACAAACACCCAAACTCGAGACCCCTGAAATTAGGATTGCTGTCAAACAGTGGACACTTGTCCTGAAGTGAGATTGTTTAAGGAAACAAACACAGGCTAAAATTCACTATTTCAGTGTAAACCATGAGGAAATCAAAGATGGGATTCTAGCCCACTCAGGGAGGCTAGAGTGGGTCTGGTCTTGGGGTAGAGCAGGAGATAGCCTACTTGGGAGAGAGGTAGGTGTCAGTTTAGGAAGGTTGTCCTTAGGTAAGAGCCATATTCTAGGCCAAGGAATCCGGCTCTGCTGGTCAGTGCTGACCTCCATACAGATCGACCTACTTAGATGTTTTCCTTGATAGCTGGCCTATGAGACCCAGAGGAAGGGCATGGAGGTGATGCCCAGAGTGGGTGGTGCTTTTATTCCAAAGCTGCGATTCTCAAACTTGTTTTAATGGCAGAGAAACCACGATTTGCCTTTGTGAAAGTGTTGAAATATAGCTGTATTTAAGTTTGTATACACTAGGAATAATTTATTATCAGACAGTATGACTATCCTTTTACTCCAAGAAAATTGCATACATTTTAAAGGAAGCTTCTATTTTAGTTTTTCAGTTAGTATCTTTGCTCTTTGAACAGCTCCATGAGCTCTCATATCTAGACAAGTGGTACCATGAGTCAAATATTGTAAAAGACAAAACCTAAAATAAGTGGAAAGGGGGAAACTTCACGCTGTGAAAATAATTTTTTATGGATCTTGGGGAAAAACTGCCATTTGACTTTAAGTCTACACTTTGAGGAGCACTAGTATTTCCAACAGGTATGTTTGGAGAACTACCATTGGGAGTGATGGAGATGTTTGAGGCATGACAGGGGCTCTGGGCTTGGTCCCTCCCCACACCACAGCATCTCCAGGCTTCTGTAGTAGGCCTCCAGATAAAACATGAAGAGAGGTTATGATGCTTAAGCAAAAATTTGAGCACCATTGTTCTAGAAATTATTTTTAATTTTCATAATTATTAGTTTAAAAAACCTTCACTTTTCCCAATTTTCATAGAAAGTTCTCTGCTTTTGCTTATCCTTGCTACTTTCTGATGGACTTGAAAGTAGGAGACTCTTTGGATGCTAACTGTGCTAACTTGAATAGATAGTCTCTTTTATAAGTTCTGGTTTAAAAGTTTTCTGGGCTTGTTTTATTACTGGGTGCTTTTTATTTTTAAACTTACTAGAATTTCAGTTCTAGCAAGTGCAGTGCCCTCAGTTCAAACCCCAGGATCACACACACAAAAAGAATAGAATTTCAATTCATAAGCTTATATTCATTTTCAAGATTGTAGTTATAGGAAAAAATAAACCTTTGCATTTACTATGCTAGGAAGTAATAAAAATTAAATGTCCCATTTATCAATTTTAGATCCCAAGGTTGACTCACGACCATCTTGATTGGATAAATGACACTTTGAACATTAGAAGTCTGCATGAAATAGAGGTCGTCACATAGTTGTGAGAGGGACACTTGTGCAGCCTTTTTCGCATAGTCAGTCTGCCCTCAGCGGATCACCACGCTAAGTTTAAGGCAGTGATGCATTGACACAGCCAGATGCCCAAGGGCCTGTTGTATAGTGCTTAAGTATTTTTACTTGATTTTAATTTTATTTTTAAATGGCTTTTACTGATTACAAAAGTAACACATACACTTTATCAGAAACTTAAAAAAAATAGCACAGCACAAAGATGAGCATTAAGACCATCTACAATTCTAACATGCCTGTAATCCTAGCTATTTGGAGGCCATAGGTAGGAGGATCACTATGCAAAGCCAGGGCAAAACTGTGAGACCCTATCTGAAAAATAACTGAAGAAAAAAAAAGGAGGGGGGGAGCGGGGAGGAGGGCTAGAGATGTGGCTTGATTGGTAGAGTATCTGCCTCAAAAGCATGAGGCCCCAAGTTCCAACCCTAGTACCACCAAAAATGAAACAAAACAAAGAAATAGTTATCTTCAAACAAAACCAAAGAACACAGCCTTCAACTACATCGTTAGTGATATCAGAAGCACTTTTGTAGACGAAAAAGTGTGAGATTAAAAAAATGCAAGATAAGAAATCAGCATATGTATAGTTGATTTCCTTCTGGTCTGTTTTGATATCTTTTTTACTAGTAAATCATAATGAACTACAGAAAGTTCTAGCTGATTTTTAAAATGCTATGCAAGTTTTTGTGGTTCTGTACTAAGGTACCTTATTAGATAGGAGGAAATAAACATTTCCTTTTCATCTATTACATGAATTTGTTGCATGAATCTATAACATGAAACCTTGCCTTGGGCCTGGGGCCATGCCGGGCTCTTTTAGGGCTCTGGGCAGTCTGAGGCATGCTGCCAGGGACTTACATCTTGGAAATGCCAGAGTGCTTCGGTACTGGGTTCAAAGAAAGGAGCCACAAAATTGATTGCTCTATACCTTGGGTTTGCCCCTGATGCGTTGCCAGATCCCTAAGATGACATATTTGAGAGTCTAGTAATGCAGTGTATACTCAGCTATACATTGCATAAATTAAGTATAAATTAAGAGTAGTTTTCAAGATGAACAGTATGTAACATTCTTATCTTCTTAGGGCTCTGGAACTTCAACCATTCTCAGTGAAACCTCTTCTGCGAAGAGCCATGGCCTATGAAACTTTGGAGCAGTTCGGGAAAGCTTACGTGGATTATAAAACAGCGCTGCAAAGAGACTGTGGAATCCAGCTCGCGAACAACAGTATTAACAGGTACTCTAATCTGAGGCACGAGCCAGTCTAGCTGTTTTGTGATAGAATCAAGTTTTCCCTTCCCCTCTTCAAGAATGGCATCAAAAAGTCCAGATGTGTTCTCAGCTGTTCGCCCTATTAAATCAAATGCCCCTCTTTATAACTTAGTTTCAAACTTTCCCTTCATACATTTTGAGTTGTCCTCTAGCACCTTTATATTTGTTTCTTAGTCCATTTATTATTGTGCAATGAATATTTTTTTTAACACAGAGTATAGCTCACACATGCTGCTTAAATATCTATGATGTTAGCAAGGTGTTTTCATGGATGTCATAAATCAGTACTAAGGATAGGACAAGATCAAAGATGTAGTGAGAGCTGCCCTGCTGAGTCTTCTCACAGGGTCTGCATGTCTCGTTGGTATGATGTGTGTCAGTGGGAACATAACTGCTGCATCTACTCAGAAGGGTGGATGTCTTCATATACTTGTTTTGTATGATCTTGTAAATTATACTCACCTATGAGGAATATTATTTTATAGTTACAAAATAGCAAAGAGTTTGGATCTAATTTATATTACAATTGACTTACCTCCTAAGTGAGAATGGGAAGAATTTCTAGGCTTCAGGACTGGGGCCTGTAGCTCAGTGGTAGCACATGTGTGCAAGACCCTGAGTTTGATTCCCCAGCCACTATACACACACACATACACACACACACACACACACACACACACACACACACACAGACAAGAATTCCAGACTTCATTGATTACTTTCAGGTGAAATTTGAAAATTATGAGTTACATGACATGTCTACTTACATATAATATTTTCTGATTGAATTTGTCTAATTATAACTTATCAAGTATTTATGTGCTATGCTGTACCCTGTGCTGGTCTAATGTGCCATGTCCCATTTCTCCTGGAAAAGGCAAAAGGGAAAGAAATGACATGGTCTCTGTCCTTCAGCAAACCAGAATATGTTTAGGGTGAAAGCTTAGTGTAAGGCAGAGTGTCCCCAGGCCATACAGTTGGTCAGACAGTGACTTGGGTTGCAGAGAGGTGAGGCCTGGCGGGGCCATACCTATGAGGAGAGAGTGTCTGAAGGTCTTTGAAGGGTGCTGGTGGAGCACCAGGAGACTTTGACCGGAGCTGTAGAAGTGAAAATGGCACGATTCACATTAACTCATTTTAAAATCATGCCCTGTCTTAGTGTGGTCACAGCTGTGTCACAGAGCTGACAGCTATTCCCTGAAACTTCCATTTGGTGATCACATGGAACCTGTCTGACCCCAGCTTGACAAGAAGATAGGGATGTATGTAGGTTGAACATCCCTAATTCTGAAAATCTGAAATCCAAAATGCTGCAAACTTTGAAACTTTTTGTGTGCCTAAAATACCCCATGAGTGACAAGCCGCTCTGACCACATGTGATGGGTTGTAGTGAAAATGCAGGTGTGCTAAAAATACTGCATTAGATTACCTTCAGGGTATGTGTGTAGGTGTATATGAAACAAACGAATTTCAGGTTTCTCTTGAGTCTCATTCCCAAGATACCACATTATAATATATGCAAATATTCTAAAAGCCGAAAAAAGCTTCCAAATTCAAAACACTTCTGGTCCCAAGTGTTTTGTAAGGGATCTCATCTGTATTGATTGGTTGTGGCAAAGCAGGATAGACTGAAGGTCAGCATCTGCAGCCTCCTTGATGGGGAACTGATTAAGTCAGGAGTCCTGCCCAGTGCTGCACAGCCCCACTGCCTGCCACCTGCTGCTTTGTATGTGCCTAAAGGCCCTGTCCCCATTTGGTCTAGTTTATTCTACCTCATTTTTTTGTCAAGGACTTGTTCCTATGGGAAATGCCTTTCCCTGCTCACCAGTTCTCCTTACCCTTTTTCAGTGCCCACAGCACCACACCCTTTCCTCACCTATTGTTTTTACATTCTCTGCATCTCTACATTTTTTATGAAATTCTTTTCCTATCATTGCACTGGGAGCTCCTTGAGGTCAGGAACTGGGGCATAGCCAACTCTGTAGCTGCAGTACCTTGTACAGCCAACTGCATTGGCTGAGTGAGTTCTCCCGTAGAGAAAGCTTAGTGTGCTCTTTTGCTTTGGGGCTTTACTTTTAACTTGCCCATCCTCTGGCGAGCATTTAGAGAAGAAGTAGGATCTCCTCACAGTCAGAGATTCTTGGGAAACATCAAGTGGGAAAACAGCTGAGACAGCTGGCAGCCAGGAGGTGCCTGATCAAAGATATTTCAAACCAAGTGGAAGGCTGAATGGTTTGTAGTAACAGTATGGTTTGAAGGGAGAGGTGTGTCTGAGAGACTATGATTAATTTCTCAACTTTAAAAAAATTGGTATAAAATTCATGTAACATAAAATTAACTACCTGAAAGTGTGCAGTTCAGTGGCATTTAGTAAATTCAGTGTCGTGAAACAATCCCTTTCTATTCCAGCATATTTTCATCACCCCAAAAGGGAGCCCTGTACCCACTGAACAGTCACTCCCATTCTCCTTCCCCACCTCCCCACACATCCACCGGTCTTCTTTGTCTTCCTGTGGCTTCATCTGTCCTAGATGTTTCCTATAAATAGAATCACATACAGTGTAACTTTCTGTGTTTGATTCTTTCATGGTTCATCTGTGGTGTATCATGCGCTAGTACTTGATTTTTTTATAGTTGAATAGTATCCTCTTACATGTGTGTCATATCACATCTTGTTTGACCATTCATCATTTGACGGGCATCTTGGTTATGTCCTCCCTTTGGGTACTGTGAACATTCATGAATTCGTTTTTATTTGTATGCCTGTTTTCGGTTCCTTTTGGTATAAACATAGTAGGAGTGGAATTGCTGGATCATATGGTAATTCTGTGTTTAACTTTTTGAGGTTTGTGTTATATCTTCCTAGGTATTCAAGAAAATTCTTCCTTATCAACTGACTTTTAAGACTCAGTCATTTTTTTAAATTTTATTTTTAAATTAGCATACATTAATTATACAAGGGGAATTATCATTGATAATTCCATACATGTGTATGTATACTTTGAACAAGTTCACCCCCTCCATTATATATCCATTGTTCCTTTTCTCTCTTCCCCTCTTTGTGGGTTTCATTATGCTTATATATATATATATATATATATATATATACACACACACACATATCCATACATATATACACACATATATATACGTAGTATACTTTGATTAAGACTCAGTCAGTTTTTAATTGAATGGTTCTTGTTGATACATTGTTTTATAAGAAAGACCAGGAGACTTTGTCTGGTTTTGCTGTATATTTATATAAAATATCAAGTTTTAAAATTTCACTGTTCTTTGTAAATTCCATATTTATACTTGCTTTTCTAATTCATTATGGAAAATTTGGCAGCAAAAGCTTTTTTTTTTTTTTTAAACATCTGTGGTTACTTTGTTTCTGTCTTCCATTAACCATATTCCTGTCTTCCTCTCCAGGACTCTTACTATGTTACATTTCCCTGCATAAGCTTACTTACTCCCTGCAATGCACCATCTCCTTTCAGCTGCTTCTTCTTTCCTCCCTACTGGTAATACAAATTTTGCTTAAAAATTCTTTTTTCAAAATCTTGTGGGTGTTTATGCATTAATTTTAAAGTTTATCTTTTTGCACCAAAACAATGAAGTTTAGTTACCATAGCCAAAGATTGCTGTTGAAATTTCAGTTTAATAAACTGTAGGAAAAGTATGTATATTTTAGTTGTCAATATGTAAATGTAAATTTTTTTCACACAAACAGTACATGAGCTTGCAAACTTTCCTAACTTGAATGCATTCTATTAATTACAGTTAACCTTCTTGGTCTTGGGAAATGCCTTTTAACCAGATTCATCCCAAGGACATAATTCGATTTTGTTTTTAAATCTAAGTGTGAAATTTTATGTTTAAAATAATAAGAAGATGAAAATTGAGATGTTAATCTGAATTGTTCTACGGTCATTAGTATAAGGGCCCTTGCAGTGTACTCTACTAGTTTTTCATGTTTACTCATATGAAAAGAAAATAAGTGAACAGTTTTAGAAGTGAAAAAGTACAAAACAAGACTGTCTTATGGCTCAGGCATGGCTCAAATGGCAGAGTACCTGCCTAGCAAGCCTGAGGCGCTGAGTTCAAACTCTAGTACCATGAAAAAAAAAAAAAGTCTGCCTTAGCCACATGTAAATGTTGTTTTAAGAAGCCCTGTTCTGGTTGGTAGAGTGGCTCAAGAAGTGGACTCCTGCCTCTAGCGAGTGTGAAGCACTGAGTTCAAACCTCAGTATTGCACATAGCAGCTAAGCTAGCCCTCACCTAGTTTTAGCACTAGTTTTATACATTCACCTTCAGTCACCATGCAGTTTGTGCACAGAAATTCCAAAGTACTTCTGATTATCCCCAAGAGTAATGCTTTATCAATTTACCAATTGAATTAAACATTATGAAGGATATTTCTTTTAGGGGCCTCAGTTTCATATTTCACTTTTGTAAGAATTAAAATTTTCTTGTATATATGTTGAGATTTTTAACAAATTAAAAAGTCTTAATTTTTTACTTTTGATTAGAAAATGGTCTAGCTGGGTGTGGTGGTACACACCTGTAATACCATCTATGTGGGGGGCTGAGGCAGGAGGATCACAAGTTCAAGGGTAATCTGGGCAACATAGAGAAACCCCATGTCAAAACAAAAAAAGAAAGGAAAAGAAAGTGGTTATGTCATTATGGCAACTTTTCAAAGTCATTTTAAAGACGTTTTAGTTTATGGAAGAAAATACCTCAAGATTGTATGTTTTCTCCAAAGAAGCACACTTAGGAATAGCACTTGCCATCTTACCCTCGATCTGACCTGCAGTGACATAGAAAGCAAATTCCATGATCAATGGGGAAAACTCATTTTCTCTCTAGAATAACAAGAATATTGATGGAACTAGATGGACCAAATTGGCGGGAGAAGCTGCCACCCATTCCTGCTGTGCCCTCTTCCCAGCCATTGCGAACTTGGTGTCCTGCAACAGAGATGACGCCAGGCCACACAGGAGATCCCAGTGGCCGTAGCCTACCGAGCATCTCAGGTGCGGGGAACCTACACTCATTTCCTCTGAGGGTCATCTTGAGCTGTGTGTGTTTCCCAGGTAACTCAGGTACAAGGGCCTGAACTCTGGCATCACACCTGGGTTTAAGTCCCTGCTCCCCCTTTTTTAACTAGCTGGTCTTAAGAACTTACTTTATTCCTCTCACACCTTAGTGTATAGGAAGGGGGAGAAATATGAGTATCTCATGAGGTGGTTCACAGGAATAGATGGAGCTACCATATACAACGTACTTGATACATGTGCTGCCTGTGTAGGCCTCTTAATAAACATCAAGTTAGCTTTATTATTGAGAAGAACAAGACTGTATGCGACAAACCTAAAAGAATAAGGTCGATAAAATGATAAGACATAAATATATATAGCAGGAAATTTGGGGTGGGGGATAGATATCCATGCTGGCTTTAAGAGGTTTGCTTGATATTATTCATAAAATAGTTATAATAACACTGAAGATAGTTATATCTTCCCTCCATAGATTGATTTTGCAATATCTACAGTTTAAAGTGTTCCTTGTACTGTTGTCCAAGTGCTGTCTGAGGCAGTGTGCATTGAGTCACAGAAAATACTATGGGCTTGTTAGATCATGTGAGCATCCAGGCTTGAGACTCTGCTCTTGTCACATGGTACCTGGTGTCCTTGTATGACCTGATTCACTCCATCTCTCAGGTAGTTCTTACCTCTGTTAGTATCTCAGACTCTTGAGAGAAAAGAAGACATGGCATTATGGATAACATGGCAGAATTACTTGTATTTTCTGTTCTAATTTGAAAATAATAGTTTCATAATTATATAATTATTTTTACTTATAGCCAGCTTATTTTTTAAATTTTTATAAAGATTTTTTCTGTTTGGACTTGTTCTGCATGGTACGTGATCAAGTTAATTTGCAATAACAAAAGATTTACTCATAGCTGTACTTAAGATTTTGTAGAGGCCAGGTCTGGTGGTACATGCCTCTAAACCCAGCTCCCTGGGAGACAGAATTTGGGAGGATTGAGGTTTGAGGCCAGCATGTGCAAAAAGTAAGACTACGTCTCAATCGTTAAGATATTTAAAGTAAAATAGAGGCACGATTCTCAACCAATAATCCAGGCATGGTGGTGCACCTGTCATCTCCACTATGCGGAAAACATAAGTAGGTGAACTGCTGTCCAAGACCAGCCACTGGCAAAAACATGAGACTCTATCTGAAAAATAACCAATGGCAAAAAAGGAATGGGGGTGTTGTTCAAGTGGTAGAGGGCCTGCAAGTAAGCAAGTGCAAGGCCGTGATTTCAAACCCCCAGTGCTGCAAAAAGAAAAAAGAAAAGAAAAAGATTTTGTAGAGTTGCCCACATGAGTCTTTCTTTCTTTCTTTCTCTCTCTGGTCCCATAGGTGAACAAATGTTTAAAGCCCTTAAGGAAGAAGGAAATCAATACGTAAAGGACAGAAACTATAAAGATGCTCTTGGTAAATATAGTGAGTGCTTAAAGAGTAACAACAAGGAGTGTGCCGTGTATACAAACAGGCAAGTTTTTTGTAACTTTATGTTTCATATAAATAATTTTAATTACTTAAAAATTAATAGATTCTAACAAACTAAATTAAGCTAATTTACTTTATTAATTAATAAGTTTAATTAGTGCCAGAGTTTTACATCGTGGATTTAGGGAGTCCATGTGGCCAGTAGTCCTGAGTGAGCATTTCTGAAAGAGCTGTGGCCACTGGAGTTGTAGAGGGAGTGGGAACATGAAGTCTGGGATGGATGGGGGTTTGATGTCCATGTCACCAGCTTTCATGAGCTATGCTTGCTGTGTGGGCTGATGCTACACTGATTCTGCACTTCCTGGCTACCTGGAAGCACTCTGGGCCTGGGTGCTATCTAGTGTGGAAGGAGTGGGAACAAATGGCCTTTCAAAATAGTGTCTTGTGGGGGCAGTGTGCCTTTTAATCTAAAGTGCTGAGGGGAAGGACCAGCATCTTTTATAGTGTACAGTATGAATAAGCAGATTGTTCTGGAATGATGCTCTGGTACCATCTTTACCATTTTAGAGGTGAAAGACACCTCAAAATGTGATTTGGATATTTTTAGGGGGTGAGTAGAGTTTATGTGACAGGAGGAATAAAGGATAAGTTCCAGACATTTTCCAGCTATTTCAGATAAGTTCTTGACTTAGCTTCTCACCATGTTTTTTGTACATGTTTTCCTCTATTAGCAACCTTTTTCCCAAAAGCATTGTCATTAAATTTAGCAGATGTTTTTCTGCCTTTCTTCAGTCTCTGCTATGCTGGACATCACTGGCCACTCAGCTTTCCATGTAGCTCCTTCCCTCATGGCTGCAGTGGCAGGCAGCTCATTCTCTGCTTCTCCTTCTCTCCCTCTGCAGGCTCATTTCAGGTTCAGAAGGTCTAGAGTCCTTATTCGTTCTGTATGCTGTTGAAGCTGTCTCATCTCCTCCCTCATCTGGCTCCATTGTGTCTCCTGTATCTCTGTTTTCTTTTTTTTTTTTTCTTTTATTATTCATATGTGCATACAAGGCTTGGGTCATTTCTCCCCCCTGCCCCCACCCCCTCCCTTACCACCACTCCGCCCCCTCCCTCTCCACCCCCACGCCCTCGATACCCAGCAGAATCTCTGTTTTCTTAACTCTAGACCTGAAGATGAGGTATCTTCAGTGCCAGGGCTGTTAATCACCCCCGGCTTCCCTCTTCTAGGCCGTCAGCAAGCTTGGAAAGGCCCACTTTCTAAATACTCCTTAAGAGTCATCTGCCTGTCTCCTTGCCACCACTCTGCATCATCTCCTTCAAACTGTCGGCAGTCCCATCATGGTACCTGTGCATATTCCTATTCCCTCCCGTCTCAGTGAGCTCCACGTCGTTAGAGGGAGTGTTCTCTGTGTCACCTCTGTTAAAAACCCTTCACAGGCCTCTGTTAGACTCAGGATAAAACCAGTCCTCTTCGCTGTGTTGTAAAGTCCCTTCGTCTTCTGTCCTACTTTCCCTTCCAGCCTCATCCCTACACTCCAGGCATGCAGAGCCTTAGTTCATCAAGTGCACCGTGTTCTCCCATTGTAGGTCTGTGGATGTGTTGTGCCCTATTCCTCCCTCCCTCCCCCTTAACCCTCTGAGCCTAGTGCCTTGGCAACAGTTCATTTGCACTTGATACTCCTTGTTTCAACTTTAGTGACATTATCTTCCAAGAGGTCTTGCCTGAATGCTTTGCCTCTTGCTTCTGTCCCACAGGATCTGTTGTGGCTTTCAGAGCACTTTGTACAGGTTTGATTGTGTGTGTGTTGGCTTATTTTAATTCTCTGTCTCCACCAGATTGCATCCTCCTTGAGGGGTGGGGCTGTGTTCTCTTTGCAGTTCTATCCCCAGTGCTGGAATGCCATCCACTGTAAGAGAGTGTCATAACTGGAGTCGTGTTAAGTTCCAGTTGAAATGGCTGTGGAATTGAAATAGACTTGCTGAGCTGTTTCTGATTTTCACTAGCTAACTACAGATATGCTATCTTTACTGTTCCTAATACTGTGTTCCCTTGTATTATGCCAGAGCTCTCTGTTACTTGAAATTAGGACAATTTGAAGAGGCAAAGCAGGACTGTGACCAGGCACTTCAGATAGACAATGGGAATGTGAAAGCATGCTATAGACGAGCACTCGCTCATAAAGGACTCAAGGTGAGGACACCTAATTTTTCCTATGTAAATTTCAGCTGTGAACAAATCAAGTGGTGCCATGAACATAAATCTTGGGATCATGGAACGGGAGTGAGAGTATCTGGGATTAATCTCAATGCTGTACTAACCTGTCCTAAAACTTTGAAATAGACTTCTGATTTTATCCCTCTCTAAAAATATGGAGCAGGTAATTTCTAAAGTTCCTTCAGCTCAAAAATTGTGATTTGTTTTTTAGTTTTCTAAGGAATATTAATTACAGTAGGTTCGTTGTAAGGCATAAGGTTTATTACTGCATTACTGAAAGCCACTAGCAATGCCACTGGCTCCTCCAGCAAGGTTTGGGGTTGGGGGTGGGTGGGGGAGAGCCTCTGAGTGGAAGATTGGGCAGCCATGGAAATTGGTGGAGACAAAGACATACCAGAGATTGGGAAGCTTGTAGTGACCTGCTCCTTAAGCTGGCTGATGGTCAGTGTGAAACTACAGAAGGCATTCTTCCCTAAGAAAGCCCCAACATTGTTTTAGAAGAAAGAGGGTGTTGTATGTCATACTTCTCCTTATGAAGATTCTTTTGCATGGAAATCTCAGCAACAAGTGTTCATGTATGTAGAAAGTAGTATCACCAGGAAAACTCAGAAAACATTGGAAGATGCACTTCTTGAAACTTTTTTTTTTTTTTTTTTTTCAGTCTGGGGCTTGAACTCAGGATCTTCATCTTGAGCCACTCCATCAGCCCTTTTTGTGTTAGGTATTTTCAAGATAGAATCTTGCAAACTATTTTGCCTGGGCTGGCTTCAAACTGCGATCCTCCTATCTCTGCCTCCTAAGTAGCTAGAATTACAGGTGTGAGCCACCTGTACTTAGTCTGAAACACATTTTTAAAAAAGCAGTTTTATTAAGGTCTAGTTCACACATTGACTGTTTTTTTTTTTTTTGGCAGTTCTGGGTTTGAACTCAGGGTGTCTTGCTTGCTAGGCAGGCACTCTACCACTTGAGCTACATCCCAAGCTCCAGGTCATTGACTTTTGATAAGTGTTTTTCCCTCCTGTAGCCACCAACCCAGTCAAGATAAAGAACATTTCCATCTCTCTAGAAAGTTCTCTGTGCCCCTTTGCCATCTACCTCTCTCTGTGCCTGTCCTAGTAACTGTTCATCTAATTTCTATCACTATCCTTTTGTTTCTTTTTGGCAGTACTGTAAGTACTCCACTCTGGGTTCTTTTACTCAGAACAATGTGAGATTCATCCATACTATATCAAGAATTCTTTTTATCACTGAGTTGTATGAATACCACTGTTTGTTTATATATTCACCAGTCGATAATAGGTTGTTTCCAGCTTGGAACTGTTACGAACAGTTTCTATGACAGTTTTGTACACATTTTTAGGGCTTATTTATGAACTGTACAGTTGGAAGCCAGAAGCCTGTGAGAGTGAGGATGGAGGGAGATAGCCAGATCAAGGGGGGCCTGGGAAGCCATGCTGAGGAGGCTGAACTTGATCCTTGAGGTGATGGGAACCACCAAGGGTGTGGGGGGGTGGCCTGATGGTCAGATTTGGGGATACCATGGAAGGTATATCAGAGGGGCATCTGTCCTGTAGTAGGAAGGTAAGTGAGAGGCCACCAAGTAGAGAAGCAGTTACCTGGAGGAAGGTAATGGCAGAGGGAAGAGAGAAAGGAATATTAGTTTTCTTGGCTGCCGTAGCTAACTGCCACAGACTGGGTAGCTTACAAAAGGGAAATTTCTTTTCTCATAGTTCTAGCAGCTAGACGTCTGAGATCAAGGCAGGGTTGGTTTCTCTGTGTCCTCTGTCTTTGGTGTGTAGATGACCATCTTCTCCTGCATGTCACAGTCTTGCCACTGTGTGTGCATCCGCCTATAAGAACACCAGTCATAGTGGAATAGAGCCCATTCTAAGGAACTAATTTTAAATTGATAACCTCTCTCAAGACAAGTATGATACGTTCTGAGGCATTGTGGGATCAACACTTGGATTTGGGAGTGGGAGAGACAGATTCAGACCATAAAGAAGGTAAGGAATTAATTCAAGATTGTTTGGTGATAAAGTTGGCAGAACATAGCAGCAAAATGTCTGGGACTAGGAGAGAGCTTCCTCCAGGCCTCTGGGGTGGCAGAAGGGTGCATGGTGATATTGGAGGGTACAAAGCAGTGGGGACAGGCATCAGGGTTGGGGTGGTTTTGACCTATTGAGTTGGAGATAGTTCTTTTAATTCTAGCCTGTCACTAAAAGGGGAGATCTAGGTTCTGCTGGGAGGAGGGGCATGTTGTTGCATAGTGTACCAAATGAGGACCATCTGTGTGCATGGAATGACCAGGCTTTTCTAGATCACAGACCCACTCAGGCTGCAGTAGAGCCATGCCTGCACTTTCCACCAGGACACATTTATGGGACACATCTGAGGGACCCATCAGTGTCCCTGTGACCCTGAGGTCCCCACTGTGCCTGCCCTCCCCCTCCCCTGCACACTCCTTTGTAAGCCCCATTTAAAGATTTCCTATATGGTGTGTGGCACCATGAGTTAGAGACTCCTTAAAATTTTATTCTTTAAGCTAATGAATTTGGGTAAATGAGGGTAGATCTGCATGATTCATTTAAGTCCATACTCTTAGAGCAGGTCTCCTTCATATTGTCTGCATGTCTCTGTGAGCCTGTTTACCTGACTAACAATCAGAGGCTGTACCTAATGAAGGACTGGAATTTTATACTTCTTGGAATGAATTCTAGAACGATAATCCCAAATTTGAGTAATCCTATCGTACTATAGATCATGACACTGGTAGCTTGTTTTTCTGGTTTTATTTTTTCTAGCTTTATCTGTCCAGTAGGCTGAGTTATGTGTTAGGTGAATTTAATTTCAGGATCTTCAAAGACTACAACTGCTAATAGAATGCATCAGAACTCATACTTGACTCATTTGCCCAGAGTGACTAATGAGGAAGTGACACAGGCACTCACCTGTGGCTCCCTGTTGGACTTGCTTTCTCAGATCTTGTCTTCTAGCTGGCTTCAGTAGTGCATACGTGCATGCATGTGTGGGTATACCAGTTTTGAAAAATATGTTTGGGAGAGGGAGTGGGTGAGGGGTAGAGGGGAGCAATGACCCAAACAATGTATGTACATATGAATAAACAAATATAAATAAAAAGAAGAAAAAAGAAAAAGAAAAGGTGTTTTAGCAATCTGGGTTTTTTTGTTTTTGTTTTTGTTTTTGCAGCACTGGTGCTTTAACTCAGGGCCTACACCTTGAGCCACTCCCAACCCTTTTTTGTGATGGGTTTTTTTGAGATAGGGTCTTGTGAACTATTTGCCCAGGCTGGTTTTGAACCACAGTCCTCCTGATCTCTGCCTCGAGTAGCTATGAGTACATGCGTGAGTCACTGGTGCCCAGCTAACATTCTGTTTTAACATTCTGTTTTTATCATGTATTTCTCATTGAATGTTAGTTATTTGCTAGTGTTGTTAGTATAAAGGTTAAGACATGGGACCTATTGCAGAGTTTACAGCCAGTAGGGAATGCTGCAAGGCCAAAATTATCAAAAGAATAATACCTTACAAAATAATTACTCTCATAGTTTAACCACATCTAGTAATAGTAAATATCACCAACATATGTGATTATAACTGTGTCTTTTTAAAGGGCCTGTTGAGGTTTAATGACTTTTTGCCAAAGCCACGCTTTGTAAGCTCTGCTCTCCCTTGTATTCTACATGGCTGCTTTCTCTTCAGGTCTCGCCTTGACCAACAACTATAGCAAAGGGAGACTCATTAGTATCCATCCCAAACTTTGCTTAATTGCATCATGACGGTTTGTAATTATTTTATTTATTCACTTGTTTTTTATTGTTTTACCTAAGACATCAGCTTCCATAAGGGCAAGGCCCAGTCTGTCCCTATTTGTCACTGTGTTCCAGGCTCTGCACACAGGAGCTGCTGCTTGACCAATGGTGAAGTGAATGGACCCTCATCTCCCCTTATGCTGTCCCCTCCCTTTCTGCTGTTCTACCTTCTCACACTTGCTGCGTCTGTGTTAGTTTTTATCAAAGTGCACTTCCTGTTTTCTCATGGCCCTTCCAACCAGATAGACTGCTGTTGAGGCCTTTCTTGATGGAAAGTGGTCGTAGCTTCTCCTGCGTGTTGAACTTCATTTCCCAGACTACAGCTCACAGACCTCACGAGGGATTAGCAGCCATCTTCTGGGCAGGGTCGCTCTGATCATCACAATGCTTCTTTCTTCATGTCTCAGTTCCCTCACTTTCAGAATGGGAAAATAAAAGCTGGCGTTTATAGGGCTATTATGAGAGTAATACTTGTAAAATTCTTAGAATGGAAAGTTAGCTAGCTATCATGCTCCCTCAACTTGCCTTCCTGCCTCATTCCCTTGCCTTTCACCTATCATTCCCCACTTAGGACACTTAGGGTGTAAATATGATGTCAGTTTCCTTCTGGTAGGCTCTATCTGTGCTGTTATAACACAGTGATATGTGCAGAGTTGTTACTCATGGGACATAGTGCAATAAGTTTCTAAACAATTTCCCATTTTTATAAATTAGAGCGCAGTTAAGGTTATCCCTTTACGTGTGTCACTGTTGCTTGGGTGTTGCTGAGGAGAGGGGGAAGAAGGGATGTGGCATTACAGCTAGTCCCTTGGGAATGTCACAGAAACACTAGTTCAGTGGATCTGTGGCTCAGCCTTCAGTGCATGCTGTTATGATGTGACATGAATACTTAAAAGAGGCTGCAATTCTCTCTTCTCACAATTTGGCTTAATCAAAATAAAAGTGTAGTTTGTAATTATACAATGTGGCTTGTCACAGCAGACTGATTTTGTGTCATCTGTCTTCTGCTTGCTTCTAGAGTTAATCTTAGATTCCCTTTCTTTCCCCTCAAGCTCTCCTATACATTCTCTCTTAGGTGAGGTTAAAGGTTGACCACAGCTTGTTTTGAACAATGAACAACTTTGGTTTTATGCAACAAGAGTGTTAGAATAATAACTACCATTTTTGTAGTCATGTATAGGGTTTTTTCCCCTCCTGGTACTGGGGGTTAAAATCAGGACCTTGCACTTGTTAGGCAGATGCTCTAGCACTTGAGTCACACCCCCAGCCCTTTTTGCTTTAGTTACTTTTTGAATAGGGTCTCACATTTATGTCTGGCCAACCTGGACTGTGATCCTTCTATTTATGCTTCCCACATAGCTGGGATGACAGGGGAGTGCCACCATGCCCAGATTTTATTGGTTAAAATGGGGTGTCTCAGACTTTCCACACTGGCCTCAAGGTACAATCCTCCTGATCTCTGCCTCCCAAGTAGCTGGGATCACAGGTGTGGGCCACCACACAGGCCCACTTACCGCACTGGTTTAAAGCACTCATTTTATTTATTCCTTGGTACAGCCTAGTGAAAATTAGAGTAGGGTTTTTATCATATTTTAAATATGAGAAAACTGAAGGTCATTTTGCTTTGTTGATGAGGCTGCCCTTGAATTGCTGGGCTCAAGCAATTTTCCTGCCTCAGCCTCTTAAGTAACTGGGACTACAGGTGTGTATACAACACTGCCTGACTTAGGATCTTGTTAGTTTCATTACTAGTAGGGCTGATATGAGGAAGTTCATTCTTTCACTTATTCACTCAGTGAATGAGTACCTACCTCTTGTTCATGGCAGGGAAGGTTGTGGTGATACAGGATGAACTCAGGTTTTCTAACTCCACATTCTGACCTTTTCCTCAACAGTAGATGTTTGCTGCATTATGGGTTATACTATTTTTTAGCTGCAGACTCTCCAACAGGCTCCCTAAGAATGACAGTAATGGGAACTCCCTGCACAACTCACTTTGTCACTTACACTAATTGAGGCCATAGGGGTCTTTTATTTATGAAAATTATTTTTTCTGTCTTCCTATCTCAGAATTATCAGAAAAGCTTAACCGACCTCAATAAAGTTCTCCTATTAGATCCAAATATTGTTGAAGCAAAGACGGAACTGGAAGAGATAACCAGAATCCTTAATTTTAAGGATAATACAGCATCACCCAGCAAAAGAAAGGAGAGAAAGAAAATTGAAATTCAAGAGGTATTTGTTGTATTATTTTTGTAAGTATTCTGGAGATTGTACATAGAATTTCAGGTCATACTCCTATGAGTCCTACAAAATTCTTTTTATTCTGCTGGTCAGTGAAATATTTCAACCAGTTTTGTAAAGACAGAAGCCGTCCTTTGCCATCATAGTCAGTCATTTCTCAGCGAGGTACCATGGGTGATGTTGGGTATCCCTATTACTGCAGTTCTTGTTTTCTTTGCCTCCTCCATCTGGCTTGTATGTGCACTGCTACACAGTGCACTGGAAGCCCTCAGCCTTCAGGCTTTGCTTCAGGGTAGACCTGGAGAATCCTGACAGGTCTGACTCATTTTCAGGGGCCATGCAAGCCACACTGCATGGAGATTTTCCAGGTTGACTCAGCCCTGAGTCATTAGAGATCCTGAGTTCCCCTGGATCTTTGTGATTTCCAGTAACTCAGATGTTTTGCTTTGCTATTAATGAAGAATGTTAGGCCACATATTCCTGTACATTCATGAATGCTAATACCTTCTTATTTGTAGTTTCACAGCTCCACTCAGGTGAGAGGCTAATGGGTCAGAGAAGCTATAAACATTTTTTCCCTTTAGAGGAAGAAAAGGTTGTTTTAGAAGACTTGAAAGGCTAGAAAATTTTCTTCTTTAAGAAGAAAAGTTGGGGGTGAGGGCAGGGGGGAGAAATGACCCAAGCCTTGTATGCACATATGAATAATAAAATAATAAAAAAAATGAGAAAAGCAATTGAAACATGTAAGCTCCTTTCACTGTTAAATGTAAGGAAACTGGAGCAAATTAAAATTTATCATGAAAGAAAATTTATAGAGGTCTTCAGTTGTACATTTTTATTCATTGGAAAGCTCAAAACATAAAATTTCATTACTTTTTAATATACAATAGTTCTTAAAAGCTTCAAAGAATACTTTTATGAGTTGAATTCTCACAACCTAAAACTTCTCTAAAGAAATTATAGATTTTACAATTTATTACAAATTACTTTTATTTTTTCAGTTAGAACTTGACTAAAATACATTCTACTATGGTCTTCAATTCTTCTTGCAAATGTTACTTAGGATGTGTGTGGTGACTGATATTCAGTGTCACAGTGTAATTTTTTCCTTGCGAAGGTAAATGAAGGCCATGAAGAGGAACCTGAAAGAACCTCAGAGGTCACCCCTGACTGCCTGCCTTCTGAGAAAGGGGATGAAAGCAGTAGGCCTCCAGAATACTCTGAAAGACTTCACATCTTCAAGCCTAATAATGCCTATGAGTTTGGTCAGATTATAAATGCTGTCAACACTAGGAAAGACGAGGAAGCCTGTGCACGCCTTTTAGCCATCACAGCACCAAATGACTTGCCAGTGTTGTTGAGTAACAAACTTGAAGGGGATATGTTCCTTCTCCTCCTTCAGTCTCTGAAAAATCATCTTATTGACAAGGATCCCTCCTTGGTGTATCAGCATCTTTTGTATCTCAGTAAAGCAGAAAGGTTTAAGGTAAGCAACAAATTATTAATAGAAATGACCATTTTTGGAGTTTCTATAACTTTTAAAATGTTATTCATGCTAATGTAACTTTTTCCTTCTTTCAGATGACATTGACACTAATTAGCAGAGGCCAAAAGGAGCAAATTAAACAGCTATTTGATGATCTTTCAGACACACAGACCAACCATTTTACTTTAGAAGATATTCAGGCCCTAAAAAGGCAGTATGAGCTTTAACTCAAGATCACTGTTAATTCTTCCATGCATGTATGAGTTCCTGTAAGTCTGATGAGATGGATTATAAGATTCTCTGGTCTGGACTGTAAAACATTTTGCTTCTTTTTATATACAAAGCATGTATATTCTACAATCTGCTTTTAATTAGTTGTAAATATTTTTCTTATGTACCACAGTCAACATCTTTACATTTAATAAGTAATTTAGAACTCATTAAAATATATTTTAATTTATAATAATGCATTTTCTTTTAATTTCAGTTAAACTGCATTTCTTTGGGGGTATGAAGGAGTCCTTTTGTTTGACAGAAATGAATTTCTTTAAGGTTCTTTTTAAAAAGTAAATGTCATTAACAGTGATTATATCACTTTTTATCCTAAGATATATGTGAATCCTATTTTATACTGCTAGTGGGTCAGTCAGTTAAAATGATATGCAACATTCAAGTCTATGACTATTAAAGTTTATTAAGATACAGTCAGAAGAGGAACTTTTTTTTCTAATATGGATGCAATGCCTAAAAAGAACAAAAATTGTCAAAGATTTCTGCCACTTTTTACTAGGTTTAAAATGTGACTTTCCCTTCTATATTGCTTATATAAGCAATAAAATCACTATATATAACAGCAAACTCAGCCTGCATTTGTGTTCAAATTGTCACCTTCCCGTTTTCCCATTTAAATGTCCCCTTTCTTTTTTGTTTTCTGCTTTCATGACTATATTTATTCCTTTACAATAAGAGAGAATGTGAATGACTCACATTGAAAGCTCCTTTATTAACTAGGACAAAGTAAAGGTGTTTCTTATAATAAAACATTCAGGTCTTGATCAGCGAACTGTTATTTATTCCTATAGTCTACAGTAAATCCCCCTTTTCAGGAGTATTTTCTTAAATGTCGGGTGAAAGATTAATATCACTTTCATTATTTTCATATTCATTATTATTTTATCTAGTCTTTTAAAATTGCATTTTTAAATCATGAGTGGACTGGGCGTGGTGGTATACATCTGTAATTCCAGAAACTCAGGAAGCGGAGGCAGGAGAACTGTGCGTTCAAGGCCAGCCTGGAATATATTGAGATCCTGTCTCAATTTTAAAAAAGTCATCGTGGGTAAATGGCACCTTTCAAACTGTTCTTGAGTGAAAATCTGTAATGGGTATTTGAGTCTTCAAACAAAATACAGGTTTCTCCTTTTAAATGTTATTATTTTATTTTTTTTGGCAGTACTAGGGTTTGAATTCAGGGCTTCAAATTTGCTAGGCAGATGGTCTATAGCTTTGAGTCACGCCGCCAGCTCTTTTTTCCTCTGGTTATTTTGGAGACAGGGTCTTGCTTTTTGCCCTGGACTGCCTGCACTATGATCCTCCTATTTACGCTTCCTGCTTTAGGTGGGATGACAGGCACACCACATCCAGCTCACTTTTTGTCTAGACTCACCTTGAACTGCAATCCTCGGGATTTCAGCCTAGCAATTAGCTAGGCTCAGAGGCTAAACCACTATGTTACTAAGTTTTTATAAAAATGATGGATTGTGTTATAGATAGATGGATGGTGGTTTCAAGCTGTATTAGTTTGATTACACTCTCTGGTGTTCACACAACAAAGAAGTCAGGTAATAATCATTTCTCAGACTGTATAACTGCTTTCTTCCTGTAAGTAAAATGATTGCATCTATATTGTTAGAAAAAGATAAGAAAGCTATTTTTAAACACTTCATATTTATTTCGGGGGTAATACACACATTAAGACCCCAAGATAAACATTATACCTAGACAAGTGGGAGGTACTGGAGCTCTAGTGCCATCTTCTGGAAATCAGTCATGTTACAGCAGCCAAGAAAACACCCCACAGGTGCAGCTGTACAGACAGTATTTGTAACAGAAGCATCTTCCCCCCCAGCTTGTCACTGTTTTGAGTGTGGTGAGCCAACACAAAAAACACTGTACATCCAGAATCTGGCCTGCTAGGTTGCCTAGTAAATGAACTAATGAATCCAGAGGACACTGCCTTAAAAAGTGCTCCTTTCCAGAGTTCAGATAGACAAGTTCCTGTTACAGAGACATTTACAATACTAAATTCCCAGTCATTCTTGGAGTGTCTGCATAGAGTCACTTGGGAATCTTGATTTCAGGGGGTTGGAAATCTAAAAATAGCTCTTGTGAATTTTTAGAAAGCTGGAATTTATAACCCACTGCCGAGAAGCTGAGTAACAACTAATACTGAATGGTGTGAGCACTGAAGTGAGCTAAACTATTTATAACCCTCTAAAGCACTGGGGCTGACAGCTTATGGTACTTTGGAAAAAAAATCAACAATACCCAAAGTCTCTAGTAGAAAAAAAAAATCAATGAAATGTTCAAGGGCCACAAATAATAAAATGCACCAGAACATTTTCTAGAACCTAAGCCTGGCTTTGAAATACTCAGGTCAATGAGAAGGAAGCACTCAGGAGGAGTGAATTGCTTTACTGTAGAATCTCCAGTGTCACATGTACTAGAAACAGTCCATCACTGCCACTGCAGGTGTGCACCACTGTGCAGAAGCAGAAACCAAACCAGAGACTTAAAAAGCAACTTGATTTGATTTTCTAGTTTTTCCTCACAGTTTTAACAGTTCCTGAGTCACATCTAAAAGTAGTTGAAATTTAATCTCACTGCCTCCCTTTTTAATATCAGCTTCTCATAAAACAGAACCATTTCTTGTAATGGAGCAGTGGGTTGAGGAGACTATTTCCATAAACACAGTTTTCATCCTAATTCAGGTGTGTGCTAAAACAGGACAAAGATTTTATTAGGATGGCTATAGTAAAATAGAAAAAAAAGGATTGGCAAGAATGTGGAGAAATTAGAAACCACATACATTGCTGATGAGAATGTAAAAAGGTACAGAGATGCTTTGGAAAAGTTTTCCAAACTTTTTTAGGAATTGACAGAGTTGCCATTTCACCCAACAATTCCAAAACTCATAGTTAAGAAAACTGAAAACATGTTCACACAAAAACTTTTACAATGGCTCACAGGAGCATTATTCATTGTAGGAAAGGGTAGAAATGGCCTACTGTCCACCAGCTAATTAATAAATCCATAAACAAAAATGTGTTTTATGAATACAGGAGGGCATTGTTCAGCTAGAAGAATTAGTGCTGGTGCTGCTCCATGGGCGAATCTTGACAACATTCAAAGGCCACATTTTATGATTCCATTTACATGAAATGTCCAGAATGGACAAATCCAGAGAGCTAGAAACCCTATCAGTGGTTGGCAGAGTCAGGAGGAGGGGCATTGGAAACGGACTGCTAACAGGTAGGCTTCTCTTTGTGGTGATGAAATTGTTCTGGAATTAGATCTTAGTGATGACTGTACAACCTTAGGAACACACTCAGATTACTGAACTGTATGCCAGGTAGGGCTGGCAGGGTGGCTCACGTGGTAGTGTGCCTGCCTGGCAAGCCTGAGGCCCAGAGTTCAACCCTTAGTACAGACAAAAAATTTTTTTAAAAAGTGGAAGCTAAAATTCAATTTTTAAAAATGAACAAGAGAAAACCAAAGGATGTCCACTCTCACCATTGCTGTTTAACCCTGTATTAGCAGTTGAAGCCAGTACAATAAGGCCAAACCAAAACATTTTTATAAAAGGCATCCAGATTGGAAAGAAAGAAGTGAAACTGTCTTTATTTATAGATATTATCTATATTGAAGATCCTATAGAAGCTACAAAAAGCTACTAGAATTAGTGACTTAGGATTCAAAATTAATATACAAAAATCAGTATTTCTAAGTACTACTAACAATCATAGTTCTTTAAAAAGAGAATACAAAGGACAGATCCATTGATTCTAAGACTCAGTAACGTCAAGATGCCAGTTCCCCAAAATTGGTAACACAGATTTGATGAAATCACAGTCAAAACCCCAGTAGCTTTTTGGTAGAAATCTTAGCAACAAATTCCAGTATGGAGGTAGTATTCAAGCCAGTGGGGAAAGGAAAGACTATCTAGCAAACAGTGCCTTTGCAAATGGCTTTTTATGTGGAAGAAAATGGGACCTTTCTATTACACTAAATGCCAGGATAAATCCAGATATATTAATTAGATGTAAAACATTAAGATCTCCTAAGAAATCTAGATTTCAAGCACAATTTAGGACCAGAGGAGGCTATAACCATGGGCAGAAGTTACAAATGAACACGGTAACAATATAGCTTTCATATTGCAAACAAAATGCTTGGAGGAACAGTATATGGGAGTTCTACACCTTCGCGATGTTTCTGCAGAAAAGTTTGGCGTCTACAACTCCAAAACTACTCAAAAATAAGAGGTTTTCTAAAAATAGAATGCATACCAAAAAAACTGGTTATTAATAGCCAATAGTCAAATGATACATTAACAGCTATAATATGTAATAAATACTCTCTTTCAAATATATAGGAGAAAGCTACCCAAAAGAAAACAAAGATATAATAGCCAATTTAGGGAACTGCAAATCAAATACCCCCTCCCTCTAAAAGACAAAACATGAAAAGATACATAAATTCACTAGACAGGAAAATGTAAAATCAGGTAATAGGTATTATTATCTCCTAAAACCTACTGTGAATGGCTTGTGGCTGTAACGCCGATCTTACATACCCTTACTGAAGTTCATCCCAGGTTGACATTTGAGAAATCAAATTCACATTAACACATTAAAGGAATAAATCATAATACATGACAAATGCCCCTCCCCCAAAAGCTAGTAAAATTCAACACATTTTCCAAGGTAAGAGCTAAGGGAAAACCAGGAGTTAAGAGCATAATTTACTAAATTTGATATTTTTTAAATAACAAAAGTTATTTGTAGTAAAATATTGTAGTTAAGGATTGAAACAGAGGTTTTCCTTTTGAAGTTACTCATAAATGAACAATGCCTCTATAACCACTGTTTAGCAGTATACCCTAGAAGTCCTAGCCAGTGCAAGTGGGCCAGAAAAAGAAACAAATTAATGGCCTAAAAGGCAGAAGCAAAACAACTTTAATCTCAGTCCTGCCACTAACCAGCTATGCTACTCCAGGCAAAGTACCTAAGTACTGTGTGTAGCTTACCTCATATATAAAAGGCAGATCCGTGTACCCGTTTTAGGTTGTTCTGAGGTGTAAAGTTCATATTTTAAAAGTGCTTAGAGAATGTTTGACATGTCAAAACACTAAAATGTTTTTTAAATCAAAGTTTCAGATGATGATTGTGTATGCAGCTATACCATACAATAGAAACTATTGGAATTAAGATACAAAATTATGCAAAAAACAATAGTAGCAACAAACAGAAAATGACATTTTAAAAACAGTACAATGCATGAAAATATCAACTATCTGGAGATAAAAATCTAACAAAAGATGTGAAATATTCTGTAGAGCTCATTATAGATTGAATGTAATCCCAGTCAACTGGTTGCACCTGACAAGGTTATTCTAAGAGTTTTGTGGAAATGTAAAGTGCCAAGGGAACACTCTCCAAAGTCCTGCCCTGTGAAGACATGGCATTCATCATTTCTGCCATATGGGGAAGTAGCAAGAAGGCCTGCACCAGACATGAATCTCTGGGTGACTTGATCTTGAGGACTTTTGAAACTGTACAAGGAAAGAAGTATTTAACTGCAAGCCAGTTACTAGATGTGTTAATTTGCCCCAGCATGGAACATCTAACACAGCTAATTTGAGTCACTACCTGCTTAAACTTATTATAAACTACTTTCATTTTCCAAGATTCATCTTGGCACAAGCCAAGCAGGGGCTCAACAGCTGAGTTTGCCTTGCCTCAGAGGAGACATTCAGCATGAAGTTGAGAAATAATGGAACTGTCAAGACTCAGAGGACTTTTGTGGAGACAGACTGAATGAATTTTGCATTATGAGATGGACAGCTTTTTGGAGGCCAGAGGAAGAATGTTACAGTTTGAATAGGAAGTATGGTACAAAAAAGGCTCAGGTGTTAAAGGCCTGGTGCCAGATGGTGGTGCTCTTGAGTTCTTAAATACCAGATAAATTCTTATTCCTTTGTCGGTACCTCTTTTTCCTCTGAAGGCTTTTAGAAGTTTTCATTTTCTTGAGAGCTTGTTTGGAGGTTTGAGTAGGGGAGCACAGCTACTTGTATACCCTTGACTGAAGATCAGTCCTTCTCTATCAGGGAAGGTAATCCTCTTTCACCGAGAGAGCATGCAGCTTCGGGAGGGATGCACACAGAACAGTGAAGGAGGAAGGGGACGACACCTGCCTTGCCAGACAGAGCACCCTCACATCCTAGAAGTTTTTACTTTCTTATACTCATTTTTCTGAAATTCTGTGAGGACATACAATTAAAAAAAAAAACAAAAAACTCAGCCAGCAATGGTAGTACTTGCCTGTAGCTGTAGCTTCTCAGGAGGCTGAAGCAGAAGTTCAAGATTATTAGCCTGTAAGTCCCCATCTCAAAAGCTAAGTAGGTAACTTTATTGAGATATAATTCACATAACATGTAATTCAATGTAAAATGTATTGGTGTTCATATTGGTGTTCAATGTACTCTCATAAGTGTACAACCATAACCACAACACATTTTAGAATATTCGTCACCCTCAAAAAATAAAACTCCAGGACTGGAGGCATGGCTCAAGTGAGAGACCTGCCTAAGCGAGTGCCAGGTCCCAAGTTCAAACCCCTACACTGCAAAAACAAAACAAAAATTATATCCCATGAGCAATCCTCATCTTCTCAAATCCTCCCCCACACCCAGTTTGAGGCAACTACTATACTATAGCCTAGTTTCTTATAGATTTGCATTTTCTACATATTGAATATGAGATAATAAATGACTGCACTTACCACAATGTTTTTAAACTTCATCAATGCTGTAGCGTCTATATGCACTTCATTATTTTTGTTGCAAAATAAAAAAATTATATATCACTTTTATCCATTCACCAGTTGATGGACATTTGGGTTTTTTTTTTTTTTTGACTATTATAAATAAAGCAGCTATGGAAATTTGTGGGGAAAAAAAAACTCTCCAAGAAAAACAAGGTGGCAGACTTACCCATTAGATGTCAACTCAAATTCCAAGACTGAAATCCAAATTGTACATTAACATACCTCATAGAAGATCTGTTTCTGAAATGCCCCTCTACTAGATGGTATCTACATGGTCCATTCCTGACCTCTTTACAACTCTGCAGACATGTCCTCTAAGCAGGGACCTTTCCTGTTTGCTCTGTATAAAACAGCACTTTCCCAATACTCCCAGTAACGACTTCCTCCCACCTTGCATTTTTCCAACCAACCATCATTTACCTTTTATTACAGTGATTCAATATGAACTAAATTTAAAAACTGAAAACTCACCATTCATCTAGGAAATAATGGCTACCCAAAAAATGTAACTAGTTTAGAATACTATTTTTTGACATTTGAAATCAACCAATATGTGAACACTAGCTTTTAACAATGACATCTCACACATAAATTAGGGAAATAAGTGAAATAATGAACCCAAAGGAGCCATATAAAAATGCAATATTGAGAAATCTTGATGACTGAACAAAAAAGCAATAATCTATGGAGCAAGAGTTGTTTTGCTCAGTCATATGGGAATAGCTGGTTTTCAACACGCATTTTATTCCTTGGTGATTCAAATCTGTCTGTGCAAATCTGGACAATGGAAAGTTTTACCTACTTACAAATTAGCCCAATTTCCAGCAAAGTTAAAGTGATACATGCAAATTTGACATAAAAAGCTCATCCAGTGCACTGAAGCTGGGAATTTGTACATTTATGAGAACCCAGTTAAAATGGTTTCCATAAATCAGTATATTGTTAAAATATATTTTTTTTTCTCTCACTACCATGGGATTTTTTTTTTCCTCTATGCCTTTAAGAAAACAAAGCAGACAGGGTTTTAAAAAGATTTCAGTTAGTTAAGGCTTGTTTTGAACACCCTGGGTATTCTCTTGTTCTAAGTTACCTAGCGTTGAGCTCCAGGCTTGATCCTTAAAATAACTGCCCTCCATTATTCCAAGTTTGAAGGATCAAGGTGAAGAAATTTTTGAAACCACCTGAAAGGTCTCAACCATTTTTAAGGTGAGTCTGTGGTGATACTGGTTGAAGGGTTAAAACCAGAAAGGGAGGTGAGTTAAACTGAATGCACTGGCCTCCCATGACACCACTTTTGCTGTATTCCTCCAAAGATCATCTAGCTTTCCACTTCACTTTTAATTTTTAGCCTTTTGCAGAAATGTGAATAGTCAACATATTCACACAGATTATTTTCATGAACTATTAACTAAATATTAAATCCTCAATGCATTTTATAGAGGCTACAAGAACACAAAGCACCAGGTAACTAACTAATAGCTTGAATTTAGATGGCTTCAGTTTCAAAATATATTAAAATAGTCTTTTAAGATCTTTTTATTTTCAAAGGTGGAGATTTAGAGTACCAACATATTTTCAAAACTTAATTGTAGATCTATGTACTAAGTTAAAGTCAACTTTTTTTTTTTTTTTTTTGTCGTGCTGGGGACCTTGAGCATGGTAGGCAAGTGCTCTACTACTGAGCTAAGTCCCAGCCCCTAGTTCACTTTAAAAATGAAATTATTTTGAAAAAGTATCTTCTGGGGCAAAGGCGGGAAATAGATGACGAAAGTATAGTTTCTAACATTGTTGAAAAGTTCATAAATGCTTCCTTTTGGGTTGAGACCAGAGGCAGAATCTCAATGGCTTGCAACACTGAAGAACATTACCACGTGGCAAATGAACATTCCCGCTCTTATAAAATTACCTACATACACACCAAAGGCAGAAATACATTAGTATTTACATTTATTTCACATATGCAGTTTACACACTCATTATTGAACAAAACTAGAATGCAAACAAATATACAAATATCATAATACACATTATCAAATAAAATAACTGGCACTAGTGTTATAAGCATATTAATGGATTTGGTGAGGAAAATGATGGAAGAAGACTGCAGCCCATGGCATTTTTTTTTTTATCAAAAGAAAATGCTCAGTAGCACCATATGGTAATACTTAAAAGAAATGTAAGATGGAACATTTTAACTGCTATCATTGAGGTTAACCTGCTTTATTTAAATGAATATACAGGAAGTTAACAGTAGAGGCAGTATTTTGGCCAACTTTTACTTATGTCAGCTGAACATCTCCCATAAACAAATGCAAAAGGAAATAAAGCCAACCATACATGGACATTTTATACTTGGTACACGCTCTGCACCATGTTTTGATTTCATGGTTGGAAAAGATACAAGTGTGTTAAAAACTGAGGTTACGTAAAGTTATTTACTAAAGCCTGAGTGTGTCTTTGGTAGGCTAATACTTTTTCAGCATTGTTATTAATCACATTCATGTTTATATATTTCCTGTATTTTTCTATATAATCCATGGTGGCTAGAGAAGACATTATGGAAAACAATATAGCAAAATCCTCAAATAACTAGGCCCTTAAAACCTAGTCTATCCCAAAGGCACCAAGAATCAATGGGGTACAAATTTCCCCTTAGTAAAAGGTGACTTTTTTGGTAATACTTACGATCTAATGGGATTTTGCAGTTTTTTTAATCTTATTTGTTACTCTCAGTACATTTAAGTATCTACCTTTACATTTTTCTTCTAAAATGGCATCAACAATATACAAGATATATAGAGTACCAGGTATTTCTGTTTCAAAGTTGTGCAAAAACTGCCACAATCTTGCTCAAAGTGTCTAAGTATCCAAAGGGTTGCAAATGGGCTGCATTAAGCTTTATATATTCACATTGCATAAGAAAAAAATTAAACTTAAGCCCAGTTATGAATAGATGTGTTACAAAGAATATCATATACTGAGTAACCTGCCAGGTTCTTTTAAACAGCATCCCTTAGTGGTTTCAATAAAATGTCACTAACCACTGATCTAAGCCTCAACTTTTCTTCCGAAGAATGCTGTAGAATTGTATTGATATTTTATACTGATTATAAATTAAGCCAAATTTCTATCTAAATACACAGCAATGTGCATCAAGCAATGTTTTGCGACAAGCACACAAAACATGCTTTGCTCTTAAGATTCATTAATTCTCATAGTAATGCACTTTTAAAGCCTTCATTTCATAGTTTGGTAATTAAGATCCACATAAAACACAATGCTTTGCTGCACACAGAAAATGTATCTGCATCATGATTATGAAACCTGGCTTTTGCTGGTAACTCAAAACTTAGTCACATACAGTTCGGCCAGCTCCAAACAAGGTTGTTCAGTGTGATTATTCTGCAGCATTTATGGGTCTAAATTTCAGTCTGAATTGCAACTTTTGATTCCATTGTCTGATGTGAGTGGTTATTATTTGTTTCTTTAAGTGAATCACCAAAATATAAGTCAACATTAGGTTTTATTCCGCTGTTACTACATTCTTCAGCAATATGATTCAGCTGTGGAACTTCTGAACATGAAGCAGTTTTGGTAAGCAGAGAAATGCTACACTGATGTGGAGAATTTTCCAGACGGTCATTTTCTACTTCAGGTAGAATGTTAACAGTAGCAAAGCGGGCATGATAATCACTGGAACCATGACTACAAGAAGTTTTCATGCTTTCTAGATCAGAACAGCTAAATTCAGAAAAATGACTAGAGTGGGAATCTGCTACAGATGGCATACTGTCACTGAGGGATGGAGCCTCAAACTCACTTGAATTTGTGCTTTGCTGTTCTAATAACTGTGCATCCATGTCCTCTCTGGTCTCATTTATCTTCATGTTCCCCTTTTTCCTTAGTTTACCACTTTTTGATTTTTTTCCTGCTGGTGCTTCTTTGGACCACTTGGTGGCACTAGATTTACCTTCTGGCAAGCCACTGGATGAACCACCAGTATGGCTTCGAGTGGCACTGCCATCTTCCACACTACTGCTTCCACTGTTGTGCCTGAATTTAGATGGCTTTGACTCGATGTCTACTTGTACTTCCACACTGTTGCCTTCTCTGGAACATAAGAGTTAACAAATATTAACAATTTCTAGCTTTTTAATTTTTATTCAGATGATAGCAAAGGGGGATGGATTTTTTAAAGGAAAAATCCAAAGACTACATATATAAACTACTGGAACATATTAATATATTGACACTGGTCACATACTATTAACATAAAACTACTTGAAATAAGAAGACTGTCTTTACAATGCTTTAATTTTTTAAAAATAACAGCAGACATATTTACTTCTGACACTATGTAAGGCACTACCCCTCTCTCATTTTGGGGGGGCAGTATTAGGGTTTGAACTCAAGGCCTTTCGCTTGCTAGGCAAGTGCTCCACCCTTTGAACCACTCTTCCAGCTCTTTGTTTTTCTTTAATTGTTTTCCAGGTAGGGTCTTGTGCTTTTGACCCAGGCCTGCTATGGACTATGATCCTCCTACCTCCACCCTCCATATAGCTGGGATTACAGGCATGCAGGCCCTAATCCCCATCTTTTAAAGAACAGTTTCACTGAGGTACAATTTATACACCACAAAATTCACCTGCTTAAAGTACACAATTCAGTGGATTTTACTTATTTTTTCTTTTATTTATATGTGCATACAATGTTTGAGTCATTTCTCCCTCTTCCCCCCCACCACCTCCCTTACCCCCCTTCAGTGGATTTTAGTATCTTCAGAGTTGTGTGACCACCACCACTATCTAACTTCAGAACATTTTCATCATCCCAAAAGTAAACCTGGTACTGATTAACAATCAGTTCCTATTCTTCCCTCCCCCCAGCTGCTGGCAACCATGAATTTATTTCCTCTACTCTACATAGACATCTAAACATCTAACCATTTTCTTTTCCAAGAGAACTTAGTAACTGATCATCATTATTCACTGATAATTTTGTCCAGTGATAGGTATAATTCTTTTAAAATTAATTTTGAAATACTTCTGATTTTACAATAATTTTTTCCTTACTTGTCCAATGGGATGTAGGAATTCAGAATAGATCCCGCCATTGCTTTGGTGCTGGCATTATCACTAACTGTTCCCAAGCTGACGGTGCCAGATTCTCCACTTAGACTGTACCGTTCTTTCTGTACATCTGCTTGTACTTCCAACCTTGAAGAAGAGGGTATCAGATAAAATTCAAAATTATTTATAATTCAGTACTGCCATAGTATGTACCTTTAAAGAATTCAGTTAAGAACCTCACCGAGACATTTTAGACATCATTATTTTTTCAATTTCCATTTATTTTATTATTCAAATTCTACTGCAGCACACTGAACAGTACCAGCCATCCAGCAGAATGGGAAAAATTAGCCCAGCAAGGTAGCAAAAAGAACAGCATAAAAAGGAAACAATGGATTTTAATTTAAATATGCTCCATTATTTTTACTCAGAATGTCATACTTCTTCATGTCTCAGTGCAAAACACAAAGTTCAAAGATACTATCAACCATTAAACATACCAGAACAGAAAATAATCCTGTATCAAAACTAATCCTGAATCAAAAAATCCTGTATTAAAAATGGTTCTATAGGGCTGGCAGTGTGGATCAAGTAGTTAGCACCTGCCTAACAAGTGCAAGGTCCCCAATTTCAAACCTCAGCACCACCACAAAAAATAAAAAAGATTCTATAAATAGCATTTTTTTTTTGGTGATGTTGGGTATCAAATTTGAGGCACTGGCAAGTACTTCACCACTGAGTTACCTCCTCAGTCCACATATGACTTTTAAAACAAGAGATAATAATACACACCACTGTGTATTACTAAAAGAGCTTCTGTTAAATGAAAACTACCTAAAAATAAAATATGAGATTTCCCTTTTGATTAATGTATTTTCCTCTATGTAAACAAATACAAGGCTAATAAACAGAAATAAAGAATAGTGAATCAAAAAAGGAAAGAAGGGAAGGTAAAAACATGTTAATTTCTCCTGCTTATCTGTATGGTTGTTGGTAACAGACTTGGTAAGAAAAAAATGACCATTAAAACCCAGGGAGACTATCCTGGCACCAGTTCATGTATCCTTGGATGTCCTGACTGCACTGTTCACAAGCCTCAACCAAAATTTCATCTCCTAATATCCAGCTTTACTCCCAGAAGGGAGGTCTAGGCTAAGCACTGCCTTTATTTCAGTGTATACTGAAATAGCTCCAGCATTGATTTCTTGTATCAAGTGTGACAAGTGCAATGAAAAATCAGCAGAATGCTATTTTCTCAGTCTTAAGTTTTTACCACAATATGAGTATATCGTGACAGGAAATTCAAACAGTAAAATCATCTCCTTACGCTCTGCCACTAAATTTCATTTCTTAACATTAGAATAATCATCATGCTTTGTATTCAAAATTCTCATCTAATCAATGTCCTGTACTTAACAGAAGGTAGGAAAAAAACAAAAAACACAATGCTATCTCTTACCTGTTAAAGCAGTTTACCATGGCACTTCCTGACAGACTCCCAGTTATACTAGCACCAGCTAGTGCCATGGTGCTAGCCGTTTCACTCAGGTTGTCTCTAATGGCTCCGATTCGATCCATGTGGCTTCCACTTGCACTCAAACTGCCAGTCAGACCACCGACGCTTCCTTCTCCTATGCTAGGATTGTGTCTTGCTTCTGCTACTGATGTTGTGTCTAAATACAAATAATTCAAGGAAATTAAGTATGTGTGATTATTAATTTCTCCCTTCTCAAATTCCTCCATGACTACAGACAGGCTATTTTATTATATAAAGTACAAAACACAAATAGGAATAGAAAAGATATCTGGAGTCAAGGACATGTAACTATGGGCTAAGAGTAAAGGTAAAAGTCCTCAGAGACTACAGTTGGATCAGAGACCAATTTAAAAAAAATATCCAGAAGATTTAAGAATTTTATAATGAACCAACTGAAAAATTAAAGTTGATTTTGGAGGAAAATTATGTGACAATTTTCAATAAGGATGTTATATGAATGAAGAGCTTATGAAGAGAATACTCTGGGTCATTGAGAATGGAACAAAAGCTTATTTCTTGATACAGTTCACAGTTTTGTCTACAAACTATTGCAAGATCTGGTAACACTATATTCTAAATCTTGCAGTACATATCACATGCTTTGTATTGAAGATTTCACTTATTCATGCCAGTATGAGTTCCTATTACACACCCAAACATATGATGATAAAAGCTGTCTGAGAAAAGTAAAGCAGAGGTAAGGGAGTGAGAGTGTTGACAAGTGCAGGTATGCAATGTCTGCATACCATTTTGTATGACGTGATCAGGAAAAGGCCCTTTTGGTAAGGTAACTCTTGTGGACATTCCAAGGAAGTAAAGGAATGAGTCGTGAAATTACCCGGAGGAAGAGTAATCAGGCAGAGGGAACTGTAAGTTTAAAAGCCCAGAAGCAGGAGCATGACTGGCATCCTCAAAAATTAAAAATGGATAGAATAGATGAGGGTGACAAGAGATGAGTTCAGAGACAGGGCAGATTATGTGGAGCCTTCTGAGCCATGGTAAATACTTTGGATTAACCAGGCCCAAATACAAGTTAGAAGTCACTAGGGAAGTTCTGAGCATAAGAAAGGCATCATCTAACTTATGTTTTCAAGGTATGACCATGGCAGCACTGTGGAATAGTGAGTGGAACCTGATAAACAGATACATCAGTTAAGACACACCTTTACTATTATAGTAGTAAAGGAAAGAGGACTAATGTATCAGTGGAGAGGGTAAGAAGTGGTTGGACTATGGCTAAATATTAAAAGAAGCAGGAGAATGTGCTGACAGATCAGTCATAGGGTGTGAGGAGGAAAAGAGAAATCATCATAAGTGAAGGTTTCTGACTCAAACAATAGAAAGAACAGAGAAGCTACTTATTGAGGTCAGGATGGTGGACAGAAGAACAGGTTTTAGAGCAAAGAGTTTTGCTTACAGACATGGTAAGCCTGAAATTCTTGTCTGGCATTCAAATGGAGATAAGAGAGTTAGATTTGCAAGTCTGAAGGACAAGGGAGGGTTCTAGCCTAGATATAAATTTATAAAGCTGTCAGACTATGTATTTTTTAATAGATGAAGTTACATAACATGAGTGTAGATAAATAAAAGAAGTGTGAGAACTGGACCCTGATAAATTCAGACACTTAAGAGGTTAGAAGAGGAAAATGAACCATCCAAGAAAACTGAGGAGTGGCCACAAGATATGATTAGAAATGACTTCCTGAAAGACAAGTGAAGATGTCAAGGTGTACTGTTACATTAAATAAGGACACAATGGACCACTATATTTGGCAACATGGAGGTCACTGGTGACTCTGCTGTAGTTGAATTGGTATAGTGAAATTCTGGAGTGATGGGGACAATAATCAGATTGGATCAAGGTCAAGAGAGAAAAAGAGGTAATAAAGGGGCTTTATTTTTTAGACATTTACTTCATTATTTCCCTAAGACAAATTCATATAACAAAAGTTGCTGAGATATAAAACACACATCTTTTAAGGAAAGTTAATTAACTTACATACTTACTGACAGTCTATTAGGGCCTTTTCATTCTTCCTAACTTCTGCCAGTTATTGTCCTAATTTGTATTTCTTTTAATAATGCTATACTAAAGATGTTTTTGACTTTTCAACCATCTACATATATGTATGTATGTATGTTGTATGTATTTATTGTGGTACTTGGGTTTGAACTCAGGGCCTCATGCTTTCTAGGCAGGCACCCTACCATTTAAGCCACTCCACCAGCCCTGTTCTGTGTTGGGCATTTATAAGATAGAGTCTCACAAACTATTTGCCTGGGCTGGCTTCAAACCAGCATCTTCCTGATCTCTGTTCCCAAATAGCTGGGATTACAGGCATGAGCCACTGGCATGTATTTCTTCTTTTAACTGCACTTCTCTTCATATCCTTTTCTTACTTATTTGTAATGTATTAAGCAAAATATAATACTGAAAAGTTTATGATTTCTAAGACATTATATTCCCATTGGGAGTTAAGCACCCAGAATTATTCCACACTCTTTCATGTGGATCCCTTTCCTTGGCAGTTCATTTCACTGATGTACTTCTGGAAGAACACTATTAGGTCTAGTAAAAGGAAGATTTAGAAATTCTGACTTGTACATTATCCTATGGCCTCTCCCACTTAAGCTATTAATAAGCACATTTTCTTCCTTTGCTTAAAGGACTTACCTACAGCTGTGTTAGTTCCACCAACATTTATATCATTTTCATCATCAAATTCAATTCTGACTCCTTTTCCATTGCCTGCTGAGACTCCACAACCTCCACTTCGGCAGAGTGAAATTGGAACAACACCATAGACATACGCTAACATAATAGGAACACCAATACCTAAAGAGGAATTAAACTAGTCATTATAAACCAGAAAAATAAAGCACAGAAACATAAGGTTTAGAAAATCTTTTTAAGAGAAGGTGCACAGGAGAAAAGTGCTAGGGATCTGAAGATTTGGCTGGAACGCTTGCCAAACATGGATTTAACCAAGATCTTAAAGCACTCAAGCCAATTCAAGGTTCCCAGCCTGCCTGCCTTCCAGCTGACATGTGAGGATGGGGGTAAAAAAAAAAAAAAGAAGAAAGATGAAGAGCTAGGCTTTTGAACTGTACTAGGGGAAGGGACCTATCAGCCACTAACAACTTATCAACTACCCTAAGGCCAGACTCTTGAGTCTATAATACTTTTAATCTTATAGTCACTGAATGAGATTTTCTGTTGGCTCAATTTAAATCATCCTTAAATAAATTTTAAAAATACCCTTCCTATAGTCAATAATATAATACTATTTTTAAAAACCCTTCCACAAAACTCCATAAAATTTAAGTCAATTGGTATTTTAAAGAATTTTCTTACCTACAGTTACTGCAGCTACTACTGGAGATACAATTACTGACAATGTCACACCACCTGCTATAGCCAGATTCCGTTTGTGCTTTGAAACATCCTTGCCTTCATATCGATTGTGAATCTTGAATGGGAGCAGAGGATTAAAGAGAAATACATTACATCTTTAATGTTGATGAAATAGTCCTACATACATAAGAAATTTAAAATGATTTCTCATACAATTTCAATTGGGTATCAAGGTAAACTTATTATTGTTCTTATGCCATACCCTCACAAATCATTTGCTCCTTATTGGTAATTTGATTGCCTAAAAAGACAGTGATTCAATAGATTTTACTTTGTGTTACTTTTAAAAGTTTTGAGTAAACTGAGCTTTTATAATTTTATTCAAGAGTAGTATAATCATGTATTAAGGAAAAAAAAGAAGAGAGTGAGAAGAATATTATTTTCAACATAGTTGAGTTGGATGTTTCACTAATAGGATACTTCTAAGACACTGAGCACTCTATATATTTTTTTCTATATAAGATTCCCTACATAGTAAAAATAGTCTTCTATGGGAGGCTCCCACAATTTTTTATTTGACCTTAAAAAGTAACTCTATGACACAAATTATCACTAAGTACTTTCTCAGACACCTTTAATAAAAGAAGAAAAATGTTAACAGATAAGTTAAAATACAGTCCTCTCATTTATAGTTCAAAGAAGGAGGTAAAGAGAGAAAGAGAAAAAGGAGAATAAATAATGGCTACCAGGAACAAAAGTTATATCTTCTTAGCATTATTGTAGAATATCAGTGGTAATAATTAGAATTTATATCACCATGAAAGTGACGTGAGGTATTATGTAACTTTGGGGAACAGTTCAGTGACTTTGTTCTCATGGTTTACAAGGGCTAAAGCTAATAAAGGTCATCCCCTCTTCTATTTCAAAGTACATTAAAACAGCCTCAAAAGTGAGCATGTGTCTCTAACATAAAATGCTTCAATTAAACAATATTACAGACAAAGCATAATAAAACAACCCATTATTATGTGGTTATTTGGAAGACCATACAGTACAATGAGTCCTGAGGAGTAAACAGTGAAAAGTCTGGGGTGGGAAGGTGGATAAAGCATGTATGAGACAAGGAATATTTCTAGTTCCTACTCAGAACCCTACTTCCCAGCACTGGAATGTTACTAGAGAACGGGTGTCTGAATACAGTTCATGAAGGCAGAGATGGCAGATCTTCATGAGGTCTTTTTCATTATCCTTCACTAGTGCAGCTAATTCTTGCTCCTTTCTATTCCCATTCATAAGAAACTTAACACTGAAATAGAGCAAAGCCAAAGCTACAAATGGATAGAGCAGACTTGCGAAGTTAGAGTGTCAAGAGTAAAGAGTTTTCCAGAAAATTTTGCATACTCAAGCACCAAAGAACAGTGATCATATAATCCCATTACTTCTGGTTCAACTTAATAGCTTGTTTGCTATATTTTTGCCATATTTCTATTTTTTATTGGAACCAAAGGCTCAACTTTTGGGTATTTTATTGACGCAATAGGTTTTCTTGGGCTGGTTCAGATCCCTAATCATCAAAGAACATTGTGTTAATGGAAAACTAAACTTGCAACCCTTTGGGCGCAGGTTTGAAAAAAGGAGTCTTGTAACCACACCTAAGACTTCAACAATGCAGTAAAGAAGCTCTCCTTTGTAAATTATTTGTAAGTATGTGCAGTATAACAGTCTCTCTTACCCTTCTACTTCTATTTCTATTTCTACATATCTGAGACAAAGTTTTATTTTCAGCAGACTTTTGCTTTGATTAATAATTACATTAAAAATTGTTACAATCAACTCCTACTTTACAGATATTTTAAACTTTAGGTTTACTTAAAACCTTTTGGAAAAAAAAAAGAAAACCTTCTGAAATAAACATTTGGCTTATATATGTCTGTTTATTATCAACCCCAAAACTAGTTTTTGTGGTGCTGGGGACCAGGGTCTCCAGCACCCTAAGCAAGCACTCTACCACTGAGCTATATCCCCAGTCCTAAAACTAATTTAAAAAAACAAACAGCATACAGTATTATTTTTCTGACTAAATTTTTTGATTATAAAATATATGTTCAATAAAGAAAAGTATAGCTAATATTGAAAAGGATCAACCTTATCTCAAGTTCGGTCCCAGAAATCAGAAACAGAATTAAAGGGAATAATTTAAAGGGAAACATATTCTGACTCAACATACAAATTCTGTAACAAAAACCAGTCATTTGACAGCAGAATGAGCTACACATGAGTTGGTGGTTTCCCCATCATTGAGTGTCCAAACGGCTAGATTAAAACTTATCATGGGTCTTACATAAAGAATTCATCAGGGTTGAAATCTCAGTACTACCTCTTTCTGTGTGTAACTTAAGATAAATCACATAAACTTTTTAAAACCTCAATATTCTACCATGTAAGTTAGACACTAAAATACCTAGGATGCCACAAGGTTAAAATGAATCAAAAGACATAAAACACCTGCCACACAGTAGGGGCTTAACAGCTATTAATTCCTCTTTTTAAAATTGCTGCCTTTGTTCTGCTTTGGTGCAGGGTTGAGATTACATAATTTCTATAATTACTTCTCAGTTCTGAGAGTCAATTAATTTAGTCAGCAGCATTCTTAGTTCTTCATAAAATATTCCATTAATATTCAAAAAAGAATTTTATTTGTTTAGCTAATAAAGTATAATTCGACACTTACACAGCAGTGGTAGTTATTATGATATAATTATTATAATCTCCAAAATACTATACTTACTAATAGCGATATACGAGGGGCAGGGGGGACTTTGAACTGAAGTGCAAAAAACTAAAGAACTGGCTAATAATTCTTTGCATGAGGGCATGTGTTATTCAGTTATTAACTTTTATTTTTTAAAAAAATCTTATAGACCCTTCTTGACAGGATATATACCCCTAAGAAAAATGCCGGGTATGTATCTTCAATACTTTATACTCAAAGTTGTTTGTTTGTTTTCCTTTACCATTTAAGCCATATGCCAGAACTTTTTGCTTTAGTTTATTTTTCAGATGGGGTTTTGAGTTTTTTGCTGGGACAAGCCTTAGATCACAATCCTCCTACCTCCACTTCTCAAGTACCTAGGATTACCGATGTGAACCAGCACACCTGGCTTGTTTTTGAGACAGGGTCTTGTTAGTGCCATTTCTACCTGCCACTCCAAATTGTTTTATAATACAAATGTAGAGAAGTTTTCAGATTCAGATGCTTTTTATACATACATATTAGCCTACCAAACACTGAAATTTTCGTATGAAAAATAGTAACTGTTTTATAATGAAGAAACTAAAACCAACCTTTGTCTAAAAACAAACAAAAAAATCATCAATAATAAAGGAATGAATGGAAAGATTCAAAATAAGCAAATGCACTGACAAGGACGCGTGTGTTTTACCTTCCGGCCCACATATACAGGAATGCCAATAATCATTGCGGGAATAGCAATGCCAGCTATTAAAGCAATTCCTACAGGAGCACCAACAAGGGTTCCCAGCTGCCATAAGATCTTCTTTTTTCGACTCCAGGGTTTTTTCCCCCAAAAAGTACAACCTGATGGACTAATAGGAAAAATTGTAATGTAAAACAATTGTGCAAAATATCGAAACAAATTACTACAGCACATCAAATCAATCACTGTAAGAGTAAACTTCTCATATTTAGGGTTTTTTTTCCCCTTTTCTTTGCATTCTGAGTTCATTTAAAGCTGAAAGATTATCTTAATCTTAGTGCAATTATAAATTACATTATTAGGATACTGCTAACTGGGATTCAAAATTTATCACTAGTCCTCAGTCCTCTATAACCCTCAAGGCCTTAAAAACAATAATGCAAAAATACACTTATTTTGTCCCTATTTTATGTGATTGTATCATAAACTCATTTTGTGGCTGAAACGAGGAATTTATATATGAGAAAATTAAGACCTAGTATAATTATACAAGGTATTAAATACTAGCATTCTAGTTCAACAACAAAGGAACCTCCATTACCTGTTTTTGACTAGTTATTAATCCCAAATGCCTGGCATAATAATAAGCTAGAATAAAATCCAACCTTTAAAGTATCTTATAAATCCCAAGTTTAAAAAGGCTTAGATTGGTACTTTTTCCAAAAAAGTTCTTTTGTAATATAAAAATCATATTCCTATATAAATAGCTCTCTCTATAAGCTTACCTTAGATAATGTAAATCAGAGATTTCTTTCATACACAACCAGCAAAACTCACAACCACAGACAGCACATGTCATGTGATTGCAGCTCCCATCATTCATTTTTATTATATAAGCAGCACATCGGGGACATGGTTTTATATCATCAGCTGTTAGGAATACAGACACCTGTTAAGTATATAAACCTGCCCTAAAAATAACTTTGATTATTAATTATAGTATTGTCAAAACAAATCTTAGCATGTATGGCTCATTAATCAACAGCTTTAGCCTGATGTTTTTAGGACAGAAAGCATCTTTTCTTCTTCCCTTCTGAAGGAACATACTTTACATTAAAATTTAAAGTTATAAACATTTTTTAAACATAGTAGTAAAACAATAAAAACAAGGAATAACAAAGGAATAAAAAAAGAAAGAATAATTAAGGACACCCCAAAGCAAATTGTGAACTACAGAAAGTCTGTCTTGTCCAGATCCTATAGTAGTTTTCTGAGTGGCACTTCCTAGTCTAGAACTTTTCTAGCCATCTCTAATTAACTTACATGTAGATATTCTATATGCTAGTCCTTTAGTGAAGCAACACTCATTATTAATCTAAGACACTGTATACAAAACACTCAGAGTTCACTTCTTGCTTCTAGTACTATCAACTATAAAAATAACAATACAGATATTCTTAGAAAAACAGCCTTTTCACTACATTCTACTTCATGTGACAGATGGACCTTGCAGAGAATCAGTACCCAGAACGAAAGGAAAGAGGTAAGAAATTCAGGAAGGGTGACAGCACTATAAACAATGGAAAGCAGTTTTAGAATAAAAGGAACCACTATTAGTTATGCTCATGACTGTATTTAACTAGTTGTCTTTGTTCTTTTTGTTCATGTACTCGTTCATTTATTCAAACTTTGTTGGTGCATGCTCCTTGGATAGTAATATGATTAAAATGTGCAATGGTGCCAAGCAAAAATCAAGTAGTAGCTAACTTTAAGAATCAATGAAGAAAAAGTTATACAACTATTTTGAATTTTGGCAGTTATTTAAGTAGCAACCTATAGTTATTTTACTGTTACTATGAGGCAGCTGTATTTTCTAAATATACATACACAATTTAGAAAAGATATCTAGTGTTAACCACTGAATTTAAGTTATTTGTTTCAACTTCTTACATTATAAGCATTAACCTACATTCTATTTTCCTTTCTGCAAGTTTTATGGTCAATGAATTGAGGTTTATCAGTGAATTGAGGTTTCCTTAGTGCTTCTTCTAAGGCCAAAGCTGTTTTTAATTTAAGAACTGGTAAGGCTCACAATTAGTGTTTTACTGATTCAAGCAATTTTGAGCAAACTCAAAATTTTATGCAACCAGACCAAAACAAATGATAATTATTAGAATATAAGTATTAAAAATATCCATAAGTCATGATTAAAATAACCCAAAGAACACAGTCTGCATTAAAAATTTTTAAATGCTGAGGAGTAAAAGAAAAAAAAGGGTGTTTTTTTTATGTCTGATATAATATTTAGTACATCAAATAAAAGCAATGCTAACACCATCTGCTAAGGCAGTATATTAATAGATAAGCTCCTATACTCAAAAGTAGAGGTGGGAGTAAACAGACTCAATCTTTGGAACAAACTAAAATGTACCAAAGGCAATATTCCCTTACTTTTACAGTTCTTAAAAACACCACCATAAGCAATGTATTTTGTTAAGTCTTCTTTTTTTAATATCTCTACCTACCTTTTCATTATGTTACTTATTTATCTATTGAAAGGCTGTTTTGTTTGCTTTATCTCTTTCCTCAAACCAACAAATTAGAAGAATTTACTGTGTACATTATATGATGATCTAGTTATCTTAAAATAGTCTCATAATGCAACTGGTTCCATTTCCCTTTTCTCTTTCCATAGGTTCTTGAGAAGCCAAGTTCAAATTCTTAGTTCTTTTATAGATTATATCAAAAGAAATGATCAAAGGCACATTTGTTCTCACAGCTTGATTTTTTGAAACTCTGTAGTACATGTAAAAAGGCATAGAGTACTTTAAATTTTCAGAACTATGAGATAGGAATTTTAAACAAAAGGATCAAATTCCAAATGAAATTTATTTAAAAAATAATCATCCTGGTAGGCTATATTTGTTCCAACAATGCCCAAATGGTTTGAGTCAAACCATTTGGGAAGTTTTTTTTTCAAAAATGTATTCAAAACTACTTTATGTTAAAAGAGAATCACTTTCATCATAAAGTCACATCTTACTTTGGATAAATCCTAAACCAATATCCATGATATAATCTGGTATCGTAGTCTAGCTGTCAGTCTTAATTGTAAAGGAACATCAGATTGTCAAATCAAATTGACATTAAATTTGCTAAACTGAAAGGTTATGCCACTACAGCATTCCACTGTAGCACTACAGAGTAAACATAAACTCTCCTATGGTGATTACTTTGAGGAAGACCAGTATTTGTTTAGATAAGTAACTCATAATGTTCATTTAAAAAATAACTAAAGTCATCTCTACATTATGTTTTATTTAATGATATTCAGATCTCTAGCAGGTAACTATGGTTCTGATCTCTTGTCTCACATAGAGCAGTAATTATGTAGCTCTTTTTTTTTTTGGCAGTGGTACTGGGGTTTGAACTCAGGGCCTCACATTTGCTAGGCAGGCACTCTACCACTGAGCCATTAGAGCAGTAATTATGAATCAGGAAATGTTTGAACCCCACAGACATAAGCATTTTTAGTACTTCATTTTAAAGATGAGGCAAGTAACTTGCTCAGGGTCACACAAAGATTAAGTAGAGGGCTGGTGGAGTGGCTCAAGTGGTAGAGCGCCTGCCTAGCAAGTGTGAGGCCCTGAGTTCAAACCCTAGTATCAATACCACAAAAAAAAAAAAAAAAGAGTAAGTGGAGAACATGGGATTTAGATCCAGGGAGTCTGCTAGTCTGATTCCAGAGACACACTATATGTCTACATGTACTGTGATCAATAAATACCCACCCTTGTTCAGGAGAGGTTCCACTTGAACCTCCCAATGGCTACTGCTGATTCTTTAGGGGACAGTTTAGGTGTATTTAGTTCCTCTCTGAATTGTTTCTAGACCCATACCTACAAATTATACTAATCACTTTGAGTTCCATCCCAGACCTTCAGGAGAGGAAAGAGCAATCAGCAAGCAAGCAAAAATGAAAATCCATGTATACACTCTTACGGTACAAAATGCTCAATTTTCTGTGTTAAAAGTTTAAATAAGACCTTTTCTCTAGTAGCATAAAGTACACGGCAATGTGAATATACTACTGGTAGGAATGTATCTTTATAAATTTCCAAGTTTTTCCCTATCATAATCATCAAGAAAAACATTTTTCTAAGGATTGAAATTCTAATGCACAATGAAAATTCTGTTAGCATGAAAATTAATATTTTGAATATTTAAAGAATATTCATATGTTCAGATTTTTTAATTTTTAAGATTTGTGAGATATATATTGCTCATGTACATATTTCCTAGATAATTTCTAAATTCCTGATCAAAGATACCTTAAAGTTCTTAGTGCTCTCCTAACTAAGGTATGGTTTTATATCTTTACTCTTGGATTGGATGTGAGATATTTGTTAAAAAAAAAAACAAAAAACAAAACTATGTATGTATATACATACATATATATATGTTTCACAAAATATTTAAATGAAATGGATCCAAGAATAAATACTGTTTTAAATATTTAATTTTGTGATATTTACATAATTAGGAATAATCTACAGGTGATATATAGGGTTTGCCTAAGATACCTTTATGAAACAGGTTTAGACTGTTTTTGGCTGTTAAAATAAAAATCATGACATTTCCTTTTTTTGGACAATAAACTCTTTCCAATCTCATATCACCTTCTCTCAGGATGAGTGCTTCTGGGACAGAAAAACACTTAAAACATAAAACATGGGGGAGGGAGCAGGGAGCAGGGGGGAAGAAATGGCCCAAACGATGTATACACATATGAATAAAAAAATAAATAAACCATAAAAACACTTTTTAAAAGTGAATAGAGGGCGGGCTGGAGGAGTGGCTCAAGTGGTAGAGTGCCTTCCTAGCAAGGATGAGGCCCTGAGTTCAAACCCCAGCACCACACAAAAAGAATAGAAAACAGGTGATAAAAGTAACTGAATACTTCTTTCTAATTAAACCTACTAGGCATTCTGTATATGTCAAATAATCTTATTAGAAAAAAATCAGACATAAATACCTGCTGCTCCAGACTCTTGACTGTAACTAATAGAGGAAGAACGGATGGTTCTCAAACGTAAACTCTGGGCTCTCTCCTGTCGAGCAGCATCACAGGTCTGGTTAGGGTGCCAAATCTGTTTGCAGTGGTAGCAAAACTCTGTTCCACAGCCTTCTCGCCCACAAGTTAATTTGGGACAACTGGCGCATCCAAATGCTATCACAGCGTATCTTGAAAGAACAGAAAAATGTAAAAAAAAGTATCCAACTAAAATATTATTCCTGAAGAACTTTCTATATATGCAGTGACAGTCATAAAAACCCCAACACTATCTTACCAATGGAAAAATGAGAAAAAAATTAGTAATTCACAAGTGAAGACCTATAAATAGCTTAAAAACATTTTAAAAGCTCAACTTTTAATTTGCACATTTTAAGTAGGATATCAAGCTGTATTTAGTCAAATACCAATTTTATAAAAGTTGTATTAAATTAGTAGCACATGCACATAAAAAAGATCAGGAAGAAATGCCGAAAATCTTAACAGTGGTTTTCCTGATATTTAGGGTTTTAATTTTCTTCTTTATTTCTGATTTCCCACAATTACTTGTTACTTTTAATATCAGAAAAATTAAAAGGGAAAATGATTAACGGAAATACAATAAGCATGAGTTATCTGTACCTCTTAGCTAATGGCATATTGTGCCAATTCACAAATTTTGTAATTATCCTGTAATTTATGCACAAATTCTCATACATTTTTCTTTTTAAACTATAAGGTAAAATGGTCTTTGGTGCCATCTCCTACCAAAAAGCACACAAATTAGAATTCCTCAGTCAAAAAGTAGATTGTTTTGTTTCAGATAAAAGACCTAAGAACAGATTTGTGACTAGCCCTAATACCTATTCTGAGTAAATATTTTTAGTATCTTAAATTTTCTTTACTTAAATTCTAGGCACTCTTGGGCATGTGTCCCAGAGGAATGAAAATCTCTGTACATGAATGTTCACAGCAGCTTTATTCACAATAGCCCCAAATTGGAAAGCACCCAGAGGTCCTTCAGCAAGTAAATGACTATGAGCAACGTGGAACACTGCTCAACAATAAGACACACGGAACAACGTGGATCAATCTGTGGGGAACTGTGGTGAGTGAAAAGTCAATCTCAAAAAGTTACAAACTTTAAACTATATGCTTTCATAAAACTATATGCTTCTACTTACATATTTTCATCAAAATAGAAAATTGATTAGTGGCTGCCAGAGTGACATCAAAGAGAAGAGGAGGGAAGTGAGAGAGAGAGAGAGGGAGGTGAATGCTATTATAAAGAACAACATGAAGGATCTTTGTTGTGATACCTTGACTGTGATGGTGGACACAGAAATTGGTGTGGTGGCCACATATGATAAAATTCTATATAACTAAATACACCTCCATTGCAACACAAATAAATACAAGTAAAACTGGGAAAATTTGAGTAAAATTAGTAGACTGTATCTATGCCAATATCCCTATATCATATATTGTATGTGATAATTGTGATATTGTTCCATAGCTTTGCAAAATAGTACCATAGGGGCAAACGGTGTGAAGGATACACAGGATCTTATGCCCTCTGTATTGGTGGAATTTTCAATTAAAAAATTTCTTGGGGCTTCTAGTTCTCTTTGAAAACATCAAGAAAGTCTTATCTATACTTAAGAGGTTTTTGTAAATATTGAAAATTTTCTTTTACCTGGAAATTCAGGGGATTTTTCAGGGTTCCTCCTGTTACTGGCAATAAGATTTAACTAATAATCGTAACTGAGATTTTATCAAGTTTCAAGATAATATATAAAATTATGCAAGATTTTAAGAGGCAGGAAGTTCTTCCTTTTCTTACTTGCTGCTCCCTTAAGTATCTCACCCTTTAAATTTAAACTTTACATCTTAAATACCCTTTTCTTCTGATAGAAGATTCTCTAGTTACCATTGTTTATCACAGATATGCTTAAAGTACTGAATTAAAAACAATTTAAATCAAGAAGGTAATTTAGGCAAGCTTTGTTTCCCTGAGCTTTCAGACATCTTATTTGCTGCAGTCCCAGAAAAAGAAAAAGACCCTACCTACACTTTATTTTCTATTAGGTATGAATCTAAAGCACCTATGATTTACAGTACAATCATTATACAAGATAGTAACTAGAGTGGAAAGGAAATGACTTCTCTTCTAAACCTCTTCTCTAACCTACCTTTTACTGAAGGAAAGGAGGGAAAAGGAGGGGCAGAATGAGGAGATGTTAATGCAGAGGAAATGTCAAGACCAAGTATTTTTTGAAGATGGTCACAATTTACAAAGCCAGAAAGGTTTAGGCTGACTAGTGTAAATTCTACTTCTACCACTTATTACCTGTGTGACTTTAATGTAAATTAATCTCTCTACAGCTAAATTTCCCCATACATAAAATAAGGATTTGTCTTAGCCTGATTATTCAGTCCAAATCACCATCACCTTTAGCTTTGACCTCCAGATGGCCACACAAACAAATGACTGCTTCAGAGACATTTCTAGTGCGCTTGTAATAGTGCTTGATAAATGACCATGTGATCATGCAGGTTACTATCACTTCTGTATCAATAATACAAGTATCACCCAGGAATGATGGCACAGCCTGTAGTCCCAGCACTTGGGAAGCCGAGGCAGGAGGATGGTGAATTCCAGGCCAGCCTAGGCAACATAAAAAGACTGCCTCAAAAATATAATAATATAAGTAACATGCCATCTGGATTGATTATTAATATCTTAATACTCGTTTTAAAATAAACATTACTAGGCATTCTAGATATAGGTGAAATCTTTTATATTTCACCCTTTATATGGTGAAATTTCAGTGGATAATTGAAGTACAAATGTATATTATGTTACAAAAGTAAAATGCTGGAAAGCCAAATTTAGGTACAAATTTAACTTTCAAATAATTAAATAGGGAGAATATAAAAGAGTTCATATGAACACTGAGAATGTTTTAACTAGGTAAATTTAGGAAAAAATATATCCATTTTGAGCAAATATTTACAAAAATGAGGTAGATTAACACAAACTAGGTTACGTACCAAAATTCTAACCTTTGTACAAGATTGTTTGGTATACCACCATTTTTTATCATTAAACTTAAGAACTGACATTTGTGTGTGGGGGGGACTGGGATTTGAACTCCTCAGGGCTTCGTGCTTGCAAAGCAGGCACTGTACCACTTGAGCCATGCCTCCAATACATTTTATTCTGGCTATTTTGGAGATGCAGTCTCAAGAACTATTTGCCAGGACCGGCCTTGAACCATGATCCTCCTGATCTCAGCCTCCCAAGTAACTAGAATTACAGAAGTGAGTCACTGACGCCTAACTAAGAACTGACAATTTTTAACCAATGATTTAGGCTTTCAAGAAAAAGTCTTACGGGGAAAATCTTCACATAACTGACAGGAAAAACTAAAAGCAGAAGGTCAATTTTATCCTTTTTCAAATTTCATCACAAGGCAAGTCCCAAAATCTGGTACAATATCTACAAAAACATGAAGGGATATGGCAAGAAAACTGAGGCCCTAAAACACATAATCTTCTCAACAATCAAACTTACAACTTCAAAATTTTCTTTAAAGTAATTTCCACATGGTTTTGAGCTATAGACTTAAGCTTGTTGAAATGACTTATACACAAGTTTTGAGATTTATCCAAACTTTGTATTCTGAATAAAACATCTTACTATAAAACTTTATCCTGAATTACATATTCTGCTACAAACAAAAGTAGCAATATTATCAAAATGAATGCTTATGTATAACTTTTAAAATATGAATACAATGATCAGAAACAAGCAAATAGCTAACAGTGTAAGGAAATGATCATTCCTGCATTACGAGCTGAAACATTTAATACTAATTTCTAACTTTTAAAAATAAAAATGTAAATTTTTTCTTGTATCTCAGAAGTTCATCATACTATGATAATGATATCTGACTTCAGCCTTGGGAAAATATTGATTTAACATCTGCTCATGAGTCATCTGGTCAAAATGTGGGTTTAATGCATCTCAAAGTTAATAAATAAACCTGGCATGGTACCATATACCCACAGTCCCAGCTACTTGGGAGGCTAAGGCAGGAGGATCGATCACTTGAGGCTAGGAACTGGAGGCTAGCCTACACAACATAGTGGGACGCTAGAAAAATAAAATAAAATAATATGTGTGAGATTTAAATAAAATAGTATTTAAATGGTGGGGGAAGACACAGGGAAATACCTTTAGGTAAAGGGCTCCAGCTTCTTGAAAAGTTTAATGTTCCTGCTTAGTAGAAGAGACAGGAAGAAAGTGAGGAACATAGAAAGGGAATGAAGTAAAGTAGACTTTGTGGAAGTATTTTCCATTCACCAGACTAAGAAAGAACTCAGTAGTCAAGTTAGGGAAATGTTAAGCAAAACTAAAGTACTTTTTAAAATTTGTTTCTTTATTTCTTTTATTCATATGTGCATACAATGTTTGGGTCATTTCTCCCCGCTTCCTCCCCACCGTCACCCCCCTTCCCTTCCCCCCCACCTCGCTACCAGGCAGAAACTATTTTGCCCTTATCTCTAATTTTGTTGAAGAGAGCGTATAAGCAATAATAGGAAGGACCAAGGGTTTTTGCTAGTTGAGATAAGGATAGCTATACAGGGAGTTTACTTGCACTGCTTTCTTTCATTTGTTTCTTACTATAGACTTTCCTAAAGAATTTATAACCTACCAATGTTCAATATAGAGAATGTTGTATATCCTGAATTTATTTGAACATGACTTTTATTTTGTGAGTTTCACAGTGCTAGTGTTTTTACAAATTATACTACCGATAATGTTGAGGAAGTGGGGATAGAATTTCATCTTAAATTCCTTATGAAGGAACAAGCAGGAAAAAAAAAAATACCTAACAAAAAATGTAATCCTAAAATATGGTAGTCCCAATAAAGATTTTGATTAAAAGATAAAAATAAAGAAATGTTGAGTCCAAAGTAATTTTTTTCAAAAGCAAAAGCTTTAAAGAACGAAGAAAATATAACCAGAGTACCAAAATGATCTGATCCAGTTAGGGGAAAGTCAAGTTTCATATCAGAATGAAGAGGCTCATGTTTTCAGTTTCAAGAAGTTATGATCATTCCAGTGAAAAAAGCAGCAACGACTTACTGATGTATTTGGGAGGAGGTGTAGCCAAAAGTGAGGCTCATCTCCTGCTTCCCATGTTCAGAATGTGCAGCACAGAAGGAAGGCGTTCTGTTCTGCCTACAAATGTTTAGTCTTAGTTCCTGAGACTAACTGGGAAAGTCCATCTAATTTAGGGATCAAGAGTTAGCATTTTAGCTGTGTATCTAAAAGTATATTATTTGGTCAACTAACTGTAAAAGAAAGCTGAAATATCCACATCTTATATGTTAATATGGTTCTGAACCAGAGTGTAAGATGGAAAATATTATTATTTACCAACTCCCTAGAACTCCACCAAAATTCAGCATAGATTAACAATGAAGTAGAAGTAGTATATATTGAATTACTGGGTGTTAAAACATACCTGAGTTAATTTTATGGTTAGGAAGAATAACAAAGTAAAAAAGAACAAACCTCAGTTCAAGCTATTAATTTTTAGAACACTTTTATGAGTGTCTGCTTAATCACTAGCCATGAATTATAACTTCCCCTGAAACAGTTTACTCACTATGGTTCCCTATACATAAAACCTTTTTTCTGTCACCTGTACATGTTTCTATAGAAAAATCAGTTGTATTTTTGTGATATTTACAAAAGGCAACCTATAAAAGCATTTCCAGTATGTCAAATAATGGCCATGGTATGGCAGCATACTTCTTTGTAGAACAAGTAAAGACATTAATTAGAATTCTAAAAATACATTCTCTAGTTCCTAAGCCTATGGCCTCATTTTTTCTTAATCCATTAAAAACAGTGTCCTCTATCAGAATAAATTTCATTGAGAGTCATTTATATGTCTTAAACCAGCATGAAGCTACGTAAACCTAATCTAGCTGATCTTATTATCAGCTATCCGTCAGGTATATGACTTATGTAAGGGACATATAGTCAGAATGGATCATTCAATAATTTTTAGAGTATCGTAAACTGTGGTTGCAAAGGAGCCATTGGGTAGCTCATGGACATTTAAATTCTGTTCTAGTATTTAAAATGTCCCGAATATTCATTCAGAGCCAGAGCTTCCAAGCAAAGTAAGAAATACTCATAGGACAGGGATAACATGTGATACTAAGGTTGCAGCTTACCCTTAGTCAACTGAACAGGTGATGACAGAAACTAAAATGTCAATTTTTGCTATCTGTCTATACTACATACAAATGAGGCCTCCTAAGCAGAAGACAATCAGATATTTTTATCCGAGACAGATTCTAGGTTTTCTTCCTCTTAGAATTCCCTTACCCCAATTCTTCTCCCCAACTATGGCCAAATTTTTCTCTGAACATGTGGGGACTGGTGTGTTCTACAGGCAGGCCAACAACCTCACTCTAGTTAAATCACAACACTCAGATTCAGCCTCCTGTCTCTTTTTAAGAGGGGTTTTCTAGAAACACTGTCCTTTAAACAAGTTTAATCTACCCTGGTCCTCAGAAAAGTAAAAAGAGTATTAGATCAGAACCTCAAGAGACCTCAGTCAGAACAGAAATCAGATCAGTACTCTTCTTCTACTATGAGGAAAGGATATATTTCTTAAATGTGTTAGACACCATATTTAAATAAAATTACTGTCAGATACCAAGAATGGCCAATAATAAATACCAAATGCAAAAGGAAAAAATTCGTAATTTGATACTTGCCATTCTAGGGGAATGTGTGTCCCACAATGAAAGAGATTAAATGCTACATAGACACCAATAGTCCTGGCAGTGTAGCTAAACATTTAATGATGGCCAAATATTCAGATTATTTACCAATATTCCTAAGGCCAGATTTAAATGACAAATGGAGCTTTAATTAAAATGTCCCTCTGTGGGTTTCAAAGTTTTGTTTTTGGTTTTTTGTTGTTATTGTTTTGTTTTGTTTTTTTTTCAAACAGGGTCTTGCTACTATGTAGCCCAGGATGGCCTGGAACTCACCATCCTCCTGCTTCAGTCTCCCAAGTGCTGGGATTACAGGTGTGCACCATGATGCTCAGCCTCCTAAAGGTTTCAGTAAGATCCAGGAGCACAGGGAATTTTGTCTTTTGTTCATTATTAAATCTCCAGTACCTGGCACATTAGATATTTGAAGGATTATTTTAAAAATTAAAACAGGAGCTTGGTGTGTAGCTGAGTGGTACAGCACTTGTCTAGTAAGCATAAGGCCTTGTGTTCAATCCCACTATAAAAAAGAAAACACTTAGGAAATGGAGATGAGGAATAATAAACAAGAGCTATGAGAAGCTTACTATGTTCTAGGAATTTTCTTTGTAGCATTAAAGATCAATTTCACAGGGCTGTGGGTATAGCTCAGTGGTAGAACACTTGCTTGCCATGTGCAAGGCCCTGGATTAGATCCCCAACACCCTCCAAAAAAGAAAAATTCTCAATTCTTATTACATGATAGGTTAAAAATCAGGTTTATACATGCTCATGATAAACAATACTGTAACTTTTAATAAGGACTCATGTACCGCTCTGCTTTCAAAGTATATATACAAGTTTTATGTTAGTGGATGAGATTTTCTACAAACCACCACCATAAAAACTGCAACATTATCAAGTTCATAAAATATACTCTTGACCTAGACAGCCAGCATAAATCAAAATATATAAAGGTAATTAATCTCTGTGACATGTTTCTCTACCCCTTATGAGTAAGACTACTGGCAACCAACACCAAAAATTAATGGATAGCCAAATTAATGAAGCACAGTTACATAACAATCATAATTTGTTTTGATTATTTTCATAATAGGTGTTTCTATTATTTTATATGTTATACTTGAGTTAACATTTATTTTCTTCAAAATATTTAGAATACTGAGCTATTATACTATTTAATAGTGAAGTCTCAACGAGAAGAAGATGTTCAAAAGTACACCAAAGTATGAGTTTCTGAAAATTTTTACTAAGAAACACTGTACATACACAATAAAATAGGCTGAGTGTGCTGGCACATTCCTGTGGTCCCAGCTATTCAGGAGGCTGAGGCAGGGGGATCACCTGAGCACTGTTGTTTCAGGCCAGCATGGGCAACATAGAGAGACTCCCAGCTTAAAATAAATAAATAAATAAAACAAATACCCCTGTAGCTACTACACAAGCTAAGGACATTATCAGTAGGAAGATCATGTAATTCACAACCTAAACTGGAACACTTAAGAAGGTAGTGCTATTAAAAATTGTATCAATATGATAAGCATGAACTGGAATAAATCAGAACCTATTGTCACCTTATTTATCACTGGTTTTAAAAGTTTCTTGGTTGCCTTTTAAGGTCCATAGTCCTTCTTCCTCCTCTCAAGAGGTAACCATCAAATTGAATGTACTTATCCACCCCGGTGTTAATGAATACAGGTTTTTTTAGTTTGTTATGAATGTTCTTAACACATATGGTACGAACATTCTTAAGCAGCTCTCTTGGTATGCAAGTAGAGCTTTTCTAAGGTGTTTAGGAGTAGGATTTCTTCATTTAATAATGTGGCAGTAGTGAGCTATCATGCACTTATACTTTTAATCATTTTTCTTTTATCTACATAACTTACCTCTGTAATGTCTTAATTTTTGCCCCACGTGTTATGTGTACTGACAGCCTAATTTTCACAATTTGATAAATAATCAATCCTTTTTTTGGCATGCTTTCCCTTGGTTTAGTTTATATAAACCAAGTTCTTACATAAACTATAATCTGTGTTCTGTTATGTCAATAGTGTTGACTATTCATTACGATGACATAACCAATTAAATCAGCACAAGAGAATATACAGCTATTTATTAACCAGATACTGTATGCTTCTAGACTTATTGTCTCAGTCACTACTGGCCACAGATTCTGACATGTAAGCCTCCTTTTTTCTTTATCATACCATTTTCACATTTTTAAAAAAGCTCTTAAAATTTTAGAGAAAATCATGAGGAACATCTGTTGTATTTTAGGGCTCCATGAAGGATAGTGAGAAAACCATACTCTTACTGCAGATAAAATATAACATAGGCATATTCCTCCGTATCTGAACTGCTGCTATGGGAGTATCTGCTATAATGACTCACAGTTTCTTGTAATATAAAATCTGCTATCTAACATGAAATCTGATTTGGGGAGAGTGACTTGCACCAGTGGTTCACAGGATCAAAAGTCATATAATCATAGCTGGGCATAGTGGTATACACGGTTAATTCCACTAGGGAGCCTAACAAGTTCAAGGTCAGTCTGGACTATATAGATTCTACCTCAAAAAAAAAAAAAAGTGATACAATCATTCTAAGCCATTTTCCTAACAGGATACAGTCTTATATACTCTTATTTATAGCATATGATGTACTAACAGTATGCTAATCTCATTAACTGTGGTTTTTCCTATTTCTGAAAGGCTCATGACTGTTTTTTCCTAGTTCTGGCAAGTGAACATAATAAATGCACTATGAACAGAGGCTGCTGTTAACATGATCAAATACGTAAGCAAAATTATTTTAAATGTTGGGAAAAATGTAATTCAAAACTTGAAGTAAATGAAGTATTGCATAACTCATGTAGCAAGTCTTGAGACAAGCAAACATTTACATGAATAAACATAAGCACTTCATTCTGTGGTACAGTTAAGGTACCTTTCCAAAGGGTCATTTATTTATGTCCACAAATAACCCTCTCACCACAAACAACCCTAATCATTTTGTTTGTTATTCCAAAATAAAAATTCTCCAAATGAAAGGGAAATTCAATTTTACATACAACTAAATTCTGTTCTCTACCACCTTCCTCTTTTCTTCCAAAAATGCTCTTAAGTGAATACATAACGTAGAGACAATATAAAAGTAAGTTAAGACTTCTGGCTTTAACACCTAACATTGTGCCCAACATGTTTTTGAATGAACAAGTTTTCTGGCATGTTAAGATTGTTTCTTTTGAGCAACAGTCAGCAAATTCTTATTTCATCCCCAGACAAAAAAAAATTATCTCAAGGAAAGTCACACAATATCTTCTTACCCACAATCTGGAGCTGGACACCACCTACAATCAGGATCTGCGACAAGCCACCGTCTAAGCATAAATTCTTCATATTTTTCCATCAAGACATCATCACTTAGTATTAGGCGAATGTCATGGGGATTAAACCGTTCAGTACATTCTGGGCAACTGATATTAACTCTACTTTCAGAGATTTCTATCCTTAGGTATTGTCGTAAGCAATCCACACAAGATCTATGATGACAAGTCATTATATCAGGAAATCTGTCTTTAGAATGCCGCAAAAGGCACAAAGGGCACTCTATAAAGTCTCCAATTTGTTTGCTGATAGAAGTTAGTCCACTGTCAGAAGAGGTATTTGTAGAGAAAATGGAGTTCTTATCAGTACACATTTCAGAATGTATACTTTCAATACTTGCAATTCCATCCACCCCGCCATTTAGCTCCCTTGATTTACGTTTGTTATCCTTTTTCCTCCGAAATAGAGAGCCTATTGAAATTCTTCTTTTTTTAGGTGCCTTTTTGACTGAAGGCAAGCTCACAGATGAAGCAGAGGACTGAAGATCTCGATCTGAACCCATTTGCCGATGTAAACTCATGTCTAAAATGCTCATTAGAATTGAGTTAGGGTCAGTGTTTACACACAGCCCTTCATTATATTTAGAAATAAAAATTATTTCATATTCTTGCATTCAGATTAAGTCATGATGTAAGAATATCCAACTTGCTCATTCAGAGAATTCTTGAAAAAGTTCAATTTACAGAAGACTGTTATATGCCCTAGGGGGAAAAAAAAACAAGATTTAATTATATTTTTATTTTGCATGTTCTTTTTATAAACACTTACAAAAAATTCTCTATGAAACTTGAAACAAACATGCTCTTTAACCATTAGATTAAAAATAAGGCCAGTTTATTAAATAGTCTATAGGAGATTATGAAATTAATGCTGAAACAGCATGAGGACATTCTTCAATCTTAAAAGATTCTCTACATTTGAGCTAACTTGATCATTACTAAAAGCTTAGATAAAATTTCTGACTATTATCACTCTGGCTTCAATAATTAATTCCCCACTGCCTTAGAAGTTTTTGCTTATTTTTAATTGACAATAAAATATATATGGCAAATAAAAAGGGCTAAGAATAGCTTATACAATTTTGAAGAAAAGTCTCTTATGCTGCCAGAAATAATGACTTATTACAAAGTTACTGTAATTAAGACAGTGTGTAATGTCACAAAGATAGATACAGATCAGTGGGATGAATAAAGTCTATAAAAAATGTCTCATATATGAGATACCTGACTTATGACAAAGGTGACATTGCTGAAAACTAAGAATGGCCTTTAAAAAAAAAAAGTACAATATTGCTAGAAAAGAAAAGGAACTTGACCTATGGCTCACCTCATGCACAAAAATCAATTCCGGATGGTTCAAAGATCTAGGAAACAGCAGAAGAGTATTTCAATGAAAAGATTTCTTAAACAGAACAAATAAAAAGTGCTAACCATGAAAGGGAAGACTGATAAACTAGACTACAACAAAAGCAAGAGACAGTATTAAGTGTATGGGAGAAAGACATTGGCCATATATAACTAATAAAAGAATGGTATCCAGAATGTGTAAAGAATAGTTATAAATCAACAAAAGCAGATAAAGAAAAATGGGTAGAGGACTTAACAGGCACTGCACAAGAGTTCAACTTGTTCAACACTGTAAGACATCAGGGGAAACAAATCCCAGCTAAACTGAGAGACCACTATACATCCAGTAGATGGCTAAAATTAAAAGACGGATATTTCCAATCATTGACAAGGATTTGGAAGAACAGGAACACTCTCATATGAGTGATGGGAGTATAAAAAGGTGTGACTATTTTGGAAATCTATTTAACAATATCTACCATATTTGAACATACAGATACCCTTATTACCCAGTAATTTTACTCCTAAACATGAGCTCAGAAAATAATGCATGTGTACATCAAAAGATGTATATTAAAATGCTCACAATAGTATTATTATAATAGTCAAAATATACAAAGAACTAACATTTACATCAAGAGTAAGAACAGATAAATAAGTGTAGTGTAAATATTCACTTTAGTATACCATAAAGCAATGAAAGCACTCCTACACATAAAACAAGAAAGAACCCCATACAAAATAGAATGCATGCTATATAATTCCATTTACATAAAGTTCAAAATAGGCAGAACTACTTTATAATGTTAGAAGTTGGGACTGGGGCTACCATTTGGGGAGACACAAAGGGAACTTTCTTAACGTGTAGCAATTAGAAAAGTATGTTCACTTTGTAGTAAGTCACTGATTTACAAACTCAAAATTAATGCACTTTCTTGGATGTTTGTTACACTATTAAAAAGTTTGCCAAAAAAAGAAAGAAAGAAAAAGAAAGGTTTCTTGAGCCGATAGTGACAAATCTTTGATGTCTTTAAGAGAGTCCTACTGACAAGACAAAATCTGGAAAAACAGTTCATTCAAGCAAACTTTATTCAGGTTCTTCAATTTATATGTCCCATTATTTGTAGTATTCCTCATTAAGTATGAGGAAAATAGAGTGCAATGGTAACTTTTACTAAAATTACCTGCATATTTTCTTCTTATATGTGTTTACTTTGTCTTGCGTCTCAAAATGCTTTCTGTACTCCAGGGTTCAATATATGATCATAGAAAATAATCCATCTGAGACCTGTGTCCTAAGAATTTATCATGTAAGATATTGAGCCACTGATACTTCATCAGTATCATCAGGGAAGTTTTTCCAAATACATACTTTTAGAAATTCAATAGCATTACTTGGATAGTTAGTGGCTAACTATCCAAGAATTGTTAAGAGTGAATGGAGATACTATTAATGTTTCAACTGGGACAGTAAGGGCAAATTGGAATATAGGTTCATCCTACTAGGAAGCTTTTCTAAAACTGCAAATACATGAACAGACCTCAAAGGAACAGAAACAAATTTGAATATTAAAAATACAACATTCTTAGGTCCCTTCTTTTTTTCTAAGTACTGGGGCTTGAACTCAGGGCCTTGTGCTTGATAGGCAAGTGCTCTATGATTTGAGTCACACCTCCAGCCCTCTTTGTTGTTTTTTTTTTTTTTTTCAGACAAGGTCTTGCTATCTAGAAAGATCTTCCTGCCTCGGCCTCTCTAGTACTGGGATTACAGATTCACACTACCATGCCTGGCTCAGAGATGTAACCAAAGATGTATTCTTACATGGCTAAAGAAATTACTATGAATAAAGTAAAAAGACATGATAAATTAGGAAATGTTTACCTAACAACAAGCTTTCTTAGTATAGAAACAACAAGCTTTTTCTTAAATAAGAAAAAGATGTAAGGCATAAAGAGCCAAATAAGCAAAGATATAAGCATATGGTTTTAGAAAAAGAACTATAAAAATTATGAAGATAAACAATATTCAACAACAGTCACATCTTAAAAAAATGAAAACTCAAACATTAGAAACCATCTCTGTGGTATTAGATTGACAAAGGCTGTAAAAGGTTGGAGTGCATGTAGTGAAAGAAGCATCTCACATGCTGCTGGGAAGAGTACAAATCAGGACATTTGGGAGAACCAATTTGCATTATTTACTAAAGCTTAAAATGGAAATATTCTTTGCCCAGCAATCCTACATATAAAATTCATCCTTTAGATGAAAAAAAGGTACATACTGCACAAAAAAATCCATTGCAGCCTAGATGATAAAAGTAAAAAGCCAAAGCAGACCAAAACAACAAAAATCTCCATACAGACCCTGGGAATATGTACCTAGCAAGCACAAAGTTTAAATCCCAGTACAGCAAAAAAAAAAACCTGGGAATAACTTCAAGTATCAAGAGGGAGCTTAATGAACCAACAACTTAAATGTAATGATATGGAAAGAGTTTTATACAGAATGCTGAATGTACAATGAAGAAATTGTAAAACAGTATGCATACTGTAAGCCCATTTGTAGAAAAAAATACAACCACACAGGCTTACGTATACATACATAATTTCTTGAAAAATAAGAATCCATTAACAATGGTTCTATGGGGAATACAATCTTTTGTATTCACTTTTTGCCTTCTGCAGTTTTAATAGTCATAATATTATGAATATTCATTACTTTTAGTTAAAAAATAAATGAGTCCCACAAACAATAAAAATATTCTGCCCTAGAGCTACTCAATCAAAACTTCTGTGACTGAGCTGCAGAGCTTATATATCTTGAAAATGTCCCTCAGTAATTTGGTTGCACACTCTGATTAAGAACCACTAATACTAAAGATACTTTGTTAAACACTCTCACTTAAAAACCAAATCTCATAGGCTCGGTCCCCTAAACAAAGCTCCTTGTTTTTCATCACTATAGGTACTAGTGAAGTACTCCTTGCAACCTACAATATAGAGATGACGACTTTTTTAAAGAAAATCCACACAATGTAATGAAACAATCCAAGAAAGTCTCTGTAAGCATGTGACTAAAGAGGACTAAGAATGCCTCAATCATAAGAACTCTGGCTGAATTTGATAGTTGAAATCTACTATGTACTAAACACTGAGGTTATCATCAGCAAGACACACATCTTCCTATCCTAAAACCAATTATAAGCTTATACATAAAATTAAATTTCTGTTTCTGTTATTGCTATGTCTTAAAATTACTCAATTTTCATCAAATTTGCAGTGTCCTTGGGATATTATGACAAATGATAGACTGATGCAGAATTCATCTTAAAAGAAGCCATCTGAACATGATTACAATAAGCCTACATATCAGCAGGTCCGAAAAATAGTAAATATTTCATCCCATCATCCCATCAGCATGGACACAACCGTCCCTTCTTCCCCTCCTCAATGATTTACAATTTGTAATTTCAGTCATACATATCTATTTTTCATTATTCTCATTTTGCAGGTGGAAAAATACAGATTCAGAAAATAACAGCCTTGCTATTTCACTGTCATACTCCTAGGCATGCATACACACACACACAAATTTTTTTAAGTCCAATTAGTCCAGATTAGGTCTATAAAAAGACATATATGAGGTCTACTGGGACAAAATTATATATAAAACCCTAAATGCTTACATAGTGTAACAGAGTAGTTCACACAATTTCAGAATTTATGGAATAGTTGATGAGGAGCAGTAAATGTACTTAATTATAGGAAAGATTCCAAACCTTGGAGGCTTTTTATATGGATTTGCTATTATAATGATTTGTCAAGCTATAATGCATTGATAACATGAACAAAAGCAGTGAAGGAGAAAAAGAGAACTTAGATTGATCTTTATGACAGGTCATTTTATGCATCAACTTGACTGGGTGAAAGGATACCGAAATAGCTGGTAAAACATTTCTGGGTGTCTTTGTAATGGTGTTTCTAGAAGCGATCAACTTGTGACTCAGTAAGCTGATTAAAGAAGATAATCCTTAATAATGTATGCGGATAGCATCCAGTTCACCTAGAGCCTACACAGAGGAAAAAAAAAAAAAAAAAAGGTGAACTTGCTCTCTGCTTGAGCTAGGACATCCATCTTTCTCCAACCCTTGAACATAAATTTTGGTCCTCATTCTTAGGCCTCTGGACTCAGACAAGAACTTATGCCACTGGCCACTCTGATTCTCAATATTTGGAATAGAACTACACCAGCTTTACTGGCCTCTGGCTTGCAGGCAGCATATCATAGGGCTTCTTTGCCTCCATAATCATATGAGCCAACCCTTCATAATTAACCTCTTTCTATATGCCTATATGTAGCCCACTGATTTTTTTCTCTGGAGAACTCTGACAAATGCAACCTCAATGATGTGGCTATCTGCTTAGTGGGATCCCTTCTCCCCAACTCTTCTAGCATCTTTAATTATAAATCCATAATTTTATTTTGGGGAGAAGGGATCCCACTAAGTGGTGTTTATGCACCTTAAAGTCAAGATTTCTGGATTCTTTTTTTCTACCTCTTGAGAAAATTAAGAAATAGGAATGGCCCCAAACAAAGGTGTTTCTATCACATGTAAAAGCTGTGTGGCCTAAAAAACTAGTGAAAGTGATGATGGCTTTGTAGTGACTCAACTTACATCTGACACCAGGCTATTTTTTTTCCACTTTGTAAAAATTACAAAAGTTGAGCAGTCTAGCTGAATCATCTAACCAACAATTATAATAGTTTTAAATGAAAAAAAATGTGTTAAGCCAACAGTCAAGGTTCCATCTATTACAGGTAGTACTCCATGTTTTATGAAAAGCTGTATGTTATCAGTTAGAGTCCCAGCAAAAAACAAAGCATTCACAAAGAGGTAACTGAAGGGTGCACTTACAAAGGTGTGAGTAGGGTAAAAAAATCCAACAAGGACACAGTAAGCTAGTCACCCGTTAGAATCAAGCACCAGTAAGGGGGCAATTAATAGAGAGGGGCTGCCTACTAGCAGCTAGAGGAATAAATACCCAGGTTCTTTTTCCTCTGGATCCAATATCCTGCCAGTACCTCACAATGGCTAAATCCAATCAGATGCCAACAAGGAAGAACAGCTGAGGTAGTTCCAAGAGGGCAGAGAAGGGTGAATCAATAGTGAATGGGAGGGGACGGACGGACTGTGGTGAACAAAAACCATACAGTGTTGGGTGTAGAAAGAAGACGGCTTCAAATACAAAAGACCTGGCTCAGCCATTTTCAGTTATATTACCCTAGATAAGGTGCATTCTCAAGTCTGTGATCTCCATTACAAAATATGGATGATACTACTCACTTCAAATAGATGTTATAAGAATAAGACAAAATTGACATGTTAAAAGTACCAAAAAACAACCCACCTCGTATTGTACTAAATGTCAGCTGAAATAAAATGTAAGATAAGCTTTGTATATCTAGTACCTTACAAAATTTTGTACCTTTTGGAAAGAGAGTAGTACCTGCTAAATAAATTATGCTTTGAGTTATTACTGCTATGTGATCCTTATTAAACCACACTGCCTTTGTACACTTAGATTTTTAAATTGTGAAAAGACAAAGCCTTTTTTACCCAACAAGTACTACAGGATACATAAAAGCATGTTAAGTATCCAAACACTGTACAACTTAATTGATAAATATCTCCCAGTCATAAACACTTTAGTAGTATCTAAATGTTACTTTGGAAATGAAGAAAGATGGGTAAGTTTTCAGACCAAAAAAAAAATAATAATAATAATTACACTTCTCAAGAGAAGATTTGATTACAAGCTCAAGTATCTGTTTTTCTGCTGTTATTCAGCTGACACTAGGTTTCTTCTGTCATTTCTCAAAAAGGTTAAAATTGAGGAAATTCAATTGTTTTGTGCTGATGGTCTAAATACTCAATTTAAGAGCAAAGAGTACCTATAGCTTCTAATTTTCATTTTCAAATGTCTAATATATCCAGACTGCATCTCTAATACATGCACGTAATAAAAGTAGCACGCAAGTTATTTACCAGCACTACAGAGGGGCATAGAAAGAGGACTAAGTCATTTATTTATTTAATTTATTTAGTTAAAGTGAGGAAGGTCTTGATACAGAGAATTCCCAGCAGAGTAACAAAAGATCACTAATTTAGTCCTTACTAAAGTGTGAAACTTCAAGAATCAAGAAAGAAGAAATTCTCTATTTTAGAAATTGCATGTATATTATAAAAAGCTATATTACACAGACTATTAAATTATGTTGAGAAGTTGAAATGAAGGATAAAGAATAAATTTAATTTTTCAGGGCTATTTGCTTGTGAGATTAGGAAACCAAAACAAATATTTGCTTTAGTGGAAAAGGTATTTATTTCTTAGTACTTCTCTACAAGTCACTTGCATTTCATTTTTTGTGAACTTAACCACACATTCATATTTTGCTGGCAGACTTTTCCTTATTGATGAATAAGACCTAGTTGTATTTAAAGGAAACCTGCATGTCTTTTTTAAAAAATGTATTTGATTATATAACTTTCCAATGTAGAAATTTCAAATTTTTATGTGCTCAAATTCATGCATCTTTGTCTTTATGACTTTCACTTTCTACACCTGTCTTAGAAAACCCTTGCACATTCCAAGATTTTTGAATTTTTCTAATATCTTCTTCTAATATTCTATCATTAATTTATTTTTTGCCTAAACCTTTGCCCCTTTTCAATGGATGAACCTCCTACTATCTTAAGGATATGGACTTTTAAAACAAGCTCTTGAAACAGACTTACTGTCTTGTTCCAATTTGTACACCTACCAGACAAAAAGGTGCTTATTTCCTTGAATTCTCACCATCTGTTATATCAGTAGTTTTTTTCTGAGTAGCAAAAATTATGTACTTCAACTTATTTGATTACTAAACTTAAAGATTTATTCACTTGTACCATCCTCTTTACCACTTTTCTAGCTGCTTATATTTTTTGCCTGTTTTTACATTGGAACATTAATATTCCCCCTTGATTTAAAACATGTAATATTTTTCTTATCCAAACACTGACCTTTACCTTTGATGTTTTGTAGTACAGAGATTTAAATTTTTAATTGTCCATCTAGGAAGCTCTTCTACAAGTAATTCCACTACGTCATTTCACCTTTTCTTAAAAGATACTTTTGCTGAATATAGAATTCCAGATTGACAGTTTTCTCTTCAGGATTTTAAACAGGTCATTAAATTGTCTTCTAACCTCCATCATCTCCAGTAAATCATCTTGAATTGATATTTGAATTCTCCTCTATGCAGTATGACTTTCTTCTTTGGCTATACTCAAGAAGTTCTGTCTTTGATGTTAAGCAGTTTGATTAAGATATGCCTAGATCTAGGGGGTTTTTTTTTGGGGGGGGCGGTTCTTTTTGTATTTATCCTTGTTGGATTTGAAATAGGTTCAAATTAAGTAAGGAAATTTAGGTTTGCTTTCTAAACCCCTCCATCTCCCTCTTCTTCTTCCCTCCCCCTCTTCCTCCTTTTCCCTCTCACACCGCCCTTTCTAGAATTCAAATTATTTGTATGCTAGACAATTCAATTTTGTTACAGTGACCACTGAAGCTATATTCATTTTTTATAATCTCTTTCTTCACTCTTTAGCTTGGCAGATTTTTCCTGTTCTATCTTCAGTTTCATCAACTTTTTCCTCTACTGTCTTCAATCAACTGTTAAATCTATCACAGTGAAAAATTCCATTTTTGGTATTTCTAGACTAATTGTGCATTTTTCCATCGAGTTTACTGATCTGCTCAATCATTATTATATTTCTTCCCTTTAAGTCCTTCAAAATATTAGTGTTGGCATTAAAAGTCTGTCTGCTAATTCTGCTATTTTCAGAAGAGTGGTCTTTATAGTGAACTCTATTTTCCTGCTTTTTCATGTGTCCAACTTATTCTAAGCTGGATATTGAGGATGATATGTTGTAGAGACTCTGGAGTCTCTGATTTTCTGAAGAGTGAGAATTTTTACTACATCTGGCAGTAAAATCATTGACTAATCAACTCAAAGTTATGGAGCCTTGGCTTTATGCTTAGTTATAATAGGTCTGTAGAAGCACAAATGTTTATGAAGCCTCTCTATATTGGTGGGAATCAAACACCAAATTCTGTCTCCCCCTCAGAAGGTAGCACTAAAATTTCTATTCAGCCTTTTTTGTCTTCCTGTTATTGTTTTCCTTTGAGATCCCTGGAATGTGTCATTTAGGAGACAATTAGGTATCTGAGAAGAGTTTATTCACAAATTTTATTAACTCCCTCCTTTCTGGGATTTATGCATTCAATTTCCAGCCACCTCAAGTCAATAAAACTGTGGCTTTCTGCTTGAGTTCCAGCAGCCCTGTGCTACATGGACTTTTCCTCATGGAAAAGATGTAAAAAGGGATTTTTTTTCCTGGGGGGTGGGGAGCATCTGACAGCTTTCTATAGGAAGCCTTCATCTAGACTGATACAATATTTTTGAATCTATATAGTATAGAATATATCTGTGATCTCCACAATATAACCATTTACTAGACTGTTTTTTAAAAATGATCTTTAAAAGGTTTTCTTAAGCTGGGCATCATCGTGCAAGCCTATAATCCCAGCACTCAAGAGGCTAAGGCAGGAGAATCATGAGTTTAACACCACCCTGGGCTACAAAGCAGGATTTTTTGGGTTCAAAAAGAACCCAAAAAAGGAAAGCTTAAGGTAAATTGTTTGAATTTTCATATATGGCTTTCTCTTAACAAGATAAAACATGTAAGTTCATTATAATGAAGTCTGCTATTATTTAAATGCTTAAACTTAATATTTAAGTTATATCATTCATAATCTATATGCTTACTTGTAAGATCTGGTTAACTTACCAACCTGAAATTTGGAAATGCAATATTTTTCTCTAATCTATTCCCCAGTATACTTACCAAATTTAGATGCTAAGCACAAATGCATTCCTGGGCATAATTTTTGCTGTCTAAATAATACTAAAGAGACAGAAATTGACTTATTAAACATTTCTTTATTCAACCTGTTAAAATCTAATAGTTCGAATAAATTTTTGGAAAACAATAAAAACGCTTAAAAATAACTAAGGCATGGATTGGCTTCACAGAAATCCATGAAATCACAAACTCTATACTAAATTATGAACATAACATGTATATTCCAGTAATAAGATACAGTCATAGGTCTCAATAAATTCTCCAAGGAGTCTAGTGAAAATAATGGCTACTGCTGAGAAGTGTCTAACTTCTCAGTAAAAGTTCCTGTAAATCTTTTTTGCTCTAATTATTACAAGCACACTATTCATATCCATACCAATTATAAACTCAGAACATATTTCATTCCATTAAGATTTGAAGTTACAGATCTTTCCACAAGAGTTAAATTTTTGGGAAAGTTAAAAAAACACATCCTCCCTAAACAAATGTCTCCCATTTCATTATGCAGGAATAAACATTAAGTGAATAGGTGGCCTAAAGGAAACCCATACATGTATTAAAACAAAAACCTTAAAAATAAAAATTAATATTGTGTTCAAAGGGCAGCTGGTTATAAATATGCATGTTATGATGTTACAGTGTTAGGTCACCTTCACTTAAAATGGCAGTTACCACTGAAAACTTTCAAGTTTATTATTCCTTACAAAGTCAGTCAAATAACCATATCTCTGTAAGTAAAATGTAACAGACATAAAGAGGTTAAACATTTTTTTGTTGTTGTTGTTTTGTTTTTTGACAGGGTCTTGATATTTTGCCCAGACTGGCCTTGAATTCATGATCCTTTCCATCTTCACCTCCGGAGTGCTGGGATTACAAGGCATGTGCCACCAAACCTGGCTTAAGATGTAAAACATTTAATGGCCAATGCAAGAGGCAGCAATGGTACTAGACATTCAGTCTATATTATCTTTCAATTATTTCAATGTCTCCTCAGAAACATGGGCACTATCAATCTCTACACAAGTTTACAGCTTTTGATCAGTAATGACCTCTCTGTAACCATCTGTAAAATAAGAAAAATACCACTGTGGCAGAAATAATGCTATATGCTGCTCTATTTCATTTTCCTCTTCAACAAAGGACATTTTCTGTTCCACTTGTAGATACCTTTGGCCATATGACTAGTCCTGGCCAATGCAATATGAGTATATGATGCACTCATCACTTTCAAGAATGAGCCCCTTAAATCATTCCTTCAAACAAACTCAAGCTCTTTCTCTTCATTCAACAGCTGGTTAAATGTACTAATTCCAATGGATGACTCCTAAGGTCTTTTAGGAGACAAAGTCACAAAACTGGAATTTGGGTAACTGAGTCATCCATATGGTTCTTTTTGTGAATGAGAAAATGTTATTTTATTCATTGACTGTTTGGATTGCAGGATTTCAGACTGGCCTGAAACTCAGTATGTATCCCAGGCTGGCCTCAAACCTATAATCTTCTTACCACAGTCTCCCAAGCACTGGAATTACAGGAATGCACTACCACACCCAAGAAGAAATCAACTTTTATTGCATTCCACCACAAGATTTGGGGGTTGTCCATTTCAAATACAATTATGTAAGTTAAAGTTGGGAGATAAAATAAAATTTAGAGTACTGTGAGGGAAAGTTTTTTAAATGATGTACAAATGTGGGGTAATGAGAAAGCATATATTGAGAATAAAGCATGACCTTCAGTGTTAGTATATACTGAGTTCAAGTTCAGTCTCTGAGCGTTACAGTGGCTAGCTGTACGACATTGGGTTAAATTACTAAGACTCAATTTCTTCAACTCTAAAATAACAATAAAAATAATTCATAATTATGAAGATTAAACATACAAAGAATTCAGTATAAGGTTTAACACATATAACAAATATTAGTCATAATTATATCTATATCTACTGTAACTATTATAGCTGAGAAGACTGTACAAGTATATCTGAACCATTTATTAGATAAAACTGTCAGAAGAGTATTACACACAGGTTAGAAATAAAATGAAAGAAATGGTTGGTTCTGGAATGATTCTTCTAATGTAATCACTATAGTCAGCCACTTGGAAGTTTGGAATGCATTATTCAAATACATGGATTTCTAAGTCTTCTTATGTTTGCATAGCTACAAATCTAACTCTAGTGGTCTAATATTATAGAATATTTTCAACCTAACTACATGTAAATAATGGAGATAGGGATAAATCAACAGATTAGTTAAGCAAGTATCACTTTCCAGCAATCAGTTTCCAATTTTGAAAAGTTCATATTCACTGAGACACAGATATACTAACCTTAAGTTCTATCCTTATGAGTCTCTATGATTTCCCAGAAACAGAAACTACAAGATCAGAATAAACTATTCCCATATGCCAGAAAGCATCCCCAAAGAGGTATTTCTTAAACACCTTCACAAAAACACACCTGCCACATTTACCTGTTTAAGCCTATTTTTGATAGGAAGGTAGAACAGAATGGTACTTTGTGGTTTTAATAATACCCATTACAAATAATACTCATTAATCAATCCATTACCTCCCAGCCCCCCAAAAAAGTAAGCTGCTACAGAAAGGAAAAAGCATTACCCACTGGAAAAAAAAAAGTTTCATAACATTTTGGCTAGTCATTCTAGTTTCTCTTTTGGTAAGAGGGGCAAGCAATACACCAACAGAAAAATGGTAGGAAAAGAAGAGTGGAAAATGCCTGGAGATATGTTTTTAATAGGTTTTTAGAAAGACAACTAGCCGTTCAAAAATGTCCTCAACTTGTTAAAATACATACTGCTGCTTATCAACAGAAGGGAAACACTAACTAGTATGTGATCTAAGCCATGTCTATCTACTTGTTTGAATTTCTATTTTCTTATTTGAAAGCTAAAATGATTAAGACAAGATAATATTTAAGGTCCCTTAGTTCTAAAAGTCTATTCTAATATACAAACATGCAATTTTAATTCAAAGACTTCTCTAGGATTAAAAAAAATTATGTTTTCTCCAATTAAAAAAAGTTGTTTCTGTTCTTTTAAAAATGTCTCCAAATCCTCTCAAGAATCAGTACATTCTTCTGTGTTACTAAATTCAGTGGGATAAATATAATCTTTTCAAAGTGACTTTTATCAAATTTCATGATTAATGTGATTAATTCTACTATTTGGAAAATTAGAAGTATTAAGTGTCTGGACTAATTTTATCCTAACCTTTTCTGGACATTATCCCCCTTCCTCTACACACACCAAATATAAACTGGTGACAATAGCACCTCACATCTCCAGTTTTAGAGGTTCATTTGCCTCTTTCCCCTAAATAACACAGTGGGAAAGGAGGAGGAAGACCTCCAGTTAGCTAAATCATTGTATGCTTATAATTTTGTTATATATGTACATAAGGTGATAGAAGAGGTGTTTGGTAGAGGTCCTAGAAGCTATTTTTAAATTTTTCTTCAAATTAGAAATTAATTCTCAGAAGGAACAACATCTTTTGGGAAATGAGGCAAAAATAAGCAAATGTGTCTGATTTCCTTTGCATATGCCCCTCCCCACAAAAAAAGAGAAAAACTCAACACAAAGGAAATATTAACTTCATAAGAGAAGAAAACTCACAAGTACTTTCTAAAGAAAATAATAGCATCTAGGTAAGAATTACACAGTAAATAATCATAAAGGTTGTTACAGTTTTCTTATTGAGAATTCAAGACAACCAAACTATAATTCCAAAACATATTATTAAATTAGACTTATTTATTAAGTACTTAACTACTCACTCCTGGGAGGCATCAATCTAAAGATGAAAAAGCCCATCAAGAGGCAGTGGAGGGCCCGTGGAATAGCTTAAGTCATAAAGTGCCTGCCTAGCAAGCACTGAGGCCTGGAGTTCAAACCCCAGTACCATCAAAAAAAAAAAAAAAAAAAAAGAGAGAGAGAGAGAGTAGAGTAAAATGTAAAATAGCTACAAACCCAGGAACCACTTCACAAATACTAGTTATGTACAAGTGCCTCTAATACTTACTCACTCTTTTCAGAACAAGAAACTATCCTTCTGGTGACACTAATATTTTAATATAATCCCTATAGTTTATAAGTAAGAAAACTGAACCCACCAAATTCTGTTTGAAAAAGGGGAATAGAACTATAATAGAGGGGGTAAACTTGTGCAAGATATATTATATACATGTATCAAATTATCACAATGAAAACCCTCATATTATTAATGTATGATAACTCAAAAATAAATTTAAAACATAAGTAAACTGAAGTCTAGAGCTACTCAGGCCAATATATCACCAGCAGCCACATGAAGCTAAAAAAATTAAATTTCAGTCCCTCTGTGGCACTAATCACATTTCAAATGGTCATTAGCCATATGTAGCTACTTGTTATCACATTGGACAGCACAGATCTAGAACATTTCCTTCTTCACAGAAAGTTCTACTGAACAGCACTGATCTCTCTTTAGACAGTGTGTGATTTATCCACAGAGCTAATATGGCACAGCCAAAGTCTTCATACTTTCTACTACTTTACTTCTTACATGAGGCCTTCATTAACTACGCGGTGTCTAAACTATCATATAGCTTCTCTGTTAAGGTCTGCTTACAAATTTCCATTGTTTTTCTACAGATAATGAATAAAAAATTTCAACCTTCACAGAATTTAAAGTCCCCCCACAGTCTAACCTTAATAGCTTAACAGCTTAAGACATGAGAGACATAAGTCTTAACCATGAGAGACATAAGTCTCTCATGGGTGTGCTACATAAAAACTCTGTATTTGTGAAATATCTTAACAAAACACACAGTTTCACCTCCATGACTTTTACTGTGCCTTTGTTTCTGCCTGAAACACTCACTTTCCATCTTTTCTGTTATTCTAAGGTCTCACAAGGCCCAACTTCTATCTTATCTCTACAAATCATTTTAGGTCAGTAATTATTAACTAATGGTATGAACAACTGCTCCATGCATTTACATAAATTTTAAAATTTTCTAAATACTTCACCTAGATATTTTAGTGTAATTCTTTGCTAGGAGGTGAGAAAAAGTTAAGCAGAATAAAGAAAATCAAGAGTATATGGTGGTGCTGATTTTAAACAGGGTCCATTGGTCTCATTGAAAAAGTGACATTTACACAAAGGACAAAGGAGGTAAGGGAGTTAGCCATGTGGAAATCTGATGAAAAACATACAAGGAGAGGGAACAGTCATTGCAAAGGCTCTAAAGGGGCAATATGCCTTGTATGTTCAAGGAAGAGCCATGAGGCCAGAATATGGCCAAAGAAAAATGAGCAAGGCAAAGAATTATATGGGATGGATTGGGGCCAAGTTGTGTGGGGTTACAGGCCACTAGTAAAGACTTCCCTTTTATCCTAAGTGAGATAAGGATACTTTTTAGGAGTTGTAAGGGACAGAATCTAAACAGTATCAAAGGATTATTATGATGTTAAGAAGAGCGCAGTGGCTCAAGCTTGTAATCCTAGGTACTTGGGGGAGATGGTGGAACAAGCCTGGGCATAGTTTGTGAGACCCCATCTTAATCAATAGCTAGGCATAGTGGTACATGCCTGACACAGGGAAACACAAATAGAAGAATAGCAGTCTCAGCCGGCCTGAGCATAAAGTAAGACCCTGTCTCAAAAATAACCAATGCAAAGAGGGCTCATAGGGTAGTTCAAATGATGGAGTGCCTGCCTAGGAAATGCCAGGTCCTGAGTTCAACCCTCCCCTCCCCCCACCCAGTACTGCCAAAAAAAAAAAAAAAAAAAAAAGATGGGACACAAGCATGGAGAAGTTTCAAGACTACAGCAATAATCTAGAAGAGAGAAAATGATGAAGAAGAATGAGGCTATGGTTTAATTTTTTTTTTAATTTTATTTTTTAGGTACTAGGGATTGAACCCAGGGCTTCCAGATCTAAAGGCTCTACCACTTGAGCCACACTCCCAGTCCTTTGCACTTTTGGAGACAGGGTCTACCTAACTTTCCTGGGTTGGTGCCATCTTCCTGCCTCCTGAGTAGTGGGATTATTGGCATGTGCCACCATACCTGGCTTTGATGCATATTTTGAAGAGAGAACTGTTAGGATTTTCTGATGCACTGTGATTCCAAGAGGATTTTTGTCTAATTAACCAGGAGGTTAACTGCTATCAAATGAAATGTGGAAGGCTATGAAAAGAACAAATTTTAGAGAAGAGCCAAGACCAGGAGTTCATTTTCAGGCATGAAAATTTGAGATGCCTTTTATGATGTATCTTCAAATGCCTGTTTGAAAAGCCTGGAGCCTGGGGGGGGAGGGGGGAATGGCCTAGAAATGCAGTTTGGGAGTTGTTATATGGATTGTATATAATGTCATGAGCATAGAAGAAATACCAAGGGAATAAATACAGAAAGGAAAGGAAATGAGACCTATGGCATCCCAACATTAAGACAGAGAGAAGAAAAGGAAGACACAGTAAAGGAGATTGAAAAGGTGACAGGAGGATCTTTTAGGAAATTACCTTGAGAAGACAAAACCTGTTAGCATATACCTATCAGCGTTTTACTCACTGCCCTCCTCTAAATGTCAAGTACATCTTGAAAAGTGAGGAGCAAAGAACAAACAAGCGGGGAAAGAAATGACAGAAGCGAAAGTAACAGAATGTATCTTACAGGATATAATCTATTTCTTAGACCTATTGACATTAGAAGGTATTAATACACTTCCTCTGATAGTTCTAAGAAGGGGTTAGGATTTTACAGGAAATATGGCCTAGTATCTGAGAGTCACAGTGAATGATATAAAACAAAGATAAGCACAGACTTGGTTTACTTGACTGTGTATTAGTTTCCTGTGGCTGCTGTAACAAGTTATGTTACAACATAATGTGTGGCACTTAAGACAAAAGGAATTTATTTTCTCAGAGTTCTGGAGTTACAGGTTCAAAATCCAGCAGTCATAGTCCCTCTGCAGCTTTAGATGATCATCTATTCTTTGTTTCTGCCAGCTTCTAGTGACTATGAGCATTCCTTGGCTTGTGGCCACATTCCCATCTTTCTGTCTTCTTGGCCACATTGCCTCTTCCTCTTCTGCATCTTCTCTTTCATAGTTTCACTTGACTTTTTCCTTAAAAGGACTTTTGTCAAAAAAAAAGTAAGTTATGGCCTTGCTGGGTTCTCATCGCACCTACTTGGGAGATAAACACATAGCCCCAAGGCTTTCCAGCAGCTCTAGCCTAAGTAAGTATCATATTTCTTTAGATAGGTGGTTTCAAGCCAAAAATGAAAGAGCTGGAACACATTCACTATGGAAAGAGATAAGAGTCACTCTGTTTAGACAGAAGACCTGGAGAAATCTGAGAACAGATGACATTCTCTGAGAAATCCAGGAGAAATCTCCTAATCTTTGTGGGATGAGAGGCTATAAAGTGATTCCCTAAGCAAATGGAATTACCTGGGGAATGATCTTAAATGTCAAAAGACACAATTGTTTTCGATTTAATAAATTTTTCTATCTTTATTGGGATATAATCAACAAATAAAAACTGAATGTAATTACCATGTTAAAAAAGCAGGGGGAGGGGGACTTTTTTCACTGGATCTTAAGGCAACCTGGATATCCCAGGATGATCTTATTTCAAGATCGTTAATTTAATCACATCTGCAAAGACCCTTTTTCCAAATAAAATAACATTCACAGGTTCTGGGGATTAGGATGTGAAGTATCTTTTTGGAAGCTACCATTTAACCCACTATGCCATGATTCCAGAAATTTTTGCTAAATATCAGTAAAGTGTGTTGCATTTATGCAAGAAGATAGAGGATATTTAATGTTTGTCCATAATAAAAATTGTTTTAAAATTAAATGGTATGGCTATAAGGAAACATCTATTTGATTTGCCTGTGGCTGTTTATCAGATAAACATGCCATTCTTGGTTTGGATAAAAGAATTACCCTCATGCTGGGCACTGGTGGCTCATGCCTGCAATCCTAGCCTCCTGGGGAGCTAGGATTATAGGTACACAAAACAGGGCTGGCGAAGTGGCTCAAGTTGTAGAGCACCTGCCTAGCAGGTGTGAGGCCCCAAGTTCAAACCCCAGTACACTCCACCCAAAAAAAAGAATTACCCTCACTGTACTGGACATCATATAGTCTGAGATTAGTGACTTTTCTAAATGGTTATTTTACTTTCCTCATTAATCCACTATTTACCAGCCCCCATCCCTTCTCTCCAAGTGTCATAATTTTGATTGAAGCATGCCTATACATGAGGCCTGATTAGTTTAGACTGCATTTAAATAGATGAGAAGTTTAACATTTAGTGTTCACACCAGCCTACTGACCTCTCCTTGAATGTGTATGTTACAAGAGCACCTTGTAGAGATTTATTCATTGTAACTGACCCCAAAGTATGTGTGGAGGGGGCGGTAAACAGGATAATCCATATCCAACAGTGTCATGGGAGCCTCCTTTTGTTTTTATATTGAGCCCTGCTGTAAGTTACTACTAATAAATCTAATCTCTTTTGCAATAGTTTTGTCTGAGTAATTCAGAGTGTTTCAAATACATGATTTATACTAATCCAATAAAACAGAAAATAGTACATTTTCCCTTATATTAGAAAGGAAAGAGAATGAGGCACAGTCATTTTGGGGGAGTTGTAGACTGACAGAAGAGAGGCATCTTGACTTCCAATTCAACTCAATAATTCCAACATAATAATAGTGACTGCATAGGCAACTCTGTATTTGACCTCAAAAGACACGTCAAGTGGTTAGAAAAAGACTACCCAAAAGACAATCAAAAAGACAAAGAATCTCTGTGGAAAGGAACATGTCACATAAAATATTCCTAGAGCTATTCTGTTCAGTATGAAGAGAAGAATGTAAAGTCACCCATTAACTCATGTTGAAATGATATTTTGGGTGTGTTGGGTTAAATAAAATATATTATAAAATTAATTTTACCTGTTTCTTTTTACCATTTTAATGTCACATTAGAAAATGTCAAATTACACTTGTGGCTCACGTTATATTTCTATTGGACATCACTGCTGTAAAGACAGTTATAAAATAGGTACCTTATATTGTAGATACTTTATTCAGTTAGCATACTTATTCAACACCCAGTATGTCAGGTTTACTCTAAGTGCTGATACCTTACAAGTGAACAAAGAGAATAGTCTCTGTCATAACAGAGCTTATGTTACCTCCAACACTATCTTATTTGTGATCATGCGTAAGAATAATTTACCATATTAGGAGACAGATGTCAATACTTGATTTAGAAAGTACAAAATAGAAAGCCATAGATTCAGACTAATGGCTATCTATTTTGTAATATTTATGTTATTATGATATGTAATACTTATCCAGAAGCCTAATACTATCACATTCCTAATAGCACGTCCTGGTTTCTTGCTTCTTTCTTTTGACTCACTTCTAGAAAGTTCTTTTTCAAGTGGCAATCTGCTATCTACTCTCAGGGGTCTCCCGAGTGGGGTAGAGGATGAAAATGTTAAGGGTACATAATTTTAAGGAGGCAACTCCAGTGTTATGAACCAAAGATACAGTTCTGAAGTTTCTTTGGGGCTTAAACAAACAAGGGTAATTTATGAGCAAGATTCTGCTTCATAATTCAACGCACAAACTTATTTGTAGGCTAAAACAACTTCCCATCAGTTCAGTTACATTGAGTCTTTCACACAACAGAACCTTCCCAAACAGAATTTCTAAAACAAATTAACAACTAGAATTCTCTAGTGAATGACTTTTAAAGTAAAATACCAGGTAACATTAATAGGACAAACTATATAATGGTTGTAAGGCTAATGGCACAGCTTTCGAAATAATATTAACAGTCAAAATAATTTCTCCTCATGTTAACGACAGCAACAAAGAAACCAATATAAAAAAAATTATTTCAAAAACTACTGTAGCAAAATGTGCTAATTTTTTCCACTTTAATGCAGCAAGTATCACTGACATATAATTACTGAGAAACAAACGAAGCAGCCAAGTTTTAAGCACCTAAAATGATTTAATTGCCTTTTTTTTTTTCCCCCCCAGGACTAGAGCTTGAACTCAGGGCCTGTACCTTGAGCCACTCCATCTGCCCTTTTTTTGTGATGGGTTTTTTCGAGTTAGGGTCTCTCAAACTATATGCCCAGGCTGGCTTCAAAGTACTCCATATATGATCATGGGTCCTTTCAGACAGTCATCAAACTACTACTCTGCTATGATGAGCTAGCTTGACAAACACAAGGTAATATGCAATCAAATATAAATTTAGAAGTTCAACTTTACTTTGGCCTGTAGCCCAACATGGGCTAATTTTTATCTAGGCCTCAAAAATAGAAATCGATGAAAGAGCATGAGTTTAGTTAAGAACCAGTCTGCATTTGACAAACAACTGTCACCTTTTAGTAGCATCAGAAAACCAAGTAACATCTCTGTAAGATTTTCTATTTACCTGTGCCGAGAAGACAAGAGAGCAATTCTGATATACATGTAACCAAATCTATCATCAGCTTACTCTGTGCCAAGCACTTGATTAGGGACTTTCACATGTTATCACAAATATTTGGCCTTCTGGGAAATTTCAGGAAACTACATTTCTCAAACCTCTTAATATACTGGATCTCAAATTGGCCAGACTGGCCTCTAAATGGCAATCCTCCCACCTTAGCCTTTAGAGTAGCTAGAATTACAGGCACTACCAAATGCAGCCAAAAAAAAAAATTTCAGAGTGAGGAGAAACCAAAGAATTTCTGTGATAAATGCAAATAAATGTTTAAGATAAAATCAGAACCTGCCATAACACACGAGATTCTTTCAAACATTAAAAAAACCAAAACATCCATATTTAATTTCATCTAACACCATAACAAATAGTATACTTTCATTTGATCCCATTAAAGACAAGTGATCCCCAAGTTCACAACTGCAAAGGTATTAGAACTGGAGGAGTGGCTGAAGTGGTGCCTGCCTAGCAAGCACAAGGCCTGAGTTCAAACCCCAGTGCTGCCAAAAAAAGAAAAAAAAAACAATTGCAAAGGTATTGCTTTATGACTTTACCCGTGTTCAAATAAGGGAAGTTCATTTATTTTCCACAAAGATGCTGAAGTATCTTTAACGGCACTTAAAGATACTTTAAAAAATAGCACGGTTTCTTCTCGTCAGGTACAAAAATTCAACAAACTGCACTAACATTTTATGAATTCTATCATTGGATGGATATCAGCAAAGCATACACTTGTTTATATTAATTCTAATCAGCTGCGGAATCTCCTGGATGAGACATTTCAAGTAGCTACTGGATGGTAAGAATTGGGTTGTGTTTCAACTTCTAAGATAACTTTGCAATTTAAAATAAGTTAATCTGTTATTGAAAAAGCAGAGTAATGTTAGTTGCCAAATGTAATTTTTTTCTCAGAAAGGCACCTTTTGACGGCATTAAAGTATTTTCCATGGAGACATGAATTTAAACTCCAATTATACTGTGGATAGTAATTTTTAGAAAGAACATTAAGAAGCACAATATTAACAAAAAAGTGGGGGATTGCATGATTTGGTTTTCTTGAGTCCCAAGACTTAATTCTACATTCTTATCATGAAATTGCATGTATCAAGGAATGAACATTTGAAAATAAGGTCATCGCCATTTTCTAAATAGAGTAAAGTATTTACATTTTAATTCAACTCAGACAGCTCACTGTTAAAGAAGCTTAAGCAGGCAAATATGGTAATGGCTTGAATTATAAACAGAAGTGGTAAGATGTGCAATGAGACGGTTAATGGTACAACTGAAAATAAAACTTAAGCATACAGAGAGACTGCATACACCCAAAGGGTCAGTGAATCTAGGTTAAAATAAGAAACAAAAAGACAGCCATGTTCTAACCAAAAAAAAAAAAAAAAAAAAAAATGGAAAGGAAAGATCACAAACATTTTGAGGCCACCGATAAAGGAAAGGACTGCTTTGTGCCTCCACTGTTTCACAACATTTTAATCCAGCCAACACTTAGGTCTGAAAATTGGAGCGGCGCTTAAATAAGGCTGTCCTTTCTAAACCTAACAGAACATTCTGCAACATTCTGAATAATAAATCTTAAGCGAGTAAAGCATCATTCATCTATTTCTACCTCCAAGGGGCCAAGAGACAAAAACCTCTCTCCCCCTCTACACACACAGACACACACACACTGCCTTAACTACTCTCTTCCCTCTTTTATTCACTGCCCTTGTCTCAGGGTTAATGAACCCTAACTTCTTTTTCTTCTTCCCATTAATGGAAGTAGGGGGTTGGGGGAGGGGGACGAGGAGCGAGGACAGCGGAATCTGATTATAGGAAAAACTGGAAACTGAAAGTAGTGACATTACTTGCTGGGTGAGGGCTGGAAACACCCCCAAGGTTTAGCATGGGGGGAAACAATCCAGGAAGACCCCCCTCCCCGACCCATTAACGCACACTTTACCCCAAGGATACACCATTTTTCGGGAGTGTGCATCTGTGTGTGCGATTTTTCGCTTTGGAAGGGGGTGGTAATTGTCCCGGATGAGCTTCCCGGGTACTCGGCTCCCCTTCCCTAGGGCCCCAGGCAGCAGGGGTTGGGGACGAAGTCCCCGGCTCCGAACGCGCCGTGAGGCCCGGAAACGGTCCCGTTAGAGCCGATTTCACCCGTCAGGAATGCGCTCCGCCCCCACCGCCTCCCCGCGGCAGCTGCCCTCGGGTCTCGCCCGCAACTCGGGCCGGGAGCGCCCGGCAGAGCGCCGCCTCGGCCCGTCACAACACCGCGGGCCGCCGCCCGCCCGTCAGAGAGCCCGGCCGGGACCCGTCTTGGGGCGAACTCCACGCCCCGCCTCCGTCCGCGCTCCCAGGGGAGCCGGGTCCGCGGAGGACCCGGACCCAGCTCGAGGCCTGACCCCTCCACACCACCCAGGCCGCCCGCGCGGGACCCCCGAATCCATTTCCGTGCGGGGAGGCGCGCGAGGGCAGCGCCCTGGCCGGAGCTCCTCGGATCGGAAATGGGAGCCGCCCCTGCCCTCCCGTTCCTGGGCGCAACCGTCTCCGATACCCGCCGTACCTCTGAGCCGCTGGCGAGCAGCCCCATGTCTCAGCCGCGGAGGCAGAACGCAGAGGAAGTCCTTCACCGCGGCGGCCGCGCCTCTCAGCTGGGACGAGGGGAGCGGAGGGATCACTCCAAACCGCCGCCGTCCCGAACTCCTCCTCCGCAGTTCTGGCTTGACGGCTGCGCCCGGGAACCAGCGCCGCAACTGCCATTCTCCCCCTCCAGCAGCCCCCGCTTTCCCCGCCCCCTCCTCCCACTTCTTCCCCCTCCCCCCGTCGCCCCGCCCCGCCCCGCCCCGGCGCTCCGCCCGTGTGCCTTGCGTCATGGCGTCACGCCCACCGGGCCCGCCGCGGGCGCCTCTGGGACGCAGTCGTTCGCCTGCTCACGTTCGCTAGGAGCAGGAGCGTCCCTCGCGGCACGCGGGTGGCCCGGGGCGCGGCCTCCATGCCGGACCGTGCTGTGGCTGTCCCTCCCTCCCGCAGGGCTTTGCCGGGGTGGCGTAGCAGGTGTATCGCCAGCCCGTCTCTTCGTGTCCTCGACAGTGTCTCCTCCATGGACGGGGGGCGGGTGGAGGGGGGGTGGCCCGAGCCGCGCCCCCGGTACAGGGAGGTGCGGGACTAGGGGACCCAGTCTGACTCTTGGTATTTCTCACGACAGTATCCTTTCCTTTGTGTTCTCACGGTTCACCTGCTTGACTGACAGCCTTAGGGAGAGCGGAGCTAGGATGTCAGCAGCGCGTTCCTGCCGCGCTCAGTTCTTTACTGTCTCTCATACATTCGAAATTACTTTAATCTAGCTTTGTCTGTTCCACCCTCCTATATCTTTTAAGCCAGCCATTGGATATTTTAACCTACGCAGAACTTGGTACAAATTCTTAGTTCGACAAATTCATTCCAGTTCTGATCCATATCCTCCCAGGCCATTTCTCAAGGTTTGGATCACTCTTTGGAATACCGAGAAGAGAATGTGATAAATGCTGGACAAAATGTCCATCTGCCATCTGTTACTGAACTAAATATATCACCGTTTCAACCCTTATTTTAGTGTGTCTGTCTAATTTAAATTAGAAACAAACTCAGGAGCCGTATCTTTTCAGACTGTACTTGGTAACTTTGGTAACCAGTAAATGTTTATCAATTAGAAAAATGAACAAGCTATGCAATTTAGGTCTAAGTATCTTTGACCACGAATGTTAAAGGAAGTAATTATGGATGTTTTTAATTTATTGGAAATTTTAGAACTGTTACACATAGCTTTAAACACTACTTGAAGGGCTGCCAGTAATATAATCTATGGGATACTTTAAGCCTACAAATAGTAAAAGAATGGTGAGTTAAATAGATACTCAGAATACTCATACATAATTCTTGAAAATAAATTAACATGTTAAACAACGTTTCAGCACAGATACAGCATTGGCTTCAGGAGTGGTTTTTAGTAGAGAAGTTGTACAGAACAAAAATGGTCTTGAACTCTGTACAGTTGTCATATTTTCCAGAGATGCTATTTTCTTTCTTTCTGAAAATTAGAGGAGTTTCCTACCCTTCACTAGGCCAACATCAATCTATTAAAAAAGAAAAACCTATTGAACATCTCCACTTGAATCCTTACAGGCTTCTTAAACTCAGCCCGTTCAAAATGGGATTTGTTACCTTTTTCTTGCCATTTGAGCCACACCCCCAGCCCTTTGGTTTATGTTTTGTTTGGGGGATAGGGTCCTGCTAACTTTGGCAGGACTGCCCTGGACCTGAGATCCTCCTGCCTTTTCCTGTTAAGGAATGTGAATCACCACACCCAAGTGTTAACCTTTTTCTTAAAGTATGCCTCTTTCATTCAGCAAGGCCCATGCCAGAAATCTAGGATTCTTCTTAAGCACTCTCAGTAACCTCTACCTAGTCCTGTTTATTACACTTTCCAAATATCCTTCTAATTATACCTTCTAAATATACTCTTTCTTCTATATCCCCGCATCTCTACAACGTTTTCAAGTTTGTCTATATATTAGAATCCCCGGGGGAGCTTTTAAAAAAATTCTGATGCCAGCCAGAGTACAGCTCACGCATATAATCCCAACTACTTAGGAGACAGATCAGGAGGATGGAGGTTCGAGACCAGCCTGGGCAAAATAATGAGACCTCCCCTCATCCCCCATCTCAACCAATAAGCCAGGCGTTGAACTTAGAGCACATCAGGCCTGTGGTCCCAGGTACAAAGAGGCATAGGTAGGAAGATCAAGGTCCACGCCAGCCCATACAAAACTGGGAGACCCTATTGGAAAAATAACTAAAGCAAGAAAGGATTGAGGACATGGCTCAAGTAGGAGAGAGCCTGCCTAGCAAGTCAGAGGGCCTAAGTTCAAACCCCAATACTACAAAAAGAAAAAAAAAAAACTGAAGCTCAGGCCACACCCACCAATTAAATCAGAATTTCTGAGGGTAGGGCCCAGCATCAGTATTATTTTGACCCAGGTTGTTCCAATGCACAACCACAGTTGAGGACTACTGCTAACACTTCATTTCTCACTGAAAGAATGTGAAAAACCTAATTGGTCCCTGGTGCCTTAATTTAGGTCACTAGTCTCCCGCATTTCCCTACTCTTTTATAATTCATTCAATATAAACTCAATGAGTACTTGAGTGCCTACTATGTTTGGGGGGCGGGGGTTATGTTTGCTGTTACAGACACTGATAATACAACAATGAAAAGCACAGCCCATGTTACTGTTCTTAGACACTTACATTGGTAGGTAGGGCATGAAGGAAAACAAAAAGAAAAAGGAAAGAGAAGGAAATAAATTTCCTAGAGTAACATCATAGAAACCAGGGTGTCTATAACTTTATTTTTGTCTCTCAGACTAATAAATAAATTGTGGCTGGGGATGTAGCTCAGTGGTACAGTGCTTACTCTGTAGGAACAAGGCCCTGAGTTTGATTTCTAGCACTACAAAAAAAAAAAAAAAAAAAGAAGCTCATGGTTCTTGAACTTTTTTCAATACTAGGGTTGAACTCAGAGGCTTGTGCTTGCTACACATTCTTCCACCCAAGCCATGACCCAACTCCAAAGTATAGCGTTTTTGTCGTCATGTTTTTGTATAGTGCAGTTACATTATTTTTCTTTTCGGTGGTATTGAGGATTCCACTGAGAGCCTCATGCTTGCTAGTCAAGCACTGTACCACTCGAGCCATGCCCTAGTCCTCTTTGAAACAAGGTAGAGATGGTGGAGACAGAATGGGTGAATGGAATGGAATAAAGGTAGGAAATAAAAGAGAACAATGGTGTTACAATAATGGCTATTCTTTCTTGAATACATACTACATGACAGGCCCTGTTTGTTTTATTAATATTAAACCATTTAATTATGAGCTGCCAAAGGTAGGTGGTATTGCTACTCAATTTACAAATTAGAATCTGAGACTCTAGAGGTTAGGTAATTTGCCTAGTTACATAGATGGTAAGTGTCCTGGGACTTGGGTGGTCCAGGCAGTCTGGCTCCAGAGCTTGTACCCTTCTCCCACACCTACCCCTGTACCTCCATTGGTGTCACAGTCCAAGTGAAATTCTCTTTAGCCACACTAAGATCCTTGAAGGACCACAAGAGACTTTCTTCTTCATTTCTCTCTCTTCCCTTAGCCTCATATTCTTTGTTGATGCCACCTACTACATTGCCGATGCCACTCTGCCTAGAATCTCCCCTCCCTCTCCTCTGCCTGGCTCATTTTACCAGTCTTCACTGATCCTCACTGGCTAAGCCAAGCCCATCTGGCTCCACAACAACCTTGTGTTTATAATTTTCTCTGTAAATCAGTATGTTATTATTTGTAGATCTTTTCCACTAAACTTTGAGGCAAAGCTCATGTTGACACATAAGGAAGAGAAGGAAGGAAGCAAAGAAAACTAGCTGTGCACACGTGACATGCCTTCCCTGGGCACTGGCAGTAAAAATATGATAAAGCATTGTCCCTGCCCTGAAACAGTTATAAACTTGACAGGGAAACTGACACATAGAAAGTTGCTCTAATATAAGGACCAAAAATGAGGTATGAACAACATTATAGAAACACTGGACAGGGTACCATTAATTTTGTCTGAGGTCACCAGAGGCAAGAAACTTGGCCTTAGGGTTGTTTCACTGGGGAAGAAACATGCAATCTCAAGAATGGCAACTTGGGACTTTATTCTCCACTGTCATTAACATGGCATGGGGAGGCCATTTTTGGACTTCCTTGTCCAGAAAGATTGGGGATCTCAGTTGGCACAGCTTGATCACTGGAATGTACTACTTCTTGACCTCTCACCCTTACTTATCCTTAAATGACTGCTTATACTGATTTCCAGTTTGGCTCAGTTCCCTTCCTAGAAGGGATATAGAAACTTCTTATTCAGTTCTCTCCTCGTTTTCAATCTGTGAGGTTTCAGAGTTTCAGTTCTAGCTTGGGACTTTGGGAAAGTTCTGGAATTTCTATGACCCACAATGCCAGGACCAGTGTGTAAGGGTATAAAATGTGTGTCCTACATTATTAGAGGTGATGCCACAGACATAGGCCACACTGTGCCCAGTGCCCTGTGGATATGCATCACAGTGGCCCTGGCAATGTGTTTAGCTATAAAATGGGGTAAAAATAGTACTTACTCCATTGGGTTGTTCTCAAGTCTAAATGATTAAGGATACAATCCTAGAGTCTTGGTGTGGAGTATCATTAATGAATACTACCTGCTGTTACTAGGTAAAGGGGAAATTCCAACTGGGATTTTAAAAACAGGTTCATCTGAGTCCCTGTTTAGGCTATTCTCTTGTTAGGATCATACCGGGAGCCTAGGGAGAAGAGGCCTTTTCTCTCTCAGATGAAAAACAGGTCCTTTGATAGAAAAGTCCTCCAGGTAGCTGAAGGTTGAGCTTCTCTGCTCTATGTCCTCTCTTGTCTCCCATATTCCATAGACAGAACCAACACTGTATTCTCCACTAAGGCTGACTGAAGGTGCTCTTTCTTGGGGGCAGGTTAGAATGCCAGGAAGGGTTATTTAAGCAGTCTTTAGGGTGGTGCTTCTCACGTGTAGGCTAGAACCATCATTACCAGAATCACCTGCAGTGCTTGTTAAATGCATGGGTTCTGTCTCAGACTAACAGAATCATTATCCCTCAGACTGGGAGCTTTGGAGCTAGCTTTTAACAAGCTCTCCCAATAATTCATAGCACATACTTGAAGAACCACAGCTTAAAATCTTCAGCCATTATGATAATACTCAATTTCAAGAAGTTTTCTTCCACTGCATCTCTTATTGGGTCTATCACAGAGTGCTGGAGAGAAGGGAGGTGTTTCATCTTCATAGGATGCATGCAATTACCTATGACCTGATTTATTCCCCTCCTACCTATTCTCTAGATATCTCCCCTAACTTTTGTTTTCATTTTGCTGGTGTTTGAACTTGGCCTCATGCTTGCTAGGGATGTGCTCTACCACTTGAACCATGCCATTAGCTCTCCCCCTAACCTTTTCTTTCTTTCTTTTCTTTTTGTGTGCGTGTGATACGGTGTTTGAACTCAGGGCCTACACCTCAAGCCACTCCACTGGCCCTTTTTGTGAAGGTTTTTGTTGCGATAGGCCCAGGCTGGCTTCAAACCATGATCCTCCTGATCTCTGTCTCCTGAGTAGCTAGGATTACAGGCATGAGCCACTGGTGTCCAGCTAACCTTTTCTTGATGAGGACTGGATTCTCAGGTCACTGTTCTGTTCCCAATTTCTTACTCAAGTCTTTCTTGATTACCTTCCCTGACTCACAGGCAAGCTCACTCTGTACTGGTGACCTGGACCAGAAACTCCCAGAGTCCTCTGTATCTAGAACAGGTTAGACTTAGACTCATTCTATGTTGGATAGGATGGGTTTGGCTCATTAGATCTACACTAGTGTGTTGCAACAAGAGCAGGATGTCAGTGGGTGATGCACACTAGTTTAGAGTGAACAGATACCTCAGTTTGCTCAGGACAGTTATGCCTTATGTCTATCTGGGTGGCTTAATTATGAATAGCATCCCTTTTCATACTCATAAGGTCCCAGATTAAACACACATTTCATGGTTATCCTGGTAATGAGTGTCACATCAAGGTCAAATGCCTAAACCACTCTTTCCCTTCCCTCTCCAGCTCCCAGTCCCCTGCTATGGCTCCTTCTACCTCTCAGATTTCCTTAATGAATCCACATTGGTATAATACCTTGGATTTACATTAAGAGATTCATATGAAAGAGTCATGAAACTTATTGCTATATTTAGTCTCTCTGACAATATCTGGAAATATTTTTCTTTGGTTTTAGCACCTGGTATAGTGCATTTCCTTTGTTTATTATCCCCATTTGTTTTTTGTCTTGTGGATACCTAATTGGGGAACTGAAGTATTTCCCTTGGCTGTAAGAAAGCTTAGAGCCATATATGCAGACTCCTGCCTTCCGGCCTGTGTATAAGATTTAACAGGATGTGCTTTATATAGTTAACCCACCTGTGGATTAGTCCTCTATTCCCATTTCTTCACTAACTTCAGATTGAATTTTTCAGGTGCTGTATTATATGCGTTTTCAGTTCATCTTTTATCATTTTGAAACAAGGCAGATATTTTTTAAAATGTTCAGACATACCTACAAACTGGTACTGATTGCTAGTTATATAATTGAAAGGGATTATATTTAAATGCATACAAAGAATAATTTTCTCACTTACAATATATAATCTTCATGAATGACTAGCACTTTAATGCTGAATTTAGTATTCTTCAACTATAGTATTATCCAGAGAATGAAAAGATTCCAAACAAAAGCAAACATATAAGAGATTAAATTAACTTTCAAGATGGAATGTTTTTAGACATGACCCAGACCCCTGATGCCAAATAGTGTAATGAAGAACACTCACTACTGGAATTGCAGAGTTTAATTAGACAACATTTAGGTCTGTTCTCAGTGAAATATCCTGCACAGTTGGGGAAGAAAAGGAGAGGAAGAGGGATGGCTGGGGGAATCTGGTTTGGGAATGCACAGTGCAGATGATAAGGATGAGCCATGAAGTGAAGTCTTTGCCTGAAGCACATGGCCTGTAATAGTCTTGAGGCAACTATTTTCCCTCCTGTCCTCAATAATGCAGGTGTTTTGGACACTGGCATCCTGTGAGTTGCCACTACTGTGAAGCCAAATAAAGAAATTCACCGTAATCAAAATCATTAAGGAATACATTTTACAACTAATTCATTTTGGAGGACAAACTGAATTTATAAGACTCAAAGATACATATTCTATGGATAATTTACTGACTTTATTTTATGATTAAATTGGGCATCTAGTTAAATCTTTCAAAAAATCTTAATCGAGAATTATTGAAATCATGCCTATATGGTGGTACTAATTTATTGTTTTCCAGTATGAATATGCCTCTTTGATTTTTCCTAGGACAGAAGTCTTTTTTAAAATATAAAACTTTTTAAGAGACTATGGCAACAAACCCATATAACCCTGGCATACATGGAAATCTAGTTCAGTCACTTGAACTACTATATAAATGAGCATTTATGTCTGTCTTTTAGCACATGGAGGAGATTTTTTTCTAGGCAGAAGCAAATTTACTGAAGAAACCCTTTTAAAAGTTGAAAAACACTATAATCCCTCTACCCCTGCCCCCACCCCCACATATATTCTCTGATTGTACTTAACGGTTTTAACAATCACTGGGTGAAAAATATAATGTGTGCAGTCTAGTAAAAGATTTAAAATTGTTAATACAAAGAGATGAATGCTCATACATTCAGGTCCTGTCCCCCCCCCCCATCTTTATAATGAAGATAATAAAAGTACCTTCTGTGAGGATTAGGTGAAGTAATAATACAAACCATTTAGTCCAGTGCGTGGCACTTAATAATAAATAGCTCAGTAAATACTAGCCATTATCAACAGTTATTTTAGAATTAGTGGATATTAGATTCAATGGTTTTTTTTTTTGAATAGGGTATATCATAGAAAGTTTTTACAGAAGAAAGTAAACTTTATTCTTCCCAGTAATATTTTTAAGAGTTCAGTCTTTACATTTTCCTTTTCCTTTCAAATTTGTTTAATATTTTTGGTAGAATCCCAGTACTGAAACAGTATGAAGGTTTAAGGCATTTAAGAATGAAGAAAACAGTAAAGAAAGGCAGCTTAGTAGAAAATAACCCATGCTGGAGCTGGACAACCTGTTTTTTGCAAAGCTTTCACCATTTGTTCTGCCATGCTTTCTGTTCACTGGAACTGTCACTGGCTCCATATATGCCAGTCAGAAAACTCATCAGCAATTACCAAAAACAATTCTGCTTGTTGTATGGTTCCAAGTTAAAATATCCCATTTACCTTTGCCAGGGGAATCCCATTTAAAATGTGTTTCAGGAAGATGTATTTAAACAGTTATTTCCTACCAAATGTGCTCAGAGTCCAAAATGGCTAATTGAAAGTCTGTGTAATATAAAAGATAGGCAAGCAATGACATGCAATACCTTAAATGCATCTGCTTGATGGATATTTAGATCTGGGGCAAGAATTTAGGACCCTTTGTTAACTTGGTGCAATTTATACTAGGGAGTTTTCAAAAAGCATAACAAGTTTGCAGCTAAGATGATTAGGCCAAGTCAGCACTCCTATCAAAAATCAAAGAGAATAAGATTTTAAAATAGTTGGATAACTAAGCAAGGGAGAAAAATATCTGAAGTCTCAGAGCCAGAGATCTGTATTCAATTTCAAATTGGTCTGGGAGTTTAATATCCTGTGATAAAAGCAAAACTTTGTACAATACATGTACAAGGACATGAAGGGATAACCTAACTACAGAGCTGCAATTTTAAATAAGAAGGCTTTGTTCAAATAAAAATTACCCCACATGAAAGTTACTACTCTTATTTTTTTATCATAAAGAGGGTGCTCAATGTAGATTTTGTATAATGTTAATTCCGTAACTCATAAGAGCTCTGTGTTTGGTGTCAAATAGAAGAGGAATAATTCAATAGCAAGCATTTTGGGATTTAGAAACCACACTTGAGACAATCTGTTTTCAGAAGTACAAATCTGCAACACAATCAGATTCAAGGATTTACATGATTAAAGTAGATGATTGATCACAAAGAGGCATTTCTTTTGCTTCCACCTTAATATTTTACCGATTTATAGGCCTAATAGGAAAACGAGTGGAATTTTTGTTTTCTTTAGTGTGAACAATGGATTCTCTTGAAATAGTGTATTTTGGAGACTTTCATTTTCTTCTCCCTCCATTCCCTACTCCCATCTTACCCCTATCTAACAATGAGTTACTCTCTTCTCTTGATTTGGTGTCTAGTGTATCTTCATATTTATTTTTCACAAGCAAAGAATTTCTAACCTGAAACAAACCTAAATATATGAGTTTATCTATGTGTCTGCATGAAAAAAAACCCCTAAATTAAATAAGCAGAACATTATAAGAAGACATTTCAATCAGAGGTGATAGCAAAATTAATTCAAAGGGTTCACTTTTTAAAAATAAAAAATCTTAGAAGGAGAAACATGTTTGGTGTGGAAGGCTGGGAACCCATGAGACTGATGGGCCTTAGCAGAGGGTTTGACTTTGGATCTACCAAAGAAGCAAAATCATGGTAGTTAATTCTAGATCTGCCAGTATGGTACCTGTTAATTCGTCCCTCTGTTTGACCTGGCCAGTCCTGTGCGGTTGTGTCGTTTCTAGATCCTTTCGTTTCAGTAACTGCCCCCTAGACAAGCTGTTTCAACTTTGTCAGTTCTCAGGGATTTGCTTCTAGCTCTTGGCCGAAAGCAGCTCCAAACCTTATCCCACCCACCTGTGCTCTAGGTCCTTCATCTCAGTCTTGTATTGAGCCTACAACACAGAGAACATGTAGAACTCATAGAGCACAACTCAATTAAATGACAGATTTTTCTGATCATTGTTAACCCCCAATATTGCAGAAAATATCTGTATCATTTATTGGTGGCATAAATGTTTTTTTGGATATATTGTGTATACACATATCTACATATATACTTAATATACACTTTTACACATAAGATCTGAATAGCTCATAATTTTAAAGGACATATATATATCACGCTTGTCTATCTCCTTCTTTTCCCCTCCTGTTTTTATTCACTTAATTAAAGACCAAGCTACAAGGGAAAATAAATCAGATAGTCTATGTTTGAACACAAACAGAATTTAGAATAAATGCTTAGCAGGTTACAAACTTTTATACTGCAAAACTATATGTTGTGCTGGCCTAAAGTCCTCAGAGGTACCTGTAATCAGCCACTCTGTTGCTGTTCTGTTTGTTTCCACCCTTGACCTCATTTCTAGCCCAGCCTCCATAAGGCATAGTATATCTTCTTATCTCTTTTCCATTCCACTCTGCTCCTTGTGCCAATTCTGATCACACTGCTTTCTCTATTCTTGCTTCTGAACTTGAGGAACATGATGATTCAGTTGTCTTTCAACAAGCATCACCACCTAACTTCAAGTTAGTAACCCCATTATTCATTTCTTACTGATTCCAGAGCACATTCTATTTTAGCTATTCCCAGCATCTCCCACTTTTCTAAGTCCATAAGGCACACACTTTGTCATTCATTTTATTCAGCAAATGCTAATTGAGAATAAACAATTTGCCATGCACTGTGCTAGGCAGTGGGCATTACAATAGGGAACAAAACAGATCCAGTCCTTGTCTGCATTAGTTAGCCTTCTGCTACTATTAAAAAAACAAACAAACAAACAAGTTAATCAACTTATAAAGAGAAAACTTTTACAGTTTTGGAAGTTCCAGTCCATAGTTGGCCCTATTGCTTTGGGACTGTGGCAAGGCAGTACAATTATGAAGGAAGCATGTGTTAATGCAGAATTGTTCATTTCTTGGCCAAGGAGGGGAGGTCTGGGGCGGGGGAGAAGGTGAGGAGAAAGGGTTCAGAGGCCCACAATCCCCTTCAGGGACAAGCCCCCAATGACCTAAAAATCCCCTACTAGGCCTTATTTCTTAACGGTTTCACCATCTTCCCATAGCACCACACCTTTAACACAGGGGTCTTTTGGGGATTCTTATCTAAATCATAGCATTACCCTCACAAGTCTAAGAGTATGCTGACTGAGAGTATCCAGTGAAGGGAAAGCGTCCAGTTTCCAACCACCCCTTCTCCATGCCATATCTCTCTGCCTCCTCTTCAAGTTTGTCTCTCTCTTCTTTCAGAAAAAAAATAGATCTTATTTTCTTGTCATGAGCCTGTGAATTCATTTCCTTTTTCCGCTTCCATGTTCTTAACTCCTTGTGGCTCTCAATACTTTTTATTCTGAAATTGCTGGTATTTTATTTATCTTATACCCTTTATACAGTCCGCATTACATACAAAACTGTATTTTGACTCTCTGATGAAAAAAGTGCTGAATGCATTTGCTAATATCTTCACATTTCCGTTTGGCAGTCTCTTTGAGTGTTATTTTATGTTTTTATCCTTTTGAAATTTGTGTTCTGTGATCAGGATGGGAGCCAACAGAGTGACATCCTTGGATCTGGATTAAACATTCTGATGAATGTTTAATGATGACATATCAGAAGATATGTCAGCATTGCTTCTTTTAAAATGATTTTATTTGGATGGTCTTCCAGGTACTTTCTATTTTGTTATGAAAAATTCCCACACATCTCGGCTTGGGTTTTCAGCTTTTAATCTTAGCCTTGTTAAGAAATATAAAGAAAAATCACTGTCATTTTCTGGCCTACTAATTTGGAGCTGGTAAGAAAGAATGTTTTAGTATCTAGTATTCCTTATACAATATCCTGTTAGTTTCAGTAGTTACTTCTCATACTTGACAAACTCTCTCCTATAGGTGATGTCATCCATGACTTTATTATGAGTATAATCTGGGGAATCCTGAGCAAATGGTCTCTCAGTTCCAGTGTCTTGTTTTTCAGAAAGAGGGTGTTAGAAATTCCCCCTTAGGCAAACATCTGGTTCCTCTTTGTAAAACAATACAAAAAAGGTATCACACAAAACAAGTTTGGAAGTTGCTGAGAGTATTTGATATTTCTGTTTCACCACTGCTCCTCAAGGCAGTATTTCTTCAGAATATGTGAACAAGAAACACAAATGTATCATTTCTTTATGGCTGTTGACACCATCTGACAATGGGCTATTGTAGAGATGTGTGAGGAAACTGAGAAGTCAATCCTAGCAAGCTGAGAAGCCCTGCAAATGGTTGAGGTCTGGGTCCTACACCACAGTGAGCGTGTGAGAGCCCAGTTCTTTTGTAAGATGGGTTATCTTCACTTTTTTTTGTTGTTTTTGGGTGGGACTGGGGTTTGAACTTAGGGCTTTGTGCTTGCAAAGCAGGTGCTCTACTACTTGAGGCCATTTTGCTCTGGTTATTTTGGAGATGGCGGTCCCATGAACTATTTGCCCGAGCTGGCCTTGTACTGTGATCCTCCCAATCTCAGCCTCCCAAGTAGCTAGGATTATGGGTGCGAGTCACCAGTGCCCAGCTGTCTTCTCTCTTGAAAGCATGCTTTACAGGAGATGGGGTGATAGGTCAGTTGGTATCTATCCTGGGTATGATGCCCTTCCCTTTTTTGGGTCAGGGAAGAGGCTTCACCTTTGACCCCTGCTTTCTGCCATACCTGTGTCCCAGTTGCATGTTCTCTTTACTCATTAAAACTGGTACTACCCAAAGCCTCATGGCACTTAGGACCTCCTGGTGGGGTAGCAGGCTCAAGTAGCTAGGAGAGCAGTGTTGGGGTGGAGACTAATTGAAGCAAAGGAGCTAGCCTTTATCAGGGAGAGGTTGACAGTGAAGATCATTAAGTCCAAGGGACAGGGTGAATTTTAGTTCACTTTGGGATGTGTATCCATGCAAAGGGTCTAATCTTAGTGGAATGGGGCAGTGGGTAGGAAAGGGTTTCTAGGTACAGTTACTAGCACTTCAAGATGGCAAATGGTTGTACTAATCTCAGACTGGAAAGGGCCTTCCAAACTCTGGAAGCCCATTATACCCCCCAGGAAAAGGGTCATCTATGAACCGGGTGAGAGGGTCACAAGGGAATCAAGATCCCCCAGATGGTACAGTGATGGTACAAAGCTCAGTTCCAGTAAGGGTATGGTGTGTATGTGAGGGAATAATCTAGTGATCTAGGATTTGGAAGGCTTATCAGACAGTTTGGCTACATGGTGATGGTTGGTTAGGACTCTTAAGACCCTTTCCCTAAAGCACAGAGCAGGTGTGACCAGTTCCAAATTCCTCTAGAGCTATCCTAGGTACTCTCCTTTAATTGGCCACGGGAGAGGGGTGGAATAGCTTATAGGTACCAAAGTGTCAATTCATCCAGAACAGCTGGAACAAAACAAAAGTGGGAGTAAAGTTTGATAGTGACTAACTTGAAACCACAGGTCAAAGCTCATGTTGTCACACACATACAAACACATACACACACACGAGCTACTACCTAGACAGGTTGCAACACATGCACAAGATATTAGTGAGGAAAAGAAACCAGATTTATTCAGGAACCAGGCAGGAGAGTTAGTGCATAAATCTAAAGACCGGTTGGACTAATGGAACTTGGGAGGGTTCCCTCCATTTACAGCAAGGTCTAAAAACCTTACACTACCTTCTATAAGGCACATTTTGGCAGGACAAGTAACAGGATGGAGTCTGAAAGGAACAATAGGAGATTTAAAAGAAAAAATTAGGAAGTTCATTCTTTTGGCTTAAAATATGCCACTTGCATAATTACAAAAGGCCTGTCTTGGCAGCCATTCATGAGAAAAAGGACCTGGGGATTTTGTTGGTCACAAGATCAAAATGAGTGAGTTATGATTCTGCATTCTAAAAAGAGCCAATGAAATTTAAGTTTTCATTAGCAAAGTATATTGTCCAGACAAGCTGAGTCAGTGGTCCCATGAAGGAAGTCAGGGCTTATCTGGAGGCTTATATTACAAAATGTTTTAAAGACAGACACATATAAAGCAGCATGAATCCTGAGAGAAATAACAAGGCCATAGAAAAAAATCTGGAAACTATGTCACCAGATATGTGGTCAAAAGAACTGGTCGTACTTGGATGAGAGAAGCTGGGCAGCAATGAAGTATCTTCCAGCCCATAAAGGAAGGTCTGATGAAAGAAGTCAATTTATGGGTTGTTTATCCCAAGGGCAAACTGAGAACTAGGTTTCAGCTCAATGAAAAGCAGGTATTTCGAGTCATATTTGTATGACAATAAAACTAAATACTTTCTAAAACCACAAACTACCTATTACTGAATGTGTTCAAGCAGAGTTTGAATGGTTCTGTAGGGGATCCTAATTTGTGTGTTTGGGGTTGAGAGCTCAAATAGGAAAGGCAGGAGAGCTGAATGAGATGGTCTCCATAATTACTGTCTACTGCCAATGTTTCTGCCTAAACTGCACCCATAGCTGGGCACGGTGGCTCATGCCTGTAATCTTAGGTACTTGGGGAGAGGAGATAGGAGGGTTTTGGTTCAAGGAGAGCCCAGACAAAAAAGTTAGTAAGACTGTCTCAGAGGACAAGCTAAGCATGGTGGTACATACCTCTAATCCCAGCTATGTGAGAGGCAGAAGTGGGAGGATCGTGGTCTGAGGTCTGCTGGGGTACAGGTTCAGGACCCTATTTCAAAAACAATCAAAACAAAAAGGGTCAAATGGTATAGTGCTTGCCTAGCAAGTGTGAGGCCCTGAGTTCAAACCCCAGTTCTGCCACGATCAATTAAAAAATAGCATCCATTCACATATCTTCTGGAGTTTATTTCTACAACCTCCCAAGCTTATCTATCTTCCTTTTTCTCCATCCAAAGATTCTTTGCAATTTTTATTCTTTTTTGTGGTACTGGGGTTTGAACTTGGGGCCTCACACTTGCTAGACAAGTGCTCTACCACTTGAGGCATTCCACCAGCCCCAAATTTTATTGGGAACAATCACCATCTGGTCTTTTTGGTTTTGTTCTTAATGGACTGTTATTATTTTCACCTGTTCAGCATCTTTGTAGCTGGAAACAGCATTCTGATTTATTTGGGGAACCCCTCACAATCTTGGTTCATAAGATTAAACTTATGACTGCTATGGGTGACCACATGACCCTTGCCTGGCCTGTGAGTGCTTCACACAGTGATTATTTGAGGAACGGGTTTGTAGCCCAAGATATCCAGTATAAATTAGTTCTAAGATTTTTTACTGGATCTATTAAGAACTGCTGAGACCACTTATTTGTTAATGGTAAATTTGGAATTCTAGAAGCCAGCACGTGGAAAGAGTCTGCAAGAGAATGAAGCCAGCACAGCAAAGTGGGTGTGGGGGATGGAGAAAGAGAGAATATCCTGCTGGCATTGTTGATTCTCGGGACTTCCCAATTACACAGCCGATAAATTCCCCCTTTGCTTTACATCTGTCTCCTGAAGCAAAGTAGGTTGAACAGTCTGTCTGTCCTTCAGTTTCTAACGCTCTCATTCTCCTTCCCTCGGCTTCTCAGGCACATCACAACTTGGTCCTGCCCACCTCTCCTGCTTTATCTCTCCCCGCAGCCCTCTTGACGTTTGCTGTAGACACACTAGAGTGAAAGGGCAGACCGGCTCCAAGGATCTGAGCTCTGAGGTTTGTTTTTTGTTTCCAGGAAACCTTCTTTTCACTCTGAAATACTTTTGCCTGTAAGTCTTCCTTTCACATTAATCTGTCAATTTCTATCTGTGGTTTATCCATTTTTCTACCCTTTGGATTAGAATTCTATAGTAATCTAAGACATATTTGTCAAGCTCCTCCCATGTGAGCTAAGTGCTGGTGATTCAATGGGGAAGAATGAATTCACAGCCTCTACCACCTTGGATTTATAGTCCAAGGTGAGAACATGGGTTGGTGAAATTTTATCTGAATTACTATTCAGAGAGAATCCAAGCAGCTGCCTTTTGAACCTTGATTTCACATAATGGAGAAAAGCCATCATCATTGTTTGAATTATGAAATAACTGAAAATACCTGAAATAACCTATAAAGAGGAAAATAATTTTTGGCTGACAGTTTTGGAAGTTCCTGCTCATGATTGGCTGGCCTGTTTGGCCTGTGACAAGGCAGCACATCATGGGAGGGACACATGGCAGAGCAAAACCACTCATCTCATGACTAGGGAGCAAAAAAAGTGATGAAGAAGAGGAGACTGGAATCCCACTATCTTCAAGGGCACACCCCAATGACCTGAAGACCTCCCACTTGGCCCCACTTCTTTAAAAAAAATTAAGATATATTCATTGTACAGGGGGGATTCATTGCAACAATTCCAAATAGGCTTATATTATACATTGGTTAGCTAGCCCTCACCATCTCTCCCCATCAACCTCCTCCCTGCCCCACTTAAAGCAATTACAAGAGGTTTTATTGTTCTATTATGTGTAAGGACATGAAGTCCATCAACCATATTCCCTCACCTTCATCTCCTTCATTCACCCTCCCCACCAAAAGTACCCCCTGACACACACACTGTATCTATTTTATCTCCTGTCTTTCATTATTAATTTCTAAGTTAAATTTTCAAAGGGGTTTCTCGATGTGTCCCTGGTGTGAGTATACTTTATTTTGGTCAGTTCAGTCCCTTCCATTACTCTCCCTTATCCCTTCCCTCCCATCCCCCATTTTTTAGCAATTTCAATATATATCATTATATCTTCTACTTTCAAAGATGCTATGTATTATGATATTGTTGATGCTCTATCATTCTTTCCTTTCCCTCCTTCCCAGAGTTCCATGGAGTAGTTCCACTATTACAGACATGTTCTACACATAAGCTTGTAATGATCATGTTTGTTGTGTACATGTTTATCTTTTGGATCTATCTTCCACATATGAGAGAAAACATGTGACCTTTGTCTTTCTGAGCCTGGCTTACTTCACTTAACATGATGTCCTCCAATTGCATCCATTTACTTTCAAACCACATGGTGTCATTTTTCCTTATAGCTGAATAAAACTCTATTGTGTATACGTACACATTTTCTTGATCTATTCACCAGTCTTAGGGCAATCTGAGTTGTTTCCATAGCTTGGCTATTTGTGAATAGTGCTTCAGTAAACATTGGTGTGCAGGTGTCTCTATTGTATCCTGACTTACATTCCTTTGGATGTATTCAGCTCCTCACTAGCATCAGCTTGGGAAGCAATCCTTTTAACACATGGGCCTCTGGGGGACATTCAAGATCCAAACTGTAGCAATTCTCTTCATTTATCACATGTTCCCATTGTGACTCCTTTCAAGGCATCTTATTTAGAATAGAAAAAAGATATGTGGTGTAAAATGTGCAGGAAACAAGAGGTTAGAGTGAAAATCCCTTTTTTACAAATCATGTTCCTCAGTTCCCATCCCTCCAGTCTCTGCCCTTCCTGACAACGTCTGTTACGAGTTTCGTATGCATCAGTCCAAAGCAAGTCTGCAAAAACGTGCGCAAGCATGTGTGTATCTTATATACACACATTGTAACCTCCAGGCCTATCTACTCTTCTTACACGGTGCTTGCTTTTGCACCTTGCTTTTCCACTCAAGAACTACGTGAATACCTAAAAAGCCACCTTGTTGTTTTCAATGGCTCCCCAATATTCAATGGTATAGATATTTCATGTATTACTTGATAATGCCTTATTAATATGCCTTAGGTTGTTTCTAATACTGTGCTTCTACAAACACCTTTGCAAGCATCATCTGGGTTATGTATTATTTCAGATAGATTTTAAATTATTTGTAGGATAATTCCTAAAAGTAGAATTGTTGGGTCAAAGGATATGCCCATTTTCCTATTGATATCTATTGTACAACTATCTTCCCAAGTGACCACCTAAGTAATTTTGCTACGATGGCCTTATCCACAGTGTATAAGTACCTATTTGCCAGCACACTCTTTAACAAAGTATATAAGCAAACATTTTGGTGTGTTCATATCTGTTAGGTGAAAATGCTATCTCATTTCCATTTTAATTCCGACATTTTATTATGACTGCAATTAAATATCTTTTGGTCTTTAAAACCCACTTGCATTTGCTTCTTTTCTAGAACTATTGGTTCATGTCCTTTTTCCATTTTTCTAGTAGGTTTGTGACCTTTATTGATTGGTATAAGCTGTTTAGATTTTATGGAAATGAGCCTCTTTCTGCAATGTGTGTTGCAATTTTTTCTAGATTGCTATTTAATCTTTTATTTTTTGAGTTTTTTGCTGTGTGTTTATATTTTCCAAGACTTTCGCACCTTCTTTTTCATGCTCAGAATATTGCTGAGTCTTAAAATTGGTTCCTTCTTACTATTCCTATGATGAGAAAAGAAAACTGAAAAAGCCATTTGTAAATGAAGAAATATAAATGCCTGATAAACACATAAAAAGTTCAGCCTTTGCAGGTGTAATTGTACATGCCCAGTAATCTAAAGACTGAGGCAGAATGATAAATTGTTCCAGGTCAGCCTGAGCCCCTGTCTCAAAAAAAAAAAGAAAAAAGTTCAGTCTCACAAATTGTCAGAAAAAATAAAAATTAGATTTAATTTCTCATTTCAGCACATTAGCAAGTAAGGGAAATCAGCATTGTTACACTCTATTGGCAGTAGTAGAAATTGGATCAATACTTTCAGAAAGCAATTTCTTAGTATGTAGCAAGTGATTTTAATTTTTTAATCTTTATTCAGTAATGGCATTTATAGGAATTCACCCCACGGCTATAACCTTCCAAATAAGATTAATGTACAGAAATGTTCTACACCGTACTGTGTTTCACAGGGGAAAATTGAAGGGAATTTGAAAGCTGTTGTCCTGTAAGTAAATCACAGTGCATCCATGCCAAGGAAGGTCACATAGTTACCAAAACAAAGTTTAAGGCTATTAATAACATGGGAACATGCTCACATTATTATCTTAAAAGCAGGATAAAAAGTTGCTAATGTGGTGAGATCACAGCTATATAAAAATATATTAAAACTAAAAAGAGGACTGGAGGTATGGGTCAAGCAGCAGAGCAACTGCTTGCAGTCATGAAGCCCTGAGTTCAAACCCCAGTCCCACTAAAAAACAACACTAGAAAGAAATGTGTCAAAGCAGTAGTTACTTGTATTTAAAGAGATTGTACATATTTTCTCCTTCCTTTTTCTGTGACTTCTCCAATTCTGTGATGTCCATGTATTGTACAATCTGAGAAAACTGAAATATTAGAAACAATACACAAAAAGAATGTAAGTCTATGCATGCTTTTCTTCTGTATCTATTTCTGTGACCATATAGGCCTTTATTTTTTTTCATAGTGGGATTATTGTAACAATACATCCTCCCTGGTTTCCTTCAATATTCTGCTCCACTATGGAAAAAACATTGTCTAGCTTTACTTGAGACCCCACAGTGGCTTCCTAGTTCCTGCTGTATGCTGTTTAAATTACTCTGTCTAGTAACCAGCCCTCCATAATTTGGTCCCACTCTAGTGAAATTATTCAAGTGTATTTCCTGCAGCTCAACAACACCCTCCACCCTAGTAGTCTTGCCACTCTTTGTGCCCACATCATGCCCTTCCTTTTTCTTTGCTTAGTTCTTGTCACTGTGTTTGTAATATACATGTTTGGGCTCCTGTTGTGCCCAAATCCTACTCATGTTCAGGAAGTTCTACCTCCTCCATGTTGACTCTGGCCTTGCCCTTGGCGGAACTCTCAGAGCATGCCCTTTTAATTACAACCACAACATACTGCTGTTCTGCTATCATGTCTTGTGCTGATTTCAACTCCCCAGCTCTGACTGCTCTGTGAAGGAAGGCAGTGTTCACTTTTCACTTTTGACTCAGTTTCCTCATAGTACTAAGCAGAAGACAAGGGCTGGTAAACTGCCATGATGGGCAGCTTTTGGGGAAATGTCTTCTTGTCACCTTTCTTTTGTTCTTGCTTGGTAGTCTCTCTTCTGAGTAGTGCCCAGAGGCAGAAGTAAATTAGAGGAAGCCCTAAAATAGTGTTTTGGTTTGTTTAACCCAGGATGTCCATTACAAGCTGTTGGGGAGCTTTAAAAAATATGGTTGCTTGCCTTTTCCCTTTCCATGCTTCACCTCTGATCCTTAAGACTTTACAAGGCCTAGGCATGGCTTCTAAAGTCCTATTTCTTTCAGGCCCCAGCCCTTTTGGTGTGCTCCCATTCAGCACTTTCCTGTCTTATTTCCAGGCAGGAAGTCATCCTAGAACGGGCCAGAGACTCCAAAAAGACTATCTTTAAATCAGTCCTTTGGCAACATCTATAGCCTTTGTTGTTTTTCAAAGGTGTTGACTTTCACATTTACAACAACTGTCTGCATTGGAAGCTGTTCTGAAGGTTGCCTTTCTGTGTAGGCACCAAGATAAGTGAATGGATGGATAGACCAAATCAAGGTAAAAACAGGCTGAGGTCCACCAAACAGGATACTCTTGTTATACAGTAAAACAGCTTGATTGAAACAGTTTGTTTCGTTTGGGAATGCAATATTCAACTTGTAGGGCAGTTAAAATACTATGTCAAAGAAAAGAGAATATATGTACAAATAGGAAAATCTCAACCATTATATAAATAATAAAACAACAAAAGCTAATAAGTCAACAATTTTTAGCACTGGTCTATGAACTAGGTACCTGTTCTGAATGAGGTTTTTTTTGGATTTTCTCAGGGTTGTTTTTCTCACAACCCTGTGAAATATGTTTTTATTGTCATCCTTAGTTTATAGAAGAGGAAATCGAAGGGCCAAATTATTAAAAAATTTACTAGCTGGTAAATGGCAGAGCCAACATTAGAAAACATTCAGAGTTATATTCTTTTTTGGATTAATTCCTATTTCAAAGGGAAATGATATTTTAAAAAATACCCAAGGATTCCCAAATATCTGAGTACATATTAAGTACCTTTTGGTATTTTTACTTTTATCGCTTTCAATAGAAATTATTTCCAAATATACTATACATATCACTGCTTCCTTACGAAAGGGACCCAAACACAATTTAACCTTTTAAAAAAGACTCAATGTTAACATCATAGATGTTAATTATGTGGAAAGGTGAGACGAGCCTGATTTTCTCAGGCCTTTTCAGGTTTGTAGAGTTAGTTTATCTCACCCACTGCACTGTACAATTGTAGAGGTCACCTTTCCCTCAGCCTCTTCTATAGGTAACTGCACTGTCCACATGCCCAGATGAAGCATCAGCCCTAGACAGCTGTGTGCTTCCAGGTGGGCCTTGCCACTCCTCAGTCACGTGGTTTATTGGGAAGAGTGAACACATGACCTATGAGCAGCTATACCATAAGCCGGCCAGGTTTTTACAATGTGAATAAGTGGGGAATTTAGCCCCAAACTGGAGAAGTGTTCCAGGATCTCCCTTTAGGGATTTTGAATTAGGAAGCAGAGTTTTGCAGTGAGAGCTAAAAAGGTAATACAGAAAGTCAATGGGAAGGAACAAGCAAAAGTTAGAGAAACTAGGTATCAGGGTAAGCAAAAGCTGTGAAGTAGAAAAGAAACAGAGCAAGGGGTCAAAACTCAAATTCCTTCAGTAGTCAGGCAGGCAATGTAAATGAGGAGAGGGTGTGGGGAAGGTAATGGGGCATGGCAAAGATACCAGGACCAAGTTCATGCCACACCCAGAGACTTTGGAATTCTAAGCAATGCAAAGACATTATGCTGGCCAAACATAATGAGTCTGCAGGTTGAAATAGGTCATGAGCTGGCAGTTTGAAAATTGCTGTTAAGGGCAGGCAGAGAAATCTTTGGAAGGCATTGACAAGTGAGATGGGAGATAGCTAAGTTACAAAAACAACTCCTCTCTAAGGTGAATCCTGATGCCCAACTCCTGGGGTAGCCTTGGATTCCTGATGATGTCTTGGGTCCAGTTTTCCTGAGGTCTGACTCAGGAAGCTCCTGTTCTTCCCGAGGCTTGGTGCTTTGGCCTTGCCTAGGTTCCCACAAGGCCCTGTGGGGCTGAGATCCCAGTTTTCTTCCTTCCTCATAACTCCTTACCCTAATATTAGATGTAATTTGAGCTGTTCCTCAGAACCAAAAGAGCCTTACAAAAACACTCTAAATGGCCCCAGATTGCTTTTTTTCCTGTGGAATTATTGTGCTCCTATTTATAGTTTTTGTTTCCTCCTTTGTGCTAGGCTGTCAACTCATTTTTTATTGCTGTGCTGTGCTTGCCTCTGCTGGCCATTCTCTCTTTGTTAACAAAGCTGCCCATAGACTTGGACACTGAATCTGGACGCTTGATGGGATTTAGAAAGTTAAAAGTACTTTGAATGTCAACTTAAATATTAATAGCGAAAACATAAAATAGGCACAGTGTCGGGGGTTACTAGCGGGAGGGGGTGGGTGAAGGAAGGAGATTAAGGTGACGGTATATGGTATATGGCAGATGGTAGATGGAACTCATATACCTGTATGAAACAGAACAAAGAAATCTCTTGCAGTTGCTTTAAGTGGGGTACGGAGGGGCTGAGGGGGACAGACGATGGGGGCAATGTAAATAATGTACAATATAAGTCTAATTGGAATTGTCACTATACATTCCCCTCCCCATATAATGAATATAGCTTAAAAATTTATTTTAAAAGTTAAAAATAGATAGGCAGTAAAAGAAAGGTAAATTTTTATAGTATATAAATCACATGAGATCTAGTATATATTTTGAAAATCCAATCTGACTATTCAGGTACCTTCCTTGTTTACTTTTTAACTTTTGGCTCTAGTCCAACTGGTGGATTTCTTACTAACATATCCTTTGGTTCTGAGGAATCAAAACACTCTAGAGCCAGCCCAAGTAAAGGGAAGGAGATTTATTTTAAGATTTCAAACAGAATCCAATTGAAGAAAGCATTTGTGATTAGACAGCTTGTCTCTCTCTCTCATTCTCTCTCTTTCTCGCTCATCTTAGCTTGGTTTCCTAATCTCTCTTTGCTCTTGGTTCACATCGGTTTCATTTTCCTTTAGCCAGACCATTCTGCATTTCAGCAAGGATTTTAGTTTCTTTTCCCTTAATAGCACATGACTTTGGGCTGCCATGCTACTAAGAAGGGCAACTCTTCATGATGTTGCATCTTCAGTGGCAGTTCCACCCAATTCAGCCCCTGTGTCTCTGAGAATATGGCTGACCCAGTTTAAGTCAACTGTCTGCTGCTGGTCAGACTAGCTGGGCAGAGCCCTACTACATAAGGGATGTCCTTCTATTCTACTGGTAGGCAGGCTCTTGGAGCAGCTTTTGGCAAGGATGAAATGACTGGAGCATAATTTCTAAATTCCTGAGCTGTGGTAGGTGGTGTATTATGATATATTTCCTGCTCCTCTTAAAGTCCTTAAGTCAACACTTAAAGTCCTGCTAACAAGAAATAAATTGTTTGATGGTGTTATTACCTGTGAGTTAGATTATCTAGTCTATTATTGTAGTTACTATCTCGGTTTTTATTCGTGTAAAAACATAAAATATACAAAAGGACTCCAATTGTTTTCTATCATTTCTCAGAATGCTATTACTCAATATTCTTTGTAAAACTAGTTCCTGTTAAAACAAAACATAATGCAGATTTTATTTTTTAACAACGTAGTTAAAAGTAACTTTTGACATTTCAGTGAAAAGCCACTTTTATTTATTTATTTATTTATTTATTTATTTATTTATTTATCTTTGGCAGAACTGGGGTTTGAACTCAGGGCCTCATGTTTGCTGTGCCGGCACTCAACCATTTGAGTCACTCCACCGGCCCTTTTTCATGATTGGTTTTTTCGAAATAGGGTCTTCGGAACTATTTAGTGGACTGGCTTTGAAACGTGATCCTCCTGCTCTCTGACTCCTGAGTAGCTAGGATTACAGGCATGTACTGCTGGTGCCCCGCAAAAAGCCACTTTAAGCTGCACATTTTATCTATGTAGAGATGCAAAGATTCTTCCCTGACCAAAAAATCTTCATGAATGTAGGAATGATTTCATATTGGTCTAAAATAACTCCTTCATATCATGTTTCCTTTTCTTCATAGAAGCATGTAATAATTACAAGTCAACCACAGATGGAAGAGTTTCTTAATAGTTTTTGAAAGACACGGTGTTAGCCTCTCATCACTGTGACAAAATACCTGGTATAAACAACTTAAAGGAGGAAAGATTTATTTTATCTCATGGTTTCTGAGGTTTCAGTCCATGGTCGCCTGGCTCCATTTCCATGGGCCTGTCGTGAGACAGGACATTATGGTGGTAGAGATATGTGACAGAAGAGACTGCTTCCCTCATGGTGGCTGGGAAGCAGAGAGAACAGTGAGCCTACACTGGCAGGCTTCCTCCTTCCTCTGCTTTTGTTGTTTCATCCAGGCCCCCAGCCTATTGGATGGCTGCCATATTTAGGGTATGTCTTCCTCTCTCTGTTGCTGTCCCATGTGCCAAATGTCTCTGGAAATATCCTCACAGACACACCTAGAATTATGTTTTACTTATCTCCTAGATGTCTCTCAATCTAATCAAATTGACAATCAAATCTAACTATTACAGACACCAATTGTTAGATAAGACAAGAGCAGTTTTATTTTAAAGACAATAAATTGCAAATTAAATATCTCTCCATTTCATAGTCTAGTGTTTGAATGGTACTAAACAGTTTACAAGACATTTTTAAACTTATGATTGAACTTAATATTCAAAATAATGTCCTAAATTTAATAATGTAATTCTGTAGCTGGAAAACAGGCTCAGAGAGATTACATGAGGTGCCTGGAATTACAGAGCTATGCATACCAGATAAAAACTGAGATCATCTTACTCTAAATCTTGTGGGTTTTGCATGGCACTTTCTCTCTCCCTATTTTATTCCTTGGATTTGGGAGGTAGAGGTAAATGCTGTATATAAGTGTTTCAAGATCTACAAATTCTCAATATAAACTCTCAGTCAAATCTTGATTTGTTTTTCTAACTACAAGGCCCATACGTACACATTATGATATAACAAATGACTGCCTAATTATTTATGATAAATTAAGAGTGATAGATTGAGATTTACCACAACCTTAGATGATATTTGACCATGTCCCTTAACAGCTGCAGTTATATACACTCTTTTAATTCAGTGTATTGCTTTCTTTCTGACATTTTCTAAATATGTCGGCATGTAACTCTAATTATCAAGATTAAAATAATCTTAAATGTAAATCTCTAATGAAACCATTCTTGGAAAGAATAACTCTTGCTCTTCTCTAAAAGGAGCAGGGGTTGGGGATATATCTTAGTGGTAGAGCTCTTGGCTAATATGGGAGGCCCTAAGTTCTATCCTAAGTACCACACATGGCCAAACAAAAGTAGAGAGAACAAATTAGTCCTCTAAGTGAGACTGTCATTGTGTGGTTGTAGTAGTTAAGATGGTAGCCTACTTAAAAGAAGAAATGGTTTTTAAGAAGATAAGTGCATTTACTGTTTGTGCACTAACTACTACCTACCCCAAATGTTATCTACAGTTAAAGTAGGCAACAGGTGCCTCTACTCCAAAACTTTGCTTACTAAAAGTAATGCAATGACTTAGCTTTCAAAATGGTCTTTCATTCAAAGGGCCTAGGAGTAAATGAATCAATAGCAGTTCTCAGCCTTACTGTGCCTCACCTGGATAACTCCCATGCCCACCTGTAAGACCTAAGTCTCTCTAGGAGACAGCACTGATCCATTCATGAGAGTGGAACCCCTATGACCTAATTACCTTTCACTAGGCCTCACCTCTTAAATGTTCCACTACCTCCACACTGTCGTACTGGGGACTAAGTTTCCAGCACATGAACCTTTGAGAGGCAAACCATAACATAAATATTTTATTATATGTAATATATTACATATATTTAATATAGCACATATATGCTGTGGTTTATATTACTTAGCTATATATGTATATATTATGTAGATATAATTTCTTAGGTATATAATCTTTGACAATATGGTTCTAGCATTTTACTCATATTCTCAATTTTGTATTTTTTCATCACAACAGAATAAAAATTGAGCAGTTTATATCTAAAAAGCATCTGAGGAAGTTAAAAGATTCCCTCCTTTCTGTCACAGTTGTATTAAATTTATAAAACCAATGCTTCTAATTTCCATTAGTAATGTTTTTGTTTTATATTTGTACTCTTAATAAAATAAGGGAAAATGCAATAAACTACTCAAATAATTGTCCAGACACTTTGTGGCATAGAAAGATGGCAATGTACTGGAAATTAACATGTTGCCTACAAAGTAACTTCACCCCATTCACCTCAAATATCCAGCTGTTAGCTAAAACACAAAGGATCCAAGTTCAGCATATGAAGACAATTTAAAGACATTATCTAACATGTGACTGAACTGAAGTCAAGGAAGTCAAATACATGGAAGGCCTAAGGCTGGAATTATTTTTGCTTAGGAATATTTGCAATGAACTTGGATATAGGTTAATATGAAAAATGAGATTAGGTAGGAAGAAGGTATTTTTTTTCAAGTAAAGGGAAAAGAATTTAGTTATCCTGAAGTGGTGAATATTTTAGTAATGATTAAAGGAGGGTTTGTGCATTTTCACTATAATCTCCATCAGGATAAGGGCTTTGAACTCAGGAAGGCCTGAGTGACCCAGGGCAAGTTATTTCATATTAGTGGTCTTTGTTTTCCACACCTGACAAATGGGAAAATTATTTTTAAGTTGTAAAGATTTGTAGGAAAACAAAAAAAAACATAAAGTACTATCACAGTGACTGACACACAGGAGGTACTTAAAAATGGCAGTTTTTTTTTTTTTTTAACTACATGCCTGTCTTTAGGAAAAATGACTTCTGGCTTTAATGAATTGCCGTCACTATTACCATGGGTAGCAGAAGGTGGCTCTCATTTTCCCACTTAGGGAAAAAATATCACACTAATTGAGGCAGCTTAGGGCTATGGCTTAGATCTCCAAAGCTGGTTCCGGTGTAGCATTTTGTAAAGATGGGAACCCTTTGGTGGTACTTTTAGGACTCTTTCCCTGCATCCCCTTCTGAAATGCTTCTGGAACTCATCTCCTTCTTTTCTCTTACTGCCGTTGCCCACATTCTTGTTCATATTCTTTAGCTGTAACTATCACAAACTCTTCTAAATTATAGCTTTTTACATATGGCCTCTATTCAGATCCTTTTAAAACTGGTTTATATTAATCCACTTGCTTCTAAGAATCTGTAATAGCTCCCTACTGCCTACAGAATGAAGTCCATCCTGTTTGTCATTTTATTCAGCCCTCCACAATGAGACAGCACCCCACTGCTGTAGCCCTATTGCCTCATACCCTTGACTCTAAAACCCTATCCTACTACCACATTAAAATGATTTGTTTCAAAGATGATCTATACTTCATAACCTCTGAATCTTAATATGTTCTGTTTTCTTAGTCTAGAATGTCCTTAACCTGGATGAAATACCCAATCATCTCTCAAAGTCCAACTCAAACCCTTTATTCTAATTACTGTGTCGAAGTGAAATGAGTTGCTTTGTTCACTGCTCTAATCATGTACATGTACCACCTTTAGGTCCTGTAAAATCCTATATACTGTGATTTTCCCTCCTACACATACTGTAAGTTCCTTTAGAGCAAGGAGTCCTTTCCTTCTTTCTTTTCTTTCCTTCTTTCTTTTCTTTCTTTCCTTCCTTCCTTCTTTCTCACTCTCTCTCTCTCTCTCTCTCTCTCTCTCTCTCTGTCTCTCTCTGTCTGTTTCTCTTTCTCTCTCTCTCCCTCTCTCTCTCTCTCTCTCTCCTATCTCTCCTAGTGGTTCTGGGGATTGAACTCAGAGCCTCACGTGTGCTAGGTAAGCACTGTACTACTGAACTATAACCCCAGGCTCAGGAGCAAGGAATTTTCTCATTCTTTTTCTGTAAAATATTTATTTTAGAAATCATTAAAGATAATTAATTCATACCCACATTAGGTGACTAGGGTGTGGCCTATCCTGAAATCAAGGAACTATATCTGAGATCCCTTACATAGTTGTGGGTTTTTGTCATACTAAGGTCATAACTATATTCTAAGCAAGTGCTCTACTACTTGAGCCACAACCCCAGGCCTCATACAGGTTTTCTAAAAACATGATGTGACAAACACTGCTAGTTGCTTACTCAATAGTCCTATGTCCTTGCTGGCAAAGCTGTTATCTACTATAGAAACAGGAAATCACAGTACTTGCTTTTCTAGTTTTCCATGCAGTGTGGTATGAGCATCACTTTAGTCTCGACCAATGGGAACTGAGAAAAATCTAATGGGAAGAAGACTTCTGGGAAGATTTTTATCCCCCTGAAGAGAGAGACACAAGAGAATAAACCGTTTTCTTCTTTCTTACCTCTGAAATGGCTGTTAAAAGATGTGATGCTTGGAGTTTCGGTGGCCATTGTGAAATTGTGGCAGTAAACCAAGACAAGAGCAGAGATTGTCCCAGAATCCTGTTACAGTTGTGTCATTATTTAACCATTCCCAGGACTTCCTACTTCTAGGCTTCATGTTATGGAAGAAACACAAAATGGAGAAAAACAAAAATCCAAACAAACCTCTGTTGTTTAAATCATTTTTATTTGGGTAGATAAATTTTTCCCTTGCAGCCAAGTGCATACTAATTGATATTCAGAATATAAATAATTTGATCCTATGAACTTAAAGCACAGAACAATCACTAGATTTGGGGGGTTTTGCTCTCCAATCTCACCTGAATCTCTAGTTACCATAGCCTTTTCTTTTCTCTTCCTTTCAAGACTTCTTGGGCTCATTTCTTTTTCTATCTAGTTCTATAAATTCTCATCAATGTCTCACTGAGTTCATTGTCTTTGTCCTTTGCTAAGTCCCTCCTTCTCTTGGCCTTCATTATTCCTATAGTGATGATGTTGATCAATACAACTAAGTAACATTCGTAACTATGCAACTGGAGCAATGACAAAGGTTCCCGGACTCACCTGGGAACCTTAATATCATTTAGCTTCTAATTTACTTGTTATTGATTATGTCTTTCCCCCAATCTCTACATCTAGTCCAGATTCTAGTTATTTTTCTCAAACCTATTGCCAACTTTTTCTTCACCTTTTATCAGATTATTTTGTCTCTTTATGCCAGAGATAATGGAAGCCAAAAGGCAGAACACCATTTAACTTTCTACTTTTCCATTTTTAATTTCTTTCTTTTTTGTTTTAGTGGGGGAAGGGACTCATTTCTGTCACCATGAATCCTTGTTCCAATCTCCTGCCTCTTTTGCAATCATGCTACATTGCAATCTTCAATTTCTCTCTCTAACTGTAAACACGTTCTGATCTTCTATCCTCTATATAAAAACCTAACTCAAAATAGACCACAGAACTAAATGTAAAAGGTAAAACTATAAATCTTTTAGAAGAAAACCTAGAACCTTTTTAAGCCTTAAAAGAGCCTTAATTAGGCAAGATTGCTGAGATCAAATACAAAAGCATAAATCATAAAAGGAGAAATAGGTAAATTGGACTTTGTCAAAATTTAAAACTTCTGTTCCTTAAAAGACATTTGGGAAAATGAAAAAACGAGTTACAGAATTGGAGAAAATGTTTGAAAAACATGTGTCTAATAAAGGACTTTAAGCCAGAATATGTAGACTTTCATAATTCAATAAGAAAACAATCCAAATTTTAAAATGAGCTAAAGATTTGAATACACATATCACCAAAGAAGTGACAAATGTATGAAAAGATACTCATTGTAATTAGCATAATGCAAACACAGTGGGAAAACCCCCCAGTGATATATCACTATACAGATTCTGCTCCTCTCACAATGGGATTATGTCCCAACAAAATAGTGTAGATTGAAAATGCATTTACCATACCTAATCTACCAAATGCCATAGCTTAGCCAAGCCTACCTTAAACTTTCTCGGGACACTTACATTAGTCTACAGTTGGGCAAAAATCATCTAACATAAGGCCTCCTTTGTAATAAAGTTCAGAATATCTAATGTAATCTTTTGAACTTGTATCCAGAAAATGCTGGAACACAATACACTAAAATATTGGTTGTTTTCCCTCATGACCTTGTACCTGACTGGGAGTGGGCCTCCCTGCAATTTCTCAGCATTATGGGGGAGACTCATATCACATTTGCTAGCCTGGGAGATCAAAATTTGAAGTACAATTTCTACTGAATTTGTATCACTTTTCTACCACTGTAAAGTTGAAAAGTCATAGTTGAACCATCCTAAGTCAGGGACTAGTTGTATGCATATTAGAACAGCCAAACTTTAAAAAATGACAATATCAAATTCTTGGAAAGATGAAAGGCAACAGGGATCTCATACATTGTTGGTATGCAAAAATGTTATAGCCACTTGGGAAACGTTTGGCAATTTTCTTATGAAGTTAAATGTACCCAACAATGGCACTCCCATTTCTCTTAGAATTTACTAAGAGAAATAAAAATATATGCACACACAAAGACCTGTAATTGCCCAAACTGGAAACAACCTAAATACCCATCAACTAGGAAACAGACAAAATGCAATATAGCCATCAATGGAATATTTCTCACCAATCAAAAGGAATGAACCACTTGGATGAATCTCAAAAGCATTATGCTAAGTGAAATAAGCCAAATACAAAAGGCTCTGGTTTGGTTGTTGAACAGACTCTTGTCTGAATGTCATTTACATAACTTTCCAAAAAAGTCAAAGCTGTAGGACCAGAAATCAGATCAGTGGTTGCCAGGGACTGGGGTTAGGGGAGGTGGTCTCAAGGGAACTTTGAAGATGATAAAAATATTCCATAATTTGTTGTGGTTGTACATGACTGTATTTGTTCATCGAGACTCATATTACTGTTAGCCTAATATAATAAACTAAAAAAATTGTATCTCTTATCCTAAAAACCACCACTCAATCATGCATTCTACTCCATTCATTCACTTGAGTGTGATGTCACTGAGGAAGGGACTTTTGCTGTCTAGTTTTATCCAGCTAATATCTATTCATTGTTTGCTATGTGCCAAGGCTGCTTTCATTGCTGGAAATTCATCTTGAACCAGACAATTTGTCTCTGACCTCAATATATAGTCTGAGAATTAATTATAGCCTAATCCCTTTCCTTTCCTTTTCTAGCAATCTTTGTGGAGAGTCATCTGAACTTAATGCTTATCTTTTATCTTCTGTTTAATCCTTAGCTTGCTGAAGACCAGGTTTCCCCTCCATTTTAATGAAATTCCTCTTGGTAAGCTGCCAAAGTCTCCTTAATGGCCAAATTCAGCGGCAGCTGTTCAGTCCTTATACCATTTAATACCCTATTTATTTGAATTGTTCATTCCATTGTCCTTTTACTTCTTTGCTTTGATTTTGGAGACACCACTCTGTCTTGATGTTTAATTTTTCACAGACTTCTGTACTGGTTACTCTTTTTTAGAGGGTTCTCCAGCAACTTTCAGCATCAGTTAAGGCCCTAATTCTTAGCCCTTTTCTCTTTTCTACTACATTCTTTCTAAGAGGGAGGGAAAAAAGTAATTCCCTTCCTCTCCTACTGAGCTCTGTGCTTTTATTTATAAGTTTTTGTTTTTGTTTTTTTGAGACAGGGTCACACTATGTAGCACAGGCTGGACTCAAATTCATGGTTTCCCTGCTTCAGCCTCCTGATGTTAGGATTATGGGTGTGTGCCTTCATACTTGGCTGAAGTCTGTGTTTTTAAGGAGACTTCTTAAAAGAACACATCTATTAGAATGGTCACAAAATCACAAATACATTGGGATTTGTAGTTCCTTATTTCAGATAGAGATGGTACAGCAGTTTGAATGTGTTCCCCAAAGTTCATGTGTTAGAAACTTAATTCCCAAAGCATCAGTGTTGAGAGACGAGACTTAAAGGAGGTACTTAGGTCATGAAGGCTCTGCCTTCATGAATGGATTAATTCTATTTTTGTGGGAATGTGTGAGTTATTGCAGGAGTGAGTTCCTGGTAAAAGGATGAATCAGTCTTCTTTTGTCTTTTTGCCTTATGTGGAATGAGGCTACATGAAGCCCCTTGCCAGATGTGGGACCCTTGACCTTGGACTTTCCAGACTCCAGATCTGTGAGAAATGTTTCTTTTCTTTACAAACTATCCAGTCTCAGGAATTCGGTTATAGAAGCACAAAAATGGATTAAGACAGGTATAAAATGGGTTCAATTTAAAATGAAAGTTGTGGTGGATGGTAGGTAGACTTGGAGAATCACAATTTTGTAAACATCAGAGTAAAGATTTTTTTTTTGTGTGTGTACTGCAGTTTGAACTCAGGGCCTTGCTAGGCAGACACACTGCCACTTGAACCACACCTCCAGCCAATGAGCAGAACATTTGTATGGTCATAAAGTATTTCCCCACAGATTGCTTCTTGGTAACTGGGGAGAAGTAGTAACTATGCAGCAGGGAAACCAGACAACTTCCTAACTGGATAATCAAGATTAACATAACCAGTGAGGAGAGGTGGGCATCATGTGGCCTCCTGGTGATGACCCTACGAAGGACACAACATTGCTTGTGTGACATTCTATCTAAATGCATAATCCGAATCTAATCATAAGACAAGCCAAAATTAGGAAACAATCTATAAAATACATGACCTGTGATTTTCAAAAATGTTAGCGTCATGAAAGGGAATGAAAGGTTGAATTGTTTCTGATTAAAGGAAATTAAAGAAACATAATAAAATGCAACACATGATCCTGGACTGGAACCTGAAGTAGAGGAAAACAAAATGTTATAAAGGACATTATTGAGTCATTTCACTAAATTGTTAAAGAAGTTTCAGAGAAAGAATGAACAGGACCTGGTAACTAAAGGATGAATCTATTTTCTCTCCATATCCCCTGAGCTACAGTCTTAGCTTAGGCTCTTAGCATTTCTTACTTCAGCCTATTTCTAGAACCTTCTAAATGATATTGCCAGGTTAGAAGCATGGGTCAAGTGATACAGTACCTGCCTAGCAAGTGTAAGGCCCTGAATTCAAACTCCAGTGCTGCCAAAAGAAAAATAAAAAGGGATATTGGCAAACTCATTGTCTTTTCCTTCCAGTCTGTCCTCCACATTGTTACCAGAATGATTTTTTTGAAGCACAGATCTAATCACACTGTATTCCTGATTAGAAAACATCTGTGTTTTGCTATTGCCTGTTTCTCATCTGGCACTCCAGACCTTTCTCCACATAGACCCAGAGTTCCTTCTTGGCCGTTTGCCTCCTGCACTCACCTCCCAAGTGGTTCCAGTTGATTGGTTTCATCACTGTCAGTAGTCATGACATAATGCCCATCGTGAAACAACAAAGACAGGATGGAATGGAATAAGACAGCATGAAAGAGGTAGTTATTTTAAAATTGGGTTTTTTTTTTAACATGGTTTGAAATATAAGCTGGACTATCCTATGAAATGAGTCCATTAAAATTTTAAAAAGAATTCTTTTTTTTACAGAAATAAATGTTTACTATTTGTGCCAACAGAAAGGAAAGTGCATATGAAGAGGGGTGTGTTGGCTGACTTCCATCCTAAAATTTCATGTAAAGCTATTAGGTGTAGCCAGCTAAGGATCTTATTATCTGAGTCAGAATTATTCTATCAACAACCCTTTCCCCCTGTCACAGCTGGTGCTGAGAACCATATGTCATAAAACTCCTTCTGCCCCCAAAGTTTAGAGCCCTTGCTGAATGGAAAATAAATGACTGTTGTTGGATCAAGTGACCAAGGGAGTTCCCAAAAGAATTTTCCTTTATATTTTAGCTACATGATGAAAACTCATGATTTTTCTTATCCATGTGACTTTTCTCCCATATGCTTACTCCCTATAATTTTGCCAAAATGTGATTCCATCATTCTGCTCAATAAACAAAGTGCTTCCCTGGTTGCTCACAGGAATAAGAATGCTTCACAGGAATCGCATTCAGTGATGAGGAGATATAATTCATTTATTCTGGACTTCAAGTAAGATTAGCAATAAACAAATGCCTATCTAGAATTTAAGAAAAAAGATTAGTTATCATATATTAATATCTATTCCACAAACCCATATCTGTACCCAAATTCACACTTTAATTCATCAGCCTTAACTGTTATCAAGTATTCTCTTAAAAGTCAAGGTCATGTTCATACAATGAACAGTGAGAGAAGATTGTGAGAATTATTTGGGAGTATAGTTGTGAATTGTCAGAGTGAAGATTATTTGTTCTGCACCATGTATTCTGTAAAATCAGTAGGGTTCTTATTTGTGATTAAGTAACCATCCTCATTTCCGTATAGAAAACATGGTCTGTTTAGCTTCTTTAATTTTGTATTTCAGAGGAATGCTGCAATCTTATTTTGTACCTAATTTGTGTATTTAGTATGCCTCTTTCTACTTTGCATTATGAATTATAAAGTCATTACATTATACTCTTGGAATAAGTGAAGTAATATATTATTTATGACAGCAGCAACTTCTAAGCTATAGATTCATTTAATATAAGTTATTATACTTAGATTCAAAATCATCCAAGATTTACAATTAGGTTCCAGGAAATCAATGGAAAAAATCTGAGTTACTCTCTTACCTTTTCTTAACTGGTTTATCATCAATGTAAATTTCCAGAGACTTACCAAAATTCTTATGTGTTGGACAGTCTAAAATAAAACAAATTAGTGATTGCTCTTTTTTTTGAAGTACTAGAGTTTGAACTCCAGAGCCTTACTCTTGTTAGGCAGGCACTCTACAACTTGAGCCACACCAAACAGTGTCTCAGGTTTTTGCCCAGACAGGCCTTAGGCCAAGATCCTCCTGCCTGTAGCCTCCTGAATAGTTGGGGTCATAGGCATATACCACCACTCCCAGCTTATTTATTGACATGAGATGGGAGTCTTCAAAACTTTTTGCCTGGGATGGTCTTGAACCTCCATCTTCTGCCCTCTTTGCCTCCCAAGTAGCTGGGATTACAGGCATGAGCCTCAGTACCTGCCAGTAATTGCTCTTTGAATGTGGTGGATCTTCTTTACCCACCTCACAGGCTTGTGAGAGTCTTATGATATTATTTTAGGAAAAAGTATTGTATGATTCATGTTCAAAGACTGAAGAAGTTAGGGTTCAATATCCACAGAAAATGGCAGTAAAAAAATGCACTGGTTCAAGAGGAGTCAAACTTGCCTGTACTGGCAGACTTCTTCCTTCTGTTTTTTGTTCTATCTGGATCCCTAGCCTATTGGACAGTGCTGCCCACATTCAGGGTGTGTCTTCTCCTCTCAGTCACCCACATGCCAATCATCTCTGGAAACACCTCACAGATGCACCAAGAAATGAGCTCTACTAATTTCCGAGAAGTCTTTGAATAGAATCAAGTTAACCATTACAAGTCTGTATCTTGTCAACTTGATATCCAAACACATCTTCTTAAACCATTCTTTGTCTTCAAATAAAGACATTAATATGTCATAATTCTTCTTAACATGATATAACTATCTTGCATACAACTGAAAATGCACTAATTCATTTCACAGAAAGGGAAGCAAAATTTACTGAGTGATGCTTATGCTTCCCCGATATCCCATGATTTAAATAATATAATGAAAAATTTAACACTTAAGTACTGATATAAAGTCAACCAATGTTATGTTACATGATAAAGGAATAAGAGAGGGAAGAAAAACGATATCTATTTAATATATGTGTGTATATATGCACAGACATATTCTTAACAAAATGGGAAAGAAATATTCATAACAATTACTGTCCTCATTTTTGTACTGGTCACCTGATTGTAGCTGGTATTTATAATTACCTTTTTGTAATACTCATTCTGATTCCTTCTGCCCTTAGCAAATACCTCAGTGACTCTTGTTATTTACCCAAAGGGGTAACCCACACCCTCATTCCTAAAGGGTCTGGGCCATTTATCTTGGAGTTGTTGTGTTTCTCATTGGCCTTAATAAAAGGGCATGGTAATATTAAGAGACACCCGAGTGCAGGGATCTCCTGCACTCTAGGCATGCTCTTTTTTTACCTCCATTGTGGGGGTAGTAGTCCAATTTCCCCTTGGTTGTTTGGATCAATCACCCCTGCCAACACCATAATTTCCATCTTAGCCTGTTGACTCAGAGAAAAGAGGAGCCAGCCAAAAGTGGGAGAAGTCTTAACTTCCAGTTCAATGGAATCCCTGTTGTGCCTCCTTGTAGTGCTTCCCTCTCTGGAACTAAGACTTTTGACCAGCAAAACATAAGGTTGTGGGAATAGGAAGAAAAAATTTTGCTAGTGGATCACTAGGGTAATGGTGAGTGGTACCATTCCCATTTCTACCCCTTGATTCCTGGACCTGTGAATACTGGCTATGGGAGAAACAGTAGCATAGATTGGACACTGATTCAGAGTATTTACAATCATCCCAACCCTGCAATGTTATTGCCACATAGTTGGTGCTGTAACTGTGTCGTCAGTAATGGTTCTATCAAGCCAGTTGCTTCAGGGTGGTAGGAAACATGGTAGAACAGTGAATTCCATGAGCATGAGGCCATTGCTGCCATTCTTTGGCTATTAATTCCTTGGTCAGAAACAATGCTGCTTGGAACATTGTGATAGTAGATAAGGCATTCTGTAAGTCCACAGGTGGTTATTTTTGGCCAAAGCATTATAGGTAGGGAAGGCAAATACATACCCAGAATAAGTTTCTCTTCCAGGAAGGACAAAGTACTTCCCCTTCTATGATGGAAGTGATCCAGTGTAACCAACCTGCCACGAGGTTGCTGGCTAATATATCAGGGCTCAGTATTTACCTCTGCTGCTGGCAGATTGGGCACTCATCAGTGGCAATGGTCAGATCAGCCTTGGTGAGTGGGAGTCCATGTTTGTGAGCCCATGTACAACCTCCATCCCTGCTACCATGCCACTCTGTTCATGAGTCCACTGGACAATGACAGGGGTGGCTAAGGAAAGAGGTTGACTGCTATCTATAGACCAGGTCATCCAATCTACTTGATTATTAAAATCCTCCTCTGTTGAAGTCTCCTTTTGGTGAGCTTTTGCATGGGACACAAATCTTCATGTCTTTTGCCCATTCAGAGTGGTCTATCCACATACCTCTTCCCTAAAAATCTTTGTTACCAATTTTCCAACCTTGCTCCTCCTTCTAAGTCCCTGACTACACCCAAACCATTGGCTATAGCTTTGGACTAGTAGATAGTCACACATCTGGCCATTTTTCCTTCTGAGAAAAATGTTCAACTAGGTACACTGCCTGATTTTCTGGCCACTGTGAAGATTTCCCTTTAAGGATGTACAAGAAAGGGGCTGTAATGCTGCAGCTGTCCACTTTCAGGTGGTACCTGCATAATGTGCAAACCCATGTGTAAACCAGGAGCAAATCTTCTCTTCCTGTGTCAAATGATGATAGGGTACATGCCATGAAGCCATAGGGGACAGAAGACCTTGTAGCAGGAGTAAGAACCATGGGTATTTGGACTACTTCTTCATGTAACTTTAACTTGTGCTTCAGGACCTACTTGGGCCTAATGATGTATATACCACTTCCTTTTGATGATGAATTGCTTCTGTTCATGTCCAGCTGTATGACTTGGTGGGTCAGATAGCACTAGTTCATAAAGGGCAGCTCAGTTTGCAACTTGGTAGACTATGTAAAACATTAAGTTTCTACCAAAGCCCAGTAGAAGGCCAAGAGGTATCTCTCAAAAAGGGGAGTAGTTGTCTGCACATGATGGCAGGGTCTTACTCCAAAATCCTAAGAGCCTCTCTTGTGATTAATCTTACTTACCAGTAAGTCCAGAGTGATTGCTTCCTCTCACTCACTCAATCCAATCAGCATAATGTCACCAATGTAAAAGACAAATGTGATACCTGATGAAGCAAAAGGAAATCAAAATCCCTGAGAACTAAATTATGGCATATGTCTTGGAGGTAGGACATGGAGGTGTTTGCTGGCCTTACTGGCTGAAAGCAAACTGCTTTTGGTGGACCTTATGGATAGGTATGGAGAAAAAGCATTTGCCAGATTGATAGCTGCATGCTGAGTACCAGGTTAATCTACTCAGGCAAGGAAATCACATCTGGCACAGCAGCTACAATTGGAGTCCCACTTGATTAAATTTATAATAATACACTGTCATTTTCCAAGTTCCATCTGTTTTCTGCTTAGGCCAAATAGGAGATGTAAGTGGGAATGTGGTAGAAATGACCATCCTGCATCTCTCAAGTCAGTGGTGGCACTAATCTCTGCAATCCCTCCAGAGATGCAGTATTATTTTTGATGTACTATTTTTCCGGCTAGAGGCATCTCTAACAGTTTTCACTTGGCCTTTCCCACCATGATAGGACTCACTCCACAGGTTAGGGAACCATGTGGGAATTTCATCAAGTGCTAACAAAGTGTATCTACCCCAGTTACGCAATGTGGGACTGGAGAAATGACCACAGGGCAAGTTCTGGGACCTAAAGAACCACTGTGAGTCAGACTTGGGCTAAAACACAGTTGTTCACCTGACCTCCATAGGACCCTATCTACTCTGACTGGAGGGCCACAATGCTGTTTTGGATCTCCTGGAATTTTTTTTTGTTATAGATAAGTATATATATATATATATATATATATGTATATTATTATTCATATGTGCATACAATACTTGGGTCATTTCTCCCCCCTCCCCCCAACCCCCTCCCTTACCATCCCCCCACCCCCTCCCTCTCCTCCCTACCCCCTCAATACCCGGCAGAAACTATTTTGCACTTATCTCTAATTTTGTTGAAGAGAGAGTATAAGCAATAATAGGAAGGAACAGGGTTTTTGCTAGTTGAGATAAGGATAGCTATACAGGGAGTTGACTCGCATTGATTTCCTGTGCATGTGTGTTACCTTCTAGGTTAATTCTTCTTGATCTAACCTTTTCTCTAGTTCCTGCTCCCCTTCTCCTATTGGCCTCAGTTGCTTTTAAGGTATTTGCTTTAGTTTCTCTGCATTGAGGGCAACAAATGCTAGCTAATTTTTTAGGTGTCTTACCTATCCTCACACCTCCCTTGTATGCTCTTGCTTTTATCATGTGCTCAAAGTCCAATCCCCTTGTTGTGTTTGCCCTTGATCTAATGTCCACATATGAGGGAGAACATACGATTTTTGGTCTTTTGGGCCAGGCTAACCTCACTCAGAATGATGTTCTCCAATTCCATCCATTTACCAGCGAATGATAACATTTCGTTCTTCTTCATGGCTGCATAAAATTCCATTGTGTATAGATACCACATTTTCTTTATCCATTCATCAGTGGCGGGGCATCTTGGCTGTTTCCATAAGTTGGCTATTGTGAATAGTGCTGCAATAAACATGGGTGTACAGGTGCCTCTGGAGTAACCTGTGTCACAAATTTTGGGTACATCCCCAAGAGTGGTATTGCTGGATCAAATGGTAGATCAATGTCTAGCTTTTTTAGTAGCCTCCAAATTTTTTTCCAGAGTGGTTGTACTAGTTTACATTCCCACCAGCAGTGTAAGAGGGTTCCTTTTTCCCCGCATCCTCGCCAACACCTGTTGTTCGTGGTGTTGCTAATGATGGGTATTCTAACAGGGGTGAGGTGGAATCTTAGTGTGGTTTTAATTTGCATTTCTTTTATTGCTAGAGATGGTGAGCATTTTTTCATGTGTTTTTTGGCCATTTGAATCTCTTCTTTTGAGAAAGTTCTGTTTAGTTCACTTGCCCATTTCTTTATTGGTTCATTAATTTTGGGAGAATTTAGTTTTCTAAGTTCCCTATATATTCTGGTCATCAGTCCTTTGTCTGATGTGTGGCTGGCAAATATTTTCTCCCACTCTGTGGGTGTTCTCTTCAGTTTAGAGACCATTTCTTTTGTTGAGCAGAAGCTTTTTAGTTTTATGAAGTCCCATTTATCTATGCTATCTCTTAGTTGCTGTGCTGCTGGGGTTCCATTGAGAAAGTTCTTACCTATACCTACTAACTCCAGAGTATTTCCTACTCTTTCCTGTACCAACTTTAGAGTTTGTGGTCTGATATTAAGATCCTTGATCCATTTTGAGTTAATATTGGTATAGGGTGATATACATGGATCTAGTTTCAGTTTTTTGCAGACTGCTAACCAGTTTTCCCAGCAGTTTTTGTTGAAGAGGCTGTCTTTTCTCCATCGTATATTTTTAGCTCCTTTGTCAAAGACAAGTTGGTTATAGCTGTGTGGGTTCATATCTGGGTCCTCTATTCTGTTCCACTGGTCTTCATGTCTGTTTTTGTGCCAGTACCATGCTGTTTTTATTGTTATTGCTTTGTAATATAGTTTGAAGTCAGGTATTGTGATACCTCCAGCATTATTCTTTTGACTGAGTATTGCCTTGGCTATTCGTGGCCTCTTGTGTTTCCATATAAATTTAATGGTAGATTTTTCAATCTCTTTAATGAATGTCATTGGGATTTTGATGGGAATTGCATTAAACATGTAGATTACTTTTGGGAGTATCGACATTTTTTACTATGTTGATTCTACCAATCCAGGAGCATGGGATGATCTCCTGGAATTAATATCAGTTCAGAGCCAGTGTCCAGTAGTCCTAAAAGGTCTGATTATTTTCTCTTCCCTAATGTACAGTCATCCTGGTAAAAGACCATAGGTTCTTATGGGGAAGGATGGGAGAAAGATTAACAGAATAACTTTTGGTAGTATACTAGGGTACTTCCTTAAGGAGATCTGCCCTTTCCTTTGTTCAAGGGTTTTGGGTCTGTAAATTGGCTCAAGTATGGGAATTGGATAAGAGACTGTGATTCTGTGTTTTTGTGGCTCAAAGTAGACTTTCACTCATTTGCTCTGAAGTTTTCTGCTTATACAAATCAAGAAAGAATTGAGTAGGCTTCCTATCTACTTCACTTCTGGCAACTCCATGATTAATCACCAATCCTATAGGTGAGACCATTCTGATCAGTGCTTTGCCTCCGCTGTCCACTGCAGTAAGTACACCCATCTTGCCTTTAGTGGTTGAGTGCTGCCACTTAGCCTATGCCACTGCAGGATCCAATTACACCTATTATATCAGCAACTTACAAGCTGTTCTTGCTGAGAAGCACTGACTCCTCACTTAGGCCTGCACATGTCCAAAGGGAACTGAAGCAGGATAAAAGCTTGGCATCTCTGCCACCATTTTGTACCTGTCTTTGCTCTGAGTGGTTCTCTCTGCAGCCACCTTGGAATCCAGGAATGACAGGACTGATATATAATATCTTGTGACAAGAGTTGAAATCGCCTCCTGAGAAAACAGTGCCTTTCTTATTATGACCAGGCACCAGTTTACTGTTCTCAAATGGTGATCAACCACACCACACCTGTGACCAAAACTGTTTAATATTTATGCATACCTCTTGTCCTTGTCCCATGTCTTCCTCTATTTAAACCTAAAGCTCATATTTGTACCCTGAAGATAGGCTGAAGTGCTTACTTAGCCTCTTCCTGTGGTGTTTCTGTACTAAGTATTAAATCTTTCTCTGCTCTTCACCCTTTTTTTAATTTCTTTGGCATATTGGGATGAGTGGCCAGACCTGGGCCTCTGGCCTAGAATTCCAGGTTACGTCATTACATTTAAGTTTCCCTATTGAGTGTCTGTGGCTCCCAATGTAAATCTGGCATACAGAGAAGAGCAAAATCAGACATTTTCAAGGTTGTTGGTGCTCCCTTCACAAATCTGTTTCTTATAGTATTGGTGAAAAGTATATCTTCTGTATCCTACCAGTGTGGGAGAGTGGGTTTTACATGGCAAATTCTCTCCTGCATTCCAATCTCTGTAGTCTTTGAATTCCTTCATCAACAACAAACAAAGGGATATCAGGCATCTTCAGCCCACTAATAGTTGGCCATCTTTTGATCCATATTTTAGCCCACCAACCAAATAAACTATTAGTACCTTTTTTAACTCCATGAGCTATACCATTAATATAAATTCTATTTAATATAAATTAACCAGAAACCCTGTCTAATGGGCCCATATCAATAAATTTAACTGATTGACTTTAATGTTCCTTTCACTATTATCCCAAACCCTTAAAACTCATGCCCATACATGTTCCCCAGACCATTGCTTGCATGAACAAGGAAACTCAACTGCTCGATTGGTGTTTTTGGAGTGTGGAACACCTCCTCCATGGGTCACACTGTGTACCTCACCTCTAGGAGCCTACTGAGACTTGAGTCTGGTTATAGGCTTACAAATGTGTGGTGAGGGTGCATCCTGAGGAGCATCAGCACTATCTTGCTTGTCATCTGCCTCAGGCAAGGTCAATGCTGTTCCCATGGGTCCCACAAGACTACTTTCCTCGGAAATGGAGAGGCCAATACCACAGGAGTTGTTGGTAGGGATACTGGTGCCACTGACAGTGACTAGGCCACTTCCTCTGGCAAAATAAACCCATCAGATTTAGGGGTTCATTGTTATCAGGCTCATGAGTGTCCTCCCACACATCTCCATCTCAATTTATAAAATCTCACTATTTTTTGTTTTTCTGATCAGTGCCCTTGGTTTAAATGTAGACAATCTTCAGGATGAAGGTTAAATAAGCATTGTAATTCAGCCAATTGCATGAACGAGGGCTTGGGTTTGGCTTTCAGCAACTTTAGCCCTGTAGTTACCAGAGAAAAGATTATCCTTTAGGAAACACTTAGAAGCCTTTAGGTTATTTATTTGCATCTGGTGCTGGGAAATTAGATCTCCCAAGCTCATTCTTTTCCTTTATTACTTTGTCTAGTGATGCTAGAAGAAACCAGCTAACATTGCCATATTCCTTAGTTTTCCAGAAATGTTCAAAAGTATCATGTATAGAATCATTAAATTCCTTGCCTCTCATGAGTGATGAATTAGTAGTATCAATTCATGTCATTCAATGCATTTACTTTGTGCACCAAAGTAAATTCAACAGTTTATGATGTGGTCTATTAGTGCTATCTATAGTATAAGAACTTCGAAAACTTTTGGTTTAATCAAATGAGAGTCAATTGCAGAAATCACAAAACTAATTAAGGAAATTCATCCTTGAAATTCTCTTTATCTAGAATCACACTCCTGGCCCAAAACTTATATTAGTCAGAGCTCTCTAGGGGAACAGAACGAATGGAAGAATGGTTATATTCACATACAGTTATAAAAAGGGATTCATTAGTTTGGTTTACATGATCAGGGGTTGGACTGTCTGGAGAACCCCTAGCTACTCAGTCCAAGAAGCCGGAAGCCTCGGAATGAGAGAACCAGTGATTTAGCCCCAGTCCCAGAAGGAAGGTCTTTGAAACTCCTTGGAGACTCATCCAAAGACTGAAGAAGCTGGAGGCTGATGTGCATGGTGATGGCAGCAAAAAAAATGCCTCGACTCAAGAAGAATCAAGCTTGCCTACACTGGTGGACTTCCTTCTGTTTTTTTCCCCTCCGGGCCCTCATCCTATTGGATGATGCCGCCCACCCACATTCAGGTCCGGTCTCCCCTGTCAGCTTGCTCACCCACATTCCACTGCCCCTTGAAACACCCTCAAAGACACACTTGCCAAAGTGTGCTTAAGTAATTTTTTAGGTGTCTCTTAGTCCAATAAAGTTGACAATCAAAGACTTTATTTGACGTATAGGGTCTTGAACTCAGGACCTTGTGCTTGCTAAGCTGAAGAGGAAGATAGCCTTGAAACAGGGTCATAAAATGTGGTAAACTGTCAGTTAAAAGCTGTAACCTCAGACAGAGCTGTAAAGCATTATGAATTGCCCGTTAGAGCCATGCAAAAAGTTCAGGATCGAGGTAAAGGGCACCATGCAGAGATAAACACTCATTCCCACCTTCCTTTCTCTCCACTTATAAATAAACCTTCCAGAGCAGGACTCCCCTGCTGTTCTTATCTAAACCTAGGTCTCTAACCCACTACTAGCCCCTAATTGATGGGAGAGCACATTCCTTGTAACCTGATGCCCTGCACTGCCTTTTAAATATCCTGTGAATCCTTTGTTCAGTGCTCAGACACAGGTCTGAGCCCGCTGGTGTAAAAATAAAATCTGAGTTCTCCACTCCTCTGAGTGTCACTTGTTTTCAAAATATTCCCCAACAGTGAAATTTGATTGCCATTGTGGCAATGTTGAGAGGGGGGCTGTAGTGGGAGGTGTTTAGGTCATGAGGGCTCTGGGGCTCCATCATCATGAATAGATTAATTCTTTTCTCATGGGAATGGGTTAGGTACTGAAGGAATTCAGCCCCCTTTTTTCTCTTTCTTGTATACCCTTTGCCCATCTTTTTCCCACCATGAGTTGAACTGCCATGAGGCCCTCACTAGAAGCTGGTACGTTGATCTTGGACTTCCAGAACTATAAGCCAAAATAAATCTCAGCCATTTATAAATTTCCCAGTCTCAGGTATTCTGTTATTGCAGCAGAAAATTAACTAAGGCATACTTTAATGAAATTACCCTTTGATTTTCTTAAGTGAATACTTTCTAAAGAGTATTCATGTGGAGACAATTGTTTACCTGTGCTTATAACCCAGTTTCCTGAAAGAAAAATGGAAAGCAAACTAAAGTCTATAATGATACAGTTGCTGCAAATAATTCATTTTATGCTTATTTTACTCATTTTTTCCCAACAGATATTTATTGAGCATCTACTCTGGGGTTGGATGATTTGGTGATATGTCAAGCAGTTCAAATCTCTGCTATTACAAAGCTCTTATTTTTAAACAGACCTGGAGTCTGGAGTCAGACTTCAACCATCTCCTTGTAAGAAATGGGTCTACCCCATACTTGAATCAGTATATGGTCCCAAAGCTGACTTCATGGGTTCACATCCTGTGCAATTCCACAGGCCCCCATGCTTATAAGGGATGTTTATTTTAATGATGTTTGACTCTGCTGCCATTGTTTTGTAATGGTTCTGATTTTTCATTTCAAGATAGTCTTAAAATGGCTGTTTTTCTACCCGCATTTCAGAGATCTCTGGGCCAAGTTTCCATCAGTCAAACTCAAGATTCTCAGGTGATGGCCTTAGTGTTACTTCCTTTTTCCCCCATCTCACTCCAGGAATTGCTGTTTCTGTTGTGCTTCAATGGGTTCTTGTAATTCTGACAGCAGAGATCACTGAACACATGAACTCAAATTGATCAACAACTAAAAATAAACTATGGCTAAATTCAAGAAATAGTACCTCATCCCAAAACACTGAGTCAATCTTTTTTATTTTTGCATGCTTTGGCTCCACACTTGCAATCTGCTTCCTCTCTTTTATTAAACAGTGATGAGTGTGATGAGCTATTTGTCCCTTAGTACCACATGGGCTGGAGGAAATATGGCAGAACTGGAAATAGGAATACCCATGACCTTGCTTTTGGCTAGATTGTCAGGTAGGCACCTGGAATGTAGATTCTTCCATGACCTTTATATCGCCCTTAGTGCACATGACCCATTTTCTGTCTTTCCTTTCTCAAAACTTGCTATATAGGAAGCAGAAAAGACATTCAATCAACTAATTTTTTATCAAAATGTAAATTACTATAGGACTTAATGTGTTTGTCAAAATTCACGTGATAGTTCTGTTTAACTTAGTACAAAACCCATTTGATTATGCTTGAGGATAAGAGTTTATAGGAGAATTCCAGACCAGTCGGTAGGGACCAGAGGCTGTATGGGGGTTGCTGGGAAGGACAATAGAGGGGAAAAGAGGAGAAATTTTTTTATTGCTCCTGATTCTTACTTAGAAGTGGTCCTAAAAGACTACTTCTGCCTGGAATAAAGTAGAATTGCTTTGTCCATTTGAATAAAGAGGCTGTAGGATAGATAGAAAAGATTAAGTGAAAACTAGGACATAGCACTCAATGCTCTTCAATATAAGAAACTATTTCTAATGGTAAGTGGGACATAAACAACTTGGTGAATTAGTATGGAAGGAGACTCATCCTGTCAGTGCCCTACTTCACCCTCTTGTAATTGTCTGTTCTGACTCAGATGGTTCCTGAAGTGGAGCAAGTCTGTCTATAGACCATTTTTTTTTTTGATTGTTCATCTTCCTTTCCTAGGAGCCTCCTTTGTTGCTCCCTAGTTATTTCTCAATGTCATTGTTGGTCTTGGGCAGCTACACCTGAAATTTTAAATGAAAAGCCAGCAAAGAGTATTGACTATGATGGACTAATAGTCTAAGAATATACATTACAGAAAGATGGAATCTTTATTTGACTCAACAGAGTCAGCTTGCTGACAAGAATTACTGGAGAAAATTAATTGGATTGGGACATTTTTCTTTTCTCATGATTTTATTGTGTGAGCTTAGGCTAAGTGAGCTGTAGTAAGAGACACTATAATGGAGAGGGGCCAGTGTCATGGGGCTGAATTTGTTTACTGAGCCTAGGCACATCCTCTTGGGGGATGTAGGAAGCAGTTGGAAGGAGAGAAGGGAACAGTAGATGGTAGAGTCATGGAATTGATTGAGGGGCAAATTTTTCAAGGAAAGCAAAGTAGGGTCCTTAGAATCAAATAGCATGACTATGAAAAGAAGCCTCACCCCAGTTCAGGCAGGGCTGTCAGATGTGGCCTGGACTTCCCATGCAGAATGGTGAGGCATTCTGAGGCCAGAGTAGGGTTATCAGTGATGAGGGGCATTGAAATGGATTGCATTATCTGTCAGACACATTATTTAGTAGTACAAAGAGGCTTGTGATTTATAATTTTAAGAGGCAAATGCTAAAATATGGAGAGCATAAAGAAAGACAGTCCCAAAATGATGCATCAAAACATTCTGTACTCTTTGGGAGGCATCCCAAGTTATAGTCCCTAAGTGGCATATTCCTTCTTGCTAGGGCAGAAGGCAGGGTTTCAGTAGCAGTAGTGATAACTGGAAGATGTTGCAGCAATGTAGCAGAGAAAATGATTGGGTTATGCATGGCAGAAAAAAAGGAATACTTCAGTAGGCAGGAGTATTGGGGCGAGTGAATAGGATAGGCAGATGGGCACTGGTTTTCAAGGAAGGTACCTGGTCTCCAGACACTTAGAAGTGAAGTAAACCCCGTCTTCAGGACATGGATTCATTTTGAGGCAAGGGCCAATTTGGACTGGGCAGAAGTTTGCAAATCTACAAAGCCTGTGTCATTAATACCTTCTTTGACACCACATCATCCCCAGTTGTTGATCTGAGAAACACCTATTATATAATCTTCACTTTATCTTATTATTACCAAGTGAGAATAATCAATTCGAACCCTCCTCCCAAGGCTATATAAAAATGCTTAGCAGAAATTGGTTACTTAGAAAAAATTTTCATAAGGTTAGAAGCTATTATATTATTAAACCACAAATCAAAGCTGGCACTCACTCCACTTTTGTCAGTGAGAAAAGCTCACTAGGTATCCAAGGTAGAAGCAGAAGTAGAATGACAGCTCTCTATGAAGTGACTCAGGCTTAGAGAAGCTATTTAAAAAGAGAATTGTCAGAATTGGGGAACTAACTATATATGGGAGATAAGAGGAGAGAAAGAAGAGCCAATTTGAAGGAGAGATGATAAGTTTTGTTTTAGACATGATATGATCAAGTTGATGATAGGCCATTCATGTGGGAGCATCTAGCAGGCCAGGGAGAGATTGGGACTGAAGCTACAAATGAGGGCCATCTGCTTAAAAACATCCCTGAAGTCCTGAGGATGGCTGGGTCCATGACGAGAGAATCAAGGGAAAGAGAAGAATGGCAGGCAGTCAGTATATTGGAGATTGCCACAATTAGGAAGTAGAAAAGCAGGCAAAGTGAGGAGAGGTCTGAGGAGTAGAAGAAAAATCACACTATTGCAGTGTCACAGAAGAAGAGAAAGAAAAATGGCTAAAAGCATCACATGATCCATAGACTGGCAAAGAAGAAAAGCCCTTGGACTTGGCAAATTAAGTGTACACATAACCTTTCAGGGTAGAGCTTCATTAGATTTCTGGGAACTAAAGCCTGCTTGCAGGGGGCTGATTATAAAGTCAGTGATGATTTTTTTTATGAAATTTGATTTAAAATTCTAGTATCAAAAGACAGAGTAAAGGTCTGAGTCATTGATGTGGAATTGGGTTTAGGAAAGCTTGTGGGGCTTTTTAAAAGGCAAAAAGTGAACCTGAGAAAGGCAGAATAGGCTCCTCAATATCTTTTGTAGTTTCAAAGAGTTTTCTTATACAGTCTCTTATTTCATCCTCAAGAAGCTTCTGAAAGTTGGTACCAGCAATTCCATCTTACGGATGAGGACATGTGACCTCTAAGTTGCAGTTTGCCCAAGATGTCACAGTATTGGGACTCAAATCCTGTCTCCTTGTCTACTGTATTCTGACGTTTCATTTCAACTCACAGTTAATGAGCAGCCTTGTGGGTGATGCACTGGGATTTGGGAACTGAGTGTTTCTGCTTTTGACCAAAGTTGAGTGGAATGCATGATTACTTTTTGGGAATAAATATTGTATACCTGTTTTGGTGGGGAGGATCGAGGAGGAAGGCAGATGAGTCAAAATTCAGCTGGATTAATATGGCTCAGAAATGTGACAGAGTGTGTTCACTTTCTCCTACCATGGAGTGTAGCTAGAACAGCTGTCCTTGGCAGTCTCAGCCTCTCAGAAGGTTAACAAGAAGTTACTGAGTGCCAATTGTGTGCCTGAGATCAGAGCACTTACAGACACCAAGATCAGACAAGTTCTCATCCATCTAGTAACAGGACAGAGAGGGAGGCTAAGAACTATCACATAGACATCCACAATCACTGTCATAATTGGAAAATTACTCAGAGGAAATAAATAATTGCTTAGAGGTTGTTTTGGCAGTGTTTGACATATAATCTTTGTTCTAAATGAGTGAATATGAGTTGAGTAAAATTATTGAATGAAATAGTGAAAGAGAGTTGATGAAGATTTCCTGGAATTAAGTGGGTTCCATGGAGAGTTAAAGAAGAAAAAGCTTAAATATGCTTGTTAGGAATGGTGATGGGGTTGGAAGTGGGGTTCAGAAGAAAGTGGAAGTTGTCTCTAGGGATCTGGTCACTGTGCACTGAGGCTCAGAGGTGGTGGAGTACAGAACAGGTACTAGGACGGTTTCCTGTTAGGAAGATAGTGTGGGTGAAATTGAGGCCTGGGACTGGAATAAGTGAGACATGGAAGAGAGCAACAAAAGAGGATCAGTAACTAGTAGGTTGCCACCTTTCCTTTCTACATCTTAGGAAACAGCTCACAGACCCACAGGACTAAGATCTCCATGACTGCTGTTTGCAGTTGGAATGCAGGCATACCTCCAAGCCATTAGCCTGACTCCCCTGATGGAGGTTTTACACCATTTGTGGCCCTGCTATGCTACCATAAACCTTGTCACAGGGTGAGAGAGTCCAGAATATGTCCTAGTATGAAGGAAAATTTTAGAATAAGCATCACCGACATTTTCTGAAAAGAATAGTACTTTGTGCAGCTTAAGGCACAAAACATTTATTTTTTAAATGTCAGGCAGGCAGGACTCTGTAGTTTAATTTGAAAACAAAAGAGCAAAGAAATGTCACCTTTATTGTAAAGTACAAACTGTTACCACCTTGTCCTTTTGCATCCTAACAGGTATTTGTTGCCTTTTATTTTATGAAAACAAATCAATGCTTAGGAAATCTTCCCTCTCATATATACTTCAATTTTCCCCACCAGAGTGGTTTAATAGAAATAGTAACAAAAGAAGATAAAAAACTTTAATGTCATAGGAATTCAGTTGTACATCAAAGTAGTTATTGAAGATATTTCTATTTCATCAATGTCAAATCATTTTGTTTAAAATACACAAGGAAATGTTTATGGAATGTGTAATATCTGATTTTCTCCGATTGAGTTTTTTTCTTATTGATAAAAAACTTAAAAGGGCATACAGCAGACTCACAAGTGTCTGTTGGACATGGGTAGGAATGAGTTTTAATCTATAACAACTTTGTTTTATAACTGCTCTTTTTTTGGACAAGCAGGCTTTGACTATAGGCTGATATTCTCGATTATATTGTTTAGTTCTGCCAAAATATACAGATATTTCAAGTGAAATATCAAGTTCCTTTTGCACATAGTTGTGTGTTTAAAATACCTAGTATTATTTTAATTGAGTTTCTACATAATTGTGTTCTAGTGATGTACTCTCCCTATTTAAGGAAGCAGTATGGGCTACAGCATGAACAAGCCACAGTTTCTTCATTTGTGGGGCTAAGAGGACTTACCTTATAGGGTTATTAGAAGCATCAAATGAGTTAATACATATAAAATATAAAAGGAAAAATTATGACCTTTTATAGGTTCTCAGTAAATACAAACTATTCCTAAAGGGCTTTGTTGATATGTTATAATTCATGTACTGTAAATTCAGTGACATTTAATGTCTCCAAAAAATTCTCCAACTGTCACTTCTACCTAATTTTAAAATAGCTTCATTTTTTCCAAAAGAAAAAATGAATCCCTGGGCCCTGGTAAAGGCTGCCATTTTGCATTATCAACAATGAATGAGGACTCCAGTTCTTACCACATAATGGTTAATATTTGCTATTATCTGTCTTTCTGAGTCTCACCATCCCAGTGGGAGTGAAGTGATACCTCCTAAAGGGTTTGATTTGAATTTCTCTAATGACTAATGTTGAACATTTTTTCATGTGTTTATTGGGCATTTCTATATCTAATCTGGGGAAATGTCTATTAAGTCATTTGTCCAATTTTAAGATGAGTCTGAACTCTTTTTGTTGTTGTTGTTTTGGTGGTGGTGATAATAGAGATTGAATTTAGGACTTACAAGCACTCTACTATGTGAGTCAAGCCTCTAGCTCTTTTTGCTTTAGTTATTTTTCAGATAGGGTCTTGTACTTTTTGTCCATGTGATCTTAGACCACAATCCTCCTACTACCTATACCTCCTGCGTAGTTGAAATTGTAGTTGTGAGCTACTGAGTCACAACTCAGTATTCAATTCACACACTGAATTGCTACTATAATTGTTCATATATTCCGTTACAAATTGTATTAGAGATACAATGTTCTAAGATATTGATGCACGGAATTTAACCATTCATCTATGAATGGTTCTTTTTTCTTGCTGCATTGCCATAAATAATGTTGAAACAAATACTATGGTTCATATCTTGTATGTGTTTCTGTGAGGTTTTTTTTTTATAGGATCTATTTCTGTCAGTGTAGTTGTGCAGTTGAAAAATATGTTCCCCAAAATATTTTTTATAGACATGCCCAGTTGCCCTCCAGAATGTCATAGCACTCTGTACTTCCACTAAAAGTGTGTGAATGTACCTCTTCCCTGTACCCTTATATCAGCTCAGGTTTTAATGGGCTCACAAGTGAACTAGTTAACTTTTCTCAGTTCATGATGCATTTGCAGAGGACTCAATTGACACTATCCTCATACATTTGGGCAGCTTTAAGCAAAAGCTTTGCATCCAGGAAAGAAGAAATAATCTCAGCAGTTGTGTGAAGAATTTTCTTGTATTGGCTAAGAAAAGGATAATGCTTTACTAATTTTAATGTAATTCATAAGTATTTGCTCTCTGGTTTTATGTTATTAATATTTTATATTTTGATATTTAATGTATGGACTCTATGGGATTCTGAGGTTATCTTGTATATGAGTGGTACTGTTGCTAAGAGGGTGCAATATAAACTAAGCAGTATGAAGGTATCCTGAATTATTAAAAAAAAAATCAGTTTGAAAGACATTAACCTTTTTTTTTTTTTTTAAACTTTCCTCTTGGGCCTTAGTTTACAGAGATAATTACCTTTCTATGTCCTCATAAGCTATGTCTCCTGAATATCTGAAACTTTTAAACTTTGGATATTTGGTGTATTAGCATCACTGAGAAGCAGTATTTCAAATATCAGGGTGGTTTTTTTTTTAATGGTTCGAGAGAAAACAGTGATGCTATCTTTAAGTTTTTAATTTGTGAGGTAGACGGAATAATGTCTTCCCCAAGTGTGTTCACATCCTAGGCCCTGGAACCAGTGAACATGGGACATCATGGTAGAGGGAAGCAAAGATTACAGGTGGAATTGAAGCAGATAATCAGTTGGCTTCGAGATAAAGACGTACGTGGGCCTGATGTAGTTACAAGGTCCTTAAGATGCAAGAGAGTGGCAGAAAAGAAATCAGAGTCAGAGAGAGACATGTGGTAACAGAAGTGGAGTTAGAGCGATGAGATCTGTATGAGGAAGACTTAGCATGCTGCTGCCAGTTTTGAAGATGGTGAAGGGGACCATGAGCCAAGGAATGTGGGCAGCCTCTAGAAGCTGGGAAAGGCAAGGAAGGAGATTTTCCCTTAGCACCTCCAGAAGGGACACAACCTTGCTGACACTCTTCCATGTTAGACTAGTGAGTTCCACTTTGGACTTCTGACCTCCAGTTAATACATTTGTATTGTTCAAATCAGTAAGGTTGTGGCATTTTGTTACAGAAGCATGTAGGAAACTAATATAATTTGTAAATGTTCAAAGTATGTGACTGCACTGTTCAGTTTTTTCCTTTTAGACCGTTGTAGCCATTTGAATATGTGTGTCTTGCAAAGTTTATGAAATCTACATTCTGTTCTAGGGCCACAGCTGACAATCCTTTTGATATTTATTTCTTCAGCTGCCCAAATCTGGTCAGTTAAAAGCTTTCCCTGATGTCTATGCTATTTTAAACGTTGGTAAATCTGTATAAACTACACAAGGATATTGGGTGGGTTTTTTTTGGCTGTACTTGGGTTTGAACTCAGGGCCTTGTGCTTATTAGGCAAGTACTTTACCACTTGAACTACATCTTCAGCCCTGGATGTTAAGTTTTTAAAAACTTGTTTGCCAAGTGTCACTCAGTTCATGATGAATACATCCTCCAGAGATATCTCTTGGTCTATTGCTAGCATGTGGGTAAAGAACACCATGCTTCTACTGGTGGAGACCTCCCTTTCAAAGGCAGAACTCTTCTTACTGCTAACATGCTGCAGGGCACTTGGTCTCCTTGTTGTCCTGGCACCCGTGTGCCCCAGGGGTAAGTGGTGATCCAGCTCTTTCCTAGTACTTCTGAACCTGGGCTCTTAAACTGACTGTCTCAGTCCCTCCCCAGGGATGAGGCAGCATAGAAGCACCAGGTGTAACAGCCAGTGACTCAGCCAGGAGGACAAAGTTGAAGAGCAGAGCTGGGAAGAGTAAGTGAGGAAGAGATTCGGAAAACTCACGAGGTCTTGGCATCTTGAAGAATGGCTTCACTGTTGACTTGTGCAAAGTTTATTTATTGAACAAATGAGTATTTGCTTTTTTTGTTTTGACCTAACTCAGTTTGAATTGAATTATCAGACCCCACATGGTGATGCTGCCACCGTTGAGAAACCCTGAATTACATCAAGTAATTTTTTTAAATGACCACGTACTATTCCACTTTTTGGATAAATCATAACATATAATGAGTGCAATATTTGTTGTCATTTAGGTTAGTTCAAGTATTTTACCAGAAACTTCCTGTGCAAATGCAGAAGCATATCAACATTCTGACATTGAATGGGAGAGTCAAACTGTGTGTGCATTTTTATCTTTTGCACATATTGTCAGATGCCCTCCAGGGATGATGTGGCACTTACATTGCCTTCAATAATGACGCAAATTCCTGTTTCCTCATATCTTACCCCAAATGTCTGAAAGGAAATGAACCCTGATTAACACACTTGGTAATGGAGTGATGGGGGTCTATGGAACTCAGGTTTCATTGCTTCTCAACCAGCCATGGGTTAGTGTTTGCCCTCTCTGCTAAAAATGCCACCAAATAACTGATAAGTCACTATATGCAGTTCTTGGAAATTTTACAAAATCCTTTCATAAATCAATCTTTTCCTGGTGTCTTCCATTCAGCAATTCTAAAGAATGTTTTATAGAACCATGTTTACTAAAAATGATCTATGAAAAATAAGATTACAAAGATAAAAAAGAGAAAACCCTGGGAAATGCTGAACGCTGTATCTTGGAGAGCCATAATGCAGATGAAGGCTCTGAGAAGTTCTGCGTTACATAAAACAAGCCAAATAGTTTATAAAAAATAACTAGTGGCTTTTAAATGTATGGGAAAAAGTTCAACTTCATTTATAATTAGTAAACACAAATTTAACCAACACTATTTTAACCAATTAGCTTGGCAGATATCAAAAAGTGTGTTACTACAAAACTATGTAGAAAATGAGGAAATAGGAATTTACATCATTGTTGAAGGCAGTGAGAGTGTTCCATCATCTCTGAGGCACATCTGACAATATTTGTAAAAGATAAAAATGCACACCCAGTTTGACTCCCTCTTCTACTCCAGCATGTTATGATGCTTCTGCATTTGTACAAGGATACTTCTAGTAAAATATTTGAATGAACCTAAATGACCACCAATATTGTACTCATTATGATTTATCCATAAAGTAGAAAATATGTGGCCATTTAAAACATGACTTGATGTAAATCAGGGTTTCTCAGCAATGGTGCCATTGCCATCTGGGACCTGCTAATTCTTGCCAGTGGCTGTCCTGTGCACTGTAGTATTTTAGCAGCAACCCTGACCTCTGCCAACTAGGTGCCAGTAGTACCATCACCACTGCTCTCCTGGCTGTGAGAAACATTAATCTAAATGAACTAATATTTCCCCAGGATGCAGGCCTGTATATAGTATGTGAGCATTGGTGTAACAGCCTTACCCGTATCTATCTCTATCTTGATGAACTAAAATGCTTATAACACATATTCAATGACTTTGGAAGAATACACAGCAACTAGTACTCTTTAGGGAAAAAAAAGGCCTAGAAAGTAGTTTAATTTTGTTTAACCCAACAGCTCCTAAATTCTGCAATTCTGTCATCTTTTCTCTGATTAACAGCCACAATGCACTTTGGGAAACATTTTCTTGGTTCATTCTTATTGCATCAGGTCTGATGATCCAATAGTTTTTTTTCATCAGTCTAGGCACGTACTAGCTTTGGAAAAAGGATTTCAGTAGCCAATCTCACAAACTTGACTTTAAGCAGAACCACTGTAATTGAGTTCAATTGCCCTAAAAGGCTAAAAATATATGGGTCTTGCCTCCTTTCCCAAAACTTCTGCTGATGCAAATAAAGTTATTCTTTCTACACAGCATTCACTTTTAGTTGACCTATTTTTTTTCTTTTTGTGTTTCTTATGAGCTTGGTTTCCATTTATTTTGTGTTGATATTCCAATACTCGCTCAAATCCTTGCTACAACTTTGCTGTTTAAGATCGGTATGGTACGATAGCCATTTACTACCGTAGTACTAATTTTGCTTTAATGTGTGTCTAGTACTGTTAGAGGCATACTTTGTGAACATCATTTTACTGGTGAGAAAGCTGAGGTTCCAAATGAGACTTGCCCAGCATTAATCAACTTTGGAGCATGGAGTTAGGATTCAAGCCCTCGCTGTCTGTTACCCTCCAAAATGCCTGTGCTCTTTCTGCTTAGTTCCTTACTCTTACTCTGCTATCTCAGGTTTTGTTTCTTCAATAGTTACTTTTTTGCTACTTTAAATGCATCCTGAGCCAAATGTTTTCCCAGTTCTCTAGGAGTTATGTTTAAAGCAGTCAGTTGTTAATAAAAATGCTACTGTGTCCCATAACAAAGCTGTGTTGTCAAAATTTAGTCTTATCCCTTGTCATCTGCTATAGTTTGAAACAAATTTGCAAGAAAACTCTGCCTGCTCAGAGCCTGTTGTTTTAATCTCAGCTGAAGAGATACAACTGCCCCAATGATTAAATTAAAATTCAGTTTAGAGTTGAGAAAGTGGCATGTCTAAAGGAATCAAAGGTACGATTTCTCATATACAGCTTCTAAATAATCCAGCTGTTCAAGAGCCATCTGGGTGCCTATAGTGATTTGCAAACTGAATTGTCTTTGCTCCTCAGGATAAGGAGGACTTTTTCATGTCTGCACTAACTAATCTCAACCAAAAATTTATCATTCAACCCCAAATTTGTGTAATTTTTCAAAAGGCTGAGATACAAATGCCTTTTTGTTGAGGGCTGGAAGACGTGGAGCGAGCCTAATGTTAATAGTTTCCTCATCAGTTACATGTAGCAAGGCATACAGTCCGTTAGGCTCTGGTTTAAGGCCTTGGACACCGAATGAGCAATTATTTTGGCAGAATTTCCTGCTTTTGAGATCCCTGAAGCATCCAGTTACAAATCAGTGATGACTAATTCAATTGTTTTCACTGTTTCTTTTAACTTTACTGTATCAGGCCTTCCTGTCAGTAGCTTCCAGCTATTCACTCCTCCTTTTTTTTTTTTTTTTTTTTTTTGGTGGTACTGGGGTTTGAACTCAGGGCCTCACGCTTGCTAGGCAGGTGCTCTATCACTTGAGCTACTCCTCCAGGCTCTACTCCTCTTTTTAGACCACATAAATCAATGGCTTCCAAAGTGTCTTGAGGGGGAGTTAGTCCCACCCTGTGTCCTGCAATGAAAGCACTTCCTAATCTGAGAAGTTTGGGAAACTGCATTCTACGACGCCTTTTGGACAACGGCCCTGTGCAAAAGCACAATCAAGGCTTAAGTCTGGTAGTAAAGAAATGCTCAAATTGCTTCAATCTAGGTTTTCTGATTTATTTATTTTTTAAAATATAACAGACCATCCTTGCCAGGTGCTGGTGGCTTACATTTATAATCCTAGCTACTCAGGAGGCAGAGATCAGCAGGATCACGGTTCAAAGTCAGCCTGGGGAAATAGTTCACGAGACCCTATCTCAAAAAAAAAAAAAAAAAAAAAAGTCTCAAAAAAGGGCTGGTGGAGTGGCTCAAGATGTAGGCCCTGAGTTCAAACCCCAGTCCTGCCACAAAAAAAAAAAAAAAAGACCATCTACTTTTTTCTCCTCTCTTTTTAATTTGTAAAAAATTAATACCTATTCAATTTCACAGTGAGTTTCACTTTGGAAAACATTGACTTAGATCATTGCAAGGGCAAGGGGATTCAGCCATAGTTACAGTGAGCCCATTGGCTAGTTTGGGTGTCAGACACCCTGAGTGCCAGGTTCCAAGTGTGACTCCCAGCACAGTGCCTGACAGGTGTGTAGGCACTCACTGAATGTCCACTGAATGAATGACTCTTTAAAAATATTTTCAGAGATTAGAGGCGTGGTATAAGTGGTGCCTAACAAGCATGAGGCCCTGAGTTCAAATCCTAGTACCACTAAAAAAGTTTTTTTAATTAAAAATATTTTAAATTATAAATAATAATGTGCACTTATATTACACATACTTATTATATTTATTATACTCATATACATATTATTTTGATATACATATTGAGATGATTACTATAGTCAAGCAGATGAATATATTCATTTCTTCACGGTTACCTTTTTTCTCTTTTTTTGGTGGTGAGATGGGAAGAGCACATGGAATTTATTGCAACTTGGACCAGAATTTCCTCATTTCCCTTCCCCCTAAAGCATAAGCTTTTTTCTTTTCCCTTTGTGGGAGTGGGGTTTGAACTCAGGGATTCACACTTGCAAAGCAGGTACTCTTCCACTTGAGCCACACCTCCAGTCCATTTTGTTCTGGTTATTTTGGAGACGGGGTCTTGGGAACTATTTGTCCAGCCTGGCCTTGAACCTCAATTCTCCCTATATCAGCCTCTCAAGTAGCTAGGATTACAAGCGTGAGGCACCTGCACCCAGTCTACCATCCCTTTTCTATCCCAGAATCCCATCCAGGAGACCATGTTACCTTAGTTATCATTTGCCTTAGGCTCCCTTTAGCTGTGACAGTTTCTCAGATTTGCTTTGTTTTTCATGATCGGACAGTTTTTCCCCCCTCAGTACTGGAATTTGAATTCAGGACCTTGCACTTGCTAGGTAGGACTGTACCATTTGAGTCACGCCTCCAGCCCTTTTTTCTCTGGTTATTTTTGAGATAGGGTCTCACTTTTTTGTCCAGGTTGGCTGTGATGTTAGCTGTGATGACATTGTGAGCCACCACCCTCAGACTTTTCTATTGAGATGGGGGTCTCAAGAACTTTTTGCCTCGGTTGGCCTCCAACCAGGATCCTGCTAATATCAGCCTCCCAAGTAGCTAGAACTTATAGGTGTGAGTCACCTTTGCCTGGCAACCTTGACAGCTTTGAGAACTCCTGGTTAGAATGATCCTTTCCAATTTCTTCCCCTTCTGTTTTGTGTTACGTTATTTTTGACAGTGACCTATTGGTGATTGGCAATGTACCATTGCAGTGCCCTTTGCAGTCTGTGCATAAACTTACGAACAAACGCCTCCGAATGTGAAATGTCAGTCTCTGACATGGGAGTGCCAGGAACACAAGGAAACATTGAATGAATCCGAGGAACACGGCTCTGGGTTTTGCTCATCTGATTTTTCTTTCTTATCTTGGGAAATGAGATTTTTCAGCTTTTTGTATCATCCCTCTGGGAGTCCTGCCTGCATTAAATCTCTCTTCTGCATCAAGGGCACACTTGTAAAACAAACCCCAGTGCAGCTTGACACTGGCAAACACTGGGGCTCTTGTGGTGTTCATCTCTGGTCTTTGTCTTAAAATGGAGAAATATTTGCTATGCTTATTCTGGTATTTTACCAGTCCTTATTCCTGAGTCTACAAATCTTGCTACGAGGTCTCTAGCCACAGAGGTTTTTTACTTATATATTTATTTTTTATTTTACTAGATGTCTAGCATTACCATCATTGGGACTTTACTTTCTATCAGCAAAAGAAGACTTACATTGATTAAATGAAGGGGCAGGGTTTTTATTTTTATTTATTTATTTTTTAATTTTTATTGTTTTATTATTCATATGTGCATACAAGGCTTGGGTCATTTCTCCCCACTGTCCCCACCCTCTCCCTTACCACCCACTCCACCCCCTCCCTCTCCCCCCCACCCCCTCAATACCTGGCAGAAACTATTTTGCACTTATCTTTAATTTTGTTGAAGAGAGTATAAGCAATAATAGGAAGGAACAAGTGTTTTTGCTGGTTGAGATAAGGATAGCTATACAGGGAGTTGACTCGCATTAATTTCCTGTGCATGTGTGTTACCTTCTAGGTTAATTCTTCTTGATCTAACCTTTTCTCTAGTTCCTGGTCCCCTTCCCCTATTGGCCTTAGTTGCTTTTAAGGTATCTGCTTTAGTTTCTCTGCATTGAGGGCAACAAATGCTAGGTAATTTTTTAGGTGTCTTACCTATCCTCATATCTCAATTGTGTGCTCTTGCTTTTATCTTGTGATCAAAGTCCAATCACCTTGTTGTGTTTGCCCTTGATCTAATGTCTGCATATGAGGAAGAACGTACTATTTTTGGTCTTTTGGGCCAGGCTAACCTCACTCAGAATGATGTTCTCCAATTCCACCCATTTACCAGAGAATGATAACATTTCGTTCTTCTTCATGGCTAAATAAAATTCCATTGTGTATAGATACCACATTTTCTTGATCCTTTCGTCAGTGGGGTATCTTAGCTGTTTCCATAAGTTGGCTATTATGAATAGTGCTGCAATAAACATGGGTGTGCACGTGCCTCTTGAGTAACCTGTGTCACAGTCTTTTGGGTATATCCCCAAGAGTGGTATTGCTGGATCAAATGGTAGATCAATGTTTAGCTTTTTAAGTAGCCTCCAAATTTTTTTCCAGAGTGGTTGTACTAGTTTACATTCCCACCAACAGTGTAAGAGGGTTCCTTTTTCCCCTGCATCCTCGCCAACACCTGTTGTTGTTGGTGTTGCTAATAATGGCTATTCTAATAGGGATGAGGTGGAATCTTAGTGTGGTTTTAATTTGTATTTCCTTTATTGCTAGAGATGGTGAGCATTTTCTCATTTGTTTTTTGGCCATTTGAATCTCTTCTTTTGAGAAAGTTCTATTTAGTTCTCTTGCCCATTTCTTTATTGGTTCATTAGTTTTAGGAGAATTTAGTTTTTTAAGTTCCCTATATATTCTGGTTATCAGTCCTTTGATGTGTAGCTGGCAAAGATTTTCTCCCACTCTGTGGGTGCACTCTTCAGTTTAGAGACCATTTCTTTTGATGAGCAGAAGCTTTTTAGTTTTATGAAGTCCCATTTATCTATGCTATCTCTTAGTTGCTGTGCTGCTGGGGTTCCATTGAGAAAGTTCTTACCTATACCTACTAACTCCAGAGTATTTCCTACTCTTTCCTGTACCAACTTAAGAGTTTGTGGTCTGATATTAAGATCCTTGATCCATTTTGAGTTAATATTGGTATAGGGTGATATACATGGATCTAGTTTCTGTTTTTTGCAGACTGCTAACCAGTTTTCCCAGCAGTTTTTGTTGAAGAGGCTGTCTTTTCTCCATCGTATATTTTTAGCACCTTTGTCAAAGACAAGTTGGTTATAGTTGTGTGGCTTCATATCTGGGTCCTCTATTCTGTTCCACTGGTCTTCATGTCTGTTTTTGTGCCAGTACCATGCTGTTTTTATTGTTATTGCTTTGTAATATAGTTTGAAGTCAGGTATTGTGATACCTCCTGCATTGTTCTTTTTACTGAGTATTGCCTTGGCTATTCGTGGCCTCTTGTGTTTCCATATAAATTTAACGGTAGATTTTTCAATCTCTCTAATGAATGTCATTGGAATTTTGATGGGAATTGCATTAAACATGTAGATTACTTTGGGGAGTATAGACATTTTTACTATGTTGATTCTACCAATCCATGAGCATGGGAGATCTCTCCACTTTCTATAGTCTTCCTCAATCTCTTTCTTCAGAAGTGTATAGTTTTCCTTGTAGAGGTCTTTCACATCTTTTGTTAGGTTTACACCTAGGTATTTGATTTTTTTTGAGGCTATTGTAAATGAAATTGTTTTCATATATTCTTTTTCAGTTTGTTTATTATTAGTGTATAGAAATGCTAATGATTTTTCTATGTTGATTTTATATCCTGCTACCTTGCTGTAGCTATTGATGATGTCTAGAAGCTTCTGAGTAGAATTTTTTTGGTCTTTAAGGTATAGGATCATGTCATCTGCAAATAGGGATATTTTGACAGTTTCTTTACCTATTTGTATTCCTTTTATTCCTTCTTCTTGCCTAATTGCTCTGGCTAGGAATTCCAGTACTATGTTGAATAGGAGTGGAGATAGTGGGCATCCTTGTCTAGTTCCTGATTTTAGAGGGAATGGTTTCAGTTTTTCTCCAGTTAAGTATAATGCTGGCTGTAGGTTTGTCATATATAGCTTTTATAACGTTGAGGTACTTTCCTTCTATTCCTAGTTTTCTTAGAGCTTTTATCATGAAATGGTGTTGGATCTTATCAAAGGCTTTTTCTGCATCTATTGAGATGATCAAGTGGTTTTTGTCTTTGCTTCTGTTAATGTGGTTTATTACATTTATTAATTTTCGTATGTTGAACCACCCCTGCATCCCTGGGATGAAGCCTACTTGGTCGTGGGGAATAATCTTTTTGATGTGTTGTTGAATTTGTTTTGCCATTATTTTGTTGAGGATTTTTGCATCAATGTTCATTAAGGAGATTGGCCTATAGTTCTCCTTTTTGGAGGTGTCTTTGCCTGGTTTTGGCATAAGTGTAATACTGGCTTCATAAAATGTGTTAGGCAATTTTTCTTCTTTTTCTATTTCGTGGAACAGCTTAAGGAGGGTTGGTATCAGTTCTTCTTTGAAGGTCTGATAGAATTCAGCAGAGAATCCATCAGGTCCTGGACTTTTCTTTTTGGGGAGACTTTATTTTTATTTTTAAATAAAATCCTTGTCTTTTTTCTCCCAGGTTTTCCTGGTTGATTATTATAGTCTTTTAGCATTAAGGATTGAATGCTAAAACTGATTCTTCTTTCTTCTTCAAGGGATTCAGTGACTTCTTTGATTTCTTTCTTTTTTATTTTTTTGTTTCATTAGAGAGGTTCTTGCTATGTAGCCCAGGCTAGCCTCAAACTCATGATCCACTTGACTCAGTCTCTGGAGTGCTGGAATTACAGGCATGAGCCACCACACCTGGTAGCAACTTCTTTCAGATGGCTGTAGCTCTTTAGCTTAGTTTTCCAGGACGTCTAAACTTTACCAAGAGTTTTGAGTTCATCTCTAAAACAGGCCAGTTCATAAGTTGAGTAAATATTAAACTTTTAAAATAACAGTTGCTTGATTAATCATCTTCTCTAGCTGGTGTTATTGCCTCTTGTTGCTATTTTGTCAAAACTGTTACACTTTTCCTCAGGAAGGGATATAATTGTGTCAACAGTGAAGAAAGCAGAAGTATCTGCTTTAAGTATCTGCTCTGAGTATAAATTTCTGATAAATGTTTCTCCTTTGGGAATTTTTATGGATTTGCTTGTTTGGAACAAATTTATTTCTGACTTTGCTTATGTTTTTTCACTGTTTCCCTCTTTCTCTTCTTTCATGGTTACTTTCCCTTCCTGTGCTTCATTCATCTTTTTCTTCCCTCCCCTATCTGGGCTAAGGTGTGACTAAGTCAAATAAAAATGATGTGCACCTGCAAATATCTCTGGGAGAATATGCAGTTTGTTAAGCCAGAAGACTTTTCTTTTGAGTGGCAGTAGAGGGGATTGAACTCAGGGCCTAGAGCTTGCTAGGCAAGTGCTCTAGCATTTGAGCCATGATTCCAACTCTTTTGCTTTAGTTGTTTTTTAAGATGGGTCTCATGCTTTTGCTCAGTTGGCCTCCTACCTCCATCTCCCAAATAGCTGGGATTACCAGCTGTGACACCAAATTTGTGACCTTTGTAACACCAAATCCACCTCACAAAAGAACTTCTGACCCAAGATCACATTTGGGGATGAGGTGAAGAAGGCAGAGGGTCTGGTTGGGTATTCCTGCATGAAGAATCTTCTCTTATTTGCTTATGCTGATGTTGGCATTTTTTTTGAACAGTGATTATTTTTTAGGCTTTTCATTCCATTTGATCTTTATTGTAACCACCCAGCTCTGCCATTGTCATAGCAAAGCAGCTGTAGATATGTAAACGAATAAGCATGGCCGTGTTCTAATGAAACTTTATTTAAAGACACTGAAGCTTGAATTTCATATGATTTTCTAGTGTGAGGACATAGTATTCTTCTTTTAACTTTTCTTTAATCACTTAAAAATGTAAAATCCATTTTTGTTTTGTGGGCCACTTAAAATGGTGAAGGAGTTAATGGGTCCTGCGGGTTTAGTTTGTGGGATCTCTGATTCCAACCAAGAGTTCAAGACTCCCCTTGTACCTACCAACCGATCGACCACCTAATGAATAGCAAGCATACCATGCAACAGGGTTGAAGGGGTTCAGGGGTGGGAGTGTGGTGGAGAATTTTGTCATCTAGGTGGATGAGGGGTCCTTCTCCAAGCAGTATGAAGGGACAGAGGTGTGCTCAATGCTTTGGGCCTGCTCAAGCTAGAGAGGAAGGTTGGCCAGGGCCACTGATGCAACGCCAGGAGCATATTGGCATCCTCTCCTGATGAAGCACTCACTGGGTGCCGGACACTCTCAGTGAAATTTCTGGTTTACTCTTCACTCTCCTGTGCGGCAGGAGTGACTGCCTCTCTAGGAAGAATGCAGAGTTGTTGGACACTGTGCCAGTCACATAGTTGACAGAACCAGGATTTGTTTTGGGGGTACATTGTGACATTTACCAAAGTTCTTACAATATATCATAGTTGAATTCACCCCTCCATCATTCTCCTTTATCCACCCTCACCCCATTCCTGGAATAGGTTCAACAGGTCTCATTTTTCCATTTTCATACATGAGTACATAACATATCCACCATATTCACCCTCCTACACTCTTTCCTTATATCCTCCCCTCTTTCTGGTGCCAATCCCCAGACAGGACCTGTTTTACCTCCCTGTTCTCCATTTTTTGAAAAAAAAAAAAGACATTTTTTTCAAATGAAAAGGGAGTTTCATTGTGATATTTCCATGTATATATGTATTATAATCCTGAATTGGTTCATCCCCTCTTTTTCTCCTTTCTACCTTAGTCCTTTTCTTATGGTGATTTCAACAGGCTTAAAAATTCTATGTTCATTCTTGTATAGAAAGTATATTAACTATATTCACCTACTTAGCTTCTTTATTTTACCTTCCCTCTCCCATTAGTGACCTTCCCTTAGTGTGACTGTTTTTCATAATATTGCTTGTATTTGTTAGCCATTCTAACAGGAGTAAGGTAGAATCTTAATGTGGTTTTGATTTGCATTTCCTTTATGGCCAGAAATAATGAGCATTTCTTCATGTGATTTTTTTTTTTTTTTTTTTGCCATTTGGACTTCTTCCTTTGAAAAAGTTTTGTTCAGTTCATTTCCCATTTCTTCACTGGGTCATTGTAGAATCAGGATTTGAACTCTGGCCTGCCTGGTGCCCAGTCTCCTTTTCCCTATTCCCTCCTGCCTCTTTTAGGAAAGACTGCAGAAAATCAAGGCAATTCCTGTCCGTAACCTCACTGCTGAAGCCATCCAAAAGCAAGGTTCCCTGTGCTAAGGAGACAGCTTTTAAAATTCACTAGGACCTATAAGGATCAGCAAACACTCTGAGCTGCTGACTTCTTTCATTTGTCAATTTAGGGGAGGAGGCACAGAAGTATAATGGGACGAAGCACCTGAATTTGACTCCTGGGGCAAGTGTTTACTACTTGTGTGACTTGGAGGAGTCACATAACTCCTTGAGCTCTAGTTCCCTCATCTGAAACTGAGAAATAGGTAGCTTTGCCTCACAGGTGGATGTAAGTCACTGGCTTGATGCTTGTCACTATTTAGGGGCTCACTCAGCACTGATAGCCTGCAAGCAGTCAGCCATAATTCTATTGTTCACTCATTCTAGTAACTCCTATGAGTGGCTGCTGTGTGCTGGGCACCATGGAAACACTAGGGTAACGGAGGAGTTAGACATCGCTCCTGCCTCCTGGGAGTTGACAGTTGAATAGAGAATCAGGCATCCATGCAAATAAGCATAACTGAGTGCCACAAGTGTAGGCAGAGGGCAGGGTGGGAGCACACAGGAAGGGATAGGTGAGGGGGCATAGAACAGGGAGGTGATGGAGTTGATATCCAGGTAACTCTCAATCTTGTGCCATTCCCGTGGCTGGTCACTCATCCACATAAATCTTGTCTCCTGAAAAAGACAAAGAACAAAACAAAACAAAAACACTTTTCCTAACAGCATTTAAAAAATATCTACTCAAATTTTGGTGAGCAAAACAGGAAACCAGGTGATTGACAAGGGCAACACTTTTTCCTTCTCAGGTCCCTTGTGCTTACTGTAGGCAAGAAGTTTCCTGCCAGGATGTTGACCGGAGAGAGGAGCAGCCTGACCAAGAGTCATTTATTCCTCACCAGTTTCTTTTAAAAGAAGCTGAGCTCATTTCTCATATTCTCTGTGGCCTTGAAAAACACCTCCCACAAAACAGAAATGTCCAAAAGTGAGTCAGGAAGAAATGATTCCTTTTGGGTCTTAGTGGTCCACATGTGACATTGGCATTCTTCCTTCCAGTTGCACAGGGTTGTTACAAACAGCAGGTTACAGTGCCAGCGTTGTGGGGTGGGCTGCCTGTGTTTGAGTTTTGGCTCTAGGATTTATTGGTATTGGTCCTTGTAGTTATTGGGAGAGATAAATGACATGATGCCTGCACAGTGATTGCTGGGGACCCAAAATGAGAACATTTCCTGCTCGTTCTCACTTTGGGGAGATGGTCCTGGAGGCCAACACCCCACCCATGTGGTTCTATAGTTGGTGGGGGAAGGCCACGAAGAAGGGGTCAGGAGGCATGGTCCCATCTTAGGCCAAGTTCATGAAAGGAGGCTTTGTAATATAACTCACACTTTTGTAGCATAACATTGTCTAAACATTCGATTAGACGTCTAACCTAGTGGGTGCTCATGACAGTAGACTGATCCTAAAGATGTTCCTTCATGAAAGTTACCAATGGAGAGGAAACACTGAGTTGAGATGGCCTGGCTAGAGGAACAGTGACTCCTTGGCTTCTAAGGGGTCAGTATTATTATTAACTCCTCAGGGGAGCCCTCCTGAGGGGCACCCCCTCTGGATCAAAATAGGAAGTAAAGCTTGGGTGTGCATGTGGTGGTGGGACTCGATACAAGTACAACTTTTCACAGATTCATAATTTTCATAGCTTTTATCCTGTCCTCTCTGCCTAGATTTTGGGACAGCTGAAAACTCTTATTCTTAGTTGTGAGCCTTCTTTGACTTACCAGCTAATCATGCCAGATAGCCAGATAATCCTGCTGGAGTGAAACAGTAGGGGCCAACTAATAAGGGATTCCTATGCCCGGGATGCAGCTTCATTGGATTTCAAAGCAATAAGGTGGTTTCTTTTCTCCCCAAACTCTCCAGAGATATATAGAAAAAGTCCAAGCAGGATATCTTGTACACAAATCATTAGAATAAACACACAAATCATTAGAATAAAGAAAAAGGGAGAGGGAGAGGTACATTCTTTCCCAACAGACATTATTCATCTGAACATCTTTTGCCTGCTGGGTAGTAGGGCAATGTGGTATAACCCTCATTTCTGAAAATCATGGCCATTCCCAGAATATGTCATACTTAAGTGGACCAATGATTGAGGGAATTCCAGGTATATAAAAAAAGGTGGGGGGGAACTAAGCCCCTCCTCTCAAGGGCAGGAACCATGCCTGTCTTTCTGTATCTCTACAGCATTATTGGGAGGTAGTGGAACCACTAAGAGATGGGGTCTAATGGGAAGTTAGGTCATTGAGGGGATGCCCTGGAAGAGGATTCTTTTTCACTTCCTAGCCATTACGGGGTGAGCATCTTGTTCCACCACACACTTCTGCCATGAAGTATTGCCCTGACATATGCAATGAGGAGGGATAACCAACTGAAACCCTCAAAACTGTGAACCAATATAGACTGTTCTTCTTTTAAGTTGATTTATTGCAGGTATTTGTTACAATTCCAGAAATTTGACTAACAGTTCAAAAAAAAGGGAGAAATTTGGGAACATTTATGTGAGCAGAAACCAGAGGAGGATTACTGTTTCAGTCTAAAGGTCATGTGGAGTGTAGTCTGGCCTGGCTGTGCAGGCATGACAGTATAACCTTATTCCTCAATAACAGAAAGGATCAGGCAAAAGACTCTTGGTTGGTATGGGTAGAACAATGAAGTTAAGAAGTAAATCTGGTGTCAGTTATAAAATATGTTCTAATACATAAATGTCACAGTGATTCCCCTGTACAATCAAAGTACACTAATAAAAATGTTCTTAAACATTCATAGGGCTTTTTAAGTAATGAGACTTTGTACTTCTGGGCTTTCTCACCCACTGAGTATGTTTGAATTAGACAGTGCACCATCACAGAAATGATAACAGAGAGAAGAGAAGGAGAAAGCTGTGTGAAACAGTGTGATCTCTACAACAGAGAGCCTCCCATTAGGCAGTACTGTATACCCTTCTGCTATGTGTGCTGTCCTGGCCTTCATTGCTCCCAAGGGAAAGTTTTCAAGCTGAAATCAGAAAATGAACAGATCTTATTTTGCCTTAATTCCAATTTAGAAAGTAATGAATGAATTCATACATGCCTACAAACAACAGCAACAACAAAAGCAGGAACAATTTTTTATTGTCTATAGAACTTTCCTTATCTTGGAGGGTTGACCTCATAGTGTCACACTGGTTGGCCTCAGCAGGTTTTAAACATATCCATGTAGATACCTAAAAGCTCTATGTTGAGATTATATTCTTTAAGAATTCAGTCCCTTGAGCCCCTTGGTACTGCAACAACTTTTCATTACAAGGAGACTAAAGAAAAACTGGATTGTTTCTTCTTTTTGGATATTGGACTCCCGAGAACTCTGAGAAAAGCTGAGAATGATCCCTGCTGAGTGATGCTTGAGCAACTGAGCAGAAGAAAGCTGACAGCATCACAATGAGTAGTAAGCCATGAAACAACAAAAGAAAAACAAATTTTTGGAACAGAAAATGTGAACAGTGTCAAGAAAGAGGCACCTGGACTTCATTCATTCATTATTTCGAGAGATATTTAAAATAATTCAGTGAGTGTGGCATTGAGCTAAGAACTATTGGAGGAGAAGTAGAGGATGTAGCCACAGGAGAGGAAATAGAAAACAAATTCAAAACATAGCCTCTGATATCAAGCATCTACAATTTAGTAAGAGATAAGACAACAAATATGCAAGAGAGTGTCTGATTATCTTCACCACTGCCAAGGGCTTTGTTTTGAGAAGAACTGGGAGATTGAGAGAAATTGAACAGTAAAATCTAAAATAAACCAATCAGCAATTAGCTATATTGGTATCTCTCTGTACCCAAGAGGTGTTGTCCTTTCAGTCCCACACATCATTATTAAGTGCCTATCCTAAACAAGAGTTGTGATTGTGCCCAGAAGAGATTAAACTGATGAATAAATGTAGTTCCTATTTTCATACACCTGGGATATAGTAAAATTAGGACAGAGTAATTAAAAGGTACCACAGAGTATAACCTCAGGTGAGAGATACACAGAACTATAAATGTAGCACAAAGAGAGGGATCCCTCCTGTCAAAGGAAAGGAGGAAAATCCACACAGGAAAGGTAACATTTGAGATGTCTTGAAAGATGTGGAGAGCATTGACAGATGAGGTGGGAACTGGCATTTCAAGAGGAGAGAGTCCATCTAAGCACAAGAAGGGTGTGGTGGGACAGGAAGCTGGGGAGGTAGGATGGATGCAGATTGTAGAGACCTTTTGGGCCTCACATAGAAAGCATGTGTGTATGTTTCTCTCTGTGTGTGTCTCTCTCTTTTCATTTTAAGCCACCATTTTATTCTTTACTCAGCTGACTTTATCTAATTTTCATCACCTCCCAAAGGCCCCACCGCTAAACACCATAGTTGGGTTAAGTTTCTACCTTTATTTATTTATTTATTGGTGGTACTGGGGTTTTGAACTCAGGGCCTCACTTTGCTAGACAAGGGCTGTACCACTTGAGCCATGCTCTCAATCCTTTTTGCTTTAGCTAATTTTTCAGATAGGGTTTTGTACTTTTACTGGAGACTGGCCTCAGAGTAAGATACTCCTACTTATGTTTCCCTGAGTAGTTTGGATTGTAGGTATACACTACCACACCTAGCTTGATTTTTGGCTTAAGGTCTTGCTAATTTTTTTTGGCCTGGCTGGTCATGAACTGTGATCCTCCTATCTCCACCTCCTGAGTAGCTAGGATTACTGAAATGTGCCACCATGCCCAGCCCAGCCAGTTTCCAATGAGGATCAAATTTTGACATATGAACCCTTAGAGGACACAGTCACACCACAGCATCAGACTAAAGAGGTATACATGGATTTCAGAGAAATGAGAAGGCATCGAAGATTCTCAAACACAGGTCATGAGGTAGGAAGTGATCCAGAGGACTTTTAGAGATCATTTGTTAACTTCCTGTGGGACAGATTGTAGAGAAGAATGAGTGAGAAAGAAATTATATAATATTTTAATAAGGCAGATAAGAAACAATAGAACAGAATTTTAGTTTTGAATTACTAAAGTAACAGAACTACAAGTAACAGAACTCCCACAGAGAGAGACTCACAAAATATGGGATTATTTCTGCCTCATGTGAGTGTCCAGTTAGGAAGTCCAGGGCTGGTATGGCTACTCTGTAGAGTCATCCAGGCCCCAGCCCCCCTGGTCCCCACTCTGCACTCCCTAGGGATGGCCTGCTTCTGCAAGGCTTGGGACGACCATATCTAGGTCCTAGAAAGCAAGATGGAGAATGGTGGAAGAAAAGATAGTGCAGAGAGCAGACTCAAGGTAGACACATTAAATAACATTCCCAGAAGCTTCCACACAACACTCCTCCCCCATCTCAGAACTTAACAACAGGGCCACATCTAGCAGGGAAGCTAGGAAATGAACTGTGTTCACATTCCCAGCTGACCAACCAGGGATTCTGTTGTTGAGGGAGGAAGGAATAATGGATATTGGGGATTCACTGGATTCCTCTGCTAGCATGTCATAAAAATTGAAAAAGCAAGTATAAGAGATTGCCTGAAAACTGATTACCCTTGAGACAGAACACCACCGCTGCACTGCCCCGCCACCTCAGATAACACCAGCTTTGAGTCAAGTGACCAAGGCTGCCGAAGGCACTGGATGTTACTACATCCAGGTCTTTTTGACCCTGAGTTAGTTACCATCTCTCAGAGTTGTTTTAGAAGTAAAGTAAATCCCATTATCATCATCACACTTTCAGAGATCATTCATTAACCCTCTGTGGGACAATTTAGCAAATTGCAAGCCAATAATGTGAGAGCATTGGGAAAGCTCCATCTGTCCTTACTTAACAGCAACTCAGCTTTGTAGCAGCTTCTACTCTTCCATTCCCTCGGTTCTTAGGCAAAGCATCCAGTTCCCTGGCTCCTCTCTCAGCACAGCCATCCTTGTGGTCTCCCTTCTACTGTCTGCATGGAGAATCTTCTTCACGCACTGGATGACAACAGTTAACCTGCTAGACCCATGGCTCTCCAGTGCTCTACCTTAATTTGGTTGTTTGTTTTGTATTGCTGAGGATGGAGCCGAGGGCCTTGCATGTGCTAGGCAAGTGCTCTACCTCTGAGTTACATCTCTAGCTCTACCTTAAAACAACTCCTTGTTCTACCCCCTCAAATCTTACCCTAGCAATTCAAGCACTTTCCCTTTAGATAATGCTATTGCTTTCTGGCATTTGGGGGAAAATGTGAAGGGTCCTTTGTGCTCTCTCTCTCCTTCCTCCACACCCTTTGCTTCTTTGATACTATCACTAGGTGATATGTGGTCCATTCACTTATGTAATAAATGAGCTTTGTGAAGATTTAAATAGAGGCAGGTTTCCAACTGGAATGTTAAGAACCCCAGGGAAGTAGCCCAGCTGTATTTAAATGTATCAAAATTATATTTATAGTGATAAACATATATTCACTATTACCATGAGGAAATAAACCAGTGTCTAATCAGATAAAGTTATTCAGAAATTCAAAGAGTAAATAAACCACTATTTCTTTCTTGACTTTACTTGGGGGTAAAACTATCTTTGTCCTCACTTATACCAATTGATTTTCAGTTGTTTTAGTCCAGGAAGATTTTGGAATTTTATTGTCATGTAATTGCTATTTTTCCACTGCTGTTACTTCCTAGAAGCCATTCATTCATTCATTCATTCATCCATTCAACAGTTACTCAGGGGTGCCGGAGCTATGTAAAAAAAGGTTACAGTTCTCCTGAGCTTATGTTCTAGAGCAATGAACTTCTTCCACAGATGGCTTGGTCCCCAGGGAGCATCTGGCAATGTCTGGGGACTCTCTGCGTTCTGACTCTTTCACCTAGAGGGTAGAGGCCCAGGACGCTGCTAGTGAAGCTTTGTTTCTTGCCTTTTCCTTTCCCTCCCTCTATACCATAGTCGTGCCATTCCTGCGGTCTTGCCCAGCACTGTGTTCTCACTGCACCTCAGAACTTTGCATCTGGTGTACCTGCTCCCCTCTTCACCTGGTTCACAGTTAAGATGGTGATAATTATCACAGCAGATGCCAAGGCACCAGGGCTCCAAGTGTCCATTCTATTTGTCCTTACAGAGCATCCACTTCCCTGCAGGCCTCTGTCCCTTTGTTGGGGGTGCTGGTTATATTTAGTGTCTTTTCTGCTCTAGATCTCAGCACAAAGTGGCCCTACATTGCCCTGGTGGTGTAACCACTCCCTTGTCCTCTATATGCTCCCAGAGTTGCTCTGTCCCCATAGGGCCATGCTACCCATCTTGAAACTTGGGAAGACCCATTTCCTGTGGCTGGGTCCTGCCCCTGATCTTTTTTGCTCTGCTCTGGACAGACTTGCTGGGACAACCCTGATTTTGCTTTTCAATCCTACTGTTCCTGTCGCAAATGCTTCAATGTCCTGCTTCCTGTGAGGAAGCAGGCTTCCAAGGCAGTGCCCTTCCTCAGGGACCTCAGCTCAATCTTTGGTTTCCCTCATCCTTTCAGCTTTCTCCTCCCTCCTGCTCCCCCTCAGCCTTGATAATGCTCTCAGACATGCTAGAACCTCCTCCCTTCTGTGGGCAAAACACAACAACAGGGAGGTTCAGGCCTGGTGGTTGTTTGAGTGGAGTCAACCTCACTTCCTGTTAGAGTCTCAAGTCAATCTGTGAAGAAGAGTTACTCTAAAAACTTCCCTGAATAGGGCCAGGCGTGGTAGCTCAAGCCTGTAAACCTGGCTACTTACCTCTGCTAGCCCTCTTCTCCTTTATTTGTGAGCAAAATTAACTAGCTACTTTAAGTAGTATCCATTTATTTTTTAATATTCAGTTTATCAAAGTTAATAAAAATTTAGTTTTAAACTTCAAGCTTAACCTATAAATTTAGTTATTTTATTTGTGAATATAGTGATTTTTATAGAAAATGAGAATGATTACTTTTCCTTGTTTGATTAGTATTTAATTAATTTGTACATTTAAAGAGATTCAGTTTCTTCAAACAACTGATCACCTTTACACATGCAATTAAATTTCCTAAAATATTTTCAACTATCTTTTAAATTTAATAAATTTGATTTTCTGAAGCACTTCAAAAACCTGATGCGGCAAAATTTGCAAACCTAGCAAGAAATACCTTAATTAATTCCTATAATAAAGTATCTTATATGTGTAGTAAATTAGGTTCTCGTGGACATTCAAACACTAATTAAGAACATATTCAATTATTTCATGGCTTTCAGATAAAAATCACAAACTGGGTATCAATTTGTCATCAATAAAATTGCAAGGTTAACATGTCAGATTCTCTTAAACATTTCAAACTTCTAAAATCACAAACACAAACTGATTTCAAAGATTGGGAAACTCATTCCTAAAACGTAACCCACAGGGCTAACACCATGAGTCTAATTGGCTTCAACATTTGTTTTCTGCACCTTTTCCATGGAAGCAAGGTCATTTTTTCCAATCAAAGGAAACAGGAAGTCATTCAGGCAGGCCAGAGTAACTTGGAACTGCTAGGCTGTTATCAGTTAGATATGTAAAACTGGGAGTTTTTCTAGAATGGTTCTATCTGAGCAACAGGTTAACACACTTGGCTTCTTTTTTATAGTTGGGTTGCTTCTACCTATGGTGTGATCAGGGGAGGAGTGTGTCCCCACAGTGTCTTTCAAATTTCTCCCTTATTCTATTTTTATCACAGCCTCTCTCAGTTTTAAACCCATGATTTAGATAGCTAGAATTTTGCAATTCCCTTGGGGTGTAGCCTAGCTTTTTGTTAATTGAATTTTCCATCCCTCTTCCTATATTTTTCCTTCCATTCTTGCAGAGATTTACCAGGTCTTCATCAAAACCTTCCTCCGCTTCTTGGGCACCGAGCTAGACTTCATTTCTCAGCTCCCCTTGCAGTTACTGTAACCTTGTGACTGAGTGCCTGCCAATGAAATGTGGGAAGCCCTGCCCCTCCACATCCCAGCTCCATCCTTCAGGATCCTCTGCAGGCTTGGTGCAGAGCACTAGTGCAGTCTTGGAAGACACTGATTAAAGATAGTGGAAACATGATTTTCAAGGAGTCTATGCTGTTGGAGAGTGATAGCTGATCTAGTGCACCCATTTGGGGCTGGACCTGAGCATAAAACAAAATTCAGTTTTGATGTCAAAGCAGTTATATATATTTAACCTCTATTGTCATTTTAATGAAAATCCTTAAAGATAGTGACAACAATAAATAAAAATGCGAACATTGACATGATGCCACACATTGTGTGTCAATTTTAGTACACACTGAGCGAAGGCAGAGTGTATTAGTGGCCCCTAACAATTCTGGCATCAAGTAAAAATCTAACCAATATGTCATTCTTTTCTAGTAAAAAGTAATGCCATGATACTTGTGTACCTTTTTTGATAACTTAAAGACAAAAACATCCAAATAAAACTAAAAAACCAGCAACCCATTGACAATAATCATGAGATAAAAATAACCTATTGCTTGAATACAAATATTCAAAGTTCTATGATCAGCCAGAAATTTTTCCTAAAGGTTGTAATAAACAGGAAACTACATGCTACAATGGACTGTACCCTTAACAGACAAAATAATGTCAGCGTCCCAGACCTCCATAAAGAGACATTTGCAAGAGATTAATTTTTTTAAAATTAAAAGCATAGATTTCTTTTTTCTTCTAAAAGTACACATTTATTTAACATTTTAAATGTAGGTTATTGTAACTAAGGTCAATAATGAGACCTCCAGCTTTTCCTACTCTAATTCACACTCTGCTTTTGGCATTTGAGGTTGGCAAAGGTTATGGGTTTCTAAAAGTATTGTCTTCCAAATTGGTCTGTCATCCAACAGCTTTTGTACTGACACAGTCACAGTTTCCTTTTCTTTCTCCCACATCGACTTGTTCTGCCATGTGTGGGTGGCAACTGCCCGAGGAAACATTTTTTATCTACATGGAGTGACACATATTAGATTTTGAAAATGAAATTTACGAATGTATTTCTTTCAAAATGAATTTAACAAATCTTTTTTTCCCCCAAAATGTAAAACTTAAACTTCTGTTAGGTTTCCATGAAAAGAAGATGGGGATCACAAAAACAGACTTTAGTCAGTACTGAAATACACAGGAGAAAGAAAAAAGGGAAACGGTGGAGATTTCAGTAGGAGTCTTGGGGTAAATGTGTATTACTAAATCAGAGGATGGGTATATAATAAGGTTCTTTCCATAAATTGTTCTATCAGTTGGTTGTACATTCAAGTAGCAAAAATCTGATTAAAAGTGACCTCAACAAATAGGGGTTTGTATTTCTTGAGCCAGGTGAGCTAGAAATAGGCAATCAATGGAGTTGGTTAATCAGCTCAATGATAGGACTTCAGCACTAACATCCCTGCAATTCTTCCCTTAGTGTAACAAGATAACAATCACAAGAAGGTTGCTGTTGCTCCAGACATCATACCACCTTCAAGGAAAGCAGAGAAGGGAAGGAGGTCACAGTGGCAACATTTTCCCTTTCATCAGAAAAGCAAAAGCTTTCTTCGCGTAACTGTGTCATGTGACCTTTCCTAGTTGTCAAGGAAGCTGAGAAAGAGATTATCTAAGAACTGGAGCCAGGCTTGACATGTACACTTTAAAATGATGTATTTTATGTTATGTGACGTGTATCTAAAAAAAAAAAAGCTTTAAAATGCCCACATGTGGGAGAATGATCACTGAAAAGAAACAAATGTACTGATTCACTAACATTTAGTGTGCTAGGAAAAGCAGCAGGCTGGAAATCAGAAAACTACTAGCTGGACAAGCCAACTTCTTCTGGCCTATTTCCTTGTCTGCAAACAAAATGTGTGTGGACTCCAGAGATCCTAAAATTTCTTTCCACTTTTTGTATTTGATGACTCTGATATTTCCTTTCAAGGCTCCCTCTCTCTACCCGCAGTGCCCTGCTAGCTGGACTTGGGCTTGGGGCCGTTGCCTGTTTCTCAACAGGGGTGGGCTAGCCTCCTCCAGGAAAATTCCCCACCCTGGGATTAGTGTTCCTTTAAGTTTTCACTGAAGCAGAAATTTGGCCTGTGCCCAGGAAGGTCACAGACACTGTTGCTTGTGGAGGGCCTGCAGCTTCTTATGGTTATTGGATCAATGCTATCTTATTTAACACTGAGACAGAAGGAAATATGTCAGAGTTTGCAAGGGCAAATTTTGATTGACATATTTGCTCATAATCTCGAATTTATTTGGATAAATCTACCATGTTTTAACAATGTCTTATTAGAAAGTCTGAAGAGTTTTTGGTTATAAGTGGAAAGAGAAGAATGTTTAAAAATCAAGGAGATGGGCTAGGGAACATGGCTCAAGTGGTAGAGCACCTGCTTAGCAAGCATAAGGCCCTGAGTTCAAACCCAGTACCACAAAAAAAAAAAAATCAAGGAGAAGCTGAGCACGGTGGTGCACACTTGTAATTCCAGCACTCAGGAAGCAAAGGCAGGAAGATTGTGAGTATGAGGCCAGTCTGGGCTGTAGAATGAGACTGAAAAAATCAAGTTGAAATACAAGTTTCTTTTTCACTCTTAAATTATGTGTGTGTTTCTGTTTTATTTTGTACTTTCATCCAAACATTCACGCAAGTTCTGAGTGAGTGACCCATACAGGAATATAATGTTATGAAACCAAAACAATAAGATTTCTAGGTGGAGTCCAGAGAGCTAGACTGCAGATCTGCATGTGATATCAGCTCTTAAAAAATTCACCCAATTGGCTGGTGTTAGTGGCTCATGCCTTTAATACTAGCTACTTGGGAGGATGAGATGTACAAGATTGCTATTCAAGGCCAGCCCAGGCAAATAGTTTGCGTCACCCTATATTCAAAATAACCAGAGCAAAATGGACTGGAGGTGTGGCTCAATAGAACACCTGCTTTGCAAGTGCGAAGCCCTGAATTCAAACTCCAGTCCCACCAAAAAAAAAAAAAGAAAGAAAATTATGTGATTGGTTCTCTCAAATGGTAGAAAAATTTACCTTCAGAGTCCATTGTGAGTGGGTGAGAGTTGACCAAAGCAGGGAGAGCAACCAAAGAAAGTATGTTCAATCCCTCTCATGTCATTATTCTCGTTGGTATTTTTTAAAGACCATTCAAACCTCAAAAATCCTCAAGGGTTTCCCATTGGCTACAGAACAAAGCCCAGAGTCCTTGGAATGCCGTTCAAGACCATCAAGAGCAAGTCTCCACTGGCCCACATGATCTTCATGAGATGTGAATTTTGGCTGGTTACAGCACAGTGGGAGGGGTGGGTTTCGCCCCCCACCATCCCATGTGGCAGAATTCCTTGGTGCCAGCTACAAGCTGTGGTTGAGAGGGTTCTAAGCCCTCTTTTTAGTCTTGCCTTCTATCCCTCTTCCTACACGTGCTGGGTTTCCCTGCCTCTGGGGCTTTGCTTACACATGAAACATTCTCCACCAGTGTTCTTATTCCCCAGAGCTTGCTGTACCTTCCCTCTGAAGCCTGTTTTCCTCAAAGTCAGAGCCCTCCACCCACAACGTGATATTTGTCCCATTCGTAAATGGTTACATTCTGGTTTGTGTTATAGGCTGATGTTTGCACATATTTTTTTCTCTCTAGATTCTAGTCACTGATTTAGGATGTACATTTAATCCACATCTCTCATCCTTATGAGGTCTAACAGTAGGCTAGCTCAAAGTAGGTGAGTTCCTGGAACCAGGACCTGTTTAAACCCAGGGAGGTCTCCAGAGTGTGAACCTCAACTTAGAGCAGTGAGCTTATGACATGGGGTGGTGTGTTTTTGGCACCGATGTGAACAGAGTTCATAACTTTGTCACAGAAAAGAGTTTGAGGTTGAGTCTAGTTTGGCAAGAAGTTCATAGTTTTATTAAGGAAATAGGAAAAGCAGGCCAGAGACTGCCTACTGGTCCTAGTAGGCCAGAGACGTGGGCACATGAGAAGTGCACTAAGTCTTGTGTGCAAAGCTCAAGTCAGTGTGGGAGTCTCTGGGTCCTCATATCTGTGTCAGCTTCTTCCTTCCAGTCGCCTGGTGGGTTAGTCGTTTGCTTCGACAGTCCTCTTTTAATTATATCTTATGTTCCTGGAACTGATAAGTTTGGGATTCCCACAGACCAGGTGCTTCCTTTTAGGAGATATTCATTTAGGGCAGAAAGGCCATTTTTCTCTGGCCTTTAACCTATTTTAAGGTTAAAAAAGGAAGGAAAAAAGTGAGATCAGTATGTTAACACTGGTGCAGGAAAACCGTGAGTAACGTGTCTTTACAGCTTGGTGCAGAAAAACTACATAAGTGTTTTAGTGAGGAACCACTATAGAGTGTGGGTCTTTGTCTTAATTGTCAAAACACCTTTTTTCTTTCCCATGTCCCCTAGTTTAAACTGCTTCATGTGCTTCATTTCTTTTGATTAAATTGAAATGAAGGTATATGTGATTATCCCAATGCAAACATGGAGAACCATATGAAAATCTGAAAGTTTGCCCTCCTCCTGTCTAGCCAGGTGTTTTGGTCTCCTTTGCTGAGACTGAAGCCTAGACACATGACCTGTACCGACACATGATTCCAACAAGGTGTGTCTCTAACATGCCAGGTGTGACTATTAAAAAGACCAACTTCTGGCCAGGTGCAGTGGCTCACAACTGTAATCCCAGTTACTTGAGAGGTGGAGATCAAGAGGATGAGTCAGCAAGACCCCTGTCTCAGTCAATATGCAGGTATGTTGGTGGGCACCTGTGATCCCATAAGTAGGAGAATTATAGTTTAAGGCCAGCCCTGGGCAAAGGTATGAAACCCTGCCCCAAAAAATAACTAAAACAAAAAGTTCTGGGATCATGACTTAAGTGGTAGAGCCCCTGCCAAAAGACCAATTTCTTTCTAACAGTGATTATGAAAGAGAACCTTCAAGTGTGAACATTGGCAGTATTGAGGGAGTAAGGATGTAGCAGTTATGCATTTGATTCCTGGTGCTACAGGAGAAAGAAATATCATGTTCTTTTAATTTCAAAGTCAAATGAAATCTGACCCTTCTTCCAACTATCAGGGTTGGCAGATGTGCTGAGCTGACCCCCATCAGTTTGGATACTCACAACTACTGGTCCTGGTTGGCAGCTATCATACTCTTCAATGGTTAAAGTAAGTGGTAGTGATAATTACATCTCCTCTTTGCAATGTTCATTTTCACACTGGGTTATGCCATACACATAGATATTTATTACCAAGCAGGTACAAAAACAGGCATACAACTTGACTTGCAGGTTTGTTGAAAGACTCAGTTTTCTGATTTTAGGACTAGAAAGTGGTTTGCTTGAAAATTCCACCCAAAGTAGACTCGACAGTATTTTGTGGCAGTCTCCAATAAGCATGACAGAAGTGAGGCAAAGGCCTAAGGTGGATGCCATTTTGGAGGGTATGGGAGCAGCCTACTGGCTCACATGACTTCTAGACGCTCCCTGTTCCCGCAAGGGCCGGTGAACTTGTGCAGGACTTCTAGGTGGTCCACAGGGCTTGCTCACCACTCATTTCTCCAAAGAGCAATCCTAGCATCCATGTTGCCAATTAACAAAGCATGGGGTCTTCTGGGACAAAGCCCAAGGCAATGTGAGTTTTAATTAGAGTCTTTCAAAGGCTAATGAACTACTTACTTGTAGTGTGGTATTCTGGTTCAGATACTTCAGATGTCAGCTAAGTGCCTCTAGAGTTTAGAATAAAACTAATGCATACTGTCTACGCTGAACTGCTTCAGAGTACCTTAGAGCCAAGATGACAGGAGGTTACATGAGAAACCCAGTCATAATCATGTGATGGAGACGGGGCCGACAGGAAGTGATACCTCTCCCTTCTCTGCTGAGATATGACCAGACATGGAGCTTGTGGTCTCTGGTCTTGAGCCCTCCCTGGTCAGTATCATTGGCAGAGCTGGACATCCACACCCTCTGTTGCCCAATTCAGCCAGAGACCTTCACAGGAGCTCCTGGTCGCCTCTATACAGCCCCCACAGAGATCCTACATTTGAGGTGCCATGTGGAAGAGGCAGACCCCATCTCTCCAGAGTACAGGTCTTTGGAGTCTAGTGCTTCTGGGAACAAGACTGTCTCCTTCATTTTGTCACAGCCTTTACTCATCCCCCCTCCTCCCCTCCCCCCCCAGGGAAAACCAAATTCTGTGTCTTGGTATGCCTCAGCAAACCCAAGGCGGTGGTTGGGCATGAGATTCACATCCAAGGTTTTAAATATTTTGAATAAAGTGGCAATATATATTTAAAAAAAAAAAAAGAAGATTTTGCAAACAAACAAAAATCTGTGGTTTTCTGGCATTTTTCTCTCCAAAATTGAAAGTTGGGGCGTGGGTTAAATTGGGGTTGGGGCCTGGCTTAAGCAGTAGAGCAGTTGCCTAGCAAGTACAGGACCTTCAGTTCAATCTCCAGTGTTGCCCAAACAAAACAAAGCAAAAGAAAAGAAACAAAATTGAAAGCCCCAAAGACAGTGTTGTCTGGAGCTGAACAGTGGGTTCCTCTCTTAGACGGGGTGTGAGTCAGCTCACTAGTCTTTACAATTCCTACTGCTCCTTAGCCTGAGGGTGACAGCTCACTGCTATTTCTTATCTTGCAGTTAAAAAGGAGAATGAAACATCTCTTATATCTGCATAAATTTTTTTTAACATTTCATTTACCTCACTAATGTAAGTGATTTTCCTGCCCCAAGAATGATTTATAACTTTAATCCTTGGCCTAGATGTTTGAAAGTAAAAATTATCTGTTTGAGTAAGGAGGCCCCAACCTCCAGGACCCACTGCACTCTTAAGGGCAGTGCATCTCAAATGGGTGATTTTGACCTTGAGAGCACACTGGGAACTGTCTTAGAGGCATTTTTGATAGTTGTGACCGGGGTGTGACTGGGGCAGTTGTCAGAAATGATGTTAAATGTCTTGACACAACAGCTTTAACAACAAAGAATTATTCAGCACTAAATGTCAATAGTGACAAGCTTGGGAAACAGTGTTCAGGAGGTGAGCTGAGGGGAAGAGAGGAAGGGAAACAAATGATTCTTCTCATCTTGTTAGAAAACAAGACCCCATTATTTTCTCATATCATGAGTGGATAAACGATCAGACCAGGGGCTTCTTTGTAGGACAATTTTCATTTAAACTCATAAATTCTGAAAGTTTAGAAAAAACACCCATTACTTAGTAATGTGTACCACTTCAGTCTCAAAAAAAGAAAAGCCTTCCTCAGAAGAATCTCTGTGTTCCCTGAGCCATCAGACTTGGCTCCAGTCATTCCGAGTCACCAAATTGCTTTCAAAAACAACGATTTATAGTGATTTGCCATCACTGAGGAAAGTCAAAGTAATGGGAAGCATGTCATACTGAAATCTTCAGCTTTAATGGGATTTTAAGTACAAATGGCTAAAGTAACATCACAATAATTTACTGAGATGGGTTAGGTCAAGAAAGCATTTATATTATTATGTAACAAAAAATTTATACAATCCTTCCTTCCTTCCCCTCTCCCTTTCTCTCTCTCTCTCTCTCTCTCTCTCTCTCTCTCTCTCTCTTTCCTTCCTTCCTTTTCTTTCTGGGGAGTGTACTCAGGGCCTCATACTTGCTTTAGTTTGTTTTCAGATACAGTCTTATGCTTTTGCACCGGCTGGCCCCAGACCTCAATCCTCCTACCTACACCTACCAAGAAGCTGGGATTACAGACATGCATTACCACACCTGGATAAAAATATTTTTTTAGTACTGCCAAATTGATCTACAGGTTCAATGCGATCCCTATCAAATTCCTAGATGCCTTTCTGTGGATACTGATAAGCTGATCCTAAAATTCATATGATAATTCATGGAGACCAGAACAGTGAAACAATCTTAGAAAACAAGAATAAAGTTGGGGCTGGCGGAGTAGTTCAAGTGGTAGAGCACCTGTCTAGCAAGTATGAGGACCTGGGTTCAAAACCTAATGCCGCCCTCCCCCCAAAAAACAAGAACAAAGTTGGAAGAGCCACACTTTCCAACTTCAAAACACACTGTGAAACTATACTATCCAAAACATACTGTGAAACTATACTATCGTGTGGTACTGGCATAACAATAGATACATAATATAGTTGCTATATTGTAAGAACTTTTGTAAATGCCACAATGTACCCCCACCCAGTACCCCCACAATAATAAAAAAAATAGACACATAGATCATTGGAATAGGACCAAGAGTCTAGAAATATACTCTTGATATTTATAACTTTTATTTTTGTTTTGTTTTTTTGAGACAAGGTTTTGCTATGTAGCCCAGGTTAGTCTTGAACTTGTGATCCTCCTGCCTTAGCCTCCTGGGTGCTGGAATTACAGGCATGAACCACTACACTGACTACACAAGTCAATGGGGGCAAACAGTCTTTTCAACAAATGGTCTGGGACAACAGGATAATCACACGCAAAGGAGTACGCCTTACCTCACACTATATACAAAAATCAAAATCAGGTCAAATATCTAAATGTGTGATCTCAAACTATGAAATTCTTTGAAGAAAACATAGGCATAAATCTCTCATGACCTTGGATTGGCAATAAGTTCTCAGATACATCATTAAAAGTGCAAATACTCAAAGAAAATATAGAATGTCTTAAGGAGAATTTCTCCAGCAGTGTTATGTTTTTAACCTTTTTCTTATCCACTATTTTAATCTTGAACACCAGTTCAGATATGCTAAGGTGATGCTTTCGTTAGCATCCGTGGTTAGGGCACAGAGACTAAGAGGAGGTTAACATCATCCAGGCTCATCTTGGGACGCACCAGTGAACTCAGTCCATTCTGTATGTCCAGTCCAGATGCCCTGCAGAGCCAAGTCCTCACACACTCTTTCAGATGGGTGGTATCATGGTGCCTGTCTGCTGGGCCTTCTTGGTGTCACATCTCTGGGCTCCAGCAATACCCCTTTCTTACCCCAAACAAGAAGATGGTAGAGAAGCTTCCAAGGGGCTTGGCTAACATTTAGCAGAGAAAAATAATAAATGTCAGCTAGGACTACCCTACTTTTGAACTCAGACTTTAAATCACTGTGCTATCTTTAAATCAGACTTTAAATCACTGCTGCTTGTTGGGTTTTTGTAATTAGTGCTTTTCTGTCGCCTATTCTTCCTTCACCCTCTTATGTGACTCTGAAGTTGAGCAGGGCAGCCTGAAGGAAGGCCTGCTTCCTCTCTTGAGTGCTTTTGGTGAGGGAAGACCTGTTCCCAATTTCAGTGTTTGGGGGCCGGAAAGGAGAACAAGTGAGAGCATGACTGCATGGTGACCAAGCCAGTAGATCACCTTCAGCTCAGGAAGGACACTACCTTGGGCTTTGTTACCCTGTGAACAGGCAGCTGTGCACTGCTGGCACTTCCTGTCTGGTCAGGGAGAGAAGGAAGGAAGAAATGAGCAATGTTCTCCTTCCCCCAACTGCACAGTGTTTTCTCCTAAGGTCCAAAGTGACTCAATTTCAGGTGTCAAATTCATTGTGGTCATTTAATTTCAGATGAGTTACACAAATAATGATGGAGGGAGGAATAATTTCCTCATCAATAATGTTGATTAGAAATGCAGTGTTCTAGACTACAATGCAAATGCTTATAAGATAGCAGCTCAAGTGAGCTGGAGGCAACAAAGATGTTTACTTATTTATTTATTTAGCTCTCTATTTCAGCAGAACTGGGATTTGAACTCAGGGCCTCAGCACTTGCTAGGCAAACACTCTATCACTTGAGCTATACCCCCAGGCCAACAATGGTGTTTAATATAGTTATGGGGCAAATACCTGGATTTGACATTTTCCACCTGGGCCACTTATCTGGATTTATTTGGGTAATTTTCTTGACCTTTCTGAGGTTCACTGTCTTTATCTGTAGAAGAGAAATAGCACTACCTACCTTCTCAGACTGTTCTAAAGATTAAGTCAAACATTTCATGAAAGCACCTAACATGGAGTGTGGCATATATTAGGTGCTCAATAAACAAGTCACAGGTAGTGCTAGCTATAGACTTGGTGCTTTACTCATGCCAATTTATTTAATTTTCATCAGAACTAAGTGAGGCAGGGATCATTATGATCCCTGCTGTGCAGATGAGGAAACTAAGGCACCAAAAGTTAAAGATGTATGCCCCAGGTTGCACAGCTCTTAGAAGCTGACAGGATTTGAACCCATGCCAACTGGTCCAAGACTTTGTACTCATACAAGCTCTTCTAATATGTTTTCTTTCCAGCCTTCACTTCTGCCCAAGTGAATACAAAATGCAAGTTTTCAGGCCCTTTCAGGACACAAAAAACAGATGCTTTCTCAGGGAGCATGACTTTTTCTCACGTGTTCTATAAATCCAGCAATATGTCACATGTGCTTTTGGCAACAGCAGGGGCAGCAGGATGGGCCTTTTAGTCTGGCCCATGTGTATCTGTTTAGGTCAGATGGTCAAGGTCTCAAGACTATGTACCTCTTGTTCTCCTATTTGGGATTTGAGAGTCTGTGCCTTAGCGTCCTCTTTCCCCTCCCCATCCCTATTTCAGGCAGGCATCTTTCAAAACACAGTCTTCTCAAGACAGGAAGGAGGCCAGCCTGGGCAAGCTTATGGAGACAAAGAGCTGAGGGCATGGCTTAAATGACACGTGCTAGGCAAACACTCTACCACTTAACTCATTCCCTGAGGTGGTGGACACCTCCACCTCCACCACCTCCACAATTACAGTAACGGAGAAGCCTTCCTTTTTGTCTGCTTACAAAGGCTTCAGAAAAATCTCTGTCCACATTATCTTCTGATTTCCTGTTGTATTTTTGTTTTGTCTTTCTCTTGTGTCTGCCCTCTATTATAATTTTCATTTAGGGACTTTGGCATTTCCATCTATGATTTATGAAATGCTGAAGAAAACACTGGCACTTCTTCCAAGGTTATATAATAAATTACTATTAGAATCCAATGGGAAAAAAACAGATTAGGGCTTAGGTTGAGTATCCATGACTCTGTTTCTAAAAGAAGGTGTTGTGAAAAACTTCTTCCTTCTTAAATGTCATTATAGCAAACTACCCTGTAGAGAATTCTACTGGGGGTAGGGGCAGAGTTGAAACAGGCATCCTAAAATGTTGCAAAACTGAGTTTTCATCAGGCAACTATAAACTTTTACAATTTTATTGTGAAAATAATCCTACTGAATTTTAATGGTAGAAAATAATAATAAACACACACCTCCGCATTTGGAATGTTGTATAGAAAAGACAATGCCTCTAATGGAAAATTCTGATGAATGCCAATCTTAAGTCTAATACACATAGTCCCTAGTCACAAAAGATATGGTGTAGTTTTGCTAGCAGCCTAGTTATTAAAACTTAAACTGAACCTATGAAACTTTGGCTTTGAAAAGTATTTTTCCCTATTTTTATTTTTTGTGGTACTGGGAATTGAATTTAGGGCTTGCCCTTGCAAGGGCTCTGGCACTTGAGCTACATCCCCAACACTTTTCCTATTTATATTCATATGAGGACATTATGAAAAACAAATTTATATTTTATCCTTCCCTGTTCACACTCAAAAATTTTATTTTACCAAAATAAAATTTAAAGTTTCCAGATAGAAACTTAACTAACTCTGCTTTTTGAAATCTTTTCACTCCCCAACGTCTTGGTTTTCTGAGCTGCGCCTCTACGATTGTTTTCCTAATTCACTGTTGGCTTCTCTCCACCATCATGATGGGACTGAACTCCTAAAGTGCCTGACTCTCTCTTTTCTGAAATGCCCTAATGGATATTACAGGGAATGAGTCTACTTTAAAGCACTGTAAGAAAGTTTGCAGGATCCAGTACAACTCTTAATGATAGTGTCCCAACTTTGTTTCCACTGCTTGGTCAATAAAATGAGATGAGCAGCTGCTCTTACATAGAACATCACTGAGCTCTGCAGATAAGAAAGAAATAAGGCCAACACCTGATCTCAATTTTTTTAACATCCTTTGTGTGTCACTGATCTCATATCAAAAATGAATTGCTATATATTTTATTAGGAATGAAAAATAGTATTTATTCATATTTTTGGCTTTTTCAAAGAATTTTCCCCAGTAAATGATGAAATAAACTGTATTCATGAAGGAAATTCTCCACTTAAATGTAAATTGAGCTTTCTTAAACTTGAGTTACAAACTTATGTCTTCATTTCTAGTGTTGGGACTCAAGACAAACCTCTTCTCTTTTATCCTTAGAGCTGGAGCTAAAGAAGTTTTCTTTTTCTAAAGATTCTAAGCCATGCTGATGTGGTGGAACAAAGTGTTGTAGAGATTGGGGGAAAAGGAGCAAGACAAAATAGGTTCTGAGTGGTCCCTACTCTTGCTATTGGAAACCACCATTGGGAGGGAATGAGATCCACTTACATTTCGGAGGAAACTCGGTCTCTCTCTTCTTCATGCAGGAAAGCAACAATGGTTTGAGCCACTGGAAAAGAGCCTATGAATAAAACATACTTGCTTAAGTACATAGAGTCCACACTGTGTACTTTTGCTACCTTTTAGAGGACTCTGGTTCTTGACACTATTTTGGATAGTTCAGACTGCTATGCTAAGTGTTGGGCAAATAGCCTTTGGTGATGATTAGATAAAAGTCCAGCCCCATTTCAGATGCTGCTCACTGAGCAGAGAGGCAGGTTTCTTTACATCAGCACCCTTGGCATTCTGCTCTGGAGACTCAGGCTTATCAATTGTAACTACAGACATTCTAGGAGGCTATGTGGATTCCTCCACCCTCTTCCCCACATTGTCCACCTGAACTCATTCGGTAAGAGCACTGGAAGTCCTGACATCATGCAACTGATTCAGAAAGGGGCATGATTGATGTTAGTGATATCCACAGCAGTGCTTGGTATTTCTAGCTCTTGTCGTGTGCAATAGAGGCTGCAGTGAGCTGGTCAGTGTTCAAAACCATGCTCTCATCTGCCTTGTCCTCTCCCGCATCAGGCTGAGTCCAGCTGCAGAAGCAGATGAGAGTTCTGAGATATGTTCTCCACCTCCTCCATCTAACTGGCTATGATGAGTCACCTATAAGTTCTCCTCTCTGGGGATCACAGACAGCATCATATCAGGATCCCTGGAGGACTTTGTCAGAACAGAGCAGCAGGAAGGGGGATCTGTGGTCATTCCATAGACCTCAGGAGTGCTCACTGTGCCACAACCCAGGGCCAAAGGTCTGTTGACCTTATCTCAAGTCAATTCTCTCAAGATCCCTGTTAGAAAGGTGGGATCAGTTACCTATGGCTTAGAAAGATACAGTCTTTTTTTTAATTATTATTGTCTTTAGCAAGTAAATGGCAGAACTGGGTTCAAGGCCTGGGCCAGCTGGTTCCAGGAGTCATTGCTCTGAATAGCTAGAAGAACCAGGAGTGCCATGTGAAAGCTTTTCAAGGCTCCCCCTGCTATGTTCTTTTCTTTTTCCCCTTTCTGCTATATCCTTGGCTTTTAGTCTCAGCTTGGATCAAAGTACTCTGCAGGTTATACTTTTATTATTTGTTAATATTTTGTCTCAAAATCATCTTATTGTTCTTTGGATGACCAGAATCTGTGCATAATATCAGAGTTATTTAGGCCATTTATGCAAACAATCATTATCCTTTAAGCTAAAAGGAGGTAGTCAGGAGAACAAAATCATAGAGCCCCACTGCCATCCCCACTGTTGCACTGAGAAAGAGTGTGATTTAAGGTCCTTCCCAGACAACTGGAAAAGAAATCTGCTAGACCAGCATCCAGAATCATATTCTTGGCATTCACTCTTCCTAACCTGCAAATGGATGCCCAGCCTAGCAACTTTTAGCCTTGGCTCAGTTGAAGAATAGAAATATACCAAAGTATTGGCAGTGACCATCCATTTGATAATAAGCATACTTTATAACCAATTATGAAGAACATTATTAAAAATAAAATTAAAAGAAAAGTTACTGGCTTGGGTTCCCACTGTTTTCAATAATTTAGTGTGAATATTTGAGCACTTAAAAGTTTTGCCAAAAGGCTGGTTGAGTGGCTCAATGGGAGTACCCCTGCATAGCAAGCATGAGGCCTGAGTTCAAACCCCAGCACCACCTAAAAAAATTTTTTTTTTCAATGTTTCCTAAGTTGTCTCCACAAGTGAAGTGAAGCAGGAAGTTGACAGAGTGTTCTGTGCAACAGAAAGATGGAGGTTAAGAATCTCTTCTAGAAAATTCAGTAAACAGTCTAGGTTTGGGAGCCTGAACTCTCCAGAGAATAAACTTGGTTGCGTAAGCCACATCACAACGTGCACACACACACACACACACACACACACACACACACTTTTTTCTTTTTGTTTTCCTTCTATGAGAGCAATATGGATCTATTTATTGCTGAAATTTTGGAAAATACAAAATAAAGGAAAAAGACTATTCAGATTTTTATCATCCTGAGAAAGACACTGCTGTCTATTGGGGAATTTCCTTTTGGCTTTTGCATATACATTATAACAGAACATACTGCAAACATGGGCTTGCAGCCAGATGACACACTATTTCAAAGAGGCTTCTCTCAGTGACTATGCCTGTCTCTAGTTGATATAGTACAGATGTGCTATGGACTAGCTGGGAAGCTCCAACCTCAGGAGTTTGGACAAAGACAGGGAAAGCAAGAGTTCAGTCAAGGGCTGTCACCCCAATCTAAACAAGCACTTTCCTGGGTGAGTTCCCATTTGTGGTATAACTTTAGTTCCCTATCAGTGACTTTAGGTTACCACCAGGAAGGACAAGAGCTGACCCCACAAAGCTTAGAGAGCTCCAGGGAATGGATAGTGACAAACATTTTAGCTACTATGGATCCATTGGAAAAATCAGCTCCCTTCTTGTTGGAAGCTCAGATGAAAGCTACAAATGCTCTTCTGAGAGACAGACTCAGTCTTTCAGTACTGAGAGCTATGTGGAGGAAAATTAAATGTTATGTGGTTTGGAACTTGTGTCTACAAAGTGCACGCTGTTGACAATGGTTTCTTCCCACAGTCTACAGAAATAAACTTGTACAAAGAAGTGGCTGGTTTAGTTTATTAAGTGCAAGTTTGGAAGCCAGGAGATCAGAGGAGGCCTCTCAGGCTGTCTTATTTTGCAGCCCTCACCTACTCATTTCTCAGTGTCCTTTCCAGGAAAACTGTAAGGGTTGATAAAGTAGGTGGCTTGGCTTTGGGAAGGTAAAGTTTGGGGGCTCAGGCTCTTATTGCCTGAGTTTCTCAAGGCTATTTCCAGATGGCATGTGGTTTTGCACTAATGCAAGATCTTGACAAATGAAGTCCATGACTGAGTGTTATGGAGGTGGTTTTGGCTGAGGCGTAGGTCATAAGACTGCTGAGGTTCAGCTCAGCAGTGCTTAGCTTTCTGGAGCCTTTCTCTGAGCAATGTGTACTGAGTGTTATCTCAGGGAGGGTTTGTATAAACAAAGAAGCCTCTGTAGCCACAGCCCTGAGCAGTTCCTATAAGCCAGGGAAAGGAGCTCTCTGCAGTCCTGCCATCTGCTCAGGCTCTTGCCAGTGGAGACCTCAGATTCCCCTTTTCCACTAGTGCTTAAAGCTGTGACCTCCAGTGAGCAAGAAAAGCATCCGCCCTAAGCCGGTGTTTGTCTGTTGCATATGATGGAAAATGTGCTTGAGGTTTCAAGTTGGGGAAATGTGTTTCTCTTCCCATCACAACCACATCTGTTATCAGTAGGGCGGGCTGTGTATGAACAGGCACGACTTTCTTGTGTCTGGAGTTCTCCTCCGTGACGTTTTGGCTAAGAGCATTAAACAGAGAAGGATGAGAAAAGCCAACTCTGTGCCTGGGTTCTTCTGGAAAGCCTGACTCTGGGCCTAGCTCATTTATACTTTCTCCATTTAGAAAGCTAATCTAAAAGAGAACTAGAATAAAGAACTGCTCTGTCTTTCATCCCTGGCTTCTCAGATACACTACCAAGTTTGATCAGTTCAAAGTATCCCATTTTTTTTTAACCTCTCATCTTTGACATTCTTCAATTAGTATATTATGGCAAATTGTTTGCAATAGTGGGGCCATCCCCATTATTGCATCACATCCCCTACACGTGAAAACTAGAAATGACCCCAGGTTCCTCCGGATCAGTGGGTGTCATACTCTGTTCTTTGGAGGAAGGTGATCTTGGGATGATCAGTGGAGGGGAATGTGAGAACAACCAAGATCACAGACAACACACACATACACACGCACACACACACACACACACACACACACACACACACACACTTCTACCTAGCTTCTTCTTATAAGTTCAACTTCCATATAATACTTCATTTGAACCAAGAGTGATGTGTCTAAATAAAGTTTGAACCACCCCCCCCCCAGTAAATCCTTCCTCTAATTTTACTGGGTAAAAAGTAAAACTCTAGAAGTTTAACTGATCTGCCTCTGGCACTTATAATTATTTTATGACAAAGCCAAGATTAGAACCCAAGGGTTTTCACTAACTTTGATTGCTTAAATGACTCCTTCATTCCCATGTTTATGGCCCAACCATTATGCCAGTTTCTGTATCCAATGTGCCTTATTTGATGATTTAAATAAGTCATTTTTATTTGAAAGAATTATTTTCTACTAACTTGAATATTAAGCTACATAATATCTTTTTACTGGTTCATTTTAAAGGCTTTTCCTCATTAAGTATCACATTTCTTGTGATTACAACTGAGGAATTTGTGGTCAAATCATAGTACCGTTTAAAATATGTGGAATACATTAACATTTGCAACTTCCATTCGTTTTCCAAGCATCTTTGTAGTTCACGCTAGTGAGCCAAAGTCGGCGTACATCAACTTCATTATACCACTTGGTATTAAGTTGCTTTCAATGAAGACAACATTTTCAAGAACTATTTTTTGACCTTTTTTGCTTTTCTAGGTTCATATCTTATACCCACCCTGTTTCATGAATGTGCTTTGTATAGTCATGGTACTCTGCACTGAGCTGGGTCAGTGTCCTGCTCACATTATCTTCCCACTGCCTATTCCTCCCAGGGGAACACTGGCTGCATGAGGGCAGCAACAGTTCTTACTCAACTGTGTATCCCAGGACAGCTCAGAACAGGTTCTCAATAAATGCTGGGGAGAGCAGGGGGTCTGTGGCCAGGAAATGACTCAGGAAAGTGAGTCATGAACAATGCCTCACTGTTAGGAGAGATTGAAGTTGTCAATTGAAACCAATTCTCTTAAAACATAATACAATAGCATTGTACTTGAACAAAAGACTTACAAATTAGATAGAGATCAAACTTATGAATGACGCTGGTAAATGGATGGAATTGTAGAACATCATTCTGAGTGAGGTTAGCCTGGCCCAAAAGACCAAAAATCGTATGTTCTCCCTCATATGTGGACATTAGATCAAGGGCAAACACAATAGGATTGGACTTTGAGCACATGATAAAAGTGAGAGCACACAAGGGAGGGGTGAGGATAGGTAAGACACCTAAAAAACTAGCTAGCATTTGTTGCCCTCAATGCAGAGAAACTGAAGCAGATACCTTAAAAGCAACTGCTTTTAAAAAACTGTCCTTAAAAACTTTTTTTAACTGTCCTTAAAAAACTTTTTCTCTCGTGAAAAATGTTTTACTTTTATTGTAATATTAAAGGTTTTCTAATTTTCTGTGCTGCTGAGATGTTCTATTTGCTCCTAATAGGAAACTGAGACCAGGAACTAGAGAAAAGGTTAGATCAAAAAGAAGTATCCTAGAAGTTAACACACATGCACAGGAAATTAATGTGAGTCAACTCCCTGTATAGCTATCCTTATCTCAACCAGCAAAAACACTTGTTCCTTCCTATTATTGCTTATACTCTCTCTTCAACAAAATTAGAGATAAGGGCAAAATAGTTTCTGCCGGGTATCGAGGGGGTGGGGAGGAGAGGGAGTGGGCAGAGTGGGTGGTAAGGGAGGGGGTGGGGGCAGGGGGAAGAAATGACCCAAGCCTTGTATGCACATATGAATAATAAAACAATAAAAAAAAACTTATGAATGAAACTGTGTAGCTTGGGGGGGAATGGAAGATGGTTCAAGAGAGTCCTCCACCATTTTCCTTTATCCTCCAGGTGTTTTGACTACAAAAAGAAAAGTTAAGGAAACTATGATGTTCACCTTAAAAAGCTGTTTTAAGATGGATATATTTAAATATGCATAGAAGTAGGAATCACAGAATAGTGAATCTCAAAAATTATAAACAACTCAACAATTATCAATGCTTCACCACTCTCTCCTCATCCCTCTCTCCACATTTAAAAAATATGTTAAGTTAATGTGATGGAGTATCAAAAACTACAAATAAGTGAGTGATGGGCAAATATGACAATGTTTGTTGAACGTAGATTTTAATTAGATCCACTAAATAACAAGTAGGCATTAATCATATCTATATAAAATGAAACATTTAACATAGAGGAAGAAAATTAGAAAATTATAAATTGCTCAGATTTTAATGTTATTTTGTTCGTGTCTGTTATCTTCATTCTAAGTCTGTTGATGGTTCTGGGATTTGAACTCAGTACCTCAAGATTTGCCAGGCAGGCACTGTACCATTTGAGCCATACCCCCTAGCTTTTGGTTCAAGTCCTTAAAAAACTTTTTCTTTCGTGAAAAATGTTTTACTTTTATTGTAATATTAAAGGTTTTCTAATTTTCTGTGCTGCTGAGATGTTCTATTTGCTCCTAATAGCTGTTCTCTCTTTCTTTCTTACAGAACTCCCAACTTTCAACTGGGCAAATCCCAACCAGTCTGAATTTTCCTGCTCCTTTGCTGATATATGTGAACATATAATTATGTTCTGGCCAATAGACTATAAATGAAGGTATCATGTATAAATTTAAGGAAATGTCCTTATAGAAAGAGAAGTGTGTGCTTTGATCTTTCCTTCCTATGAGCTATACTGAAGAGATTGTGGCTGGAGCTCAAGCAGCCATCTGAGGCCATAATATGGAAGGAGCCGTGGGGAGGAAGCTAGGCCCCCGAGGGCTTTGCAAAGACAGTTCATCAGCTCTGAGCTACCTCCCTCTAGATTTCTTCTTTTACATGAAGGAGAAATGAGCTTTTATTTTATTTTATTTCTTAGTCCTTTAAATTTTGGGTTTTGGTCCATCCCTGTCTGTCCTGCCCCCCCAACCCCCCGCCTGGTGGTGCTAGGTATTGAACTCAGGGACTTGTGTTTGCCAGGCAAGCAACTTGACTCACACCTCAGTTCTTTTGCTTTTAGTTTGTTTTTCAGATGGGGTCTTGTGCTTTTTACCAGGCTGGCCTCAGACCACAATTTTCCTACCTCTACCTCCAGTGTAGCTGGGATTACAGGCAGGTACCACCATACCTAACCCCTATACATTACCATTTAAAGAAAAATACTAATTAAGACACTTAGTGTCAGTTGAAACTAAACTTCATTTAGTTCTGGTCAGAGAATACTGTAGTAGTATCTAGTCTTCCATACTTAAGTTTTAAAACAAGTAATCCTGTAGGCAGTATTATTGAAAAATACTTTAAACTGAGGCAATCCCTTAAAATGTGAATAAAACTCATGTTAAACATTGACAGTATTCTAGGTCATTTGCCCCTGCAGACAGATACACAGAAAAGCCATCTGGTGGATCATGAGTCTCTGGATCACTGACCATCCTGAAATCTCTTCTATCAGTAATGTTATGTGATAATGAGGTTGCACTTCAGGGACTCATAAACTATCTCACATGTTGTTACAAATGAGGCACATGAAAAGGGGTGGGGGGAACAGCTAGGAAACAGAAACGTGGCTAGAGAGAGTGAATTTGCAAACTCTAGGGAGAATTGATGGTAGCACTTTGCTGGAACCTTCTGGGCTATTTGCTTCTAAGCAAGACTAGCCTTCTTTTATTTTTTGTTTTGCAGTACTGGGGTTTGAACTCAGGGCTTCACACTGCTTGCTAGGCAGGCACTCTACTGCTGGAGCCATGCCTCCAGCCTTTTTTGCTCTGGTTATTTTGGAGATAGGATCTCGCTTTTTGCTGAGGCTGGCCTGGACCGTGATCCTCTATTTTAGGCTTCCCACTGTCTCTGGGATGACAGACAGATACTACCACACTCAACTTTTTTTTTTTTTCCATTGAGATGGGGGTCTTACAGACTTTTTTTTTCCCCTGGAGCTGGCCTGGAACCAAGCCTCCTGATCTCGGCCTCCCCACATAGCTCTAGATGAAAGGTACACATTACCATGCTCAGCTACTGGTTGAGATGGGTCTCAAGAACTTTGTGCCTGGGATGGCCTGGAACAATGATCTTCCTAATCTGAGCCTCCCAAGTAGTTAGGATTATAGGCATGAACTACCAGCACCCGGCATAGCCTTGCCTCCACATTCATACTCCCTCTCTAGGCCTTGGGATGCTGCTGGATAAGTCCAATCCTTTCACTAATTTGATGTGAGCAGACAATAGTGTACTGTCTGCCTTCCTAGCACCCTACTTCCTGTTCTTCAGCAAGACTCTCCAGTCCCCCTGTAGTCTCTCTTAGTCCATGTGCGGATGTGCAGTCCAAGCCTCAGTGTGTCTTGTTTCTTTGGCCTCAACGTCTGGTTTAGTGATCAGATGACCAAAGATGATCTAACTGGAGTGAATCTTAAAAGTTGTGTGGAGCCTTCAGAAAAACAACTTTTCTTTCTTTCTTTTTTTTTTTAACCAACTGAGAATCTTAAGAAAAAGAGGCTGAAAAACTGTACCTATCTCCCTCCCATAAGGATTTAACCCTACCTAAGAATGTAGCCAACCCAAAGGAGGATGACCTGGACAGTGGAGAAACAGGAAATCATGCTGTTGGTGACATTTAGGCTCCCGGGTCAGGCCATGCTGGAGCTGGTCCAGCCTCTAAACTTCTCAAATACCTAAGACAATAAATTGCAGTTTTTTGTTGTGTGGCTTAGAAGTGCAGTTGCCAGATAAAATGCAGGACAGCCAATCAAATTTGAGATTCAAATAAACAATAGCTAATGTTTAAAATTATAAGCATGTTCCAAATGTTGCATGGAACATATATTGAAAACTTAGTCATTGTTTCTCTCAAATTGAAATTTAACTGGTGGCTATATTTTTATTTGCTAAATCTAGCAGCCCTACTTTGTAACTCAAACACATTAGTGATGGTTGGTGCTCATGAGAGGATCAGGAAATGTCTGTTGTTTGGAGATGAATGGGAGATATGAGTCCTTGTGTTACAGAATGACAAAACCTGAGGATGTTGCTTCCAGAATTGTTTCCAAAATAGGGTGTCACACATGCGCCTTAGTAGTGCTGAGTAGGTGGCTAAGTGGCAGGAATACAAGGATCTGAGCTCAGTCAAGGATTAGCAGCCTGTCTAGGCTACATAGGAATGACAAGATCGAGGTGAAATGCAGTGGAGACACAGCCAGAACACATTTAATTCATTCATTTTGTATTCAATAGTATGGTCAAAGAAAGGAAAGAAAAGTAAAGAAAAGGGGAGGATAATTGAAATAATGTAGGGGACGTGATGATGCCTACTATATAAGGAGGGAGGTCCTGACAAGAATTTAGGGGATGGTCCCTCACTGGTCTGTCTCAATGTGAGCATTTCTCTGGGCTGAGTATCATTCAAGGTCATTTGGATGCTAGTCAAAATGTGTGCCCACCAAACATGGGCTCTGGGTTTCAGTTTAAGCAACTCCCCCCCCCCCGCCCCACCCCCAAGTGATTGACTTCAGCCCTTCCTTTCAGTATAAGAGGTTACACTTGTGAAAGTGGAGAAATGAGACAAGGAAGCAGAAACCAGGTATCTGAGGAGACCAGAGGTCACTGAGTGCAGACGCGGAGGACCAGGAAAGCCAATATCAAAGTGCAAAGTCCAATATTTCATGGGGCTGGAACAGCTGATGCTCTTTTGCAGTTCACACAGCTCATCCCCACACTGCCTTCCCTGTCACAACTTTGCATCTCCCTCTAAGGGTTTTTTGGGGTGTTTGAGGTCCTTCCCTTAGCTTGACTGCTCTTGCTGTGCTGAATGTCACCAGTCACAGTCCTGATTCTGAGATATCTTTGGTTGTTATCTGGAATCAGGAAGTTCCCCTTCCCTTCCAAGCCCTACAGGCACTGTTAACACCAGCGTGAGACACCCTGCTTTGCAAACAACCAGGTTTGATTATAGTTGTGGATTTCCCACACCCCAAACCTTTCCAAACCCTCAATATCATGCTGTGTGAGAAAATCAATTTCACTTTTCAAAAGTAAACGGAGAACTTGGAAAACCAATAAAGTAACCCTGCTATTTGTGCCCAAAGCACAACCGTTGTGTGGATCTAGAGTTGTTGTTCATCACTACATGGAAGATGCCTGTTGACAGGGACCATGACGATGACATGTCAAATGTGGCAAGCTAGGGTGGAGGCTCCCAGAGCAGAGAGGATCACAGTAGCACACATGGTGTGGGACTAGGGACAGTGAGGTGAAGCCTAGTTTATTTCTCTGATTTATGTAAAGACTGAAAAAGATCAGGAAACTTGCTTTGAATGGTAAAAATAATATTTTTGTGTAATTATTGTGTAACCAAAATATCCCCAGATCTTGCTAGCCTGTGGGTACCAATGGACCTGCAGTAAAATGAGATGTTACCAGGTCTTAGAGAGAGTGGCTGGGAGGTGGAGAGGGTCTTGGCTGCACTGAGCCCATCTCCCAGGGCATCCTGCTGCTGGTCCATTAGTGCAGGCTGGTGTTAGACCATGTGGAAGTACCAGTTCCTGATAGAGATTATTCAAAGGGAACTGGGTAGGTACTGCGAGATGCTGATGATACTGTAGCAGCAGCATGGCCTCCCTGTCCTCTGGCTTTTGCAGGTTCAAAGCATTCTTCTGGAGCACCTTCTTCACCTGGTGGTTTACTCTACACCACTCGGCAGCCTTCCCCGAAGGATTGTCCCACTTGCATTGCAGGTGTGCGTCTGAAGACGGAGTGCACACACACGTGTGTGTGTGTTGCGTAGGGTTTCTTGAGTAGGAGAGAGCAGCAGTAGGTGTCTCACCTACAAATGTCCACTACCACTTCCCCCTCTAAAACCCCACACATCTGCAGTCACTTGTTAGAAATTCACCATTAGAAAGTCTTTAGGGCTAACAGATTATGTTTTGCTTGTGGGGGCAGGTACAAGTACATTTCCTGGGCAAAGTGTCAGTCTGCAGACCATTTATTCATTCCTTTGTTTCACTTATCTTCATCACACTTTAGCTGAGCACAGAGGAGAGAGACAGGGACTGGCAGAAGTAGAAAAAAGAAGAGGAGGAGGAGGAATAAAGAAGGGAAAGAGGTCAAGTCCAGGGAGGAGCTAGGCACCAATGCGTCAGACCCAATTCTCTTTCATGGAGTCCTCTTTCCCTTCCACCTCTTTCTTTCCATTTAGGATGAATTCTGGAAAAATCCCTACTCACAAGACTTCTGCCTGATGGCAAAATAGACAAGAATGCTCTTTGATGTCTGGGCTTGAGGTTTGATCCAGTCATTGTCACCAGCTCTGGTTTTAGTTTCTAGCCTATGTTCTCTCCTCTCTCATCCCAGTTCTCTCAAGCTCAGCTCCTCTCAGTTGTCCCATTGCCAAGGCAACCTGGCTCCTCCAGAGGTGCTCCAGCACAGCCCATAGGGTTTGGTACCTATGCCAAAAGGGTTGGCATTCTTCCCTAGCTGTATTGCCCCCTATCCTGGGTCCCTCACTTAGTGTGTACCCTGGATCAAGTTGTACAACTCAAAACCATGGTTTTCAACCCAGTGCCTTCTTTCCCTATGGAAGTGGATGTCAACTGTGTCTTCTTTCAGATCTTCCCCTAGAAAAGAATCCATTTGGAAAAGGCAACAGTGAACATGGTAGACTTTCCATATAGGTCAAAGTTGAGAATTTAGGTCCTGTAACTCCGGAGTAATGACTTGGGTAGCCTACCTTGGGGATATGTCTCCCATGGCCTTTTTTCAGTGCCTCTTTCCTGTCTCTCTGACACCTGTCAAACCAAACCTGACACCACCAAACATGTCAAGGACTTCAGGTTTGTGCCTGCTCCCATTTTTAAATGGCTCATCAACCCTCCTGGCAATCCAAAAATCAAAGTCCTGACTATTATATTTCAGATGCATTGGAGAGAAGTGATTGGTTAAAGGCATGGGCTCTGGACCTAGATTGCCTGGATAAAATCTGAGCTCACATTTAGCAAGTGACTAAACATCTTTGTTTTCCTCATCTGTAAAATGGGATAATAGTATCCCTTTACCTTAGGGCATTGATATGAAGATCAAATGAGATAATATATCAAACTTAAAGCAGAGCCTGGCATACTGTCAGTGCCACATGCAATCCATGCTGAGTATCCCTTATTGAAATGCTTGGGACCAAAGAGTTTCAGATTTTGAAATATTTACATATACATAATAAGATGTTTTGAGAAAGGTGACCCAAACCTAAACACTGAATTCATTTATGTTTCATGTATAACTTTTACAAAGACTGAAGATAATTGAACACAAATTTTAAATAATTTTGTGCATGAAAAAAAATGGCATGGTGTGGAATTATCCACTTGTGGTATCATGTTGGGGCCTAAAAAGTTTTGGATCTTGGAACATTTTGATTTTCTGAATTACTTTAAGGCTTTTTTTTTGGAATATAGCTTGTTAGCCACCTTGGTTCATTGAGCACGCCCTTTAAGATCAAACCCTCACCTTTAACCATTCCTTCTAAAGATAGTGCTCTCAAACAGGATTTGTGGTGAATGAAATTTTCTTTGTTATAATACCTTTAAGCCAACCTTCACTCATTCATTCATTCACTTCTTTATTCAATTCATTTAAGCTTAAAAATTTCTCACAACTTTTTTAAAATCTTAACAGATTTCTAATGAGTTAATATACTCCCTTGGGGACTGCCCTAAAGTCCTTCACCAGCATTAAATCACACCACTTCATTCCCCAGATTTCCCATACAACTTCCCCACATCTTTTCAATACAAACCCCAAATCCACTTATGCATTGTTACCCCAGTTCCTGACTCACACTGAGCTCTCTGCTGACAAACAATTATAACATCAGCATGTCACAAAAGCACTTTTTACAATTTTAAGAGAATCTACAGGAAAATGGGGGCAATAAAAACCAGAATAAATTGAGAAGTGAATTTTTCTAAAGATAGCTATCAACTTATGCCACCAAGCCCAGCTATAGTTGTAGGATTTTATCAGGCTTTTATGTTCCCATGGTAACCAACATCCATGCAAAGCTTATAAGCATGCATTGAGAGACCCTGTGAATGGAAAATGTGCTGCCTGCAATGAGAAGAGCCAGGTCTACCCCAGTTCTGTGGCTGATCAGCTGGATTGGCTATTGATAACTGAGCCATCGTTTCTGACTCTGTCAGTGGTTCTCAAAATATGCGGCTCAGGTCTCTACATCAAAATCAACAGCTATTTCTTTAAGTGCGTAATCTCAGGCTCCTTCCAGAACTACTGAATGAGAGTCTCTGCGTATGGGAACCACGAATTGCATTTTTAACAGGATCCCCAGCTAATACTTAAATGCACAGAACTCTGAGACTCACAGGGCTCTTTGATTACCTGTCCAAAATGGTATAGCTCCCTGCTTATTCGTGCAGGTCAGAAACTAATTGCTTTGGACCCAAAGAACAATTGCAGAATTCCCTGAGCAACAGCTGAACAGAATGTGTTCTTCAGCACACTCTTTTATCCAACAAGTATTTACCCAGAATGTTCAACATGTCAGCCACTATTTTTTAAGAATACATTAGGTAAAAGTGATAAAAATGCCTAACCTCAAAGATCTTATGTTCTCATGTGTAGAAGCAGAGATAATGAATAAATGATTAGCTAATATTATAGAGAAACTATTAACATATTAGGAAGTGATAAGGGAGATGGGAAATGCACAGAGCAAGGTGGAGGGGGTCAAGATGGAGAGCTGGTAAAATTTCTTCTAAATCACATGCACTGATAAAAATCAGCTTAGGTATTTATTACAAAGGCCTGACTGGTATGACTGGCAGACCCAACTGTGTCCAGAAGTGGACCTAAAGAATGTAATAGTAGGTGCTGGTGAGCTTCCCAGACCCCATTCAGGTTGGTACACTGCTCTTTACTTCCCTTCACTTTCTCCTCGCTCTTCTGCCTCCTGTCATGGCTCAGTGACTGACCACTGATGGCTTTTTACTTCTTGGTGGGGTCAACTCAGTGTGTCATTTGTACTCCCTGAGCTGCCTCAGGGGGACCACATCCTTGCTAGTCTTTCCTGTCCTTCTGCTTTCCCTGTCCTGGCAACACTCCCCGACAAGTCACATGCCTGGGAATCCTGTCTCCAGCCTAAGATGGGGCCCCCAGCTATAGGAGAGGGTACTTCCTTCAGAGGGTCTACAGGCCAAGGGCTCCAAGCTGTTAGTACTCACTCACCTCTAAATCCGCTTTGTGTCACTTTCCTCCTCAGTCTATATTTAACTATTCAGAGCCTTCAGGGTGCCTGGCATCACTCTGCAGAGGACGGTGGGCAGGCAAGGCGCTCGTAACACCTGCCTGCTGTTCTTCTCTGTTTTCCTCATTTCCTTTCTCCTTGGGCCACAGACATTTCCTGAGTGCCTACCAGGGAGATCAAAACAGGCTCCCCAAACTGCATTTCTTGGGCATAATTTGAATTGGTTATTCAGAGCAGAAACAGGAACGGCTCCAAAAAGCTGTTCTTCGTAAGAGTGTACATCCTTGTGCACTAGTAAACAGCAGATGCAGGCACAGGATTTTCTATCCCATGTCCCCATCTGCCTAGGAAATCTCTTCACAGGAAGAGATGGGGGGAAGTCTGACAGTTGGCCCAGGCAGAGATGACCACAGGTGGCCTGATGACTGTTACCTGGGAGACTTCTCAGCATAATAGGACATTTGCCTCTCCTCACGATCCCATAACCAGTCTCCCCTTCAGGAGTCCCACATTTCTTTCATAAGCTTCAAGGGTCTGACCCTCTTCTGAGTCTGGTACTTTGTATATGACTGTCCTGTTTCTGCACGTTAATTAATTTGTATGCTTTCCCCTCCCCCCACTAGTCTGTCTCTTCCCAGTTCATTTCATAGGCTGAGATGATCGAATCATCCGAAGGAAAAGAGAAAATGTAAAACTCCTTTACCCTACTGTGTGGCAGGAACTGTGTTGGGCTGGGAGATGCAGCAGAAACAGAATAAGATCCTTGACATCATAGCCTAGGACACACTCAATTTTATGTCAAACTCTGTGAATAACTAATACTTAAAAATGACCACACTTTCAAGATTAGCAGCTGCTTCAAGATAATGTTCAGATAACTTCCTTATTAGCAACTTAAAAAAAGAAAGCCATTGGCAAAGCATTGCTCAAATAAACAAACACTCCTATGTTGATGACCTCCTCCAAGTACACGGTGGAGGGCAGACAGGGGCAGAAGGGACTGGTGCCAAAGCACACTCTGGGACAACATGAGACGAACGCACCACAGAGAACTGCCTTTCCTTAATACTGTGCACTTTTCACCTTCCCCACATCAGACGCTGGTTTCTTTTTTAAGGATGCTGAGGGATGCTGAAGCTGACATTCTTCCCAGTCTTGACAGCACAGACATTCTCGAAATATTTGCTAGATTAAAAATATGCTTGGGAGAATTTCCTTTCAAATAAATTTTGCAATACTAACTCTTCTTTCTCCTTGCCTCTGGCTTTGGGGTTGGGGACAGAATGGAAAACATTAAATGCACCCGTCTATAGAAGCTTGCCAGGGGCCTTGGTGGCTAAGGTCGCCCTCCTCAGAGAGAGGAGGATAGGCCTGCTGTCATCCACAGGATGAGGTGAGGGGTTTGAACCCCCAGAGCTTTTCTAGAGAGGGCCGTGCCCACTCATGTTGATGCACTCAGGCTCCATGAATCCTTGACAAACAGACATGGCAAAGTAGAATCCATAGTTTTGCGCAGATAGACAGCTGAGGCCGTCACACCCTGGTGTTTTACCTTGCTGGAGGGAGAAGGGACTCTGTGGAACTTAGAAGGGGATCAAGGGGCAGTGAGTGACTCACTGCTGAAAGTTTCCTGTAGGCCACAGGCCAGAAGAGCAGCTGTGCTACTCACTGGCTGCTCTCCTCTGTCTATTTACCGGCCCACAGAAGGTGGTTGTGCCTTCGCCTTCCTGGATCCTCTCTTGCCTCCTCCCCACACCTCTCTCCTCACAAGCTAGAGGAAGGCCTGGAGCCGCCCACACAGCTAGTGGTGCAGGATCAGCAGGGGATGGTGGTGTTAAAATGCAGACGGTGACCCACTAGCTCTGTAGTGGGATCCCACAGTCTGCATTTCTATGAAGCTCTGGTGATTCCAGTGTTAACATGGTCCCGGAAGCACACTTGGATGGCAATGACCTTGCTGGTTAGAACCACCTCTTGCAGAGGGGAGAAAAGTTAGCCCATGTAGCCATTAGGTTGATAAAGGATATTTTTTTCCCTGGTGACAGCAAATCTCCAATCTTGTTCTTGGAAACGATTCCAGTGATAGAGTGCCACTATCAAATATCTCTTAGTGGCCCTCTTTATCCATCACCCAGGAAGGCAGTAACTAATGGGTGAGCATTGCTTCTGCCTCCTGCAGCTGAGCCTGGAGTAGCCCCCCTGGAAATGAACATTCACAAGACACAAAAGCGTAAAATTCAATCTTGCATCCACCAGGCGATTTTCGGCTCCTTCCCTCTGCCTCCAGCTGCTTTTATGAGCAGCAGGGCAACCAGGCAGCCTTTTCTTTGCTGCAAGCAGGCATGTACTCCTCCCTGGAGCCTGATCCCCTCCCGGGTGGAGTGTGCTTTTCATTAGACAGCCACTCCAGATGAAAGAACCGTTTGCTTCTAAATTGCATAAATTGCTTTTTTTTGTATTGCTCTCCTAACAGGGGCTGCCCTACACTTGGCGTGAAGGGCTTCCAGTTTGTGCTTTTTTCTCATTTTCCAAGCCTTGCTCATTTTTCACAGCTTTTGAGCTCTCCCTCCATCGCAGCCTGCCTGAGTGGGTGGCAGACAGAGCAGAGCGGAGCATGGGTAGGGTGGAGGATGCTAATGAACCCAAGAGAAGAGCAGCCTTGGCAAGAAGCCACAAGGGGAGGCCTTGTCAGGTGGAGCTGGCATGAGGTTTGTGCGTGGATGGTGACTCAGGGACTATAAAAGAACGTGGGTAGAGTGGAGTTTGGGTAGCAACAAATATCTGGCTTGAGTCATGGATGGATGTTTATTTATTATCTAGAAAGAAAGCTGGAGCCATGATGATTCCTAAATAGGAAAAGACAGGTTGACACAGACATGAAAGCTGTCAAGTCAGAATGAGGTACGCCCGCCTGTCAGTTTTGTTGCCAGGATTTTGTGTTCTTTGATTTAGGACACAAAGGATGGATCAGTATGCACATTACTGTTCAGAAGCATCCAAGCACTGAGGGACTTGGAGTGCCCTCCTGGGAGGCAGGGGAAGGGGAAAATTGCTTTGGGAGAGATAATAGCATTCTCTCCCTCCTGGAGGCCATCTTGGCTCACCAATAAAGTGCACTTTGGAACTGATTTCTATGGAACAGGGTGGGGCTGGACTGGCAGGTCCTTTAAGAAACTGAGATAAAGATAATGTTCTTGCCTGGATCCTGCAGGATCGCTTCAGGGTGTTCTCAGGGGATATGTTTGGACTGGGGTCTGTGCCGGAAGGGTTGCTATAAGTAAATGGGGATTTAATATGTTTATAGACCTTAGCTCATATCCAGCACATCAAAGCCCTATTGAAACAGTAGCTATTATTATTAGGTAATTCAATTCACTCCAGAGATGCTCTGAAACTCATGGGAATTGAACGGTATTAGCTGGTCAGAAGGAAGCATCTGGGGCTGGGATGGAGCTCTAGGCTGGAGTGCTTGCCTAACATGCACAAGGCCCTGGGCTCCATCCCCAGCACCACACACACACACAGCAAAAGTAAGCATTTTTCTTGAGATGACTTCAATCAGTCTCCACCAGCCTGTCATGATCAATGTCATGCAGGCTGCAACAAATTCTTTACTGATCCAAGAATATTTTCCATTGATTTGTGTCTATTAGTGACATAATCAATATATTCCAGCAATAAATAAAACACCAAAAGAAGAAGAAGAAAGAAAGAAAAAGCAGGCAGGGGAAAGGCAATGTGTTAGTTCTTTTATGTTTATCTTCTACTTCTGATTATGTTTGGAAAATTTCAGAATAAAAATTATCAAAATAAAAATTAAATAAAGTTGTAACATCCAATCCTCTTACACCCCTCCATTATGGATTGTATTGTGTCCCCTTCCCAAATTCATTTGTTGATGTCCTACCCCCTCCACCACAGAACCTCAGAACATTACTATACTTGGAGAGGGGCCTTTCAAGAGGTGATTGAGATCAAATGAGGTCATGTGGATGGGACATAATCCAATACAACTGGCAAAGAGGACATTAGAACCCAGAAACATAGAGAGGGACAACCATGTGAAGACAGAGAGAAGACAGACCTCTTACAAGCCAAGGAGAGCCCTGTGATCTTGGGCTGAAGCCTCCAAAACTGGGAGACAATACACTTTTTTTTTTTTTTTTTTTTGGCAGTACTGGGGTTTGAATTCAGGGCCTCATGCTTGCTAGGCCAGCATTCTACCACTTGAGCCACTCCTCAGGCCTTTTGCTTTAGTTTGTTTTTCAGACAGGGTCTTGTGATTTCACTCTGACTGGCTGTGAACAACAATCCTATCTCCTCCTCCTAGTAACTGGGATTACAGACTAACTCCACCAACCCTGGCCCCTAAAACAACATATTTCTATTGTTTAAACCAACCAGTCTGTGGGGCTTTGTGATGGCAGCCCTGGAAAACTACCCTGCCTTTCCAGTTCTTTTTCATTTACCACCACATATTGCATTATTCCTTTTTATCTTTTCCTGCTAGAACATGTGCAAGTGCAGTGCATTTTGTCTCTTCTTGTCAATGGCTGAATCCCAGCACCTGCAACAGGGCTTGACCCATTGGTCAGTGTAGGCCTTTAAACATACATGAGCAATGCCAAATCAATGGATGAATGTAATTTGGAGGTACTTCATGGGTACCTGCTAGGTTGACACTATTTTTCCAGTACAATTATTGTCATCCAGCTCTTTCCATCTCTGTATGCTCCATCCTGTGGTCTGTCCCACATATGTGAACTTTGCCTGGGGATTAAGCTTAAGGGGAATTTGGCCAGCAGAGAAGCTGCTCTGGATTCTGATTCTTTTCCAGACAAAATGAGCCTGGCACTCCACTGTGCATCTGGACCCAGAAAAATTTGTGGGAGGCTCCAAGCTGTTCTGGTGTCTGAAGAAGCAGGGTGTAAGTTTTGGAGAAGAGAAAAAGTAGTTAGGAAGACAAAAGGAAAAGAGCACAATAAGAGATGATCTGTAGGAAACATATGTCACATATGTCACATATGCATGACACCTACTGAAAACCTTTGCAGTGTTCAGAGACAGTCCTTTTTTGGAGACCTGGCTTGCTAAAGTAGAACTTTGAAAACATTTTCCCAGGTTACTGTGCAGCTAAACCTAGGCATCTGACCTGGGCTCACTGATTTAGCACACCCACCTGAGACTTCAAGAAGGGGACCTGCATTGATTGACATCGAGAATAGACGGTGTAGGAAGGCCGGTGCCATCCGGAATCTATTTTCTGGTGAAGCTGGTGCAGGGGATTTGGGGCAGTGGCAGTGGTTCTTGGTGCAGGAGTGCTGCTGGCAATGACAGCATCTGTGGCTTGCAGTAAGGAAAGATCCTGGCTTAAGTAGCAACATTGCAAACTGTGCATCCAGTGCCTGGTGGCAGTGGTGACAAAGCAGCTGTGAAGTATGGCTGTGAGTGCTATTTTTCAAGACATAGTCCCTTGCCTTTTTCTCTAGTCTTTCTGATAATTCTGTGGCTTACCTAACACTCTTCATAGACTCCTTTTCTACTTACCCAAATAAAGTTAAGTGAAAAAGGTGCAGGTTGGTGACCCACAAAACACATGTTTAAGGCATATTCCTGGAAAGAGAACAAAAACAAATTTTTTGTGGGGTATAAGACACATAACATAAAATTTACCATTTTAACCATTTTTGTGTGTATGTGGTGGTACTGGAGTTTGAACTCAGGGTCTTGCATTTGTTAGGGTGTGGCTTTACTACTTGAGCCACACCCTAACCTTTAATTTTGCCTTATTTATTTTTCAAAGAAAGGTTGTGTTTTTTTTCTGGGGAAGTCCTCAGACTTGATCCTTCTATCTATGGTCTCTTGCATAGCTGGGATGACAGGTACAAACCTAGCTTAGTGGTTGAGGTGGGATCTCACTAACTTTTTACTGTGGCTGGCTTCGAACTGCAATCCTCCCAGTCTCTGTCTTCCAAGTAGCTAGAATTATAGGCATGAGCCACCATGCCTGGCTCCATTTTAACCATTTTTAAGTACAGGTTTTAGTAGTACTAAGTTACATTCACAGTGTTGTGCAGCCATCCCTACTTTCCACTTCCAGAACTTTGAAAATAAAAATTTGAACATGGATTCATGTCATTGAAGAGACTTGCTTTGTAAGTCTATTTTAATTTAGGTTAACAAACATCTAATTGTCTGATTTCTACAGTGGAAGCACCATAGCTCTCTTGTTTGTTGTTGTACTGCTAGAATCCAGTAGATGCCGGGACGTTTATATTTGTTTGATGTTGAATTCTCATTGGGATAGTCTTGAGATGCTAACTTTTGGCCTGGACTAGACTTGAACCTTGACCTTCCCAACCTCTGCCTCCCTAGAAGCTGGGCTTGTTACGGGCATGAGCCACTGCTCCCGTTAGTACTTGAACAGTGCCTGGGCACAAGGGTGGGGTGGCCACAAGTGTATGCAGGCACTGTGTATATGTGTGGATAGATGTTCCTTCAGTGGGAAGGGGGTTATTGAAAGCTTCAAGCGGCAATTCCCAGCCATGTCATGCCTGTACTTTAGGTGTGGGGGCTGTGAAGACCCATGTAAATTACTGGGACACTAATAAGGTCTGCTTAAAGGCCTGAGCAGCTGGGATTACAAGAAGTTGGTGAGGTTACAGCAGTTAGTTCCTGCTTCCCAGAAGCTCAGACTGGCTTTCAGTGATACAATAAGAATTCTCCAAGTACTCTGGAGGCTGAAGCAGGAGGATTGTGAGTTCAAGGCCAGATTGGGTTACCTAATAAGACCCTGTCTCAAAAAAAAAAAAAAAAGTCTTAAGATCTCTGGGAGGAAAAGTAATAATAAAACAATACTTGGTGGTGAAGAATTGGAGGACAATTCAGTCATTCATTCAACAGTATTAATTGGACTTCTGCTTTGTATCAAGTTCTTTTCTGGGTACTGAGGCCTCTGCAGCAAAGAGAACAGCCATGTGCCTGTTATCCACAGCTTAGCTGCTAATGGGAACGGACAGAAAATAAACAAACCTCAGATGCAGCTCGCATGGAAAGTACTAGAAAGAACACTGAGACCAGGTAATGGTGGAGAGAGTGACAGAAGTAGGTATTACTTTTGATGGTGTCTCGGAGGATATTCGAGAAGGTGACATTTGAGCAGAAACCCGAGGTAAGAAAGGGAGGGTGCTACAGGGACATCTAGAGTGTCCCAGACAGAGAGAACAGAAGGTATAGAGCTCAGAGATGGGAACATGCTTGGCAGATCCCAGGATCAGCAAGGACATTCATGTGGCTACTGTGGAGTGAGAGGAGAGGCATAGGAGGAAGATCAGAGAGGCAACACAAGACGTATTTGCTGTGGAATTTCCTGAACAAATGTTGCACAGCAGACATACTTCACGCACCTCCTCAGTCTCAAATGAGACATTTTCACCAATGTGTTCCCCATCCTGTAGGACCAAGGGGATGAAGGCACCACCTGCTCCTTCCTCCTGGGCTTCTGATAGCTCTTTGTTCCTGAGTCCTAGTTGTCACACAGTAAAGTGCCATTTTCATTCCCTGGCTTCTGGACACAGTCCAGATCTCTCACAATGAGATGGGAGCCATGTGTCTGCCTTCAGCAAGCACTGGGTGGAACCCAACTGCATTGTGAGTGAGTAGGGTGTGAACCTTCTCACTAAGGTCAAGGTACAAGTGTGACTGGAAAAGGAAAGACCCAAGAAGGACACAGGGATGGAGGGGACTCCAGGACAAAGAGATGAAGGCAGGAGAATACATCCACACCCCAGACCCCAACAGTATTTGCTTGGGTCTCTTAAAATGGTTGTCTTTATTTCTGCTTCATAGCCTCCATGAATATTCCTGACATGAGGAGAAGAGGAAAGAGAAGACTGCTGGAGCCGAGCAGTGAGTCTTATAAACACAGCGGGTGCCCTGTGTTCCCTCCTGGGTGCCCACGCCTGTGGAATGTGCCAGATTTGCAGCTGGTGTCAGGAAGCCAGCCACAGCCATGCATACCCCCTGCATAGCTGAACATCTGCTTAAATACAAGGGGAGTCATGCTGCTTTCTTTCAGCCTGTTCTCCATGGGCACAAGCTATTCTTTGATATTAAATCGAATCGATCAGAATTAGCACTCAGTGGAAAGGGTCATGTTTTCTTTCTGTCTGTTTAATATATAATCTCACTATCCCCAAGTTCCTCAGCCTTCTGCCAGCTCATTTTCTTCTAATATCCAAGGTTACTAGCCTGAATCTTTGGTCTACACGACCGCAGGATACCAGTGCCCTCTGGAAGTTTCAAAAGATGCCCTGATAATGCTTTCCCCTTACCCCCTACCTCCTAGCCATCACACCTTCCTCATCTATCCATCCCCTTACTCTTTTTCATACTACCGTCCTCTCTCTGCCCTATTTCAACTCCAGTGTGGGCACAGCCTTCCCCTTTATCCCCACCTCATTCCCCAAAACAAACTGCTGTGTATGGAGGCAGTAGTGAGCGCAAAAATATTTGACAACTAATAGACCAGGGAATAGCCAATAAGTCCTAAAGGATCTGGTGTAACTCTTCTGTTTCTGGGTCATTGGGAGGTTATGGGGTCCTAGCATGGGTAGGGATACTCAAGGTAATGGCAGTAGGGATTACGGGGAAAGGCCTCAACAGAGGCTATTTACCAACCAGTAAATATGAAACCAGTAAAGTATGAAATCTTCTAATATTTTAACACATAGTACAGCCATACAGTAAGGGTTTACTAAACATTCCTGTGCAACAGATTTACTGAAGGACTTGGGCACATTGCCGGTGCAACTTAAAATTAGACTTCCAACGTCATCATAGGCCTCTTGGTTATACCCCTTCTAGAAGGTGGTCTTTCTCCTTGGTCACTAGTTGGCCACTATGAGTCTGGGTTATCTTCTCTCAGAATCAAGCGCTTCTTAAATTTGCTTTCACTCTCAAGCCTCGAAGCCCTCCCCTCACCATCACTCAAAACAGAACTTCTATGTTTTGTGATTGTCAGAGAAAACTGACAGTCCCTTCACAGAAACAACCAAAAGTGCTGCTTAATGAAGTTATAGTCAAGATTTTACTTCATTTATGAAGAGCAACCTCAGCCCCTCATAACTTAATTTTGCACAGCTGAGTTTCTTAAACAGCAGAGCAGTTATAGTCCCAGGATGAATTCTGTCCCCACTCTCTAGAGTAAAGAATACAACTTGCAGTCATCTTTTTAAAAACAGCATTTTTATTTTCTCTCTTAAGCATGAAGCACCTCTCTGGTGCCTAGTTGATAACAAAGACTGGACAAATGACATTTTCCTCCATCCCATTGGTTAAGCTGATGAAGGAATACATTTGATAATTTATTCATTCACCTGTTGAACAAATATGTATTAGAGCCAACTGTGTGCCAGGCACAGTGCTCATTCAAGCAAAAGGAGAAAACGAAAGTGACAATGATCACGCTGTCATGGAACTTACATTTTAAGGGGCAGGGAGAGAGACAACACCCACAAGACAAATAAATAGTAACAGGCTCGGAAGCAAAAGAGCAGGAAACAGGCATAGGTAGTGTTAAGGGAAGAGTGTGATTTTACAAAGAGAGCTAGGGAGGATGCCATGAAGAAGGTCACATTTGCATCAAGACCTGAAGAGGAGGGTGAGCTAAGCTGAAACCTGGGGGTGGAGAACAGAAAGCCCCTTGTTACCTAGCTAGCAAAGCCAATGACACTGAGAAAACCCAGTTTGTAAAAATGGTTAAATTGAAATATGGAGACATGCTTTAGGTGGTCTTTCGTTTTCTCTTTCATTGAATGAGGATGTGTTAATTTGTTTTATAAATTGTTTTGTGAAGGTTACTTGTGGGTTTTCTGTTTGTTTTGCAGTGCTGGGGAACTCCTTTCCCTCCCGTGACAGTGCTTTTGGCAATCTTAACACTTCCTTCCACCTCATTCTTCTGTAAAGAGGACAAATATCTCAGGCACAGTAGTTTCAGACAAACTTATGATTTGCAAGGAAATAAAAACAAATGTGACATTCGTTTTCATGGTGTCCTGAATTTTTACCATAAACTAATCATGGATGATAAATTGATTGTAGGTTTCATTTATGTACCTGAGCCAGATACAGCTGTTCCAAATAAGTTCACATTGAAACAATCCAATAATGAACGTTTGCCGTCATGTTTCTAGAGATCCATCTGCACTGGGCAGTTTTGTTGGTCCACAACCTCTCATTTCCTGTACCAACAAGAGTTGAGATTTAGGCGGATGGGATCCTGTGAGAGGTAATAAAATTTTAGAGGGCTTTGAGACTAAAAAACTTCTATCCTCTAGAATTTTGTGCACCTGTCACACCTGTGCCCTTTGAGTTGAGATAGCACTCTTAACAATAAAGTCCACGCGTGTGGCTCTGGCAAAGCAGCCTAGTGTCTATTTGGTGACTGTGGCCACAGCCACTTTTACTTGTGGAGAATGGTGCTGTGTGGAGCTCCCCTTATCTGTCTTCTTGTCCTTCAGAAAGGGCACCTTTGGAAGGACTGGCCAACCCATTCCCAACAGCCATGCACCTAACCTGGCCAGCCAGCCTGACTCCCTCTATAGCCATGCATTTTGACAGCTTAATTAAATTACCTGCTGGAGGATAGTATTGTCTAGACAGTTAATTCTGGAAAAAAATAAGTCAACAAAATGCACAGATGAATTGGGTTTTAATTCCAGCTTCCTTGTGTATTTGGGTGAGTCACTTTAGCTCCCTGAGCCACAGTCCTCAACTGTAAAATGAGAAAAATAAGAATACCAATCTCTTAGGGCTGTGGTGTCAATTAAATAAAATGAGGTATATAAAACATCTCATATGATGCTTAGCTTGGCAATAAATCATGGTCAGCATTATATGAGTTATTTTGAAGATCAAATGAAATGATAGTTGAGGAAACACTTTGTCCTTTGGAAAGAATCATCACCACTACCACCATCAATAATCCTAGCCTTCTACATAAAATTATAAGCATCTTTTCAATTTAACACAGCACTGAATACACAAAGGGCATTTAATTAATAATATTTCATGATAATAATGTAGCCTGCTATCAGGAGGACATGAGACTAAAATCAGAATCAGAACCACCTTATGTTCTAGACGCAGTTTTTCACTGATCTTTATGTGACCTGAGAAATCACTGAACCTCTCTGAGCTTTACTTGGCCATCTGTAAAGTGGGCAAGTTGGGTTCCCAAATATTCATAGTCTTCAAAAAGTTTAAAGAGAAGGCAAGAGCTGGACCTGTGAGTTTCTGTGAAGTAGGCGTTAGGAAGGTTTCAATGAAAGCCCTAGATCCCTGTCCTTCCCACCTTCAATCTCACCCCAGCCAACTTATTCTCCATGTCTGAGCTTTAGTGTATCACTACCTAAAATCTGTCTGTGACTTCCCATTGCTTTCAAATGAAATCGAAACACCAGAAGGGAAATTTATGTCCCTGACTGAGACACAAGTAAAAGTCAAACTATAATATTTTAGTAGATGGAATATTATTTCCACGTTAAAATAATATTGTGAAGACTAATAATATGCAAAGTGCTTATGTAAAAATGCAAGCAAAAATTATATATATAATATGATTATAATTAGGCTAAATTAGGCAAAGTCATTTACTTTTTTAAAAATTGAAGTTTTAAAAAACTTTAAATAGCAAATTAAAATGACACTGAGATTCTATCTCACTCTAGTCACAATGGCTATCATTAAAAAAAATCAAAAAATGCTGGCAAGGATACAAAGAAAAGGAACTCTTATACACTGTTGGTGGGAATATAAATACACTCTGGTACCCAGAGTGGCAGCCATTATGGAAATCAGTGTGAAATTTCCTCAAGAAACCAAACATCGAACTACCATATGATCTGGTAGTACCACTCTTGGGCATTTATCCAAAGGAATGTAAGTCAACATATAACAGAGGCACCCATACACCCATATTGATAGCAGCACTGTCACAATAGTCAAACTATGGAATCAGCCTAGGTGTTCAACAACAGATGGATAAAGAAAATGTAGTGTGTATACACAATGGAATATTATTCAGCAATAAAAAAGAAAAGAAAGTATATTGTTTGCAAGAAGTGGATGAAACTGGAGGTCATAATGTTGAACAAGATAAGCCAAACTCAGCTCAGAAAAACAAATACTGCATGTTTTCACTCATATGAGGAATCTAGACCTAAAAATAATGACATAATTGCGTAAGAGGGACTATACTGGGAGGAAAACGAGGAGCAGGAAAAGAGAGGGTGGTGGGGAGTGAATATGATTGAAGGACATTGTATTTACATATGAAAATAGCATAATTAAACCCATTAAAACCTGTTAAGGGGAGTGCAGGAGGGTGGTTAAGAAAGAGTAATATAAACAGAGAGGATATGATCACAGCACATTATATGCATGCATGTAAATCTCATAGCAAAACCCCTTTGTACAATTAATGTATGCTATTAAAAATGAAGCTAGAAAGCCTCAAAGTGTGATAGTAATTAATTTGGAATAATTTTTCCAACTTAGTAGCTCTACTGTATTTTGCAATTTTTTTCTTAATGAGAGCATATTATTTTTTAAATATATCTCAGTGGTAGGCCACTTGACTAGCATGTGTGAGACCCTGAGTTAGATCCCCAGCACAACAAAAAATTTTCATTGCTTTTTTTCTCTCTCTTATTCCAAAAGTAAAACATGTTCATTTAAGAAACTCCAAATAACTCAGCTGAGAAAAAGAACAAAACTGCCTGTATTCTCTGTCTCTCAGAAATAACCAGTGTAAATCATCTTGTATATTTCTAGTCTAACACATGAAAATCAAAAACACTATAAAAATTCTGGTACCCAGAGTGGCTCAAATCAGGCAAACAGAACCCATCATGGATCCTCTTCCTATTTTCATGTTATATATATATCCTGCACAAGGGTCATCCTGGGTGTTAAATGTCTTATATGAGGTCATTTCTATTTGTTGTTTTGTTGTTGCAGAGCTGAGGATCGAACCCAGGGCCTGGTACATGCCAGACAAGCACTCAACCACTGAGCTACAACCCCCAATCCTGTGGTTTGCATTTTCTACCCTGGGATGGCAGACCCTCTTCTGCTTCCAGAGCTCATGAGATGGAACATGCTTCCAGATCCTAGAAAAGGGAAACATTTCTGTATGAGAGGTTAGTTGCTTTTGTATTCTCATTTCACTCTTCAATTCTCAGAATCTACCATTAGATTTCCCAATACAATATAACAACAGAGGCATTCGTCACTGGAACTAAAAACTCCTGATCATCTGGGCACTGGTGGCTCATTTCTGTAATCCTAGCTACTCAGGAGGCAGAGATCAGGAAGATCACAGTTCAGAGCCAGCCAGGGCAAATAGTTTGTGAGACCCTATCTCAAAAAACCCTATGACAAAAAATTGGGCTGTGGAGTGGCTCAAAGTGAAGGCTCTGAGTTCAAGCCCTAGTACTGAAAACAAAACAAAACGGAAAAAACCTCCTGATCATCCTCCAGCATCCTCTTTCTTAAGGTTTCTGACTAGGTGGTCCCTGGAGTCCCCAAGGCTGAAGGAAATTAAAAATGAATGTAGGATGAGGTTCTTTTGTGGGCTTAGCCCACGTGGTCTACAGCAAGGTAACTGGGGACATGAAGAGTATGAAATATAGTCATTTATGGCCACAAAAATAATTTCACTGAAATTGAAAACTGGTAGGGAGACTTTTATAGAAACTCAGCCTACTCACCCAGCCTGATCCTGCCGGGAACCACACAGTGGGGCTTGTCCAACCAACTGTGAACGAACTCATTCATTCAACATCTGCTTGAATGGTGGCCATACCTAGTAAAGGTGCCAGCTGTCTGGGTGCAATGGCTCTCAAGACAGCAAGATCACATCTGGTGGTAGAAATGTCCTTTCTTTCAAAAAGAGGAAACCCATGGAGAGTCAGTTCTCTGAGGAGCAGCAAGAAGCAGTTTCTAAGCAGAAGCTTGGCAAAGGTAGGAGGGAGCTTGATACATTCCAGGGACTGGAACAAGACTAGAGTGGCTTACGGGCAGTGAACTGGAAGTGGCAAGAAATGAGATACAATTCCCAAGAGACTGAAGGCCATGATGAGCACATAAATGTCATCCCCAGGGCGACAGAGAGCTGCAGAGTAGAGGTGTGAGGTTGGATGTGGGCATCCCTGGGTTCCATTTTACCCTTCTCCAAGGTGTCCCCATATCTACTTCCTTTCTCTCTCCCTCCAAAATCCTTAGCCCCTCTCTTCATACTCCTAGATTTCCAAAGTAACTTTCAATCATAAGAGTAAATGGCAGAAGATTGTGTGCCATAATTGTCATCAGAGCCTTGACCACAGGGCCTATTATCCTCCTAGACTGGTACTGGCCAGGAGTTTAGAAGAGAGTCAGTGGGGTATTCCTTAATCATGGACTGCTCTCTCAACTGGCCACATACCTCACGAAGGCTCAGAGTAGTCTCACAGGAAGCTGAGCAAGTGCCTGGGGCCTGTTTACTGAAGGTGGGACCACAGGCCCATCACCATGCAGAAAACAGGATTGGATGCTAGGGTCTTCACAGAAGACGGGAGAGCTCCCTGGGCCAGAGGCCACCATCCCTCAGGTTCTCCTGGAGAACAGGCTACAATGGCTTCCCTCACTTCATCACATTTAAATAATTGGCCTCTCCTCATGTTTTCCATCTCTGAATCACCTTCTGAGAGGGGTAATGAATGCAGAAAGCCATGTTGTTCAGGTTATCTATAAATTAGACCCCTAATCTTGGTGTCATCAGAAGTGGTCTGTGTTTCATTTCCATGAGAAATAAACTAAACCTTGAGTGACTAAGCTGAAGCTTTCTGCATGGTCTCCTCCAAATCTTTGAAATCTTACTACGTGTCTACTACAATATATCTTTTGAATTATGGAAGGTTATTTTTGTAAGACTGGGATTTAAACTCAGGCTTTCATGCCTATAAAGCAGGTGCTCTATTGCTTGAGCTACACCTCCAGTCCATTTTGCTCTGGTTATTTTGGAGATGGGGTCATGGGAACTATTTGCTCAAGCTGGTCTCAAACCGAGATCCTCCTGATCTCAGCCTCAAAAGTAGCTAGGGTTACAGGTGTGAGTCACCAGCACCCACCTGAATTATGGAAGTTTTAAGGCAATTGAAAAATCACCTCTTGCCTAAAGACAGTGTAAGATAGCATCAAGTGCTCTCTGATAACCTAAGAAAGAAATTTCTACTCTCTCCATCGCTCCTTCCCTGAAACACACCAACCTACATCTTTTCCCCTGCCCCACCCCACCGCCACGAACATACACATCAGATTTCCCCTCAACTTGGCTCTGTGGGGCTTCTTAAGTCACCCGTGTCAACTGTTCAGCTCTTGCTGACCCATTTCCTGTCCCAGCCTGTACAGGGCTAGTACAGTGATGTTCCATTTGCTCTGTAAAAGTTAAATGTCACCCTCTGATGTTTACTTACTTTGAAGTCTACTGGCCAAGGTACATAGGAAAACTTACCTGTCTCTGCCAGACTCCTTCTTCCTCCCCCAGTTCTGTGGGCAATGGGCTCTCCTTGTTGTGCTTGCTCATTTCTGCCCTCACCTCCTCTCAACGGTAAGGTTCATTATTGTCTTCTAACAAAAATAGCCACAATATTTCCCCAGACTTATTACAAATGAAGCCCTCTTCTAAGCATATTTGGACATCATGACTCACTGCACCCTCACAACAGGCATTTGAGGTCAATGCAACTATGAACCTTATTTTACAAACAAGGAAACCAAGATACTGGAAGTTAAGGCACCTGTCCAAGGTCACCCAGCTACTAAGAGGCAAAATCTAACCAAGATCTTACTTCTCTGTCTTTCATTTTCTTCTTTCGCACTTAGCTCCTATTTAACTGAATTCAACTGACAATTATTATTCTGAGCCAAACACTGTGTCAGGCAGTTGGATTTAAGGATGAGTAAGTTAAAAACCTTGCCTGGAAGGAGGCACATGGCAGACCAGAGTGGGCCGGGTGAGGAGGGGAGGCCTGGACAAGATGCTGTGGGAGGACCTGAAAGGGCAAGTTGGAGCCCGTGCTCCGTATCTGTAACACTTTCGTGGGCGTGTGGAATAGTCCCTGTAAACCGCAGCCTGTCTTCCACTGGAACACATTATTTTGTTTGCTTTTTCTGTGTCTTTCTTGGGTTTTTGAAACTTCAATGTCTTTCCCTTTCACCCTAGGAGAGCAGTTTTTGAACTTAACTGTGCATTAAAATCACTATTGTGGTTGTGGCTGACTGGTTTTCCTCTGGGCTGCAGGTGGACCCATTCCCTTCACTCTGAGGTGACATGTGACTGAGCTAGTGAAGTGCGGCTGGAAGTAATGCCTGCCAGCTCCAAGCCTGGCCCAAAAAACTCTCTTGAGTCCTTTTTCTCCCCTGTCGCCTACCTGGATTCCAGCATGGGCTGGAGGACTCGGGGAGGTGGGGAGAGGGTCCAATGTACATGCCTGTTTGAGAATCACAAACCCCAACACACTTGTTCTGACCACTGCCTTTGCTACAGCACATTCACCTGGCTTGGTATCTCTTGGGTGGCTTATGAATGAAGGCTGACATTTTCATTCCTTACCTTTTCTTTAGGAAACATTTCTCAGCAGTGTCTGCTACTGGTCTATATGTGAGCAAAAAAAAATCTGTGGCCAGAAAGTCCTAACTAACATACACTGGAACCATCTGAAAGTGTATTTTCCTTTCCTTATGACGGGAGTTGTGTCATACTATATGAGGGCAGAGACACTGACAGTGACTTTGGACCTGTGAAGTTTGTTTTCAGTAATAAAACAATACCTACTGTTTTGATGGAATTCAATAAGCATACACATATCCAGCTATATGAATGTAATATTTGCACATGTAAAAGGGCTTAGCGCAAAGTACCATGCTGAGCCCTTGATTCTAGTAGTTCACTGAATCTTGCTGTAGCTGTGGACGCCAGATAGTGTGTGCTTATTGTCCTATCACGTGAACAAAAGGCAGGCACAGAGATGTGAAATTTTTGCCCAAGGTCACCTGATAAGCAGCAGAACCAAGACTGAAAAGCCATTCGACACTTTTTTGCATAGCTGCTCCAGCCTCTAGGTCTCTGGCCCTTCTTCATCCTTATCACACGAGCTTCCTCGCTCTCTCCCAAACCTCTCTGCATAATTGCACTCCCTTTGTCCACTGCCCACCACACTTTCTGTAATTAAAATTTAGTCAATTTGAACAAAGCCCCTGGACTTGATGATTCTGCCTAGTTTTCTCCAGTTTGATATTCTCCATCACCATGGCAACCAGATTCTTGGCTGAAACTGGATCCCTGGAGGTAAGAAAAATGCAGGAAGGAAGCAAAATGTTATGAAGACTGTTAGAGCTGGAAAGTGTTCCCTCAGGTGGCCTCTGTCATTGCTGTGCTCCTTACCTGCCTCCCCCCTCTCCATTCGTTATGTGAGCCATTAATGCTCTCACAGGCCTACAGAAATGTTTAAGTTCCTCTCCCCCCACCAAAAAAAATTGTAGGAAACTCCAAAGTAGGAAAAGAAAATGGCACCAGTTGAAATTAAAGTAGGTTTGATCAAATGCCTACAAAAATGGCATGCTAATTTCATGAATAAATTAGGAATTCATAAAAAATTCATGATGCTTCAAAACAATAAGACTTGCTTTTCTTACTTTGCAAAGATTTTTAAGCTTGCATACTTATTGTGGAGAAATCACAGCCCATCATAAGTTGTATTCTTTGTAGGCGAATTATTTCAAAGGCAGAATTATAAAAGTCATATCATGTTTTTAGTCAAAATACTAACAAATACCACTGGCTTACGATGGCCAAATGTGAAGAGATGAACACTTTAAATATGTTTGATATAATGTAGTGCCTCCAAAAAAGAATAGTTTTTGTGGAGGGAGACTGGGCCTCACTGTGTAGCCCAGGCTGGTCTTGAACTCACAGTCCTCCTGCCTCAGCCTTCCAAGTGCTGGGATAAAAATAATTTTTTTAAGTCATTTGGAATCATACCACCTTCACCAACTTGAGAAATCTTAGTGTGGGCAGGGAGCAGAGCCAGAGCCAAAATGCAAGAGGTGAAAGGTGGCTCGGGTCCTGAGGCGAGAGGACCAAAAGGGGAAAGAACATTCTTGAAAGAAATGGCCGCCTTTACCCAGCCAGCCTATCTCAGGGAGGGTGACTGTTTGAACATGTCCAATAGTTTCCAGCTGCCCAGACTGGAAAGAAGCCAAGGAACGTCTGCTTCCCATTTCCCTTTGGCTGTGGGAGACCGTAGGCCTTTATTTTTAAAGGAGGGGGTGCAGACATCCAGTGTTATTTCTCTCCCCTTCAGTAAGGTGGGGGTGTGTCTTCCTTGTTGCTCAGTGCTGGCTGGAGAGCTGCTTTGGACTCAGAGGCTTTGGGAATTCCCATTTGCTTATTCTGGCCCCAGGTGAGAACCAAGCAGCTGTCTTCCCCACATCAGGGTGGGTGCAGGGAGAGCTCTGTGGTTCTGTGATAAAACTCAGATTTGGGGTTAATCTGGGAGCTGCCTCTGTCCTTGGTCTCTGCCGATGCTTCTTGATAAAGTGGGAGAAGCCCAAAGAGCCCCTAGGTTGGGGGCCCATGCCTTGACGTGATGCTAAGTTGTAGGACCATGGTTTTCTCATCTGTAATGAGGAAAATAATTTCTGCCACTTGGTCCTAACAGAAATTGTAGGCTAGTATGGGTTATGGATGCAAAATTCCCTTCAGAGGATTAAAGGGTTGCTACTTAGTGTGGTCCTATAGCAGTAGTCTCCATCACTGGAGCTTGTGAGAAGAGCAGATCTGCTGGCCCTGCCCCAGCCATATTGAACCAGAAACTTCAAGTTCACAAGCTCCAGGGGAATCTTTATGCAAATTAGAGACTCAGAAGCAATGATTTTTAAAAGCTGCAAATTATACCTTGTAAGGTACCACTGGTTACTGACCTGTTGAATGTCTGTCTTCTCTGTTAGCACTGCAAGGTCAGCACTGGCTTGTTGCCTACTGTCTCCACCTTTTGGCCCAGAACCTGGCATACAGTGGGAACTCCATTAAATTTGCTGAGTTAATAAGCCATATATCCTCTGTGAGTGCTCACAGAGAGTAGTAAAAATAGACAGGATACTATCCTTCTGTCTAATGAGAGGGGCCAATCCACCTGCATTTGACACCCAGTTCAAAGCCCAGTGCAGCGACACAGAGGTTCTTGACCTTGAAGGTGGCCAAGATCCCCTGGAGGCCTTGTGCAAATGCAGATTGCTGGACCCTGCCCCCCAGAGTTTCTGACTCAGGGCTGGAACAGGATGGGGACTCTGCATTTCTGACAAGTTCAAGGTACTGCTGATGAGACTGATGAGGGACCCCACCTGGAGAACATGGGCAGGTACATCGATGATGCCTGAATAAGTGTCTTTATGTTTCAACAGCAGAATGAAGCATTCACAGCGACAAAAATAGCAGCTTGGCAGGAAAAAGCATCTTCAGAACAAGAGAGGTGGCTGCTTTTTCAGGTCCAGTATGCTTTTCCGGTGGCTGGGAAGCCTGACATGGGGCATGGATAGAGGTACCAAGGAGTCAAGGAATAGGATGGTGCCAGGGGCCATCAGGTTATCATTTGGGGCTCAAAGGTATGGCTGTACATGAAGGTCACATGTGTAACCCTTAGAGAGTATAATTTTCCTCTCCATCCCAGACTTATGAATAACTAGGGACGGGACTCAGGCGTCTGCTCCCTGGGTTAGATAGACAAGCACTCTGCCTTGCTACCAAATAGTAACAGCAGTAACAATCCATTTCCTATATGCCAGGCCTTAAGCTAAGTACTTTACACATACATCTCATAAAATTGTCACAACAGCCCAGGAGGTAAATGTATTAGTTTCCAATTGCTGCTATAACAAATTACTACAAACTCAGTGGCTTAAAACAGTGTAAATATATGATTACAGTTCTGAATGTCAGAAGGGTAGCAGAGGTCTCTCCGGGCTAAAATCAAGGTGCCAGCTAGCAGGGCTGAGTTCCTTTCTAGAAGCTATGGAAGAATCATTTGGTCCCTTTCCACTTTCCAGTTGATGATGTCTTCCTCCCTCTGCCAAGCCAGCAACATTGCATCTTCTGGGTCTTTCTTCAGGGATCACATCTGACTATCTTCCTGGTCTAACTAGTTTCCCACCTCCACTTTTAAGGACTCTTTGATTATATTGGACATACCTGGATTATTCAAACAATCTCCCAATTTTCAAATTAGCAGATTAACAACCTTAATTCCACCTTCAACTCTAATTTCCTTTTACCGTAGAACCTGCAAATTTACAAGTTCTGAGGATTTGAATGAGGACATCTTTCAGGGGCTATTATTGAGCTTCACATAGTAAAAGCTCCTATTTTTTTCCATTTTGGTGTAGAGAACATTTAGGTTCAGAGAGATTGGTTATTTTCCTAAGGTTATATACTAGATCTGGCTTTCTTAGTCTAGGTTCTCTGCAAAGCAGAACCTAACACAAAAACATAAAGGTGAATCTTTTACTGAGAAGTGTGTTCCCATGAGGTAGAGACAGGCAGAGCAAAGAAGGGAAGGTAGGGGAGTTACAAAGTTGCAGAATCTAATTGGCCGTGGCCTGGCACAGATCATAGGGTGAGAAAGGGGAGTCTTCCAGGTGTCAGTGTGTATGTGCTGAACTCCAAGCAGGTTCCTGATCCTTCTCCCATTGTGGTGTCAAAGGCCAAGGTGGGATGCAATCAGGTTGTACCTGTGTGAAGCTGGTTGGCTCCTACTTGGTGCTGGTCATTAACTGGAAGTTGACAGCTGGGCATGGTGGTGCATGCCTGTAATTCCAGCACTCAGGAGACAGAGGGTCATAAGTTTATGGCCAGTCTAGCGTATAGCCAGACCCTGCCTTTGAGAAAGGTCAAGAAACTCTGAAGGGTGGCATATTAACCTAGACAGCCCTCTGTGACCCTGAACATCTGAGCCCAGGCTGTATGCCTTAGCCTTGTCATCATGGCACTCGTGCCTCCCTGAGAGGGCAGCTCTGTTCCTGACATCACTCTCAGGAACATTCTGGTGCCTGAACAGTCTCATTCAGACCTGCATACTGTTCCCTAATGCTACTCCCCACCCCTGCTCTATGATTTTCCCAACCCTGTGGTCGGGTGGGGAATGGGGTTGGAACCCTCCCCTAAGGGCTCTTTATGGTCAACCACACCTGTAGCTTCATAAATAGGTTCAATCATTTTGGAGGTCAACGAGGTGACAATGAAAGCCACTGAAAATACATGTTGCCTCTTTTGATTTTCTGAGTATTTCTCCATAGAAATAATGAACGGATACGCCCAAGACTAACGAAGGTGCTCGGCTCGGTTGTTGGCAATCAGGGTTTGGAAGGAGTATTTGGCTTTTCCATAATGGAACCCCTCAGCTGGGAAACAGTGTTGCAGGATGCCGTGACAGCAAAACGTGACTCCGGCACACTATTCCGTGCAAATGTTCCCCCTTTTTACCCTCTTATTGGTGAGATGAATTTTCAATATTTTTACAATGAATATGTTTTGGTTTTGATTTTAGGGGAAAAATGTCTACTTTTTATTAAAGCTAAACTTATCACTCTCTCCTCTCTGCTCCACAGCTGACTTTGCCAGATGTACCCCATGAGCCCTGAGAAAACTCCTACATGGACCCGCCATTTGGAACTTCCACATGACCATTTGGAAGAGACCTCAAACTTCATATGTCCCCAGGTAAATGCTCCTCTCACTCCCATCCACTGAGTGAGTCATTGTTTATACTTCTCTTTCTTATCCTCACCCGGACCTTCTACGCCCACCCCCACTAAGATTCCATCACCAAGTCCTGTTGATTTTTCTTCTGGATTCCTGATTAGGACCTGCCAGACCTGTTGCCTCTGCTTGAAAAGTGCCCCCACTCCCACCCCTCTTCCTGTGACACATCTTTCTATCCTGTATGTCATCTTAGCAGTCACTACCTCAGTTTGTTCCTTCCTGGTTCTCAATCAAAAGTCCCCTTCCCCCCCGTTATTTCTGGCCAATGCACACCACCATCTGTGATGATACAGACAGTAGTGGTACCTCACCTCTGGCCTCAGCTCAGAGGGAAATTCCAGTTGGTTGTGTCAAATTCCACTTACTGCCCCATTTCCACAGAAGGGGCTCCGTCTCCTGTCCTGGGTTCAGAGGGACTGATGAGTACCTGTGACTTTTAATGAGGTAGGGTAGCTGTGTGTGCTGGTGTCTGGGCAGGAGTGGCTTATTCCAGGACTGCCCATCCACTCTTCCCACCTTTATGAAGACCACACCTCTTCCTTTCCCCCCTCTCTACTCTTGTGGCCACACAGTCTTCTTATGTACTCCTAAATCCAGGCCTGGCTTATCTGATCTCTGGGAGAGGAAGGTAGCCTCAGCACACAGCATGTACCTAGCAGCTTCCTGTGGCACCGAGAGGGGTATTTCTTTTCACCTTTGTTTCTTTGCTGCATCTTGGCCTGGTGTATCAGTGAGAAGGAAGATAGAGATGGAAATATACAGAAAACAACCGGGTTAGCATTTGCCATATAACCCTGCCCCATATCCATTTAATTGCACGGTTATTGGTTTACCATTTGACACCCTGTGCTGAAAAGTGCCCCTCCCACCCCAAATTTGTGTTCACCTAGAACCTTAGAATATGACCTTTTTTGGACAGCAGGTCTTTTATATATGTAATTAGTTAAGATGAAGTCACACTGGGTTAGGGTGGGCCCTGAGTCCAACAACTGGTGTCCTTTTAAGAGGAAAATTTGGACACAGAAACATAGCCACATGGGATAAGCCATGAGAAGAGGCAAAGGCTGTAGAGAGGAATGCCAAGGATTGCCAAGGATGGCCAGCAACCACCAGAAGCTGGAAGAAGTCAGGGGAAGGATTTTTCCCTAGAGCCTTTGGAGGTAGTGTGGCCCTGCTGAACCCTGGATTTCAGACTTCTAGCTAAACACTTCTGTTATTCTAAGCCACCCACTTAGTGGTCCTTTGTTAGAGAAGTCACAAGAGACTAGCAGACCCCCAATAAGACTTCAAAGTCCTGAGGGCAGGAACCATGTCTGTTTTGTTCACTGGGTCCTGCCTGGTGTCATACGTATAAATGGTCCTCAATACATTTTTGTCGAATGAAGGTAACAAGCGTTGATTTTCTCGGTCTCCTGTACAACGCAGTAAAAGAATGAGATATTGAACTTGGCTGTTCCTTCTCCCAGATGCTGAAACGACTATTTTTGGTGAGTACAAATCATAGCTGTGGCCAGTGTCTGCAATCCAAGGCTGCAAATACACACGTTCAGCCAGGGTTACGGTCACACAGTTTATTTTTAAAGTGACCATGGCTGACCTTCAGGCTCAGAAGCCTTGTAGACTCAGACTTTCCTGGTCTGGGCACCAGTCCTCAACAGAGAAAAGCCACACGCTTGAAAATGGAAGAGGCCCACTACAGCTGAGGAATACCTTCCCCTCCAATCTATCGCCTACACCCTGGCCACTTGCTGGCGTGTCTGACACCCACAAATCATAGGCTACTGGGAGCTCCAGTGCCTTGAATTAAATTGTGAGTGTAAGTGTGGAATGCCGCAGGGTGCGGTGCTGGGCCAGTGATCTCTCCCACGAAGGCAGGCGGAGTGCTCCTTCTGACCCCTCGACCTCCCCAGCAAGGACAGGAAGACATTCTCAGAACCGCTGCATCTCGTTTTGGTTTTCCTGTTAGCTGAACCACAAGGAAGCAGCAATCAGCTGTGCTTAGGTATGACACGGGTTGGCACAGATCCGAGTTCTCCTTTGTCTCGGAGGCTTCCCTGGGTCCTGCCTTAAAGCCATATCACTCAACAGTTCAGCCAGAATTTGAAGACAAAAACAAAACAAGGAAAAATAGTATTCACCTGGTGGCACTCAGGGTAACTTTTTTTTTTCATTTTCACAAATTGTATTTTACTTATTCTTTACACCAGTAAGAATGACTCTGACACCTTCCAAACAAATAAACATACACACACGTTACTGTTTGTTGCCAAACTGGGCTTCCTTGGGAGTCTGCTCACTTGCCCTACACCCATTGGGAGAAATACTACACCTGTTGCCTCTGGAAGCCGTGAGCTGAAAGCTCCACACGACTGACTCTGACAACATTTAGAGCAACGAGGACTTTACTGAGGTTCTCCAAGGGAGGCACGGACGAGGGTGCAGACTGTGTCACACAGCACAGCTTCACTCCTCACAGGGGCTGCTGCCTCCTCGTGTGTGTCTCTGCTGCCTTCTTCTCTCTGTTCTTGAACTTGTAGCCATACAAGCTCTTCTGCCAACTCCCTCTTTCCCCAGCCTTGTGTGCCAGGTAAGATTCCTTCAGCTGTATCTCCCTGCTTCTCTTATTGAGTGTAATTTGACCTTCTCTTGGCTTCTCTGATTGTTCCCTGCCCATCACCCCACACAACCTGACTGCTGGGCTGGGTGAACTCATAGGAAGTCCTTCCTTCCTAGAATACACATGGCTTCCCCACCACAAGCCGACACCTTTGGCAGATACAAACAGCCACACCTTTTGTGGGCATACATGACCTTGGAGATTCTGGGCTCACCTCAATTCATTCTCCACACTTTCCTGTGACATCAGAGAGCTAGAGAATGGGTGGCAGAGGGGGTGGCAGAGGCCAGGGCTCCACTTCTGGACTGAGGTTCCAAAGGATGTTATTTAGGTGGGGTGATTGGATCCGAGGGAGCATTTTCCCACAGCCACAATGATACCTGTGATTAGCACTAAAAGGTGTGTGTGTTGAGATGGACTAAGCGTGTTGGTACAGGGATTATTAAATGTGGTTGTGTAGGAAGACCTTAAACAAGTAAGAAACTTCATAAAAAATTAAATATCTTTAAATATTTAAATTTGTTCTTTAAAAATTTCATAGAAGTATCATATTTCTATGATAATTCTGGGAAAAGTTGGTAAGAAGTGATTCCAGAAGTACTGATGGTGGGGCTGGTAGAGTGGCTCAACTGGTAAAGTGGCTGCCTAGCAAGCATGAGGCTGTAGTACCGCCAAAAACAAAACAAAAAACACAAGTCTGATGGTGGCCTGAGCCTCTGTCCTGGAGTCCAGCAGAGGCATCTCAGCTGTGGGGAGACCGGGGCCTCTCTAGATGGGGACTGTTCCTCTGATGTCTTCAGGGATGGCACTTAGCCGAGGGCCAAGGATTCATGAAGTTAAGCTCTTTTCTGGCAGGACTTCAGGGAGGGCCTCGTGGGTTCAGAAGCAGCAACTAATCCTTTAAGGAAGGTTCTGGAAAAGCTTGGAATGCCACTGGCTGTGCTCTAAGAACAGGTCTCAAGCTGTGTAGGCAAGTTGATACTGAAGTCCAGTCCTGGACACTGAGCCAGCACAGCCAGGATCTACAATGGTATGATTTAGATGGTCCAGGTAGACCCCCATATCAGTCTCTCCCTCCTCCCTCCCTCCTTCCCTCTCATTCATTCACAGTCTTTTCCTAGGCAATGGGGCCACCATCGTACTCCAACCCCATGGAGCTTAGAGTAGACATGTAATAAGAGTTAAAGATTCAAAGTGACTTAAGTTGTTTTTTTTTTTTTCATGGTCCTGGGGTTCGAACTCAGGGCCTTGAGCTTGCTAGGCAGACGCTCTACCACTTGAGCCATCCCACCAGCCCCTTTTGCTTTAGTTATTTTTCAGGTAGGGTCTCACACTTTTTGCCTGGGCTGGTCTCGTACCACGATCCATCTACCTATGCCTTCCTCATAGCTGGGATTAGAGATATACACCACCACACCCAACTCGTTTGCTGAGAGAGGGTCTCACCAATTTTGCCTGGGCTGATCCTCCCAATCTCCCAAGTAGCTGGAATTATAGGCATGAGCCACTGTGCCTGGCCCCATAATGAGGTAGTTATAATTGTGGGCAGTGTTCCAAAGAGGTACAGCATTTAACAGCATTAAGAGGGAGTCTACCGTGGTAGGCAGAGGGGGAAAGAAGAGGGTGACGGGAGGTGAATATGATCAAAGTTCTTTTTACATATGTATGAAAATGGCATAAAGAAATGCTCTAAAAACTGTAAAAGAAGGAGGGGGAGAGAGGAGAGAGAATAAGAAAGAGTACTTACAAGAGGTGAATTTGATCAAGGTACATTATATGTATGCATGGAAATACCATAGTGAAACCCCTTTGTGCAATTAATATATACTATTAAAAAGACAGGAGGACCCTAATCAGGTCTGGTGGGGGTGGGTTTGGCAAGTGTTCCCTAGGATGGGACGTTTATGTTGTCGCCTAAAGAATGAGAAGATAGCCAGCAAAAGGGAAGCAGGGTATAGGGAGAGGAAGAGGATTGTAGGCAGGTGGAAACATCAGTACCAAGTCACCAAGGAACTTTCTAGAGAGGGTAAGCAAATGGGATTGGGTGTCAGATAGCAGCAGCAGATATTGGGTACAAGTCTGGGGGTGCTCACGGTGGGCTGGGACTACCAGTGCCCTGAGTGTTGCTGAATCTTGGGGATTAATAAGGTTGATACTATGATAATAATAACTGCCTTCTGTAAGGTACTTTCTGGGGGTAACAGTTTTATATGCCCCATGCTATTCAATTCTCACAGGCCTCCTAAGGGATTAATATAGTTATTTTTTCCATTTTACAGATGAGGAAAGCAAGAGTTAGAAAAATTAATAAACAAGTGATGGAACCCAAACATGGCTCCTGACTCATGGCCTGCCTGATTCCAAGGCCTTTGTTCTGAAATGTCACCCTACTGTCTTTTGACATCAGTAACTCTTGCTGAGAGAGCTGGAGACCCTGTCCCCAGTGCATGAGCAACTCTGAGCCCTGACAAGGGAGGGAAGAGGAAGTAGGATGGGGGACAGGGGGTGGGTGGCCGTGGCAGCGGGAGAGCGTTGCAGGGGAGAATTCTGGTGGTGGAGGCAGTGGGTCTGCACAGAGCTGATAAGTTGAAGATGAGTCAGAGGCTGGCGCACTGTTATGGAAAGAGTGGGCTGGGTGTGTGTACAACCTGAGGCTGTGAGGGCTGGATTTTTCTCTCACGGTGACACTGCGAGCCTGGGAAGGCAAGTCAATTTCTGAAGGTGACTTTTAAATGGAAAATCATCTTTTCCTCCCATGTTTGCCGGAGGCTTTGAGGATTGTGGAAGAAAGACACAGAGAACTTATGAAACGCCTGACCAGATGTGCCCAATGCCAGCTTGTCTCACTAGGAGAAGAGCCCTAGCACCTACTTTGCAGGCTGTTCACACAGATGCTGAGGGATACCTGGAGGAGATTCTGAACTTGTTAGGGAAGGAATTTATCACAAAGATAACTCAGGGACTTCCTAGTCTCTTCCTGTTCTTCATTCAAAGAGAATTCCCAAGCACCCAAGTGCTGAAGAGTTGGGAAAAACCTAAAACTGGCTTTGTGACATAGACACCAAAATGGTAAAACCAAGAACCTTTGTAGAATTGAGGAAAAGCAAAGTAACTTTCCCTGTTAGGGTTAGCTCTCCTACTTACCACATGACTCTGTTGATATGTTCCTCAATAATTTTCAGGGTGTCTGACTATGTGTGTAGGTTGCTCCCCATTTTTGTGTGACCTTCATATGAGTGGTCCAGATTGAACTGCTGTTCCAATACCTACAGGCAGGAGAGGGATGGAATGTCTGACCTGAAAGGAACTGCCACTATTGCTTTACCAAGGTTTCTGAGAATGTGTTAGTACCTGGCATTTCCTTAGGCTGGTTCCATGTTATCTTGAGTGGTTCTCGCATTGGCCCAACCCTTGTAGTTAAGCTTAAAAAGTCACCTTGCCCAAGGTCCATAGTTAATGGCAGCTGTTTCTGTGGCTGACAACAGTTGGGTCTCCTTCCTTCCTTTGGGAATCCGCAGGGACTTCAGCAAGGGCTGGGTACAGAATGTTGTAAGAGAGATCTCCAAGTCCACACAGGTGGCTCAGCACTACTTCTGCAGCTCTGGCTTTCTAGGGCAGATCCAGGTCCTAGGTGCAACCGTGGATGTGGTTGTTAGCCTCTCTTCAAGCTTAGACTTTCTTGATGGACAATAGAAACAATCAGGTCATCCTTACTGGATTGAGGTGAGGATTACACGAAATAGTAAGCAGCAGGATTGAGGGCAAATTTTTAATTATCTGATACATAATTTTTGATACACTTTTAAATTTCTAAAACATGTAGATATCATGAATATCATCAGATAGTTTAATTTAAAAAATGTGCATATCCAAACTCTGACTCCTGTACTGGGTACAGTAAGCTAACATAAATTTTAAAAGATTAATAATCAGCAGATACTTGCTGGACACGTCCAAGCAAGTCAGGGATCCAGAGAGGACATCTCACAGTGGCTATGTATGTATTATGGTGAGAGATTTTTCCCAGAAGAGAATTTATGCTAAAGGAAGAGACTGAAGTTCCCAAGTTTGATCAAAGCTGAAGAGAACAGGTATTTCTGAGCATAGCCCTGTGTCTGCCACATACACTGACCCCCAACTCCCTTACTCCATTCCCTGTCCTAGTACCCATGGGAGGGAGTGACAAAATGGAAAAATTATTTCCTAAGATCTCAGGTAGACTTTGAGAACTTTAGGCAGCCCATCTTGTAACCAAGTGTACATGAGGAGACAGAAGGGACTTCCCTTTCCTGGTTCCCAGGAGGTGTCTTCTCGGGTCTGGAGAGCTGGGCACCAGGAACTCAGACACAGTTGATGGTGTCTTGGTATAGTCACCCACTGAGGAATTTTTTCCTTTAGGGACAAAAGAAGAGGAAGTACACAGTAGCCACGTGGGACCTGAGGGCATTACCTGAGCATACCTGGGACATCCCTTAGGAGCTAGGGATGTCAGATCTACTTAAGAGAAGTGTTTTGGAAAACTTGGACTGTGACTGCATGGTACCTGAGGCACAGATCACCTGGGGATTGGGTCATGCAGGAGCGTGGTCTGGGGCAACGGGGGAGCTGCCTGGTTGGTTGGTGGGTAAGTGACTGACTACTTGTTTTCCTCTATTGGGTTTTCCTTGTGGTCTTAACAACGGCCATGTCAACAAGTTACCTTAAAAAAATGCTGATCAGGCATTTCTATCTCAACTATAGTCTTCTTTTTTTTTTTTTTCAGTGTTGGAGATTGAACCTAGGGCCTCTCATAGGCTAGGCTAGTGCTGTACCACTAAGCTACACCCCATTAAGCAACACCCCCAGCTTTTGTCTATATGCTTTAAAACATTCACTAAAGAATTGTGATAAAATATCTAACATAAAACTTACCTTTTAAACCATTTTCAGTATACGATTCAGTAGCATTAATTACATTGATAACATTATATGACCATCACTTTGCACTGTATTCCCAAAATTTTTATCACTCTAAACAGAATCTCTGTAACTATCAAGCACTAACAGCCTATTCCCCACTTCTCAGTCACTTCCAACCTTTAATCTACTTCCTGTTCCTGAGAATTTACCTGTTTTGGGTATTTCATGCAAGTGGAACTATGAGCTACTTGTCTTTTGTGTCTTGCTTTTTTCTTTTAGCATCCTGTTTTCAAGTCTCATCCATTCTGTAGCATTTGCTAGAATCTTACTCTTTTATGTAGCTGAACACTGTGGTGCAGCTGTCATGGAAAACAGTTTGATAGTTCTCCAGAAAGTTACACATGGAATTACCATATAACCCACCAATTCCACTCCTAGGAGTACGCCCAAAAACTCAAACAGGGACTTGTACACCAATGTTAGTTGCAGCATTATTCACAACAGCCAAAAGCTGAAAACGAGTGGTCCATAAATGGAAAAGCAGTGTACATCAGCATAGTATGATGGTTCTAATTCTTGCCAATGCTTATTATTGGCTTTAAGACATTCTTTCTATTACAGCCATCCTGATGAATATAAAGTGGTATCTCATTGGAGTTTGGGTTTTCATTTATCTAACTAATGATGTTGGGTATATTTTCATGTGTTTATAGGCCACTTGTGTACCTTCTGTAGAGAAATGTTTATTTAATCCTTCTCCCATTTTAGGATTGGATTTTTTTTTCTTACTGAGTTATGGGAGTTCTATAATGTATCTAGGACATTAAATTCTTGTCAGATGTGACTTGGGGATATTTTCTCCCATTCTGTAAGTTGTCTTTTTATTTCCTTGAGGGTATCCTTTGCAACACAAATGTTCTTAATTTTGAAGTTCCCATTTATCTATTTTTTTGTTGCCTGTGTTTTGGAGTTCCCATCCATAAAACTTTGGCCAAACCCAACCTCATAAAAATCTCCCCAATGTTTTCTCCCAAGAGTTTTATAGTTTAGGTCTTAAGTTTAGATTTTTGATTTGTTTTGAATTAAATTAGTTTTTATATATGGTGTAAAATAAGGCTCTTTTTGTGTGTTGATCTTCATTTCTTCATAATGACTCATGTTATTGCTGTGTGTTCTTTCACTTCCATCCGAAGAACTCCCTTTTAGCAGTTCTTATAAGGTCGCTAGAGTGGTAAGGAACTTTTTGTTTATCAGTTGTGTTCGTTTTTCATTGCTGTGACAAAATACTTCAGAAAAGCAACTTAAAGGAGGAAAGGTTTATTCTGGTTTACAGTTTGAGTCCATGGTTGGCTGGCTCCATTACTACAGGCCTGGGGTAAGGCTGAAGCATCATGGCAGACGGGCATGGCAGAAGACAGTTGCTTGCCTCATTGCGACCAGGAAGCAGAGAGTGAGACAGGAAGGGGAAGAGGACAAGGTACATCCTTCACAGTCACACTCCTAATGACCTCCATCCTCCATCCGGGCCTATTCAGTATGAACTCATCGGTGGATTAACCCGTTGATGAAGTTAGTGCCCTCATGATTCAATCACACCTCTCAACTGTGCTGGGGACCAAACCTAAAACACGTGAACCTTTTGAGGGGACACCTGATATCCAAATCATAGTATCAGCCCAAGCTGAAAGCTTAGTTCTCCTTGGGTCTTTTCTGAGCATGTGTCTTGTCCTGAGTGTGTATATAGTTTTCTAGATTCCGGTCTGAATTTCACAAAGAACAACCCCCAGCTTTTTTCCTATGCAGTCTGTTGAATATCTGTACCATAATCTCTCTGGACTTTGGTGGATTGTTAGTTCATCTTGTCTGTTTTCAAGCCTCTGCTTTGCTGGACCTTAGTCTGAGTTTGAAAAACCAAAGCAATCTTTCAGGTAGCCCCAAACAGGTTAAAACAGACACCTATAATAACTTGGAAGTACAATCTGTTCTGCTCCTTTTGGAACCAAGGGCCCAATCCTACAATGGGACATTGGCTGCTACCTCTTCAAGAGTGCTGCCAGGCTGGTGAGGGTGTGAGAAAGAGCAAGTAAAAATGCCAAAAACTTTCTTGCCATTTTCAAGTTGCTTTTTTTTGATTCAGCATTTATGTGATTGCTGTAAACCTTTGGCTGTATTCCACAGTTCTGACACTTTCTGCTTGTTGTTTGATTTTGCTGTGGGGGAGTTAAAGTTTGAAGCTAGCTGTTCTGCCATTTTGCTGACATCACTCCCCAGCTATACCTTTTTTTTTTTTTTTGGGTGCAACTAGGATTTGAACTCAGGGTCTTGCACTTGCTAAGCAGAGGATCTACCATTTGTACTGTGCCCCCAGACTTCCCAGCTATACTTTTGGTTGTGACCTTATTTTTTTCTCTTTACTATTGTGGCCTGGGGAACTGACACAAAACTCACTTTGACCAAATCCTTGAACTGGTGGGTGACACCTGTCTTTTGTGGAATAAGTTTAAAAAAAAAAAAAAGAGAAACAGACAAAAACCAAACAAACAAAAATAGTCTCCATAAGCCAGGATTTTTTACCTATCCACAGTTGTAAAAATGGTATACCTAGAATCTACATTGTAATAGAAGTTTTCATTTACAATTAAGAGTAAAGGGGCATTTCCTAAAATATTTGCTTGAATGTTTTACTTGGTCCTTTATATCTGTGCTGGCAAATGGGTTTCATTTCTTTTGGTGGGGACATTCTTAATATGAAGTTCACAGGCTCGGGAGATGTGATTCCATAATTAATTGGTGTTTTTTTGTCCTAGGCACAGAAGGAAGAGGAAACAATGTGTGTATATTACTGAGTAGTAAATAATCCTGATACCTAGTGGCTTAAAACAACAATACATGCTTACTGTCTCTCATGATTTCTATGGGTGAGTAGTATGGGAGTAGTTTGCTTTGGTTCAGAGTCTCTTTTGAGGTTATAGTCAACCTGCTAGGTGGGATTACCATCATCTAAAGGTTTTTCTGGGGCTAGGGGATCCATTTCTGAGATCACACCTTCCCATGACTGGCAAGTTAATGCTAGCTCTTGGCAGGAGGTTCAGCCCTTTTCTACCTGGGTCTCTCCAGAGGGCTGCTTAAGATACTTACAACATGGCACCTGGCTTCCACCAAAACAAGCAGTCCTAGCATGATCCAGGTAGAAGTTGGATTTTTCATGACCTACCATCATTTTTACAATATTCTATTCATTTGAAACTCCAGCCACACTTAAGAAGAAGGAAGGGAATTAGGTTCTTATCTTTTGAAGGAAGGCATGTCAAAGAATTTGTGGTCTTATTTTAAAATCACCACAAAGCACTTTGACAGGTATCTGCTGCCCTACTTCACAACCCCCAGTGGACTTTAACATCACCTGAACAGAAAGTACTGATGTATTTTATGAAAAATACATTAAGATATACATACTCAAAGGTAGAGAATACTTTGTGTGTGTGTGTGTGAGAGAGAGAGAGAGAGAGATAGAGAGAGAGAGAGGGAGAGAGAGAGAGAGAGAGACAGAGAGAGAGAGAGAAAGAGGTGAAAAGTGAGAGTTTCCTGGCTTCTTGGAGAATTACTAAAAAACAGTAATGGTCTCTCCAATATTGTAACAATACACTGACTCACGGAACAACATCTATAATCTTTCCATTAGAATACTGGCAGAAAAAGGAAGGCATGAAACGGGTTTTATAATGCCTGCTTCACTTCCGTCTTTCCCTCTGAAGGCTCTGTTTAGGGTTAGGATCTGTTGTAGGGTTAGTTCTATGCAGAGCTCTAAGTTAAAAGCAGGTTATTTGAGCACAGCATCTCTGTTAGGTTAAGTCAATGCAAATAGGTCTCTTTCTTAACAGAAACAGCCCAGCAAGCTAATACCACAGGGAAACAGAATTGTATCATGGGTAGCATATGCAAATGTGGACACCTGCATTCAATATTCCTCACTTAGAGTCAAGAGAAAAACATGTACTCAAGTACAAAGTGATGATCCTGTTTTCTGATCATTTAGCCCTGAGTGTCAGATTGCTGGGGTCTCCTATCTTTAAAATTCATGTCCTCTTATTTTAAGTAGATTTTCCTTAGCAAGAGAGTATCATATCCCTCCCAGTTGGAAATGGTTTTCAGAACTGAGAGAAATGTTTGCTTGCTTAAAGCATCAGGGCTGTTTACTTGAGCTAGAGCATAGCTTCATTGAAGCATAATCATGGTCCCATCATCAAGGTTGCCTGGCAACTGGTCTACGTCACACTGCAGAGGTCTGAGATGGGCAGGACCATAAGTATACATTTTAGGGGATTTCCAGATGACAGTCTTGTTCTCACTCTGTGACATTACTCCTGAAATATGAGTCACATAGTAATATGCAAGATTAATTATTCAGCAAGCATTTCCCTAAATCTTCTTCTTAAAAAAATTATAAAGGATACTTGTTGATTGTGCATGTTTCTTTAGATCCTACAGAGTTGGTCACCCTAAGATTATTGCAAACATCTAATCTTAGTTTAATTTAGTCTTATTATGATAAACCGGGTTGACATTCAGGAAATCTATGATCAACCTATGAACAAAATACATTTTGAAAATCTACTCTGTCATTAGAAATGTTATTACCAAGGAATGAAATCATACATAAACTCAAAAGTCCCTTCTATCAGATAATAGAGTAGAGGAGTTAGACCCAACCCAAAATTTTAAAGGATATTGAACTTATAATATTAATTTATTAAACAAGCATTTATGAAAGAATACTATACTAGACTCCATAGATAGAAAGGTTAACAAAACTTGCCTTCCTAAAGCTTATAGTGCAGCAGTGAGGAGATGATAAGATGACCCAAATGTTGTAGGGAGAATGAAATGAGGGGCTGGGAAGCATAGACTCTGAGGGAGAAGTTGAAGTAAAGGAGTCCGGAGTCTGGAGAATGTGCGCGAGGAAGGAATTCTCTAGCTGAGGAGGGAGGCAGTACGTGCCCAGGCACTCCTATTTACTTTTGTGTTGGGGGGCAGTAGTGGGATTTGAACCCAGGGCCTGTGCTTGTCAGGCAAGTGCTCTGCCACTTGAACAGCACCTCTAGCCCTCCCCCAACCAGGTACTCCTGAAAGTGGAACTCTGCTGCAGCCTACCTTCTTCTCCTGCTAATGGAAGCTGGGCCTGGATGGTGTGTCTGTGGATACATTTTGAACCTGTGCATCTTTCTGAGACATTTGCAGTTGACATTGGCACTGCTTGGCATTACTTATGATTTTAAAAAGCAGTGTTGATTTTTTATTATAACGAGCTCCTTTTCTGTGGAGGAGTTGTTGATTTACATTTGCTACAACTAACGTCTCAACATAGCCACTTCTGACTTTGGTGACTGAATCCTTCTAGCAAATGTTTTTACATTTTATTGTGCAATACATGTTCAGAAGCTCAATGCTAAGTGAATTTATGTCCAGATCAGATTGAAGGCTTGGGTTAGAAATTGTATTTTCTCTATTTTAGTCTTTGAACACTCTATGTTAATTTCAAGGCTAGCAGGTTAATAGCAACTAATACTAGTGTGAATTATTAACCAGAGTAGATACAAAGTAGATAACTGAAACATTGCTTCTTTAAAGGCTATACGAAGTCTTTCCAGGTGGCATTTCATAGAAACTTTGATGAAACCACATATGGAAGTTGGAAGTATACCTTTTTGTGATAATAAATGACATAGTCACTGCTGCTAATTGCAAAACTTTGGCTAACTAGCTAATTAAAACACCAGTCACATTTGCGGGTACTCTAGTCTAGTATTTTGAAAGAAGCCTGGAGTTCATGTTTATCTGGAATTTTTGGAATATTTAGTCCAAAATATGAGCAACTCATAGTTGCTCATTTTGTTTTCCTGTGAAGATTATCTGGCTAGGGTGAGTGAAGTAACAAGGGCAGAGAGGAAAGGATAGGTAAAATAGATATTAAATTAAAAGTGACACAGTTGAATCCTTGATAAATTATTTTGAATAGATAGGACTCTTTCGATAGCTAAGGGAAATAAAGAAATTAGACAAGATAATCTTGTGATAAGTCCAGCCTATCAATAAAATGATGTGATTTTATATCTAAGGTAGAGAAAAATAAACATAGACGTTTCCTACTGCTCAATTTAGCTCATGTTCCTGTTTTTGTGCAAAGTTCATATTTCATAGTACAAAATGTGTTCTTGAGATCTGGGGTTTTCTCCAAAATGGATAGTCATCATTGGTTTTCTAATGCAGTGCTGAGAACATCAATAAATAGTTTAATTATTCATTTCTTTTCTTCTTCCTTAGCTTTGCTTTAAAATGCTTCCTGATTGGGAAAGTATCACCCAGAAATGGCTCTTGTCATATTCGTCCTTTAAATTTTGAGTTATCAAAGGCATTATTTCTCTTCCAAAGTTATTTTTCCTTCTTCTCCTCAATGAATATATGCTGCTGAGTGTTATTTCATTGTTTTTAGTAGTTTTCTGGGAAGGGAAATAGTTGCAGGTTCCTACAACGCCTGGATCTCCTGGGAGCTTGACAGACCAATTTTCACATTATATTATACTTCATATTTCATAGTTGTGTAACCTTGGACAAGTCACTTAACCTCTTAAAGTCTTTACCACTAATCTAGAAGGAGAAGATGATGGTACCTACAATATAAGGGACTGTTTTTAAAGATTAAATTTAAATTGAGTGTTCAGTACAATTCCAAATCATTAGTAGGTCTCCAGAAAATGTTAGCTGTTGCAATCATCACTCACATTTGTTATGGTCTGAATTGTGCCTTTCCTCTCAAACTCATGTATTGCAATTCCAAACCCTAGTAACTCAGAATGTGGTTAAATTTGGAGATAAGGCCTTTTAAGAAGTAATAAAGGTAAAATGAGGTTATTACTGGGGATAGTAACCTAATCTCATATAGCTGGTGTCCTCATTAGACAAGATTAGGACATGGACACACAGAAGAAAGGCCATGTGAAGACACAGGGAGAAGGTAGTCATCTGCAAGCCAAGGTGAGAGGCCTCAAAAGAAACCAACGCTGCCAACACCTTGATCTTGGGCTTAAAGCCTCCAAGAATAATGAAAAAATTAATTCCTGGCGTTTAAGCCACCTCACCTGTGTAACCCTAAAAAATTAATACAATATTCATGACAGAAATTTATTTCTAAATTACCTATTAAGCAGTGTAAGGTAAGGAATGTTTTTGAAACTACTGTTTTTGGTCAGTTTCTACCATTTTCTTGCATGGGAAAAAAAATTAACTGAATATTCTGTTTTCTGTCCCTAAATTGCCATCTGTGGGATTTGCTGGTCCAAATTAGGCCTTAGATGGAATACAGCCACAAGGATTATGTGATGTGTAACTAAAATGCCCTTGAGCAGACATCGGCAGCTTAATGGTTTAGCATTTGTTGTGTCAATACTGGTTAGAGCAATAGGTCCGAAGTAAGCAAGGCAGAGGTGAGACAGAGCAAGTTTATATTTAAACAGCACCCCGGTAGAATGGTTTGAGTTTTTCTCCAAGCAGAGATGAAGATGTTGTTTGTTCATTTAGTGTTATTTTATTTTCCTTAAACCAGATGGAATCATGATTCCAGTAGGACCAGGGACAACACGCCCACATGGATTTCTGATTGCTCTTGGTGAATAACTTTGTACTTTTCCCTTCTCTTCAGCAATTTGCACTTCCTTTCATTCCTGCCCATCCTTCTGGCTGCTCATTTGCCTTTTGTGTTACTTTTCCTCCTTCTGGCTGGATAGAAGCACTTGTTTGCACAGCATTGAAAGCAATGTGAACAGGCCACTTGAATCATTTTTGTCTTCTTCTCATTCAGTTCAGGCTCACTCACACTGCAGAAGCAAGGACTTCCCATCCCCACATGCCTGAGACACCTCTGTAGCCATAGCGAAGCTTCAAATACTCCCTCAACAATTAAAAGCTACTTGCCTGTTGTCATTGGAGGGGAAAAAAGAGACTTAAATCATTAAATATCTTGAATACTTAGTAGGTTGATTCTCTATATATGTAAGAAAGAGCTTCATGTGTATAAATTACAGAAGGTAAGGGACAGGCATTTCAGAGGATCGTCCAATGCAAGGTTCATACCTGAGAGTTGGTGCTTCCAAGAGCTTGGCTTGGTTTTACTGCTCCCACTGGCAGTACGCAATGGGGACCAACTAGCTAGGGAGTATGGTAGTTAACACAATCCCAGTTCCAGAAACCCAGAGCAGAGGTTGGTTTCGAACTGAGAAACATGAGCCTAATGGGGTGCTACCCCGAGGGGTAGAGCAAGTACTGTCACCTCCATTTTCTTCAATTCAGTGGCTTGTTAAGGTCTTGGAGGAAAACCAGAGTTCCAAGTCTTCTGGGAGCATTACCGTGCCCATTTCCCTCAGTCTGCACCCAGGAGTCAGCTACCCACCCAAGCGACTCACAGCTTGGCCTGAGAGATCAAGAGCTCTCTGTGGCAAGCATAATGAAGACAGGCCACACGCTCAGCAGACTCAGCCTGTACAGACAGCCTCAGCCAACCTTTTGCTACATTTTTTTCTTGGATTCCACACTAACAGTTTCATTTGTGGAGAACTTTTATTATTGCTGGATATCTGAGAGCTGTTCAGAATGTTCTGCATTTTCCAGAGAATGGATTATCAAGAAGTCCTGTATTTTTGCCAGCAACAGTCACCTGAACCTCTCTCGGCGTCGTGGCTGTTTAAGCTGAGTTTCTTGCTGTATTTTGCATCCAGGAAAGGAGGTGTCAAGAGTAAATCATAGGTACAAGTCTCAAGCCCAGAGTTTTCCCACTGAAGGAGAATCAAGTCTAGAAATTGTCTAGACACCCTGGTGGTGTCTGTGACTTTGCTTGCCTTTGTTTTGTAGAAGTTGCTTGGCCAATGGAACTACAAATTAAAAACAAAAATTGACCTTGGGCCTGTTAGGTGATTATATGTTGATTTTATACTTTGGGCCAAAACCTTTTACATCTTGGCCTGCCTGTTCACATCTTACACAATCAAGCACATTTTTGAGTCCTGGTGATTGGCTGGAGTGACAGTGTTGGGGAAAGAAAACCAAGCAAACCAAGGTGTTTTATGCTGACCTCCCAGTCTGTGTGCCAGCGTTGTTGAGCAACGTTGGAGAAGCCAAGTTCAGATGGCAGGCAGTCTAAGGGGTTTGGAATTCCCCTGGAGTTCTCATGGAGTGTCCTCTGAGATGTCTGTTCCCTGCAGGAAGTGCTCAGGAAATGAAAAAAGAGGGTCTTGGAGATGTCCTCTTGGAGCTGGGGTAGTGACCTCAGTGCCTGCCTCGTTAGGGGTGGACCTTGGGCAGAAAAGTGTTACTTAAAAGTTTCAGAGGCCCCCCTCTCTAGATATGATAGAAGCTTCCCTGGAAGGACTGGGGTGCTCCCAGGGGGAGGGTCTGCTCTGAGGGTGTGGTTTCCTAACCCATTCCCAGTAGCTGTGTGGGCTTTAGTCACACTCTCTAGGGACTGCCAGAGTCTAAGCTGCAGGTGGCAGAGGAGTCTAGGGTTGGGGGTGGGGCTGTGCCCACAGATCATCCTCTAGGCTCTGACCTGGGCTAGGTGTTTGTCATCCCTACAGACACTGCAGATCTGCCACCTGGAACCACCCAGGCCTGGAGCAGAATGGAGACAGGGTCAGCTTTCCCAGTGGGAGTCACTGATGTGAGACTTGAAATGCTCAGACTGGAGGCAAAAATATTGTCTGAATACTCTTTGAGCCTACTACTTATTCATTCATTTACTCAAGTACAGCTACTGAGACCTAGTACTTGCCAGGCCCTGGGGACAGAAAGATGAGCAGACCAAAGTCACCTCTGGGCTTTCAGTGGGGAGAGTGAGCAATAATAAGTTTATCACAGCCCAGTGTGATTGTTGTGGTGCCGGGAATCTGACCCGCGTGCTGTGGGATACACTATTGAGGAGAGCCACCTAATTCCGTTGCACAAGATCAAAGAAGACTTCCTGGAGAAAGTGACAATGAAGCTGAGATCTGAGTCTGATTTAAACCCTAGATTCCCACTTGGTCTGTCTGTACTGCTACTTGTCCTTCTGTCCAGCTTAGCTTTCCACATGTGCCACTTTCCTTTGACTCCCATACCAGCCCACCCTCCAAGGCAAGTCTCTTGTACTTCAATATCTCTCTTTTAGTGTTGACTCAGGGCCAGGCACTGAGTTAGAAGTTTTACAAAATTGTTTCATAGTAACTCTGGGAGATGAGGGAGTCAGACTGCCTGGGTTCAAATACCAGCTCAGTCACTGCAAGCCATGAGTGCTTAGGAAAGTTAGTAAACTTCTCTGAGCCTCTGTAGCTGCACACCAAGACCAATGTGAGAACACACCCCATAATGGTGGTGTGAGGACACATGGGTTAATATTGCACAGTGCTAAAACATCAGGGGGATACTCAGTGATGGCTAAAACTGTGGTAGCTTTATGCTATGCTTTGGTTGTGGTTTGTCCCCACCAAAATTCATGTTGAAGCTTAATTCCTTCATGTGGCAGTGTCAGGAGTTGGGGCCTTTGGGAGCCGATTAGGTCATGTGAGCATCACCCTCACAAATGTCTTTCTTGAGAGACTGGGTTAGCTCTTTTAGGAGTGAGTGTGTCTCATGGGACTGAATGAGTCACTGTGGGAGTGGGTTGTTATAAAGCAAGGTTATCCCTGGTGTTTTGGTCTCTTACACACACACTGCTCTCTGCTCTTGTGTGTTCCTACCCTGTGACACCATCTACCATGTTATGTTGCAGGCTGCAGTCCTCTGCAGATGCAGCCTGGTCTTGAACAGGGCTCCTGACTTCCTATCCAAGTGCCCTTTTCCATGAAAAAGCTGTGGGTCTGCTCCCATAGCTGCCTCTGACACCAACTCTAGCTCAGAGTTCCACCTACCCCTGCGTCCAGCAGGGTCATGACCTCCTGTCACACTGGCTTCAGCTGTGTCCCACTGCCCTACCGCAGCAGCTGAGCCTGGTCTGGCCCACACAGCCCACATTTGGGCTGGAGCACACATCACTCTGGGCTCCCAGGACCACTCTGCCTGAGCCCCACCCACACAGGCTGGTTATACTTATGCAGAGAGGGAGACAGGCCATCTGGAGAGGCTGAGTGGAGGGAAGGGAAGGCTTGAGGAAGACAACTGAGGGAGTTAAGATGCTAACCTAAGAGACCTAGGGAGGTGTGGAGCAGAGGACAGCAGGCAAGTGGTGTGAAGCTGGTAGGTACACAGGGTTGCAAATGATGGTCAAAGTTGACTTGGGGGAGACTTCTTACACGGTTTGTTTAAAACATGGATTAAGGCAGGAGCGCTAATGTCAAAGTTCTCAAGCAGCTGCCCGTATGAGTCTGTCCTATGGTCCCATTGGCTGTTGAGTAGGCAAAGTGGTTACATGAAGGTAGGATTTTCCAAGAAAGTAGGAGGTTGGGAGCCTCCAAGCTCTATGCTCTCCCTGTGACCTTGACTTCTTCCTGCCTTCTGACGTCTTGGGGAACTCCCTCTCTGAAAGCTAAGGGGAATTTTGGAGTTTTCCTCTAAGGAGTATTGTGAAGGGTAGTTATAGACCGTTTTCCCAGTAGAGAGCATCAGATATACAGAAAGAGAGCTGGCCCTTCAGAAAATGTGCAGCTCAAGTGTTTTCAAGATCAGTATTATTTCCATCTAGGAGCTTTTTCCTAAAGAAGGGCCAGGTTGGTCCCAAGGGACTGTCCTCATCCACTCCTAAGAAACAGGAATCAAAGCTCTTTATTTATTTGAGTTTCATTTGAGACATTTCAGTCCATTATCTTTTAGCTGGACCACTGAACCTACACTCAGAAATGAGAACCAGCTGACTAAATAAGCAGTTGCATATGGAAAAGAAGCAGGAAATGCCATTCCAAAACTAATAATATTAAGAAACTTCCAGAGGACACACATCCATAATTAATGACAATTTGGAAAAAAAAAGAATATAAAAACTTGAAATTTGAAATATGACTCTGAGAACAGCCTAGTGTTTTTTTTTTTTTTTCCCCTAAGAATCTGCCACCCTTTTTTTCTGGCCTCCTTTCTCTTCTGATAGCCACATTTATTCTACTTCTTTCTTTAAATGTCTGTAGTCTGCAAACAGTCCTGGGATCCCAGACTTCTTGCCTGAACTCCCAGAGTGGCCTAATAGTCAGCAGGAGCTTATTTAAAAAACAAAAAACAAAACCTCACGAAGTCATGTGACCAGACTTAACTGATTTTAGCGAAAGCCACAGGAAGAGTGGCCTTGCCCTTAGAGAGCAGGACTCTGGCAAACTTGAACTTGGGATCAATTCAATGACATTGAACGGTATGCAAGGGCAGACCCCGATCACTGTGCCTAGGCCAAGATTCAGCCTGCCACGGATGTCCGGGGAATGGGCTCCACCTCCCGGAGCCACTCTGTAAGGGAAGCATGCAGTCTAAACCCCAGGAGTGCCTGCCTGCTAACTCACCAGTATTTAGTATTCTTGTTACTCTCCTCCCTCTCTCAAGTGTGCTTGGGATGGAAATGTCTAGTTGACTCCTGAAAGGTCAAGGTCTCCTTGACTCCTTGATCTCCTGAGCATAGACTTGTTCTTGGGAAGCAGCTGACTAACAGTGACTACATTTCCCAGCCCTTCGACCCCACCTTGTGTCACTAGGGGACAGATCTCTGAGTCATAGTGTGAAGGAAGAGCATAGAGGGCATTAGGAGGAATGTCTGGTTGGAGTTCATGTGCATACAAGATAAACTTCTGTGTTCAGCTCTGAATACAACAGTCAGCTTACACTGATGGAGATGTGCCCGTGCAGTGTTACCCGAGTGGTGAGTCTTAGCACAGTGGGGCTTCCCCCAGCTCCTGTCTTTCTCGGGTGCAGAGAGCTCCAGTCCCACCCACGTTCCCTGGGGCGTTGTTTGAGTCTCTGTGGGTGCCTCTCTTCTCCCAAATGGAACTTCTCTTTGTGAGGAGACAGTGAGCGTGGGTAGAAGTGAAAGCACAGTCTCTGAGTCAGTGTTCAGGTTCAAATCCACCATTTACTGACATGACCAAGGCCTGGAGCAAGTGGTTTGATTTCTCTGAGCTTTAAATTCCCAGTCTATTAACAGAGGGAGATCATCTCACAGTATGAGAACATTCTGTGTAACATATCTGGCACATAATCGACATGGTAAATGTTGGTATTAATTATTATTACATATTGGGCCTGCTTCAGAATAACAGATGTTCAAACTGACTGACCAACCAGTCACGGCCACTCCTCTTTTTTCTCTTCACATCAGTAACTCCCATTCCCATGAATGCAAGAAATTTAGAATTATCCAAGTATTTTTCCAAATGAGAGTGGGTAGAGCCAAAGAAAGGCGACCCAGTGTGTGTTGGCTGCACATCTGCCTGCTTTGGTAAGTATTTGGTTTTCCTTATGAGTGCTGTCCTGTCATGCAAGTGCTGACCTCATGGCCTCTCTCCCTGGCTCTGTGTTGCCAGCCCAGCTCTCAGGAGCTTTGGTGATACAGAAAACCAAGGAGATAGAAGAAGAAGCACCTGAACTAGTACAGAGAGGGAGTTCCCCAAGATGTCAGAAGGCAGGAAGAAACCAGTGCAATTGTAAGGTAAGAAGGAGGAGATGGGAGAGAGGCCTGTGAGCCTGGTGGCCAGTTTGCAAAATATACAGCCAATCCTCTGTACTGACAGGTTGCACATCTGAGGACTCAACCAACCTCAGACAGAAAATATTCAAGGAAAAAAAATGACACCAGTGTTGAACATGTGGGGACTTTTTGTCTCCCTAAACAATGCAGTAAACAACTACTGACATAGCATTTTCATTGTATTTGGTGTTATAAGTAATCTACAGATGTTTAAAGGATATGGGAAGATACACATAGGTTGTATTCAATATGTCACTTTATGTAAAGGACCTGAATGTTCTCGAATTTTGTTATTTGCAGGAAGACATCCTGGAACCAATCCCTTGTAGGTAGCAAAGGACAACTATAATTCCTTTTTTGATGGTCAAGAAGTACAACTACTTGTTCTTTTGAATTGCTTTTCTGCAGGTGGACTGTCTTTCATGCATCACAGTCTTTTTGTTTTTGTTTTTTTGGTGCTACTGGGGTTTGAACTCAGGACCTCAAACTTGCTAAACAATAGCTCTACCACTTGAGCCACACCCCCAGTCTTTTGCTCTAGGGTTTTACTTTATTATGTTTTCAATAGTGGGGATTGAAGTCAGAGCCTCACTTGCTATGTTTTAGTTATTTTTCAGATAGAGACTTGCACTTTTTGTCTGGGTCAGCCTCAGATTGTAATCCTCCAGCACAGCTGGGATTACAGGAATAAGCCACCATGCCTGGTCTAACTATAGAACAGGACTATGTGGGTCACAGTTTCAGTAGGATCATATATATTTTTGCATATATGATCATATATTCATATATTCATCTTATAATCTAATCCAAAAGCTTATTTTAGAGCTGGGCGTTGGGCTTGGGTCATGGCTCAGGGTAGAGTACCAAAAGCCCTGAGTTCAAATCCCAGACTGCCAAAAAAAGTTTTGAAAGATAACTCACAGAATACAGCCAGGTGTGTTGGTATGCACCTATGATCCCGGCACTCAAGAAGCTGAAGCAGGAGGATCCAGATTTGAGGCCAGACTGGGCTACACACATAGCCAGACCCTACCTCAAAAAAAATCTTATTTAAAAAAAAATCTTATTTTAAAAAATGATCTTAACCCTTGCAGCGTTTGTTTAGCTGAGTAACAGGATTAGGAAACCTTGTGGACACCAGGCTGGTGCATCCCAAGGTGAGCTGCAGCCCTGGGCTTTGCTTGTAGCCCGCTGAACATGTGGGGAAAGGAGACCAGACTGCACTAGACAGGCATCCCTGTGCCCACAAAGTCTGGGAGCATTCCTCTCCCAATGCAACGAATGAGCCAGCCCTGTCACCTGAACACCCTGTCAAAGCCCTGACTGTTGGCCCCATTTCAGTTCTGATTAGAAATGAGATTAGTTCATGGCTATGAAGCCCTGACAGAAGCTGATTGCCAGTGGCCCTTGGCAACAGTTCTTCCACCACTGTGACTCTCCTGGAGAAGGCTCGAAAAGGCTTTAAAGATCCTAGAACCTCACACCCTTGTTTTAGAGAGGAGGAGATTGAAATCCTACAGATTATCCTCCTATAACACTGCTTCGCTAACTGAGATGGCTGGGGATGGCAGATGAGTTTAGCCAGTGGCACAGAGACGTTGGCATTGCCCTGGGTGTTGGGCGTGAATGAGAGGAAAGCTCACTGTGGCCACTGCAGGGTGATACTACCCAGCTGTGGGACTTAGGCTGCCTTCCTCTACTCTGCTCACCGTACCATGACCTGTATGTGGCTTCCTGGGAAATACTGAGGTCACTCTCACTACTTCTTAGCATGAGAATTCAAGCGCCACCAACATTTTTCAGTCTTTGTTCTTGAACAAGAGGCACTATGGTGGGAAAGTGGAGAACTGGATTCCAGTACTGGAACTGGATTCTGTTAATTACAAAGCATCCTAAACAACAACAAAAAACTGAAGGGGCAACTATGCATACTGACATCTTTAGTTTTAAGCCTACTTGGACATGGTCTTTAATGTTCATAGAAATTAAATGCAGGCTTCCTGATGAGGTCGGGAGGTGGCCTTTGGGAGATAGTGGCCTTCTTGCTTTTGGCCTTCAGAAAATAGTGGAAAGTCTTATGTCAAGTACATTTTTAGCCTGTGGCTAATGTCATGCTAAAGATTTTTATATACGTCACCTAATTTATCCTTCAAGAACCTTGAAAGATGAAAGTCATGTAATAATCTTCATCTGACAGTTGAAGAAAGGACGGTGTAGAAAGGTTAAATTGCTTGCTAGCGGCTGGTGGAGCAGACGTTGCAGTTCAGTCCAGATGATGGAGAGCTTGCAGACCTACTGTGTTCTGCCACTGGTAGACCAGAGGGTTTCTTTGGCACCTAGAGTGTCCAGGTACGGGAGAAAGTGCTCAGAGGTGACCATTATCCTCATATCCAGCCCCCTCTCTAAGTCTCACAGCACCCACTCAAGGCTCAATGGGAGGCATTATGAGAAGTTAACCCAGGAGACAGTCACAGATTCTAGGATACTATTCTCAAGTCCTATATTCTGACAAGCCACATCCCCCCTCCACACAAATACAACTTTTTTTTGAGGCAGGGTCTTGCCACATAGCAAGGTTGGCCTTGAATTTATCATCCTCCTTTCTCACCTTCTCCAGTACTGGCATTACAGGTGTGTACCACCATGCTTGGCTACAAATGCAACTTTTAAAAATCAAGAATTTCCAGAAAATTCTGTGTGCTCATTCAAAAGGTAAGGATACAATTTTCTACCTTATCTTTTAGGCCAGATGTCTTATGTTTTCTAACTTTGCTCTGAAGCACATTGGATCTTTTTTTTTTCTTTTTTTGGCATTTCTTTGGTAGAAAAGTTACTCTGGATTGCTAGCTGGCTTCAGTGGTAAAGATTTGATAGCACATTATTTGCTTTAATGTGTCAGCAGGAAAACTTTGTTACAGTTATTCTAGCTATTTCAGTCTTATCTTCAGTTTGCTTTAAAAAGTTTGCTGGAGTAGTTTAAACACTGGTGAGAAGTAGAGAGGTGTGGAAAGTGAGGTGGATTTCTCCCTCTATTTTCTAATTCCTTTACTCATTATCTATTAAAGGAATAATCAAATTTATAGACTACTTTAAGGACATTAGTCTGCCAGCCGTAGAGTTCTTTTATAATGAAGTATGAATAAATGGGTTTTCAAACATGTCAAACATATTAGAATGTTGTGGAAAATCTTTTCATCACTGTTCTGAGGCCCAAGTGTAAGCAAGACTTTGTTGAGAATGAGTGAGCTGATGGAAGTTCCCACCTGAAAGTCTCTTATCTTCACTTCCTTCTTTTCTTCTCACAAGAATGACCTTCAAGATAGTTCATTTCTTAGAACAATATATTGAAAGCAACCCCCAGAAGTGAACTAACGTTGACCTGAGCTGATTTGATATTGAAACTCTTGTATTGGTCTTCTTGTGCTCTGTCCTGCTACCCAAAGTCAGACCTAAAAATACAAACTTGAGGTTATAGCCAACACCAGGGTAAAAAAAAAATCCACTTCTTTGCCAGAACAGGAAGACATCCCCAAATAGAGTATATTAATGCCTGTTTCACAGAAAGACTTGGAGAAGGCAACCCATACAGCCAAGGAAGTTTTCTGAGGGAGTGGAGTGCTCTCCTTCCACGCTCAAGGGGTGGTCAGCAGGGCATGTCACTTAATGTCCCGCTGTGGAACCAGCATCCATTCCTGTAGAGGACTTTTCTCTCTGTCCTGGACTCCTCAGAAAACCAGACCTTAGGAACACCCCTGACTACTTTGCCATATCCACGACTTCGTATTTTTCCTGCAGTTGGAAAACAGCTGAGAACACTGGGCAAGTCCTTCTCACTCATATGACTCCCTTCTTATGTTTTTTTAATCCACTTTTTGAAACTCCAGACAGGATCCAGCCCTTCCTTACAAGGGTGGACCCTGAAATTTGGTTTCAGTTTGATTCATTCCAGTACCTACCATAGTGTGCAGCTCAACTAAGAATTTTATAAACACTTTTTTGGCTGGTAACAGTATGTGTCTTGCAATCTAGACATCTGGACATAATGTTAAACAAACATTGCCCACCACAAAACCAGCTAGATTTGTTTGTAGTTACTTCAGCACTGAATGATTCCTTCCTGAATAGTTCCTTCTTTGAAGGTTCTGGCCCAAGACCTATGGGAAGTAGGTTTTGACCCCATCAGTCTCTAAGCTTAGCAAATCAAAGCTACCCTGATTCATTTTCTTATTTTCTTTTCTCAGTCCTATACTAACGAAGTTCTATAATTCATCTCCATCCTGGTGAGAAACTTCTAGTAGTTTCTACTGAAACTCTTGTCTTTGGGCTAGCTTCACAACAGAACAATGCAGGCTCAAGACATGATTCTTGTTTCTTGCTTAGAGACCCAAGAGCCATTTGGGTCTGGGCTTCCATAATTCCATCCTTACAGGATGGTACCTTCCAGGTACACTTAGAAATGTTTTCCATCCATCCCTATCTACGTACTCTGCATGTGAAATACAACACATTTCTTGTGTTGTATGTTGTATGTTGTTCTTGTATTGCCTACAATCTTATCGTTGTCAATAATAACAATAGCTAATGTTCATTGATCACTTAGTATACATACAAGGACTTGTTAAGCCTTTTGCATGCACGATCTCATTCCCATTCTTATATTAACTCTGTGGAGTAGGTATCACCGTTATTTCATTTTACGGGCAGGGAAATGAAGCAGGAGAAATGTAGACTAACTTGTTCAAAGGCATACTTTATAACTGACAGAGCCACCAGTTAACCCAGTCTATCCACTCAAAAGCCTTGCTCTTAATCCTAACCCTAAACTCCCTGTCACATCAGGGTTGCTGATAGAGAAAAGAAATCCGAGTTTTGTAACTAATGCCTGTTACATGCACAGTTATTTTTTCTGAGATCCTTGTCTCATGGTGGTTTTCTGTCCCTGCTCAGGATGAGTGAAGGAAGTAACAGAGAGAAGAGCAGTTTGGGGGTGAGGAGCAAGGGATGAGAGGGGGAACAAGGAAGGTGGAAGGGAGCTTCTTGGAGGTATGGGGGTCTAATGACCTCTGAACTATATAGAAATGGTCCAGTACTCTGCAGAAAAGGAGTAGGATTGATGCTTTGACAGTGAGTTCCAGAATGTCAGCCACCAGCACTCAGGCCAGAGCAGAATTTGCCAGGTGGACTTCATGGAGGGGCTGGTCAGTCCTATATCACCTGACACTTGCTGTTTCTATGGGTGCACACTTTTTGAGGGTTGACTAGACACCCCAGCCTATTTGCACCCTTAACCATCCAACAGAAATTCACAGAAATCTCCTCCGCCTACTCTACCTCAACCGCACTGAAAGAAGGACGCCCCAGGAAACACCCAGGCTTGTGGCCAGCAAGTGTTAGAAGCAGAATGCCTGCTGTAGCCAGCTCTCAGCTGCTCAAACTTCTTCCCTTGTACCTTATTCTGCAGGAATGTTTTGATGGCTTATAAGTTTTAGTGTAAATAATTTAAAGTAGGTTAGCCATGTCAGAAATAAACATATGCATTTTGCGAAATAATATTGCCTTGAGAAATGTGAATGTTTGTGTTTCTTGCTGATTCATAAACCTTGGTGATGCCTAAGTCCACATTCCAGGGGTCATGTTCCGTATCTGTTGGCATAAATTGAAAACATGTTACTGTGAGTTCCATTCTCTTCAACCAAGCAGATACCTAGATGTAGGGGCAAGTAGGTATTGCCAGTGTACCCAAGGACAACTAAGGGTTGAAAGTCACGGGTCCTGGTTAATGTCCACTTATGTTTATATCTTCCCTGATAAGTGGGTGGAATTTGCCTAGTGAATGGGTTTCCCTGAAAAGTTAATCAGTGTCTAGAGAGCCAGCCACAGACCACCACGGAGATACAGTGAAGCTGAACTCCAATGGCTATGCCCCTGTGGTCAGAGCAATAGGAAAGTCGCACTGACCAGTGAATGTGATGAGAGGAACACTGGGGCTCTGTTGCTTGTTGTCTGTTGAACACCTTACAAAGTTGTAGAGTCCAACTACAAGGACATACCCCTAGAGCATAATGTGACCTGGTCCACCCAGTGCAACTGGCCCCTACTTTATTCCAGACTCTTTATCACCTTGCATAAGGGACCTTTGTGGCCACTTCATCAGGGCCTTTTCCTCCTAGCATAGTCAGCCAGAAGGGCCATGGTCATTCCTGCAACCCATGTGTCCTGTGCCAGACTTTGGGAGGCTGACAGGAAGGTGGGTGAGACTCCAATTCTCCAGATGCTGACACTGGTGAAGAGAAAGGAGACAAAAAGGCAATTATAATCCTCCTTAAAAGAGTTGGGGAAAATAGAGGAGTGGCCTGAATATAGCCTTGGGGAGCATCCAAGGTCACACAGGGGAGAAAAATTGTCTAGGTAAATCCTAAAGGGGAGATTCTGGGACTGGTGGTTGTGGTAAGCTAAATAATGGCCCTCAAAGAGCCTCACATCCTAATCAACAGAACCTGCAAATGCTGCCTTGAGTGGCAAATGGGACTTTGCAGGTGTGACTAAACGAAAGCTTTTGAGAGGTTCTCTTGGATTATCTGTTTAGCCCTAAAAGTGTCCTTTTAAAGGGAGGCAGAGGAAGATTTGACTAAAGCAGAAGAGATGGGCATGTGGCCTTGGAGGCAGAGATTGATGTGCTCTGAAGGGGGAAGGAAGCAGCCAGGCCCTGAAGCTTACAAAGGCAAGGAAGGGATGCTTTCCTCAGAGCCTCCAGAAGGAATCAGCTCAGCCAACACCCTGACCAGAAGTCAGAATTCTGGTCTCCAGAACGCTAACAGAATACATAGTTGTGTTTTACTCCATGAAGTTTATGGGAATTTGTTACAGCAGCAACAGGAAACTATTACAGTGGAGATAGGGCTGGGGAGAGGGAGTGGCCTGGGATGCTGGAACAGCTGAAGACTTGTTGCACAGAGGCTGAGCGATATAAGTCTCGTGGAGTGGAGGGAGAAGGGGAGAGGGGAGAGTTCAGGTGGAAGACGTACACACTGTCAAAATCCTGACCCTCTGAGACAAGATGTTGAAACGGGATTTCTTCTGAGGATACAAGAGCATTTGAAACATGAGCAAATTGTGATTGAGTAACAGCCCTCTGCCTAGCACTGTGGAATCCCAGGTGAAGAGGGGAAGTGGAGTAATTCTAGAAGCAGGTTGAATTCTAGAAGAGGTTGAAGCTACCTGCTGGTCCTGAGTCGATGGTTCCAGAGGCTCTCATTGGATTCACATCTTTCCTCTGAAGTTCCAAGGACTCAGATCAATTCCTTTTCACTCAATACACACAGAAATCAGTTGTCTCTGATTTACACAGGAGTAAAGTTTGTTCTTTATGGTAACTGCCTACACATGGCATTGTGTTAGGCTTCAATGTTTGAGATATAAAATTAGGCTGTACAGTTGGATTTTCCTAAGTATGCCTTATGTAACCATAAAGAGACACACAAATAATAGTGAGAACGGCTGGGCCTGGGCCTGGTGGGCTGAATTATAGGGCCTTGGAAGTGTGTTTTTATATTTCTAGTGATTAAGTTCAGATATAGATCTACTACTGCTCATGCTTTCTTAGATGCCAAGAGCTGAGCCTATGTCCAGGGTTTCTTAAGCTCTTCTGGGTGCCTGTCAATACAACTTGAAGAGGGCTACCACCTAAATCCCTGCAGTGGAAGTCTAAACATGAGACTTACTGGACAGTGCCTACACTGCCTGAAATCACTCCAATTCAAATGTTTTAAAAATACATTGAGGACTCTATCCAGCCTTCTGGTCAGTTTTGCAATCTTGATGAAACACCTGTTTTCCAAATCCTTCTCTCATAGCCTCATTAGGAGGTAGGAGTTTTGTAAAGGGAAACACACCACTGTGGGTATTTTTTATTTTGATGAGATTGTGGTTTGAACTCAGGGCTTTATGCTTATAAAGCAGGCACTCTTCCACTTGAGCCACACCTCTAGTCTGTTTTGTTCTGGTTATTTTGGAGATGGGGCATCTCATGAACTATTTGTCCAGGCTGGCCTTCAACAACTATCCTCCCAATCTCAGCCTCCCAAGTAACTAGGATTACAGGCATGAGTCACTGGTATCAGGCCCACTGTGCGTTTATGGCAGAGAGGTAGTTGGAAAGGGAGAATCTGCGTGGGGCAGGAGCTAGCATTTTCTTCATACAAAGGCCAGAGGGATCTGGCAATACCAGTTCATTCCTTGACACCTCAGCTGCACTGGGCAAGGTTTAGGTAATATTTAAAGGACATCTTTACTAACAAAGTAAACCACTTAGAAAAAGTCATCAGTTCAGAATAGGAGCTTAAGGCTGGGGTATGTGGCCAAGGAGAAAATCAACTGAGGAAATGGGCTTTTCCTCTGAGGCAGTGGTAATGGTATAGCCCTCCAAACGTAAATAAAAGGCAGGGCGAACTTCATAACAGGATGTTCTATTTAACAAGATGTCTGGGGGCTTCAGCCCAGTGGGTGGAACTCAAGATAAACTTTTAAAAGAAAGCTCACTTCACTGAAGGAGTAAGGGTCATAGGTGGTGGAGGAATAAGTGACAAATAAAGTAGCAAAGAACAAGAGACCAGGGTACCACAATTTTTAGTTTCTGTTTCATTTGCCATCTTCTGTCTGGCAAAAAGTCAGTAGATAAATTAAAAGTAATTATAAAAAAAAATCAGTTAAGTCCAAAGAAAGCTGTAAGGAGGAATAAAGGGAAAAAAAACTGAGATTGGATAAACTAAAAACAACAAATAACCACTTCAGTAATTACACTGAATGTAAATTGACTACTACATTCTATTTAAAAAGTCAAGAATTGTCAGACTAGGAAGAAAGCAAGTCCCAATTTTATCCTGTCTTCAAGCAGAGTATAACTATAAAGGGGGTGGTAAGCAAAGGGGTGAAAAAAAAAGATACCATACAAATTATTTTATAAAACAGAGGAGAGAATAGGACCAAATTCACTTTAGAAAGTCATCACAATCCTGATACCAAAACCAAAGAAGACTATGAAAATAAAAGTAAATTATTACTATTAGCAAGTTAAGTCTCAAAAGTAAAAAATGAACAACTCCATTAAACAGGCAAGAAGTAAACAGACAATTCACAAAAGAAGATATACTACAGGCCATTAGACATGTGAAAAAGTGTTCCACACTGTTAATCATCATACAGATGTGAATTAAATCACAAAGAGAGACTACCACATTACCACCAGAATGGCTAAAATTAAGAGGACTAAGAACAATTAACTTTGTAAGGGTGACAAGCAACTACAACTCTCATAACACTGTTAGTAAGAGTGTAAAATGGTATAAATATTTTGGACAAAAGACCTGGAAGTTTCTAAAAAACTTGATATGCCGGCACTACAACTCAACAATTCTATTCTGAAGTATTTACCTAGGAGAAATGACAACATGCATATATAAAAGCCTCCTACAAGAATAGTTATAGCAGCTTTGTTTATAATAGCTTAAAAAAACAGGAAATAGTTCAAATGCCTATTAACAAAAGAATGGGTGAACAAATTATGGTCTAACCAAACATATGGAGAAAAATCAGTAAAACAAAGGAATTAGCTACTAATACACATAGTAAAAAGGATAGATCTTTGAAGTATTATGTTGAGTGACAAAAGCCTTACACAAGAGTACATGCTGTCCTTTTTTCATTTATAAGAAATTCTAGAACAAGCAAAACTAATCTAAGATTAAAAAAAAAACATCAGAACAGTGTTCTGGCAGTGGGTGTACAAGTTGAGTGGGAAGAGGTATTCAGGAACTTTCTAAGGTGAAGGGAATACTCTGTATGCTGATGTGGGATTGGTTTACACAGGTATGTGTTTGTTGAAACACACTGATCAGTAGACTTGTGATTTGTGCATTTTGGGTTTTGTGCTTTTTTTATAGAAAGAACTGTTCACAAATACCAAATTTTAGTGAGTGATAGGCAGACTAAATTATTTACAGGTAGAGGATAGTGAGGTTTGTAATTCACTTAGAAATGTATCAAAAAATAAAATAAAGGGATACTTTGGTAGATGGGTGGATAGATATGTGATAAAACAAACAGAGCAAAATGTTAACAAGTATAGAATCTAGGGAGAGGGCATATAAGTGATTGCTGTATAATTCTTTCAATTTTTCAATATGTTTGAAAATTTTCATACTAACATTGAGAAAAAGAGTAGAGAACGTGATTAGATGGAAAGAAAAGTGGAAGGGAGCTGAGATTCATAGGCAGCCAAAAAAATGTATGAGTGAAAGGTGAGGGATATCGAAATGTCTGGGACTGAGTTTTTGACTCTAGTGGCTCATGAAAATATCATGAGCCCCTTATACAATATGGAGCTCTCAGTTTCCCATATTAGAAATCCTGATTCAGTAGATCTGCGAGGACCTGAGAATCATTTTTTCCCCAGTACTGGGGATTGGCCTAAGGGTGTCATACAAATTAGGCAAGTGCTCTACCTCTTGAGCCAAGTCCCCAACACTTTTGCTTTTTTTGTGATGGGACTGGGGTTTGAACTCAGGGCTTCATGCTTGCAAAGCAGGTGCTTTACTGCCTGAGTCACACCTCCCGTCCCTGGTAATCATTTTTAAGAGCTCACTGAGTAATCCCTGATGACCACCCATGCTGGGTACCATTGGTCTAAGAGGTCATAGTCATTGACTATCTCCAAGGAGTACTGTGAAAAATCTATGATGAAACCAAAATATTTAGCATTTTCATTTTTGGTAATCTCCTTTACCTGATTAACCTTGAGCTTTGAAGACAGTATTATGCTTAGAAATTAACAGCAACAAATTTTGGCTTCTAATTATTCTAGGTGTGATATAGTTAGGTTGTCAAAACTGGTCCCTTCTCATTTATTTTCTCAAAGGAGTAATGGACATACCACGCTCAGTTAATGACAAATAGACTGATGGATTTCAGTATATTAAACCTTGAACCTGGGCAGGGCTGACTTATTAGGGAGATCAGGTTATCTCCTTCTGCACTATATTGTGTTGAGCTAACTTTTAGTTCTGTGTAGTTCTCCCAGCCTGGAGCTCTCCTGACTTCCCCACCTGTCGCAATCTCCGACACTCTTTAAGTTCCCCTTTTCATTAAGACTTCCCCAACTCCCATGGAACAGAATCATATTGATAACCTGAACAATTGCAGTTCTGCAGAGTTCCTTTTTAAAAAAAAAATAGAAATGGTTATTCTTTCACCTTTGTCCTTCCCTTTTCCATACAAGGTATAGAAGCTGCAGCAAACATTTGTCATTTGTTTTAGCTGCTCTCAATCTGAAGGGTCTATATCTGGGGAATTCCCCATCTCATACATGGGTGCCTATCTCTCACCAAAATCAGAAACTTCCAGATACTCTGTTTTCCAGCCTCCCTTGCAGCTAGGATGTGAGCATGTGGCCCAGGACTCCTACCCTGACTTACTTGGAAAATAATGATGCAAAGACACAGGGATCATAGGAGGGCTTTCCAGCTTTGGTAGACAGGGGCAGAGGCTCAGGCCACAGTGTGCTGAGTCCAATGCAGTGGTGTGAATGGTGCAAGCCCTGAAATGCTGGTCTTGCCATGGTGACAGTGGCATCCTCACTAACTTGTCCCTATGGGGTTACTTGGTTGTGTTCCTGCTCTCCAGTTTCTCAGGGTTTCTGCTATTTTCTGAGCTTGGTTTTGCAGCCTCCCAACAACACTTTTCCTAAATTTCTTTCCTCCCCTTATCATCCAGGGTTTGTTTCTATTGCTTGAAACTAAGTATCTAAGACAAATAAATTTCAACCATATAAGTCTTTAAGACTGAAAAATTAGAGAAAATCAGGATTTAAATAAGACCCAGAAAGTTCTGGGTCCCTTCAAGAATTTTTCTAGTCATTTAGAAAATTTCTTGCTTATTTTTGAGGTCTTCTTTTCATCCAGACTGTGAACCCCTGGACCTGTTTTGTATATTTCTTATACCCCAGCAGAGGCCAGCCCATAGTGAATGCTCTGTAAATGCTTGTTGGTTGATTGAGGCACAAATAAAGGTGATTTGCTTTTCACAAGCACCAACAATCTCCATGAACTTATAATTCCTTCTTGGTCCCTTTGTGTTACATGCATTTTCCAGCAAGATTCTATTTCTCTCTCTCTCTCTCTCTCTCTCTCTCTCTCTCTCTCTCTCTCTCTCATTCTTTGATTGTTGTCATTGTCTGAAGGCTATAGAAGCCTTCTCTGATTTCCTATTGGAATCTAATTCATGAGAAAATTGTATTCAGAGGATTTAAGTTTTCTCCTGGCTGTGTTCACATCTCTACTCTCCGTTTGGGCTGAGAGATCCCAGATCCCAGCTAGACCCTGCAGGAGCCCAAGAACCCAGGAGTTTTGAGAAGGTCAGTCCATTTCCAGCAAGTCTCATGACTAGATGTACTCTTCACCTTGAGTAAGGGAGACAGGTCAGCCCAGCCATTCCTTCCACACTCATTGAAAGCTGGGAGGAACTGGTGCTATTCCAGAGCTGCAAGGATCCCACCAAGGCCAACAGAGAACTGCCATTCATGTTGTTTTTTGATTGAGATTTGGCTATGACCTTGATATAGGGGACAGCCTATTCCCATGACATTCATGGGGACCAGGGCTTCTCTAGGAGTTTGCCAGCTACCCAGGTAGCACACCAAGGAATGTAACATGACTCTTATTCCAAGAACAAAACTCAACACTGTGGCATCCTCAAGGCACTCCAGGTTGACCTCATGATCATATCTATAGGAAGTCTTTCTTAGAAAATTCTCCTGTAATGATGTCTGACTTTCCTGAGTCATGTCAAGTGTGGCCCTGCCCAGCTGAGAATCTGTGAATTGTGAACAGAATCAAATAGCTTCTTCTGCCTCTAGAATTTTCTGAGGAGCAGTGGTTTGGGAGTTAACTAAACATTCTGCCTCTCTTCCTTTCCCTTTTGCTAATGCAGCCTGGGTCTCTGACCTCATCCATCAGTCTTTGATCAGGGATTGATTGCTTACTGTAAGCAAGTGGGTGGCCCCAAAAATACAGGGGAAAAAAAAGGTTTTCTCTTAAGGATCCTAGTTCAGCTCAGCAAATATTTACAGAAGGCCCACTTAGGCAAAATGTAGAGGACAAATTGCCAGAACCAAAGATGAACGTTAGCCTATGGTGGGTCCAAGTCTCTGCTACCAAGAAGATCTTGGACCTCCACAGGGTGCTACAAGGGATAGAAAGGCCAAGGCACAGCATTCTGTGCTGAACACCTGACCACAGCTGAGCCAATGAGGCAGTGCCTGATAAGGATGTGCGGGGTTCTGGCTCAACAGAACTGGTGGTTCAGGTGCAGATGACCCAATGACCACACCTGGAGAAACTTTTTACCCTAGAGGCATTGGGGGTATAAATTCACTTGTTCTTAAGTTCATAATTTTGGTGGTATTAGTGCGTGAGGGGTGGAAAGTAGGAGGAAGTAGGTCAGTGGGGCCATGTCTTTGAAGGGCATAGCACATCCTTATTGTCTCTCTTTCTTTCCTGTCTGCTATGAGGTGAGTGGCTTTTCTCCACCATACCCTTCTGCCATGATGTTTCTGCCTTGTTACAGGCCTGAAAGCAATTGAGTCACCTCACCATGGAGTGAAACAATATACAAAAATAAATCTTTCCTTCTTTAAGTATATTTTCTCAGATATTTTGTCACAGTGACAAAAAGCTGACTTCCCCAGAAGACAAGAGAAAAATGTCTGCAGCTTAGGAGGCTCATTGGAGCCTGTGTCAGTGATTCTCTGGGCCCCCAAAACAAGAAAAGGAATTCTAACTGTCTCAGCAATAGTAGTCAGGATCAGCTAAGAAGCTGATGAGGTATGCAAGAAGATCCCATCAGTGACTGGAGCAACAGGTTCATACTGGGAAGTAGGATGTGAGCAGTTTACAATGGTCTGTCTGCTAAATTAAGGAGACTGGATTGTACCCCAAGAGAAAGGGAAGCTCTGGTGGAAATAACTGCCACACCACGACACTGTTCATCTGACTGTCACAGCTGCCCAGCAGCATCTGGTGTCATGCACTTCCCACCCAAAAGGATGTTCTTACACAGTGACACAACCACCATTAAGCCTGAGTTTGGCAGGCCTCTGTGACCTCTGTGGTTTACGTAGCTATCTCCAGCTCTTCTCGTCAGCATACTTGTCCCTGTAGATCAGGTCCTGGCATCTTCCCTTTCTTCAGCAATCCCCACTGCTAAGGCTTCAACAAGCCTTAACCAGAAAGCTATCATCTCTTTCCTGGGATCATTTCTAAAGAAACAGCCATCCCAGAGTTTGACGGAATTAAACTTGTGAGGAACATGGAGTGTGGGGTCAGTGATATGGCAGTCTGTTCTGGAACGCAATAGTAGGAATGGAGAGGAGGAGGGGGAAGTGAGTCCAAGAGGCTGTGTGAGAGAACAGATGTTAGTAGTGCACGTGAGCGGCTGTTAGTGGGTGAGAACTGAAGATGTCTTCCATGTATTTGGGTTAGCATCTCCAGTCCATGGATCCAGTCCACAGCAATACTTGGCCCAGCCACACACCTTTCTAGGAATGTGGAGACATCTCCATGGAAACACCTGGAAACCCAGTGTGACTGCCATGTTCAGTTCCATTTTGGACATAGAGTGTGTGATGTGACGGTGGGTCATCTCTGTAGAGGTTTCTTGCTGGCTTTGCCCAGCTGAAGCCTGAGGAGAAGTCTGAGGTGGAAGCTACTGATTTCATAGACCTCAATGTAAAGGTAATTATAAGAAATTACAACATAGGATGATTCCTCTGAGGCACAAGGGGGTGGGGGAAAGGGAGAGAGAGAGAGAGAGAGAGAGAGAGAGAGAGAGAGAGAGAGAGAGAGAGAACAGAGAGAACAGGGGGACACTCCTAATTAGAACAATTATAAAGAGAAAACAGAACCTGAAGTGACAAAAAATTAGGGAATCTCCCACTCTAAAACAGATGGCTACCTCCATGGACCACTATCCAGTTTCTAAAGATGCCACCTTTGATCCTTTCTTTCCCTTTTCCCCTCCCCCATTTCCAAGCCCAAAGTGCCATTTTTCCATGGGGCACCCAACAAATGTGCAGCATTCCCCTGAATTAACTTGATTGCTCTTCTTCCTCGACAGATGGGTGGGACAAGCTTCATCTGGGGGAAGGGTAGAGGCCACAGGACCCTCCTGTTAAGAGCGACAACCTCCAGTCTATTCCTGTTCCCTGTTAACAATATAATCAAGCAAATGTATCTTTATGGGATCCAAACAACATATCCAAAGATTAATGTTGCAACACTGATACCGAGCTGGAAGCTCTGAAATGCATCCGTGCTTGGGGAAGATGTTTGTTAATGTTTGGCTTTTATTTCCCCTAGAGATGGTACACATCAGTGAGGCCTGGATATAATGAATAACAGCACATACAATAATTTTAAAATAAATTAAAAACTCCAAGAACACTAATGTGAGCCTGTGCTAGGATACGGCACTTGTTTCTAAGACAGCAGTGGTTACTCCTGGGTGAGTAGATTCTGTTACCTGTTCCGTAGAACCTGGTGGTGGCTGTATCTTGATTGTGTTAGTTCAGGAGTTATAAAATTCTCAATACCTTGCATTGCAAGGGTGACAAATGGAGCAGATAAGAAGGTAAGGGAGGGTGCCTTTGGGAGGAAAAGGAACGGGGTCTGTAGGATTTTGTGACTTTCTACCAAAACTTATTCTTTACTTCTTGCTGGCAAGAGCTAGGCAGTATTTCCCATGAGCTCTTGCAGTAAGAGGTGGCCACAAGACCAAACTTCAGCCAATGGAGAGTGAAGAGCCTTTGAGAAGCAGCATACCTCCATACTCTGTTTCCCTTCCACTGGCTCTAGGCCCTTGAGAGATGGGTCACTGAGTCACTGTGCTGTGTAGAGCTATTGCTGACTAGGACATCTATCCTGGAATGTTATGTCATCTAGAAATACACCTCTCCTATAGTTAAGTCAATACACGTTGGGGTCTATTTGTCACTGTGATCCAGCCTACCCTTCCCTAAGCAGGACCAGCTCAGCCTGCTCACCACAGCTATTTTGGAATGGGGGAGGAGGGCGAAGACTAGAAAACAATGTGGCCTTCATGAGAGCTCACTCCTAAGGATCCTGGAGAGAAAGGTGGAGATGACACTGGAGCTTAGACAAGACCCAGAATGCCAGACTTAGGAACTCTAAATAAAGCAGAGAGTGATGGGCTGTCCCTCCCCTGAGGTGGGAGGGACGTCTTCCTGAGTAGGGGGTGACAAGAGAGAGGCTTGGAACATGCCATGCAGTTGAAAATGCTCTCTGGAAATGTGTGTCTTTTTCTTCAGTGGAAGGTACCAGAGGTTAATCAAGCAAACCAGCTAACCACAATGGACTTCCTGGGAGGGACATGGTAAAAATGGAAAACCCAGGGAGAAGCTGATACCACACAGAGAAGTTCCAGAATGGGGGCCTAAGGCACAATGGGCTCTGGGGAAATGGTGGGAACCTCTGGGCAGGGTCAAGGTAACAGTACCGCTGCACATGAATACAGAGCCCCTCAGAGGGTGGGGAGCAGCCAGGTCCTGAAGGACAGTGTGTACAGAATTTGAGAACTGCAACAGGCTTGTGTCAGAGCCCATGAGAAAGGCCCAGGACTCCCCCCACCGCCAAGATTTGATTTATATCCTTGATCCTTTCCTCCAAGAATTATGATCTGGGGAAGAAATAAGCCTTTAAATAAATGTGAAATCAGTATAACAGCATCTCAATAATGGTCATGAGCCTGAGTTCAAACCCGAAGATTAAAATCAAGAACTTTCTTTCTTTGTTTCTTTAGTGATTTTTATTAGTATATATAAATTGTATGAAATAGCTTCATTATGACACTTTCATAGTAATGTAAGATACTTTTATCTAAAACATTCACCCAATTAATATTTGCTTAGATTTTACAAAGTCAAGTCCTCCCTGCCCTGTTAAAAAAATATGAATGTGATTTCCCAAATTAGAAGTAAGTATGCTGAGAAAGGGAAAAGAGCTATTTAGTGAGAAAAACAGCATTTGGGGAAGAGAAAGAAATGTAATATATTAAAATTCAGGAGTCTAATACTGTATGCACAATGAGTTTAGTTATATTCCAGAATTTTACTTTCAAATTTCATTGACATTCTAAACTATTTTGCTTGATGTGAATGAGATCTCTGTGTACACACAGTAAGAACAGGATTTTAATTGGCTTTAAACCCCAGGCAATGACTCCTCTGTCTAGGAGAAGGTGTGGACCGGGGGGTTGCATAGAAACCTAGTTTGGGATCTGAGAGCAGATGGGGCAGTAGCCAGGAGCTAGGAAAGAGAGATGGGAGGGAACTCTGGACTGTTAGACCTTTGTACTTAGAAAGTCTATTACTCTCATTGGGAGGGTTATAACACCCCAGAACAAGCAATCACATTCAAACATGAACTATCCACAGGAAAATTAAGTCTAAAATCCTATTTGCAGAGATAAACATGATCTTGCCATTCAATTCAGCAATCACATTCTTTGGTTTTATCTAAATGAGTTGAAAAGTTCCATACAAAAGCCCTCACACAAGTGTTCACAGCAATTTTGTTCATAAGTTGTCCAAATTTGGAAGAACCAAGTTGTTCTTCTGTAGGTGAGAGGAAAAATGAAACAATGTACTGCGGGACATCCAATGGAATGTAACTGCGATAAAAAAGAAATGAAGTATCGAGCCACAAAAAGACCTTACCTGCACATGGCCAGGTGGTGAAAGAAGGCTACGCACATACCTGATTACCTGGCAGAAAAAGCAAAACTATACAGGTATGAAAAGAGGGGCAGATGCTTGGGGTTAGGGAGAAGAGAAGGATGCATGAGCAAAGCATAAAGGATTTTTAGAACATTGAAACTATGCTATGTGGATACTTGTGTGTTACAGAGACGAATTAGGCTTGCCCCTGTCCTGTTAAGTCAGTAAGCTATGAGTGTGATTTTCCAAATTAGAGGTGTGTCTGTTGAGAAGAGGAAAAAGCAATTCAGTAAGAAAAACAGCCTTCGGAGAAGAGAAAGAAATGAAAAAATATCAAAATTCATGAATTTACTAATGTTTGTACAATGATTACATTCGTACAATGAACACTTGTATCCATTATGCCTATATCAAAACCCACAGAATGTACACCACTAAAAGCAAACATCAAAGTAAACCATGGACTGCACTTCACAGTAATGTCTTACTATTTGCCCATCAATTGGCTGGGGACATGGCTGAAGTGGTAGAGCACCTGCCCAGCAAGACAAGGCCCTGAGTTCAATCTCCCGTACCACTAAAACCAAAAAATTCATCAGTGTAACAAGTGTACTACACTAATACACAAATGTTAAGTCATCCTAATTATTTTATCTGTGTTCAGGCAGAGAGGTCTGGGGTGAGATGGTGGGAAACTAATCTCAGAATTTCCACCTGTGGGGACCAGTTGGGTTTGCAGGCTGGAGCTTGGCCAGTTCAGCTGCTGGAGCCCAGAGGGGGCCCTCAGTCCCATGGCCTTTACCTTCATAGGCAGGAGACACAGCAGAACTAATACAGGACACAGGAAGCAGTGGGGAAGTACATAGGCTCAGGGAGGCAGCAGATCTGGCCTGGAATCCCAAATGTCCCTCTAGTCATCTGTGAAATGGGACAGCAACAGTACTTACTTCATCAGAGGTTATTAGAGGGAATAAAGGAAGTATTAGTTATAAGGCATTGAGTACAATGCCTGACCCATTGAAAAAGTTTAGTAAATGTTACCACTTTATTTTAATCACTTCCTCATAGGTTTTTGATAAAGAATAAGTCATAAGGGAGAATGTTCAGATAAATTCCTGATAGAGCATCATTACAGATAAGAACTGGCAGCTTTATGACAATGCTGTACAAGTCAGGACACAGGTGCCCGAATGACCTCTGGGTGGATTCCTGCTGGGTTCCACAAAGGTTGCAGTTCAAAAATAGGTAAATAAATGAGCATGTTCACTGATAAGCAAATGCCAGGAAATGCCAGCTTGGTTTGCGTTCTGCTGTCATGCTTCAACGGGACAGCAATCACTGGTGACACTTTTCGAGTCAGTGCTCTAAGGCAGCCATCTCCCTCCCTGGGTGGCTTCCAGCCCTCTCCATCTAGCAGAGCATCTGTACAGGATGATGATGATGGGGGAGGAGTCACAGTTGTGTGGCCATGGCCGCAGGAGAGCGATGGCCACTTTTCATCCTCACAACAGGGACCAGCAAGCTGTCACAGCCTCGGCAGGGGCTCACAGGCCTCCCTGAGTGACCAGCTGTCCTACTTCTGCAGATTTGGACTCCAGCAGGCTCTGCCTAGGGGTAAAGATGACCTGAGATCTCTGGGCTACTGGGCATAGTGCCCTTGACAGCTCTGATCTTGCATTGCTGGGGTGCAGGAAACAGAACTGGGGATGTCATGCTTACGCTCCTGCCACTGTGAAGGCTGCCTGGGCACCTGCAGGCCCAAGGAAGCCTTCTTAAAGAGCTGGTCTAAGGAGCGATAATGAAATCCCCAGAGCATTTCCTTCCATTTCCAGTATGGAATGTGGTAGCCCAGGTTGACTTGGCTTGTACCTTAGGTGGCTAACTCAGTGACTGGGCCATTAGGCATTTGGCTCTTATGTGGCGTGTTGGAGATTTGCAGAGCACTCCTGGGAAAAATAGCTCCCACCTCCAGGTAATGAAGGGCTCTTCTGATTCTGGTTGGACAGGTGGGACCAAGCTTCCCTCCCACTCCAGCACATTCGTGACTTTCTAGTGAGCAAAGGGAGGCGACGATATTAATCTTGGGGAGAACAAGCCCAGGTCTACATAGGGCCATCACTTTCTCTGATCATCCCTCTGCTGGGCCTGGACTAGGAACTGTATAAAGTTGGTGTCATGAAAACAGTGAAAATAGCAGCTGATGTTTCGCAGTGTTTACAACACACCGGGTGCCCCACTGGCTCTGCAGGAGGAGTTAGCAGGGCTAGTATTTAGAAGGACACTCTGGAACTGCCTGGCATCCATTAATAGGTTAGGTCACAGCTAGTTATTAAATGTTTTCAGTGTCAGTCCTGGGTAGAATCATTGGTCCCCATTTCATGGATTGGGAAACTGAGGTAGAGAGTGTAGCATGAGATCATACAGCCTTGGACGTGGCAGAGCCTTGGATTCCAAGCTGGTTAGATACCAAACCTCTGCACCTGGCCTGTGTCCCCACAATATTCTGGACTCGCCCTCATAGGACAGGCTGGTGAGTGTGACTCTGACTGGGACACGAGGAGGGGTCAGTACCTGAATGAGTAGCTGCCTTCCTTAAATGAAGACAGGCCTCCTGCACCCCACACTCCTGCCATGGCTGGGTGAGGTCAGAGTGGGGGAAATCACAGGAGTCCACAGGGGTCCAGAGGGGTAGGGACACGGGGGCTCTTCAACCAGATAATGCCAACTAGGCCTAAGTGATGTAGCGAGGAGGAGGACCAGAAGAGAAACAGACAGGCTGTGTTCTGCTACTGAGGCAGAGGGAAGGGAGATAAAACTTAAAGAATTAAAACATGAAGAGGGTCACATAGCCCTGAGGAAATGAAATAGCCAATGAAGTCACATGCAGCCACATGTGGATTAAGCTTTGCTTTTTGCTTCTGTAACCTGCTTGCAAGGATAAATAAGGTGAGACCCCTCTGTTCTCGGGGCTTAGCCTTTGGACATGAGTCCACTGAGTCTGTGCTGGCACAATAAAACGTTTCTTCTTGCTAAACTGCATGCAGGGTGCTGTGTGAGGTACTTCACTGCATAGTTCATTTAAACTCAAAACAACCAGTACGAGTGCGTTGCTACTCGGTGTGACAGAACACAAACCAGACTTGACTGCTTCTAAGCCTGTGCTGTTTGTAATCATCACCCTATCCTGGCCTGCTTTTAGGAATTTCAAAAACAAGAGAGGGCATGGTGTGGTCTATGGCTTTCCTATAGACATATTTCTATAGATGTATTTCCTTAGCACCAGCTATGAACCTGGAACATCCATTCATTACTCAGTTGATATATTAAGCCCTTGTGTGGGTCAAGCAGGTGCATATAATGAAGGATAGCAGCAGGTCCTTGCCTGCTACTTGCAGTAGTGGGAGGGGGAGAAGGAGGAGAAAGGAAGGAGAAGGTGGGAGACCACTTCACATCCTTGAGACCTGTGACCAGACACACTGCCTGTGGGGCCATGGCATGGTTTCAGCCTTCCAGTAGACTTGTAAGCAGATAGTCGTCTTATCTCCATCTGCAGATGGGGGACCAAAGACTTGAAGAAGTTAGGTGAGCTGCCAGTGGTCTCACAGCCAGGACGGTAGAGCTGGAATTGGAGCTCAAGTTCTTGCCTCCAAAGCTGTGTTTTTATTTGCTCCCTAATGTTCCTCCCTTTTGTATGTCATGTCAACACCCAACCTGAAAGTGAGCCATTACCAGTGATAGGGGAGCCCAGGCTGCAGGGGACAGTGTCTTGCCCACATTTCTCTAGGCTGGTATCCCAGTGCCAAATCTAGGGCTGGTGTGTTACTCTGCATTACCTCTCTGTGACACAAGCTTTGGTCCAGAACTAGGGGCTGGGGCTCCCCCATGCCTTCTGGCTGGGCCTCATTCCCAGCATTAATGTCACATACGTTGGGTGACTGAAGAGTGTTTTGCTGATGTGTGGAGGACTGGGATGCAAGAATTTTTGTAAGCACTTGAGGCAGCTGGGCAGGAGACAGTGATGCAGAGGGAGCCTTAGACCAGAGAAGGTGCCTCTGAGTGTCTGTGCTGTTCACCTGTCCCCCCAATGTCCGTTACCACGTGACTGTCATCTGTTGTCTGTGAGAAAGAAGAAAGTGGCTGCTGATTCACAGTGAAAGCAGAGGGCCTGGGTTCTGAAACTTCCTGTTTGTCTGTATCTCAGCAGAGATAATCTGCAATGCAAATACCCCTGCTCCCCAAAACACACACACCCTCTCCCTGGCCTTGTGCATTGGGGATGGAAACACAAATCCACTCACATGGTGGCCTGGACACTGGGGAGCCTGGCCACAGGGATGTCTACCATTGCCACAGCTGCTGCTGCATCGGGTTCAAAGAATTTAGCAGGTGTCCCTTCCAGGTGACTCCTTACTCTGGCTCCTGCCAGGGCAGGCTTGGTTTCCACCTGGCAGGCCAGGAAGGCAGGGATGTGTGAGGGGTCTCACCCTGGGAAACCCCATCTCCTCCTGGCTCAGTACTGTTTCTCACTTGGCTCTGATTGCTAGGTGAGTGGAGATAGTGCCAGACATAGATTGTTTCCTGTTGGTCCCTTGTGACCTTTGCACAGGCCTTTCTTTCTTTCAAAATGATTTCAGGTCTGAGCCTAAGTCTGCAGCTTGCTTATAGCCTAAGCCTCCACAGGACAGTAACCCTGTGGCACAAGCCTGGGAGCCAGCCATGCCACCGCTTGTTGGTTGACTGTGCTGGCTTTTTAAAATGCTGAATGTAAGCTTCAGTTTTAGTGGGTGAAAGTGAAAATGACATGTGACTTCTAGAAAATGCTCCTCAATTCAAAAGACTCCTTCTCTGAAATGAGTTAGGTGGTATTCTTACAATAGCTGAGTGCTTTTCTCACATCAGAGCAGCCTGAATTTGGGGAAATTGACATAAACTTGCTACAAGAGGCAATTTTGTTAGCTATACTTTTTTCCTTTTAATTACATTTCATCTTTTACTCTCCTCCTGCCTCACTCCAACCCTCATCAGGGCAGCAGAAAGTAGACTTTCTACCCTCATATAGAAAGTGATGAAGCTGGGGTATCAGGTGGGGAGTGGGGGGTGGGTGCTGGTCTCTCAAGTTCTGAGCCAGCACCTGCCCTGTTGCGAAAGACAGTGGTTGGTGGCTGGAACATAGGCTGTGGCAAGTCAAACTCAGTGAAAGCCTGGGCTCCGCTACTTAGCAGCTGTGTGAACTTGCTGGGCCTCTCTCTCCTCACCTGTAGAGCAGGGCTTGGTGGAGATGAAAGAGGCCATAGTACCTGGAATGGCAGGTCCAGGACCTGGAACCAAGCATAGGGCCATAAGGGAGAGGTGTCAGGAGGGTCAGCTTGTGCTTCTCAGTCCTGCAGGTCTGAGACATTCCACAGAAAAGTGGGAGCACATATCCTAGTGCACGCCTGCACTAAAGACAGAGATCCAGCATGTAGCCCACAGGCACCTGTTCTTCACCCAGCCCAAGGTTCACAATCAAGTTCCCATACAAAAGACAGATTAACAAGAGAAAAAGCACACAAATTGATTTTTATACAATTTTTGTATGACACTGGAATCTTCAGAAATGAAAAACCAAAGAAACAGGAAATCGTGTACTTTTACGGAGTTGTGCAGAAGTAGATTGGAAGACAAGCAGATTGATCCCATGGTAATGAACAGGAGAGGGGAAGAGTGTTGGTGAGGCCCAGTTGGGCAGATTCCTCCCTGTGTCTGCATCTTCATTTCTTTGCTCTGGGCCCAAGGAGAAGGTACTCTCTGATGCCTACTTTAGAGGAATGTCAGACGTTCCATTTTGGCCTATTTTAGGGAGATGGGTAAGAGGAGGTCAGAGTGAGCTTCCTCCTTCTGCTGCTTTGTCAAATGTTTAGGTACCATATTTTGGGACAGTGGTTCCAGAACCATACAGGAAGTTACCAAGAAGGAAGGCCACGGACAGTGAGAGTTCTGACTAAACTACTCAAAAGGACTCTGTGCATTGGTGTGTTCCGACATGGCATAGGGAATGGTTACACTGACATAACAAGATTCTTGCTAAAACGGGGCAGTATACACATGAACACCAAAGTCCAAACCTCAGTCCTTCTTAGAGAAGAGTTCAGGGAACCACCCCAAGCAGTTTGGTCAATTGGAGAATTTTTATCACAAGCATGGGGCCTGATATCTTCAAAGTGTTCAATAAATGTGTGTTGAACTGGGCAGGGAACCTAGCAAGTTTCACACTACCATGGAGAGACCCATGGGACATCCAGGGAGGCTCCTGGAAAATGACAGGTGCCGCTGAAGGGTGCCGCTGACGGGTGGCTATGTGTGTGGCATGGGAGAGGGTGAGTCATGGCAAGTCAGGTGTTGTACACATAGGCTGGTGACCGGTCATGGTTGCTGAGCTGTGGGATAAAGGGAAGTCATGCTCCTTCTTGCCAGCACTGGCCACCTTGCCAAGGAAGCAAGGAGCTTGCTTGTCCCATTAGCTCCCTAAGGATGGGACAAACCTTCCAAAAGAGCAGGCCACTCTCTTTGAGCAATGCCTTTCTTGTTCCAACAGCTATCCCACCCATGGCCATGGGGTCGCACCGACTTGTATATTTGTATCTCTTCTGTCTCCCAGCCAGTGTGTGGAAACCTGAGAGGCAAATTCTACTTTACAGGAATTTCATGCACACCCTGGAGACAGGATAGCTCTTTTTTTTTACAGCCAAGGCTCTGGTCAACCCTGGTTTCAGGAATGTGAAGTGCTGATAAGGAAGAAAAGATAAAACCTTGCTACCTTCCAAGGGCCTGGAATTCCCCCATTCCTGAGCCCTGGCTTCCCTATCTTAGAGATTAGGTCACCTACCCTATACCCAATTTCCCCTTGCCAAAAAAAACAAAAACAAAAACAAAAAAGTGTGTCTTGCCAAAAGTACCTGATTTTTGTTTTTTGCGGGTAAGGAGAAGCAAATACATCCAGTTAAGAGAGTATTTCCCCACTCTCTTAAACCTAGGGACAGTCATGAGGTATAAATACAAGTTGCTGGAGGAGGCAGTGTTCTTAAGAGGTTTTTAAAGGAATCTGGTAATGTGCTCTCTACCCCTCCTCCACTAATGTAATTGCTGGAGCTCTTGCAACTATATCGGACCATGAAGCAACCTTGAAAAAGGAAGTCACCAACTAAACATTGACGCTCAACCTTTCATGTTGAGAAAACAAAAGCAGCTCTGATATCTGGGAACAGACTTGACACTTTTTAGTCTTCTTAGAAGTTGGCCTGAAAACAAACAACCTCACAGAACATCAGACAAGATCACGCTGCAATTGCGATAAAGTTAAGTCAAACTTTTATAACTTTGTCTAAGCACAGACAAAAAACCACATGACACTAACCATCCCCTCTCTGGCTAATATGAATGACTGCTGATTCCCTACCCATATAGCTTAGCCTCAGACTGGTTGCCCTTGACATAGAGGAGATTTGCTAAGATACCCCATCATACATTGTCCTATTTCCTGACAGCAACCAAACCAGAGCAAGACCTTGCTTCCTTGGACCCTCCCCAAATTGATCTAACCAAAGCCCAAACCCTATAAATTCCTCCAAACACCATTTTACTGAAATGGCTCATGGTTCCCCATACTCTGTGGTCTCCCTCACCTCAATGAGTAACATGGGCAACCTGTTCCACTACAAGTATGCAGATTTATGAAAATGCAGACCATGGTGGGGCCCATCAGTGCTTCTAACAAGCTCCCAGTGATGCCCATGCTGCTGGCCTCAGGCAGTAAAGGATGGTGGACTAGAATCCACAAGTGCCCAACTTTGACCATGGGGCTATCCTATGAACCTTGGGTGGTTTTCTAAGAAAATACACCTTTATTTCACTTAAACCACTGCTTTTCAGGTTCTCTATTCCTAGGAACCCAATACATTGTTCTTGACCTTTGGCCAGTACCTGGCTCCAGCTGCAGTAGCTATTGATAGGGCCCATGGCGGTCAGGTATTTATGTGCAGACCTAATCAGCCTTGGAGAAGTACCAACCAAAGGTGGTATGTTTGAGGTGAAGTCATGAGGAATCAGAGAAACATCATCCACTTGGGTTTTCCACTAATTAAAAATCCTCAAACAATCCTGTGCTGGCTCCATGCTGGACCAGAGAGCTGAGGCTCCAGACAGTGTTTGCAGCTAGGGCTGTCTGGGTCTCAGTGCCTTCCCCTCACCGCACTCCCAATGGCACCGGGGTGTTCTGAGGTGCCTTGGCCTTTGCTGATCGTTTTGCAGGGACATCTTCCCACCTTTCTTCACTACCTGCCCTCACTCAGCTCTGCTTTCATGGCATCTTAGGCTGGCTGAACACCTCTTCCCTGTGCTCCCCAGGTACACTGTGCCTCCCCTGTCCTAGCTCTTTCCCAGGCTATGGAGCATTTATTTATTTTGTGCTCAGCTGCCAGAGGACAGGAACCGTTTGTTTTACTCATCACATCCTCCAACTTTGTCCCGACACTTGAAATAAATAAGACACTGAACTGAAGGCTCCAAGTCCCCACAGCCCACCCTTCCCCTTCACCTCTAACCACTTAAAGGAAAGGTCTGCAAGGACCTGGAAGAAACTCTTCACTACCATTCAGGTGAGGTGTCCTGGGGTTCCCACGGGCTTAGGCCTGAAGCTATGGCTCATATCCCTTTAGGAAACTTGGCTCCCATGAAACCACAGGTGCATGGATTGGTGTTTTAGTAAGTGACCATGAAACAGAAGGTTTGGACCTCCCAACGTGGGCTTCTCGGGCTCGAATAGGCTTCCAATTCTCTGAGCAGTGAAAGCATTCCTTCACACTGGCTGGGCCAGATGGAGATGCCTGGGTGCTTCTCAGAAAGAGAAACTTTTTGGACTCTCTCCCCCCATCCTCTATTGAATGAGAATCTCTGGGTGGGACCCAGGCCTCAGTACACAAACTAAAGGCAACAAAAGCCAGGTTTCTTTCTGGAAACATCAGAATGGTTAATTGCAGTTAGAACTCCCACCAGGCAGGGTGTTTACATTATTTAAGGAGCTTTACTTAGCTTCTGTCTCACAATTCTATCCCAGATAAGGGAAGTCACTGAAAGTGGAGATTTTGCAAAACCAAAGAGAGAACTGCTAATGACAATCCCCATATGGTGGTGATGATGATGTTACAATAATAACAGCAATATGCATTTTGTGTGCATGGGGACTGTAACTGTACAAATGCTATGGGGAACACTTGTAGGGGAGTATGTTAAAGTGCTCTTAATAGCTGACTTATGAGTAATTCTCCCCTTTTCTCTAATCAAAAATCCATGTTTGTATGACTCATGTAACAGAAAAATACATGTATTCAATTTAAAGATTGGTTCTTATTTTACACTTCAGCGGAAAAAAGAGGCTGTGGGTTGAAATGGTTCAGTAGCATCATGGCCCCCAAAAATGAAAGCTGAAGCCTTTTTGAACAGTGTCAGAGAATAGGCAGGCAAGTGAGGTGACAAATTCAAACTGCTCTTGGCCACAATAAACAGAAAAGAGAGAAGGAGAAAGAAGAAGGAAGAAGGAAGGAAGAAAGGAAGGAAGGGGGAAAGGGAGGATGGGAGAGAGGGAGGGAGGGAGGAAAAGAGAGGAATAAAAGAGGGAGGGAGGAAGAAAGAGGAGAGAGAGAAGTGTCAAAAGACAAAATTACAACAAATTTGGTTAAATGCCTAATTGATGTTTATTTGCAATTTGAGAACTGGGGTAGCGTCTCCTCAGAAAATTTAGAAGATGTGGTCTGATGAACTGAACAGAGGATGTTAACTTTGTAGGCAGAGAGGGCTGAAGGAGCAGAAACAGGAAAGAAAGCAAATTGGTCAGCATCAAATCACTTCAAGTTACTTTCCTTATTAGGTTTAAGCAGAGGGGACTTCCTTATCCTGCCAGCTAAAACTGGCCAGTTTGAGGATTCGGTCATTATCTTATTTGACTGATTTCTCAGAAGGTTACATAAACAACTTAGTTTCAGTTTGGTGACATGGAATTTAGCATGAATGACTCCATTTTGGGTTGGTCTATTGGGGGGCTGGGGCAAGCCACTAAAATTAGTGGCTGCCTATAAATTGTATTTAACAGAAGAAAGTTAGTGAAGAAAGGAAGTGAGGGGAAGGAAAGGATGGAGGGAGAAGGAAAGAAAAAGAATTTGCTTGTAACTGAAAAAACCTGGACCGAGGAGCCCCAAGGTTGGTGTCAGGACTCTTCACTCTCCTTAGCATCAGCTCTGTGCTCAGAAGACTCTGCCCTACACCTCATCTCACTGGCTGCCAAAGGTGACTCTGGCTGACCTGGTCTAGTTATGGCACATCACTCTGGCCCTCTGGACTGATGTACTGCTGTGATGGGCCAGGTCTAGGCCATGTGTCCCTTAGCTATGGGAAGCCTACAAGCAAGGAGACAGAAAAGCTGCTTCCCCAAAGGAAAACTGAAATGCTGCTGTCAGAAGGGAACACTGGGCAGTGGGGGAGGGGGAGGGGGAAGAGATAATATTTGTGCAAACTGATCAAGTTATTGGTGCTTGGCAGAATCACTCCTAGGTCAGTTTTCAGATTTGGACCCAGAGTTAGGACAAGGCCTCGGGTCTTCATATTCCAAGATAAAAGCTGCTGCAGAAGGCATGTGGGGAGGGGATTTCTCAGTGAGGTTAACACTGTGTGCACTGTTCACAGGAAGTGGGAATTTCCACATGGTAAGTTCCTTTCCCCACACAATGATTTACTATCTCGATGAGAAACCCGTGGGCAGCCGGGTGAGAATCAAGAGGTCTTCTCTGAATGGGAAGGAATTTACCACCTTCCTTTCAGTGGTGACAGTTTTTCGGGTGTCCCTGTAAGGTGTGTATTAATTCACATACAAATATATACATTTGTGTAGACAGGTAGCTGGCTTTGACAAGACACATGCCTGGAGATCATTTCTGAGCCCTGGATATACCAGTTTGTCACAACCACTCTCTCCACCACATCCACATGCTGCAGAGGCCTGCTGGGAGATCCCCAGCTGGAGGCCAGATAAGAGGTGTCTGTGTGGTAGGAGTTGGGATGGGTGGATGGGAGTGGGGTGGAGACCAGTGGAGTGGCCAAAGTCCCATCTAATGTCTTTCCATCCCAGGTCTCTCTTCTGTTTCTTTGACCCCGCTGAGTTTCTAGTCTGGGCATCCAAGATCATGAATATCTCATCCCCTTGTCCTGGTGCTCAAACTTGCCACTCCGCTGAGCCCCAAGCCAGGGCATTGTCCTTACTGTTCTATCCTGCCATCAAAAGGACAGAAGAAACACAGGGCCTGCTGTTCTGGATTCTGAGTTGGAGCCAAGGAACTCCATCTGCTACTTCCTTCCCCTGAATTCTCCTTCAAGGACTCTCAGCCCCCGCAGTTCCCGCCAGAGGGCTTTAGCTGCCCAGCTCTCCAGGACCTAGAGGTCCTTTTCCACCCAGAGGAAAACATGGGCTCTTTCCCAGTCCTGCTATTCCCCATTCTACACTCAACTCCAGTGGCTGAGGGGCTGAGGAGGTTCAAAGGGAGAGAGGCACCCCCTGACACCAAGTACTAAGGGCTTCTGCTGGATGTCCACACCCGAGATCTGCTTCTGTGGGGCTCTGCTCTGACCCCAGCAGGTCCTCTGACCTCCCATGGGGCCTAATGAAACTGAGTTCGAGGGAAAATTTTAATTTTTCTAAAAGACATTAGAAAAGCCTGGTGGAAAACTTAATAATCAAAAAACCAAAACCAAAACAAAAATCCCTCCACACTTGCTAAAGAAACTGAAAAAAAACTCTCATGGTATTTTACTCTGTATTGGATCATTTCCATCAACATATAAACATTCTTGTGTTTACATATGTGAATAGCATACAAATCCATTATTACTGTTCCCTTCTTTAAAAGCCCTTCCATATAAATGATTTGGCAGATTAATAAAGGAGAAGAGGAACTCTCCCCTGTGGAATTCCAAGTGGCATATGTAGAAGTTCTGCCCTGCAGGCAGTAAAGTTTACATCCCCTTCTCTTAGAAGGAGACCTTGACTTCGTGACTCACTTCCAGACAGTAGAGTACAGAAAGGCAAAAATGGTAACTTTATAGGGAAGAAATCTGGTAGAAACCATGCCAACCCAGATGATGAAAGCTAATAATACAGGTGAGTAGTTGTGTCACTATTATGTGTCCCTAACAAGATGTGCATTTCCCTTCTGTGCTATTCTTCCCCCAAATCCATACCTGGGTTAAATCCTAAGAAAACATTAGATAAACCCAAACTGAGAGGCATTCTACAAAATACCCAACCAGTACTCTTTATTACTGTCAAGGTCATGAAAAACAGGGAAAGACTGAGAAAAGATCCATCTCTGAGAAGAAAGAGACAAGACGATGAAATGCAAGGTATGTCCTAGAACAGAAAAGGACATCAGTGAGAAAACTGGCAAAGTCCACTAGAGTTTACAGCTGGGCTATTAGTTCTATAACAATGTTAATTTCGTACTTTGGACAAATGTACCACGACCATGTAAAATGGTAACACTCAGGAAAACTGGAGAACTCTCGGTATTGTCTTTTCACCTCCTGTAAGTCTAAAGCTATTTTGAAATAGAGGTTTAGAAAAATAAACTTGTAAGTTTTCCCTAAAATTTCAGTATTGGTAATATCAGTATTGATCACTCTGGGGGACAACTGGAATTCCTCCATGGCTGGGAAGGATGTCGAATTATATAGTCGTTTTGGGGAACAATCTGATAGCTTCTTATAAAATTACATAATCACTTTACATACTTCTAGAAGCTGTATTAGTCAGGGTTCTTCAGAGGAATCTAACCAGTAGAACATAAATAATTATAAAATGGTATTTATTAACTTGGCTTACATGATTGGAGGCTAGGTAGTCCAATGGCAGTTGTCTGCAGGGTGGCAAGACAGATGTTCATTCCAAAAAGCTGGAAGCCTCAGAAAAAGGAGGACCAATGATGCAGCCCCAACCTGAGGCTGAAGGTCTGGAAGCTCCCTGGAGAGTTGCTGGTGTGATTCCATGTTTAAGGTTGAAGAAGTTAGTGTTTGAGGTCCAAGGGCGATGGTAGTAGCATTAGATACACTCACTCAGGAAGAATGGAGCTCACGTACACTGGTGGCTTTCTCTTTTCTACTTTTAGTTCATCTGAGACCGCAGCCTTCTGGATGGTGCTGCTCATATTCGAGGGCGGGTCTCCTTTCCTCAGTTGCTGGGCCACATGGCAGTCATCTTTGGAAGTACCCTCAAAGACACCCAGAAGTGTGCATTACTAATCCTCCAGATGTCTCTCAGTCCAGTCAAGTTGACAATCAAGATTAACCATCACAGTATCTACCCAATAGAAATGACATTTACGTCCACCCAAAGATTATCTACAGATGTTCATAGCATCTTTAATCACACCAACACAAAATGGGAAGCAACTCAAATATCCAGCAAGTAGTGAGCAATCAAACTGTGGTATGTCCATAAATGTAATACGACTCAATAGTATAAAGGAAGGAGCTACTGACACATCCAGCAGCATGGATCTACATCAAAAACATGCTGAGCAAAAGAAGCCAGACACAGGAGTCCTTTCACACGATTCAACGTTTATGACATGTGAAGCTCAGTGACAAAAAAGCAGATCTGTGGTTGCCTGGAGCTGGGGGTTGGGGTGGAGTGTGGAGGGAGGGATTGACATAAAGGGGCACAAGAGAATGTTTTGGGGTGATGCAAGTGATCTATACCTTGATTGTTGTAGTAGTTACATCCATAGCACACTTCAAATGCACTGTATGAAAATCATATGCTTAAATGATGTTAATTCTTTTTTTGGTTTATTTATTCATTTATTCATATGCACATACATTGTTTGGGCCATTTCTCCCCCTGCCCACCCCCCACCCCCACTCTCTCCCCTACCCACCTCGTTTCCAAGCAGAACCTGTTCTGCCCTTTTCTCCAATTTTGTTGAAGAGTAGACATAAGCAATAATAAGAAAGAGCCTGGCTAACCTCACTCAGAATGATGTTCTCCAGTTCCATCCATTTGCCAGCGAATGATAACATTTCATTCTTCTTCATGGCTGAGTAAAATTCCATTGTGTATAAATAGCACATTTTCTTAATCCATTCGTCAGTGGTGGGGCATCTTGGCTGTTTCCATAACTTGGCTATTGTGAATAGTGAGGCAATAAACATGGGTGTGCAGGTGCCTATGGAGTAACCTGAGTTGCATTCCTTTGGGTATGTCCCTAAGAGTGGGATTGCTAGATCATATGGCAGATCTATGTTTAGTTTTTTAATTCTTAAAAAAAACCCAAAAAACACCCTGTCTCTTGACTCTGCTTTCCCTGCCAGCTACTCTTTTGCAAGACTCCTGAAGGAATGGCCTAAACGCATTATCTCCAATTTTACTCCACATATTCTCTCTGAAGCCCATCCCAGCCAGGCTTTTGTTCTTATGCCATGGACACCACTCTCAAGGTAGCAATGACCTAGAGATTGTTAAACCCAATGGTCAGTTCTCATTTCTCAGTCACATTTTATTTAAGCTAACAGGAACATTCTCTCCAGTTCAGTCCTTCCTTGAAGCACTTCTTCCATCAGCTTTCAGAATGTAATATGCTCTTGATTTTTCTTATACTTGTGGTTACTCCACCTTAGCTTTCTTGGCTGGCTCTCCTTCCCCAACCTCTTGGTTCTAGAGTGCCCCTACTACCCTTTCCCCACTCCTCAGGTGATTTTACAAAGTCTCAGGGCTCTAAATTCCATCCATACCCACTCTATTCTTCTTCCCAGTAGAAGTCAATAGAAAATAGAATTTCTATCTGCAGCCCAGATCTCTCTCCCAAATTTTAGACTCAAAATTCAATTGTCTACTTGACATTTCCCTTTGGATGCTGAATAAACATCTCAAATTCAACACATCCAAAGACAAACTCCTGATCTCCCACATTTTAGTCAGCTTTCATCACTGTAATAAAATACCTGAGGTAATCAACTTAGGAGGAAAGATTTATTTGGCTCCTGGTTTCGGTCCACAGTCGCTTGACTCTGTTGCCTTAGGGCGCAAAACAAAGCAGAACATCATGGTGGAAGTTCATGGTGGCTGGGAAGCAAAGAGAGAGAGAATGAGGCTAGGGTTCCACGTATTTCCATAAAGAGCATGCCCCTAAGAACCTAACTTCCTCCTATGAGGCCCAGCCTCCTAAAGGTTCTACCATCTCCCAACAGCGCCACAAACTGACAACTGAGCCTCCAACACATGGTCTTTGGGGAACGTTAAAGATACAAACCAGAACATCCCAAGAACCTGTTCTACCTGCAACTTTTTCTGTCTGTATGGCTTATGTCTTATGATGGCTCAAATAAAAAACCTAGGAGTCATCTTTAAATGCTTTTCCTCACACACTGTTGGCTCTACCTTCCAAGCATATCTACAATCCATCTACTCTTAATCTTCTCTGCTGCTACCCTGGTGCAAGCACCATAACCTTTTACCTTCCCTGTTTCTTCTTGTACACACTCACACACTGTTCTCAATACAGCAAGCAGAGATTCTATTAAAATTTAAGTCAGATTGTGTCAGTCATAATTCTATAGAGTCTTCATTTCTGTCAGAATTAAAGCCACTGCCCTTGCAATGGCCTGCTGGACCCTAAATCATCTGCCCTCCTATCTCTGGGATTTCATCTTCTGGTACCCTCCCTCCAGACACACGTCTTTCTATTGTTTCTAGAATATGTTCAAGCACATTGCTGCCTATTAAGGGTCTTTGTTCCAGCTGTGTTCTCTGTCTGGAAGGTTTTTCTGGTCAACGTCCTTACCTCCTTCAACTCTTGCCTATAGACTTGTTCAAATCTCACCTCAATGAGGCCAGCTCTGACCTTGAAATTTGCTGAAACTCAATTTGCTGTAAACTGCTCCACTCTAGCATTTCTTATTGCCTTTCCTTGGCCTGGTTTTCCCGGGTTGCTATAGCCTATACCACTTTGTAGTACACTATCCAATCTGCTTGTCTATTTTGTTTACTTTTTATTGTCTGTTATTCAAGCAATCTGCTTTGTTCACTGCTGTATCCCAAGTCCTAAAACAGTCTAGCAGTCATCCAATTAACTATTTGTTGAATTAATTAATAAAGAGAGAACAAGCTTTCCGCCTCTGGCCTCTCAACCCAGGTCTGGCCTGATGGATCCAAGAGAAAATTGATAAAAGGCAGATATAGAGGGCTCCTCTGCCATCTCAAGACCAAGAAGATTGGGAGAGTATGGCTTTTGTTGTACCTTATGGTCTCAGATAGCTGGAGCCTCTGGTTTGCTAGGCTGTAGCTGCATTCTCAGAGCCACTGTTCATTTGACAGAGCCTTATGTCACAGCAGTTCCTGTGTATTCCAGTAACACTCACCTAGATGGCACTTTTCTACAGCTGCAGCATAGTTAGCAACTAGCCACAGTGCCTACTGAACACTTGCAATGTGGCCAGTACGAACTGAGATGTATGAAAAGGGGAAATTTCAAAGACTTAGCACAGAAAACAAAATATCTCATTAATAGTTTTTAATATTGGCTATATGTGAAAATGAGACTATTTTGGGTATCTTGGGTTAAATAAAATACACTAGTAAAATTAAGTTCACTTGATTCTTATTGCTGTTTTAATGTGACCTCTCAAAAATCAAGTGACATAAAGTATCTTGCTAATGCACACTCAATCTGGAAATCAAATCCAAGGCCTTGGAAATCCAAATTTCCTAAAAACAACTGATAGCTCCTTTATTTCAAGTAACACTGAGATGCAGTTGGATTCCATTAAGACAAAAGCCCTTCAGGATTTCACAAATTGGATTAATGGGTACTTTTAGTAAAGCTTTGGCTTTATTTTTATTCTTACATCATCTTGTGATGGCTTTGCCTGAGGGGCAGAAACTCTTACAGAAAACATGCACGGTCTCTGCCATTTGGTGTGCAGGCACCGATGGAACTCCAGCACGTACCAGGAACTGAGTTAGGAGGGGGATTCGGAGGTAAACGAGGCTGGCCCTGCTTCCCTTCCTCTTGCTCCCACCTAGCACTGGGCATGGAGAGTCACTTGCCAATGCTCAGCCATGGGACCAAGGGTGGGGAAGAGGAGCGAGTGGGCTCAGACCTGCAAGATGGCTTCTGGTGGCCTACTGGTGACTCCCAAAGGGAAGTCCTGCATGTGAAGGGTGCCAGCATGTGCCACAGTGCCATAAGGATTATTTCGGATTGACATTTGACAATCAACAACCGTAGGAAGACAGTTTTTTTTTTTTAATCTTTCCTTATCTTCCTAGAAGCAAAGCCTCCCCAAAGAATCCAGCTATCATAAATCCTTTCCCCTGGAGTTTCATAGCCAGAGAAGATAGACCCTTATCAACAAAGAGAAGTCAACACATACCAGCATCTAGATAAGAAATCATCTAAACAGACACTGTCACAAAATGAAACCTCATCTAGTCTCCTAAGGGCCCATTTCATTTTCCTAAGTCATTAGTTCTCTCAGAAGTGCTCCTCTGTTCCACAAAATAGAAAGGGAAGGAAAACTGCCAAACACATTTTATGAAGCCAGTATTACACTTATCCCCAAACCAGGCAAAGACACCTCCAAAAAGGAGAACTATAGGCCAATCTCCTTAATGAACATTGATGCAAAAATCCTCAACAAAATAATGGCAAACTGAATTCAGCAACACATCAAAAAGATTATTCACCACGACCAAGTAGGCTTCATCCCAGGGATGCAGGGGTGGTTCAACATACGAAAATCAATAAACGTAATAAACCACATTAACAGTAGCAAAGACAAAAACCACTTGATCATCTCAATAGATGCAGAAAAAGCCTTTGATAAGATCTAACATCATTTCATGATAAAAGCTCTAAGAAAACTTGGAATAGAAGGAAAGTTCCTCAACATTATAAAAGCTATATATGACAAACCTACAGCCAGCATTATACTTAACTGAGAAAAACTGAAACCATTCCCTCTAAAATCAGGAACCAGACAAGGATGCCCACTATCTCCACTCCTATTCAACATAGTACTGGAATTCCTAGCCAGAGCAATTAGGCAAGAAGAAGGAATAAAAGGAATACAAATAGGTAAAGAAACTGTCAAAATATCCCTATTTGCAGACGACATGATCCTATACCTTAAAGACCCAAAAAACTCTACTCAGAAGCTTCTAGACATCATCAATAGCTATAGCAAGGCAGCAGGATATAAAATCAACATAGAAAAATCATTAGCATTTCTATACACTAACAATGAGTAAACGGAAAAAGAATGTATGAAAACAATTCCATTTACAATAGCCTCAAAAAAAATCAAATACTTAGGTGTAAACCTAACAAAAGGAAAACTATACACTTCTGAAGAAAGAGATTGAGGAAGACTATAGAAAGTGGAGAGATCTCCCATGCTCATGGATTGGTAGAATCAATATAGAAAAAAATGTCGATACTCCCAAAAGTAATCTACATGTTTAATGCAATTCCCATCAAAATTCCAATGACATTCATTAAAGAGATTGAAAAATCTACTGTGAAATTTATATGGAAACACAAGAGGCCACGAATAGCCAAGGCAATACTCAGTCAAAAGAACAATGCTGGAGGTATCACGATACCTGACTTCAAACTATATTACAAAGCAATAACAATAAAAACAGCATGGTACTGGCACAAAAACAGACATGAAGACCAGTGGAACAGAATAGAGGACCCAGATATGAAGCCACACAACTATAACCAACTTGTCTTTGACAAAGGAGCTAAAAATATACGATGGAGAAATAGCAGCCTCTTCAACAAAAACTGCTGGGAAAACTGGTTAGCAGTCTGCAAAAAACTGAAACTAGATCCATGTATATCACCCTATACCAAGATTAACTCAAAATGGATCAAGGATCTTAATATCAGACCCCAAACTCTTAAGTTGATACAGGAAAGAGTAGGAAATACTCTGGAGTTAGTAGGTATAGGTAAGAACTTTCTCAACGAAACCCCAGCAGCACAGCAACTAAGAGATAGCATAGATAAATGGGACCTCATAAAGCTAAAAAGCTTCTGTTCATCAAAAGAAATGGTCTCTAAACTGAAGAGAATAAACTGGAGAAAATATTTGCCAACTATACATCAGACAAAGGACCGATAACCAGAATATATAGGGAACTTAAAAAACGAAATTCTCCCAAAACTAATGAGCCAATAAAGAAATGGGCAAGTGAACTAAACAGAACTTTCTCAAAAAAAGAAATTCAAATAGCCAGAAAACACATGAAAAAATGCTCACCATCTCTAGCAATAAAGGAAATACAAATTAAAACCACACTAAGATTCCACCTCACCCCTGTTAGAATAGCCATCATCAGCAACACCACCAACAACAGGTGTTGCCGAGGATGCCGGGGAAAAAGGAACCCTCTTACACTGTTGGTGGGAATGTAAACTAGTACAACCACTTTGGAAAAATATTTGGAGGCTACTTAAAAAGCTAAACATTGATCTACCATTTGATCCAGCAATACCACTCTTGGGGATGTACCCAAAAGACTGTGACACAGGTTACTCCAGAGGCACCTGTACACCCATGTTTATTGCGGCACTATTCACAATAGCCAAGTTATGGAAACAGCCAAGATGCCCCACCACTGACAAATGGATTAAGAAAATGTGGTATCTATACACAATGGAATTTTATGCAGCCATGAAGAAGAACGAAATGTTATCATTCTCTGGTAAATGGATGGAATTGGAGAACATCATACTGAGTGAGGTTAGCCTGGCCCAAAAGACCAAAAATCGTATGTTCTCCCTCATATGTGGACATTAGATCAAGGGCAAACACAACAAGGGGATTGGACTATGAGCACATGATAAAAGCGAGAGCATACAAGGAAGGGGTGAGGATAGGTAAGACACCTAAAAACCAGCTAGCATTTGTTGCCCTTAACGCAGAGAAACTAAAGCAGATACCTTAAAAGCAACTGAGGCCAATAGGAAAAGGGGAACAGTTACTAGAGAAAAGGTGAGATCAAAAAGAATTAACCTAGAAGGTAACACCCACGCACAGGAAATCAATGTGAGTCAATGCCCTGTATAGCTATCCTTATCTCAACCAGCAAAAACCCTTGTCCCTTCCTGTTATTGCTTATACTCTCTCTACAACAAAATTAGAAATAAGGGCAAAATAGTTTCTGCTGGGTATTGAGGGTGGGGGAGAGGGAGGGGGCGGAGTGGGTGGTAAGGGAGGGGGTGGGGGCAGGGGGGAGAAATGACCCAAGCCTTGTATGCACATATGAATAATAAAAGAAAAAGGAAAAAAACAAAGGTATTTGGAACATCTAAGTAGACTGTAAAAAAAAAAAAAAAAAAGTGCTCCTCTGTCCCTACCCTCTGTTAAGATGGTCTATAAGCCCCAGGTTCTGTTTGACTCCTTGTGTCACATTTTTTGGTGAGTTCTTACATACATACATATGTGAATTTAAAAAAAAAAATCTCTCTTCTTTTTGCTATTCTGTCTTTTGTCTGCTTAATTTATAAGTCCCCAATGACTGAACCTAACAGGATAGAGGAAAAAGTTTTCCTCAACAGTGGTCAGGCACTGAAGCCACTCCTGTAGTGCTCAGAGATCAGCACTTTGTGTTCTCGGGACCAAGGGAAGGGCCGTGGACTGTAGGGACCGCCTTGGGAGTGGAAATAAGAAGCTGTAGGGAGTTTCAGGAAAGACCAGCTCCAGAGCCTGGGGAATTCTGCGGAGCTGTGACTTCCCAGAGGAGAAGAGTCCTCACACAAAGCTAGGACTGGCAGGAGAATAAATGACCTGATGAGGGGCCCAGTGACTTGACATATGCTGATGGGACGGGTGGGTTAGGGAGAACTCCCACCGTCCAAAATTCTGTCATCTTATCATGTTGTTTTCATATTATAAGTCTGACATCTCTTCAAAGGTTGCCTCTGTTCCTGGTCCTTCTGGGCAGTTACAGTCCCTTTCTGACTCAGGACTGATGATCTGGGCTGGGCATTGTGCTCTGAGATTCTTGAGAAAAGCGTAATAAGGCTTCTGCCACCTCTCACTGTGGGGAGAAGACACGGGGTGGGGGGAAGGGAGGGAATAAGAAAAGCAAAAAAGGATCCACAAGAGATGGCAGGGTTAGAGAAAGAATAAAGACTGACAGTGTGTGCAACTGTGCTGGGTGCTCCAGGGATGGACTCTGGGCTGGAGCCAATATAGGATGAGAACCAGGAAAAACACGTCCTAGTTAACTTGCCACTGAGTTATGAAGAGGCTCCTCAGGGAGAAGGGAATGTTCCAGATCTTGCAGAACCATGCATACATCCATCTGCTGGGAAAAGCAGGCTAAGCTGCCCTGGTGTTGGATGGGGTGGGGGGTGACAGAGCTCAGCCTTGGCAAGCGGAGGTCTCAGCCTCCACCCCAAAGCCATCAACTATGCCACAGTGCTTTCATCAGCTGCACACTGTATTTATGGCTTTGCGGAATTTTCCGGATGAAGTAACTTTTTTCCCCAGACCATTTTCTTCACAACTGAAATAGGATCCTCACTGTCCTTGGAGACAAACAAAACAGCATGACATCACCCGCCTGGGAGTTGTCATTTCAAACACTATCCAGTCTTTTGTTTAAGAACAAATGGATGTGATTTCCTGGAGGTGGCATCTTGTCCAGGCAGAGGTGGCATCTTGTCCAGGCAGAGGAGGACCTGAGAAACAAGTGAGGTGGGCAGCAGGTGCCAGCCACCTGCAGGGCAGGACTGGCAGGAGGTCCCTTTGCTTCCTTTCTAACACCTGCAGAGCTTCAGAGATGATGTTCTGTGACACAAGCCATGATGGTGACAGTCTTTGCTCCCCACACCCAGTGACATCTGTGTCCCCTCCTCTGTGGCTTAGACGACAATAGCCAGGTGCAGAGAATACTGACCTGGTGGTTAGATGACCTGAATTCAGCTTCTGTCTTGCCTTGCTCAGCTGCCAAGCCTCTGTAAAAACATCCCAATTCCGTTATCCTGTGGAGATGTGCCAGGACCTGGCATGATCAGAACTAAATGGAAGGAGACAGCACAGACTTGCTTTCTTCCTCTTGCCCCCAGCTCTCCCTCAGCGCTCCACAGAGAAGGTGTTCTACCTCTTCAAATGTCCTTAGCTTCCTACGGGAAAGTTTGGGAAGACTGTTCAGTGTTCTCTGGAGATAATAATGACAGCATTATTTAATGGAAATTCCAAGAGCTGAAGCCATCCAGGAGCCCAGTCAGCCAGTGCCTAATGGCATGACCAATTACAGGAGAATAGAAGTTGTCCTTCTACAACTAAATAAGTGCCTCTTCATGTGGCATCAGTGTTCTAGGTAGTGGGGGTCCATGTGGGGAAGTAATCATGCTCACTATTAAGGGTTACTTGCAGCCAAGCCCTCTCTGAATCTCTGGTTAGTGTTGATATTCCCTTTTAACAGATAATGAGCCTGAGGCTAGAGGAGAAGCAGGAGCTACTCTCTCCATAGCTGGAGGCTTAGGGTGCAAACCCAGGTCTGTCTGACTCCTATACCCATGTGCTCCCTGCACAACTGACCCAGACACAAGGTAGAGTGTCTGAAAAGTGTGCCTGTGTACTTTGTATTCACATGAATCTCATAAATGGTGAGGGTGAGAGACTGAGTTGTATGCTTGTGTGTGTGTTCCCTTGGGTTCCTTTGTATCTCTTCTTGTAATGCAAAAGCACTGTGTTGACCTTCCATAACAACTTATTTATCCAAACTCAATGTCCAAGAAAAATCATGTGCCTTTGAAAAGGCTGACATTGAAATAAGCTGTCTTTATTTATTCTGTATCTGGGAATGATATTTGAGCAGTTGTAGACCAATGAACCAAAGGTAGTCACTGGGATTCCATTAAAGACAATAAAGGATTTCAATCAGCAGGAGAAAAGGAGCTCAGCCATATATCCCTGGAATTGGAATGTATTTCTAATAAGCATGCACCTTTTGATTTACTAGAAGCTGTATTCTGAGAAGTGTTGGATGATTTAGTCTGTTAAAGGGCATCATAGTTGTGTGGGGGGTGGGGAGCTCCAGGTCCTTTCTATTTATAGCATTCTTTGAGCCGGGGCAGGGAACAAGGTAACTGCTACATTCCAGGAACTCTCTCTCCCAACTATAGCTCAAGACTAGGACAAGGGAAGGCCTTGGAAAATTGTAGGGTTTGTCAAAGAGGAAATAAGATAAGACTCAGTTCCTTTGAGCTGGGGACTGGGGCTGCCATTTTCTACAATGGGAATTCCAGAATGGTGACCTGACAATAGTTGAAGGTTGGTTGATTGAGGATGTAGTGACCAACACTCACTTTTTGAAGCTCATAACAAGTTTGGTGGGCCTCTGAGCTCAGCTATTAAAACATTCTTATGATTAGGCAAGATGATGTCACCACAGCTCTGATATCTTATAATGTCAACATAATCACAGACCAAAAACAAAAAAATCATGAGAGCTGGGTGTGGTAGTGTTTACCTGTAATTCCAACACTCGGAAGGGTGGATTTGGATCCAGCCTCCTGGAGGCAGGAGGATTAAAAGTTCCAGGCCAGCCTCATCTACATAGAGAGGCTCTGTCTAAAAAATTAACAAATAAACATTATGAGAAAAGAATTTCATGCTTCCTAAACAGAAAAAAGCTCAACCACGTTTTTTTTTTTCCACATTTGAGGAAATGTCAGCTTCCACAATTCTTCCTCACTCGGCTAGCTCCATGTGAAGTTATACTGAAGGATAACCTTGGTAGCAAACCTGACTACCAATACCTGAATCTTTTCTCATGGAACTCAACTGAAATCATCATCTTGAGTCTTACATGGTGTGTGCATGGCACTTCCAACTTCACAATTGGTTAAAAAGGAATATACTTCCTTGCTCAGTGAAAACCTGAGATCCACCAGTTCTGGGTGATGAGCCCGGGCCTTTTCTTTCTCCTGTCACTGGGGTAGTCTCTAGACTCTGCTGATGGCTAAGCCTCCTTTATGAAGAAGGGGATACCAGAGTTAATAAGGTGATGTCTGGAAGGTTCTATGGACTCTTATTAGGCCACTGCTTTAATGAACCACAGAGTTTGCAAATAATATAGCATTTATTAAAACTTCCTCAGTAAGTCAGAAATTTTGTGATAATATGTAATTAGTTGAGCATTAAAAGCCAGAGTTCAGTCAATTAAACACATAATTTATTCTGCCACAGCAGGGAGAATTAACATACGCTGGGTCCCTGTATAGTGCCAGGTACTATCAGGTGTGTTGCCTTACTCCACAGAAAAAGGGTGGATGGCTTCAGGGTTAAGCACAAAATCACTGCTGTTAAACAGACTCTGGTTTGAAAACCAACTCTACTCCATGACTTCAGGAGACATACTTAACTTTTTAAGCCTCATTTTCTTTATAACAGTTTCGACCCTTTGTAGGACCTGGTACACACATAGAACTAAAACAAGGTAGTTATTCTTTTTATTAATTATAGTAAATCTGTGAGGTCAATATTCCTTCTGTTTTACACATAAAAACAGAAGCTCAGGAAACTTACAATATTTGACCAAGATCAGTTCACTATTAAGTGGAGCTGCGGGCTCTTAGCACCAGGTCTACAAGTTGCCTAGCATAACCACAGCCTCCCTTGTCTGATACAAAATTGGAAATCCTAAAATGACAAATGCAAATCATTTAGTAAGGTGAAATACAGAGGTGATATATAGTTAAGTAGGCCTCCCGTCCTTCCAAATCAGACAAGCTACTATAATAAGAGAAAGTCACCCCGGCCTGAGCCGATACAGTCAAAATGCAAAAGAGTTTTCTGGGTGACATTTGGGGATCCCTACATTTTATTTTCTCTTAAATTTGAATCACAATCTAAAAGAACACTCTGTGCTGATGGAATTGTACTTACCAGGACTATCCAAAGTAAGTTACGGTTTTCGCCAGCTTTCTGTGCCAGTGACCTAGAAACTATTTCAAAACTTATTTTGATCTAGTAGGAGCTGAAATTTCAGTGGAAGAGTATACACAACTCTGATGATACAGAGTCTTCAAATTTAGAAACTAATTTCTAAAGAAAGGGGATAATTTTATTAAGTCAGAGAACAACCTTCACATAGCCAATTATAGGAGAAGTAAGTAGCTCTGCAATGCCACACTTCTACATATTTGCAACTGATAGTAGGAAGATACAAGAGAATTAAACCAGCAATTATTCTTGAACCTTCACAAAAGAATTTGGCTTATGGACATACACACACAGCAGAGCTGATGCTGCAAATCATAAAATTTTAAACACATGTAAAGGGACACTGAGAAAAAGAGAAAAACAATGGAAATTTGCTGACATATCTACATGTAAAATAATACCTGCACACATGAATTTGTAATGATACCAGTAAATAACTCATATTTAAAAAAATCTTAGGAGACATACTACTGTGCAGCTCAAGTCAGAATTTCCCTAGGTCAGGGATTATTTTAAAATTGATCCTTGAACTAATTTAGACACAAAAGCAGCACAAAACAAAACCCAGGTTAACAACAACGAAATAAAGGGGAGGAAGGAAGGATGACTGACACCGATTCTTTTTTTTTTTTTTGTGGTGCTGGGGTTTGAATTCCAGGCCTTACGTTTGCTAGGCAGGTGCTCCACCACTTGAGCCACTCCACCAGCACCCATGTGTGATTTCTAGGTAGACACAGGAGTTGTATCCAGGGTGTGGGTTGTTCTTCTACCTCCGCTCATGTCTCATTGTCTTTTCAACGATGCTGGCAAAGATGCAGGAAGGGCGGTCAAAAGCACACAGTGAAGGACTCAACACCTGCAGGACCAGGTGGACCACCCTGGAGCACAAGACAATGAGCAGTATTTTTAAGCACCATCAAACAAAGCATTTTATAACCAAGGGCTTAAGTGTTTATACATGTTCCTGTAACCATTTATCTTGTAGCTTGAATCAGAAGTATGCAGCCCACAAGGAGTTGAAGAAATAGTTGCTCTTTTAATAAGAAAGGTATGTGAGTAGCCAACAGAAGATGTGTTCACATGGTACTTGCTGTGGAAATTCTGGAGCCATCTGCTTAGCATCCTCAAAGCATTTCTGTCCATGGTGGAAGATGCTTTATAGAGAAAATGATATGGATTTTTTTGAGAATTGAAAGTATTTCTTTGGGTTTTGGAGTTTTGAACTTGGGGTCTCCAAGCATTCTACCACTTGAGCCACAACTCCACTTCTTTTTTGCTTTAGTTATTTTTCAAGGTAGGATTTTCCATTTTTACCTAGGGCCACCTTCAGACTTTGATCCCCCTATCTATGGCCTCCCATGTAGCTGGCAGGACAACCACACCTGATTGCTAACTTTTTGCTTGGGCTGGCCTCGAACTGTGATTCTCCCAATCTCTGAATCCCAAGTAGCTGTGATTACAGGCATGAGCCACCCAGCAGAAAAGTATAAATATTTATGAGAAAATGTTTATCAAGAGATGATGATCGGTTTATGGTGATGATTATTGATAAACAAATGGAGACTATGTTACAAAAATCTACATCATTGGCTTACAAGGCTATCAGTGTGGCAAAAAAGTCCTTCAATAGTACACATAACACAATAGCAAGAAAGTCTCTTTTTATGTATATGACACCAGATACTTGTATTTTAAAGTAGTATTTAGAATAGAATATCGGGACAGGGGACAATAAGATGTAGTAAGGGTAGTATGGGACAGATAAGAGCAAGGGACTAAGTCTGGATTCAAGTAATGTTTCTGCTCCGTTCTTAACTGTGGGACCACAGGCATTCAGTCCCCCTCTCAGTCCTGACAGCCCTGCAACACCCCTTCTGTACCCCCCCATGCCTAGGGATAGAGGTCCCTCTCTCTCTAAAATTCTATGATTATAACAAGTTTGTTAATGCCCATTTTCCAAGCTTTACTGAAATGATTCATTAGAATGCTGGATTAGAACAATTTAGGACATTTGGTTTCCATGGTTTAGAATACCTGCTTATTCAGCTGAACTTAAATCCTTTTTTAGAACAAAGACACATAAATAAGAAAAAAGGACACTTGCAAGTATGCCAGAAACCATAATTGCATTCTGAATGGAAGGCAACAAAGTATTGTTTCCAACTGCAAAAAGTCAATACATTTTCTTCTCTCCTTCCCTCCCTCCTTCCGTTTTTCCCTCCCTCTCTCTCCTTTCTAGACAGGATCTTGCCCAGGCTAGCTTTGAACTTGCAATCCTCGTGCCTCAGCCTCCCAAGTCTAGGATTATAGGCATGTGCCCATACCCAGTTAGTCAATGCATGTTTTTCCTGGTTGATTCCAGAAAAAAAAAAAAAGGTAGTTTTATGGTATTCTTATTAATTCATACTAAAAATAATACCTAACTATCCATTTTCCATCATGATGTAAAAATAATTAAAGGGGGTTCCATGAAAACACCATAATGACCTGTATTATAATTGCTTCTGGGAGAACCCAAATTTGGCATTATGCTTTTCAAATCCAGTGTGATAGAGGAATTCTACCTGATTAGTCACACAATTTTCAGAGCACATAAGGTAAAAGCAAAGTGAGTGCAGTTGTTTGTGGTTTTAAGAAGCAAGTTCCTCCTTAGGGGTCTTCATAAATAGTTGTGCCAATAGCATTCTCAGTAACTTTCTTAGCATATACACACAGGCTGGGAGACAATTTTCACTTCTAGATGATGGCAATTAAACAGAGGCAGGATGGAGAGACCTCAGTCCCAGAATGCCTGAGTTCAAATCCCAGTGGTGCGTCTTACTAGCTGGGTGACCTTAGATATGCTATTTGAACTTGCCTCTGGCCCCTTGGTTTTCCTGTGATGTGAGGACAATAACAGCATGTATGAACACTGAGATAAGCGCTATAGATAGGGCTTATTACCACTTATTAATGAAGAGCTCAGTAAAAACAACTGGTGTGAGCACTGCCATAATGCCATCCAGTTCTCTGACTCTAACTGACCTGACTGCGGCCCAACATAGACCTTGGAAAAGTGTGGTCCAAAAGAACTTTTTGCAAAATGGAAATGTTCTATATCTGTGTCATCCAATACAACTGCCACTGTTGACTATTGACCACTAGAAATGTAGCTAGTGTGAATAAAAAAAATTGAACTTCTAATTAAAAAGCCACAGATGAGAAGTGGCACTGGGTAGCACAACTGTAGAAAATTCTGTCACTGTAATTTGATTGATTAATGCTAATCTATGCATCCTCCAGCAACATTTCTAAATATTGTTATCAGCTAAATTTTGGATATTAGGTAACAGGGAACTCTGAATTGAAGACCTTGACAATACTTTGAGTGTGACCAACCTCTGTTCCCAGGTGAAGAGACTTGGACTGTGGAGCAGTTTGTTGGGATGTGGAAAGTCCAAAGATAGTGGGTTGAACTTTGAGGGAAGCTGAGGAGTACCTAGGGCAAGGCCAAGTTCCTCCTAGAAAATTGTTTGGAGTCTGCAGCAGGGCACAAAGGAATGGTTTTCAGACTGAACAATTTTAAAGGGTGGTTTAACCAGATGCTGCCCTCACTACTCTCCCCACCCCCAACCCCTTCTATTAACTTTGGGGCGAAAGCTATCTCCTGATATACTCTCCAAGGTAACTACTCAGTAAAGATACACCAAGATGACGAAATAAAATGTAGCATGGGCCCCAACATAATTTCACATGAATCATGTAATATAAAAACAAGATAAAGGGAAAGTAATTCCTAATAAAATGTGTACTGCAATATGTGAATGCTCAGAAAGAAATGACCAGTCATCAACACCTGTAATAGAATTATGTGGTGACTTAATTATTATCAATAGCACTGCTGTCACAGAACTTTTTGAAACAGGTACAATTCTTGGTCAAGTTTTGACCAAAATAAAGTAGGAATCTTTCCTTAGTTATCTGGTGGTTATATTCTTGGAAAACTTATGATACACTGAAATTATACATAAAATTATCTTGTTTTAAAATGTAACATGGAGTTGGAGTTTAGTTTCAGACAACTGTAATAGGTTTTGTTTTCCTAACACATGAATGTCCAGCAAAACACTCAAAAATCATGTGGAGACAGAATAATTCTTTGTTGTGCCGAGTTGTCCCATGCGCTTTGGGACATAAAACATCTATGACCCCTGCCCACTAACTGCCAACTGTGGCCCCAACCATTTCTAAAATTATTTGTCCAAGCAATCATATGAATTCTACCAGCCTCACCAATGTCCAGTTCACCAATTCCAGCCTAAGTCAACCAGTACTCATCACTGGTTGGTTTGAGAATAGGGTAACTGATGTAATGTCAGCCAAGGCCACAGAGGAAGTTTTGCATGGGTGTCACAACAGTCTCCTAAAAACCACAGGAAAGATGGATTCTTCTTCTCTACATGGTTATAAATGGATATGACACCTGAAAATTCTCAGAAGCAGCTGGAGGATGCAGTCAACAGGAGGCAGAGCCCAGAGCACAGGGTAACTCCAGACCTGTCATCTAAAAGAGACAAAAACAAAAAAGACCTGTCATCCTTGGGGTATACCTTACTGCAGGGCTTTAACTGACATAAACTAATACATTTTCTATGGTTTAAGCTACTTCCAATTTGGACTTTGGTTCTTGAAGCTGAAAATACATAAATAATTTCATAAGACAGCATCCAAGTTAAAAACAAAACAAAAAAACCTACCTCAACCAAAATAACAACAGGTGACTATTGGCTCCTGGATTTCTGTACTGAGTGGTGAACTTGAGGCAGGAGATGCTGGTGGAAAACCAGTGTGTGCCTTAAAGAAGGAGCCTGCATTGTTCACCTGCCAAGTAGCTGGCACACCGTGGGACAAAGGCCAGCAGAGTTCACACATGCACCTTTCTGGGAACAACGTATGAAAGCAAAAATAAAAAAACTTGAAAATTTAATCTGGAAAAAAAAAATAATGACAGGTACATAAGTAATGCTATTGGTATTTGTGTGCATTAATTATGCATCCTGGATGGATAGGGCTAAAAAAATAGGTGAAGACTCTGTTTTCATGAAGCTTTTTATTACAGAGACAAGAAAAAAATACTCGTTCACAGAGAAACAGACCAAGAAATGCAAAATAAGTATAATCACACTGAGAATGTAAGCATTGGGAACTGACAGACAGGAATGGGGGCAGTCCATGGTCAGTTATAGGTTTTCTGAACACACAGGATTTGAGCTTGAATGTTAAATGTTGTACTGCTGGGAAATGTGTAAAAATGGTGCCGTATAGGAGGAAGGCAAGAATACAGGAACAGGAGTGGAAAATTTAGTAACGCCTGCTGAGATGGCAGCAGGAGAGGATCAAGATAAACACAGTACCATTGCCAGTTTCGTGACAAACAGTGGGGCAGGAGGGAAGCGCAAACTAATGGGATAGAGCCTCAATCTGGAACCTTTGCTCCCCGTGGCCTACCTGTGACAAGTTACTTATGCTTCCCAATAACCTTCCCCATGTCAGTTTTTTCATCTCATAAAATGGGGACAGGTTGTGCCCGGGGATGGGGGGTGTGGGGGTGTGGTAAGGATAACATGAGGCAGGTTGAGCAATTTGCCTAACTGGAAATTGCTTGATCATGGTAGTTATCATGGTACTACTTTTAAAACCACAAGCAATCCACCCAAATTCATTTCACAGCATTTATAAGGCAAACATATATGAAAGTCTGTATATCAATTATATCAAGTTTCAAAAAAAGCTTTGAGTTTTAAATAGCCAATTGTAATCCATAACAAAATCCTGAAATTAAGAGAAACACTACAAAAAGAGATTGTGATTAAGGATTTATAAATACATTTATTGGTGGTACTCCTTAATGATGAATGTGAGTAGTAAAATACAAAGAACCAGCACTAAAAGGAAACATTAATCATAAAAAAATGTGATACATTTACATGGATCAAGCAATCTACCATCTGTTTAGATTTACAAACAAGTGTAAAGCTGATTCTAAAGCTTTCATTCTGAATATATTTTGAACTTGAGTCCTGGTGTTCTCCATGCTAAAACTCACTGTTATTTATTTATTGCTGTAGTTATATCAAGCATGATTAATTTTGTATTTAACCTGAAAGCAAGACTCTGGAAGCTGATCCTGAAGCAATCAGTTAGGAATTTCAAAACAGTTCTTTAAGATAGGATAAAGCAGCAGGAAAGAAGAAAACCTCAATACCAGATTATAAATGTAAAGGAGAAAATACTCAAGAAGCAAAAAGAATCATAGAAGTGCCAATTCTAGTCTATAATTTCTAATTCTAGCAACAATTCAATTAGAATAGCTTAGATGCCTTTGTTCTAGAAAATAAAACCACTTGTTACAATTTTCAGACTTCACTCAATGAATAATTATTATCTCCACTTCTTATTTAATAACCTAAGAACATGATTTATATATTAGAGAGTCACTAACAAAAGAGGACTTCAAACACATCACTGAAAGTTGCAGTACAGTTTTGGGGCCAGATTTCAGCTTATATAATGATACCATTCATAAGGAGTTTATGACACCCAGTACAATACTGCTCAGGGCTTTTCACTTAGAAACACTCTATCCATTCCTGCCACTGGAGAATTAGTGATATGGATGGGACTGTTGTGAGAAGTCTAATAGCCTCATCAGGGCTATACATTAAAGGACTATGGTAAAACTGTGAGGACATAGCTAGCTTATAGGACTGAATTATTCAATGTAATAACAACACTTTAGAATCATGGTGACAGTTAAGAATCAGAATTATTAACTACTTAGTACAAAAAAAGTTTTCTGACTATTTTTGATAAATAGGGTACCTCTAAAATAAACTTGAGGGGAAACTGAAAAGTGCACTCTATAAGCTGATTTTTTCCACAGATATTAACAAGCAAAGCAGTTCACAACAAATCAAAATTACCATAAAACAATTAAATATAAGATCAAATCATCAGTTTTGAAGAAAACACGGCTCATTGTCAGAAGTTTTATTTGGCTTGTGCCTAGATTTGAAAATATTAAACCAAATGGAGTCTAGCAATACTAATTTACCATACGGGATTTGAAAAAGTGCTTCAAGTTTTAAGCTGAAAGGTTTTACTCTCTTCTTAGAGAAAGTAAATGAAAAGAGGAAACAAGTTCTTGCAAAAAAAAAAAAACTAAGAAAAATAAAAACAAAACTAAATCAATCATTTAAGAAAACTTTTTGGTTTTTGGATATACCAATTGGTTCAAATTGGGGTAACATCTGTATTGTAAGTTCTAGTCTCTTCTTTTAGCTTCCATTCTATTCACTAGTAGGCTTTGATCAAACAAGGGTATGGTTAGGTTTTTTTCAAAAGTCAGGTTGAGTCAGAGGTAGCATAAGGATACTTGACTACAGTGTGAAGTTCAAATGAACACACTGTTTTTCTAACAGGGTTATAGTAAGTAAAAATGCAAAAAGAAAAATGTACAGCCTTCACTGCCTTACACTGAGAAGAATTCTGAGAAACTGAGAACCAATACTGGGATCCAGGAAATATACATGGGCTTCATCTCAGTGAGCCTCTTAATGCACCAGTTCAGGCTGGTTTTCCACAAAGGGAAGCACCCCACTAACATAGTAGGCAATGCCCAGAGACAGCAAAGCAATGACAAAGATCAGAAGCAAAACCCTCCAGAATCCCAGATCCTCCACAAACTCCTGCCATGTTGTTCGAAAGCTGGAAAGGACTCCTTCACCTTGCTGTAGGTTGGGATTGAGGAGAGAATGACTTTCCATGGCACTGCAGAAGAAGGAAAGAAAAATAAAGGGCATGAAGGGATACACATCACCCATTTAAAAAACAAACAAGAGGAGCTGTATTACTTAGGAAAGGTCAACCTTATAATGCAACACTTACAAAAAGAAAACTAGCTTATATAGATGCTCTCACCCACTTAGATGCGGATTTGTATACCCACACATATCCAAACAATGTATCTTCAATTATAAAGTGATAAGCTATAATGATTATGTTTCTTGGTTTAGTACCAAGCAGAAAAATCCTAACTAAGAAGTACCAAGCAGAAGTGTTAAAATAGGTTAAATGAGTTTCTTCCATCAAATATTAAACCAAAATATACTTTAAATTTAGAACATTTAAAATGAAAATTCATAATTTGAGAATTCACATTAGTGAAAAGCAAAACGAGAAAATTCAAAATACTATTTTATGTGAATATGAAAGCTAAGGGAATCTTTATTAGTTTAATAATCTGACCAGTGAAGGAATTCCTTTAAGGGCAATCCTCAAAAACGAACGCTTACTCCTCAGTCTGATATACGTGGGACTGGTCTAGCCATGAGGAATTCTTTATTTATGTATTTATTTATGGTACTGGGGTTTTAACTCAGGGCCTCCACCTTGAGTCACTCTACCAGTCCATTTTTATAATGGATTTTTTTTTTTTTTAAGACAGGGCTGGCTTGGAACTGTGATCTTCCTGATCTCTGCCTCCTGAGTAGGAAGGATTACAGGCGTCAGCCACTGGTGCCTGGCACCATGAGGAATTCTTAATGGTTTTTCTCAATTGGCTTTAGCCTTACCTTGTATAATAACCAGAGTGAGTGTGTTTCTCTTCTGCATAAAGACTGAGTCTAGTTGAAAATAAGGTAGTAATAAGTACTATGAAAACACTGATTCTGGTTTCCAGAACAATATCAATGAGAACCTTAATCACCATAGAGAGAAAACGGATCACTGACTTTGGTTTTCAGAAGGATGCACTGTGATGGACTGAAAGCTTTAGGGATTGGCACTCATAGTTATGTCACAATATGCAGGCCCCAAAACAGGGTATCATTTAGATTAAAGCCACAAAGACCATAATAATATGTATCAGCTATCCATTTGGTTATAAAAGCCCATTACTACCCTTCCTAAACCCTTCTGTTCCTATTCTTCCAACCACCTAGGTACAGAACAGTGAAAACAGCATAAAACAAGGTTTAAAAAGTCCAGTTTACCATGAGCTACGAGAAAGCATGTGGAAAACTGTTCTTTAATCCTATAACTTAATTTGACATTGTTAACCAAAGGTCTTTCATTTAGCCTTTACCAGTATAAGAGGTCTTCTCTAGTCACAGGGCAACCTATTTCACATCCAAACTCTTTTCATATTAAAAAATGCTTATTCTTTGAATAAGAGCATGCACTTTCAGTGGAAGTCTACAACAACACAGAAGTTTAAGAAAACATAAGCAAGCTCCAGAATTAGATCAGAACTTTGTGAAGGCCTAAACAAGTAAAATTGCAAATGAAGGTCAGAACAGGTTTGGTTTCACCTGTATGAAAGTTACTGATTGTGTCTGAACTGATATGCTCTCATATTCATAGATGTTAATAAAATAAGAATTCAGAGTTCATGAAGCTCTACTTACCAGAATTTTTAATTTTTTTTTGGTGGTATTGGGGTTTGAACTTGGTCTTGCACCTGTTAGACAGGTACTCTACCCCTTGAGCTATGCCCACAGACCTAATCAGAATTTTTGATAGAGATTTTATCCAATGAAATGCTTTCTACTCTTTAGAAAATATCTGATTCAGTACAGTGTTGGGGATGGGTGTTTGTATATGTAATTCTTTTTACACATGTATCTTCACTGTCTTTGTCATCCCATGCCTACATAATACAAAGAACTAAATTAAACAAGATATGGGAGTGGGGAAATACTTCCATCAACTTGATTTATAGGTCCTTACATAGAAGTCATATGTAAGTTATGCTACAACTTGGGGATTCCTAAAGAAAACACTGTAGTTAATACATTTAAAACCTTATCTTCTGCTCTAGAAAAGGCTGTCATGCAGCTAAGCCACGAGGTCATCCAAGTGCTAGCCAATCCCTTTATATTTTTCCTTCTCTTTATTTTTGAGATAGGGTTCATATGCCATAAAATATGTTTAAACTATGAAAGTTAGTGGCTTTTTAGTGTATTCACAAAGTTGTAAACCATCTCCACTAACTAATTCCAAACTCTGAACCCATAGGTCATTCCTCACTGCCCCGTCCCCCAGGCTCCGGTAACCACTACTTTACTTTGTGTCTATGGATTTGCCTATTCTGGGCATTGTGAATAAATAGAATCATATAATATGCAGCCTTTTGTGCCTGGCTTCTTCCATGTAGCATGTTTTCAATATTTATCCAGGTTGTAGCATGTATCAGTATGTCATTCCTTTTAATGGTGGAATAATATTCCACTTGATGAAAAGATGGTGTTTTGTTTATTGTTTCATCAGTTGATAGACATCTGGGTGGCTTCTATATTTGGACTATTATGAACAAGGCTGCTATGAACATTTGTACACGTTTTTATATGGGCATATGGTTTCCGTTTTCTTTGGTACGCACCTAGAAGTGGAATTGCTGGGTCAAATGATAACTCCATGTGTAACTTTTTGAGGAACAGCCAGACTGTTTTCTGAAGTGGCGGCACCATTTTATGCTCCCTCTAGCAATGTACAAGGATCCCAATTTCTGCGTATCATCCATAACACTTGTTGCCTTCTATCTGTTCTCTTATTTTTCCATGCTGAGGATCATAAACCCCAGGCAAGTACCTTACCCCGAGCCACATTATCAGTCCTGCCTTTTTCACTACAACCAAGTGGCATTTCACTTGGTTGTGTTTGCATTTTCTCAATGACATTGTCTTTAAACTTAATTTCAGCCTCAACTATTGCACTTGTACCATGACACTAAGGGGCAGGAGCAAGTAAGAGAACAGCTGCTGTGTGCCCTTGTTGGCTCCATCTACATTCTACTGAAAACTCAACAGGAGACTCACACTTCACATCTCACTGAGTAATTGTGAGGCTGAACCCCACGGCAGTCTGCCAAATTACAGCTTCTGAAAACTAGGTCAGGCCTACTAACTTCACCTGGTGAGCCAGTGAGGCCAGGAGAAAAGATGTTTGCCACCTTTTCAGAGTTCTCTGAACTGTGTTCGCCACTGTTTCTAGATGAAAAGTGATGAGCTGTTTAGAGCTCAAATTTCATTAGTTCTAACTCATGTGAAAGTCACTTTCAATGACTGATTTGTCTATGTGTTAAATCTCATTTTACTTCCTCTCTTCTGTTTATTTCCCAGCATTCCACTTTCCTACTCTTGGAACTTCCTTTTTGATCTTTTATTATTGTCTAAGTTCTCAGTCTTATTTTCCCCCACTTTTTTCAAAATTTTTTTAGTGATCTGTACTTAAGATTCTTAAACTGTTCCTTTCTTCCCTAAGATTCAGCTCTTAACTACCTTTTCCCCCTTGAACAGTCAGTACAACAGGGCTAACTAAACACTGTGTGCATGTGGTCATGTAATACTTTCTTGTCAATAGTTTCTCCACTACAATCCGAAACTATAAGGACCTATTTAGCATTCAAGATAGTATCAAAACTCTGTACTTGAGAGGAAAGGAATATAAAGTTCAAAAATCACCACCAAAGATCCAGGTAATTAGTGATCTGCCCCTTTAAAAATTGCATCTCAAGTACCTTTCACTCTCAGCTGTCTGCATAGTCTCCAGTTTTGAGTGGGCTCCTCTGTTAAATCCTTTTACCTCCTGTTCTTCCAGAGATTCCAGCAATCGGATGACATCTTTATTCACTCCCCTGCGCTTTGCCAGAACCAAAGGAGTAGCACCTTGATGATTGCTAAAAAAAAGAAAGAAAAAAAAAGGCTCATAAAAATAAAGAGGTCATTATGGCAGTTATGTTATACTGGAAGTACTCAATTGTGTAGATCTCAATGAAGGCAGGATAGGACTAATTAGCTCAAAATTATAACCAGGAACAGGGCTGCAGAGTGGCTCAAGTGATAGAGTACCTGCCTAGCAAGTACGAGGTCCTGAGGTCAAACTCCAGTACCACCAAAAAAAAAAAAAAACCAAACAAACCAGGAACAGAGTGAAGGTCAAGCTGGCAGCTGACATGTGAATTACCCTATTTTTTTTTTTTTTTTGGGAAAAGGAAAAAGAGAATGCAGAGGTAAAAGAGTAGACAATTGACAATAAATAAAAGAAAATGAGAAAATCTTCTCAGAGATTAATTGGAACAGTCTAGATCTAGGCTCACTCTTACTTATTTAACACATTTTATGGGAAGTACATATATATATATCTGTGTGTGCATATTATATGGAGAAAGAGAGTGAGTTTAAGAATAAAAAAAAAAAAAAAAGCAGCTTTGGTTCACAGCTGTTTAGCACTAGTATCAAGAGAGAACCCAAATCACATGGAATCTTGCAGTCAGTTCTTGCCCCATTCTGTCCTGTATTAAGGGCATTACAGCAACAATAAACCAGTCTGTAACTATATTTTAAAATTCAAGATCCGTTTTAAAGGTGGCCTCACATCTTTTTCACTTTCTCAAACTGTTTAGTCTAAAAAAGGACTCTGGGATCCAGAGAGATTATGAAGCTAGTATGTCATGTAGCAGAATGCATACAAGCTTTTGAGTCAGTGCAACTAGGTTCAAATTCCAGCTTTGTCCCTTATAAGCTGTGTGACTTCTTTCTCAACCATCTCATGTATAAAATTAAGATAACTACTACAGCAAGAGCTGTTCATTGTGAGGATAAAATGAACTAACATAAGTAAACATGCTCCAGTTAGCAGATTTTCAACAAATGTTAGTTCTTTTCTTCTTTCTTCTGTCACACATTAAACTCTCCATTTCTTTCACAGAAAAAATAACACTGCCTCACCATAGATCTAGTCAGCCTCTTGTTTTGTGTTAACAAGACTTCACTATCTTCCGTGCTTTTCTGAAATTGTCATTACAATTGATCAGTGAGGAAACAAAATTATTGTTTGAAAGACTAATTGGAAGAAATGACTACACTTTAAAAATCACAAAGAACTTACCAAATATCAATTTTGAGCCCATTGGAAACTAAGAATTGGATAGTATCCATATGGCCACAGAGGTGAAGAGCTGTGTTTCCTTGATAATCTGTGGCTAGCAGATCAGCACCAAATTTATGTAACAGCTGACAGATGTCTACATTCCCTCGGGCTGCTGCGAGGTGAAGGCCTGTCCTGCCCCTGCTGTCACGGATATTTGGGTCAAAGCCACTTTCCAAAAGCCGCTTGGAATAGTTAAAGTCTCCATCAATACAGGCTTGTAGCAAGGGCACATTAGTCTGAGAAGAATCATTTACAAAAACATAGGACATTGTTCTGATGTGTTGGATGGAGTATGCCTGAAATAAAATATGAGGTGAGTGAGATTCAATGAAGTCAAACTAAACCAAGACAATGAAGTCAATCAGAAAAGTACTATTTCTTATCCTTCTTGGCCTTTCAACTATAATAAATTACCTTTTTAAGCAGAAACAATAATAACAAAGTTATCGGTTATCAATTACTTTTTTTTTTTTTTTTTTTTGGTATTACTGGGGTTTGAATTCAGGCTCTCAAGCTTGCTAGGCAGGTACTCTACCACTTGAGCAACGTCCCAGCCATCAACTAAATTTTATTTTCCATTAAAATATTTTCTTCACAACTATGGGATCAAAATTCCAATTAAAATACTATAATGGTCTATTTTGCTTCAAATCATATAAGAATATTAAAAGACAATTTTAAAGTTAAACAAGACATAATTGCTTAGATATAAGCTTATTACATTATCAGAAGACTTTAAAGAACTATATATATAAATGCTATTGCTGGTAGACTTTCTTATTTTAATACAAAGTAATTTTCTTCCATATATGCTTCTTCTTGTATTTGAGATAGTCTATACAGCAAACAAAATTATCTGCATGAAAAAAATAATCTAACTAAATTGGCATTCAATAAGGACCCCTAGAATGTAATATTTATTGCATAAATATAGGTTTTCATAAAATGAGAAAAGTTCAGGAAAGTTACAAACTGAATTTAATAACTGATATATGAAACCAATGCAGATTATCCTTCATTTTACAGTCTTAACACTATTCTACTATGTTCTATGATCATCTCAATGCATGATTCTGCAAAACTCCTACTGTCTTAAGACTGAGAAGAGAAAAGGTAGGTCTTCCTAGGAACACAGAGGCAAGACAAAAGCAGCAATCTCAGCTGTGTCTACTGTAATATTTTATCTTTCTGACTTACCCAACTCACCTGATTATATCTAGGTCTTTCACTTACAACTTCCCTACCACTGGTGGTAGGGGATTGTACTTAACCAATGTGCAAACAAGATCTCTCTTGCTCTTCTTGGTTCATAAAAAAAATACAGTAAAATTAAAATTAAAAAGGCCAAAGGAAACCTTACTGGGAAATTGAAAATAGAGAGGCAAAGACCAATGCATTTATAGGGACAGCACTTAGTCTAAGGTTACAAAAACCTAGTCAAAGATAGGCTCAGTATTTCTTTCTGGAACACAAATGGAAATGGGTGTTAAACCAATCTACTCTTGTGCCTAACCTTCAGGGTATTCAGGAAAGCATAACACATGGTGGCAGCATCTGGTAGGATTTGGGGCTCTTCCTCTTTTCAGTATAGTTTCAAAGAAGAGCTGTAGTCCTTCCAGCCTGGGCTGCCTTATACCAGAGCTCTGCTACTGCCATGGGTTCTCTGGGAGGAAGGGAAGGCATTAGTGTACACTGAGGACCTGTTCTGAGGCAGGCAGCAACTAAGGCATTTAATGAATTTTACCTAATCTTCTTAGCAAGTTCAGGGTAAAGTTTATTGTCCTTGAATTTCCATGAGTCACTGTAGGATTTTAAGTCAAGGAAATGGCATGATCTTGTTCAGAAACAGGCCCAGATGGGAATTCCGGAGGGGTTAGGTTGGAGATGGGAAGACCAGAGACAGGGAGATCAGTCGGCAGCAGTGCAGTAACGTAGGCAAGAACTGGTGATGGCAGCCTGACCTAAGGCAGGAGCAGAGAGGAGGTAATATCTTGGAGAGGGCACAGAACACAACACGACGGCTCAGTGGATATAGGGTAAGCAGGAGCTATTAAGTCCAATTCCAAGTAGGGGAAAAATGTGCTCATGGTCAAGAATTACAGAGGCCAAGATAAAATAAACTGCAGGTTATAAGCAAATAATGATTTTTTTAAATTTATTTTTGAGATAGAATGTCACTATGTATCCTAGGCTGGCTCAAACTCATAATCCTCCTGCCTCAGCCTCCTGAGTGCTAGGATCATAGGCATGAGCCACCATGCCTGACTCTAAATAATGATTTTTTCAAAATTAACTCTGTGAGAAGAATTTATTCAATAGAATAGTTAAGAATTCATTTTTGAGTTTAAGGGTAATTTCCTTATTCCCCCTTTCTTGTCTGTTCTTCAGGGGAGAAAAGTATAGTAAAATTTTTCAGTTTCTTTGTCCTCAAGAAACTGCTAAGTTCACCCCACATTTAAAGAGCCCAATGACAGACCACACTTCTCCTCTTGTTCACAGACCTGAATCTGCCCTAGCACAAGGCCATAGCTCGCCAAAGGTCTCACACGCTGTGAAGGAGTTCACAGCAGAAAATACTTACGTAAGTCGTATGATTAGATCTTTCCTTCAGTGGTCACTAAGTAGTTTATCTAATTCTCAACAAGGTTCAGCAAAAATATTCAGTAATGTGCCAGCAGGGATCTACAATAAAAAGAAAACCTGGTTACAACCAAAGTGTGGCATGAAAAAGAACATGTTGTTCTGTTACATACCGATAGGCCAGTGGAGCCTGTGGACTTTCTCCACAACACCTGGGGTGAGGCAGTGACTTAGAGGCTATTCAGGTAACTGATGAGTAATAAAGTAGCAAAAAGAACAGAAGGGCTTCATATGGAGTTGTCTGTTGCTCACAGACAAGAAAGCATGAACAGAAAGAGAAGAAAAAGAATCAAATTATGCACCAACAGTAGGGAACAAACTAGGCTCTGAAATTCACTCTCAAGTCATTATTTGGAATTCCAAATGCATATTTTTCACAATGTAAATAGAGGCTAGCTCCCAAATTGGTCCACAAAAGCATTTTCCTTCCTTCCTTCTTTCCTCCCTTCTTCCCTCCATTCCTTCTTCCCTGCCTTCCTCCCTCCCTTCCCCTCTCTCCCTCCCTCCCTTCCTTCCTTTCTTTATATTTATTTTTTTTCAGTGCTGGGGCTCAAACCCAGTGTTTTACAAATACTAAGCTAGTTTTCTACCACTGACCTATACCGCCAGTCTCCCACAAAAGCATTTTTAGAAATAAAATACCATTCATAATGGGCATAAAAGTAAAAACAGCCAAACAGGATATATTTAATAAAAATACTTCTAATCTGTCTTAAATGCTAGTACTTAAATCTCTTTCTCAGATTGCCCTTCTTTTTAGTGTGAAAGAGAATCTGGCCCAAATTTAGCTGCAGTTTTTTCCATTCTGCCCTGACTTTGTGCTTGAGCCATGTGTCACCTCATCCCATCCTCAGGCTTCTATCGGGACCCACTTGGGTTGCCATTCTGTGCACTGAAAGGCTTTGAGAGCACCTTGCATGCCTACACACTTCTTCTCTTGAGGGACCATGGAAGCAGGGTCATGGGCAGGTGGCATGAGCCACAGAAAAGCACTATTAATTCATCAAGTAAACATTTACTGTGTGGCTGAAACGTGCCATGTAAAGTAGTGAGATATAAAGTTCAAGTCCCTGGTCAGACTGAAACTCATGCTGATCTTTCACTGGTTATTCATGCTCACTGTTAAATAAATTTACATAGGTTTATGAAGCTCATTTACAATATGTACATCAGGTTGTCATATAAGAGCTATGAGTACTACGTTGGACCTGATAGCTGACATACATCAGCATAGATGCTGAAGTTACAAACTGGATGTGAGTCTTACTCCCACAACAGTATCAATAAAGATGAAGACATAATATGCAAAACATCTACCCTGAAACATTGCCTAGTTTTCTGCAATTCCATGATATCAACTTAGACAAACTTCTCATATCACTGAACCACCTAATTCAACTTTCTTAAACAAAGAGTCTGAATTCATCCAAAACTTAGTACTTTCCCCTCTCTCATCCTGACCACTGAAGCAAGTCTTCACAACAGGTGTCTCTCTAACATAGATTTGGCCTCCATTTTCAATATTAAAAATGGTACAAGGGGGTTATTCTGAAGGCAAGAGCATTCACACTATGAAAAGAACAAGTTGTCCTTTTCATTTAGAGGTAGAGCTAAGACCATATAGTTATACTCCAAACTAATTCTAATGTTCCCATAAATCCACAAGAAAAGTAATGCTTCTGTCATTTTCTTTTGATATACCAAAGCCTGATTTTAAAAAAACCCTACATTATTAAATTATAGATTTATTGATTCCATCTTGTACAAATACATCAAACTAAATTATTAGAAAACAACTAAAACAACCTCCACAACCTTGGTCAGATCTTAATCACTAGAAATACATTAATAACTTCCCCAAAAAGTCACAGAGTGAATAACTTCTGTCCAAGAGGTAAAGAGGACTATAGATTCTTAAACTTTTAATTTTGAGATAATTATATACATGTAAGAAATAATACAGAGAAGTCCTGAGTACCCTTTACCTAGTTTCCCCAATGACAACATCTTACATATCTATAGTATAACATCACAACCAGAATATTAACACTGACTATTGATAAAAAGAATGTTAGGCCTGAAGGTGCCTATGTTCACTATGCAAAAAAGGACATAAGGTGATCTTTGGAATCAGTTGTCCTGGTATTCAGTTATTTATGGAAGTCCTTGTAAGACCAAGCATTTGGAAGGGCACAGGTAGATGCCCTTTTATTAATCAAAAGGAGTGTTTAATAAGAGTCATTCCAAAGGTAGAGTTACAGCAACTAATAAGAGTGTGAACAGAGGACTAGTATCTTTCCAATTTCATTGAGGGTTGAGTTGGTTCCCCTGTGGATGGATGTGAAAGCTAAGTATAGGGGCTGGCAGAGTGGCTCAAGTGATAGAGCACTTGCCTAGCAAGTGTGAGGCCCTGAGTTCAAGCCCCAATGCCACTAAAAAAACTGAACAAACTGACATCTATTATAAGTATTTAAAAACATAATGAAAGCTAATTATTATGAAGGCTGCTTTTAGAGGTGGGGAAATAAGAGGGAGAGAAATGTGATATAGTCTGACTATCCTCAGTGGGGCTATGTTTAGGAGTTTATAACAGAGGGAGCTTCTTGCTGTTGGACTCTGTCAAACCTAGCTATTCCCCCCAGAACATGTGTGGAGCTGAAAGACCTGAGTGTAAACCCAGCTCGCTCCGGTCCTTACCAGCTGTGGATTTAAAGCTCTCAATCTGTAAGTTATTATCCTCCCCAGGCTAAGCACAGTACTCTGCTGACTCAAGAAAGCTTGCATACCACATCCATCCCTTGGTAACAGAGTAGCTTCCAGCAATGGAGTGATATCTAGTGGGGAGCAAAGACCTCCTGGAAAGAAAAAAAGAACTGATTCCTGGCAGAGGAAAAGCACCATGGCGACACATAAGCAGCACATGAACATCCATGGCTGAAGTAGCCAAGCCCCAGAAAGCGTACTTGGTTGTTCACCAGGGCCCTGGTTTCTAAGAGGCAGGGTCTATGAGAGACAGTTTTCATGGATTGGTTCAGAGGCAGACACATTGGCATTGTTAAAACAAAACTCTTGAGGGTCAAGTCTCAGAGGGCTGGGGCAGTATGACACTTAAGATTCCTCATTTTGTGCTCTGTGGCACTGCATGGAGGTCACAGGTACACCTGATGTCAACCAGCTCTTGCCTCTACCCAAACAGTAAATCAACAAGGAGGTTTGGCTGGAAGCTTGTGAGTCACTGGCTTGACAGAAAGTTCTATCCAATGTTTTTCTTTTATATTTTAAACTCTGCATCCATAACTTAGGTCAATCTACAAAACTTCTAGGATCGTATTCTTGTGGTTAAGAACTAATGGAAAGAAGATATTATATTTTAATATACACTATACTTATAACTTTAAATTGATCTTCTATATCCAATACCAACAACCACACATAATATATTGATTTATTTTTCATTTTGAAAGGTCACTGGGAAAGGCAACACTAAGTGCTACATTTTTGGTATAAATGGACAGATTATATCATGTCAGCAGAGCAATTTTAATCAGAGACCAAAGCATAAGATACTTTAGCAAAACATGAGGAGAAAATGGTATAGCTGGAGCTCTCTCAAGCATTGTTGGGTCTTACTGCCTCCATTTTCTAACATCAAAGAAAAGTATTAAAACTAAGAAAATAAGTGATATATGGTAAATGGAGCCATATGGGTTCTCTACAGCTCATTTGGTTATTTTCCTTTTAAAAGGATATAGTTGTTTCAAAATATAAAATAACCTCAAAGAACTATAAAACATGAACTTTGAATGAAGTCATTAAATCCTAACTGCCACTACTTTAGAATGACTTCTTAAAACCTAAGTCTACACAAATCCATAGATCTTGGGCAAGAAAAAAAAGCCATGAATAAAATAAATTTATTGGTATTTCTTTAGTCTGCTTATCTTTACCAGCTGAATTTCTCTAATAAAGTGATTTCAGTAATTTCTAAGGCCCAGAGAGGTCAATAAGCCTAAGGCCGTATTGCTGTAAGTGACAGAATAGGGCTTCATCTTTAATTTATAATATTTCTGTCATGCCATGTAGCCTCTACAGTTATTGAGATAATCAAAAAACAGTTCATACAAAACTTTGTTGCATCCAGGCTCATACTTGTAATCCTAGCTATTTGGGAGGCTGAGATTGGGAGGATCATGGTTTGAGCCCAGCCCAGGCAAATAGATTACAAGACCTCATCTCCAAAATAACCAGAGCAAAATGGACTGGAGGTGTGGCTCGAACTGTAGAGCACCTGCTTTGCAAGTGTAAAGCCCTGAGTTCAATCCCCAGTCTGACCAAAAACAAAAAGAACAAAACAACTTTGTTGCTTAAGGGCTGGGGGTATAGCTCAGTGGTATAGTGCTTGCCTTGCATACCTGACACCCTGAGTTCAATCTTTACCACTGTAAAAAAAAACAAAAAGCAAGCAACAACAATAATAAAAACATTATGTGGGCTAACAACTGTCCTAAAACTTGTCTGACCATGCTTCTAGAATGCAAGAAATGGATGTGATTTGTCTGTATATTCTGGAAGACTGCATATTGCCGACCACATTAATGTTCCTCAAAGTTTAGACACAGGAGAACATAATAATCTTCCCTAAAAGTACACTCAATTAAGTTCATTGCCAAAGAATTTTAAAGAAACATTTTCTACATTTCATTGTAAAATATTCTAGAGAATAACAAAGAGAAGAAAATAGGTTACCCATAATTCTACCAACTAGAAATTACTACTACCACCGCTATTTTTGGTGCTATGGACCTCTAGTTATATTTCTTACTTCATATACCAATGTTAAACTTTTTTATTTGCTATATTATGAATCATTCCATGTAGTATCCTACAGTAATTTTTAATGGTTGAAGCATGTTCTATTCCATGTATGTATCAATTGTTTCTTATTGATTCTTAGCACATTAAAAAGGAAGTTGCTGTGTTTTTTCCCTATTACATAGATTCAAATTTGTTGACATTTTAAGCCAATCAAAATGTAGGTAGTCTAAATGACTTCCTAAATAGAGCTCCAATGTCTCAGCAAATAAGAGAAAGGATGAACAAATGAGACTGGATCAAGCAAAAAAGCTTCTGTACAGCAAATAGTCACTAGACTTGAAACTATCTACAGAAAGGGAGAAAATCTTTGCCAGCTAGTCATCTGATAAGGGACTAATAACCAAAATCTATAGGGGAACTCAAAAAACTCAACCCCCAAAGAATCAACAACCCAATGAAGAAATGGGCACAAGAATTGAATAGGGAATTTTTTAAGGAAGAGGTATGAATGGCTAATAAGTACATGGAGAAACTCTCAACTTCCTTGGCCATAAAAGAAATGTAAGTCAAAACTACCCTAAGATTTCATCTAACCCCAGTTAGAATGGCTATCATCAATAACACAAACAACAAATGTTGGCGAGGATATGGTGAAATAGGAGCACTATTGGTGGGAATGTAAATTAGGACAACCATTATGGAAAACGGTATGGAGATTTTTTTTTTTTTTTTTAACGTCAGAAGGGTAATGTGCCCATCGTAACAAGGTTTGAGCTTTGAGGGTGGCACATGTCACGCAGAGGCATGAACACCCAATCATCATGCTTATGAACCAAAAAAGGATCTGGAGATTCTTTAAAAGCCTACAAATAGAACTGTCACATGATCCAGTGATACCACTCCTGGACATACACCCGAAGGATCGGAAGTCAGGATACAATAAACATACTTATACACCAATGTTTATTGCAGCACTGTTCACAACAGCCTAGCTATGGAAATAACCCAGATGCCCTACAATTGATGAATGGATCAATAAAATGTGATATAAATATACACATATAGATAACATTTAACTATATATATATATATATTGAATATATATACATGCACACACACGTATACATACATAGTACAATAGACTTTTATTCAATCACAAGGAAGAACAGAATTATGTGCTTTGAGGGTAAATGGAATTGGAGGACATCATGTTAAGTGAAATAAGCCAGGTTCAGAAAGCCAAAGGATGCTCATTTTCTCTCATATGTGGAAGATAGATCCAAAAGACAAATGTATACACAAAAATCATATACACATTTGTATGTAGAACATGTTTGTAAAGTGGAACTACTCTATGGCACTTAGGGGAGGAAAAGAGAATGATAGAGAATGAACAATATTGAAATGTATTATGTCTCTTCAGGTCAATGACATAATGATATGTACTAAAACCTGTTGAATAATGGGGGGTGGAGGGAAGAGGTAAGGGGGAATAACAGAGGGGGTTGAACTGACCAAAGTTAAGTATATTCGCAGCTGGAATACATTGAGAAAACCTTTGAACATTGACTTTGGAATTAAAAATGAAAGATAAAACTGTAAAATAGGTACAGTGGGAGGGGGAGGGGGAATGAAGAAAATGAAAGTGAGGGAATATGGTTGATGGGCTTCATATACTTACATGAAACCTCTTGGAATTGCATTAAGTGGGCAGGGAGGAGGTTGTGGGGAGATCGTGGGGGTGATCTAACCAATGTACAATGTAAGGCTATTGGGAATTGGCACAATGACTCCCCCATATACAATAAAGATATGCTAATAAAAATGAAAAAAGAAAAAGACTTCTAAGCAAAATCTAAAAAAACCCCAAAACTGTAGGTATCTAAGAGAATTTAAAAATAATATTTTTGATCAAAATCTGACTATCATAAATGGGTCCTTAGGCAATGAATGACAAAGATGTGAACAGCTAAGGCTGACCATTATGTGTGGCCACGGAACCGAGCTCATCTCTTTCTGGGTCAACAAGTTTTACTGTGGCAGCAATCTTAATGCAATGCTTTCTATCTCATTGTAAAACTTTCAAGATTCTGGTTTATAGTTCATTTCAAACTAAGCTTGATTTAAGATCTTTATTTACTAATTTTTTGGAATATTGTATTAGAAGGACCTGTGAAGTAAATTTCAATCAATCGTGTAGCTAAGGCTTCAATTTCTTCTAACCTTTAAGTTACCTGTCCTAAACAAAGACAAATATGCAAATATTTACTATGGGTTCTTAAGAAAAGGGTTGTCTTTTCTGAAAGTATGATAGCAAGTAAATTTAAAAAGGAATTGAGAGTACTTCCTTTCAGAATATCCAGTGCTATAAAGAACATTGCAAGGAAGATTTTAAGTAAAATCTTCTGCATTTTACTTTCAATGCTAAAAATAATAGTTCAAAATGAGCAATCTTTAGATAGACCTCCACAGATACATTTTACTTTATATCTAAATTTGTGAAGAATTCACATTTTGTGGTATTTCCAACATTTCAGTCTAACTTGGCTATGTCCAAAACTCTTAATTTTGTGATTTCTTCCATGTCAACCCATCAATTACTTCATAATTAGAACTTCATTAACAAGTAGAAAGTTAATTAGAAATGTGTAATTACTGAATGATACTTTTTAAAAGGCCAGTTCATTATGTTTAAGTTCATATGCTAATTAAAACTAGGTTAATCAGGTATTACTTAGATGTTCTTAGTGAACTAAGCTTAACAAAAAGAAAAATTTCAGCTATGTCTGCTATTGTTATGCAAACAATTGTTAACAACATTTGATATACATAATATTTGCTATTTAGTAAATCATTGTACACCAGGCACTAAATGCTTTTGCTGAAGTAACAGATGTTATCTTCACAGAAACTCCCTAAGGTAAGTACTATCGCTTACCTTCATTGAATGAGTGAAAAACCAAGTCACCACATTTGTTTCATATGATTCTTTTTTATCTAATTAATTAGTTTAGTTTAGCAAACCTTTCACCAAAAATTACATAAGGGAAAATATTTATCTAGTGTTCACATGCCAAATAAATTCCTTGTGATCATTTAATTTAAAGTAAACTTCGTTTTAAACAACAGAAAACAATAAATATCTGGACATGTTTCTTTATTGGAAACAGTTTAGCACACAAATTTTGAAGTAACTCTTTGTAATCACCTCCTACAAAGTAAGTTTTTGTGGGGAAAACAATAAAATATTTGAAAATTTCTTCTACTTTACAGGAAGTGACTAAATTCCTAGACTCACTATTATCAAGTATTTCTTACTGGCTGGGATAACAAGAAAACCCTTACCTAAATTTTTTTTTCCATTAGGAAATCAAAAAAACCCTAACAAGGATGTCTGATATATTTCTGGCAACATTTTATATTACTTAACTATTATTAGTTTGAGTCACAACATTCAGTTATAATTCAACTATTAGAAAAGATACTGGCTAGCTTAATTGTTCACAAAAGTAACACTGGTTACTTTGGGTATTTTATTTTATTTTAAATACTCTTCAGTATTTTTCAGAATCTTTACTACATTTTTTGCCAGGCTAAGGACTTTTTTGCATAGCAAAGGACTTCCTCCCCAAGAAGTTCCCCATTTATACGCTATAATCATATAATAAAGACATTAAATAAGCACTGTGATGTCAACCTGAATTCTTTCACACACATGTGTTATTTGATTTTTTTTAAAAATCCTTTTTTTCCTGGCAACAACAGCATTATTCATCTGGGCTAACAGTGCCACCGTGTGGCCCACCTAGTTTTCCAGTTCAACTTCAGCATGTGGTCAGGCATAAAGAGAAATGCCTCTATAGTTTTTGTCTCATTTCAGTTACTTATCCTCGTAATTCTTACTAATGGTGAATATGTGAAAATTTAGACTTGGGATGAAGCTTAATTTTCCTTTCAAAAAATGTTACCAAGAAAACTAATGGCGTAAATGTGATTCCAGGCCTGTTCTAATGTCTAATCCTCATTAAACCCCATTTTAGCAGACTTTTAGCTAATCCTTATTCATTTGTTCAATGTTTTGAAACACAGGAACTACAATTTTTGCAAGACTATTCCTTATTTTCTAAATAGTTCAGAAAATGTAAATCAGACTTTACCTCAAATAGCTTGAACCAGTGGTAGAGTATTTGCTTAGCAAGCCTGAGACCCCAGGTTCAAACCCTAGTATGGCCTCCTTCTCTCTCTCTCTCTCTCTCTCTCTCTCTCTCTCTCCATCTTGACCTTTGCACTTAGCAAGTGTAAGGATTTGAAATTTGCTAGAAATGCTTAAGGACCATAAGTCTTCAGTGAGTGAAAGAACTGTAATCTACCACTCATCTCAGACAGGAAATAAATATGGAAATTACAATAGTAAACACAAAAGTAAAAGGCAGCTAAAGTTTGAAATACCTTCATAGATTCCTATTTTATGTTGAGGAAAACATGACTAAGGAGCTCAAGTTTTAAGTCTGGCTCTTCCAGATTTGCTGTTTTCCAGGAAATGTTATTTCAGTAAATAGTTCTTGTTTTTTGGTTTTTTTAAACACTGTCAGTTAAAATTGCTTGCTAGTCTTGGCAAATGCAAATCTCATTTTCCTTCTACTTCTTAATCTCAATTTCTCAAAACTGTTTAATATTGTGTTATCTGTTCTATGATAAATACTGAGGAAACTGGGATTAACATGATAATGTTTTCCTTTAAAAAATATTCTACATGACTTGAAGTTAGAGGAATGACAAAGTAAAAACTTAATTCTTTTTTTTTAAAGTCTGAACAGGCTGGGTGTGGTGGCTCATAACTATAGTCCCAGCTACAGGTAGAGCTCAGGAGGATTGTGATTCATGGCTAGCATAGGCAAAAAAAAATTGGTGAAACCCCATTTCAACCAATAAGCTGGGTATGGTGGTACACATCTGCAGTCTTAGCTATGCAGGAGGTGTGGCCTGGACAAAAAAGCAAGACCCTACCTGAAAAATAGCTGAAGTAAAACAGGGCTAGGGGCACGGCCCAAGTAGTAGAGTGTGCCTTAGTAAGCAGGAGGCCCTGAGTTCAAACCCCAGTACCAAAAAAAAAAAGTTGCAATAATTGCTACTTGGAACTTTTGTTCTGATACTCAAATGAACCACATTGTTAAGAAAACATAATTTTGATAGGAAAATGGTTCCTTAAAGCTCTATCAAAAGATGATGACTTCATAGTCTTCAAACAGTTTACAAAAGAAAAAATTTCTCATTTTTAAATAAGTGGAACAGGACTGGAGGTGTGGCTCAAGTGGTAGAACACCTGCTTTGCAAGCAATGCCCTGAGTTCAACCTCCAGTTCCACCAAAAAAAAATGAAAAATAAAAAAATAAATAAATGGAAAAAATGTCATTCTCTGAATCCACAAATTTTGGATTTGGGAAGATGATCTGTAATATGAAATGTTTAGTACCTTAAACTGTAGAGAAGTAGAAGAACTGACACAAACCCATAAACAAAGACAAACTTTTAAGTTCAAAGTAACTATTAAATTTACCACTGATTTTTTAGCATGTCTCCCTCAGTGATATCAATTCAAATAGATCCAAAATATTATCGTCAAATATGACGTCCTTCCATATCACTTATCTTCTCAGGCCCAAACTTTAGTTTTTAGGTTTTCATTATACTTTACTGGATGGCTTCAGGTATTTAACTTATCACTTAAAAAAGATAAAACCCATCAAGGCTAGCCTGGGCTACACTGTTAGAAACTGTCTCAAAAAAAAAAAAAAGGAAACCTGAGAATTCCTCAGATTTTCTAATGTCAAACATCTTTTCTATTTCCACTTTGGATGCCTTTCCTTGGACTTCGTACATTTGGAACTTAGTTCTACTATGCAGATTTTGCCACAACTGCCTCACCTCAGGATCTTCCAGCTTTTCAATCCCCTCACACTTTATGGATAGTTCTCATTTACATCCTCCAACCTCTCCTTTATCCCCCTCTCACCACCCCAAACAGAAAGAAACCTGTCTGTACAACTAACCCTGTCTTCAGTTAGCTTCTAGGGCTCAAGGTAAATTACTGAAACTATACGTGTGAAGACTTTCAGATTGGCTTCTTTTGTTTAGGAATATACATAAGTTTCTTCTATTTTTTTCGTCTCTTGATTTTTCATTTCTCTTTAGAGCTGAGTGATGTTATACTGCCTGAATGTGCCATTGTTTATTTATACACTCACTTACCGAAAGACATCTTGGTTGCTTCCAAGTTTGGGCAATTTTGAACAAAGATGCTATAAACATTTGTGTGCAGGTTTTTGTGTGGACATGTTTTAAACTCTTTTGGGTTGATTTGAAGGAATGTCATTGCTGGATTGTATAGCAGGGATATGTTTAGCTTTATAACAAACTGCCAAATTGTCTTTCAATGTGGCTCTAATATTTTGCAGTCCCACCAGCAATGAGTAAGAGCCCTATTGATTCATTCCAGCCAGCACTGGATGTCCTGGATTTTAGCCATTCTGACAAGTGCATAATGGTATTTCACCACTGCTTTAATTTGCATTTCCTTGATGGCATATGCTGTGAAACATCTTCCCATACACTTACCATCTATATATCTTCTTTTGCAAGGTGTCTATTGAGGTCTTTGGCCCATTTTAAAATTGGGTTGATTTCTTATTGTCCAGTTTTAAGAATTTTTTGTATATTTTTGGGTAACAGTTCTTTATCAGATATGACTTTTTCAGGTATTTTTCTCCCAATCTGTGGCTTTTCATGTTCTTGACGGTGTCTTTCCCACAGCAGAAAATTTTAATGAAACCCAGCTTATTAATTCTTTTTCAGATTGAACCTTTGGTGACATATCTAAAAACTCACTGCCAAACCCAAAGTCATCTGGATCTTGCAACTTTGCTATAATTGCTTATTAGTTCCAGGAGTTTTGTTTTTGTTGATTCAGATATTCTATATAGATGATCATACAATCTACAAAGATGGTTTTATTTCTTCTGTTCTAAACTGTATACAACCTTTATTTTCTTATTTTGTCTTATATTAGCTAGGACTTCCAATATGATGTTGAAAAACAGTAGTGAGGGGGAACATCTTTACCTTGTTCCTGATCTAAGTATGATGTTAGCTGTAGGTTTTTATCAAGTTGAGTTCCTCTTTATTCCAGGTTTATTGAGAGGTTCTTATTTATCATGGATGAATGCTAGCTTTTGTTAAATGCAGGTACTGCATCTACTAATATGGTTGTGTGATTTCTTCTTCTTTAGTCTATTGATTCTCAAATGCTCACACAGTCTGGAAGACCTGGGATAAATCCCGGTTGCTAGTATGGTGCATAATTGTTTTTACAATTGTTAGATTTGATTTTCTACTATTCTGTTGAGGATTTTTGCATGAGTTATACTGGTTTGTAGTTTTCTTTTCTTGTAACCAGTCTTTGTCTGGTTTTAGTATTAGAGTAACACTGGCCTCAGAGAATGAGCTAAGTATTCTTTTTGCTTCTGTCCTCTCAAAGAGGTTGTAGAGATCTGGTATAACTTTTTAAGTGTTTGGTAAAATTCACCAATGAATCCATCTGGGTTTCGTGATATTTTGAAAGATTAATTTTTGTCTGACAGATACAGACCTGTTCAGATAGCCTATTTCTTCCTGTGTGAATTTTGGTAGACAATGCCTTTCAAGAAAATGGTTCATTTAATCTAGGTTGTAAAATTTGTGTATGCAGTGTTGTTTATTCTTTTAAAGTACTTAGGATCTGTAGTGATGTCTTTTCATTTTTGATATGAGTAATTTGGGACTTCTCTTCTTCAGATGACTAAAGGTTTATTGATTTTATCAAAAAATTTTTTTAAAAAACCAGCTTTTGGTTTCACTGATTGTTTTCCATTTCCTATTTTATTTATTTCTGCTTTAATTCTTATTATTTCTTTTCTACTTACTTTGAATTACTGCTCTTCTTCTAGCTTCCCAAGGTGGGCACTTAGGTGACTGATTTAGATCTTTCCTTTCTAAGATAGAAATTTCCCATTAAGCACTGCTTTTGCTTTATCCCATAGATTTGGATGTTTTCATTTTCATTTAGTCCAAAATACTTATTAATTTCTCTAGATATTTCTTCTTTGTGTTAACCTTCAAGTACTTAAGGACTTTTCCAGCTATCAGTCATTGAGTTCTAATTCTTTGAGGTTTGAGAGCAGATACTGTATGATTTCTATTCTTTCAAATTTATGTCTTTTATGGTCATAAACATGGTGTCTCTTGGTGAATGTGTCACGTAATCTTGAGAAGAATGTGCATTCTTCTGTACTCCCCTTTACCACTGTGTGATGCTTCTATTTATTCCTGCTAACGTTCTTGGCTCTGAAGTCTGCTGTGTCTGAAATTAATTAGCACAATATGTTGCTCTCTAACAATTTAATCTGTATGTGCCATTAGCTTAAAAGTGTGTTTATAATAGACAACATATAGCTGGATCTTTCTTACTTTTAGATTGGCACATGATATTTACATGTATGGCCACATACTTCTATTTGTACCACATTTAATGAGGTACAATGTGGCTTTTTATTACTACATACATTGGGAGACGTGTCTTGCTTTTTGATTCACTCTGATAATCTGTCTTTTGGTGCATTTAGACCACTGACATTTAAAATGATTCTTGATATAAGTGGGTTAATAGGTTAACATAGTCATAACTATTTTCTACTCATTGCTCTTGTTCTTTGTTCCTATTTTTGTCTCCTACTATTTTTCTGTCTTTTGTGAGCTTAAGTGAGAATTTTATAGCTTTCCATTTTCTCTCCTTAGTATATAAGTTTTTTTTAAACTTTTGTGAGCATATTTTTGTGCAAACGTTTCTGGCTGCTGAAAAATTTCTTATAAACTAGGGGTTACATAATGGTATTGTAATTTCCTATCTTCCAATTTCTTCAGTTTCAAGTTCTATCTCTTCTCTGAGACCAGTCTCTCTCTTTCTCTCTCAGTGTGAGTGTGTGTGTGTGTGTCTCCCATTCCCATTACTTCTTTATTCATGCAGAAGCTACAATCTTACTGAAAATAAACTTTAGCTTTTATGTCAAAGAAAATGTTCTACTTTGTCACTTCTTAATTTCATCAGGGTTACCTGAATCAATGTGAATACCTGACAATGTCATATTTTGCTCATGAAATCTCTGAACTTAGAATTATAGATTTGCTTTGATAATTTTCTTAATTCTTTTGAGATTATAGAAATCCAGAAGAACAACTTTTTAAAAACATAACACACACTACCATTCATTCTGCTTGCAATTATAATGGAACATATAATTTTCTCACTCTGTCCCAAGATACAAGTATTTAAAAATTTTAAAAACTATGCAACCTCCCCCCCCAGGATACATTATCAAAAATGCTGAAAACAGACTGCTGAGAACCAGTATTTTAGTTATTAGTGCTAGATGCCTTACATTTAAAATTTAAATAGCCATACGTGGTCATGGCTACTATACTAGACGAAGTAGCTCTAACCCATAACAAATTCCTGCATGTTTCAGCTCCGTATTCTGTTCCAATAGTTTATGGGGTATATGTTTCAATGCTGGTTGTGTGTGTGTGTGTGTGTGTGTGTGTGTGTGTGTGTGTGTGGTGCTGGGGTTTGAACTCAGGGCCTGCACCTTGAACCACACCACCAGCCCTATTTTTGTGATGGGTTTTTTCCAGATGAGGTCTCCTGAACTTTTTGCCCAGGCTGGTTTTGAACTGCCACTCTCCTGAGTAGCCAGGATTATAGGCGTGAGCTCTTAATTACTCCTCTTATAATGGTTCTTGATATCTTGTATGGCAAATCTCTCAACCTTGTTCTTCTCATGTATTGTCATTTCCAAGTCCATCTATATCTTAGGATTGCTTTGTCATATAGTGCATAAACCCAATTGAAAATTTTATTTGCAACACTAAGTCTGAGTATTCTTTGCTAACTTTAAGTACTTTTAAAATTTTTCTTCATAAAGGTCTCAGATATCTTTTATTAACTTATTGCTTTTATTTCTGCTATGATTGGGGTCTTTTAAAATATAATTTTAATTTTGTTATTGCTGATACTAGGAATGAAATGGATGCATGTATGTTGATTTCACATCAATAATTTTGTTACATTCTTATTAATTCTAGTAATAACATCTACAAGTTCTCTTAAATGTTTTAATAAAATTACTGTATCATTATATGAGTACCATGTGGGGATTTTAAAATGTGCCTACAGATGATTTGCTGCACCTCCTCTGAAGAGTAATTTAAACTCCTCTCTCTCGTGGCAGATTTACTAATCGTATCTAATAAACAGAATATGGTGAAAGTGGCTTCGAAGGTTATGTCACAAAAGGCACTGCAGATTCCTCCTTGATCTCTCCTTTACCACCTGATGTGAAAGAGCTTGTCTACCATGTCATGAGGACACTCAAGTAGTACTTCAGGGAAACTCTTGCTGTGAGGAACTGAATCTTCTTGCCATTGGCCAGCAAGGAATTGAAGGTTAATCGTGCATTGATTTTGAAAGTTAATAATTATCACCATTTTTAGCAATAGTGTACTTATTTTATCTATACTAGTTATTGATAAAATAATCCAAGTCAAGTTGCTAAACAGCTGAAGTTAGAAATAAAAATTATTTACTGTGGGAAGGACTACCATGCTTTCAAACAGTGTTTTGCAGTTCTAACGGGGATTGAATTCAGGCCTCACTGCTTGAGCCACATCCCAGTCCTTTTGCTTTTAGTTTGTCTTTTAGATTGGGTCTCACACTAACTCCACCCAGGCTGGCCTTGAACCACAATCCTCCTACCTCTGTTTCCCGAGTAGCTGGGATTACTGACATGTACCACCAGGCCCAGCCCTCAAATAATTTATGTGTGAAAGATTTTACAGCTAACTTTTCCCAAAGACTTGTCTACATTTACATTCTCTAATTTCTCTCCTCCTATGCACTATTAAAACCACACCCATCAGGTTTTTTCCCCTCACTACTCCCTTGAAAGGAATCTTACAAGGTCACCAATGATCTTTGTATTTTAAACCCAATAGTCATCTCCTAGTCTTCATCCTACCTGACTCATCAAACCAGCGAGAGAAGATAGTTGATCACTTGCTCCTTGAAATACTCTCTTAGTTTGGCCTTCAGCATTCCACACTCCCTTTTTCCTCCTACCTTAAAAAGCTTCTCCTCCCCAGTGTCCTTTAATGCTCTTTATCACACCAATCTCTGAATACAGACAGCCCCACAGCTCAGTCCTCATTTCCTCATATTATATCTCCCAGTCTCATGGCTTTAAATACCAAATACCAGGTGGTATTTGGACGTAAGTTGTTCCCCCGGAAGACTCCTACATTGAAGGTTTAATACCCAGATGATGATGCTATTTTGGGAAGTTCTGGAGACTTGAGGAGGTAGAGTCTAGCTAGAGGGAAGTAGGTCACTTGGGGAGCAGGGAGCAGTCCCTGAGGGCTGTATCTTGTCCTAGGCCCCTCCATCTCTCTGCTTTCTGTCTACTATGTGTAAGCTTTGCTGTATGCTCCCACCGACATGATGTTCTGTCTCACCACAGACTCAGAAGCAACAGAGCCAAGGACTATAGTCTGAAACTGAGGCAAAACAAATCTATCACCCTTTAACTTGTTTAGGTAAGGAATTCTGCCACAGAGACAAAAGGCTAACCAATACACCACCTTTCTGCTAATGACTACCAAATTTCTGTTTCTACTTAAATCTTTCCCTTAAACTCCGGATTCCTGTTCCACATACCTCCCTAGAGTCATGCTTCACTTCTTTACTTCCCTCTTTTTTCTTTTCTTGGTGGTATTGGGGTTTGAACTCAAGGTCTCCTGCTTGCTAGGCAAGTGCTCTATCACTTGAGCTATGCCCCCAGTCAATGTTACATTTAGTCCATCAACAAATCCTGTCAGCTGTTCCTAGAATATGACTGTTTCTTATTACAGTAGTCCCTCTATCCATGATTTCGCTTTCCATGGTTTCAGTTACCCGTAGTCAATCATGGTCTGAACTATTAAATGGAAAATTCCAGAATTCCTAAGTTTTAAATGTGACATTCTGAGTAGTATGATGAAATCTCAAGCCATCCTGCTCTTTTCTGGCCTTGATGTGACCACTCCTTTGTCCAGTGTGTCCAGCGTATCCACTTTTAATATGCTACCAGCCTTTAATCCTGGTTATCAAGTTAAGTGTCTCAGTATCAGTGTTGCAGTGTTGGCGTTCACGTAACCTTTACGTAGAAGCCTATGCCACAATGTCTGTTTTTCACCCACTTTTTCTCATCTTGTAGGCATTGTATCATCTCCTATCACCGCAAGAAAGGTGAGTACAGTATAGTATTTTGAGAGAGACAAAGATCATATTCATATAACTTGCATTGTAGTATAATGTTATCATTTTTCTTTTATTATTGCTGTTGTTAGTCTCTTACTGTGACGAATTTATAAAGTAACTACATGGTACACTGTTTATAGGGTTTGGTATTATCCAAGGTTTCTGGCATCCAATGGGGTTTTGGAAGGAACCCCCGTGAATGAGGAGTACCTGTGGTACCTCCATTACTACTGCCTGCCTGAGTCACTACTATCACACAGATTATTGCACCAACCTCCTAACTGGTCTCTCTGCTTCCATATGTGCTCTTAGTCAATTCTGAACACAGCTGTAAGACTGATCTTTCAAAAACATTATGTCAGAGTCCATCATTTCTCTGCCCAAGTCCCTCTGATGACCTCCCTCCTTATTTGGAGTAAAAGTCAACATTCTTACTAGGTCTCATTAGGTCTCTGACCTCATCCCTTTTTTGCCTTTCTCTCTGTTCAAATTCAATGGGCTCCTTGCTGACCTTCCAACAAGACTGGCAGTTTCTGGCTTTTGCACTTGCCTGGTATGCTCCTCCCCTTGGTAACTACATGATTGTCCTGCATTCCTTCAGTTTTACTCACAAGAGAGTCCTCCATGGCACTGATCCTTATTTTAAAACTGCATCTGTTCCTTACCTGGTACTTCCTATCCCCCTCCACTGCTTTATTTTTCTTCTTAGTAATCATTACCATTTAACTGGATATATTTTAATTTTAAAAAATTATTGTGTTCATTGTCCCCACTGTCTTCCAGTGAGATGTTCACTCTATGAGTACAAGGGCTTTGTCTTGGTCACTCATATATCCTGAGTGCTTAGAACAGCACCCAAGTATGCAAGGTAATCTGTATATATTTGCTGTATGATGACTGCAAACTCTTAAATCCTGAAAAGACTAAGAGGCTTGGGGCACTATAATATCCAACCTCTTTTCACAATAAGAAACAATTTCCATTCTAATGATGATAAAAACTGTGGAAATCCTGTATCTTTCGGAGTAACTAACTTAATTTGCTCTAAATAACATGCCCTAAATCTCATTTCTCATCATTTCACAGCTTCTTGCCAATGCCTCTCCTATGTCCTGTAAATGTCAACTTTCGGTTGTAGAGGTCTTGATTTCCCTTCAACACTGCTACCATAATATTGCAAAGGCAAAGTGAACTCACTAAAACTGATATGAAAACACAGCTAATGAAGTGCTAACAACCAAAAAGACCCTTTTCTATTTCAAATCATAATGTAATGGAATAGTGAGGACTCTCCAGTCCAGGTTTAATTTTTCAATCACTATAATCCTTAACGAGCAAACATATTTCTCATTAAACTCCTTTTAAACTAGAAGGGAGTTTGGTATAAGACTCTTTTTTCAGTCCACTTTTTTTTTTTAATCTTTTATTATTGTTGTACTGGGGGTACATTGTGACATTTACAAAAGTTCTTACAATATATCATAGTTCAATTCACCCCCTCCATCATTCTCCTTTACCCCCTCTCCCCCAGTTCCTGGAATAGTTTCAACAGGTCTCATTTTTCCACTTTTATACATGAGTACATATTTCCACCATATTCACCATCCTACAATCTTTCCACTACATCCATTCTCCCCCTCCTCCTCCACTAGGTCCCAACCCCCAGACAGGACCTGTTTTGCTTCCTTTCTCCATTTTTGCCATGGGCATTAAATCAGTTTAGGCTACAAATCAAATTAATAAACACAAATCCTACAGAACACTACCTTAGTTAGACAGATAACAGAAGCGGAGACACTAGAATAAGGGAGATGATGAAGCTCAAACCCAGCTTATTTTTCGCCAACTGTCTGACCTTGGAAAAAATTCACTTAGACTCTCTTGTGCCTGAGTTCTTTATCTGCAAATTGGAGATGGTACTTATTAGGGCTGCTACAAGGATCAAATAAAGGTACTAGTATTTGAAGCACTGGGCACCATGTCAGACACAAAATAAGCACTGAAGATAGCTGTCACTGTAAAATAAAAACCCACAACACTGACAGCACTGCTCTTTAAACTAAGAAGCTCCTATGTATCACCGTTACAAGTGTTACTAGTCAGTGGTATAATTTTACCTCGTTCGTCCTGCAGCCAATTCTGAAAACCATGAAGGGTCTAAAGAATAAATGCCTTGTTCTCAGGGCAGTTGGAAAACCTGGGGAGAAAACGATCTGCTGCTAGGCACTGCATGTTAATAAGAGTGAAGTTTGCGATCACCGGTGGCCTAGGAGGAAGATGGGTAAATCCTGTCTTAGGGTGGGCACCCCGTGGGCAGGGCGGACAGCTCACTCGGGTGTCCGTGGCTCCCTGGGACGCCTTAGGACCCGCCGGGTACTGCTGGGCTATGCTGCGCCCAGGCCTCACCTGGACAAGCCGGGCTGGGGTCTGGGCTTGCGCGCGCGCCCGCCGCCCGGGAGGACACCCTCCGCGGCCAGCCACAGCGTCGGCCAGCGAACGTCAGCCAGAGCCCGCGCAGGCCTCCGCCCGGCCCTCACCAACCGCACCGCCCGCGACAAGACCACCTCGGACCCGCGCCGGCTCTGCGGGCCTTCGGAGCCGGCGGGGCAGGTGTCAGTGGCTCCCGCCCAGGTGCTGCCCACGGGGCCCCGGCCTAAATACCTGCGACCCAAGTAGCGGTGACAGCAGCAGCATCAGCTCCTCCCCAGCGACGGCGGCGATGGTGCAGCGGCGGTGGGCGGAGCCGGGCCGGCCACAGAGGCAGGAGGAGCCCCTCCCCCCTCCCCCCACGCTGGGCCAGAGCGGCCTCGCGTCGCGGAGAGCCGCGCGCCCCCTAAAGGTGGGAGGCCCGCATAGTCGCTCGGCCTGCTCTGAATTAGGACGCGAGATTTTCAAGCGGCAGCTGGGGAAAGAGAAAGACCCTCTAGAAGAGGTTTAGCTCATCTGAGTCAGGGAGCAGTTTACACTTCGCCTCTTTTTCTAAATATACGCCTTCTCCCCCCTGCTAAATGGAAGCTTCGAGGGCAAGGACGGTTTTTTTTAGGTGCTATAGCATTAATCAATAGTTGGAGGCTGCTAGGCCGACCTTGTGTAGAATCCAAACTGATGACGTTAGCAATAGTGACTAATGACTGATCACTCTTATTCTGAACTATGACCCTGGGTTGAATGTTAACAGCCTACTTTATAGGGTATTCTGACTTACTGTGACACGTGTACAGCCACAACGGAAAATGGGGTAGGCAGTTTACTTACTGAAACATTCTTTCATGCAAAACTTTGCTTTTAGGTTACCAACACAGGTGCTGTAGTCAGGGTGACTTCTCCTGCACAGTGGCTGTCTCTCCTCTTCACTCGAGCACAGTCACCCGACCAAGCCACCCTCTAGGATGTGTCAGGCCCACACATTCAAGGACTCAGTCTACTAGTTTGTTCTTGGTAATGTAAGGTAAATGTTTAGGATGGTGGTTGAGTGTGAGGAAATCTTTATCGTATTTCTCTCATATAAGAATATCAGGGCAAGCTGAGGATGTAGCTCACTTGCCTAGAATGAGCAACATGCCAGGTTTGATCCTCAGCACCACAAAACAAAAACTTAGAGCATTTCACATTTTCTTGTGCAGTGTCTAACCATAAATATTACTCTTCAAAGTGATGACACAATCAGTTTGTCATTGATGCCCTCCTTGTAGTCAGGTATTGAGTTTATAATATCTTTATTGATGCCAATAAACTGTGTCAAATCAGAAAGTAATTTAAATCTTTTCCTTATTGTGTTCATCCAATTCCTTCTTCCTTAGTTGGTTTATCAGATAGCTGAGAGTCCATTCATTACTTATATTTAAACTTATCTCTTCTTTTTTGTGAATTACTGCTTTGGTTCAAGCTGAAAAACTTTAGGGACTCTGAAGATAGCTTTTTTTCTCTGATGGGATTAAGGGAGTGAGCTGCAGGTTGCACATTTTTTAAATGAGTCCTTCAAATTATTACACATGGGGACTTTGATATGGTGGGCAGTGGGAGTCTTCACGGAAGCTATTCTTACACTCCAGCAATATCTGCATGGAATCGACCATGAACCAGAAGAATATATCCTACTAGGTGTAAACCAAAGAATCCCTAAAATGCAGAACCTCAAAATGCAGTAGCCACCCAGTGCTGTCACCTCTCTCCAAGTGGAGACTGAAGTCTTAATGGTGGCTAAAATATTTAATTTTTCCAAACTTTACAAAAATAGATGGTCATATGAACACACTTTCAGAGTCCCTCCCAGTGCCTTGGAAGAGCCATGTACAAGAGAGGGCTACACATTAGTTTCCTAGTGTCACTGTAACAAACTACCACACGTTTAATGACTTAAAACAATATTATCTTATAGGTCAGGAAGTCAGGAGGTGAGAAGTCCACAATGGTTTCACTGATCTAAAAATCAAGGTGTGAGCAGTGCCATGTTCCTTCTAGAGGCTCTCAGGAGACTCCTTAACTTCCCAGTTTCCAAAGGCCACCTGTGTCACCTGCTTGTGGCTCCTTCATCTTCAAAGCCAGCAACATGACTCCTTTTCTCCTGTCAGGACTCTGTTTCCAACCTTGCATCTTCTCCGACTTTTGGCTCTCCTGCCTCAAATGGAAAATCTAGAATAATCTCCACATCTCAAGATTTTAATCACACTTGCAAAGCCCCTTTACCATTCCTGGGTTCTGGGAATTAGGACATGGATATTGTTGAGGGACTTTTATCTAGGCTTATCACAAGGACCTTGAAGCTCCAACTTCATTCTCTTCAGGTAAATCTGTTTCTTTGTCTTCATCACCAAAAAGTCTGTTTGGTCCCAAGTTCTGATTGTGAGACTTCCAGTGGGGAGGGATACCTGAAATTGCAACTAGAAAAGTTACAAAGGGAAAGATGAGAGATGCCATGAGAGAAACAATTTGAGACCTAGTTTAGATAGCAGGGCAGTGATGTCTTTGAATAAGTGATATTTAATCTGAGACTCAAAGCATGAGGAGTTACTTATGGCAGTGAACAAAGGGAAGTGTTCTCAACAGATGGGACAGTATGTGTGGCCTGTGACTGCTGATGCCAGAGGGTCTCTACCATTGGTTCCTTAGCCTCATCACAAGGACTGGCACAGAGTATATGCCCAGGAATGTTATCTTAGGTGTTTCTCAATCCTGACAGCCCATGTCAGTCACCACTAGCTTTAAAAATACCAGTGCCTAGTGCAGACCAACTCAGAATTGTTCAGAAGCAGGGTTTCTGTGTTTTTTAAAACTGCTCAGAAAATTCTACCTTGCAGCCAGGGCTCAGTTGATGCAACTGAGTGGGTGCATGAACAGAGGAAAGAAAATGCTTTCTCAGCGCAGGATTTTCACCTGGGCAGTTTTCTTCTTATTAGGGAAAAGATGGGTTTTGACTATACCTTTGAGATCCTGTACAGTTTTAGAAAATGCAGAAGACTGTCAAAGCCATTATAATTGAAGACTTAGCAGAAGAGGCTCAAAGCAATCTAGCATACATCCAGGTATAACTATCAGGAAAGATATGTGGTAGAATGGGAGGTTTCAAAACACATTGTACCTGAAAAGTAAGAGACATTTCTTCTTTTTGAGCTTTTGCTTCCATGTCCCGACGCGCATTTTATTTCCCTGTGGTGGTAGGGAATGACCACCAGAGGGAGACATATTCCTGAAAACCATAGCTCTCCCTCTTCCTTCTTTCCCACCAGGCTAGTGTGAATCAGGTGTTGTCTGGGTTCTCAAGCATAATCATTGAAAGAGTAATTCACTGGTATGAGAAAAGTAGCACATATTTGTCTATGCCAGGGTTAATTCATTTCAGTTCCCAATAGTTTAAAACATCTAAACTGAGAGGAAGAAAATGAAGTAGGTTTGAAACCTAGAAGAAAAATATTTTCCTCCAGCAACTAGAAAATGTTCATGCAAAACTTTCAGAACGGGAGTTCTCTCCCTTTTTTAATTGCAAAGTAAACATTTTAGATCTTAAATTGTTGGAGTTACTAAGATAACAACAGTTGGAACCCTGGGACCAGAAAAAAAACAGCTTGACTGCTTGCTGCAGCACCCCTCTGTACACACCCACACATGCTAGAACCACACAGATTTTCACACACACATGAAATAATGCATTTGTCAGGAACGTGTAGAGTGACTCGCTTCAATTGACCCCCATGCCCCAAAAAGCTAAGTCACTGATCTGTAGTAAGGAGATACCTTTTGCAAAGGTCTCGGCAGACGCTGTGCAAGTCCTTCAAAGGTGGCTGGTGACATGCTGGGTTCGGTCAGCGGGGCAGAACTACCTTGCACACTGTGGGATAAAGGATTTGTTACAGGAATTCCATCTTACACGATTGTGCCAGGAGTCCAGATGTGAAGGTTTGGAAGGGAGTGTTAGAGGAACAGGTAAGTCACAAACTAGTCTGTCTGGGGATTTGGGAAGCCAAGTCCGGCTCAGCCCCCTCTGAAGTGGGAGCTGTTCTTTCTGTAGTTCCTGCCTCTGGGGGTGCTCCACCATGTGTCTGCTGGTGGACCTAGTCAAGAAGAGCTGGGGTGGGGGGTGGGGGTTGAGGACAAGCTGGAAAGTACTCAGCAGCTCTGCATCTTCATGTCACTTGATCTGATTGTGAAAAGACCTTCAGAGGGTAATGCCCCTTCCCTCAGGCTGTCTCCCAACTTTCATGCAAGGTCTTTTTTGGGTCTTTTTAAAAAACTAGAGCCATGCAGGAAAGGGGATTCTGGGAAATGTAGTTCCCAGTGTAGCCAAGCTGACAAAACAGAGCAGAACAAGTAATCCAGGACGTAAATATTCTTACAACTAAAAACTCACATGAATAACTAAAGGCAGAGCAAGTTTAGAATTCAGGTCAGGAGGTTAGTGAGCGCTAAAAGGAACCATCTTGTACTTCGCTGTCATGCCTCTCATCTTTAAGTTCCATCTTTTGTGGAACTTAAACACTGTTTAGGATTTCAAGCAGAAATTATAGAAACATTTTACACATCACTTGTGAGTTATTTTCCTGGGCTAAGAGTAGTCTGTGTGCCTTCATTACATATATACTAGACAACCTTGATTCTGCCGTCTCTGGTGCTGAGTTACAGGGGCTCTTTGGTGAGGAGTTATGTCCATTCCCAGCAGGCCTCATAACTGAACAGTGAGATAGATGCGATTGGTCATCTGAAGTACAATGTCACTTGGATTGTAGGATACATGAGAACTTGGAGCCAAAGCTCCTAAGAAAAGATCTCCCTAAGAACATTGTTGCATAGCATCGAAATGTCAATAAAAACTCTTCTAAGTGCATAAGAAATGATATTTAGTCATTTATTTTATTCTTCACAACATCCTCCAGAAACTCTGAAGTTCTATAGGCTTCTAAATTTTCTGAAAAGTAGGCAAAAGGCGACAGGTGATAATATCAGAAAAGCTCCTGGTCCAGGCCGCTCTTGTCTTTTTCTCCATTTCTTTCTGGCCCCATGTTTCCTTTCTAACCCTCTAATCATCTCCCTCCCGCCTCCTGCTAGTACAGGGCTTATTAAGTCTGGGCACAGGAAAGGCTAAGGGGTCATAGTGGTCCCTAAAAGCCTGAGAATGTCTGCTCAGCCCAGATAATGAGCAGCTTACAAGACGCCAGTCATCTGTGTTGTGAGAGGGTTCACTTCAGCACCAGCACAGAACTCAGCTCACCCCAGGGACTCCAACTGAACTGAAAATTTAGGCTTACAGGAATCATAATGCTCACCTTAATCTCAAAACAAACTCCTGATCATTCAGACAGAAGCAAACTCATCCCTCTCTCAGTTTAGACCTGACCTCAGTCTTCCTTTCCAAACACAGACCCTATGTTTTTATTTCCACCTTTTCAAAAGTGGGATGTGTCAGAGCAGAGCCTGAGGCTATTCTACTGACTTTTGATGGCAGAGTCATAGTCTGACAATTATTCCACAAATACAACCCAACTAATACATCTTTTCAACTTACAGTCCTGACCAGCAAGAAAGGGAACTTCTGGCATTTTTGTAAGGAGAAAAATGGTAGAAAAGTAATAAAAATTGCCTCTTAGTCTAATGCATTTGTCTTAAAGACAACCAGAATGAGAAAAGACTCTTAACAGTGACTACATTTTTTATTTTTACTTATTTTTAAATAACCTGACAAATGTATTTTACACATCTTCCAGCTCACAAGGTACATTTAAAAATGGAGTAATTGTTGCCATAGTCCCCAAAATTCATATATTGAAACTTAATTACCAACATGACAGTATTAAGGGTGGGACTTTCAGGGTGTGATTAAGTGGTGTGGCAGAGCCCTCATGGATGGGATTATCACCTTTAGAACTCAAGGAGGCAAATCAATTCCTTCAGCCTCTTCTGCCACGTGAGGACTCAGTGTTTATCCTCCCTACCCCCAAGATGCTGCAACAAGGTGCAGTCGTCTTGGATTCAGAGAGTTGGTCCTTACCAGACACTGAACCTGTTGCCATCTTGGACTTCAGTTTTCCAACCTCCAGAATGTGAGAAAGAAATGTCTGTTGTTTATAATTGCACAAGCTTGGGTATTTTGATATCACAGTGCAGCAATGCAAACAGACTAAGACAGACAGTTGCCTTTTGTGTTCGTTTTGTCTTGCACAATAGTCATCCAGCAGGCCTTTAAAAAAAAAGTCTCAGGTAAGGGAGCTTACAATAGGGCAGTAAGGTCTTCAGACTTTTCTAGAATGAACTTACTGTCTAGGGTCTCCTCTGTCTGTCTGCATCATGAATCCTTAGAATACAAATCATCTTTTTTTTTTCTTTTTGTCTTTTTCCAGTACTGGGGATTGAACACAGGGCCTTGCATATGCTAAGCAAGTGCTCTACCACTGGGCTACATTTCTAGCCCTTCCCTTTCCATTTTTTATAAACAGTAAGAGATTAAAAAAAAGAGAGAACGAAATCATTTGTGACACAACCTGTAGTTAATTGCAAAAGAGTAATACAGTTGATATAAATGTAGTTACCTATGAGAATCTTGGCTTTAATTACTGTGATACATATTCAGTCAAAACATGATAATAAGCCTCATCTACAATCTTATTATTCTCTTCCAGAAGGAAGGTGCTTTCCCTTTGTGCCAATGCCTACTTGGCATATGTGCCTCCAGAAAGTATGATCGTCATCAGCTATTGTTGGCAGTATCCAAGGATCAACTCAATGGCTGATATTTGAAATGAACTTGACTCCATGTGGCAGACTTTCATAACACACATAAGAAGTTTAATAATTGCCATCTCATGTCTTACTCATTCTTTTTGCTCTATGGAAAACCAAGTTCTGAACTTCCTTTGGTTGGGAGCAAGGTATGGTAGGTTTGCATCATCTCTTTCTCTGCACACTGGACCACATTAAAAAGGGAGCCTCCCAGAAATGCTGTTGGGACCAGTCTCCATCGAGAATAAGAACATGTGTATCCACAGCAAAGCCAGCACACACTTGCCAGGCTCAGCTGCTCCAAGGGCCTCCACCCAGGCAACCACTGCAACCCGCAACCCATCAAATATGTGCTTATGTGGACAGACAGAAAACCCATTAGGGACACAGCCAACTCTACGGGCCCACATTTCTAAAAAAGAAACCATATTCAGAGTACAGGAGCAGTACAAAATCACTGGTGTCACCATCATTATATCAACAGAATGATTAATCTCTTTCAAGGTATCTCACAAGTGAAGCCCATCTGGTTGCTAAAGACCTTGCCTTCCACAAAAGTACCAAAGACCCAAGTCCACCAACACCATCATATGCCTTTCTATAGCTCTGATTTTTCTTATCTCACTTCACGAGAATATAACTATTAGCAATTAAAAGCAATTTATAAGAAAATGCAATTATTCTTCAGTAAAGTGTGTTGGGGGGGAAACAATTACAGGGCTTCAAAGTCATCTTGTAAGAAATGATTGTTAGTCGTGCTTTTCCTAAGTTAATTCAGCACATCTTATTTTTGTTTGACAGCAAAATGTACCAACATTTTTCTTGTATTACTGATGACGGGAATGAGACCACCCCATTCCATCTCCCAAAGGCCACTGTCTCCCTCAGCCTTGTTGTCACTCTACACACTGCATGCTGAAGGAGAAAGAACTAAAAAAGCATTCAGGAAGTGGGGCTGCCTGTATTGCTGAGTTCTCATTTGTGGTTTTCTTTTCTTTTGTATTTTGAGATCATTTTGACCACTGTTTTACCACCGAAGCTTAGAAACTATTTGGTTTTCTATAAATTAAGATTGCTTAGCTCTTCTCAAATATTCTTTGGGAGTGATCTTAAAGTCATTTCTAATTGAAATGTTCAACATGAAATTTGTTTAGTTGTCCACATGGGGACGTGTGCAAGCTGTAAGCATTCACCACACTTTGACATGGACCAAGACACAGACCTAGAGGGTGTCAGCTCTGCACACAAAGGCTGCGGTGCTCCCTCCAGGGGGACCAGGTGGCTCAGACAATGGGGCTGATCACAACTTAATCAGCTCTCCCCCTTTTTTTCTCATCATTTTTGTGACTTTCAAACTCAAGTGTGTTTGCCTGTGGACAGATCACTTCTGCTAGTTATTTTGGAATAGAAACAGCTTTAGAAATATGTTTCTACTTCTAGTTTCTAGAAATAACATTGTTAAATGTAGGTGTAGCAGGAGAAAATATGGCTGACTGAGGATCAGTTTTGCAGGTAAAGTTGTCCCTTCGCATTCCCAGGGTACTCACTGGTCCCAGTACCCCCTTTGGATACCAAAACCCAAGGATGCTCAAGTCCCTTATTTATGTAAAACAGTGAGTATTTGCATGCTATCTGCCCACATCCTCCACGTACTCTAAATCAGCTCTTGATTACTTGTAATACCATCACAACGTAAATGCTGTGTAAACAGTTGTTATTCTCTATCATTTGGGGATTAACCATGAGAAAATCAATGCCTGTACCTGTTCAGATCAGATGCAACCATTGGAGGTCTAACTACATTTTTGATTTGCGGTTGGTCACATCCACAGATGCAGAGCTGGTGCATACAGAGGGCCAGCTGTGTGAGGAGTGAAGCTACAGGTGAAGACTTATGTTGGTAATTTCTAAAGCAAGCCACCGCCCTTGAGAGTGACTTAAAGCTTTCAACAGTGGCCTACCCTACAAAGGCTGTGTGCTGGCTGATGGTTTCTTTAGTGCTGGGGTGGCTGTGTGACAGGAGGGACTTTCGGTAGAGTGAGGTTGTCACTTCCAGGACTGATGGGATCTCACTCGCCATCTCTTCAAGGGCCTGGGGTGGGCATGGGGGAGGAGCGCTGGCAGTTGGAGTTCAGATGTTTTACCCAATGACCAAGTGCTTTGATCCAGAGACAATTCAAACTCCCAAACTCCTTCTAGATAAAAATAGCCCCAGGAATCCCAAAAGGAGCTAATCGCCTCTTCTTTCACAGAACTACTGAGGGATTTGTCATTGTACAAATTAAGTTTTGAATCCTGTTTTCTACCATCCCAGTTCCTTTATTCTTCCCAGTATATGAGGTGAAATGCAGTCATCACTTGTATTTTTGTCTACTGTGATATTGGTGATAATCTCAATGTTTTGAGAAGAAATTATTAAATATAAGGTTTCTGTTTCTTCCTCTCCAAATAAGGGCTAAACTACCCTGTGCTGTAGTAACTGCTTTACAATACACACGCGTACTGATCCCCCTTATCTCAGCTTTATCTCTTAATGACTTCCTTAACCTAAACCTTTTTTCTTTGTGTACTTTAGACAGGGTCTCACTATGTAGCCCAGGCTGGTCTCATACTTGCAGTCATCCTGCCTCAGCCTCCCAGATGTTGGAATTACAGGAGTGCACCACTATGCCCAGCCTCAACCTAAAACTTTGGCAGCACAGAGCAGGTTTGCTCTGTGTTTGCTAACTTCCCTTCTTAGTGTCCCACCTGTGTCTATCCTTCCCTTTTCCAGTGCATCTGCTTCTCCATTCTCTACATTTCTAGCCTTTCTTCAAATTCTCTTTCCCTCTTGAGGTTGTTTTCATGGGCCCCAACTTCCTTTGACACACTGGTCCACCTTCCGTTTGACAACTACACATTGTCTGGGGTTACTCACCCTCATATATCAAATTGGAGCATGAAATGGACAGCATTAAATGATGTTTTACCTACAAAGGCAGTGATTGCACATGGTTCCATTGATTTTGTGCATCTTCTTACCACAACACAAATTCTGTGTTCCTAGTGTCTAAGGCAGCCTTTATTCTGTGTAGGTGTTTCCTACTAAAAAAGATAGACCCTGACTATTCTTAAGATGGCAAAATAGTAGATAAGCTTTCATTTTAATCTGAAAATGACCCTAATCCACTAATACACTCACTAGGGATGACTTGGGATGTCTGTGATTTCCTTTACAAAAAAATCCTGCTACAGCCTAAAACATAAATATAAAACTTTAAGGTTCTGGAAGTTATGGGTGATTTATAAATATTATAGATTTTTAATAGATTCTGTACTTCAAAAAGATCATTCACAGAATTATCACAACATTCTATATTCAAAAGATTATATTTCATATTTGCTTTATCATTAGCTATGTTAGAAAGAACATTACAACATTGCACTTTAATTATACTGCATGGATTTCTCTGTCTCTTCTTATTGTGGACTTAATTCTATACATGATTACATTACTAACCTTGAGATAACTGAAACCGGATAAGGAAGAATCTTGTGCGAAAATACACATATTTTTAAAGCTAAAAAATTTATAAGATATTTAATGTCAAATTCAGGGCCTTACTGCTTTCTAAAATAAAAATATTCAAAATAGCATGATGATTAGTACACAGAACTAAATATTCTAAGGACAGGATATAATTACACAGTGTAGAAACTTAGGCTAGAAAGTCTGTTGCTTTGATTCTGATTTTATTTATTTATTTTTGCAGTAGTAGGGATCAGACCCAGGGCCTTGCACACACTAGGCCAAGGCACTACCACTGAGCTCCTTTCCTCGGCTATCCAGCCTGTTACTTCGGGGGCACCCACATGGGTAGAATTGGGACTAAGCATAGAAACAAATAAGCATTTCACCATCTGCTTGCTTAGCTTTGTGAATAGGCTGGAGAGGTCTGGATTTCTCTTCCAGTGATTTCACTTCCTAGATAGAGCCACATTTTCCTCAGCTGATGAATCCCATCTTTAGGACTTCACCCCCAATGCATTTATAATATTTTAGAACAAGCCTTTCATTCGTGAAATATCAGAACATACATGACTTCATGAAGCCAGGTAAACATCTATTTGGGGGTGGGGGGGTACATGAATGAACTTTGTATTAGTAAATTCAAATTTGTCACCTGTCATTTGTGAGGCATTAAAAACAAACTCTATAACTTTAGTTTCTCTGTCTTTCTAATCTAGATTTACACTGTGCGATGCAGTAGTCTTGGTAAATACAGGAAGAAGTCCGGCAATTTCCTGATGGCAGTAAGCCTATCGCCAACCTGGAGCCCTTGCATCATCTTGAGGTAGCCTTAGAGTGTGTTTTCAAAGATGAGACCTCTCTTCAAAGATCTGCTTCCTTTATGGTCCCCCAAACACAGTCATCTTCAGCTCTCTTAATCTTGCTTTTCCTTGGTAGAAAACTAGAATACTCTTTCTGTTGGGAAGTAAATAGAGAGCTCAGGATATAAATGAAAAGATTTACATAATAACAGTAACGAAAACTTCAAGGAGGTTGAAAGAGTATTAAAAGGACAATTAAACATTGCTGTTTAAGCAATGATTATTTTAAATGGTTTTATCTGCCAGAAGCTTTATTTTGGGGTAGGTGCCCAACTGTTAGGGCAGAGGACAGTGCCCCCTATGGTTTGCTGAGATAACTGCGCCCTGAGTGTTTCTGGACCCTGGGGTGTCATCCAGGCGACACTTAACTGTCTTGTCCCTCTCCCCTTTTTTAAACCATGTAAATTTCCATTTTTAACTTTCCCCCAAATCTTTAGCATGCACTTCACAGAAATACAAACTTTTAAAAGCCATTGTGCTTATTTTAAGAGATCATGGTGACCACGAACATTCAATGAGTGTGCAGTTTGCTTTCAGGATTTATGAACTCTGCTTGTAGAGAGTGAGTGGGCTTTGTTTTGCGAAAAAAACATGGGGTGCCTTGCTGAGCATATGGGCTAAAGATACTTTCTATGAGAGATTTGTCTTGGTAGAGGCCCTGTTGCAGAGGATTACAAGAACAAACAAGTTTTACTTGCTGATAAGGAAAGACTGCTTAGATTGAGATACTGGCTCGGCTGTGCTATGGTGGGCAAGTAAATCAAGGGTGCTAATAACCCCTGAGTTGTTCTGAGGATTGAATTATACAGTCAATCCTCTATATACATGGGTTCGATATCTACGAATCCAACCAACCATGGATGGAAAATATTCTCTTAAAAATTGCATCTGTACTGAGCATGCACAGATTTTTTTTCTTGTCATTATTATACTTACATGCCTTTGCCATTGCATTGGGTATTCTATGCAATTTAGAGATAATGTAAAGTATATGGGAGGATTTGCACAGGTTATATGAAAATGTGCCATTTTACATACGGGACTTGAGCATTTGAAGATTTCAGACACTAAGGGATGTGTGGATTACTACCATGCCTGGCTCCAGGACAGGCTCTACAGGAAGGTTTGCTACACATGCTGGAATTCAGTACAGTGGTACACCAGGCCCTCCTGACACACTAGCTGCTCTCACAGCAGGATCAGGTTTACTGTTTTAGAACTGCTGCTCATGTCAGAGAACAGCAACCCCAGTGATGGTCACAGATACGCTGTGTGTCATGTTGTCTGCTCTAGGACAGCAGCTCTCAGGCTTGAACACACAGCAGACTCACCTGGAGGGCTTGCTAGATAGCTGGGCCCTCCTCCAGGGTTTCTGACCATGTGGGTATGGGTCCTAAGAATGTGAATTTCTAGTAAGTTCTCAAGTGATGCTGATGTGACTGGTCCAGGGACCACACTTTGGGAACCACTATCTGGAGATGAGGGTTCCAATCTTGGTTGTATGTTAGAAGCACGTGAGGAACTTTTAAGGGGTCCATTGCCAAGGCTCATCAGACCAACTGAATCAGATTCTCTGGGGTAGGCCCAGTACCACTGGGTTTTAGAGCTCCTCAGGTGGTCTCAGTACCACTGCTCTGAGCTGTCCCTGTGCTGCTAAAATGGATGGATTTAAATGCTGCAGTGATTACCTTCTACAGTTTGCAAATGAGGAAACTGAAGCTTGGCGCACTGTCTCTCACTGCAGTGCTTGTTACTAAGCTGATTTCTAAGGTCCCCAACCCAGATCTACTGCATCAGTCCTTGGAAGTAAAGCCCAGGAGTCTGCCTTTTTGTTTGTTTTGGCAGTATTGGGGTTTAAATTCAGGGCCTTGTGCTTGCTGGGCAGGCCCTCTACCACTTAAGCTGTAGCCACAACCCTCTTTGCTTTACTTATTTTTCAGATAGTCTAATGCTTTTGCCCAGGTCAGCCTGGGATCTCAAGCCTCCTATCTTTTCTTTCCAAATAGCTGAGAGTACAAGGTGTGCATCACCGCTCCCTGCTTTTTTTTTTTTTCTTTTGAGATTGGAGTGGGAGGGGTCTCAGTAACTTCTTTTGCTGGGGCTGCATTGGACTTCGATCCTCCTATCTCCACCTCCCGAGGAGCTGGAATTACAGTACAGGCATGTGTCACTGCGCTCAGTCTAGGAATCTGCCTTTTAAGAAACACTTTAGGTAGAGTACCTGCCTAGCAAGCGTGAGGCTCTTGAGTTCAGACCAAGTACTGAAAAATAAAAAGCCCTTTAGGAGTCTCAGATGTACATTTAGGCTTCAGGTCTGAAGACACATAGCCAGTAAGTGGCAGAGTTGCCCTCTTCTGTTTCTGATCTACCTGGCCAGAAAGACTATTATGAAAGAGAAAGGTTTGCATTTGCAGTTTTGTTTTCTGAATTCATTTACTCAAGAAAAGGACTTTATGTATTTACATATTTATGAATATGTACTTATATGTGAGGGATAATTATATATATTATGTATTATGTATTATGTATACACACACACACACACACACACACACACACACACCCCAGACCCTGTGACAGGTGCTGGATCAAATGCCACTTAGAGCTGGGCACCAGTGACTCATGCCTGCAATCCTGGTTACATGGGAGGCTGAGATCAGAAGAATTGCAGTACAGTGTCAGCCCTGGCAAACAATTCAAGAGACCCCCATCTCCAAAATAACCAGAACAAAATGCACTGGAGGTGTGGCTCAAGTGGTAGAGTGCCTGCTTTGCAAGCACAAAGCCCTGAATTCAAACTCCAGTCACCCCTTCCCCAAAAAGACAAATGCTACTTAGAAGTCATCTTTATTTCATTTACCTATGCTGGATTGGACATAGAAAGGAAGGGCTAGCAAGATAGTTAAGAGCACACTTCTGGGGTCAGATTACCTGCCTCCTCCCACCACTGGTTACTGTTCAGCCTTGGGCAAGTCACTTAACTTCTCTGAGCCTGGTTTCCTCAGTGGATTTATAGGTTGTGGGGAGGATGAATGTGTTAACTACATACGCGTGCTTAGAACAGTGCCTCGAAACAATGAGTGTATAATAAATGCTGTCTGTAATGATTTTTTTCTATTGTTGTTATCTGCATAGCAGTACTATATGCATAAAAAGCATTTTAAAACTTAAAAGTTGTCTTTATACAGAGTATACTGCAGAAAATCTGTGAGGTATACCATGCTAGATGTACTAAAATATACAAACTAGTATGAGGATTTCCAAAAACTGTGCAAGGGGAGGGTGGGGGAACAGAATAAAATCACTAAGAAATTGTGTGTCCCCCCTGGAAAGTTTTGCTGTGAAAATTTCTTTTCCCTGACTGGATGCTAACCCCCATCTGTGGAGGCCCTTCAAGGCACCTCCAGTGCATTTTGTTCAGTTAGCCCAATCTGCACAGGCCCGTCTAAGAAACAGAATTCTAGTTTATTCTTGGAAGTAGAACTACTTTGGTTAAAGGAGAGAAAGAGCAAACTTACCAAAATTATAATATATCAATCATATAATTTCAGTCACAGACCTGGCTTTGGAGCACGTGGTATATTTTCCTTTTGCCTTGTTCTGGAACTTCAACCTGCTAAATAGATTAGTAAAATGTCAGCACAGCCAGAGATGCAAGCACATAAGTAATCCATTTAACTAGCACCGTCTCCTCCACAGTAATCCTTTCAGGGTCCCAGGCTGCCAGGGCAGTGCACCTGGTGTCGTGTGCACGCCCCCTTTTCCTTCACCAGGGTCACTGTTACAGAAATCAAGTTCCTAAAAGTGAAGGGAAGCTTCATGTTGAATGCTGGTGGCTGCCTGTGGATCTCTGATTTAACACAGTTTTAAAAGGACTTTGCACAAATGAAACGCACTTTTAAATCCTGAGACAATCCACAAGCTCCAACCCATATGCCAAATCAAAGCCAAATGGGGCTTTGTGTAATCAAAAAGCACCCTGATCAAAGAAAGACTGGTGCCCCCAAGGACCTTTGACACCTGGGGGTCTGAGGATCCCTGGTTTTGGAAAAAAAAAAAAAAAACAAAAACGAAGAATTGAGCTGAAGTCCAAGGTGCTCGATTTGCCTCATGAGCATAGGGGCCTGGCACATCCAGGGAAACTGAGGGTTTTTTTTTTTTTAGCAGTACTGAGGATTGAACCCAAGGCCTTCCCCAGCCCTTGGTTTGTTAAGACTGGCTTTCATTTTGTAGCTAAGCCTGGGTTTGAACTCCGTACATAACCCAAACTGACCTTGAACTTGTGATCATTCCGGAACTATAGGTATGTACTATCACGCCTGACTCTGAGGAGTTTTAAAAGGGACTCATTGAAGTAGCTTCTGAGAGGAGAAGAAGGAGAGGGCAGGGTTACAGCGAATGACTGAAGGGATGTTGGGTTCCCAGGAGCTGCAATGAGGGAGGGAGAATTCTGCAGAGGCTGAGGGGTCGGCTATTACTGGAACCAGGGTAGCAGTAGCCTTCAGTTGTGGGGCGGGAGAGAGTGAAAGGGGGAATATGAGCCCCAGAGACTCAGCAGGGACAGAACTGGAGAAATAAGTACCCAATCTCACTGTTTCCCACCACCCAATCTCCCGGAAGCAAGGTCACAACACACAGTGATCAGTCCCCTGGGCACTAGGTATGAATGTGATGTAGCCAGGGCTGGGGGACAAAGTTCTTAAATTTTTCTTCATGGAAAAGAAAAAGACTATCCGGCAACTATGCATCATGTGCATATCTCAAATAAGACACAGTGTATAGTGCTATAGTCGCAAATGTCCCCATATAATGGCCTTTCTCCCCCAGCACGTAAGCTCCTGACCCCATCCTGGCTTTCCAGCTACCACATGACAAATACAGACATTCATAAATGATGGAATAAAAGGGACACATTAATTATGTTGCTTGTTATTTTTATTACTCGTGAGAATATAGAGTGGGACCTTTCAAAATAAGTGGGAAAAATTACAGACACTGCAAAAGAGCATTCTCTCGTAACTCTGGTTAACTTAATTTTGCTGAAAAATAAATTACTTTGGAGGTATGCATAAGACTTCCTTCAGGTTAGTAATCTAAATAGAAATGTTCATATATTGGAAGCTTCTATTCAATAATTTAAAAGTCAGTTATTAAATTTGGTAAGTGGGAAATTAATGCTCTGATGTCCCATCTGTTTTCTTCTTATTATTTTATAATATTAAATTATAGATTATAGTCTTGTGCTCTGAAGTACAGAACTTTAGGGATAGATTTTCACAATTTTTCTCTCTCCTGTTCTTCCTCTCCCCCTTCCTATGTCAAAATAAATAAAATACAACCCACCACAAATGTTAAGTGATTTCTAATACAATCAGTTTGCTTGACTTACTGCAGTAAGTCTCCAAACGCTCCAGGTACCAGTGGGAACAGAGCTGGGAGAGGAGCACCCCTGCACTTCCCCCATCCACAGTGGCTTCTGCTCATCACTCCACTGATTTCTGCATGGCTACTTCTCCTGAGCTCTCTGGACCTTTGTCCCCACACGGTGCTCAGACCTTTCTGTGGCTGCCCTAGCATGTCTGTGCTTCTCTTACTTCCAGGGCTGGACCTGCTCTCCCAGAGGTCAACGCTCCTGGCACATCAGGTAGCCCATCCTGGGGTCTCCCTCCTCACCACCTCGCAGAAACAGTTGAAAGCATCATTTGTTACTGGTGAGCACCACGCTCCTAGCACTTGGGATGTTGAGGCCAGGAGCTCCTCAGGCTCAAAAAAAGCATCTGTTGCCGTTTGAATAATCTCACCTTGCCCCCGATGAAGAAAGAACAAAGATAAAAAGATAAGAATGCATTTGGCAATGGCAGCTGGGGAGGACTGAGAGGCGGCGAAGGTTCATCAGGAATAGGAAGCCATCTTCTTTACCATCATGAAGAAAACCAGAAGTGAGACCACTCTCAAGAAAAGCGAAGGAAAAATACACAAGCCAGGTATAGATAATTATGAATAATTTCCTCAATTCGGAAAATTACTCACCAGCCTATTCCTGGCATGCCTATCATGTACTTGGATTATGGTTCAATATCCAAAATAATAATAATATACTTTCAGAAACCTTGTAGGAACATATCTATTGCGTAACTTATATGTACTTCCATGCTGGATGTTTTTAAAGTTCTTTACCTCAGGGGTTGTTGGTTGTCTGCCCTGTTATTCATTCTGTCTGCCCTCCTTAGTAACAATACCCAGTTTTATCTGGAGAGACAACATACCCTGTAAAGACTATATTTACCAGCCACCTTGCAGGTTGGTGCAGGCCTGTGATGTGTCTGATTCTTGGCCATTGAGATATAAACAGAAATTCTGTGTAAGACTGCTAAGGCTCCTCCTTAAAGATGGAAGTTATTCTTTATACCTTTCTAATACCTGCTGTGTAGAACATGGATGTAATGGCTGGTGCTCCAGCAGCCATATTGGATGTGAGGTGAAAGCTGCACACTGAAGATGGCACAGTGGAAAGGTCTCTGGTGACATTGCAGAAACCCCAGACTGCTTACCTTTGGGTTTCTTTTACAAGAGAAACACACTTCTATTTTGTGGAAGACATTTGATTTGTGTTGTTTTCTGTGGTATGTAGCTAAACCTAATTCTGATGAATGTACTTTTATTTTTAAGTAAAACAATTCTTTATAATTCTGTTCTAGTTAAAAGCAGCAAATATTAACAGAACTGATTTAGGTTTTTGGGTGGGAACATAGCTTGAAGAAAAAAAAATGATACATTTCCTTTTTCTTCTGGTGTGTGGTTCATATTGCCTTTAAGAATTCAACATGGTATTTTTTGTTGTTGCGGTTGTGTGTTTATGTTATGCTTCACTGCATTTGTTTGACTCAAATTTTAACAGTGTCTTCATAAACAGTTCAAGTCTTACCTTTGATGGCACTGCCTAAAGCTAAGAAGGCCAATTAACTTGAAGTTAGCACTGAATTTCTTCTTGCCTTTATTCCATCTTAATAGGAAAAACCAGTCCTATGTACTCTGCTTCCAGGGGCCAGCTGCTTTGTTGATGAAGCTCATTTTGTTACAATTTCTTCAAGTTCTTGCTCTTGCCTCAGAGACTTTAAGATTATCACAATCTTGGGCTCAGAGCCTGCAAAATAGACCCCTCTGTGTCCTAGGGCATATAGGATTTCTATTAAGTGACATGTGTCAATCTAGACTTTATATGTTTGCCTAGAAAATAATGGAATGTCAAAATCTTACATTCATATGGCTACTTCAAGCCACAAAATGACTTCAGTCCACTTCCCTTTGCAAGGCGATTCAGCACTCCGTGTGAGTTCAAATGGCCTGTTGTCTTTATTTTTTAGCATCCCATTCTACCTAGGCTATTTCTCCAATCTGCTCTTGAAAACCCAATTTTCAAGAGGAAGGGTCTTAACTTTGCTTTCCAAGAACTCAAATCAGTAAAGAAATAGTTTGTGGAAATAAAGGTTGTTAAATATTTGGATAAAGCCATAGGAGAGTATTGACTAACACACTGACGTTGCTAACAGTCACGGCCATAAATGGTAGACCTCAATTGGTGTGCAGATGAAGGAGGCAGTGTGGCTGTCCTCCTAGAGAACTTTAAATGGACTATTACCTTCTTGATTGTCCCGGGCTCTTCAGCTATTCATTTTACAAGTACTTCCTGCACAGTCGAGGGCACTTGTCTCTTTTAAGGAGGCCACTTCAGTTAATTATTTTTCCCTTTCTTCTTTTTTTATAACATGATAACTGAGCCTAACAGGTTCCATCCTGCCTGAGAGGTTGGATTTTATTACTCTTAAAAAGAGCCTCTGCCATTGACTACTCTGTAGTCCATTTTCAATTGTTCGATCACCAAAAGACAGTGAATTTATTTTCCCTGGAAAGATATTTTCAGTTCTAGAAGAAAGAGAAATTAAGTATAAAGCACAATTACTTTCTCAGCAAAAAGCTGTAAAGTTAAGTAAAGATCAATGTTCAACTAAGGACATCGTCTACCCTTTATAAAGCACTAAATTTAAATTGAAACACTAGGGAAAGTGTCTGAATGTTTTCTGTTATATTTTTAAAGAGCAGTATTTTAGTCTGCAAAAGAATTAAGTTTACAAAGCCAATCAAACTACACTATCTTATTTGAGACATGCTTTTATAATGATAAGGCAATAAGAAAAGTTTAAAATCTCTCTCTTTTTTTTTTTTGCTTTACAGTCTGTCCACCAACTCTTTCAGTGAGTTACTAAGCCTTCAATGAATACATGTAGACTAGAAAAATAAAGTTAATTTTACATTGAGAAAAACAATAGATCTGAGAGCGTCTTTCACTCTGTGGTTTTCTTATTTGGCACACAGGAAGATCAAGAGGCTTTGGATTCTTTCTAGAAAAACTCTAGAACTTATTTAAGATTATACCCACTGTATTAAAGATTTCCTCAGGATCCTGACTTTATGACTCACCTTTTATGATCAACTCGAAAGCCTCCATTTAGGGGAAGGCAGAAATAAAATGATACACAGTAGAGAGTTACAGAGCTCTCAGTAATCTAAAGACAACTTCCCTAATTACTCCCTCCTGCCTCACCATTCTGACTACTGTGCACCAGAGAGAGCTCATGGTAGGTATGGATTCCTCCTTGCAGGACCAGCCCTGACTTCAGGGCTGTAAGTTTGGTCTCCAAGTGTTAGTTGAGGTGGGAATTTGAAGAGGAAAATAGACACAGATGAACTGCAGTATACACTCACCATTTCTGAACTCTCAGCAGCTAGCTTTGCCATCTTCTCTGAGATCATCTTTTTCAAGCAGCTACTCAGCAAAAAAGCCTAAGAAATACAGAAAGAAAATTCTCAGCTCAAGAGATCTTTGCTCTCTTCTTTCCCTCCTCATACTACAGAGCAGATTTTGTTTAAAATCCAATAGTACCCTTTCAAGAATTTAGGTTTCTTCTTTAAATTCCATAAATCTGCATAAAATGCAAGTAGCAAGGAAACAAGTTTTTTTGATTACATGGATATATTTAAAGTAAATTTTAAAGACGGATAAAAAATGGCCAGAATCTCATTACTAATCTTTTTCCTCTTAAATTTCCCCCATGTTTTCTATGATTTTGTAACAGACTATGAGCAATAAATAATACAAACTATTTACTACTGTAGTCAGATAAAGTGATGCTGATGAATCCCACATTTAATTGTATAATTATTGAGAGACCTATTTGTTAGGTATAAGTAATAATCCATTTCTTTAAAAGAATATAATTGCACTTTATTACTTTTGCCAAATTTAAAATTTAGTTGTTTCTCTTCACATTCTTATTTTTCCAGTATCTTTAATCACCCACTTGGAAGATGGACAGTGGCTTCTCGCATTACTGGCTCCTTAGTCATCACAGTTAGTTAGATGTTCAGAGCTGCACATCTTTCTATACTGAGCAGTGGCTCCACTGTCCCGTGATCTGCACCCCATGTATGAAATTTAAGGTTTCCCATCATTTCCTCCATTTGCTTCTCTCCCCCAAATCCTTTTTCTTTTGTGTCCTGCTCTTATTTTTGGCTTGTTGTTTCCTCTTTTGGCTCTACTAGAATTTGAGACAACTGAAGCTCCAAGTTCAAGATTCAAGGACCTTGGTACAGGTGTGGGTTCAGGGATGGCCACTTTGCTGGCGGAGATGCTGGAGAGGAGGAGGGAGAGAGAGAGGGAAACTCAAGCCATGGTAGTAGCCAAACTGGAAAGCTCATAGAAGATAGTGCATAGATGGCAGAATTGGACAATGGGCAACCCACAGGTAACATCTCACCACTGGGCAGGGCTGTAGAGCTTGATAGGAGTGAAATTAAATCTGAAGGGCAAAGGAGGGAAGAGAGGAAAAGTGGTTTCCAATAAGGAAAAGAGAAACATGTATTTTGTAAAGCCCTAGCTTTGCTAAGAACTCACCCTGCATATCTGCACAGATATGTAACCTACATACAACCAGAGTATGAAACAGTTAAGCAATAAAACCCTGAGCTAATGCAGCTAGGAAGGACGTTTATAGTCCTAAGATGCGGACTTGATTCCATTTTCCTACGCCATGTACACAATCATGTGGCTTAGGACTTCTAGAGGCCAGGTCAGGCACATTAAATATACAGAACAGAGCTTCTGTTTGAAGAGCCAGCACAGATTTGGGCCTCAATTGTATGTGTTAGGCACATAAGTCATATTTCTGCCTTGGGCATACATCAATGTAACTCACACCCCAAAGGAAGTAAGACCTTACTATGAATCCTTTAAAAGAATGTTTATTGTACCTCTCTGTAGTGGCTTAAACTCATTTGCTACTGTTCAGATTAAAAGACCATTATAAAATTTAACTGCACTCAGCATTCTGAGGAGACGCGTGGGCAAGAGGGGGTGGTTTTACCATCTCTACCTATGTCTCTTTCCTAGCAAACCATCCTATCATTTCCCTAGGGATGTTTCATATTTAAGGTGAACCTAAGACAGTTTTGTGTGTGGGGGGGGGGGGTACTGGAGTGTGAACTCATACTTATGGCTTCAGCTACTATTCCAACACTTTTTGCTGTGGTTATTTTGGAAACAGGGATTTGCTTTTTTGCCTGGACCACAATCCTCTCCCTTTTTATACTTCTTGTTTTCCCATAGTTGGGATGACAGGCACCTGCCACCATGCCTAATTTTTTCTGTTAAAATGGGGTCTCACAAACTTTTTTTCATGGTCTGGTCTGGAATCAGGATCCTCCCAATCCCAGTCTGCAGCATAGTTTGAGATGACAGGTGTACAGTGCCTAGCTATTTGTTGAGATGGGGTTTCAAGAATCCTCCTGGTTTCAGCCTCCCAAGTAGCTAGGATTACAGGTATGAGCGGCTGGTGCCCAACTTAAGAACCATTTCTTTAACCTAGGATTGTTGTTTAGTACTTTGTGTTTTCAGAGGACTTTAACGTCATGATCACAATTGTATATAGAAAGAGCTGAAAGGAGCCTTTGGTTATCTGGAACCAGAATGTCCCATGGAACTTAGCAGGACTCAACTTGAACATAATGTCGGGACAAAGGTTACTTTGATATTCTGATTCCATTTTAGAATACCAGGAGTTTTGGTTCCAATTTGAAACTACTTAAGTTAGTTCAATAAAAAGTTTTTCAATTGGATTTGGTATTTAAAAACTTAGCTTTTTAATTTTTAGGATTCCTACTCCAATTTTAGTGGATATTTTGTTACAAAACAGTCATTGCTTTTTCTTTTTTCTTTTTTTAATTTTATTTTATTCATATGTGCATACATTGTTTGGGTCATTTCTCCCCCTTACCCCCACTCCCTCCCTGCTTTTTCTTCTCAACTAAGAAACCCAGATTTTGTTTGGGATGGTAAGGGCACAGTCCTAGGCAATGTTTGCTTATCCAGGCCAATCATGAATTCTGTTCCTCTTTGCCAGAAGCTTGACTTCCTTGCAGCTAGGAGTGGTCATATGGCCCAGTTCTGGCCAATGAGACAAATGGGAAGTCTACTGGGATGTCTCTGGAGTAAAGTGTTTGCTTTTCCAGATTAAGAGACAGCTTTTTAGACACCTGGAAAAGGCCAAGGGAGTGACAGGGATGCTAAACATCTAGTATCACTTTTCCTATTGAAATTATAAAAACCTATATTGTCTAAGCCAGGAGTCAGCAAACAAATCCAGCCTACTGCCTTTTTTTGTAAGAAGTTTTATTAGAACTCATCCAGGTCCATTTGTTTGTCCATTGTCTATGGTTGCTTTTGACAGAGTTCAGTAGTTGCAACAGAGACAGTATGATCTAAAATATTCAATTCCCTATCTATACCTTTTTTTTTTTTTTTTCAGTGCTGGGGACCGAACTCAGGGCCTTGCACTTGCTAGGCAAGCGCTCTTCCACTGAGTTAAATCCCCAACCCCACCCCTATCTACACCTTTAAGAAAAATTTTATCGACCCCTGGTCTAACCAGTTGGTTGAGTCTCTATTACTTGTAACTGTTATGACTTGGATCTTAAATGACCTCTGAATCTCACAGGTTGAAGGCTTGGAAGCTTTAGGAGGTGGGGGCTAGCAGGAGGAAGTAGGTCATTGGGGGTGTGCCCATAAAGGCCCCTTCATCTTGCCTTTTGTTTCCTACTCAGCATGAAGTGAGCAGCTTTACTCCACCATACACCCCCCATCATAATTTCCTGCCTCACCACAGGCCCAAACTGATGGGACCAAGAGACCATGGACTGAAACCTCCAAAACCATGAGTCAAATAAACCTTTCCTCCTTTAAGCTGATTTATCTCTGGTATTTTATCACAGTGACAGAAAGCTGACTAACACAGTAACTAAGTTCATCTCGAATTGATATGAAGACAATGATGTCCAGTAAAATAGAACAGAAGAAAACAAAAGGAAAGAAAATGTATGATGGTCTGATACCAGTCCAGTGTCCTGCTCTAGTTGGGTTAAAGTTCTGTGCTTTATCACCCCAGCCAGGGAACAGCATATCAGTACAAAGGGCTTTCACACTCTGCACTGACAACTCACCTGTTTGGTGTAAATAACAAACCACTGCCAGTGACTGTCCTCACTGTATTGAAATCTGAGCTCTAAATTCTGGTTGACAGTTTGCTGGGGCCCATCAATATCCAGCAGAGACCCCTACGGAGAAAAAGATACCATGTGATAGGAACTAAAGTGCCTATTAATATTCTGGGCATAATCTCAAAATGGGCGGGCTGGTCCTATCCCCAAGAAGCTATAGGTCTACAGAGGACCACAAAGGAAATCACCACAGTGCAATAGAATGGGAGCCTAGCCCAGGCCAGGAGAGGAAAGGAAGGAAGGAGGCTTCCTGGAGGGAGAGGTATCTGAACAGAAGTAGAAGCTCTCCAAGTTTGAGGGGTGTGTGTGTGTGTGTGTGTTTTCAGTACTGGGGTTTGAATTCAGGTCCTTGTGCTTACTAGATAGGTGCTTTTTTGCTTGAGCCACATCCCCAACCCCCTGTTGTGGTGTTTTTGCTTTTAGAGGGAAAAGTAGGAGAAATAGCAAGTACAAATGCACTGAGGCATGAAGGAGCCTAGCATGTTGGGATACAGTGTGGCTGCAGCATAGGCTGTAAGGCCTAGAAGGGGGATGGGCAAGAGAGGAGGCTTAGAGCAGCAAGTTGAACTGATCCCGAAAGCTTGTTAGGGAACACTTGTGATTTTTTGCTATACAATATCTTTCTCCTAGTAATGGAGCCTCAACTTCCCTTGGGAAAACCATTCCTCTTCCACGGTAGGCTATCTATGTAGGATGTTCATGGAATGAAAAATCAGAGTGCTGCATATGACCCAAGCTTGGACCAACTAGACAAATATTCTCTGGGCCCCTCATCTGATTCAAGTCAAGAGACCCAAGGGACAGTTCCTGGTCCCTGGAAACCCTGAGCACCCATGGTTCCTGGCCTTCTTAGTTCTCTGCTTCTGCTGTCCTCTGATCTGTAGGTCTTCCATCTTCCAATGAGTCCCTGTTTTCCCTGGAGTCATGTGCTGGTTTCTACTGCTTGCCACCAGAAAGCCTTAACCCTTACAGGATTTATGAGCTAAGTCAGGGACTCTAGACGTTGTCTTGAGGATGATGGACCTTCTTTAAGAGATCTCTTAGAAATCTAATAATTAAATTAGGTTGACATCCTAGAAATATTAGTCTGGGAGCATTGGTGTAAAAATGAATTGGGCGATAGCTATTGTCAGACATTAAGCAATAGCTAATACCAGAGAAAGGGAAAATGAAAGAGGCAAGGTCCATGATCACCCCAGTTCCCTCGCTGGAGCAGGTTCTGTGATATAGCACAGGATAGGCCTTGCTGAGCTGGGGTGAAAGAGATAAAAGTTTGAAGAAATTTAGGCTAGAATTTGTGAGCAGAGTACCATGAGTTCCTCTTAAATCTCTGGCTGAGTAGTGATGTGTAAATGTGTGGCATGAAACTCCTGAGACCAGAGAAAGAACCACTGAAAAGCAGAAGCTGAACGGTTTCTGATGCTCACGCACAAGGCTGGAGTGTGTGTTTCCGTCACCAGAGTAGAGATGATTCTGTGCAACAAGTTGGGTAGAGTCCTAAGAAAGGTAGCTAATGAGTAAAAGGCTAAATTAGCCCTAGACCAAAGATTGCCCTGGATCTATCTTACAAAAATTTAGTACAAGCTTCAAAAAAGTAAAACCAAGCATGGTGACACATGCCTATAATCCAAGAACTAGGAAGGCTGAGACCAGAGGATCATGAATTCAAGGCCAGCCAGTGAGAACTTGCTTCAAAAAAAAAAAAGTAATACCAATCCCAAGAAACTTAACTGCACGCTAGAACAAACTCTAATACAATAAAATCCAGCATTCAATAATGTGAAATTCACAATATTTAGCCAACCACCAAATAACATCTGGTGTGCAAAAGAGAAGGAAATGTGATCTGCAAACAGAAAAATCAGTCACTTGAAACACAGCTGGGGCTGGGCATGGTGATGCATGCCTGTAATCCCAGATACTCAGGAGACAGAAGCAGGATGATCATGAGTTAGAAGTCAGCCTGAATAATGTTAGTGAGACTCTATCTCAAAAACAAAATACAAATAGAAGTGGGGGGGGGGGTGTGGTTACATAGTGAGCATGAGGTTCTGGGTTCAAACCCAAGTACAGCAAAAGCAAAACAAAACACAGATCTGGAAGTGACAGAGATGATGGAATTAGTAGATAAAGATATTAAAATGGTTACAGTCACACAAGACTTAGTGATGAGAATATGCTCTCAGAAATAGTTGTTTTGTGCTTCTACAATTACATCATGGAGTGAAATGAGAGAGAAGTCAGAGATAACCTCCCTATTTCTGCTTTGGCATCAGGGGTGGTGTGGAAGTCCCATTTGCCAAGGTAGAGATCACAGAAGGAAGAAGTGCAGGAGGGCGAGAACACACAAGGTTTGAATGCGAGGGAATGGCCAGGTGAGAGCAAAGCCAGGCTCCTTTGGAAGGGCTCTGCTGGGCGGCTTTCTTTTCTTGGGAGTTCTGGGCACTAAGTAAGTGCTCAATAAACAGGAGCTGTTATTGCCATCTGCTATTATTACTCTGGTTTTCCTTCGAGCATTGGGAAACCTGCTGGTGGGGTCGGGGGAGATTGGTGTCTCTTGTTCTGGATGGGAAACCTGTATGGAATATAAACAGGTTGTACCACCAGGTGATGCTTGATGGGCTCAGATGCCTCTCCACTCAGGTGCTGCTCCAAATGGCAAACCCATCTCCCAGCACCAGTTCTGTCATCCAAGAGCAACAGGATTTTCAAATTCCAGCCAGAGACCAAATCATGAGCAAAGCAAGTGTCAGTACTCACAAGGAAAGTGACCTGCCAGCACTTCACCCTGCTCATCTGGAAAACCACTTTCTGGGTCTGGCTGTCAGGCAGGGTGATCCAGCAGCTGACCTCATGATTGCCGACAGAAAGGATGGCCCTGCAGCCTGGTTCTGGGTAGTCACAGGTACAGGGATCCAGCTGCATGCATCCGTAATGCTGGACCTCCTGGGCTAGCTCCAAAAACTGCTCCAAGATGGGGGGAGGGGTCGGAGGAAGCAAAAGACCACTTGACACAGCTTGAAAAGGTCATGGCAGGGACATTCCTGCTCCTTCACCATTGTGTCCCTGCTCCTGGTACAGAGCTCGGTGCCAAAATACTTGGTGAATGAATGAAGAAGAGTGAAGTTAAATAAAAGAAATGAGTAGCTGTGATTCTCTCAGTACATCATAACAGCAATATAAAATGTACTTTCAAAACAACATCCTTTTCTAAAAAAAAAAAAAACTAAGCCGACATCTATGTAGGAGGAAAAGTAGTTTACGTCTTCAGGATGTTTTATATGACAGTGGCCTTAATTGTCAGAGAAAGAGACTTTGGAAACGACAATGGAATGACAGTGGCATCTTTACAAAAGTAAGAAGTTAGAGCACATACGTACTTAGGGTTGGCTGTGGTATGTGCAAATTTGTAAAGACACTCAAAGTAGCAGCAATGATCTACCCATCAAAGTAGAAGCTGTACTGTCAACGTTTACAGACACACAGGGGAACCGAGCTCCAAAACTTCTATGACAAAGCTGAGGTAGAATGCCAAGGGGATAAATACAAAATCATGGTAGCATGTGTCTTTTTCTTTTCTTTCCTGTTTTCTTTTATTTTTTCAGTCCATCAATAAAAATCTCAGCGTCCGAGCTTTGAAGAATTACCTTGTATATCCACGTAAGTATAAACAAATCCTCTAAATTTTGGTTGTGTTTTGTTCAAAATCGGGGTGTAGCTGCCAACACTGGCAAAGTACACAGGATGAAAAGGACAGCATGGTGAAGCTGAGGCCGTTTCTGCTATTAAAACATCTCATCTGCCTGACCCAGGGCCCTGCCTGCCAAACTTTAAAAATGGAAGTTTAGCACCATAGCCTAAGGAATGATGGAGCACACACTTAAAGACAGAGGTCCTGGCTGCAATGCTCCTGGACCTCCACCAGAACCTGTACCAGGCACAGGGCACACAAAGTGAGAATAAATTTGACACAGTCCTGGGCCTCAGGGCTCTCTGCCAATGTGATTTGTGGCAGCAAAAGCTGGAAACAACCTGACTTCCAATAACAGAAGTTGGCAAGCTAAACGATAACACACTGAATACTCTGGAGTCATTAAAAATAACAAGGAGGACCTACATTAATTAACTTGTGATGTAATGTATGTTTTAGAATCTTTCAACAATAAGCTTTTGTTAATTCTAGAAAAATCAATAAATGTATTCTCATTTTTAAAGAGAGCTTCATTTTTAGTGCCTGGTGGGTTTATAAATTATAGAAATGGCTTACCTCTAATATGTTTCTTGAGTTCATGTCCAAGGGACATCTCTTGGTGCCACACTTGACTCACCTTTGTTTGATTGCCTTCCTGCTGGAAAGCCTCTAATTCCTCCCTCTGTGCCTGTGTGGGTTTGGCCCATTCTTGTTCAATGTCCTGCAAGGCCTTAAAGTAACATAAATTGTACAATTAGCCACCATGGAAGAAATGAGCTAATCTGACAAAAACATACTCATGTGTGAATAGACCAAACAAGTTATACAAGGATTTAGCATGTTACAAGTTTCTCTCCCCTCTTCCATCCTCCTCCCACTTCTCCCACACCTCCTTCTTCTTGTTTTGTTTTAAGATTGGATCTTAGTATGTACCCCAGACTGGACCCTAACTTGCAATTCTCTGGCTTTAGCCTCCTGAGTGATGGGATCACAGGTGTGTCCCACCATGCTGGATAGAAATTACTTTTTAAATTAGTGAGTAGGACCCAGGCACTGGTTGCTCACACCTGTAATCCCAACTCCTTAGGAGGCTGACATCAAGAGGATCAAGGTTTGAGGCCAGCCCAGGCAAACAGTTTGTGAGACTCCATCACCAAAATAACCACAACAAAATGGACTAGAGGTGTGGTTCAAGTGGTAGGGTGTCTGATTTGCAAGTGCGAAGCCCTGAGTACAAATGCCAGCCTTTCCCCATAAATAAATAAATTAAATAATCAAACAAAATGAACTGGAGGTGTGGCTCAAGCTGTAGAGCTCTTATTTTGCAAATGAGAAGTACAGAATTCAAACCCCAGTCCAACACCCATCCCCCAAAAAATTAGTGCGTAGGAAAAGATTAGTTGCCATTTGGGGATTTTGGCACCACTTGGCAAAGAAAATAAATTAGCTCTTTCCTTACATGACCTAGTCAAATAACTTCCAGAGAGATTAAAGATTTAACATAAAAACCCAGAAAGCACTAGAAAAATTAAAGATGAGTATGCTTATCTGATCTTGAGGTAGAGACTTTTTTAAAGTATAATAACATCATGAAGGAATAATCATCCATAATTACACAAAAATGCAAGTTTCTGTATATGAAAGCTACGAATAAAATTAAGATGGTGAACTAGGGACAATGACTACATCATCTGTGGCAAAGGGAGAAGATTCTGATTCAGCAATAAGGAAAATGCAGTCATCCTCAGCAGGAAAACAGATGAAAGATATGTATTGGCAACTGCCCAAAAGGAATTCCAAATGACAGATATTCAGCATTCTTAATAATCATATAATTTTTTGTCTCTTAACTTGGCAAAGACTAGCGTACACACAGTCGACAAAGGCGAAGAAACGATGATCCATTTAGGAGTGATGGATTTAACCGGCACAACTTTCTAGAATTTGGCAACACAACTCTAAAAACACCTATCAGAATAATAGGTGTGAGAAAAGTAGATTGATAAAGCTATTACTAGTAATATTTGCAATACTAAACAAATTTCAACTTATAGTGAAAACCACAAAATGTGCCTCTTTTTGTGGGGTATTCCACACCATAGATTAAAGCAACAGTGAATGAAAAACATTCAGGAAAAAACTGCATCTGTAATAAGCACGTACACTTTGTTTCTCATCATTATCCCCTAAACAGTACGTTTTAACAGCCGCCATTTTCTCTTTTTTTTAATTGTTATTGTTTTATTATTCATATGTGCATACAAGGCTTGGGTCATTTCTCCCCTCTGACCCCACCCCCTCCCTTACCACCCACTCCGCCCCCTCCCTCTACCTCCCACCCCCTCGATACCCGGCAGAAACTATTTTGCCCTTATCTCTAATTTTGTTGAAGAGAGAGTATAAGCAATAATAGGAAGGAACAAGGATTTTTGCTGGTTGAGCTATACAGGGAGTTGACTCACATTAATTTCCTGTGCATGGGTGTTACCTTCTAGGTTAATTCTTTTTGATCTCACCTTTTCTCTAGTTCCTGGTCCCCTTTTCCTATTGGCCTCAGTTGCTTTTAAGGTATCTGCTTTAGTTTCTCTGCTTTGAGGGCAACAAATGCTAGCTAATTTTTTAGGTGTCTTACCTATCCTCACCCCTCCCTTGTGTGCTCTCGCTTTTATCATGTGCTCAAAGTCCAATCCCATTGTTGTGTTTGCCCTTGATCTAATGTCCACATATGAGGGAGAACATACGATTTTTGGTCTTTTGGGCCAGGCTAACTTCACTCAGAATGATATTATCCAATTCCATCCACTTACCAGCGAATGATAACATTTCGTTCTTCTTCATGGCTGCATAAAATTCCATTGTGTATGGATAACCACATTTTCTTGATCTATTCATCAGTGGTGGGGCATCTTGGCTGTTTCCATAACTTAACAGCCACCATTTTCAACACATTAGTATCATAAGTAATCTAGAGATCACTTTAAATATACAGGAGGATGTGTGTAAGGCCTTAGCATCCTGGGTTATTGACAGATGTGGTAGGGGGGGGTCCTGGAACAAATCCATGGATACTGAGGGATAACTCTATACTGACTACTGTGTGTCAGGCAGTGGTCTAATTGCTTTAAATTCAATCCTTACAACTACCCTGTGAGGTAGATGCTGTTACAAAATGCTTCAAAATAGGTAACTGAGTTTGTATGTAACCACATACTATGTTACGCTATCATTTAAAATTATATAGACCATTTAACAAGGGGAAATCGGTAAGGTATTTATACATGAAAAGAAAATCAACTTACACACTAAGAATATAGTAACAGACCTCAATTTGTATAAAACAGCAAAAATAAATATAGAACAAAATAGGAGTGGTGGTACATGCCTGTAATCCCAGCTACTCAGGAGGTGGAGACAGAAGACTCACTATGGGGCAAAATCAGTGCAAAACCCTATCTGAAAAACAAACTAAAAAAGCAAAAGGAAGGGCTGGAGGTGTGGTCAAGCAGGTAGAGCACCTGCCTAGCAAGCATGAAGTTCTGAGTTTAAACCCTAGTTCTGCCAAAAATAAAAAGGTCTGAGGGCGTGGCTTAAATTGTAGAGCACTTTCTTAGCTACTGCTGAGCCTTGCATTCAATTCTTCCTCATAAATTAATAAATAACCATATAAAGGAAATGGATATGCAAATAAATGGAATATATATGAAATACACACACCAAGAGAATTAAACAGATTTAGTGTCTGGGATAAAATTTATTTTTTTGTTTTTGGTTCTTTGACAATTGTAAATTTTTTATAAGATGAAAACACATTTTATGGTTTTTTTAAATAGGGACCAAGCATAGTGGCTCCTGGTAATCTTGGCAGAGATTAAGCATGGTAACCTGCAGAGATTAAGCAGGTTGAGGCTCAAGATCAGCCTGGGCAAAATGTTACTGAGACCCCGTCTCAACCAATGAACTGTGCATATCATTCACACCCATTAATCCCAGCTATGAGGGAGGCTATAGCTAGAAGGACTGCAGTCCAAGGCTGGCCCTGGGGGAAAAATGCAAGATCTTACCTGAAAAGTAGTGAGAACAAATCAGGGCTGGAGGCTCAAGTAGCAAAGGGCCTGCCTAGCAAGTGTGGAGCTCTGAGTTCAAACCCCAGTACCACAAAAAAAAAAAAAAAAAAAACCAGAAACTAAAATTGAATAATATATTCTTTGGCCTTCTGTGCTCAGTTTTGAGTAACTGTTCATGAGCAGTTTCCAAACTCCAAATCCCTAATGGGTTCCCCTGCTGTTTACTAATCCCAGCGCAGGTTTCAGCAGCAAAACACAATACAGCCCCCCAGGACACTCATCAGGACAGTTCTGAAGCTAGGATGGCTGCAGCCTACCCTCCCTGCTCCTACACCTGTGTCTGTGCAAGTCCCCTTTCTGTCACCAGCTTCCTCCCCGTGAACCACTCTGGCCCTGCTGAGGCTGCGGTGTGAACTGCGTACCTCTGCAGTGTTTCTTATGACTGAAAAGTGTCTGCTGTGTTCCTCAGTTTGACTGCCAGCCCCTCAAGGGAAGACCTGCTCTATACCTCAGTGTCCCACACACAGTAGGTGCTCAATTCTGGGCCAGTTACCAGGTGCTAATCCACACTTTGGTCTCAAGTAGGACGATGGTGCGTCCTTCAGTGATGCTGAGAGGGCATTCCTTATATCCAAAAGGAGAAAACAAAGCTGAACGCATATATATATATATACATATATATATATATTTTTTTTTTTTGGCAGTACTGGGGGTTTGAACTCAGGACCTCAAATTTGCTCTAACACTTGAGCTGCTCCGCCAGCCCATAAGAGTAGAATTAAAAATTTTTAAAGTTAAATACATTTTTGATATTGCCATTTAGTTTTGGGGGAAGGGATATAGATTTAGAGAGGAGAAAATTTTGTTGAGAACTTCCTTTAGATAGGTTTTCTCATCTGTTTTGGGGGTGGGGAAAAGGGAACAATTATCATTATTTTACAGATGGGCAAATGAAAGTCCAGAGAGGTTGTGATGTCCAAGATGACCAAGCAAGTAAGTGGCAGGAATTAGATTAAGCCCAAGTCTGACCCCTACACCTAACCCTCCTACTCATGCCCAAGCCACTGAGTTCTTACCAGGTAGGTATTTTCCTACCCCAGGCTTTCTCCTGTCACCAACTGTTCTCCAAAGTGAACCTGCACACCATACCAGATCAGAGTCAGCATGAGCACAAAGAACCAAATGCCACCATCTTTCCTGAATTCTACTTGGGGTTAGAGCCCAGTAAGGACAGTTGACACAGGGCAATGATGTCAAGGAGAAGGAGGCAGGGCAATCATGGCAGTCAGTACTGCCCCAAGGTGATGAGTCACCATCGGGGAACCCAGGATGCTCAGCCACTGAGAATTAAATGTCTCACAGCAGAAGTAACTGGTTCTGTTTGGCTTCCATTGAAAAGAGTTGACCCTGAATACAGGTTCACAAGTCAGCACTCCAGTGCATTATATACACAGCACTTCCCTCCAAATTAGCCAGCTAAGGATGGAATCAAGGACAGATTCAGGCTCTAATTAGTGTTATGGTGCCCTGAAGCCTGCCTGATGCAGACTCATGTAAACCTAACTTCAAAACCAAGTCAAGTCACACAAGCCTTGGTATTCATGAGCTTCAATGACACATGCTCCAGTGCCCTGTGCAGCAGGCAGCTTTCTGAGAACTGGGAACATGTGTCTGTCCAAGGAGGGCACTGGCCACTTGGCTCTGGCTGGCTGAAACAGGCATAGGAAGGCCAGGAACATATGTGCAGCACAGCGACTGGGCCATGGGGTATTAGGAGGCTAAAATGATCGGCCCACACTCTCCTCACCAAGGCATAGGCTTGACCTGGCTAGGATGCCTGGAGGAAGGGCACATTTATCTAATTTGCAGAAAATTACTATACAGGCCAGCAGTGGCCCTGCTGAAATGTAGGTCCAGAATTGACCAAATCTGTAATTCTTTTGAGAAAACTCATATAAAATTGTTTTATATGAATCTCTCATTTTGTTAATGTTACTCAAGTTAAAGGAGGAGAAGGACGAAAACAGGCTGTGGGAAGGAAAATAGTTGGCTCCTTTGTTGTCAGCTGGCACATCTGTTTTAGAAAAGTCAAGCAGGTAGCTCTTAATAGTTAATTGCAACAATTCCATTATTTATTAGAACTCTAATTAAGAACTTCTTGTATTAACTTTTTAAAGAGGATTACTACTCACTCATTATGCTAGGTATGCCAGACACAGGAAGAATGGCTTATAGTCTCTGCCCTTGACCTTGAGTCTGGTTTAGGACAAATGTTGGTCAACCTATGTATTAACAGTACTGGGTGAGAGGGATCATAATATAGGATGCAAGCAAAATATGTGGGAGTAGAAAGAGGGGAGGTGTTTTCTATTGGTAGGAGCCAGAGAAGGTTTCCAAAGGAGGCAACAGATTGTGGTCTTGCCTCTTCTGCTGACCTTCATCCCCTCTTTACCTTCTTAGCATTTCCACATGGATTCAGGGAATAATGACAATGACAATGGTTAAGATGATGACATCAACTACAGTTTTTGGAAGACTTTGCCAGGCTCTCACGACTCACACAAGCTCTTATCCTACTGACCTAACTGGGGGTGACTGGAGATGCAGAAAGGACAACAGATAGAAGACAGACATGGAGGAAGTTGGGGCCAGGTGTGCCGGGAACTCAGATGGAGACACACAATAGCCTCATTACTTCCTTTCTCCTTCTCTTCTCTTCTTTTACTTTGCTTCTTTTCTCTATTCTTTAAAACTTTACTTCTTGTTCTATTCTTTAAAGCCTTCTTTTCTGTTCTTTAAAGTCTCAGTCCTTAGACTCGCAGACACACGACAGCAGCCACCAGCAGCATCATCAGCGGCAGCTAAACTTGCAAACAGTCAACCAACAATATCCTCCTTCAGCAAGTCTTTTATACACAGTGGCAAAAAAGGAGGTGGAACCACAGTTCTCAGGGAGGGGCATGACATTGTAACAGGAGAAACCTGCGATCACTATTCTCTGAACATAAACATCTTAGGAAAAGCAGCCGTGCTGCATTTAGCCCTTGCTCTCTTCTGCAGCTGGGGCTGTGCCAAACTCAGCCTGCAGATTATTTGACACAGCTGTGCTAATGTTAAATTCTCATGGACTTCTCATAATCTGCTCCCCACACCAGGAGATGAGCTAAGGCTTGAATAACAGTCTATTAAAGCCCGGAGAAAGCTTAGAGGCTATTAGTTCAACTTCATTGCTTAACAGGGCAGATGGATGGAGTGGTTGGCCCAAGACCACACAGAGGGAGTTCCTGTCGTAGACAAAGCAAAAGACAGAATTCATTTTTGAAACTGTGGCTCAGTGTGCTTTCCATGAAGCCACCTTTCCCCAGCTACTAGCAAAGGAAATCTCAACATCCATTTTTCTCTGGTTTACAACTCCTAATGAAGACAGATAAAAAATCATGTCATGATGCCAGCTGTTCTACTCTCTCATCACGATGAGAACTGAAAACCATACCACAAAGACTATGTTTCCCACAGCAACAACATTGGAATTAGGGGATGCATTTTTCAACCATGGATGTGAGTCAAATAAACCAGACACAACTAACAATGTGCATAGTAGCAAGGATACAAGGGCATTGGACCCCTCAATAAACATTTAAGATGGTAAATTCTACTCCAAGTCATGTAACATGCATGTAAGTACACCAAACAGGATGATGCACAGGTCACAATAAGAAAGGAACTCAAGCTATACATGGCCCATAAAAATGCGACAGTGAACATTTGATATGTGATGCTTTGATTTGTCGCCATAGATTTCGAAGCACTCTGCTTTGTGGAGGTGACTTATTAGTGGTCTCCTAAAACGTCACCTAAAAACGTATGTACTCAGGTTCTTTCCTCGCTCCATTGACCTGAAGCATCACAGTCTACCCACTGACTTGTTTGCTCTCCCCATTGTCCCACAGCGGGCATAATTGTTTCCTTGTCCACTTGAAGAGCTCATTAAACGTAATGACTAACCAGCGTATCTCCTCTCTTCCATTCTACCTCCTGAGTTTATGAAAAGCTGTGAGTGTAGTAACTTAAAATTGTACTAAATAAAAGCCACCCGAAAATATTGTTAAATACCTCTAGTCCACCTTTTAGTCACCCAAGCCTACTTTGTCAGTCCTTTGTCATCATACTCACTGTCTCATCTTTCTGACAATGGGGATGGTACCAACTTTCCTACAGAGTTATTAGTAAGCTTCAATGAAACAACGTACTTAAGATCTCTAAAACAATACCCAACCACCATGCAGCTTGGTGCCCACCCTGTGCTCGGAACAGTTCTAGCTTCTGGGGATACAGCAGTGAGCAAATAAATACTTACTTTCATGGAGAAATCCTAGCAGGGAGAGAAACTGTAAACACAGATGTGCACAGACATTGTCCGCTGGTGGAAATGCTAGGGAGGAAATGAATCAGAACACCGTGATTTGGCCTTGGGTGAGTGAGTTGGAAAGCCTTGGCTGTGTGTGACCAGGGCAAGGATCTGACCTGCCCAGCTACCCACTGCTTGAGAGGAGACCACGGGATGTTCTAGGAACTCCTTGAAAGAAGTTTCCCAGCTTCACTCCTAGCATCGCATGCCAGGCCTGGAAGGATCAGGTCTCTAAAGACATTGACTTTGTGCCAGAAACACTTGGGGCAGCTGGTGAAGCAGGTAGGTGACAGAGATGGGGACTTGGGGTATACCAGAGGCCACAAGGTGGCAACAGCAGAGCATTAAATACACTCAGGAGCACAGGCCTTCTGAGCATCAGGCCCAATGCAGCTGCCCAAGCCATGTGCTGGGGAAGCCAGCCCCAGAGCAGGAAAGCTGCCCGCTGGCTCAGGGAGAAGCCAGTTATGCTAGAGTGAGTTAGGTTCCATGTGTGGCCTTATGATATCAGTGATATACTTTCTAGGCTCCTCAAATTAGCCTAGAACATAAGAGTGTCACCTACAAATTCACAGAGGGAGTATTCAAACAGAAGTAGAATTCTTTGTCTCTCTAAAATCCTCTTTGTTTTTAGTTTAATTTTTAAAATCGTGATAAAATATATGCAATATAACATTTGTCATTTAAATATCCCTAAGTGACAATTTGGTGCTACTATATATATATTAATATGACTATAAGCATTATCCATACTAAAACTTTTTCATTATCTCCCAACAAAAACTCTGTACCTATTAAATAACTTTCCCTTCTCCTTTGTTCTGTCCCTGGGTAACCTCTATAAATCTCTAAATCTTGATAAATCTGCCTTTTCTAACTATGGAGGTAGAATTCTTGTTCTGGCTTCTTTGGGAGGGAGTGGTGCTAGGGTTTGAACTCGGGGCCTCATGCTTGCCAGGAAAGTGCTCTACCACTTGAGTCACACCCTCAGCTAGAATTCTTAACTAATATTTATGTGTCTGTGTTTATATGTGTGTGTGTGTATGTATGTTTTTTGTTTTTTGCAGTACTAGGGATTGAACTCAGGGCCTGTGCTTACAAGTGCTCTGCCACTTGAACCATGCCTTCAGCCCTTTTTTGCTTTCGTTATTTTTCAGATGGTTATTTTTCTTGCACTTCTTACCTGGGGCTGGACTTGGACTATGATCCTCCCACCTATACTTCCTGAGTGGCTGGGATTACAGGTGTGAGCCACTGGCCCCCAGCCTTAACTACTATAAATTTTTGTTAACAATTCAAAGCCCAATAACCTATAATAATGGCATTCTCACCTGCATATATAGCAAGTCCCTGGCCGCTCTGCAGTCTATCAGCATGGAATCAAGGGCGGGATCCATGTACCTGCACAATCAGGAGCATTACAAGAGTTCATATGACATGGCTAGTGGCACACCTGGGAGCTAGTGAGTTTGAAAGTAGTGGACCTCTATGCTCTCAGAGCTGGGGGACTGGACATTTCTCCTGCTCAGTTCCCACACTCTTCATTTTCATTCCATTTCTTACCATCCCCACACCTAAGTCTGCATTTTAATCGTGCTCTTTTTTTCCTCTCCTCTGTCTGGAAGACCTCTGCTTTACCACCTTCCCTCTCTGACATCCCTTTGTTACTCAGTGCTCTTCCTCTGGTCCCTGCTCCCCAATGCTGTGTTACTAACCAACCCTCCATGCTTCTTCTGCACCCTGAGTTTGTGCTGATCACTGCTCTGATCAAGGTTGGGTCACACCAGATGTGAAAACTCCAATTCCTTTTCAGACAAGCACCCCTCTGGGTCTCAGCACACTGGCTTGCAAAGCAGGAGTTCCAGGTCTCTCTATCAGATCCAGAATCACCAGGATGAACTGAAATTCATTCCTGTATAAGCACAGCAGATGCTGGGGATGGACAGGAAGGGTCATGAAGGGTGTAATTTGTAACCACAGGATAACTAGACTAATGGGGTTGGCTTAGAGCTACAAAAGGATGAAAATGGGCCTTGAAGGTCAACTTCATTCTGGGGGTGAGAAAAAGACACTAAGCATTCTCACTGACTTTCCACTTGGCTACTTGCCTACACACCTGAGAAGCCCCCATGGTTGCACCAGAGAGCTGGAGAACCCAAGACCCATGCCACATTGGGACTGTGAGAGGGGCTGGGGCTGGTACCCTCTGGTCTGGAAGGAACCATATTGTCATTAGAGAGATGTAGCCAGAGAAGCCATGGATAGAAAAGAATCCTTCAAACTCCCTCTAGGCCTTGCTGAGAGGCCTCATCTACTGGGATCACGCAGCTCTAGGAGCCAGCCTCCCTGCTCCCACCTGGTAAGACCTCTTCTGGAAAGAGGGGGACCTGACCCCTCTTCCAACAGCAGAAGTGAGCCTCCCTTCTTACTGTCCCCTCAGGCAAAGGCAATCTGCCTAGACTAAGAGACTAGCTTGTAGGGGCAAATGTTTTATCTTGCATTTACCATCTAGGATTTACCTATTTTATGAAGACATAGGCAAAGTCTAATTTCTAATTCAAGTGTAAGTCTAATTTCTAATTCAAGTGTAAGGTGAGGAACAGAATCCAGAATCCTTATCTCTCCTTTGAGCTTAACTTCTCAGGAAAGTGCATGAGCAAAGAGTCTAAGTTCTGGGGACCTTTTTTTTTTTTTTGTTACTGTAATTATTATCATCAATGCAACAATAACAACTGTGCCTGAGACTTATTGAGTACATGAGATTACATTAACCCTCACAATAATTCTAGAAGGTAGATTCTTCCCTTTTTACAGATAAAGGAACTAGGCCTAAGGAGCTTGAAACAACTTGGCTAAGGTTATGCGGCTAAAACCTGAGAGAACTGGGACTTAGTTTCCTGTACTCTGATCCCAGGAACAATCATGTTCGGCTATGGTCCTTGTAAGCAGCTTCCAGAACAATTACTTGCTAAACTCATAAGTGGAGCCAAGTCCTTTCCCCCTTCTCGGGTTCCATGCCATAAGACTTTCACCATTTCTCAGAATACTTTTGAATAACAGTACTATGAACATCTAGCCTTGCTGAGAATATCCTTTCAAAATTCAAAGCCACAGAGCGCTTGCAAGGCATCACAAAGCTAATTACCCTTCTTCTCTTTTCTTTTCGCCTTCCTTCCTTCCTTCCTTCCTCCCTCCCTCCCTCCTTCACCTTCCTCACCTCCCTCTCCCTCCTCTCTTTTTTTCCCTTCCCTTCCTTTCTTTTCCTCTTTCTTTTGAGACAGGGTCTCACTTTGTAGCCCAGACTAGACTTGAACTCTCCATCCCCCTGCCTGTGCCTTGTGAGTGCTAGGATTAAAGGTATGTACCATCACACCTAGCTCAAAATGTCCTTAATTCTTCTGTGCTCAGTTAACAGAATAACTGAACTAGGATAGAGAAAATCTAAGTAGCAATCCAGTCCATCCATGGTGATAAATGATGGAAAGTACAGATGATAGGATTGAGGCTGGGCAAGTGTCCTGCTTCTCACTGTAATTTTCTGTTTGTTTTCCATAAAACATGATATCATTTTCTGCAAAGAGACACTTCTATCCTTTTAGTCTAGGAATGCAGGCTGGTACATGTGGCCCTGGAACATAGCCTTTAGGAATGTAAGCCTGAAAGTCAACAGCTTAATTCACTGCAAATTAACCACCCACTTGTTGCCTTCAGGGAATGCCACAGTGCTACAAACGAATCAGATCTGCTTGTAACTATTAACAAAGTTTTCAATTAATACAGTCAGTAATTCATCCCAGTGCATACCCAGGGCCAGAAACTTCTCACTGGCCCACGCCATCACCCATCGTTCTTTCAAGCCACAGCTTCTTGTTTACTTCTCAGTAGAGAAGAATGGAAAGCTAGCATCCTCATTCTAACACTCCCTGGGGATTTACTTGAGACCAGAGAATGTCATTGTTATCACCCTGTACATTTGGGCTAACATTCTGGTTCACTCTGCAATCTCTCTTCCTCATTTCCTTCCTCTTAACCTTGCCCACATTCTTGGTATCTCTCCAGCTGTCAGTCTGTGGGCAGGGTGTGGCGAGGCTGACAAGTTCTGACCAGCAATGGTTTCTGTGGCTATAAATACTCACCACTTTCTGAGTCCAACCATGCAGTCTTCTACTTGCAAACTTTGCAGACTAATGTAAGGGATTTCAAAGTCCGCCAACTTTTTCACCACTAGAGAAGGAGGAAAGGCAGTGTTTGTAGTAGAAACAGCACATGCAGTTTATGTACAGAAGCTATCAAATGAGAAAATGAGCCATTAACATTTGAAAAGTAACCTCTGGCATGCGTGTGTGAATTTTAACTTTCTGAAGTTCATCAAAAGATCAGTGTGACTGGCCCAAACAATGTATACATGTGTGAGTAAATGTAAAAACCATAAAATGAGAAAAAAGATCAATATGATTTGCTTCTCATCAAATCCCAGCCCTTTGAGTAGGAAGTTGCACCCTGTGATAACAGATGAAGAAATAAGTCAGTGCAGAAATGCCCAGCACCACGGCCAGTGTACCCTAGCTCCCAAGGCCCAGTCTACACCCAAACCCTTTGGTTTCCACCTCAAAACCACCTGAAGACACAAGCTATTTTAATATAACTGACACCATTTCACAGCTAAAAATCAGACAGTATCTACAGTGCAATGGAGAGAAAAGCAAGGGCCAGGGGATTCAGAGTGTCACCTTATACTATCTCATTAGACCTTTTAAAAAACAATCTAAAAGCTTTTATTCCATCCACATTTTATTGCAAATATTCCCTAACAAAGAGACACGTTGTGGTGCTTGGATGTCCTGGTACCTGGAATCTGGCACTCCATCCACCAGAAGGATGTGTGGCATGGCCCATGGTCAGTGACCAGGCCAGGCCAGGGGTAAAGGTGAGAGGACACCAGGATCTGGACCAGGGTAGGCATAAGAGGAAGCACAGTCCTAGACTGACCTGAGGTCTTGCTCTTGATCTTGCTACCTCTGCAGCTGCTTGTCCCAGCTCACTCTGAGAAGGACACAACATCCCATTCACAACCCTTGATCCAGAACTAAGAATAGTAGTAGGGACCAAAACCCTGGAGGTGCCCAGCCCCATAGCAGTGCATCTCCTCACCCCCAACATCTTCTGGGCCAAGCCCTGCTTACACCTGCCTTCCCCATTTCTTGGCTACCTTCTTTTCTTCTTACCAGAGAGCTTGCCCTTCTTGCAGAGCCGAATGAGAAAGAGGCCAAAGTAGCTCAAGAGCTCCTGACACAGTCCAAGTGTGTGTGACACCACCTTTAATCAGAAACAAGAAGAGGGAATGTTAGGATGACAACCTTGCTTCCCAACTGTGACGTGAACTAGAAATGACCTGTACATATCAGTAAATAGCAAGTGCTTTCACAAGCTAGAAGGCAGTCAAAGAAATCTTTTTGGAATCTAAAAATAGAACATACTCATTCTAGAAACCTTAGAAATATACAAAATCATAAAAGCCAAGGACAGAGACTGGCCTCCACTGAGGCTACCTGTTCATCTCAGATGTGGACACATGTCCTGGATCATTTCGGTACCTATGGTCTCCTGAAGGGCAGCAAACATCTGTCCTTCTGTGGCATCTGTCCCTAGGGCTTGCAAGCTAGCTTCCTTTCCTGGGTGCTGGATTATCAGAAATGATCCTCAGAAAAGGACCATTGTCCACCACTCAGTGGGCGTATAACAGTGCACGTGTTACCATTTGCCTTTGACACCAGGCTGACTTTTCTTTGATGCTTCTTGTGATGGTCAAGTATAATTTACTTTTACATTTGTTTGGTGAAAACTTCCAGTTCCAGGCCCAGGCTGCCTTCATTTCCTGTTCCACTTTGACATCAATGGGCTTTCATTTCAACATCAATGGTTTCATCTTTACCACAGGGTCCCAGGCTGTGACTCAGAATTCTGTATCTCCATCCACCTTTGTTAGCAGTGACTTCCACAATACTGCAGGCCATTTCCCTTCACCCCTTTAACACTGAACTCTGGAGTGATTTCTCTACACTCCTGGTCATTTTCTTTTAATTGACACCTAAACATGATCCATATTTATGGGGCATCAAGTGACGCCTCCATTATACACTTCCATTGTACACTGGGTAATGTTCAGGGTAACTACCTCTATTTTCTCAAACTCTTTTGTGGTGAAAACACTTAACATCCTTTCTTCCAGCTTTTTTGAAATATACAGAACATACATTCTCATTACCTATAGCCAGCTCACTGTGCAATGGAGCAGAATTTATTTCCTCCTGTCACTGTAACTGGCACCCATGTGCACACAGTCTTCACCTCCTGGATGCCCTCCACAGCACTGGAGGGTTCACTCCACAGGTGTGCACTCATGCTTTAACCAGGACAAATACCAGCGTTACCTAACAGAGATCTATAAATGACCTTATGGGACAATCTGGTTAGGCAGTTAGTATGAGTGTTCTCAGCATTCCTTTGAAAATAAACAATAGCCTCAGAACAACTAGCTTCACATTGACTCACTATGCATTCCTTTCCCCTTTTTTCTCTCTCTTTTTTTCCCCATGCCACTGTGATACATCCAAAACCAAAATGCAGGGCTCTTTCATGTGTAGAGCGAGTTGTACTAAGAAATAGCATTGCTATCTTTTCCTAGAGTAAATGTGATCCATGTCCACTCAGATTAGAGTTCTCTCTTTTCTGGCACATGTAAGTGAGAAAAACCACAAGTTTCCATGCTAAGGTAGATGGAGGAATGGAGACAAAAGGAGATCGAAGAAGCCATTTTTAATTGCTATAGTTTGGATCTGGAATGTTCTCCCCAAATCCCATGTTAGAGGCGTGGTTCCCAGCTCAGCACCTTTGGCAGATGGTGGAATCTTTAAGAGGTAGGGTCTAGTGGGAGGTCTTCAGGTCACTGGAGGTGTGCCCTTGAAGAAGATTCTGAATCTCTCTCTCTCTCTCTCTCTCTTTCTCTCTCTCTCTCTCCCTTTTTACCTCTCTCTTTCTGGATTAGAAATAAAAGCCTCCAAAGGAAAAATGTCTGAGAGGTGAGCCTCAGGAGCACACATCAGGATGAGGAGACAGCATGCCCTCTGCAGCCCAGCTGAGCAGAGCTGGTGATAGCCACATTTGAAGAAGGGAGAATGCTTTCTGGGGATCATCCTTATCATCCTCAAAATGACTCAAATTCAGATCTGGTTCTCTGTGCCTAGAATTAGACATAATAGGGCATTGATTTCAGCTATTTCCCATGTAAGGGAAGAGAAGCTGTCAAGAAATCCCCCAACACCTTCTCCCAGGATCTGTCACCACCCACCTGGGTATGGCCTGTTCTAGACTCAGCCAGTCACCACCCTCATTCCTGCTCCCAACTATGGAGCATCTGTAACAAAGTGTTCTAGATATTTCCAGGCCACATCCTGGCAAAGTTCTAGGGAGGTGACAGCAGGCTTTGGAAGACCCTCAGTAGTCTCAGTAAAACTGATGCCATAGGGAAGGTAGGATCAAAGAGGCCTGAATTATGGGCTATAGCTCAGGTTCCTTGGTCTCCCAGGAAATTGTGGCACCTCCTGCAGATAAGTCACCCTCAGAGTGAAGCAATAAGCAGGAAACTTTCAAAAGGTCACTATCTCCCAGTCTCTGCTCTTCAAGCAGATTTTTTCTAAATTCAGCTCTGGAGCTGGAGCTCAAGCAAAATTTACCTCTAGAACTCTTTCAGCAGTATCCGATGTGAGGATTTCCACTTTCATGCTCCTTCCATCAGGCAGAAGTACATCCAGAGATGCTTTCTTGGCCATGATGTTAAATGTGTCCTGAAAGCAAAGGAAAGCAGAGTGCCTGTGTCCACAACCCAGTGGGGGAGCGACCAGTAGCTCCTTTCCCTGGTGCTCAGGCGGGCAGAGGGCACCTGAAGTGCATAAGAGCCCAGCACAGAGATTTTTTTTTTTTTTAGGGGGTGGTCTTCGGGAAGGGAGAGTGGGGGTGAAAATTCATGTGGGGGTCCAAGGCAGAGCAGTGACACAAAGCATGAACAATTCCCAAACCTCAGAGCATCCATTTTGGAGGAAAAGTCTTTTGATAAAGGCATCTACATGCTTGGTAGTCTCAGAATTAACTCAGTCTAGTAGCAACCAATTCTCCAATCCTTGGCCACCAGAAGGTGGTCCAACAATTTAATTCAGTTCTAATATGATTTTCCTGGTTGCTAGCATCAGATCACACAAGTTAAAGTGTTCAGTTCCATGAACCTGCCCCACTTCAGACTCCAGCTATAAATGGGGTACCCAGTCTACCCACATTTCTTTCCAGTTGACTGCAAATTCAGGGGGTCCTAGGACTCCCTCTCAGGCTCTGGAATTTGCTAGAATGACTCAAAGAACTCAGGAAAACTGTTTTGTATTATTCACTTATTATAAAGGATACAACTTGGCAACAGCCAAATGGAAGAGACGCACAGGGCCACGGTGGGGATGTGTTCAAGCCCTCTCTAAGTGAACCGCCCTCCAGCCCCTCCCGTCTTCACCTCCCTGGGAGCCTTCCACACCTCCTGGATTCAGGAGTTTTGTGGAGGTTTGTGCAAACCTGGACAGGTAACTACCCCTCTCTATATACCTCATTCCTTCAGCCCTAAAATGGTAACAGTGCCCATTTCAGAGGTTGTACTGAGGATTCAGGAGGTGACACATGAGGAATGTAGGGCAGAACTCACCATCAGGTGGCAGGAGGAAGGAGGAGGCTGCTGCACAGTTTCACTTTGACTCAGTCACAACGGGACGAGATAAAGGAGCCAAGAAAGCTTCAGGAAGGTGTTTTCAACACTCATCTGCAATCGGGGTCTGAGTCCTGCATATTCCACATCTAAGCTATCTCCTGGGTCCATCTACTTCCCTCCAGCTCCTTAGACCCACCTAGTACCTCCCCAGCCCTGGACTCCTGCAGTGGCCTCCTATCAGGTCTCCTCTTTCATCTGCCCCTCACAAAGCATTCTATACCAGCAGCCAGAGAAATATTTTAAATGCAAACCTAAAAATGTCTCTCTGGATTAAAACCCTCCATTGTCCTCACATTGCTCACGGGACACCCAACTCTTGGTCATTGGTCAGGATGAGGCAGGTGGATTGGAACTGCCCCTCACTCTTTCCTCCTCTCTAGCACTTCCTACAGATGGCCAGTCAAGAGTAGCAGGGAGGGCAAGTACACTCCTGCAGCTGGGTCACCAATCCTGAAGCAGGTGGCCTTTCTTACCACGGTATGGACAGAGGCTCTTGGAGACTGACATCAACACACAGAAAAGCAGCAGGTAGGGAAAAAGAGGGAGCCAGCCAAACCTCCAACACTTTTCAGTTAAATAAATACATTTCCTTTTTATGACTGAAAAAGGCCTGAGGCTTGGGGGGCGGGGTAGCCAAGTTTTAGAGCATGTGTTTAGCCTGTACTAAGCCTCAGGTTCAATTCCAACAGCAGTAGCAACAAAATAGGAGAGTAATGGAGGTAGCTGAACTCTACCTTACCCACTATGCTAAATGCTCTTGGATTTTTTTTTTTTTTTGGTGGTGCTAGGGTTTGAACTCAGGACCTTGTGATTGCTCTATCACTTGAGTCACACCTCCATCTCTTTTTGCTTTAGTTTGTTTTTCAGGTAGAGTCTCATGCTTTTGCCTGGTATGTCCTCAGATGGTGATCCCCCTACCTCTGCCTTCTGCATAGCTGAGAGTACAGATATGAACCACCATGCCCAGCTTGTTTGTTGAGATGGGATCTCACTAACTTTTTGGCCCAGGCTGGTCTTGAACTGAGATCCTCCCATCTCTGCCTTCTAATTATCTGGGATTATAGGCATGAGTCATCACATCCAGTTCCTCCTGGCTTTTTTTTTATATATTTAATTTGTTTAAAACTCAGATTACTGATTAGAATGTAAACGCCTTCAGATGAGGATTATGTGGTGAGCTTATTTTGAACAGTGCCCTGTATAAATAGACATCTGAATAATTTTGGTGCTATCTTTTTCAAATAATCCAAGTGAGAGAATAGCAAGAACTAGAATAGTAATGGAGCTTGGAAATGGACTGTTTATGAACAAAATGCCTCTCTAGCCCCATCCTGCATGTGCTTATTCTACAGATGTGTTTGAGGAGATCCTGAAGGTTAAAGCCCCAATGTCTGTCGTGACATTGCTACACTGAGTTGGTCTGATGTCACCTCCCCTCAGTGGAGAATCTCCATGTCAAGACAGCTCTTCACTATTTGTCAGAGGAGCGGCTTGGTTGGCACCTGCACCCCTTACTTTCTTTCCTCCTTCTCTCAAGCACATTTTCAGGTTTCCTCACCAAAAGGAATTCTGACTCACGTTATTTCAACTTTTGACACTGTACTCCATCCTCACCCACTTCCTTCCTCATCCTTTCCAGGTAACCTCACCACCACTTGTGGTCCAACCTTTGGGTTACACTTGTAGCCTACCACTCTTTGTCTTTGTCTTACATTAAATTTAAGAGGCATTCTTCTGCCTCTTGATTCCAGACAGCGTTCCATCCTCCTTCCTCAAGGACTTGGAACAACTGATTCTCTAGGCCTTCCTGCTGACTCCCCTCTCCCACTCTCTTTCCCATTGCCAAGAAAACTTTCTTAACAATAGAAAAACAGAGGCTCTGGGTAGATCATCCCCAAGAAAAAGGATCTGATCTGTTTGACCACGGGGAAATTCTGTATTTAGTACTCTTGTATGCATGGAAAGAGTTAGTTGTAGGCATAAGAACAATCAAACATATTTTTCACTTTTAAATGATGCAGTTTTGAGCTGGTGGCTCATGCCTATAATCCTAGCTACTCAGGAGGCAGAGATCAGGAGGATCATGGTTCGAAGACAGCCTGGGCAAATAGTTTGCAAGCCCCTATCTCAAAAATACCCAACACACAAAAGGGCTAGTGGAGTGGCTCAAGGTGAAGGCCCTGAGTTCAAACCCCAGTATACCAGGAAAAGAAACGTCTTGATGTGATGAAAGAAAACACAGGTTTGAAATGATGGTTGAAAAGGAATTTGGCTTTATTTGTGACATGTAAATTCTACTTGAATGCTTTTGTATATGGTTTATAGAATTAATAAAATATAAAAGCTATACAAAAACACAAGTAGAAGAGAAAATTCAACCTGGCAGAGTTGGATTGTATAAAAAATAAAATGTGAAGTAAGCAGCTGTCTTGATCTAGAGTAGATCAGGAGTAAAAAGTGCAATTGATGCTAGCAAATTGAGAAGAATGCATTTATTTTTAAGAAACCTCAAAATCCTCCAGACCTATGGGCCACTTTGACACGTTATAAAACATATGCTAACTCCTCTCAAATCAACTTTAACAGCCTGAGAAATCTTCGAATTCCTCCAGGAGCTCAGCTGGCTTTGCTGATGTTCTGCTCTGAAGCAAGGAGTAGATGACTGCCACCAGCTTAATCCTGAAGTGTCTTGCCTGAGGAAAGCCATAAGTGGACTCAACAAGCTCCAAATTTTACCATACTTAATGGTACACCCTTCTCATTTCTCCTTAAGGGAAATGAGGAACATTCTTAAGAGCAAATGGGGAAACCAAACACTGGTGACTCATGCCTGTAATCCTAGCTACTTGGAGGCTGAGATTGGAAGGATCAAAGGTACAGGCCAGCCCAGGCAAACAGTTCTGGAGACGCCATCCCCAAACCAACCAGAGTGAAATGGACTGGAGGTGTGGCTCAACATGTAGAGTGCCTGCTTTGCAAGCATGAAGTCCTAAGTTCAAACCCCAGTCCCATCAAAAAATAAATAGATAAACAAAGAGAAAATAGTTACTTCCCAGAGCTCCCAAACATAGACACGAAGGGAAAAACTTCTGAAATGAATAAGTTGCCCCTAACTCCCCAGGGGCCCAGAAGCCACTCCAAATGGCTTCCCAGTCTCCTTGTTCTCAAACATTTAGCTCCACACTCCAGTTTCTGAAGCAGGAACATAAAAAAGTCTTCAGTAGACTACTTTTGCCTTTTAAAAGTTCCTTTACCTTTCCAGTGAATACAAGGCAGAATCTGGAGCATAGTAAGTTGGGGAGGGGAATTTAGATACCTAAAATAAAGGGGACACACAGGGGCCAGGGTGGATGGCCCTCCCCTCTTGCAATACTTCATGACATGTGTGCTGCAGAGGCTTTGGCTCCAGCCTTTGTGGATCTGGACCTCAGAACTTGTGCTTATTAGAAGCGTGTCCTGAACTTGTTTAACCTGAAACAATAATACCTCCCTCAACAATTCAGGAGAAATGCCAAGAAGCACTGGGCCTAAGACAGATGAAATATCCCTTTAGAGGGCAAAATCCCTTTCACTTGTGCAGCTGGGCTTTGGCCATCCTTGGTGGAGGTTTTCCTGGAAGATCGCGTGATGATTATGTTTTTAATATAGTGTGTCCTTGCCCTGAGGCGGGAAGATGCTCTTCTGAGCCCCTGAGGGGGATGGTCTGGACCGTGTGATTATTTAGCACTGGAAAGCTGTAGCCACTTCACTTATCAGATGCAGTGAAAACTTCCAGGTGGGAAAATGGCCTAACCCCTGCTTCTTGGGCTTCATTATGGTCTGGCAGACCCACAATCACTGCTCATTCTGGTCCTCTACCTCCTGCCGGCTCTGCAGGAGCAATCTTACTTACAGGCCAGTGACCACTTCTCTCCTGCATCAACTGCCATTCCATCCCTCTGCTCTGGTGGAGGTTGGGGTCTTCAGGCAGTGGGAGAGGAGAGGAAACCCACCCTCCACAGTACATAGCAACCGCTTCCCTTTCACAACATTGGTCCTGAGTCTCCCACACCTCCAGATACCATGGTTGCTGCTTTATTCCTCTCTCGATGTACAAATAGCTACAGTTGATATCATCTTCCTTCCTGCCCATCCCAGAAACTTCAGAGACCAGCTTAGGCATCACCTCCTTTAAAACGTCATTTTCTCACCATGTCTCGCAGGCACACATGCACCCTGTGCCCACCCTCGTCTCACCAGGTCACACATAGAAAATAACAATATTTGTACTGTACCCTAAGATAAGTGAGCACAAGCCTGCAGGAGGGGGCAGGCCCATAAATGCTGTGCCAGGGCTGATGGAAATCTTGACACACATCTAACCCTGTCCTGGAGTATGGTCTTGTGACAGCATGCTCCATAGTTCATAGTTCATCCTACAGCACAGAGCTCACCACTTTACTGTGTGCCCAGTGACTTTCTATCACCCCAAGGCAGCAAACTCCATGAACTGGCCTGGGCATCATTTATAGTGTCTCTCCGTCTCTAGATTAGTGTTGGCTCAGAGTAACCATTTAGTACATATTTGTTGAATGCAGAATAAAATTTATGACAGGATATAAAGCAGGGTGGGGGAACAACTACCATAGCACAACCTTCCTGATTTAAAATTAATTTCCTTTTCAGAATTGTAATGCAAATCTCCTTTCTAGACACCTCCAGGAGTAAAGCCACCTCTGTCCAGCTCTCCTTTGGGAGGCAAAGAGAACACTGGGAAAGGAAACCATCCTTGAAGAAACTTGAAAATAGTCCTGATCTTGAACCCTTGGGTACTTAAGAGGGGCAGCCAAATACAGCCAAACCAGACCTGGCCAGGGAGGGGATGCAGAGGAATATAGCAATAATATGTATCCTGTCTTGTGTGTGTGTGGTACTAGGGATCGAACTCAGGACTTTGTGCTTGCTAGGCAGGCATTTTAACACTTGAACCATGCCCCCAGCTCTTTTTATTTTTTAGTTTGTTTTTCAGACAAGGTCTCACACTTTTGCCTGGGCTGGATTCAAACTGCAATTCCCCCTACTTCTGCCTCCTGAGTAGCTGAGATTGCAGATGTGTGTGATGATGCCTAGTCTGATAAACTGACTTACAGCCGTCAATCACACAGGGCTCAGCAGGCTGGGAGCACATTTGATACCACCAGGTTCAGGGGAGGCTGAAGAGATGTTCAGGCATTCCATCTTTGCTGAAGGTCATCTCTCAGCAGGGTTGGGAAGAGGTAAAGGGACCGGCAGTAGCCGTGACAGTGACTAGTTCCTAAAATGTTACCATTGTGTCAGATGACATTTAAGTGTTGGAAGGGACTTAGTTCATTTTGTCCTCAAATCAAAGACAGGAGCTCTTCTCCCCATTTTATAGCTGGGGAAACTGGGATACAAAGAGGTTAAATAAACTGTCCTATGCCATGTAACTCCAAAGTAGGATGGTCAAAATTTGGACCTGGGCCTTCTCACTCCTGAGCCTCAACTCCTAACCACTAAGCTAATTCTGGGACTGCAGATCTGAGTGAACAGAAACATCGAAAATGCTAGATCATGACACTAGGAGCTGTAGTTTATGCTTCACTGCTAAACAGCCTGTGTGAGCTCAGAAATAAGAGGTAAGATCCAGAAACACAAGACTCAGACTCAAGCGATTCAACTCAAGCCCCTCCCCACCAGTATGTGTTAGCAAACTGCTAGCTCAGAAAAAACAGCCCCTTCCAAGGGTGAGTGATGACCTGAAAAGAACTGGCAAGGGATCTGTGTCAAAGTCCTGCAAGAGAGCAGGGAAGGAACACGACCAACTAGAGGCAAAAAATATACATCTGCAAAATGATACCACTAAGCAGATATGTATTCATAAAAATCACAGTGTTTCTGAACAAAGATCTCAAAGAACAGAAAAAGACCTTGGTGCAGAAGAAAACTAAAGGATATAAAAGTGACCTGGCCAGATTCATGGAAAAATGGAAGAGAAAAATAAAGCCATTGCAAAAGTGAAAATTGCATCAGAAGCAAAAGAGACATGCAGAACACAACTGGAGGCATAAGACCTTGGTATAAAGTTAAAAAGGCAAAATATTAAGAGAACTAAAGTCAGGCAAAACCCCGAAAGAAGATACACAAAACAAAGCCTATAACATTGATACCCCATGAATGGTTTCTATAAAGCTTTGAAAGCAAAATCCATCATGTATCCCCCAAAGAACTAAAGTCAAACTAATCTCAATATGTCTCGATATAGAATTATCAGTGAGATTCAAGTTTTAAAAAGCACGGTTCAAGAGCTGTATCTAAAACCAGGCACAGTATTGCAAACCTGTAATCCCAGCTACCTGGGAGGCAGAGATCAGGAAGATCACAGTTTCAGGTTAGCCAGACAAAAAGGTTTGCTTGCAAGACCCCATCTCAACCAATGCCTGGGTATGGTGACACAGGTCATCATCCTGCCTACACAGGAAGCACAAAGATTGCAGTCCAGACCAGCCTGGGCAAAAAGTGAGACTCTATCTCAAAAACTAACCAATGTAAAAAGGGCTGGCCGAGTGGCTCAAGTGATAAAGCAACTGCCTAGCAAACATGAGGCTCTGAGTTCAATCCCCAATACTGACAAAAAAAAATTTGTCTAATATGTGCTTATTTGTAAAATAAAACGGGTATGCATACACATGTGTGCATGTAAGTATATGCTTGAATATGCACAGAAATGTGTAGAAAAAACATACATTGAAACTGTAAAGAACATTGTCTCCAGGAAGAAGACTGTGGGGAGGCTGCTTTCCATTGTGTACGCTCCAGTGCTGTTTGAAGTTTACAATCAACACCACCACCACTACTTGGAAGAAAGGAAGGAAGGAAGGAAGGAAGAAAATTGTCTATTTAAACAATCAAGAGTATATAAAAATAAAACCACTACACAATGGAAGGTTCTAGGGCCATTTCTGTGGTTGAGTGGGACGCACTTGAACCCTCCTTAAATGAAACCTGCTCTAGTCTATAGATCTGATCAAGATCATCTCCTCCTTAGGGGTCTAGTTCGGTAGTACATCCTTGTTCAACTTCAATCTTTTCAAAGCTTCTCCATCCAGTCAAACTTGTGCATAAAAGTGTTTCTGCTTCACAGTTAGAATGGGTACAAGTATACATAGCAAAGTTTCAGCCTAAACAAGTGGCCCGTGGTTCTTTACACCCTCCAAGGAAAGAGAAATGCCATATGTCACTATGTTCAGGGTGAATTTCTCCATTTACAATGAAGTTAGGAGTGGAGAACACACAGTGACAGTTGGTAAGGCCACTGTCCTCCTCTCTGCACTATGGCACTCTGGAAAACCCCAGTGAGTACACTCAGGTCACGGCCATGGGATGGGATCCCTGAGTGATTAAGCCGCAGTTCTCTCTCTGTGGCTCTCCTGGGCTAGTCTGGAGATGAGTGATACTTAAGCTACAGAAAAGGGTGTCTGATTTTTAAAAATGAGCCAAAGGTCAACTGGCATATTTCATTTTCCATCTAGAATAGGAACGATCCTCCAATTTACTCATGATAAATACATTTTACCCAAGTCCAGGACCTGTAGGGCTGATGACTGACACACACATAAGTGTACACACCCCATAGGTAACAAAGAGACACGTTCTGCAGAGAAATAACGACTTCAGAGGAAAACGGTAAGCTTACCAGCTGTACCAGTTTCAAAAACTCAGTGAAGACATCACTTCTCAACACATGTGGGTCCGCGGTTACTGAAAAACATGGACAGCAAGCCAGGTTAGCACAAACTTATCTATTAATTGCTTTGTCCTCCAGAGGCCCTCTGAGTCTCACCAGCACCCTGTGGCCTTCCTGAAGGTGAGGAAGGTTTCTCAATAGTGGGAAAATCCACAAAGCTTACAGCTTTCACAGCCTTGACTACGTGACCCAATCCAGGGCGACAGTGTTCGCAGGAACCTCATGTCATCCATGCACACCCATATTGCTCAATATCCAACCTTTTGGTGGTGGTAGTTGTGGTGGTGGTGGAGGGTAGTCTTGGGAACATGAAAAACTTTTTGTAAAAGTCATTCCCAGTCAGGTGTGGTGATGCACGCCTGAGATGGTCCCAGCACAGAGGAGGCTGAGGCAAGAGGATCTCTTTTCTTTTTTTTCCTTTCCTTTTCTTTTCTTTTTCCTTCTTTCCTTCCTTTCTTTGGTGGAACTGGGGTTTGAACTCAGGGCCTTGTACTTGCAAGGCAGGCACTCTACAACTTAATCCATGCTGCCTCCAGTACTTATGATTGGTGTCCTTTTTTCTTTCTTTTTTTTTTTTTTTTTCAGTTCTGGGGTTTGAACCCAGGTCGGGATAGGCAAGCAATCTACCACTAAGCTACAGCCCCAGCCCAAGGATCTTGAGTTTCAGGCCAGCCTGAGTAATATTGAGACCCTGTCTCAAACAAACAAACAAAACAATGAAACGAAACAACAAGAGGGTAGTTTTGAGTATTGGGGGGTGTGGGGGAAGGGGTCCTTGCCTAATTTTCTGGAATAGATGTGGTATAAAGGCAAACTAAATTTATATTCCTTAGCATGGATTCTTAGAGATGGGGAAAACTGTTGAAACAAGGACTCAGTGTACAATGCTACTTAGGGTAGGACTACTGAGTACCAGGCACTGAAATAAGCACTTTGTGTATTTTAGCTCATTTAATCTTCATGACAAACCCTGAAGCAACTATTATCTACATTTTACAGATAAAAGACACTGAGAGTCACAGGAGGTAATGCCCAAAGTCACACAGCCAGTGAGGAGCAAAGGTGGGATTTGACCATGGATCTGGAGTCCAAGCTCTTAGTCATGACACCATGCTGCACTGTGTCCTCACTTGACCTTGTCAAAGAGGAAATCCAAGACATCTGATATGTGGATAAAGATACGGATAAAGAACAGGCCAGGAACAATGATCCCTTAAGCCCTGTGGTCATCTGTAGAAAGGCAGGTATTAAAGGTGTGTCTTGCTAAGACATGAGAAAATAAACCAAGGAAGAATGAAAATGCAAACGTTACATCTTGAACTTGAAAGGGCTTATTCGACAGGTCTAACAAGATATATAGGTTCTATTACAAAAAAATGAATGGGAAGTAGGTGACTTCTGGGATGTTTACTATAGGCAGTCATGAAAAACAAGATAAATTTATAATTGGCAATGCAGAACAATCTCTAAGATACATATTTTTAAAGGAAAAAGTCAACATACAGAAAAAAACTTTTCTTTAGCTAAGGACATTAATAGAATAATTGGTTTAAGTAAATTTAAATAAGGTCTCTAGATAATGTAAGAATGTTGATTTCCTGATTTTGATAACTATACTGTGGTTATATAAAAGTGACCTGGATCTTAAGAAAGACATAGGAAATATTTAAGGATAAAGTGACTTACTTACGTGTGTGCAACACTTAAGCATTTCAAAAAAATATATATATATATACATACTGTCATAATATACACATATACGCATGGAAGGAGGACGATAAGCCAAATATAAAATGTTGACAACTGGGAAATCTTAGTGAAGAATATACAGAAATTCTTTGCATTATTTTTTGTACTTTTTCTGTAAATCAGAATTTCAGAATAAAAATTTTTAAAAAACAGGTACAGAAAAGTGTATATAGTAAACCTCAATTTGTGTTGCAAACAAAAGGATATACATACACTGTAAACTACACAGAGATCACTTTTAGGGAACAGGCAAGCCACTGGCTACTGTGCTTACTTCTAGAGATAGGAGGGTGGGAGTCAAGGTGAGAAGAAGCCTTACCTTTCATTATATACTCTTTTGCGTGGTTTATTTTTCAAGAATGTTGCATGTGTAGACTGATTTTGAATTTTTAAAACTTGAACTACTTCAATACCAGTTTGGCTCTTTCCCCTCACCCCCTCTTCTGTCAACCAGTCTTGCTGTGTGGAACATCCTCAGGACATGGGGGACAGTTGAGACTGTGGCCAGGGCCACCTCAGAGCATCCTCGGTGCCTCCCCACAGACTCTGGTAATGACCCAGGTGGAGGTGCCATCTCCAGCATGGTTAAACCCCAACCCTTTGTTCTGTCCTAATGCAGATAACATTGCTTTCACTCCTACAACCAAAGCCAAATACAATACCCAGGGGTGAATCTTAACAAACTCTATGCAAAAAACATGTATTCTTTCGTGCCACACATATGAAATGTCCAGAACAAGCAAATCTATTGGTAGAAAGTGGAAAAGTGGTTGCCAGGGTCTGGTGGAGCAGGGACTGACTGCATGAGCACAGGGTTCCCTTCTGGAGTGATGAGAACATTCTAAAATTAGAATATGGTGATGGTTGCACAATTACATAAACATGTCAAAAACTATTGAACTGTGTACTTTAAATGGGTGAATTTTGGGATGCGAAACTTGCATCTCAATAAATCTGTTTTTTAAAAAATTGCAGTACATACCATTTTGCAAGTATTGTTCCAACTGGTCCCTCCTCTTGTCAGCCATAGACGTGGTCATTGCCAGATAGTACTTTGGTGGAAAGGGTGGCAGGCAGTTTCCAAAGACCCGCCTCAGCTGAAAGATCCAGAACACACAGAGTTAGGCGACTGGGCCTCCAATTCAAAAGCTGACGAGATGCTAAAGCCTCCTCTTTAGCAAATCCCAGTATTTTACTATAAATTAACATTCCTTCACAGGAAAAAGGAGGAAAAGAAGATAGTTTGATTTCTTAAGGAAGAACATATTTAAGCATATGTCCTAAAGATGCTATTAGATATGTCACACACTGATAACTTCAGCCTAACTTTGATAGAGTTATGATATATTTTGATTTTTCATTTGTTTGCAAGACCACTCACCACTCACGTTATACAACATTTCCTTAATTCACTCCATACTAATATCTGATACCAATGATTATAGTTAAGAATATAAGTCTTCAGCCCCCCCCTCCACCAATTCTGAACTCAACAAATGTTTACAATCGCACTGCCTAATATTATAGCTACTTGCCACTTGTCACTTGAAATGTGACAAGTCTGAATTTGTGTGTGCTATAATGTCAAAATACACTCCAGATTTCAAAGACTTAGCTCAAAGAAAAAAGAATGCAGGCTGGACGCAGTGGCTCAAGCCTCTTGGAGGCAGAGATCAGGAGGATTGTGGTTTAAGGACTGCATAGGCAAAAAGTTGAGGAACCTTATCTCAACCAATAATACGTCAGGCATGGGAGTGTACGTCTGTCATCTCAGCTATGCATAAATGGGAGGGTCTCGGTCCAGGCTAGTGTGAGCATAAAGTGCAATACTATCTCAAAAATAACCAGTGCAAAATGAAAGGTTGGCAGCATGGCTTAAGCAGTAGAGCACCTGCCGAGCAAGCGTGAGGCCCTGAGTTCAAACCCCAGTACTGCTAAAAACAAAGAGAATACAAACTATTTCACCGACAATTTTTATATTAACTGCATATTGAAACAATAACTTTCTTGATAAATTAAATACATTGCTAAAGACTTAATTCCACCTGGTTCTTTTTATTTATTTATTTTTAGTAATGGAGATTGAATTTATGGCTTCGTGTTTGTTAGACAAGCGCTCCGCCACTGTGTAATACCCCAAGTCCTTTTGCTTTTAGTCTTTTTTTTTTCTTCAGGTAGTCTCTTGGTTTTGCCTGGGCAGGCCTTAGACCTTGATCTTCCTACCTCTGCCTCCCAGTAGGTGGGATTACAGGCATGAACTACCATGCCCAGCTTTTTTTTGAGACAAGGTCTCATGCTACCTTTGCCCAGGCTGGCCTCAAACCATAATTCTCCTATCTCTGCCTCCCGAGTAAGCTGAGTGTTTTTATCTTTTTAATGTGAATACTAGAAAATTTAAATTATATTCATGGCTCATTTTCTATTTCTATTAGACAGGGATAGGTAGAGAATTCCTTTTCAGCTGACACATAATCTTAAATAAAAACCCGGTCAGGGGCTGGCAGAGTGGCTCAAGTGATAAGGCATCTGCCTAGCAAGTGTGATCCTTTGAGTTCAAACCCCAGTGCTGCTATAAAGCAAAAACAAAAACAGAAAATCCCATCAGGCCTTTCTCTTCTATCCATCCATGTATGATCCAAGACCAGAATGGTAATTATGTTTAGGGAAGTTGCATAAAATATAATTTTAAAATTAAGAAAAAAAGTGTATTTTCTCTTTCCCAGTCCTATACTTTCCTGGCAGCTTGAAGGGAAGTCTGCATCAATCTCCTTAAAACAAGACAAATGAACCTATCAGAATCCCAGTAAGGTTTTAACATGGCACGTTGGAGCAGAAGGACTGAAACCTTACTATTACTATAATCTCTGGCTTAAAGAAAACGAAACCAGATCTGAAAGAAACAAAGCTGTAAACAGACGTAATTTAGATTCAATTTTAATTTCCTTTGTCACAATTATAGTATGTACCGGACAGATTGTTTACTTTGCATAGTTCCTAACTTCAAAATACACAGAGGAATGTGACTGCTTCTCTCCACCCTATTCATTATGCTGGTCCAAGCACTGGGATCTGCTTTCTAGATTACTGAAGTAGTTTCTGCCCTTGGCCTCCCTCAGTCTATTCCTACCATAGCATCTAAGGTGATCCTTTAAAAATATAAGTTAGATCACTGTACTGTCCTATACAAAATCCTTTGTGGCTCCCCATTTCACTCAAGTAAAAGCCAAAAGCATTCCAATGGTCTAGAATGCTGCCATTCAATATGGTGGCCATGAGCCACTTGTGATTAAATTGCTTAAAATGAGATAAGATTTTAAAACTCAGGTCCTCAGTTACCCTAGCCACATTTCAAGTGCTCAGTAGCCATCAAAACGCAGCAAGCTACTGTTGAATCGGACAAAGCAGATCCAGAATATTTCCATCAGCACGGAAATTTCTATTGGACGAGAATTGGTCTAACACCTACAAAGGTTATTAACTCTTTGTCTGTAGGCAAAATACAGCTCCTGATGCATATTGTTTAGTTGTTGTTCAGTTTTTAGAGAGAATTTTGATGCCAACATTTATTTTTGTGATTATTTAAAAATGTGTATCCTGGAGAGAATATAACATATTATAGCCACTTTGGAAGACAGTTTGGCAGTTTCTTACAAAGCTAAACATAAAAAACTAAAAAGCAAAACAAAACAAAACAAAAAAACAAAGCTAAACGTAAGTCATATCATCTAATCTAGCAATCAACCTTCTAAGTATTTACCAGGCTGATTTGAAAACCATGTCCACACAAAAACCTCCATGTACCTGTTTAGAGCAACTTTAGCCATAATCCCCCCCAAACTGAAAGCAACAAAGATGTCCTTTCATACATGCATGGTAATGTTATACATCCACACAAGAGAATATTATTCATTAATGAAAAGATATGAGCTGTCAAACCACAAAAAGACCTGAGTGAACCTTACATATATTGCTAAGTGAAAGAAACTAGTCTGAAAAAGCTACATAGTGTATGGTTTCAATTATATGGCATTCTGGAAAAGGCAAAAATATAGAGACAGTAAAAAGCTCAATAGTCACAAGAGGCTTAGGATTGGGGGAAGTTGAATACAGGAAACACATGGAATTTTTAGGATAATAAAGTTATTTTCCATGATACTATAATCGTGGACACATGACTCTACGCATTTGTCAAAACTCATTGAACAGTAAATACACACAAATATTTTAATAATCAGTGAGAACATTGGTAGAATTCCAGGACGGAATGCAGAGTGTGACCTAGCAATTTAACTATATTACAAATGTATGAAATAACCTCACAGAAAGTGATGAGGGAAGAAGGTGGCTGACTGAAGTGACTTTGGAAATGAGTGGCATCTGTAAGACCAGCACACAGCAACTGTACATAAGTACTGCACTAAAGTGGATAAGGCCTTTTCGCATGGAAGGAGGGTTAGCAATCCTAATACTACTACATGTGTATACAGAATCAGACAATTAAGTAAATGAATGGCAATAATGGAAGCTTACAGAGAAAAGGAGGAGGCTCGGTGGTAACACATTAGAGTTGGATACATTCGTGTAAACTTGTGTTTGGCTTAATATAAACACTGATGGATACATAGGGAAATACTTCAGATAAGCCCATGCTACCATCCATCCATCCATCCATTTCCTCGCTCTGCAGGTAGGAGGCCTAGGAGTGGTAGCAAGGAACACACCTAGCACCCAGACCTTGATTTCTAATGCCATTCCCCAATAAAAGAAACCAAGGATCCATGAGGAGATGGCCCATTCTAGGTCTGAGACAGGAAATACACAAGATGAGCCTGAGATCTTTAGCACCAAAAAGTAAGGAAGTGCTCAAAACCAAATCAACAATGAGGGTATGTCAAAGAGACATTTTGTCTTTCTAGTTGAAATAATCATAACCTTTTATTTCAGCTATGTAGTTGTGTCCTTCAGTTGGTAGGAATTTATCAAGTACCCACCAATCTATAGAACCTCTACCAAGGCACTTCTCTGCTTTAAAAAGTAGAATCAGGACTAGGGATGCAGCCCAGTGGTAGAGCACTTGCTTGGCATACACAGGCCCTGGGTTCAACTGTCAGCACCACAACAAAAACAAAAACAAAACAAATAAAAATCAAGCAGACACAGGAGCCAAATGAAAAAGTTCCCAAGGCCAAAACTGAGACAATTTGGTCAAAAAAACAAAGTGGTATTGACATATAACCCAAATTACAAATCTCTGATATTCCATAAGGATATAAATACATTATTGAATAAATGAATAGGCGAGAACAGATAAGACTCCTGTGCAGAATTCTGGATAGTTTATGTAGAAACTCATTCATCTCGGAGGAGGACCATAAATCCCTGCTATTTAAGTGTGGGCAGTTACAGTGACTTCCTTCCAAAGAGCACACTAGGGAAAGGGAGGGAAAGGGTAACTTTACCGTGGAGAACCTGACAAGTGCTACCTCAGCAGAGTGACGGGTAGCACCAAGAGTGATAAGTAGGGTCCACAGTAAGAACCCTTGACAAGATGTGATGACAATGGTGCTTTTCCTCTGTGGTCTTCATGCCTCAAACCCACAACCCCACTTTCATATGAAAAGCATAAGATGCCAATAGACGGAGATCCCACAAAGTACCTGACCAGCATGCCTCAAAGCGGTCCGGTCATTAAAAACAAAGCCAGCCTGGGAAACTGTCATAGTCAAAGGAGCTTACAGCGGAGACATCGGAGACATGACAACTGACTGCAATGTGGGTTCTGGGACATAAACAGGACAGCAGGGAAAAATGAGTGACACCTGGGGAAATTATGGAGTGTAGTTAAGGATAATAAATCACTACTGATTCAGTAACTGTAACAAATGTACCACACTAAACGAAATGTTAATAGAGAAAACAGGATGCCTGGTATATGAGAACTCTCTGTATTTTTTTTTTTGTAAACCAAAACTGGTTTAAAAAAATGTTTATTTTTAAAAACCTGATGTTCTGATTTCTCCTGAAGATCTGAAATGGATGGGTTCACATTCTCAGGCACCCATCTGTTAAGAGGGGACATGCAGTTCCCATCACGCCCCGTTGCCTCTCACCTGATCCTCATCTCACTCACACTGCTCACCTGACCCCTGTAGACACAACACTTCATCTAAGCCTTGTATTATTCATTAGATGAACAATTGTTTCTTTTAAACTCAAGGAAATGTTCCTGCCTTGCCAAAGACTGTTAGGCAAGGATAAACAACCCCATCTCTGCTAATTCCATTAAACAGAAGCAGAAATATGTCATCTTCACATGTAATTATTTCTTGATTAACTGATTAAGTGATCTTTAAAAGGCAATCGTCTTCCTTGGCACGTGCTCATGAATGTCGGAGATGCTCTCAAATTAATTCTGGTGGTAGCAGCCTGAGACAACAGGGCTGCTGAGTTATCATCTGCAGAAGTACCTTAGCTCCTACCCTGAGCTAGAGAAAAGTCAACCACAAAGATTAAGGTTCTAATACCCATCACAGAGCAAAAAAGCCTCCCAGCACGTTTTACCACCTGGACTGACTTCCCAAGGAATCTTTTGCCTCCTTCTCAGTTGTGGTCTACCAGGGAAGAGAACACACAGTAAACTGAGTTATCTGCCAAAGCCTTTTCCCTGGGTCTCAGCACATTGTTAGCTCCTGAAACCACCAGCATACTGAGAAGCACCTGCTTCTAGACGTCAGCTCAATCTCTTAGTCAAAAAAACCACTTAGAGTGATCAAAAGAAAAATACAGGTCTCCTGCTCTTTTATGAGGTGTTTTGTTTGCCTGTGATGTTCTTTTCTGGAAGACTACACTCAGATACTTTCTGCTGCTATCCTCCTACGCCGTACAGACTCCTACACTGACATCCGACATGCAGCTTTGCCTTTTAACATGGACGGAACTATACTGCTCAGTTAAAAATGTCACCCCCTAAGGCTGGGGGCATGGCTCAAGTGGTAAAGCACCTGTTAGCAAGCTCAGGCCGTGAGTTCAACTCCCAGTGCCGTTAAAAAAAGAAAGAAAATGTCACCTCCTTACTATGCCTACAGCCTGAGACAATGGAATTACAAATGGTGTCCTTTCTGCTGCCTCGATCTCTAATGCTGACTCATTACCCCACCTGTCTTGTCCTCTTGTAACCAACACCCTGACTCACCACATAAAGGGCCACAGCTCATAGCATCCTGGGATTCTGAAGATCAAATCCTGGCTCCAACACTAACAGAGTATGGCTTCAGGCAAACTGTGCCTCAGTTTCTTCACTTATTGATGGGGCTAACTATAATCCTAGCACACAGGACTTGCAAAAATTACATGTAAAGCAACTTACATTTAAAGAACTTAGCACCAATCTTGGCACACAGAAACTGCTTAATTGTTAGTTAAGGTTTTAAACTAATAAATATCCATATGTACCTAAGACCTAATTTTTTAAAATTAAGTTATTCTTATAGTGATAACCACAAATGAAAGGAAGTTGAAAACTGGACAAAGAAATCTCCACCCTTGGGTTTTGAAAATTCTGACAAATACTTTGTACTTGACAATATCTACTGTATCTCCACCAGGGACAGGGACAGGGACCTGCAGCAGTTCAGGATTTTAGGGCCCGCTGCAGTGGCTAACAGTTTTTGTTCGTTCTTTCCAACAGAAGATGATAAGAAAAAAAGTTCACTCGCTTTACAAAAGTTCACCTGTTTTACATTCTGGACTTGCTAGGATTTGACATGTCCTAGTTTTCCTGCAAATCAACATTTTTCCCAAGTCTGTTGGCTAAGGAAGATCAGATTCAGGAATTCTTGAAGCTCTGTCAGCAAATGTTTGCTGGACATGTGTTTTGTACCAGGTTCTGAGAGAACCTGGCACAAGCACCCTGGGACATAAACACCAGAACATGAACGTCTATTGCTTATTATTTCCGGTGAGAAAGTTGAAGGTCAGAGGAGAGGTGCGTAGCCAGTCAGTCCTACTGCTGCCTCCTGCTTGGCACCTGGTGGGTGTTTCCTCATCCCCACCTCACACTACAGGAAGATGGGGAGGGCAGAAGATGACACCCTGACTCCCACTTCCAAATGCCTAAAGCACCAATCCTTCCTTTTCCTTCAAGATCCCCATCTCTCTGTCTATGCATTCCTCACAATGTGTTTTGGTCAAAAGCAGCTTGTCATCTTTCAGAAATTTGAACCCAAGCCTGTCTTCATTCAGTCATTTAACAATCATTCCTGAGGCTCTGCTGAGTTGCAGGCACTAGTAATACAAAAATGATCACTCAAATTAACTAGTAATCCACATTATGACTTAACTCCAAAGACCCTTACCCTGAAAACGGACTTTGTTAATGCACTATGACATATGAGCAAGAAGCTTGCTGCTGTGATATTTTCAACAGAAGAAAAATCAAACTGAGCTGTCCACCAACAGAAGATGGTTAAGTGAAAACCTGGTGGGCCTTCTCACTAGAAATGGGAGATTGTCTGAAAGGCTCCCCTATCCCTTAAAAAAAAATGTTGTCTCTGGGCAAGTTTTTTCTGTCTTCTCTTTTTCTTTTTAACTTTAGGTATATGCTCTTTAAAATCTAAAAATCTTTTTTAAAAAATTTTTAAAAATTCATGGAGGAGGGCAAAAGGAGAATGAACACTTATCGCCAAATTTATCTATTTTCTGGGTCACCAACTTGTCAGGACTTGAAACGTATGAACGTGGCCATTTGAAAATGAAACTAGACACACATTTTAAAAAGAGAACGAGCTTTAAAACTCTGGAGAGAAAGGAGATTAGGTATCCAGGTAGAAGATTCCTAAGACTACACCTCGGTCTACACTTGATTTGCTCATTTTTAACACATCCCTGGGGGAACATCTGAACTGAAAAGAAGCCCAGAATACATCCAGTACCCTGCCAGGTGGGATTGACGGGGATCCTAGGGCTGGAAAAGGGGGTTGAGAGAATCACTTGTACCTTTTCCCTCATCTCAAACCTGTATTAGGACCGGCAACATGTAATTCATCTGCCTGTATGTCAAGCAATTCATAATTAATCCTTCCCATAACCCTGTTTCACAGGTCAGGGGCCTAAGTCCTCCAGAATCTGATGTCTTGCGAAAGCCACACAACCAGAGATCTTTGGGCGCACTTTCCCCCACCTGTCTCAGGTGGACGGGCTGGTGCTTGCCTCCACCTGGTCTCACCTGCTCGTTCCAATGATGCAGCTGGCTGTAGCGTACCCTACAGAACAGGAATCCGTCCAGGTATACGGAGTACAGCTGCAAGCACACAGACATCCCGTCCCGGGTTAGTGGGGACAACGGGTGAGCATAACCACCTGCCCCCTCCCTCCCAGGCCCAACGCAGTCCCCGAGCGCACCACGTAGCGGCCCCCCCGTGCGTCAGGCCGCTGCTGGGACACCGGAATACAGAAGTGCATCTTCATGGCTGGAGCGGGGACCTCCGAGCGGCGCTGGGAACCCGACCTGGGGACCCCGCACGGTCCGCAGTTCTGAGCCTGACCCGGGTGGTTGCTGCCCTGGAGCCTCTCTGCGGGGCGGGGCCCTGCGCCCCCACGCGCGGATTCTGGCTGTCCGCGAGTGGGCGGGGCCCGGCCGCGCCCCCTTCCCGGCCCCGCCCCCCCCACCCCGCCCATCCACCGCCCGCTGCTCACCTGCACCGGAGGCCAGGTGCCTGGCTGCGCGCAGGACAAAACTGAGAGGGAGACCCTGGGGAGCGCCAGAGCTTTTATTAGGCCAGGGGTTCGCCCTGGAATCTGGACTTTTAGAGGTCCTTGAGGGGGAAATTGCGTGTGTGTGTGTTTGTGTGTGTTTCCATCTAGGGAATTCTTTTGAGGAGAACGTGCAGGGGTTTTCATCAGATTTTCAGAGGGTGCACTGAACCCACAAAAGTTAACCCCAGTAGCATGCATGTCCTACATAGGTGCCAATCACTTGTCATCCCGCCCCTGCCCCAATGTCTCAGGGTGGGCTGCTTGCTCCCTGCGACCACAGCCCAGGAAAGCTAGCCTTCTCCCAGGGTCCATGACCAGTCTGGTCTCTGTGCCTTGCAGATGTCCAGGAGCAAATGGGATCACACCTCACCTCACACTTGAACTGCTGACGTTTTTTTCTATGGGGTATCCTGACAGTTTCTGTTCCATTGCCCACCAACACTTGGTGCCATGCACTATGGATTAAGTTTTTTTTTTTTTTTTAATAAAAAACAACCAAATTACAAAAAAAAGAACCAAAAAACCCATTGTTCTGGTAAGTACTCTGTCTAGCGGAATTATATTAGGTTCAGTCTTTTGTATTCACCATGCTAAATGTAACACAGTATATCACAATATATATAATCTTGCTTTAGTGTTTTTTTAACTTCTTTTTCCCATTAATGTATTAGAATCTTCAAAAGTAAATGTGGCGTAGACATCTCTTGATCCTGGTGGGGTTTTTTGGGGGTTTTTTTTGGGGGGACGGGGGTGGTGGTTGTTTGTTTTGAGTGCTGAGATTATAGCTGTTTACCACCTGGCCAGGAATCCTGGTGTTAAATGGATACCACCCCCTGTTAGCCAGGCCAGGTAAACACTTTGCCCTTGGACTACCTACCCCAAGTTGTTTCAACAGCCTCTCATTTTTAGCTGCTAAGGGAAGGAACCCTCCTAATTCTCTTAAGTCAGAATGGAATTCCACCCACCTTGCTGTGATCACAGTGGCGGCTGTCACATGTGTGGGCCCATTACACACAGACAGAGTGGACTCCATTTTTCCTCCTCTCCTTAATGCATCCATAACTCTTCCAGGTAAATTTTATAGCAATGGCCTACTAATGACAAAACAGGCCCAGGAAACAGAGTGACTTTTCCAAAGTCACTAAGTGTTTTTCCCATAGCTCTGAGCGGTTTACTGCAGGAGTTAGGCAGAATAGTTGAGAGTCTTTTAAGGATGACTCCTGGGGGTGGGGGCAGGGGGGAGAAATGAACCAAGCCTTGTATGCACATATGAATAATAAAAGAAAAATGAAAAAAAAAAAAGGATGACTCCTGTCATTCTTGGGGTAAGGGCTGGTTGCTGAAATGGGAATCCGAGATATGCTGATGGTGAACCAGGCCCTGATACACATTTTGCTATTTAATTTTCTGTGAGCTAGGAGCCATGGGCTATTCCAGCTTTACAGAAAAGGGAACTGAGGGACAGGGTCACTAGTCTGGGAGGCAGAGTGTGCAGGGGTGGAGGATGGCAACAAGAATTTACAACTCCGCTTAAAGGCTTGAGGGGCTACCAAGTTGAGGAGCCTGTGAAGCAGTGTTAATAACTGTTCTTGCTCAAGGGAGTTCCAGAGTAGGGTAGATGAGCCTGAGGGTTTGTCTCCTGCCTGTGAGTCATCTCTCATGAGCAGGCACCAAGGCCAGGGGTGTCCCTGAGTGCCTCCTGGGGTGAAGGCTGATCAGGGAAGACCTAGGATCAGGGCAGCAAAGCATCCTGGTCAGGCCTAGAAGTGGCCCCAGTCTTCCCAGTTTTGAATTCTTAATAGAGGTCTAAATAACTAAATTGTTATGGAGCTCAATTTATGAATCAACTCTATATCGTTTCCAAGGAGTACTTTAATTTGCTCTGTGCTTGGCACACGGTCAGCATTCAGTAAAAGCTCAGCATTCTTGTGTACAGGGAAGACTCATGGAGTACATCTTTGGAGCTGGATGCTACAGTGACACTGATGGACACGACAGCCTCAGTCTCCTAATCTTACAAAGCCTACAGCCTAGTGTGCAGATGAGAAAAGAAAGGGACTTGAATAAATGTAGAAAAGCCTCCTGGTTGGTGGGAAGCTGTTTTGAGCACACTCACAAAGGAAGGGGGCTAGAACGAGGCATCTTGTTCATCTTTCTTCATCTGCCAGGGTCCTCTTCATGCTCTTGAGGTTCAGACAAGTAAGTCAGAACAGTGAAGCTGGAGAGCTTGGGCTGAGTGTGTCTGCTTGGTTTCACCTGTATTGGGCTGTGTTGAGTGCTGTAGGTTTCTTTGGAATTTGAGGGAATATAAAAAATTACAGGACAGGTTCAAAATTGTACTGTGGCAGGAAGGCAGGGAGGGGGAAGGGAGATAATGAGTGCTACAGTGAAAGAAAGAAAAACTGGAGTTGGGGAATATTACCTGGGGCAAGACCAAAAAAGAGTCACCTTGTCCCAGAGGTTAGAGCGGCCAATGAAATAACACGTGACTATGTAAGGGACAAGCTGTACCCCTCATTTCTGTAACCTGCTCTAAATGGTATATAAGGAAAGCCCCCTTTGTTCTCGGGGCTCAGGCTTTGGACTCGAGTCCACTGAGTTGCTGCTGACCCGCTTAATAGACTTGCTTCCCAAAAGCTTTGGTGTCCTCTCTGTCTCGATCTGAGCCATCCTGCAACAGTACCAGTAACGGGCAGCTCTGAAATGTCCTTGGTTCCTGGATAATTTTCTGGTCTGGACACTAACTGTATTTGGTTGAATAGTGTTCTCCAAAAATTCAGGTCCACTTGGAACCCCAGGATATATTCAATGTGTGTTTGTTTATGGACATATTTATTTGGAAATAGAGGTTTTGCAGATAAAATTAAGGCTAAAGTGAGATCCTATTGGATTTGGGTGTCTCTAAACCCAATGAGAGTGTTCTTATAAAAGCAGAAAAGGACACACAGATACAGAGGAGAAGGCCACATAAAGATCAAGGTGAAGACTGGAGTGATGCTGCCTCAGGCCACCAGAAGCTGAAAGGGGCAAGAAAGGACTTTCCCCTAGAGCACTCAGAAGGAGTGCAATGCTGCTGTCAACCTGATGTCAGACATCAGAATTACGGGAGAATTCATCTCTATACTTGTAAGTCATGTTGTTGGTCCTATGGCCAGAATCGGTCTCATGCCAGAGTAAAGAGGGCTGACCAACCCCCCCCAACCAGCACCATATGGGTGTCTATGGGAAGACTCAAACAGAGTGAGCAGCCCAGAGGAAAGGAGATCTGTTGTTTGAGGGACAGTGCTCTGAAAACAGAGAAATGACTGGTTAACACCATGTGGCACTCACTGTGTATTAACATGTACAAGTTCATTTCATCCCCACAATAACTACACAGATGCAAAGCAATTGTTATTCCTGTTTTATAAGAGACTAAATGAGCCAGGCATGGTGGTGTATGCCTATAATCCCAGCACTGAGGCAGAAGGATAGTGATTTTGAGGTCAGTGTGGGTTACATAGTAAAACCCTGTCTTGAACAACAACAAAAAAACCCCAAAAAAAAACAAAACCCAATACAAAACAAAGATGAAATGAATTAGAGGGAAATAAATAACTGGCCCAAAGTCACACAGCTTGTAGTACACAGCTTGTAGTCACACAGCTGGGATTCAGATTCAGGCACACTGGCTCCAAAGTCCTTACTCCTAATTGCTTTTCGAAACAAAAGAAACTGTTCAGTCCATACTTGCTAAGGGGTAAGAACTATAAAAAAAAAAAAAGAAAAAGAAAAAAAAGAAAAGGCAAAGGTCCCAGATGTGGGGATGATATCAGGAAGAGGTCACTCTATGGAAATGAGAATGCTGGAATGGAGCCATTGTAGAAGTGACCCTTGAGGAGACCTGCAAACGTGCTCTGAGCAGCTCAGCACTGCATCAGTATGGGATGAAGATGAAGATGGAGAATGAAATTAACTTCAACACCTCCTGCCTGGTGGGGAGCAGACACCTGCACAGACAGCTAGATACCAGCCATGGCACAGTGACATCCAGCATGCCAGGACAGCACCCAGGAGGGATAAGGAGGGACACAGACCCAGCCAGGACAGGGAAGAGGAAGGCAGGAAGGGCATTCTGGAGAGGGTGATGTTTGTCAGGGATCTTTCTGGATGAGTAGAACTGATAAAATCATTCTAGGAAGGCAGAACTGAAAAAGCCTGGAATGATGACACAAAACCAACCAAACAAACGAACAAAACCACCAAAGACCCAAGGAATTTGTTCTCACAGGTGAATAGAGGTGAGGCCTAAAGAGGTGTGACAAGGCTGGAAGTGGAGGCAGCCTGATGGTTTGAAGGCTGAAGGTGCTGGGCAAAGAAGCTTGGAGTTTGTCCTGGAGATATAAAGTTTACAGGAGGAAGAGGACAGGGTGTATTCTACATGGAGCACTCTGAGAGTACACAGAGAATGGAAGGTGCCATATGTAACTAGTGGCGCTCAGTCAGCAAAGACATTTGTCACCAAGGCAGATTGTAGAGCAGGAGTCCTATAAGGCGCTTCTCAAAAAACAGGGTGCCCGGGTATAGAAAGTCTGGGCGACTTGATCTGTGATAATTCCCACCAGGACATTCACAGGGTGCTTTAGTGTTATCAAGAGCTGAGAACCAGCTTTGGCAAAGAAACTGGAAACTCTGTTTTAGGTCACACTGTGCAGGGCTAGGGTTCCAGGAAAGGATGTCATTGTACAAGAGGAGACAAAGTCCTGGGCTTGGGCAGTGTAGAAAGGGATGTTAAGACATGCTTAGGAGCACAGCACAAACTATGGAACTTGTTGGAAATGGCTTCTGGCCTGAAGAAGCCAAGGGGATTATCATTTAAAGTTTTGATCACTTTTGTGTGGCCTAAGCTGCTTTGTAATCCTTTCACAACCTCCCTCAAAGTTTGGCTACTTACCCTTCATTTGTATCCTATAGGTTATCATTTCCTCTCTCTTGGATTCTCTCTTCATTTGTCACCTTTGTGATCGTCGTGGATGTGATCCTGCTCTGTCCCAGGCTGACAGCTAGGTGTGTGGAAAACTGAACAGATGCAAGAGTGAACACTCAGCAGTTACCTTCTGCACTACCGAGGTTCACATGGAGCACAGGATGGCCAGCTGCTATACAGCACACGAAACATAGATAGGTAATCTGTTCATGGTTAGGCAGTGTTTATACACATGCAGATATATGGGAAAGCGCTGTAGGACTCAAGTTGATCAGGTGTTGGGAATAAAGAAAAGAATAGGAAAGGGAGACCCAAAGGTACCTTGGGAGGGAGAGGCTCGATGGACAATGGGCCACCATCTGGGAAGGCAGTTGGTCTGGAGTGGGGGTGTTCAAATGGAATCTGGACACAATGACTTGGATGTGCTGGAGGAGACCCAGTGGGAGGCCTGGAATGGAGGGACAGCACTGTGATGGGGAGTCACAGGAATAAAGGTGAAGGTCAATGCCATAGAGAGGTTGTGGTCACCTGCCAAAGGAGAGAAGTGGAGTTGTGGTACGGCGTGTTGGTAGAAAACCTGCCAGGTGTGGTCCAGGGGGATGAGGTGAAACAAGATCCACAACAAGGTCAATTTTACCCTGTGGTGAGCATGTGCACAGGGCCATGGGATCCTAAAAGCACAAGGTAGTGGAGTGCCTAAGAAAGGGCTGTCAACAAACCAAGTGCCTTCCTGCTCCTTGCCCAAGTTCTGTCCAAGGGAAAAACAGATGTGTCTCACAGCCTGTAAATTCTAACTGCCAGCCTCGTTGGTCAGGGAAAGTTCCTTAGGTTTCTGAACAGCCCAAGGAAGATCACCCAAGACCATCCAGTATCCTCTTCTTTGACTTGATGATCGACAAACTACCTTCTGATTAGTATTTGGGGTTCTGTGTGTGTGTGGGGGGGGTGTCTATGGGGCAGTGCTCTGGTTAATCCAGATGAGAATATTCCCTCATGAAGAAATGCCTTTCCTCTGGTCATTCAAGCCAGAGCCTGCCTGGTTCATCTGTTTACTGTATGCATGGCTCCTATGTCCTTTCTGCTAGGTACCCTAGCAGGCCCATGGTGACACCTGCTGTGACACCACATGAGGCCCCAGGGGAGCAGGCAGCAAATACTCACCTTGGCAACTGACCCTAAGGGCTGCACAGGTTTTTGTGGAAAGATAGATGGTTTCAGTAAGAAGGATCCAGAACCAATGACCTTTCTTCAAGAAATGGGATAAAAGTAGTAGCACGCTATTAAATTGTTGTAGCCATATATCTATGTGACTATCGTGATTGTAACATACACACAGATCTTGGCTGTCAGAGTCCTAAGGAACTCCCTGGAGCGGTACTCAAAAGCGCGAGCAGAAAAGAGTTTTCTGCCTCTCAAAGGTGATGAGAATGTTATTGAAGAAAATGTCACCCAAGTTTCAGGAGCATCTGAATTACCACTGTTTCTTCATCATAATACTGATGATGGTGATAAGCACAGGTGATCCTTTCAGGGTTTTCTCAGGGTCAAGCACTATCCATTGTACATGTCCTCTACCTACACAGTTCATCTTCGCGGTGACCTTGAGGTAGGTATTATTGTACCCATTTTACATTTGAAAAAACAGAAGCATGGTCAAGTTAAGGAGCTTTTCCAGGAACACAGCTGATGTCCTCCCTAGGGCCTCCTCTGGGAGGCCCCCAGCATCTCAGCACCTCTCCAATCTCCCTTCTCCATGCTGCCTGGGTTGGTTTCCCATGTCTCCTGCAGCACCTGCTAGAGCCCTGGTTGTTTGCCTTTAAGCACCAGCTTTTCTTAAGGAAACCCAGAAAGACTTGGGCAAGTCCGCTTCAGGGATTCGAGGCTCTGATTTGCCATCTAAGCCTGCCTTCCTTTTGGACTCTTGTGAGGGTCCTATTAAGAGAAGGTTCCCATAAAACTGTAAAATACTAGACCACCAGCAGGACTACTTGGGGATTCCCTAGTGCCTTTCACGAAAGCAAAAGAATGCCACACAGCTTTGACCTCCTGAGGGCCCCTCCACTTAAGTAACATCTGCTTATGTTTTCCAGTTTTAACTTGAGCTAGCACCTGTGATCCACAAATCCATGTATTTTGTGTGGGCCTCAGCAATGCTGCTCAGCTTTGACTCTATGTTGCAATCACCCAGGGAGCTTTAAAAACTTACCAATGTGCCGTGTGAGGTAGTACATACCTGTAATACCAGCACTTGGGAGTTTGAGGCCAGACTGGACTACATAGTTGAGATCATGTCTCAAAAGACAAAACAAAACAAAACAAGAAGGCATTCACATGAAAACCCAAAGTCAAAATAATATTTAGAAAATGGCTGCTTTGGGAGGTATTCAAGCAGCCTCCACTGTCCACTTGAATTCATTGACACGATAGTCTAGAGTACTTTGGAGGAACATTTTCACATTTGACCTTCATAACAATCCAGAAAGGCAGGCGAGTATTATAATTCCATATTACTGATGAAAAACGCTGGTTTCCCAGAGAGGTTCCCAGGACTAGAAGTTTTAAAATCACAAACTTCCCTTAGTGGGAGAGAATGAGAAAGTCCATCTAAACCAGGCATGACCAATAACAGTGGGACATGGAGGACTGAGTGATCTGTCACCACCTGGGCACCATGTTAAGAAGGACAGGGTTCTTGGGAAGTAGGAACAGCTAATATTTCTTTTTTCTCTTACAGTTCTGGAGGTACAATTGACACAATAAACTGCACACATTTTAAGTGTGCAGTTTGGTCAGTTTTGACACATGTACACCTGTGAAACCATTCTCACAGTCAGGATAATGAACATGTCCATCACCCCAAAAGTTACTTCCCAACCCCTGTAATCCTCTCTCCCACCGCTCCTGTCCCCACCCCCAAGAAACTCCTGATCTTTCTGCCACTAGGGTTTAGTTGGCCTTTCCAGATACAAATGGAATCATGCAGTATAAGCATTCTTGCCTGGCTCCTTCTGCTCAACAGAGTTATTTTGAGACTCGTCCAGGTTGTTATTGCATAGTTTTCATCCCTTTTATTGTTGAGTAGTATTCCATTCAGTAATTCCTACCCCCTTTTTGTTGCTGAGTAGTATTCCATCGCGTCTATACCATAATGTGTTTATCTGTTCATTCGTTGGTAGGCATGCTTAGGTTGCATCTGATTTTCGGCTTAAGAGTTTAATATTTTGTGGAGTACCTCTGATAACATGGCTGGCTGGGCTGAGGATGTAGCTCAGTGGCAGAGTGTTTGCCTAGCATGTGCAAGGCCCTGGGTTCAATCCCCAGCACTGCAAAAATAAATAAATAGATAAATAAATAAATAAATAGTGAGGATTGGGGACCATGTATTATTAGCTGGCGAAAAGACCCAAATTAAAAAAAAAAGGAAATGCAGTATGGTTTCAACTGTATGCCTATCAGGCTTACATCACTGTAAAGTTGAAAAATCTTTAAGTTAAGTAGGAGACTGTCTACACATGAGATAATTTAATCACTCGATCAACCCCATGTCACAAGTCAGGCTGCTTTTCTGCCTCCTCTTTATTGATGAGCTGAGCGAGGCACTGTGCAGTTATGAATTTATTCTCTGCTCCAACAACAGACTAGCATATCACTGTTGGCTTAATTTTTTAAAAATATATTTGGTTTTGGCTTTCGAAAATACGTCAATAAAAATCAGTATCACTGGGTAATATTTGAGAATTAAATGATAGAATTTTTTTTAATCGACAGAGCTATTGGAAATGACCTAACCAACCCCCTTCTTAGTGCACAGGGCTTTCACAGAACGCCTGTTTGGGAAAAGACATTTGTTTCTGCTTTTCATTGTTTTTGGCTCCTTTTCCTCAGTTGCGAGGATACTGTGTGAATTGCAGCCATGCCCCGCAGCATGGGGCCCGCCTGGCCTCTGGAAACCCCATTGGGTAAGGATTCATATGAAAGGAGAGCCAGGGCTCCATGGCTGGGGGACAAAGGAAGGGCATTTGCAGCCTTGCCAGAGTGCATTTTGAATAATACACTTGGGTACGACCTGCCTGCCGAGCCTGTCTTACCATTCAGCTATCAAACTTTGATTTGGGTTAAATAAACATGAACTTGAGGCCAACAAGCTTTTCTGCATCTCTGGTCAGGGAGTTGTAGGAGCAGGTTGAGCTGGTGGTTTGGCAGTGAGCAGGCCAGACAAGGTGAGCTGGCCTTCAGCCAGAAGGGGAGAGATGGCATACTTAGTGGACACCTCACTGTGTGTTTGGCACTGGGCCTGGCTGTGGGGGCTGCAATGGACATGCCAGAAATTGTCCCTATGCTCATACAGTCTTACAGGGAAGCCAGAGGAACCGACTGAAAGTGTGAGCTGTTCTGCTAGGGGCAGGTACAAAGAAGGAGGTGGGAATGTTTCTGAAACTCTGTTTCTCTTTTCTTCTTTCGTTATCTCAGCAAATCCACTTTCTCTATTTCCAGCAGAATATAGTCACATTACAGTACTTTCCTCCTTCTCCTTGGTTTTCCTGTTGCTTCTAACAGTCTCGGCCTTGGACAGTGATGCAGTCCACTGGGGCCCTCTTTTGAAGTTTCTGGGGGAGAGAATTTGATCCATCCTGGTCCAATTGGCTGTGCTCAGAGAATGTGGTCACACTAAATGAATATGTATACTAATCTGACCTACTAGACCATAACACCTGGGAGTTCAATTCCCTTTTCTATTCCTACTTTAAAGAATTAAAAAATAAGTCAATGGTAATAATACTTAAATGAAATTATAGAAAGGCACTGGTTTGGACTGAATCCCTGCACTAGGCCCAAATGGTCAACCAAAATGGAGTCATTCATGCTGGAATTCCATATCACTACACCGAGACTGAGTTGACTGACCTTCAAAGAATGAGAGAAGAGAATACCTTTACATGGAAAGTAACATTGAAACAACCAAACCTCTTTCTTCTCTGTTTCTGCTCTCCTCAGTCTTCCCTGTCTTTAAACCAACCTCTGTTCGGCTCATTGGGATACTCCTTCTATTACATGAAACAAGGTTTTGCTTGATTCTGGGATGGCAAGCAAAAGACAATTAAGAGTTTAAATAAATTTGTTGTAATTTTGTCTTTTGACACAATAAAGTTTCACTAAACAAGCAAGAATATAGTTAAATTATATGTACAACTGCCTTTTCAACATAGTTATATGTATAATTAACTGCCTTTCCAACTATGCATTAGTGTGAATTTGTTATTACATATGTCTGAAACTAAATTCAGTGTAACTCAAGTAAAAAGGAAATTTACTGTTCACGAAATACAGATAGATGTTATCTGACTTTAGGCATTCCAGGAGCTGCCTCTCTTGCTATCTCTTAGTTCTACTTTTTTCTTCATGTTGGCCTTGTTTGCTTCATTTGCAGATGGCTATCTTCATCAAGCTGGGTAAGATGACTGCTTGTAACTATATCCCACAGGTGGTTATAGCACGCATTCCCAGATCATCAATTCAATGCAACTAATGGAGGGGTGAGTAGTGCCCACCGCCAGATAGCATCTTGGAAATTGTGGGGATGGTTTGGTTGTCAGGATGATGGTGAGGAGCTCCTGCTGAATTTAATAGACATGCTACAAAGCTTCAGTCAGTCCTATACAAAGAATGTCTTATATCCCAAATAAATTGCTAATGTCTTATTGGTCTCTTGTGGATAGGAAGCCTTTTTATAATGAACTGAGCCTGCCAGGCACCAGTGGTTCACACCTGTAATCCTAGCTACTCAGGAGGCAGAGTTCAGGAGGACTTTGGTTCTATTTGCCCAAGGCAAATAGTTTGAGAGACCCTATCTCGAAAAAAACCTAACATAAAACAGGGTTGGCAGAGTGGCTTAAGAAGTAGATCACCTGCCTAGCAAGCATGAGGCCTTGAGTTCAAACTCCAGTACTGGCAAAAAAATGAATAATAATAATTAACAGAACCCAGAGTTAATCCCACCTTGCATATAAAATATTTCATGTACAGTTTTAATATACACTAATTGTCCACGTGTAGAGTGAGGGGAACTCTTGTTCTTTTCTTTTGTTTGTAAATTTACAGGGTTGTTTGTTATTCTGTTATTTCAGAAATCATAGCACTGATGACAATGTCACTCGTGGTACTAAAGGTACACAGCACACCTACACATACCATTTGTCACTGTCACACTCATGGTGATTCTAAATGTTTGGAGCAAGCATCTGACTCCTTTATTGTGTCTTCTAGTCTGGGGACGCATTTACATATTCATGCCTCATTAGTTTATTGTATAGTATTTGTATAAAGAATTTTATTTGCTATAGGATATTTTTATTTCTTTTGTATTATAACTGTGTGTGTGTGTGTGTGTTACTGGGGATAGAACCCAGGGCCTTGTTCATACTAATAGTCCTGTATGATGGAGCTACATCCTCAGTTCCACCATGTTGAGTTTTTAGACGATATGTACATTATCTATGAATTTCCTTTCAGTATATTAAATGGATAATAACAAAGAAAGTGTAGGATTGAGAGCCACTGAGAGATAGAGAGCAGCCCACATTCTCCCAAGGAGCCTCAATTTGCCAGCTCGTAAGTGAGGTCCAGTGTGGCTTGTACACTCTCTCTGAATGCAGGGGTCTCTGTGATAGCAAGTGCCAGCCTTTGGGTCAGGGGTAAGGAGGGAGACAGAGGAGGTAAAACCCCTGGATAGATCACCCCACAGAGGCCACATGAAGTTGAGGAAGAGATACCCAAGGGGAAATGGAGTGCTGTCACTACATAAAAGTAGAAGGGAAGGTGGACAGGCCAAAGCAACAATGACCCACAAAACTCTCTCTCTCTGTCTCTCTCTCTCTGTCTCTGTCTGTCTGTCTGTCTCACTCTCTCTCTCTCTCTCTCTCTCTCTCTCTCTCTAACACACACACACACACACACACACACACACACGACTTAAGGACCTAAGTAATAAGAAAGTGTTGATGAAACACTCCCTACTGCAGCCTGCAGTGCTTACAAAACAAACCCAGGACAAACCATGAACAGAAACAGAAAGCTAACATTCCAAAGACTGCAAGGGAAAACCAGGATCTCCTGTGAACAACACTGATGATGCAGCAATCACAAAGCTTCCTGCTGAAAATTGGCAGGAATTCCAGCTACGGCAGGCACACGCACAGCGGGAGATGAAAACAGCAGTGAGTGGGTTTGGCAGCCAGGCTACTGGGTGGAATCTGTCCCTAGGAAACACTAGCAAAGCACTAATTTTGGTAACTCCTGACTGCATATAAGCAGTTGTACATAATAATAGCACTCTAGGGAATTGTATCTACTCACTTGGGAAAACCCAGCGAAGGACTCACATTGTTCTTAGCAATTGGTGGTCCATCTGGACAGTGCTCCTTGTGGGCTGCAGACTCTCTCTATTTTTTTTTTTTAATAAAAACAAAGCTTTAGGAGAGTTCTATAAATACCATTTCTCTCAGTTGGGTTTTGCATAAAACTAAAGAATGAACAATTGAGTCCTGAATATTGATATTCTAGTTTGCTGATGGAGGGGGTTAGTAATTAGTTTTCCTCTTTTCAGCAAATATTTATAGAGCATATTCATGACCTGGCACAGTACCTAGTGATACAAACCTTGAGACTCATAATCTAGTGAGAGATCAGAGGGTACAAACAGATCAAGGGACACAATGGGCTCTTCCCCTCCCCTCCACGGCCCCCTGCCACCAACCCCTGCCCTCACCTCCACCCAGTGCCCCTCTGCCCTCTTCTTCCTGGATCTACCAAGCAGACCCCTGCCTCAGGTTCTTATTTTGCTGTGCTCTTTTCCCTTGGCATTTGGAGGATACATCTCTTTCTTCATTCAGGTCCCTCCAGCCTCTTCTCTCACTCCCATATCTTTCATCCCTTAACGCAGGCTGATTTTTATTCAAAACACGTGATTAATAAAGCTGGGGAAAACATTGCTCCGTATCTGATGTTAAAATAATGAGCACTTCTTAGTGTGTTCTATTTACCTGAAATTGCTTCAAGTGTTTTACGTGCATTAGCAAGAGCTAATATGTATATATATATATATAATATATATATATATATAGCAAGTATAGTACTGTACTTGTTCTTTATCATCCTCTTTTTAAAAAAAATGAAAAGAGCTTTTATTTTTAGAGCAGTGTTAGGTTCACAGGAAAATGAGTGTGAAGTACAGAGTTCCCATCTCCATGTCCTCTTGACCCACGCAGGCACATCCCACACCACAGGTACTTTTTTATAATCACTGAACCAACATTTTTAACATGTCACTGTCACCAAAAATCCACAGTTTATATTTGAGTTCACTTTGGCATGGTCCTACTCCTTTCACAGATAAAGAAACTGAGGCAAGAATGGTTAAGTAACTTGCCCAAGGTCACATAGAACCAGGCTTGGGTCTTTAGCTGGCTGTGTACCCACCAGACTCCACAGTTCTCTCCACATTGTCACTAACCTACGTGCTTCTCTATTTGGCTGCCTACTGTGTCCCCCACACCCCCCTGTAAGCTCCAATAGATATCTGTCTGATCCGCTGCTGTACCTTAGTGCCCAGGGGGACAACTGGCACCAAGTCAGTTCTCAACCAGCACTGGAGTTGTGAATGGGACTGGTAGCCACTCCAGGTACTCCACGAGCTTCCTGGGTGTGTTTAGAAGGACTTGGAAAGCTGTGTCAATAGCCACGCTCTCAGCAATGGATCTCAACCCTGGCTACATCCTGGAATCACCTGGAAGCTGGAAATGCCAAAACCTCTATATCAGAAAAGGAAAAATGCCCTCCTTCATCATAAAAAAAGTGGACTTAGCACCATTGTCTTGAGCCGTGCTCGGGGCCCTGCATTTAACTTCAGAAATAGGCAAATGAATATCCATGTCATATTTCTAAAACCTTCAGGAAGGGCATGAGGCTTGATAGATAAGAACATTTGTTGAATTTACTTGAACTTGGAGCTCAGCTGGGAGACTTTGGGTAGCATGCTTACTTTCTCTGAACCTCTGCTTTTTCATATATAGTGGAGATAATTATAGTAGTTCTCCCTTATCTGCAGGGAATGTGTTCCAAAATCTCCAGTACACACACACACACACGCACACACACACACACACACACACACACACACATATATACATATACTATATATTTTTATATATACATACCTATGACGGTTTAATTTATAAACTAGGCACAAAAAGAGATTAAAATAGTAACTAATAATAAAATAGGATAATTATAGTAATAATAGTAAAATTTATGTAGCTTCTCTTTCTCACAATATTTCTTTTCTTGTACTTCAACCCCTCATTTAAAGGAAGCACTTTAGGGCTTCTCTTTGGTATATGTGAATCACTATTTTTGGTCTTTGGGATTACTATTAAGTGACTGGAAAACAAGCCCCATAATACTGTGACAATCCGATCACTGAGATGTCTACCAAGTGACTGAAAAGCAAACTCAGTGCCCCAGTCTCACCTCACAGCAACTGAACCAGGTCTCCAGGTGGGATGCAGGTCTTGATGCTCACAGAGCTTGTAGTAAAGTGCAGCTGAGTTTGGGAATCACATCCATAGTTGAGTCCAATTAAGCAGTGAAGCAAATGATAAAAGACACCTCCCCCAATCTGGGGATAACATCAATGGAAATGACAAAAGTTGAGCAATGAGTAATTTGAATTTGGGGGGGGTTACTAGACCCCAAACTCACCCTAACCTGCTAGGGGAGCAAGAAGTCCTTCTCTGTAGGCTCAACTTGTTCCTCCTCTTTGTTCAAAACACAAATAAAATGAAAACACTGAAAACTCTCCCTGGATCTCTGCATCATCAGAACTTGTGTCCTGACCCAAACTATCTGATTGGTCAACAATTTCAGCCCAGGTAACAGAGGTACCCTTGGCTCACCTGGGACTATTACACTGTTTATGGTATGTGGCTTTTTGGGAAAGTGTCATACTTAATCTTAGAGACACTAGAGTTAAATCCATTCTATGAATATTTGTGTGACAAATTTACTAGTCTATGAAATGTGTGTGGTGTGTAAGAGGGCTTGGCACGGTAAGTAATACAGCGTAACAGCCCTGTGGTCCCAGCATAAAACGTGTAAAGAGTAATCAATTTTAGACTTTAATCTGAAAAGTAAAATAGAATGTATCTGAATTTATTAATGTTTAGGTAACTGGCAAATCAGTATTCTAACTCATAGAATTCATTAGACTTTTTTAGTAGTTTAAGTATTTGAGAAAGTATTTGTTAGTCTAGTATTTGAGATGACTAAAACTGAATATATTAAATGTATAAACGTAGTTTAAGGGATTGGCAGGACTTGAACTAAGTTGTGAAAGAGGCTGGTTGTTGTTTACTTTGGAGGTAGCCTGGGCTTCCCTGTCTCTCTCTCACCCTGTATCTGATCCATCAACAAAGCCTGTTGGCTCTCCTTTTAAAATATATTCAGAATCCAGCCCTTTCTTACCTTCTACTCCCACTCTGGCCTATCCATTATTTTCTCTCACCTGGATTAACAAAATAAACTCCAAACCGATCTCTCTGCTTCTACCCTTGTCCTCTCCTATAAGCCAGGGCATGGAGCACCAGCATCAGCTTCTGGAGTTCACTGGGCTCCCATACGCGCTTCCCCAATTCTCTGACCTCATCTCTTACAGTTCTCTCCCTTACCCTCTCTGGACTCATGACTGAGCCAAGAATACCAGTTTCTAGAGGCTGTCTCTTCCTATTTCTTCTCTAGAATTTTCTTTCCCTTGACGCACACATGGTTCACCCCTCACTTTCCTCAGGTTTTGCTAAAATGTTGTCTTCTGAGAGATGTCTTCCTGATGATCCCATGCAAACCCCTCCATACCCTCCCCCGTCCCTCCACTCTTATCTTCTTATCCAGCTTCATTTTCTTTCATAGCACTTATCACCATCCGACAGATGATAAAATGAATGTTACATTGAGGTTTTTTTTTTTAAGTTCTGGGCACAAAAACAGCCTTCGCAGGTACCAAAAAATGTCACATGGACAAGTTGAAGAGAAACGATATTACATTTAGAATGACTTCTGCATGGATATTTCATATTTTTAGCACAAAAATGGAGGCGCAGCACCATGGAAATAAAAACCAACACTAAGTGCTCACTACCTGCTAGGCACCATCCTGACCACTTTAAACATTAATTCTCAATACCATGGTCGTTGACTGTTACTGATAGACCCATTTTTCAGGCAAGGAAGTTGAAGCACACAAAGCTTAAGAGTCTTCCCTAAGATCAGACAACCAGGGGTGGCAGACCAGCAATTCCAGGTCACCTGGCTCCAATGGCCACATCCTCAACCACTCTGCCAGGATAGCTAAGCTCGTCTCTGCCACCAGCCAATAGGGTGACCTTGGACAAACTGCTTACCTTCCATCTCAACTGCACGGTGACCCTTTCACCTCTAGGTCTTGATGAACCGGCGTCAGCTAACAGAATTTTCTGCCTCTGAAGAGTTGCTGCACAGAACTGAGAGAGGAAATTTGTTTGGAAGATGTGAAAGACCTGGCTCACGGGCCCACTTACAATGGAGACCTTCTCTCCAGAAAAAGAGCATGTGCCTACAGTTGTGTAAACTATTTCAGGTGGTTTGTAAATTCTCCAAGGCCCTGGATCCTGGGTCAAGAAGCCTTTGTACAAAGAATAAATCTCAGACCCTGGGGCAGAGTTCTGAAGGAAGGTGGATCCTCTTTCTTTGAAGAGATTTTTGAAAGTAAGGGTGGGTTTTATAAGTTGGAGATTGTCTAAATACGGTTTGAGGGGAAGAAGGGAAAATGAGTACTTCCCAAACCTCCAAGCTGTATACCTGGTTCTCCCCGGGAAGATTCTCCCTCTGGGCATGGTAGCTGCTTCCATGAGAGAGTTGGGAGTGGTGGTGCCCTGAGCCTTCCATGACGATGATGGTTATTAGCAGCATCACTGGCCTCTACCCACTTGCTGTCGGGAGCTCCACCTCTTCCAGGTGTAACAACCAAAAATGTCTCCCCATATTGTCAGATGTCAATTGGGAGGTAGTGGTTAAAAACCAAGGACCCAGGAAAACACTGCAGAAATAAGTCTTGTGCACACAAAAGCTCGGACATAAAAAAATCACACCAGCATTATTTATAGTCAGAACGTGACAAACCAAATGTCCACCAAATGATGAATTGATAAACAAAACATGGATAGCCACACAATGGGATACTATTCACCCATAAAATCAGTCCAGAATTGCTACATATACCACGTGGATAAACCTTGAAAACACTATGGAAAGTGACAGAGACGGGCACAAAGCACATGAGTTCATTTATATGAAATGCCCAGAATAGGTAAATCTAAGAAACAGAAAGTAGGTCAGGGGTTACCTATGACTGTAAAAGTAGAAGGAATTGGGGAGCAATAGAAATGAGCACAAAGTTTGTTTGGAGGGTAATAAAATGCTCTGAAATTGTTGGGGTGATGGTTGCATAATTGTGAACATATACTAAAACTAATGAATTACATACTTTATTGTTTTTCTTTTTTTCTTTTGGTGGCACTGGGGTTTGAACTCAGGGCCTCACTCTTGTTAGGCAGATGCTATTACTGCTTGAGCCAGTCTACCAGCCCTTTGAATTGTATACTTTATGTTCCTCTGTGTGTGTGTGTGTGTGTGTGTGGTCTTGGGGTTTGTACTCAGGGCCTATTCCCACTCCACCAGCCCTTTTTTGTGATGTCTTTTTTTCAAGATAGGGTCTCATGAACTCTTTGTCCAGGCTAGCTTCAAACCGTGATCCTCCTGATTTCTGCTAGGATTACAGGCTTGAGCCACTGGTGCCTGGCTTGAATTGTATACTTTAAATGGGTGAATTGTATCATTTATAATCATCTCAAAACTGTTATCAAAAAAACTAAGTCACTGCCAAATTCCCAGCCACCCAATCTGACTGCCTCCTATCCTAGGACTACTGAGCCAAGTTCTCCATGGTGCAGGCCCTGAGGGTTGGATGGATGCCAAAAGCTCCTCCCAGAGTCCTGATGCAGCTGGTTATCCATCTAGTATTTGGGAACCTCTATGAACCCTAGTCTTCTCTCCAAATCCTAGGCTGAGTGACTGGTCCCTGCTTGCCTTCTAGTCAGAAGAAGAGTATGAATTAATAAAGACTAGGAAGGATTTCCACTGAGATAAAAAGCAGAGCTGTCATTGGTCTGTGTGCAGGAGTTGTTTCTGATCTTACGTCTAATGATGGAATGGAAAATTCCACAAATTATGAATGGGCATGCAATGCCCCCCTGTGGACTATTGCAACAAGAAATCTCAGTGTTGACATTGTTTTTGGGATTTTTAACCAACTATCTTTCCTGTCTGCACCATTTTATTGTCAGTTCACCCATCTTAGAATACCAGATACAAAATGCACCTGAGACTTTGGCAAACATGAGGGGAAAACACACCTAAAAAAAAAAGCAATGCCTGCAAAACTGGTGGAAGTACAGGACCAGATGTCTTTCAGGTAAGTGAGGCCTGGTCACAACCCTTTCTTTCAGACTGCCACCATAAAAGGGCCCAGCTGTATGGCTGGCCCTTTCAGTTGATGAAGCAGCACAACATAGTCATGTTACTTCAGCATCCTCACCTGCTCCTGATGACAGGAGCATTTGCATGCTTCCTTCCTTCTCCTTCAGTGTTTCTGCTCACTGGATAGAGTCTGGCTTCAAGTGTTTCCTAACCAGACAGACAGGCCTGGGTTCTGGTTCTGCCTTGCCCAAACACCTGCGACTTCTCATGCACTACCTTCATTAATTACCAAAACAATTCTATGAGCTAGATGCTGTTCTTAGGATCATCAGTCAAGGGAATTGAGCCACCAAGAGCTTAGGTCAATTGCGTGAGGTCAATTGAGCATGAAAAGCACATGCCACAGTGCACAGCAGCAGCCAGGTCCTATTACCATTTCCCTCATTCTTCAAGTCCTATTCTTTGATGATCAGTCTAACTGATTCTTAATAATGACTCACTGTAACACCCAGCACTTTCAAATAACACATTTACATTTAACAGTGTCTCCTAGCAATTAAACCATAAGCCCCCAAACCAAATCTCTAATGCTGTGACTTCAAGTGTGGGGCATACATGGGGATAGAGAGGGTATAATTTGGGGGTAGGGGCTCTTTCCAGGTGGCCCTCAATGTACCACCTGAGCACATAATAACATTTACTCTAATTTGCTGAGTGCCTCTGTGCTGGGCAGTTTATGTATTTTATTTCCGTTAATCCTCCTGATAACCCACAAAGGTATTATTATCCTCATTTTACAGTGGAGAAAACTAAGCAAGGCGGAGTGCCGGTGAGCAACAGAGCCAACATTCACACTCAGGTTTCTCTGGTTCCAAAGCCTGTGCATGCTCAGTGTGCTGCTCGCTCCTCATACAGGCTTTCAGAAATCAGCTCCCTGACAGCAGTTCTGGGCATGTCCCACAGACTTAGGTCTGTGCCACACTCCCCTATAAAGTATCCTGTAAACCTTGCAAGAGCCCCAACTCTCACTCACTCCACACTCCTGGAGCATCTCTATTGCTCACAGTAGGTGCACAATACAGGTTTGGATGGCTGGTTGGATGTGTATCTGCTTGGTTGCTGCCGAGGTGTACTCAGTATTCAATGAAATACTTTAACTATGCCCCAAAAGCTTACAAGCAGGTGAGGAGCACCTTTCTACAATGGCATCAATACAGTCTAATTGTAGTAGGCAAAGTTAACCATATCAAATACAAGTTCTAACTTACCTTTAGGCAAATGGTTTTAATGACCTAACCCATGGCCTCTCCAGTCCTGGGTCTCTAGGCTCAGGCCACTGGGTTAACTTTTGCCTTAGCTGACAGTCTTTCTGTTGTAAGTAACAAAACTCCAACTCAAACAAGCTTCTTTAGATTGGAGTTCTATTGGCTTCTCAACTGGAAATGGCTTGAAGAGTTTGGAGAACTGAAGGAAGAACTCCTAGGCATGGGTGTAGGCATGAGCACCCCCATCCCAGCAGGACCCTTTTTCTATTTGTCAGGCCTCATTTTACAGAGGAGTAAACACCATAAGGCAGGGAAAGTGGTCTTCTTATGTCCTAGATATGCCTTCTTGTGTCTCATGAGCCCAGAGGGCAAGAACTCTCCTCCACCTTTGATTTGGGAAATTCCAGGGAAAAGCTCAAGTTGACCCAGTCTGTGTTGGACCAGTTTCTTCATTGTTAGTCATTCAACATATATGAGTAATCATAAATCGACTTGATGGTGACACTATGAGAATGTGCACAGCATTCCCCAAGGAAATGATGTTAAGAGCGAAGACCAAAAGGATGGGTTGCCTAGGTGAGGAGTTAGAGAAAGGTATTTTGGATGGAAGGAGCAGTATGTACAAAGTAGTATGTTAATTCTGGGGCTTGGGACTGCAAGAAGGCCCATGTAGCTTGAGTGAGAAGAGCCAGCAGAGAAACCCAAGATAAGAGAGGAGAAATGGGGAGAGAGCAGTCCATGGGGCTTGTGGGCTACATAAGTGAATTTATCCTAAAGCCATGGGAAGCCAGGATAGAAGTGGGGGAAGAATGAGGTGACACATCATATTTATCCCTGGAAAAAATGACTTCAGTTGCAGTAGACTGGATAGAGGTGGCCCAGAATGGGTGTGGAGTCATCAATTAGGAGGCTTACACAGTTGTTCAGCAGAGGGATGATAATAACAGCTGGGACCAGGGTGATGGGGAGGTAGACAGGATAGAAATCTAGGAAGTAGAATTAGCAGGCCTTGAAGCGTGGCTGTGGCAGGCAAGGACAGGCTGTTGTTAAGGATGACTTCCAGCTTTCCAGCTTGTTCAGGACTAGGATTGGCCTGGCTGGGTCACACTGTCACTCCTATATACACAATCAGGTACTACGGCTCATCAAACTCACCAAAGCCATCTGGAGTTGTAGAGAAATTTGCTGAAGGGGGGGTCCTGTACAAGAAAAAGAAGAATGGGAAACCTGGCTGAAAAGACTACAGCTGTAGCTACCACAGCTCAGTGCATGGATAACATGGAGGGACCAGCCTCTGGCTTACCATGGGAGACCAGAATGGGACATTTCAACACCTCATTTATCACTAGTTTGCATATGTCATTAGGCAAGATACTGAAGATGCTGCTTCAGGAGGCCCCTGGGTAAGGTTTCCTATTGCCAAGTTCACTGCATGGCACACACCTGTATGGGCACCTATTACTCTTCTCAGCCTGACCTCTGAGGTAGCCAACCAGGTGACATCTTGGTTAAACCAGAGGTTAAAAAGGCAGGAGTTAGTCAACAGTATCAGTCAACCTGGGAAGGCAGGAGGAACTAAAGTGGTACAGCACGGGAGCCTCTAGTCCTAGTTTTGCATAAATACTTACAAAGCTACACTCGCGCACTCTGCCATTCTTTAAATGTTTCCCTGTCACGTCATAGAGCTTAAGAAGAAAAAGTGCTCTTTGTTTATCTTAGGTATTTCTTTTCAGTGGGACCTAAGAAGCCTTTGGAAAATATGTTAGAATTATAAACCAAAAATGATAAGAAAGGAACGAGGATAGAATAACAAGAACTGGTCTTTCAAGGTCCACTAAGGTACTCAGCCAAACCAGCTGTATTCATGACAAGGTAAAAGAAGCCAAATTGCCCAGGATGTTTGTCTAAGAAAATAATAGTGTCACCTTCTGCATATCCAGTGACAATGTGCATTTTCCAGGGTTTGCTAAGTCTTTGTAAAGGGACAGTGGTGGCTGCAGGGTTTATCTCAGAGAAGATGTGTGCAAAGGCAAATGCCATATCTACCACATCAGCTTATTTGCTTGTTTCTTTTTAAGTACTGTTTTTAAAATATGTTTAAATCACTCAAGTAGTCAAGAAGGGAAAGGAATCTCAGGGAAAGAAAAGATACTGTCCCACAAAATCACAAATTAGCAAAGTCTTGGGAATTGGTCACAAGGCGATAGAATACTAAGTGGAGCTGACTGCAGCTTTCTCTAAACTGCTGGGGTTTATCGGGCTTAAAGGATTCAGTCAATCGATGGCACTTCCAAGTTGGTGGTTGCTGTAGAACCTTGGAACAGGTCTCTGGGCCCAAGCCCAGTGTCAGAATTGGCAGCCGTGTCCAGGGAGGTTCTTACCTTCTCTTGTAGAATCTCTGCTGGGTAACAGTGACTGGCGGTTATGGGGGCTCATGATGGGCCAGGTGCTCCTAGTGCTCTGCCTAATAGCCATTTCCACTAACTCTGCACAACGACCTGGGAGGTAGCCCTATGCGGTTCCCAGTGTAACACAAGGACACTGAGGTCTGGAGAGGACACAGAGCTTCCTGGCATTTCTACAGGTGATAAGCAGTGGTGTTGGAATTTCAACCTGGGCTGTTGGCTGAGCGATTGCACTAAACTATCCTGTTCCGCTCCTTGAATTCTGACTAGGGTCAGTCTGGGGGCAGGTGAAAGGTGTGGTTGGTGGGCATGATGGTAGCAGAGTCTATGCAGAAGCGGGATCTTGTTAGGAGTTTCACCTTCAACTCTGAATTTACCACGAGGACTTCACGACTGCATACAGTCGTGACTGGTCGCTTTGCCCAGTGTTGGCTGCTGCTGTTGATAATTTCCCAACCTTCTGAGAAACACACAGGCTACTACCAAGTAAAGTCAGGGTGGGGGGCACTTTCGTAACCTACCACGCAGCTATGATCCTTTTCGTGATTAGAACAGATCAGGCCATGGGCCCAACTAAAAGACTGCATTTTGTATAACCTCTAGCTCTGTTCATTGAGATTACTGAGGTAAAGGTAACCTAATGTATACAGCACACCTGATACTCATTTCGTGGCTTCTAAATGCCATATTAGATGGTATTTAGAAATAACTGGGAATTCCTGGGAAAATGTCTAATCCCAGGGCTGGAGAAGGAAAAGTGTCAGGAAAGACTGCACCTTGTGCCATAAAGCCAGGAAATGATGGGGGACATATCAAAAGATCATGAAGTAGCTGGGCACTGGTGACTCACACCTATAATCTTAACTACTTGAAAGGCTGAGATTGGAAGAACAGTTCAAGGCAGACTAGGCAAAAAGTTCGTGAGACTCCCATCTCAACCAGTAGTTGGCATGGTGGTACATGTTTGTCACCCCTGCTACAAGGGAGGATGAGATTGGGAAGATCAAGGTTCCAGACCAGCCCAGGCAAAAAAGTTGGTGAGACCGCATCTTAACAGAAAAAAGCTACAGCGGGAAACATAAAACAGAAAGATTGCCCAGGCCAGTCTGGGCAAAAAGCAAGACCCTAGGGTTGGGGGTATAGCTCAGTGACAGAGCACTTGCCTATCTTGTACAAGGTCCTGGGTTCAATCCCCAGTACCACCAAAATAAACGAATAAGTAAATAACAATAAACACAATGATTAGGGCTGGCAGAGTGGCTCAGAGTACTTGCCTAGTAAGCATGACGTCATGAGTTCAAACTCCAGTGCTGCCAAAAAAAAAAAACCATGAAACTTGAAGCTATCACTAGTCACACATCAGGAACAATTTACACACTAAAATTAACAGTGACAGTAATAGATTATAACTCATTGAATAAAACAGGAAACCATAAATCCTCACAGATATAAGTCGATAAATAAATTGATGTTTGATAAGGAACAAGATATTTACATCATTTCAAAATACCTTCTTACAAAATACTAATTACAGAGAAAAAATAATTCTACAGTAGCAGATACCAAGTTAATCAAATGCTGAAAATGCACATCATTAATAGTGGGATAAAGAAAAATCATGGGGCCACCTGACCGGATGTAATGAGAACGATGCAGCATCAAGTCTGTCATAGTCCTGCCAAAAAATACAAAAAATATATATAATCTCAGTCTAATAATAAGGAAATACCAGAGAAACCCAAATTGAGGATTATTTTATGTAATAACTGGCTATTCAAAAGTGTCGAGATCATGAAAGTCAAGAATAGACTGAAGAATTGCTCCCAATTGAATGAGACAAAAAGGTCCCAACAACCAAATGTACCTCCTGGTTCTGAAATAGGTCTTCTATGGAGAACATTTGCCAAACAACCCGGGAAATTTAATAGGGCCTGAGGATCGATGGTAGTGATGGCTTGGATGGTGGTTTCATGGTTAGGTAGGAGAATGTCCTTCAGAGGAAATCAGAACTGAAGTGTTCTGGGCCTGGGGCATCAAGTTGACAACTTAACTGTCAAATGATTTAGGAAAATTCTTTAGGGGCTGGAAATGTAGATGCAGATAGAGCTCTTGCCTGGCAAGTGTCAATAATTTTAAGAGTGCTTATCTTTCATAGATATCTTCTGAAGTAAGTTATTAAAAAAATGATATGATGCTTAAAATTTCCTTCAAAATAATGTAGCTATGTGAGAACTGGGGAGATTGCAGATGAGGGAGAATTGACCAAGTGTTGGTAGTTGTTGAAAGTGGGTGATGGCAACATTGGCTTTATTATATAATTTTCTCTGCTTTTTTGTACATTTGCAAGTTTCACAAATAAAAAGGAAAAAACCAACAAAATAAAAATTAAGTGAAGGGAGAAGATAAAAGGGGAAGAAGATTAATATCATTAACTACTAATTACTGCACAGAAGTCAAAAGATACCATTAAACATTGACAGACCAAGCCGGGCACCAGTGGCTCACACCTGCAATCCTAGCTACTCAGGAGGCAGCGATCAGGAAGATCATCGTTCAAAGCCAGCCAGGGCAAATAGTTTGTGAGACCTTACTCAGCTGCAGATGGAAGTTTAGTGTATGAAGAAGGTGATATCTCAAATCATTAGGACAAATATGGATCTTTTTTTTTCTTTTGTGGCACTGGGGACTGAATCCAGGGCTCGTGTATGCTAAGCAAACACTTAACCACTGAGCCCTAACCCACCTTTTTTTTTTTTTCTTTTTTGAGATGGGGGTCTTCCATAAAATAGGTGTAGGAAAAGTCTTTTTGTGACTCAAAATCCAAATGAAATAAAAGACTGATAAATTTGACTAAATTAAAAAAAAGAAAACCTTTGCATGACAAATGCCACCATAAAAATGTTAAAAAGATAAAATGCAAATTGGAAGTATTTTCAGCACGTTTTTTACAGATAAATGGTTATTATGCATTAAGGAGGGAAAAAAAGACCAAAGCCCAGAAGAAAAATGGACAAAAGGCATATAGAGACAATATAAAAGAGATAAAATAAGCTGGGCACCAGTGGCTTATACCCATAACCATAATTCTAGCTACTTAGGAGGGTGAGATCAGGAGGATTGTGGTCGGAGGTCAGGCGTGGCCAATATAGAGATCCCACCTCCAGAATAACCAGAGCAAAATGAACTGGAGGAGTGGCTCAAGTGGTAGAGTGCCTGTTTGCAAGTGTGAAGCCCTGAGTTCAAACCCCCTACCATCAATCAATCAATTAATAAGTAAACATTGATATATATGAGTATATATATATGAGTATATATATATATGTATATATATATACATATAGCGAGTAAGAAAGAGAAAGAGAGAGAGAGAGAAATTTGCATACATGGAAAAGTGTTCAGCTACAGTAAACTGCCCCTTGCCACCCATCAGAGCTGGGTAAAATCAAGAACAACATGTTCTGTTGACATGACAAGTGCTGTCTTCCATTGCTGGGGGAATGGAAAACGGCATGGAAGGGAATTTGGCAATATGTAGGCATTTATCTTTCTACCTAGCAACCCGTTTTAGGAATTTACCCAGAGAATGAATTTCAACAATAAGCCTTTTGATGTTTAAATATTTTAAGAAGGAGAGAGAGAGAGAGAGAGAAGAAACCCTGCTGTATTTCAAATACCTAGTACCTAACTTCTTAGGAGGACCAGGCAGCTTTTGAACATGTTTTCAGTAAGTAAGTTTTAGTAGTTTCATTTTGTAGAGGTATGGGTGTAACAATTATGATCTACCGCCTGCCTTTTGTAAGTCTGAGTACATGTGTGGGTGTTGTTGGAAGTTAGGGTGATGGTGGTACACATACAATACAGATAGAGAGGAGGTACAGAATGGGGAAGGAAGACAATGTTTTGGGAGGTGGGTTGGGATTTGTTTTCAGCATAAACTCTTATAACTCTTCTATTTCCCAACTTTAAGAAACTATAGGAGCAACGCGCTATCAGTAGCAATGGCATACCTAATACCTTCTTCTTGGTTTCAAAGTGTCTTTCCCTGCTAAAGGAACCAGGGCTTCTTACAGAATGTCTGCCCCTAGGGCTGGGGCAAGAAAGGTACAAGACAAACCTTACACCTCTTGTTGAACCACGAAGTGAGAACGTGTTAAAAAATATGATGGGGGTCGTTACGGGCACACAGGACCCAGGGGTTGCCACAGGCCAAGTCTGAGAAAATATATCAAACTAAGCATATAATGGATTATGTAACTCAGGACATAAAACAGGAACTCATGAGTGTGTACTAATAATCAATCAGTAAGTGTGCCGGGGATGCCTTTCCTTATTCCAGCTTATATGTGTGAAGAGTTATAAAATTTGAAAAGTCACCATTTTCAACCAGCTAACTGAAGGCTGGTTCTAGCAAGAACTGAGCAATGACAAATCTAGGGGGGAAAGTTTGATAGGGAACAGAATATTTACCTAATCTTAAAGTGTCTCTCCAGACTACAAATTAGCTACGAAAGGTAAAGTGGTAGTTGTACAGTAAGGAAAGTAGACAGCACATTGATTAAAATGATCGCTGGTGAGAATACTGTGCTTCTGGATGTGACACTCTGGGGACAGCACCATTATCTGGATTGAGAATACATTACTTGAAATCTAATCTTAAGGAAACACAACAAATCTAAATTGAAGAACATTTATAAAATAAGGATCACTGCCATGAAAGCCAAGAAAAGGCTGAGGAATAATTGCATATTAAAAAAACAAAAGAGAAGACAACAAAATGCAAAACATAGTCCTGGACAGGCAGGGAAAATGCCATGAGGACATTTTCTGAGCAACTGACAAAATTGAAACGTAACTCTTAAATTTTGCATCAAGATTACATTTCTGAATCTAGTAACTACTATGTGTAAGAGAATTCTTTTTGATCATAGGAAATACATAGGCAAGTATTAAGAAGGAGAGGGAAGTGATGTATGCAATCTGTTCTAAAGTGAGTTAGAAAAAAATTAACAGGCCTGGTGTTGTATACTTGTAATCCCAGCTACTTAGGAGGCTGAGACAGGACGATCCCATTTGAGGTCAGCGTGGACAACTTAGCAAGACCCTGCCTCAGAATTTAAAAATATATAAATGAAAATAAAAAGGAATCTGGAGGTAGTTTAGTGGTAGAATGCTTGCCCAGCATGCATGAGGCTCTGGGTTCATCCTCGGGACCACAAAAAAAGAAGAGAAAATAGAATGAAAAAAAGCAAATGCAGCAAAAACACTGGTGAATTTGTGTAAAGGTTATGTGAAAATTCTTAATACAATCCTGAAACTTTCTATAACTTTGAAACTACTTCCTTTTAGGGGTCTGGAGCAGTACTAGGGTTTGAACTTAGGGCCTCACACTTGCTAGGCAGATGCTTTACCGCTTGTGCTACACCCACAGCACTTTCTTGTTTTAGTTACTTGTTTTTTTGGATAGGCTCTTATATTTTTGCCTGGGGTCAGCCTCAGACTCAGATCCTGTTACCTGTAGCTTTCTGCTGAGATTACAGAAGTGCACCAGTAGGCCTGGCCCTATAAATATTAAATTATTGCAGTGAAAATTTAACAGCAAAAGTATGTCATCACTCAGTAAGTTTCTAACTTCAGAAATTCATAGCCTGAGAAAAATGGTATTTGATGACTGAACCATTTGTTCCACATGTACTGAGTACCTACTGTGTGTCCAGCACTAAAGTTAGAGAGCTCAGCCATGGCCCTAACCTTTAGTGTCCTTACAGAGGTTGGTGTGGCTCTGTATGTGCTGTCCCATGTTGCTGAAGTCACCCTTATCTAGGATCCTAACACTGAGGTGGATTTCACTGCAAGCCCTGAATCATCACCATCATCTTTGTTATTGCTGTAGTCATTGTCATTGCAGTCCTCGTCAAATAGCAAATGTCCTTCTTAACACTTGAGAAAAGGTGGCTATAGATAAAGGAAGTTATACATAGGTTTGTCTTAAAGTCACCGAGTATACTATACATTTTAAGCTATTTAATTTCATGAGACAGTAATAGTCCACGTTTTCAGACTCGCTCTGATTTTGCAGACCTTTTCAAACCATTTCCCCTTTGCTTGAGAATCAATATGGAAACATTAATTGTTCTGCAGTGATCAATGTTACATTGTGTCTGGAGTTTTGGGCCTTGTTTCAATGGGATAGATCAAGTTGCAGCTTGCTGGTGGCCTCAGCACAGCAGTTATCACTGAAGCACGTAATACCCTACTCGCCTTATTGTGATTTACACCTGGTCACAAGCTTGTTTTTTTCATAACAGTCAAGAAACAAAAATTCAAGTTCCCTTCCACAATAGAATGGGTAAGTCATGGTATAGTCATACACAGAATAAACGTAGCAACAAAAAGAGCTACCTGTCACTACACAGGAGAGGACACATCATACAGAATGTTGGATAAAAGAAGCCAAACACATGAATCCATGTTTTGTGAATTCTTATACATTAAGTTCAAGAATGACATAGAGCTGGTGGAGTGGCTCAGGTAGTAGGATGCCTGCCTGGTAAATGTGAGGCCAAGTTCAAACCCCCAGTACTGCCAACAAACAGAACCGCTAACACAAATGTATGGTGACAGAAGAAATATTTGCCTTTGGGGAAAGAAGCAAATCATTAACTGAGGAGGCACAAGGAAACCTTCTGAGGTGCCGCAAGCGTTCCATATTTTTACATGGATGGTGATTAAATGGCTATAAATGGCTGAAAATCATGAAGATGTGATCTTCAGATTTTTATACTCAACTGTATATGACACCTCAGTAAGAAAAAAATGTATGCAAAAGTAAAATGTAGGTGTAGTAAAAGCAAAGAACAATTTTGAAAAAAAACTCAAAACACAAAAACCCAAGGCAAGAGGTGATGCTCTCAAATTGCCTGTATCAAAGATATCATTGGAAGGAAATTGTACTAGTGAGGTTGTTTTTGGTGCTAAAAGTCTTCTAGTTGCATTTATATGGTAAACAATACCATCTTTCCACAAGTGCACTGGTCTGTTTCTTCAAAGTGAGAGCTGGGGTAGGATCTATGTTTATATTCACATTCCAGAAAATGTGTATCATCTCTAGCTGGGATCAGATAAAAGCTAAGTCTTAAATGATCAAAAAAATTCTTTCAAGTTATTACCCATTAATATAATAAAACACACAAGAAGAAATCCTGCCTACATAAATAGGAAGAGAAATAAAAGCTAAATGAAACTAGCATGCTCCTTGGAGTCAGAGCTACAGCAGGCTTTTGTCACTTACTTTTATTATATTACTTATTCAAAATAAAGCATTCCGTTTGTTGGACGTCTCTTCTTGCAATTGGCATTTTATCCAATGTATTTTTTAAGAGCTGTTGAGAAAAGGTTGACATTTCCTAATTAGAACAAATGCGCAATACATGACTAGGATTTTAACTCCAAATATTTTATAAAAACTCTTTAATTATCTGGGCACTGGTAGCTCACGCCTGTAATCCTAGCTATTTAGGAGGCAGAGATCAGGAGGATTGCGGTTCAAAGTCAGCCTGGGCAAATAGTTGCAAGACCCGATCTCGAAAATCCTGTCACAAAAAAGGTCTGGTGGAGTGACTCAAGGTTCAGGCCCTGAACTCAAACCCCAGTACTGAAAAAGAAAAATCAACTCTTGTCTTGTTATTATATAATTATGTTATTATTAAAAGGTTTTGTAAGTCCATTTATCAATTCTAAGAGAACCTAAAATGGGAATATGAGTACGTTCAGAGGAATGAATGTTTGATATTCCCAGGCAGTCCATGATGCTCAGGTGAAGAAAATATTCTTTCAATTTTATATCCAGAAGTCCTTTTTCTTCTAATGATTTTCTCATCCCCTTTGACTGCCTCAAAATGTGCCACAGAAAACCATCTTGTTTTGGCTTACTATTACATATTGTGATTAAAATAAAAATTGCTAGCTGTGGTTCCCCCATTCCCATTCTCCAGGCCAAAGGTAGCTCAAATACCTGAGATTTTATGGAGTTTGCTTTTTTGTGGTTTAATAGACAATTTATGCCAAGTCTAAGATCCGAACTCTAGAGCCCCATAGGCCCAGGTTCAAATCCCAACTCCATCACCACTTAGTATGTAAGTTTGGGCAGATCACTTCTTGAAGCTTCAGTTTCTTCATCTGTAGAACAGTACTGTATTACTGAATCAACCTCACAGGGTGGTTATAAGAATTAAGTGAGATAGTGCATGTAGAGCTCATTTGAGGGCTGGCAGCATAGTTCAGTGGTACTTGCCTATCAAACACCAAGGTTATGGGTCCAGTCCCAGCACTGCCAAAGAAGAAAGTCTGCTTGACTTGTTACTGCTTAATAGCAATTACAGTTAATTTTAAACCAGTTGTTTTTTCCACTATTACAAAAAATAATTCTGATTTTTAAAACAGAATTCCGGCCACCTTAAGAATCACAGTTCTAATGGGGAGGTGGGAGAGGAAATGAGAATGAGTGCATAGTATTGAAATACATTTTATCTGCGTATGAAGATAGTATAATGAAAGGCATTACACACAGTTGAGTAACAGGGGAGCAGGGCAACAAAGAGCAATAGGAGTTAATGTCAATAAAATGATCAATACATGTGTGAAATACCAAGGTGATAACCCCCTTGAGCAATCAATATACATTTAAAAAAATGAAGGACAGGAAGGTAAAATAGGCCCTGTCCAGGGGAGGGCCAGTGGGACAGCAAGGGTAAGTGGAGGGTGAATATGACCACGTACTTTGTATATATGTATGAAAATAGAATGAAACCTGTTGAAATTGTTCAAAGGGAGAGGAATAAGGGAGGATGGGAGGAGGTGAATCTAAGATACATTGCCAGCCATATGTAAATGTCACAACGAAACCCCCCTGTACAACTAATACATGTTAATAATTTTTTTTAAAAAATCAGTTGCTCAGGTGCCCCTAACTTCCATTTAGTGCACAAGTTTGGTTCCTCAACTTTGGCTGAGGAACCACCAAATTTGTGGTGCCACCAAATTACCAGAACATCACAGTATCATGAAGGATTACCACTTTATAAATTTACCTGTACAAAATTAGGTCCATTATAAACTTAAGTTAAAAAGTAAAAGGATGTGTTTAGCACACAACCTAACATTTGATTCGTTTTATACCCATAAATTCCTATGCTCAAAAAAATGGACAAAACGTTTTCTATTGACTTAGTGTAGGAAATATTAACATTTACCAGCTAAGAAAGCACTTTTGAACACCAGGCTAGCACATCTAGTTGGCAATTTGAAATTAGCGTAAGAAAAAATATTCCATGTTATCACAGGTTTTTACTTGTGGTGGGTATAGAAACAAAAAATCCACAACCAACCACAACCATGTGCTCATTCATGCTTTATCAATGATTATTTGCTTTGTGGGGTCTTCCTGAAAAATATAAACGTCCTCGACTTCCAAAGTGAAATGCTTTTTCATCAGTGTTAGTTTGACCTAGTTAAAAATTGCACGTTTTTCTACATTCTACCTCTGTACATAATACAATCCCAAATTTGTTACGATCATGGTGGTCAAAAGGCTAAGGTATCATCTAAAATGTGTAATTAGGCTACCCTGTAACTCTGGCATACAGCCACACAGCACCTGAAACCAGGTGACTGAGAAGACACAGCAACACCTGAGATGTATCCAAGTGACCAGTCACAGAAAAGTAGCAAACCAGAACCATTAAACCTAACCTATGAAACTGTATCACTGAGAACAGGCTCTATTTACAGCAAGGACATAAATAGGAGGCAAAGAAAGATAAAAGAATTCAGTGAAGTTCTGGGCATTGTCCAAAGGTCCCCAGGACTGGTCAGGTCTCAAGCAGAAGTATGCATCAAAATATCATGCTTGACAGCATTGACCAGTATGTTGACCAACACTACCCATTCTGCTTCCAATCAGACTGAAACTTACTTCACTTTGCTTCCATCTAATTACCTAGAACCTCATATATTCATTGCAGGTGAGTAACCTGGGGCCATAGGAAGAAAATTTCCAAGTATCCTCCATAGTATCTTTCACTTGGGGTGTTAGTTTGAGCTGCACGAAATGTGTAATCAGACAGCATACTGTAAACAAGGCATATTAATTGAAGCTTATTTATCAATGCAAGTCTTAGTATACATGTTGAAATGAAGATTCTAGGTTAGAAGTTCCCAATTGACCCATATATATATAGTACACACAGAGAAGTCACTTGTCAAGTCTTGTGAAAACTCCCAAATGATAGATTAAACTCTGTAATATATATGATTGTCCAAAAGTTGTACTCTGCTTTCCACCTTAAATCCTATAAAACTAGGGAGTATGAAACAAACCACTGTAGATTAAGAACTATGTATTTAGCAGATATAGTCAACTGTCATTATTCAAGCAGTTATTTCTATGAATAAGCAAATAATCAGTGCCTCTTCCATAAGCCTGTCATGTATTTGATAATTGACACCTATTTAACCTTTAACATTGAACCCAGTCAATAGCACCCTAACTCATTTAACTCCTGTATGAAGTTTACGTAACACCCATCATTTCTTCCCTAAGGTTCATAGCAACACCATATACACAGCTCTCTGCCCTGCACTTAGTAGCATTTTAGACTGCCAAATCACCAAGAGTTTAAAATTATGAACATAGTGAAAGGGACACATTTATAGTGACAGCTGAAACAAGGGAACATGAACTTCATCTGTGGAAAGGTACATGTCAAGTGACACATTTTTGCTGCGCTGTACTCTGTGAATGACTGAAAGCAGCAAGAAGCATCAATTTTGGGGTTACAAATTAGAGTAGGCAAACTTGCAAATACAGAATCTGTAAGTAATGACTGCCAATTATCTCCTAAAATAAATCGTACAAGATCACAAAGGTCTACTTTGCAGATTTGTTGGCCCCTGCGCAACTCACACAAATTTGCTACATCTAAGAAAATGGACATTTCCAACACAGATCGATGTGGTTTATCTTCGTATCCAGCAAGAAATACAGAATCCCAGTCACTTATGTTTAAGAACCTCACAGGTAACTTGAGTGTCTGGAACAAAGGCCTGCTCCTTCCTTTAAAACCTCTTTTGAGAAAGATAGGATACTTCCCTAAGCACTTAAAATCTTTCAGACCCAAGAGCAATTGTTCCTATCAACTGCCTGCCAGTCTATGGACAGACAAAATAGAAAATAATTAAGACTGTCCACTGGACACAATGATTCTCAGCCAGAGTAGGAAGGTAGGGGTGTTTTGTATATGCTTTTTAAGCTTCAAGACAAAGTCAGTCTTATTTTAATACCAAACACAATAGACTTGTTTCTAGCATGGTCATGAGATATGTGCAACTTAACAAAGTAAACGCTGGTCTGGCTGTAGTATGTTAGAATGGGACAGGGGTTTAAAACTAACTATTTTCTAAAATGAAGCGGCCTGGAAGTTCTATGCAAATATTCTAGGCCTGAGGCCAGTGACATTATCTGTGAACTAGAACCCATTCATTTTGTCCTAAACAAAGGAGAACACTCATCCTAAGGAGAAACCATACATCTTCACCCATAACATCACTCTGGGTGATGAGGTATTACAGCATTGTAGGATTAAGTCATAATCATTAACCACCCAATTAAAGACCTTTCAAGAATAAAGTGTAGGAGCTGGGAGTTTAGCTCAGTGGTGGGTGGTGCATGCTTAGCACGTACGAGGCACCCCAAGAAAAAAAGACACTTAAAATTATTAATCAGTAGAAAAATTATACCAAAGCCTATAAATATCTACAGCCTCTTCTCCAATAGATTACTGCTTTATCCTTAATATAAACTGGCATATTTCAAAAGTAGATTGGTATTCATTTCGTGCATGAAATGTTATCTTTTCACTTCAGAATGGTCCTGTGCTTGTTTTTTAAATGGAAGAGATTCTCATCAGCCATTACCTTTTTAGACATGCCTATTACCAAGAAAATTAAAATAAAAGCATAACCGTCCACTGTTTAAGGAATTTTTATTAAAGCAAAAATTTTATAATCCAAATTACGTTTCCTTGCTCAGTTATCAATTCTGTTACTTAAAACAGAACCGACATCCTGAGCTATTCCACAGTAAAGAATTACAAAATTAAAGAAAGGAATGCTTTAAATTTTTGTACTTTGCTGAAAATTCTTTTTCCCAGGGTCTATAAAACATTAATTTGTTTTTATATTTTACTATTTTTTTTTTGTGTTTTTTTTTTGTTGTTTTTAAATCAAGTAATCTAGGACTAGCATTGTTTGCTAGACCTGGCATTTGCTCGGTACATAAGGTTCAAAGTTTCCTTTCCTTTTTTTATTTATTTTATGTTTTGCAATGTTTTTTTTTTCATAATATTTAAGTTTTTCGATGTTTAGATATTTTTCTTCGGTGAAGCACGAGTTTCTTTTCGTGGTCCCTGATCGATCTGTAAATGCAAAACAAAACCAAAATAAAACAATTAAGAAGGCCAATACTGGAACTTGTTAATAGCAACTTAATTAACAACACCCATTCCTTTACATAACCACCCAACACTGGCCTTTACAAAAAGCTTACTGCTTCCTTCCTAGTCACACCTGAGTAATACAAAGCAATGTGGCAAAGGCTGTTTGCCTTGCTTTCTACGAAAGCCAATTCTTATATTTAAATTACTACACTCTGAAAGTGCTGTGATTTAAAAGATGCTTGTCAACACTAGGATAACAGCAAAATTTCCTTAAGTTCCTTTATACCTCTGGAAAACTAACAGTACATTTAAATTACTTGTAAAGTGAATTTTTGCTATGTATGTTTCAAAATATGCTCAGCAAACTGTTATAAACGATGGAGGAAAGAAACTGATGACAATGAACCAGGCGGAAAACTCACTTAAACAGTTGGAACACCGGTGGCACTGTTAACTGCTTTCTGGGCAGCCTCTTTAGCTTGGTGGGCTTGTAGTACAGCTACAGCTTCATCAACCTAAAGAAGGGGCCAAATAAACCACCACAGAAAGAAAAAATAATTAACAATAAAGCTATGAGAGCCAGGAATGTGGCTCAAGAGGTGAGACTGCCTATCTAGCAAGTGCAAGGCCCTTAGTTCAAATCCTAGACCCACCAAAAAACCAAAAAAGTGGACATGGAATCTGGGGGTTCGGGTCAGGGGGTAGAGCATGTGCTGAGCAAGGCCCTGGGTTCAATTCCTAGCACCAAAAAAGAAATGAAGAATAGGCCTACTTGCCACCATGACAAGCTCTTATCCTTACACCAAAGTGCCAAGAATTACTGTAAGAAGCAGCAGTTATCAGTATGGATGTTAAACTCAACTGACTGGATTTCAATACAGGTTCTGCCATCTACTTACTAGCAGTGCGAGCATTGGGCAAATAACTCAACCCCTCTATGCTTCAGTTTCTCTATCTGTAAAATGGGACAACAAGCACCACAAATTACTGAGGATTTACAGTGCTTATGAAGCTTCTAGGATTTTATGTGGCTTGTGTAAATGTTTTGTGCTCCTATAAAAACTCCACATGGCTGGTGGTGTACTTAAGCAACAGAACACTTGCCTAGCATGGCCACCGCCCCTGGGTTCAATCTCCAGCACTGGCTGGCCCCCCAAATGCTAGGCACTGGTGGTTCATGCATATAATCCTTGGAAGGCTGAGATTGGGATGACTAGTTCTAGGCCAGCCCAGGAGAAAAAAAAAAAGTTGTAAATCACCCCTGCCCCATCTCATTGGGGGCGGGGGGGGGGGGGGGGGGAAGCTCAAAGTAGTAGTGCACAGGTCATCTCTGTAAAGGTGGGAAGCTTAAAACAGGACTGCAGCCCAAGCTGGCCTGTGTAATAAGTGATCTTCAAAATAACTAGAACAAAAAGGGCTCAAGTGGTAGGGCACCTGACTTGCAAGTGCAAAGCCATGGTTCAAGCCCCAGTACCGGCCACCCACTACCCCAAGCAAGCCTGGAACATACACGTAAGACAAACACACTACCTTAGAACGGAGAGACTCTGGAGACTCGAGCATATGAAGTAGTTCTGAATTATCAATCTCCAACAACATGCCAGTGATTTTACCAGCAAGTGTAGGGTGCATGGCTTGAATAAGAGGAAACAGCCGTTCACCTAGGAACAAAAACATTCAGAAACTCCTTCAATCAAAAAACATTAATGGCACTTAGTCATTCAAAGAGGGGCTTAGGAATCTTACTTTTTCATACAACATACATGGATTTGCCACGAGGTAATTAAGTCCTGACAGTATCAGTTTGTCAGATAAATGTTTTACTATGAAGTTGATCTGTGCTCAGATCAGGTCAAAGGTTCAAGCTTCTTATTCCAAAAAAGAAGTGGAATCCATGGTCAGTAATGCCTTACTACCTAGTCCATTCCAAAATCACATTTTCTTACTAGCTTTCTAGGATTATTAGTTTGCTCTACTGCCTAGCCTGTCATTTTTAGGTGCTAAGTGTTTTAAGTTATCTTTGTACTTTCTAGTCTCTGTCAAGGTGGGACAAAGATACATACCCAACATTTGCTTTTGCTCTTGAGGGGGGGCAGATGCCAACATGGAAGCAGTCAAAGGCTCTTGACCTTGTACATGAACAGCAGGCTAGATATGAAATAGGAAAACTTTTAAGAATGAAGTAATAACATACAAATAGGCAGTCATCAGTGAACAATCATGGGTGTGAAATTGAGAATTACAAATACAGGCTGAGGCAGCTATTAACACCCATGTAAGTAATATATAATCACACTTAAGAATTCCATTCTCTTTACGCACAGTATTCTCTGGACTCATAAAACGCTTCTTCATTCAATCATGAACTAGTAAGGAGTCCCGGTAGCTTAAGCGCTCACGTGTCACAGCTGGCCTCGCCTCTCTGAACTCCCTCATACCTGCTGCATGGTGACCTGTGGCTGTGCATTAAGGTGTTGCTGAGGATTGCGGACTCCCGCAGCGTATTTATACTGTGGAACGGTGCGGACAGCAGGAGTAGCTGCGGCGGCAGCAGCTGCAGGACGTGGACCCATTGTCTGTGTTGATGTGTTAGCTAAGAAATAAATTAGTTTTGTATTTTTATACTGTTATCTCAAACTGGAGATCAATTTTTCAGTAAAGTTAAAGACTCACCAACACGCTGTGTGGACATGACTCGTGGAACCTGTGAAGAAGCTGGTCTCATAGTACTAAATGGTGGTCTAGGAGCGGCTGGGCGGATAGCACCGGGCATATTTTGGAATGCTACATTTAAAGATATGAACATACATAAAATGGTAAGCCTTACTGAGTAAAAGCATTACACTGCTGTTTTAGAGCTGAGGTTTACACAAAAGTCTGTAAGTGATCAAAGACAAATTTTTTTTAAAGCTGAATTTCAAACTTGCTGTTTTCTCATACTTAATCACATAAGAGCATTAGCAAATAAAAACATTAACTCATACAATGACAAATACTTATTAATATCTGAGATATTAAATGGCAAAAGCATTTTTTGGGTTCTATTTAAAAAAAAAAAAAAAAACTAGGAATGGTGGTGGCACACATGTAATCCCAGAACTTGGTAGGCTGAGGCAAGAGAATCAAAATGCTAGCATCTCAACATCTATACTAACAAATTATGACGAGCAACAGTTAAAACAGCCAATTTGCCTGAGCATACTTCAACCTAATTCCCAACCGGATTAAAAAAAAAATCAAAAGGCTTACGATGAGGTCTGGCACCCTGAGCAGTCCAGCGAGGACTTGGTCTTAGTTGAGCAATTTGGCTAGGAGGATAGTATGCAGCACGGTTCTGAGTCTTTAGAAAGGAAGCAAGGAAGTTTCAGAAAACATGTAAAAAATGCCAGTAGTTTTATTCTCTCCAAATATTTACCCCACCCCCCTAACACTCTTAAGCCTTTTTCCAATTTTATTTTAATTCACACTTAAAAGTTTTATTATTTTTGGGAGGCACAAAACACATCAACAATATGAAAACCTGCATGAAGTTTTTGTTTCTTCCTAAAACCTACCTGTGGGATAGCTGCCATGAAGTAACCTGAAGGAGGTGCTGGCTGGTAGGGGTTGATTACAGGGTTGGGCACAGCTCGTACACTCGCCATTCTCTGCATATACTGGTTAGTGAGGTGAGCCTGGCGCTCTTCTTTGCGCTGAGCTAAAGCTACATACAATGGCTTGGTGGCCACAATTCTACCATTCATTTCTGTAACTGCTTTAGTGGCTTCTTCTGGGGAGGAGAAACATACAAAACCGAACCCTTTGCTTCGACCACCTTCCATCATAACCTATCAAGAGAAAAAAGGAAGCTAACGTCTTGGTAGAATGAGGTACAGAAAGGAGGCCATTACCTTCTCAATCAAACTAAAGCATGTTAAGGTTGTAAATCACCTTGCTCATTAATTTTTCCTTTACACTAAACTATTAAGGGCAAGATACACATAAGTATTATACTACCCAAACAAAAGTGCTGGGGAAAGTAGACATACAACAGCAAGTTTTCAGGATTTTACATATTTAATTCAATATTCAATTCCCAATTATTTACTCATTAGTGGTAATGTCAAACGAAGTATGTGCAACATAAAAACTTCCCTAAATTGTTAAGACACCAACTATAAAAATATGCAAAGAAAAGGCAAAACTAGTAAACAGATGAAAGCATATCACTAAATTAACTGAAAAGATGAAGCCAGGAACTGGTGTCTCACACCTATAATCCTAGCTCCACAAGGAGATGAGGAGGATCAAGGTTTGAAGCCAGCCCAAGCAAATAGTTCTTGAGACCCTCTTGAAAAAACCCATCACAAAAAAGGGCTGGCAGAGTGGCTCAAGGTGAAGGCCGCCCTGAGTTTAAACCCCAGTACCACAGAAACAAACAAACAAAAAATTGAAAAGATGAGAACCACAACTGACAGCTGTAAGACCACTGGAAATTTCTCCAACCTTTTGGTACAATTTGGTTGTCTCAATTTTAAATACACATTACTACTAACCAATTCCAACTCTAGAAATGTAATTATTAGAGAAATGGTTCTAACAGTGGAAATATGCAAACCCAAATGTTTATCAAAACAAGTATGCTAAAATGAGAAAATACCTGAAATAGCTAACTATCTAGATCACTAGTAAGGGAAAAGGCAAATCAAAACATATGCAGTATGACCCCATTTAAAAAAAACAATTTAAATATACGTAAGCATATAATGAAACATGTTAAAAGTATGGAAACTTATCCAGGCATGGAATTTCCATTGTGAAAATACCCAAACAGAGGATGTGGTCACCTTTCACATTTAACCTTTTTTGTCTTGATAAATGTTTTAGTTTAATTATTAACAAATGATAGCCTCCAGAATAATTTGTCAACCTTTTCACCTCCCTCCAATGTCAGTGATATATATACCTTTGTAGAGTACAAAGGTCTTAAAAACAAAAAACTTGAATTGTCCTTTGAAGAACATGCATCCCACACAAGAAACTCATGCATAATAATCAAACAATTTTCAGGGACTATACTGGGGAAAGACACGCAGGAAAACATTCCATCACATACTGAGTACCTTTAGAAAAGCACAGGCTAAAACACAAGGTACCCATGCCATTTGCAGTTTTTATTTGTATTCATCCACCTTGCCCTTCATTTTTCATCCATAATAGAAGATCCCTTACTCAGTGGAGTTAGTCAGGAAAAGCTGAGTACAAAGACCAGCCACAGGGTCAGTTAAAACTTCTTTCTGTGCACATTTCGCCCACCCCAGCAAAATTACATTTGCACAAAACTTTGCACAGAGGGATTCATTCTCAGACCATGGACACTGGACAAAAACATCTAGAGCTGAGGTTCTTAAGTCAGAATTTCAGAATTTGGACTAGACTCCTGTCTCTTTATATCTGATTTGAAATAAAAGGAAATATGATCTATACCTCTTCTACTTGGCTGGAGAGGCTGGAGTTCAACTACTCAGAAGGAGCTAAGTAAGTCAGAATTGCAAGAACATGGAATAGTGTGTATATCATGTAAGGACCAATGTTATGGGCCATTAAGAGTACAACATCCACTTTAAATGTTAGGCTGGGGGAGTGGCTCAAGTGGTAAGAGCGTCTGCTTTGCAAAGCCTTCAGTTTAAACTTTGGTCCTGGAAGAAACTCCAGACCCCCGGAAGAAAACTATGACTATTTGTTTACAAAATAAGCAAACACTGCACATGCAGGAAGTTTCCCCAAGTCAATCTATCTAAGTTTACCATATGCACATGCTTTTACCTTTGCACTAGTGATTGTACCAAATGGAGAAAACTCTTTCCGGAGACGTTCATCATCAATACCATCATCAAGATTTTTCACATAAAGATTAACACCCTAAAGAGAATGAAAGAAAACTGTTTAAAAGGAAAAAGGAAATCACAATGCCACACAAGCACACTTCCTCCTATTGCTTTAGCCCATGTTTCTTCTTCTCCCCTTTCAAGCCCTCAGTTACCTGGCAGTAACTGAAATGAACGTAAAATAGGTTTCCTCATCCCTGTCTTATTTTGCTTGTTCAATTAAAAATGAACCTGGTATCTGGTGATCCTATCTTGTTTCATCTGTTCAAATTTGCGCTTAAGTTCCGTCTGCCGCTCCACCTTTTTCTGAGCTCGACCAACATATATTTGTTTTCCATTGAGCTCCTTTCCATTCATTTCATCCACAGCCTTACAGAAATCATAAAAAAATTTAATTAGTAACTTGTAATATAAAAATTCATTTCTTTAGCAATAAAGAATATCTGTTAAGTTACAGAAGCTAAAGATAGACCCCATTCCAAAACTCTCCAGGTATGCCCAATTTATACTTTCAAACTAATGCATACAATGAAAATAATGAAATAAAATAGCCATTCGTGTATATATATAAATTTCAACACAGGAGCAACTCAACTTTATGTCCCCTCCTCACTTCAGAGTACAGAAAGACCATACTGCATTTAATACTGTATATAAGTCTTACTTTCTGTGCATCTTCGTGCCTTTCAAAGCTTACAAATCCAAATCCTTTGGATTTTCCACTTTCATCAGTCATTACTTTCACACTTAAGGCAGGTCCTAAAAAAATTTCCAATAATTCAAAGATATTCATACATTTAGTCTGCACATTTCACATTTCATGTAAAAATAAAGCCATGGGGGGGGGAAATGATGAACAATTCCAAGACTCCAGACATTCCTGCAAGCTCCCATACTCTAGACATTCACTATTCTCTTCAAAGGCCCTTTTCTACTAAGAAAGCAAATACTTTATATTCCCCCTAAAAAAACCCTTCCATTTTATGTTTTACACAACTATAAGTTGTTTTATTTTTTGCTTTATTAAGAGTTGCTTTGTTAGCCAGTAACTTGATTTTCTTGATCTCAGAATTAAGACGTAAGACCTCCTAAAGTTTCCTTGGCCAATCTGCTTTTCAATAGGAGGGGAGAGAATATATGGCTGGACCCTCTGGCAAAAAATAATGAGGAGCTATGTTTCTAAAGATACAAGTTTCTCCTCATCCCTTCTTCAAATGGAAGAGACACTTAACTGAGGTGAGTGTACCTCAGTAAAGTGGGGCAGAAGAAGGTTACAAATCAGTAATTATCGAAAATTTGGAAAACGTATGGGCACAAGAAGACTGTTCCTTTTTTAATGTGCCCTCTTCTAAGGCCATACTTCAAATCACTTGCTATACAGAAGTGAAGAAAAGTATCTGACGTATTTATAAACTGGTAGTCAACTTACAGAACATCATTCATTTGAAGTGGTTATCAAAACCCAACTTTAGACATAGCCACTAATTAAAAGCCAAATCAGACACAAGAGTTGAAATATACAAAAGGTTACAGAGAATTTGGGGTTAAACATGTAAAACATGACCTCACTTTTTTCCTCTTACATCATCTATGAGTACTTTTAAGCCCAGCATCTAATGTAGCAAATCTTTTAAAATCTGCTCTATTTAGCCATACCTTACTGTACTAAATCCAAAGCTATTAGCCTTTAACTGAAAGTGGACAAAAGTTTTAGTCAGAACTAAGCTTTAAGCAATTACATAGAACTTCAAGTGTAAAAATTTAGTTCAGACACATTACCAAACTTGCCAAAGAGATCCTTAAGGCGCTCATCATCCATGTCTTCTCCAAAATTCTTGATGTAAACATTGGTGAACTCTTTTGCCCTAGCTCCAAGTTCTGCTTCTCGTTCTTTACGAGACTTAAATCGTCCAACAAATCTAATAAAATATGTAAGGACTGTAACATTAGGTTCTATTTTATAAAGGTAAGATTAATTAAGCCTGACTTCATAGTTCTAATAATTTTAAAAGCTCTAATAAAAAGCACACTACAATATAGAGAAGTAGGGTCTTTAATAAAGATACAAGTATACAAACTGTGTAAATAATAAATCTTCCCAAGTGCTGGAGTATGAACATAGGGCCTTGCACTTGCTATACACGTACTTGAGTCACACTCATAGCCTATAAACTCCTTACCTACAATCACAACAGAGGAACATTTTTCTAATACACACTTCTCTCTTCTATCTAAATCAGGGTTTAAAGGGATCAGTCTATCAATAGAAATGATCGTATTCTATACCAAAGAACAGTCCCAATAAAAGCTTCTTTTTTTATCAATTCTGTTTCTAAGTGGCTCTTGCATTTAATTTATCATCTCCTATTTAAACTTCCCATTTCTGTACTCTAGCATACAGCCTGGTATAACACCAGTACAATATTAAAAAAAACTACAACAAAAAAAGTGTTGCAGAGGTCTTATCAGTGTCATAAAGTCTGCAACTTAGTTATCTCTCAGGAAAGATAATCACAAAAACTTCTGATTTAATTTTGTTTTGTTTTAATACTGCTATCAATAAATTGCCAGTTATCAGCAGTATAGCCACATGGAATAAACTCTGAATTTAGACCACTGGGTGTGTCAGTCAGCTCATGTGCACTAACAGTATATTATGAGTGAGCTGAATTAGTTCCTCAGGAAGTATGTCAGGATTCTTGGTTAACTCATTTATTTAGAAAAAGCTTTATATTCCAATATTGACCACCATTATCTGTAACTTACACTGAATATGAAGATACAGGTCTGAATCCTATCAGATGTGGCTTATTAATTTTTACTCCAGCTGTATCTCTTTATTATCCAGAGCAAAAGCACATCAACTTTTAAAATGAATCAATCTAACACCACTAAAAACATTTGAAATTACTTAATGCTTACACTTTGCGATCATTTAGAAGCATCCCATTCATTTTTTCAATAGCTCTTTCAGCTGCTTCCTGTGTTTCAAAATGTACAAATCCATAGCCCTTGGAACCATTTTCATCACAGACCACCTAGGGAAAAAAACATACACTCACTTTTTATTACTTGTTAATGACTTAACATTTCTCCAGTGGTCAGAAATAATTTGTTAGCTACCTAACCACAGGTATTTGGGAAATAATAGTCACTAACAGCAGAGTTCTCATTTTTAAGGACTAAACTAAAAGCTAAACACTGCAAGAGTTTACCTATCACGTTTTGCTTACCTTACACGAAAGGATGTTACCGAAAGCAGAAAATGTATCATACAGTGCTTTATTATCAATGGATTTGTCCAAATTTTTAATGAATATGTTGCCTACTCCACTTTTGCGAAGTGATGGATCACGCTGAGACCACATGATGCGTACTGGCTTGCCCTTTATAACATCAAAATTCATGGTGTCCAAAGCACGCTCCGCTGTAACAGACATTTGCAGGGTAAGAGCAAGTATTACTTCAAAACTTTCACTTACCACTTAAAAACTGAATTAACCACAGAGGGTGAAGGGATGAACACACGATCTCAGTTTAACTCTTCCTCCTTAAACTTCAAGATGGCTGGACTTTCAAATACCATATACTAAATTAAAATTGTGTAATACAAAAAGACCAAAGATCAGAAGCCCCAAATATCCCATATATTAAAGGATGCATATTGCTAATAAACTATCTCATCCTTTAATTGCCTGTAAGTTAAAAGCCTGTATTTTTGATCCTAGTCAACATAAATAAAGCCAAGATTTTTTCACATACAATCTGTTTAAGGAGCAAAATAAAAAAGACCAGGCACATACAGATTATCAACAGTCTGAAAAAGCAACTTTTCTGATTGTATGCCCAAACAGGTTATTAAGATTCAAAAACTAATGTGAAGTTGGACATGCTTAATTGCATAATGATCACATAACTTTTTAAATATCAGGTATACAAAATTCACTTTTCGTGTTTTCGACATTAAACTAATTTTATCTAAGATCATTGGTTTACTCAAGTTATTTTTGGTTATTGCTAGAAAACTTCAAACTATAAATCTCAGAATCTATGAAGGATTCAATTATGTATACCTGAATGATTAAAGAAACACTTACTAAAGCTCTTACGTGGAAAAATAGCTTCCTATAGGAAGCTTCCTAAAGGAACTAAAGTTCCTAAAAGCGGGGGGGGGGGGGGGGGGGGGGGGAATAGAGCCAATTTTAAATCCTGAAACAATTCCCACAAATTTCATGCCAAATGTTAGCTGTAAAGTTATTGACAGGACAAGTTTTCTGGCCATTTCTTTTTATAAATGCAAGTTCCACTTTCTAGAATATAGTGACAATCAGCTATGAGCTCATTATCAATTGACCACACCTACTCAGTTCCTTAGTTTTTTTTTTTTGCTTACTTCCCTTGAGTTTCTTTTAAATGAGTCACCCACCTCTTCCTATTAAATTGAACAGTGATCACTTTCAGAAGCCATTCCATTAAGTCCGTTGATGCAGCAATAAATTTTTTAAAAATTAAAAAAAGAAAAACAAAGCTACTGGATAGACTATATTGCAAATATAGGAAATAAATAGATCAAAAATGCTACATACTTTTGAACAGTTAAAATACTATTGGTCTACTGGCACAAACTGGAACTAGAGTGTACTGTAACCGTGGTAACCTGAAGTTCAACTTTTCAAATTCCAAGGAATTAAAAAATTGTTTTTTTTAAATTTAAAAGCCTTAAATTCAAAGAGTAACGCTTTCAAGATACCACTTTAATTCATTCAAGTTTTCTTTTATCAGCTCTTTAGGTTGTGATTACTTGCCCCAAAGTTATCTTTACTAATTATACCCAGTGACACATATTGCCAAGAGAACTGTTAAGTGGTATTTGGATTGACTGCTCACAAAGCAAAAGGACAGGAAATCTGCAGTGTAGTTTTACAACTTTGGGCTCCCTTATTCCTGCTTACCCAAAATCTCAGTATTAATTTTACCCAGTGAAAAACTGGTCACTAACCATTAACTAAATGGACTTGTTTATTCCACCCTGAAGGCCTTTCTTATTAAAGATGAGCTCATATTTTAGAATATTTGGTATGTATGCAAGAAGCTGAAGAAGTCAAAGGAAAGAAAAGCAAAACTGGGTCATAGCAAGTGAAGCTGACTTCTTGAAGTCAATTGAACCATATATAAAAATTATGGCAACTCATCAGCCACAGATTTTATCTGTTTCTTAAATTTTTTGTAAACGGTTTACTTTAATATAAAAATATGAACTCATTTTGTATTCGATCGTTCCCCAAGATTCATGGCTATCTTGGACCACTTTTAAAAATAAAAGGAACTTTAATTACCTGAATGCTACAGATTAAGTTTAATAGTCCAAGGCAGGTTATACACTAACATCTACAGCCAAAATTAGTCAGCCTATTTTAAAGAAAACCCCCTCAAAACCCACAGAAAATATACTGAACAAATAACCAGTACTAAGAAAGTTAGGTCTAATTTAAATGATCTAAGTTTGAGAAACTACCTTCAAGAGTCTGCTCCACATCCCCTCCTCCCACCCCGTGCTGTTAATCCGCATCTCGTAGGTATAATCTGCCTCTCAGGTCCACCAGCAGAGATGCGTAGGAATGGAGTGGCTGGCCTCAAGACCGCTGGACCACCACCACGCATCGCCCCGAATTTACCCCCAAGGCCTCGGGGCTGCCCGGAGCTCGGGCCACCGGCAGGCGCAGGCCTCGGGCCTGGGAGGTTACAGGGTTCAACACGTGGTGTTTTCCGCGCACGCAATGTGCACTTCCTCCCCAGGCCGGGGCGCCGGCCGGAGCCCAGGGTGGCCGAGCACCTCTGCTGATCACCCGAGAAGGGAGCCCAGCACTCTGGAACCCTAGCTTTCTGGCGGGATCACAGTGAAGACGCGAACCTCACCCACCCGCCCCGCGCGTCATCACCCTAAAGTTTGAGAGCGACTGAGAACGAGAAAATGGTCGCAAAGGAGGAAGTAGCCGGGGCGTGCGCGGCGCGGTCCCTGCGGGCAGGAGATCGCGGGTCCCGGTGCCCCGGCCGGGGGTCCCACCGCCCGAACCTTTCCCCCCCGGTCCTCGGGGCTGACATGCCTGCCGCCCCCTCCGCGGGCCCGCCGGCCTAGCGCCCGCCGCCGCCCGCGCCTCATGGCCGCCCGCCCGCCCGCTGCCCTCGGGCCTGGCTCTCACCGTCCGCCGGCTGCTGGAAGTTCACATACGCGTAGCCCAAGGAGCGGCGGGTGATCATGTCCCTGCAGACCCGGATGGAGAGGATGGGCCCGGCCGGGCTGAACTTCTCGTAGAGCATCGCCTCGGTCACGTCGGGGTGTAGGTCCCCCACGTAGAGCGAAGCCATGGGGTAGCTGGGGGCGCTGGGGTTCATCTCGGCACGGCTGCCCGCAGGGCCACAGGCCGCGACCTTTCCGAGAGGAGAGCGAGTGCTGGGGCCGGGGGCCGGAGCCGGGGGGAGGGGAGCGGGGGCAAGCGCAGAGGGACAAAAATCAACCGGAATCGAAAACTACTCAACGGCTGCAGAACCGGGTCGATCCCCTGCCGCGGGTGGCCGGCTGCCGGCTGGGAAGAGAAGCTGGCGGTGTCGGGTCCGGGCGGCGGGAAGGCCTCGGTCTCTGGGTTCCTTCTTGGAGCTGCTGCGGGGCCGCGGGCGGGCGGGTCGGTCTCGGCTGCTTCACCGGGTTATTTTATAAAAGAGGAAGAAAAAAAATAAAAGTCTCCGGCGGGGGAGACGCGGATTTTTTGTAAATTTTTTTTTGGGTTTTTTAAGAGATTTTTTTAGATTTTTTTTGGATTTTTTAATAATAAATGTGTGTTCCGAGCCCGGAGCACACACTCCGCACTCTCAGCACTAACCGCCGGGGAGAAGGGGAAGCACCGCCTCCTGCACCCTCTACTTATACCCCCCGCCGCACTCGCCCCGCCCCCGCGCGTCTGACGCCAGGGCCCTACGCGAGCGTCAGCGCCGGAGGAGGCGGAGAAAAGGAGGCGAGGGGGCGGAGGGAAGAGAAAACAGGAGGAGGAAAGAGCAGAGAGGAAGGGAAAGGTGGCGGCAGCGGCTGCTGCGGGTGTGGGGGTGGGACTAGGGCGGGGCGGGGCTTCTGCGCACGCGCCGCGGCCGGGGGCAGGGCCCGCGTTGCGCAGGGCGGTGGGGGAGGGGAGAGCTGCTCGCGGGCGGTCCTCGGAGGAGTCCCGCCCCCACCCCCACCCTGAGAAGCGTTAACCCGTCACCGCGGCGGTGGGCGGTCCGTGGGGCTTCCGGGTTTCTCAGCGCCAACTACCCCCCACGTGTGCGACCGGCAGGGGCCTGTTCCCCGCCTCGGCGGGCCCTAATCAGCTAGCCCCTCTGCCCAGATGGTCGCTGGGTACGGATGGGCTGGCGTGGGCCCTTCAAGCGCAGTTTCCGAAAAGTGCGTGGAGGGAGCCGAGGCGGCTGCCCCTTTCTCCTACCCGAACCGCACTACGAGTCCCAGCGGGCAGCGCCGCCGCGCGCGTCGGCTGCAGAAGCGATGACTGCTGGGAGCTGGAGTCCCCAACGGCCGCGGCGCTCGCTGACTCCAACTGGCCGCGGGTCCTGCCGCCTGCTCGGGAACCCACGCAACCGTCACGGGCGTGAACCCCGCCGCTGCCCCGCAGCGCTCCCAAAAGGCGGGGGGAGGGGAGCAGCTCCTGGGGTCCTTGTCGTGGTTCTGTTTTCACAGCCCAGCTCTCTTCGCTGGACGTTGTTGGTCAAAGTGGCATTTATCTGGGAAACATGTTGGGGGATCCGTGGTCACTACCTTAAGGCGTTGCGTTGGAGTCATTGATTTGGACTATTTCAGACATGACTTTGCAGTAGAAAACAAGACTCGGAAAAACTGGTTTTTTGTCCTTTAAAGTATGAGTTTCTCACAATCACTCGTATATGGGCACCAGTGCTCCGCAACCAAACAAAATTAGGAACATAGTAGTCTGAAACACAATCGTGTTTAAAAGCATTCTGTACAGGATTCATGGGCCTTAATAGAAATGCTGTATTTAATGAACTGATAGCCATAAGTGCCAGCTATAAGAACGACAGTAAGTCAACATATAAACTGCATTTTAAAACAGTAATGTGCTTTTACAGTTTTTAAAGCCCTTGCATAAACATCCTATCGTTTGACAGCAATCTTGTGTGGGAGGTGGGCAAGTAGTAATAATTTTATTTTACTGTTAAGAGAACAGACTCAAGTTAAATGCCCAATTCATTCTTCAATTCAGTGAATGCATACTCACTATATTGCCTCATTACATATCTGTTCTCATTTAATTAGAACTTAAACCAACAGAATCCAACACAAGTGCTACTGTTTCGTGTCTTGGTAGGAAGAGGACATCATTATTTAAAAAAAAAAAAAAAAAACTTGTTGCCTCAAGTACTTTATTAGGCAAAAGGGCAAAATTTAAAGATTGTTCTTTAGGAAGACACACCTAAACGAATCAGCAGTCTATTAGAACTCTATGGTTAAAAATCAATCCATCAATATATTCATAAATGCCTACCCAGTGGAGATACTCTATCTCTAACAAAGAGGGCAAAAACAAATTCTTGCCCTAAAGAAGCTTGTGAATTCTCTGTTAATTATACAAATGCAAGTATTAAAATCAGTGGAATAAACACCCAATCCTAGCATTTTATCAGACTGTGACAATTTTCTATTCTAAATTGGTTTTCTTCAAAATAAAAATTCTATCATGAGTTCATTTTAGTATTTTCATTAAATTAATAAACAGGCAATATGAACAACCCAAACAGATGTACTAGAAGGAATATAGAAGGGGTGTACTTAGTTTTAAAAAAGGTGGTGGGGGGGGAGATTTCCTCCAATAACTGGGAAAGATTACACCAAGAGTTAAAACAACCAAAAGCCAGACATAATTACTAAGACTAACTATCCATGGCTTTCCATATACTCTGTTAAAAGATGAGGGCACATTTTCTGGTGGACCTCACTAAAACATTGTAAACAATAAAGATGAAAAGAATAGTCTGCTTGGAGTCTGAAACACTTTGTTAGAGAGCAAGAGTTTGGCAAGCACAGTCTACGGTGGGTTGAATATTTCAGTCACTAGTGAGTTATCACCATCAGGTTTCACCAGACCCTGGATTAAATAACTCTCAAAAGACTGCTTTTTTATAAATCCATTTGTACAAACAAACTTCCAACTGGTAAATACAATTAGTAATTCAGCTTGCAGGGCAGCTTGACACAGGAAATGGATGTACAGGATGGTGGAAAGAAGCATTCTAGTCACTGGAAAAGTATATTTATTCTTTGTAAGATTAATACTTTGGGAAGGGAGCTTGTCATCAAGCCTTCTAAGCTACTGTGGTTCTTGACATTTAGTGGGTGCCATTGTCATGTTTTAGGGAGGTACAGTTGAGTATGTGGAAGAGAAGCTAGAAACAGAGTCTATCCCTGACAAAAAGGAGCTAGTAGAATCAGCAGAGGGAGTCAGAGCCCATCTCAGAGGAAAGGGTGGGATTCGGAACTGGAACCAAGAACCTGTTCCCTTGATCTGTCATTCACCTATTTCTCACCTCCAACCAGCTCTTTTCTAGAAGATTAGAAACATTCTAATTAGACAAAAAAATAAATCTTTTTTTTTTGCTGATGTAAGAAGTACAGCCATACTTTTTATTTCGACTTATCTTACCTTCATTTCTCAATGTACTGCAATATGGCTTCTTTCACCTCCATTCAAACTGCCTGTCAATTGTCATCAATGATACCATTTCTTCTTGACATTCCAATGGACTTTCTTCAGGTCCATTTTACTGAATGCTTACAGAATTTGTGCCCTGTTTTCTTACCTTTTCTAAAACATACTCTCTTGGTTTCTGGTATATACTCTCCCAGTTCTTCCTAACTCACAGAACCCTTTCCTGGCTGCCAGATTAGGCTGGGTAACCTTCCCTTCCTTTGGGTTTTACCACTACATTTACTACTTTATATTAAAATAGAATGCTCATGAGCTGTCTTTCAAAATTAGTTTTAAGTTCTTGTTTATCTGTATCCTTACCACCTAGCATCAAATCTGGCACATTGGGGGTTGTGGGTTTTTGTTGTGCTTTGTATTACCTAATTCAAGGAGAAGGCTGTTAGGTGGAATTTCTTTTTTCAGTACTGGGATTTGAACTCAGGGCCTCATGCTTGCTAGGCAGGAGCCTTACCCCTTGAACCACATCCCTAGCCCCCAGCCAGGTTTTGAACTAATCATGCAAAATGGATTAATAGGGTCTCTTCAACCTGTTACTCACATGGGTACCTAGGGCTGTGTGCCCCAGAGAGCCTTTGGTCTACTGCATGCTACTTCCAATCCCCACAAACTATCATAGGGAGCGCTTCCTAACACACTGGCTGGGCTCTCATTTCTGGTACTGAGCCTAGAGATACTAGGCTTTTAGTACTTACTCAGGCAATCAAGGATAAGCAAGAACCACTGGACAAAAGTAGTTTCTGGACCTCCAAACTGAGGACACTGTATAATAGCAATCCTACTACTTTCTGACACTTTTAGGGGCAATCAGACAACCTCTCTCTTTGACCTTAGCATTAGATTGCTTCTGATAGAGTTACTAGAGGCTACGAGTAAAAGGCAGTAGATGGAGTATTTGCCAGTACCTTTTGCCTTTTTGATACACTCTTTCATTTCTTTCTGCCATCATTTCTTTTTAGCCTTAAAAAAAAAGTGCTGTCTATGTTTATCTGGCTTGCCTGTGTATATCTAATTTTAGATTGCAAGCGATAGGGTAATGTCTTTATATGTACAGCATCTCACTGCAGGTGTCTAAGATGTCTAATAACATCAATATCATTCAGTTAAATTGTTTTTTATTTAATGAATAACTTCTAAGGCTCTCCAGAGAACTTATTCATTTGAACTTCACTAGAGATTTATAAGTAATTTTTAGGATCTAGTGAGAGTATACACAGACTAATTTATAGTATTTTGTGTAATGTAAGACCAATCAAATTTGGCTGGCCTTATAAAGTTTTTTCGTAATGCTGATAGCTACACTGGAGATGAGTAATAAATGCATGTAGCAGCCCCCTCCCAATGGAAGGGGTATTCTTTCTGTTGATCCTTGAAATACAAAAATAATACATGATGTCTATGCAAACTATGCAAATTTTCAGAAGACATTGCCCATCTGCTTCACTGGTTTGCTGAGTTGGTAAGGAACATAATAACTACTCAATAAATATGAATACAAAGTGATACAGTAATTACTCAATATAAATTATCATAAGGATTTCTTATGAATCTCACTCAGATTCTATGTTTTCTTCCATATGCATTACATATGTTCCTCATACCAACCTAGAATGAAGAAAAGAATTTATAATTGCATTTGAAACTGGGTGCTGTCCCTAGATTGTGTGCCCTTAGTTCTGAGAAAGTGACTGAAAGATTCTGAACCAGAGATTCACTTACGGTCTAAATACAGACTCATAAACACAATATTGGGAGGAACGATATTGGGGTAATTAATGCAGAAGAGAGCAAGCATCTCAGAGATAGCTCAAAATACTAAGGTTTCATAAAAAGTGCTCTTCTTAGGGCATAAGCATATGTGTTAAACCAGTGCACTTGTTACACTGATTAAATAATATAATTAGGATACTACTACCTCCCTAACAGACAAAATTATTGTAAGAAATGAGTAATGTACACTGCTACCTCTTACTGAGTACCTCCTGTTTCTCCAAATATAACCACACATCAATTGGGTTGGCCTTTACCAAACTCAAATTTGCAATAGTAGTATTAAGCAAAGACATATACAAGATACCCACAAAGACACAACTGTTAGTGTCCTAAACTAATTTAGAGCAACAATAAAACCCCACAATGACCACTTGAGACAGTGTTAAATAATAGATGTAAAACAAAAACCTAACTTAATTCCCTATTATGTGAAGGGGGGGAGGTCAACTTGAGACTCTAAGATGAATTTAAAACCACTATTCTTAAAGCACAATAACTTAAGTACATAGTTTAAGACACAAAAAAATGACAAAAATACATTTCTGCCCTCATGGAGATTACATTTCTTATAAATAGAAGAAAGTTTAATAAGAGTTAATATTTACTCAGTAAAGATATTTACGGCACATGGGTAATTTTATTGCTTCCTCACACAACCCTATCTGGCAGGAAACTACAATATGGCCAACAAATAAACTGAGGCTTAAGAAGTAGAACTACTTTGATGCAAATGCAGGTAAGTGTAAGTTTCAAAGGCTGAAGTCTTTGATGTGGGAATTGAGGGACCAGTACTTGCACTGATGAGAAGAAAAGGCGTTATAAGGCCAGGAAATAACATTAGGATTGTCATGGAAGTGAGAAGGAGCAGTGTGTGTTGAGGGATGGCAAAATTCCACGCTAAAACATGGTGGACAGGAGGAGTAAAGGAAAGTGGGAGTGGAGGGCAATCAGAAGGAAAAATTAGATTGGGTTGGAAAATTGAAGAGAGAGTTTGGGGCTTGAATGAAAAAGGGAGCACAAGACCTAGTCTTTAGTCCTGGTGGTTTTTTCCATAAGGTAATTCTGGTGCAGTGTAAAAGTATTGGATTTGAAAGATGAGAGACAAAAGTAGACCAATTAAGATATTCTTGGAACCGTGTCACTTTGATCTTCCTGGAAGTGAAGGCTAAGAAAACAAGTTCTTACTGTCTAAAGAAAAGCAGCACACCAGGTTTATTTGGGAAGACAAAACTTTTTTTCCTGTGGTAAAACTGAAAAGACATTATTGTGTAGCTCTTTGGATAAAGGATATTGAATAATATAATTCCTTTGTTACAAATCCAGTATTTATTTATGCCTACAGTGTGTTCTGTTTAAGGTACTGCATACAAAATGTAAAAAACTGGTAAAGTTCTACCCTATGGAGATTACTTTCTAGAGAATTGGGCAATAGTTTTAAACAGTTTTAAAACTGTTAAAAACTAAACAGTTTTTAAAAAACTAAACAGTAAGAAAGATTTTCATATGGATTTTTTCTTTTGTCAACTTTCAATAATAGCTAATGACAATGCAGTGAAAGCTTTTTGTTGAGAGTTGAGTGTGACCTAAAACTTGACAAATCTGTAGAAATTGGTAGTGGTATAGCCCTTAGGCACTTATCTCAGTTATCAGTGGCTTTGTCTGGGCCAGATTGAAGCCACTTTTGAATTGAAGTCTCTGGTAAGTAACTAAGGACAGCTACCCTTGGTCAGTGGTTAAAAGGAGGTGGATCACAGTTCAAAGCCAGCCTGAATAAATAGTTTGTAAGACCCTATTTTGAAAATACTCAGCAAAGAATAGGGCTGGTGGAGTAGCTAGGTGGTAGAGTGCCTGCCTAGTAAGCATGAGGCCCTGAGTTCAAACCTCAGTACCACCAAAAAAAAAATTAGTTATATTTATACATACATACTTTACTCATTCCATATATTTACTGAGTGGTGTGCTGATCACCTTCAAGCATTTCAGATACAGAAATGGGCAAGAGAATTTATCTTAAATGACATCAACATCATAGAATTCAAATGTCCTTTTTTTGTTTGTTTTTTGAGATAAGGTCTTGTTAAGTAGCCCAGCTTGGCCTGGAACTTGCAATCTTCCTGCCTCAGCCTCTTGAATGGTAGTGGGATTATAGGTATGAGCCACCAAACCTGGATTCCTTTCTTCCTTCCTTCCTTCCATTCTTTTTTTGTAAATGGATTATAAAGTTGTCTAGAAAAAATTGACTACCAGAACTTCCTTAGAGATTTATAATTTTCGAGCTACAGCTCTCTAGGATATATCTACAACAACATATATCTCATTAAGTAAGATAAGTAGAGTTGATTAGTTTCATGAGGTATGTAAGTCTAACATTGAGAGGCTTACTTAATGTAATGAGGGAATACAACAACTCCTAATTGAAGAGATATATTTTCAAGAAACCTCTGCAACAGTACAATGTTGTATGAAGGATGTCATAGTCTAACACAGTGACAGACATGATCAAACAGTTACAATGTGGTACAGTAAGAGGTAGAGAAGTAGGGTGAGCACAAGATACTCTGGGAACATAACAGGTGCACTGAAATCAGCCTTGGGATTGTTTGGGCTGGAGGCATGAGAGGAGCAATTGCCTGAGTTGCGCTGATTTAATGATAGCCACCATGTAACAAGCCCTCTTGTTTAAAACAGTTCTGGGGAAACAAATGAGGCCCAGTCCCACTGGTAATGTGCTCAGTGATAGTTTCGCCTCCTCTGGGTTTGGCCCTTGTAGAGCGCCATGGCAGCTCACATGAGTTAGAAGTCACCTACCAGTCAGTAAATGCAGAAATCAGTTTCGGTCCTGTGCTACCATTAGACAGCTCCTGTAACTAGTTTCATTGCTTTATTTTGTTTTTTCTTACAGGAAACCAACAAGGTATGAACATCTTCCTTCTGGAAATCCTCCTTTTGGCTCATTAATAGATTTAGCAAGAAACATATACTTATGTTAAATGGTAGACAACTTCTTATGTCCTCACAAGTGTATGTGGAATGATTATAGTGACAAAATTCTGTGTGTTGGTACCAATCCTTGCATGTTTTTGTCTTGAAAGTCTATAGTTGTATAGTCTGGATTTTATTTATGTTTTCTTTTATTTTATCATTTTTACTTTATTACATGTGTATACATAGTTTGGGTCACCTCCCCCCTTCTCCCCCACCCTCCCCCACCATAGTCTGGATTTTAAACCTTTCTTTAATCAGTTACAACTATTTTGGGTTACTCAGTGATACCATTTCCTATTCACCTAAAATTTTGGAATATTGTCCATTTCCTTCCATATAAAAATCTATCTTTAAAAGATAATGTCAAGGCACACTACTGAACCAGGCATGGTGGCTCAAGCTACTCCAGGAGGAGAAGATCAGGAGGATAGCAATTTGAGGCCATGGAGAGGGCAGGAAGTTCATGAGAAACCATCCCAACCAATCAAAGCTGGGTGTGGAAGTGCACACCTGTCATCCTGGCTACATGGGGAGCATCCAGGCTGATCTGGGCATAAAGGTGAGACCCTACCTGAAAAACAACTGAAGCAAAAAAGGGTCAGGGCTCAAATGATAGAGAACCTACCAAGTGCAAGGCCCTGAGTTCAAATCCCAGTACTGCAAAAATGCATAAATAAATAAATAAAACAGACTATCTGCCACTTAAGTATTAATAAGATAATTTGTATTTGAAAAAAATCTAGTTTCTCAGGAGAAAATAGTGAGAAGGTGAAAGCTGTTACTACCCAAAACCTCAGAAGTGTCAATACCCTTATACGAGCTAAGACCAGAGGCCTAAACTATACACTTGTAAGTAGTAGATAAACATACAAAATCGTGAGTGGGAAAATAATTGGTATGACTATCCTGCTGAATGTTATTCAAAAGTTTTACTGTTATAATTAATATTTGTCTTAGCATTTAATACTTTTTTGTATTGTCAGATGAAAAAATAAGTTATTATGCTAACTTTGTTAAGAAGCTAACATTTTTGGGCTGGGGATATAGCTCAAATTGTAGAGTGCCTACCCAAAAAACATGAGGCCCTGAGTTCAAATACCAGTACTGCAAAAAAAAAAAAAAAACTGATATTTTTATTTAGATTGATAACTGAATGTTTCATTGAATTATAAAGAATGGGAAAACAATTATAATTTGGAAAATAAATAAATAAATAAAATTGAAATAGTCACAGTAATATGAGAACTAAATTGGGAATACTAATACACACTAATAACATTTAATAAAATATGCCTTTTCTAGCTCTTTCAATAAGATGGCCAAGGAACAATATTTTTCCACCATCATGAGCCTTATATATTTCTCTTGTCTAAATCTTTTTTTTTTTTTTGAGACAGAGACTTTCTATGTATCCCAGACTGGCCTTGAACTCTCAGTCCTTCTGCCCCCAGCCTTAGTGCTGGAATTATAAGAATGTGCCACCATGCCTTGCCACTTTTCACTTAAATAACCAACAGGCATTAGAAAGATGACTGGTTTCATATCTGGGTCTGAGAAGAGATAGATGAGTCTTAAAACATTTCTTGGGCTTGAAAGCAAGGATGATTTAAAAAATAGTAGTGTAGTGTTGCATGGAAGAATACAGAAGCCAGTTTAAAGGGCTATCCATTAACTTAATTCTGTCAATCTGAATATTAGTGGGAAAATGATGACTATGGTTAATTGAAATGTATTAATTCATGAAAAGCTGAGTCCATAACGATAACAAAAATGAGAAAAGCTGACAAGTTGTACTAAAGAAGTTGAATATATGGGGCAGGGGGGAGAAATGAACCAAGACTTGTATGCACATATGAATAATATAAGAAAAAGAAAAAAAAAAAGAAGTTGAATATAATCAAATCTCATTAGTCACTCTTTTTATCATGTTAGTGCTATTGACTTATGTATCAGTGCAGAATACCAAATTCAATGAATATCAAGTATGTTTGTTTTATTTCATCTAAGTTTACATGTAGAAAAATAATTCTTCAACTCAGGCTATAACTGCCTGTGTCTTGTACTAGTGCAAACTGATTTTCTGTAGTGACACAATTACTTGTTTGTATAGGCATTAATCCAACATATGCCTGCCTGCCTTGGAAATATAATACTGGGAGTTTTGTTTCCATCTCAAAATATTGTTCTGGTGAGTCATCTTAGGAAAATTAGTGTTGGAATATATTTGAATTATTGTACTCCTGAGTTTCTATGCATTGATTAGCTAAGTTTTAAAGGCTAGTTCATAACCCTGGTGGTATTTTGCTCAGGTCTACAATAGGCTGTCCAACAAAACTTTCCACAATGATGGAAATGCCTATGTCTATGCCGTTCAATATGGTAGCCATAGGATTATGTTTATGGTTCTTGAGAACTGGAAATGTGGCTAGTGTGACCAAGAAACTGAAATTTTAGTTTAACTATAATTTAAAATAAAATAGACATGCGTCACTAGAGACTACTGTGTTGACAAGTATAGGTCTGGATTTCAAACCCTCTTTTAGTTAGAATGAGTTTACAGCCAGGCCAGTGGGTGCTCATCTGTACTGTAAACTTCACTTCTCGGAAGGTGGAGAGTGGGAGGATAGTGGTTCAAGGTCAGCTCGGGCAAAAAGTTAGCCAGATCCCATCTCAACAACGAAGCTGAGCACGGTGGCATGTGTCTGGAATTTCATCTGTGTGGGGAGGCATAGGTAGGAGGATCATGGTCCAAGGCTGGCCCCAGATAAAAATATCTTATCTAAAACCTAACCAAACAGAAAAGGGCCAGAGGTGTGGTTCAAGTGGTGGTGCACCTGCCTAGCCACATTAAAATGGCAAACAGTTAAAAGAATTCTGTCCTACCCTCTCCCCCAGTCACTAAGGGGCCTTCACCATTGGTGTGACAATGCTACCAGTTTCTATATATCCCAGAGATACTCTGTGCATATACAAGTGGTGTTGGCACATCACTGGGCACAAAGTTTTTTCCTCTGTCATATGTTGGGGATTCATTTGTATCAGATCAATAGTCGTTTTCTTTCTATGACTATGGAGTCTTTTTTTTTTTTTTTTTAAGAGGATACCAAAGGTGCTTTGTCTGCTATAGTGACAGCTGATGAGATAGCTGGTATGTTAAGAATCCTGGGTGGTCATGCCTATAATCCTAGCTACTCAGGAGGCAAAGATCAGGAGGATTGCAGTTTGAAGCCAGCCTGGGCAAATAGTTCCTGGGACCCTATCTTGAAAAAGCCTTCACAAAAAAGAGCTGGTGGAGTTGCTCAAGGTGTAGGCCCTGAGTCAAATCTTAGTATCACACACACACAAAAAAGAATCCTAATTTGGAGCTGGTAGAATAGCTCAAGTGGTAGTGGTAGAGCGACTGCCTAGCAAGGATGAGGCCCTGAGTTCAAATTCCAGCACCACTGATAAAGGAAAAGAATCCTAATTTCAGCCCAGTGCCAGTGGCTCACACCTATAATCCTATCTACTCGGGAGGCAGAGATCAGGAAAATTATGGTTTGAAGCTGACCCTAGGCAAATAGTGCTGACCCTATCTTGAAAAAACTCATCACAAAAAGTGCTATTGGAGTGACTCAAGCTCTAAGAGTGCCTGCCTAGCAAGCGTGAGGCCCTGAGTTCCAAGCTCAGTGGAAAAAAAGATGAAGTATTTGAAGCTATGGAATATAAACTCTCCCCATGTTGTTGCAAAAAATAAATAAATAAAATAAAATAAATAAATAATCAGCAGGTTAAACCATGGCAGCCCCTACTCAGTGCATCCCATCCATATGAAAGAGGCCCAAATTTCAAAATCTTACTCTTTTTTTTTTTTTGGCAGTACTGGAGTTTGAACTCAGGGCTTTGAGCTTGCTAGGCAGGCACTCTACTTCTTGAACCATGCCTCCAGCAGTTCTTTTTCTTTTAGACTTACATTTTGAGCCAAATCTCGCTAACCTTTGTTACGTGACCCAGGACATTATATTATGATAACACTGACTATGGTTTTTTTTTTTTTTTTTAAGACAGCCCAATTTAAATTTCACTAACATATAAGCCCCTTTACTGGTTTTCCACTGCACAGAAAACAAAACCCAAAGTCTTTACTGAGGCCCTCCAGGCATTACATGATCTGGCTCTAGGCTTCTTAAACACATGACACCAGCCAGTGAGCTTTCTCCTGCCTCCAGGCCTTTGCACTCCCTCTCCTCTGACTCTGACTCCTTCCTGGGATTTTTCTTAGGCTCTCTACTTCATTGTCCAACTTCAGCTTAAATGTCATCTCTTCTTTAATGTCTTCCTTGAACCTATAGATTTCTCCTGTTCATACTACCACCCTCCATACATACTATTACTCTCTTCCAAGTACTTGGTGTGACCTATAATTTGTTTATTTACATTTTATCTTTCTTCCATTGGAGCATAAGATCCTTGAAAACCAGAACTTGAATGGTCTTCACTGGTGTATTTCCAAGGCCTAAAACTGTGTTTGGCCATACAGTACAATTAATATTTATTTATTTATTCTTGTGGTACTGGGGCTTGTACTCAGGGCCTCCACCTTAAGCCACTCCACCAGCCCTTTTTTTGTGAAGGATTTTTTCAAGCTAGGATCTTGAGAACTATTTGCCTGGACTGGCTTTGAACCACGATCCTCCTGATATCTGCCTCCTGAGTAGCTAGGATTACAGGCATGAGCCACCATCATCCAGCAATACAATTAATATTTGCTACAATAAGCTGGGTGCCATGCCAGTGGCTCACACCTGTAATCCTAGCTACTTGGGAGGCTGAGATCGGGAGGATCGTGGTTTGAGAGCAACTTGGGCAAATGGTTCTTGAGACTCCATCTCCAAAATAACCAGAGTAAAATGGACTGGAGGTATGGCTCAAGTGGAAGAGTGCCTACTTTCTGAGCATGAAGGCCTGAGTTCAAACCTCTAAACCACTGAATTATTTGCTGCCACAAAAAATATTGAGTGAAGAAATATTGAATGTATTTCAAATACAGGGCCTAGAACTTCAGATGATTAGGGTAAATGCTAAGCCTTTCAAATAGTTCCTCCTAACAGTGATTCCTGTGAGGTTTTATATTTCACTCACATCTGGAGTCCTATGTTCAGTATGCTTGAGTCACGAGAGTCCCTGGCCTCTGCTTTGATTTGTCATTTAGCAAGCACGCTACTCATGCTATAATGGAATGTGCTTTTCATCTTGCAATATTTTTGAGTCACAAAGCCAGCATGGATTGGTGTCTATGTCAGCATTTATTAGTCAAGTGCTTACCTCATCATTACTGAAAATTGTACATTTACAGATGCCTGATCTTCTCAACCCCTCTTTCTGTAAAGCATCTGATGGCCATTTTATTGGTGAGGTTCCTGGAGCTCAGGAGAGATTAAGTTTTGCTTAAAAAACATGACTGGTAAGAGAGAGGGAGATAGTAGAAGAACTCAACTTCTCCAGGTTCAACTTCCAAGTCCAAATCCTTGGCTTTCAGTCACACCACAGCTCCTCTCACACTGTATTTGAATCAAACTTTGTCATTTACAAAGTACTTCTACATGAACTGTCTCATTTGATCCTCTTTACAACCTGTATGGTTGGCAAGGTGGGTAAAATTCTTCCCTAAAAAATTTTATCATCTCTTCAAGGAAACAATACACATGCTAAACTAGAGGTATTGTTACAGAGTAATGTAAACACATCAAAATTAATTACAGAAATGTATACAGCTATCAAGGGATTGAGCCCTGGATATAGACAAATGAGATCTATAATAAAGCCTAGGAGTGGGTGAGTGTTTAACAGGATTCGGAAGAGAAAGAAACCAGATTTAGACTTTGAGAATAAGAGGAGTTGGAGCTTTCAGGACAGAAGATATGGACTAGGCAAAGACACAGTGTCATGTGGAAAATGTGGCCCCAAATTAGCTTGACAAAACTAGAGGGGTGTTGTGAAAGAAAGAATGAAAGATGAAGATGAGTACTCTTGGTTAGTGAAAGACCTTGGAGATCAGGGGAGCTTAGGTTTTGTTTGTCAGACATTAGGAAGTCAGTAAAAGCCCAATGAATGTAATAGAGATCAAAGTCTGATGAAGTACAGCAGGAGAGACTGTCAAATGAGTGCTGCAGAAACTGCAATGTTTGGGGGAAGGTGACATGGCCATAGACAAAACGCTGACCCAGAAGGTTGGAAGAAAGAGGACCTAATATAGTAGGCTCATCAGAGCTGGGCAGTGGACTTAAAGCTGGGGAGAGTGAGAGGAAAGAGTGAAACTTGATGTAAGGTTTCCAGCCTGTTGAGTTGAGTGATTATGGTGCAATAAACACATTATTTCTGGAGGGAAGCCTTTAGGCTGAGGCCAAGAGTGAAGAGATGTGGATAAGTGATGAACTACGTTTTTGAAATGCAAAGTTGAAGATGGTGCAAGGAAGTTAAGTCTCAGGCCTGGAGGCGGCTGGGGAAAGAAGTCTGGAAAGATGTGAGAAGTCAGAGTTCATGTTGTGTCATTTTCATTAACTGCTGACTCTTTCTCAAGCTCTCACCCTTGCTGGCTACTCACACTGCCGCAAGTGCTCTTTTTCTTGGCAATTCACTCTGGAGAAGAATTCACATTTGTAGATTTGTAACTTTTGGGCTGGCAGAGTAGCTCAAGTGGTAGAGCGCCTGCCTTGCAAACCGCAGGCCCTCAGTCCATAACCCAAGTACCGCCAAAACAAAAGAAAAAAGAAAAAAAGGAAAGATAGATTTGGAACTTTCTCAATGGTAGCATAAAAAAGAAAAGAGGAAATGGCTGAAAAAAATGCACTAAAGACTTTTTACCCTGGGAGAATTTTTTAAACATTACTTGGGTTATAAAGGTTAATATTCATTACTTTCAAATTCAAAATCTTAAGCTTTTACATTAAACATCCACTTTATTCTATTTATAAATTAACAAATTGATGTCTGATCCAGTTGGTTAACCACTTTACTAATTTAATAATTTGGCTTTTTTCAAATACACCAATTTTCTGATTAACAAACCTCAAATTCTTAATTAAATTCTTGGTAAACTAATAAGTTAAACAAATACATGCGGTAAGTTATGATTTCTCTTACACTTCCAAAATAGTGTATAAACTTTGAAGATTTTTAACTTAAAATCAAAAGTCTGGATTAGTTACACACTTTAAATCAGTATTACAAAGTATTGTTGATACTTTATTGAGTATTAAAACTATTTCTAGCTTAGTACCCCCTTAGCTCATGCCTGTAATCCTAGCAAGCAACTCATGAGATAGAGAGCAGGAAGATCGTGGTTCGAAGCCAGCCAGGTGAAATAGTTTGCGAGATCCTATCTTGAAAAACCCTTCACAAAGGAAGGGGTGGTGGAGTGGCTCAAGGTGTAGGCCCTGAGTACAAGCCCAAGTACTGCAAAAACAAAAACAAAAAAGGTCCCTGAGGCTGACCAAGGTAAAGCCAATTTTCTAACCTCAGGGGGGAATCCATTCAGGACCAGGCCAGCGTGGGAGTGCACTGCTGCAAGGACCATGGGCTACATTCAAGGTCAGTGGTGCTCAGATTATACTTGGGATCACTCATTTTGAGGGCCTGTTGAAACACAGATTACAGGGTCCCACACCATTAGATCAGAGGTCAGTAGGTCAGAGGCGGGCCTGAGACTGCATTTCTACCAAGACCCAAGTAGTGCCATTGCTGCTGGTCCAGGAAGTACTTTCGGTAACCACAGGGCTGGGCTGTTGGTTGGCACACAGGGCTGGGTGAGGAAACCCAGAACCAACAGCACTTCCTTCTCTGTGAGCCCGAGCCTCTGATCACTGGCCTTCCTTCACTTCCTCTCCAGTGTTTTCATCACAGTGTTAACAACTGCTGTGGCAACTTCTAACCCTAACAAATTGTTTTAAAGGCTGTGGTTTTTTGAAGATTGTGCTGGGGTAGGGATGCAGGAAGTGAATCATTGCTTAAACCTCTCCTTGATCTCTCCACTCCTTCACTCTACCTTCCCTGCACAGCCCCCGCCCCCTGCCTCTGATAGTGACAAATAAATGTTAACGTTTTTAGCTCCTATTTTGACTGCTACAGAGATCTCCAACAAGAATTTGAGAATGAGGTCCAGTTTTTTTTTTTAATTGAACCCAAGACTCTGCCACTGAGGTGCACCCAAGTCCCAAGGTTTGCCTTTTAAACTATGAAATCCACAGTCAAAGAGTCAAAGCGTGAACCAAAAGGATGTCCCTTTGCTAGCAGGCTTTTTCAGTAACTGCAGTAGAGGATTAATGAGCGAGAGGCACCCAGGCCAGGGGATGGAAGGAAGGACAGCTGGTTAGCTAGAGATATAATAAAAGCAAAGCTAGCATTGGCAGTGAGTATCTAGACCTTCCCCAGGGAAGAGGGAATGCTAATGAGCAGTCTTCTGATACCAGTTCCAATGGGATTCAGTGCCAGTGCCACTGCCAGTTCCTTTCCTGATGTGGAGATAGAGGCATCAAATATTAAAATCCTGATTCCACTAGTTTGATTTATCCAGCACCCATTGTTCTGTTTGCATTCACTTCCATGGGTAGGGTTGTTGGCTGGGAAAGAATGGGCTCTCACATTTCAGTGTGACAGTTCTTATCAAAGTTATAGCTATTGTTGAAATTAATCTGTTCATATTCTGACTTTACATATTTCTCAAGAAATTAGCTAATCTGAGTCTAACACTAAGAAATGGATTTTTTTTTTCTTTTTTTGCAGTACTGGGGTTTGGGGTTTGAACTCAGCACTGCCACTTGAGCCATTCATCCATCCCTGAATCTGTTCTTAGTATGTTAATGAATCAGGTTCCTGAGTCTGCCAGACTCAAAACTGGTAATATTCACCAAGAGAACATCTTAGAAGACTGATGGCTCACCTTCCCAGTTACTTCCCAGGGTGCGTAGGATGACAGGCAACCACAACTCACCCTGGGGGTTCAGAGGATTCTCGGAGATGATAACAGCTGAATTATATCTTAAATGTTGAGTAAGAGTTTGCAGGTAGAGAGGGGTGGGCAAAGCATTTCAGCATAATTCAGGGCAGGGAAAAGAGCATCAGCATGGCAAGTCATAGGAATAACAGGTACAAGTGGAAGATGGCTGAGAACTAGGTAAGTGCCACATCAGGGAGAGCCAGGAGTCTCATGGGTAAGAGGAAGCCCTTCAAGTTCCTTGGCAGGATAGCAGGGAAAACTTGGATGGTTTTGGGATAGTTAGTCCAGGGACAGAATGGAGCTTCAGGAAACTCCAAACAATTCAATTTCCAGAAGGAATCCAGGACCTAAGGATTTTAAGACACCCTTTGGCCCTAGTATTGCAAAAAAAAAAAAAAAGACCATTGGCTTCCGTATAAAGGGACTCTTTAGCCATGGCAGTGCAGTGGTGGTCTCAGGGCCAGTGGCTAGTGGCCTGAGGAGAGGTGGGAGGGGAGGCAGTGAAGACAGTGCATGTGGGTCATCCTTTCGTAAAGCTTCTTGAGGGCCGAGTGTGGTGGTACATCACCGTAATCCCAACTATTGGGAGGCATAGGTAGGAGGATTGGGTTCTGAAGCTGGCACCCCCCCCAAAAAAGCATGAGACTCTATCTGAAAAATAACTAAAGCAAAATAATAATAATAAAGATCTGGAGGGGGGTATGATTCAAGTAGTAGTATACCTGCCTAGCAAGCATGAGGCCCTGAGTTCAGTTTTTGGTACCTAGAACAACAACAACAAAAAAACACCAACCAACCAAACAACAACCCCAAAAAGTACAAACAAAAGCTATCCTGAGATGGTGGTGTAGACACAGCTATTTCTGTGGACCTTCCTTTCTCTCTTCTTTCTTCTTGCCCTAGGAGCCAAGGGATTAGGAAAAAGAGTCCTAAAGCAGGCAGGAAGGAATCCTAGTAGAGGAGACTTTTCCCCCATCACTGTGCTTTCACGAGCTACCTCTAACCTTGTCTACTTTTTTGGTTCTCTGCACTGGTGGATGAAGGACTTGAGTACCCCGTTCCAACAAAGATCCCAAGGGGCCCTGCAGGAATGTGTACAGCTCTCAGTGAATAATCTGTGGAGGAAGAAGAAGAGGAAGGCCATCTGTGGATTATTGGAGTCAGTGTACTTCCTGAGCCCCTTCCTCATCAGTTCGGGTTAGAGAGCACAGATGAACCTCTGCTCTGATGGCCTCATACCTTGTCCATTTCTAGGGTCTGGAGAGCCAGCATTTTATGGCATGCAAGATTCTTATCATTCCCAATGAGCCTGGGTCTGTTCCTACTCAGCTCCAGCGGACACTGCTTTCAGGAACAGAGGCTGGGAATAGGACTTGGATAGCAGTCTTCAAACTGCGGGATAAGGAAATGCTCCAGGGCTCCTTTCCTCCCCACATCAAGCCTGAGCTCAACTAAAATGGGGTGTATCATTCTCCTGAAGGAAGACTGGCTTTTCACTGAAGTCTCCAGGCTCTCAAAAGCAGAGATGGATGAGGAGAGATTAGGTCCCTTCCCTTAGTCAGTGGTGGGTCCTTCCCACCTGGCTCGAGGCCTCACCAGGATGCACAAGCTTCCCGTCTACCACCAACAGGGAAGCAGGCTTTTTGAACAGTGGGAAGGCTGCTTAACCTGAAGCCCTGGATGCTTCGTCCCAGCCCAAGGCTCCTCTATAAGTTTGCTTGTTAATAGTTTTCATATCAAAAAAAAAAAACTTGCCAAAAGAGAAAACAGGAGGTCTTGGAAAACATATAAGAGTCACTGCTGGGCTTTTTGTTTGTTTTTTTGCATGTTAGGGATTGAACACAGGGCTTCATCCCTGCCAGGTAAGCATCTTAGCACTGAGCTACAACCCTGCTCCTTATTTTAAGCGTAAAAGACTTGAGTAAGCCTGCAAGAAAAGAGCCAATGATACAGAGAGATTCAAGATATTGGAAAGAAAAAGTTAATGATAGAAGCAGATCCTGGAGGAGACAGGAGGAGGGCTGTGAGAGAAGTTACCAGCAGAGGAGCTGGCTCTCTACAGGAGGAGAAAGATTTGTCCTTAGAGACTAGTGGATGTTGATGCTACATAAGAGTTGAATGGAACTGGGCACCAGTGACTCATGTCTGTAATCCTAGCTACTTAGGAGTCAGAGATCAGGAGGATCAAGGTTGGAAGCTAGCCAGGACAAATAGTTTATGAAACCCTATCTCAAAAAAAAAAACCCATCACAAAAAAAGGGCTGGTGGAATGGCTCAAGGTTTAGGCCCTGAGTTCAAGCTCCAGTTCCACAAAAAAGAAAAAAAAAGAAAGAAAAGAAAACGGGTTGGATGGAACCAGTGCAGAATACTCTTAGGGGAGGTCATCTGTATTTTAAATAAATCCAAAGACATTTAACAAGCCAAAGAGTTCATGTTAGCTTTTGTTGCTGTGTCAAATACTGAGAGAAAAAGTTGAAGGAGGACTGATTTACTTTGGCTCACTGTTTCAGAGGTTTCAGGCAAGGGTTGGTTGGATCCGTAGTTTCTGGGCCATGATGAAGCAGAACATCATGGCAGAAGGGCGTGACGGGTGGAGCACAGGTAGTTCACGCCTGTAATCCTAGCCACTCAGGAGGCAGCGATCAGGAGGATCAGGGTTTGAAGTCAACCACAGTTCACGAGACCCTATCTCAAAAAAACTCACCACAAAAAAGGGCTGGTGGAGTGGCTTAAGGTGAAGGTCCTGAGTTCAAACCCCAGAACCAGAAAGAAAAAAAAAAGGATGGGATGTGGCAAAGGAAAGCCATTCACCTATGGTGACTAGGAAACCGAAAGGGAAGGGGGAAGGGACCAGGGACAAGGTATAACCTTCAAAAATACACCCACAGTGACCTACTTCCTTCAACTAGGCCCCACCTCCAGAAGTTTCTACTGCCTCACAGTAACACCATCAAATTATGAATCCATCTATGGATGAACCCATTAGACAGAGACCTCATGGGCCAGTCACTTTTTAATGACTAGATCCACCAGTTGGGGACCACGCCTTCAACACATGAGCCTGCGGGAGACATTTTCTATACAAACCTTAACAGAGTGACTACTTGATGAGGGCTATTTGCACTTATTATATTTAATCCTTATAACAACCCTATGAGGTGAAAATTGTTCCAGTTTTATGATAAAGGAAAAAGCTCAAAGCAGTTAGATTACATGTCCTAAGTCACACAGCTTGCAAGGGTTTGAATCCAGGCATACTCAGCACAAGTTCTTTGCATTACCCCACATTACATCAGGCTGCCTTAGAGCAAAGGAGAGGGAGTTTTGTCAAGGAAAGCCCATGTGGGTGCTATTAGAGGTCCTAAATCTTTTCATCTCTGAAATCACCACTGGCGTATTATCCCTCTACGTGTTAAGCTTGTCCTGGATTCCAGATTTTCTAGTTTGTCTAGAGATCTTTCCAGTTGCACAAACAGCTCAGGCCCACCAAGGGCCTGACAGATTCTTTGCTTGTCCAACCTTTAGTCAGGCCTCAAAATTTTCTGCTAGGAGCATCTGTACCCTTCCTTATAAAATCTAGTTTTAGGAAATAACCTTGTTGAATCAGTCTAGCAACATATTCCCTCCTGGATAACTGGTCACCACCAATATCTGATCAATTCCTCATCTTCCACTATCCACTCCCAGGTAAAGTCTGATCTCCTGGCCTGTCTTCAAAAAGAATCCTGCTACATCCCTTACCCTTGAGGCTTCATCTTAGAGGAGTTTCCCATCCACGGACCCCACACTGCCCCTTGGCTCCTTCCCACTTGCCCATGCCGTATTTGGAGCTGCCCATCTCTCTTGCCCACTTCAACATATACCTATCACTATGGTTCTGAATAAAGTCTGTCTTACCAAGCATTGAAAGTTTCATTGAATATTTTCTTATAATAGGCTTCCATGGATCACACAATAGCCTATAGCCTAGTAAAAATCTGTATTAAAAATTGTTAGAGTCTTCTGGTTTTTAATCTTACATTCATTACATAATATCTTTGTGATTGTTAAGAGCGTGGGAAGAGCTGGAGAAAATATTTGTCGACTTATAGATCCATTTACCATGACTAAGTCCCAAGATTGGAATGGTCGCCTATTAAACTATTAACAGTGATTGCCTTTAGGGGCAGGGACCTAGGGAATTTTCCAGGGGAATATTGACCCATGAGTGTATGCAATACATCAAGTGCGTTTAAAATCAGCTCTATGTGATGGCATATGTGACCTCTTTATTAAATGCAAAGTCTTCAGAAATAGGACAATTGTCCACAGAAATTCTTCTTGTGCACAGTCAGATACTGCTGTCTGTGCTCTAGGACCCAAAGTGTGCAAAATCTCTGGATTGGTCAGCAAAGGTTTCTGTAGGACACTCTGCCAAAACACCTCTCCTATTATGTTGGCATTTCCCATGAGAAACTGTAGGGAAATGTGGCACAGAGCAGAAATCAAAGCTTTCTTCTTGGAGCCCTGAGTGTCCTAGAGATCCCTGCTGAAAGGAGAAAAGCAGTGCCTAGGCTACAGGTGGGCTAAAGATCAAGTGATTCAAGAGTTGGGGGACAGAGGGAATGAACGTAGAGTAAGAGGGAAGAGTCTGGAATACCATGGTGAAAGGCCTTAAGACAGTGTCTGGAAATATGGGAAAGATGACTGAAAAAGAAAAGGTAGGTTGGGTCCAGTTTGAGGGAACTGGGACCCTCTTCAAATCCCACCCTCTTCTTGAAGTCTCTCAGAATTGTCCAGAAAAATGGATTTTGCTTTCCTTTGCCTTGTGAGCCTACACTTGGAATTCCATTAGTCACTCTTCCTATAACCTCACACTTATTGACAAATATTAGGCAATTTCTACTTCCTGGGCTCTGTTTAAGTTCTAGAAATGCAGGCGTGAATAAGTAGGACAAAGTAGCCCCTCTTCACTTTGTGATGCCAGCAGTTTGATAAAGAAAATATCAGGCATCGTAAAAAAAAAGAACAACCCAAAACAAGAAGGCTGAGCTAGATGACTGGTAGTCTGCTTTAGATGAAGACAGTTATCAAAGGCCTCTGCAGAGATAAGACGCTCATGCTGAGGCCCAATGAGAGGATTCAATAGGCATCTGATGGTCAGGGGACAAATATTCTAATGCTGAGGCAACAGCAAATGACAGTTCTGCCTAACATGTGACAGAGCTTGGCATGTTTGAGAAACAAAAAAGAAAATGTGTCTGGTGTTCAGGGAGTGAGGGGGAGAGGTGTCAGACACCAGGTTAAAGAAATGGGCTCGACATGGGCCAGCTTCGATTTCATTGTAAGGGAAATTGGGAGTCACTAAAGGTTCTAAGGGAGGAGAACAAAGTGATTTTATTTATGTGTCAAAATCTCTCTTTGGCTGTGATGTGAAGAAGAGCTTGTATAGGGCAGAGAGATCAATTGGGGGTTATTGCAGTATAATCCAGGTGATAGGCTGTAATCAGGGCCATGGTGGAAGAAGAGGAGGAAAAAAAGTAGGGTTCTGGATACATTTTGGGGTGGTGTCAACAGAGCTTGATGATGAGGTGGGTGCAAGAGGTGAAAAAGAAAGAAACTAGAGTTGTTTCTAGGTTTGGAACTGGACTTCCCTTTAAAGCTTCTTCCTTCTTTTTTTGACAGTACTGGGATTTGAACTCAGGGCCTCATACTTACTAGGCAGGCACTCTTACCACTTGAACCACTCTGCCAGCTAGACTTGCCTTTATTTTCTACTGTTACTATGTACCTTATGAACTTACAATTCTTTTTCATTGTAAAAGCATATAGATGCAGAGCATCTAGAATATACAGAGGGTAAAATTTGAAGTATAAAATATTCAGGAGCCTGTATCTCATAGGTTACCTCTACTAACCTTTGGGTTCATTTATCTTTCACCTTTTTTCATTTTTTAAAGAAAAAAGTATTTTTCCCAGGCAATGTGATAATACTATTGACTAGAAAAAAAATCCAGAAAAAATAAACATAAAAATTACAATTATCCATCTGCAGTCAGAATTAATATTTTTATGAATGATACAGTACATATATGCAACTCCTTTTGGACATTGTTAATATATGGTTTTGGATTCTGCCTTTAAAAAATTTGCCTCATTATCATAACAAATTATTTTAGGACATTATTTTATTGGTTTGTAGGCACTTTTTTTTTTTTTTGTGGTACTGGGTTTTAAACTCAGGGTTTTGCATTTGCTAGTAACATCTCCAGTTCTGTAGACACTTATTCTTGATTTCCAAGAAACTGCCCAGTCAGCCACATTTTGCTAGATTTTAGGAACTTTGTCTTCACATTACCTACCTCCCCCATCTCCCACACCCTTTCTCAGTTGGGAAATGCTGACTCAGATGACTGAGTATCTGTGATTTGGTCATAGATACCTCAGTGTTTCATAAGGCCTTTCCAAGACTTGTCTTCACAGTCCCAGGTTTCCCCTGGATCAGCAGGATATTCCCCCCTTGCTTCAGCCTCCTCACCCACTGCCTCACCCACGACCTCCAAGAAGACATCAGGCCTGAGGGCCCTTTGTGTAACCCTGCTTGGCATCATCTTTTACAAAGCAAAAGGAAAACACATGGAGATCCAGAATGACTCACAAATGTAGGCTTTTTATCATCCAAACTTTCTAAGAATGAGTTCTAAGTGGCTAGTTCTAAGGTGACACCCTCCTGCCACTCCTGGGGCCAGCACTAATAGCACAGGGCATGTCCACTCACCCTCTCATGCTGAGTGTAGTGTTCACAGCAATGACAGCTTTCAGCCTTGAAAAGCTTGCTTGAACCACTTGATCACCCTCAGGACAGGGCCCAAACCCTGTCATCAAGAAGAACTTAAAATCTAGGCTGCTGTTCACTTCTTGTGCCCAAGCCTGGTAAAAACTTTCTGAACCTGCTTCTAGCACCTTCTCTCCTCAGTAATCTCACCACCTTCTGACTTGACTGTATGCCAGCAATTTCTGCTCTCCAGAGTTTGGCCACCTCTCTGGATTAGACATGGCTCTGATACCTTTGCTTCCAGGGCTGCTTGGGGCTGGGGCTCCCACCAGAACCAGTTAAAGACTCAGTGAGAACCAGACCAAAGCTAGAAACTAAACATCAGATGCAAGATTTCAGCCCCTGTTCTTCTGGGGTGCATGAATAGCTGGATCAGGACTCCCTGTCTTGGGAGAGGAGGGCAGAGGAAAGGAAGGGGATGGGGGCTCCTGGTGGCTATGCTGTCACCTGGATTCAATAAGCCTCCTAACAGACTGTCTCCTTTTTATAGTGAGTGTTTCCATCACTAATTCTGTCATCTCCAGCTCAGTAGCTCAAACATTTGGGGTTCGCAACTCATTCTCACTACCATCTCAGCACCTCAGGATGTACAAACCACAGGGCTGATTTATGAGGGAGGAGGATAACATCTGCTACTAGTGCCATCTGAAAAACTCTCAGGGCCCCAAGGTCAGAGACCAGTCTGCACTGCATAATTTAGGAAGATACACTGGAAAAGGGAAGGGAGCATGTAAAGACCCATATCCTGAAGCCAAGCAGGGCATGGGCAGGTGCTCTGCCTACTCTGGCTGAGTGCCCTTGGTACTGTTTTTGTTGTAAGGTTTCAGAACTTGGACTCTTATGGGGGCCTCACTAAATAAGTAAGAACTTTTTTATGCCCACTTTATAGTTTCTTATTATCAACTATTAATAATCATCACCATGCACTTTGGGTCCCCATCCATATATTTCCTTGAATCATTAAAATGATCATTCAGAACATAGAAATTTTAAGCCTATTGAAGCCACCATAAAAGTAGAAAGAAGAAAAATAGAAAAGATGAACCAATTCAGGTTATAATACATATATACATGGAAATGTCGCAGGGAAACTCCGTGTGTAGCTATCTTAAACAAACAAAAATGTCATTTTTTTTTTCTTTTACAAAATCAGAGAACAGGCGGGCAGAACAGGTTCTGTCTGGGGGGGGTTGGTACCAGTGGGAGGGAGGAGGAGATGGGGAATGAATATAGTGCAAATAAATGTATGCACATGTATGTAAAAATGACACCTGTTGAAACTATTCCAGGAATGGAGGAAGGCGGGATAAAGTATGATATATTTGATATATTGTAAAAACTTTTGTAAATGCCACAATATACCCACACCCAGAACGACAATAAAATAAAATAACCATTCAAAGGAGATATTGTTGTCCATGCTTGTACAAATGAGGAAACTGGGGCTTACAGGGTCAAGGAGTTTTTGCAAAGTCACAAAACTAATGTGATTTAAAAAAAAAAAAAAAAGAAACAAAACTAATGTGATAGAGCTTGGATTTGCAGTTCAGCCTGTCTAAGCCCAAACCTCCTGGAAGTAATTTGGTCTTCCACATCGGAGGGGTCTGATTCTGCATAGCCAACCAATGGCAGATAGAAAATATTTAGAAAAAAACATTGCATGTGTACTAAACATGTACAGACATTTTCCTTGTCATTATTCCCTAAACAAGATAGTACAAGTGTTCACATAACAATTACATTGTATTTGGTGTTATAAGTAATCTGGAGATGATTTAAAGTATGTGGGAGGATTGTGTAGATTATATGCAAATACTCTAGTTAATAGAAAGGACTTGAGCATCTGTAGATTTTGGTATCCAAGGGGAGTGCTGGAACCAATTTCCCACAGATACACAGGGTTGCCTATAAAATGTCATGGTTAGCAATGGGTACCCCACACCGATCGCCTGGGTGCACATGCTGGCTTGACCATTTACCTACCAACTATGTCAGTGTGACAAGTTTAAAACTTTCAGTGCATCCTCTATAGACTGGGAATAATAATAGTACTTAATGCCATGGGATTATCCTGTGAGCACTAGGTTGACTGTTGCTATTATCTCTTTTGTGTATAGGATGTGAACTTTCCTCTATGTATTTTTTTACTTGTTTACCATAACACGTTTGTGATCTATCCATATCTGCACTGGTATGTCATACTTATACTATAAACTACAGAGGGCAAGTCTGGGATTATGTCATCCTTTTGTGTGGCATTTTTAATAGCCCTACTTTTATGAAGACAATGGTGAACATGTTGCTAAAAAAAGAAAACTTTGCATCTGGCAGATAGCCAGTTCCTTTTTAGGGGCCAAACACCAGTCTGCTGGCCTGCTGACAGTGCAGAGGTCACTCTGAGGGGAGAAGAGGCTCTCTTGTAGGTAGGAGGAACTCAGAGAATTTATGGGCATCCAACATAGATTTGTAAGTATGAAGGAATTGTTTGCAAAACACCCTACTTCTAATGAAACTGCTGTTCTATTTTGGCATGGCTCACATAAACTTTTGCACAATTAATTGAGAAGGAGACTTTGGCTAAGTCATTTTGTTTTTTAGTCCTAGGCTACTAGAAAGTATAATTTGGTAAGACTATATAAAATTTATCTCTGGTGGCTAATGCAGAACTGATGGCTAATTCTGTCTTAATTTCTCAGGTTCTTGTTGAAACTGCGTAGTCTTTAATGACACCTAGTTACATTATATAATGACATTTTAAAGATTTGTTCCTGTTTTAAGCAGTTTTGAGAAGACTGCAAGAGTCAGAAAGACCAAGCACCAAGAAAAACACAGCTCTGGTAATAACTTTTCTTTTCTCTGACTCTTGACATTGGGTGATGGTGCCTTTGACTGTTTCTAGTCCCTAGGTGCCTCACTTTCCCCTCACTATCTCTTTGATTATTTAAACCCTGTCCATGTAAGTCTTTTCATTATAAAAAAATCTCTTTGTAGTGCTGGGTGTGGTGATAAGTACTCCCAGCTACTGAACATGGAGGATAACTTGAGCTCAGAAGTTCAAGCCCAGCCTGCGTGGACAATATAGTGAGACTCTGTCTTGGAAAAAAGAAAAAAGTCTCAATGTCCCAGCTGAGTAGGCCACGTCTCCAACATATCTGAGACTTACAGTACCCACATGAATCCAGAGTGTATGCCTAATATCCAGATGGGTGAGAAAAGCACTCTGATTTGCTGTTTTTTATGCTTTCTGATTTTTTTTCCTTCATCCCATCGTAGGGATGTCTCTGAATGTTATAACCTTCAAAAGGGCAGGCGATGATGAGGCTAGTACCCTCACTCATTTGGGAGTGGTAAATAAACAAATGTCTTTTACACACCCAGTGCCTTCTGGAGAGAGATACTCAGTGCCTGCTTTGTGATTGACTGATTGGTTGATTGACTGACTTGATGGCAAGATACATCCTTTTCATTGGAATCATTATAATTACTTTCTTATCAGAGGCAAACAGTGTCACATTTCTTATTTTGGAGAGGATTTGGTTTATTTTTAAACTGGAGATGAATCTGGGTTTTTATAATCATCAGAGTCTGAGCTGCTGCCACAAGGAAACCTGCTTCAGCTGCATAAATCTGCTACAGAGCAAAGAGCTGATGGAGAGCCCTTGATATTTGTACCTGCTTCCACACTGTCGCCCAAGTTATCACATTTGCTCATTCCAACAACTTGTTGAGGCAGACTGAGCTGATATTTTTATTTTTGTTTTATAGGCTTAGTTCATCAAACATTTATTGATCCCCTTTTGTAGACTTGGCTCTCTGCTGGGCTCTGGTGATGCTGAGAGGAAGATAATGTGTTTTCTGTCCTCAAATCAGTCTAGTGGGAGACACAGACACAGCAACCAACTGAAGTCTGCTGCACAAGCATGATGCAAGTGATACGGGGAAAATGTGGGTGGCAAGAGGGAGGAGTAAGACCTGGGCTGGGAGAAGTAAATGACATTGGATTTGCACCCCTACCTTGCATGAAGTATGGGGCCAAGGCCTTGCTGTGGGTTACCAGCACCATGCCACTGGGGAACGTGTTTGAAATGCAGAATCGTAGGCCCTACCCCAAACACACTGATTCAGAATCTGGACTTTAACAAGATGTCAGGACATCTCTAGGTGCATGAGCATCTGAGAAGCACTGGGCAAGGTGAGTATTGATCTTGGTTTATTCACAACCCAGTGAAGGTAGTTGCTAGTAGTTCTCTTTCAAAGATGGGAGACAAAGTTACATAATTCTCTCATGTCACACATCTGGAATTTGAACTCAGACCTGACAAACTCCTAGGCTCTGTTCACTCCTCTACACTGCTCCTTACTCTCCAAAGGCCTCAGGAAGTTTCACAGAGGAGACGATGTCTGAGCTACACTTGGAAAGGCCTTATTGGGAGGAGAAGACATTAAGGTCAAAATGCTGCCTAAGCAAATGCTTGGCATGGCTGTGCAATAGGCCCTCTCATAGGCAACGGGGGAAATAAATGAGTAGAGAAGACTGGAATCTTGAATCAAGTTATAAAGGGCCCTGAATGCCAATCTAAGAAACTTGAAGCTACCTGTGAGTAGATTTCACCACCTGCCCAGGAGCTATGATCATACACAGGTTGCTTGTGTCAGAAGCCCAGCTTCACCACTTTCAGAATGTTGCAGGCTGGGATCTCTAGCAGCAGACACTGAGACAGACTTTGAAGTGCAAGATGCTTCTTCAAAATCAACACCTGTGAGGGGAAGAAGGAGGAGCAGGATAGGGCAGAGGAAGAAGTCAGACAGTAAGTTCAACAAAGTCCTGGCCTACCTGACAGGAAGTTCTGGAATGAAGTGGCCTGTCAAGGTTGACCTGTATCAGGCAGAAATGTACAGGCCTCTATACCCTCAGCTGCTCCAGTCACAGACACAGGCTGCCACTGCAGGGTGTGACCTTGGGTGATGTGGCTCTCTGCAGCTGAAAGAGTCAGTCCTATCTGCTGGTGAACTTCTCTCCTCATGTCTGGAGGACTCAGCACATCTAAACAGCACATCTCTGTGTCAACCACAGGTGGTTTATTCATGTCTCTGACTTCAGTGGAAAAATGGAAATAGTAGTAGATCCCTTGCAGAGTAGTTAGGGGATTATATTCCTGCCATATAACCCAATGGACAACAGTTTTTATTGTCCTGTGAGGAATTCTGTGTATGCTTTCTCCCTGGGGATGCTGCAGAGTTTGGAAATCCCTCACTTGTGGCCTAAGGAATAGAAGGGATCATGCAGATTCCCAGCTTGCCACCTGGAATTCTATCCCTTCTTCACAATGTTCCATTGTCAGGACATCTTCATTGAGATGAGCTGTGCTAGGTGATGGGAAAGATTTGAAGAATTTGAAAAATGGGAATGACAGGTCAGCTCAGTGGTTTAGGAAGATAACGTAAGTTGAATCATGAAGGATAGAGGGTGTGCTATTTGGATAACACAGAGACTCAAATAAGGCCCAAACAAGGGTTTCTTTCTTATGTCACAGTCTAAAAGTGAATGGACACAGATGCAGAAGGGGCACTGTTCTGTGAAGCCACTCAGGGGCTCAGGTGTTGTGTGCCTTGATGCTTTATTATCTTCTGAGACATGGTCTTCAAGGGGCAGTCACTGGACCAGCAGCCTCAGTATCATCTGGCAATGTAGTTGGTACACAATTTTCAGACCCCATCCAGCCCCAACAAATCAGAAACTCTAGGGTTGAGGCCCAGAAATCAATCCACATTTTAACAAGCTCTCTAGGGATTCTGATGCATACTCCTATTTGAGAAACACCAACTGAGGATTTTGTCGGTGTCTGTCACATCAAAGCTGTGGGACTAGCTTGTGGAAAGGAGAAAAAACATAAGAAGAGGGCAAACTATTTCCTTTTAAAGAGCATGCTTGGAAGTTGAAACCATCACTTTTGCTGACAAAGCTACTTATATGGCCACGTGGTCATGGAGTTTACCTACCAGCAAGGTACCTTGGGAAATGTAGTCACTATCTGGGAGGCCTTGTATCCAGATAAAATGTGGGGTTTGTTTTTAAAGGAAAAATCAAGGTGATGAACACTTGAAGCCTCTGCCATGATTGTAATAGAGGGGATGAAAAAGTGAGAGGCAGAACTGAAGTAGTGGGTGTGCATTGGAGAAGAAGGCTTGTGCTGGAGAACCAAATTTTGTTCTGAAGACTGCTTTGATCATGCGGTGGAGGAAGAAGAAGAAGTGGACAAGTTCTGGGTTTGTAGGTGAGTGGATGGTGGTCCTGATACCGGTGGCAAAGATGCTAGAGGAGGTGGGAGAGAAAAATATGAGTCTCATCCTAGACTCAGTAGATCTGAGTTGATGAAAAAAGTATCCAAGTAGAAATGTCCAATCTTGTGGGTAGTTGGCAATACCTGTCCAAGGACCCTGAGAATGGCTGAGGCTGGGGATGGAGATTTGGAAGTCATCGTGATAATCAGAGCTAGGATGTCAATGGTTTCTCCAGAGTATGAGGTGCAGAGAGGAATAAGTGAGCAAGAACTGGCATTTAAGAGAGAGTGCTAGAGGAGAAGCTAATGAAAGAGGCAAGGAAGAGTGGTCAGAAGGGTAGGTGAGCCAGAGAACACGAGATCAGAGAAGCCAACAGAAGAAGGAAGGCAGTCAAATGCTGCAAAGGTGATACACAGGACATGTACACAGAAATGGTCTTTTGGTGACAAATGAAATAGAAACCCAAACAGCCTAAGGGAGTTGACCAAGGTTCTGTAGCTAGTAGGTGACAGAGCCAGGACTAGGTCTGTCTTTCCATGAGAAGCTGGCTGGCCAGCCATTGCCCCTCTCTTCACATTCTTAAATCATGTAGGAGTCCCTGGCATTATCTTTCATACGAAATTGTGGCATAAAACCTGTTTCCTGCTTGGTGGCTGTCTGTCTGTATGGCTTGTTTCTAAAATTATTGTGGCTTTGTCTTCCTCCTGTTTGCTTGAGTGGACCCACCCTGAGCCTAACTGTGACACACCAGGCTGGTTTATGGGCTTCATTTTCCTTCCAAGCATTCCAGAGTTGTGTTGTCTTTTGTCCTTTGGTGTGTCTGGCCCAGCAGCCTAGCCTCAGAGAAATGTAAGCAGGAGTGTCATGACCAAAAAAGCACGATTCATGTTTCGATCCATGACACTATCGATTTTACCTTTGCATTTTAAAGTGCAGACAACTTGAGATTGCTGAAGATGACCCAAGGTCAAAGACAAATCCTAGAATGTGACCTCATTGACAAGATTGCCTGTTTGGTCTGGAAGTTAATCTTAGACTTGGTACTGTACTGTATTCCTATATCTCTGACAATTGTTCATCCAGGTGTGTCAAGGTAGCTGAATTCTACAGCAGCTTTCAACCCTCTGCTACCAGTGAATGTTTTTGCTTGTTGGAGGACTTTGCAGCTACTGGCAGGCTCCCACCATCCACCAACAGGCTTATTGTCAATCCGTAGCTGTGTGCTGACTGCAAAATGGCCCCCGTTTTTTGCATATCTTGTGAAATCACTATGGGAACACAGTCATTATGATACAGCAGTTCTTGTCTTGAGTACTTTTGATTTTTTTTTTATGGTTTCATTTCCTATTGATATGAAAAAGGCTCTTGATAACTAAAAATAAGTATATCCACAAATTTCAGGTTCCTTGTTTCATTTATAAGCATGGCTTCATCATCTAAATTGAATAAGCTCAGACTTCTTATGCAACTGTGTACTTTCGTAACAAGTGAGTCACACAGGCCTCCTTCAACTCTGACCTTAAGAGTTTAGTGATTACTTGTGATGGAGAACAACACTGGTAGCCGCCAGAAGAAACCAGGCATAAACATTGTTAGCAAATACTATCAGTGCTTCTCAAATACATTCTGAGTCAGCTCACACCTCACTTTATGCTGTTACTACCCAAATCGGAACCATTATACTATGTTAACTTGACTGTTAATTGATCTCCCTGCTTTCATTCTGATCCCCTCTATCCATTTTCTACCCTGAAACTAGCACCATTTTATTATGGCAGATCAAATCATGTTTTTCATCTGCTTAAAATTCATCTCTTTGCCATCTCAGAATAAAATCCAAGCTTGTCACCAGTAATCTATGTGATCTGACCCATGTGACTTTCTGATCTCATGTCATTACCACTTTCCTATACACATTGACTTTTCTGTTTCCTGCAGACAGCCCACCATGTGCAGATAGGAGACTGTAGACTGCATAACTTCAGAAAGAGCACCCAGGAAACTGCAGGGTGAATGATGCCCTTGGAAATATAGAATATGGCAACCCTGCTTAGGTAGGCAAACCTCTTCCCTACACAAAATCTTGGCACTTGCTGGTTCTTCCTCCTAAGACATCCATTTGCAGGTTCTTTGCAGGTCTGGCTCCTCTTATCAACTCCTTAACCATAATCCACAAAGCACTACTGCATATCATGCAGGACTGGCAAGAACATTAAACAGAGCATGGAGCCCTTCTGCATGTGGGGCCTTCCGTGACCACATCAGTCACATTCCCGTGAAGTTGGCACTGGCTTCAGTCTCAGCTTGAAGGTCACTTTTCCAGAGAGGCCCTTCCTTTTTAACCACCCAAACCAAAGCAGCCTCTGATGAGGCTTTGAAGGCATGGGATCACTATGGGAACTAGTCATTGTCCTGCTGTCCACATTTTTTTTTTTTTGTGGTACTGGAAATTGAACCCAAGTTCTTGTACATGCTAGGCAAGTGCTCTGCCACTGCTATAGTCCTAGCCCCAAATCATAGCATTATGAATTGTGAATGAAGCAAGGATGCACAGATCACACTTGCACTGCATTTCAAAGCAGAACATCCAATCAACTTAAAAGGTTTTGTGTTTCTTTTTAATGAGGCCTTGCACAGGTTCTCATTTTTCTATAAATTTGCCTTGAAGGCAATGACAGGCCTCGTAAGATGAGAGGCATGGGTGTACAGAGATAAAAAAAGGACTCACCACAACCTTATAAATTTGAAAAGGATGCTACAGTTGGATTTTTTCTAATAAAAAAGCAATTGTGCGTTTTACGTAACTAAGGGCTTCATATGTATTAATGAACTCAACTGTATTTTAAAGTTGGCCATAAAGTGCATACTTAATAATTGGTTAACATATTTCTTTCTGCTTTTGAGGGGTTTTTTTGTACTGGGATTTGAACTGAGGGCCTTGTGCTTGGTAGGCAGGGGCTCTTACCATTTGATCCACTCCCCCATCCCTCCCTCTGCTTTTGGAAGTTAAAGTTTTTGTTTTTGGTGTACTAAAACAAAATTACTTAGGAATAATTTCATTCTTAAGGTGTCAAAACTTTGTTGTTTTGGCACATTGTGAAGTTTTTATTTAAAATACAATTAGTTCAAAATATATTCACTGCTTTCATTCATAAGACATTTATAAATATTGGATTATAAAGTTCCACAAACGGCATTGGATTAAAAAATATGAATGTAAGAGCTTCTTTAAATGTAAGCTCTCATTTGTGGGTTTCTCTCCTGGTCATAGGAATCCAATATTCTCAGTCTAAATAACAACAGGAGAGGCGACCAGTTCAAGGATATGTGACAGTAAGATAAGGCAAAAACGTGTAATTTTCAGAGGGAGCATCATTGCTGCCAGCCCTCCTTGGGCTAGCCCAGCCATCTGGGGGCTCAGATATGGTTTTCTGTAGTGGATTACTCTCGGGTGACTGCCAGAAACAAAGTAGTTGTAAAAATGCAAACATCCTGAAAGTGCTTGCAATCCACCTACGTGGAAAACAGGCTTATGCCCCAATTTTGCTAATTTTGTTAGTGACCTTTAAAAAAAAAAAAAGAAAGCAACCAAAGAATGACATGCATTTATATTTGTGTAAAGCTCAAAAGCCAAAACTACACACCCATAAGGTTCTTCACGAAAGACCTATCATCCTAGACTTATTTAGGCAAACCCCGACTTCCTGCTTTTGCACTTCACTTGCTGTCAGAAAAGCAACCGATAAACTCATTTATATTAAAGTATAAACAACTAATAAGGATTAATGAACTATCTCTGTAGAAGTATTTGCTAGAGGATAGGGGAAAAGACACATTGCCAAAGGGCTGAAAGTTTTTTGTGTTTTTAAACTGTAAAATTATAATCAACAACTTATAATTGCATAAATTTATAGGGTGCAAAGTGATATTATGATTTATGAATATAATTCATGGAATCAGAAAGAGTTGTAAGTTTTAATGGTAGAATTTCAGCAAAGCACCAAATCATCCGTAGCCAAATTATTCCATCTTGAGAGAATTGTCTGTATTTGTTGATCCCTTTTTATCTCTCCTAATTAATTCTCTCTTTCTCTCTCCTCTCCCTGTTTTGTTTTAGATTTACAGAAAAGTTGCAGAGCTCCCATATCCTCCCCATCCAATTTCTCCTAAAGTTAACATTTTGTGTTACTATAGCACATTTGTCAAAACCAAGAGACCAACACTGGAACACTACTATTCACTAAACTCCAGTCTTTATTTGCATTCCTCCAGTTTTTCCACCGATGTGCATTTCTTTTTGATTCAGTTCAGGCTACCACAATGCATTTAGCCTGCTCTCTTTTCAACCTAGAACTGGCTTTCAACCCCAGAGCTCCACAGTAGCAACTCCTGTCCAGGTCATCAATGACCACCATGCTGTCAAGGCCCAAGCTTTCCCAACACTCACCCCATCTGCTTCATATGGCCAGGCCATCATCCCCGTCTTCCTTAGAACTCTCTGCCCCTCCACTGAGATAACCTTCCCCTTCACTCTTCCCACCTCATTGCCCAGTCCTTCGAGGGCTGCTGCTCTTCTCCACTGCTAAGCCCTCTGTCCTCCTCTCCCTGTGTTCTCATCCAAAGTGTTCAACTGTTTGTGATGACTCCTGAGTTTATAGCTGCACCCTTGGTCCCTTGATAAAACTGCAAGCTGATGCGACTCAAGCCGTCTGCTTGGCCCTTCCCTCTGTTTCCAGTAGGAGTCTCCAGAACAACTTTTGTTTGTTTTCCTACATCTAAGCCTTTGTTCAGGCACTGACTTCCACTTTCCACATCTCTATAAAATCTCAACCAGTCAAAACTCAATTTAAAGCACACAGCAGCAGTCACCAAGGTGGGGGGGGGAGCAAACACTTTTTGAACAAATTTCTGTGACTGGCCTTGGATCCATCATTTCACATTTAATTTTCACAATTCTGGAAAGTTTTTATAAATGAGAAAATCGAATCTCAGAGACACTGCTCAAAGGCTAGGATTCCCACTCAAAATTGAAGCTCCATCCCATGTCATTTGGGCTTGGTTCCCTTCTCTTCACTCAGGCCTCTCTCCCCATTCCCAGCCCCACCAACCACACACGTCCATTTCCGTTATATACTGGCTAACTTCCATTCTTCACATTCTTAGGAATTTGCCCTGATGGGCTGCTCAGTCACATACCTCTCCAGCCAGGGCATAGCTTCAAACATCAGGAGCCATAGGGACATTTTTTTAGGGCTTATTGGTTTTTTGTTTTTGTTTTTGGCAGCATTGGAGTTTGAACTCAGGGCCTCTGGCTTGCTAGGCAGGTGCTCTACCACCAGCTTTTTAGACTTGGTGTGTTCTAATGCTGGAAAGCACTCCTAAATAATAAGCTGTACTGCCCACCCCAGTCAGGGTCTTCCCCTATGAGGATCCCTGACCATTCATCCAATCAGCAACAAATGCTTCTTGTGTGCCAAGCACTGGGGGAAGAGAGTAGTAACACAAAGAAGAAATCCCTCATACTGACGGAAAAGTTAAATATAAATTTTGGTGGTGATACATGCTAGGGAGGGAAAATAAAGATGACATGAGAAAGACCAGATAGAGAATGGTGGGCATGAGAGAGAAAGAGAGAGAGAGAGAGAGAGGGAGAGAGAGAGAGCGAGATTAGGCAGGCCAGTGGTAGCCTCTCTGAAAAGGATCTCTCCCTCCACTGTTTGCTTGAATATGTCCAGTTACAGGGAGGTCATTCCCTTAAAAGTCATCACTACTTTTTAACAAGCTCTGGTTCTCTGCAGCTCAGTGGTCTTCTCCCAGTGGCTTCTGTCTGCTGTGTAGACTCTGCTGTCAGCAGCTGCACATGGCAAGCTTGGCCGCTCTCTTGGGAAAGCCCTTCACCTGTCCGAGGACAAATGTTAGACCTCCTTCAGGCTTTTTCGCATAACCCTGACATCCTCCGTCCTTCAACTGCTCCCCAAATGATGTGGTTTTAGTACCCAATACCCTGGTGGCTGCTGTCTCAAAACCAGAACATTTTACTCTGTGGTATTATACTGTAGTTCTATGTAGGGGATTGAGCAATACAGAATATTTTACATTACTCGTCACTGAATGTGCATCTTCTATGGTTTGGATGTGGCTTGCTTTTAAGGGTTCTTGTGCTGGAAACATGGTCTCCAGTGCGGCAAAGTTAACAGATGGTAGGACCTTTAAGAATTAGGTGGGGCTTAGTGGGAGGACATGCTAAGTTTTTCTGGGGCACTGTGCTCAGAAGAAATTAAGCTAGTTCTTATGGACTCTGAGTTAGTTCTTGAAAGAGAGGTCTTGTGAAAAAACAATCCTGGCTATTATCTCTGCTGCTCTGACTTCCTGTCTGGTGTCCACTCCCTCCATGATGCCATCTGTGCTTAGGCCCTCACCAGAGACCAAACCAATCGGCAACCCAGTCTAGACTTTCAGCCTCTAAAACAGAGAGCTATTTAAACTTCTTAAAAATAAGTACACTGCTTCAGTTATTTTGTTATAGTAACAAACACTGACTCCTACAGGACCCAATACTTCTATAAAAAACAAAACATGCTTCAGCTGTATCTTAATCAGTTGTCAATGGGGGCAGTCCTCAATGGTTAGTCTGAAAAACTGATGCCAGTGGAGAAGAAAGCTTCTTCCTCAATGGGCTTCATTCAGTGGGCTTCCGTGCGGAAGGTAAGTAGAGAAGTGTGAGGTGAAGAGAGGCAACTTAAGCAAGAGTCTGTACTTGTCCTGGCAGATATGTAAGGCATGCTGTTGGAGTGATACTTTTGCATCACTGTGACCAAATACCTGCGAAATGCAACTTAAAGGGGGAAGGCTTTATTTTGGCTCCCAGTTTCAGAGGGTTCAGTCCATGGTTGCTTGGCCTTATGTGTTGGGCAGAGCATCATGGTGGCAGGAGCCTGTGGTGGAAGACGTTCTCGTCTCATGGCAGACAGGGAACACAGAGGGAATCCAGGAAGGGGCCAGGGCAGGATAAAGCCCCAAGGACCTGCCTCCCCAGTGCCCTCCTTCATCCAGCTTGTTCCTACTTCCTAAAGTTTCCAAAACCTCCCAAAATAGCACCACCAGCTGAGGAACCAAACTTTTTTGTTTTTACTATGGGGCTTGAAGTCAGAGCCTCACGCTTGCTAAGCTTGCTAGGCAGGCGCTCTGCCACCTAAGCCACTCTGCCAACCCTGAGGACCAAGCTTTTAACCCATGAGCCTGTGGGGCACATTTCTCATTCAAACCAAAGCAATGCTGAAGCCAAATAGTTTATTATAGTTTTGGCTTGTCTGCTTGACTTTTCTTATATGAGGATAAGCATCTTTTTATATGTGTAAGAGCAATTTATGTCTCTTTTGAACATTCTCTGAGAAACTTTCCATTAGTTTAATGGTCTTTCCTTGTTGATTTCAAAAAGATTTTTATACAGTAAAGAAATTAATCCTTTGTGTTCTATATCACAAATACTTTTTTTCTGGTTTGTCATTGTTCACTCTGTATATTTTTTTTAAGTAGGAAGTTTAATTTTTTAAGCAGGTCAATTTGGGCCTTCTTTTCTTCCCTCCTTCTTCTTTACACCTACCATAGTTAGAAAAGCCTTCTCCACTCTGATATTTAAAAAAAAATACAACTATTTTTATTATTTCACTTTTCACACCTCAATCTTTGATCCATTGAAGTTCAATAAGTGAACACAACAAGATGGTGCAATAATAAATTGCATATTATTTCTTGTCACTTACTGTGTGTGTCAGGCCAGGCACACAGCCCTTCACACGATTTCTTATATAACTCTAATAATTATGGAAGCCTTTGCTTTACTAATGGGGACACTGAAACTTAGCAAAGCTAACACAGTGAAAATCTTAGGTCTAGTGCCAGGATAGAACTCAAGTCTTCTGGAGTCTAATTTTTACACCCTTAACTATTAAGTCTTATAAATGCTAAAGAGAGAGAGAGAGAGAGAGAGAGAGAGAGAGAGAGAGAGAGAGAGAGAGAGATGGATCATGTGTTTGGAAATCCCCAGCCCTTCCTGACTGCACATTTCAGGAATGATTATTGAGTGTATGATGACTGTTGCCCATTCCACAATGTGTGAAGAAGCAGGAAGATGCAGTGAGGTGGTGCTACTTGCTGTCAACAAGCCAAAGTCACTCTGCAGCCGGGGAGGTGACTCATACCCCTGCCTAGAAGCTGAGGAGTCAAATTCTTATCTTAGCAAAAGTATGGAAGATTAGACTAAGTTACCCCAGCATAGACAAAACTGTGACTATAAAAATCCATGAACATAAGAGTCTCTTGAATTTCCCTTACCATGAGACAGAATGGATCCTGAAGTTTGGAGGGGGTCTGACCAGCAAGTAGAGTGTAAACACCGAATTTCATCAATTCTCAGATATACAGCGTTTACGTGGGACATCTCCGAAATAAGCATGCCTCTCTGGATACATGGAGTCTTACAATTGTTATTGGCCAGGTAACAGGCATGAGGAAAGTGTCACTGTCTCAAGTATATCAACTTGCTTTAGATGTCTGATGGCATAAATGCATAGCTATGGCCCATGAGCTTTCATTCAACAAACAATTGAAGGTCCATTTCAGGAAGTAATACAATCTAGGTTGTTCTCTCTCTCTTTCTCTCAGTACTGAGGTTTAAACTCAGGACCTTGTACTTCTTAAGCAAGTGATCTACTACTTGAGAATTGCTCCCAGCCCAATACCTGTTAAAAGATCAAGAAAGAAACAGTATTAAAATGTGAAAAGTGAGCTCAAATTACTGACTTGTAAGAAAATCCTGGAAAGAGATAGATAGATAGATAGATAGATAGATAGATAGATAGATAGATAGATAGAGATAGATAGATAGATAGATAGATAGATAGAGATAGATAGATAGATAGATAGATAGACCCAATTCTTCCAATGGCACCAAGGATGACTGCGTATGGAAAAATAGGGCATGCATACACAACTCTGAAGTGAAATGCATTTCAGAAGATTAGATGCCAAATGAGAAATTGGGGAATACTTTAACCCATTTATTTCTCCTATATTATCCTTTTGTACTGTGAACATTTGATATTTGATAAAAAATCTATGTCTACTAGACAATTTTTTTTGACAACTGGCAACCATTTAACTAAAGTAGTTGATTCAAGAATCAGCAAAGGTGACTTCAGCCTCAGCCTTGACTCTTGGCTCAGTACTGATGGACACCATCGAGAGGGCTGTACAAATCAGTGATTTCTTAGGGATTCTCTTCTGGAAATGATCCCATGTCTGAAAAGCCTCAGCATAAGTTTTCCTCCTATGAATTCCTAGTTTTGGTAGGTGTTAAAAAGGCCCTATTACTTTGAGATTTGTTTCTTTTGTGCCCCTACATTCTCAGGGGTTTTCCTTTGTAGCTGGTTAGTGTGACTCAGATTTGGTGGCTGTCCATCCCTGGCTCCATAGTTGTCTTTCCAGTATTGTTAAAGGCCAAGGCCATAGTGGAACTTCCTGACCAACCTGTTTGTAGGCCACAGGAGTGACCAGCTCCACTCAAGTAGAGATCTGTCTTCTTCAGAGAGCTATTACAGTTAAACAGGTGTTTCAATCATTGTATAGTAAAAATACTATTCGTTGGGTCTTATGTTTAATTGATGGCATTTTCCTTCCTTTCTCAGTATAATTACTTATAGTTGATGGTATCTGAGAATTGATGAAGTAAGGTCACATCAATTTGGGTACTGGTGCTCATGCTTGTAATCCTAGATACTTGGGAGACTAAGATTGGGAGAATCATGGTTCAAGATCAGCCCAGACAAATAGCTCATGAGCACCCCCCCTGCCCAATCTCCAAAATAACCAGTGCAAAAATGAACTGGAGGTGTGGCTGAAGGAGTGAAGTGTGTCTCAAGGGGTAGTGTGCCTGCTTTGGGTGCACCTGATTTGCAAGCACTAAGCCCTGAGTTTAACTCCCAGTCCCATCAAGAAGGAGGAGGAGGAAGAGGTAGAGGAGGAGGAGGAGGAGAAGTACATTAGCTCATTTTGTTGTTGCACGTTTGTCATTTTGAACTCAATCTATAAGAAGCTGTATCAACAGGTCTAATTAATCTAGATTTCTAATTTTTTTCTCTTGCTAGTTGGCTGGGTGTACTTAGTTGTACTTACCATTGAAAGCAAAGTATAGAACTTTACCTTGGTTCTTATTAAATTTTATCTTTTTGGCTCTGGCTATTATTCCCATCTGCCAAGATCATTCTGAATCATGATTCTCGCATTTACTTTCCTCTAGCTTTCTGCTGTCTGTAAATTTGATAAGCCCAACTTTCTATGTCTTTATCCAAGTCTCTAAAAAAGTGTTGAGCAGCTCTGGGCCAATTTTGTAGATGCAAGGCAGTCATTAGTGAGTTCCTTCAGGTTGGCATGAATCCACAGATCAACTCTTTGTGGAAATGGCATTTTACTGAACCATGACTCCATCCATACACTCATCTGAAATATAGTGCAACTGTTAGGCACCCCAACACAGAAGATCCTAGTTTAAGCTTAGTTTTATAATGCACTAGCTCTGTGACCTTGGACAGATTCCATGATGAATTTCTACTTAGTTTCCTCATCTGTAAAATGGGACAATTATCTTTACTTTATAGGAATGTGATGAAGATTATGTCAATTAGTATTTAACAAAACTCATAGTTACTGACATATAGTAGGCTCTTACTAAGTATTAATGGTTAGTCTTATAAAGTTTTTCAGATTCTAGGCCTTGTGCAATCAATATCATGAGCAAAAACTAACATAAGCTAATTTTATCACTCTAGTCTAGTATATGAAGTTTTTTAGTTATAATTCATAACTTGGCTACTTTCAATGACAAATTGATGTGGCTTAAAGGACACATTCCTCATTAGTATAATGGTTAAAAATAATAATAAAAAACAGGCTAGAGATGTAGCTTAAGTGGTAGAGCACCTGCCTAGCAAGCATAAGGCCCTGAGTTCAAACCCCAGTATGACCCCCTCCAAATAGGAAAACAAAAGACATACATAAGTTTACTTGTGGAGACTCCAGGCTGACTCTTAGTGATCAACACACTACTTTTCAGTGCATATAAACATTGCTTGTTAACCATTTCCAAAGTTTGGCTAGGAATCCATGTAAAACCGGCAGTTTTCAATCTTCTTGAATGTTTCTTTTGCCACTTAATGGCAACCAGTATCTGCTGATCTCCAGGCTTTCAGCACTTCTGCCATTCTCCATGATTTCTTAAAGATTGTTGGTGATTTTTGTATGAACACATTTGCAAGTTATTTCAGAATCTTGGATATATTTCATAAGCTTAGCAGAATTAAACTCATTTGAAGCAGCTGGTGTTCTCTCACCACCTCCTTGCTTATCTTGGGCTTCAGTTTCCTTAAACTAGTATTGTTCTGTCTTTGAAAGTATTGGTCTAAAATCTTTAGAGAACATTAGAATTGCTTGCAAGAGGGAGGAGTCTGTTTAAAATGTAGGTTCCCAATCTGCTCCCCAAGATTTAAGCTTAGTAGATCTGAGCTGGACCCCGGGAATAAGCATTTTAACAAACACTGGTAACTGATGCACACCCTGTGGTACTGTATCATGGAAAACACTAATTCAGTCCTTAGGACTTTCCCATATGATCTCTTAACCATATGACCCTGGTCTTATTGGGCTAGTCTTTTGATCTAAACATAGCTTGCAAAAAGTTCTGTGCTTAGCATTTTTCACAAACTTCGAATTGTTCTGGATTTTGTCCTTCCTGAACTACTCACAGAGCTTGTGCCTTTTAAAAATAATTATTCGTGGTGAGGGGCCATTCCGATCATTGTTAGCATGAGTGTTTTAAAGGTCAGAGCCAATCAGAGGACTCCGTATGCAGCCCTACCTTGGCTGCTTCAGATGCCAACAGGGCAGCAGTTGCCCACTGGCATTGAGCCAGTGTCATTTATAATGAGATGAAGACTGTGAGTGACAGGAAGACATGTATATGGGCTACTTATTAGGGTGCCTCTAGGAAAGGCTGCCCAGAAGTGGGTAATATCCTGGAGCTCTGCCCTCTGGAGGTGAGCGGTGAGAGAGAAGCAGATTCAGTCCAAAACTGAAGCTGTCCAGCCTTCTAGACTGGTGGTGTCTAATCTTCTCTTCAACCCCTTCCCTGGTGGCCCCCTCCCACTCTTTCCACTCTGACCCTCTGGACTTTGTATACACTTCCATCATTGTATACCTCACACTGTATTTTAATTGTTTGCTCCTATGTCTATTTATTTCAGCTTCATAAAGATGGGAATCAGGTTTCCTTTATTTCAAATAAAAACATTACAAAACAACAACAAAAAACCCTACATTTTTCACACCACTTACCATATAATAGACACTCAATAAATATTTGCTGAACCAAACCAAGGATGGCAAATATTTGACATGCGTGCTCACCTCTCTCTTGTATTGGAGCAGACATTACTAATGGACCTTTTTTTGTGCCATTTCCAGAGCTTAGTAGCAGCCTCATTATCCTTCAAAACATGGCTTTCTGAGTTCCAGGTCAGCCTGGGCTACATGGTGAGATGCTGTCTTAAAAAAAAAATTAATTAACATGTGGCTTTCCATCAAATCAACAAGATTAACAGGAAAGAAGCATAACATATTTATTTCAACAAACTTTAATGTAACACATGAGCCCTCGGTTTTCCCTAGAAACTCTTTTTATGTTTAGTTTCAATAAAGAATGGACAGCAACTGTATAAAAAAACCATAATCCAATGGTAACAGATTGAGTGTGGAAATCCAGTAAGACCTGTCTGTTCAGATTCTTCTTGGCCTCTCCAGGTAGTATTCCTTTCTGTAGAGTATGGGGCAGGATCCTTCTGGAATGAATGTCTTACGTCCCACTATCAGACAAGGTGGGGAAGAGAGTGTCTTTATGGCCAGCTCTTACACAGAAAGGCAGGGGAATAATATTACTAGGATTTATGGATGATTTGGGAGGAGAGGGGGTTCTAGTTTTCATAGCCTGCCTTGGGAAAGAGGAATTCTGGTGTCTATGCTCTACCTTGGTGAAAAGAAGAGCAAGAGAAAGAAGGAAAAGGTCATAAAGACCTTGCCAAGAGCTGGTTTCCTTCAGTTAAAAGTACAATTAGCCTCCATATCTGCAGAGTCTGCATCCATGGATTCAACCAACTGCAGAAGGAAACCATATGAAAAAGCATTGCATTTGTGCTGAACACATACAGACCTTTTCCTGTCGTTATTCCATACACAACACAGTACTGTTTATACAATATTTACATTGTATTAGGTGTTGTAAGTAATCTAGAGATGAGTTAGAGTATGTGGGAGGATGTGTGCATGTTACATGCAAAAAACACACCATTTCATTAAGGGACTGGAGTATTTACGGAGTTTGGTATCCATGGGGTCCTGGAACCAATCATCCTGGAGACGGAGAAACCTATACTCAGCATGCCAAAGTGCCATACTTTGGGTTGTTGTATTCTGACCCCAGCAATCCCAAAACTCAGCACTTTTTTCTCATGAGATCAGCAAGAAGTGAAATCCTTCAACTAATGATTCTTTTCTGTTTTCTTTTCAGTGCTGGGAACTGAACCTATGGCCTCACTACACCAGGCATGCACTGTAGCACTGAGCTACATCCCTAACCCTAAGTATGTATGTATGTATCAATTTATTTATTTGCAGAGTTGACTGAGGATTGAGCCCAGGGCCTCCAGCACATTAGGCAGGCACTCTACCACAATAACCTGGAGACAGGGCCCAAATTTCAGTTGGATCCAAAATCAATATGAAACTTGAGCATCCTGGCTTGTAGCATGCATCAGAAGGCAGGGCTGGAATTATGCCATGCTAACAGGGAGGCAAACAGGACAGGGTAGTCTGGGGAGCATTTTTTTCCCCACCACTGCCTCTTCCTCATGCAACCTCTGAATCTTGATTTTTATCTGTCACTGAACAACCTTGACCTTTGCATTTCACACTGATAAAGTTCTCTTTTGTATATTTGCATAACCTGCAAAGTAGACAGCTCTGAAGTGAAGCCAGACCCTTTATCTCTGACTCTCTCTCAATATGGCCTCTGCAGTTGTTTTCTGTTAAATCCATACTTTAGAACTTCTCAGTGACACTGAGAAAATGTTCCCTTTTTAACTCCTAGATTAAAGCAAAAGGACTTAACAGGGACATTTATGATATTTATAAGCTCTGGATTTTCTGGAGTTAGTTTCAGATGGAAATTGGATTTTAAGAGGCTATAAAGGCAGAAATATGTATTTATTGGACCCTACTACTGAGAGTCTCCAAAATCAGAAAAATGTCACCAAAAAAGTAATTTTTATTTTACCACCATATAAATATAGACTACGAATACAGAAAATGTATTAAGGCGTTTCTTCCCTCTCTGCCTTCAGAAATAGCCTGAAAGGTTCGATGTAGCTTCAGGATCAGCACTGAGAACATATTGTTTGTTCATCATACAATGGAGTAGGGCAGTGAACCTCCCATAAGCCTTTGTGTCACTTTGGACCAAATGTTTCCATTGTGTGTCTTCTTGAGCTTTTGGGACAGATTTTTATAGTCCTTGTCTATTCTCTCTCATGTAGCTGTCAGATGCCATTCTTGGCTTTTATAATGAGCCACTTTTCAAAATGCATCTCACTTTCAAATTATTGTTTCTCAAGGTTATGGGCTAGACCAGAAAAACCAGGGTCCTTTGAATTGTGTATAAAATAAAAGTTAATAGAGTCTGAAGGAGGTCTTAAGAGACTTCCAGGTGAATAAAGTGCATTAAATAAGATGAACGTGCCTTGCAATTGACCTATCTAGAGTCATTTTATACTTACTCCTGGATTCTTGGATGACTGAGTTTGTTGGAAAGCAATTTTTTGGATAAAGTGTTGCAATTTTAAAATAATTTAAAAGTGATTCAAAAATTAAATTTTGTAAAAAAAAAATCGTAGAAAATTTCAAGTATGTTCCTGAAAAGTTTTCTGTAAGTTAATTTTGTCATCTATTTAAGGGAGTCTGGTCATGATTCTTTTCCTGAAGTTCAGAAGACTTAAAACACATATGCTTGCTTTCTCCATATGGTAACTTGCCGAGAACAGGTCATGTTAGTTTTCCATTTTGTAAGGGTGTAGTTCACAAAAGTTCACAAAAGCCTAGGAAGATCAGAAAGGCATTTCCATATCCAGGAATAAGGCAGGATAAGTATTCAGAACAAACTCCTATTAGAAGCAACCAAAAATGCTCACAAAAAAATAAATAAATAAATAAATTTTTTCTTCTTAAAAGCTGCAAAGATCTGACAAGAGAGTGAAAAACTAACATCCAAAATCAAAAGGCAAATAAGGACTCTGAAGGTTAAGTGGAGGCCTGAAGCTGTTTTTGTACTGAGGGCATTTGCCAATTTGGGTAAACTTGAACTTTGATTCTGAGGGCCTCTCAGGACAAGGAGGACAGAGTCACAGTGCAGGCCTGGCTATCTCCTTCTTATTATAGGTCAACACCATAAGGCAAGGGCCTTCACAGTCAGACTCAGGAGATTACAGGAACAGTTTCCCTTCTGATAAGCAGAGCAGCACAGTTGGTAATGACAGGTGACTGCCCTGAAAAGTTATAACTGCAAGTTGGTGATCCTACAATTTCCAAACTCATATCACTTTGGTGGTCAAAAAAGAAATAAGCAAAACCAACAACCGCCACTAACAACAACAACAACAACAAAAACTCCTGAAAACATAAATACCTCTCAAGTTGTGAATTTACTTTAAAGTGTTTGCCTAGGTGCCTGGCACAGGCAAATGAAGGTTCTCATTGCCAAAAATAAACCCTTAAGAATGAGAACGAACTCGAAGAAAGAAACCTACAAAGATTTCCAATTTTAAAATGGTTAGACGGCATCTATGAAAACAACTATGGTTATTTAATTTAAATTAAAAAATAGAAAAAATATGTGGGAAAGGGAGCTATAATAGTAACACAGCAGAGTAGGGAAAAAAAAACAAATAGAACTTCCCAAAATAAAAATATAATAACTGAAATTAAAAAGTCAATAGAAATGCTTAATAGTGTTAGACACAACTGAAGAAAGAATTAGAGCACTGAAACACAGACCAGAAGAAATTATCCACAGTGTGGTACAGAGAGACATGGAGAATAATGGTGAAAAGGCCTAACATTCTTTTAATCAGGCTCCCAGAAGTAGTGGAGAAGAATATGAAGAAAGATAATATTTGAAGAGGTAATGGTTGAAAAACTTTCAGAATTAATCAAAGACTTCAATCCATAGAGAAATGGGAAAAATAAAATGAAAATTACACCCAGAACCATAATTGTTAAATTTTTACAAACCAAAGACAAACAAGATCATAAAATCAACCAAAGAAAAACATGATCTGCAAACTAAGGGCAGTACACAGTAACTGAATTCTCAGCAACAAAGGAAGAGAGTAGAAGGAAACCATCCATGAACTTACATCATTGCCAAACTAGAATTCTATACCTCGCAAAGCTATCTTTTAGAAATGAAGGCAAAAATCAAGTCATTTCAGATTGATCAATACTGAGAGCATTTGCTACTGGCACACTCTGACTGCAGAACTTTCTTTCAGGTGGAATAGAGGTGACTTATTAAGGAAAAACTGAATGGAAGAAGAAACAAAGAGCAAAGAGAGTGGTAACTATAGATATATCTAAACAAATATTAACTGTAAAAAAAAACAACAGCAACAATAATAATTTTGAAGGGCAAAAATAAACAACAATAAAAATAAGATTAAAATACCTCATAACAGTAACATGTCTAGAAGGGTAAATAGATGAAAATGTTCCAAGGTCTTTGGATTGTGTAGGAGACCAGTAAAGGCATTGGTTAATTTGAGACTTTAAGTTAATGGGTGCATATTAATTTCTAAGATAATCACTAAGTATAGAGTGTACAACTTCCATAGGAGTAAAAGGGAAAGGAAATGGAGTAACAACACATTCTAATAATTTAAGGAGGCAAGGAAGAAAAGAAAAGTTAGCATAGGTTTTATAATTCTGGTCCCCCCAGAAGTGTAAGATTAATAAATTCATGTTGTTTGAAGCCACTAAGTTTGTGATGCTATGCATTATAGCAGCAATAAGAAACAAATACAAACAAGTGTGTGTGTGTGTGTGATTTGTAGCACAGTAATAAAAGCAAGGAAATGATTATCCAGTGATTGGGAAAAGAGACAAGGAGGACAGAGCTCAGAGACTCCGGCAATTCTGTGTCTTAACATGAGTGGGAATTGTACAGTTTGTAATTATTCTTAAACTACACATGTGTTTTATTGACTCTTTCTCTAATAGCTAATATTTTACACTAACAAAAATATAAAAAGTTAAAAAAATACTAGGAAGCTTGGAATTTAGATGGGATTCACATATTATTTGATTATTAAGGGAATTCTAATCCTCGATGCAGATCATTCAATCTAGAATATCCTTGCTGTGTATGTCTCTTCACAGCTGACCTCTCTTCTGCTCATTAATTCCCCCTCCATGCTTGGGAATGGAAAGAACCAGGAAGAACAAAGGCCACAGATGGACTCTATTGCTAATTAACTATGTGAACTTGGGCTAGTCACTTAAATTCTTGATTTATTGATCTATAAAATGGGCTTAACAGTATCTTCTTCTGTAAGGTTGTTATGGGAATAAATGAGATAAAGCATGTATAACAATGCTTATCTAGAAATATCCTTTCTCTTCCTTCCTTCCTTCCTTCCTTCCTTCCTTCCTTCCTTCCTTCCTTCCTTCCTTCCTCCTTTCTCTTTCTTTTTTCTTTCTCTTTCTTTCTTTTTGTTTTCTTTCCTTTTTTAGTGGTACTGGAGTACCAAGGCCTTGAAGTTTCTAGGCAAGCACTCTACCATTTGAGCCATGCCATCATCCCCTTATTTTTCAGGTAGGGTCTAGCTTTTTACCTGAGACCAACCTTGAACTTTGATTCTCCTACCTCTGCTTCCTGATAGGCATGTACTACCATACCTAGCCCAAAATGTCAGGTTTTTTAAAAAAGAAATTCATTTATTTACCTCTTCCCAAATGTTTATGGAATGCTTGTACCGAGGCCCTTTGCTAGGTCCTAGAGATGCAAAGTCAAATAAGTTATGAGCCCATCTTCAAAGTGTTCATAGTTTAGTAGAGGAAGCAGATGGGAACTTCATAATTGTAAACAAAGGGCTGGTGATATAATTAAGGTCCAAACAAGGTACTGAGGCATGCCAGGGGAAGGAGTCACTGACCCTGCCTGGGGTGGAACAATGCCAGGGACTAGTCAGAGAGGCCTTCCCAGGGGTGACACCTTAACCAGGTCTACAAGGGTGAGCAGGAATTTGCCAACTGACGAAAATGAGGAAGGATACTTCCATAAAGGGATCAGTATTGCAAGGTTGGAAGGAATAATGGATTGGAGGTACGGCGAGTTTGAGGTATTAAAGTAGTGAGGAAGGACATGAGATTGGAACAATCAGCTGTGGTCAGAAATAAAAAGGCCACAGTCATGACGTGAAGGGGATTGGGCTTTCCTCTGTAGGCGGTGTGTGTGTTGGGGGGAGCATTGTAAGCAGAGGTTGGGATGAGCACAGCTGTATTTTAGAACTACCACTCTGATGCTGGATGGGAAAGACTGAATTCTTCTATTTACTTAGACTACTTAGTAGTCTAAGTAAGAGGGCATAAACCAAGACAATGGTATTGGAATGAATAAAAGTGACCATAAAATCAAGAAATGTGTAGGAAATAGAATTGAGTGGACTTGGCTTCCCATTGAGTCAGGGTGGGGATCATTGCTAAGTCTCCAGCTTGTGCAAGTAATGATGGTGGCTAATAAAATGATTAACAATTTGAGGAAACCATTAGAATGGGTTGTAGGGCAAAGATAATAAGAAACTTCTTTGGGATTTACTGAGTTTGAGGTGACTGCAGGACACCAGGCTAGAGACTTCTAGTAGGGAGTTGGAAACTGGATTCTGAAACTCAAGAGAGAAACGAAGTGTGGACATGAAGACTTGGAAGCCACACATGTAAGTGGAGGTCACACCTAAAGGAATGTGTGGGGCGGTACAAGCTGCCATGTTTGTTGAATCACTTGAAGAGAATGAATGTCACTGTACTCACATAAGAGCCTTTTTCCTTAACATGTATTTTGAACCCGGATTTAAAAAGTGTCCACTGAATATCCTTGTTTGCCCAAGATCATTATCACCTTCCCATAGAGTAGCTACTAGAAACTTGACCCATACTATTGCTTAAATTGAGAATACTAGATTTTACCAACGTCGTTCAAGAACAAAAGACCAGCAGAACATTCTATTAGAGTACTCAGACAGGCTAATTTTGTATCTGGATACTAATTAAGCAACAAGTTTGTGAAAATATTTAACATAACAGCAAGAGTTCTGAGGATATTAATGTGTCTTTTCCCAGACGGAAAGCAATTATTAAAAGTTTTCAGCATAAATAAAATAAATCCCTGCTATTTACTTTTTTATCGGATACCATGATGTTCAATAACTTAACATTGAAAGCTTCAGAACTTTTGACTGTAGGATCATAGAATTTTTAACCTTAAATGTCACTTCATCCAATCCTTTAAATCTTCTAGTGGAGACTCTGAAGAGACAGTGCCATGCCATGGCCATTTGCCTCAATAGATGACCGTATCGCCTGATCTTGGGTCATCCTTTCCCTGCCCACCACCCTTCGTCTCAGTGGAACACAACCTCACTGCAGTTTCAGGATAAAGATTAGCTAAAATTCAGCTGTCCAAATAGAAGTTTTGCATTTATTTAGGAACAGAACGCACAGTTCTGACACTTGGAGCTAAGAACCAAGTGTGATTAAGATTCTTCTTTTACCTCCTCTGTCCCAGGTTTCTTGGCAGGAATGCATTACTGGAATCCCACTAGGACATACCCAGAGAATGACTAGATCTGATCTTGGTCAGGGATGACTAGAATCTGATATTAGTCAGGAATGCCACATTTGGCAAGTAAAAACAGAGGGTACCCAGTTAAATTTGAATTTAAGACAAACAATACACACTTTTTTTTAGCATAAGTATGTCCCATGTAATACTTATTACTTATGTAATACTTGGGACACACTTATGCTAAAAAAGCATATTCATTGTTATCTGCAACTTGCATGTAATTGGGAGTCCTGTATTTTACTTGGAAACCTTAATCTTGAGTAAAGGCCAGAGACTTTTAAGCACTTACAGATAAGTGAGGCAGCCAAAGTTAGTTGTGCTAGAGGTAGCTAATATTTTACAAAACTGCAAATTTCAAACTATTCTGGGATCTGTTACTCTGCAAAGATGAAGGAAGTTCTATGCTGTGCCCCTCCCATCCCCTCCCCGGCAACCTGTAGTAAAATGTGAGTCTGAGCTTTCATGAGATCTGCCATTCTGGTGGCAGAGGGGGAGGAGGGCACAGAGTCAGGGTGTCTGAAGCTCAGTGTGTGCTCAAAGCAGCCGTATCCTCTCCTCAGTCTCTCATAGTGCAAACTGAATTTGTAGGCAGAGAATCAGAATTCATTACATAATCAGTGATTACAAAACCAAATCTAAAATGTGGAACAATACAATATTCCAAAACAGAAAACCAGAAAAAAAGAAAGGACTTTGCAAGACAGCGTCTCACCCTGGCATCTGAGACAAGGATCCATTACATAAGCCTGTTTAATGAGAGGCTGAACCCTGAAGTCTCACCATGCAGCAGGGAGCCTTGTCGCAAAAGCAGGGCTGAGTGATAAGGGCAAGGAAATGCCAGCATTTTAGCAGAGTTTGGCCACATGCTCAATGATAGTAAGATGTAGACTGATTGTCAAGTTCACCCACAGTGGCTACATGACAACACAGCTGTGAGCCTAGTATGAAATTACCTCCTGGCCAGCTCAGATGTCCTTAGCTGGAAGTAGTGGGAGTGGTGGCAGCAGTGTCACTGGAGGTGGGAAAGGACTATTGTGATCTGGAAAATCTAGGGAAGAACACAATTTAATTAACCAATAAAATTGGAGCTTATTTGTAAAGTTGTACCTAGAAGCCTGGCCAAGTTTCTTTATAGCAGCATGGAGAATCCTGTGGCTGGTATCAGTTTCATCTGTTATTCTAAAAAGAAATGTATTTACAGGGCATTTAAATCTAATATTTTTAAAAATGCAATTTGGTCTTAATGTTGCGTGACATAAAAAATAAATGTTGCAAATCAGGACATAAAGGTTGGAGAGGTAGCTCAGTGGTAAAGTGCTTGCCTAATATGCACAAGGTACCAGGTTCCATCCCCGACACCTCAAAAAATAAATGAAGAAAGAAAATCAGGGTATGATGGGATCAAGAGTATGGTTAATTGCAGCTGCCATAACCAAAAATCACATTGAGCAACTATATAGTAGTTCTAGTTTCTAAAACTTTAATGAAGAAGGAAGCTAATGGCATTTATATAGTGCTCTCTGTGGCCCAGGTGTTTTCTAGAAGCTTCTTATCAATTCATTTTGTTCTTTTTTTTTTTAATTGAGATAAGCTCTTGGTATGTAATCCATCTTCCTGCCTCTGCCCTCCTAGTGCTAGGACCGCAGGCATGCACCATCATGCTAATTCTTTTAATTAAAAAAGTTTCTTTTTAGTATTTTGATAGTATTATGATACACATGACTTGAAACTCACCATGTTGACCATTTCAGAACCAATTCGTTGGCATTAAGTGTACTCACAGTATTGTACAACCTTCACTACCACTCATCTCCAGCACTCCTCCATCATCCCAAAGGAAACTCTGGGCCTCCCCCCTACCCCCGACCTGGTATCTATTACTCCTTTTCCCATTGCTATGAACCTGCCTGCTCCAGGTACCTCATAGAAGTAGAATCATGTACTATTTGTCCTGTGCCTGGTTTATTTCTTTTAGCAAAATGCCTTCAAGGTTCACCCATGTCATAGCACATGATTCTTACAGCCAATAAAATGGTTTCTATTATTACTCTGTGGAAGTGATGTAGCCCCCAAGCCCTGCATGCTGTCTCTGGAATTACAGTGAAAGTGAATGGTCTATTCTGGTGGGATTGCCTTCCTAACATCTTAAAGTATGGCCCTATCCTAGGGAGAAGGGTCCCAAGCCCCTAGACCCATTCTGGAAGAGGTTTTGATGATTCAGTGGAAGGTGTTTCGAAGTTCTTTCAACTGCCAAAGAGAAATGAAATGGGCTTGGATTGAGTCATAGAGCTGGCTAGTGAGTTTCTCGGGACAAAACCAGTTGGCCCAAAAGCAGTTTTTGACTACATGACTCTGGAGCTTCATCTCCTCTGCCACAAACCTACAAGATGGAATTCAACATGCACTGTGCAAATAATACCAACCCTCTCAACTAGTGCAAGAAATTCCAACCATGTCCCCATTACTTATTTATCTAGGTGTTTATTTGGCAGTAGTGGGGTTTGAACTCAGGGCGTAGGACTTGTTAGGTAGGTGCTCTACCACTTGAGCCACATCTCAGTCCTTTTCTGCATTGGTTATTTTTGAGATAGATTCTCCAAAGTCTTTATACCTGACTGGCTTGGATCATGATTTTCTTATTTGTGCTTCCCCACATAGCTGGAAGGACAGGCACGCACTATCATGCCCAGTTATTTGTTGAGATGGGGGTGGGGAGTGGGTCTCATAAACTTTTTTTTTTTTTTTTTTTGCCTGTGCTTGTCTCAAACCATGATCCTCCTAATCTCTGCCTCCTAAGCAGATAGGATTACAGGCTTGAGCCACTGTACCTGGCCTGGTCCTATTACTTTGATGCTTACTTTTATGATGTTTATTTTGGCATAATTTTAGACTTAGAGAAAAATTGCAAAACCAGCACGGAGAGTTTTCCTACATGCTTCACTTAGCCTTCCCTAATGTTAACACCTTGCATCATGGTAGTCCAATGATTAAAATACAGAAATTAACACATGTATAATACTATTTACTAAATGACTGGCTTTGTTCAGATTTCACCAGTTTTTCCCACTAATGTCTGTTCTCTGTTGCTATATCCAACCTGATTCAATGCTGAATTCAGTTGTCACGTCTCCTTACTTGGCTCCAATCTGTGACAAAACCTCAGCCTTCCCTGGTTTATCAAGACCTTGGAAGAATACTGGTCAGTTAGTTTGTAGAATGTCCCTCAATTTGTCATTGTCTAATATTTTATCATGATTAAGCATTTTTGGCAAGGGTAGCCTTCTCAGTGAAAAATATCAGGGGGAACTTTGTGTTGATGATTACTTGTAATGATGGGGGTGTTAAACCTGATTATAAAATTAGGGTGATTTCTTCACTGTAAACCTACTATTTTTCTCTTTGTTATTAATCAGTATGATGTGGAAAATACTTTGAGACTATGATATATTCTGTTTTTCCTCAAACTTTCACCTATAACTTTTAGCATCCATCAGTGGATCTCGCCTGAAGCAATTATTACTGCAGTAATTTAATAACAATTTCCTATTTTCTTAACTCTCTGCACCTATTCACTAATTGTTTGGTAGACTTGTCCTTCCTTCCCCATTCATTTATTGTTTAGCTATTTATTAATATTAGCACATGGATATTTATGTTATACTTTGGTGTTTTAAGAAACAAATCAAATGTCAAATAATTTTTTAAATGCTTCCTTTTCTCCCTCTCATGTTCACTGTTTGTCCCCTGTCCTATCTCCCCAGCTTTGTTGGTCCCCTGACCATGCAACAGGTCTGCTGAGCCATCTGTTCTGAAAGAAGGAGGATGCTCACAGAGAGGTACCATTCCAAGGATGGCCCAAGATGCTTTTCATGCTGGGGTGGAAGGCAGGAACTGGGGAGGTATGTTCTAGAAGCTAATGTGACTCACTCAGAATGAGGATGGAACACCTGAGGTCCATAGGAGGGCAAGAAAGGGGGACATGGTGGTGAATTTGGGGTGTCAATTTGGCTGGATAGAGGGATGCCTAGGGAACTGGGAAAGCATTTCTTCCAGGTATTTCTTGAAGGTGTTTCCTGAGAAGACTGGCTGTGGTCAGCAAACAGAGTGGGGACACCTCCCTCACAGTGTAGGCAGCACTGTCCAAATGGAACAGAAAGAGGAACAGGGAACCCCACTCCTCTTTCTGCAGTAGGAGGGCATTTCTCCTGCTGCTGATCACAGACATCAGACCCTAAGTTATTTGGCCTTCGGACTTTGGGACTTGTACCAGCAACCTGCCAGGAACCCTCTGAGGCTGTAGCCCAGGCCTCCCTGTTTTTGAGTCAGCTTCTCAGACTGAGCTACACTACTGGCTTCTCTGACTCTCCAGCCTGCAGATGGCCTATCATGGTGCCTTTAGCCTCTGTGACCATATGAGCCAATCCTATAGTAACTCCCCTGTTTATGTATACAATCTACTGGGTCGGTTTTTCTGGAGAACCCTGACGAACACAGGGGATCCTCACATTCATGGACATGAAAGAGGAAAGGAGTGATGTTAGGAGCACCTGGGGGTTATGATGTCTTGCACCTGGCATTTCTCAAGTCCTATGGCTCAGGTCTGAAGAAAGAGCAATTATGTAGGTCAAAGTCTCCAACTGTAGAAAACAGACACTAGCTGGGGGTAAGCTCAAAGCTGTCCTCTGTAATGAATACCTGTTTACCTTTATCTTAGTACTGATCCGGCATATGAGGACAAGGTGATAATTTGGGTGAAAGGTCTCCTTTTTGAACAGATGCATTTTGAATGGCAGCAAACAACCCCTTCTCCAAGGTATGATTTAAAATTATTCCCTTTATAAAAGTTAGAGTCAAACTGGGACTTGGTAACCTGGATTAAAACTGGACTCAGGGTGCAAATCAGCCTTATTGACTTTCTATGTATCTATGCAGCACCTTGTAGTCCCCTGACCTGCCAGAATATGTGCTGCCTGTTCCATCAGAGGTCCCCAAAGGAGGCACAGGGTGATCAGCCTGTTGGGAAAGAAGCCAGGCTGAGCTCTCACTGCTGTGGGTTCCTAAGTCTTCATAGATAGAACCCCTTTTGCTTGGCTTCTTATCCTCAACTTCTACAGGAAAGGTAAGGCTTTGGCCTTTCCTCAGGGAGCCCTGGCTAATTTAGGGTCAGGCAGAACTGCATTTTGGTAGTGGCCTCAATGTTCTTTGACCTTCAGCGTACATGGTGTGCTAAAGTGTCTATCTGCCTTGAATTCTGAGCACCATCTATTTACTAGGCCTCACCTAAGGTGCTTTATCATCGTGGTGAAACTTTCAGCCCATTTTACACATGAAGAAACAGAGACTCAGCAATTCTCACCACAAGGGAGGGCAGAACCAGGACTGAGGTCTCCCTGGCTCTGCAGTGGTGCCACATAACCTTTGGAGAGGGTGGGTCCAATATGATACCTTTCCTTCCTTGTCCTGTTCATTCTTGGGTGTTGTGCATTCAGAACATTTTCTTTGCTTTGGGCTCTGGGTCTCAATTCCACAGTACCAGCAGAAATATGGTGCATAATCTCCCTATCAAAGATGTTCCTCCCCCAAAAATGTGTGCTCTTTTGAAGACAGGGCCCCATGGTGGGAGAGTTGAGCTTCAGAGTTTGATGTTTCCCCTGACAAATGCCGGAGTGGCAAGAACAAGACTTCTTATTCAAGTGACTTTTTTCTTTTTTAAAAATTTTAATTGACACATAGTATTTATAAATATATATATACATGTATATATTTGTGGGATACAGAGTGATATTTTAGTACAGTATGCAATGTGTAATGATCAGATCAGAGTAATCGGCATATTCATCACTTTAAAGTATTCTAGTTTTTAAATAATAAGTGATAGCTTGTATTTCCTGAGCACTTACAAAATACCAGGCATTGTTATGAGTACTTCACACACATTCCCTCACTAGTACTTCCAACAGCCTCAAGGTACAGGTCTCCAATTCTCCAGATTCCATCCGGATTCCAGTATACTTCAGTATTCAGAATCATTCATATTGTTTACAGACACATCTGTGCATATGGGGAGTTTTCCTGACACCCCCAACTAGTCCGGGGCAGATCAGGTTTTGCCATCAAATGAATTTTCTGCAAACTTAATATCATAATCTGTTTTTTTCAGAGCCCTTTGGATTTCAGAATATCTGATAAGGGATTAGAGATTTTGAATATTATTCCCAATGTATAGATGAGAAAACAGGTTCAGAGACACTGTCTCTGAACAGTCATATCATGTACCGGTGGAGCCAGGACCCCTCCTTGTCTAACTGCACTGCTCCAAAGCTTCCCAGGCAGGAGACAAAAGTATTCAGACCCCACCTTCTTCACTCTCACATGGGAACCACTATGGCTGACATTCAAATGTTTTCTCTCGGAAAAAGTAATAGATTTTCTTATAAATGGATAGGCTAGAGAGCATTGTCATAGTGAAACACCTTCTGAAAGAAGTTAACAACAACAAAATCCACCAATCATGTTTGGGGAGGGGGGAAGAGGTGTATACCTTTCCCACTCTCAGCAAGAAAATATTCTGTCTTTTTCTATTCTTTCCACCTTTTTATGCCCTTCTTCTCTGGCTTCATTTCTGCTTAGATTAATGGATTAAAAGCCTCTGGGTTTTTTTCATGTGGGCTCCAGGGACTGCTGTGTTTTCCATTGCTGGCTGCTCTGAATGCTGAATTTTTTTTTCTCTCCCCCTTCCCTTGGGTAAGGCCTGTCTTTACAGTCCATCCCATTGGCTCCATTGCTCAAAGTTCTCATAAATCCTTCTCTCATCCATTGATTTCATTAGTGATATGAACAGGGACTCCACAGCTACTTGCTTACTGAATACTTGAGAAATAGGGTAATTGCACATCAAAGTTCTCAGCTTTGGTCTAGTTTTATTTTTTGGTGGTACTGGGGTTTAAACCCAGGACCTCTCACTTGCTAGGCAGGTGCTCTACCACTTGAGCGACATCCCCAGCTCCTCGGCTGCATTCTAGAACTTAAATGCTTGCCATTCAATTGAAACAGAAGAGCTTATTTCAGGCTGGGTGTGTTGGTACATGCTTGCAATCTCAGCACTCAGGAGGCTGAGGGCTGAAGCAGGAGGATTGAAAGTTCAAGGCTACATTGGAGACCCTGTCTCAAAAACCAAACAAAAAAACAAAGCCTGTCTCAGAGGATGGTAAAGTACACAAAGTGAGGGGAAGGTTGTGCGTGCTAACTGCTGCTTTGCCAAGTGTCCTACCTCCTCCAAGTCACTAAGAATGTGAATACCTGGTCAGATACTCAGCAAGACATCAGTTTCCAGGGAGCAGAGGAGAGAACGGGGAGAGGCTAACTGGTTCTTGAGTCACAGCATTTCAGCCCATCTGGGTCTTCAGCAAATGACTGTTACTGGCTACTTGCTCTGGATAATGAGTTTTGAGATTGTGATAAATTGACATGAATGTGGTTGACTTTGTCTTTATATTTTTTCAATTAAGTATATCGACCTTCTTAAGACAATCTTGAAATCTATCCAAACTTTGGTGGGGTCAAGCAATTGCTTTTTGTTCAGTTTATTTGGTGGAGCTGAGGATGAGGAAAGAAAAATGAATAGAAAGTGGATCTGTTCTCTTTTAAAATTTTGTTTTTGCACAGCAATCTTTCTTCTTGTGAAATCTTGTTTTACCCTGATGATCTTATGAAAAACATTCTTTTGTTCTTCTAGTCATGAGAAAACAGACCGCAGAAAGTAATGGGAATGTTACTGATTTTCATTAAGAATCGATGAATACATGGGTCTAATCTCTTAATTACAGAGATCAAAGGAGAATAATGTATTTTAACTCAAAGTTCTTTTTTTTCTTTCAAAACAATAGACCTCAGTGAGAATAAGTATTTCATAACCGAATAATAAAATCTGCTGCAATCTGTTCTACGAGCTAATTTACTTAGAGTTTTGCGTTAGTTTCAATTACGCATGGTGGGGGTGGTCCTGCCCTCTCTGTCCTCTCAAGCTAGAGAAATACCAACAGGGATTTTCATAAGCAATGGTTTACCAACACCATTGCTTACGACAATAAGACATTCCCTCATTTCTTCTTGGTGGATGTTCCAAGGGCGTGTGTATTCCCAGGCTCACAGTCCCCTCAGACTCTCTCTGTCTTCCAGCCTTTGATTCTAGGTCACTCTGCATACACACACACACACACACACACAGTTATCCCCTGCTATAACTTGTTGGTCCATGTGAGCTATGGACCCTCATGGAGCTCCAGAGCTAAGAACTCAATGCCTTCCCCTGCGACTTCTCTATTGGGATCCTCCATAGGCACCCTGAACTCAGCACTCCCCAAAATGCACTTGTCCTCCACAGCTGCCACACCTCCTGCCCCTCCATACCACACCTCATCAGCCTCTTCTCAAACTATTCTTTCTCTCAATCTTCAAGCTCAATTAATGGTCCCACCCTTTCCCTGTCTCCTAAACCAGAGTCCTCCATGGTCATTCTTCACAACTCCTTCATTCCTCAAATCCCATCAAGCATGCTATTCTGTCAACACTGCTTCCTGACCAGCTTTGGGAGCGATTTTGTCTAGTCTATCCCATTGCCATTGCCATTGCCTTAGTGCTGGCCTTTCTCCTTCCTCATCTGGACTGCACTCCTTCCAGCACTAACTCCTACAGTCCTGGGTTGTCCTCGCAATAGAGGCACAAAACTGAGAAGGCACCATCCTCTTCCTGACCATTCAGTTGAAACATCACTTCTCAAAAACCCTCTCAAGTGTTCCCTCTCCATCCCCACTACCTATGCATAATAGACCTTTTCTTCTTTCTACCTTTCTTTCAACTTTGTACATAATTCCTTCATTGATTGAATGTATGTGATTTAACTTTTTGTCTGCCTAGGCCAAAAATCATTGTCCATAATTTTTGGGGAAAGAAATGCCTAATTTAAGAATATGTGGACATTGCCATCTATGTGGTAGGTAGGATTCTGGAATGATCTTCAAGATCCCTGCCCCTTGGTGTACATGCCTTCTCCTTGAATATGGGCAAGACTTGATATGATAGAATTTTGCTCCATGAAGAGGTGAAGAGGTGAAAAGATGAAGAGGCTTTTTTTTTTTTTTGCTTCATGAAAAGATGAAGAGGCTTTGTAGATTGACTAAGGTTGACTTTGAGTCATTGAAAGGGAGATTATTCTGGGTGGACTGGCCTAACCGTTGGTGAACTCTTCAAAAGAGAATCCAGGTCTTCCCCAGGAGGAGGGATTTGTGCCATTGGTCACAAAGAAGCAATCTGTTATGTCATGAGGAAAACCACGTGTCAAGAAGCAGTGGGTGGCCTCTAGGAACTGAGGCCTCAGTAATACAGCCACAAGGCATAGAATTCTGCCAATAAATGGCAAATTTGGAAGAGGACCTCAAGCCTCAAATGAAATTGCAGTCATGGCTGGCATCTTGATTTCAGCCTCATGAGGCTCTGAGCAGAGAGCCCAGCTAGACCATGCCTGAAATTCTGACCTATGAAAACTGTGAGATAAATGGGCATTATTGTGTTGTTCTGGGATAATGTCTATGTTGCCAAAGCTTGTCTTGAACTCTTGAACTCAAATGATCCTCCTGCTTCAGCATTCCAAGTAGCTGGGACTACAGGTGTGCACCACTGTGTTCAGCAATGGGTACTGCTTTAAATTACTACTTCTGTGGGAATGTGTTAAGTGCCAAGAAAAAAAACTCATGCAAGCTGATTGGCTTGGGTTAATTTCTGGTCTCTTACCACCCGTGTGATCTTGGACTTAACTCTCTGAACCTCAGTTTCTTCGTCTGTAAAATGAGAATAGTAGTACCTATCTCACCATACTTTTGTAAGTGTTAAATGTGCTGGAAATATTGGGGTGCCCAAGAAAGTCAGTTCCTTGAAGGCAGGGGCGTCTTTGCCTAGTAGCCTCAAGGCCTAGCACCATGCCTCATGAGGAACGTGTTCAACACACTTGAATTGACTGAATGAGCAGTGCTCAGAGTGTATGTAGAGAATAGGTGTAACCCCAAGGTTTTTATTTTTGAACATTGTTTCCTAATTTAGTGCCAACACAGTCTTTGTTTATTCATATATAAAATTAGGGACCATCTCTGGATGACCTCTTAGGTGCCTTCTAGTTGCAAATGCCATGAAACTGATGAATCTTGTGCTAAAACCTTGGAATAACAATCTTAAGCTTGCACAAAATACTAGTAGCCCAAAGGAGGTATCTATTCATTAGCTGTTCTCTTTTGAGCCTCTCTCCTGAGCCAATCACCATCCTTAATACAATACAGCAAGTATTAATGCTCAGATGTCTGCACTGGCAGACTTTGATGGTATTAGGTACAATGTTGTACCAGATGTAGTAACTCTCTCTTCTCTCTCTCTCTCTCTTTCTGTGTATATGTGTGTGTGTGTGTGTGTGTGTGTGTGTGTGTGTGTGTGTGTGTGTGTGTGTGTGTATGGGAAACAGTATAGGTTAGGAGTTAGCCAGCTCTGACTAACCCACCTCTGCCCCCAACAGACACATTCCTGGTCCTATTTGGCTTTTCTTGGGTGGAGATGGAACAACAAAGGGTCTTGCCAAGATTATCAGGGTCCTGAGGGAGGAAAAGACCTATGTCACTCAATGGCACAGCCTTGCCCTTCAAGGGAGTGAAGAAGCAGTGAGCCTGTAAAGGGAGCAGACAGGGAGGTGTCTATGATCATCCAGGTAGAGAAAGTGAGGGTGACTGCCCTTTGATCCCCAAAGATGCAGGGGCCTCAGATAGGCTGTGAACTCCCTCTTCCCTGGGTCAACACAGACAGAACAGGCTAGAAGCTGCAGCTCCTTCATTGTCTACTGTTCTCATCACTGGGCTAAGAAGTAAGATTAGAAAACAGAACTCTGGGGCCAGGGATCACCTTGGCTTATGAAAGGCTCACCCTTCTCTTTCATGAAAGGATACAGTGTGGGGTAGAAAAGGATCACATCCCCATCTCTGGGGACTAGTCACTTATGCAATGTTATAAAGAACTTTCCTGCCTGGTCTCAACAGCCCTATGAGATATAAATTGTTAGTTTATTGTGACTATCTTTCTGTAAAGGAGAACATAGACAGTGTTAGCAAAGTTAAGGGGCTTTCCCAGGATGATACAGTAAGAAAAATAGCAAAAATGACCCCATCTCTGCTCCCCATAGCTAGACCTTCTTCTAACACTGTGTTCTATCTGTCTGATGTTCAGGGTCGGAAAGAAGAACCTGGCAGGGACCAAATGCACCCCCAGACAGGCACCTCAGGAGCCTCCCCACACAGGCTTGCCTGGGCCATACTGCTAGCCCAGTGGGCAACAACATGAGGGCTTGTACTTGCCTGGTTCTCTAGGTTAGCTGGTTTGTGGGGTCATGAACCACACTCGGGGGAAGCTTCAACATGGCCCTCGGTGATACATGGGACAGAAGCCATCTGGGGGACTGTAGTTTAGAATTGGAACGTTCTCCAAAGGCCCATGTTCCACAGACTCAGTCTTCAGGTTGGTGTTACTGGAAGGTGGTGAACACCTTTAAGAGGTGGGCCTAGAGAGAGATTTTAGGCCACAGGGGCATGCCCTCAAAGAAGATTGTGGGAGACCAGTATCTTCCTCTGTCTTTTTTGCTTCATGGTCACAATGAGGTGGACAGCCTCACTCTACGGTTCTCACTGTGCTGCCTTGCTACAGGCTTAAAAGCAACGGGGCCAACTGATCATAGATTGAAACCTCTAAACAGTGAGCGAAATTAACTGTTTTTCTCTTATAAGTTGATTATCTCAATTATTTGTACAGTGATTAAAAAAAAACTTGTGTGTGGTAGTGGAGGTGAGGTACAGAGGGGGCTGCCAACCAACCTCCTTTCCACACTGCTCCTAAGAGGTGGGAGGGATCGGCTCTAGAGCATGAACCATGGAGCCTAACACAGCTAGACCAGGTCCTGACTCTATAATGATTATGTGACCTTGAGCAAATTATTTGCTTTTTCCAAGTCTCTGTGGCTCCTCCACAGTAAAAGTAGGGGAAATTATTATACCTCCCTTATGTTGTTAAGGGAATTAAATGAGATAAAGAATGCAAAGCACTTAATGCAGTGCCAGACCCATTGAAATAACTCCTTAATGATATATAATGCACGCCATGGAACACCCATTCGTTCATTTAGCAAGAATTTACTGAATGCTACAGCTAGGTCCATACATGTGCTAAAAATGTGATACCTGAGTTTTACCAATATTGGTTTCTTTAGCATCTAATCACACAAAGGGTCTTTTTTCTATAGATATATTGAATTGGATTTATAGACATGAAAACTGATTTTGATGCTTAAGTTACTTCTACCCTTTATTCCTCCTTTATTTCCAGAATGAGAACATAGCTAAAAGCCCATGGGATTTGAGTAGGGTGACACATTCTAGTGGTGAGCCTGGGAAAGGCTCTTCCCTCCTCCCAGTTTCAGTTTCTCATCTACAAACCAGGAAGAATCATAAGTTCCCTCTAGGACTGTTGAGCTAATAGAACAATGGATCAGATGAAGGCACCTGATTTAGGACAATTGCTCAATATATATTAGTTTTCTCTCCATACATATTTCAAAACATTTGGAAGGGACTAGGAATTTTTACCCATGGCTAGTCTCAGCTTCCCTCTCCTTGCTAAGGAAGACACACCTGGCCTTCCCAATTCTCTTTCCTTCATCTGATGTCTTGTTAAACTAATATTGTGCTTTTGCATGGGAGATTTCAGAAAGAGGTACAAAGAAGGATGCCAGAGGACTGTGGAGGCTATGGGCTCCTTTGGAGAAGCTGGCTTGGTGTGGTGACAGTGCAGGGTCTGAGAGGAAACAGAGGCAATTTTAATATATCCTCCTTTCATGGCATTTGAGAAATACAAGGAAAGCATCGGGGGAATTCTGGAAGTATGTTCATTCGTGTGGACTTTTTTCCCCTTTTGTAGTTATCAAATCATAAAATCATTCCAGGACATTTTAAATTAGAGGACCATTGAGTCTCTGTCACAGCTCCTCAATTCTGTCATGATAGAGCAAAAGGAGCCAAATTTTGGGTTAACCTGTGGTGCCCAAAATTCAGTCTTTGAATGATGAGGATGTGGCCTGATTAGTTTTCTTATTTCCGTGATTATCCAGTCCAGTGTCTTGCCTTGGATTGGCGCCTTCCATTTCAGCCTGTGAGAGCCAAATACTCACATTACGATAATAACACACAAACACAAGCCTGTCCTGGAGGGTGGAGACTTGCCTAGGCAACATCTTTATATTGAATTTTTATGCTTTTAAAGGCAAATTTAGGCTTGGCAAGACTGTGCACACATGTATGCACACATAGGCACACACAGACCCGTATCAATGTGGTATAAAATCCCCCAGATCACCTGGAATGGGCTGGTTCACACTTGAAAAGCAGTGCTCTAGGATGCGGGGCCATCTTTTGTAGAAATTGCAGAGCACACGGATATTAGGCACCTAGTCTGCCTCTTCCAGAGCCTTCTGGAAAGTGCCAGATTGTCTTCGTAAGAGACTGATTCTGTCTTTGGCATAGAGAGATGAGGACTCCTGAGACCCAGAGTGGGAGAGTGTGCACATACGCAGGTGCACGTAGCCAGCCATGGTCCTTGGGAGAGTTGAGTCTCAGTATTGAATGCATTTCCTACCAAAGAATTGTAAAACACTTTCCCTGAATCCTTGTATGCTCCATTTACTGTGGTAAACAGGTATATGACACTGTGACGCTATTCCAAACCCAGTTTCTAGCAACCTTGGACCTAATGGCTGAGGGATAATTATATTAACTTACCCTTTTGAAGAATCTTTCAGCAAAAGATTTCAGGGAATTTTACCAAACAACCAACCTTGCCCTCCCTTCCACTGGGCAGGTGAGGCTGAGGCACCACACTGTGAAGCCAGAGGAGCACAGTCAGAGGGTGCGTCAGAAGCAGGGACAGAGCAGGGCACGCCTGGTCACACCTGCTTCCACCCCATGGCATAACCACCACCTTACAGACTTCCTGGAAAGGTGTATCCAAGGCTTATCTGTTGAGTAAACATTGCTAGGAACTTTTTAATGTTCCCCCAGGTTGGAGAAGCTTGTGTCTCTGGGAAGAAAGTAAGCATTGTACAATTAAAAGCAAAATGACTGGGAAACCCCACAGGTTCATGGCCCTCTCTCTCCTTTGTGGCTGCAAAACTATTTGGAGATTCCTGGTCATCTGTTTCACCTGTCATCATGTTATTCCATTGCCGTGAAGACCAGCTGTAACTGATTTTTTTGTTCCTTGACTTTCCATATTGCCATCAGTTCTACGCCTGGATTCTCTGTCCTGTGGAACGCCTCGCTCTGCCCTAGTGTAAAGTCTGAGTTGGAAGCAATCACTTTTCCTTCTAGTGAGAATAAGGCCTCTTTTTGTTCAGGCCTCACAGAATTTAGGGTTTTTACAGAGATAAGGACAAAGGAGGAATCTCCCAAGGCTAGAAAAGTAGAAGGACCTCTGAGTCCATCAAAATTTCATCATTACATGAGAGTGCAAAACAATTGCTTCTGTTCCCAACTGACATTCATCCTTTCCATCTTCACAGTAAGGAATTGCATGAGTATCTTGAAAAGGTAGGTATGAGTGAAAGCAGCTTTGGTTTCCATTTTTGCTTCGGTAGATAGTAAGCGATGAATGCGTTCTTTAAGAATATTTGTAAACATGCCCAGAGAATAGTGAAAAATTAGAACATTTGATGCAGCAAATAATACCAGCTTTGTGTGTCCTCCCAGGAGTCCGCTGAGCTTGGATCATAAGCTGGACCATTTTCTCCAATATCCTAAAAGATTATATAAAACAAAAGACATAGAGCTTGGTATAACCTAGAAAAGGAATGTTTACAAGCAAGCAAAGAGGCTCCTCCATTATCTGAAGGTAAGTGTACATTCAGAAAGAAATCTCTAAGGAGTAAAATAGTTGTGACAAAGCCCAAGCCTTTAAACATTGCCAGCTAAGAGAGAAGCCCTTCGATAAATGTTTGGGGCTTATTGACTCGTGTTTTACACACATTTCTCCAAAGATGCAGTTATCAGACTTTTCAGACCCCAAAGGAAATGGAGCATTTGAAAAAGGGAGAGTTAAACAACCAGATAACAGAAGTGGCAGCTAGAAAATAAACAAAAAAATACACATTTAACAATTATTAATGTGCAATTATTATGTATCAATTAAAAATAAAACTTAAGAAAGATTTATTAGCCATAACTATGAGCATGATTCATTAAGTTAGATCAAGTTCGCCCTCCCCCTCCACAGAGTGAAGCAGGGAAGATGTAATCTGTCCTAGGTCTTGTCAGAAAGTGGCTACAAGGCTAAACTGCAGGCCCCTGAGCCATCCACAAGTGGAATGAATGTGACATTGCTCAACAAGGAAGGGTTCTTGGGGACATCCTTCCACTACCATGCCAATGCAGTGGACCAGGCACTGGCTTCCTCCCTGACTCACTGTTTACAGGCAGTCGCTGGCTTCTCCAGCGCTTCCCCTCCAGTAAAAAGGGGGAGAGAAGCTCCTGAGGGCTTGGATGGCAGCCTGGAGGCCTTTGATTCTGAAACAAGGCCTGGCTTCACAATAAGGCAATTACCCTTCAGGCAGACGCTGTAAAGCATCTTTTTTGGAACACAGACAAAATTACATGAGGTATTTAGTAATGCTAAACACCCAGGGACTCAGGGGAAGAACTTGAGAAATGGACACCTTGAGAGACAGACACCTTGTGTGTTCTGTCCTCTGAGCCTGGTCCTACCTAAGGCTGGGACCATTGGAGGGGCAGTTTTCTTGACCTTTTGCCAGCTTCTTGGCCTATTGCACCCCCTTTCCTGGTCCAAAGAACCTAAAAGAAAGTGGGTTCTTCTAGCTTTAGGCACATCCGAGCAGCCTGCCAAGCACTCAGGAAAGGAAAGGGAGGTGTCTAAGTGGTCAAGGCTAGTGGTGAAAGAGCAGAAGGTGACCACTTCCCATTACACCCCAAGCCCCACCCAATCCCTGCATCATGTCCCCTCCTGCCTTTCTACCTTTTCCTCTGTGACAAGACTACCTTCAGAGCCATGGGTTAGATCCTGCAGACACCCAGATGAAAAAGGTATGTGACATTTTAGAAACATGGAGGCCTTTTTCCCCATTTCCTGGCTCTAGTCTTGCTGTCCTATAGGAAGCCACTTAGCCACATGTGGCCACTGAGCACCTAAAACATGGCTGGTTCAATAAGCATAAAACATACACCTGAATTAGAAGACAAATACAAGCAAAAGCAAATTATCTCACTAATAATTCAAACTGACTGTAGGATGCAATGATAATATTTTGGATAATGTCAGGTTAACTCAAACAAGATTTAAATCAATGTCACCTATTTCTTCTTACATTTTTAAATAAGGGTAGTGGACATTTTAGAATTATATATATGACTTGCATTAAAATTCTCCTGGTTGTTCCTGCTCCAGGCAGCTCTTCTCCTCTCAGGCAGTTCAGCTTGGCCTTCTTGGCTAACTCCCTCAGGGACCTAGAGGAAAGCAGTGGAGTCTTTTATGGTCTTTAAGTTACAATTGTTTAGGCCTCTGGGGAAAAGAAAGCACTCGCAAAAGCAGTAGATGCAGGAGGGAGAAGTTCCCTGATGGTTTAGGGGCAAGGCTTCCCAACTGCCCCCTGGCCTCTCCACCCATTCCCTGATCACATAGGAATGCTAGACTGGAGGGGAAGCAGGAGAGTTTAGGTCCTGATGTATCCCTGAGAACAGGACAGAGGCCAGCCACACCACAGAATTATATACAACACCTGTCAGAGTGTGACAGGCACTGGTCTAGGGGCTGAATTTCCATCAGCAAAAAGTAGACAGAGTCGCTGTCCCTAGGGTGTGTGAGGCATAGAATATGCATGCAAACAAATGAGAAAACTTCAGGCACTGCTCCCTACTGTGAAGACTCCATGATGGGTGTGTGGAACTGGAGAGAAGGTACCACATCAGCCATTCTCCTCCTTTTGCAGGAAAGCTAGAGTGGAAACAGCTGTGGGATGAGTCCACAGGCTGTCAAAGTGAACAGGCCACAGAGGGACCCTGAGGTGCCTGAAAGAGCTGGGTCCATAGAAGCCACAGGGTGAGGACAGGTGACAAGAAGTGAGTGGGAAGATTCAGGGCTTTAGAGAACCAGCTTGACATGTCTGAAGCCCTTGAGCAGTATAGCCACCATGATTACCCTGAGTAGGCTTGGTTAGTTTTCCCTGGTCAGTTCCCAACAGAAGTCGGGGACTTACAAAATGATCAGGACAAAAGTGACTTCATCCATGCTGGGTTGTACCTGGTTTATCTGAAGCTAATATCAAGACACCAGGCAGACTCCTGGTGCTGGCAGTGCCAAGGTCTGATTGAAAGCTATGCATACCATGCTAATGGTTTTGTTTATTTTCTGATCTTAGGCATCACTGGAAGCTAACACTCTATTTACAAGGTTCATTAAAACAGAGGTCTTTGACTTCTAGTGTATTAATAAAGTCATAGAATGTTGATGGTGGTGAGGGAGAGGTGGGTAATTTATTATGAATAAATATCACCTACTTTCTGGCGTTAGCCTATAGATTGTATCTATCTCAATACTAAAACATTCTACCTAGTGTAGTTGACTTTTCTTTTGTAGTTGAGTTTTGCTTTCTTCTCTGTTTCTCTGGGCTCATGGACTCATCCTGCCTGTGTTCCAGATCAATCTGCAAGCTTGTGTTTTATACATAAGCTCTGTTCATGCTTGGGGCTTACTTGGCCTTTTTAATTTGCCAGGCCTCTTACCATAGTTGCTAATAGAATTTTCTAAGAATGTCTGTCCCAAGTCGTTTATCCCTTTTCATTAATTTGTTAAAATTCCATTTGTTTCATTGATTTGTAAATTTATTTCAACTTGTGCCTCTGAATGTAATTCTCCTTGGGGGTTTTTGCAAATGTGCCAACCCCAGGGAGTCTGCTCTTTAAGTTTGAACCAGCATTTAGGTTTTCTTGGCATAATTAAAGTTTAAAAATGTGTTGCTTAATCTGCCTTACAGAGAAGTAGGAACCCCACTGGAATTTTTAAAATGTTTTATAATAATTGATATTATAAGTCTAATTGATATTAGACTAACCCCTCAAGTCAAAATCTAAATTTTCTCCCCTTAACTTTTTTCATTATGTCTGCTATATTATTTAATTTATCAGCTTTTCTTTCTGTTTTTAACCAATGTACACTGACTTACTATGCAATTCTTATTCATTCCCTCAACTTATATTACACTGCCTTGCTTTCCAGGTCTCCCACTCCTGAGCTGCATGGGGCAGTTTAGGACTAAGCCTTGGTCTCTCATGTGACTTTAGGGCTTCCATAGTGAGAAGTGGGGCCTGTTTTCCACCAAGGCACTGGGCATGTCCCCAAACATAAGAAGGAGTTACAATCCCTGGCCCTTGGTCTGCCATCTGCCAAAATATGACTCTCTGGTATAGTTAGGCAGGGCCTGAGCACCTCTGTTACAGAAGAGCGAGAGGCAGCTGAGTGGTCTGTAGTCATTCTTCTCCACCCCTAGCTTCTATTTCTGGGGAAGTAGGAAATGGGAAGCATGTACCCAGTAGTCTTAAGGGGAAGGCCTGCAAGTGGCACACATCACTTCTGCTTCTGGGAGGAGCTTAATCACTTGGTCACTTTGCTTCAAGGGAGACTGGGAAATGTAGTCTTTACCTGAGTAGCCATGTAGCCAGCTAATCTCTGTTCTCATGGAAAGAAGGAGAAACTGTATAGAAGGACAAATAGCAGCCCACCACAGATATCACAACTATTCCCAAGTGAAACTAAGAACCCAAAGTACAGAGTTAAGAGCCCAAGGAGAGAGCTGAGAGTCAGACAAGTTCTGCATGGCTGCTTCTCCATTGCTTTGCCTCCTAAAGGCATCATGCAGCCTCTGAGGCTACTGCAGGGCTATTTTCAGGAGTCTGTGAGGGTCAACAACATCTTTCCCATGAAGTTATTTTGAGGATTTAAATTGTTTAGCCAGTCTTAGGCTTTCTAGCACCTTAGATGGATTTTAGCTGGTCTCCCTCTGTCTACACTGACCCTGTTTTCAGGACAACAAAGAAAAACATGTACACTGACATGTATGTGGTTTGACATTGGCCAGAATACCTAAAAATTTCTGGAGATTTTAGCAAATATGGCCACCTTGCTTGTGCCCATACATTGCCATTTCCTACTCTTGTATTGGTCCATTAACAGGGGTTTAGGGGAATCACTGTCTTTTCCAACAGAGCTGCCAGTCACATAGCTCCACACCCCTTCTTGGCAAGCCACTCTTGTGCAAAAACACAATGGCACACAAGCAAGAAAAGAAGCACCAGTTACTTAAAATAGATTGACTTCCAATTAAGAGGACAGATTTTGCAGAAGTATCTTCACAATAGTCATTAAACAACACTGTCTAGAACAGGACAAACTCAGAAACATCCAGCAGTAGAGAACAGAGAAGAGACCCAGACAATTAATTGAAGATAAATTCTTATCACCTTCATTGTTTTCCATCCTTCCTACCAAAGAAATATAGATTCCTTAACCTGGCACTCAGGACTTTCAAAATTAAGGTCTTAATCTTTATGAACATAGATGCAAAAATACTTCAATAAAATACTTTAAATGGTGCATTATAACCAAGTAGGGTTAGTTTTAGGGATGCAAAAATGGTTCAACATTAGGAAATCTATTAATGCAATTCCATATGGTAATAGATTAAAAGAGGAAAACCATTTGTGTGTCTCAGTAGATGCTAAAAAAGCATTTGATTAAATTCAGCACACACTGCAATTAAAAACTCTTAGCAGATGAAAGAGGTAGACGCAGCCACTGGAAACACACAGCAAACATCAGTCTTAATGGAATAAAGTAGGATTTCCATGAAGACAAGAAGAAGCTGGTGTTGCCCCTACCACCACTATTATTCACAGGCATCTCCAGAAGTCTTAGTAATCCAACAAAATAGATGCAAGAAAAGTAGTGTAAAGATTGAACAGGAGGGGTCATGTCACTATCTATAAACAACATCCTTGTCCAGCTAGACAAAGCAAGGGAATAAAATGAGAAATTATTCAAAATTATTAAACTAATAAGAAAGACACAAAATTGACCTATCACAAAACCACTAACATACTTAAGCATAAATATTCAGATATATGGGAAATCTATAGGAATAAAATTATGAAAGTTTGTTGAAAGACACAAAAGAAATAGAAAGACATTCTAGCTACTGAGTGAGAAAACTTGTCATTGTATAGATGTCAATTTCTTTTTTTTCTCCTTTTATTTTATCATTTTTACATTTACTTACATTGTGTACATTGTGCCACTTTCCCACTAACCCCCCTGTCAATTTCTTGATAATTAATCTATACATTCAGTTCAGGACCAATTAAAAATTTAATTGAATTTTTGGTGGCACTTGACAGTTATTTCAAGTGCATTTGTATGGTCTATACCCTGTATCTAGAAGAGTGGGAGGGAAACTAGTAACAGCACTTAAAATATGGAATATAGAGGAGTGAGACTTAGGTTCTGTGTACCTCCTGTGTCTTTATATTTGGTGCCATGTGCAGGTACAAAGCAAGATAAACCAAATTAAAATAGAGGGCTCATGTAGAGAAAACCTATTTGAAAAAAAAAAAACCAGTGTAATGATACCAAGTAGGGAAACATAATCAAGCCATAATTAAAGGCTTTGTTTTTGAGGTAAAAATAGTTAACACACAAAAGGAATAGAAGAAAGAGTTAAAAAGTGATCGTGGAAATTTACTTTAGTATAAAAGCAGCACTTTAAATCAACGGGTAAAATAACAAACCATTAAATAAATAGTAAGCCTCTTAGTTCCTTCTTTGTAAATTGGGACTAGTGACCACAGAAGATTCTTGGAAGGGTTATGAAATATTATTCAGCCTTACAAACGAAGGAAATTCTGACACCTGCTATTTATATAGCAAGGATAAACTTTGAGAACATTATGCCAGGTGAAAATAAAGCCAGGGACAAAAAGATAAATATTGTATGATCTCACTCATATGAGATACTAAGAGTAGTCAAATTCATAGAGACAGAAAGTAGAGTGGTGGTCACTGGGGCTGAGGGCATGGAGAAATGGGGAGCAAGTGTTTAATGGGTGCAGAGTTTCAGTTTTGCAAGATGGAAACAGTTCTGGAGATGGATGGCCTGATGGTTGCTCAACAGTGTCGTTACATTAATGCCGCTGAAGTGGTAGAAATGATAAATTTATGTGATATGTATTACTTAAAATTCCACACTGTCGGAAGATTGCAAAAAACCTAGAAGAATGCTTAGTGTAGCCTTGCACTTCATTTTTTTGTATTGTAAGCCTGCAAAGTGATGGTAAACAGGATGGATGACAAATGCCCACGCTTAGCAGGGCATCGGATGCCCTATGCAAGACATAGGATCTCGTGCCATCCTCTAGCGCCAGTATTGTATTTCTTAAACACTTTTCCAGGAAGTCAACTCTTTTAAAGGTAGAGTAGTAGCAAGGGTTGTCACTTTGAACAGGATTTGTGTTGCCTCCCTAAAGAAGCTAGGTGAGCAGGGGTGGGCATACACAGCGGTGGCTGTGATGGGAACACTTGTGTGTGGATGGGTGGATGTGGGGGTGGGTGGGAGGCAGCTTCAGGTTCTCTCTCAGCAAGGAGGTGATGGACCCATGAGTATGTGGGACAAGAGAAGGAGGAGAAACAGAGCAGATGCTCCCCATGACTGTCCCCCTGTCCCTTCTTTGTGTCATTACCCTCCCCAATTACTCAGTTTTTCCTTTGGACACTGAGTTTCTTTATCAGGGTATCTGGGAATGGATGAAGAGCAGAAAGCAGTCATCTTCGCACCTGTCTCACCGTTTTCCACGTTTGGGATGAAGTCTAGTTCATTCCCTTGACTCCCCCCTCCATCCTAAGTGTCAGCTTCCCATGCCCTGCCTCCAGTGCCCGAGCCTCCTCACCCCTGGCCAACCCACAGACAAAGGCCCCATCAGACTCCTGTTCCTCCCCTGAGTAGCATTTGGGCTCTCTGGCCACATGTGTCCCAGGGCACAGGGAATTCTGTGGGCTGGAACATTTCCCTAGTGCTTCAGTGCTCCGTGAACCTGAGAGCTGTCACCTATATGCAATTCACAGTGAGGCTAGAGGATAGAAAATGAGTTTAAAAAATATAACTGCCAGGACATCTTTTCTCCCACTAAGGGACATTCTCAGCTCTCAGCAAGGAGTTGAACTGAAACCAAAGTAGGAAACTGATATTTTAATTTGAATTGAAACTGAACTCAAATAACAATATTGTTCTCTATTTGAAGCTTGAACTAGATCTGACCTGGCCAAAATCCAGAAAATGTCTTCCCCTATTGCTTCTCTCCAAAAACAACCCACAGGACCAGCCTAGACTTCTCTGAATTCTCAAACTGCTTCATGTTTTGTTATATTTTTCCAACTGGGTAGAGAAATAAATCAAATAAGTTTTTTAAAAAAAACTTATTACTATGATAGGAGCATGACCTCTTAAATAAAGATGGTATCTTTGCCATTGAAAGAAACAAATTGGTAAGCACCAAAGATTATTTTTTCCTTTGAAAAACTTAAGAAACTGGGTATGAAACTGAAGTTCCATATTGTATTTTCAATATGTTCCTGTAACTCAAGCAGTTACACAGAAAAAATTAAAATTGGTGACAGTGTATTCCCACATTTGTGTTGCTAGGTCTTGAAGGAATTTCGGTATGAGAGTAAAGTGGTAGGAAATGTTGGGCCATGAGTCAATTGCAGGGTCTCCTCAAGGCCTGGCATGATACCCAGAATACAGCAGGAGCTCAGTCCATACTTGTAGAGTGAGTGAATGGACGGCGAGGCCCGTTAGCTACTTTTCAATTCAAGGACTCACTTGCTCTGTCACATAGGATCTTATCTTTCTTGAGATTCTTCATTAGAGTCTTCCATGTTAATTTTTTTCTTACTTGGAGTTGTGTACTTTTAAACACAGGCACAAGAATAAAGAGGAACTATGTGATCTAAGAAATTTCTTTTTTGGGGAGGCGTGGGCAGTGCTGGGGATCAAACCCAGGGCCTTGTGCACGTTAGGCAAGTAACTCTACCACTGAGCTATGTCCTCAGTCTTTTTGTTTGTTTGTTTTTAAAGACAGAGTCTTGCTATGTAACTCAGGCTAGCTGGAACTCGCTATGTGACCAAGGCTAGCCTCAAACTCACAATCCTCCTGCCTCTGCCACCTGAGTGCTGGGATTTCAGATGCAATCCACCACCCCCAGCTCACTTCTTTTTTTCTTTAAATACTTAAATATGGCTAGCTCTCAGACTTTGCTTCAAAGTGTGACTTGATGTGTTCTATTTCTTTCTTCTGGATCTGTCTCTGGTCAGCACTAGTGTCTTCCCATGGGTGGTAACGGGCAATTTCCCTGAACCATCTGAACAGTAATGAGCAAGAAGAAATGGTTCCCAGGTCCAACTCCCAACCTCTATGTCCCTTTTGCCTTCAAGTCACCCCTGTTGGCATTGCTTCCTATTCCTTTTCTCCTGCAACACTTTCTCTATTTCTTTTTTTTTTTTTTTTTGAAGGGGGAAGAAAAATGATTTTTTGCAAAATGTGATTGGAATAAATTAATCATACAAAGGGTTTCACTGTGATATTTACATACATACATATAATATGCCCCAACTATATTACTCTTTCTTAACCACCCTTCCTTCTCCCTCTCCTCTTTTAAACAGTTTTTAGTGGGTTTCTGTATGCTGTTTTCATGTATTTATGGCACTTCAGTTATATTCACCGCCGATCAGTCTCTTTCCCTCTCCCTTCCTGTTGATTCCCCTCTTACTGTCATGTCTCACGGTGGACAATGATGGCTAGATTCCTCCTATGAGCAAAAACACGACATTTGTCCTTCTGAGCTTGGCTTGTCTCACTCAACATAATGAACTCCTGTTCCATCCATTTTCTTGCAAATGACATAATTCCATTCTTCTTTATGACTGAATAATACTTCATCGTATATATATGTACCATATTTTCTTTATCCATTTATCTGTTGTCGGGCACCTAGGCTGATTCCACAGTGTGGCTATTGTGCATAGCGCTGTTATAAAACATGGTTGAGCAGGTGTCTCTATTGTATGTTAAGCAGCATTCCTTAGACTTTATTTCTGTGTTTAATATTTCCAGTCTCAATTCCAATGACCAATACATTCCTGTGAGATCCTACTCGTACTCCAATAGGGAAATCCCAGATGGATAAACACCACATGTGGGCACAATGACACAGCACCATGTCTCAGCCACTTCATCACAAGAGTGTCTGTATATGTATGACACAATGGAATTATTTTCCATTGGGACACTACCTGCCATCCATCACCTTTTTAGCATAAAGCGAATCTTTGAGGCAGTGACTCCAAAAGCTTTCATCAGGAATGTTAGCTATCTTGTCGGCCAATCAAGGTGCCTGACCCTTAACCAAAGGTGAGCATGTGATCTGAGCTAAGCAAAGGGAATCTTGTCCTGGTGAAATTGGATCTCAAGTCATGTGACACAAAGGCCTGACACACTGAGAACATTTGTGTTCCCACAAAGTTCATAGGTTGGGTCTCCACCGTGGTAGTATTAAGGGGTGGGCCTTTTGGAGGTGACCAGGTCATGAGAACATAGCCCTCATGAACACGTTAAGATCCTCCTAAAAGGGGCTGAAGGAGTGTCTTTGCCCCTTATAGAAGGAGGACCCAGATGTTGAATCCACTGGCACTTCCTAGCCTACAGAACTGTGAGCAATAAAATTCTGTTCGTTATAAATCATCCTGTTTAAAGTATTTTGCTATCGCAACCTGAACAAACTAAGATAAACCCCAAATGGCAAGCAAGCTCATCCCAAAGGGTAAGACTGACCCCTGGATCTCTGCAGACACCCTGTTCCTATCCTTGCTGAGGTCTCCCCTTGTGGTTCTGTGGCTACGGTGTAGCCTTTGGTGTACTTTTTTGCTTTCAGTTATCCAAAAGCTTCCTTCTGTTGTTTGCAACCACAGAGCCCTAGTGATACAAGTGTTTGCAATTGATTTGAGAACTTCCTCTGGTGATCCGAGACACTCTTCTGCTGTCAGATCGTTACTACACAGCTTAGTGTGGATCCTTAAACCTGGGCCATCAGACACCAGATTGTTCTTTTTTTTTTTTTTTGTGGTACTGGGGTTTAAACTCAAGGTCTCTTACTTGCTAAGCAGATGCTGTACTTTACCATTTGAGTCGTGCACCCAAGCCCTTTTTGCTCTAGCTATTTTTCAAATAGGTTATCAAATTTTTGCCTGAGGCTGACCTCAGAGCTTGATCCTCCTTCCTGTGGCCTTCCACAGAGCTGGGATTATAGGCATGGCCTCCACACCTGATCCCAGATTGTTCATTTCTTTAATTCCACTTTTACTAACTCCTTTCCAAATACCTATTCTTTTCTTGTTCCCATTTTCTTTGGAAGTTGTGATCTATGCTATTTATATTAAACTCTGTTGCCATTTTGGGATGACAGGGTATATTTTACTGCCATTTGGAGAACAATTGAAACTCTAGTACTATTTATTTACTTAAATAGAAACCAGCTAAACCAGAATGAAAGCAGCCTGCCAGATTCCTTCCCACCTCACTTTCTACCTGGTCTCCCCTTGACAACAGGTGACCTTTGGATGAAGTTGGCACAAACTGGCAAGGGACAAGACTCCCAGTTGGATGACATTTCCAGCATAGAGCAAGTCTTTGTGGGCAGCATCTCTGGAGCTCTCATCGGGAATGTTCTATCTGGTCTAGGGCCAGCACTCTGCTTTTCTCCCACCTCCCTCCTCCATCTCCAGTCTTCTGGGCAGATGTTAAGGGGTTCTGCAGACTCTCGTTAGCCACCTACCCTTGAAAGACTAAGGTTTCTCTCTGTTGGGCAGTGGCTTCGTGAAGACTCTCAGTAACACCCAGAGGCCCCTGGTCAGGGTCAATACAGCCCTCCCCTTTGGCTCTTCGCTGGACTGATAGGCTGGGTGGGCTTAAGCAGTAGCAGTGGTGTTATTGTTCACAGTAGTCTGTTAGCATCCACCCTGGCAGCTGTGCCCACCTCTGAGCACACAGCTCACAGCAGTTTGACCTGCCCTGCTTGAGGGTAACTGTGGGCCTGGCTTCTGTCTCCAATCTTGGCTGATAGAATAAATTCATGGTTGATTCAAATTTAGCAAAGTATACATGACTACTTAATTTTAAGCATTGCCGGTACTAGGACACAAGAGTCATCTAAGCAAGTGGGAAGAAGGAAAGTCCCAGGGGCCTTGCTGGGGAGGAGGAGTTTCCTAGTGAGTGGCTAAGAGCATCATCTCTGGGTCCTGGGTGTAGGGTCCAGTACTTAGTTCTCAATGTAAGCAAATTTCTTACATTTTCTGAACCTTGTCTATAAAAAATCCCTAGGTTCTTGTGATGATTAACTGAGATAAAACCCAACAAGCGCCCAACCTGGAGACTGGCCCATCATAAGAGGGCAATAAATACTAGCTGTTGTTATTACGGGTTGTACTGTATCTCACCAGTAACTAGTCACCAGAGAAGAGCCATCTGTGCATTCAGCCAGCACTGGCACCTTTCTGTGGAAACAAAAGGTATAGGGAGGGAACTCACACACACACACACTGCCTGGGGAGGGGGCAGATTAGGACTGGAGACCACCTGATCTTAAACTCAGTCCCGACACTACAGGAAGTCAGTGTAGGCAAGATCAAAACCATTACATAAGCCCCATGATTTAGAACACATTGGAGAGATAAAAGGGAAAGGGTGAATCCATAAATTTATGGGTAGAAAATAGTCCCATCTGCTATACCTATGACAGTTTGTCCTGGCAGAACTGACACAGAGTAGAGTAAAACAACCCATCCTCAGCCCCCACCTCCTCCTTCACTATCACCCTTCTCTCTTGAGGAAAGAATGACATTCCAGTCAGAAGGCAGGACACTGCTGGAAGGGACTAAAATTCTGAGCTCATCTATGGATGGCCTTGGTTGCTGGTGTCTGGGCAGGAAGCTGGCATGGCATTGCCTGCTGATGACTGAATTGCTGGCAGAGTACAGGTGTTATGATTTGGATGTGGTTTGTCTCCTCCAAAACTCATGTGGAAACTTGGGTGCCAGTGTAACAGTGTTGGGAAGTGGGGCATTTAAGAGGAATTAATATCTTTGTTGCAAGTCTGGATTAGTTCTCTTAAGAATGGACTGTTATAAAGATAGGAAACTTCTTTGTCCCCTCCCTCTCTTCTGTATGCTTCCACTCACCTCTGTCATACCCACTCCTACCACCTGATGTCCTCTGCCACATTATATCAGCATGAGACCCTTTGAAGATGCAGCCACCCAGTATTGAACTTCCCTGCCTCCGAAACCTCTTTTCTTTATAAATGAGCCAGTCTCAGTTATTCTGCTATAGTAACCAAAAATGGACTAATGTAATAGGGTAGCTTGATAAGCATGGAGGTGGGATGATTGTAAAGTTTGATGATTGAGAGGCAGGTAAAGGGGGAATGGAAAAGAACAGATGTAGACTACAGACATTCCCAAGTAAAAGTTGTAAGGGATCTGCAGAAGGTGGAAAGTTAGAGAGGATTTGGGGTCCAGGTGGCTGGCAAATGATGATGTAGAAGGAGGAATGACCTGCAGGTGAGGGGGGGGGGTCTGGTGGGTATCCTTTTAGTCCAGTTGAGTTAAGGTACTGATGGGATGTCCAAGTGTAAATACCAAGTACACTGTTGGAAATGTGATAGGTTGGGAGTGGCAGTTCTCTGACTTTTGGTCTCAAGACTCTTAAAAAGGATTTAGCATCTGGAGGGTATGTTGGTTCACGGCTGCAATCCCAGCAGAAGCAGAAGGATGGGAGCTCAAGGTCAGTGTGAGCTACACCGTGAGACCCTGTCTCAAAACAACACAAATTATTGAGTACCCAAAGAACTTTCGATTGAATGGATTTTACCTATCAATGTTAATGGTATTAGACCTTAGATACTAGACAAAATAGTTATTAATTAGCTTAAAAGTAACAACATGTTACAGTATAGTGATTACTTCATATTTTTGTACATCCCTTTAAGATCTAGTTTAACAAAAGACAGCTGGTTTCTCAGATTTTCTCTTATATTCAATTTGTTATGAATTGTATCATTTGAGGTGAAGTTAATGAAGAAAACCCAGACTTACAGAGGTGTAGTTGGAGAAGGAAGGGTCTATGGCTGTACTGGAGCTATACTTTGAGAACTGCTGATACAGAAAAGTCACCTTTATTTATTTATTATTTTTTAAGGTTTTTTGCAACTCTACAAATGATTATTTAAGCATATTGGAATATGCCTGCCGTTAGAAGTCCAGATTTAATAAATATGTAAAGTTAGTGACAATTAAAAAGAAAAGCATATTTTTAAAAGAAGTAGAGGAAGAAACTATGTGCTCTATAAATATTTCTAGAATGGGTAGGTTTGTTTGGGTTTTTTTGTTTTTTGGGTTTTTTTTTTTTTTGGTGGAACTGGGGCTTGGACTCAGGACTTCGAGCTTGCAAAGCTGGCAAACTTGAGCCACACCTCTAGCCCATTTCGCTCTGGTTATTTTGGAGATGGAGTCTCATGAACTATTTGCTGAGGTTGGCCTCAAACCACAATCCTCCCAAATCCCAAGCTCCCAAGTAGCTAGGATTGAAAAGTCACCTTTAGATAAATGTTTTGTTCAAGGCTTTTTTTTTGGCAGCACTGGGGTTTGAACTCATGGCTTCGTGCTTGCTAGGCAGGCTCTCTTACTGCTTGAACAGTTTCACCAGCCCTAGATAAATGTTTTGAAGTCCTCTCCCCAGAGGTAAAGTTGATGGTATGGGGGTAGAGAACTCTTATTGGGAGAAGCAAGAAAGGAAAATGCAGTGAGAGCTGAGTGTTGGACCTATTTACACAGCAAGGCCTCATTATTCTTGATTCTGTGTTTGCAAAATTGTCTAGTTTCTAAAATGTTTTTGCAACCCCAAAATCAATTCCTTTGGCCCTTTGGTGGCATTTGTAGGTGAAAATTTTGTCTCCTGCTATGTGTGTTTTTGGTTGAGGTCTGCAGGGGCTCAAAAAATGACAGTTCAAAATGAAAGCTCAGAAGCAAATTTTCTCTTTGACCTCTCTTCTGGCCTTCCATCCCTCACCCTCATTCTTCCCCTGAGGCAAGCCACACAAACTAGAATTCCTCTTCCCCAGTATGGGCTACAGAAATGGGAATTCTTTCTCCCCAAAGCCAGCCATAAAACCCTTAAACTATTACTGTAAAGTTTCCCCATCTTTCTGTGGAACAACTGTTCATAAGAAAGTAAGACCCTCACTCCCCAGGAGTTCTGACCCATCCCTGGACGGAGGAAACACTACAACTTGAGAAGCCAAGAAGAATCTGGACAGGCCACCCCGAGTCCCCACTCGTCTGTTTCCCTTAGCTGATAGCCTTTGCATCCAGTCATAGCTCTGCATGGCTGTTTCCACTTCACAAAACCCAAGCATAAAAATGGTTGTTTATTCTGGGTCTTCGCATCTGCAGGAAGGCTCCTGTGTCATGTAACACCAGAATAAAAAGTTAGTTATGCTTTTCTTTTTTTAACTTTTTTTTTTGGAATAGGGATGTCCGCCGTGACCCTGTACCGTGTAGAAAAGGGATCACCCCCTTTCCCACCCTTTCAGGTCTGCCAAATGAAGCTCTGCCTTCTTGTCTCAGTTCTCAAACTGTAAATATATCCTTTTCAGTGTATTTACTGTTCTTTTTTTTTTTTAAACACTTTTTGTGATTTTTTTGGTGCTGAAGTGTTGTATGTTCCTAAGCACAGGGAGGCTGTGATGTGCTTTAGGACCTAATACATGTGTTAGAGAAGTTTAATTCAGACATGAGCTATTGCTATTGGCTTTGTGTTCAGTGTTAATCAATATAAATTAAATAAGGTGTCTTTAAACAGAAACATACAGAACAAGGTTATGTATTGATCCATTGACAAAACTGTGACCAGAGGCTCATAAACTTGCATATCCCTTACGAGCACTATTCCCCTAGGAGTTCAAGATTTGTTAATTCAGTATTTGCAGCGATGTCATGTAATAAAACTACCTTGAAGAATGAGAATGACTGCACTTGGAGGAGGGAAGAGCAAGGGGTCTCAGGGAAGGATAGAAAGAGTGCAAGTGAGAAGAAAGATTGGCTACCCTGTCTACACAGCAGAGAAGGCCAGAGAGAGCTGCCTCTCCTGTCTCCACCACCCCCCTGGAGCAGGCCCAGCACCTCCCACCTGGGTAGGTTTCTTGACTCTTGCCCCTTTATTTATAGTAATTAAATAATGCCTGGAGGATGGTCCTCGCCAAGCATGCCCTCCTTCCTAAGAATGAAAGAGAAGGGAAAGCTGCCATCCTGTAAGGAAGAAGGGAAAAGGAAGATATGGAAATAACAGTGGCAAGTCCAGAGATGAGCTTAGTGAAAAAAGAGAGGCCTGTGGCCTGAGGCTTCCACTTTCTAAGGGCAAGAGCTCTTGTCTTTCTCAGAAGTAGACAGAATTTGTCCACACAGCTGCTCTGGGTCACAATACGGACCATTTCAGCCAGGAATTTCTAGAAAAGCAACTCACTTTTGATGAGCTCCGAGATGAGTATGGCTGCGAGGAAAGAAGTCAGAGCGCTCGGTTTTTAAGGTAATTGGATGCCAGGTGAGCACGGCTGTTCCTGCCACTGTTTGGATGACCCAGCCATGGCACACTTCCCCCACCTGGTGTCCACAAACTTAAATTGCAAGGCCTGCTTGTTAAGAGGTCAGGAACCCTCTTTACCTGAATGGAGAAAACCAGTGGATGAAGTTATAGCAAACTGTTGCCAATTCTTGTTTATCTCTAAAAATAAGAATCGGTAATTCTAGGTCAACTCATCAGTGGTTGCTCAATTCTCTCAGTGTGTATTTTTGGTGTGTTTTTCACCAATAGTTGGTAGATACTGATTTGTTCTTAACTTGACAAAGGATGTTGAATAAAAGTCAACAGGTCACTCAACAGCAGGCAGGACCTCATAGCTCTCTCACCCCTGAATCCCCAACCAGGCCTCAGAAGCAAGCAGCTGAAGTCAGTTTTCTCCAGCTCTGCTTGTAGGATCTGAAAAGCCAGGAAAGACTTTGAAGTCAAGCATATTCTTTCCTGGGAGGTGCCAAATACCCCAAAATTCCTGCATTAGTACTCAATTCTGTTTCCTTTCTGACTGTCTGCTTTGAAAATGTAGGGGTTAGCTACATTGAGGGGTTAATTGTTAAACCATTAGCACTTTAGTGTGAATAACTGTCTTAACCACTTTCATTAGGTGGGGCCTTTAGCTCCAGAGGGTCTTGGGGGAGAGGGGATTAAAAAGGGCCCAAAGTGGGAGGAGAGATCCTCAGATGTGGTCTTTCTACTATCCAGAGGCCAAAAGGCAAAGGGAGGACCCCTGCTGCACATCCTCCTCCCCCCAGCCTGCAGGAGCACTGATAAAACCTTGGTGGCCAGTTGGTCAAGGCATTGAGTATGGCGTGGGAGCCTCTGTGAGGATGCAGGGGAAATGCTAAGAAAGATCCATCTGGATTTCTGTTTTTTTCCTGAAAAAGAATAAGACAGAGGATAATGAGGAGGAGGCTGGCATCATCACAGGATGGAAACTTGCTGCACTGAATGAGGCTGCTCAGTTGGAAGGGGGTGCACACCCTCTGGCCTGGCTCCCAAAACCTTTTGAAGTTGCGATCCTATTTTCAAATACTGATACAAATAATTAAAATGATAATAAAAGAAATAAAAATGTCAGTACTGGCAAATTAATTAATGCTCCTATAGGCCAGATAGTAACAGTATCTGTGCAGGTGACGTTATCACAGATTATCTATCCCTAGTTCTTACACCAATGGTGTTCATATCCCCATCGTAGAGACAAGGACACCAAGGTAATGTTCACATGTGTTTGAACATTACCATTGTAGGTTTTCTTGAGTATTTACAACATTTAGTCTATTTATTTCTGTTTATTCTTCTAGGCAGAAGTGAAGCCAAGCAGGACAGTCTTGGTTGTGATTTTAGTGCTACAGAGTCAGATGCTTGTATTGCAAGTGAAGGAAGGGGTTCATTTTTAACTGAATCTTTAATGAAAGACTCCCCAGCATAGGTATTACTGTCTCCCCATTGTTACTATTAGACCAAGCCCACTTTTGTTCAATCATAGTTCTTTATGACAGTCCAATCTTTATCGTACCTATGCATAAACATATCCAAATATCCTGGGGACTTCATTTCTGGAGGTTCTCATAACACATAAAACTTACACTAAATAAATTTGTGTGCATATCTCTTGTTAACCTGTGTATTTTTCAAATAGAGGACTTATTCATGAAACTAAGATGTGAAGAAAAAAATACTTCTTTTCTCCTTTATCCCCCAAATAATTATATCAATTTCAGTTAGACAAGTATTTAATGTCTTATTGGGCAAGGTCCAGATGGGAGACAGAAACCACACTATATTTGTACAGAGAAAATTTCCTATAAAGAATTATAGTAGGGAGCCAAGCAGGCGGCTCACAGCTGTAATCCCAGCTATTCTTGAGGTGGAGGCAGAAGGTCATAAGTTTAAGGCCAGCCCAGGCAAGGTAGTAGCAGCAAGATCCTGTCTCAAAACAAAACAAAAATGATCAATAACAACAAGAACAAAAAAGTGAGGGCATAACTCAAGCACAAAGCCCGGGGTTCAATCCCTAGCACCATGAAAGGAAAAAAAAAAAGAGGAATTATAATATGGGATCATTATAGTAATCCTATAATAGTATCCCTGGAGAAAGAGAACGCTAAAGAATTCCCTGGAGGTGAGCAAGGGGGTGCAGGAAAGAGCCTCCTTAAGGCTGGGATGGCAGAGGTTGCTGGGTTGCTCCAGGCTGGAGCTGGTCACAGTCCCTGTGTGACACCCCTGGATCTAGTTGAGTGATAACTGACCTGGACAGGCAAGCAGGATCACTTCTCTGGAGAGCAGGCAGGCCATGGCTGAGAGGCCAACCCCATGTAAGGGAGCACTTCTGAAACTCTACCGGAAGCTACAGGAGATGCTGCTGAAATTGATGGGGTGACTGTCTGTCTCCCTGTTCCTCACTACTGGCACCCAAAGGGCAGAAAACACTGGAACCAGGAAAAGAGACTTCTCCATCCACAGCGGCCCTGCAGTGCCTTCTACTGGCAAAGGGTTTAGCATCATACCAGCTGCAGGTAAGAGATCCTGAAGCACCCAGCCCATCATCACAGGCCAGGCCAGCAGAGCCGTGAACCTGGGGCAGGTTGAAGGAGCAGTATACCAAAAATGGCAAAAAGCGTTGGCTTTTGACCCGATACATGTTATTGACAGATCAGCCATATTTCTTCATCCCTCCTTAGCTGCTTGGGTTTTCTTGTATTAATCATTAATTTTGTTTCTTAAATTATCATCAATTTCCGAACTTATTCTCTGGTTTTAGAAATTCACTCTCCACACTGAAGACAAGTCTCAGTCCTAATACTGGCAACTTTGTGTCAGGACCACAAGTTAGGTGAGGCAACAGAGACTATTGTCATTATTTGAGGAAATTTATGCATCTCCAACAGGATTCTCCCACAGTGGATTTGGGGCCAATTCGCTCTCCCCAGAGGACACTGACTGGGGCCTTTTTTCCACCCTTTCCTTTCTCTCCCTATAGCTCATCTCCCAAGTATGGTGCCCAGTCTTTCATTGACACTGCTCTGGGTTTCTCAGCATCCTACTTATGAATCAAAACACAGCTTTAAATACAACCAGTAGCCATGAATGGTGGGACAACACAGTGTATGAAAGAAAAACAAGGAGAACTTTCATGACATAATTCAGACCCATGCCATCAACCTCTAACTTTTTGAAAAGGTCCCCCAAACCTTTCCTGAATTTCCACAAGAGCCATTCTTTTTGTACTGAACTTTAAGCTTCCTTTTAATTATTAGAATTACAGTTGAAAACTATTCCTCAAAAAAAGTGTATAATTTTAACTATCATTTATAGAGCTCATAATTTCAATCAAACAAAAAGCCATAGCTAAGTTGGCTGTCACCATATTTAGAATCGTTTCTTGTTGAGGGGAGTTCTGGGGTTGAACCCAGGGCCTTGGTGCATGATAGGCAAGCACTCTAGTATTTCAGTCATGCCCCAGCCCTAAAAACTCATTTTGAGAATGAAATGAGTTCTGAGTTTTGAACACATTTATGAGATCCAACACATCTGTAGGCTGGAAACTGGTCATTTTCAAAATTTCACAGGGAGGAAGGGATATAGCTTTGTGGTAAAGTGCGCTTAGCAGGTGTGCAGCCCTGTATTCAATCCCCAGCACGATATAAACAAGTAAGTAAATTAAGATTTTAAGTGTGTTTTGTAACATCAAACAATGTATACAATGTGTACATTTTCTGTATTAACTCAACAAATTTGTCTTGCATCTGAAATTTTTTGCATCACAATTGTTTGTTTTGTGGCCATGCACACTTGATATTTTTTTTGTATGATTGGTATTGGGTCTTGTGAACTCAAGACCTCACACTTACTAGGCAAGTGCTCTACCACTAGAGCCACACTGGCAGACCAATACACTTTACAGTCTGTGGAAATACAGTGTGAGACGCACAGTAAGGGCTTATGACAGACTTATTGAATTCTATGGGAATTTTCAATTGCATTATTTAATCATTAAGATCATTTTATATTTGTTATATTATTATATGCTATGCATTGTGTTAATTATTCATGTGTTACATATCAGTATTACACACAGCTATTAATCATTGAGTCACAGTCACATTTAGAATTCGCCCTTCTGCAGTTTGAGACTCAACCCTTCACTCCTGGGCAGAAACATTTTGCACTGGCTTTGTGCAGGATAAGAGTGCCCCTGACAGATGAAGCACATTCTTAGATTGTAGTTTCTTCCCAATGCCTAAGTGTCTTTCTCCCAGGGGTAGTTTTTTCCCTTCCCTTTCTTTTAAGGATCAAATAATTTTAGGATTTGAAAGAATATAAAACCCTAAGTACACATTCCCATGAGTTGGTTGTAAGTTGCAATACCTGGAAATCTGTTCAAGCTTGAAATATTAAGGAAAGTCACTGTTTCCTTAAAAAAGCAAACAGAAAAGGTTGGGCTTGGTTGTTGGTCTTTACTGAATGAAAGATTTTCCAGATAGACAAAATTGCTTTTTCTACAATTGGCACAAAAAGAGAAGGAATAAAATGAATTACAACAGGCCAATATTCAGAGAATGGCAAATCCAGGACTAGTCTTTGGTTAGAGGCTTAAGTGCTTAGAGACTGTTTGGAGCTCTATTTAAAGAAAAATAAACTGCAACCAAGACTTTAAGTGGACAAAAAAGGAGTCGGAACTTACCCCAAATTAGATGCCAGAGCGAATGAAATTTGAACGTAAATAAAACAAATATATAAAAATTTATGAATGCAATGTATGTGCAGGTTTATGAATCTCGTGTAAGGGAAACCTCACTAAACTATACATATCTTTGAGGTGAAAAAGCATCAAGCAAAAGAGAGACACGTCAGAGGCAGGACAGAGACTGATTGCATGAAGACGTTCATGGCAATACTATTTATAATCGGAAGCTAGTACATATCCTCAAATATAGAAGGGTGAAGCAAATGTGGCACACTATACTCTGACTGTTATATTACCACCATAAGTGTTGTTTTAAAAATGGGGGAGAATCATCAGGGGTTATCATGATAAAAGCACTGATACAGTGCCTGCCCTCTTGGAGTTGGGAAAGACAGACAATAAGCAACCAGACAAATAAAACAATTTCAGATTGTGACACACACACAGAAGGATGGATGGGGAAATGTGGGTGGGGAGGGCTGCTTAGAGCGGGGATACAGGGAACTCCTGTCCTAGGATGTGCCATCTGAAGTGAAAATGAATCTTAAGAATGAACCGGCAAAATCAACAACCAGAGACGAATACTCCAGACAAAGGGAACAGCAGTTTCCAAGATGCTGGAGCAGCTATGTGAGGGTGGATGGAAGGTGTGTGGCTGGAGCAGGGAACTGGGAGGAAACTGAATTCATAGGCTGCAAAGGAATTTGGGTTGTGTTCTCAGGGCAGAGTGTCCTAGCATGAGCGGAGAGAAGTCTGTCTTTGTCTAGGAGCCACTGAAGGCCTCACAGAGTAGGCAACAGGCATGCTATTTTAACCCACATGGACAAGACTGGCATAGAATTATGTCAAGAACAGCATTTCCACTCTAGCAAAAGAAAAAATGGATAGAAAACCAAGTTCACAAGTGAATAATAAAAATGTGACAGCAATTGCCTCTGTGGTAGGATTACACACGACGTTCACGTGTTTTTCTTATGCTTTTCTGTATCTCACCACACAAAAACTAGAGGTGATTTCAAAACCTGGATTTCAGGTTCGAAGTGCCATAGCACTTAGTTGCAGATACATAATCCTCTTTTTCTGCTTTGGATGGAAGGCGATATCCCCCAACTCCTTCGCCTTTATATTAGGACTGGGATTCCAGGACTGCAGGGGACCAAGTTTGGATAGACACCTCATATCTTGGAACAACCTTGCCTGGACCATCTCATAAGCCCATCCCAAACTATCCAGTTTACCACAGGCCTTACTCCGCCTCCGTGCCTCTGCACGTATTGTTTCCCGCTGAGAATCTCACATGCCAGACAGTTAGCTAAGCTCCTCCAGGCTCTTGAGAAAGATCAGACAGATCCTCCATGAAGACTCTGTAGATCAGCTGGGAAGATGTGACAGGGACCTAACTGTCTATCCAACAGAGTTCCACGCACACAGGCACAAAGGGAAGACATACACAGTACCACCCCCTACATATCTGCTGGTCTAGTTATTGGGGCAGCTTCTGAAGGAGGAGGGTCCAGTGGGTCTAGACCTGGGTGTGACCTCTGGAATTGAAGAGGAGGTTTTCTGGTCAGAGGAGGTGATGGGACGGGTGGAAACCAGGTAGAGGTGGACCATCCCTCTGGTTTCCAGAACTGCCTCACTGGCACATTGGTTTAGGATCTCCAAACTGAACAGTGCCACAGCTCTGCTCCTGTGCTTCCTCCATGTCCTCAGATCTTCTCCCTCTCCTCCCCATATCACTTGGGTCACCAGCCTTGACCCTGACCCTCTGTCACATCTTTGTCTTCTGTGTCCTGCTCTTCCCAGACTTTTTGCCTGGATGTCATTGAGTCTCCAGAGTCTATGTGTCTCAAACTGAACCCAGATCTTGCCCTGGTGGCTGGATCCTGGAGCATAAGGCATGGCTTTTCCCTATCCTATCCCTCCAATGAGTCCCACCTCATGCTCACACTACAGCAGGGCTCCCCATTGTTCTCTCTCTCCCCATACTGCCTTTGGCTGCATGCTCACCTCTTCGTCTTCACAAAGTCTTGGAAAGGTAGGTGCAATTACTCATCGGCCACTGAGCCACACAGTTGAGGTCCTGGAAGGAGCAGTTATCCAAGAGCAGAGCACAGACAATGCTATTGTGCAGCAAGAGAGCCATGGAGGGGTGAGACAGGGTGCGGCTGGAGCTCCTATCACCCTGGAGATGAGGATAGTCAGAGGAGACATCTTGGTTCCACGTGTGAGACCCCTCCAGAGCACAGCCTCTTTGAAGGACCCAAAGGAAGTACAGGAGACTCAGGGTGAGTGGACCTGGGACCTAGATGCTGAGAAGAGCTGGGAAAAACCACAGATAGCCAACATCCCTGAAAACATCTGAGCCCCTTCTTGTTCTTCAATGCTGTTCCCTAACCATCTGCCTTTCCCCCTTCCACCATATTCACTCTGTCCAGGCTGTTTGCCAATCCCCACTGTGCTGGGGGGTTGGATACCAGGGTTAGCACGTAAAGCTATAGCACCTCACCAAGGACCAGGCCCCCATTCTGGGCTCATTTACCCCAGAATGACTGTGAGTTGGCTCCTGTCACACACATTTCCAAGAAGAAACTGAGGCTCTTAAAGGACAAGGGTCTTGCATAAGGTCATGACGAGGATGTCGGATCTAGATCAGTTGTTCTTGGAAGCCATCCCTGAGAAGCAGATCATCTTTCCAAGGGCCAGGCTCTTCTCTGGGAATTCTGGTCAGCTGGGGTACACAGAGGGGTGAGGGTGTGTACATGTGTGTGGGGGGGTGGGTAGCAGACAGGTAGAGGCAGAATCAATTCCCCAGAAGAACTGAGTCTGGTAGGGTGAGGGGCATGGGCAGCAAGTGAGGAAAGATTTTCTGTCGGAGGCCCTGCCTGTACGAATGGCTGGAGGTGGGATGAAGCCTAGGAAGACTATCCTATGTGGGGCAGGAGGAGCAGGTGTGGGAGAAGACGAGACTGGAAGCCCCATCCCCATGTGTGGAAGCCTCGCCCTCCTCCTGCTTGACCAAGGCCTTGGCAGCTCTGGCTCTACCTGTCTCTCTGTCTCCCTTTGTCCTCTGCTCCAGGCCTAAAACTGAACTATCTCCTCACAACTCGTGCTTCCACGTTGTCCTGTCCTGGCTCAGACACCACAGATGGATTCCTGCTTACTGAAGGTTGCAGTCATGACATGTCTGCAAAGCTTATGAAAAATTAAAATTGAAAAATAAAAGAATAAGATTAAAAGATTTGACTACACGAAAATCCAAAGTTTTCCAGTGTTTGTGTCTCCTGAAACCAGATGGTGAAGCCCAAACATCCAAAGTAGTGATATTTAGAGTGATCCTTTTGAGAGGTCATTAGGGTTAGATGAACTCCTCATGATGGGATTAGTAGATGTCCTTATAAGAAGAGACATCAGAGATCTTCTTCTCTCCCCACCATGTGAGGACCCAGTGAGAAAGCAGCCATCTACAAGTCAGAAAGAGAGGCCTCACCAGAAACCTACTGCACTGGGACCCTGATCTCTGACTCCCAGCCTTCGGAATTGTGAGAAATAAATTCCTGTTGTTTAAGCCACTGGTCTATGGTATTTTGTTCTGGCAACCAGAGAAGATTAATACACAGCCTGAGACAAATTTAAAAACCAGAAATGTGGGGGAAAAAAGCCTATTGTAACATATGGAACATGCTTATAACTTGAAAATATTTAAATTTTTTTAGTCAGCTAGTAAAATACAAATATCCCAATCAAAAAATGAGCAAGGGACACAGACAGAGTTTATGAAAGATAAGCCAAAGAATGCAGACAGAGCCTAGAAGCTGGAAGAGACAGGCAAGCAAATTCTCCCCTTAAGCTTCTAGAAAGAGATTCAACCCTGCTGGCACACTGATTTTAGTCTGTGAGACCCATTTTAGACTTCTGACTTCCAGACCTGTAAGATCACAAATATGTATTGTTTTAAGCCACCAAGTGTGGCAATTTTTATAGCAGCAAACACTAACACAGTTGCAGTCAAAGACATATAAAATTAAAAGTGTGGTTTGTATACCTTGAGAGCAGGGTAAATGAAAAGGTTAGTATGGTGGAAGATAGACACATGCTTTTGGTAGAAATGTAAGTTAGTATGCCCTCTTTGGGGAATGTCCTTTGGTAATATATATCAAATCTTTAAACAACCAAACTATTTGATCTAACAATTTTTTCTTTCACTGTTTCCTAAAGTCCTGGATTCCAACTACATTTATACTAGAACTCTTTCTTTGCACCAAATAGAACAGAGGGAAGTGAAGCCGTGATTGCTGAAGTCATGTGGGGCCTGGAGCCCTGATGCTTGTCCTTCACATCATCCCTTCAGAAAGCCCTAGGGCCTTTCCAGGGACTCAACACACTTTGAGAACCACTGTCCTAGAAGAATAACTGGACAAGCAAATAAAAAATTGTATACAAGGATGTTATTGCAACATTATTTCTAATTGCAAAAAATAAGAAACCATCTAAATGTCCCTCAAAAGGTGACTTATCAAGGAAAAACATTCAACATCACTATTCATCAGGAAATGCAAATCAATAGTACAATGAGGTATTACCTCACATCCATTAGAATGGTTATTACCAAAAAAAGGCAAAAGATAGAGAGTATTGGCAAGAATGTGGAGAAAAAGAAGCCTGCCCACTGATGATGGCAATGTAAATTAGTACAGCCATTATGGAAAACAATAGGGAGGTTCCTCAAAAAATTAAAAATAAAATTACTGTATAATCCATCAATCCCATTACTGAGTGTCTATCCAAAAAAAATCGAAATCAGTACGCTGAAGAGATACCTGTATTCCCATGTTCATTGGATCATTATTCACAGTATCCAAGATAGGGAATCAAACTGTCTGTTGATGAATGAATGAATAAAATATATATAAGTTAGATAGGAGAAGTGCAGGAGATCTAATGTGTAGATGGTGACAACAGTTGATACAGTTGATAATAATGGGGCCTTGGCCATAGCTATGGCAGTGATAAAGCACTTTCCTAACATGTGTGAGTCCCTGAGTTCAATTGCCAGTACTGGAAAAAAAAAGCGGGGGAGGATGGTAGATTAGAAGCTTCCTCTATTTGACTCCATGAATGAGAAAAGCCAGGATAACAAACAGACTGTTCTGAAGACAGACAGAGAAAAAGAACACTGGAGTCATGAAAAATGGACAGGACAGCTTAAAAGACAGGAAGCAGAAAGGCAAAAAAGAAAACCAGGAAAGAGTCTGCAGTTCCAACCCTGGCTCCCTAGGGGAGAGCCAAAGACACAATCACAAGATAAGCCAGGTGGCCCTGGTGAAAGACAGACAGACCTTGTCATAGGATAAGCCCCCACTTCCCACGAGCCTTAAACTCAGTGTGGGGATTTGGTGTGACAGTGACTGCTGTCATTGTGTGGTAGGCTAACATTGGAGAAGAAAGACATTTTGTCACTGCTCATATCTCTGAGTGATATAGACAGGTACCATCTTAAGACGAGGCCTATTGTTTATAGATGAGCTATTCTGGGGACCTGAAAATGAGGACTAAGCATGGCCCAGGGAAGCCTGGAGACATCCTGTCACAATGGCTGCCACAAGAGGGGTCATGGAGAGGGTAAGAGGCTAACATGGGCCCACTGAGAAATTTAAGCAGTGGGGAACTCATGCACGGAGGTTGGTGATCCTGCCCTCTCTGGTGAGGACTTGGTGGCACCTGCTTGTCATTCCAGCCCTGCAGGAAACACAGACAGGAGAATCTCAGTCTAGGTCAGCCCAGGCATAAAGTGGGACCCTATCTAAAAAGTCAAGTGGCAGAGTGTCTGCCAAACAGGCATGAAGCCCTGAGTCCAAACCCCAGTACTGCCAAAATTTTTTTAATTGAATCAAGAGGCTATAAACTACATAAACAGATCTATAACAAGAAATGAAATCCAAGAAGCAATAAAGACTCTTCTAAAAAAGAAAAACCCAGCACTGGGGTTACTGCTGAGTTCTACCAGACCTTTAGAATAGAACTAACACCAATGCTCTTCAGACTTATAGAAAGGGCAACTCATAGAAACTCATTCTATGGAGTAAGAAATACCCTGATGCCAAAACTAGATAAAGACACAACAACAGAAAAGAAAATTACAGACCAATTGCCTTGAACAATTCTCAATACAATACCTTCAAACTGAATTCAACAACATACTAAGAAGATCATACACCATGATCAAGTTAGTTTCATTCCAGATTTGCAAGGTGGTTGGTTCAACAAACACAAATCAATAAACATAATAACTCATGTAAACTGAATAAAGTATAAAAATCACATAATCATCTCAATAGATGCATAAAAAGCCTTTGACAAAATTCAACATCCCTTCATGACACAGAGAGAGAGAGAGAATAGAAAGGGAGTTAGAAATTTATTTTTATGAGTATAGATAGCTGGTGGGGTGAGATGTAAACATATTTTATGTGACTAAGCATGAGCGCTTTTCCCCTTTTCCTTCCCGTTCTGGGCCTGGGGAGACAGCCTAGCAAGGATAACCTTGCCCCTTGGCCTCCAGTTGGGTTTCTGATGGAGATGCCCTGGCAGGACCAAGAGAATGGGAAAGTGCTATAGGTTGTATCCCCACTCCCTCTTTGCATCAACCTTGCGTCAATGCCCAGGGTGTACTATAGGCTGTGGTTTCTTTCCAGGTCAAGTGCACAGCTCCTGTCTAGCGATGCTTCCCCAGAAGTATTGCCCCCTGGGTTCCCTCCCTGTACCCTTCAGGTCTAGTGGTGAAGTTCCCTGGCTTGGTTGGCCCTCATCAGTTTCTATAAATTTTACCTGTAACTTTGTACATTGTAAATTACCCATTTTGATTCTGTTACCTGTTTCCAGCAAGGATCCTAATACAAGTTGTCTCTCTGACTCTGTATGTGTGTGTTTATTGACTATAAAAAAAAAAGTTCCTTTTTTTTTTCCAATGAGTATGCAGCAGGTGAGTATCTTACAACTCAGTCCACAAAAATAAACACTAAAAAGTAATATTTTCATCATTTTCTGTAATCCACTTTATTCCACATCTCCATTCCACTGGGGAGGCAAAACTTAGGATCACTCCCTTTGGGATTTATTCTCTCACCCCTTCCCCAAGTTTTGTGACTAGGAAGCATTCCCAGTGTGAAGGCCCAGGTGGTGGATCGTCATCTGGTCACGTAGTCTCCTTGGTAGAATGACTTCTTCCCACACTTTACTGGTGAAGTGTGAGCAGTCATAGCTTCTTTGGAAAACAGTTTCTCAGAATGTACCAAAGTTGAACAGATATCCCCTGCAACTCAGCCAGTCCAGTACTAATTAAATCTTCAAAGAGATGAATGTGTATGTACAAAGAAGAATGTTCATGGCAGCATTATTCTTAACTCCAACTCGAAACAACTCCCTGTCCACTGAGATAAGTTAATACACTGTGTATTCACACCAAGTAATTTTGTACATCAACGAAAATGAACTATTGTCACAGGCAATAAATCCACCATGGGTGGATCTCACAAATAAAATGTGAAGTCCAAGAAGACACAATGATGGGACACATATCAGATAACTCCATTTGTATAAACTTTTACCAAACAGTAAGAGCTCTCTATGGCATTAGAAGTCAGGGCCAGGGTAAGCAGAGGGTAGATAGGAAAAGTAGCCATTGGAAAGCAATGGGGAGGGGCTAGACAGTCTTGAACTTGGACTGATTGACAGTTACACAGGTGGGCTCACTTCTGATAGGATAGCAACACCCAGTACCTTTTATGACCTCTGCACTTCTACTTCCAAAAACATTTATTTAAGAAACACACACATTTAGTTTAAGTCCTAAGTCTTCTGTAGTCCCTGAAGGATGAAGCTTTTTCAAACTCAAAAGGGGACTCCTTTTCCCTCTGCAGCCCCAAGCGGTCCTCTGACTGTTGGAAGAAGGACAAATAGAAGATAACAACACGCTGAGGGAATGAAGGAGAAGCTCTGGATAATTTTTATTTTTTTCTTTGTTCATTTATTCATATGTGCATACATTATTTGGGCCATTTCTCCCCCTTGTCTGGTTAATTTTTAAAGAATATTCTCCAGCTCAATCAATAAGAACTCATCTATAAGACTAATTGCAATAATTATTAAACTGGCGACAGACCTAATGATATCCATAATATTTTGCATCAGGGCAGGTGAGCGTGGAGAGATTCATAGTCATTATGTTCTGGTTTTCTCTGTCACACACCATATGCAATTGTGTGCAATTAAAACTTTGGGGGAAATGGGTTTAAGGTCCGCTTCTGGGACCTTTTTTAAAATTAAAGACAATACCATACTCCTAAAAATTAAAAACGTGGACCCTCATTTTTTTCGAAGTATTTAACCCAAATATTCCCAATGTGGGCGTGTACAGGTGTCACCATTTACAACTTCGTTGTTTTTGATTTGCTAGGACCGCAGATACAAAGTCCTGCCACTAGGTGGCGCTGGGCCTCGCGGTGGCGCGGGAACAGGGTTTGTCTGCAGACAGATCGCGGCCCTCCTGCTACCGTTTCATAATCCTTTTACGTAATGCTGCTTATCCGGGCGGCCAGACATCACTGGGGAGATGGGCGGGAGGACCCGCAGGTCGCGATATCCGCAACGCAGAGCTGGAAGTGAGCGAAGGGTCTGTCCCTGGGTGACCAAGTCGAACGCCACCACCCTGGAATTTGTCCTTGCGGAAGCCGGTGAAGGATGCAAAACAAAGAGCCAGCTGCTGGAGCATGTGACCGGGTGCACGCAGCCTCTCCTTACCCTTTGGAGCCAGCAGGGGAGCCAGTGGGCCGAGCAATTCCTCAGCCACACCTGGCCCCATCCACCAGGGACCCAAGGCCAGCAAAGACACGAAATTCTCCCCAGCCCATCGCCAGGGGGTCGCATGGGGCTGTTTCCCATGGTGTCTTCAGTTCTGGTCCATCCTTGCAGCCTATACAGTGCCGCAAGTCAAGTCATTGCACACAGTAGGTACACATGAACTGTCTGGGGAAAACAGTGTGGGATGGTGGAAAGTGACTAAAAGGCCGGTGAAACAATTGCTGGCAAGTTTTTGAATCTTTAAAAAAAAAAAAAAATCGCTCCTGTCCTCCAAAGACTGAAACTACTTCCCATGAATGGCCCCAGATGGTTACCTGGGGGCTGATGTAGGCAGTTTCTTAAATCCTGGCCATTGCAGGGGAAGGCTAAGTGTGTGAACTCTGGAGTAGGATTGTCTGAGTTAAATCCAGCTTCAATGGCTGTGTGGCCTTGGGCCAGGGATGTCATCTTTCTCCATCTCAATTTTGGCTTCCGTAAAATGGGAACAATATTAGTACTTATTTCCTGGGTTTGTTGTGAGCGTTAAATAAGTTAATTCTCATAGCACGCTTAACACAGCCTGGGACATGGCAAGAGCTCAATCATGGCTAAGAATGAGGGTCCAAGCAAAATACTTACAAATTGGGTATGGTGGTACATACCTGTAATCCCAGCATGCAGGATCATGAGGCAAGAGGATCATGAGTTAGAGGTCAGTCTGGACTACATAACAAGTCCTTGTCTGAAAAGAAACAAAAATTACCTCCAGTTCTGACCGGTCTGTGTTACTGGGTCAAGTCATCTAAACTCTCCAAGGGTCAATTTCTTCATCTGTAAAGTGCAAACACAGTACTTAGCTCATAAAGTTAGAATGTAGAATAAATGAGCTAGGTTGCTACCAATGCATGTTACCTACTGTTATCAGTACCCATCAGCACTGAGGACCTTAAGTCAGTAGCCTTGGATGGGCTGGATGGGGACCCTAGGAACTTGGCCTTGTACTGACTTTCACAAAACACTCAGCCCTATGTATCCTTGGGTTCCATATCTGCAGTCAACCAACCATGGGTGGAGGATGTAGTTAGGCCCACAGTGGTTGTCTCTGTACTGAACTTGTACAGACTTACAGACGTAATTTTTAACTTGTCCTTATTTCCGACAAAATACAGGACAATAACTATTTATGTGGTGTTCACATTGTACCAGGCATTATAAGTAATCTAGAATGACTTAAAGTAGACATGAGGATTTGTAATGTTTATATGCAAATATATAATTAAATAATTGGTTCTCAGTATAGTCGAATGTCAGGCCCACATAGGGAGCTATGAATGGAGCCACTTGGGCAGGGAGGAGAAGGAGACAAGATGACTTCGGTGTACCACAAGCCGGTGGCTCCCAGCCTTTTCTGCCTGGTGGTTCTTCTAAAAATGCACCAAAAACTATGAAATTTGAGCACTGTTTTCAGTCAGTCTACACAGGGTCCACTGGAGCTCTGAGGAGAGTCATAATTTGGCATCTCAAAATAGTTTTTGAAAAAAAAAATAGTAGGTATTAGTAATTCAGAGAGAAACTAATTTTATACCAATAAGTCATATACTTCTGTGTTTGAGATTAGAATTCATCACACACTTGCAGTTTTCTGGACTTCCTGAGCTCATTTAAAAGTTAGACAAATAACTAACTGATTTCTGGTGATTGGTATAACCCTCCCTGTAAATTATTCCTTTGAAGTGAACACCAAGCAGCTGTCACTGGATGGGCAGTAGGGAAAAACATGGGACAGAAAAAGCCCCAGTGTGGGAGTTGGGGGTCTCTTTTTCCCACTTGAGGCTGAAAGTGAGAGCAATTTAGGTTTTTCCACTTAGGCAAAGATTGGCTGCAGGAACTAGGTGAGCTGATCCATCTTTCTGTTTGGGAGCACATTATAGGTGAACACTCAGCACCTGCTGACCTCCCCACACTTCAATTCGCAGCTGAGTTCTGGTCCAACTTCAGTGGATAAAACCCGGATCAGTTTTGATCAGCAAGGTGGCCGTTAGCAGCTCTTGGTGTATGCAGAGGCTTTGCCGGTACCTGAGGTGCCTAGCCACAGGGAGAGGTGGCAAAGAGGGAGAGGGAACAACAGGAAAGGCGGACTCCATGGAAGCTGTGAGCAGGGGCTCTTGTCACATGGGGCTGCCCTGGTGACTCCATGCATTCTCTAGAATGCTACGTCCTTGAACGCCACTAGCTGTCTCTGCAGCCAGAGTGCTGCTTTGGGCTTGAATACTGGACCTGGGCACAGGCTCTGTAAGGACCAAAAGGACTTAGAACACCTGAGGGGGCTGTGGAGTCTTTTTACTCAGCCTCAGCTGTGAGGTGCAAGGGGTCTTGATATCAACAGGCACTGGAAGCCTTTTCAGACCCCCTGGGGCCTTCCCCTCAGTGTGCCTGCAAGGGGGTGTCCTGGGGGGGGGGCTGCCTGAGACCTGGGGAGTGTTGGCCTCTGTTTTCAGAGCCAGGAATCCATGAGTCTGATGGTTTCGAGGATTTGCTTTATCTCCCAAACACATAGAGTGCTTGTCAGCAAGTTTGGGCCACAGCAAAGGCTTTGTGTGGAGAACAGGGATCAGCAGTGAGAGGACTGGAGCCTCCAGGGTGTCTGTCTTTTGGCTTCCAGGTGGCTTTTGCTGATGCTGACCATCAGCCCAGGCTAGAAGGGAGGATGGATGGCCCAGGGCTGCCCCCAGCCTGGCTGGCAGCAACAGTTTAGTTATTGGAACGGTGCCATGCCTCAGAGGCCTCAGAGAAGGCAGTGGGTGTCCAAGTGTGGTCTCCTAAGCAGACAGGTCCACAGACATAGGGGTTCCCTAAACACACATGGCCTGGGAACTTGTATAAAGGCAAAGTCTTAGGCCCCACCCCAGCCCCATGGAATCAGCAGCTCTGGGTGCAACCTGTGTAATAAGACCTCCGAGGGATTCTGAAGCCTGCTCTGGTTTAACATGGGACCCACGGTCATCTCTGAGCCTGCCTTCTCCTCGTGCTCTTGGGAGACCTGGGGACAGGCCTGGTTGTTCCAGCACTCCCCAGCACCCACTCCCACCTAGGCACCAGTTCTGGGACTCAGAGTAGGAAGCTGCTGACTTGCTGCAGGCTAAAGCCTTCTCTTTTAAATCCTGCACTGCCCACAGCAGCCCCAGGGGTGGGACCCAGGAATCCAGAATACTGTGAGCTCTGGGAGATCATGGGTTCCTGGCTCCTGGAAGGTGCTGGGTAGGGTGTAGGGGATGGCTGGGCCACCCTACACCCATTTCAGTTTTTGGGGACAGCCAGACCTGATGTAGACATAGGCGAGGGGCTTCTGAACAGGATGCCAGAAGGTACAAAATGCTGGGAGGAAAGCAGGTGTCCCTGACCCCTTTTGTCCTGGGGAAAGGACTAGAGAGGTGGCTGGACTTTGTGAGTCCCCAGGGCTGAGACAGGACTAATCACTGCTGAAGACCTTGGGCTATGGCTGCAGGGAAAGCATTCCGTGCTTTCTCCTAGAGTTGGGGCAGAATGCTGGGGGCAGGCTGAAGCCTCTCCAGGGCTACCATGGTGCAGCCTGGGGGATGGGATGCAGCTCCTGGAGCCTAGAGCTACAGAAAGACAGCCACCGCCCCCCAGCCCAACTCCCCATTTTACCAATAGGCATTGCTCTCCTTCAGTCAAAGCGGGGGCACTGGGGTGGTGCAGATGTAGATCCTCCAGCTGTTCCTTATTATTATTATTATTATTCATTTTCATATTTGGTTTTCTGAGACAGGCTCTTGCTACGTAGCCCAGGCTGGCCTCGAACTTGTGATCCTCCCACCTTTGTCTCCCAAGTTGCTGGCATGAACCACACTTGGCCAGTAGTTCATTTTCATCTTGACCCTCTATTTGCTGGAACCTAGATTCCTCAGTACTAAAACTGTCCAACCACTTCCAATGGGAGAGTCCAAAATAAAAACACAACCAATCCAATAAAGAGCTCTCTAGTGCTAAGCGTCTGTTTGGCTGTGGGCATACTGTCTTTTCATAGCATATTGGTAAAGCATAGATACCCTCGAGTCAGATTCTCCAGGTTTAAAGCCCAGCCCTGCCATATACCAGCTGTGTGACTTTTGGCAGTTACTTAACCTCTCTGTTCTCAGTTTCTTCATCTGTTAAAATAGGTTTATTATTACCTCATAGGGATATTCTAAAAATTAAAGGAGTTGTATACATAAAGTGCTTAGAACAGTAGCTGGTCCATAGTTACCTGTGTTCCATATGAGTGTTAAATATGGCATGTGCGTTAAATAACATTTCAAAGGAAGCTGTGGTGACTTTGTCATGTGTCAGTTTAGCTAGGCTGAACTACACTTCCCAGAATTCCCTTCCCTGTATATTTAGGATAGGGTGGGCCCCGAGGGAGATTCTGCAGAGATTTGGAGGAGGAGGTGAAGCAGTAATCTGCAGCTCATGCTATCCTCAGCACCCGCTGGCTTCAGCTGCTCGCTGTCCCTGCAGCCCCCCTGAGTCCTGCCAGGCGGGTGCATTTGGTGACACGGCCAGTGTCACACGCCCTACTGCACCAAGGACACATGAGCAAGAGCCTGCCTGCACCTCACCTGACGCAGCTCGTGCCAGTGTCTCGCCTCATCCTTGCTCTTCCCACCACACCCCTCCTTTCCCCACCACACCCCTCCTTTCCCCACCGCACCCCTCCTTTCCCCACACCCCCTGCGCTTGAAGCTTGTTAATTACTAAGTGCACAGTGAACCAGGAAAGCAAAGATAAAAAGTGATTTTCTCAAGCTGCAGACACCGATCTTCAAAGTGAAACAGAAGTAATATACAAAGAGTCTTTTGTAACTTATAAGAACAGTGCGGTGGGAAGGAGAGAGAGAGAGAGAGAGAGAGAGAGAGAGAACAAAGAAAAGGACAATTCAGACCAGCAGTTCTCAATAGCCACAAACATCTGAAAACAACACCCGACTCACCAGAACTCAGAAAAACGCAAACTGCAGTAACCTTTTTCTGCCAGTTTGGAGCCCTGGGGCCACCGGTGCATTGCAGGTGGGACTGCCAGTGGGACCGGCATTTGGGAGAGCCAACTGACCACATCTGATACAATGACCAGTCTTAGTCTTCCACTCATCGGTACTTTCCTGGGATTCTCCCCCACAGAGGCCACAGCTCTGAGGCTGTGGGGTGTTCACTGTGTTATTTACGATGGCCAAAACTTGGGTTGTGGGGGTGCAGGAGGCAGAATGAATGGTAGGGTACCTGTCTGTACATATTAGGGGGGTGCTGCAGGCTGAGCAGCACGTGGTAGCGAGTCCCCCAAAATGGGGCCAGAGCCTAGATGCCAATGTGGAACTCATGACAGAATTTGATTTCCCAACACCATTCTTTACCGAGCGCCCCTGGCCTGGCGCCCTTTCACAGCCACCTTGTGGGGTTGAGTGACAGCAGGAATTGCTCTGAACATTGAGTTTTGACATCAACAAATAATAGCCATCTTTTCAACAGCAAGGCAGCGAGCACATACTTCCGAAAGCATCAACACACATGGGTACCTTATCTGTGTTCATTGAGTTGAATTTTTAATCTGGTGCCACAGTCAAAAAGATCAAGAAAATGCTGTCTGCTACCAGGAAGAATACGTACAGCACAGCCAGCCCATAATTCCCAGTTAGGGAGTCACGGAGCACCCGAGGGGGCATAAACCCCCAGCAACACTGTGAGGCCACAGCGACCCAACAAAAGGGTCACAGGCGAAATACAAACTGTGTGGGGATGGTGCATTTCTGAATGAGAACCGATTGAAGACAAGAAATCCTGTATGGGAAGAAAATGTCAAAGAAATGTCTAAAACATGTAGAACTTCTGTTATTCAGAGAATCACATCCATGTCGCAAATGCACACGCTGAGAAGGAAGGGCCTGCGTGGCTGCAGGACATAGTTTCCCTGGGAAAGGAAGGAGAGAGGAGACATGTGAAACTCGACAGATTTTCTTTAAAAGGTAGGAAATTTGAGGGTGGTCTGGTCATGTAAGGTTGATTTAGTCAGCCACAAAATCATCAAGCGTTCACTAAGGTGACTAGGACTTTTGCCACCATATCCTAGGACAGTAGGACTAGGGGAGACCACCTGAAGTGACAGGCATCCTTTGATGCAAATAGAACAGACATTACTGTCACTAAAGACATGTCATACACACTACAACCCTGTAAGGCCAATGTAAATATTGTCATTTTAGAGATGGGGAACTGAGGCTGAGAGTCTAGCCCACACAGTGTGGTAGAGGCTTTTTAGCTTTCCTTTTTCCATTTGAGACAGAGCCTTGCTATGTAGCCCAGACTGACCTCGAACTCCTGGTCCTCCTGCTTCAGCCTTGTTGGTGCTGGGATTACAAGCACGTACCTCCATGCCCAACTGTGGTCGAGTTTTCATCCAGGCCTGTTGGACCCCAATATCTTTCCATTGTGTCACATGCTCTTTATACACTTTCCAATAAAGATTTAAAGCAAAGTAGTGAGTTGTGATGCTAATTTCCATAAGAAGCTTAAAATAAAACCTGAGTTAAGATTTAGAGAAGTTGTTGGGTAAAAGATCCATCCTGGGTGTTTAGGAACCCAGGAGCTCCAGCCTTCTAGAGCTGGAGTGATGGAAGGCAAGTGTGCTTGGGCCATCCTACCTTTCGTACAGGGACTGCTGTGGTTTGGGTGTGAACAGTGTCCCCCAGAGGCCCATGTGGCAGACCTTGGTCCCCAGGACAGTATGGGGAGGGGTTCTGGAACCTTTAAGAGGTGAATCCTCATGGGAGGTTTTAGGTCACTGGGGGGGCAGGTCCTCTGAAGAGATTGTGAGGCACCGGCCCCCACTCCTTTCTCTTTCTCTCTCTCTCCTTCTCTGTCTCTCTCCTCCTGTCTCCAGATATGAGCCCTTGCTCTGATATGTGCTTCTGTTCTGATGTGCCACTCTGCCACAAGCCAAAACCAAAAAGGCCACCTGATCATGGACTTGCACTTTTTTCTGAGCCAGAATAAACCTCTCTTTACTATGTAAGTGGCTTGTCTCAGGTATTTTGTGGTCGTGATGTGACTCTGACCAATACAGAGCCCACCAACAGTGTGGACTGGTCAGGATCAACACAAACATGAAGCTAAGACAAACTATTTTTACACTAGTCCAGGCCAAGTGGAGGTCAGTGTCATGAGCTTGAGTAAGTTCTCCAAATCTCCCAGGCCTTGATTTCCTTTCCTGAAAAGTGGAGATGACAAAGACTCTCCCTCTAAACTTACTGATCTAATCAAGGCCTCTATGAAAGATATTTAATTGCCTCACGTACTAAAACATTTAGAGAAAGGACAGCTCCAGGTTTGGTGCAGAGTAGCTCACTAGTGCTATGAAGGACTCAGGTTTTATTTATATCTTCTCATTGGCTTGTTGCCTTATGGTCACAAGACGGCTGCCACAGTGCCACACAGTAGTATTGAGGCAGGAAGAAAGGGAATAAGCAAAAAGTCATGAGCCTTTTGTTTTGTTTTGTTTTTAAGTCAGGGAGAAGTTTTTCTTAGAAATGTTCCTGTTAGACTTCCCATAACTCAGTGGAAAACTTCAAGATATCTAACAGTGATCAGAACATATCAAATGTTAGTCATAGCCCTGGAGGAAAGTTGTGGGAAGCTGGAAGGGGTCTAGAATAGAGAGGAGTGAATATTTACCTAATCCAAAAGTGTTTTAATATTTTAACACCTAATATACCATTCTGGTGTGTTCTAACTAAATATTAGTCCTGCTTTCACATCTTATTGGCCAGAACTGGCTGACACACTCATTCCTGGGCCAATCACTGCACAGGAAAATGGAGTTGCTGTCAGTGGTTTGGACTAAATGATTTATCCCCACCTACGAATTGCACACAATCGAGTTTCTGTTAGCAGGCCCTCCTTCATTTGCTCAGCTGACAAATCTTTACTGAGCACCACGTGCTGGGTGTGGCACGAAGGATGGGAGGTGTGGCCCCAGAGAACACAAATGGTGGCTCATCACCCAAGATCCGGAGTGCATACTTGGGTTCACTCTGGGGGATATTCTGTAAGTTTTGACAGATGCAAAACGACTTGTGTCCCCCATTATAGGATCAAACAGAGAAGTTCACTGTCCTAAGAACCTTCCAGGCTCTACCTAGTCTCTCAGCCCCTGAAACTACTCATCTTTTTATTGTGTATAATTTAATCTTCTTCAGAATGTCACACGTTGGGATCTGTAGTAAGCAGCCTTGTCAGATTTCACTTAGCAATATCTGTTTAAGTTTCCTGTGGCGGAAGCAGTCTCTTACTGTTCCCCTCCCCAAAAGAAAAGCCATTGTCAGGTTTTTTTACTTGCAAAATGGCAATGATTAAAATAGAATCTCTCTCAAGGGTTATGACTGGGATGCAGCAGAAGGGTGTTGGTGCTTAGTAAATGGTTTGGATGACATCACCCAAAATTCTCAGTTGGAGGTAGAATTGTTTCTTCAAAGGATTGTCCTTTTAATTTTCTTCACTTGCTTGTCTTTCAGACAAACCACACTAAGTCATCTGAGGTTGGGGGGAATTTAGCCCAATACAAAAGACTGGCAAGTGAGCAGACACCCTGCCCTCCCACGTGGGTCCTCTGTATCCCACAGCCTTCTTTGGAATGCGGGTTTTAATCTAGAAGTCACTGGAAATGTGAGCTGTTTGCTTTTCTTCTCTTCCCAGGCAAAAGTTTATTTTTAAACAATTTGTTCCTTTCAGAACCAGGATTGGATTTTACTGTTTAGTCACTTTATTCCAAAGCAGATACAATAGTTTACCTCAGCTCACCCCAGGACTTGTGGGTGCTAACCACAGGGACTGCAGCTGGGCCTGGCCCATCTCTGCCATTGTCTGTCCCTCTTGCTGGAGAGTTATCAGCGGTGTCTGTGAAACCCTCCACTCTGGAGGAAGAGTGAGGATTCAATAAAACCCCCCTGTAAGCCATGCTCCAGCCGTGAGCTCTCACCTGGACTTGTCACTCTATCACCTGAGTCAAGATAAAGTGTTCCTAACTTAACTCACTTCTCAGGGAGGGAAATGTCTATTTGATCCCAAAATAAAATCTGTGTTTCTGCTAAGAGCCGACTGTTCTGAATGTTCCCAGAGCCCTGAACTGTATTTCACTTGATGGTCGCCAGCCTCTGCCTGCTTGGGAAGACTGCATGAGATGTCAAGGCTTGGTCTTGTGTTTTTTAATGCAGAGTAACAGGATTACAGAGTCACCCCATTTCCCCCAGCTCTCCATGTCAGAAGTCTACACTAGCTCTTTAGCTCAGCAAATACACTCTTTGACCCTTGGTGGGGTCCCTGATCCCAGCCCACCTGGCCCATTCTGTCTGGGATCCCCCACTACTAAGGCTGCTTTCCTGGTTGTCCTGCATGCAGGGAGGCCTGTAGGGGAAATATCTCTCTATGCAACATAGACCAAACTGCAGCCCCCACAGATCCTGAGTCAGGAAACCCACAGAGCTTAGCACTGCATGGTGAAGCCTGCGAGGGCCAGGCCTAGCTGAAGGGGTCATGGGTAATGCTCCAAGAGAGGGACCTCACCTCCCGCAGTCTGAATGCTTGTGACTCCCGAAGTTCCTGTGTTGAAACTGAATCCCCAGTGTGACAGTATCAGAAGGTGGGAGCTTTGGGGCACCTTCATGAATGGGATTAGTGACTTTATGGAAGAGATTCCTGAGAGCCAGCCTGGCTTCTTCCACCACATGAGGACACAGCCAGGAGGGAGTGAGTCCTTATTAGATAACAAATATACCCCAGGAGGGAGTGAGTCCTTACTAGATAACAAATACACCGGCACCTTGATCTTGGACTTTCCAGCCTCCAGAACTGTGAGCCATGAGTTTCTTTTGTTATACATTACCCAGTCTAGGGTGTTTGTTTCAGCAGCCTGAACAGATGAAGTCATCTCCACTTTGCTTTCTCTTTCTACAGGGACTCTGGGTGGGTACAGACAGAGACTGGTAAGCATGAAGAAACACATATTTCTGCAGTCCTGAGAGTGGTCTTCCAGCAGAGAACTTCTCAGCTGCACACTTTCAGAAGGGACTTAGGAGGAACGACTTGGGAGGAGCTTGAGGTCACACTCTTTCCCACTGGAAGGGGGTGGGACAGCATCCCTGCCAACTCGCTGCCAGACAACAGAGGTGGCACCTGGTCACTGCACTGACAAGCTCACCTGCTTCCCTCATCCCTGTGCTGCCCACGGAAGGCTGGAAGGCAGGTCTAACCTGTAGAGAGGAAACTGAGGTACAGAGACTTGTTCCAGGTCACTCACCGTTAAATGATAAAACTGGGATTCAAGTTCAAAGTTACCTGACTGTAAGCCTCAGCCTTTCTTTTTCTTGCTGTGCTTCTAATGAGATTGGGTATCAGTGTTCATCAAAAGCTTTTAAGGATATAAAGACTTTGGTTTTCAAAAAAAGAATCCAAATGCATTTCTTCAGAAATTCAGGGGAGGAATACACCCCCCAGGACTGGAAAATGAATGGGTGAGTGTGCCAATGAAGTCAATCTAGTCCCTCTGTGACAAATGAAACCATCTTCCCCAGCTTCCTGCTGCTCTCTCCCTTCCCTATGCCCATGTCCTGAGGAAGTTCAGCCACCCTCATCCTGGTCAGCCTCTCCCATCTTGGAGAGTATAGTTGAGGAACTTTGAACAGGGAGTTAGAAGTCTGGTCAAGGAGTCACAAGACAAGTCACTCAGGAATTTGAAGCTTCAGGTGGCTCTGATCTAAAATGTACCTTCAGGGCAGTTGCAGGGTTACCAGTCAGTGAAGTGTATTCCAGTGGCTTGACCAGCTTAGGCTGTGGCCACAGGGGCCTCTTGGGAATGATGCTGGTTCTATGTTGCTCCACACACATTCATCCAAAATAGGTCTGGGGGCTGAGTCTCTTCCACTGCCAAGCCTGGAGACCCTGGGAGTCACTGCTCAGAAGACAGAGGGGAGACCAGGCCATACCACGGAGCAGCAGGCCTCAGCATGGAGGGCTCAGCTGCAGATGGGCCCCTGCCTTGCTACAGCTTGGGACTCAAATGTCCATCTGCTGTGTTATCCTGTCCATATTTTAAAAAGGAAACCACCAACACCCAGTCTCATTCACCCAGCTTTACTTCTCTACACTGGGCACAGCCTGGTGGGATAGTTACACCTTTCTCTCTCTCTCTCTCTCTCTCTCTTTCTCTCTCTCTCTCTCTCTCTCTCTCTCTCTCTCCCCCTCATTTAAATTCTAGGGCAGAAGGCAAAAAGTTAAAAACAGCTGGCTCTCACTCATCCCCCCAGAGGTGCTGTGAGAGAAGCCACCCCTAGAGTTTGGTGTTTCCCTCTGTATTCATTTGAGGGGTGGGGCTGGGTGCAGCCTTAACAAGACACCCAAAATCAAGTGACTTAAACAATAGAAATGTTACTGTCTTCTAGTTCTGGACACTAGAAGTCTGAGATCAAGGGGTCAGCAGGGTGGGTTCCTTCTGAGGTCCAATTCTTGCTTATTGATTGACCATCAAACATCTTCATGTTCTTCTGATGCACTCTCTTTGTTGATGAGCCTGTCTCCAAGTTTCTGCTTTTTATAAGGATGCCAGTCATATTGGAGTAGGGTCCGCCCTAATGACCTCATCTGAACTAATTTTATCTTCAACAATGTTATTTCCAAAGGTCACATTCTGAGAAACTGGAGGTTATGAATCTTGGGGGGACTCTTCTTTGCTATACCAGTTCCTCTACCTCCCGTCAGTTCTGTGAACTTCCTCATATCATCCCAACAGATTCACTTAAGTTCTTCAAAACCTATTTCTGTTGCTAGATATCCAAGAACACTGACTGGTTGTGGGCTCCCATTGGCCAAAGAGAGGCCCTGCCTTCAGACACAGTCCTGATTTTCCGACCCCTCTAACAGGGTCAGATGCCATCACAACTGGCTGGGGTTTCCTTACATAAGTCAATGAAGTTATAACTTGGGCTCAGTCCCACGGGGGGAGCTCTAGGGACAGTGTGACCACATCTCAGAGCTTGCATAATCAAGGGCAAGGGAGTGGGTTCCACCCCATACCAGCCCACCATTGGCTAAGGCTTGGGGATGTGTGTACACCAGGCCCCTGCAAGGAGACTCACCTGCAGCCTACTGGAATGAAAGCCACAAAATGTTAAGGACTTGGTCAGAGGGGAAAGGGAGAACATTGAGAGTCTGCCACAATCCTGAGTCTGTGGTCCCAGTCTCTACAACAAAATCCACTATGTGTCCTTTCCTGAGGACTCCATGGACCAGCTCAGCTGGAGGGGCCCCGACTGCTCTGCTGGAACTACAACTTGAGTAGCCTCTGTTTCCCATTCTTGGGCTCTATCCCAACCCCAGCAGTAGTGCTACTGTACCTGATGAAGCCTGTTGGTGCCTCCCACTACCCCTCTCCAGCCCTACTAAGTGGGAAATGCAAACTGTTCCAAGTTATGATAACCATTAATAATAGAAGCCAAAATACACTGTACCAAGTGCTTTAAGTACATTATCTGAGGTAATCTTCATAGCAAACATATGATATAGGTATATTGTTAATCTCAGCCTTCAGATGAGGCACAGAAAGGTTCAAAGACTAAGTCAAGGTCATACTGCTAGAAAATGGCAGGACCAGGACACAAATCCTGTCTGCTCACATCTATAGCCCTTTTTCCAGCCTATACTCTACCTATGTCTAGGCTAGACCATGGGATATGCTCAGGCTCAAGGAATATATTAGACCATGGAATATGCTAGACCATAGAATATGTTCAGGTTCAAGGATGGGTAAAGGTGACATAGTCTCAGTAATTTCCTTTACTTGGTTGACTTCCTAAGTCAGTGTAAAGGATATAAATATAATTATGATGCAGATAAATGGGTAAGCTCCTCACATCCCCCATCCCAGATTTCATGAAGGACCACCAGAAGTTCAGTGGTCTTGACAGTCCAGGTGTAATGAGATGTCAGTTATATAGGGAAGTAGAGACCTGTTGGCTGGCTGCCTTTAATATCCACAACCACAGAAATAATTTGAAGTACCTTATAAAGCAATAATTCTGCTACTTGGTGAGTCATGTCACCAAAAACCTCATGTAAATGTAGGGATTCCAGGCCTTGATGTCGTAGTGTCAATACCAGGGCAATTTCCCCTTATTGAAACCTGTGTTGCAGTGACCCTGGAGCTTCCCTTATCATTTCTACTTGGGGCTTTCCATGGGCAGGGCTGGACAAGGCCTACACACCATCCTGTCTCTCAGGCCTGTGGGTGGGGCTGAGACCATCAACAGAGGCTTTGTGAAATGAGGGTGGCTGTCCACTGTCAGTTTCACATGTGTCACTCTGCACTTGATAAACTCCTCAGAAGAAGGCCTGGCTTTCAGATATTTTAGAAACCTCTGTGAGAGTTAATTTTATGTGTCAACTTGCCTGGAGTAAGTGATATCCAGAGAGTTGGTAAAACATTACTTCTTGGTGCATTTGTAAGGGTGATCTGGAAAAGGTCAAAATTTGAGTTGGTCCAACTCAGATGTCAAGAGGAGAGACCCACCCTCGCTAGCTTGGGTGGGCACCATACAATCCACTGAGGGCTCATGTAGAACAAAAAGGCAGAGGAAGGGCAGATTTGCTTCCTGCTTGAGATGGCATTCCATCTTCTCCTGCCTTTAAACATCGGCACACTAGTCAGTAAACAGCACCCTCCACAATCATGTGAGCCACTGCTTCAAAATAAATCTTGCTATCTGCCTCTTACAGGTTGCGTTTCTCCACTGAACTCTGACCTCCAGCCTCTTAGCACATTTCCATCAGAGATACTCATAAGCCCAAGCAGACAAGGACTACTGCCCTTTAAAGGCCTTTCTCAAGGGGGCTGGCTGGGAGGGCACCCTTTGGGGGGGTTCTGTTGCATGCTGAAGACTGCCTACATCCCCCAGGACTGCCACTGTAAATGACTGCATCCAGCCCAACTCTAGGAGGTGCCATTTTCATCATGCACCCGTGGCAATGTGAAGAACACCTCCCCCCTCCAGAGCTGTGGTTGGCACGGTTGGTAGAGCTGTGTATGCAGTCCTGTTTCCAACTGCCCATTGTTTCCAACTGCCCATTGTTGGTGCCCATTCCACCTTGAGGTTGCCCTGGCCCAGTGTCCTGGCTAGGTGGCTGGGAGTGTTTGACTCCTTCCTCTTCCTCATTCTCCAGAGCCAATCAAGCCTTCTCTTCCTAACTCCACCCTTGCACCACCCCCAATTCATCACTTTCTTTTAATTCCCACTTCTCTAGACACCATCCAAACTTACGAACTCACACATGGATGACTGTGATGGCATCGGACTGGTTGTCCTACTCCAGTGTCATCTCCTCCATTCATTCTTCATTCGGTATGTGTTTATCCAGAACTCATTATTTGCTGGGAAGAGCAAATTGGGTACTGGAGATGCAAAGAAACAAGACACACACACACACACACACACACACACACACACACACACACACACACACAATGTAATGTTCTGAGAACAGTATTTACTTTCTGCATCTACATACACACTTTCCAAGAAGGTTCTCTAAATTTCCATTCCCAGCCCAGATTAAGCAGGATGATGCCCAGAGAAGGGAACTGGAAGAGGCAGAAAACAAACCAATCACAATCTTACAAATGCCATTTGCCCTGGACTGGGCTGAACAAGAATGAGGAAGGTGGGCAGAAGGAAAGAGTTAGTGAGTATTGAGTTTCATGCAAGGTTTTGGGGAGTTTGGGGAGAAAAATTGAGGAAAGGGACAGCTGTCTTGGCAATAATAAGTGGGGCTTCCAGGAGGTAGGTTTTAAGAAGTTTAGAAATTCCTGCTTAGAAATCTCTTCAAGAAACTTCAATAGAGACATTGAAAAAAAATGCAAAAATTACATCAGAGTGATGTCTTTTAAAACCCACTTTCTGGAAGAATGAGACATGGCTCTTGGTTAAGGGCACAGTGTAGATGGCAGAGACAGCCCCATGAACAAAATAGTTTCAATGCTCTCTACTCAGACTTCCTTCTCTTTTCATCCTTAGCGGTCCTCTTCAAAGCCTCGCATGTTTACCACGACCACAGGACAGAGGTTCCACTCACCCAGCCAGGGACCTGATCTATTGCCTGAAATATCCTGACTAACCACATGCTAGCTCTTTAAGAGTTAGGATCTTATCCAGGTGTGGCGGCTCATGCCTGTAATCCCAGCACTCAGAAGGTAAAGGCAGGACAGTCTTAAGTTTGAGATCAGTCTGGGGTAACAGGAAGATCCTGTCTAAAAAAAAAAAAAAGAGTTCTGAGTCTCAGAACTATGAAATGGGCACAGTAGCCAGTATTTGAAATTAAATCTACAGAGAGGTCTATGGATGTAGCTCCTGACAATGATATAGACTTGTTGGTCCTCAATAAAAACCTATCACTTCAATAATAAAAATGAACCTTTAAGCACCTGTCATGTGTTGGAAAGCCTGCTCTCTTGGGAGGGACACCAGGTGGGAGAAGTCCTGTCTCACGTTCCAAGTACAAAACCTCTCCTTAGTCAGTGCACAGGTACCTTCCTCTTATTTGCTCCTTTCTTCCCATTCTGATCCTGCTAAACCACCCCTGGCAGACATGACTTGTACAGATAATCAGAAATGTGAAACTGGAAGCTTATTTTTCTATAACTGAATACATCTCTGTTGTCATCCTCCTCTCTGTGCTGAGAGATATTTCATCCCAAACTTAATGGTTGTCTTTTTTTCCACCACCTAGTAGGACACTCATTCATCTCCTTTCTCAGGGATGAGAAAATTACCCTTCCATTATCCACATCCCTGTTCCTCCACCTTCCCTTGTCCTTGGTCTATGGTTTCTGGCAACTTTTTTTCTATAAAGGTCCAGATGGTAACTACTCTGGTGTTGTAGAACTTTCTGTCTCTGTGGCAGCTACTCAATTCTGTCTGTGACTTGAAATATATGCTTGTGGTTGTGTTCCAGGGTGAATCTTTATTTACAAAAGCAGGCCACAGCTTTGGCTTGCAGACATCTGGTTTTCAGTACAAGTCCTGTCATCTCGGTTTCAGAGACTTTAACTTTTGATCCTAGAGCCAAGCTTTTGAAATCCACAAGACCCTTTTCTCCCTGAAGCCCTGGTCCTTGTATGTATAAGTCACAGATGTTTTTAGTTTCTAGTTATTGCCTGTTATTGGTTATTGCTTCTCTGATAGAGATTTATAAAAGTCTCCTTAATGGTCAGGAGCCAAGAATCTGACTTCACCTTCTTTACGAGACACCCTCTCTCCTGAAATCTCCTGAGTGGTGGCAGATGGGTCCCTGGCGTAAGGAAATTTGGGGAAAAAAAATTCTTGAGCTCTCAAATTTTATCCTACTACTTAAGCCTTATCTTAAATGGTCCTGAAAGAATGACTGCCCCAGACCTGCAGCACCAGCTTCCTCTGGGAGCTTGTGAGAAATGCAAATTCTTGAGCCCACCCCAGACCCACAGGGTGGGAAACCCTGGGGGGGCCCAGCAATCCATGTTTCTGGAATCTCTCTGGGAATTCTGATGCCCCCTAGTTTGAGAACTCCTGCACCTCAGTTTTATATCTTTTACTTTGTTCTTTCTTGACTTCATATTTTTGTCCATGACATTTTCTCCTCCCAGAATGCTTATCTTAGATCTCTTCCATCCTCCTTCAAAACCTTTAGCCTCTAACACTCATCTAAAAGTTGTGTCCTACCTGATTTCCTGACTACACATTTGCCATTGTTGCTTCTTTCCTTTCCACTTGTTGTAGCAGACCAAGAAATACTTGCCAAAGAAGAATTGTGTCTTAAACATCTTATCATATCATCTTATAAACTTTCTGTCTTGGGGTAGTTTCCTAGAAAGGATTCTAAGAAAGAATTTCAGAGCCTGAGGCTTTTTGAGGTGGTGTCCTGAGAGACTCCTTCCAAGGAGTGGGGAAAGCAAAGAAGGGAAAACACTGATCAAGGAAGTGGCCCAGGCCAAGACTGGCCTTGATTTCCAAGGGCATAAATCACTCCCCATTTGAGACTAGGGATTGGCACTTTGTCCCCCATGTCCATCAGTCATGGACTGTGGACCACCCAAAGGGACATGACTTCCTAGGGCAAGAAAACCCATGGGCTGAGGTCACGCCCCCCCCCCATAGGGTGATATATATATATATATATATATATATATATACACATATATATATATGTATATATGTGTGTATATGTATATGTATATGTATATGTATATGTATATGTATATGTATATGACTGAGAGCCATCTATAGCCACTTGTGGGATGGGCACTCAGAACCCAGAAAGGGAATCTGGGCAGGCCTCTAACACCATCTCTGTCTTAGACAAAGTGGGTGTTGAATAAATAGTTGGTGATAGATTGACTCCTACTCTCCCCACCCCCATTTATGAGAGAACACTACAGTCTGAGTGAGCTGTTTAGTCCTCAAAGCATTTTACAGACAAACACTGTTGGAGTAATACCAAACCCACTTTGTGAGCTGCCGTAGGAGTAGCCTGGCAAATCCTTGTCAGTGAGTGTGGACATGGGCCTGTGGAGGGAGAAAATGGCCAATCTGGAACTACTGAGAAGCTGGGGGAAGTTAATACCCCAAAGACCACAGCCTTCCTTGAATAAATGCATGGTCGTGTCTCATCTGGAGGATGAATCAGCTCCTACTTTCCTTCCTTCATCCTCCCCAAGTCCAAGTCCATCAAGAAGAAACTCCAGATGGCTCACCCACGAGTAGGTCTTCTTGGATGCATCTGGGAGGATTAATTAGTCACCACCAGGAGTAAAAAGACCAAATCAAGAGGCAATATGGCAGAGAATGAGAGAGGGCGGGAGAGAGCCGCCTGCTGAAGAAGCCAGCACAGAGGGCCTGTGGACCACACAGATGGTGCGTCTCTGAAGAGCTCCTCTGAGAAACGCCAGCATGGGGATGGACCAGGTGTGCCTAACCCTCCAGTTCAGTGACTCCTCGTCCTGGCCATACACTAGGATCACCTGGGAACTTTCAAAAATACTGATGCCTGAGACCTGCCCCGAGACTCTGGTTTAGGTGGTGCACTGGAGGCTGGCAGGGTGCGGGGATGTCACTATACCTTTTTTTAAGGCTCCCTGGATGACTTCAGTGTGCACTCAGCATGGAAGAACACTATCACAGAGCCTGCAATTTATTTGAATTGCAGTCAAGGTTTATGGCGTGTCCCCAAGTATTATCATCGGTGTCCCGTCCTGGAAAACGCAAAGCAATTGAAAGTGCAGGAGCAAGGGATTTGGGGAACATAAAGGTTTGGGTTCACAGCCAAACTCTGTCACTTCTGAGCTATGTGACTCTGGGGAAGCCACTTAAGTGGCTTTCTCAGTCTCTTGGCCATGGGGAGAGGACCTAGAGAGATGAAATTTAGGAAACCCAGGTCTTACTCCTCAGTTATTGGGTGAGTTCATTATTCACATCAAGACAACTGACCATTTCCAGAACTCACCAACTTCAGTCTCCTGGAACCCATGTCAGTTCCACATAATTGTTCTTCCTGTTGGCTACAACAGGAAGTGTCTTGGCTTTCCAGGTTTCTCTCACCACTTCAGCACTTTGCTCCCTCCCTCTTCTTACCCCCACTCCACCCCCAAGGCTCCCAGCATCCACTCCCAGTGCCTCAGTGGCCTGGGCTCTTCTCACCTCTGCCCCTTAGGTTTTCATCCCTTCCTCACCCGCCCTGGGCGTCCCCTCCCCCACCATCTCTTAAGTGTCAAGTAAGTCCTCTCTTCTGAATCATCCTGGGGATTGATTTTGTTCACACCTATTTCTCCCTCCTCTGAATTCCTTCCTATCACCAGAGATAATCTACCAGTAGTGTTTCATTGCACTACCTTGAAACTCCTTCAAGGTCTTAAGACCAAATCTTCTCCTATTACACTCCCCACCCATGGAGCACACCTACAGCATCTGGCTGGATGCTTCTTATACCATTCCCAAGCCTCAAAGCAACCAGTAAAGCAGATGCTATCCACAGCTGACAGAGAGAGAAACTTGAGGTTCTAGAAGAATATATTGGTTTGTCTGAGGACCTGGGGAGGAGTCAGGGCTCAAGGCCAGATATGACTGGCTTCAAAACCTATGCTGTTTTCATTGCTCTGTGTTGCTTCTGTGGTGGAGCATTTATTTGTCAGACTATGAACTTGACTATCCCTGAGCAAATGCAAGTGATACTGGGATAAATGACAACCTGGGAGGGAGGCAGGGAAGTCTCTTTTGTCCCCTTTCTCTGAACAGGAAATCGAGACATCTACCAAGCCCAGCCTGAACATCTGCTTGACACAGTTAATTTACCAATTCAGCTTAACAAAAATAGTATCCAATCAGACATAATCATGAAGCTAATAGAGAAATTACAAATCCCTTGAGAGGTGACATTGTGAAACAGAAAGAGAACAGGACTTGGACTAGGTGCCCTGGGTTCAAATCCTCCCCCCTTTGTTGTTAACTTGCTGTGTGACCTTGAGCAAGTCATACCACTTCTCTGGACCTCCATTTTTTTCTGTAGATAAAATCTAGATCAGTGGTTTTCAGACTTTGTTTTGAGAGACAGACCCCCTGTGGTGGAAGGTGTTAGGGTTGAAGGGTGGGAAGGCAAGGACACCCATGTCTGTGAAGACCATTCTTCTTCCAGGAAATCCCTGTTGTCACTTGAGGGAACATGTTTGAAATCTACTGGACTAGAAGCTGTGCTCCCCGGCCCCTTGCTCTGAAGTTCTGTAACGGTTCTGTCTCTCGCTTGCTCTGGACAATCCCTCCAAGCAGCACTTCCTGCACTTAGGTGGTCACTGAATACTTTCACATGACCAGTGGGGATTGTTTCTGGATCTTGTCCACCAACTACATTCCCCCTTAAGTGCATTGCTACTTCCTCCTCCCAGACTTCTCTCGCATCCTATCATTGATTAGTTCTAGTTGTCAACTATGTCTTAATTTCCAATCTTCTCTGCCAGGTTCCTCTTTCCTTGTAGGATGAGTTGGCTTACAGAAAATGATTCATATGTCCAGTAGAGATTCTAGAATAGGGAGAACTTCCCAAAGTAAGCAGTCCTGGAATTTCTATGACTCTCGTCTGCCAAGAGCTATGGGCCGCCTCACTCATCCCTGATCTGGGAGAGCAAAATCTATTCCAATAGTTGAGCTTGCTCCAGCCTGCTTTAGAGGAGGAGGAGACAGGGTGTTTCCTAGTGGATGATGCCTCTATTAAAATTGTATATCTTGCCAGTTGTGACAGGCTCTAAATTAAAACCAGGAGGTTATAGCCGTGGGAGGATTAAGAGTTGTCTCCAGCTCTGTGTCAGTCTTCTGAGAAGCAGAGACCAAAATGGGACTTGAAACACTGAGACACAGGGAGGGAAGAACCTTCGAAGATAAAGAAGAGAATCAGGAGGGGCAGGGAGAGGTTTCTGACCTCTGTGTGGGTCCGATATCTGCACAAGGAGAGTAGGGAGGAAAGCACAGGCTGCAGTGCAGCTCTGTGAACTCTTGGCCAGGCAGTGAGGGGTCCACGCTGGGCAGTAAGGCCCAGCTGTAGAAGCTCTGTTGTGCTCAATCATTGGCTGGGAGCTGTCTTAAGACAGTGTGGTCTGGGCATGAATGCCATGGTGGAGGCAAAAGTGTATAGCTAGAGGGCATCGATGACCTGTGATCCTGCAGGAGGTTGGAGGGAGCTCCTTCCTGGCTGCCACCACCACTCTCTGTTCAGCTGACGTGGATTTACCCAATGGAACTCAAGAAACCACACCAGTTTTGTCGTATACAGACTGTTAGAAGGTGGACCGACAGTCTACAGTCTACCGCCCTGGCTCTGGGTGCAGCTGGAGATGGTGGCTGTGTAGGTGGTAGAAATGGAGGATCTGGAAGTGCTCACTCTTCACTACACCTGCTAGTGGATGATGCCATCACACAGGACCAAGGCCCTTCTGAAACTCAGGTGTGATTGCTAGTAGCCCCCAGCCTGAACAGCAAACTGCATTGTAAGTCCATCAAAATGGCAGTGGACCAGAGCAGCAGCTCTTGAAAAAAGCCAGGTAGAGTCTCATTTCTCTCACTCACAGATGACAAAACTGAAGCTCAGACAGACTGAAGTGACTGACCCAAAGCCACTAGGTTAATGGCAGAGGGCAGAGGGCAGAGAGCAGGGTTCAGAGTAAAGCCCCTACAATGTTTCCAGCATTAAAGAACACAAGTGTGAGGCCAGATGTGCTGGTACACACCTGTCATCCTAGCACTTGGGAGGCTGAAGCAGGAGGATTCGAGTTTGAGGGCAGCTGGGCTACATAGAAAAAAATCAACCAAAAGAACACCACAGCTGTGTTTTGTTAACAGATAAAATCCCTGCCTTCAGAGAGCTTATCCTGCTATTAAGGAAAAGAGGCAATATATTCACAAAATGACCAACTTCAACTACATTTTTTTTTTTGTGGTACTGGGGTTTGAACTCAGGGCTTCACTAGGAAGTGCTCTCTACCTTGTGCCATGCCTCCAGCCCAAAAGTAATCATGGCAAGTACTTTGAAGAAAACAAAATAGAGCAATAGACAAAAAATGGCTGAGAGAGGAGAAAGTGTCCTGATGAGTGGTTATGGGAATTTGGTCTGAGTTCAGAGCCATGAAGACATGCAAGTCATAGGAAGAAGATATGGGAGGAGAGCAGGTCGTGGGGAGCATGACAGGCCCTGTGGCTGAACAGGCTGAGTGCAGGTGGACAGAGGGACTGTGAGCCCTGGGGACAGGGCCAGGAGATGGATTGGGGACTTGGAAGGGGCTTTGAAGGGCCCAGTGAGTTTGGATTTTTATTCTGATTCCAATAGAAGCTAATCTGTTAGAACTACTAAAATGGTGCTGAGAGGTTAATGAGATGGGCAAAACAGCTCCTCTTGGACGAATCCTGCCAACTGTCATATTTTTGATAAGTTTTTGAACTGTGGGAAGGAACCCATTTTTTACAGGTGCCCCCAGGTACAGAGATGGTCACTATGAGCATTGGTAGGAGCGTGGCACTTGTTCCTGGTACAGGGAGAGCAGAGGAAGAACAGGAAGCTGGCCCTCCTTCTTCTCCATCCTCTCCCTACCCCACACCTCTGCAGAGTCCTCAGGCTACCTCTCAAAATCATGGTGCTTCACCTTAGCTCACATTTGGGGAGCTTTTAAAAAATTGTTGAAGCCAGGCATGGTAGTGAACATCTGTAATCCCATCTACAAGGGAGATGGGAGATGAGAGGCTCTCAGTCCTAGGTGAGCCCAAGCAAAAAACATGAAACCCTACCTGAAAAATAACTAAAACCAAAAGGGCTGGAGGTGTGGCTCAATTAGTAGAGCACTTGTCTAGCAAACTCAAAGCCCTGAGTTCAAACCCCAGTACTTCCAAAAAGAAAAAAAAAATGACTGAAGGCTGATTCTGATTTCATTGATCTAGACTGAGAGACTGAATACAGAAGCAGACAAGGACCAGACTATATATAAAAATACAACTCTAACCCAGAGTCTACAGAGAGCAGCTGAGGAGCCAAATCATGACCTCTGTAGCATCTAGCCTCAGCCACTCAGAGCTTAATTTCTATGGCTTCACTAATTTCTGTCCATTTTTCAGCTTAGAACCTTCCAGGAAAAGTCAACTGTGCATTCCTAACCAACAGAACACTTGCTTCTGATTTGCCACCTATAGCTTCTCCACACCCCCAGCCACCCTCCTCCAATACCCCTCCCCAGGGCACATCTGAAGCCATTCCCACTTTCCCACTCAAAATATGCAACACAAAATCCTAAACTCAAAATCTGAACACACCCATGGGAGGTATCCTTCAGGTGGAGGCCACCTACGATGCTTACCTCAGGAAACACAGTCTCAGAAATGTTCAGTTAGATCCACAGCCTTAACTCTCATGAGGTCTACACAAAGCTACTGATCCTCACAAAGATGCACAAGCACAACTTTAAATAAAATCCATCCCAGAACCCCAAGGTAGAAAGCCTTTACCAAAGAAGATACACCAGCCAGAGGTACTTTAATCATCCCTCCAAATTTGGTCTCAGATTATTAATTTGTAATGTAACTCCCTAGGAATCTCTGTAATATTGAAATGCATTTTGCTCACTTATCTTGTTCTGCCCTTGAGACGCTTGTGAAATTAGCTTCTGAGAAAAATTCAGGTGAGCAGGCTCCATTTCTCACCTGACGTGACATTCTATCAGTAGTTATGCCCTGATACTAGCCCAGGATACAGAATACGGCATATCGCTTTGGAAATTCAGATTAAATGAGTCTAAGCCCTCATCTTGATTATAATGTAAATGTTGTCCTTATTGTAAGGTTATTCTCCCCTAAATAATTTCTGAAAACCCTGAGAAATAGTTTCATGGTTAATGAAGAGTCCTTCGAGCTTCTTCTTCCATCCAAGTACTAACCAGGCTTGACCCTGCTTAGTTTCTGAGATCAGATGAGACTGGACATGTTCTAGCTTCTTCTGAAGCCTGTTCCACTGCCCTCTGGGATAGCCCCAATGCTGATCAATGCCCCCTAGACCACAGCAAGGCAGCAACTCAATTAGCTTCTCCTAAAACTGCTTAAAGGGCCACAGATGCTACTGTACCCTGTGTGCTGGTGGTGATGGTGGTGTGTGTGTGTGCAGTGTGTGTGGGGGTATTGTTTTAGTTTTCATTGAACAGTCTTTCCTGCTAACACATTGCTTCCTGTATTGCTTAGCGGTGGACAGTAGGCATTCATTGCATCAGGAGCTCATGTAACTGCTCATGAACTTGCTGGTCAGTATATTAATTCCATGTATTTACTTATGCATTCAGTCATTTAAGTGATGAAGAAATATCTGTAATTGCCAGGTACAGTGGCACACACCTATAATTCTAGCTACTTGTGAGGCTAAGGCAGGGGGAGCATGTGAACCCAGAAGTTTGAGGCAAGCCTGGACAACAAAGTGAGACCCTGTCTTAGAGAGAGAGAGAGAGAGAGAGAGAGAGAGATCTGAAGCAGATTTCAAGCCAACAGAATTACACTATGTGCATTCCCTCTAACTCTTCTGCAGGACTGTTGTACCCTATAGATTAACTAGGCAAAGATCAAGAGTCAGGACAGAAAGACTTGTTCCAAGGACTTCTCCCTTTTACCTCTCCCCAGGACCTGAGTTTAATAAGTGCAGTTTACAAGTACTCTGGGTAGCGTACCTAACTAGTCAGCTCATAGCCTCACCCTTCATTGTAATTTGTTTAAGTGGACAGCCATCCTCGCGAGGGCTCACAGGGCATTGCCAGCTGAGAGACTGAGACGTGTAATGAAGGATCAGGAGGAAGGTGTAGGCAGAGCCAGGAAACCATGGTAAGACATGTGGGGTTGCAGAGAGCACTGAGTATCTGGGAAGTTAGGGATGGGAATGATGGGGAAGCAAGAGAGACAAGATGTCCAAGGCAAATGTCTCTTGATTCATAATTAGGCCCAGGCCACTGCTGCTCTTCGGATTCACCCAAGAGGGACCAAACACCATGAATGCCTATTCCTTCTTGCACAGATCAGAGGACTTGTCTGCCTGCAGCCTGATGTCATTGGTCATTGGATTCTGCCTTATTTCTTTTTCACATTGGACCTGTGGTGAGTGCTAATTTGCAAGGTCATTCTACAATCCCTTGCAAAACAAACCACCCAGAAGTCAGTGGCTTAAAAGAATAGCCATAATAGCTATCATGAAACAAATTTTGAACAAAGTATGTGAACTATTTTCCCTGGGGCTAGAGATAAAAGTTAACCATAAACATTGAGCTCAACTCAAAGTTTGTTGTTGCTGTTGTTCTGCAGAGGTATGGCTTAACAATTTTGAAACTGCTTTCTATGTATTCTAGGATTAAGAAAATAAGAGAGAATATATCATAGAAAATAGGATCCACGATTGGTGGCATGGCTCAAGTGGTAGAGGGCCTGTGAGAGACCCTGACTTCAAACCCCACTACTGAAGAAAGGAGGGAAGGAAGAGAGAAAGGAAGGAAGGAAGGAAGGAAGGAAGGAAGGAAGGAAGAAAGAAAGAAAGAAAGAAGAAAGAAAGAAAATAGGATCTAGTTTCTTTTCACTATTGGAAAACATGAACTCATAGTTTGAACTGAGTTTTAATATAAGGAAGGTGATATGAAAAACAAGCATGAGTGTGCATATATGTGTATGCATATGTACAAATACACATATTTCCTAGATTTTACATAAAGAGAGCCAACAAAACAATGGCTCTCAAGTAGCAGTAAGCACACCTGCCACCCAGATCTTGGTTTCTAAATACCCTTCCTCACTAAACTGAACCAGAGCTCTTCAGAAAAATGATTTACTTAAAGGTTGGGGCAAAGATGGTCCAAGGTGAGCCTGAAACAACTTGTGCCAAAAGAAGTTTGGAAGAGGTCAAAGAATCATAGAAACATGGAAAGGACAGAGAGCCTAGTTTGAAGAGGCTCTCAAAAACCAGATCTGGGACAATTTAAGCATCAGGAAAAAATTATGATAGTAACAGATTGTAACCCACAGAATCAAATAGAACTCAACGAGTTAAAATTGGTATGACTAGCTAGATGTGGCAGCACATGTCTGTAATACCAGCATTTAGGAGGCTGAGGCAGAAGAATTGCAAGTTTGAGGACAGCCTGAGCTCTACAACAAGACCCTGTCTCAAAACAAACAAACAAAAAAAATCACACATAAAATAACCTCTGAGGACTCAGTTGATAGAGTGCCTGCCTAGCAAGCATGAAGCTCTGAGTTCAAACCCCAATGCCACCAAAAAACAAAACAAACAAACAGAACCCTCCCCAAACTAGTATAAGTAAATAAATAAATGGCAAGGATAGACAAGTCAGAGCCTGCAGAAGCAGGAAGCCCAGCATGTCCCCTGCTGGAGTGGGACCATGTGGCCAGAGAAGTTGAGAGGAAGAGTTCACAGAGCCAGACAGAATCAGGGCAAGCTGGAAGCTTCCAGCACCTCTGCATCTGTCTTCTGTATTTAAACCAGAATGACTTTCTGAGAACGTTGGTCACTGTTTCCCTTCTACCTTCCAAATCTCACAGAACCACATACGGAGGGAGATTGTGACAAACCTAGTTCCAGCCTAGTGGAGGTGACACCTCATAAAACTATCAAGAGAGGGAAAAAGAAAACTGTAATTGAGGGTTTATAACCAGGCTAGAATCTGTTAGCACATTTCTTGTAGCCAGAAAAGGACTCCAATGCACAGTCACAATTAAATATGTTTGTTAAGTCTTATAAATGAAATGAGAACCATTTCCACAGATGAGGCTAAACTATATCTCCTTTGTACCAATGGCCTCCAATAAAACCTCCATTAGCAAGAAACATGGCTGAAGTGGAAAGCTAAATTCTTGGAAAAGGGCAAAAGGATTGCAAACTTAAATCAGGAATTTACCCCAAATAGTTTTCTAGCTTCAATGATGGCAGCTAACAGTTTTATCCTGTTACTTCCCAGACACTGTCCTAAGAGTGCTAATTCATTTTATCTTTGTTACAACAGTATAAAACAGACGTCACTATTAACATCATTCCAGGGTTACAGATGAGGACTCTGTGAGACTAGAAGTTCATCCAAGGTCACATGCAGGTAAGTGGCAAAGTCAGGGTTAGAACCATGGCAGTGCAGCGTTGAAGGCTGTTCTGAGCCAGTGTGCTGGGGAGCTGGTCAAGCCCCACCTCCCAAGTCATCCACACCAGGGACTGAGCAATAAGAACGGATGTTCAGAATAAGGGCCTTGGACTTCCTCAAATGCTTTTGTTTGTAATAATCTTGTTTCTTCATTCAGTCAGCCAAGACTGACTTAAAGTTTGCCATGTGCCAGGCATTGGGGTCACCAGGTGAGCAAAGCCTGACTGCTACCTGACTCTAGAGTGTACAGATGATGGAGATAGAAGCCATTTTTCCAATGAGCTCACAAATGAGTGTGTAACTGCAGCTAATTCGTGTTTCAAGGAAGATGAGTCAATCACCACAATTCCATTATTTTTTGCACATCTGAACAGGAAAGTGTATTCTATGCATCCTTATGCCCTGATGGCCTCTCCCTCCATCAGGATTCTCCCACCTGGCAGTGGCTGGGACAGCAACAAACTCCTGGGTCAGCCTTGACTCTGGAGCTCACTCTGGCCAGCTTATTTCCTTTTCACCCTAATAATGCCTTTATCTCTTGGCGTTATCTGGCTAGCAAGCCTTCCTCTTGCCTGTTACAGAAATGGAATCACAGAAATTAAAGGGAAAATAAGGCCAGGAGCAATGGCTCACACTTGTAATCCTAGCTACTTGCTAGGCAGAGATCAAGAATATCAAGGTTTGAGGCCAGCCCAGGTCATCTCAACCAATAATCTTGTCTGTCATCCTGGCTACGTGGGAAGCAAAATAGGAGGATCACTGTCCAGACTGGCCTGGGCAAAGACACAAGACCCTATTCAAAAAATAACTGAAGCAAAGAGGGTTAGAGGCATGTTTGAGTTGTAGAGTGCCTGCCTAGAAGGCATGAGGCCCCAGAACTGCCAAAAAAACAAAACAAAGGGAAATAAGCAGTTAGCAAAGTATTGAGTAGCCTTTCCCAAGAACACTGAGAACATCTGGAGATTATATAGTTATTCTCCCAGTCCATTTCATAGGCCTGGAAAAGTGGTTTTAAGTCTCTTGAAGGAGAGTGTGAGTGGAACTTGTGCAATTTAAACCAAACGACCTCTCTGATGAACTAAGAGCTGAATGGGGTCAGAATGTTCCTTCATCCTGACATCCTTCCTAGGGACGATTGAGGCTGGGTTGATAGCCAGTGCAAAGGCCCCAACACAAGAAAAGGGCTATTAATGAGTGGCTGTAGACTTCCATGTGAAAGCACAGTGATTTCTGTTGGCTTTCTGTTTCACATTGGGAGTTGCAGCTAGAATGTGTATGGACTGAAAGTTTGTGCCTCCCCTTCCCCAAATTTACATGTTAAAGCCTCATGCCCAATGTGATGGTGTGGTGAGGGGGGAGCCCTCATGAAAGGGATTAGTGACCTCATAAGAAGAGGTCAAGTAAGCACAAGTCCCTGAGTTCAAATCCCAGTACTGCTGAGAGAGAGAGAGGAACATGTAGAACACACATAAGGCATCCATATTAGGCCTTAGAAAGAAAACAATATGGTCACCCTGTAGTTAGGATATAAACCATATAGCACAGTGTTTCAAAGGCTATGAGTTCTGAGGATCAGATTAATATTATATCCAAAATTCAGTGGTTCTGAGTGTTGTCCCTGATTGTAGCATCACAGACCCTCCCACCACCATCACCATCACTGCTGAATTCTCCCAACACTTCTAGGAGTCCACATGTCCCCAGCGTCACCATGGAGAGTCCCCATGTTACTACTCTTCTGCTCCAAATCCACTTGGTTATGTTCACTGCATGGGAGGCCACTTAAAGCAATCTCACCATCATGCTGATGACTGCTCTCCTCACAGGTGCTGTCTCTGGTGCTGTCTTGGCCACACGGGGAACTGTGGCATGAGCCCAGAGTCTCACGCAGCCTCTGGTGGAAGCGGTTCCTTCAGCTTTGTCCCTCGCCTGCAGCAATGACTTCTGTCCAGCTCAAGGCACCACGCAGGGAAGAGTCAGCATCCTGTTGACCCCATCAGCCCTGATCCCATTCCTTCAGCCCTGCTTTTCTCTCTGGCCACTACACAGTAGCCTCACATCACTACTGACACAGCCAGCACCTCCCAGGCAATTAGCGGGGCACAAAGGAGCCATCACAAAGAATAGCACTACCCTGCTCACCTGTACCTGCCAAGATGCCCTTTCTAAGAATTTGCAAAGATATTGGGAAAAAATAAGCAAAAAAAAAAGCCTCACAATATCCCTATATACAAACAACACATGGCAGAGAATGAGCAGAGATCTTAAGTACATTTTTCCTCCTAGACTTTTGCATCTATGCAAAGAGAGATGTGAAAACCTTCAAAATCTGAATGACCCCCATCCACACTAGAGGATAGGGGTGAGCCTCAGAGAAGGAGCAGCAAAAGAAAATAAAGCGCAGGGAGGGAAAGGAGGAAGGGAGAGGCATCCAGGCTGGAGCAGCTTCTCCCAGCACCACGGCAACGTGTAAGTGCCCTGTCAATAACGAGTGGGGCGAGTCAGCTCCTCAGGGATCCCCTGGAGCCGCCATTCCTGAGACGGCTCAATTACTGATGGGAAATAGATGGTGGTGTGGCCTGAGCTGACAGCTGGAAGACAGCTGACAGTGATTGAAATGGATCCTGCCCCCAGTCAGGTGGAAGTCACTCTCTGATTCCCTGAGATGCCCGAGGTCCCTGCAGATGAGGACGCAGAGGAGATTGGGGTTTTGCAAGGGCTCATGATTCTCCCTGGCCAGGAGACTTTGGCACAAGTGGTGGGCTTACACACTGATGTTCTTTACTTTTAAGTCCTTATTGGCCCCTCTAGGCCCCCATACAAGGTATCTGGCTCTGGCACCTTCCAAGAAGGCCCATTCTCCACTTTAACCTGCTCAGGGCTGCTGAGGCAGGTAGGAACCTGTCCTATTTGCCAGGTCTACCATAACAAAGCTGCACAGTCCCATGGCTTTCACAACAAATCTGTGGTCTCACAGTTCTGGAGGCTGAGGTTCAAGATCAAGGCGTCTGCAGGGTCAGTGCTTCCCAACCACTGTGCTTCTGGCCATTTGCTGCAGTCTTTTGTGTTCAAAAGACTGATGAGGCATCAGCCTCATCTCTGCCTTCATGCGCACATTGCTCCTCCCCTTGTGTGTGTCTGTCACAGTGTCCAAAAGTGCCCTTTTTTTAAAAAGACACACAGTCATGGGCTGGGATGTAGCTCAGTGCCAGAGCACTTGCCTAACATGCCCAGCTCTGCAAAAAAAAAAAAGAAAAAAAACAGTGAGCAAGATGGAGACACACACACAGAGGGTTTCCAGTCTACTAAATATGTAAATTCAGGGTGTTGAAAACAAGACACAGTCATATTAGATCAGGCTATACCCTAATTACCTCGTCTTAACTTGATCTCCACGAAGACCCATTTCCAAATAAGGTCACATTTACAGGGATTGGGGGTTAGGACTTTAACATCTTTAGGGAGACACAGCTGAGTCTGTAGGTCCTTTCTCTGCATTGTCCCAGCCCTCAACAGGGATGAAGTGTCTCCATTCTGCCTCCTCCTGGGCCCCAACTCAGGCCACCCTGGCTCACGCTCAGAGCTCTGTGCCTCATCTGTGCACAGCTCTGGCTCAGGTGTTGCTCAGGAACTTTTGACATACCTCCCTGTGTCACTATCAGTCTTGTAGGCTTCTAGGGGCTCAGACCACCCCTGCTCACCCACAGTGTGCAGGAACCAGCCCCGCTAAACCGCTCAGCCACATGGAAGCTGTGTGTGTGTTTGCTTCCATGTTCTCATGATCTCTAAAGCAAGGGAAAACACTGGATTTCCTTGATTTTTGGTGTCAACTCCAGTACACAGAACTGGCCCTCAAGGGACTGTGTACCAGCTAGTCCAAGTTCTCACCACTGAGTGGCTTTGAGCATATCACTTAACCTTTCTGGAACCTTCCCTCACTTACACAACACATGCATTGAATTAGGTGCTTTTAAGTTCTTTGGGGTCTATGATTCCAGATGATAGGCAGAGGTGGCATAGGACAAATGTGTAATGTGGGATGCATAGTGACACATATGCCTTCTGGAACTTTCCCGAAGCAGATAAAGTGTACATTGTTTATTGGTTAAAAAAAGTAATAACTCGGGGGCCACCCAAAGGCTTTGAGCTTATCAGGTACTCTTTTTCTTTCTTTTGAATGTAAATTTATTAATTGAATTTTATTTTTGAATTAGCGTATGTTAATTCCATAGCTGTGTACAGTGTACTTGAACAAATTCATCCATCCATCCCCTCTTTTTCAAACAATGTCCGCTGGTCTCATTATGCTTTCTTCATATGCATATATGAAGCACACTTCTATCTTCTGCACCCCTCAGTTTCCTTTCTTTCCCCCTTTCTTGCTGATTCCTCCCCTCCCCCCACCAGCCAGTTCCCTGTTTATGTTTATCTCCCATTATCACCACCACCATAATCATTTTAGACCCATATTCCACAAATGAGCAAAAACATGCAATATTTGGCTTTTGGGGCTTGGCTTATCTTGCTCAACACATATTATTTCCAATTCCATCCATTTTCCTTCAAAGGACATAATTTCATTTTTCTTTATAGCTGAGTAATATTTCAAGGTATGTATATTTATATCCATTCACAGATTCTTGGGCACATTGGCTGTCCCCACAGCGTGGCAATTGTGAAGAGAGCTACAGTAAACATGGGTATGCAGGTCTCTCTCTTATATATTGACTTATTGACTTACACTTCTTTGGATGTATGCCCAAGAATAGAATGACTGAGTTATAAGATGGATCTACTTTGAGTTTTTTGAGGCACCTCCATGCTAATTTCCATAGTGGCTATACTAGTTTACATTCCCGCCAATGGTTTATGAGGGTTCTGTCCTCCCACGCCCATCCTAGCCAGCATTTGTTGTTCAGTTTCTTGATGACAGCCATTCTGACTGGGGGGAGATGAAATGTTTTTGAGTTGCATTTCCTTTATGGCTAAGGTTGTTGAACATTTCTTCCTATGTTTATTAGTCATTTGTGTTTCTTCTTCTGAAAACTGTCTGTTCAATTCATTTGCCCATTTATTAATTGGATTATTTGCTCTTTTTCTCAAAACTGCTCCTTTGTCCTTGTGTTGACACACCACTCTCTTTGGCAAGTATTCAATGGATAAGCCATGTGAAACTCTAGTGACCAGGAAAATTTCCTCCAGAAAAACATGAAGGTGGTGACTTCACTGTGTTGTTCTTAGAAGGAAACCAAGGAGAACAAAAAAATTCAAAAGTATTTCAGGCTTTTGTTCCCCTTTGACAACTTCTACTTTTTGTTCTCCTCCCATTCTCTGACATGGTCTTCCTTTATCCTCCCAGTGTTAGAAAAATGAAAACAAATAAAATAAGTTCAGGAGGAATAGGAGAAAAGGGGAAGAATAGCCTAAAGAGTGATTAGCAGAATTGTAGAGAGATTGTTTTTCTTACCAGAAAAAGGAGAAAATCATATGTGGTGCCATCTTAGCAAGAGAGTGGGGAAGCTCTAGACTCCCTCCTCACTCTGCTGAGCCTTTGCAGAACGGGCCAAGACCTGGTGTCTTGCAGAATTCTTTCATCTGGCCATAAACCCCGTGACTTCCTGCTTTGAGACAACTCCTGGGGCTGGCCCAGGCGGATGGGTGAAGACAGTAGAGCATCATTCAAAGAGCAGGTGTTGGGGGGCTATGGCCAGGTGTGTTGCTAGGGCCTAGAGCTGCAAAGATGGGAAGGCAAGGCCCCTGCCTGCCAGCAAAGGCTGTAAGGGAGGCCCCATGGGCACAATGGGGACCTGCAGGAACAAGTCTTTATATTTACAGGGGACAGCAGGAAGTTGTCACAGAAGAGCTAAGACTTAAGAATAAACAGTGTTGCAAAGCTGAAAAACAAGGAGAGGGCATTCCAGGCAAAGGGAACAGCATATGCAAAGGCAGAGAACTGTGACTGGCCCTGGTGCCCTGTTCACCAGAAGCAATAAATCACTGCTGGGTGGCAAAGCTGAAGGTGAAAGGAGCAGGAGGTGTTGTGAGTCAGGCAAGAAGTTTGGATTGTTTCTTTCTTTCTTTGTTTTTGGTACTGGGGTTTGAACTCAGGGACTTCACTTGAGCCACTTCACCAGCCCTTTTTGTGATGGGAATAGGATCTGGAAAACTATTTGCCCGGGCTGGCTTCAAACCAAGATCCTCCTCCTCTCTGCCTCCTGAGTAGCTAGGATGACAGGCGTGAGCCACCAGTGCCAAGCTGGATTGTTTCTTGAAGTGCTAAAGGACTGCACAGAAAAGGACATGGTGAGATTTGTGATCCAGATTGAATACCACCCAAGGTGACACACCAGGAAGAGGATGCAAAGCTAGAAGCATTATGACTAGAGGTCAGAGGTCTTTGGTGGTAGATAACATGGCCATTGGGTAAGTTCCTTAGCCTCTTTTAGACTCTCCTGTTTTCTGCTGCCATAACAGAATGTCACAGACTCAGTAAATTATAAACAACAGAAGTTTATTCAGCTCATGTTTCTGGAGGCCAGAAGTTCAAGATCAAGGGGCGATGTCTGCAGAGGTCCTTGCTTTGTCATAACATGGAAGAAGGCCAAGTAAGCACAGTGAGACCCAGAGAGAGAGGTAAGAGAGGGCCAATCTGATAACAAATCCACTCTCATAAGAACAAGTCCACCCCCTCAATAATGACATTAATCCATTCCTGAGCTAATTGCCTCTTATGAGATCCTACCTCCCAACCTTGCTATATTAGGGAGTGACTTTTCAACACATGAACCTTGGGGAGACAAACTCAAACCCCAGTGTGGGCATATAGAATTTGTACTTGAAGGTGCTGTGATTTATCTTAATGCAGGTAAAATGCAGGTAAGCAGTGCCTGACTTACAGGAGGCCCTTAATTCATAGAAGCCATGGGAGTCAGCATGCAGTGAAGACCCTCATCACTGAGATATGCAAATTGGACCAATTATACTCAGCAACCCTCCCCCATTTAAAATGCAACAGAAAAAAACAGATTTTCTTTCTATTTTTGATGGGGTCTGTGTCTTTTCTCCTTGGCTGTAGACAGGCTCTATGATAACCTTGATCAACAGAATATGGTAAAAATGAAGCTTGTCCAGGACCAGGCATTAAGGAGCTGTCAGCTCCCATTTCCCGTGTCTTGAGGACTCCCAGAAAGCCCAGGGTAAGGGTCCAGCTGGCCTGAGCCCACCATGCTGGAGAGAGCACACACGGAGCTCTAGTGGCAGCCCTGCTGAACTCTTCTTGCAGTGTCCTTGCCAACACACAGGCAGGTGAGTAAGGGCATCACCAACTGAGGAGCACTGAGGGACCTTAGTCAATGCCACAAGGAGCAGGAGTCATCCATCCACCTGACCTCTGCCCAAATTCCTGACCACTAAATCCTGAGATATAATAAGTGATGTGTTTAAATTACTGCATGTTGGGGTGATTTCCTATGTAGTAGCAGCAATCAATAACTGAAAATATTCATGTTCTTTAATCCTTATAATAACCTGGTGATATAGAAAATATTACTATCTGAATCTTACAGATGAGGAAACTAAGGTAAGAACAAATCACTGAGGTTATTTCTCTCAGTCACACAGCTGGTAAGTGGTAGAGCAGGCTCCAGCCCCCACAGGTAGCTCCAGAGCAAGGGATTCTGACCCCAGTTTTAATGTCCACACCAAGACATGTCCCATTCCTTCCCCATCCCTACTCCCAGGTCACGAAAGGGAACAGAAAAGGGCAACAGACTTCCAGGCAGAGGGATGCACAGTCAGGACTGGCATGGTGTGCTTGTCCCTAACCAGCTACTGCTCTGGCCCTCCCTCCACGGCCAGGGTCTGCAAACCAGGTAGGGCTCCTCCCCAGGCTGATGCAAAAGGCCACAGTCTCCCTAGGACAGCAAAAGTCTATCCATCAACCTCAATGCCTTGTTGGGGTTTTATCAAACCTACCATCATTTTTGTGTTGACTTACCTCAGTTTAGCTTCAGTGGTGGCTGGCGACCCCCTGGGAAGGACCAGATCCATGCCTGGAAGTAAGTGGAGCTTAGGGAACATGTGTGAAGCTATCTTTCCACAGATGTGCTTCATTTTATTTTATTGTTTCATCTTCACCATAAATCACTTTTGAGGTAAATGTCACTACTCCCAATCTACATATGTGAAAACTGAGGCTTAGGAAGGAAAAATAACTTGTCAAAGAATTAGTTGGCTTTGTGTTCCCACCCAAGTCTCCTGACTACATATTGTTTGGAAGGGGGCACCAAACAGGCCATACCAAAAGGGGTTTTATGGAGTTGTCTGTTGGGGTGATTCCAAAGTAATCAAGGAGGCTGTAGGCTTTGCTACTTGATCCCAATTTACTTGGTCTCAACTGCCAAACAAATTCATTTCTAATATTAAATTGAGGTTTAAAAAACAGACCTATAAAATCATTCAACTTGTCGTTTGGAGTCCCAGAATGGGAAGGACGGGGGTGTGATCAGGCTGTGGGCAGTGACAGAGACAGCTGGCAGTGGGAGCATGAATCACTGTAAAACAGAGAGGAGTCAGGAGTCTGTCATCATGGCCAGAGCCAGGCTGGCCTGGGAGAGGCAAGTGTCAGGGACTCGAGCTTTTAATTCCAGCTCTGCCCAGAGAGTTGCGACTCATTACCCACTCTGGAGCTTGGTTTTCTTAAGCCTGGAATGAAGGTTGGACTTAGATGACCTTAAAGATCTAACTTCCCTGCTCCTCTGCTTTTGGAGTAGGGAATCAGTTCCCCTGTGTCCATCTGCCAGGGGCTGAACCTCTGCAATTCTCCCAAGCAATGGTTTAAACTCTGATCGGAGTGAGCACAGTGTGGCGGTAAAAGTTCAAACCCTGGAATCCAGCAGATCTGCCTCAAATTCCAACTTGATCCGTTTTTAGTGATGTGACCTTGGCAAGCTATTTCCTTCCCACTCCGGACTCATTTTCCCCACCTCTATAATGGGAGTATCAATTTTTTGGAACTAGATGGAGTAGTGGTTGCATAAATGGCAAATGCATTCAATGCCACTGAGGCAGAGGTTTTCGTATTTTTTTTTAATTTTGATTTTATTCATATGTGCATACAATGTTTGGGCCGTTTCTCCCCCCTTCCCCCCACACCCTTCCTTACCCCCCCCACCCCCTCCCTCTCCCCCCACCCCCTCGCTACCTGGCAGAAACTATTCTGCCCTTATCTCTACTTTTGTTGAAGAAAGAACATAAGCAGTAATAGGAAGGACCAAGGGTTTTTGCTAGTTGAGATAAGGATAGCTATACAGGGCGTTGACTCGAATTGATTTCCTGTGCATGTGTGTTACCTTCTAAGTTAATTCTTCTTGAATTAACCTTTTCTCTAGTTCCTGGTCCCCTTCTCCTATTGGCCTCAGTTGCTTTAAAGTATCTGCTTAAATTTCTCTGAATTGAGGGCAACACATGCTATCTAGATTTTTAGGTGTCTTACCTATCCTCATATCTACCTTGTGTGTTCTCGCTTTATCATGTGATCAAAGTCCAATCCCCTTGTTGTGTTTGCCCTTGATCTAGAGGTTTTTGTAAAGGATAAAGAAGTATTTAATTATTTGGGGACTGGGGGTGTAAATCAGTGGTAGAACCTGGAATGAGCATTTGTGAGGCTGTGGTTCTATCCCCAGCTTAGTAATAACAATAATAATAATAATAATAAACAACCCAAATGTGGTGGCACAGCTCTTAGGAAGCTGAGGCAGGACAGTGGCAAGTTTGAGGCCAGCCTAGGCTACATAGTGAGACCTTGTCCCAAATAAACAACAATAATATTTGGGAATGTTCTCCCATAGGGGAACTGCATTTGTCAAAATGATACTTGTTGGAGCTGTCATAGAGAACTGAGTACAGAAAAATAGGACAAGCCCTTTCCTTCAAAAATTGTGTAGGTTTCTGGGTTTTCCAAAATGCTAACAGAATTCTCATCCTGTTAATTATTGGGATATCCCCAGAATACTTGTCTAATATTTATATGCATAGAAACCATTAGCCAGGCACCAATGGCCCATGCCTGTAATCCTAGCTACTCAGGAGGCAGAGATCAGGAGGGTTGCGGTTTGAAGCCAGACCAGGCAAATAGTCTGCAAGACCCTGTCTCAAAAAAACCCATCACAAAAATAGGGCTGGTGTAGTGGCTCAAGGTGAAGGCCATGAGTTCAAGCCCCAGTACCACAAAAAAAAAAAAAAAAGAAAAGAAAAGAAAAAAGGAAACCATATATGTTTCTTATTCACAGAAACAATTCACAAATGTGAAACTTTTGAATTTGGAAGTTCTTAAAGTTCTGTGGGAAAGGGTTCTCTTATTAGGGAAATATTGATGAAAGTATTAATTAACATTTTTAGGAATAAACACCCTGTGAGTTAATTCTTTGGGAGGAAAAGTGACTAGTATGTGGAGGAAAGTGTTCTAGATCCTGGATGTTTCATTTAAACTTCTTGGTGGTGATAAGAAATGACAGGTTAAGTGAGTCACTGGAGGATGCTTTGGGGTAGAAGAGCAATGAGATGGGGGGGCCAAGGATGAATCCTGGAGACTGGGAGGCTGCGGTGCTCAGAGCCTGAATATTTTGTGTGGGGAGCAGATTATGAGAAGCCTATGAGAATCTGACATAAGCACAGTTGTGCTCAATGAGTTTGGCTCAGCCCCAGCCACAGAAGAGAGCAAGAGGCAAAATGCAGCACAGCTGCGTTTCCTAAGTTGTTTACATTCAGAGAAGTAGGAGTGCAGGTTTCTCTTGTTACAATGTCATGCCCTTCCCTGAGAACTGTTGCTCCACCTCCTTGTTTACCACTGGATATAAAAGACTCACTGAAGGAGGACACAAGGTTTTTTGATGGAGGGTTTTTTGATGGGGGATGGATTGGTTGGCAGCTTATGAGGGGACTGCTGCAGAATGACACTGCTGCTGCTGAGTTATGCTAGAGATTAGAGGAATCATGGGACAGTGCAAGTCTGAGCACCAAGACTTTAAGAAAGCTAAAGAGAGAACATGGGACAGTGCAAGTCTGAGGGCCAAGATTTTAAGAAAGATTAAAGGGAACATGGGACAGTGCAAGTCTAACACAAGAGACTTTAAAGAACAGAAAAGATGACTTTAGAAGTAAGGTTTTAAAGATAGAGAAAAGAAGCAAAGTAAAAGAAAAGAAGTAATAAGGCAAAGCGTGTCTAAGGAAAAGAGACTTTAAAGAATAGAAAAGAAGCAAGGTTTTAAAGAAAGACTTTAGAAGTAAGGTTTTAAAGAATAGAGAAGAAAAGAAGCAACGAGGCCATTGTGCATCTCCATCTGAGTACCCAGCACACCTGGCCCCAACTTTCTGCATGTCTGTCTTCTATTTGTCCCTTGTGAATCTCCGGTCACCTCTAGTTAGGTCAGGAGAACCAGGAGCTCGAGAAAGCTCACTACAATTTTGGTTCTGTGGGGGTGACAGGCCCTATGGAGCGCCAGGGAGATCAACTGCTAGGGTGAAGCTTTAAGTTGTCTAGTTCCTAGACAGACTGTGTCCTCTAAGATCTTGTCCTGGATTTGCTGATTGGCCCCTGGTACAACACGAGAGCTCTCAGCAGTGGGACTAAAAACCTTTAAGGATTATCTTTACATCTTGGGGAACCATCACCTCCACTTTCATTAAAGTGGAGTTAAACACAAGGATGTGGTTTGTGAATACAGGAAACATCCCAATTTGAAGCCAGGAGAACTAAGAGTCCTACTGATGTCACTAGCTGGGTAGTGATAAGCCAGTCATCATCATCATTTCTTCTACTTCTTAAGCTCTCATGGGTCAGGTGACAGGCAGCCAGGGAAGCCCTTACCAACAACTAGTTCAACCAAGAATGCAAACATGCAGCTAGGTGGATCAGTGTGACTAGAAAAAACATATTGCGATGAAAGCAACACTGAGAACTCTTCAATATGGAGTTGGGAGGCCATTTTGAAAGAGGAAGGATAGGCACATCTTAAGCTCTTCCCTAGGAATGTTCATCTTGGTCACCCCTATCCTTTCATTGCAAGCACCTGGAACACCAGATAATTCCCAGAGAGTCAAGAGGCATGGATAACAAGAGGTTATCAGGCTTGCTTTTATGGATGTTTTTGCTAAGTATATACCTTTTCCTTGTCTTCTATCAGTCACATAGCCCTGACAGCCTTTGCATTCTCTCTCAACTTCAGTATGGATTTCAGTCATGATTTCAGCTACCTTGTAATAATTTAGGAGATTTTTTGGCTATTTATTTAAACTCTTGCTTTTCCCACCTCCTTAAAAACACTGATCCAGAGCTATCTGAACCTCTGCCTTCTGAATTATAATTCCTAAGAACCCTCCCCAACCAATAAAATCCTTTTACAGTTTCTGAACTCGAACTGATTGACATCAGGTCATCTATAAAATAAAAGCCCAGAACTGTAAAGAAGTTTAGTGGAGAATGAAAATACAAGGCACATGGGTGCCATGGCTCACACCTGTAATCCTACCTACTCAGAAGGGAAAGTTCAGGAGGATCGTGGTTCAAGGCCAGCCCACGCAAAAAGTTTGCTGGACTCTATCTCAACCAATAGCTGGGCACGGTAGTACAGGTCATCCCAGCTACTGGGGGAAGCACAAATAGGATCATAGTCCAGGCTGACCCAGGCATAAAAATGAGACCCTACCTCAAAAATAACTGAAGCAAATAGTGTTGGAGGTGTGGCTTAAGTGATAGAGTGCCTGCCTAGAAAGTGTGATTTCCTCCAGTCCCACCAAAAAGGAAGGAAGGAAGGAAGGAAGGAGGGAGTGAGGGAGGGAAGGCAAGATAGAGAGAGAGAAAGAAAGAAAAGAAAGAAAGAGAAAGAGAGAAAGACAGAAAGAAAACACTAGGCACATTTCAGTCGTCCACGGGACAAGCACTGAGCGGTGCTGGGAATGCACAGAATGGTAAGATATACCCCTGCTTTGCAGAGCCTAGAACCAGAGAGGGGACAGTAAAGTGAAGGGACAATTGCAGTGACAGTAGAAGGCTGTAGCGGGGCTTGTGCAAGTGCTAAGGGAGCCAGGGAGGAGCTGGTGGTCCTCATGTGAGGGACATTCAGTCTGCATCTCTTCCAAAGGATGATGTCCTGGCCAGGGCTTTTTGGTTGCAAGAGATAAACATCTCTGAAAGCTAGCAAGGATAAAACTGAAGCTTTACTGTGAGGATCAAGGAACCTCAAAGAGCAGAACTGGAACAGGACACTGGGAAGTCTAGAGCCACAGCAGGTCTCCATCCCTCTCCTTTCTCTTCCCTTCCTTCCCCAGCCTTCATTTCCAGGATCCTTTTAGTCTCTTTACTGCTCCATTCTCCATACTTGTTTGTTCTGCTTGCTCATTAGCAGATCAATGATCCCAAAATGGCAGCCACAGACCTCAAGCCTAGTTACAGTACCATACCAACTTGTAGTACCACACTTATAGTACCATTTGTTCTCTTTTTTTATGACTACCTGACCACAACTTATGGAATCGGTTCAAATTCTAGAGAGAGATAGCAGCCTGATTGAGCCAGCCCAATTCTTAAATCTGGGTAACCCATGCCACCCAGCCAGTCAAAGGCCATTGTTGTTTAGGGCTCAGCTGACTGTGGTCCAGTCAGCAGAGTGGGATAGTCTATGCAGCACCTCTTCCAGGGATTCTAGTCAGGCATGTTTAATTTGGTTTTGGTTTTCTCAGGCCAGTGGAGAAGAGAAAGGAGGAAACATAGAAAGGAGAAGTTCTGCCTGTGAAAAGTAGCAGGTGGAGGGGGTGGACGTGAGAGAGAGTCTAGTACACTGGGGCTCCTTGATAGGTACAGTAAAGGATGCTTTCATCCAGAGGTACATTTCAAATAACAGCTGGTGTGGACACCAGCCGTGTGAGCAGCTGGCATAGCAGAAATTCCTTTATGTCAGGCCTGCCTTAATCTATTTTAGTCTCACTTGCTTTGTATGCACATTTTGACTGAAGGGTACGGTCTGCTCTCATCAGCCATCGTTTCCCAAATGAACAGCTGTAAGACTTCAGGAGAGGTGTTGGCTTTGTGAGGTTGGATCAGGTTGCAGGGTGCCTGGAAGTCACCAGTGTCGGAATAGTGCAGTTATCCCTCTGGCTGCTGCTTGAATCTTAGGGACCTGATCTTAGGAGTTTGGAACCTGCCTTTTCCTTCTCAGCCTTTCTGGGAATCAAGGGAAAGAGGAAGCAGTTTGAACCCCCGTTGCAGGCTGCAAAGAGTTCTGAATGAGTAAGCACCAAAGTCGTGGGAAGTTTCTGAATAGGGTTTCTCAGCTGGCAATACTTCTACTTCTTGCTGGGGCAAGTGACTGCCATGGTGTGTAGAGGTGACTCACTCCAGTGACTCCCTCCCTCCCTATGTGTCTGCAGTAGTGTGAACATGGAAAGGGGTGCCAAGAGAAAAGGAAAGAATGCTTACTGGGCATTTCCTACGACCAGGTACTATACTGGCCACCATGTGCATCATCTTATTTAATTATCCCAAATACCTGTGAGGATTTATCCCAGACACTACCTCCAGAGCCCACATTTGGGTCCATTCAACAAACACTCCCGTTCCCATTTATCTCATGGGAAGCTCTGGGTCCTGTCAGAAAAACATCCAACACATGGAAATAAGGCACACAGGTGGTCAGCACATCCTTTCAGCATCATGATGGGAAAAGGCCACTGAAGGATTGTTCAGAACAGTTGTCCCTGTCCATTGCAAAAGCCACTGACCCACATGTGGTTACTGAGTTCCTGAAACATGGTGGTCTGAATTGAGATGTGCTGTAAGTATGCAAGTCACCCTGGATGCCCAAGTCTTAACTTTGGCAAAATTAGAACCTATTAATACTTTTTATGTTGAGTGCATGTTGAAATGATAATATTGGGTTCAATAAAATATATCATTAGAAGTAATTTCACCTGCTTTCTAAAAAACGTGACTGCTAGAAAATTTTAAATGACGTATGTGGCTTACCTTATATTTCTATTGGACAACAGTGATTCAGTGGAAGGCACTGCTCTGTTTCCCAGTAGTTAAAAGTCCCAGACTTAATGAAGCAACTTGTTAAGTTGTAAATATCCATCCAGTACAGATAATTTCTGTTCAGTGAACAGATAACCTCAGAGGTTATTGGCCTGTTGTGGCTTTATATCTAACCCCACAGTTGCGTCCTACCGTCTTGTTAACTTACCTATAAATAATCTCAGCATCTCACACGTTCTGTATACTGGTCATAGCATCTGATTGCTTCCCTCATAAACTAATAGTTAAACACCTTCTCTGACACATATTCATTGTATATTTTTCTGAAAGTTTCGATTTTTACTTTTTAGACCACTCTGTCTAATAGAATCAGAATGCCAGCTACATGTATAATTTAAAATTTTCTAGAAGTCACATTTTAAAAAGGTGAATTTTTAAAAAATGTTATTTAATTCTATATGCCCAAGCTATTATCATTTCTCCACGTAATCAATATAAAAACATTCTCAATGACATATCTTATATTCTCGTTTCATACTGTCTTCAAAGTCCGGCACATCTGTTTGTCGTATTCCAAGTTCTGAATAGTCACCTGTGGCAAGTGGCTACCATACTGGGCAGTGCAGGCAGGTTTTGAACATATTCTTAGAAGTAAACAACTATGACCAATAAATAAAGTCCCCTCAGGTAATCTAGGGCTCAAGTGTAAACTAGAAGACCGGAATCTTTTTGTATGTAAGTCAAACAATACTTGGAAGAACATTCCAGAGTTTTGGCAACCTGTGTCTTGTCTACAGACATTTCACTTCTCTTCATTCACAAGCTGCATGACTTTGGGCGTATCATCTCTATTCCTGGGTTTTTACTTTCCTCATTTATAACTCCAGGGTGTTGGATTTGAAGATCTCTGACGTCCCTTGTGTCATTGAAGGGCCATCATTCCCTCTACTACCTGGGCAGCATCCTCTGGGGAAGGTGGCCACCCACTGTCAGAAACTCACAGATGCCTCTGAATCTTCTTTCTGTCCTTGCTCATCTCTCCAGAAAGTGGTGCTAAGAAGCTGGGTAAAGGACATGAAGCTGCCTTCCCAACCAAGAAGTGGCTACTTCCTTTGGGTCGGTGAGGAGACAGCAGTTTGGACACGTAGAATTCTAGGACTTGCAGAATGGACTAAGCAATTGCCTTCCTCTTGGGCCTACATGTGTACCTTTTTTTTCAGGATCTCTTACTTCCTGAAGCTACTCTAGTTAATCTTAAGCAATGGAAGATAAAAGATTCCCTCCCAAGCATCTCCAAGAAATTGTGAAATTAAGAGTCAGAGTAAAAGAAAGAGAAAAGGAAAAAGGAAAATGGGGCACTGATGACTCCCCAAAGGAGCTATAACCAAGTCTTGATTTCTATAGGTAAAAGTCACTAGAGCTTGAATTCTTATCAGTCTGTGAGGTCCTGCACTTTTTTTTTTGGTGGTACTGGGGTTTGAACTCAGGGCTTATATGCTTGCTAGGCAAGTGCCTTTACCTGTTGAGCCACTTCAACAGCCCAAGTCCTGTATATTTTATTTCAGTTTTTCCACATTACTTGACACTGAGCCACTGCTCATTAGATGAATCAAGTGAATGAACAGATCAATGAATGAATGATTGAAAATATGATTCTTAGATAGGCAGTTGCACTAGATCAAGTTCTCCAACTCTGAGACACAGCAGCTCCATGAAGGAAGAACAGATATGGGACTATAACCCTGCTTCTCCCATACTAAAGTCTCACAGGCGACAGTCCTTTCTTCTGACATTTTTTCAGAGCAGTGTGATCAGGCGTTCCTGAAGCAAGGCTCCCTGTCCTCTTAGTGGGACTTCTGGAGCCTTCTGTGGACAGGAGGAGGCAGAAGGGGCACTGATGCTGTCTGTCACTTTCCCACTGGGCCAGTTCCCATTTGTCACTTTGATATACAGGACTAGCCTTGCATACCAGGGAAGCAGAGAATCACTCAGTGGCACAGTCTCTACTCCACTGCTGCTTGAAACTTCAGCATTTTGGGTATATTGGTGGTTCCTTTGTGTCTTCAAGGACAGGAATAGAAATTCTCTAACACAGTACGCATTGATCTGGGAGAACAAGCGTGCTTCACCTTGTCAGGGTTCATTAGCTTGGACAGTGGGAGGGAAGGGACACAGTAGGATAACGCATTCATCCCAATGTTGTAGAACTTTGGGCGTTTCACTCCTGGAGCTCGGGGACATTAGGCACACCCCTATCAGAACATCCAGTGTCTTCCGTATAATCTGGGCTCTGTCCCCACCTGCCTGTCTATGCGTCTTGCTCTCAGGTTCCATGTACAAATCTTGGGTTTGTCCAGACCTACCCTCATCATTCCACTCCCCGAGCTCTGCTCACCTGCTTCTCTTCACCTCCCTCTTTCAAATCCAAGCTGCAGCTCTGCTTATCCAGTCTTGGACGTTTGATTCAGAGCATTTGTCTAAATAGTTGCTTCGATGTCAAAACAGTAAAGAGAATATCAACCCCATCAACTTCACATGCTGGTTGGGAGTATGAAGGCATCAGGATGGTAAAAACATTTGATAATTTCAAAGTACCACACAAATGTAAGGGGACGCCAAATTCTGACCCTAAAGGACCAGCAAACACAGGCATTGATATAAACCTGGATTATTTGTTTATTTTGGGGTGCTGGGGTTTGAACTCAAGGCCTCATACTTGCTAGGCAGGCACTCTGTCATTGAGCCATTCCTTCAACCACAAACCTAGCATTTTAAAGTCCTTGTCATTCTGTCTCCGAAGGAATTTGGTTTGCGCGCATGCTCACTGTGAAGTGTGGTAGCAAATGCCACATCCGTTCCTCACGCTGTAGGGTCAAATGGAGGGGAGGGGATATTCTTTGGTACTTTTTCCCTGTTCCATTTTTATCGCGAAATCTTCTAGTAGTCCTACTAATTATTAGTCCTACTAATAATTTATGGGTGAATAAATACAGGGAATTTTTTTTCTTCCTTCCAGGCTAAGAGTCTTTGAAGTAAGAGACATTGGATTCAATTCCGAGGCACTGGAGAGATGGCATTAAATGTAATGACCTTCTCTCTCATAATTCAACTTGGGTGGCTGATGAGAAACGAAGACCAATGCCCTCCCCTGCCTGAGCCCTGCATCTCTATCTCTGGGCCCAGCTCATACAAATTCCCTCCTATTTGAGGATGATGTCTGATTCCAAAGCCCATTGTCAAGACGCCTTTAATAGATGAGGAAATTGAACTCAGAGGCAAGAAATTGTCACCTGTGCAAACTCCTAGGCAATCAGCTGGTGGCCAGTCAGCCTAATGCCTGATCTTTTCTCCAGTGGCCCGTGACAGTTGCTTAACATCATGTAATATTTTTTTTTTACAAAGATAGTGTTATTTTTTACAAAGATAGTGATTTATAATTTACAAATGAGTCAAAATTTAAACATTTCATAAAGATATCCTTCTCAAAGTACCCAGTTCTCCTAAGATGCAACCAGATATATCAGTTTGTTAAATATTCTTTCAGATATTTTATTTACACATAAGCAAATCTCTCTCTTTTGCCTTTGGTGTTTTTTACACATATGGTTTTTAACACTGTCCTCACTGGACTCCTTTTACTTGACAATGTATTTTGTAGGTCTTTTCACATGAGAACATAAAGAGCTTTTTTCTTTCTATGGCTGTGCTGTTTGATATATTGATGGAGGTGTAGGTGGTTTCTTGTCATGCATTATTGAAACCAAGCTGTACTGAATAACTGTGAGGATGAGTACATCTACAGGATGCCTTCCTAGAAGTAGGATTGCTGGTTTGCAGGTTCTGTGTTCTAGAAATTGAATGAATATTCTCAAATTGTCCTCCCAGGCCATTTTACCAAATGGCACCCACAGCAATACCCCAATACAGTGCATTTTCAAACTGTGATTCTTGCCAATTCTCTCTACCCTGACGACTGCATTTTGGGACTGATTGCTTTCTTTTTGTATCCAATATGCCCTTTCACTTAGTTTAAAACCAGATGTCACTCTTTCAGCAATATATGACTTTCCAGAAAAAAACAGTTTAAATTCTCCCTATAAGGTTCATTGTAATTCTATCCCAATAATCATTAAAGTTTAGAGCAGGATTTAGCCCTTATTTAACCAGATCTTTTCTTACAGAATCTGCATGGCTCTGTGTAGAGAAGGGAATGACTCTGTTATGGTGATCCAATACCACTGCACATATCCATAGGGGAAAAGGCTTGAGCCACAGCTTATCTGAGTCTTTACAGAAAACCCCGTGGGTTTTCATCACACACAGCTGACTAATAAGTGCAAAGTTTCTTTATATAGGAGCAACATACTTACTGCTAATCTGATTTTCTGGAGTAGCAGTGTGTAGATGTAACCCATATAATTAAACATTCTCTAGTAGTCACATTTTTAAAAGACAAAAAGTAAAAATTTTAGTAACACATTTTACTTAATCCATTATATCCAAAGATTGTCATTTCAACATGGCAATATAAAAGTTATCAGATATACTTTGCATTAGTAAACTAGGTCTTATAATTTGGTATTCATCTTATGGCAATTTCAGTTCTATTTATTTTGTTTTGGTGGCACTGGGGTTTGAACTCAGGGCCTCATACTTGCTGGGCAGGCACTCTTACTGCTTGAGCCACTCTGCCAGCCCCCTCCCCCCTTTTTTTTGTGATGGAGGTTTTTGAGATAGGGTCTCTCGCACTCTCAAACTATTTGCCCAGGGCTGGCTTCAAACCACCATCCTCTTGATTTCTGCCTCCTGAGAAGCTACAATAATTACAGGCGTGAACCACCAGTGCCCAGGCACATCTCATTTCTGACTGGTCTCTAACTCAAGAGCTCATTGTCCACAGGAGCCAGGCTGCTGTGAAAGACAGTGCAAGCCCACAGCTCCTCAGAGACTTGGACTAAGTGAAACTCATGCACCCTGAAGTTTCAGAAATGAGGAACCTTAAGACAGGTTGAAGTGGTTTGCCTTGTATGACCTGAAATTCTTCAGGCCTCATAAGAATAACAGACTATGAACTAGTAAAGGTCCTTAAAGTCTTTCCTGCTCCATTTTAAAAATGGTCCGGTCCTCTCTGGAGGTTCAATGTTAATAAATCAAGTTCAGCCTGCCTAAATCTCCATTTCTTGTCACCTACTCTTCCAGAGTTAACCAGAAACAAAGCTAGAACAATTTTAAGGTGTGGTAAGTAGGGTAGCAGCCTTTCAGTTTCTGCAGTTTCCTGTCATTTAAACCAACTTGGTGACTCTTTTTTCTCTGCCAATGTTTTACCATTTGAGCAATTTCTTGGCCCACTGTACTTTGTTTTCATTTAATTCATTTCCTTTCTGTAACCTCTGATGTCCAGAACTGGATTAATCATAATCTTTGTATCATCTTTGTTCTTGCATGGATTGCCCTCTCGGTATGCGAGCCCGGAGCTCAGCCCCAACCTAAAAACATTACTTAACATCGCTGATAACTTACACTTACCTATGTCTTCCCTCCACTTGTGTAGAGATTACTTCTAAATTTTGTACTTGTACTTCATTTCCTTCATGGAAGCAGTTTTATCACATATCTAAGCAAGATTTGTTCATTTCTGGATTTTGTAAAGATCATAAACTGAATTCAGCTAGGACTGTTTTTTCTACTCACTGTTGTCATTAATATTCAACTGTATTTATAGTTGATTAATTTTCACCACTGAAGATGATGTCATTGGGTAAATCCATTCTCCTTTCAACAGGCATTTGGATTGTTTCCAGTGTTTTGCTAATTCAAACAGTGTAGCTTTGAATATTGATTCATGATTTCCTGGTGCACACATGCTATGTGCAAGATTTTTAGGCTAAGACTTGAATTTCTGGTTGTAGGAATGTGAATATTCATCTTTACAAGATAATGCCAAATTGTTGCTTTTAAGACCCAAATACATTTTTCACCTCATTTGTTTACTGAGAGAGGGTCTCCTTATGCAACCCAGCCTGGCATCAAACTTGCCATCCAACTGGGGAGTGTGCTAGGCAATAGGCATGCACCATCACTGTCAGCTGTTAGCTTTGGAATCTTGAACTACGTGTATTATGATCTGTTTATCAGGGTAAAGATTCCTATTTACTTTACAGTGTGGAGTTTGAACTTGGAGACTGTACAACTTAAGCCACACTACCAGTTGTTTTGTTTTGTTTTTTGAAATGGGGGCTATGTAGCTCATATTGGCCAGCCAGCGTCCAACACATGATCCTCCTCCTGCCCCTTAGCCTCCTGGGTACCGAGTTTACAAGTGTGAGCCCCCATGTAGGTCTACCCTTTTGATTGGTTTAAGAAATGTTCAATATATTCATGATACTGAACTTTTGTCAGGTTTTGTCTCAGTTGCCTTTCACTTTTAGATGCCTTTTTTTGTGTAGTTGAACTAAGTTCCAGCATACACATTCTTTTTGAAAAATTGATGCTCCTTTGAGAGGTTTTCTTATACTTCAGTCACCTACATCTTTGTACATTCTAGTTTGCTTTTAAGTACTTCATCTGGAGTTGACTTTTGTGCATGGTATGAGGTAAAAACAAATGGCACTCCAACATAGGAAACATTCCAAATGGCATTTGTACCCAAACTAAACCATGATCGTTAATGTAAAAACACCTGATTTAATAACCTTTTATGGAAAAATATGGTCTGCTAAGCAGACTTTCAAACTTGTCAACTGTATTCTATTTTCAGAATTACCTTTATTGCTCAAAATGTAGACATCTGGCACACCCTCAATTTTTCTCTTGGCAGTATTGGGGTTTGAACTCAGGGCCTCACACTCGCTAGTGCTCTACTACTTGAACCACTCCACCAGTTCCATACCCTCATTTTCTTGAGTATCACCCGAATCCCACGTCCCCCTGGACTTCAGCTGTGTGGACACTGCATATTAATACCCATGAGGGTTCTGCTAACAATAGTGTACCCCCGGGCTTCAACCTAAGAAATCAGAATCCTTGAAAACAGGTGCTTGGCATGGGCTTTTAAGACAATTTCTCAGGTGATTCTAAAGCATTAGAAATAACCTACCCAGAAGGCTGGGCATACCCCAAACTTAAGTGACATCTTAGCGTCTTAAATTTCCTAATGCCCACGTACATGTTCTAACTTCCACCTAGATCCCATGCATTCTCCAAGTATGAACCGAAACAGATCTTCTGTGAAAACCCTTCTTTGCACACAGCAGTGGATGGTCCAAGACAACATCCAATTATGTTAGAAGTTTTAAACACCTAAAATACTGACAGGGTTGGAATTTAGGCCTTTTGAGTATGATGGCTAGTTTATGCTTTCAGAAACATCATTGAATGTACTTAACTGTGATCAGTATTTGGGTCTCTGGCACCACCTAGGACCTAGGGTTGAGTGCTCAGGTACACATGCTTGCTCAATGAAGCTGTTTGGACACCCTTACAATTGGGCACTTGGGGTAATGATAGTACACAACAAGTGCAGATGTCCTCAAACTAAATGGCCTATTATCAAGTGTAACTATTCCAGCACTTACACTCTTGTGTGGGTCAACATGACTTCAAAGGCTCCCAGTGGGCAGCCTCATCAGACCAGAACTTGACAAGTTGCATTTTTACAATCCTCAGGTTAATGCAATCACACTATGGTGGATACTTAACCATCTCATCATGCAAAAGTGTAATTTCCTTACAAGTCTGTTGTAAATTTTGCTAAAAAGCCCAAACCCAAAACCTACCTCGACCCAACAATCTTGTTTTTAGGACTCTCAATTTCTAAAGGGAGCTAGAATTAACCAGAGATTGAATATTACATCACATTAAAAACATTTTATTAATGCAAGTTCACATTTAAGGAAAGGATTCCAAGTGCCCAGTCAGCCACCACCTGAAGATTGTGTTTCAAACCTACAATTGTAACTTATGTGGTATGCTGCAAATAAAGTGACTTATTTCTTGACCCTCTCTAGAGGAACACATGACAACCTTTAAACAAACAGCACCAGATTCAGTTTCCAACATAGTGGGCTCTTAGACAGTGATAGCACACTTGCATTCAAATTCAGTGCTATTCTCCCCAATGGAATTATATACTGCTGCCAATGCTGGTCTCCGGCACTCTTGATCTGTGTTCAGCGGCTATGGAGGATTTTTAAACATCACTGTTGAGATCTGACCACAAATAAAAAAAAACAGCAGTTTCCATCAATCTTAATGACTTTGGGCCATTATGGGGCTTCCTAAGACAGGAAGATTAAACCCTTGTAAATTTCTCATTTAATGCTCTTATCCCACCTTCCCCAATTCTGTATCTTTACAGCATGAGACAGTAACAGCTATTGACTGTTAAGGGCCAGGCCCAGAGAGCTATAGGAAACACCTTCCTTCCCCCATCACAGCACTGCTTCCAAACAGTTCCAATACTTCATACACACAAAACACACCACTGGACCCTCCTCTCCCAATTTCCCAGCACTATTCTTAATTCTGACGAATATGACATGAAGCCTTGATCTGGGACAATGTGGGGAAATAAGTTACAAATAAATTTATTATTCAAACTCCAAGGGGAAAAAGATGGTGTAAATCTTCATCTACTGGGCACTATTAGTAGAAAACATTTAAATAGCTAGCATTAGTGAAGTATCACAATTTATTTCAGAGCTAACTAGTTTATTACCAATAACTAACACATATAAATAGCCAAATAAATGTAACAAGTTTCAGATTTTATATTTACTTGAATGAGATAGCATCCCATCCTCAGTCTCCTAGCTCAATTCTCTAGTCATAAAAATGACTACCTTGTCTCCTTGGCATAGGGGTCAGGAGAAATTAGAGCTGCAAATGAAGATGCATTATGTGGTCCTAGGTGGATGAGGTTTTTTTTTTTTTTCTCCTGGAAATAAAGACCCCCAAAGGCCTCCATTGCACTTTTATTTGAATGTAGTATTTGGGACAATTGTCCAAAAGGGCAGGTATTTCCCAATTTAATCAGATCGGAATAAAACAAGCAACAAACAATGTTTGGGATTTCAGCTTCTCACCCTTATCATCAAGACTCACTGCCTCCCATCGTCAATATTTATTGAGCATTTACAGTGTACTAGGCACAATAGAACACACAGAAAACATTGTCCCTGCTCTTGAGGAGCTTACATTCTAAAAGGAAAAAAAATACACCTCTTTTAAAATGGCATTTTTGTTTGGTGTTTTCTGTAAAGTACTGAGGAAATATTTTGTGGGGTGAGCTTTGGGTATAACTTAGCCCCAACATTATTTAGGTAAGAGAGGGAGAATTTTAAAGGCAGACAATGACAGACCATTCAGGATAGGCAGGGTTTCCAGGGAGATAACCACAATCTCATCAACTAAGGAGAGATGTGCAGTGGTAAAGAGGATGAGGGAAGTAGTTTGTGGGATGCAAGCAAAGGAAGCAGGGTATCTTAGACATTGAGTGGAGCCAGAAAGATCATGCGGCCTTTTCCCAAGTACACAGACACCAATTAGGAATGGTTGGTGACAAGACAGAAGGCTAAAAAAGAAAGGTAATCTTGTGCACCCGACAAATAGAAAGAATGAAAGATCAAAATTGAAGGCAGGCTAAGAGTATCAAGAAATTCTTAAAAAACAAAAAGGGACTTGGAAGCACAGAACTTACAGTTAATGCTACCCAATGTCATGATGGACCAAGAACATTGTGGCTTCCTAAGTTGGAAATGCCATTTACGAAAATGTTAAATGGAAGCATGACTTTTTCCAATCCGTCTTCCTCTCCCCCAGAATTTTTTTTCTTTTGGGGTGGGGGGGGAGGGGGAAAATGGGACATGGTTGAGAAAGGTATTTATATTAGTAGTATTTCAGTTATGATGATAAACTTTGTATTTAAACTTGATAAAAGCCCATTAGCTGCCAAAGGGAATTAGGAATAAATTTCCAAGAATGTACAATTTCCTTTAGAGAAGTTTCAAAACCAAGACTAATTTACATGAAAAGCTGTAGAGAAAGTAGTTGAAAAGTCCATTCATAAAACTTTTATTCCACTTACATGAACTTAATACACGTGTTCTTAACAATTATGCTTGGATTGTTCATGAAAATTTCCTAAGACATTTAACAAAGCTAGCCATCATCTCAAGTTATTTCCCTGTTAACTATTTTTACAGCACATGCATGTTAGGCAAGTATCAAAAGAAGGAAAAAAAAAAATCACAAAAGCAAAAAGCAAAAAAAAACAAAAAAACCCCAAAACACAAAAAGAACAAAACAAAAAACCCCCTAAAAAAGTTAAATACATGGGATTTTGTTTACTGCTGTGCTTGACATCCATGAAGCAATGAACACCAAGCATTTCATTTTGACTGCATCTGTACTTTTACATTTGTTCTTAGGTTGCCTAAAACATTTAAATACAAATAAAATGTGTAGCAAAAATAATGAAAGCTAACAGCAGGTAACTTTACAAATAATGGAATGTGAACCGTTTCTGCCCTTATCCAGAGTTTATTGGGTCACGACTTTGTCTAAAGGAACACTTCTGCAGCTGTAGTCAAGGTGTGCACACTGAGATTGACTATTCCACAGAAACACATGCTTCCAACATGTAGTATCCATGGGATATTTGTACCACAGCCTTGTAAGTGCTCCAAACTTTAAAGTACCCACAATAACTACACCCGTGTGACTGGGACCAATTAATTATCCCTTTTATTCCCCACCAGGACAAACCAATATGTAGGCAGTTTTCTTTGCTCAGACATGGAAGCAATTTTAACACTGGCCCCTGTGAAGCCACAATGTACCAGAAGTACTATGCCAAACATTTATAACTTGTATAAAAATTCCACATCCCCATCCTGGCCACCTCAAGATGAAAACAGGTAACTCCCTAATGTTAACTGGCTCTACTCCTCTAATATTAAACATAAAAACCACATGGGAAATATAGAAATTCAAATAGAAGTAACATAAACCTGTCATAAATCGTAAACAAAAAACTATTTGTGGGACAGCATGGATGACAAATGGTCTACTGTGTAAATTTTAGAATGAGGCAGACAAAAGTTGGAAGGCCGGTTAATTTTCCCCTCCTTCTCCTGCTTCCGCTTCGTCTCCTTGGGTGTCCGATGTCCACAACTGGTAAAAGGAAAGATTTTTCAGCACATTTCAGATTGAACAAGAAACACACAAAACAAATGAAAACCCCACTTTCATATGTAAGCCAAGGTCCTAGCATGCAACCATGTGTTTTAGTTGGAAAGCATTCTTTTAAAATTAGCATTATTGAAGACTGCTTCAATACAAAAAGTACCTCACTACGATACATTCATTTTCTCCCTAATCATCTTATAAGCATGGCAGACAGGGAATGGCTATCTTCAAATAACAAAATCAGACACAGGAAACTTATGGCTATTCATAAAAGGCAAAGAGAAAGAAGAAACCATAAAATCTTAAAAGAACACTAACATGTATCAAAGTATCAGACTGTCCAGAAGCCTCTGTGAAGAGATGGATGTACTGGATGAGTACAGATGAACCAAAATACCTAACTAAGCCCATGCTCAAGGAACTAGTAAGGCTGACTATCTCCCTGGGTAGAACAAAGACTGAATCCTACTCCAAAGAAAATCCTGTGCTCTATGACAGTAACACCAGCATCAAACTCTTCTGAGCTGAACTACAAATTTAGCTTTTCTGACCTTTTTTTAGCCTAGAAAAACATACCTTTATTTGTATGACTTAAAATTAAATGTTCAACAATATTTGGTCAGAACCAAATACTCTAATAGGTAAAAACAAAAGCTGTCCTATATGACAGGATTATGGATTCTATTTATTTTTTCATTAATGTTAGTTTCTCAACAGGTTAAAAAAAACAATTTTAAAAATTTTCAACTGCTTTTAAAAAACCTCTCCTCTCCCTTTGATTGTTTATAAGAAATGACGTTTACTATGTAGCCCAGGCTAGCCTCAAACTTTCAATTCTTTTGCCTCAGCCCCCAAGTACTGAGATTACAATGTGACCATCATGCCTAGCTCTTTTAAAAGTCTTAACCACACTTCAGTGACTTTCAGAGATTATTATAAAAGGATTGATACAAATTAATGTTAAAAATTTAAGCAATGACAGGTGCTGGGTGGCTCATGCCTGTAATCCTAGCTACTAAGGAGGCAAATATCAGGAGGATTGAGGTTCCAAGCCAGCCCCGGGAAAATATTTCACAAGATCCTATCTCAAAGATAGCCATCACAAGAAAAGGGCTGGTGGAGTGGCTCAAGCCAAGTATGAGGCTCTGAGATCAAAGCCCAGTGCCACCAGAGGGTGAAAAAAATGACACTGAAAACTCCCCACTAATTTATTTATTTACTGGCAGTATTGGGGTTTGAACTCAGGGCCTCACGTGTGCCTAGGTAGATACTCTGCCACTTCAATCACTCTACTATCCCTCGTTTATTTATTAATCAAATCTCTGGCCTGGAAAGAGACTACTTCCAAGGTCGTATAGCTATAGCTAAATGACCCCTTGTAGCTTATATGCTCTTGCTTAAACTGTTTTTCTAGTTCTAACCTTTAAACATTTTCAATTTTGTGTACATAAACATTAAAAACACTAGACCACAATCTCTAATTTCTACCTCTTTACCTGACACAGCAGATGCTTGATAATTTTTCCACCTAAATCTCACATTTTCAAATTTAGTATTTATCTGAAGAATGGAAAAACCTAAGGAACCAAGGAGACATAAACTGCAATGTGTGGCCTTTATATGGATTCCAACTTAAAAAAAAAACAAAACTGTTAAAGACTGTTGAAATTTGATTTAGATATCTAATATTAAGATGTTACTAGTCATCTTGTTGGTGTGAAAATGGCATTGGTGTTCTTTTTTAAAATCTGGACTATACCAAGGACAATCACCTTGCATAAATAAGTCATTTTTAAAAAAATAAAGAGACTGGGCAAATAGTCAAAACTCTTCAGATTTCCAAATATTTGGTTCTAAAGAGTATGTGAAGTTTTCTGACTACTAATGCCTTACCGTATTTATACAAATATGTAGGTAACTTAATGAATGAAAAACTTACTTTTAAAGGAATTTTTACATACGTAGCTTTGATTTACTTTTGATACTAAATACTTGACTGTTTTGGGACTAAAATAGAAACACTCAAGATTTGAAATGGCTTAAGTCACTAAAAGTCCAAAACAATCAATCATAAAAAGTTATTATAAGAATGAAGATTTTTCACACAATATGAACGTGCACATTTTCAGTACCTGGGTCTAATATTTCAGTTTCTGTTAAGTTAGCTTTCTTCATATGTTTTTTAATATTCTTATAGTAAAACAGATTCTTCAGCCACATGAAACATGAATGATGCTGTTATGTACTTACTGTCAAGTTGTCTCTCAGTAACTGCATTATTAGCGTACTGTCTTTGTATGACTCTTCACTTAATGTATCAAGTTCAGCAATGGCTTCATCAAAAGCCTGTGATTTAAAAAAAGTACAAGTCAGTGCTCAAATAATAAAGACTGCTAAATTTCCACACAACAGGTAAAATACATACTGTCTTTGCAAGCGAGCAGGCTTTCTCTGGGGAGTTCAGAATCTCGTAATAGAACACAGAGAAGTTAAGGGCCAGACCCAATCTAATAGGATGCGTTGGTTGCATTTCCTTTTTGCTGATTTCAAAAGCTTCTTGGTATGCTTGTTGTGACTGATCCACAATCCCTGGATAATAAAACACACCAAAATCCACTGATAAAAATTTGCACTTTATCTTTATTCCACAAACCAAACTTTTCTTTAAAATCCCTCGTGTCCTCTGAAATATGAACTGGAACAACCTTAACTGAATTACTCATCAAAAAAAAGGCTTGTCCTGAATCACACTACACATGGTTTAACATCAAGACAAAACACAACCTTGTAATATCATTGTTATATTTCTAATAATTAGTTTACACCGCTCTTCAGTAATGCTGTGGCCACTACTTCTTGAAACCATTAGTAATCATTCTTGAACTGGCTTTTCAGAAATCATACATTTTAGAATACCAGTGTAAGGCAGTAGATACTCTCAAGACTCAAAAACAAAAAAAGAACACTACTATTTATTATTCATGCTCTAAGCAATTAAAAAACAAAAATGTTTCTACTTCCAAAAGAAACTTTCCCTACTCTGATATTTTCTAACAGTTCAACCAACAGATTTTAAATAATAGCATGAACTGGCAGAGTGGCTCCAGTGGTAAAGTGCCTGCAGAGCAAACATTAGTCCCCAGTTCGAACCCCAGTATCACCAAAAAGAAAAACAAACAAAACCCAGCAATATACCTTTCTTGTCATCTCCAGCAGCAACCTCAGCCAAGTAACGGTAATAGTCTCCCTTCATTTTCAAATAGAAGACTTTACTCTCTGCTTGTGAAGCATTGGGGATCAAGAACTTTTCCAAAAGAGACTTAAAAAAAAAACCAAAGAACAAAAAACCAGATGTAATGAGAATAAGACTCCATAAAACAAAGTTAAATGCATTTTTCATGCACATACTTTAAGTTATAAAACTTTAATAGCCAGGCATTGCCAATAATATCAATGAGAATGTAGTAAGCTCATGAATGTGTGGTTTAAAAGTTAGCAGAATTCTCTGGGCAGCAATACTTAAGTCAGTACTCAGTTTATTATTTAAGGATAATATAACCAAAATACTAGACATAAACAGTGTTTATGTTTATCTATTCACAAGCTGGTTTCACTGAGTGAGAAGTGTAACAGTTCATATTTAGGAACATTTGTTAATGAGCTGGCAAACTTACCATTTAAATGTAATCATGACAATTTTATAGATCATCACAAAGGGTAAATAAAATGTCATCCTATAGTTTTACTTACAACTATTAATAATTTAAGATTATCTGAACCCTAACATACTAAAAATTACCCTCTATAGCTTACTTAAAGCAAAAAATATGATTATATTGGGGTTGAGAAAAATAATGATGCCAGTAGCAAAATTAGGCAAACATTTAAAAAAGTACACTTTCACCATACTCACTTCCTTCTAAGTGTTCTGTATACTCTGGGAATCAAGGTGAAGTCCATTTTCAACTGGGTGGAGCTCTAAATTAATCAATTCTTATAAGGAAAAAGTACCTAATCCTTGGTTTCTATTCTAGAAGGCAGTCACCCAGTAGTTTTGATCTATTTATATGCCTAATAGTTTGAAAAATGCCTTCAAATAATAACTATGTTTACCCACTGTTACAGTGGGGTGTGTATGTGTGTGGAGGATTAGGTAAATGTGCAAACTTTAACCCAGCTAAAGTCTGTATGTAGAAATGAAGTCATAAGCACATGCAGTTACTTAAGAGCAAATCAATGACTTCAGAAGTAAAAGTTTTGTGGTGGATGTGATGACGAACACCTGCAATTCCAGCACTCAGGACGTGGAAGCCTACCTGGGCTACATGGCAAAAGTTGTCTCAAAAAACCCAGGGCTAGAGTGGTAAAGCATTTGACTAGCATGTACAAGGTAGGCCCTGGGATCAATCACTAGCACAGTCCAAAAATCAGGAAAAATTTAAAGTAATACCAGGAAACTTGCTAGTTTTATAGGCAAGGTGCTAATAAATGTTATTAGACTTATTAGTCTATCTTTTATGAGTAGTAACTTCTATATCCCCAAAGCATCTCATTTTACACTGAGTAACAGTAACAGTTAAGCAACTCTTCCCTCAAGCTGAACACAGAATTAGCCATTAAATAACAAGAACCTTAAAAGTATAAGCCAGAACCCATAAGTGATAGCAAGGCTGTTAACTGGCCTAATGAGGACCAAGTATCAAGAGTGGCAAATGTTTCTGGTAAAATGCTGATCCTAATAAGCTGAGAAAGGTATAAATGGCATGTTTTCTATTAAGACTTCCAATGACATAAACCTAAGAAGGAGTATTTACAAAGGTTAACAATGGTGTAAAATGCTAACTATGAAAGAGAAACTGTGGTAGACTTTCTCCAAAGATAACCCCCACCAATTCCCAGCCATTCTGATTCTATCATGAGGCAGAACTTATTTCCTGTCCCCTTACTTCCTGGATAGCTTTGTGAGCTTGCTTTTGAACATAGAATTCAATCAAAGTGACTGCTGTTCAATTCTGTGCCTACCCCAATAACAAGTCTGGAGAATTTCCCTTTTGCCTCTTTCAGAGCCCTGACCCAGGGAAGAAGCTGAACTGTCTTGCAAAAGAGAAAGGCCAAGCCAGCTCCCAGCCATTGGACATGCAAAGCCCCACCTGAATGTTGCAATGAGGGATCCAGCCAAAGCTATGTGAAGAACTGTCCAATGAGTCCAGTCAAGCCATAGAACTCATAAGGAAGGAGAAAAAAGCAATGCTTCAGTCACTAAGTTATCGAATGGTTTGTTATATAGCAATGTGTAAGGCAAAGATTCTATAATTTTAATTTATAATTATGACAGCAGGCATTACGGTATTTTTGGAATATTATTTTCTACGGATCCTAATTTGATCCTTCTTTAACCCTGTTCTATGAAGAACTACAATCACCTTCATTTTACAGAAGTCAGTGGAGTTCAACCGTGTAATGGCTCAAAAATCATGAAGTACAAAGGTACAACTTCCAACTAGGAAATCTGACTAGTACTCCTAACATTATTCTGTATTTTCTCTGCATATATAGAGTGATTATGTCTACTAAAAAGAAAATGTGATTCCCAGCTATATCAACAAAACTAGGAATTAAGGTTAAGGAAAAAGATTCACTACTACTAAGTACTGATGAGACCAAGTCCAGAATACAGTTTCTTTGTATCAAAACAGGTACTGACAAACTGGAGAATGTCCACTACAGTGAGTAAGAAGGGTGAGAACACTAGTAACTGCTATGAATTTGGAAATAGTAGGACATGAATGGATCCAATAGAAAAGTGTAGTTAAGTTTAAAGCCAAATATGACAGAACATGTCTAATCCAGCACTTGGAGGCTGAGACAGGAGGAATGTTAAGTTTGAGGCCAGCCTAGGCTACATGGCAATTCCAGGGGCTGGGGCAAGGATGAGGTTTAAGTGAAATTTAGCAAAAGGACAATTTCAGTTCAGTAGGAGAAAAAATTGTGAGTACTCCAAAACTGGAATCAGACACCAAGTCAGACACTGATTCCCCTCTTCTTTTAGCCATCTAAGAAGAAACAAAGAGCATCACTCAGATATTTGATAGAGCATTCAAAAATCAGACATGGTCTTTCTCGACTCTCAGGGGAAAATACAGAGTTCACTGCCTTAAGTTAATTGTAACAGAAAAGATGCAACTAAATAATGGTAACTTGTTAAACTCACCAAAGAGCAGTGAAAGCTAATGTAGGAAGCCAAAGAAAAGAAGGAAATGTAGGAGAAGGAAGGAATAAAGGATAAATGACCCAGCACATATTACAACAAGCAGGCAAAAAAGGCAAACAAAGTAGAATCACAAAGGAATGATAGCTAAAAAACTCAGGCAATATTGTTGCAATGCACAACGCAACCTCCTAAATAGAAGGATGGTGGGGGACACAGCATTAAATAAGAAAAGCACGCGAGATGTCACAACTTCAACTGTACAGTGACGGCTAGGCTTCTTATTGCCCAAGTTCAAGTCCCAGTTCATTGCTTACTATCTGTGTCACTACAACAAATTCTACAGTCTCCTTAGGCTGCAGGTTTCTCATCTGTAAGAGGAGGACATTAATAATAAACATAATTAACCTATGGGTGTTATGAAGATTAAACGCTTGTACACACAGAAAGCATTTAGGACAGAGTATGGCACCCAGTGAAACAGTGAGTGATGTTGCCATCCTTTTGGAAGGTAAAAATTATTCTGAACCACACTTTTTTCTCGTTATCTACTGTCTAAATCAAACTAACCACCTTTATTGAAGATCATACAATACAGTGACTTTAAAATACTGTAACCAGCCAATTCATCCAACCAGAAACCACTTTAGCTCTTACGTGAACTAATTTCCTTATATCTTGTTTCTCCTACTAGTGCCTTATTTCTCTCTACATGGCAACACGTTGAAGAACGAGAACTGAATAGTCACAATCAATTCTTCCTATTTATGGTTTAAAACATTTTGATCTCAAGACCAAACCTCACACTAATGAAAGATTACCGGAAAGAGGTTGCATCACCATAGTGAGTGTTTTTCAAAGTTCTTATTTTTGTTTTTAATCACTGGTCTTCAAAAGTGATAGGTTCACCTCACTCAAACCTGAACCACCACAGCACAGCTTGTCTGTATGTAGTTCTTTGAAGTAAAAAGAGCATTCCATGTAGCAGCTTGTTCAGTGCGCAATTCAAATAATCAGAGTTGCTTTTCCTGGAGATTAACTGTTGCACGGTAGGCTCTCGATAACCATGGGTTTCAGATCCAACCAACCACAGACCGAAAGTATTTGAAGAAAATAAACTGTTGTCTATACAAGACATATACAGACTTTCCTTGTCATTATTCTATAAACAATGTAACAACTAGTTTCATATTACTTAACATTTTATTAGTTATTCGAAGTAATATAGAGCTGACTTAAAAGTATATGGGAGAATGTGTATAAGTAAAGAACTTCAGTATCAGCAGATTCTCTGGAACCACTCCCCTGTGCACAGAGTAACACTTGTTCTTTCCATTTTGCCTCACTGAAAAAGATGTCTACGCAAGGGCTATTATAATTAATCAATTTTGATTCAAGGACACTGAAATAGTTTTTTAAAAACCAAGCACATGGTGGTGAAGAACACAATGATACCAGTACAGTATAGAAAACACTACCTTAATCAGTGCTAAGGAACCAGCAGTTTTAACTATCCTTGCTTTTATGCCATAGATGCTAGTGCCAAAATAGTGGTAAGGGCCCAAAATGACAGAGTACTGTCATGGAAAAAGTTGTAACCTCCCGGAATCACCCTACATAAAAGGACTCCCAGGGGTCTGCATATCACTTTTAAGAACCACTCTAACCTGTGCTACTAAAATGTTCATCCTAAAATATCTAACAAATTCTTTATTGCCAATCACAACTCAATACAGCTGGAAAAAAAATTAGTATGCCTTAAGTACCTTAGCTCTAATGCTAAGTTCTTCCTGAAGCTAATTTTTACAAACGATTCAGCTTCATCTGCATTATACCACTAGTATCTAGTACAGAGCTTTGAATTGAATGAGAAAAAGGAAACCCTGATTTCTGACAGCCAGGGATTAGGATCTGTTAGACCATGAAGCATACATACAGACATTAAAAAGAATAAGGTATGTACTAATATGGAATGAAGCAAAAGATATGTATCAAAGTTTGTGTGTGGGGAGAAGGGAACCAACTTACAGAACAGTAAGCTTATGAATCTATCCTTCAAGGATAGAATCATTTGCTAGACAAGAGAAATTCCTAGGATACACAAAGGACTAACAGCAGCACTTCTGAGAAGGTGGCATGAGGTCATACTAGCCTTATTTTTTCATTCTATATCCTAAGGTAACAAATTATCCAGGATAAAGAGAAATTCCCAGGATACAAAAAAGACTAACAGTACTTTTGAAAGGTGGGATGAAGTCACACTAGCTTTCTTTCTTTCCTCTATATCCTAAAGTCTGTAACAGGATGGGAGTAATTTAAAATACACTTGTGCTTTTGCACCTGTAACTTTTCACATACACATGTATTCCTTGTTTTGAGATGGAATCTTGCCATGCTGGCCTGGAACTCATGCCTTGAGTGATATGCAGTAGATGCATGCCACTGTACCTGGCTCTTCTACATGTATATTCTTAATCTACTTATCAGCTCCTTAGGGCATGTTAGGCACTCAAATATTAAATCTTGGCTGCATTATAGTATATGCATTTGAACAGCTTCATCGAAATAAAACAGGAACTTTGTAACAATGTTAAGAGAATGAAGGAGAAAAATTTATTAGCTTAGCATCCTAAAGACTACTTCTGAAAATGGACATCTTTATCCAGAGCTCTTACTAGTGGGAGGAGGGGATGGGGGGGGGCAGCATATTCAAGTATGATATATTCGATATATTGTAAGAACTTTTGTAAATGCCACAATGTATCCCCATCCAGCACAACAAAACTTAAAAAAAAAAAAAAGCTTTTATTACTTTACTAAACTTCTATCTTACATAGTTAAGACAAATGATAGAAATTCCTGAGGTTGACACTACACCAATGAGTATTTTGCTACAAAAGAATAAAACAATGTTCTGCTTCTCTGAAAATGTAAGTGCTCATTTAAAAGTGCCTGGGCTACTGAGCACATATATTCAGCAACAGTAGTAGCAAAGGCGTGGGCTACGTAGCACCTAACATGCTTACACCATCCTTGGAAAATTGCTTTCTATGCAATCCAAGAGGCAGATAAAAGAAGGATCATGGTTGCAAGACAACTCTGGGCAAATAGCTGGTGAGACTTGATCTCAAAAAGCAACGACAACAACAACAAAAAAAGCCCAGTAGAGACAGGGTGGAAGGAGAGTGAGGCAGGGAATCCTTTTTGGGAGGAGTCAGGAGACCCAATATTGGTATTTACTGCCACCAAGATATGTTGATAGGAGTTCCAAAGACAAAATTTTGACATGCCTCTTCATCCCAATCTTGTTTTTCACTACAGCATCAACTTCAAAGCTCCTCATTTTTCTCAGGAAAGCTTCTCTACACTATTCCATTGCTGTCCCTTAAGATGTCCTTTAAACTCAAGATTGCTTTTTTCTTCCCTGTCTTCCTTAAAAAGGAAACCAGAGAATTTATAGTCTAAGGGTCTGTATAAAAAAAAAAAAAAAGTACCCAATCTGAAGTAAATATTTATGTTTACTTTCAGCTCTAAAGAATAGACACCTACCACTATACACTCAAACCACTGGGCTGTATTCTATGATTTGGGCTTGCCAACTAGAATACAAGAGGCAACTGTCTGTCTGTCTGTCTATCGCAAAGAAAATTGTTAAGTTACAGAGCTGGGAAGGTATTTCCCCCTTTGAAGAAGTAATCCACTCATAACGAATTGACATCTATTTGGAAAAGCATTCCAGTAAAATACATACAGCGCACAATTTCTGACAAAGTAATCTTAATTATAGGGTGTCTCTCTAAAAAAAAAAAAAAAAAGACTTCAACTGATGTTTGTACAACATAGGGTATTTTTTGAGATGGGGGCCTCAAACTATTGATCTTCCTGCCTCCTGAATGCTAAAATTACAGGCATGGGTCTCTATACCTAGCAACTTAGGGTATTTTTTGTTAAGTCCTCACTGCTGTTTAAATTCAAAACACACAGCACTATTGGTTAAGGACACAATATTACTTCTAGGAATTCCTGGCAAAAACACAAGCTGACTTCTTAATAATTAGGACTCACAATGAAAATCCAAATTGAGACAAGCTACAAAGTAACTGGCTAGTACTTTTGAAAAAAATGCCCAAATCATGAAAGACAAAGACTGAAAAATTGATCCATATTAAGGAACAAATAAAATGCGAAGTGTGACCCTGGACTGGGTTCTAGAACCATCAAAAAATACAGTGCTTCAATTTGAGAAACTTAAGATCTATAATTCATAAAATAGTTCATCAATTATTTTACTAAGCTGCTGGGTGTCATCATTAAACTGTGGCTACATAGTATCATTAACATTTGAAGAAATCAGGTGAAGGATATATGAAAAATTCCTTATGCTACTTTTTCTAATTTTTTTTTCTGAATCTGAGCTTACTTCAAAATACAAAGATAAAAAATAAGAAGTTTAAAAGGGAATTTTTTCCCTTTGGTTATTTAATATCACAATTACTATCTAAAAGCAAATTTAAGAACCCTTTTAAATAGTGATTACTTCTGGAAGACAGGATTATGTCCTAGTAACCTTTTGTACTTGTGTGCTTTTCGAATTTCCTTACTGTGTTGATATAACTTTTGTATACAGGAGAGCAAAGTCACAAAAACAGTGATGCATTTGTAAAGAAACATGAAAAGTAGAGAAAAGGCCCTCACTTTGTCTGAAGAGTGTAGTTCAGCAACTGGTCATAATATTAAATTTAGTTTAGATGAAGGTAACTGTACATAAAGTGGCATTCACAAAAAGAATCAAACTCTAATGAAACATTTATGGACTGAAATTTGAAAATATTATCTGGGATTAATTTTGATGTGATCTTACCAAATATTCAAGTGGGAGACAGACCAAGCCTTCACAACCCATTTCTCTATTTTAGATTATATAATCATACCTGGATTCCAGAGATACAGCAAATGAAGCCAGACATTAGGATACAGACATGCCACGTGAGTGTGCACAGAGACACAGACACAGACACACAGGACTCCAGTGGTCAATGGGAGAAGCTGGAAACAAAGTGAGGCACAGGGGCCTTCAAGCTTGGCTCTTATTTTCATTATGTACAAATCCTAAAATATAGTCTAAAACAAGTCATGCTCAGTAAAATTAAAGTGATTTTTTTTTTTTGGTTATAAAAAAAAAAAACCAAAAAACTTCCCATCCCCTTCTTCAACTATACATCTTACAGCAGAGTAAATGTTTCAATAAGGTGGTAGTACGTAAGGGAATTAAAACAATGTGTACTATATGACCAAATTAATATATGTCAAGCTGCAGTCTCTTTATCTGCTAATGAAAAACCTAGACTGGATGGTTCCTTCAACTCTAAATTTCAAGTTCTGTAAAATTCAACTCATAATAATTTTATTACTCAATTTGAAAAACTCACAAAATGTTCCACAAATGTCATTTATTAAAAATATAACATCTTCCTTAATAGGAACTAATAACAATTCTCAAGCACAACATAGTTCAAATTTCTAGAGTTGTACAATTCTTTCATATGTAAGTTAGCTTTCCCAGTTATTCTGTAGAGGAACCACATGTGACACCATTTCTAGAACTCTAATTTGAAGTTAGTCTCTTACTCCCTCTCGTGGCTGAAGTGGCTTCCATTCCTTTCTGAATTGCAATTTCCTCAGCTGCTTCCAACCAGCCAATTAGAAAAGTGCTCCATCAAAAAAAAAAAATGCTAATGACACCACGGGGTGTCAAGAACTAATTTAGTGGGTATTTGCAGTAATTTTGATTTTAAATTCTTTGCACAATGTTTGTCCTACTCGAGTAAAATTTTAAGTAGTCTATGAGGAAGGTCAGATATAGAAAGTGACAGTTACTTAATTTCAAAGATAGAAGACTGGCACAGGGGCTCAGGCACTACAGTACCTGCCTAGCAAGCATGGGGCTCTGAGTACCCCCAAAGATAGAAGATTAAGGATGAATATAGGTGAAGAGAATTTTTGACCAGTTACTTTAACTGAATGCATTTTCCAACAACAGATGGCAAATCTTAACTTGTTAAAATCAACAAGATATTTGATAAGACAAAGGCATATATATATATATATATATATATATATATATATACTATCCCTTGGGTTGAGAAATGTTAATACTACCTAAAATGTAATTTCTGTAAAAAGGAGTTGATCCCAATTTATGCCAAGTTATGCAAGATATCTGCCAAAAGATATCTGCACAGAATTTAATGCTGATAAGAATGCCTATGGATCATTAATATTAGGAAAATCATCCTAGGAGGAATCAATATTTTAAAACACTTAAAAACAAACCCAAAATGTAACCTCTAAAGACACAAATGGTTTAAAAAAGAACTCACTGAGCGATAATGGTACCTGCAAAAATCAGTTGACACCCTTGAGGACTTTCCCCCAAGTCTTTTTACACTTGGCATCAACCTAGGCCTACATTGAAGTTTCTTATAAACTAGGGTCCCATTTCCTAATTATGTCCATCACGAAGCTTTTTTTGGTCTACGACATCTCCTTTTTCTGATGTGCACATACACACTGTGTATTATATATAAATTCCCCAAGTGGGACTATCAGATCCTTAAAAAACAAAAAGGTTGAAGACTATAATGCAGGATTTCCCCTTACCGCCCATATAATATTTGCGTACAGTTTTATTTTCCCCCTCTCCAAGACCTAAATGCAGGGACTTCCTATATTTAATTTTCTATGGCACAGGGTTTGTAAAATTAGCAGATAGTCAATAAGTTTCATAGTTAAGTGTGCATAAACTTCCCTAAAATAAAATATATACTTTAGATTCCTTTATTTTCAGACTTATAAAGGAACACCTTCCGTTTTATTTCTGTAATACAATTAAAGAAACAAAGCCTGATAATACCCTTATCAGAATAGATCAAAGGAAAACTGGAAAGAAAAGTCATTACTCAACAGAACAAGATGACTTCCTAACACCTTCCATAGCACTAAAGCACTCCGTAAGTTAAACTAGAACCTGATTATCCTAATTATGCTACAGCCTGCATAGACTGTCTTCAACTGTCAATTTCATAATTACATTTTTAAATTAACTTGTTTTGGGTGGATTTTAATCAAATGTCTTTAGGTTGAATATGCTACAAGTATATTATCCTAAACTCTGGGTGCTGGTATTTATTATGTTTTAAAAAGCAAAAAGGAGCTGACAACTCATAGGTTTTTGGATTGACAGGGTGTTTCTTAGAAAAGCCATCTATAATTAATGAGAAACATTTAACTCACTACTTGATTCCTTGGCAATATAATTTACTTAAAAACAGATCCCAAAACATAATTGTAAAGTTAGGAGTTAACATTTTTTCAATCTATCTATCTCTGGATATGTGTGTCCTTGACAGTGGGAAATATTAACAAGTTTAATGTTTGTTAAATGCTTTTCCAATGGCTTTATCCTCTGGGAGACCTGTGCCTGTTCATTTGTTAAGCATACAGTTAACTATTCCTGACAGAGCGCCACACTTTAATTATGTCCCACTCATTAAACAAGTCAAATATATGAAATACAAATCAACAACAACAAAAAAACTGGGCACTCCATGTAAATTAAATGACATAGGGAACTGCTGAATAAAGAACAAAAGGAGAATGACACCTTGCACAGAAATATACCTAGTAAAAAATAGGAAATCTAGAATTACGGTGGCACAGTATGACATTCCTCAAATTTAAATCCAAATTTGTGCCATCATATATCTTCAGTGTACTTTACAAATTAAATAACTAAATAACATAAAATTAAATAACATAAAGGTTCAGTTTCAAGAAGGATGAAGAAATGGAACCAATCTTCCAAAGTTGGAAATGACTCAGGTATCAAGATTAAAGTAAGGTCTAAGCGAGAGTTAGTAAGGCAGAAACCCTAATGCCATCGAGATGGAAATTAACAATGACTTGCAGCAGGGACAGTAAGAAAGCCAAACTGTATGTAAGGGATTTTGGCAAGAATGGAGCAAGTGAACAAAATGAAACCAGTTGTTTTAAAGGTAACAATAAGAAAATGTATGCAACATAGAACTGGGAAAGAAAACAATGTTAAGTGGCAAGTTCCCATGTATCATACCAGCAAAAGCAGTGAAAGGATATTTATAATTTAGTTTTTGTCCATTAAATTTAGATTAAGCCAGGTACCAGTAGCTCATATCTGTAATCCTTGCTACTCAGGAGGCAGATCAGGAGGATTGCTACTTGTGGCCAGCCCAGGCAAATAGTTCAAGAGAGACTATCCTGAAAATACCCAACACAAAAGAGGGTTGGGGAAGTGGCTCAGGTGGTAGAGACCCTGAGTTGTTCAAACCCCAAAACCACCACCACCACCAAAAAAACAAACAAACAAAAAAAACCAAAAAAACCCCACAATTTACCCTTCCAATATCACTTTTTTTTTTTAAACTTGGCAATGTGCATAATATAATATAGTATCAACATGAATGTGAAGGGCTGGGAAACGATCTAGGCAACACAGCACTGAACAGTTTACAGTGAGAAAAAAGTGGAACAGGCAGTTGTGAAAAGAGGATGAACTCTGGCTTTGAGCATATTGAAACTAACAGAAGTTCTAAGTATCTTCAATGTAAAACTGTCATAGTAAAGCAAGCGATGAAGACCAGAATGAAATCACAATAAGGATCACAGAAATTCTAGAAAAACTCTGAAGAGGCTCATTAGAATTTCAACAGATGGTAAGTTTATTTAATTTCATTGACATCAGGACACCTATTATTTTGACTCTAAAATTTCCCTCGCACTCTTTGGTATAAATGTGCCAAAAATCATCTATTCTAGAATCAAAAGTTCAGGGGAGAATCAATTCAATAGTATAAAGGTTATAAAGGCAGAATTATTTTCTGTATTGGACTTCCTTATGCTAGAATCACTAAACAGATATGAAAACAGGTATTATATTTACCGGGGGAAAAAATCCTCAAGTCTTTTCATAGATTAAAGATGCCCCAGCAGTCAAGCCCAGTTCTGTTAAAATACATTAGCACATACACAATGATTAACAAGCTGATGGAGGGCATTAAGAATCTCTTTTGTTATAAACCAGTTATTTTTACATTTGGACAGACCTACCTTCTGAGGACAAACTCGGGTGTCATTTCCTGTGCATAAAGTTTTTTCATGACCTTTTTAAAGCTCCCAGTCCTTAGGTGATCTGACCTATATCCCTATCTCTCTTAGTTTCCTATCTTGGAAAACTGTTGAAAGAAATGCCTTTTAAATGCAAAGTGCCCTTCCTAATGTGCTGACAAAATGATCAAGAAGGCAACAACTCTTACAGAAACTTCACTTAATTAGCTGCATGCATCAAATTCCACTTAATAAGACTGGTTTATGTTAGGTTCTTTATTCCCAGGAAAATGCTGATGCCCACATCTTGAGCTGAGTGCTTTCAGCTACAGTAGGTTTTCCGACCACTCTCAGTAATATTGCTCTGCTTCTAAGAGCAATTCTATGCTTACCAAGAGCCCACTATTTGTTTCCAAAATTATGTCAGTGATGTCATTTTATGGGCTACGTTTACTGAAATGTTAGGTCACCTTATAAAACACAATTATGAAAAGATGTTGATGGACTACTAAAAGTTTAAGAAGACATTATACCTATCTAGGATTCTGAGCTGATGACTTATCAAACATTTAAGTTCTAACTCCAAACAACATTTTAATAAGGATACATTTAAGTGTGGTTTATGCAAAACAGACATGAAATGATTTCCAAGCTGTGGATCTATATACATAGCCAAAGAAAAGGTCTCTATTTCATACGAAAAACAGGAAAATGAACATACATTATGTTCTAATTTAAAATAAAGGTTTAAAACCAAGTGTGGTCACATACTTGGTATGAACTTTTTTTCCAATTACCCAACTGGGAAGTTTCTACTGTGCCACTTTTGAGACACTACCAGGATTTCTTCACACAGTTCTTAAAAGAAAAAATTAACTCATTGTAAGTTATTAATATAACCCTAAAATGGCTTACTCCCCACCCCTTTAATTCAAATAAATATGTGAGGGCTGAAAAGAATTTCTTCTTTTAGATTGAAAGTTGGGGGTCATTATTTCATAAATACGTACATCCCCTATTGACATTTTTTTCAGGTTTTTCATTCTAATTGTTTCAAATCCTTTCATCTTTTCCTCTTAGTTAGCGATTTTCCTAACTCATGTCATAACTACATCTCCGTATCATCCATCTCTTACAGGTAGTACCCCCCATTCTTATCTAAGTACTGCTTGCTGAAAAAAGATAGGTAAGCCGTTTCTTTTGATGAAGTCATTGGTGATTATTCTCCTTCAGATGAAACAGGCAATGCCTGCCTTTCCATTCATCTTCTTTCATTTCCACTTCCTACACCTCAGATCTTCCAACTATACAAAATACCTCTCTGAATGCCAACACTAATTATTTAGAAGATTACTGAAGCATTACCAAAAGGACACTAACCAATTTATCCCTTCCTGGAAGTTACTACAGGTATCTACCATGTCACAGAGGTTCTTTGTACTTAAACCACATCAAAAGCCACATATGACAAAGACACATAAATACCTATCTAGAAAGTAGGGAAGACAGGGATAGCACTGTAGAATTTGAGAAGCCTTTACTCCAGTAAGCAAGCTGCCTACTAATATTCAGCTTCAAAACTAACTCTACACATAGCAGTTTTAAAAACTCAAGACACATACTGATAAATTCAAATTAAGGAGGACCCAAAAACTGCCTGGTTTCCTATCTTGCTTTTGTCCTGATTAATGGCAGTTCTGTGCCTGAAGATACAATCAGTGCCCAGCAACCACACCTTAAAACTGTCCCAGGCAAATAAAATGTAGAGCAGCATAATAAAATGCAACTTGGTCGAGTTAACTGAATCAGTAGTTGATTACGATTACAGCTGCCAACTGGTACAAATGGTAGGCACACAACTTTATGCTTTCCCTCCAAGGCTGCCTTTATATAAAGGAAGTCATCTGCCCTATTATACCAGTGGCTTTCAGAGATTCAAATGAAATATGAGAGAATCTGAAGGCTAGCATGGACCCTTTTGCTGCAGACACGCACACATACATCCCTGCTTCTTGGATCATTTAATTCTCAGTCATGGACTCTTTCACACCACCTATTCTATTGGAGGCAGGCTCATCCCTGTTTCTGAAACAATTCAAAAGGTAAGTTGGGCAACACACAGAAGGTAGTCAAGGTTCTTGACTGATTCTCATTCGCCACAACAACCTTATAGCATAGACATTATTCCTTATTTAATCGAGCTCAGTTTTCTTGGAGAGACTAATTTCCGCAATTTGAAATTGTGATTTGACTCAAAGTTCTTAAGTTCTTTTTACATCAAAGTACCCTTCTTTGAGTTTAAATTAGGTTTTCTAGTACGTATTCCCTTTTTTTCTGGTGGTGATGGTACTAGGGCTTAAACTCAGGGTCTTAGGCTTGCTAGGCAGGTGCTCTACCACTTGAGCCACTCTGCCAGCCCTATTCCATCATTTTGACTTTCATTTTATTATCGCCTGCATATTTGGATCTATGCAGAATTATTAGACATCTAATTAGTAGAATTAAAGTTACTAGATTGAGCCCCTCCCACTCAAGTATTTGGTTGAAAAGGCAGAATGCATTAGTTTACATACTGCAGTTTCAAATTAACAACACAAAAAGCAACCTCAAGTTTTGCATAAAGAAAAGTTCATGTTGTAAAGACTATGACCATTTCTCACACTAATGCTCTCCAACTCCTTTAAAGTAACAATATCTCTTAAGTGGCAAAAAACAAACGCGTGGTAGATGCATATAAACAGCATGGGTTACTAATGAGATCAGAAAAATTGAACTCTGGTAATTACTTTTTTTCCCACCAGCAGAAGTTATTTGCTCAGTTATGATGATGCAAGTGCTTAATATTAACACTTGGGTTCACTCCTGATGCTCCCAGCCAGCCAATAACTAATTCTGCAAAAGGAGTACCTGCTTACTTTTCTTAAAAACAAACAAACAAAAAAAAGCAAAGGTGTACTATAATGCATTTTACTCTTCTATTTTACTAGAAAGGGAAAAAGGAATTTTATGCAAGATGTTTCCAAGTCCTCAAGACCTCTATGGACTTCCATGTGGGAGGAAGTCCACATGGAAAGTATCAAGGTATCTAAACACTGAGTTTTCCCCAAGTAAAAGCCAGTGCTGCTGACCTAATTCTATTATTCAATTTCCCAAAAGAAACCGCGCTCCTTACTTAATTAATAAATACCTGAGAATCTACTATGCTGTGAACCATGGAAAGACTAGATACTTACTCGTGGAAAGAACAAAGTTGGAAGTAAAAGCTTGCTTAGAATTCTTGAAGCCAAGTAAAGGAATTAAATCTTCATGTTGGAAGTTTTATGTAGACTTTATGAAAAGCCAGTGCGATTGGCAGTGATGAGAATCAACCCCTTAATAATCTTGAGACTATCAGATTAATAGACATCAATGTAGTCATTCTCATACTGCTTTTAAGTAGTAATTTTCTTTCTTAATAAGAAAACCAAGGGAAGTAAAAATTAGAACTGCTAGTCTTCTCCTAAGAAAGCCCTAACAGAAAAAAGTTAAGAATTTTGGTATACTGTGTGTGTGGAAAACATGCAAAATACCTACCTGGTATCCCAAATAAACTGTTAGTAGAAGGTGAATGTTACCACATTCCCTTTTATTCCTGAAATTGATTTTTGTCTTATGGGAAATTATAATTTGCAACACACCCTTTAAAACCAAAATAATTATATCTGGCGGGGGGGGGGGGGGGGGAGAAACACCCGATTGAACAAACCATAGTAACACAAAGAAGATACTAGTTAATAAGGAAAGCAGGGGAAAAAAAAACCCCAAAACAGCCCAACATTTTATTATTAAAAAAAGGACACTGTTCAAATTTCAAATGTTAATTACCTTAACTATCGTAAGACAGGTATGTCATTTGGCTTCAATAAAGTATGTTTTTTTTTTAATCTTAGACACAATAGTTGCAGTAAATTTTTCAAACAAGCAAACAATAAAAGATGCATCCAGCTGGGCATCAGTATGGCCCACATCTGTAATCCTACATACTTGGGAGGCTGAGATTAGGATGATGGTGGCTCCACGGCCAGCCTGAGCAATAGAGTTAATGAGACTCCTATCTCAACCAATAACTGGGGGTAATGGTGTGCACCCATCATCCCAAGCTACAAAGGAGGCTGAGATGGGCTTTCTGTTCCAGGTCAGCCAAGGCACAAAGTTCGTGAGACCTGGTCTAAATGGGAAAAAAAAACTATGTGTGGTGGCATGCATCTTTCATTCCGGCAATGGGCTGGGGGTGTGTGTGTATGGGAGGATCATGTCCAGGCAGGCCTGGGCAAAAAGTGCCTGCCTAGACAAAAAGTAAGCCCCTATCTCCAAATTAACCAGAGCAAAAAAAAAAAAAAAAAAAAAAAAAAGAGCAAAAAAAACCCACAGGGGTTGGGTGGGGTGTTTGTGGAGGGTAGCTGGAAGCATGGCTCAAGCAGTAGAGCCAGCCAGCCTAGCAAGTGTACAACCCATGAGTTCAAAACCCACTGCTGCCAAGGAAAAAAACAAAACAAAAAAACCCACCCCCTCAAAACATGTCATATAAGATCTTGTGATAAGCCAATTTTAAATTAGGATAAAAAACACTATTCTTTGGAAAGACAGCCTAAAAGAGCCATTTGAGAAAAATGTAATTTAGGAATTGAAGCTTTCCTATTAGTAAAGACTAGTGCTAAAAGAATCATAGTATCATAACTTTAACAAAAACTTTAATGTAGAAATAATTTTATGTTAGTTCTTCCATGAACAAATTCAAATAGTAAATACTACTACTAACCAATGCAGTAACCTGTACAGAGAAATGCTGTCCCATTGTGTATACCAGAGCCCTGCCATACTCAGACCCAATGTGTAGCCTGCTGTGATAATCATTTAGCAAACACACTTTATTATTCTGAAAACTCCTGGTTTATTATGTATGTATCCACATACATAAGATGTTCGTTGATTAGTTCCTCTACTACATTACCCTCAAAATTTTCTGGACCAGAAAGCCATAATTTGTAAGAAGATACTGTTAACCAAAACGTAACTTTTAATTCTTTTAAGCTTTTGGGTAAGTACAATACTTCAACACAGTAGGTACTAAATCCTTAAATACCTCTTAGCCAGGAAAATCAAGTTTGAGTTATTCATAGCCTTTCATCTTGGTTGTCAGAGTTCAAAGCTGACTTGCAACACTTAAATGCAGGAAGAGGAAGAAGCAACTGTTAAGCCAGAGTTTTCTGCATAGCTGACTCATTACATTATCATCATGTTGGCTGTTACAAGTCTCCTATTACATGCCTTACATAAAACAAGATATGTTACACCCCTGCAGCATTCTGTGTACATTTATGACAATCAGCTCTAGTACTGCAAGTATTCTATTCCTACTGTAAAGGCAATATAATCTGGTTTTTCTTTTCAACTAGTATAATATATGCTACCAAAGTTTATTCTTTTCAGCCAAAATGAACTGTTTGATAATCACTACTGCAATTTTTTATAGAAAGTAAGTTTCAAGATCTTTTAAGTAATGACACCCATATTTAGAACATTCAATTTTTAAAAGGAAAAGAAAAAAAAAAGAGTAATGAGACTGATACTAATCATAGGAACTCTGCATTGTGATAAAGCTACACTGAATGACTCTCACCAGTACATCATTGCAGATATCTCTGAGCTCAGTCTCAATTTTCTCTCTGTATTCTCGAGCCATCTGCTGCTTTTTCTCAGCACCTTCCGTCTTTTGCTCAATACTGGAGACGACCCTCCAAGATGACCTGCGGGCTCCTACAACATTTTTATAAGCAACGGAGAGAAGATTCCTCTCCTCATTAGATAATTCGGCTCCTTGCTCAGTTACAGACTTCATGCAGGCTGCCATGTCATCGTATCGTTCAGCCTGCTCGGCCAGTTTGGCCTTCTGCACCAGCTCATTTTTATCCATGACTGGTTCTGCAGGAGGGGGAAAAAAAAAAGCAGCATTTAGAAAAAAATTTCCCATAAAGATACACTCAAAATTGTATTTGTTGGAAATAAGCTATATTCACCACAGCTAGTTATCTGGTGAAACAATCTTTACATTAGAAATTTTTTAAAAATGCAGTCCTCCCCCATGATCAGAGTAGAAAATTAGCATACTCAGCAAGCAGTTACAATACAGGCATTAACATCAGTTTGCCAAAACTAAAACTGCATTAAATGACCTCATCTGTTTAAAGATTAAAATTTCATAAGGTCTAAGCACATTCAGGCAAATGGGTTACCTTAAAACTACCTCATTCTTCTTAACCAAAATCTCAAGTTGTTTCCAGTACCAAGTGACTTAAGTAGCCTTCTTTCCTTTAAAATTCTACCAATGCCTGTAAATAACACTACAATTTTTATCATATTTCCAGAATCATGAGTCATGTCAGTCTGGTGTTAATTCACGTCTTTTACCTGTCATCATACTTACTCTGGTCAGGAGTGATTAAAATCTAGTTAGTATTATTCTCACCCCAGATCTCTGCATCAGAGCATGGCAATTTTCTGGGGAAAACGACCAAATTGCTTCTTCTTAGGTATTTTGAATATAAAACCACCAAGGATCAGTATCTAATCCTCAAGCCTTATCTTATCTGCATCTTGTTATATATGCATGCTTGCTTGAAAAATATATCTATGAACAACTCTTAACTACCTGTGGGCACTAAAATGTCACAATGAAAGCATCCCCAGGCATTCCCAATGTCACTACTCCAGTTTAAATGTAAAATAACTGCACTGTTTCCACTAGTCACAATTTAATTATGTTATCACTCAGCTGCTCTTTCCTTCATTACCTAGACTTCAATTTACCTCTAATTTGTCTTGAAAGCTATCCTTCTGGAAGGTGACAACAGAGAAAGCTACTAAACTGTACCGTGACCCCAGACAAAAAGGATTCTGAAGAAAAATAATACAGCCTGAAATGCACTAGTATTGAATGAGAGGTGTACTGTCTACAGTGCATAAACTATCTAACATTTATGATCGACTAGGTCCCTCTGGGTCTCGAAATTCTAATTTTCCCTCTAGGAACTCAAAAACGCCCTCTGGTTGATGTTTCTTCTGATGAAAAATGATTTAAAACCAGCACAAAGGTTTGCCACCCCAGCCTCTTCCGTACAAGAGGAAGTGGATTAGGTTTCTCACTGAAAAACTGGCGCTCCCAGGCTGGTCTCCCCTTTGCGGGAACACTCGCCGCACCCACTTAACCCTTAGCTGACTGAGCCGTCGGGCTGGGTGAATCGAAACCTCGCAGACCGTGACTTTGAAGTGCAAATCCTTCCGTCCGCGCTCTCCGCCGCCACCTCCCCTCCTTGGCTCCGCCCAGGCTTGTGCCTCCGCACAAGTCCCCGACTCTCTTTGTCATGGCGGAACTGTGTCAAGGAGCCCAACCTACTGCTGAGTGTTAATTCCCCCCACCGAAGCGGGAGGGAGGAGCCGCCCGCGCCCCCGCCCAAGTCGGAAGGGGGGAGCCGCCCGCCTTCCCTCTTGCCCGACCCGGGGGCAGGGACGCCAGAGCCACCCGCAGAAGCGGAACCGCCACCAGCCCCGCGGCGGACACACCCCGCTCTCCTACCGGCGTCGCCCGGCCACCGGCCACCGCCAGTGTCCACCCGAAGTCCAGAGGGACCCGACAGCTGCAGCCAGTGGGGGAGGGGGCGAGAGCCACACCCAGCCCAGCGGGGCCGCCACCGGCTGTTAAGCTCAGTCTCACCCGCCGCGCACGGCGGGATGTGCGTCTCAGACCCCTTACGCGGACGCCCCACTGCCACTGCGCCGCGGTTCCCCAGTCCCACCTGGACTCGGAGCCCAGGTCCACGCCCACCCCTCCCCCACCGCGGCCGGGAAAATTCAGGTCCTTCCTCGCACTGCGGACCCCAGGAAACCCAGCCCTAGTCCGGGCGCGCCCCACCCCACGCCTTCCCCGTGGGGAGTTCGCCCTCGGTGCCGCGGTGCGGCCTCGCCCGGCTCTACCTGCCGGCCCCCGGCCCGGCCCGCTCTCGCCCAGGCGCTCCCCGGCCCGGTCGCCGCGGCCCCTGGCCCCTCCCGCCGCCTCCCGGGGTGGGGGAGGGTGGGTCCCGCCGCAGCGCGGGGCGCGGAGGCTGCGCCGCGGCGGAGGGGGAGGGGGAGGGGGAGGGGAGGCGGGATGAAGGGGAGCCGAGGGGAGGGGGCGGCTTCACCTGCGCCACTGCAATGCCCGCCGCCGCCGAGGCTTTATCTCGGGCGGAAGCGGGGCGCGAGGGCCATGGCAGGGGGCCGCAGAGGGCGGGTGGAGGCGAATCTCGGCCGGTGGCGCCTCAGCCATGCCCGTCCGCCCTCCGGGGTCAGGGGACCCCCCCCACGGGACCACGCGCGTGGGCACCTTCTCCACCCCCGGGGAGAGAGACACGTCTAAGAGCGCCGATCCCGACCGAGGCGTCCGTCCGGAAACATGTAGCCGGAGGTGGCCGCAGCGCCCGCCCGAACCCAGCGGAAGAGGAGCCGCCGCCCGTGTCCGCCCGAGCAGACTCCGCCTCAGCCCCACACCGCTACCGCGGGCACCGAACTGAGGGGACGCCGAGTGGGATTGGCTCCCCCGCCATCAGAAGGCTGATTTGGGGAAGAAAGCGGGATGAGGCAGCGTCGGCCGCCGGGTTCTGTACCTGTGTCCGGAGTGAGTGGCGGCGGACGAACCGGGGCTCAGCAGTCTCTGGGCGGCGACGGCGGCAGCAGCGGCGAGGCTGAGACTCTGTCCCTGGATCTCGCAGCTCACAGGCTACAGCCGCTCCGCAGACACGGGGTTTCCTCCAATCACCAGCCCCGGCAGCAGGGGCACCACACGCACGATGACGTCAAACGCTGCTATGGCAACCGTTGATTGGTGCCCACAGCTCTCCGGGCCCGGCGCAACCGCCGCGCCCCAGTGCGCGCGCCCTGTTTGCCCGCCCGCGCTTAAGAGAACTAGCAGAGGAGCGCGCGTCCTCGCCTGCTACCGACACTCCTCCCCGCCCCGCTAGGCTCCCAAACTTCTCTGCTCTGGTCCCGAGGGGTCCTGGGCAGGAGGCTGCTTTGTGTTCCTCCCCGCCACTACCTCTTTTTTTCGCCTTCCCCTTAGATCCCCTGCACCCCCTCGTCTTCCCCAGCAACCTCTGCTGGCTCACTCTTCCTCTCGGCCCCCACCCCCACCTTCACTGTCGTTCAGTCCTTTGCGCCGGCGCCAGTCACTCTAGAAGGGGCTCCAGTTCGACCACATCCGGGACCTTTCACATCACCCCCACCCGCTCCCCGCAGCCTAGCCGCCCCGCCCCGCACTTCGCGCTGTGGTCAACTGCCTTAGGGCTGCCGTGGGGAGGGACGAGCGGCTCCGCCGCCCGGGCATTATGAGCAGGCCTGAGGGAGGGGGCCGCATCCCCTCCAGCCCACCTGCTGTTCCCCATCGCCTGGCGAGACGACCTGGGCACGGGGCCCCTCCCTTCCGCCGTCCGGCTTTACCTGCTGGCTCCGGGGAAGCGGCCTTAGACCTTTTAAGGCTCGAAAAAGAGCGAGGCGTGCGGGCCGCGAGTGCGGCTGAGTGACGCGGAAGCTTTCCAATCGGGAGCGCGGGATGTGCGCGCTGGCAGCCGCGAGGGGACAATGGGGGGCGCCGCGGTGTGGGCGAGGTGGGCCGGGCTGGGCGGGGCCGGCGGGAGGTGAGGCCTGGAGTGAGCTATGGTCACTCTCCGTAAGAAAGCAGTTCCCGAGGGGGAGAATGGCAGGCTGCCGAGGGAAGGTGGAGGTGGTCGTCTAAACCTTAGCAGGAAGCACACTGTTCGTTCCCCAAATAAAGCTTGCGCTGGATCTCAGACTGCAGGAGCTCAAACCGTAAAATCCTTGACCCTCTTGTCTCCTGCAAGCAAGGTAAATTTCCAGACCCCCAGCTGGCAGTGGGACGGGCCGCAGGCCGGGCGAAGAGCGGGGGAGGGGAGGAGAAGGGCGGAAGTTGCAGGTGTTGGAACCGATAGGGTCTCCACCCTGTCGAAGGAAGGAAGTTCAGAGACGTCCACTCGCTGTACGAAATATCTGGCCTTCAGCCCGTTAAATGTGCTCGAGCTAAAAAGACTAGTATTTGGTGATGTGCAAAACCGTGCGCCAGTGTCATCGAGTTTATAGTCAGCAGTGTGGGACTCTTCCGGGACCCTCGTGTCAACTTCACCTTGAGCTTCCCAGGGTTTCTTTACTGAGCACCTGCTGTGGGCCTACACTAAGCACAGCTACCTGAAGAAGCTCAGGAATTCAGCCTCAAGTTCTCCAGAAGATCCAGTTTCTCAGCAGGCACAATGACTCCTCCTTCCGGAACTTTGTCTTACACAAACTATTTTCTTGCCTGAAATGACAGCTGGCTAGATAGCATATAGCAAGACCTTCCAGTGACCAGTTCAACATTTTCCACATCAGCACGGATTCGTACTAGGCTAAAAGGATGAACAAATTGATGGAGGCTTTAGTTCTGAGATGTTGAAGTCAACTTGCTTTGACTCCGAAGTAAATTCTTTCAGGGAGTGACTCACTAAAAATGACTAATATTACAAAAGCTACTTTCTAAATTGTTTCCAGTTTTGTAGTGGGCAATAGAAATTCAACAGAAGATACTAGGTTAAATCTTTTTTAAAATGGAAATTGCTATCAGATATATGTCTATATAGAATATAAGCCTTTTGTTTTAGAGGAAGTTAAGAGATTTCTCTACATAAACAGATTACTTTGAGAAACAGCTAAATTGAGGTTTTGGCCTCATGCTTTAAGTAGCAAGACTCTAAGGTTCTGTTAGGCTTTACAAACTCAAATCAAGTTTATCAATAAAGGTGTAATGAGAGGCAGGGAAGCAAGAATATGGTATATCATGAAAGCCCCAAGTGAAAAGCATTTTGAGGAATAAGGAATAGTCTATGGCAAAACCCAGACAATAAACAGAACCTATGACTTGAACTCTGGGGAGATTAGTGGAGACTTTCACTAGCAGCTTGACCTGCTTTATTTTCTTCATTGATGAGCTTTTAAACTCATCCAGTTGATTGACCTCTCTGTGCCTTGATAGCTACAGGTAATAAAAACACTTAGCTCATTAATGGGCTGAGGATTACATGAACACATGTATGAATACATCTTAGTGCACTTCTTTGCACAGTCATTTAGGTATTTGTTTTGTGTAAATGGATATATCTGATGGGTACCTCCACTGTTCAAAAAGTAGTGAAAATAAAATGAAACTTTTAAAGTGGGAGGTGTAAGGTTCACTGTGGAGATGCACATTTGTGTTGGTCTCTTTACACTAATGAATATGCAGTCTTCAGGGCTGTGGTACATGTTAAAATGAAGAATTCAGTAAATTAGCATAATTTACTAGGAAAACACCTCAAAGGATGGACTCTACTGAGGATGTGGCAAAGTTGGGTGATCTTTTAAGTATAATCACAGATCAGGCTATCATCTCGTTTTAATTGCAGAATGCTGCATAGTGCAGAGGGTTTTATGGTCAAAGAGTGAGCTTGTCATTTAGAAGTGTGTGACTTAGGTTACTAAATCAAACACATCATTCCCAGTGCCTTCAGAAATACAGCAAAGATTAAGTGAAAAAGTAAAAGAGAGGGCTACATAATGCTGTAGAGCCTAATGAGCCATTGCTGGAATGACTGGAGTTAGTAACAGACGGGCTAGCTTTTTGCCAAACCCACTTTCTCCTATCATTGCCACAGGTGGACTTCACTGCCCAGTCTCCCACTCAGTCAAGTATGGCCCTGTGATTGACTGCTAGCTAATGGGACATGGCCAGAGTGATATGCTCTGCTTGTGGGCCTGGTCCATAAATCTTTCTTGTCCAAATCTCTGTTTGGTTCCTATTACCAATTGAATGAAGAACAGACCAAGACCTTAGAGAAAGGTGGGATCATAAAATGAAAAGGGGTCCTTGAAAGCCTAGCAGACCTGTGGCATTTATTGCACTAAACTTCCTATTAAGAAGCCACTGAGACTTAAAGGTTATCTGTTAGAACAGCTAGCACTGTAATAGCTGGGTGCCATTGCCAAAGTCCAAATCATGGTAAAGGTTTTTATTTTTCCTTTTAAGTGAAAATGAGAAAAGAAGAGGAAAAACAAATGACGTGAGAAAGAAAAGGTAAACTGATTTTGTGACAGGAACATAGTTCCTGTAGGAACTAGTTCTGTTAGAAAGGAACAGTTCTTCACTTAATTATAATTTTCACTGAGTCTCGTTACTTCTTTAGAACTATTTGATACCATCCTCATTCCTGTGTTTACTATGTTGGCCTTGTTTTTCTTTTTATACATGTTTTTTCATTCCATATCTATTCTGGCTCCTAGGTCCAAGAATCTAGCCTTATGTTCTATGATACTGAGGTCACAAACTGGCTTTTTTTTTTTTTTTTTGCATACTGATTAAAAAAAAAAATTGGGAAAGCCAAACTGACTGTGAGCTCTCATTGCTTATATTCATGAAGCACCTACCCAGTCTCACTGGTCAGAGATTATGCTGGTAGTTGGGGATAAAGATGGGTATGTTAACAGGTTTCTATCACTATGACAAACTCCCTGAGATTATCAACTTAAAAGAAGGAAAAGTTTATTTTGGCTCACAGTTGAAGAGGGTTCAGTCTATAGACACTTGGCCCTGTCGTTTTGGTCCTATGATGGCACAACACATCATGGCAGGAGTACACAGCAGAGGCCTATTTACCTACGGTGGGGAAGCTAAGAGAAAAGAGGTCAAGGTCCTAACATCTCCTTCAGAGGCACACCTCCAATAACCTAACTTCTTTCCACTAGGCCCCACCTCTTAAAGGTTCCATCACTGACCAATAGTGCCATTGACTGGTGACCAAGCCTTAACACATGGGCCTTTGGGGGACATTTTAGGTTCAAATTATAGCAATGGGCAAGCCATGGTTTCTCCTTGAAGTAACTTACAGTTTAGAGGCAAAGACAGAAACCAAATGCAATTACAGTGCAGCGTAGTGAAGTAAGAGCTAAGAAAGGTGAATTTGTTTTGAGATATCTGAGCTGTGCATACTAATTGTTCATGGAGAGGTAAGGAAGTCTCCTTGAAAAAAATAAAACAAAAATACAAAAGTACTATTATTAATCCTACAAATTACTGGTTATCACCAGAGTCAGTTTTGCTTTCCTGCCTCCAATGGCATTTAACATTCTACAGTTAATGTTTAGTTTCCTTACATCATTCACTGATCAGTCACTATTTGATGACACATGTCTTCTCTCATCCTATTAAGGACACAAATAGACATATTCCAGAATTTTCTTCTTTTCATAGTAAATCATTTTATCATATGTGTTTTTTCTTAGGGTCTTCAGACAAAATGTATTCTGTTTCCTTGTACTCTAGAATTTTTGAGAGCTCTTATGTTGTGGGTAATTGCTTTCCTATTTTATGTCCATAAGGGAAGTACCTTCCGGATGATGAAATTTCCTCTGCCTCTCTCTCCTCTTAAAAGCTGAGTGGTCTAGAGTTACAGAAGGGAGCAAGTATGTACGCCTTTGCCTGAATTCTGGAATCCAACAGATGCTTACATTTGTCACCTACTGACTGACTGCCACGACAAGCTCTTCCCTTGACCCAATTGTCCAGTTGTCTGCAATGAAGGGAATTTATGTTGTCAAGAATCAAAGGCTATCTGTGCTTCTTTAATCAGCTCTGATAAATGTTCAAACCACAGACTTGAACACTGTTGGCTGTCAGTGTGTTTCCGCATATGACCTTATCTGCAGCTCTCTATTCTAGGGATCTATCCATCACATTTGTAACCAGCTATACTCCAGCCCTCAGTATTTCTGCTGTGACATCTCCTGGGATTTGAAAATTCTGATTGAATAATACTTCGAAAATGTAAACTTTTTTCAAAATGGGTTCTCGCTATGTTGTTCAAGCTAGTCTTGAGCTCCTGGGCTCAAGTGATCCTCCTCTCTCAGTCTCAAGTATCTGGAACTTGAAAACTTAATTATTTTTCCTATCAATTTTGTTCTTTACAGAACAAAGTATCCATGACAAAGTTTCCTGAATTGGCCTCCTCTCACAATGCAATTGGTGGAGATTCCTCATAGGGAATTGCAAATAGTTGACTGTTATTTTTCAGAAACTCATGATTTTTCTTCTTTTTCTTTTTTGGTGAGATGGGGATTTGAGCTCAGAGCTTCACACTTGCAAAGTAGGTGTTGTACACTTGAGTCTCACCTTCAGTCCATTTTGCTCTGGTTATTTTGGAGATGGGGTCTCTTAAACTATTTACCTAGACTGGCTTCCAGACATGATCCCCCTGATTGCAGACTCCCAAGTGGCTAGGATTACAGGTGTGAGTCACCAGCCCCCAACTAACATTTCAATAAGAAAAAGGGAAAGGTTATAACAAGAATCTTAGCCTGGCAGCATTTTAACATCTTAAACCTTAAGTCTTCAATGAGATTTTTACTGTATTATATATGTATGTATATATAATAATATATATGTATACCTAGATGTATATATGTATATGTATATATGTATATATATACACACACACACACACACACACACACACACAATCTTCAGTAGTAGGGATTGAACTTGACCTTAACACTTGCTAGACAGGCACTCTACCACTTGAGCCACACCCCATCCTTTTGCATTTCTTTTATTTCAGATAAGGTCTCATGCTTTTTCCTAGGCCTTAATCTGTCTACCGCTATCTCGCCTCTCATGTAGCTGGGATTAAGATGTTCATCACCGTGCCCAGTCCCACTGTTATATTTTTACATTTTGTAAGCAGAGGTAAAAATCTTAATTTGTTGTTAGGCATTAGGAGCTTTTGGAAGTTACCATTGGGCCAGAAATGAAGGTGTTGGTTTATAATATTTACCAAAATTTTGCCTGAATTGAGCAATCATTTCTACGGACAGGTACTTACTGGTACAGGAACAAAAGAAGGCCAGATGTGGGTGCTCAGACCTGCAATTCCAGCTACTCAGGAGGTGGAGATCCAGACGATCAAAGGTTAAGCCATTCCTAGCAAAAAGTTAGACCCCATCTCAACAAATAAGCCAGTCACAGTCACATATTCCAGCTACATGGGAGGTTTAGGGAGTAGGATTGTAGGCCCAGGGCCATCCTGAGCAAAAAACTTTAGACTGTATCTAAAAAATAATTAAAGCAAAGAAGAAGGAGAAAAGAAGAATTGGAGTAGGAATAAGAAGAGGAGAAGGAGAAGATAAGAGAGGGGAGAGAGGAAATACAGGAAACACCATGTCCGCTCAGAAGTGGAGTTTGCTAGCTTCATGGCAATGCCTTGGGGAAGGTAAAGGTAGCTGGGAGCTCCCAGTTTCCAAAGTGCACTTATTTACAAGTCAGAAACTGCCGATCACTGTTCTATTTTTATTTATTATTTTGGTACTCGAGTTTGAACTCCAGGTACTCAGGGCTGGTACTCTACCATTTGAGGCACTCCTCCAGTCCTGTTTTGTGTTGGGTATTTTTGAGATAGGGTCTCAAGAGTTATTTTCTGGGGGGGCTGCCTTGAAACTGCGATCTTCCTGAGCTCTGTGTTCCGAGTAACTCGGATTATAGGCATGGGCCCGGCTTTAAACAGAAGGGCATTTTTTTTTGTTTTTTTGGTGGCACTGGGGTTTGAACTCAGGGGCTCATGCTTGCTAGGCAGGCACTCTTAGCGCTTGAGCCACTTCACCTGCCCAAATAGCCCTGTTTTGTGTTTGGATTTTTGACATAGGGTCTCAACAACTATTTGCCTGGGGCTGGCTCTGAACTGAGAGGCTCCTGATCTCTGCGTCCTGAGTAGCTAGAATTATAGACATGAGCTACTGGCGCCCAGCTCTGATCACGTTTCTGAAAGCAGTCATGGAGTCATGATTCCGGTCAGAAGACCTTGGCCTGTATTGCAGCATAAGCAGTGAACATTTGGAATCAATTAAGGATTTAAAATACAAGAATGCATACATATCAGAATACATCAGAAGAAAAATTGCTTTATTTTCCCTGTTTCTAGAAAAACAGGCATCTGGAAAGAGAATCAAACATAATGTGAATTTCTGGTAGTTTTTCTGGGACTTGATGTAAAAATTTTTCCTGGACCTCAGAGCTTCCTCACTCCTTCCTCTGGGGCAATTGCTCTCAACTCGAAATTATTTTTTAAGAGGCATTCTCAACTCCTTCTTAGTCCTGAAATTCTCAGAAGTTCCTGAAATATTTTAATATTTCAATAACTTGATAAGAAATGTAAACAAAACCTATTATATAGAACATGAGGTGGTTATTCTGGGCAATCAAATGTGTTTTTAATATGATTCACTTTTTTCACACAGCTTGTGCCTCTCTTTGTTAAACATTTATTTTTCAGCCTGGCTAATCATGCTGGTAGGCTTCAGGCTTGAACAATTAAAAAAAATTGTAGGAACATGAGCATTGATAAGTGACTAGTAGAAGAAAAGGACATGTGTTGACCATTTTTTTAAAACTCTCATTTGTGAAAAGATCTATCTAAGCAATTTATAAGATGAGGTCACCTTTCTTTTGTGACTTCCCAGTCATGTAAATGCCATAAATAAGTTACACTATCTGAGATAAGCAGCCTCTGTGGAGGTGAGAGGGTAGGGTCTGGAAATAGTACGAATGTCGAGGTTTGAAAAGAAACATGACGCTCAGTTGCTGGCAAAGAAGGCTTGATTGTTTTATTAGAGTAAGTTGAGAGTCAGAGGACCAGGGAGGAGACGTGGCTGGACTTGACCTGAGAATACCAAGCACTGATGGCTGCTTCATGGACACAGTGGAGAGCTTAGTGAGGACAAGGTCTTGGTTATGACATCTTAGTATCCTTTGCTGAAAGCTCTTGAGGCTCTCTCTAGCATGGTAAGTAAATAATGTCAGAACCAGCTACTCTACAATGTCAGTACAATTTTCCACGCTACCATGGATTGTTGCCATTGTCTTTAGAAAAACAAAACCAGTGGATCTGGACTCTGGAAAGGTCACATTCGTTTATTCTTGAAGGGCTGTTTATTGAATAGCTATTTGAATACCAGATATAGCAGGTGCTGATACTGGAAGGATGAAAACAAGAGACATTTCTGGATCACAATAGTGTCACATTTTGGAAGGGAAAACAAATATAATAGCTACCTCTTTACAGGCAATTAGTAAAGATTAGTTGAATGGAAGAGTAAATGAATAAAGTAAATGGTTTTTTTAAAAGAAGAAAATAGCTTTTGGCGATTAATGATACTACTATATATGGATAATAGCATGAATAAATGAAACTCCCTTATAAACACATTCTAAGTATTTGAAGCCAGAAATAGTAGGAAGTACTTCTCATTAAGAAAAATGGAATAAATTTGATTTATGTTTATTTCTTTACAAAGAACCACAGTTTAGAATTGGTTAAGGAGGTAATGAGATAAGGCTTAAGGGAAGAAGAGAAACAAGACCTGGTTAATCCAATTATGTAGAAATACTGACAATAAATGGGACATTGTCTTTTGTTAGATATTTACTTGATTCAGGGACTAGACTCGACATAAATTTGAAAGGGGCTATTAAAATTCAAATATAATTTTCAAGTATATTTCTGAAAAAAAATCGAGACAAAGGATTATATACAGCAGCAAACCCCAATTTTTAAAAAAGCCAACTTGCTGTATAGATCATTTTTTACAGAAATTTAAAAAAGGATATATTTTAAAAATTACAAATCAATAATAAAGTTTTTGTTATTAATAATGAGGATTTTTCCCACCACAGTGTGTCTTTGTCTTAATAACTTAGCACCTCCCACAGTTTCTTGCAAAAAATAGGGCACTTATGATTATTGAATAAATGTGAATCAATTTATGAGATTTTTAGTTTTCTTTAGATAAGTTGAATTTCTTTCTTTTTTTTTTTTGGCTGCACTGGGGTTTGAACTCAGAGCCTCACACTTGCTAGGCAAATGCTCTACCACTTGAGCCACTCTGCCAGCCCTTTTTGGCTTTGTTATTTTTTGTGTAGGGTCTCAACGTTTTTGCCTGGACCAGCCAGGACTATGATCCTCCTATTTAATGACCTCACATAGCTTGATGGCGGGCACACACCACTACCCCTAGCTTGTTGGTTGAGATGGGGGGAGGTTAGTGAATGCCACCCCCCCCCCCCCGGGGCTGGTCTTGAACTTTAATCTTCTGAATATCCACCTCCCAAGTAGCTGGGATCACAGAAGTGGGTCACCTCAACCACCTGGGGTTTGTCCTTAATAGGAAGACATATACTGTGCTTGTCTCTCCTTCCTGCTGGCCAGAACATAGTAAAGAGCCTAGCAGGCCAACCTGGGTTGAGGCAACACAGAAAGAAAGCAGAGCAGCAATGTAGAAGGAGGCTGGGCTCCCCTACTCAGAACTGCCAGGCCTGCATTGTCACTTGCAGTCAAACCTAATCCTAGCAGATAGTTACCTAAGTCACTAACAGTGGCCTAAAATTTTTATGTAACTTCCATTCTCGATTCTGTGGATCTGGTGTAAGGTGTCTTTTTCCCTGGTTAGGATAACTGCTAAAGTGATGTATCACATGCTTTACTGTATTCCTACTTACTTTATAGAGTAATTCTCATGTCCCTAATTTGTTCAAATGATTTTCTTTTGCTTTTGTACTTTGGAACATGTATAAATTATTTAATAAATGGTACAAAAAGGTTAAGGAACTTATTTTTTACTTTATACATTCGATGTGGCTTTAAACTTTTTTCTAATGCTTATTAAAGTAGAATTTACATACAGTAAAATTCACTAATTTGGGTCTGGAGAAATGGCTCAAGTGGAAGAGCACATGCCTAGCAAGCATGAAACTCTTGAGTTCAAACCCCAGTACCACCAAAAAAAAAAAAAAAAGCCACTAATTTTAAGTAGAAGTGTGGTGAGTTTTGACAAAACATGCTTATGTTACAAAATCATGTACTACTCCCAGAACCACTATGTATAGGAAAACACTCTCTTCACTCCAAAATTCTTCTTCTGCCCTTTGCATTCAAATGTTTCACCATTCCCCCTTACCTGGCAACTCCCTTTCTGTTAGTTTTGCTTTTTTTGTATAAATGGAATTTCACATGAATGAAATCATATGGCATGTTGTATTTTCTGACTTATTTGTTTGTTTGAGACAGGGTCTCACAACGTAGCCCAGACTGGCCTCAAACCTGTGTTTCTCCTGCCTCTTACTCCCAAGTGCTGGGATTACAGACATACACCATCATGCTAGGCTTCTGTCTGATTTTTTTTTCACTTAGCATAACAATGCAGAGAGATTCTAGGTACCTCCCACCCAGTTTCCCCAATAGTAATGTTTTGCAGAACCATAGTACAATGTCACAACCAAAATACTGGCCTTGGTGCAGTCAATATGTAGAACATTTCCACCATCACAGGAATCTTTTGTTCTCCTTTTGTAGCTGCACCCCTTCTCTCTCTATCTCTCCAATCTCTGCCAACCATTGATCTGGTCTCTCCTTATTTCTATAATTTTATCATGTTAAGAATGTTATATGAGTGGGATTGCTAGATGTAGCCTTTTGGGGATGGGTTTGTTTTGCTCAGCATGCTTTTCTTGAGGTGCATCCAGGTTGCTGCACACATCCTTCGTTTGTATTCTGAGCAGTGTTCCACAGTATGGTTCAATCATCACCAGTTGAAGGGCACTGGAGTTGTTCCTAATTTGGGGCTACTATAAACAAAACTGCTGTGAACATTCATGTCCTGGTTTTTGTGTGAACATAGGTTTCAGTTTCATTTCTTTGGACTGAATGCCAAAGAATGCAACTGATGGGTCATATGGTAATTGTTTAGTTGCCAAACTGTTTCCCAGAGTGTTACCATTTTACAGTCTCAACAGAAACATAGGGAGCGTTTCTCTGAGTCTTCACCAGCATCTGGTGGTGTCATTACTTTTTATTTCAGCCAGCCTGATAGTTGAGTAGTGATTGCTTCTTATGGTTTTGTGTTTCCTGCTGGTAAATGATGGTAAACTTCTTTATTTGCCATCTGTATATCTTCTTTGGTGAAGTGTCTTTTGCATATTTTCTGGGGTTTTTTTTGATGGGTTTTCAGAATTCCTTATGTATTCTTATTATGGTTTGGCTATAAAAGGTTCCAAAGGCTCATGTGTAGAAACTTGGCTGTGTGGAAAGGCCAGTGGCTCTATGGCGAGGTGTTTGGATTATGAGGGTGGGAACCTCGCCAATGGGTCAATCCATTGCTGAGTTCACAGCTGACTGGGCTCTTAGAAGGTAGGCCTAGTTGGAGGAGGAAGGTCACTGGGCTGGGTCTTTGAAGGTTTTATGTTGTCCTTGGCCCTTTGCCTGCCCTCCCTCTGCCTCCTGTCCACCATGAGGTGAGCCACTCTGCTTCACCACATGCTCCTGCCATGCTGTGGCAATAAGTGCCTAAGAGTGCAACTGATGGCCCATCTAGTAATTGTTTATTTCACTGTTCTCCAGAGTGCCACCATCTTACATTCTCACCAGAAACATAAGAGGGAGCCCATTTCTCTGCCTCCCCTCCATGCAGAGGCCCAGAAGCAAGGGAGCAAAATGAAACCTTTAAAACCAGGAGCCAAAGTAAATCCTTTCTCCCACGTTTATCTCAGATATTTTGTCACAGCAATGAAAAACTGAGTTGCCCAATTCTAGATTCTAGACCTTTGTCAGATATATGGTTTGCAAATATTCTCTCTCAGTCTAGCTTTCTTTTTGTAATCGTCTTAATAGGGTCTCTTACAGAGCATAAGTTTTTAATTGTTTTCTTTTTTTTGCAGTACTGGGAATTTGAATTCAGGACCTTAATGCATGCTAGGCACTTTACTACTTGAGCCACTCCTCCAGCTCTTTTGTGTGAAGGGTTTTTCGAGATAGGGTCTCCTGAACTATTTGCCTGGGCTAGCTTCAAACTGTGATCCTCTTGATCTCTGCCTCCTGAATAGCTAGGATTAGTGGCTCAAAAGTTTTTAATTTTGATGAAATCTAATTTATCAATGTTTTCTTTTATGGATTGAGCTTTTTGTATTCTTTGCCTACCCTAGGTACTGATATTTTTCTACTATGCTCTGTATGTGTGTTTAAGTTCAGTAGTTTTCCATTTAAGTTTATGAGGGTTATGTCAAGGCTATTTAAAAAAATTTTTTGTTTGTTTTAATTTTTTTTCTTGGTGGTATTGGAGCTTGAACACAGGGCTTCAAGCTTGTAAAGCAGATACTTCACCACTTGCGCTGTATCTCCAGTCCATTTTGTTCTGGTTACTTTGGAGATGAAGTCTCTCAAACTATTTGCCCAGACTGGCCTCAAACCAAGATCCTCCAGATCTTAGCCTCCCAAGTAACTAGGATTGCAGGTGTGAGCCACTGGTGCCCAGCTTGTTTTGGACTTTTGAGATACAATATCACTATATAGCTCAGTCTGACCTCAAACTCTTGATCCTCCTGCCTCAGCTTTCCAAGTGCTGAGATCACAGATGTGCACTGCTTGACATTCTTTTTTTCTCTTCTCTCTTATTCTCTTTTTCTCTGGATATCTATGGATGTAGCTATCCAATTGTTTCAGGGTCACTTGTTGAAAAGCCTATTCTCCCTTTGCTGAATTGCTTTTTTATCTTTATCAAAAATCAGTGGGGGTAGCCGAGCACTGATGTCTCGTGTCTGTAATATCCCAGGCAAATAGTTTGCAAGACCCCATCTCTAAAATAACCAGAGCAAAATGGACTGGAGGCATGGCTCACACCCACAGGAGACCCTTTGCTTTGCAAGTGCGAAACCCTGAGTTCAAATCCCAGACCCGCCAAAAAAAAAAAATCAGTGAGGGGATATTTTTGTGTATCTATTCAGTTCTTTTAAAAGTACTGAATAGTTTTCCTTTGTGTGGATACAACACAATGTGTAATATGTTTAGCCACTCACTTATTGTTGGTCATTTGGTTATTTCTAGCTTATAAAGATGCTGTGAATCTTTTATATAACATATACTTTTATTTCTCTTAATTAAACACCCAGGAGTGTGATTGAGAGATTACATGTAATTGAATATTGAACCTCATGAGAAACTGCCAAACTGTTTTCCAAAGTGGTGGTACCATTTTGTACTCTCACCAGGAATACACGAGAGTTCCCATTATTCTATATCCTTGTCAACTCTAATTATTGTCAGTGTCTTTGATGATAGCCACACAAGTGGGTGTGTAGTGATATCATTGTGGTTTTCAAATGTATTTCTCTAGTGAGTGATGTTATTGGGTGTTTTTAATGTGCTTCCTTGCCATTTCTTTGTCCTCATTTTTAATTGAGTTCTTTCTTAGTTGTGTTCTAAAAACACTGAATAAATATTTTGAGGGAGATTATCTTAGAAGGAATCCTGAAGTGGTTCTTCCCAGCCTCAAGGGATCTTTGAGCTTCAAGAAAGTAAAAGTAACTCAGAGAGAGAGAGAGAGAGAGATTTCTGATTTATATAGTTGGATGTCCATGTGTATCACTAAATTGTTTAAAGAAGGGTATGTGACAATAACTAACAAAAATAGTGCTCACTGTCCCTCCAAAAGTAAACATGATATTTTGGTCATGTATTTTGCTAACCCAAAATGAGTGACTTAACTTCTTCAAACCAGCATCATATCATTTTAGTGAATAAGTTTTTTTTATATAAATTTTTTATTAGGATATATTTATTATACAGGGGGATTCATAGTGACAATTCCGATTAGACTTATATTGTACATTATTTACATTTCCCTATCACCCCTCTCCCTCAGCCCGCTCCCCACTGTGAATAAGTTCTGACCCTTCTCTGAGATAGTCATTCATTTCTCTGACTTGGAAAAGCCCTTCCAGGTCTTATGGCTCACTTCTTGAAGAAATGGCAGGGTCACAAATCCAGAAAGTCAATGACACCACAGAGGGATGGAGAGTAGTGTCATCTTCCATCTTGCTTTTAATGTAATCCAATGGATGCTTTAAGACCAGGGTCCTGCCAGGCGCCAGTAGCTCATGTCTGTAATCCTAGCCTCTCAGGAGGCAGAGATCAGGAGGATCATGGTTCAAAGTCAGCCTGGGCAAATAGTCTGTGAGACCCATCGATAAAAAGCCATCACAAAAAAGGGCTGTTGGACTGGCTCAAGGTGTAGGCCCTGAGTTCAAGCCCCAGTATTGAAAAAAAAAAGACCAGGGTCCCCAAGGCACTCCAAGACCCACGATCCCAAGTCAGGAATGCCAGAGAATCACATGTGAAAGGTGTTCAAATCCTACTGAAACAGAGGCAATGCCTCTTTTTTTTTTTTTTTAAACTACTATAACTCAACATGAACACACATTTCACACAAATAAAGAACCGTGCAGGCATCCAGGTCTGGTCAGCAGGGAAGTGCCCTGCCTCAGAGCGAGGAAGCCCCTTATCTTTGGGAATAGTCAAACAAATTTCATGATGTCCAACAGGGATGATATGGAAGCCAGTAATTTGTGGTGTTGTTTAAATAGCATATTAATTTTATTAACAGTTTAATTTGGTTGCATCATGACTCTTAGAAGCAGTATGACATAGTGAACAGAGATTGGGTTATTGAACCACTTAGAGATAAAGATACCGGTTATAATGTGAAAATTAGGAGTGAAGTGTCTGGCCGTATTGTGGCTCAGAGCAGAGATCCAGGGAATAATAACTATTATTCACATGTTTCAGCCTTCCAACTCCACAACTTAACCAGTTACACTTAGAAATATGACAATTGCAATATGATTTTTATTTTAAAGTTTTATTTTGCTATAGATTATTTCTGGACTGTGTGCCAAATACTTTATATACAAAATCTTAGAAAGCCAAAATGATGTGACTTTGTTATCCTTATTTTAGAGAAAACAGAGCTGCACAAAGGGGAAATAACTTCCCAAGGTTCTTGAGTTAGTAGAAGGCAAAGCTGCAGTTCAAACCAGAGCTGGACTATGACATCATGTTTTAACCTCTATGACCCCTGCCTCTCACTTTTACTTGTATGTTTATTCCAAGCTATCTCATCTAAAACTCAACTTGTCTTAAACCTAACTTCAGCTATGTTTGCAGATATTACTGTTCTAAATTAATATTGAGTAATAAATGATCTCTTTTGTGCCTCTAATTTTTCCCCTATAAAAAGTATAAGCTCTAGAAGCTGACTTCATCTATGTGATTCTATTTCAATTAAAAGTTCCAAAATTCCCAAGAATTAGTGTAAAAAAAGAATATTGGAAATTTGTTCATAAACCCTGATTTTTAATTAGAATAGTGAAAAGCAATAAACAAGTTTGAGTATTTTCCTTGAAATTTTTTCTTTTCTTCTTTTTTATCTTTGAACCTTTTAAAACTTAAATTTTCTACCTAAAATTTTGATTACTTTTTCTTTTTCTTTTCTTTTTTTTTTTGCAGTACTGTGTTTGAACTCAGGGCCTACACCTTGAGCCATGCCACCAGCCCTTTTTTGTGATTGTTTTTTTTGAGATAGAGTCTCCTTAACTATTTGCCTGGGCTGGTTTTGAACTGCAATCCTCCTGATCTCTGCCTCCTGAGTAGCTGGGATTACAGTTGTGAGCCACCAGTACCTGGCATTGATTACTTTTTCAAAACTTAAAGTTTCTTGCAATGTAGCTTCTTAAAGGTTTCATTTTAATCCAGCTTCTATCTCAAGGAAATAGATGATTCTTAGTCCTTGACCCTGAGGGTCAAAGAATTCTAGTCACTCCAAACCTGCAGCAGAGGGGAGGGGAAGACAGGAAGAAGAGCCCTCTTAGTTCTGAGTTGTGTCCATGTGTATTTAGCTCAATTCCAGGTTTTTTGTTTGTTTGTTTGATTTTTTTGGTGGTGCTGGAGTTTGAACTTAGGGCCTGCTTGCTAGGTAGGCACTCTACTACTTGGGCCACTCCACCAGCCCTTTTTTGTTGTCAGGCATTTTTGAGATAGGTTCTCTTGAACTATTTGCCTGGGGCTAGCTTCAAGCCAGAATTCTCCTGATCTCTGCCTCCCAAGTAGCTAGGATTACAAACATGAGCCAACAGCACCTGGCTCAATTCCAGTTTTTAGGTATGCTTTGAAGGCTTCACATGTTGAGAGAGTCCACAGAGATTTGGTATTGATAAAGTATTGACATAGTGTATTAAAGTTTTATTTATACAATATGACTTTAAATAAGGTCTGCTTGAAACATGGTCTTGCTAGTTTGATTGTGAACTATTAGAGTTACAGACAGTATTCTTTGTATGACCACATCAAGTAAAGAAGATAGGATTCGTAACAGAATCATAGAACCAATTACTCAGTTCAGTGAGCCCAGCTTTTCCCATGACAGAGTTCCCTAACTCAGGCAGCAACTGTTTCTACTGTTGAATTCTTCTAATTGTTTAAAAAAGAAGAAAAAAAATGAAAGAAAGGACAGAAGAAAGAAAAGAGAAACATTCTGATGCCAAAGCAGAACCTAGAGGTTTGTACCCATGTTTCATTTGCCCTGTTCATGTTCACCTTTGACCCTGGCCTCTCCAGATAAAAGCCAGCGCTGTTGCCCACCATCACAGGGAGAAAGTAAGCCCCCCTGGGATGAGCAGGGAACCTCCTTGGCAGGTTAGGGTCTCTGGAGGCAGGCCCTAGGAAGGGGTTGGAGTAGGAAGGTTTATTCTGTAGTAAGACCTAGACAGGAGAAGGGGAGGAGACAGATCGGGCAGGTGGAGCTCAGAAAACACTGCAGACCTGACATTCTGTCACCTTAGAGGCTCTCTGCCCACGTGATTCGCATTAGGGAGCCTTGTGCTAAGTGGAAATGGTTGGGCCTTTGCAAACTATCCTGTTCAGTCATTGCCTACGGATCCACCCCAAGGAGATCCTGGCTACTATGTTTTGAATGTCCCTACTGAAGCCCATGTTAAACAGTATTAAAAGGTGGAGCTGGGCACCAGTGGGTCACGCCTGTAATCCTAGCTACTCAGGTGGCAGAGATCAGGAAGTTCTCGGTTGGAAGCCAACCCAGGAAAATAGTTCGTGAGACCGTATCTCAAAAATACCCATCATAAAAAGGGCTGGTGGAGTGGCTCAAGGTGAAGGCCCTGAGTTCAAGCCCCAGTACTGTAAAAAACATAATATAAATATAAATATAAAATATAAATATAATATATATATTAGGAGGTGGGAACAGGTGGCACCTTTACCAGGTTAGTAGGTTGTAAGGATAATGGATTATGGATTAATGATCTCCACAGAGTGAGTCTGATGTAAAAGCCAGTTTGCCTCTGTCTTGTGTGCACCCCTGTTGCATGTGACGTCCTATACTGCCTGAGGACACTGCAAAGAGTCGCCATCGGTAAGAATGCCCTCATCAGATGTGGCCTGTTGACCTGGACTTTCTAGCCTCCAGAACCATGAGCTGGGCAAACCTTTATTCTTTATAAATTACCCAGTCTATGGAATTAAGTTGTAACAACAGTGACCTTGGCTTGAAAGCCAAGACACAGCCTGAAAAGCTGACAGCTGGAGGCTATTGGCAACCACACTCCTGCAGCTGGGCTGCAAGTCCTTTCTTGAAGAGGGTGCTGAGCAATGTGTGTCTGTGTCTGTACCAAGAGCAGAGGAAGGGAAGAATCTGAGAGATGTTTTAGAGAAGTCTTGACAAGTCTTGGTGACTGGATAGATGTGCAAGGGGAGGTCAAGAAAACCTATAACTAGGGGAGCACTGCCATCACCCACTGTGGTTGGGCTGGGACCTAGCCTCTTCCACTGTGTCCATAGCTGCCTTTTACTGAAAGCAGCCTGATGATTTTTTGCACACATTGTCATGGCTTGTGCGCTCTCTGTTGAGTGACCAACCATCCTCTTCAGCTCTAACTCATGCGGCTGGCTAAGGAACAAACCCACAAAGGCAGCCATATGCAGGCTGGAGGTGCTTGATGTGAAACTGTCCCCTTTTGAAAGGAGACAAAGCAACTCTTTTTGGAAGACTCAAACTCTAATAAGGAGAGGAGAAGCACGTGCTCAGGTTGTATCTAAAAAGACACTGAGCTATTCTCATTCTGTCCTGCTGCACCAAGCTGTCCAGACAAGCAGTGGGACCTTGGAGTATTGCTTGAAGAGGCAGCAAGTCCTTTGTCACTCAGTACATCCTTGCAATAAACTCTAGTCACTACAGGAGGTCTGGATATATGACATCCTTAAAGACAGTGTCCTTTGAATTTGAAAATGAGAATACTGATGTTTACTTCTTCTTTGTAAAAGTGGTCCCTTGGGCAACTTTTTTCTAGATTTTGTCTTGCTTTATATCCCAGGCTGACCTCAAACCTGGAACTTATGACCATCCTGCCTTAGCCTCCTAAATTCTAGGATTAAAGGTGTGAACTACCACACCTGGCTCTTGAACAACTTTTATAAACCCTTGATAAGTCCAACTTGCCTCTGTACCTGTGATTATTTTTTCCAAAGCAGGATCTGTCACATCTCTGCTTTTTGAAAGTCAGGCTGATCTGTCTGCTTCATTTTCATGTATTCCATAAAAACCTGTCAGCCTACCTAAAGTGATTGTTTTCTACACAATATTTTTTTTCTGTATCGCTTCACTCCTCACACTCAGTTGCAAAAAGTGGGATGATTGTAAACTGAATTTCTACTTTTGCTTTGCCATGGAACAGTCCTCCTATCTGTTGTTTCATTTGTTCATCCGATTTTTCCCATCTCCAGCCCATGCCATGTATTCTGCCCATGGAGCACAATGCAGTGAATGAAGAGAGTATTTTAGGACCTTTGCATTTCTGCCCTGCATTTCACTATTAGTCATGGCCTCACACTTTTAATCATATCATTCAAGAAGACAGATGTGACAGTGTGTGGAGTGTGAATAAGATAAGAACAAGACAGGATAGAATAAGGGATAACTACCTGCTTTGCAGCAAATTCTTTAAATTTTTAAAAACAAAACTATTCACTATAAGATCATCTTAGAATTTCTCCATGATGCATGTAAACTCTTTGCTTTATAAGATTTGAATTTATACCTCATTTTTCTCAAAAAGTAGCCATTAAGTTAAGTAGACATAATATGCCCTGAAATAATTGTTCTTCATAATTGCAGGTGACACACAGTGGTAACTTTGTTGTTTTTTGATTATACAATAGGCCTCCCTTTATCCAAGGGGGATTTCCAATGGGTATGCCTCCAGAGGGTGCCTGAAACCATGGATGGTACTGAACTTTATAGTTACTTTGTTTTTTCTTCTATATATGTAGCTAGGATAACATTATATTTATCACAGTAATAGTTTAGAAATAATAATAATAAAATACATGATTATAACAATATATTTTAATAAAAGGTATATGAATATGGTCTCCCCCAAATCATCTTGCTGTACTGATCGCAACTTTTTTCTTCTTGTGATAATGAGAGATGATACAACATCTACATGAAGAGATAAAGTGAAAATGACATAAACGTTATGACACATACTGTCATACCCTTATACCATGACAGTTGATCTGATAACTGAGGCAGCTACTAGGTGACTAATGGGTGAGTAGCATATGCATCATGGAAACACTGGACAAAGAGATGATAAACAACCCAGGCAGGAAGGAGCAGGATAACACAAGATTCTACTACACTACTCAGAATGGTATACAATCTAAAAGTTATAAATTGTTTATTTTTGTAATTTTCCATTTAATATTTTCAGAACATGGTTGTGGGGTAGTTGAAACCAGGGAAAGTAAAAGTAGAGATGGGGGCGGTGAGGAACTATTGTGTATGTCTTAAAATGCTTTTAAAAACTGGCAAAATGTTGAAGCATGACTTGAAAGAGGTCAAGTGACTCTCAAAATAACGAGTATCCAAAATAACAATAAGGAAAGTCAGTTTTACACCAAAGGTAAATGAGACATGGTGAATATACGTTTTGAGTGTGATGGTCATATAGAGTCATACCGAAATAATGAAGCAGGCATTACTTGTCCATTCCTGGGGGAGGAAGGGAACTGGCCTTGTTTTTCTTTTCATTTTTATTTGTTTTATGTAGCTATTATTTTCACATGATTCAAAACTCAAAAGTATAACACAATATGCAGTGAAAACACTCCCTCCCCAGAAATAGACCCACATAAATATAGTCAACTGATCTTTGACAAAGAGCAAAGGCAATACAATGGAGAAAAAAATTGTCTTTTCAACAAATGGCATTTGAATAATTGGATATCCATATGCAGAAAAAAATGAATTGAGACACAGAACCTTACATGTTTCACAAAAATTAACAAAAAAATGGATTGTAGACTTAAATATAGAAGGCAAAACTATGAAACTCTTAAAAGAGAACATAAAGAGATAATACAGATGGCCTTAGGTTTGACAATGACTTTTTAGATTCAATTTCCAAAAGCATAATCCATGAGGAAAGAACTGATAAATTAGGGGCCATTACAATTAAAATTTTCTACTCCACAAAAGTCACTGCCAAGAGAATGAAAAGATAAGCCACAGGATAGAAAAAAATATTTGCAAAAAACATATCTGATAAAAAACTGTTGGCCAAAATGTATAAAGAATTCTTAAAACTCAACCATAAGTAAACAACCTGATTTAAAAATGGGCCAAAGATCTTAACATCTTATTTGTCATCTGATATACAGAAGACAAATAAACATTTGAAGAGATTCCTCATGGGGCTGAGGGGGATGTCTCAGTGGCAGAATGCTTGCCTGGTATGAGCTAGGCCCTGGATTCAATCCCCAACACCTCAAAAATAAATGAGAGAGAGACAGACAGACAACATCTTGACAAAACCCAATGCTGGTGAGGATGTGGAGCACCAGGAACTCTTATTCATTGCTGGTGGAATGCAAATAAAATGGGATAGCCATTTCTGAAGACAGTTTGGCAGTTTCTATTGCCCAACTCCCCTCACCATACAGTTCAGCAATCACACTCCTCAGGATCTGCAAGGAGATGAAAACTTATGTCCACAGAAAAACCTGCACGTGGATATTTATAGCAGCTTTATTCATAATTGTCCAAAGTTGGAAGCAACAAAGATATCCTTCAATAGCTGACTGAATAAACTGTGGTACATCCAGACAGTGGAATATGATTTGGTGCTAAGCAGAAATGAAGACAGATGGAAGAAATGTCAATGTGTGTTACTAACTGAAAGAAGCCAATCTGAAAAGGCCAGTAATGCATGAGTCTAAGGAGAGGTAAATATGGAGACAGTTAGAAGATCAGAGGTTGCCAAGGGTTACGGGGAGGGAGGAAAGGATGAGTGAGCAGGTGGTGCATGGGGACAGTGAAGTTACTCTCTATGCTACTGTAATGGTGGCTTCATGTCACTAATATACATTTGTCACAATCCATAGCACATAAAGCACCAAGAGTGGACCCTGACGTGAACTGTGGACGTTGGATGATAATGATGGGTCAACCTAGGCCCATCAGGAGTAACAAAACCTCAGTCCTCCTGATCTCTGCCTCCTGTGTAGCTAGGATTACAGGCATGAGGCACCAGCACTCAGCCTGTCTGTCGGTCAATTTTACTGAGAACTTAAAACCATCTACTTTAAAAAGAAGTCTCCCTCCCATTTGAGTTCACAGGGCACTTTGAAAGCTTCTTTTTTTTTTTTTTTTGGTGGTACTGGGGCTTGAACTCAGGACCTTGGACTTGCGAGACAGGTGCTCTACCACTTGAGCCATGCCTTCAGCCCACTTGAGAGCTTCTTGGTATTCAACCCCTCATGGCCTACCACCCATCACTTTCATTTTTTTTGCTCATTTGAAAAAGATTTATTGAGCACCTACCTAGATCTCCAAACAGTTCTAGGTGCAAGTTCACAGCAGAGAATAAAACATAATCCCTGTCCATCTAGAGCTGACGCTATAGCAGTGTAAACGCAGATAAGGAACAATAAGGTGGTCACCGGCTTATGATTTCTCAACTTTATGGTGGTGCAAAGGCAATTCTCATTCGGTAAAAATGTAACAGCTTTTTAAGTAATTCTAACTTTGAATTTGGGGTTTTTTCTGGGCTACTGGCATGTGGTTTGAAGCACTCTCACAATACTGGGCAGAAGTAGTGAGTTGTAGCTCCCAGTCTGTCATGAGATCACAAGGGAACAGCCAGTACTCTACAGTGTGCTGTGTTTAAGCTGTGATGCTCTGTAGGTTAGGAGTATTGCATGTGTTTTCCTTTTATGATATTTTCAGTTTATAACAGGTTATAACCCCATGGGAAATAGAGAATCATTTGTATGTAGTTTCACTGATGGTGTTAACTGCTGTGATAACCAGTACCAGAGGGTGCTATTAAGAAAGGTTGATCATGGGAGGCCTTCCTGATGAGGAGATATTTACATAGATACCTGACCAAAGTAAGAAAGCAAGCCATATAGCTGTCTTGACAAAGTGTTTGGGCCAGAGGGAGAAGGAAACAATAAGAACCACTCCACTGTCAGAGTAGCTTGTGCACTTTTCTCCAAAGGAAAGACTCATGGAAGAAATCACCTTCTCCACATTTCATTTAAACCCATCTGAGCTGGTCATAATGTCATCTTTTTTTTTTTTTATGGTACTGGGGTTTGAATTTAGGGCTTCATGCTTGCTAGGCAGGCGCTCTGCCACTTGAGCCACTCCATCACTCCTAATATCATCTTTCTTCACACAACAATATGTGCTAATTGGGCCATTTACTTATAAAAAAGGATTATTTTGTGTAGAGGTATACTTTGGAAAATAAAGTACATTTTTTCAAAAAATAATTTACTCACTGATTGAATAAATCAAATATTTTGAAACAATTCTAAAATTTTGTGTCTGCTTCAACATCAACCAGAGTTGTGGCCTTTCTTCAGTGATGACTTCAGAGCAGTGCTTCTTAAGTGAGGATGATTTTGTACCTCAGGGGACATGTGGCAATATCTGGAGGCACTTCTGGTTGTGACAACTTTGTTGGAGGAAGGGGTTGTACTGGCATGGTGTGGGGGAGGTGGAGACAGGGATGCCACTCAGCATCTTTCAAAAAGGGACAGGTCTGTCCCCAAACAGAATTAGTTGGCCAAAATTAACAATAGTGGCAAAGGTGAGAAACCCTGCTTTTGCATCAAAAGCCTAAGCTAAAACTTATAGGATGGATCAGAGGCCTGTGGAACATGCATCCGAGCTGGCTAATGCAGAGAGCATGAGGCTATGTTTTATGATGCCCTTAATCTAATTCTCTCACTTATTCACTCATTTGTTTAACCAATATTTATAGCGTGCTGATATTTTTAAAAATATTAATTATATGAATACTTAAGATCTCAATGGCGTAAGACCATAAAGAAACATGAATTTTTTTTTCACGGCTTCTATGGGTCAGATATTTGGAAGCAGTTCAGCAGGGTGGTTCAGGTTCGAAGTGTCTCATGAGGTCACAGTGCAAATGTCAGCCAGGATGCAGTCATTTGAAGGCCTCAGGTTCTGCTTCCCAGGAGACGCCTTACACAACAGGTGAGGCCAATATAAGTTAATGACAGCAGACCTAGAAGTTCCTTGTCACATGGAACTTTCTAAGGGTGCTAGGATGTCCTTCTTACCTACCTTCTTCATAGCAGGTGACCACAAGACAGTAAGGCAGAGCCATACATTTTTATCATCTCATCTTGGATGTCACACACTGTCACTTCTGCAATATTTTATTGGTTTTATAGGACAGCTCTATTCAGTGAAGGAAGGGACTGCATAAGGGTATGAATATCAGAAGGTGAAAATCAAGAGAGGAGATATCTTGCAAGCCAGCTACACCCCACAATGTCCAGACACTGTTGTGGGTCTGGGTGAACTCCATGACCGATAAGCACCTAGTTCTCCCCAAGCCCTGTCCTAGCGAGGGGACACACGTGGTAGCTAACTGATGAATGAATAGGGCAAGTTCTAGAAGGGACATAAAGCAGGGTGATGGCGTAGTGGGTGATGGACTGGGGTGGTGGGAGGTGGATTGAGGGTGGGGAGGCTGGATGAGACCTGAATGGCAAGAAGGATCTGGCTCTGGGAATAACCAGTGGCTGAGTGCTAGGTAAAGCGAACAGGTGCATGCAATCTATGAGTAGTAGTAACTAATGCACATGGGGGCTAAGAATGGAGTGTGACCAAAATAATGTGTTTTGAATCACAATTAAAAGTTACTTCTACCTCTTTGAGGCAGGAAGTAGTATAGAGTAGTGATTTGAGTATAAAATGGCACAACATTTTAAAAACTTGGTTATCAGTATCTACTAAAAGCTGAATGTGTGTCCTCTTTGTGAATGAGGAATTCCCCCGATACCAAGAGATATTAGTGTGTAAATCCACCTGAGAAGACAGAGACCAATATTCTCAGTAGCTTTACTGAGAATAATCCTAAGCTGGAAACCCCCCAGATGTCAACAGCTAAGAATAGACAAATTGTGACGTATTCATGTATGACATATAATTGTATATAATTATACACAGTAATAAAAGAGAACAAAATGCTGTTATATGAAACAACTTGCATGACTCTCACAGACATAAAACTGAGAAAAAAAATAATGTCAGATACAAATGACTACCCACTGTGTGATCCCAACTACATGAAATTCAAGGGTAGGCAGAACTAATAGATGGTGACTACAGTCAACATGGTGTCTGAGGTGGGGTGGGGGGTTTTGGCTTGGAAGGGGTATAGGAGACTTTCTGGAGAATTAAAAATGTCCTTATCTTGGAATGGGGGTGTAGAGTGCTTTCCTAGCATGTGAAAGGCCTTGGATTGGATCCCCAGCACCACACAGAGAAAAAAAAAATTGTTCCATATCTTGATCTAGGTTGGTTATGGCTGTCTCCAGAGGCATAAATTTCCAGGTCCAAGTAGCGAGTTACAGACATAATTCTCATTAGAAACAGCATATCAGGTCCAGGTTTATAAGTATGATATCAAAGGCTCAAACAAACAAGCACAAAGAAACAGGGTCACAGGTTCACTCCCAAAGGTCCCAAATTTCACCTACTGTTTAAGTTGGCTCAGCAGGGAAGCTAAGAACCCAGTGACAGACAAGTCTGGCCTTGGGAATTCATCTCAGCAGCCAGTCCTTACACTTACAAAGCCACCCGGCCCCCAGGAAGTCCATCCAGTCCAGTGGATCCCACTGGCCTTTTTGCTTCCCAGCACCTGACTTCTTCCTCTTTTACTGTGCGCCTTTTTGTTCCTTCTCTGCTTCTTCACATATTTAAAAATGTGTTTGCATGCATTCAGAAAAGAAAAAAAATGTCTTAAGTAGATGGCTATATCAGCTTGTAAAATTGTAGAGTAAGTTTTTCTTCTAAAAGCTTTTTTAGCCAAAATAAGGGGAGGGTGGTGGAGGGAGAAAGGAGTGCGGTGGAAAGGAAGCAGAGCAGGATAATGACTTAGTCACCCAGGTAACAAGCTCCGTGGAAGGAAATCATCAGGGCTCCTTACAGCAGGAAGGGCAGGAGAAGCACAGAACATAGTCTCTCCCTCTTCTGCATTCACCACGAGGCTTGGGAATGGGAGAGGAGAGTAACACTTATTAGCACCTAATTTGTGTTAAATTCAGGACCTCTTTGTATGGAAATAAAGAGCTGGGGAAACTGATCTGCTTCTTGAGACTATATACACACTCTTAGCAGTGTGAGGTTCCTGCCCTCAGCAGTCTGGAAGGACAATGTACAAGCTCTGAGTTTTACGCCTGTGACCTAACAGAATAGCCACCTTTTTAATTGCAGGCTTAGAAGGCAGGTGCTGTGTTGAACACCTGTATTCACTCTCATTTAATCCTCTGGACACTGTACAGACCTGTGTTATCATCCTCTGAGGAAGCAGGCCTCAGAGAGGTGAGGTCACAAAGTGAAAGTCACCCAGCAGAGCCAGAAAAGAGACGCAGACCCTTTTCCCCACACTGAGTCCTTAAGCCATTCATGCTTGCCTCTAGCCTCTGTAACCCAGGCTTCCTTTATGGTCTAAGGAGGCACTGAGAATGTTATCTTTTTCTTCCCTTCCAAACAAAAAGCAAGTGCTGCTACTGCAGCTTCCTGAAGAACAATCTCTTCCCTCGCATCAGATAACCAAGCCTTTTCAGAGTTGCTATTTTATCTACTTCAATCCAAAAATGTCAAACGTCTCTTTGAATTGGATTCGTACACACACACACACACACACACACACACACACACACCACTGCCCCCATTAGTCCCATGGGATTCCTGTAATTCTACAGTCTTCTTCTTCTTCTTCTCTCTCTCTCTCTCTCGCTCTCTCTCTCTCTCTCTCTCTCTCTTTTATTTCTGGTGGTACTGGGGCTTAAACTCAGGGTCTTACACTTGCTAGACAGGCACTCTACACTTGAGCCACTTCACCATCAAGATAGGGTCTCGTGTGAACTATTTGCCTGGGCTGGCTTCAAACTGCAGTCCTCCTGATCTCTGCCTCCTGAGTAGTTAGGATTATAGTCAGAAGCTCCACGCAGGCCGTTCCCCACTAATCACGTTAGCACTTCACACATTCAATATAGTGTTTGACCCTCTACATGCCAAGCCATACTCAGGTTCTAGGGATTCCGTGAGATTAAGATGAAAGCCCCTCCCTCATTGAGCTTGCATTCTAGCAAGGGCAAGACAAGTGACAGAACAAAAGGATAAAATTTAGGGCATGTCAGAAGGCATGGAAAAAAATCAGGTAGGGAAGAAGGTGGGGGAGGGCATGTCACCTAGGGGCCTTTCTGTTATTTGTTGACTTTTTGTTATTTGTGTCTTCTCCAGGACAGCCACCAATCAATCATGGCTTCTTAAACTCATTGGCTTTCACATTCAGCCCTCAGAGACTCAAGAAGTATTTGTTGATTGAACGTAGGCCAGTTTCCTTGAGCTCATTCGTGTAGAGATAGTAGGCTTTTGACGAACGTGTTCCTTGTGCTACTAATGGCCCTTCCAAGAAGGAAGTGACTGTTTATTTTTGGGGTGGGTTCTCTGCTTTCTATGGTTTTTATCAAGGCACACTGGCAGTTTTGAACAGACCTTCAGTATAAGCCCAGAGAGTAAAAGATAGACAGACTGGGTCAGGAATGATGAGACTTATTCCTTTTATGGAAGAGATGGGAAATAAGAAGGCAAGAAATAATGTCCATGTCAGAAAAGGAGACAAGAAGAAGCAGTGAAAGGAAACAAGGAAGAAAGAGCAAGAGAAAAATCAAAAGGGAATGAATTAGCAGAAAAAGCCAAAGGCAGGATAGGAGAAAGTCACAAAGCCCAAAGTCTGACAAGGTTCTCAGTACGGGGGAATTGGAGGATTGAATCTAAGTCAGGGAATTCCAATTTATTTCTATCTTCAACAGATTGTAACTCTCTCTGAAACTCTTAGAGGACCTTACATCTCCTCCTACTAGCAATCTATCCTTGTTAACCTTGAAGGTTCTTAGCATCAAAGACAAACCTTTTTTATTTTTCCCTCTTTTCGGTGATTCTGGGGATTGAACTCAGGACCTCAGGCTTGTTAGGCAAGCACTTTGCCACTGACCTTCATCACCAGTCTTTGGTTTTTTGAGACAGGGTCTCCCTACGTAGACTAGATTGGCCTTCAAGTCACTATGTAGCCCTAAGCTGACCTTGAACTGCCAGTCCTCTTGCCTCAGACTCTCAAGTGCTGGAATTATAGGCTTGCACCAACATGCCTGGTGAAACAAACTTTTTAAGTGACAGACAGACCCAGAAAGTACTGTGGGCTCATGGTAATGGGCTCCAAACAGAGCCTAAACAAGTCCCTCTAGTGAAAATTAGCAGTGGAAAACAGAAAGCGGCCATGTGAAATTTTAGTAGTTACCAAGGAAAACTTTGCTTATCCCACAGAAAAACACTCCTCAAAAGTACAGACTCAAGTGCTAAGGCCAGGGACTCCTTCTAAAGACCACTTCATGATAGCTTGAATTTATTTAGTGCCTCTTTTGGAAGAGTTAAGGGTTCTTGTTTATCTCTCAGTGACACAACTGCTTTTTCACTCCTGGAAGAAGGGAAGAGACACAAATAATTGTAACACAATTGTAACACACCAAGCAAGTGGCATCTGACAGTCAGGTAGAGGAAGCTGAGGGTGACAGTGGGTCACTGATAAGGGCTGCTTATTGCCCACATCCAAATGCCAAGGGCTCCTCCTCACAGCTCTTTCCTAAAGTGATTGCATCAAGCCTGGCGCCCTCTGGAACCCTGACCTTTTGGAGGGGTGAGACTTACTGTCTACTGTAAATTTAATCCAGTAGAACCAAGTATTTTCTTTCTTTTCATTCTCACAAATGCTTGGACTGAAGTGGAGGCACAAAGTTGTCAAGTAACTTGCTCTGGATCTCACTGCCACCAATGGCTGGAGCTGGAACTTGAACATGACTCTGACTGTTTGTGCTTCTCACTGCAATGTCAGCTGAAGACAGCTGGAAGACATGCATGGTAAACTTCATTTTTCTCTGATTGAACTCCTCTTCAAATTAAAAAAAATAAAGAAATAAAAAATGTTTTTACTTATTTATAAAATAAATGTTGGGAAAAATTTTAAAATAATAAACACAATTTACAATAAGATATTTATGAAGTCTTCCCGCTGTATCTTCAGCAAAATCAAAATTGGTGATGTGATAAGATCCATACAAGGAATAATATCCTACACCCATCTGCACATCCGTCACTCCCACATGTACTCGATCTAGAACTCTTGACTGCTTGCTACTTTTTTCTTTTTTTTTTAGTGGCATCATTTCAACGAGCATTTAATCATTGGCTTCAAGAAATCAAATATCTGAGGCTATGGAATAGTGACTCAGGTTATTGCTCCTCCTCGGGAAGGAGAGAGGTAGTATTTTCTGGATGGATTGCACTCAACAACCTAAATGCACTGTGGCAGGAAGTGTTTTAGTTTTTAAGATCAGTGTATCGTTTGCTCTGCAGTCAGGCTCCGGGAATGTCTCTTCCAGAGCTAAGTATGATGAAGGAAGGGAGTGTGCTGCAGGGGTGATCTGTAGAGCCCCGTCTTTCAAAATGTTTATAGATGAATGAACAGAGAGGTTGTGGGTTATACAATATCAACATCTGATGAGATTTGGGTTAGCTTGTTTCATGAAGAGTAGAAGACACTTGGAAATTGCAGACACCAGTCATCAGTGTGGAAGGCCTCACAAAAGACAGGGATTGGTGCCTCAGCTTTGCTGACCACACAGGAAACAGGGACCCAGCAGGTGAGATCATTAAGGATGAGTGGTTATAGGTGTCTGTCACAGAGATGTACTCTTCATGGCTCACCCCTACTTCCTCTGCCAGCACTGAAGGTAGGATGGGATGAGTGAACTAAAGCTATCCACAGGAAGGGAGCTGTCTTCAAATGAAAAGCATATGCAGGATAAAGTTATTTTGCCTAAGACCATGGCAAATTGATAATGTAGGTGTGGTTCTGTCTTCAGGGTTTTCTAAAAAATAGAGACTGTGATGATTAATCTTGATTGCCAATTTGACTGAATTGAGAAACAGCAAGGAGATTAGTGAATCACACCTTTGGGTGTGTCTGTAAGGGCATTTCCAGAGATGATTGACATGTCAGACAGCAACTGAGGAGGTAAGACCCACCCTGAATGTGGGCAGTACCATCCAATAGGCTGGGGCCAGGATGGAGCCAAGGCAGAAGGAGGAAGCCTGCTAGCAAAGGCATGTTCTGTGTCTCCCTGCTTTCTGGTGGTCATGTGTCTGTGCTCAGGATAGTCTGCCTTGCCTTAGGCCCAAAGAATGGATCCAGTGGACCTTGGAGTAAACTTCTGAAACTATGGGCCAAAAGAAACCTTTTTTCCTTTACCTTCTTTCTCTCAGATATTTGTGACAACAATGAAAACACTGACTAATACAGAGGCTATTTAAAAAAACATGAAGGTCAGGTGCAGTGACTCTTGCCTATAATCCTAGCTGCTCAAAAAGAGGCAATAGGGAGGACTAGGGAAAAAAAGGGCAGCCTAGGGAAAAAAGTTCAAGATACCCCATATCAACCAAGAGATACCCCATATCAACCAATGGCTGGGCATGGCAGCACAGGCACGTCAGCCCAGCTAGGTAGAAAGCATAAATAGGAGGACCTTGGTCCAGGCTGACTTAGGAATAAATGTGGGACCCTATTTGTAAAATATGTAAAGCAAAAAGGGCTGACAGTGCAGTTCAAGTGGTAGAGCACCTGCCTGGCAAGCACAAGGCTCTGTGCTTTTGGTGCCACCACCAAAGAGAGAAAGAAAGAAAAATATGAGGGCTGGGCGTGGTGACACAGGACTAAAATCCCAGAGACTTGAGAGGCAGATGTAAGAGGAGGATTGTGATGTGAGGCCAGCCTGTGCAAAAGCACAAGACCCTATCTGTAAAAAAAACTAAAGGCAAAATGACTGGGGGTGTGGATCAAGTGGTAAGAGTGCTTGCCTAGCAAGCACAAAGCCCTGAGTTCAATCCCCAGCACTGCAAAGAATCAAACAAATAAACAAAAAATACCCTATGAAACCATCTTTTGTGTTAGCTGGGTCTTGCTATGGTGCTCAGATTGGCCTGGAACTTCTGGGTTCAAGCGATCTTCCTGCTGCAGTCTCTGGAGTAGCTGGCACCTGCTATCCTGCCCCTCTTACAATCACTGTACCAGAGGAGGATGTTGTCTGTAACTGGTCCTGAAGACTTTGAAACCAGTTTCATGCTACAAGCCAAGGGGAGGGGGACAGTAGCACTGAGCCTTGGCCTTAAGTCTGTGTTTAAGAGCTTTGCCTTTATCTTCAGATGAAGTTGAACTTGAAGTCACAGAGGTGCCTGACAGGATTCAAATAAGAAGATCTTTGTACATCTTTGACCAAAGTCAAGTCACACCGAGTTGTGTGTTGTGAATTAATTTTGTTGTTGTTGTTTTGTTTTTGGCAGCACTGGGGTTTGAACACAGGAACTCATACTTGTTAGGCAGGTGCTCTTACTGCTTGAGCCACTCTCCCAGCCTTTATTTGTGATGGATTTTTTGAGATAGAATCTCAAGAACTATTTGCCTGGGGCTGGCTTTGAACTGTGAACCTCCTGATCTCTGCCTCCTGAGTAGCTAGGATTACAGGTGTGAGCCACCAGTGTCCTACATGAATTAATGTTTTAACAAATTCTGCTATCATTATACTTCATTATATTCTAGCTTCATTATTATTCTATACTTCATTATTATTCTAGCTTCATTATACAGTGTTATATTTTTGTATATGTATGCATTTAGAGTTCTCACTTGTTAAAACTGTGCATTTAAAAATGATTTTAAAAATTTATCCTATTTTGGATTATTTTCATTAAAAGAAAATGAGACCTGCAGCTCAAAGATTGAAAAGAACTCCAGTCTTTTTCAATCTGTCATGGACTTGGTCTGAAAAAGCATGTGCCCTTTGCCAACCATCTCTCACACCATGACCTTAATAAATAAAATTTTATGTTTAGATTCAAGTTCAATTCCACTTGGAAGGAATGGAGGGAAGGTAATAAAAATCCTTATTAAGAAGCAGAAAAGCTGGGCTAAAGTAGACACAGGATTAAGTTTCTCTCTGTGGGAAGGACTAAACAACTTGGCCTTTAGAAAGGCAAAGATGTAGGTCCCAAGAGCAGTGCTCAGTATCTCAGGGTCCTCTGAGAAGACTGAAATGAATAATAGGTATAAGGACTCTTCCTTGAGTAGTTTAGGCAAACGAGGGACGTGAGAAAGTTGCCTATTTGTGACAAAAGTTGTATCTGAGGAGACCCCTCTCTCCTCCCTCCTTTCTCAGTCTGTGTCTGAAAATGAGCTGGTCTTGTACCTTGGGCTACTTAAGGGACACACACTTTTCCTAGTGTGATGATTTACTATTGACTTGGTAAATATTGACTTGGCTCCATTCCTCATAAACTAGTGCACACTACACAATCTATTGGCAGCTTACAATGCTGTCTATGTGAAAAAGTCCAAACAATTTTGAACAAAAGACACTCAGCAAACTTATAGTTAACAATAATTCATTTTATTTTGTCAGTTTTTTACTGTGCTGGGAATTGAACCCCGGGGCCTCTTGTATCACTCGGCTACATACCCAGTCCAAGGATTGATTGTAAAGGGAAAATACACTAAGGCCCATAATTTTGTGCTGAAATGAAATTACACTAATATACATGTATATACATACACACATATAGTATACACATACACTATATGTATATATATAATTATACTATATATGTATACACACATATGTATATGTATGTATATATATATACATTGTGTGTGTGTGGGTGTGTGTGTGTGTATGGTGCTAGGGATTGAACCCAAGGCCTTGCACAGACTTTATCACTGAGTTACACCCCAGTCCCTTATCTGTATTCTTAAATAGGTTATCTTGATTTGTAGAGTATCATAATTAAACATAGACGTTATTTAATATTTTTGACCCCTCCCTTAGGGAATTCATTTGTACAACAGCAGATGAGCTCCCTTTCTCGTGACTGCTGCTTTCCTCCCTGTGCCTTTGGCCAGCTTCTAGTGTGCTTGTAAAAACCTAGCATCCTTTGGCAGGAGGGTCGGTCAAGTGCTTATGTCTCCCCTTTAGGTCTAGGGCCTGTGCAGAACCCCAAGGGGGCCTGATTCGTCTCTCACTGAAGCCACATTCCAGGGGAATGCCAAGTAAATATTTATCCCTCAAGTGTCTAAATGCAAGTCATTCCTAAGCTTCTCAGAAGTGTGCTTGTTATTTATTAAGCATCAATGGGTCAGAAAGTCAGTGAATTTCAGAGCAGGAAGGGATTTTAGAGGTGACCTGACCCAATCCCTTCATTTTATAAGCAAGGAAGTTGAGATCCCAAGAGACAGGCCCTGCCCAAGGTCAGACACACGTGTCAGTGGAGCTGGAAATGAAAAACCAGAGCTTTGTTGTCCTGAATTAGACCTTATTCCTGCGCTTTAGAAATTTGTAACTTAATTTAATTATACCAGATTTTTGATTTTTGGAGGTTTGTTTTTTTTGTGGTGTGTGGTATTAGGGTTTGAACTCTGGGCCTAACACTTATTAGGCAGGCACTCTACCACTTGAGCCATTCGGCCACCCATTTTTTGTGTTGGATATTTTTGAGATAGGGTCTCATGAACCATTTGCCCATGACTGGCATTGAACCTTGATCCTCCTGATCTCTGCCTCCTGAGTAGCTAGGATTACAGGTGTGAGCCACTGTGCCCAGTCAAATTTTTGTAGTTTAAGGTATTTGTATAATCAAAATGATGGAGCTGGGAATCTACATTTGGGTTTAGGGGAAAACTGTGATAAAAAGAGGAAAAAGAAGATAGATGAACACTAAGTATATATTTTATAAACGGATTCCATTTTATTTATATTCTGCTTTGTTCCCAAGAAGATGTCAAGAAACTTCAAAAAGGTAAGATAGAATAAGGTAGAGAAACACTAAAAAAAAAAAAAAAGGACAAAGGTAGTAAAATAAATTGATTGTTAGAGTGAAATAAGTGTAGAAAAATGCATGTCAGAAAGCCCTGAAGACTTGCTAGAGAGACCACAAATTTGTTGCCAAGTCTGGTAGCAACAGGAACTGTGGAACAGTTGACAAGCCTCAGATAAAAAACATACCAGCCCTGGAAAAGCACAACCCTTCTCACTAATGAGGCCAGAGAGGAAGTTTTCCCATGAGAGCTCATATACCCTGAAGTACGCTAGAATAAGCTGGAATTGGAATCACATCTTTTTTGAGGACTTGGGGGCCATGTAGCTCTTCCCCAAGAACTGGAACAGAGACTTCTTAAGGTCATGTCACTATACTGTATGTCTGGATTTGGGGAAGGTCTAAGGGAGCCAGGGAGCGTCTTCTGCATACAGCTGGCCTGGGAGAAGGTAGGGACCACCTTGGTATAAACACAGGTGCCCCTTTACCTGGTTGGTGATACATTTCTTCCTCTTCCAAGGTGGGATCTGAAGGTCTGGCTGGAGTAAAGGATCCTCCTAACTGGTACCCACCCCAAGCTGTCAAGAAGATTCCCCAAGGGGATCACCCTGAGTCTCCAGCAGGAAGGGCTTCCAAGTCTCCAAGAGGAAGGGTAGAATGTGGGGCTAACTTCTAAAAAGACTGTTTATCTTGACTGACTGTCAAGATTGGTTAAAAGATGCAGAAATTATTTCCCTGGCTAAAAGGCAGGTGGTCATTTAAAGTTGTAAATTCTCAGGGGGAGGCCAAGTTTAGCACTTGGAGACAGGGGAATGGAAAGGGGAGGATGGTGAAGGAACAGAGGAGTCCATTCTATCCTTTCCCCTTTAGGGAATCACAGAAGAAAACTCTTGGGGTCTTTTTGATCAAAAAAGGACCAAAAAGTGATTTGTATTTTAGATTCTATTTCTTATTTGGTCTTCTGGTCTACCTAGGGAAGTGCTATTGAGCACAATAAATTGGAGTTTGGATCAGCTTAAAAATATTTAGGATGATGCTAGGCACCAGTGATTTACGCCTGTGATCCTAGCTACTCAGGAGGCAGAGATCAGGAGGATCGTGGTTTGAAGCTAGCCAGGGAAAATAGTTGCAAGACCCTATCTCGAAAAACCCCTCACAAAAATAGGTTAGTGGAGTGGCTCAAGGTGAAGGCCCCAGTACTGCAAAAAAAAAAAAAAAAAAAGGATGATATTCTACCACATGAGGGAAAAATATGTATCTGCATAAAAATTAATGTCTTCAGTTTTAAACTTGGCTCTTGATTAACAACCTGTTAGAACTAGAGGATAAATGCCCCTATAGTCTGATCCATGCAAATGTTTCCTTCCATTTTTGTTTCTAGGTATTATTTTTATACACAATTAAAATTCAACTAAAGAATTAACGAATTCAAAAATCAATTTCAAGTTGCAAGACAGTTCTTGGATTTGCTTCTTATCATCATTCTCCAAGCCTGGGAAGATTGAATTTCCTCTGCAAAGAAATCTGTAAGGTTTGACTATAAAATAATGAGGCTGATTAATGAAAAATCTCCCAGAACTTAACCATCGAAATGAACAAGTTCCCTTCAAGGCCACTTGGGAGACAGTGACATAATACCATCATGCATTTTGTTTTAATGTTGCTCACAGTGCTCCTGAAATTCTTGCAGAATTATTTTCTGAGCCTTTAGCTCAGAAAATGTTTTGTGCATTGTCAGGTTGACAAGTTCTCCTCCTTTGAGAGTGGGTTTGATATTTACAGACTGCCAAAAGTAATCAGGGGTAAGGCTGGAAGAAAAAGGTGAGTGATCTCTCAAGCTGGGCAATATTGTTTTGAGCTTAGAACACGTAAGATCCAAAATGTAATGAAACTTACTTTCTCATGCAGTAGAAGATGAGGAATTGTTTTAGCGGAAGGGAGATTTCCTCACTATGATTCCCCGTGAATTCTGTAGCGTGGAGTGTGACATCATCTCTACAGGACTAATTCACTTTGGGTCTTCTGACTTGTAATTACACTTCTGCTAGCCAAAAGCTATTTGTTTTATAAGCTCCATGATATGATAATTCCATTCTTCTTTCTGGCAAAGTAAAGAGTGTTCCACATTCAAATGTAAGACAGCCACTGAGGCAAATTGTTCTTAACCAATTAATTAACTCAAACTATACTTGCTGTTACCATTATCTCGAGATGTGGTTGCTTCATGCTTTAATTACACTGTTACTCATTGTAACGTTCTTTCTATTCACTTCAGCTTGAACACTCATTCCTGACTTTCCACATCAATCTGGTAGAATAAAAGAGAAAATTAGATGGCCCTGTTTTCAGTACAGATTGTTAGTATTTCTGAAGCTTTCATACAGCGTCATGTGGGGCTTTCTGGATCCTCAAGCTTGAGTAATATTTTAAGTACAAAGTATAACTTCTCTGTGTTCTTTTATTGTATTTCTTATACTTGACAGCAAAAGATTGCAAGCTGTTTTTTTTGCCATTCAAGGATTTTTTAGTAAACAGCTAGAAGAAGAGCCATCAATATTTCCCTATTATGTTTTCCCCACAAATTCTTGTTTCTTCTTGAAAAATGAGTTACATAAATAGTGAAACTCAGAATAAATACAAATATAGGCACACACATATTTTTTAATGTTTTTGCTGTTTATTACTTTTCAGATTCCTTGAAGACTAGTTTCCTTCCTTCCACTTAAATTGATTTTTGCCTCTTTGGGGTTCATCAGCTCAGAGAACATTGTAAAAGATAAAACAAAATACTGTCTTCTCTGTGTAGTGATACTGCCATTTGACTAAGAAACAAAAAAGGTGTGTGGAGAGCTGTGCATACATATTGCTGGTCTGTGCATAGACCATCTCTGAAAATACATGCAAGATCTTGTATTAGGAGAGGAATTGAGGGGCTAGTTGTGTGGCTCAAGTGGTAGAGCACCTGCCTAGCAAGCACAAGGCCCTGAATTCAAACCCCAGTACCATACACACACACACACATTTAAAATTAGGAGAGGAATTGGGTGGCAGTGGTGGGGAGGGAAGAAATCTTGACCCATATCTTTTTTTTTTTAACATTTTGAATTTTGAACCATGAAGAATGCAAAGCCTATTACTAATTAAAAACAAAATAAGCCAGGCACCAGGGTCTCATGCCTGTAATCCTAGCTACTCAGGAGGCAGAAATCAGGAGGATCAAGGTTCAAAGCCAGCCCAAGCAAATAGTTCTTGAAACCCTATCTCAAAAACCCTTCACAAAAATAGGGCTGGTGCAGGAATGCAAGGGTGGTTCAACATATGAAAATCAATAAACGTGATAAACCACATTAACAGAAGCAAAGACAAAAACCACTTGATCATCTCCATAGATGCAGAAAAAGCCTTTGATAAGATCCAACACCATTTCATGATAAAAGCTCTAAGAAAACTAGGAATAGAAGGAAAGTACCTCAACATTATAAAAGCTATATATGACAAACCTACAGCCAGCATTATACTTAACGGAGAAAAACTGAAACCATTCCCTCTAAAATCAGGGACCAGACAAGGATGCCCACTATCTCCACTCCTATTCAACATAGTACTGGAATTCCTAGCCAGAGCAATTAGGCAAGAAGAAGGAATAAAAGGAATACAAATAGGTAAAGAAACTGTCAAAATATCCCTATTTGCAGACAACATGATCCTATACCTTAAAGACCCAAAAAACTACTCAGAAGCTCCTAGAGACCATCAATAGCTATAGCAAGGTAGCAGGATATAAAATCAACATAGAAAAATCATTAGCATTTCTATACACTAACAATGAGCAAACTGAAAAAGAATGTATGAAAACAATTCCATTTACAATAGCCTCAAACAAAATCAAATACTTAGGTGTAAACCTAACAAAAGATGTGAAAGACCTCTACAAGGAAAACTATACACTTCTGAAGAAAGAGATTGAGGAAGACTATAGAAAGTGGAGAGATCTCCCATGCTCATGGATTGGTAGAATCAGCATAGTAAAAATGTCTATACTCCCAAAAGTAATCTACATGTTTAATGCAATTCCCATCAAAATTCCAATGACATTCATTAAAGAGATTGAAAAATCTACCGTGAAATTTATATGGAAACACAAGAGGCCACGAATAACCAAGGCAATACTAGGTCAAAAGAACAATGCTGGAGGTATCACGATACCCGACTTCAAACTATATTACAAAGCAATAACAATAAAAACAGTATGGTACTGGCACAAAAACAGACATGAAGACCAGTGGAACTGAATAGAGGACCCAGATATGACACCACACAACTATAACCAACTTACCTTTGACAAAGGCGCTAAAAATATGCAATGGAGAAAACGCAGCCTCTTCAACAAAATCTGCTGGGAAAGCTGGTTAGCAGTCTGCAAAAAACTGAAACTAGATCCATGTATATCACCCTATACCAATATTAACTCAAAATGGATCAAGGATCTTAATATCAGACCACAAACTCTAAAGTTGATTCAGGAAAGAGTAGGAAATACTCTGGAGTTAGTAGGTATAGGTAAGAACTTTCTCAATGGAACCCCAGCAGCACAGCAACTAAGAGATAGCATAGATAAATGGGACTTCATAAAACTAAAAAGCTTCTGCTCAACAAAAGAAATGGTCTCTAAACTGAAGAGAACGTCCACAGAGTGAGAGAAAATATTTGCCAGCTACACATCAGACAAAGGACTGATAATCAGAATATATAGGGAACTTAAAAAACTAAATTCTCTCAAAATCAATGAACCAATAAAGAAATGGGCAAGTGAACTAAACAGAACTTTCTCAAAAGAAGAAATTCAAATGGCCAAAAAACACATGGAAAAATGCTCACCATCTCTAGCAATAAAGGAAATGCAAATTAAAACTACACTAAGATTCCACTTCACCCCTGTTAGAATAGCCATCATTAGCAACACCACGAACAACAGGTGTTGTCGAGGATTCGGGGAAAAAGGAACCCTCTTACACTGCTGGTGGGAATGTAAACTAGTACAACCACTCTGGAAAAAAATTTGGAGGCTACTTAAAGAGCTAAATATTGATGTACCATATGATCCAGCAATACCACTCTTGGGGATGTACCCAAAAGACTGTGACACAGGTTACTCCAGAGGCACCTGCACACCCATGTTTATTGCAGCACTATTCACAATAGCCAAGTTAAGGAAAGAGCCAAGATGTCCCACTACTGACGAATGGCTCAAGAAAATGTGGTATCTATACACAATGGAATTTTATGCAGCCATGAAGAAGAACGAAATGTTATCATTCACTGGTAAATGGATGGAATTGGAGAACATCATTCTGAGTGAGGTTAGCCTGGCTCAAAAGACCAAAAATCGTATGTTCTCCCTCATATGTGGACATTAGATCAAGGGCAAACACAACAAGGTGATTGAACTTTGATCACAAGATAAAAGCGAGAGCACACAAGGGAGATATGAGGATAGGTAAGACACCTAAAAAATTAGTTAGCATTTGTTGCCCTCAACTCAGAGAAACTAAAGCAGATACCTTAAAAGCAACTGAGGCCAATAAGAGAAGGGGACCAGGAACTAGAGAAAAGGTTAGATCAAGAAGAATTAACCTAGAAGGTAACACCCACGCATAGGAAATTAATGTGAGTCAACTCCCTGTATAGCTATCCTTATCTCAACCAGCAAAAACCCTTGTTCTTTCCTATTATTGCTTATACTCTCTCTTCAACAAAATTAGAGATAAGGGCAAAATAGTTTCTGCCGGGTATTGAGGGGGTGGGGGAGAGAGGGAGGGGGTGGAGTGGGTGGTAAGGAGTGGGTGGGGGCAGGGGGAAGAAATGACCCAAGCATTGTATGCACATATGAATAATAAAAAATAAATAAATAAAATAAAATACTAGGTTTTGGAAAAAAAATAGGGCTGGTAGAGTGGCTCAAGGTGAAGGCCCTCAGTTCAAACACCAATACCCCCCCCCCCCCCACACACACACATAAAAGCCAGTCATTTTAAAAAATGAAGAAAGAATAATGAAGTGAAAAGAAAAAATATAGTCTCTCTGTTGGTTTGAGTCTAGAATTTACTGTGAAGATCAAAAGAAAAATCATTCCTTTTTTTGCTAACTCTATCTCTTCTTTTCTACTTCTTCACTCTGGACAACTATTGATCCAATTAGAATTGAGAACTCACAGATAGCAAGTACGTTGAGTGTCCTCAAGCTGCCCTGAAACTCTGTAGGATCCTGAGCAGACAGGTAGGTCCTTCACAGAACAGGGGCAGAGGCCACCTCCTCTGGTCCCCTTACCATAACCTTAACCTGGACATCGACAGGGACATGGTGTTTGATAAATGTGTTCAATGTACATTCCTGAAGTACATTCTCGTTCTTTGTGTTTATTAAGTACTTGCGTTTTTCTCACCTTTGGGTCTTCCAGCACATGGTCCGCGCTTTGTCCTGGTCACTCCTACTAACCCTGGAGGTTTAGCGGTTGAGCAGACCTGCTCCCTCCTCCCTGGCCAAGGGGATGACCTCCTGTTGTGCATTTGCTGCTCTCCACAGCCTAATTTAGGACTCCCTGTTTTATACTTCTCAGTGTCGGCCTCAGCGAATGCTGTAGAATGGATGGATGAATAAATGGGTGAAAGAAAAGCTTGTTCACTTGTACTTTCTTACTTTCTAGCCACAGGAGGTTGACTACAAGCCATGCAAGGGTCTCCATCCTGACAGGTTTTCTTTCTTTTTTGGGGTGTGTGTTTCAAGCCCTGGCAGGACAGTTCGCATATGTGCCATCTTCAAAAACGAGTGCCCATTCAGTTAAAGGATTGCTGGCATGCTTTTTGCCACTTGACAGATAAATATTCTCTCAATTGAGTTTGAGTTCAAAACCTGTATGAAAAATAATAAACCCAAATTCCATCCTCCTAGAACATTTACTGTCTTGTCCTGGTTTCTGTCTTTTTTTTTTTTTTTTTTTGCTGTACTGGGGTTTGAGCTCAGGGCGTTCACCTTGAGTCACTCCAGCAGCACTTTTTTGTGATGAATTTTTTTGAGATTAGGTCTCGTGAGCTATTTACCTGGGCTGGCTTTAAACCATGATCCACCTGATCTCTGCCTCCTGAGTTGCTAGAATTATAGGTGTGAGCTACTGGTGCCTGCCCACTAGTGTCTGCCTGTCCTTGGTGCTTCTTATTTCAATGTGTTTAGTAGAGGCAAAGACTTTAGGTAAGTAACCTCCTTCTTCTCTTTTGTCCTCCTCCTTCTCTTACTTGTGGTGCTGAGGATCTAACCCAGGGCCTTGAGATGCTAAGCAAACACTCTACTACTGAGCCATAGCCTCAATCCAAACAGCCATGTTTTGAGAGCTAAACCATAAAAAAAGTATTCTGTGGAAATGGTACTTATTAAACATGCTTGTACAATAAAATCAGGAAGATTGATGACAAAATAATTTTCCAAAAAGTGTTTGAAATATTGAAAAAAGTTAAAACTAAAAAAGATGGTGCTTAGTAGGAATAAATCAAAGTTCTGCTTTTGGGTTTAAAAAAATCAATTGCATAAGCACAGGGTGAGGGAAAGCAGGCATGGAAACTGTTCATGTGGAGAAAGCATTGTAGAGTTAACTGGCTCAAATGTTCAGTCACCAGTGTCATGGTGTGATTTTAAAATGTAATACATGTAGGCCACTTTCAAATTAAAGACGGAGTTCTGGGTTCAGGAAGTCGAAGCCCATTTTGCTTACTCAGCCCAGGCTGCAGCATCAGGGCACCACCTCATTAGAAAGTGTACGGGCCAGAGGGCCTCTGGAACAGTGATTTTCAAATGATGGGTTGCCACTCAAGGATGAATGTGAGATCTATTTGGTGGATTACAACCAGCATGAAAATAAACCAGAAAAAGGAAAAGTATAGAATGTGAATAGAGTTGAATTGGGAAATGTGTGAGCTCATAGTAGCTAAAGGCTAAGCACTGCTTTATGAAACTTGTTGGAGTTACTTGCTATGTATATTCACACTGACATATAATAAAATAAACTTCTTGGGAGCACTGTGGGGGAGGGTGAAGGAAGGGATTAAGGTGATGGTATATGGTACATGGACTTCATACACCTATATGAAACAGAACTAAAAAACCTCTTGCAATTGCTTTGGGTAGGGAAGGCGAGGGCTTAGAGGGAGAGACGATGGGGGCAATATAAATAATGTACAATATAAGTTTGATCGGAATTGTCACTTTGAATCCCCCCTGTATAATGAATTTCTCCTAATAAAACATTTATTAAGGAAAAAAATAAAATGAACTCCTTTCCTAGGGTAATAGCCAAGTCTGAGAAACACTAATGTAGAGAAAGATATCTAGGTACCTAGATATCAAGCTTAGCTTGAAGAGAAAACTAAGATGACGTAAACGCTCTCTTCCAGTAGAGGAAGGACTGTCATGAAGACAGACTTTGTTCTCTGTTGTTTCAGGAGGTAGGGGCTGAAGGGAGGGAGTTTTTAGATAACCATTCAGATGAACTATCTGACAACTGGAGCTGTCCATCAAGGGAGATGCAAAATAGCACACTGGGGGTGTTTAAGCACAGACAGGAGGCCATCTGTCAGGGTTACTGGGCAGAGGTTCCTATATTGGGAAAGAGGTTGGATTAGAAATCTTTGAATGTTTCATCCTATTTTCTCCCATGGGTTTGTTTGGATTTCACAAGTTAGATAAGGTAATTTAGCAAGTACTATAACCAAGTGATTATCTCCTGTGATTAGAAACACACAAAAATACAATTCACTTATTTGTTAGCTATTCTTATATATCACAACATTTAATTTGTAGCCACAGCATAGCTGCTTTTACTGGTGAAATTACTAAAGTCACTTGAATACTTGGGTAGAAGTGAGAACAGGCTTTACATGCAGCTATGGTATCCTCTCAACCCTGAGCCTCAGCCCTGATATATGTGAGCAGGTTGTGGCAGAGACCCCTGGACTCCTGCCTCAATATCTGTTCTCTCCTTGCTTGTAAGAGAACTGCCAATTTTTACCTAGGTCCGTGACCAGTTGCTATAAGCATCATTATTTCCCAGCCTCCCCTTCAGCTATATATATGGTCAATTAGACTCAATTATGTTCAACAAAATATGAATGGAAGGTAGTTTCTGGGAAATTTGACTAAAAGATAGCTAAGCTTCTCTATTTCCTCCTTTTCCCCCCATCCTTCCTCTTGGCTGGATTTCAGGAAATCATCTTGGGAAAGTGGAAGTCATGTATCAAACATGTAACAATTATACTAGCCCTAGAGGGTTTTGTTTTTTTTTTTAAACAGGATAATGACACTACTATCTTATCTAACCCATTGTTATTTATTTATTATATGCAGTTGGACCCAATCTTAATGGGTAAACCGTAGACCTGGTCTTTCTTTTGTGGACACTGGGCGCTCCACTTTTATTTTCTGTAACAGTAACAGGATGCCAGATCTTCTGAAGTTAGAATTTCTGCATCTTAACATCTTTTTTAGTGGATGAACACCCAAAAATCTTGATCTAGTTTCTATCTAGCTAGCTCAGGGTTAAAATGGGGTTATGTTTGCCCTTTCAGTGTATTCAGTGCTTCCTTCCTTAGCAGACACAATTACTGAGGCTCCCAAGAGTCCTGATTCAGGAATTTAGGGAAATGGATCCATCAATAGTCCTTCTCTCTTACAGACAAATTTGGCACTAACAGTGGCTCTTCCCTCTCTTCCTAATTTTAATCCACAGTGGACCTGGGTTTGTCTTCCTTTTCCCACTGAATGCAACACAATGGAGCTTTAGGTGACTATGATTCTGGACAGGGTCAGGATTTCAGAGAACTAAGGAAACATGTAAAATCTTTCTATTTTCTCAAGACAAAGGGAGTCTGAAATGCTCCCATTGTCTTCACACATTCAATCTGGCTGAAAGATTATTGCAGAGTCCTTATGCAAAGAGCAAAGAAAGAGGCATATGACACAAAGATAGAATCTTGTTTTTACTGCTACTGTCTCCTTTTAGATTTGCAGCAACAAGTAGAATCTGCTAGATCTTCTGGCGTGTCTAATTCTATAGCCAGTTTTGTAACTTTATCTGGTGACTTGAAAACACTGTAATATTTGAATGTAATAGACTGCAGCTATTTTGGGGGGGAGGGGAGAAATCAAACCCAGGGCCTCATCCATGCTAGGCAAGTGCTGTACTGAGCTGTACTCGCCCTGTCCCCGACAGGAGACTTTTGATTCCTGGATTTGAACTCTACTCATAGTGATAGTAAGTTGGCTCTCTTGGTGACCACTGGAAATAAATTTGATATATCAGAAGTAGGTATCACACATATATGTCTTCCATAAATTTATAAAATTAGAACACAGGAAAACTATTAGAAAGGCTGTGATTCATATAGAATCTGGAAATGCCATAAAACTAAAGGATTTATGGCATAAAAACTTTGATCTAAAATCCAAGGTCCTGCTAAGAATTTCCTTTAGAAGTTCATTTCACATTGGGGTTTTAAAAATCCACATATTTTGGTAATATGCCATAGAAGAAAAATAATTATAATACACTGAAGAGCATTTATAGCTAAAAATATTTCAAAGACAATCCAGTCTCTATAAGAAAATTCCCTATTGAACTAAGTATAGAGTAAACTTGGCTTTGCAGAAGCAGCTGGTGTGGTCCAACAGAGCCTGTGGTGTGAAACACGTCTATTAGCCACTTCCCACCTCACATTTCTTTAATCCTTCAAAAATAAATCTTAAAATATTGTGTTAAAGGCTCATTCCTAATGAGACATCAAAGAAAATTAGCATAGACTAATGTTGGGACTCAGAAAACACAACCCCAAAATCTGGTGTTTCAACAAGTCGAATACTTTGAACTGAAGAAGCAGCCTCAGATTCAAGATCTCTCTGACTTCTTTTGCTCCCCCTGCCTCTCCCTTCTGTCTCTCTAGAAGCACAAAGAAGGGCTTTCTCTGTAGTTCCATTATCTAACTAAGGGAGGTTCTTCCAGAAGAAATGCCTTTGTCATGAGTACATTCCCTGTAATCTGGTTAAACAGGAAAGAAGACAAAACTGTTACACCTAGAGCCCAGGTGAACTTTGTCCCACATCATTGTCTGTTCTTCTGTCCATTCATCTCCCCTAAAAATCATTTACTTTTCCTTTAAAATTGCCCCAATCCCTACTTCCCCCACCCCACTGAGAGGATATATAAGCGTTGAAATCTCATTGTACTCACTTATCACTCTTGTGATGGCCCTGTGTATATAATATATTATTATTGCCTTTTCTCCTGTTAATCTGTCTGTTGTCAGTTTATTTCAGCACTCAATAATGGAACCTTCAGAGGCTAGAAGGGAAGTTACCTCACTCCTCTTAGTGCATACTTGGGGTCTTTTGGCATGGAGGAAGCAATAGAAGCGAGATTGAGTCAAGTGTGCAGGAATGGGGATTTTGCTGGCAAGGCTTTAATGGAAGGGAGCCAGCACCTGCAAGACCAGGCTGCTGCCTCGAACAAAGGAAGAGGCAGACTTTTATTGATTTGCTGGGGTGGGCTAAGGGTGGTTGTCATCCTGCCTGAAGGTCTTCAGTGGCTCAGAGGCAAGAGTGGGACAGAGGCTGAAGGACTTCAAGTACTTAAGCTGCTGTGGCTGCTGAAAGCAGTTAGGGTAGCAGGGCAGCTCCAGTGTGTGCTCAGCATGTCCCCATACAGAGCTGAGTAGAATCAGACCCAAAGGTTAAGGCAGCAAAGGGGAGGATAGCACTGCCAAGTCTTGTCATTCCATTTTAGTCACCAGTCCTCTATAGGGCCAAATGGAGCTAGAGACTTTCTCTCTGTAACATTCTTATCTATACTTCTAAAATTTGACTAGAACACACATGTTCCTCTCTGTCTTGCTCCCTTTATTTCCCTTCCTTCCTCCCTTTTTTCCCTCCTTTTCAATCTTTCTTTCAGACAGGGTCTCATTATGTACTCCAGGCTGGACTCTCAAACTCGCAATTCTCATGTCTCAGTTTCTTGAGTGCTGGGATTGCAGGAATGTACCATCACCCCCAACCTTCTTTCTCCCTTCCCTTCCTCCCTTTCTTCTATCCTTCCTTCTTTTTTCCTCTCTTCTTCCCTCCTTCCACGCCTCTTTTCTTTCCTATGCAGCTCATGTAGGCTAGGCAAGGGCTCTATCACTGAGCAACATCCCTCAGCCCTTACCTTTTCTTCTTTAAAACAAACTATCAATTTAGGATTCTCATGAGAAAAAACATAGACCAGTAAACCGGAATTGCTTTATTTTTCAGATCTAATCCTTTCAGAAGCGTTTCTTTTCAGTGAATGTCTTTAACAAGAGAGATGCATGAAAAACCACAATTGCTGATATCCATGAAAGATGAGGTATGTCAAGGGGTGAGAGCAGGAATCTTTTACTTCATAGTTGACATCATCTTGTGTCACTTTGGACCAATCAGATCTCATATCACTCCAGTTTCACCAAATCTAATGGAAAGCAACTTGTGATTCTCAAAGACAGCAATTTGGTGGGTGCTGGTGGCTCATGCCTATAATTCTAGCTACTTAGTAGGCAGAGATTAGGAGGATAGTGTTTCGAAGTCAGCAAGAGCAAATAGTTTGCAAGACCCTATCGCAAAAAAACCCAGCACAAAAAGGGGTTGGTGGAGTGGCCCAAGGTGTAGGCCATGAGTTCAAACCCCAGTACCACAAAAATAAATAAATAAATAAATGAAGGACAACCATTGGTTATTTTCTTGACTTAAAGGAAGTTTATTCTCATGGCTGGAAATACTTTATGAGGTTAAGAATCAGTTTAAGTCTTGATAGCTCAGTCATTTTGATCCACCAAATTTCTGGTGGAACAAAAGAACAGGGGCAAATGTACTGATGTTCATTGAGAGAAAACTTCCTTATGTTTAATCTGTGTCAAATCATCACAAGGGGCAAATTTAATTTAAATGAGATGTCTTAGAAATTCTGCCAACTTGAAGAACTTCACTTATAGGAGTTTGCTGACAACGAGGTATTTGTCTCTTGCCCCTACCAACGGCTGCATTACTCATTCCCAGCCTTCCCCTCCCAGGTGACTCCACCCAGTATGATCGCCAAATAAGGCAATCCTGAAAGTGAGCTTTTTCCTATTTACTGGAATTGTTTATGAAAAGAAGGACTTTTAAAGGGGTAGCGGGTTTTATTTGGATGTCATTTCCTTTTTGACATTTTTGGCTGGTCAGCCACGGATTGAGTAGGAAGCTTTATAGGACAGTGGTTCTCAAACCTGGTATACAATGGAATCACTTGGGGAAATTTCAAAGTTGACTGGCTTGGGCTTTGGGCTTCCTCAAAGTTCTCCGGGTGATCACAATGAGCGTGTAGGCTGGGGTGGGTGGGTTGTTGAGAGCCACTGTTAGAATTGTGCTCCCTCCATTCCCAGAACCACAGATGATAGTACAATTAGCTGTCACTAATTAAGTACTTGTTGGCCAAAGTGCTTTACATACATGACGTCATTGTATCCTCACCACAACTGTGTGTCAAGCCCTGGTGATAATCTTCACCATCGGTCTAAAGCAGCAAATATTACCTACACCAGTACTGTGCTGAGCACTGCTGAATTCATAGATGAGTAACACAGTTCATGCCCTTGGAAAGTTAATAATCTAAGATGGCATGATAACAAGGATTCATTAGACCCAGAATATAATGCAGAATATTTTTGTGAGAAAGAATAAATTACTAACAAAGTTCAAAGGAGGAAAGGCACACCATACATTGGAAATATTTACAAAGGTGACCTTTGAGTCTCAGTGGTGTGCCATAGTCACCTTATACTGGTCTCTGAGAAATGCTAGTTAAATTTCCAGAAATTTTGTGAGCCAGTTGATGTCAGATTATTAATTTGGCAGTGGAGCATTTATACAATGAGTATTGTGAAACACTACAAGGCAGAATCCTCTCTGTTGGAGAGCTATGGTTAAACATTAACCAAAGCACCACTGATGGGTCCTACAAGTTATGTGCAATCCCAAAGAGATATTGGAATGGGAAATACCAAGTAAGAATATATAGTCTAGTTTGCCTGGAGTAAGATATAAGTGGGAAAATAATAGTTACAACTGCAAAGCTGAGGAAGGGCTATGTTAAGTCTAAACCTCCAACATAAAGTCTAAAAGATCTTGACACATACTAAGTGCTTTAAAAAAGTTAATATCCTCTTTCTCTTCAAGTCACTTCTCAAAGTTCAAACTCTTGACATGTAGGGCTCTGTATAAAAGTTCTGTAAGGTAGGCATTTTTAATAAAATAGATGATGAGCCGGGTGTGGTAGCACATAACTATAATCTCAGCACTTGGGAGGCTGAGGCAGGAGGATCCTGAGTTTGGGGATAGCCTGGGCTACATAATGAGACCCTGTCTTCAAAAAAGCAAAAATTAAAAAAGCAAAAACAAACAAATGAACAAAGAGTATAAGACAGTATCAGAGACATTAAGAAGTTTGATTGAAAACACTCAATTATTGAGTTTTATGGCAGTAAGGTGAAGTGACTAATGATTCCAAGATGGTGACTTGGAGAAAGGAGAATGGTAATGCTATCTGCAGAAATGGAGAGTAGAAGCAGTCAGGGCAGACTTAACTGAGCCTGAATGCTGGTTGTATGCACGTGTGGCATATGTGACAGCAAAGGTGGAATTTGGGACAGAAGCTGGGGATAGAGGTATGGTTTGCAAGTCAGTACCCAGGTAAGCACGAGCCTCTTCCATTTCTTAACAATCCATTGGGCTATAGGCCCCTGGCTTCCTCCCTCTTTCTTCCCCTCTCAGAGACTGGGGAGCTCTTTAGTTCAAACTTAGGGATCCTGGCTCAGCTCCAGCTGAGTATTAAGGATTAAATACTAAGTACTAAGGATTTTACGGACTGTGCAGAATGTCTAGGAATTTAGGCCAGTCTCTAGATGTTGGGGATATTCTTAAACCTCCCAGGCTCTTGAACGTTTGGTTATGACTTCCATTCTTAGGTTGGAAAACTCTAAACCAATCTGGTCTCTTCCTGACTCTCAGGAACAGGAAAGCTTGACCCATGGTCAGGGAATGAGGCTGATTTTTGTAATCCATCCCAGTGGAGGCAGCTGAATGGTATGAGAACAAACCCTTCATCTTCCTGTGACTGGCCTGCGGTAGACAGTCCACCCAGCAGAGCAGAGCACGAGGAATAGGTTGGAAGGTTAAGAATAGTCCATCTTAGAAACAATCTCTCGGTCCTTTCTCATCAAAGACAGAAGTCCCAGCCTGAGGATTCTGGTACCACGTCTTGAACAAACTTTGTAAGCACAAAGACTAGCTGGGGATGGAAAGCCCTCTTTTCTGCCCCTCTCTCTCTCCCTCTCTCTCTTTTTTTCTAAAACCTTACATATTCTAAGGAACATCTTTTAATCCTAGACTGCATTAAAAAATTTTCTGGGTACAGATTGTTCCAATTAAATTCTTAAATGTCAAAAGTTTCTTAAAATAAAACTCCTTAAAATAAATCAAATCAGCCCTTCTGGATTACAGCCAACATAAATCAAAGTACCTAACCATATGGGGAGTCTGTAAACTAAAGGTAAGAGCAGTTGTTCATAGCACAGGGTCTGACGGGAAGTGTAACAGGCTTTGCCCAGGCCATTTTTCCTTTCCAAACTATTTTTTCAAAACACAGGCTAACATCCTAATAAACAGATGACTCGTGCTTCCTGCAGCACCTGTTCATAAGCAGAATCCCCAAAATATGCCTGGGATGCTCTAATAAAGAAGCTATAGTCCAGTTAGCAAAACGGCTGACTTTATTTGGAGTAGGAGAGTAATTAATCTGGACCTAAGACTGAGGAAACATCACTCAGTCAGACTCTGCCAGTCAGGACCAGGGCATCAGCAAGATGCAACCTGCCCTGGCCAGCAAGCATGGTTCTGCAGGCCTCACCACTGGGACCTGATGGGTCCTTGGCAATGAGAAGAGGCAACGGTGTTGGAAATGAATGGTCTCCTGAACAAGCTCTGCATGCCATGAGCATAAGCCTTGCATGGAGCCTGAGCGATTGTGCTGGTCCTGAGAGCAGACCTAATTCTGTCGGGAAAGAAAATGTCTTCTAGCAAAGAAGAAAGTGATGCTATTGCATCTCTTGCCACCCAGCTGGGTGGGGATCCTGTGGGCTGTCAGCACCAATATGGGAGAAGTGGGGTGGAAAATGGCCCAGGCCAAGGTCAGCCAGAGACAAGAACAGAGGCAAGTCTCCAAGCTTGAGCTGTGGAGCTGTCAGCACTGCAGTCAGCAGGCAAAGTCAGGATGGAGTCAACAGTTGCAAAGTGCCAGGTCAGAGCAGGGCACTCATGGGCAATCCAAGAGCCGAGCTGGCAGGGCCAGGGAAGAGGCCAACAAGGAGACACTCCCATCTTTGCTTGGCTCACCGTTACTCCTCCTTTGGGCCTTGACATCATTTTGTCAAGGAAGCCACTGTTATAGGCTCGCTTATCATCCTGCACTCCTCCTACATAGACTTGCAACTGAAGGAACTCAACTGCAGTCCTGCTTGCTAGAACATAAACTCCTGAGCTGGGCGCTGTGTCTGACTTCTCGTGTGATCCTGCGTGTACTTTCTTTAGGGCTGTATCCCCTGGACCCATCACTGTGCGTGGTCCAATGTCAACATTTAATGTGTCCTAGTTGGAGGAAGAAAAGTTAAATACAGAGCACTAAAGTATAAGGCGGGAGAAAAGGATTGGACAGAAAAACCAGAGGGAGGCATATAAAGGCTTCCTCTTCTTCCAGATTCTTTTCTGAGGACATCCAGGCAGGCTTGTCAACGCAGGTGGGTGTGACTGATCTTGACCACACCAGTGACTGACTCACGTGGTGGACACTTGAGGACATATGATTTCAGAGCCTGAAACATGAAACCCTCCTGGAAAAACAGCTGCATTTTACTTCTTGGTGTTTCATCTCTTGGTTTTTTTTTTTCTTTCTTTCTCCTGTGTTTGAGAAGAAAACAAGCTGTAACCTGAAAGCGCAATTCTCCAGGATGACGGTATGTTGAAAGAATGCAGTTAGAATGCTCATTAGGGATCATCTCCCATTGTTAAGAACAGGGTAAGGGAACAGAGTCTCTTAATCCTTGGGTTTACTCGACAGGATTTTACCAAAACAAGATGAACCTCTGAAAAAAAAGATAAGCATTTAACAATACCACAGCAAACGAAATCTAATGAGATACATCTGAAAGGTACAGGTGAAGGGAGAAGGTTAAGAAACCTGAATTGTACAGGCAAAGGCTCTGCCAATTTCTCTGGTACCCATAGAATTACTGATGTGAGTCACCACATCTGAGGAGGATGGGCACCTGGGAGTGGAAAGGCAACTGGGATGAAAGGCTGGTGACTATGAGCTGAGGCGGGGAGCAGTGGTCCTCAAACTTTAATGTTCTTATGATTTCTTTGGGTTAAGTAGGTCTGAGGTAGGGCTGCAGATTCTGCTTTTAAACAGTCTCGTGGGTGATGTCCATACAGGCAGATTTTGGACCACATGTTGGGCAGGATGCCATAGAGATAGAGACCACCTTCAGGAATTTTGTCTTTCGCTACAAGCCCTTGTACACAATAAACACTTACTTCTACTTTCTTTGAGTTACTAGGCATGAAGGGATCACTCAACCTAGCTCAAGTGATGAGGTTTGTGGTAAAGAAATTACGAAGCAGTAAGGATGACAGAAATTTCCAGAAAACAGAATCTGTGGCCTAGTTCCGCCTCTAAGGGACTGGAAGTAGATGTCATCCTGAATCCAGGACAGCCCAACACACCTCAAGGGTGAGGATTCATGTGTGTCATTCTTCACAATCTTGCTTCCTTCAGACTTTGTTCTTCCTTCTAGTTTTCACTACCCCATAACTTCTCACGCGGCCTCATAACTTCTGTGGACTCTCAGCTTCTTTGAGCACCTTTCTCTGCCTTTGCTTCCTGTTAGCATCTCCTTGTAAAGGCAGGACTATGTAGTTCCTCATTCAAGCTCTCAACCGTAGGCAGAACACATCACCCAGGCGCCCCCTGAACCAACAGGTGTGCCCCACCTTCCCACACTCCTGGATCCTTCAGGGCAGGATGCGCTTCCCGGAAGGGCCTTTTAAGGCTAAAGGGGGCGTGGTCTTTTCCTCCTCCAGGAAATCTAGGGCTGGCTAAGTCCCGGGGTCCTGTGGTCCTTGGAGAGTTACTTGATCTTGCTTGCTCTCTGAGGCAAAAAAAACCCAACTTTCTTCAGAAAAGTGTTGGGTGAGTTCCTATGTGGAAATTTCTGGTCCGTTTTACTGAAGTGGAGGAGGGGTTATTTTTCAGTTTTTAAAGAGTCAGTGGTTTTCCAATTTTTCACTTGGTGTTCAGAATGTTAAAGCTGATGTATTGGAGGGAGGCACTGACAAATACAACAAATATGTAAATTATACCTTACATTAAATGATGGTGAGTGCTTTGGGAGAGATAACACAACAGAATGAGGGGTAGGAAATATGGGTGAGGAAAAGGAGGTGCATACAGTTTTAATAGTATGGAGAGGGCAAGTATTATTGAGAAATTGACATCTGAGTCCAACCCTGATGGAGGGGAGGGAAGTTCTGAGAATTTTGTAATAACCCTCAGGACAAGACTGTAGAGGCGGGGCTGGTGGAGTGGCTCAAGCAGTATAGCGCCTGCCTAGCAAGTGTGAGGCCCTGAGTTCAAACCCCAGTACCACCACCAAAAAAAAAAAAGAAAAAAAGACTCTAGAGGCTCCTTGCAGTCCTGCAAAACCAGTGCTGAAACTTCTGGAATAAACCATGGAGGAGTGAGAGCAGGACAAGCAGGAATCTCCCATGGCTATCCACCCAACACAAATGTTCTAGGAGCAGTGGTGGTGGGAGGATCTGAGAAAGGGTGGTCAGCAATATGAGAAACCATGGCAAATCAAGGTTCATTTCAGTGTATTATGCTTTCAACTTCTGTGTAGATTTGAAACATTTCAGAATAAAATCAGAAAAAGACTCTTTGTTATGACAATGGTGTTGTGGTATGAAGGAGAATAGCCTTCTTCCTAAGAGATGAAACATTTGGGGATAATATGTGCTGCAATTTTCTTTTTTGGTGGCACTGGGGCTTGAACTCAGGGCCTCACACTTGCTAGGCAGGCAATCTTACCACTCAAGCCACTCTACCAGGCTTTTTTTGTGATAAGTTTTTTGAGATAGGATCTTGAGAACTATTTGCCTGGGGTTGACTTCAAACTGCAATCTCCTGATCTCTGCCTCCTGAGTAGCTAGGATTACAGGCATGAGCCACCAGCTCCCAGCTTGCAACTTTTTTTTAAAATAGTTCTTACTTGGCTTTTTTTTTTTTTTTTTTTTTAATGGTACTGGGAATTGACTTCAGGGCATTATGCTTGCTCCGCAGGTGCTCTACCACTTGAGTCAAGGCCCTAGCCCTTCTTTTAAATAGTTCAGAAAATTATTTTATTGATACAGAGAAATGAAACAAATATAGCAGTATGTTACCAATTGAGGAATGGAGGTCAGGATTTATAGTGTATTGTTACTTCGGTTTTTCTATAGATTTAAAATTCTTCAAGGTAAAAAGTTGGATTCTACTCTTGAGTATGTACTCAAGAGTAATGAAACTAGACGACTGTGTGAGTGAATGTTTCTAGCACCTTTATTTCCAGTAGCTCCTACATGGGATCAATCCAGATACCCATAGATTGTTCATGGATAAGCAAAACGCAGCGTGTGCATACAATAGAACATAACCCCACAAAAAGGAACATCTGTGCAATGTGCTACATGAAAAGAATGAGAAGCAAGGATTACGTGCTACATGATTTCATTTATGTGAAAGGCCTAGAAAGGGAAAATCTATAGGAACAGAAATCAGATCAGTGGTTGCCCCAGGGCTGGGTGAAAGTAGGAATTTGCAAATGGGTATAAAAGAACTTTTTGGCATATGAAAATAATATTCTAAACTAAATTATGATGATGACTACACAACTCTGTAAATTTACTAAAAATCATTGCATTCAACACTTATGATGGGTGAATTTTATTATATGCAGGTTAAGGCTCAATAAACCTGCAAAAAAAAAAAAATCCAGGTATGGTGGTGCACATCTATAATCCCAGCTACTGAAGAGGGAAAAGCTGGAGGATCTCAAGTTTAAGGCCAGCCTGAGCAAAGTCAGTGAGCCCCATCTCACAAACAAAACACAAAACAAAAGGACTGAGGTTGTGGCTCAAGTGGTGGAGCACTTGCCTGGTGTGCACAAGGCCCTGGGTTCAATTCCCATGGAGGGGGTGGAGGGCAGGAGGAAGAAAGAGGGAAGAATAGCTGAGAAAGAAAAAAAAATTAAGGTTTATTCCTCCACTTAGGAATCTGATAGTGAAGCTTCATTCAACAATTTTTTTTTGAGCTTTTACGGTGTCCCGGTCACTGTGTGCTCACTCCTCGGGACACAGTGCTGAATCACACAGGCACTGGAGTTTGATGTGTTCTAGGAGTGAGAGGTGGGTGGTAAGGCATATACTGCGTAACCTGAATTGCATGGGCCACCAGCTCTGTATAGGTTCTACTAACAGCACATCCTGGGACCTAAATTTGGGAAGAAGTTGTTATTTGGCAGGTGTAGAGGGTTGGATGGTGTCCCCCCACCAAAAAAAAATGTCTGTGGTCCTAACCCCCACAACCTGTGAATGTTACATTATTTGGAAAAATAGTCTCTTCAGACATAATTAAGCTAAAGCTCTCCAGATGAGATCCTCAAGAATTACACATGTGGACCCTAAATCCAATGACAAGTGACCTAGGAGAGACAGAAGAGGAGGAGACATGAATCAGAGAAGACTGTGTGAACCTAGAAGCAGAGCCTAGAAGGAGGCAACCACAAGCCAAGGGACAGCTGGAGCTACTAGAAGCTGGCAGAGGAAAGGAAAGGTTGCTCCCTGGAGCCTGCAGAGCGAGCACAGGCTTGCTGACACTGTGATTATGAACTTCTGCTCTATAGAATTGGGAGAAAATGAATTTCTATTGGTTTAAGTTGCCAAGTTGTTTGTTCTGGTGACACTAGGAGAAGAATGCAGCAGGGAACCCCAGGAGGCATGGCGAGGGAGCAAGCAAGATTCAGAGGGAGGCAAACCAGTGAAAAAAGGTAAAGGAGTAGTGTCTGCCATGGGGACCTTCTGAGAGACTGAGGAAGGGGCAAGAAAGCAGGGGTGTCCCCCAGCTCCATCCTCACTGGTTGAGGATCACTCCTGTGCCATAAATGGCCAGGGGCCCCCTGCAGAGCATGCTGCAGAGGTAGAGGAAGCTGTAGGAGAGATCTGGGGTGGGTGGAGGGGCTCTGGACAGGGCAGAGTGGACTGCATGTACTCTCTTGTTCCTTGGCTTCATAGATATGAGAAGAAAAATGAGGACAGAGACTAACCCACTTTGACGTCCAAAGCAAATGACTAAACCAGTGGACTCTGGTTAGACTGTCCAATTCCAAGATTTGATTGACTCAGATATAAGTCTTGCCCTTGGCAGGAGTGTGACAGGTGACTCCTCTTCTTCTGCACAACATGGAACTATTAGGAGAAGTAGAGGCAAAAATAAAAGAAATATTAACCTTCTTTCTTTGGGATATTATCAGTTGGAATATAATTTTTCCAGGGGTTCTTTGAGAATGTATTTGCTGACTTTCTGTTTAATGTTAGTGGGAGTTTCTTACATTCCTGTTATATTCAGCTTAAACCCAAGCAGTATAATGATGCATTAAATCAACCATCTTCTTGTAGAATATGCTAGAAATGCTGCCAGATGCTCTGTGTGGAGACTGGATTGCCTCCGACTCTGGACCTCGCAGCATCTAGCACAAGGTAAGAAAACAGCAGGTGCAGAATAAAGATGTGCTGCTAGGTTTATCCCTCCCCTTCCTGGCCTCTCCTTCCAGCCCCCAGTCTCCATCATGGTCATTGCCAAGCAGGGCCCCTGCAGCTTTCGTTTTTGCTAGTCTGTTCTTTGTTGCTCCCAGCTAGCAACGTTCTTTTCTTGTCTCCCTTCTTCTGGTCTCTTTGGGCAGAAGCCCGCAGTGCTTTTTGGCATGGCTGGGTAGGGAGCTCTCAGCGACTGTCTATATCATTTTACAAAGCTCTCAAATCAGACTCAGCATTTCCAATCCATTTTTGAACACAGGTTAACTGGTTCATACCCACCCTCCGTGTGGGCTTACTGGTACCATTGAGCACTGAACAAATGTGCAGATGTGGAACTAAATTTAAAATATATCTGTTCATTTTAAAACTCAGCTTCGGCTCTCTAGGTTGGAAAAAGTCCTAGAAATGACATGTTTCTGCTTGCAGGTTCCCGTCAGGGCCTCCTGGGTATGATGCTGACAATAGCCTCCCTCTTTTCTTAGCTGTTTTCTTCTCTTATGAGTTGGAACCAGGAGGGAAGAGCATCCAGAGGACTAAGGTAATTTAGTTTCCAGCCATTTTTGGCTTGAATCCTTCTGGCATCCCTGGACAGGCATAAATAGCATCCTCTATCTGTACTAATGGCACTATCTTAGCTGGAAGAAGTCCTTTCTTTAAATTCTCTAATAATAATAGTTCACTGCTATTGAGTGCTTTCCTCACACCAGGCTCTGCACTAAGTGCCTGGCACTCTTTATCTCCATTTTTATCTTTATGATGACCTCATAAAGTTATTCCTTTATGGTTCCATTTTTTACAGATGGGGAGATTTGAGAAGCACTTGGTAGAGATACATGTGTGGAGCTGGGATTCAAACCTAGGTCGTTTGACTTGCTAACACATGCAGGCATTCTGTAACCTTCAGGGCATGTGGCTTTAGATCAGAAGGACCCTTGTCTTTTGCTCTTTTAAAGCAAGAGTTAAATGGAGAAGTCGAAAGTGTCCTTAGAGAGTCACAAAGTTAGGAGGCAGGTCCGGCTAAGTTAGTGCAGTTTAAACAAGGGCTGCTGGCTGGCCATTGAGTGGGCCTTTTCTGTTCAGAAAACCAGGAGTGCCTTTAAAAGGAGATTTACAGCAAGGGCCATTAGAAGAGAGAGCGGACACTCTGAACCATGGGATTGGAGTCTCACCATGTCAACCCATTTGGGGCAGCACCAAGGTTTTCATGGCATCCAGCCTAACCACTGGAGCCTGGTGTTCTTGAGGGGTGTGAAGGATTGCAGGGCACATTTGGAGCATCCAAAGTTTAACTAGAGTCTGAAGGATTATACTGGGATCATTGGTGCCAAACTTCAGGGAACAAGTGGTAACCTAACCCTTTGCCTATTTAGATGGGAGGTGTGGCCTAGAGTGAGAATCCTGGCTGGCCTCCTCCTGCTGAAGTGTGGCTTGGCTTCCTGTTTCTCCTGGCTCTCTGGCTTTTATCACACAGGAACAGAAGAGGAAAATACATTGGGAAGATGGATAACATTTAAGTGGCTCTGAAAAGTTTTGTGGTAACATGGACCTGTTTCAAGAATTATTTTTAACTTCAGACATTTGGTCCCAGTGAGAAATACAACTTAAAAGGACAGTTATAATTAGGTCACATTTGGAGAAACTTATTACATTTTGCTGGCTGTCCCAGGAGTAGTATATCTTAAATGATTTTAGGATTTAGATTCAATCATGGTGCAGAATTCCATTTTTCTATGCAATGATTGGAAGTAAACATGAGAAGTTATGATAGCAATGCTAGATAAAAATAAAGGCAAGCATAAATCTTAGAAGAAAGAGAAGCATCATACAGTGCACTTCCTTACTCCCCTCCTTTCTTTTCTCCTTGGCTACCTCCTAAAATAGCATCCATGGAGGGAGCTTGCATCCTTCCCTGTGTTCCTCACTAAATACTCACTTATTTCTGCTCGGGATGAAAGTGTGACCAAAGACAACCTTCTCACTTTTAGTGAAGCAATTTAGTGGGGGGAAGGCTGTTGTGTTGTTGGGAGCAAAATAAACATTAACAGTGACCACAGTATTATTTCTATGATCCCTGTACAACTTCCAAAGCTGAGGGCCAACTGGGCACTAGCTATGGGACCCTTGGGAGTCAGTCTGGCAGGAAAGGGAGAGAAAGGTTGGAAGTGGGGTAAGGAGAAGACAGTGGTTCAAACAGGAGTCACACTGCTCTTCTGTGAAAAGTGTCCCAGGAGAGTTTCGTGTGACTAAAGGCTGGCAGGGATGCAGGCCCTTTGCTCTGGGCTCTACTTGAATAAATGGTGAGTTGCGGCTGACTGCTTTCTCTCTTTGCACTAGAAGGAAGATTTTTTTTTTTAAAGGAACACTAAAATTTATCTGTATATTAATGGATTAAAATAAGCCAGAAATGTTATTAAAGTTCATAAAATCTGTATTTTTGAGTATTCGTCTGTGATTAAATCACGATGTGCCTTGGATGAGTGTGTTTGTGGCCATTTACCAGGTTAAAAAGATAGAACACTTGAATGGAGAGATAAAAGTGACATTTACCAAAAACCCATTTGTGTTTGGTGCACAAAGGGATGCTGGTTAGACACAAATGGCCACGCTGGGTCCTGTCCCTGACTGGAGAAAATGATGATGAGTCAGCCTTGGTAGTTAGTTATGTGAGAGCCAACAGCAGCCATATACGATGTGTGGCCATGGTGACAGACTGCTCACACTGAGTGTCCTCTCCCTGCAGCGAGTCAGCATCTTTGCTGCTTCCTATTTCACCTGTCCTTTGACTTAGTCTTCCTCTCAGAAGTCAAAAAAGTGTGCTTTGACGTTATGAAATCTATAAGATTCATAAGGAATGAACCAGTGAAAGATCACTAGAAGTGTTTCCCTGGAAAGACAGGGATCAGTTTCATTCTGATCCAATCTTCTAGATTCAGCCATCTAACTGACCCAGATTTTTCTATGTTGTTCTGAAAGGGGGCTTCCCTCTGTGAAGGCTGCCTAGATCTCATAGACAAGTCTGTTATTGGTGATGGATGTGTTATGATTTCCAGAGAACATACCACCAATTTAGAGGCCACCCACTCCAGTGCTTTCAGGAGACAGACAATTAATGTAAGTAAGCACAGGCCAAGTGGGGACCAGGAGAGCTGGAGAAAAGATGTCTTTTCATAATATGTGTATATAGATCCTATCATAGTGCCACATTTCCCCCTTTTTTAAAAAAGAGTTTGGGAGTCTGAATTTGAATGTGATCTCCTAATAGTCAAATATTGGGCAATCAATTCAAGCATTGAATACCTCTTAGATGTCAAATAAGCAAGTTAAAACTCACACACAGACTCATATGCACATGTGAAAAGCAGTGCTGTACATCTGCATTAACTCAGGAGGGGTTGGTCTGTGTGGTAAAGAGTTGTCTGGGCACACCAAATTGATGTCAGTGGTTACTTCTGGGAACAGGAGTGGGAGTGAGTGGGGACTTGTACATTTTTCTCAGTATACTTTTCTATTGTCTAAATCTTTGGCAATGAGAACACATTTCTGTATCACTTTTGTAGTAATTTTAGAAAATCAGCAGTCTAAAAACCCAAAAGAGACTGGATTTAGTAATTGGAAGACTCCAACATTTGAGGATGGTTGGAGGTTGACAAATTGATTCCATGCAAGACAGAAGATAAAAAGAAGACAGAGAAAGGAGAAAAAGAACTTGGAGGAGGCAGAAAAAGTTCAAGAGGACTATTAATTTATGAAATATGAACAGAATCCTATGAAAATCAGGGAACAAGAAAGAGATAAATTAAAAGTACAATAATAGAAACAATAGCATTGAAAGGTTGGTTGTTCAAGTTGGTGAAATCTCATAGAAAGTAGTAAATAGGGTTGTGGGCATGACTCAAGTGATAGAGCACTTGCCTAGCAAGTGTGAGTTCTTGAGTTCAAACCCCAATACTGAAAAAAAAAGTGAATAAAGACAAATGTTTGGAAAATAGGAGTGAAACAATGTGGAATTGAGAGGATTGACTCAGGAATTCCACATTCAACTCATAGGATATTCAGCAGTAAAGAATAAAGAAAACCGAGGGCAAGAAATTACCCAATAAATAATTCAAGAAATAGTTCCAAAATTGAAGGGTATAAAGGTCAACATGAAAAGATCCTATGGACTTCTGAAACACAATAAATAGGGTTAGGGTTAGGGCTAGGGGTTAGCGAAAATAAAAAGGGCATTATAATGAAATTTGAGACTACCAGAAATCAAGAATTCTTGAGAATAGAAATTTTTTGAAAGAAAACCAGTCTCTTGGGGGTGTTTCCAATGTTTTACTAACACCAACGATCCTGATGTGAATACCCTTGTTTCTACACAGGTTATTTCATTTGTGTGCGGATACAGTAATAACAAATTTCCGGAGGTCACAGGGCAGATGCATTTGTACTTTTGATAGACATTGCTTCACTGTTCTCCATCAGCATTAAACCATATTATTCTCCCACCAGAATTGTGTGAGAGTGATTATTTTCCCACAGCCATCAAAAGAATGTATTGTCACAATTTTTAGTTTTTGTCAAGCTGATGGGGAAATAAAGGTATCTTTCTGTTCTTATTATGAGGTCAAAAATCTCTTACATGTTTAAGAGTCATTTATTTTTTATTTAGTTATTTTTTAATGTGGCAATACTGGGGTTTGAACTCAGGATCTCATGCTTGCCAGGCAGGTGCTCTATCACTTGAGCCACTCCTCTAGCCCTTAGGAGCCATGTATATTTCTTTTCTCTGTATTTTTCTGTCCTTTGCCCACATTGTTAATGATTTTTTAGCTTTTTCTTGTTGATTTTTAGAAGCTCTTTATATTTTAGGAAAATTAGTTCTTTGTGTTGTAATTGTTTTCAGTTTGTCATTTGTCTTTGCTATTATTTTCTGCTATGTTTTTGATCATATGTACTGATATTTATAAATATTTTCTCTTATTAATTCTGGGCCATAATTAGGAAGATCCTTCTATTCAAAGTTTATAAAGTAATTCATCTATGTTTTCATACTTTCTTCTAGTAACTTTAAGATTTCATTTTCTACTTTTATGTATTTATTCATTTTTATGGTGCTGGGACTAGAATCCAGGGCGTCCTGCATGCTAAGCAAGTGCTCTACCACTAGCTACATCCCCAGCCCCCATTTTCTGTATTTAAATCTTTGATCAATTGAGAATAGATCCTCATATATTGGCCCAGTTTCATCTTTTCCAGATGACTACTCATTTGTCCCAGCTTAATTTATTCACTATTTGACACAATACATACATTACTATGATAAAAAAAATTAAATAAAAAATGTGTCAGGGAAGCCCTCCCGATGGCCTGAGGTAATGGGAGAAGGAAGGAAGTGGGAAGGTCACATGCTTCTTCCCAGCCTCTGTGTCCCCAGGCTACCACTTAGATGGCCTTCCCTTTAGAGGTGTCATGGCCTATTTTGTCAGGCAGGGATACTTGACTGCAAGCAATGAAGAAATGACTTGACTGACTGAAGCTTATGAGGGTCTCAGTCAGGGGACACTGGTCCCACTCAGTGACTGGAGAGGTGAGTTAGATACCAGACCCTGGGAGGGGTGACAGCAGGAGCAGCTCTGGGAACTCAGTGTGGAATTCCCTGTCACAGGATGACTCAGCTTGAACTAACTTCCTGTGTGTCTGTGTTTAGGTTTCCAATCCCTGGGAGAGAAGTTGATTGGCCTGACTTGGTCACTTGCCTGTTCCCTGTCAGCAGCTGTCCAGGTCCTTGGATTAGCTGAACACCAGAACCATGTAGACGGGGGTGTGTGGGGGGGGTCTAATTTCTCCAAGGAAGAAATGCTGGGCAACAAAACCAAACAAAACCTGGCAGCAGCTGTCTACAACATTTGTAAAAATAGTAACAATAAAAATAGCAACTATTTCCTAGAGGCCAGGGACTGTTAAGTATTTCATTTCGGTTACCTTCTTACCAGCTCTGTGAGGTGGGTGTTGGTCTTCTCTCTGACAGGTGAAGAAACTGAGGCTGAAGAGAAGACAAGAGACTTCTTTGAGACACAACTAGTCAGTGGCATCAGAGGATATAGGCCTGGATGTGTCCCCTCAACCTTGCCACCATCTGGTAACCATCAGGTGGTGTTGACCTCTAAAGAGGAAACTGAGTTTCTGAGCGCTTCATTCTCCTCTGACTTAACACACAGCTGAATGCTGGCTTTGGCATCCAGGGTGCTTCTTCTCTTCCCCGTCAGTCAGTCTGATGAGTTTTGCTCACTCTGATGGCAGCCCATGGTGTCCATAGCACCTCACAGGGTAAAGTCTTCTCATTCATTCTTTCACTTCTGCCATCTTTTGGCAAAGAGCCTCTGGCCTTGGCAGGATGACCACAGCCGGGCACTGTCTCTTGCTAGATACACAGACCTCCTTCAGACACTCAGCCAGTGCCTGGACATCCTGTGCACCTCTACTCTCTTGTGCCTTGTCATGGGCTCCTTACCATCAGGTGCACCACATTGGAGACTGAAGATGGCCTTTGCCCTGGAAGTCTCAGGGAGCATCTTCTCTAGGTCAGTTCTGCCCCTTTGTTCACATATGCATATTCCTTGGGCTTCTCCAGCTGTGCCCAGGTGCCTGAATTAGAACTAGGTGCCATTTCTAATCCTTACTCCGGAACCCACTCTACATTACACTGCTTTATCCCTGGTTTACCCATCAGCGTCATCAAGGGGTTCCTGAAACATTCTACACATCCTGCAATGTGCTGACTCTTGTGGGTCATGCCCAAGCCTGGGCCTTCTTCTTCCACCTTCCTCCCTTTCCTGATTCAGAGATCTTTAAATTCTGCCATTCTCTAGACTGGGCATCTCCTGCTGGAGTGTGGTCTGGAACTCACCTCCAGTTGTATAAACAGCATGCTCAACTTTAAATACTAGATTATATATCCAACATTACAAAAATGCTGTTCCTCCAAATGTGATCTCTTTAAGGGTAAATGAATTGCTTGGCCTTCTGCCTTGGGGTAGGCCCATCTGGAGTGTGCACAGCAGTGACCTCTTAGCAGACCTTATGCCACCCAGTCATCAGACCATTGCAGCTGGGGTGGCCACAGGGTACCTTTTCCTCAGGTTCATCTAGGTGGAGCATGCTGGCGGTTCTCAATGAAAGTAGAGAAATTTTTCTCCCCATCTGCATTCAGCAGGAAACACTGGGCTCCCTGGTTATTCTTTTCACGTTCAGAGGCCATTCAATGTCCTATGAGAGCAGGCAGTATACAGCATGGCTCCATTGCTGCTTCTCCTGCTCTCACACCTCCTTTAGGGAGGACAAGTCTGATGGCCTTATCTATTTAAATGTCACCTGACTCTAGGGCTCCTGAGCCTCCTTTCCTGATCCTCCCTTCCCCAGAGCACCTAAACCTACAACTCATTGTAAAATGTATTTATTATGCTTATTGTTTATTTTCTGTCTCTCTCTACTAGAATTTAACTCCACGGGAACAGGCAGGAAATTTTGTCTGCCTGGTCTAGGATGTATTCCAAGAATCTAGAACAGTATAGGCACATGGTAGGTACTTAGCAAATATTTGTCTGTTGTGGTTTTGAGATATGGTTACAAGCTGTGAGACACTGCTTTCTTTTAAAGTTGAGGTAATTGAGCTGGGAATGTAGCTCAGCAGTAGAGCACTTGCCTAGCATGAGTGAGACTTGGGTTCAGTCCTCAGCACTACATACACACACACACACACGCATGCATGCATGCATGCGCACACATGCATTCACACACATGCACATGAGCTAATTTCCTCCCCCCTCCTCAGTGTGAGCTGAATTGAATGGCTGATTCCCTTCTAGTGAATAGAGTATGGCAGAAGTGACCCTATGTGACTTCTGGTCATAAAAGGAACAGCTTTTACCTTGCTTTCTCATGGATTGTTCACCCTGGGAGGATATCAACCACCTTGGTTTGGCTATAAGGCATTCACGTGGCCCAACAGAACCACAGGGGATGCATTACCTGCCTACCACATGGGTGAGCCATTTTGGAAGAAGTTCTTCCAAATGACAGCCCTAGTTGACATCTTGACTGTAACCTCATTAAAGTTCCCCAAACCAGCACTGGCCATCTATGACACTCCTGATTCCTGACCCATAGACACTGTGAGAACAATAAATATTTAGCACTGTGCTAGTCTACGATAGCTATAGAAACTAATACAATTCAAATTATAATTTTATTTTATTTTATTTTATTTATTTTTTTTTTCAATTTTAACAAGTTCCTTTATATACACATTTATTTGGTACTGGAAATTAAAATAACATCAGAATTCCTTTTATGGCAACCCGAATATTGGAAAATGAGAAAATATAGTTACCTACCCAAATTATTACACTCTAACCAGACCACCCCATGTTCTCCTCACACCCCTTCGGGTTATATTTCATTTCACAGACTTTAGGCTTCTAAAACAAAAACTTGAGACCTATTGGTGTTTCTTGGTTCAAATCAAAATGTAGAACTAAAGTATTTTAAAGTCATTCATATACAAATTACACAATTCCCTCATAAATTAATCATAGAGGGAGTGAAAATACAAGATAAGAAGGTCATATCATATACATCAGTTATTCAAAATTAGTGGTATGTAGCTCTCAACATGCTCACTAAATTACCAGCAGGAAAACTGATAAATTTAGATTTATGCCTAAATTCAAACTCCCAAGTCCCACCGAGACAGAGAGAGAGAGAGAGATTTAAGCCTAAATTGATTCTACTCTGTCATAATCACTCCCTAGTCTAGCATTCTCAGAAGGATCCCAGCTATGGTACAGGCAGTAACTGCAGGTGCATTGGAACGGCACACTGAATGGTTCACTCTGAACTCCTTTAATCCCATCTCTTAGCTTTTCTCTTCGAGCCCGGGAGTATCTGTTGCTTAGGAGAGCTCTCATCTTGGCCAGGCGTTCTCTCCTTGCGGATAACAAGGTCCGGACTCCTCTCTGCCTATAGGGAGTATCACCTCTGGTCTCCTGTAGGACCCTTTCGCTTCTGTCTGACACTTGGGCTGGACCTTCTGGGAGAGGGGAAGGGAACCTGGGAGGAGGGTTGAGGGTCAAGTTGTGAAGGTCCCTTATCAAGGTTTCTGGATGAGAGCCTGCTGAATCTCTTGGGGAATTTTCTTCGTAGGCCATCTGAAAAGATTCTGCTGTCAAGGTTGGGTTAAACGTTTGCGAGGGCTCCATTGGTGGTGTGCTGAGGAAAAATTACTCCAGAACAGGCCAGAAAAAAAAAATGTAGTTCTGAAAAACCCTAAAACTCCAAACTCCAATAAATGGTGGTGAAATAAGGGAACCTAAAAATTTAGGCCTGGTTTCCTTTAAACTACAGAGAAACCTAGAGTCCACGCTATTTGAATGCTAAAGATGCAATGAGGAGAGATTACAACCTTCACGTGACGCAGAGGACAGGGCGGTAGTCTCTCAAATTATAATTTTAAAGTATGACATGATTTACAAAGATTTGATACATTCCCAGCTTTATGGGAAAGCACCACAGAATAAAGTGGATTACAACTTCTGATTGTAAATGAAAATTTGGTGTAGGGAGAACTGGTCTAGAGACACAAACAATTAAAAATTGTCATAGTTGCCTGGTGCCAGTGGCTCTCACCTATAACCTAACTACTTACAAGGCAGGGATCAGGAGGATTGTGGTTGGAGGTCAGCCCAGGCAAAAAGTGAGACCCTATCTCAAAAATACCCAACATACACACAGCACACACAGGGCTGGTGGAGTGGCTCAAGTGGTAGAATGCCTGCTTAGCAAGCGTGAGGTCCTGAGTTCAAAACCCAGTACCACCAAAAAAAAGAATTGTCATAACCCTGCCTGTCACTCGTCTTGGGACTTGGAAATTCCATTTTGGATGCAGTGAGTCCTTGGCAGAAGCATGTGTTAGCCATGAAGATGACACAAAGACGTGAGCCGTAACTCAGCAGCACATGTTCAGTGGATACACTTGTCTACTGATTCAAGGGGCTGTTGCTGTCTATTAATGGTGCTTGCACACAGTGAAGGGCAGGACCGGACCTGCTCTCGGCTCCCAATCTGGATGCAACAAAGACTGCAGCTATTGTTGTTGTCTTCACTTAATTTCAGAGTGACCTTAAATTATATCCCCTAACGGTGACACAGCCAGAATAGTATACCATTGAGGATGTTAATTAACCCCCTACAGGATACACAGAAGATAACCACTTCAAAAGCTGCACAGGCTTTGGTATTCCCATCCGATTCACCATCTTCTGCAGCATGTTTCTATTTACTGCCATGAATGGTGCCAGACGAGAGGCTCTGGGGGCTTTCAGGACCAGCCACCAAGGATCACAAGTCAGGGCCTGACAACAAGATCTCACAGAGACACTTGATCTCTGGAATGCTTTCTCCTTTTTTGGGGGGGCAATACTGGGGATTGAACTCAGGTCTCTACTGGGGAAGCCTTTCCCCTAGTGCTTTTGCTTTGTAGATAGGGTCTCATTTGCCTGGGCCAGCCTCAGACCATGATCCTCTTCTCTCTGGCTCCTGAGCAGCTGGAATTACAGGCTTGCATCACCACACCTGCTCTCGGTGTCTCTACTTGCCCCACTCACAGAGGTGCAGATGTCGCCAGTCTGGGTGGCCATTTGGGTTGTATAAGAAACTGGACCTTCATGAAAGTGATTGACTTGGCTTTTGGCAGGACATTACAAATTCTCCTTTGGCTCAAATTCTCTTTTATCTGAGACTCCAGATGCTGGGGGAAACAATAGAAGACTTTCTATCAGCCTATTTAGCAGATAGAAGTAAATGACCCACTAAGAGGGGGTGTCTATGGTATTGTGATGAAGTCAAAATATCTTGGAGACTTTGCTTGCTAGTGACAATAACAATAACATCAGATGTTTATTGAGCATTTACTCTTTTGCCAGAGTCAGGCTGAGAACTTGACATCTATTTTGCCAGTTGAGACTCAGGACTTCCTTGCAAGGTAGTTATTATGTTTATCCCCACTCAACTGACAAGGAGACTGACGTTCAGTACAGTTACATGACAGAAGTAGAGTCTTATTCCAGGGCTGCCCACTAAAGAGTCTGTATTCCTAACTAGAATATGATCACTGTCATGAACATTGGTGGGTTTTGAATGTCTAGTTGTTTCCAAGGTTGAATGGAACACATTGCATCTCAAGAAATGAGAAGACAGAAAACCCAAAAGCTGAGTCCAGTCTGGCCACCTTTCTGTGCTGCACTAGCTGCTCATAAGGACAGTCTTGGCTTACGATGAAAAAGCTTAACCATATCTATCACTTTAAAAAGTAGAGAGGTGAATGTTTGTTTTAGAGTGACTTCCCCTTTCCCCCCATGATTATAGTTTTGGGGAAAAGTTCTTGAAAGGATAACTTCTGTTACCTGAAATGCAGAAACTCTATCCTCCAATGCCATTCATGCAACAATGAAATCACCAAGTAATGCATTTCTCATAGTGTCTCCCCATTATTAAGAGATGTATGACTGTATTATGTGCTCATTGTACTAAAAAAGCAAAGTACAGTGAGCTAAAGCAACTTGCTCAACATTGGAGAGCAAATAAGTAGATGAGGCACAGAGTCACCTACCAATTTTTTTTTTTAATTCATGCTTTTTCAGACATGAAAAGGCAAAGAAAAATACTCTGGATAAGTGGGTTCATATGTACAGAAATAATAATTTCTGTGAATATAACATAAAAGTTACACTGATTTTTAAAACACATATATTTGATCTATTCATGCAGAATGAAAGCTTTCCTTTAAAATAGTCGTTTTGGAAGACTATCCCTTATTCCAAACATTACCTAAATGTTTGTAATTCTTCTTTGAAAACTGAGTTAACAGCTAGTTTATTCCTGGTTCTACCCCAACTTTGCCAAATAATGGTGTTTCTCAGTTTTATCACATACTTGGCCATCAGATTTATCTTCAAATGATTTTCCCTATTTCCAAATAATCAAATACATTCATAGAGGAAGATTTAAGGTCATGGAGAATTTTTTAAAAATCTGTGACATGTGCTCTGGGGATGATTTTTCAGTGATGTGAGCCATGGTAGCATGGTTTAAAAAAAAAGGAGTACCTTTGGATGTATAAACTCTGATTTACTTGTTCAAATAATAAAGTCGATATTGTTGTTTTTCAGTCACCTAGCATGTTATCCTAACTCCTCCCAGGTTCTGCCTTTTTCCTTGTACTTTACTGGCCATCATGGGTTTCTCAGTTGAGATGGGATTCAGAAGCCCATTAGACTATGTATTATGTGGTAAAATGATCATTGTAGAGGGCAGGATTTCATGATAACCTAGTACCTTGGTTCTCTTGGGAAAACAAAGACTCTTTCAATGTTTATGGATTCCTTGTAGGCTTCTGATTTGGATCTTGAAACATTGTTATGGGGAATGAATGAGAGAGGCATGGGCTGAAGCAGTCCATGGTCTGAGGTTTTCTTCAAATTAGGTCAGTCTACACTGAACAATGGACGGGAAGAGGTAAGAGTAGGCAAAAGAACAGATGCTGTGACAGATGTTGGTGTTTCCTTTTTGTTTTCCCTTTGTTGCCCACATTACGAGACTTGAATTTTCCCTTGGTGGTGTAAGCTTTGGTGTTGGAAAGCTAATTTTTCATGGTGCTTTCCTTAATATCAACATATTAATCATTGAGTAAAGGCTCAGAGTGAGGTATTCACCTGCCAGCTTTGAATGACGCTAAGGAAATGGGAGCAGTGGTGAGACAAGTAATATTAAGTTGGTTAGTGGGGCTAAGAGTACCAGTTGTGTTTTTTAGTATCCATTCTTCGCAGTTTCATAGTCATAGAAGTTTAAACTGGGCACACAGCCAGACTCCCTTGCAGCTAGTTGTGACAGTGTAACTATTCTGGTTAATGGGTTATCAGCAAAAGTGATGTGTGAAATCTCCATGTCCACATAATTTAAAAGGAAGTAAATTTTTCCTTAGCTGCTTCTCTTTCCCTTTTTCTGCAAGCCTGTGTATCAGTGTGTGGTTGAGCCATCTTAGGCTGTGTGGATAAGGACAGCATTCCAGGGTGAGCAGAGAAACAATCTAGAAACCTGGATTCCAACACTGACAAACTGCCCTGTCAGCTCTGGACTGCTACACTGAGAGAGAAGTGCAAGGAAGGTTCCATCTGAGAGCACAGGGGAGTCATTTGTTCTCAGGCAGATGACTAAGGAGTCTGGCATTTGTTCCATAGAAACAGATCCTTCAAATGTAACCTTACCTTATCCACATATTTGCATAATTGCAACAAGGAGTGTCATTTGGGAAGACCTTTTAGAGAATGGGTACAGCAGTGGGAGGAGCAATTTTTTCTCCATATGTCAGGCAGAGATACTCAAGATTTTGGCCAACCATGTTCTGAAGGAATCAGGGACTTGCTGCAAACCCAGAAAGCTGCTGTGAGCTCTTACAGTTGGTGTGGGGGAGGTATTAAAAACACTAATATTTCTGGAATGGAGGCTTGAATTGAATGCAAGAAAGATACCATAACTTAGAACAAATTGCTTCAGAAACCAAATACATCTTTTGCAGATGGCGTGACCTGGCTTTTGGTTGGCTGTTTTCAAAATAATCCTTATTAAGGAATGAATCATTGCACTGGCTCTAAATTTGCAGTTTTATCTTTTCCCTGGGCAATAAGCAAAAATCATAGAAACAGGCCTGGAGAGATGAAAGTAAAATTGATGGCTTTCAAGATCTGGGTTCTTTAATTGGTAGGGTTGTAAGTGTCATTTAAAAAAAAAAACAAAAAACTTTAAGGTGAAAATCAGGTAAAATTAATCATTTTAAGCTAAACAACCCAGTGGTATTTAGTAGTCTAAATGTAACTACAACCTCTCTCTAGTTCTAAACTATTCCATCACCCCAAAAGGAAACCCTGTATCCATTAGGCAGTCACCCCTCTTAGTCCCTCCCTGCATCCTTCCGCAACTGCCAACCTGCTTTTCATCACTGTGGATTTACTTATTTTCATAGAAATGGAATCACGCAAGTTATGACCTTAGATGTGTGGCTTCTTTCTCTTCACATAATGCTTTTGAGGTTCATTGAAGTTGTAGCAGTGTTGATACTTCATTCCTGTTTGTCTGGGTGGCACTGGGATTTGAACTCAGGGTCTCGCACTTGCCAGGCAGGCGCTCTACTACTTGAGTCGCTCCTCCAGCACTTTTTGCATTGGTTATTTTTGAAGTAGGAGCTCACTTGATGCCCAGGCTGGCCAGGACCATGATGCTTCTCTTTGTACTTCCCTCAGAGCTGGGATGACAGGTGTATGCCACCATGCCAGTCATTGGTTGAGATGGGGTCCTGTGAACTTTTTTGCTGGGGTTGTCCCTGAACTACAATCTTCCCAATCTTTGACTCCCAAATAGCTTGGATTACAGGCTTGAGCTACTGCTCTGGGTTTACTTCATTTCTTTTTATTGCTGGATAATATTCCATTTTCTGTATGTATCACATTTCATTTATTCACCCATAAGTCGATAGGTACTTGTCCCTTTTTGTGGCTATCGTGAGTAGTGTTGCTATGAACATGCAAAGTATTTGAGTGTCATTTTTGTTAATTTTCAACTCAGGAGTCAGGGAGGGGAGAATCAGGAACATCTAAAAGCCCCAGTTCTCATTGTCTTCCAGTATGCAGGAGAAGCAGGCCACCCAAAGGGCACATATTGCATGTGACCAGCTCTCGTGGTCCACCACAGTTGTATGACAGTATTTCTGAGCACTGGGGTAGCAGAGTCATAGGTCCTAATTCCCTCCTTGCTGTTGCCATTTCCTTGCTCTGAAAATCCAGGCAAACCTGCTGTTGAGCCAGGCCAGGAGCCCCCCTCTCTCTGTTGTGCCCTCTCTATCTCGTTGTTCTTTTTGGTGCTGCTCTATCAGTTGGTTCAAGGTCAATTGTACCTACACATGCTCCAAGAAGCCTCCCTGGCTCATACTGGAAAAACATAACTTCTCAGGTAGAGTAGAAGTCTCCCCAGGTTTCCTGATGGGAGACAGAGGACAACTAAGAATAGCAACAGTTCTGAAAAAATGTAAGAACAGCCATTTATTGAGCACTGACTGGAAATAAGATACTCGCCTTTAATCTGTTGATCAACCCTATGAGGCAGGCACTATTGTCTCCCTTTGATAGCTAAGGAAATTGAGGCTAAGAAACAGTAGATATTTTCTTAAGTTTACTGAGCCAGTAAATGGTGAGGTCAGGGATTAAACTCAGGCTGTGTGACTTTATCCGGGGCACTCAGTCCCAGCTCCCAGAAGGGATCCACCACAAGCTGGGCCAGGGAAAAAAGGGTTTTGGCTGGGGATAGGTTCTGGGGACCGGATGGATGATGCTGGAGGAGGATTCAGGGAGCCAGGAGAGCGAGGTGCAGCCTGGATCTGAACAGCGTGACCTGGAACACAATGCTGAACCAGGCCTGTCAGGGATTCAGGAACGAATAGTCTTGGTCTTTTAAGCATGGAGCACTGTGCGTGGCACATCTCACCACTGGATGGTTCATTTGATGATAAGGAATGGCCTGGATCAAGGGATGCCAGGGACATGGGCTTTGATGTTTGGATCATCATTGTATAAGCAGCACCCAGTATGCGCCAACACGGCACATGGTTGGCCTTCAGTTAAGACTTGTCCATGGGAAGAATAAACACACACAGCTTTAAATTCATAGCGCTCTCTGCATAGAGTTTCTATATGACAAGAACATTACCTCACCACCCCTCAGGCTCAGGTTGTTTGTGTTTATCTTGTTACTCTTGAGAGCCTGGATTTGTGGTACCTCTGTGAACTTTGAAGTGCCACCAACAGTGGGTATTAGAGTTTTGAGGCTGTGACAACAAATTACCACAAATGTGGTGGTTCAAAACCATAGAAATCTACTCTCTCCCAGTTCTGCAGATCAGAAGTCTGACATCAAAGGTGCCAAGTCTCTGAAAGAGTCTTCCCTTGCTTCTTCCACCTTTTCTGGTTCCAGTGTTCCTGGGTGTGTAGTACAGAACTCCACGTCTACCTCCCTCTTCACGTGCTCCTTCTCTTCCTCAGTGTCCTCTGCTGTCTCTGCTGAGGAAGCTTGTGGCTGGATTTGGGCCCACTCAGATCATCTGGATCATCTCAGCTTGACATCTTCAATTTCATTGCACCTCCTTTTTCCACACAAGGTCATATTCACAAGTTCCAGGGATTGGATGTGGATGTGTGCTTTTTTTATTGTTGTTGTTTTTGGGACACTGTTCAGCCTCCTACACAGGGCTTGAAGCCTCCACAGAGGTGAAGAGGAGCCATGAGTTGTAATTCATGGCTGAAGTCCCCCTTCGTTCAATGCCTCCCAACAGCCTCATAACAGGCTCGTCACTCATTGTCTCCACAGAGGGGCTGCTTGGTTCCAGTACTTCCCCTGCAACTTCATAGAGATGTGTACCTAGAAATCAAAAGAAGGAGGTCCAGGCTCTCTGAGCTGATGACTGGGTCACTTTGAAGGCAATCTGTCCACATGGTCAGACTGAACTGTCTTGGCTCATTTTAGGAACCCACTAAAAACTTCTTGTAAGATAGGAGGTAGGACAGGTAACCAGTCTTCTCTAGACAGTGGGGTAGGGAAGTTAGAAGAGCTGGACAGGGGAGCAACAGGCTAGGCTTGGATGCCTTTCTGTTTGGCCACTGGGCTTCTCCCAGCACCAGCTTTGTTCTTCAGAAGTTTTCAGCTGAAGGCTCTGGACATCTGATCCACTGACCTTTCGAATTGGGAGACTTCAGCATAGGACTCAGGCCTGGTCCTGGGAACGTGTAATGATTAATTTTTTATGTTACCTTGACTGGGGAAACATGACCAGTTGGAACATTATTCTGGACGTTCCTATAGGGATATTTTAGGATGAGTTTTACATTCAAATCTGTGGACTTTGAGAAAAGCAGATTGTCCTCCTAATTATGAGTGGGCCTTCCAACTGGTTGAAGTCTTGAAGAGAACAAAAGGCTGGTTCTCCCAGAGGGAGAAGGAGTTGACTTAACTGCAACATCATTGTCATCATCATCTCTTTCTCTCTCTCTTGTCTCCAGCCTGCTGGTCCATCCTGCAGGAATTTGTAATCTTGTGAGCTAGTTCCTTAAGCTAGATATTTTTCTCTATGTCCACTTGCTATTGGCCCTCTTTCTCTGGATAACTTTGACACTCTCAGAGTCTGCCTTCCTAGCATCGGCAGCAACCTTCTCAAGAAGGGGACATGGCCTCTTCCTAGCTCTGTATTCAGCCCTCTCTCCCTCTGGTCTCCTTTCAAACCCCATAGTTTCTAGCTCTATCTATCTATTCTAGCTATCTTTGAACATGGATAAGGAAGACACTTGGGCCCTATAGTATACTGTTCTGTTTCAAACAGCTGTTAACAGTTTCCCCCCAGCCAGGAGACACACCACCAGATCAATAGGATTCATGGAGAGGAAACATTTGACAGAGAAGAAATGTCAGGGGGACTGAGTCACATATGGGCCCAACTGGGGTCCCCAGGGGTCAGCAGGCTGAGACAGGCAGAAGACAGCACCAGTATGAGTGAATGCAGAGACTAAAGCTGAGGGCCACAGCTAATCACACTCTCCACTGAGGCAGGGGCAGAGGGGCCCAGGAATGCAGGTTCATGTGGGTAAAGACCAGACTGGCAATAACCAGGAAGAAGTCATGAACCATAGGTATGAAGAGAGAGGAGTAGGCCTGACCAATTTTACTGGCATGGGGAATTATTTCAGCTGCCTTTGAATCCTGTTCTTGCCATCTGATAAAGTAAAGTTTGTCACAGTGAAGTGTCAAAAGACAAAAATTACAACAAAAGACTATAATGGGCTTTCATTTGTAATTCTAGAATCAGGCAACACCTCATTCTGTGAAATGAACCTGTTTGGTGAGCTCAGCAGAGGAAGCTGACTTCATTGACAGAACAGGACCCAAGGAAATTGGAAATAAAGAAGAAAAGGCAGGCTGGTTGTTCAAAGTCCCTATACTTTTCCTTGCAATGGTTAAAGCCAAGAGAACTCCAGTATCATTCTGGCTTGGGAAACTTGGCTATTTTCTCTCTCTCTCTTCTTATTTCTTGGACAGTCAGATAAGCAACTTGGTTTCGACTTAGTGACATGGAACTTTACCATGAGTGATTCCATTTTAGTTTGGTCTGCTGGCCTAGTGTAGAAGCTCAGTCCAAACCCTTGAGTTCCTATGGTGGCAGGAAACTGTCATCAGGGCTGGGAGGAAAGCCCTTTGAGGACCCAGCACAAAATGGGAAGACTGTCTTTCTAGGCTGCAGGATGGCCAAGAATTGTCCATCTATGATCTATGATCCTGGAGGAACATTGCAGCATCCTGCACGACTAGAAGGAGACGCTGCGGTCCGCAGAGGCACACGTCTGGTATTTAGAGCTCACCCAGACTTCAGAAATGGAGGAAGAAAATATGACCGATTTTGAAATTCAGTGGGTGTCTTGGCTGGCTCAACCATCTGCCTTTATCTCTGACTAGGCTATTTTATGAGTCTGGAGAGAAAGATGTTTGCTTATAGGAAACTCTGGAGAACAGTGCCTGTCCATAGGAACGTGAACTGTGTCCTATGGAACGCAGAGATCATCATCACCCTGTGGCCTTTCCAGTTTAGCATCTGTTCACAGCAGCATTCCTAAACCTGCTTATAACTGTGTGTAATTTTGACTTCTCTTTTGGATGTTTCTTTTTTGGAAGCGCTGGGGTTTGAACTCAGGGCATGTGCTTACTTAGGCAGGTGCTCTTACTGCATGAGCCACTCTGCCAGCTCGAGTTCTCTTTTGAACTCTTATTAACTAATGAGCTAAATAAAAGTCTTCAAAATGTGACTTGAGAGTAATGCTCTTACCTTATTTATTCATTTCTGTGTTTATTTTGTGTTACTGGGGTTTGAACTCAGGGCCTTGCACTTAGCAGGCAAGTACACTACCACTTAAACCACACTCCCAGCCCAATTTTACCTTATTTTGGGAAATTATCTTTTTAGAGCTGGTGGAGTGACTCAAGGTGGAGAGCCTGCCTAGCAAGCATGAGGCCCTGAGTTCAAACACCAGTACTGCCAAAAAAGAAAAAAAAATATCTTTTGAGCCCAAAAACTTTAAAAATGAGAGGAATTCATCTCATTTCATTTCATCCACAACAAATACGTGAACACGTATTAAAATTATACAGCTGAGGTTTAATATGTGCACAGAATGGGAATAGACCTGGCAAACTGTTAGAAATATTTTCATAATTTCTTCCCTTCCTTTATCTTAGAGGCAGAATTTTGAGAAGATCCAAACTCATGCACAGAAACTCGCTTTCCCCTTCATTCAGTCCATCTCAGTGGTAAAAAGTATTGCATATGAAGGTTGTGAACGCGGCTCATGAAAGTGATTTAAAGGACTTACAGTATTTTAAGAAAGGACTTTGGTAATGCTGACTATATAAAGATTTTTGCCTTCCATCATTCTGAAACCACCAGGTCACTTCCCCTCCCAACCTGCCGGCACTCTAAAGGCGCTCAGGGACAAGGACCTGGACTTCTTATGCTGTCAGGTATTTTAATTCACATTAACTTTCCCTGGGAAGGCAGGTCTCAGGAGACTGAGGCCTTACTTTTTTTTTTTTTTTGAGCTATTGTTAAGGTGAAATTCACACAGCATAAAATTAGTCACTTAGAAATGTACTAATTTAGCAGTGTTTACTACATTCCCAATATTGTGTGACCACTGTCTCTACCGAGCTCCAAAATTTTTTCATTGCCCCCAAAGGAAGACCCATGAAGCAGTCACTCCCCATTCCACCCTCCCCTGTAGCCCACCAACCTGCTGTCTTTGTGTGCTTATTTACCTATTCTGGATAGTTCATGTCAATGGAATCATATCGAATGATCTAGCAATTCCCCTCCCACAAGAATTAAAACCGGGTATTCAAACTGATACTTGTACATCAATGTTCACAGCAGCCATAGCTATTAAGTGTTCCCGGGTCTTGTCCGTCTGTATGCTTCCTTCTACAGACTGATCTTCCTTCAGCCAAAGCAAAGACGGGGACAGCAGGAAGACAGGAGAAGTGCCCAGTAGCCCTCACTGGACTTATTCTCACTGATGGCAACAAATCCTGTAATGGGTGACCACTTTCCACAGGGGGTATTGATGACAATGACCCAAATATACCCACATCTTGGGGCACCTTGAAAGGATTCACAGAATTCACAGGAAGCTGGGTGTACCCGCTATGGAAGCCAATGACATGGGACTGGACCAGAGTCCCTCAGCTTAGATCTGATGTCACAAATACCACATCTTCTAAAGCTAAAAATAAAATCCTACAATTGCCTGATCCTCTTTGGTCAAACTCAGACTGAAGACAGCTATTCATATTAGGTAAAAAATACCACCCCCATCTTTGAGCATGTGTTAGGCCCTGCCATAAAATATTTCATGCGATCATACAATAGCTCTGATTCTATTGCTGTGCCTAGAAGCTTGCTATATAAGCCAGCTGGCTTTCTAGCCTCAGGCAAAAGTGTGCCTGAGCACCTGCCTTGGGGTGGGGTGTGGTTCTTGAGGCCATTCTGGTCACTGCCAGTAATGAGTCCAAGGCTGGCAGGCCCACTGCAAAGCAGGCCTATTTCTAAATCTGTTCTCAGCTCATTAATTGTGAAACATTTTTATTCCAGCCCTCTGTGGGCTTGACTGGCACTATAATCCCTGGTTTGCAAATGAAGGTACCAAAGCCCAGGCCTTTTCCAGTGTTTCTCCCCGGCTCTCACTTCTGGCAATTATTATAAAGTACACTCATTATCTTCACAATGCTTTGGAAATTAAAGTTTAATTCAGCTTGTTATTCTGTGGCTTTGCCTAATAACATTTGTACCTGTCCCAACACTGCTAGGCTACAAAGCCAAATCATCAGAGGCTGTAGCTTGTATCCTCAACTTTGTTCCTATTGGTCTGGCCAGAGGCAGTTTACATAAGAACATTTTAATGGGTCACCAGGGTTTTCTGTGGGGATGGTTGTCTCTGTAACAGGCAAATAGGACTTTCTTAAGAGAAAAGCTGGCCTGCGGAAAAATGTTCAGACTCGAGTTCTAAGATGTGCTCGTTGAGTAGTTTGTACCCTTTGTTAAAAGCAAATACAAATGAAGCCACTTTTTTCTTCCTCCAAGGTACCCAGCCTCCAGTTGGGAACTAGACAGATCTGGGTTCAAATCCTGGCTCTGCTGGATATGTCCTCTGTGCTCCCTGAGCTTCGGGGTGCCCAGCTATGGAGGATGGTGACAGAATCAGAGCTATTGGACAATCACATGAGGTATTTTACAGGAGGGCCTAACACGTGCTCCAAGATGGCAGGATATTTTTTAATTTAGTATGAATAGCTGTCTTCAGCTTGAGTTTGGCCAAAGAGGGTCAGGCAATTGTGGAATTTCATTTTTAGTTTTAGAAGGTATGGCTTTGGTGATAGCAGACTTCACAGAGCTTTTCAGACCTCAATTTGCTCCTTGTCTGGGGTTCTCACCTACAAAACAAGCCTTCGTCTCACCAGGTATGTAGGCTGTTTAATCATTTTGAGACTTAACCAAATTACAGCAGTGTTTTTAGATCCATAATTCCTTAGGGGAAGGCAGTGTACAGAGAAGCCAGAGAGAGGGTAGAATGCAGAATCGGGGAGAGAACAATCTAGTTTTTTTTTCTATATTGTATTCAGAGCTCTTTTGATTCTATGTGAGTGAACTGGATACTTTTCTGTCTATCAGTCACTCAACAGATGTCAACCATGCACTGCTCTGTGACTTTTCAGGCCTTCCTTTCATAGATATGCCTGCTTCCTTTCTGCCTCTGCTGTAGGAGGGTCACTGTGATGTGATACACTATTTTCCCTAAGATGAGGGAGGGCCGTGTGGGGTACCTAGAGGGTAGTGTGAACAAAGAAGTTTGCTAAGAGGTTCAGAAAGAAGATGTGAAAATAGAGAGGGCTGGTGTCTGTTGAGCAAAAATGCTGCTGGTGGGAGTCTAAGGTGGGAGTATAGCTGAGTAACCCTAGCCAGAATTATTTTCCAATGGGTTAGAAACTCGCTTGGGGTATATGTGTGTGTGTGTGTGTGTGTGAGAGAGAGAGAGAGAGAGAGAGAGAGAGAGAGAGAGAGAGAGAGAGATTGCAATGTTTCTTTCATAGAAGAAATGCATCCATTTAGCCTGCCTACTCTCAGACTCCCTTTCTACAAACAATTCCTAGCCTGGGCTCAGGGGACTCTGGAGAGATGTAGCACTGTCACAAAGGGCATAATCGTAGAGTCCAGGGCAGTATCTGGGAGGCGCTGGGAAAGGGCAAATAGGAGGAGAGAGTTGCTGGTGCCTTCCTGCCTGGCTTGTTTATTTTTTAAAACTTAGGAAGGAACAATGTACAAAGCATTCTGTGATGGCAGAAACCAGGTCTGCTCAATTTTCCCTTTTTCTTCAGCTTTCCTCACCTTTAATCCCCTAACAATCCAAGACAAACTTCAACTACCAGCAGTACCCTTTTATTCTCAGCATGAGAGAAGAGCATTGCTAATACCCTCTGGGTAATCTGTTTAATTAAAACTCAGGACATATGTTAGCTCCTGGTATAGATGGAGAAGTGGGAAGAAAATGAGAGGTCAGGTGAAGGAATTACCCATGGCCAGATCCGAAAGCTCTCCTGATTCCATGAATCCTTTGTTAGTCAAAGAAAGGAGTGAGATGGAGAGTCCGGGCTGGGTGATTAGCTCCACTCAGCAGCATGCATGCAAAAGTTGTGGATTCCCTCAGTGCACTCTATTAAGCAAAATGGAGTACATATCTTTTTATATTTGAATCCTTACTTGATTGAAGAGGCGAGATTTTTGCTGCCTTTGTTGTTTTTGTAACTTAATCGGCCTGGCTGCCTTGTTCCACCAGCCACTTGAAAACAAACTTCTGAGATATGGAAGTGAGTCCTACACCGAGGTTATTTCTATGGCATCAACCATTCAAAGGAAAGGAATTGGTGATCTAGTCAGGTACAGTATTTGGTTTGGTAGTGTGATGCCCTTAATATCACTCATCTAATGTCTTCTAACATTCGAGAGAAATGGCCACGCAAAGCAGCACAGTGTGCCCAGTGTGGTATCCCTCACACCCTTCACCTCGAGATAATCTGGAATCTGCCTCTTTTGAAATTTCTGAATATCCACTAGCCCCATTCTGATGGTCTTTGTTTTAAATCTAAAAGTATGACTTTCTTGGTGATGTGATTAGTTACAGTACCACATCACATTGCACTTTAAAGCCATCACTCACTTGCTCACTTCACATACAATGAATGCCTGTTGTGACAGGAGATGCGAAGTTACTTCCTTCTGAGAGACTCACTTCTCAGCTTAAGCCATTCAGACTCTGCTCACGCTTGCGCCTTGATATTGGACCAGAGTCACCTGATGGAAGCATGGCCACTGGACACTAGGCTTTCATTTGTCACTTGTCAGTCTCAAGGAGTCAGACTACCTTCTCTCTAATGGGTCTAGAAAAAGCTTGGCTGTGCCATTTGGGTCATGGGAGCATTCTTGATTCTATCTCTACAGCTGGGGGTTGGTGATCTCCATGAACGTGCCTTGGTTACATGCCTATTCGTAGAGGATCCAGGGTTGGTTTCTCATAACTACATGTTTTCCCAAAAGGGTAGTGTGCCCTTAAAACAAGATAGATAGAATGGGGAAAAAATAAGGCAGCAGGTGGCTAGGATACAACCCAGACGTCCCTCATGTGTTCTAGACCTGGATTATCTAGTTGCTCACTCAACACCCTGCTTGGATGCCCCACATGACTTTCCAAGTTACCATGTTGAAATCTGGACCCCACCTCCCACACACATTCACATTGTTCCACATATATCACCTTGGTAAAGCATACCATAATCCCTGACCACTCAATGACTTGGAGTCCTCAAATCTTTTCTCTTCCATGGTCAACCTGTCATCAATCTGAAACATTACTTATCTCTGTTCTTCTTCTCTCACCTTACTGCTACCTTCTTGGTTTAGATCATGGGTATCTCTTCCAAGAAAACCACGATGGTCTGCCAGCTGTCTTATCCCCCTTCTCAAATCCAGGTTCATCTTTCTATTACTAAAATATGACCATTTAATGACTACCCAGTGCCTTCTGGATAAAGTGAAAGCTTTTCAAACTTGGCATATGGAGGTTTTTCTTTTTTATGAAGTCCCCTCACCTGACTTGGGGATTGTTCCTCTGGTTTTCACATTTCGCCCGGCCTACTCTGATAACACTGGAAGGTTTGTTCATGTGCCTAGCTCTGTCCATGAGCTGGAGTTTCATTCCCAACCCTGCATAGCTTGCTCTTCTGTGTGAGCTGAAAAGCTAAAATTGCATTTATGAGACTTCCTTGTGGCTGGGATGTAGGATTGTGATATAGGTTCCTTCAAGCAAATATGCCTGTATGAGACTTCAAATGAATGCTAACCATGAAGACAGAATCTTCTGGCGAGATTGATGTTAATAATTGGTTCTTCTGGGGGCAGGTACAATGGAGAGTCTAGGGTCCAGCATACAGCTCAGAATGACTTATCTCTACCACAGGCAATGGTGTGTCCACTAGAACATCTTCTTGGTGTGGATGGTCATTTTTCTTAGTTCATATAGGTATCAGCTGCATTGTTGTTGCCTGTGTAGACACTTCCCAAGATTCTGTGAGCTACACATTTTTTAAAAAATAAAATTCTTTGGGCTGGGGATGTAGTTTAATGGTTGAGTGCTTACGTAGCATTCACAAAGCCCTGGGTTTGATTCTCCTCACCATAAACCAAACCAAACCAAACCTTGTTGAAACTGGTTATGGAGAAGCTATTGTCTGCAGCTAAGCACCCTGATTAACTGACGGTGCCTAGCTCACTGGTGTTCGCAGTGCCCAGCACAAAGTCTAAGTCATAATAGTTACCACATGCTTGTTTGCTAAATGATTTTTTGAATGGATATACTTTTTCTGCTCTTGGGGTGCTCACTGTATGATAAGGCAGTACACATGAGAATAAATATTTCAAAGAAACAGTTATGACAGAGTTATATACAAAGAATATGAATGCAAAGATGGAGCAAGGCATGGTGACTCATGCTTGTAATCCTAGTTACTTTGGAGGCTAAGATTAGGAGGGTCCAGATTTGAGGCCAGCCTCAAAAGTTCACAAGAACCCATCTCAATCAATAAAATGTGTGTGTGGTGGTATGTACCTATCATCCCACCTAACTGGGAAACATAAATAGGAGGATTTCAGTCTAGACTGGCCTGTGCATAAACGTAATATCTTTTTTCTTTTATGGTACTGGGGTTTGAACTCAGGACTTACACCTTGTGCCACTACACCAGCTTTTGTGTGTGTATGTGTGTGTGTGTGTGTGTGTGTGTGTGTGTGTGTGGTGAGTTTTTTCTAGATAGGGTCTCATAGAACTATTTACCTTGGCTGACTTCGAACCACGATCCTCCTGACCTCTGCCTCCTGCGTAGCTAGGATTATAGGCATGAGCTGCCTGCACCCAGCTAAGACCTTATCTTAAAAATAACCAAAGCAGGGCTGGTGGAGTGGCTCAAGTGGTAGAGTGCCTGCCTAGCAAGTGTGAGGCCCCCAGTTCAAACCCCAGTATGACAAAAAAACAAAAACAAAACAAAGCAAAAAGGGCTGGCAGCGTGGCTCAAGTGGTAACATGCCTGCCTAGCAAGCACAAGTCCCTGTACTGCCAAAACAAGAGAAAATGCCAAGATGGGACCACTAAAGTCATGCTAGGGAGGGTAAAATTTGAAAATGAGTAACTTGCTGAGGGTGTCGCTCAGTGGTAGTGGTCTGTCTTCACATACATGAGGTATTGGCTCCAGTCCCCAGCACCGGAAAAGGAAATCTAGTGGATAACAGTCCCCAGTGAGTCAGGAGTAGTGAGAATAGGTAGGGAGGGCTGAATGTATTTGAGAACTATTTCAGAAGCACAGTGGACAAACCCTGGGGACTGCTCACACTGAGAGTTAAGGGTAACCAAGGCAGGGCGCTCTGGCAGCAACAGCAGTAAAAATTAAGAAAACGTGAAGAAGCTGCTGGGAATTAATTAAAGATTTTAGTTGTAGGCCTTAAGGTTTGATATCTTCAGACCAATATCTGGGAGGTCATCAAACTATCCATGTGCCCGAATATGCGCTCCCCATGACCCTGGAGCCAGGCCCAGTGCCCCGGTGCCTTGGCCGCTGTTCAAGCATGACTGGAATCTGGCTCAGCATGAGGTCGGGTGAGCAGAGCCTGGCGCTGCTGCATATTTAAGATGACTGCCAGGGGAAGGAGCTACGGAGAGGAAAGACTGTGACCGAGGGAGGCATCTTGCCGTTCAGTAACCCAGCGTGGAGCTCTGTCTTGGCTGCAGAGTTACAGTCACAAGGAGCATTCTAAAAGTCAAACCCCATTTCGGTTTTAAGTCATGCCTGGGCAAGCTGGAGCTTTGCCAAAAGACAAGAGAAGACTCCAGACCTCTTTGCAAACTGGTCCTGAGACACACGAGGACCACACAATAAAGCTGTCAGTCTGGTCTCTGCAGGCAGGCATGTGACTCATTTGCATATGTCACTTCCTTCTGAGTAATCCAGTCCCTGGGTCTCTTAACTACAAATCCTGTGGGCAAATAAAGCTGTCCAGCACAAGCTGCTACTACTGGATCCAGGCTGTATTTGTGAGGGAAGATGGAGCTCCTTTCAGGAGAGGTGTTTCAGAGGAGGACCACAAGGATAGCTGAGGCTGGGGGGCTGGGGTGGAGCTGCCAGGTGGGGGTAAAGGAGTTGCTGGGGCTCTGCTAGCAGCCAACTGTCAAAGCCCTGGGCTCTGGATCGACCAGTGAAGTCACATTTTCCAACCAGCCTGGAAGACCATTCCTATGTGTAGGCTGTTTGTCTCCTTGTTGCCCTCGGCCCTGCCTTTTGCCTCCTTGGAGCCCATCCTATTCAGACTTGAGGTCAATTAATAAGCAGAAAACCTGTAAGGGACCTTGATCAGGCACCTACAACCCAGTCTACCCTGCTGAGGTTGCGTAATGATGTTCGTGGAATGGCCAACTGCTTGGTTAGGGCTGAATTCAGGCCTGTGTAGAGTGGGATACTGGGCAAGGTTGCTCCCAGCAGAGGAGTCTGGCTTGGGTGCTCCAGCTGCCTGGCCTCCCCCAGGACCAAAAGGCTCCACAGCCCAACTCTTCTCTGACCCATCAGCAGAGGCACCAGTTAGCAGAAATCAAGATAACAAATGGGTCCTCTTATGCTGGGCAGGGGGCAGCCCTGCATCAGATGCCAGGCTTTGTGGGCAGGACACAGACTGGATTTCATCTCCCACCTGTCCCTTTTCCTGGCTTCTTTGTTCTAGGCACCAGTGGCTCAGCTGAAGTTGGAGGCCCTGCCCTGAACAGTCCACCAGTGTGGTGTGATATATCAGTTGGTAAGTTAGGCTTTAGAGACTCTTTTGCAATCTTCCCCACCCTGCCATTATGTTACTCAAAATAAAAATGATATTAACTCTTTTTTTTTTTTCTTCTTTGAGACAAGGTCTCGATATCTTAAACTCTTCATCCTTCTGCCTCCTCCTCCTGAGTGCTGGGATTACAGTCGTGTGCTACCATGACTGGTGATAGTGACTCTTAAAACACAAAACTTATACAAATGCTGAAATTAAAACAATTTTACTTGAGATGTTTAGATTGCATTTTTTGGTGCAATTCTTACTGGAGTTGGACAGTTTTTAGTTTTGTGGCAGGCACCTGCTTAGTTGGGTCTCTAAACCAGTATTTGGGTACCCATTGGGCAGTCCAACTTTGCACGGAGGGTCCATGGCTGCTTCCTGCACCTGTAAGCATCTGTGGCTAAGTCTCCCTGTTACTGTCTGCCTCCTAGCTCTGCGCATTCCACCTCCATTGTGTCATACTGCTTGAGGGCACTATTTACACCTTGGCTTTCAGAGCTTGACTGGCTTCTACTTTCTCTGCCACACTGGTTCCCTGAATTTGGTGGAACTTTCTGGCTTCACTTAAGCACCTCATCCCAGAAGTGATGCTGTTTTGCCTGTTTTGTGTTTAATCTTTCCTGACTGTGTTTGAATCCCAATTCTAGTCTTGCCAAATGGGCCCCCTCATGCTATTGTAACCGGATTCATAACAATCCATCACCTTTGGAAGGTCAGGCAGTGGAGGAAGCTCAGGAAATCTGGCTTCCTTCATGCCTTTTGGCGGTTTTAAAAGAAGTCCACACATTATTTGATACTCCTCCTTTTAAGAGATGGAACTTAATTCTCCTTCCCTAAAGTATGGGGGATTTAGTAAGTTGTTTCTTCAGTGGAGTTTTTTCCAAGACAGTGTCTTGCTATGTAGCCCAGGTTGCCTCAGCCTCCTAAATAGCTAGGGTTACAGATGTGTACCACTACATCTGGCTTAGTGAGACACTTCTTATGAACAGGTTGGGTGTTGTTTCTTGCCTTCTCTTGGATTATTGACTGTGAGGAAACCAGTTGCCATCCTGTGAAGATACTCAAGAGGTCTTTGTGGTGAGGAATTAAGGCTTCCTGCCAGTAGCTGGGCCTGGGCAGACATATGAGTGAATTGCCTTAGAGCAATACCTCACACCTGTCAATCCTCCAGATGACTGGAGCCCCAGCCAACATTTTGAGTACTCCTGATGAGGCACCCTGAGCCAGAGCCACCCAGCCAAGCTGCTTTCCAAACTCCAACTTCATAAGATAATAAATGGGTATTGTTTTAAGCTACTAAGTTTTATAAGGTCATTTGTTATACAGCAACAGATAAATAATATACATCCCAAAGATAAGAGCCTAGAGAGGGATGGTACTATTTTTTTCTTCTTTTTGGTGGTACTGGGATTTGAATTTGGGGCCTTGTGCATACTAGGCAGTCACTCTACCATTTGAGCACACCATCAGCCCTGTAATGGTTAATTTTGATTGTCAACTTGATTGGATTGGGAGACAACTAGGATATTAGTAAAGCCCATCTCTGGTGTGTTAGTGAAGGTGTTTCCTGAGATTATAAAGGCTCTGAACTAACCAATGGTTTAATCCATTGGTGGACTCAAAATTTGAATAGACTATTGGGAGTTGATGGAACTGTGAAAAGGGGGGCCTCATTGGGGGAAGTAGGTCACTGGGGGTGGGTTTTTGAAGGGTGTATCTTGTTCCTGGCCCCTTCCTATCACTACTCCTTGTTTTCTGGTTACCATGAAGTAAACACCTTTCACCCTCCATGTCCTTCTGCTGTGTTCTACCTCACCGTGGCCCAGAAGCAACAGAGCCAGCTGAACATGGATTGAAACCTCTGAAATGCTGAGCCAAAACACATCCTTCCTCCCTTAAGGTTTTTTTTCAGGTATTTTTTATCACAGTGAAGAAAAAACTACCTAAGGTAAGATGGTCTCACAAAATGGTTTTCTGTACAAGGAGCTTTCACGTCATTTAGTACCCCTTTCTTCAGAGGTATTACATTCTAATGGCTTATTTCTCTGCTTCCTAGGTAATCACATGGTCCCTGAGAACACGAGTTGTGACTTACTCATAGTTTATTCAAGTTCTAAGGATATGTGTATGTGTGTGTGTGTGTGTGTGTGTGTGTGTGTGTATAAATAATTTGGTGGTACTGATACTAGGGTTTGAACTCAGGGCTTTGCATTTGCTAGGCAGGCACTCTACTACTTGAGTCCTATTTGGGGTATCTCTGAGGGTGGCAGAAGTAGTCAATTCTGGGGCCTTTTACCTCTTAGATCCTGTTTCTCTCAGCTTCTTCCATGCCTTGGGCCAAGGGAAACATTTAGTTGCCTCTGCATGCAAGGGGATGTGGATTAATTCTAGCAGGCATTCCCAGACCTGCTGGGACTCTATAAGGCTTACCACATCCAACCCTCTTCCCTGGAAAGAGCACTCAAATCACCTTCAACCCAGCAACCTTTGGGCTTACCCCAGTGGCCCACACTCTTATTTTCACCTTACTAGTTGTTTGCCTCTAACATATCTGGTTTAGAAGCAGAGACATTTGGGGCCCTGAGGAGTGTGTGTATGTGTGTGTGTGTGTGTGTGTGTGTAAACTACTTTTTGATTATAAAACTTTTTGTGGTTGTTTGAGACAGGTTTTTGCTATGTAATTCAGGTTGGCTTCAACTCATGAGCTTCCTGCCTCAGCCTCTTACATGCTGGAATCATACACTTTCACCACCTTGCCCAATTCAGAATTATACAATATTTTAACATACAGAAAAAAAATTTTTTTTGTACCCACTCTCAAGAGGAAGCAATGTTGACATTTTGCCATATTTTCTCTAGAACCCTGTCTTTTAAAAAATAAAATTAATTACTATAGATGGTGCCAAATACTTCCCTCTCTTTGGCTCCCTGGAAATAATGAATGTGTGGAAGCTGGTGTTCCTTGTTCTGTTGTTAATTGTTTATGCATTTAAAAAAGACACATTCTATTGTTATATATATTTTAAAAGTTTTACATAATTGTATCATATTGTACATACTGAGTTGTCACTTTTTCCCACCCCATATTATGTTTATTTTCCTCAATTTGAGGTAATAAAATACATACAGCAAAACACAATGAAGATGTAGAACTGTTCCGTCAACCCAAAAAGTCACTCCTAGGTCCTCGATTTTTGATATTCATACACTAGGCTTTAGCAAATAGAATGAGCAGCCTGGCTTTGGAATCAGGAGTATTATGACTTCCTTTCAGTGATGTCACTCTCTACTTGGAGCCATGAATGAATACCTGGCCAACTGCTCATCGGTGTTTTTCCTGTTCCTTTGGTCTCCAGTTGCTGGGGGAGAAAGAGATAGATGTGAGCCCCGGGGCAAGGAAGGCAACTTGCATTCCCACCTCCACTGTTGCTCAATGCAGTCTCATAGGCCCTTCCTAGATTGTGAAAGTTTCTCTGTCCAGGCCCATCCCCGCCCTGGTCTGCAATCATTCATCCAATAATCTAGCAGCTTATTGCATTTTTTCCCATGAAGAAGTGAATTCACTTAGACTGCTAAGTAAAGGACTCTTTTAAACTCTGTCAACCGTAAGACTTAGCTTGTCACAAAGGAAATATACTTCCTCAGCAGCCCAGGGACCCTTGTTGCCATGGTTCCTGGGATGGTACATATTTTCAGCAGAAAAAAAAGGATTATGATTGATTAGCGATATTTGTATGAAGGATGGATAAAGAGCCTGAGAGTAAATATAATCCTGTGTATTTACAAACTTGACCTATGCCTTTGATGCTATCATATTACTTCTCCAATATGTTACAGAAGCAAGTCCTTGTGTGGCAAAAAGTCTTCCTGCCCTCTTAGGAGGCCCAGTTTCTGCTTGTGTGCCGCAGCTAGCTGACCTCGTGAGATTCCACCTGGATGCAGCATGATGGTGGCATTCTTCTAGCAGCTGGGCTGAGAAGATAGAGCACAGCATAGAAATTGGCCCAGTAGTCCTGCAGCCCCTTAGTGCTGGAGGCTAATCAATACAGGTGTCTGAACTGGCCTTCACTTCTCATTGACAGTCTTGGCAGCAAGTCCAAGGTTGTCTTCATTATTTAGCATCCTGATTGAGGTGTGCACTTGTGGAAAGAATGAGCCACACATGTCCTGCCATCTTATTGCTTCTCTGATGAAAGGAGACAGGCGGCCTGGCCTTGGGAACTTAAAATTGCAAACGGAAAAAGAGCAGTCTCAACTCATATTCACTTTCCTGTTCCCTGTGCTGGCCCTGCTAGGGCAGGCTTTCCAATGAGGGATTGCTGACATCTTGCTTCTGCTAACTGGTCACAAGAAAAAAGCCAGGCAGAATCTGTGGGATTTGAAAAAGAATTTGCTAAAGTATGCAGCAGAGTTCTTCCCCTTGCCCAGAGATTGGGGGTGGGGAGGTGGCAGGTCTCTACCATGCCCAGTGGAAACAAAGTCTCTGCACAAAGAGGTGGGCCTTCACCCTTCAGGCTCCTAAGGGCCCTGGCAGTGGGCCCACTTGGGGAACAGGAGTGCAGAGACAGTTGCTGGAGCCCATCTCTTATGATCTCTAGCTTTTATTGCTGATCAAAGCAGGCTGGCCGTGTCCACATCACATAAATATTGAATCGGGCTGCTGGGAAGATTAGAAACTCTTAAAGAAGTTGTGGAGAGGAGGAGCTCCATGCAGAAGATGGTACCAGAAAATGCTGACCCTCAGCTAAGAGCTCAGATGAAAGTCAGCCACAAAAGAATGAGCATGGATCCTATCAGGCACGGCTTTTATTCGTGGCTTGGAATTTGCACAGGCATTGATCGAAAGATATATGTTGAGGAAGAATTTGATTGGCTCAGATCCTCTAGCAGGAAGAAAGCACTCATCTCCTGATTTGACTTTCTTGTTTATCTCAAAGCACAGCATGTGAACCTGAGCCCTGGGATTGTGCCTCAGCCTCAACGCTGTGGGAGGGTTCTCCGTCCCAATCCTTGGGCAAATGCTAGCAGGGCCTTTCAGAGGTAGGCCATTTTCCAATGGACCCCGTGGGCTTCTTCCCAGTAGGAATCATTTTTTTTTTTTTACTAGAAAGCCTTCCCTGGCACCCCAAATCTGAGCCAGAACCCTCTCTCTACACCCCCACAGACCCCATGTCTACCTCCATCCCAGCACATATAGCACTGTCTTGGATGCATCCATCTCTCGCACTGAACTAAAGTGGGTAGGACAGGCTTAGTCCCTTTCCTACCTATCTTCAGTCCTTTGTACATTGCGCAGGATGAGATAAGTATGTAGAAAGCATGTATTGAATGAACACATGAAGAAATGTACAGGGATCCTTGGAGTGGGCCATGGTGAACAGTTGCTCCTGGGGCATCCTTCTGACCAGAAGTTTCCTCTGAGTTCTTTTTTTTGGGGGGGTGGAGAGAACTGGGGATGGAACACAGGGCCTTGTGTGCTGCTGAGCTCCAACCCCTATCCTCTGAGACATGTCCGCTGTCCTCTGAGCTCTTGTACTGACTTCTCCATGCTATTTGCTTAGATTGGGTGCTCCTCTTGCAAAGGAAGGTGAAGCCCTGGGTTTTCTTATCCCTGTCCCCCTTTTCTTTCTTAGTGATGCCCAGCAATCCTCCAACTTGTCTGCCCTGGAGCACAGCACATACAGGAGGCCAGCTTCAAAGACATGAAACTGTTCCTCACAGTGTGGTAAAATCTGCTACACAGTCTTTTGAAGTGAGTGGTAGGCACACAGCTGACTGTGATTTCTGCTGTGTGGTTTAAGGTGAAAGCATTTCATGAGTCTCTTCTCTAACTTTTCTTTCTTTTTTTGTGGTACTGGGGTTTGAACGCTGGGCCTCACGCTTTCTAAGCAGGTGCTCTACCACCTGAGCCACTCTGCCAGCCCTCTTCTCTACCTTTTCAATTTCTCTCACTGTCTTGGATTACTCTAAGCCCAAGTTTTTGGGTTATTTTTGGTTTTTTGTCTTTCTTCATACTTTCTTAGACTTATTTTCTTTGCTGAAGACTGAGACATCTCTCACTCCTGCTCTCCTTTCTGGCTTCTTAGGAGAGCAGGGCACTTTTTGGCCAAGGCTCTGGCTTTGCAGTTGAAATTCCTCATTTTGTGTGGTCCTGTCCCAGGCATCTAGTATTCAGGCTCTGAGTCTTCCCCAGCTTCCTGTTCTCTGGAATCTCTACCCAATGAGCACATGTGTCCGGGCCTCATAGCTCCCACCCTCCACAATCCCTGCCCTGCAGGGGGCTCTTCCTCCTCACTAGCCACACCCTCACCTGGGCCTTACATAAGCTCTGCCTTCAACCGAAACTCCCCTGAACAAGTGCTGCTTCTCTATCATTTGCCCAGCCTGGGTCTCCTTCAGTTCACTGTGACTTGGAGGAAGGGTCTCATGGTTCCAACTTTTCTTTTTCCCCACTAGATCTTTCTAATGAGAAGGTATCCTGGGCCTTCAGAAACCAAGCACTTAGGAGGAAGACAAAGGGAAAATCTTATTCCAGGAAGAGGAAGCAACTAACACAAAGAGACAGCCAGAAACCTGAGCACAACCTGGGTCAGGGATGGGGTGAGGACATGGAGGGTGGGGCTTGCCTTGAAAAGAATTGTGAAGCAAATCATCAAAATGAGGTGGAAGAGTTACTCATTAGTGCTGAATTTAGATCAGTTACTTCTCAGACCTTACAAAGGGCTAATCTTGAAATGGATAAGAAAGTTGGAGAAAAATGAATAAGAAACTGATTCTTTAAAATAGCCAATAACTCTATAGGAAAATGAGCAAGCGATATTATGATCAGCAGCTCCTAGGAGAGGAAATACAAGGACTCTGACATATGTACAAAATGTCTGACTTCCCTCAATAAGAGAAATGCAAATTAATTCTCTATTGGAGCTGTCATTTTCACCTCTTAAATTGGCAAAATTCCAAGAATTCAATAGCACATTCTGTTGGCACTCTCAAACATTAGACGTGAAAATTAGCACAACTCCACTGGAGAGCAATTTGGCAATATTGCCAAATTGTAAAGCCCAAAGTATAAAGGCTTTTACCCTTTGAACAACAATCATACTGTTTTGCTTCTGAGATTTAACTGTGCACATGTTAAATAATGTATATCCAGGGCTATTAATTATAGCATTGATATCATGGTGCACAGAGGCAGCAGCTAAGTGTCCCTCTATAGGGTACCATTAAATAGATCAACTATGCAATGGAATACCATGCAACTGTGAAAAAGAATGAAGATGTATTGACAAAGAGTTCCAGGCTTCCCTTGACTTATCATTAAATGATTCAACAACATGAAGAACAGGTGTATGGTATGCTCCATTTTGTCCAAAGCAAGGTGGAAGAAATAAGAATAAGTACATGAATTTTCTTGTAAAAGTACAAAGGGTTGGGCATGGAAGAGCCTGAGTGTTTGCACAGGTGAAAGTGAGAGGAGAGTGGGAACCAGTCATACAGTAGGGAGGAGATGTTCCATTGTGAACCTTTTCATATTTCCTTAGATTTTTTTTTGAGATAGGATCTTCCTAAGTTGCTCAGAATGGCCCCAAGCCCTCAATCCTCCTGCCTCTGCCCCTCAAGTGCTGAGATTACAGCTGTGTGTCACTACGCCCTGCTTATTTCCTTAGACTGTGATCATGTGGCTATGTGTACCATATTCTAAACATGAATTAAAAAACGAACTCTCATTCCTGTAGTCATTTTCAGAATAGTTCTTCTATTGCCCGACTGTCCAGAGGAGCCCAGCATCAGGTTTTATGACTCACAAACCAACTCCAGTGATCCTTGAGTGTTAAAAAAAATATTGCACCTAAACAAACTCATGAATGTCTTTGGAGGGTGGTGGCGATCTATCACCCAACTGTAAGTCATTACAACTCCTGCAAGATTGAAAAGACCTCCTCATGCTTTGGGGACTCTGATTTAGGTTTCTGCCTTTTACCATGTGCTTCTTTCCCACAACAGTTGTCATTTTCAGGTGGTGTCTCTGTTAAAAAAAGTCAGCACCTTCCCTTTATTCTGGCATCTTTCTTCCTTTGGCTCCCCAAGATGGCCTGGCCAAGAAGTTCTGTGAGATCCCATCTTTCCCTTATACTTCATAGCCACTTCTCCAGGCTCTGTACATTATGCATAACAAATGTGGTTGCCCAATTTGAACACCTTGTAAAAACATTTCAAATTACTCAGTGGAAATCCTTCAAACAAGGAGCAGCTGTGCTGGAGAGCACACCAGTCCATTGCTCACCGCTTTCTCAGGAGTATGGTGGGAAGAGTGAGAGTTCCAGGAGGCCAATAGCAGCCTTCACCTCCACAAGCTCTTTGGCCTCAGACAGCGGCCCTGTCCTCTATCATCTGGGCTCCTAAATAGCCTTCTTTAGAAGACACCCGAAGACCCAGGAGGCCTTTGGGTTCAGGATTACCTAATTTGGGCTTCATTGCTCTGTGGGAGACACCTGTGCCTCAGGTAAGCTCATTTACTGCTTACACTTCATCTCAGATGGAGGTTGTTAAGCTCCAACTAGATTGTCGCACTCCTACCTGTCCTCTTCCTTAAAGCTGATCTTTTGGAGAGTTCTGTTCATTTGGGTGTAGCATGCTTCATTCTCAGGATGAAAGAGGTCTTTATCTGTGATCACACACATGTCCTCTCAACCAGCAATAAACTCCTAGAGAGTGCAGGGACCTCTAGTCCCACAGTCACTAACACACAGCTGACCCTTTACTTATGGAATGAATGGTGGAATAAACTCTAACACTTATGTAAAAATGAGATCACCCCTGTCCTATGGAAATGCCTGTGATGATGGAGGTGTAGTTGTGCTGTTTAATACTGCAGCTGTCCAGTGTGGCAGCCGCTGGGTACATGGGACTCCTGCGCACTTGAAATGTGGCTAGTGGAACTGAATGACATTTTTTATTTTCATTTTGTTAAATGATCCTATGTGACTATGATATTGAGTGGTGTAGATTGAGAGTAGTGGCTTTATAATTTGATTATCTACATTGATAAATTTTGTAATGTTCTTAAGCTAGTTCTTATTTCAGAAGGCACAGATACTGGGCTAGGGGCTTGGCTCAAGTGGTGGAGCACTTGCCTACCATATGTGAGGCCCTGGGTTCAGTTCCTAACACCCCCCGCCCCAAAGAACCCAGAATCTTCCAGCAGCAGTTTTAGAAGCAGTGAAAACACATATTAGCACTTTCCATGATCACCACAGGCAAGTGGAGGCCAAAAGGAAGGAGAGTGAATAGAAGCTGGTTCCACCTGCTTTTTTTTTTCTGAGAAAGCCTTGAGTCTCCCAGGAGTGCAAATAGTCAGCCTCTTTATTTATGACTCACCCAGGAGCCACCCCTGCAAGTGCTCTGAGCCCCCGCCAGCAGGCGGGCACAGAGTCAGGGCTGAGTGGCATGTGTGAGTCACTAGCACATTTCTCAGAACAGGTGTTCTTTGGTGAGACTTGGGGATGGTGCCCTACCCAGCCCGTCTTAGGTGCAGGGCTGACTGCAGCCCAGGGACAGGCATGAGGTTTGTTCCCCTTCAGGAATGTGTGAGGTGCAGAGTTACTGGGGACCCAGTTCCAGAGACCTTGCTAGGAATTAAATCCCAGGGTAGCATTTCCCTGAATGTCTACCAGCAGCAAATTCAATACCATACAGCCACCTGGCTCCGGCAGTTCATCCATCTGGTTCCACCCATCTTTGCCGCTGGCAAAGAGGGAGCAGAGATCTTTTTCACGCAGGTGCCTGGGGCTCCACAGTCACAATTAAGGTTGGTTGGAAATGCACACGTGTGTTTCTACCTACATGTGTGAGATCCCCTAGGTGCACGGTCCTGTACTGTACGGCACGGGACAGAATCGCCACAAAGGTGTGCAGTGTTCATACAAAGGGGAATGAATTGCTTTCTGCAACAGAAAATGTACCCAGAGCAAATGATGACAGGCCCTGTGACACCAGGTCACTAAGGCAGAGCTCACCGACTTGCCAGAATCCTTTGCTCTCATCTGTCAGGGATACGGACAAAAACACATGCCGCCTACCATTCCCCAGTCCATACTCCTCTGGAGTCGCCCAAACTGCTTGCCACTTCTCATTTGGAAAAGAAAAAGAGGGCAGGGCTGGGTCCTGACGCAGCAGAGCTCACAAAGTGCTGGAGGCCCAGGGCAGTGAGTCACTACTGTTGATAGTGAGCCATTTTCTGGAGCCTAGAGTTGTCTCAACACATCCAACACACCCCAAGGCCCAGCAGGCAGGGCGAGGGAGATACTCTACATGACACATGAGAGAACCTCCAATTACCAGTTGTACAAACAATGCCTCCTGCAGGGGCTTAGGGAAGTGCAGAGGTGGCTTGTCACTTGCTCAACTCTGATGCACCTCACCTTGCCCTCATGCTGACTTTTCTCCTAACCATATCTTCAACTGGAACAGGGGCAAGTCTAGGTTTGAACAAACGCTGGAGTCCAGGTACCCAATCACTGCCAGAATAACGTGCAGACAGCATGGATGTATAGTGTCGCTTGTCATTCCAGTCTGTTTCTTGAAATCCCAACCAACGGTGTCTAAAAGTCCTGTGGTTTCCATTGCCCTGTTTTTCAGAACTATTCATCTCTGCAAAGGTCATCTCTGTCAAGTGTGACCCAAAAGGCTTGTAGGAGCTGATTCCCTTTGGGTTTCCCAGAGAAGAATTCTGTCCCAGCCTGCTGTGTGTGATTGTGTGCATTTCTTGGGACACTGAAGGTTAATACCTGCAGAAATGATTTCCTAACTAAAGAACACTTATTTAAGAGCAAAGCTATCTCTGTGCATTATAATCTCTGAATTTTGTATTTTGATGGTTGCAAGAGACTCTTAAAATCATAGCTTCATTTTAAAGGTAAAGGAAGCAATATGGAAATATAATTTGGCAGATATCACTTAGCTTACAGGCAGAGCTACTAGATGCTTGAGTAGGTAATTAACCAAGACATTGAATAAGTCAATCAGTTGAGGCTGGCTTCAACTGGAAATTTGAACTTCCTCTGGACTGTTACTTAGAAGAGGAGGTATAGATTCAGTCAATATTTCCCCCTCCCGCAGCATCAGCTACCTTAAATTTTATTGTCTATGAAGTGGGATGATAACATGTCCCTACTTTTATCATAAAATGCTTTGCTTTTTCTTTTCTCCTAGTTTGTACAAACTGGATTTATGTAATTGGAATTCAGCTGATTGATTGAATCTGATGACAGGAGGAGACTCTCGCAGCCACAAGGACACATCAAGTGAGCCCAGATCCACCTTTACATCTCTGGATGGACCATGTGTGCAAAGGTCCTGAGACCTCTAGGGAAGACAGCCCTCAAGGTTGAATCAGCTTATTCTTCCTTTCTCGATAATGTGTGTCAGCCACCAGGAGATGCAGGGTTGAGATGGGAAGGGGAGGTTGACACTTTCTTGTGACTTATGCCAACTTTGGTCATCTGAACTTTGACCTGGAGAGAGATGTCCAGAGCCTTAGTGGCATGGAATTTGACACATCACAAGACGAGTGAAACTTCTGCATTTTCATAGTTAGACGGATCTCTTTCCTCCACCTTATTCTGGAAATTCAGGAGACAGAATAGGGCCTTGCAAAGGCCCTGGTGAAAGGATCAGTTAACGTTGTCCACAAGGTTCTTTATAGATGGTTTTTTAATTGTCCCTCTGGAGGTCATTCCAGTCCTGCTTATGAAATAGTTGTTAGTTAGGAATCCAGTGCCACCCATCCTCAGTGTCAGGTCAGTTCTGTGGTGGGAATCTGCTGGTATGGAGACCTTAGGGTTGTGAACCAGTTGTTGGGCTGAGGGCATATGGATTTTTCTGATCTAACACTGTATTCAACACTATTTGGTAAAATTCTCTCAACAAGATTCTTTAAGCCCAGATAACATGGTTTCTGTTTTCTTTGATATCCCTTCTAGCATGTAGCCCAGACACATTGTAGACAGTAAACAACTTGATTTGATTTTTAAAGGCTTAAATTAGAAACATATATTTACAGTAAAAGACATATGTACTGTGCATAGAGTACAAACTTATAGTAAAAACTTATTCAAGTTGCCAGTGAGAAGCAGGGTAGTTTTTCACACAAAATTTATCTTGGTAAGAGGTTTTGATTCAAACGTCCAAAAGTTTTCAATGATATCCCTCAAAAAATGTGATAGTAGCCAGGTATGCTGGTGCACTTCTATAATCCCAGTCTTGAGAGTCCCCCCCTCAACCTGGGAGCTGTGGCCAAGGTGTGACCCAGAACCACCAGGCAGCATCCTTTGAAGGGACTTTTCACACACCCGACAGGGCTTGAGAGGAAATTTGGCCCCCCAGAGATGTTTGCAGCCTGGGTCCACCTGGCTCCCCTTCTCCTAGCTGAGTCAAAGGCAGAGTGTTGCCTGCTCATTTTATTTTAATTTTTCTAACAACGTGAGAGGTTTACTGAGTCCCTGCTACATTGATGTGATTTACAGCGAACAGAGCAGAGGGCAGGAGGCTTGGGAAAGTAGCACTTTCTGGGGAACAGTGAGCAAGAGAAATTATCATTTTTTAGTTCAAGTTGCTCAGCTCTGGAAGGTTCTGTGAGGGCAGAAGGCTAAGGAAGGTTGCAAGGAGGAATTGTTTTGCTCCCTTGGGTTCTGGTAGCAGCTTGAATATCAACAATAACACATGCACTTCAGTCATTCCAATGGGCTGAACACGTTGAGTCCAAGGTCACTTATTTCCAGTTTGAGGTAAAATGATCTAAGTTGTTGCCTTAAAATTTTCAGATGCAGCTTTGAGTTGGATGTGGGCCACACTGTCAGGCGGGCGCTTGGAGGAAATGTCAGTTTTGGAGACTGCTCCTTATGCAAGGATCCCTGTGGCCTGGAGAGGTTAATTCAGTCCTCGGTTCCTCTTTGGCCCGAAGACCTCAGTGCTTGATTTTTGTCCTGGTTTCTGGATGAAGCCCACAGAAGTCTCTATCTTGGCTTTTCTGAAACACTCTCCCAATTCTGGAACAAAATGACAAACAAAACTCAAACAAAAACACACATGTGGGGGTTAGATTTCTATATTCTATGCTGCTTTGAGTGAAGAAATATCTGTTTCTTAAAAATGTGCCCCTGGAATTTTACTCAGCCATGAAGAAAAATGAAATCTTATCATTTGCAGGTAAATGGATGGAACTGGAGAACATCATTCTGAGCGAGGTCAGCCAGGCTCAGAAGACCAAAAATCATATGTTCTCCCTCATACGTGGACATTAGATCTAGGGCAAATGCAGCAATGTGGTTGGACTTGGGTCACATGACAAGGGGAGAGCACATACGGGAGATATAGGAATAGGTAGAAAACCCAAAACATGAAAGCGTTTGATGTCCCCACTCCAGAGGAACTCCAGAAACCTCAAAGCAACAGAGGTCAACATGAGAAGGGGATCAGGAACCAGGGTAAAGATCAGTTAGAGATGAATCAACATGGGTTGTAACACATTCGTACTTGAAAGCAATGTTAGGAATCTCTCTGTATAGCTATCCTTAGCTCAACTAGCAAAAACGCTTTGTCTTTCTTATTATGCTTGTGTCTTTTCTTCAACAAAATTAGTGATAAGGACAGAACAGGACCTGCCTGAAACTGAGGAGGGGAGGGGGGAAGGGTGGGGGAGGAAGGGAGGGGGGAAGGGTGGGAGAAGAGGGGAGCCAGGTGGAGAAATGACCCAAACAATGTATGCATATGTAAATAAATAAACAAAAATAAATAAATAAATAAATATTTTTTAAAACGTGCCCCTGGGCTGGGAGGATTGCTCAGTGGTTAGAGTGCAGTGTGTGGCCCTGGATTTGATCCCCAGCAACACTACCACCAAAAAAAAAAAAAAGAAAAGAAAGGAAGGAAGAAGTAAGGAGAGAGAGAGAGAGAGAGAGAGAGAGAGAAAGCCCTTCTTTGACTTATTTTTAGTGGTCCTGGCCAACTGTAACACAAAATCTGATGTCTAAAATATTGTATGTTTATAGACTGTAGCTGCCTCTGCCCAAAAGCGATGAGGACAGGCCCAGAGAGATGTGCTCATGGGTATGACCACGTGGCTTGCTACCCATCCGGTGGGAATAGACTCCTACCTTCCTTTCTTTGTGGGGACTCCATAAGTCAATGGAGGGTGATGGAGCTCCAGCCCACCTAAAGCCCCTCTTTATCTTCCCAGGTGAAACGGGGAGCACACACTTGTGTCTTGAGCTGCTGACCTGGATAAGATCAAAAGTGGAGCGCGCTTTGTTTTTTCCGTAGGAAGCTCCATGCAGAGATGTGGAGCCTCAGAGGCTGCGACTCTCCAGGGGCATCTATTGCCAGGCTCAGACATCTGGGGGACACTGGACATGTACTCATTCTACAGTGGTACTGAGGATATCCCCTTCGGACCCAGTGGTGAACTTTGAGGTTCACCTCTAAAACATATGTGTTTAATTTTTAACAACTGGCTTTCTGGGTGGAGAGAGGCCCTGATTTTGTATTATTCACCAATTTCTGTGGTGTAAATACTCCCAACATGGCTGACTTGAGGCTAAGAACATGGTGTCAATTGGCTTACAAAATTACTGGAAATTTCTGGGCTATTGCAAGTAAAATCCAGCTTCAGCTCACCACTGACACTAGTCCAGCCTTATTTTATGGAAACTGACCCAAAGATGCAGAGCACTGGCTTTGGAGCCAGGAGAGGCTACCTAGCACATGTTGTCTCTCCTCTCTGTGTGTCACCAGACTTAAAACCCACCTGCAGCAAGGAGCCATTCTTTCACCCTAAGAATTTTGCCCAGAGAAAATGCAATAGATGCTGGATGAGTTATGGCTACTGTCACCTGCAAAATGGAAGGCAAAAGCCTATAACAGTGAAGTCTGGCAGGTCCTGGTTGGTGGTTCTTGCTGTCTGAAAGCAGTGTACAGTTTCCTACTACCCATTTCATTGGTGCTGTAGTCAATGCATCCCAACCCCAGATCCTAAGGGGAGGAGATGGAGTTGGGGGCCAGCAGGAATGTTGACCTCTCCAGGGAGGACGCAGAACAGGTGACATTCTTAGTGGCACTCTCTATGCCTTTTGCTCAAGTTGGAGGATGGACTCCCACAGGGAAGACTGGGACAGGAGCCAGAGTGGGTCCCCTACTTGTGGGAGCATTCCTAGGGTATGGGGGGTGGGAAGAAGAGGAAAGGGACACCTCTGATTACTGGAATCCAAGTGAAGCCCCTTCAAGGTGGCATGAATCATCTGCATTCTCATCTTGAGATTTAGGGGAGCGCTTGCTGCTCACACCCTGGGAATTCTCCTTAGCCCTCCCACGCAGCAAGAAATGCATGTTTGCCTGCCTGTCTGCAGCCTGGGAGGAGGTGCCTGCACCCGCCAAGCAGCCCTGCCAGTGTGCAGCAGTGGATGGGTGTGTAGGAGTGGGAGGAAGGGCTGAAGGGAGGACCTTTTGGGTTCTAGTGGGCTGGGGGCTGGGGTGACAGGCAGAGCAAAAGGGTGCTTAGCTCAAAGCAGGGGTGATTGTTAGCTGGTTCATCTGGCTTACTCACTCAGAAGGCTATGGTTTGTAAGCTCTGTAGTGTGTACGTGTGTGTGCACGTGCTGCATGCGTGTGTGTGTGTGTGTGTGTGTGTGAATAGGACTGACTAATGAGAAAGCAACTTGAAAAACAGGCAATTCTTACCTTTAGCTGCCTTTATACTAATAAAAATAATTTAATTCATGCCACAAATGGTTTTATTTGTCAAATCTGATTTACTTATAAATTAGATTATTGGCTTTTTGCTGTTGTTTGTTGATTTGCTTAAGAGATGTTAAGAATGAAAACATTTGCTGGAACCATCAGCCCCTCTCCTCATTTTCCCTTCCAAAACACAAGAAAAACGTCTCCGGAGAAAAATGGTGGGTTTCCCCTTTTACTTCCCACTTACCCTCTATCTCCCACCACGGCAACTACTTCCTTTCCTTCCATTTTTGTCTCTTACTAATTTACTCTGCTTAATTATTCATTCATTCTACCAGGTTGGTAGCAAACATACACAATATGGGCACATATGGCAGGCATTGGTATCTTTGGGTAGAAGTTATTAAGTAAGTTAGTTTTTATTTTTATTTAGTCTAAAAAAGAATTTTTTTTTTTTGCAATATTGAGGTTTGAATTCAGGACCCCATATTTGCCACTTGAGCTACACCTCTAGCCCTTTTTGCTTTAGTTATTTTTTCAGACAGTTCTCATATTTTTCCTGGGGCTGGCTTCAGATCATGATCCTCCTACACAGCTGGGATTACAGGTGTGAACCACTGAGCCCATCAGAAAGAATTTTCTAGTATTTAGTTTCACTCACAGAAGGAGTATGTTCTTCTGTCAGAGAACTCATTTGATTATTTTGGGATGCACATAGAGGATGAGGATTCTTGCATCATTCTTGCACCAATCCTTGCTTGGTCAAGATGTCTTCTAAGATTCTTTCCAGGGCTGAGGTTCTGTGATTTTGTTGTTATTTTTTTTATATAATTGAATAGACATCAAGGAAGAATTGTGGTTCCTAAATTGGGTGTTATCCCCTTGACTCCTGAGTGACCAGTCCAAGTGAAGCAAGTGTCAGATGGGCCCCCGATTCACACTGTGCCAGGTCATCTTCCTAGCAGCCCATTGCCTGAAAGCTGGCAAGTGAGCTGAGGAGTCAAAAGGGCCACAGGAAATCTCCAGCATGGAGACAGCTATGGAGAGGAGGCAGGACCTGCCATGATGCTCCTGGTACTGTGTCCAGAACTTGGCACAATGCCTCTCCAACAAGGGTACAGGTCCTCACTCAGAACTGAAGGTAATGATTGAAACTTAAAGATAGGACAGAAAGGCAGAGAACTGAATAGAAAGGATTTTATAATTAAAGATCTGACAGAGTCAAGCAGAGGTTTCACTTGCTCTGTTGCTCAGTTTTCTGTAGTGAGCACGTCCTGTGCATTCCTGCCACCTGTGTCTGCACTGGGGCCACAAAGGAGCTCCATGCTGTCTACCCCGCCTGTTGTGCTGGCTCCATGCCTGCTGGGGAGCAGCCTGCCTCTCCAGTGTGCAAGGACCCCAGGCTTGGAAAGCTCTTCTCCTGTAGCCTCTAGTGCCTTTACTTTGCCTGGTCGCTGCTCACAGCAGCAAAAACAAGAGTCTTGCCTGGGGTCCCACGATGAATATGGAGACTACTAAGTTCTGACTGCACAAATCCTTCCAAAGATGAAGAACTTCTCATCTCACCTCCCCCTACCTTGATTCTGTCCACCAATTAAGTATAAATTGGAACCTCCTCCCTTTCCTCCCTGCTTGGACGCTGAGCTGTAGTGCTGGTGGAGCAGGGAGAATTGGTGATGAGGTATCTGTTTTTACAATTGGGACCTGCATGCTGCGAGGATTAGGTCATTTCTTCCCAAGCTTCTGGTATCCAAGGAGGAGAAAGAAGTGCAAAACAAGGCATGTTAATAAAGGCGAGGGTCTTGGGTGTTTGCTGTTATTAGAGAGAGAGAGAGAGAGAGAGAGAGAGAGAGAGAGAGAGAGAGAACAGAGGCAGGAAGAGGCTGGTGCAGAGAACAGGATGAGAGGAAGGGTCAGGAGAGCCCTGCCTCGCTGAGATGTCAATGTCTCAAATCCAGGTGCCAGCAGTTTGATCTCTGGAAAGATGTTTTCTTTTCTTTGAAGGATCTGGCAGTGCAAGAGAGAAATTTCTGGGGGTTTTTGTTTTGTTTTTGAAAAACATGTCTTTGCTGCTGCAGCTGTATTTGCCTGGAATGCCCCTTCTCTGCCCCACTGTGTCCCATCCATGCTTCAGGGCTCAGTTCAAATGCCCTCTCCTCCACGAAGACTTCTCTAGCTCAAAAACTTGCATTTCCCTTTGTCACTATGAGAGAGATCATGGAATGAATGCAGACACCAAGCAGTCCTGGGTTCTGTCGGTGGCATGACCTGGGCAGCCGCTTCCCTCTGACTGTTTCTTCATCTGAAAATACAGACACCACCACCTGCCTCGTCGGGCCTTTCTGAAGAATCAATGAGGTCATGTTCAGTGGCCAGTTCAGGATCTCGCACAGTGGGTGGAGAACCCACCTGACTTGCTTTTCCTCCTCCTAAGTTAATTTGATGCCCTTATGCTGAAAACTGTGGCTGAACTGGCTTCATTTGGAACCAAGACCCCAACATCTACATCCACCAGTCTGATTTAGTCTTATCCCTAGTTTCCCATACCATGGATTCCTATGATAAGTCTTCATTTTTGGGACAACTAGCCTCAGCACAGAACAGTATTCTGGTGTGGGATAATGCTCTTGAAGCCCACGGGAGCTTTGTTGGAAGATGGAATTTTCAAACCCACAAGAGAATTCGCAAAATAACAAACTACTCGTTTAGATTTGCTTATGTCTGTGTTGGGAAACAGCTCTTGTCTGTGTTTATAGGGCAGTTGGAGCTCAGTCTTCAGAAGAGCCCTCACTTTTGATCACACCACCTTTCCTAGGGAAGGAGGTCTCATCGTAAGGATTAGCACACGGGGAGGTGGTCTGCCAGCCTAACACAATCAGAGATGGGAGAGCTGGTGTCTCATGGATTGGGATTGCCCAAAGCCAATGGCCTGTTTGCCAGCTCTTCCTTCTTTGGATACCAGAGAAGGAAATGACTGCTTCCTATAAGGGGGTGATTTGCAAAGGGTTCTGTGGAAGTGGTATTTGAATATGGCCTTCAAGGGTGGTTAGGAGTGGAAAATATTAATACCCGGAACAACAGCTGCAAAACTTGTAGAGACACTAATGAAGGATAATTTGGGGCTAGGTTATGAAAAATGGAATAAAAATAGGCAACATTTGCAGGGGGTGCTGTTTTTTCGCTCCCTCCCTTGTTGGAGCTAGAGAAAACTCAATCCTGGTTATTACTGAAACTAACTGGGCTTAACTAGGGGTGGCTGGAGATTCAGAAAGGACATAGGATAGACAGAAAGAAAGTGGGGTCAGGTGTGTTGGGCGCTTGGGTGGAGGCACCCAACCCTCATTGCTTCTTTTCTCTGTCTTTATTCTTTAAGGCCTTACTCCTTGAGGTTCTTTAAAACCTTGCTTCAAACCTCTTTCCTTAGGCTCACACTGTCCCATGTTTGCTCTCAGCCTATCTTTAGCTTAATCGCACTGAAAGTCTTTTGCCCCCAGGCTTGCAGCTTTTCTTTAGCATTCTCTCTATAACTTTCTTAAAGCCTTGGTGCACAGACTTGCAAAGTCTCAGTCCTCTATCTTGCACTGTCCCATGTTCTCTCTGGCTTCTCTTTAGCTTCGAAAGCCTATGTTAACACTCTTGGTGCAGACTTTCTATCAACCCCCTTTAGCCATACTTTTCCCTTCAGCGATTTTCCTTTAGCAATTCTTTTCCCTTCAGTAATTCTTTTCCCTTCCGAAAGCTTCCCACACCCAAAGGCCCAAAGCAAAAGAACCAAACCAAAGCCCAAAAAATCCTTCAAAGCAAAAAGTCTCAAGGCAGAAAGTCAAAAGCCCCAAGCCCTCCTTCAGTGGGACTTTTAGAAACAGGGGCAAACAGGGTGGAGCAGAGGTTCTTGGGGAGGGGTGTGACATTGTAACAGGAGAAACCTGCGTTCCTGCTTCTCTGAACCCAAGCTTAGGAGACACAGCTGTTCTGCTTTTTCTGTTTCGTGACCGGGGCTGTGCCTATCTTGGTCTACAGGTAAATTCAATTAAGCTGCATCTCATCTTGCTTACGTCCAGTTCTCGTAACCTTTTCATAATCTGCTCTCCACAACATTAATTAATGTGCATATTTGCTAAGATGATCTGGTCTTCACACTGTATGTAACCCCTTCCTCCCTCCTTCTCTCCCTTCCAGTGCTGGGGATTGAACCTTCAAATGCTAGGCAAGTACTCTACCACTGAGTCAAACCCACAGCTCTTTTTATTTTTGTTGCTTTTCAGATAAGGTCTTGTGCTATTAACCTGGATGATCTCAGATCAAAATCCTCCTACTTTCACCCTCCTGGGTATCTGAGACCACAGGCATGCATCGTGACTCCTGACTTTGTTAAAATGGGATCTCACTACTTTTTTGACCAGAGTGGGCTTGAACCTTGATTTTCCTGTGTCCATGTCCTGAGTAACTGGGATTATAGGTGCATGCTACTATTCCTGGCTCAAATATTTTCAATTGAGAAAATTAGGCAGATGCCTAACACCTATTCCATAACTAGTAAGTGAAGGAGCTGTGATTCAAACCCAGGCAGTCATACCTGTCCTTGTAACTTGGATGTTGTATATATAAGGAGTTCTTGAAGGCTATAGTTATGTCCACTCTTGCTGCCCCTCTGTTTTGTCATATCTCCCCAAGGTCTCTCCAAGTGGGAAAGAGGCTTGGGAATTCCTCTTAAAATTTGTGAACAGTCTGTTTCTGTACACCCAGTGGCTTCACAGGCTGTGCCACCTACTTGTAGCTCCATCCTTCCCATAGCAGTGGCCCCAGCCCTCAGGAACCTAGGCCTCTTATTCCTTGCCTCCTTCCCCCCAACCTTGCCCTTGATATTCCTCATGGAGGAGGTTATTGGGACCTCTGGTGGGTTGGTGGCACCCTTTCTCTTACCCTGGGCTGTAGAGCTTGCTTCCTGGGACAGCATATCATATTGTTTAGAACCCCAAAGTTGCATCTTTTCCATTAACTTGGATCATGATGCTGGGAGAACCCAGAAGGTCCTGAGCCCACTCAAAAGCATCCCCTGGACTCTAACCCTAGGGTCCTTCCCCAGTCTCTGATAAGAAAGTAGAAAGGCTGCCAAGCCTTCCCCAACTTCCCCCACAGTTTCACTGGAAGTGCTTGGTTTCAGGTCATTTCTGGGAAATCGAAACTTGCCATGGCTCTGTAGTCTTGTGAGATGGCCCCTCCTCTGTTCTTTGTGGGGTTCAGGTGGGGAAGACAGGTGAGATGCTACTTGCTCCGTCCAGGGGGCCTATGGCATTCCTTCCTATCACATCACCTCCTGGCAATCTCATCCAGACCTTTGGCACTTTGGCTGAGTCTCAAAGATGAATGATTATCTCTGGTGACATGAAAAACAAAGAAACAAACTAATAAAACAGAACCTTAAGAGTTAGAAATGACCTTTGCACCTCGGTTCTCTGTTAACCCTTGGCAGGCAGGAACAGTGACCTAAGACACAAAAAGAGCATACAATGGGTGAGTCAAGTCCAAAGACAACAGCTTCCTGGTGAAGGGAGATCTGGGCTCTGGTCCCAGCCCTGACCCAGGGAGATTCACTTGACCTCCAGAGCCTGGAGCAGAGTACCCCTAGGTCCCTTCTAATCTCAATGCTGGAGTTCTCTGAGACTTTGTCATTGTTCCTAGGGCTGGCCCATTCTCTTCCTTTTCCTGTGCTCACATAGATCCCAATCTCTCTGCCTTTTCTTGACTAGTACTGGTTTATCTGAACCGGGTGTCACACAGAAGTATTCTGTGGGTTCAAGGCTGATGCACTCAAGGTTCAGCCAAACTGAGTAATGGAGCAAAGTCCTCTATCTTCCCTGATGAGTCCAAACAAGCCAGGAGTTTCCCATCAGAAGTGAGGTGAGGTGGGCTCTAAGCACTGCAAACAAACTGCCTAGTGCCCACTGGCAGGTAGGGAATGGGGTGGGACAAGGGACCATCTTCCTGCTACCTCCCCTTCCAGGAATAGGGCATGACTTCATGACCCTATGTGTAGACTCCACCTTACAGAAGTGAAAAGTCAGAAAGTGCTGGAATCAAGAATCAAGACTCAGCTCTCTGACCCAAGTTCATGGGACAGAAGATAGCTCATTGACTAATTCTACCTACACTTATTAGAGTTAAAAGGGCCTCAATAGATCATCAGAGTTGCTTTTAGGTGATTTATCAGGCCGAGAATGAAAATGATTTTCTCAGGTCCACAGCTAGTGAATGCATTTGGTTTGCATTATGCGTTTAGACACAGTTCACCCTCTCACTCATTTGGCTCATAGGATTGATTTGGAGCTCTTTTAAGATCAGCTCAAGGAAATGTAAACTAAGACAGCTGGGGTGCTCTGCCTTGCCCTGGATTTCTCAGAAAATTTCTCATTTCCAGTGATGTTCTTTGGCCTCCATGCAGGAGCCCCACCTGGTATTGAAAGACCAGTGTGTACACGAACTTCCTCTTAGCTTATCCTGACTGGTTTATCAGGGGTGACTCACTCCCAGAGGCCTTTGTAAGGACCAGGACTGTAGCTACAAGGGCTGAGCAGGACCACTTTCTCTCCACCCCTTGTGGGCTAGGGTTTGGGTTAGGGCTACTCTACCCAGCTCCTCCAGCCAGAAGCTCAACCACCTGCCTTCAAAGGAACTTGCATCCAAGGGCCTTTCCCTAATAGTGGCTTTAGTGGCACATGACTCCTGGGGAGACACAGGAGCCAGTGCTGGTGACTGCAGGAAAGAAAGCAAATGCTCTGAAATATGAGCCAGAGGACAGGTCCCCATGCTAAGGCAAGGGGTTCAAGGAACACCTACTTGCATGCTAGAATTATTAGCTGCTTCCATCTTCAAGAAATACAGTTTTGAGTATAAATTAATGATCATTTGGTTTAAAGAGCCCAAGGTCCTTCTCCTCATAGTATTTTCACCACCATCCTGGTCTCAGGTCATATGGAGTAGAGAGGGAGAAGACTGAGGCAGAAACAGAACTGGAGCGGAGGCAGAAGGAGCACATGACAGTAAGGGCCATGTTCAGTCATCTCTCTGTGTTGTGAGTGGAGGCATGGCAGCTGAAGTGACCTTCCGGGCCACCAGATACACAATGAGGCACCCTACACAATGACAATGATGACCCTGGTCTTTCTGCCCTCTCTGTCAAGCAGTGTCCATAGATAGGGTCTCTAGGCTCAGCAGTCAAGGGGGGATGTGGGCAAGGAAATGGTATAGCTGTATGACGGGACAGGGACAGAGGCAGGAAAGATGGCCCTTGATGTCATCTGCCTCCCTGACGCTCCGTGTCCCCTCGGGAACCTGCCAAAGCAGGGCACCCCAGCAGGAGGCTTCCCTGTGCCACCTCTGCCCTGCTATACCACAGGTGTGGTGAGTCACCCACCTGCGTGGTGAGTCAGGGGAGGAGGCTGGGCAGGTAGGTGGGTGGCACGACAGGGCACCTAGCTTCCTGGGGGTTGGGGGAGCAGTCCGGTCCCCAGACACCCCTCTTCAGGAGCTTCTTCACAGAAATCCCTTTGTCCATCCCCTGCAGACTGCCTCTACTGGCTCACTTTCCCTCTCCCCCACTCTCCCTCTCCCTAGCTGTCAGCAGACTGCCACCATCACCATGGCTACGCCTGCTTCTGCTTAAGTTCCATAATCAGCAGGAGTCAGAGCAGGGGGAGGGAGGCTGGTCTCATTAGTTTTCCTATTGAACTGGGTTCTTTGGAAGTCAGCTCATGGCTGCAGGTTCTAGGCCTCTCCCCTTCCCTGAGCATTCCCCCTCACCAAACAAGAGGACAGCCACTAGCCAAGACAGGTGCACCAAAACGGCTCATTGACACTGTGAAAGGCTGCTCTAACAGCACTACTAATAGTGTGCTGACTGTTTAGCCAAGATTTGAGGAAAATCCACCTACTGGATGACTTGAGGTAGACTTGTAAGGCCTTGTTTGTCACAGGTAACTTGAGGTCACATAGATCTGTATTCATATACTGCCTCTGCCACTTATCAAAGGGACAAAGCAGGATAAATTATGTATTTAATGTTGCTGAGCCTCAATTTGCTCATCTGTAAAATGAGGGTAAGAAAACTTACTTTTCAGGTTGTGGTGAAGATAATGTATGCAAAGAAATGCTTGATGTAGTTGTTACATTACAGATTTCTGGGTCCTCTGAGATATCCACAAGCATTTGCTGATTTGAGGGGACCACAAAAGGCAGTTTTCCCCAACCCTGATTTACTCCATCCCAAAAGACTGTTGCCCTAACTAGGGGGAGGGCAGAGGGAAGTGCCAGGATGACCAGCATGGAGTGGGCCTAGTTTCTGGCTGTGTGGGGTAGAACAGTACTGGGGAATTCAGGAGGTATTTCTCCAGAAAAACAACAGCACACCTATCCTCAGATCTAAGATGTCAAAATTTACATAAAGTTGATTTGCAGAGTTATTGGGAGTATGTACAGACTCAGATGTTTAGAGAAAACAAAGCAAAATATGGAAGAATCATCAACTCTGGGAAGAATATGTTGAGAAAAAGAAATCTACTGTTAGTACTTCTTGATTGAGCAGTGAACAATGTTTATTTTACCTAATCATAATGAAAGTACTGTATATGGATTTAACCAAAAATTGATGAATAATTATGTTGGAAGGGTAGAAAGCACAGAAAAGGGATAGGGAATGACCTAAAATATTCATTTACTTTAGTGGAACATTTGAAATGAGTCAAGAAAAAGCAGTATATGCCTGTTATCTGAAAACATGAATGTAAGACACGCTGGAGATGTGGCTCAATGGTAGAGTGATTGCCTGGCACAAAGACCCTGGGTTGGATCCTCAGCATCACACAAATTAATTAAAATAACAAATAAAATTAACTATAAATTTATTTCTATCTGGGTATGGTGGTATACACTTGTAATCCCAGCACTCAGGAGGCTCAGGCAAGATCTGAGTTCTGGACAAGCCTTGGTTACATAGTGGGACCCTGTCTCAAAAATATATGTATATATATGAATACAGATACAAAAAATATGAATTTGTAAAGGTTGCTTCTGGGGAACAAAAGCAAGATGAGGTAGTAAGGTCATCAGGGAATTTTACATCTATTTTGATAAAAATATAAATAAAAACAGGCTGAAGGTGTAGCTGAGTGGTCGAGTGTGTACGTAGTGTGCACAAGGCCCTGAGTTTAATCCCCAACACATACATGAAAAAATGCATGTGTGTGTATATATATATATATATGTTTATATATTTCTATGTATATGTATTGTGTATTTACGTATATGTATATAATTTAAAATCCAATAAAAGTAAGAGCATTGAACCTGCATTGATTGAATAATGGCTTTACCTCCCCAGTGGACACCTATGGTATGCTTTTCAAATCCCTCAGTCATGATGTCATCCAATATGAAGTGGCTGCCATGTGCACAGCCTTAGGAGAAATAGACAAACACCAACTAGCAATGGTTTTGCTTTGGTCTTGTGGAAAGGTCTGTCTAGAATACTCTCTTTTGGTAACCAGTTGCAATCCTGGAAGAAAACTAAGCCATAAATAGAGGCCATAAAGGCACTTCTTTTTTTTTTATTGTTTTATTATTCATATGTGCATACAAGGCTTGGGTCATTTCTCCCTCCTGCCCCCACCCCCTCCCTTACCACCCACTCCATTATTATTATTATATTGATAGGCACTTCTATCAATATTCCAACTGAACCATCATATGAGGGAGCTGACATCTTGGACGCCGCCCCAGTTGAGCTGTTGGCTGATTTATCCTGGTCACTCTCCAACTACAGCTACACAAGAGACCCCAGGTGAAACTACCCATCTGAGGCATCAATCCACAGAGCTGTGAGAGATAATAAGTTGTTTAAAGCCACTAAGTTTGATTTGTTTAAATATAGCAATAAATAAACAGAACAAGTCAGGCACAGTGGTGCCACCTATAATGTCAGCACTGGGGAGGCAGGAGGATCTTGGGTTTGAGGCCAGCCTGGGTTATTTAGTGAGATTCTGTCTCAAAAGAAACAAATAAAAATAAACAGAACATCATCCGACTCCAAGCTCCGTATTCTTTCCTCACTATCACCCTATAAATATTTCTCAGAGGACACACTACTAGAATTTGGGTGGAGAAGATTTAATTTTCAGGAGCTGCCTTATGCATCCTTGGTTCTTGCCTACAAATCTGAATCTGATAGCCCTCCCCCACACCAGCGTGTTAACTAAAAATGTCCTCACATTTTTCCAAATGATTCCTAAATACAATATCCCCAAATGAGATCTGTAGGACAAAGTCACCCTAAGATGGTTTAAAACGGAATTCCAAATATACAAATGGAGAAGACAAAGAAGGTCTGTCAGCAGGAAGGTATGGGAAGAGAAAGCATGAACGATTAAACAAGTTCCACTGCAAGCTGTCTCCGCAGTCCTACTGCTGAAACCTGTAGTGCTGGGGAGACCTCTTTGGCCCTGGTTTTGGGAAGCCCTGGAGAGACTGTTCGGTGGGAACCACGCCCACAGAGCCGTGGTGTCCATGAGGGAGGGATCTGAGAGACCATCTGTCCAAGCCATTTTATACCCTGCTGACCAAGAGAGGGGAAAGTGCCAGGACTCTAATCCAAGGCATTTTAATTCAAGCCCCACGTTCTTTCCACGTCTCCACCAAGAAAGTAATTGTCATGGAGGCTAGTAGATGGTCAAATAGACAAGTTGCCATTAACAGGCAGAATTCAGTTGTTTGCTTTGGCCAAAGCAAAGTGTCACAAACTGTCTGGCTTAAGCAACAGAGGTTTTGTCTCACAAGTTCGTGATAAAGCAGAATCCATGCCCTCCGAGCTTCTGGTGTTTGCTGGTAATCTTTGGTGTCCTTGGCTCTTTGCCTCCATCGTCACATGGTCTGCTGTCCCTGTGTATGTCTGGATTCATTATTCTTTTTGTAAGGATATCAGCCATTTAGAATTAGGGCCCACTCTTTCTAATTACAGCGCAAGGATTGTATTTCCAAATAGAGTCTTTTTTTTTTTTCTTTTGGTACTAGGGTTTGAACTCAGGACCTATATCTTGAACCACTTCCCTAACCCTCTTTTTTGATTTTTTTTTTTTTTGAGATAGGGTCTCGAGAAGTATTTGCCTGGGTTGGCTTTGAACTTTGATCCTCCTGATCTCTGCCTCCTAAGTAGCTGGGATTACAGGTGTGAGCTACAAGTAGTGCACAGTGACAAATAGAGTCATATTCTGAGGCACTGGGAGTTAGATCTTCAACTTAGAAATCGTGTTGAGCTCAACTCAGATGGGATGAGCTCTCATGCTTTGTGTTTCCCACGTGGACCATTACCTTGGGCTACCTCAATTTGCATCTTGCTTTGACTCTCGGCTTACCACTCTGCAAAATGCAATGAATCGGCTTGAAAAATCTTACCAGCCCAGATAAGACAGAGGAGCTCTCTCTCTTTCCCTGAGACAGCAGGGAAAGAGATCTGATCTGGCAACATAGCAAACGTTTGATGGGCCTCTAATCTGCTCCATTGGACACACCTGTAACAGGTGTGACCTACCTGTGAGTCACATTTTTGCCTTCAGAAGATACCAAAACACCTGGAAAATACAGCCACCTGGGAGAGTAAGGCACCTTGCAGCTTTAGAAACACAAGGTATTTATGGACAGACAGTGGGATTTGAGAGAATACAGGGAAAGCCTGATGTCATTGGAAGTCCCGGGAGAAGTTTCCAGTCATTGATTTATTCTTACGTTCTTTGAGAAAGTTCTTTTTGAGCACCCAAGAGGAACCAGGCACTATGAAACTTAAGAAAAGTAGACACACTATCAATTTCTAACTTCAATGATCTGAAGATATCCAAGAGTCTGTGATAATTAAGAACGATAAGGGTAGTAGCATTAAAGGTGGTCGAGGAGCACTCTAATGGGGTCACAGTAGAGCTGAGACCTGAATGATTCAGACAGGGGCATTTCAGGTAGGATGAACAGCTTGTGCAAAGGTCCTGAGCATGTTTAAGGTTAAAAAAAAAGCAAATGTTGAGTGAGGAAGGCCGGGCAAGAGGCTGAGGATCACGAATGAGTCAGATACTGTGTGCTGGCCAGTGTTCAGCAGGCCAGCACGGGGCAGTGGGGATTGTCTACAGGTACTTTGAAAAGCTAGTGCAGAATTTTGAGCAGGAGAGAGACATGATTTGATTTCTTTTTGAAAACAATTGTTCTCTTACACTTCCCCATGGCAAAGATTAAAGTTTGAAAACACATGAGGTTAGCAAAGGTGTGGGAATCAGAATATTCACATATTTCCGATGGAAATACAAATTACTAAAAATCTGAAGAGGAGAAATGAGACAATATTTATCAGAATTAAAAATTGCCCAAACTCTTTGGCCCATTTCTTTTTCTTCCATGAGTTTATCCTATAGATATGTTTCAAAATTGATATGTAAGTTATTCATAGAAGCATTGTCCAGCATTGAAAAAGAGCCAAATGTCAATAAGAGATTAAATGCAACAGTGTCAAGAAATAAGGGTTTGGATAAGTAAATGTTGGCTGTCCTTACAAGGTACTACACTGTAATCATAGCCATTGAGAAAGTTCTTTATGCAGGAGCATAGATAAGGCTCTGAGATCTACGTAGGATACCTCAAATTTTTTTTCTTTTATTCATATGTGCATACAATGTTTGGGTCATTTCTCCCCCCCCCCCCCCCCCCCGGTCTCCCCCCCCCCCCCGCACCCTCCCTCCCCCCTGCCCCTCCCACCAAGCAGAAAGTATCTTGCCTTTATCTCTAATTTTGTTGTAGAGAGAGTATAAGCCATAATAGGAAGGAACAAAGGTTTTTGCTGGTTGAGATAAGGATAGCTATACAGGGCATTGACTCACATTGATTTCCTGTGCGTGGGTGTTACCTTCTAGGTTAATTCTTTTTGATCTAACCTTTTCTCTAGTTCCTGGTCCCCTTCTCCTATTTGCCTCAGTTGCTTTAAAGTATCTGTTTTAGTTTCTCTTCATTGAGGACAACAAATGCTAGCTAGTTTTTTGGGTGTCTTACCTATCCTCAACCCTCCCTTGTGTGCTCTTGCTTTATCATGTGATCAAAGTCCAATCCCATTGTTGTGTTTGCCCTTGATCTAATGTCCGAATATGAGGGAGAACATATGATTTTTGGTCTTTTGGGCCAGGCTAACCTCACTCAGAATGATGTTCTCCAGTTCCATCCATTTACTTGTGAATGATAAGATTTCATTCTTCTTCATGGCTGCATAGAATTCCATTGTGTATAGATACCACATTTTCTTAATCCATTCGTCAGTGGTGGGGCATCTTGGCTGTTTCCATAGCTTGGCTATTGTGAATAGTGCCGCAATAAACATGGGTGTGCAAGTGCCTCTGGAGTAACCTGTGTCACAGTCTTTTGGGTACATCCCCAAGAGTGGTATTGCTGGATCATATGCTAGATCTATGTTTAGATTTTTAAGAAGCCTCCAAATTTTTTTCCAGAGTGGTTGTACTAGTTTACATTCCCACCAGCAGTGTAAGTGGGTTCCTTTTTCCCCGCATCCTCGCCAACACCTGTTGTTGTTGGTGTTGCTAATGATGGCTATTCTAACAGGGGTGAGGTGGAATCTTAGTGTGGTTTTAATTTGCATTTCCTTTATTGCTAGGGATGGTGAGCATTTTTTCATGTGTTTTTTGGCCATTTGAATTTCTTCTTTTGAGAAAGTTCTGTTTAGTTCACTTGCCCATTTTTATTTATTTATTTATTTTTTATTATTCATATGTGCGCACAATGCTTGGGTCATTTATCTCCCCTGCCCCCACCTCCTCCCTTACCACCCACTCCACCCTCTCCCTCTCCTCCCCACCCCCTCAATACCCAGCAGAAACTATTTTGCCCTTATCTCTAATTTTGTTGAAGAGAGAGTATAAGCAATAATAGGAAGGAACAAGGGTTTTTGCTGGTTGAGATAAGGATAGCTATACAGGGAGTTGACTCACATTGATTTCCTGTGCATGTGTGTTACCTTCTAGGTTAATTCTTTTTGATCTCACCTTTTCTCTAGTTCCTGGTCGCCTTCTCCTATTAGCCTCAGTTGCTCTTAAGGTATCTGCTTTAGTTTCTCTGCATTGAGGGCAACAAATGCTAGCTAATTTTTTAGGTGTCTTATCCATCCTCATACCTCCCTTGTGTGCTCTTGCTTTTATCATGTGCTCAAAGTCCAATCCCCTTGTTGTGTTTGCCCTTGATCTAATGTCCACATATGAGGGAGAACATACGATTTTTGGTTTTTTGCACTTGCCCATTTCTTCATTGGTTCATTAATTTTGGGAGAATTTAGTTTTTTAAGTTCCCTATATATTCTGGTTATCAGTTCTTTGTCTGATGTGTAGCTGGCAAATATTTTCTCCCACTCTGTGGGTGTACTCTTCAGTTTAGAGACCATTTCTTTTGTTGAGCAGAAGCTTTTTAGTTTTATGAAGTCCCATTTATCTATGCTATCTCTTAGTTGCTGAGCTGCTGGGGTTCCACTTAGAAAGTCTTTGCCTATACCTATTAGTTCCAAACTATTTCCTACTCTTTCCTGTACCAACTTTAGAGTTTGGGGTCTAATATTAAAATCCTTGATCCATTTTGAGTTAATATTGGTATAGGGTGATAAATATGGATCTAGTTTCAGTTTTTTGCAGACTGCTAACCAGTTTTCCTAGCAGTTTTTGTTGAAGAGGCTGTCTTTTCTCCATTGTATATTTTTAGCACCTTTGTCAAAGATAAGTTGGTTATAGTTGTGTGGCTTCATATCTGGGGTCCTCTATTCTGTTCCACTGGTCTTCATGTCTGTTTTTGTGCCAGTACCATGCTGTTTTTATTGCTATTGCTTTGTAATATAGTTTGAAGTCAGGTATTGTGATACCTCCTGCATTGTTCTTTTGACTGAGTATTGCCTTGGCTATTCGTGGCCTCTTATGTTTCCATATAAATTTAACGGAAGAGTTTTCAATCTCTTTGATGAATGTCATTGGGATTTTGATGGGAATTGCATTAAACATGTAGATTACTTTTGGGAGTATAAACATTTTTACTATGTTGAGTCTACCAATCCATGAGCATGGAAGATCTCTCCACTTTCTATAGTCTTCCTCAATCTCTTTCTTCAGAAGTTTATAGTTTTCCTTGTAGAGGTCTTTCACATCCTTTGTTAAGTTTACACTTAGGTATTTGATTTTTTTTTGAGGCTATTGTAAATGGTATTGTTTTCGTATATTCTTTCTCAGTTTGTTCATTATTAGTGTATAGAAATGCTAATGATTTTTCTACGTTGATTTTATATCCTGCTACCTTGCTATAGCTGTTGATGGTATCTAGAAGCTTCTGAGTAGAGTTTTTTGGGTCTTTAAGGTATAGGATCATATCGTCTGCAAATAGGGATATTTTGACAGTTTCTCTACCTATTTGTATTCCTTTTATTCCTTCTTCTTGCCTAATTGCTCTGGCTAGGAATTCCAGTACTATGTTGAATAGGAGTGGAGATAGTGGGCATCCTTGTCTCATTCCTGATTTTAGAGAGAATGGTTTCAGTTTTTCTCCATTAAGTATAATGCTGGCTGTAGGGAATACCACAATTTTTAAAGCAAGGTACTATGTGTGTAGCGTACATATTATCTGTGTAAGTTGGGGGTGTGTGTTCTTTCATGTCACTTTTCACCTTCCAGGAAGCAGATTCCAAGAAGGTTTAGGAATGCAAAAGACTTATTGGGGGACCAATTATAGAGGACCAAAGGGAGAGGGAGAAGAAGGGAGGAGGAAGAGCTTGGGAAAGCAGAGGGAGAAGGAAGGAGGATTGGGCGGAGGGGCTCTAGATGGCAGAACAGTTCTGAGCATTTCAGCCCCAAGAGTACCTGCGACTGGAGCCTTGTGTTAGGCAGAACCAGCCCTGCTTAGGTTCCCCCAGTGAGCCCTGTCATTGGCTTGGGGCACCCTGGGGAGAGCATGGCCTCAGTGTGACTGCTGCACAGGTTCCTACCATGCAGCAGTGGGGGGCTGTCAGCTAGAACTGTCCTCTCAGTCGGCTGTCTCTTGAAGGCAATCTGAGCTGTGAACCACAAGGCTGCTGCCACAGATGGATGTGCATGGAACACCTCAGGAAGGAGGCCAAGGACAACGCTGTATACTGGCACTGGAGAGACAAACTTGGTGGGCACAGCATGGAAGTGAGAAGCAGACGTTTTATTTATTTATTATTTATTTATTTTTTTAATTACTCATATGTGCAACAATGCTTGGGTCATTTCTCCCCCCACCCCCTCAATACCCAGCAGAAACTATTTTGCCCTTATTGTTGAAGAGAGAGTATAAGCAATAATAGGAAGGAACAAGGGTTTTTGCTGGTTGAGATAAGGTTAGCTATACAGGGAGTTGACTCACATTGATTTCCTGTGCATGTGTGTTACCTTCTAGGTTAATTCTTTCTGATCTCACCTTTTCTCTAGTTCCTGGTCCCCTTCTCCTATTGGCCTCAGTTGCTTTTAAGGTATCTGCTTTAGTTTCTAGAAGCAGACTTTTTAGCAAACACTCTGGTGCCATTTTTACTTCTAATTCAGTGCATTCACAAAGTCACAAAACCAACACCTCTAACCAGTTTCAAAATATTTTCAGTACCCCCACAAGAAACCCTGTACCCATTAAACAATTGCCCTGCAGTTGCCCTCCCTCCTATTCTGGATATTTCCTGTAAATGGAATCATGTAATATATGACCTCTGTGTCCACCTTCTTAGCATCATTTAGCATCAGGCTTTCAAGGTTCATCCATGTTGTAGTATGTACTGCTTATTGATCTTTTTTACAGCTGAATAATATTCTACTCTATGAATATGCCACAATTTGTTTATTCATTTGCCAGTTAATGGGCATTTGGGTTATTTCCACCTTTTGGATGTTGTGTTTAGTGTTGCTCTATATATGTTTGAGTACTCATTTCAAACATTTTAAATTATTTTGGGCATAAATCTCAGAGTAGAGTTGCTGGGTCATGTGATTATTTCATGCTTTACTTTTTGAGGAATGCAAAACTTATTTTCCAAAGTGATGCCAATACTTACTTTTTTTTTTTTATAGTAGCCGACCTAAAGGGTGGGAGGTGGGACCTCATTATAGTTTTGTTTTATACTTCTGTAATGATTTGTGGTGTTGAGCATCTTATCCTATGATTATACATTTCATACATTTATGTATCTTCTTTGGAGAAAGGTCTGTTCGACTCTTTTGCCCATTTTTTAATGGGTTGTTTGTCTTTTTGCTGTTGACTTGTCTGAGTTTTTATATATCTATATATATATATAATATAATATATATATATATAATTTGTACACTAGACCCTTGCAACCACTTGCCTTTTAATCGATGTGCCTTCTTAAAAGAGAGATAAAATTAAAACTGCAAGGAAATAAAAGGATCTTTAACCAGGTCAGTGAAAATGGAAGTCAGGCAACAGTCAAGCCAGCCTAGTGTCCAGGCTGGAGATGATGTTGGCTTGGACACTGGAGGGGCAATGGAAATGAAGAAAATTGGGCAAACAGGAGATGGGAAGGATGCTTTGGACACAGGGGTGTGAAGAGAGGAAGGGAGGAAGCAGGGTTCTTGCTTGATTTCCTGGGTGGGGATGCTACTTGCCCAGAGGAGGAGCAGGCTCGGGACCGCATATAGAAGGGATGGAGGGAATTAAAGGTTTGGTTTTGTACATGCTCAGTCTGAAGTACCCATGAGTCATCTGAGTCTTGAAGCTGCAGGGGGAGTGTGATCTATGAGTCTGGAGTTCAGACTTCCTGCCTCATTCTTTCTTTTGAAGAGTCTGTAAGGGACAAGTGTCCATTTTCTGGTGGAGAGGGACTGCAAGCCACTTCTGACAGGGGAGAAATGAGTGCAAAGACATGGTGATAGTGGTCCATTGAAAAGTCACAGAGGGCTTCAATTTGAGAATGGCATGGTAATATTTGCATTGTAGAAAGGTCTCAGGTGACAAGATGGAGGTGGTCTTGGTCTAGTTTCTGCTGCTATAACTGAATACCACAGACCAGATAATTTATAAATAATAAAGATTTATTCAGCCCATGGTTCTGGAGGTTGAGAGGTCCAAGATTGAAAGGGTACACCTGGTGAGGACCTTCTGGTTGATTGGGGTCTCTTTGTAGAGCCCCAAAGGGGTGCTCGACATCCCCTGGTGAAAGGGCTACATAAAAGACAGAGCCAAACTAGCTTTATACAGACCCGCCCTTGACATAGCCATTAACTCATTAATCCATGACTGGATTAATCTACTCACAAGGGCAGAAACTTGTGACTTAATTACCTCCTAAAGGTCCTACCTTAGCACCTCATAGTGGGGTTAAATTTCAACATGAGTTTTGGCTGGGACGTTCAAACCAGTGCAGAGGTAGAGGGACGAATAAAGGAGTTGAACAAACACAGGCCTGATGAGAGTGGAGAGGGCAGGGCCTGGATATGGATGGGATCAGGAGAAGGGTGGATGAGCCTAAAATAATCCCCAACTTTCTGGCTTGAGTGAATGTATGACAATGGAGCCATGTCTCCAAAGCAAATGTATTACAAGAGTAGGGCTGTGTTGGAGGAGGAGGGAGGAAGTAAATCTTTAACTTGATTCTGTTCCCAGAACAGGCCCCATGTGGTGAGAACCATTTTCTCACAGCCCATAACTCAGCACATCACACAGCAGTCCTGTGCTGGGAACTGCAGAAGGTTGGTATATCCATCAAATTGTCTCATTTCTGCACCTACCTTTCTGTTCTTACTGTGGGCACCCTGCCATGTCCACTTGACTTAGCTCCTTGTCTTCCCTCACATCTGTCCTTGGCACAGCTGCCAAATGTCCATGTGTAAGTTCCATCATGGCGTCACCTGCTCCCCACACTCTTGTCAAAAGTGCCAGTGGCTTCTTGTTGCCTGAGAGTTGGCATCGAGCTCCTTAATGTCAGGCTCTTTCCTCCTTTCATCAAATGGGACATTTCTCTTCTTCCTAGACCAAGAAAAGCCATCCCCCACTACCAACCTCCCTCCCTCAAAGCCACTCATCCCATGATGCCTTCTGGTGGGGTGTCTCACTCCATCAGATTTCCCCTCCTGAGTCCTCTCAGTCCCTGTGCTACCTTGTCACACAGATAGCACTGCTTGATTCTGGACTCTGACCTTCTTCACTTGCCTTCCCAACTTGTTCTCAGAGTAGACAACAAGATTTGTTTGTACTTCATGGAGACTGGCCAGGTTGCCTCCACTCTCCCTGAAGAACAGCTCTGTTTCTTCTCAATTCTTCGTTGATAAGCAAGAGACTGCCAAGCTCCAGACCTTAACTTGAGACTGCTGCTCCCCCAGGGCCCATGTGGGTTGCTCTGGACAGCTCTGACTGGGTGACATTGGGCCTACACTAGAAACTTCCAAACTTCGACCTGGACAGTTGCCCCTGGGAGTTTGGAGCTGCATGAACACGGATGTGGCTGAAAGCACCCTTCCCTTTTCCTCTGCCCACTTCCTGCCTCCTTTCTCCACATCTGGAACCCCTGGCTGTGAACCTCAGGTAGGCAAATGTTGGCTCAGTGGGAACCACTGAAGAGAGGTTGGTTGGTTGTTATTAGCTAGAAGAGTTTAGGCTCAAGAGCAGGGAGAAAACTGTGACTTTCCTAAGTAAAAGTAAGTCTCAAAGTGGGAAGGAGGCATGGGTTAAGGGAATATAACAGAAGGAATGAACTTGTTCAAAGTACACCATCCACATCTATGGAAGTATCATAATGAAACTTCCAGGTACTATTAATGTATGCTAATAGAAAAAAAATTAAGAGCTCAGATCTTCCTCGGCTATTGTCATGGTTGTTACCCCAAAGGCTCATATGTGGAAGGCTTGTTTCCCAGTGTAGCAGTGTTCAAAGGTGGGGCTTTTGGGAAGTGGTTGGATCATGGATTAATCCCCTGCTGGATTCACAATATAAAGGCGCTATTGGGAGGTGACATAAAGTAGGAGGTGAGGCCTATGGGGTGACTGGAGTGTGTCATGGAAAGATATACCTTGTCCTGGTCCCTTCCTGTCGCTCTGCTTTCTGGCTGCCATGCCACACCCTTCCACCATGATGTTCTGCCTTACCAACAAACCATGAACTGAAACATCTAAAACCATGAGCCAAATAAACCTTTTCTCTTTTAAATTGTTTCTTCATAGTGACAAAAGTCTGCCCAATACAGCTACAAGGGAAGACTCTTGCTATGGTTTGGATCTTAAATGCCCTCCAAAGGCCTGTGTGTTTAAGACTTGGTCCCCAGGGTGGTGATACTGAGAGAAGGTGGAATCTCATGAAATGGGGCCTTATGTGTGGTCCTTAGATCATTGTGGACATGCCCTTGAAGGCAGTTGTGGGATCCCAGCCCCTTCCTTGCTCCTTCTGCATCCTGATACATAGGTGAGAGGCTTTGCTATATCATATGCATAAGTGATGTCCTGCCTTGCCACAGGCCCAATGCAGCAAGGTCAACTGATCATGGTCTGGAAACTGTAAACCAAAATATACTTTTTCTCTTTGTAAGTTGATTATGTCAGATATTTTGTTATAGTGATGGAAAGCTTTTTGACACAATTCCTGACAAAGGAGGGACATTCTCACCTTAAATCCCTTCTCTTGTCTTCAGGAATTAGTGTTCATTAGGGCTTCCTGTCAAAACTGACCACTGCTGTCCACAAGGAAGTGTATTTAACTAGGGACTGAATCTTCCACCTCTCCAAGTCCCTAAATCATTGATGGACACATAGTAAGTCTTCAGAAAATATCTGTTAAGTGAATGAGTAAACAAATTACCAAAAATATTTTTCTCATAAATTGACATATTCACACAAGAAAACTTAAAAAAATCACTTGGATTTTTTTGTTTTGTTTTTTGTTTTTTTGAGACAGAGTCTTACTAGGGAGGCCATACTGGCTCTCCATCTTCCTGTCTCAGCTGCCTGAATGCTGGGATTTCAGGCATACACGAACGTACCCAATTAACTTGATTTTTCAATGCCTTATTTTGTTTTACAAAACATTGAAAAATGACTTTATTTTCATGGTTGGGGGTTACAATTGCTGATGATGGCTCAGACCTTTCTGAACTCCTGGGAGCTATTGTTAGCTACACAGTGCTTTCCTTCAAGGTCTTCTCAGGGGCATCTCACTGCAACAGAGGCTGCTGTGTCAGGACAACGCTTCTGCACCATAAAGATTACTGGGAATTTTTTTCCTAACAGCATGATGACAGGTGATTATCGTTTCCTCTCGTGGCCAATGCTGGCTACATCTGAGGTCAGCATTCAGTAGATGGGCCGCTGAAGCTTTGGAACTGGGAGAGCCCTTTGATAAATGGATGAGCACTGTCCACATGGCTGCTCCCACCAGAGAGTCCCTGACCTCTGAACACAGACTATCCGACATGGTGGGCCTTCTTGGCTTTGAGGACCTGCCTCTCTCTGAGGGTCACTGTTCCTTAGCTCCCTGCTTTGTAGCTGGGAAGAATGAGCACCAAGTTAGCCAAGATTCTGTTTTGAGTCTAGCTAAAAGAAGCGAGGCATGTGCGCATGCATGCTTGTGTCCTATGGTCAAGTAGGAGTGGTGGGGAACGCTAAGACCTGACTGGGAGCCATGTTAATGTGCTGCCGAGAGTAGGGTCGACGTGAGGCTCCAGATGCTTTCTAGATCAAGAATTTTACAATAGAACAAAGCACCTATGGTCTCAATGTTTAGCATACCTTCAGCTATGTTAAGATGAGCATTTGTACTGTCTCTGCAATGGAAGTTCACGTTTTGGTGAGCTGGGCTTGAGGGGGGATCTTTTCCCTTCCAGCTGATCCCATTTGGGAGCACCTAACCCCACCCCAGATTTCAGTATGATTTTGTGTGTGTGTGTGTGTGTGTGTGTGTGCGCACATGAGTGAGTGTGAGTCTGTGTGTGTAAGAAAGACACGGAAGGTGGCAGAATGGTGTGCTTGAATGAGTGTGTGCAAGACAGTGGAACTTGGCAAGATGACAGGCTGTCATCCTGGATAGAAAGCAGAGGAGGAGGTCAGCATCTGTGGCACTGAACGGGGAGGGGAAGGGGTACTCAAGGTTACCCACTGCATGTGGAAGCTGGACTAGTGGCCTCTGTGGCACCTCAGGATTCCACAACATGGTCCGGAAGGTGAGGAGGAGGAGGGGGGAGGTTTACCTCCTCATCTGTTTGAGTCATGGCTGTAACTTGTCAGCATACTGACAGGTTTTTTGTTTTTCAGTCAAATGAAGCTTTTGTTGGATGTTGAGTGAAAAGCCTGATATACTCACATAATCAAAACCTCACCAACAGGAGAAAAAAGTCAGTCTTTATTATGTGAACAATTGTGTATTCCTGAAAGTCAGAAAGTATAATTTAAAGCATGGAATCTAGATAGATGTCTGTTATTAGACTGCTTGAATGCATTTTAACAGAGAGAGAGAGAGAGCGTTTGTTCCTCCTCCATCCACCCTCTGAGGTGGGGTGACAGCTCACCATGTAGGGGACAGGGCTGCTGGCGGCTGGGAGCTGGGTGGTGTGGGCATGGCACCCTCCAGGGTGGAGACACTGTCTTCATCTCCGACCCTTGGCATGTCCACACCATCCAGGGCATGTTCTGAACAGCCTGGGGGGAGGGAGGGGACTGGTGAAGGAGCAACTGAGAAAGGGCTCGATGGGCAACGAGTGAGTGCATGTCTGGACCCACAGTGGGCTTCATGAAGCTGTGTGACTCTGGCCTGTTCCCAGTAAGCTTTCTGGCTTGGGCTGTATCTGTCAGAGTCGCCTACAAGACTTGCTGGCGCTCCACCCCTACACTTGGAGCTCATGCCTTTGAGCCACACCTAGGTGCAGCTCTCCACTGACTCCAGCCTCACTCCCCTCATTTCTTCAGGATCAAGCACCTGCCTCTCTGCCACCCTCACAGCTGACCCACTGCACTTTCTGATGATGTCAAAATCCTCTTAACACCCTGTCCACTTGTCTTTTGATCTCTTGCTAGTAGGCCCTAGGCCTTCCTGTTGCTAAGAACTGCAAACCTTCCTAACATCCTGTCCCCCACTTCCTAATTTCTCAGCTCTGCTCACTCCCTCCAGAGCCCCAACTCCTATTATTCTTCAACTGATCATGATTTCAAATCAGCGATCCTACCACATTTTAGGTGTCCCTCACCACCTTCGTGTCATCTATTTCTTCCTTATCCAGCAAAAATTCCATGGTCAGTCATTCTAATGACTCCTCATGTACACATTAACTCCCTATTCATTTTTTCTCTTTCTCCTTCTTCCTTTTTTCCTCTTCTTCTTTCTTCTTCTCCTTCTTTTCCTCCTCCTTCCTTCTTCCTTCTTACTCTTCCTCCTCCTCCCTTCTTCCTTCTTCCTCTTCCTCCTCCTCCTTCTTCTTTTTCTTCTTCTTCTGGCAGTACCAGGATACAAACTCAGGGCCTTACTCTTCCTAAGCAGACACTATCACTTGAGCTATGATGCCGATCCCCCCACCCCCTGCCCCCTGCCCATACACACACTTTTTAATCTTTAGTTATTTTTCAGTAGAGTCTAGAATTTTTGCCTGCGGCCAGGCCTGATCCTCCTACTTATAATCTCCTACATAGTTGGGATCACAGGCGCATCCCCCACATCTGGCTTGTTGGTTGAGATGAGTCTTGCCAACTTTTCTTGCCCAGGTGACTCTATCTCTGCCTCGTAAGTAGCTGTAATTTAGAGGCATGAACCACTGTGCCCGGCCCCTCATCTTTTTGTGTGAGTGTGTGTAGGGGAAATAACTGATCTTTGAACTCAAGACCTCATGCTTTCTAGGCAGGCACTCTATCACGTGAACCAGCATCCATCTGTGTCTTGCTTTGTGGTGCTCACAAAATTTCAGGCCTGTTTGAATCCAACCATTTGTCTATTCCACACCTGTCTCACTCCCCATTCCCACAGTCCAATGTGGATAGAGAAAAAAGTGCAAATATATGTGATTGGTTTTACCTTAAATTCAAGTGAGTGCTTGGTACTTACTGAAAATCTACCCATGTTTCCTCATCCACCCATTCTTTCTTTCTCCTAGATGACTGCCTTTCACTTTCTCTCCTCTGGTCTCCAACACTTCCACCCTGTCCTCATTCTCAGTTGGCAGCATTGCTTCTGATTTCACTTAGGAAATAAGAAAATTGGAAAAGGATTTCAGCAGACCTCCGTCATCAAATCTACTCACCTAACAGCAATCAACCTACATATTCTCCCTTCCTTCTGGGCCCCTGAGTGACCATCCATGCTCCTTGCATGTGGTAGAATAATATCCTGAACCCGTGAATATGTTAGTCCACCTGGCAAAAGGGATTTGCAGCTGTGATTAAATTGAGGGTCTTGAGATAGAGAGATTATCATGGGTTATCTGGGTGAGCCAAATGTGCCACCACAAGTGTCCTTATAAACCAAGCGCTGGTGGCTCACACCTGTAATCCTAACTATTTAGGAGGCAGAGATCAGGAAATTCACGGTTTGAAGCTAGCCCTGGCAAGTAGTCGGTGAGACCCTATCTCAAAAAAAACCCATCACAAAAAAGGGCTGGTGGAGTGGCTCAAGTTATAGACCCTGAGTTCAAACCCCAGTACTGCAAAAAAAAAAAAAAAAAAAGGTCCTTATAAGAGGCAAGTAAGAGGGTCAAACTCAAAAAAGGTGATGTGCCTATGAATACAAAGACATATTAGTCATGTGCTATGGCTGGCTTTGAACATGAAGAAAGAGGCCAGGAGCCCAGGAATGAGGCAACATTTAGAAGCTGGAAAAGGCCGGGACCTCTGGGAGAAAAGCAGCTCTCCTGACACCTTGATTTTAAGACTTCTGACCTCCAAAACTGTAATGTAATACAGTAACTTTGTACTAATCTGTTATAGCAGCAGGAAACGAATATACCATTAAAATCAACCGCTCCTCTTGTACTCCAGCCAGCAATGGAATTGTTCCCTTCTTCTGAGTATTCCCATTAAAACATAAACACACTGTTCTTTCTCTCAGCTTTAGAAAAGCAGAAACACACATGTCTTAACTCTTCATTCTGCTCTGGCCATGAGCACATTTCTCTGCTACTCACGGTGCTGAGAGTTTGTCCTTTCCCCATTTCCTGTTAAACCCACCAGAATCAGGCTCTTTACCCCTCCACCCCAACCCACTGAAATTTCTCATGCCAAGGTCACAGATGACCTATGGTTATTATATCTAATAGTCCATTCTGGCTTGCCTTCTTTTTTAAAAAAAATTATTAGCACAAATTAATTGTACAAAGAGGTTTCACAGTGGTATTTACAACATGCATATAATGGAGTTTGAGCAATTTCATTGCACCTGCATTTCCTTAGCTTACCTTCTTCAAGCCATCACCGCCTTTGACACAACCAATTCTTCATTTCTTGAACGCTTTCTTCAAGGTTTTGGGGGCATTGTGCTCTATTAGTCCTCCTTTTACCTCACTGGCTCCTTTTCTGTTTCCTTTATGGGTCCTCCCATCTCTTGGAACCACAAATGTTGGGTCACCCCAGACTCTGTCCTTAGATCCCTCTTCTCTACTGCTCCCCAGTGGTCCCATCCAACTTCATGCCTTGAAATGCCATCAACAGGTAATGACTCCCAACTTTATGTGTTCAGCATGCACATCCAACTTCAAACTCGTAGATCCAATCTGTGGCCAACATGTCTATCTGAGTGTCTGTTAATGTGAGCATTTACCTGACACCGAATTTCTTGATCTTTGCCTCTTCCTTCCACAGGCTCCCCCATCTCAGTTAATGTCATGCCACCCTTCTGTTTTCCCAGGTGAAACATCTTGGAGTCATCCTCTGTCACTAGTTCAAACTCATCAGCAGATTCTTTTGTCTCTACCTTCAAAACACATTCAGAATTTGACCCTCTTATGACTTCTACCACTGCTACCATATTTCCAGACAATTTTTACTTGTATTAATTTGAAAGTCAGACCATGTCATTCTTTTAATTATTTCCATAGGTATCCCATCTGACTTTGGGTGAAGGCCAGAATCTTTGCAAGGCCCTATAAGGCTCTACTTGACCTATCTCCTCTTACCTTCTGACCTTGTCCTCTAAAATTTGACCTTTGTTCACTAAACCATAGGCCCCTCCCTCCCTCCCAATCTTTCAAACATGTTCAGCGTACTTCCACCTCAGGACAGCAATTCTTTCTGGCCCCTTCTATTCATTTCCTATTACTGCTGTAGCAAAACAACAAACAGGACTAGGAATGTAGCATAGTAGACAAGTTCTTGCCTAGTACATGCAAGGTCCTGGGTTCAATCCCCAGCACTGGAAAACAAAGCAAAACAAAAACTTTGATGGCTCAAAATAGCACAAATTTATTATCTTACAGTTCTGGAGGTCAGAGGTACTGAGATCAAGGTGTGGGAAGGACTGTGTTTTCTCTGGAGGCTCTGGGAGAGAATCTGTTTTCTTGCCTTTTTTTAGCTTTGTGTTGGCTGTCTGCATCCTTTGGTTCATGGCTTCTTCCTGCATCATTAAGGCCAGCAGTTCCAGGTATGGTGGGACATGGCTGTAATCCTAACTATTTGGGGGATAGAGGCAGGAGGATCACAAGTTCCAGGCCAACTTTGGACAAAGGCAGCAAGACCCTATCTCAAGAACAAAAAATGAAAGCAGAAGAGTTGGGGGTAGAGCTCAAGTATACTTATACTTGATAAGTAGAGCACTTATTAAGCAAGCACATGCCTTAGGTTCATTCCTAGTACCGAAAGAAAGAAAGAAAGGAAGAAAAGGTCAACCTTGTAGCATTTTTCAATCTTTCTCTAATTCCTTTACCTCCCTCTTGCGAGGACCTGTAGGCTTACATTGAGGCCACTCAGATGATATGAGGTAATCTCTTCATCAAGATTCTTAATTTAATTATACCTGCAAGGCCTATTTTATTCCCAGTTTCTGGGGGTTAGGACGTGGACATTGGAGGGGTCGCTATTCAATTTACCACACTCCTCAACCTTGACTATTCTTCCTTTATTATTCATACCTGTTCTTCCCTTCTTTCAGGTTAGCTCATTTGTCACCTTATCATCAAGGTCCTCCTTGACCATCCCATCTCAAACACCTGGCTCCCCTTCCTCCCTACCCATGTCGTTTTCCTCCCAGCACTCAGCACACACCAGTCTACCAGGTCTTTCCAGTTTGTTTGCCATTTCCTAATGCAAACGTAAGCTCCATGAGGACACGGGTGTTTTACTGGTACATGCCTTTCAACCAGACTATGCATGGCACACTGCAAGTACTCCATGGATACTTGTTGAAAGAATGAATGGTTTACAGTAACATCTGTCTCTCGGCATTAGATATCGGATTCTTAGCTGGACCCCTAAGACACCAATGAACACCAGAGTATGACAGCAATGAGGTAGTGTAAGGAAAACCCCCCAAAGTGAAGAAAGGCAGCCCTCTTAAACCAGGTTCTTCCTGGCAGCTGCCACAAAATGGACACTTCCTCTGTATTTGTCCCTGACCACTGTGCCTGTGATATCTCACTGACTTTCCCATGACCAAATGTGGGAAATATAAGGATGCCCGGATTTTAGACAAGGTCCCTGGAAAGCTGAGCTACAGAGGATTTGCACCACATCTGACTCTACCTTCCTTGAGCCCAGAGCTCACAGTCGAAAACTGGGTCCTCCATCAAAGCCAGGAGAAGCCTGCTCTCTTTCCCTGGACACAGGAGCACTGGTGCCAGTATTAGTTCCTGCCACCGTCTCAAATTGGTGAGGCAATCAGATGTACAAGCTAAAGTCACATGATTATTTTATTCCACTGCCCCTGGCCTCACAGAAGTTCCTCCTCTACCCACTCCTCTGGAAAGCCTGCCCCTTTGCCCTGCAAGCAAGCCATGTGACCTCAGCACTTCTAGAATGCCTGAACCTGGCAGTCAAAGTTTGAGTAACTGGTCAAACTCCCTGCTGGAAGCTTATTGCACTTTCACAAAGCTTTGCTTTTTCAATCACTTCCCCAAATGCCACCAGAACACAAAGAAATAATGGGATCCTAAAAGGTCAAGTAGTTTGTTGAGCAACGGTTGCCTCCATGTTTAGTAGCAGCAGTTCCCCTGGGTCCATGGCTTCTCCTAGGTTCTTTCTGAGGTAGGGCTGGGAGGTGGCACGCGTGTTCTCTCTTCTCTCTCCCTCTGGGTCTCAACATAACATAGCTGATGCTTCAGTTCTGATTCTTCAGCTCTCTGTCCAGGGTGAAAGAGCATTGAGGTCCAAAAGGAAAAAGAGGTTCAAGGCAACCTTAAAAGCATATTGAAAATTATTTTGGGCTCATAAATTAAACTGAGCCCAGCCACACAGAGCTCTTATATTGGGAGGGGTAAGGGGACTGAAGAAGACAGTTTCCCTGGGCCCTTTTATTTTGTCCTTGGTTTTTCTCCTAGTTTTCTACTTCATTCTCATACTTGGGGATTTTCTTTCTTTCCTTCTTCATAGTGATTTTACTTCCCATCTCTGAAGGATGGAAGGGGTCTCCAGTGTTCATTTCCTTGTCTCTTAGCCCTACAAACTTGTCCCACTCCTGACTCCAACCACCTTGAAACCTAACCCCAGAAAACTTAGGGTCAATTAAAATACAGAGCACACACTGGCATGGATAACCTCAAGGGGACACAAATGACCAAAGATCATTTTCTTTCAAGCAAGAGGCTTCTCTCCCTTCAGGCAGGCCTCAAAGAATCAATCACAGATGCTTTTCCTAGGAGAAAGGGGTTCCAAACTTTTGTTACTAAGTCATCATTCTTTGTTTTAATACAGGTGTTCCTCTTCCTCCACCATAAACCTTTCAAGCTACAACTTCAACCTGTTTCCCATCTCCCAGGTTCGCCTTAGATTTTGGCGATTTTCCATTTGTTTTTCTCCTTTGTTGTGATAATCTTTCTTTCCATTTTTTAATTCCCTCTGGTTTCTCTCTCTTTTCTAATCCTGTCACTATACAGTCCGAGCACCAAATACCCCCTGACAGTAATAAATATTTCACGTTAGTGTTACACACGAGTCCTGTCATTTCCTGACTGCTCCTGTCCAGGCAGCATTTGCCATGTGCCACATACCTACCACACCTCATTCTGCTACCATGTGGGATTATTAGAGGGTTAGGACTAACAGGAGACATTCAGGGCACCTGGGACGCAACATGGAAGGAGATGCTCACCTTCAGGGTCACAAGTGCAACACCTGAGCGTGCTTTCCTATGCCTCAGTCCTTCTGGTGCTCTTAGGTCCATCTTTGTCTTAACATACAAGGGCATGAGGCTTACAGAGGCAAGTCACTTGCCCAAGTCCCAGAGCGAAAGAATAAGCAGATGATAAACAGCACCAGTTCATCCAAACCCAATCTCATAGAATGATAATAAATACATAGCCATAGCATCGAACCACCTTTTAAGGGCACCGTCATTAAATTTGAAGGGACAGTCAAGGTTTTCAAACACTTAAGGCAAGCCTCTGATCCACCAAAGACCCAGCCAAGCAAGCAAAAACCCTTCAGAATATCCCAAAGCTGAAATGACGAAGACAGCAGAAGAAAACTTCAAAGAAACTAAAACCAACATCCTTAAATAATTAGGAAATACTGCATCCATGAAACAGGATAAGAAAAATTAGCATTCACAAAATAGCAAAGCACTTGTAGAGATTAAGAAGTTATAATGGGAATGAATACAGTAGCCCCCGTTACACATGGAGGACATATTCCAGGACCCTCAATGGATGTGAAACTGCACATAGTACCAAACCTATACCAAGTCTTTTATTTATTCTACATACATACCTATGATAACGTTTAATATATAAATGAGGGGCAGAAAGATGTTAACAATAACTAACCATAAAAGAACCATTTGAACAATATGCTATAATAAAATGTATGTGAATGTGCTTTCTTGCTCTTAAAATATTCATTGTACAGTACTCCCCCCCTTCTTGTGATGACATAAGATGACACAATGCTTATAATGATGAGACAAATAGAGGCAAATGGAGTGAATATTGTGATGTAGTATTAGGCTACTATGTAAAGGTTACTTAAACACATGCACTATGATATCTTGATAATCCATCTAATAACCAAGATGGCTACTAAATGGCTGAAGGGAAGGTAGTATATACAGCATGGACACACTGGACAAAAGGCTGATTCATACCTGAGGCAGGACAGAAAAGAGTGGCATGGACTGCTATCGCACTAAGCAGAGCAGTGCACAACTTGCAACTTACGAATTGCTTCTGTCAGAATTCTCTAACATTTTCTGACCAGGGTGGCCAAAGGTAATGAAAACCATGGAAGTAAATCCACAGATGAGAGAGGATGACTGTATTTCTCGAGAAGGAAGAATTGAATAATAAGGTTGAAAAAAACTCCCGAGAAATAGAGTAAGAATCCAAAGAGATGAGCAATAGACAGAAATCAAAGAATCAATCTATTAAAGAACAAGAAAATTTACACCAAATTCCCTGAGCACAGGATAAAAAAAAAAATAGAAAAACAAGGTAAAATTTTGTGACACACAGGATAAAAACTCCTAGAAGAAAATACAAAAGATCAGGACCAGAACGATATTCATAATATCATATTATTCTCACAAATACACTGGGCACCAGAAGATAGCAGAGCAATGCTCGCAAAATTCCAAGAAAAATTACCTCCAAACTGCCAATTGAACATGAGGATAAACTAAAGATACCTTCAGATAAATTCACTTTCCATGGACGCTTTCTCAAGAAGCTACTAAACTATGTGCTTCAACAAAATGAGGAAGTAGACTGACGGAACATGTCCCAGGAAGCAGCTAGTCCAACACAGGATGGATGTAGAGGGAAGGTCCCAGGGCAACCAAGGTACAATGATCTGAGAGGGCTGTCAGTTCAGAAAGGAGCACCGGATGGAGGATACTAGCTGTCTGGATTCAAGCAGTAATAGAGACAAAGGATCTAGGCGCTTACCTCATGTGTTTGCCTATATTAAGAAGCATTTTAAAAGAGACCAGAAGAGCAAAAACTAAAAATCTGAGAAAAACATACAAATAAGGAAAAATAAAGGGTTGTGCACGAAAGGAAAAATAATTATAGTAAACTCTGAACAGTACTTAACAATATTAACAGAGGTATATTAACAAATTCTGAGTGTTAATTTATTCCCCAAAAGTGAAATACCATCATGCAGAATGATTGTGCATGTGTGTGTATAATTCGGGGCAAACTTCTCTTCTTTCCTAGTAGGAAGTGAGTACATGTCTAAAATTAAAGGAACCAAGGAAGAGATCACTTTAAACTATGGAGGAAATACCAGAAAAATGTCTACATGAGTTGAAAGTATCTCTGAAAAGTCAGATTCTAGGGTGGCAACAGAGTGAAGCAAAAGATTTCTGTCCTTCATTATAAATCTTGTCATATCTTTTGACATTTAAACATTTGTTATCCTGGTCAAAATTAATATTAAAGGTAATTTCAATATTAGCTTACTTACCTTTTTTGTCTCATAAAACTAGAACCTAGAGAGGGAAACCTCATCGCCTTGGACCTTTTTTGCTCCCTGAACAGAAAGTTCTGTTTGATTGCCCCCTTCTCCTTCATTATAAAACAGAGCAGTAGTTTAATAATCCCAAATAGCACAAAATCCTCAACCCAATATTTGACTTTGCAATTAATTTTATAGTTATATTTGACTATTAGTGAGAGACTCCTAAAGGTCTAAGCAAACGTGACAAACAAGGTGAATATTAACTTCAGGTCAATTATATTGTGAAAAGCCAGATGGTGACAAATTTAAATGCTGTCCACTTTTCCCATCCTGCCTCCTTCTCCTTGACTCTTTCTTTGACAAAAGGTATCAACGGCAGCAATTGGGTTCCCTTCAATTTCGTCTTCATTGGGAGTCCCCACACTTGGCTTGGAACTACCTGTCAAATTCCCAGGCCCCAAACTTCCAATCAATCACCCCTCCACCACTAACTGCATATCTGACACCCTCAACACTGACAGCCCTCTGGGGCTGGTGGGAAAAGGGGAGTACCAGAAAATTCCCTGCCTCCAAGGAACTTTTAAGTTCCTGTTAAAAGACAAGTGTCTGCAGAATTAAGCAAATAATTGTGTGAGGTACGGGGGACCAGGCATAGTGGGAACAGTCAGATGGAGCTCCAGAGAGGAGGTAAGACTTGGCATGTGTGCTCAAAGGGTATGTGCTGTTTAAAATGATCTTTCCGGAGTGTCACCTAGACTGGCCACCGTCCCCCTTCAGCGCCTTCCTGGCAATGCTGTCAGGCCTCCCATGAGCAAAGGCTGAGTCTGGATGTTTTTCTGACTGCAGTCATCTTGTTTCAGGAAAACTTGTTAACTGCTTGCTTCCTCCATTAAACACTGAGCCCCCCCCCCAATCTTGTGGGCTGTATATTTTACAACCCAGACCCCAACTCAGCTGAACCAAAGGGTGAATATCGTTTAACGCTCTCCAATGGGCCTCCCTTTCCCACTCTGCAGGGTTTTACATCTGCACTGGAAGAGCAGCTCAGAGATGTAGGCCAGGTGGGCTATTGGTGAGCAGGGAGGAGAAACTGAGCCAGGCCAGGTCCAGTGCATCATGGGTCCCCGGAGAATTCACTGTCCCCTTCTTAGGCCCGAAGAGTCAAGGCAGCCACAATCATGGCTACTGTAAGGTCAGCCCCTTCACGTGTGACACCTCCCTCATACAGGACCACTTTAGAAGAAAAGACTAATTTGTGTCTGGGAGGCTAGATGTGGCCAGTGCCGTGCCTGGCCATGAAGGGTCTTGGGATTCAGTGATCACTGCTGCTGTCGCTGTGGTCACCTTCCTCTACCCCACAAACCCCTAGGACTGTGGTTCTTCCATGAAGGAGAGCAGCGCACAGCATCCTCAAAATGACAGGCATTCTAATCATGACTTGCATTTTTTTTTTCATTGATTTTTCTCTTGACCCAGTTTGGAAAAAAAAAAAAAAAAAAAAAAACCCAGAGTTTTTGGTCCCTTTTCTCTTGGGCACAGAGGCTGTGCTAGTTTGCCTGGCTGCTGTGTGAGGTGTGCACCGGTGTGTGCGGGGTCCCTGAGCGGTGACAGTGGCAGAGTTCTGCAAAGTGGGGAAGGGGATGTCATCCTTTCCAGGCTCTGTGGCATTCTGGGGGAGGGACTGGAGTGGAGGGGTGGGGTTGTAAGGCCTGCCCCTCCCTGACACTGCTTCCAGTGCCTTGCTGATCACCTCCACTGTCTTGGAACCTCCTGAGACACATTCAGAAGATGCTTAGGCCCTGACAAATCTTGGTCTGGGAGGGGTCCTGTCCTGGGTTTTTCTAAAAAGCTGCCCTCACCATCATCGTGAGCAGCCAGTGCTGAGACGCTCTGGCCTGCCACTGGTGGCCCAGTGAACCTTTGCTTGTTCTTGGTCAGACCATTCTGTACATGGGAGGTGTGTGTGCTTAGGGGTCAGAAGGATTTGGATATTCTCCTGGCATTGCCACTCCAGGCTGTGTGTGACCTCAAGCAGGCCATCCAGCATTCCTGAACCTCAGTTTCTGCATGTACAAAATGGAAAAGCTGACAACACAGCCACAGCACGGTAGAGAGAATTAGATGGAATCAGGCAATGTATTAGTGTTCTCCAGAGAAGCAGAACAATTAGACAGATAGACAGACAGACAGATTATAAGGAATTGGCTCATATTATCGTGGAAGTTGCTAACTCCTAAGATCTGGAGTTGGTCAGCTGGAGACCCCAGGGAGCTTGGTGTAGCTCCCATCCCAGTCTGAAGGACTCAGACCCAGGGGAGTCATGATGTTGGGAGCTCTTGTCCAAAGGCCAGGAAAAATGATGCCCCACCTTGAAGAAGCCAAGCAGAAAGAATTCTCCCACAGTTGAAGGACAGTCAGACTTTTTGTTCTACGCAAGTCTTCAACTGATGGAATGAAACCCATACATTTTAGGGAGCACAGTCCTTTGTAGTCAGTCTACTGAGCCAAATGTTGATGCCATCCAGAAACACCCACACAGACACACTCAGAATACTGTTTGAACAAATGTCTGGGCACAGTCAAGTCACAGGCATGTGAAGATGGTTAGCACGGTGACACTTGACATGTAATTGCAGTCCATTGCTATCATTGAGGATGACGGTATTGTTTGGAGAAATTGTTCTCATTTCCTATCTGATTTTGCAAGTGGAGAAAGCCTGCGAGTTATTCAAGAATCTTATCTAGTGGAGTCTGCAAATTACCATGTGGACTGTACCCCTGCTCCCTCCCGACCTGGCCCTGGGAAAGTAGGGATGGGGCTGAGGAGCCTGGATTCTGAGAGGGTAGAATAGGCACTCAGGTGCAAGAGAAACATGGCGTGATGTCAGTCCACAGGGAACCCAAGCCAAATCCCCTTCCCTGGGGCTGCTTGGTGTTTCTGCATGGCCAGCAGAGAGGTCCTAAGAGCAGGGTGCTGCCTCGATGGCTCTCCCCTGGGGTCCAGAGAGATGGAGACAGGAGAGATGTACATGGAAGATAGGCCATAAAAGGTCATAGGTCATTTCAAGAAGTAAACTATGACCTGTCATATGAAAGCTGATTAAGCATCAGTTAGATGAAGGGAAGCGGACAAGGGCATAGTATGTGCAAAGGGCCTGAGGCAGGCAGAGGCCCCTTGAAGAACTGAAGGAAGGCTATAGCTGCCATAGTAAGTAAGGGTGGGAGTAGAGGCCAGGGGGTGAACAGAGTGCCTGTTGGGGCTTTGGAGCTGTGGGAGAGGGCCCTTCACTCCATAGAGTCCCTGGCAGTGGGAGATACTTCATGCTTATAATTCTTTATTCTTTCCAACACAAGCCATACCACCCAACACAGCCAGCCCCATTCACCAACGGATACTGAGCACCATGAAATGTGTTCCACACTCCATTTGAGTTAACACCCTGCTGTCTAACACCCTGCACGTCTAGGAAGGTGCCAGGGCCCCATTCTGTCCCATCTCCAAGCCCTACAGAGGCAAACAAGGCCAGGCAAGCCCTGATGTCCCAAGGTAAGATCACGGATGACCCCAAATTGCAGACAGTTGCAGAAATGGCTTAAATAATTTTTGACTTTCAAAACTTGAAATGGATCATGTAAAAGAGTGAGCTGCGTGTTGTTTGGAAGTTATCAACAGATGCTGGGTGTTTGCAGAGATGAGACTGAGGGCTCTCTGGGTATTCGGATGGCATCTACTGTCTGAACGAAATGAACCTAGGAATGGGCATGTGTGTTTGTGCGTGCATGCCCTCAAATGGGGGAATGCAAAGGAGGCTGAGTAGCAGACAGAGTCTCCACCCTTCTTCCCTAACACCAATGGTAATAATTGCTTCTTAATTTATTACCCAATGGCAATTTTATGCTAAAAGCAGTTTGAAAATCACTGCTAGAGATGAATGGCAAGTTAATGGAGAATTTTAACCAGAAGAATGACATGGCAAGGTTTGCATTTGCATTTAGGGAATGTCGCTGTACTTGCAGGGTGGAGGATGGATTGGAGGGAAGAAAGAAGGGGTGAGGACAAATGAGATGTGATGGGAAGGTTGCTTGTTTGGTTTGTGGTGCTGGGGATCAAACCCAGGGCCTTGCACATGCTAGGCAAGAGCTCCACCACAGAGCTACAACATTAGCCCTTGGATTTTTTTTTTTTTTTTTTGAGGCAGAGTCTCACTATGTAGCTCAAGGTGGCCTTGAACTTGCTATGTAGCCCAAGCTGGCCTGGAACTCATGATCCTTCTGCTTCCAGCCAGGACTCTAAAGTGGTGGTAGAGAGAAGAGGCAGAGGTGAGGAGGACGGGAGGTAAAACCAGAGGGACCTGGAATATGCAAAATGAGAAGAAACAGGTCATAGGTTCTGGTGTGGGAGGCTGTGGTGGGTGGGAGTCGCTGAATTGGAGAACCCCAGGGAGGGAAGTGTCAAAGGGAGGTGGGGGAGCTGAGCATTGCATGTGTGGTGGGTGGGTCAGCTCTGTGGGGTTAGTCAAGCATTGGTACCTAGGCCAGACCTCAATGGAGTGCTTTGGACTCTGGATATGTTTGCATTTTCAATGTGTACAAGGTACTTAGAGCCACACGAATGGGAGAGGTCACCAGAGAGCAAGTGTTTCTAACAAAGGGAAAAGGTTTAGGAAGGGGCCCTGAGAAATTCCAATGTTAGGAGGAGGCCAGAGAAATTAGAACCAGAGAAGAAGTCACCAAGTGGATGTGTGAGCTGTTGTTGGTTACGGAGGTTAATGAACGTCAAAAGAAGAACAGCGTTCAGATTTGTGAGTCTTTAGCTTCTAGAATGGAGGTGAGGACAGTGAACCCTGGAAATCACTTTTTGGGGAAGAGGGAGGAGACATGGAAAGATGGCAAAGGATCAGCCAAAGGAGAATTCCAGAGCAAAGCCTTAGAAGTTGGATCAGTCAGGATGCTTTGGCCTCAAGTTACAGCGTAAGCGGACTAAAATTAGTTTAATAGTAGCATTTATTCTTTCACAAGATGTCCAGGGTTGGTTCTGTGACTTAATACATTAAATATTAATATACTCGGGCTTTTCCTTAAGTTTGCGAGGTGGCTGCAGCAGCTCCAAACATCACACTTTTAGTGTTAGCTAGCATTCCAGCTTCTGTAGTAGAGGCTGAGCACCCTCTGACAGAAGAAATAGGAAAAAGGCTGGCAACCTGCGGGCAACTAACAAGGCCTCTACCTGGAGCCCTTAGAGCAGAGAGGTTCCCGACAAAGGGGGTGGTAAGTAGCTTCCACTACAGCGGTGTAGCTGAGTAACACCAGCACAAGTGACTTAACAATTTAGAGCACGGGGAATGTTTACTAATGCAGTCCCCAAGACTGGGTAAGGCTGGGAAGCCAAATTACAAGGGAGCTGAGGAGTGACTGGGAATAAGGAAGTAGAATAGATCGTGTAGACAGCAGCTCTCAATGTCAGGAGATTTTTGTTCCCCAGCAGATATGGCAAGGTCTGGAGGCATTTTTGATTGTCATATTGGGTGGGGGGGTCAACAACTATCAAAACTGAGGAGATGGTCACAACCATCGCTCCTGGTACCTAGAGTCCTTGGCTTTCTTTCAAACTGAGAGGAAGGCAACTCTAGGGGCTGTAGGCCAGAGATGCAGCTGTACATCTCAGAGGACACACAACAAGGGTTACCCAGTGCAAAGTGTCAGTGCAGCCAAGGATGGCAAGCCCTGAGGCAGACACCCCTTCAAGAAGCTCAGCTGATGCTGGGAATATTGCTCAGAGGTAGATCTCTAACCTGGAACACACAAGGCCCTGGGCTCCATCCCCAGCACTTCCAAAGAAACAGTAAATAAAGAAACAAATAACTAACTAATTATATATAAGAAGGGAGGCTGATAGGGAAGTAGTGAAAACAGCAGGAACAAGGAAGGTAAGAGGGACCGCAGCCCATGCTCACAGACTGTGGGGAACGAGTACAGAGAAGTCTAGAGACGTTGCTGAAGAGCCTTCCAGAGAGCAGGAAGAAGACATGTGCAGCCTTAAGACAAAAGAAGAGAAAACAATGTCTTTGGCTATTTTCAGTTGCTATAAGAAAATGCCACAGACTGAGTAATTTATAGAGATGAGAAATCTGTGTAGTTCACAGTCCTGGAGGATGGAAAAATCAGGAGCATCACAACAGTATCTGGTGACAGCATCTGGTGAGGGCTTCCATGCTGTGTTTTCTCAGGGTGGAGAAGCAGAAGGCAAGTGAGTGTGTATGGAAGAGACAAGGCTCGAGGAGAGGAGCAGCTTTATAAGAACCCAGCTTCAGAACACCTAACCTCCTGCCCTTGATGACATTAATCCATTCCAAGGGCTTTGCCCCATTGCCCAGGCACCTCCCCAGGACCCTCTTCCCAATTCCACTGCACTAAGAATCAAGTTTCCAACACGTGAATTGGAGGTCACAAACCACAGCAAATGGGGTGAGAGCTGATGTATTTGTAGATGCCATCCTTGGCATAGCCCAGGCCAGGGCAATTGCAGAAGGGAGAGGTAGGGCCACCAGGAGAGACACTGGGAGAAGAAGGATGAGGTTGAGACCACAAATAGGATCTCCAGGCAGCATCTAAGGTAAGAAGGAAGATCATGGCTGCAATTGTCACTGACTTGTATTTTTGGCTCTAATCTGTGTAACAACAATGACACCCACCACCTGTTGACCTGTTGACTCTGCCAGACACATTTCCGGCACTGGTTTATTTACTCAAAAGCCACCAAGTAGCTAGCCACATCCTACTGAGGGGGGAGGGACTCGCCACAGACCCTGCAGCCAGCAAAAGGCGCAGGCACCTTGAACGCAGTACAGAGGCTGATCTGAGCCTATATCACCCGCCTGTGCTCTGTAGTAACACCCACCCTGGTTTCTCTTTGACACAGCTCAGAGCTCACCTAGACACTCCGGTAGCCACAATGTGTGGCCAGTAATCACCATTGCGCCAGTTTCTGAGGGATAGTTTTTTAAGGCAATAACACCTTAAAAACTCAAAGGATACCTGTCCATGGCACATTCACTATGAAATTGTTCATGGAAGCAGAGCAAGGTGGATCATGCCTGTAAACCCAGCACTTGGGAGGCTGAGGAAGGAGGATTGTGAGTTCAAGGCCAGTCTAGGCTACATAATGAAACCCTGTCTCAAACAAACAAATTATTTTGAACAGAAAACTCTCATTTCAGGGTGTCCACAAAACATTAACTGATCATTTCATTCTTGCATAGGTTTATCCATTAATTATTCATTCGCTATAGTACAACAGTTAAGAACCTGGATTCTGGAGACCAATGACCTGAATTCAAATTCCCTACTTAGGATCTTCCTTGCCCTAATCTTTCTGTGTATCAGTTTCCCAATCTGAAAAATGGGCACACCACCACCTGTAGCTGAGGTGAGGGCTGAGTGGGTAAAGCACCCAGTCTTTGGTCCCTTAGTGTTATCGTGCACCAGGAGATGCCAAGTCTAATGAGGCATGGCTCCTGCCCTTAAGATGCTCCCAGGCCAGGTCAAGGCTATGCTGCCCACCAGCCAGATCGGAGACAGAATGGCCCTCAGCCTCTCCAAGGGCTTTTCCTCACCGGCAGGTCCCAAAGCCCTGCAGACCAGAGGACCAGGTGTGCACTTGGCTTTTGCACGTGGGAGTCGGCTCTCACCCTCTTAAGGCCCGGCAGCAGCACACACGCCTCTGATTAGGTTCTTCGTGGACCCAGAAGCATCTGTCTGGTTGAGGCAGAAAGGACTTTTCAGATGCCAGCGGCTGCTCTAACAAGGGTTCATCCTCCCAGGAGGCCGCTGAAAAAGATCAAGTCCCAGCACCTGCATTGCTGACGCCAGGCACCTCACAGCAGAAAGCACAGACCAATAAGAAAAGTCTCAGCCATAGTAGGACACTGGCTGGGGCTTTGTTGTCTGCTAAAGACATCCGCTGTCCCCAGTGCTTTTGTGCCTTGGATCCTGGCAATCACTACATCGAGGTGACAGCCTATGATCGCTCCCTTTTTGCAGAGCTTGGGTAGAACAAGGCTGGAGTCTCATTTGTCTGACAGGGAGACTTTCAGAGCCAGGCAGCTTGGAAAAATGAAATGACAAAAGAAGCTGGCCAGCAATTAGGTAATGCCAGCCTGCCTGCTGGGTCTCTCTGCTCAGAGCTCGCCCCAGAGTGCACTGGGGTACCCGGGGGGGGGGGTGGAGGGAGAAGCACACGTGGATTCTGAGGCTGGAGGTGCACATGCATGGCTGGCAGAATGGCCAGGTTGTGCAGGGGTGGAGGGACCCTGGGAGTGGCCAGCACTCAGAGCCTCACCTGTACAATGGGTGGAGAAGGCCTCTTCCCTGGGAAGCCATGAGACCCAACTAGAATTCTTCTGTGATCACAGGTGACAGGCCAAGTGGTCAGTAGTACCACACAGAGGGGTCCGCAGCAGGCAAGTGGCCCCAGGCCCAGGGTTTGGCCATGATAGTCTTCTAATCCCTCTCTAGCACATCCCAGGGATGAGAGCTGCGGAGCCCGTCACAGTTCTCTGAGCTGCAGAGTGGTCCTCCCTGAGCCACAGGCCTCTAGAAATGACAAACGCTCCTTCCATGTCTTTGCCTCCTTTGCCCCTGCTTCCTCTCAGCTTCTCCATCATGAACAAACAAAATAGTTTATTCATTCATCTCTGAATTTCCTCCCAGGCTTTTCCTTATCAAAAAAATCCTTAGCCAAGGCCTAGACCTCCCCTACTGCAAAGTACAACTTTACAGACTCCCCCTAAGGTGAGTGCTGGGGACTGTCACAGTTCCAAGGCTCTTCTCCAAGAATCGGCTTCTGTTTCACTCCCACCAGGTATTTATTGGGTTTTCTTGGAGAATGTGGGAAAAGCTTGGAAGTTTTCTGGTCCTAGATTTCAGTTCTGGCTACAGTGTTCATTAGCTGTGTGACTGTGGACAAATTACTTATCCTCTCTGAATTGTAATTTCTTCATCAAATTATTTATAGAACTGTTTCTCCCTCATATTGTCTCAGCTGCTCCTCAGAGTCACCTTCGACACGGGAACCATTGGAAAGTCCAGTTTTACAAATGGAGAAGCAAACGTTTTGAAAAGTCGAGTTGCCTCTGAGACACTCAGCTAGTGACAGAATCATAATTTGAGTCCAAATTCCTATTCTTTTTTCTGGGATCAGGAGAAGGAAGAATCTCTTTCGAGTTTACTTCTAAAGTTGTTGCAGGACATACCACCCATTCATTTTTAGAGCATCCAAGGAGGGCTACAGTGTGCAGTCTAGGTCTTAGAGAGTGACGGTCCCTGCTCTTCGAGGAGCTGGGCAGATGTGACTGGGGATTGGGCACCATCCCCCTAGCAGGTCCCAGTGGGGTGCTCCAGCCCCTGGCATGGCACCTGGCACAGGGCCAGACATCAGTGGCTCCTACCTCATTCCAGACCCCTCATGACCTCCTGTTTGGGAGGCATCACTGCCCCACTTGACAGAGGAAGAGAACGTTCTGACTTAGTATCAGTTACACACTAGAGTCACCTGGAAAGCTTCAAAAACCCAACACTAGGCTGAGTCCCAGGCCATCTGAAGCCTGAAAATGGGGGATTCTAAAGTTGCCATAGAAGAAACCACCGTCATAGCCGGGCATCTGTGGACATCTAGCAGACAGCACAGTGGATGCTGATGGCGGCAGACCATAATGGTGGTGGAAGCTACTGGTCCAGGTGCTGAGGAGTCAGCCAGGACCAGTTCAGTTCAGGTCTTGTGCTTTCTCTTCCTTCAAGCAAGGCAGAGTGGCGTGATGAAGGGTTTGCCTCCCACCCTCCCTGACCTTTCTCCCTGGGTGCTCTTTGGTAAGATGCCCGGCCCCTCCCAGCTTGTTTGTAGAGGCGTTGGTGGGTTCCTTGTGGTATTTGGGTAGAGCATTTGAGGCCTGTGGGAGGCTTCATAAATAATGGTTACCACCCTTCCTCTTCCTCCATCTGCTGCCCAAGTTTGGGCCATTTTTCTGTTTATTCTCCTCTACCCAAAAGGAAGTGGAACTCACATCAGTTTGCCTTTTTCTCACCAGCCTGGTCCCTGGGGCTGGGCGGATGTGGAACAGGGCAGAAAGAAGCTTCAAAATGTTAGTGGATCCTACTACCTACTATTTGCAGCCTCGGGCATGGCAGGTTCTTGTCCCTGTGGTCAGGCCTGGGTATGGAGAGTTAAGCCAAGGGGACACAATCTGCTGTGGGCAGCCTGGGTTCTCCCGGCTTGCTAGGGGCTGGGGCTTTCATAATGGGGGAGGACAGAGATCATCCATCCTGCTCTGTCCCTGGAGATAGGTTTGAGATTAATGACTACCTGGAGGGTCAGTCGGCCAACAGGCATCCAGAAAGGAGGCTTAAAAAAAGATGGTTTCACCTGGTGTTTGTGGGGCCAGAGGCAGGTCCCCCAGGGTGGAGCTGTGCACAGAGCCTGCTGGATGGTGGGCGTTCCGTCCATACTGCCCTTGAAGTAGGGTTCTTTGTGCTTCCCTCCCACCCCTGTCCTAGCACTCTGCGCAGGACTTCTCCCTGTACGCTGGTTAGAGGGGGCCTTGTTGCTTTAGAAAGTTCATGGCTTTTAAGTGCTCAAAAGAGGCCTTTGAGAATTGTCTAGTTATCTTGGCTTACTATAACAAAATGCCATAGACTGGGTGGCTCAAATGACAGGAACTTACTTTCTCACAGATTTGGAGGCTAGAAAGTCCATATCGCCATCACTCGTGGCTGGCTGTTGTCAGGTTCAGTGTCTAGAGGGGACTCCCTTGTAATGCAAATGGCTGCCTTCTCTCTATATCATCACATAACAGAGAGAGAGAGAGAGAGAGAGAGAGAGAGAGAGAGAGAGAGAAAGAGAGAAGAACCTTTGAACCTTTCTTATAAGGGCTCTAATTCCATCATGGGGGTGCCTCCCTTATGAACTCATCTAACTCTAATTACTTTTCCAAAGACTCCTTCTCCAAATATAATCACACCGGGGGCTCGGGTTTTCTCTTAGGCCATTTTGTGTCACTATAGCAGTATACCACAGATTGGGTGATTTATAAAGAACAGAGATTTCTTTATTACTGTTCTGGAGACTGGAAAGTGCAAGGGTGAGCTGCTGTATGTGGTGAGAGCCTTCTTGTTGCATCACCACATGACTGAAGGTAGAAGAACACACACAAGAGCTCAAAGTCACAGCCTCAAGTCCTTTTATAATTGCACCGATCCATTCATGATGGCAGAGGCTTTCCCTGATCACCCTCCCAGGCCCCACCTCTTTAACACTGGTACATGAAGGATCACACCTCTAACACAGGCTTTTTGGGGGGACACATTAAAACCAAAGCAGGCTTCAACGTATGAATATTGGGGGTGGGGGCAAGGATACAATTCACACCATAGCAAGAATCAAAAGGGAAGATTTGAGGATTATATGGTACAGAGCTTTAAAAAATAACAATAAACTGGAAAGAGAACACACAAGAATGAGAGTGTGAGAGTTCCCTGCACCCTCCCCACTGCCGCTGCCACCACAAATATTTCGGCACCAAACACTAGAATGGTGTCCTGGAGGGCTGGGGTGCAGAGCTAAGGGTTTGGCCTTCGACAGAGTTAGGGACAGAAGACCCTAACTCTACCTAAAGATATTTGAGAAGAGGGTGTAGGGGGAAGAGGTGAGAGGGAACAAGTCATTGTGAGAACAGTAGCCATATGTGTGGGTCTGGTGCCGGGGCGCCATCTGGGATACCAGGCACCTATAAAGGCGAAGTCAATGAATGGGAGATGAGCCAATGCGTGCAAAGCACTCCCCTGCCTCCAGGGGGCGCTGCTCAACCCGGGACTGGGAAGCCACAGTCAATGCACCTCTATTGAAGGCTGCCTGTGTGTCACCTGTGGATTGGATGCTTGCTTATACCCCAGGTTTTCCAAAGGCCCTCTAAATTGCTCCATATAGGCACTGCTTTTCAAAAGCTGGAAGAGAGCTTTGTGCCTAGAGGTAGGGAACCATAGGAGAAAACTCCCAGCCTTCAGCTGTGAAGGGTCAGGAGAGGGGTGAGCCTTGTGGTTGTACAATATCTGCCGTACACGGCAGCCGTTCAGTACTCAGGCCTGGGAGCCAGACTGCCACGTTTAAGTTCAGGTTTGCCCCTTGCTAGCAGTGTGACCTTGGGTAAGTTTCTCAACCTGTCTGTGTTTCTGTTTCCTCCTCTGAGAGATGGAGATAAAAATAATAACTCCTATCTCATGGGTTGAGAGTAAGAACTAAATGAATGACTTCAAGTAAAGCGTTTACACTAGTTCACAGCACACATAGTCACTGCACAAAAAAAGTTAGCTATCACCACTCACGACAGCACTCAGGGCTAATGTCCCACAGCCAATCAGGAGAGATGAGGTGTATGTAGTCAAGGGCCAGGGCAGGGCAGGGAAGGAACCCCCAAGCCATGGTTGAACTTGGAGCCTTATGCTTGCTAGGAAGGTGCTTTACCACTTGAAAAACTGCATCTTTAGTCCTTTTGCTTTTAGCTTGTTTTTCAGATAGGGTCTTAATAATAACTTAAAACTTTGAGATTTGAGGCCAGGCTGACCTCATACCTCAATCCTCCTGTCTGTCTCTGGGATTACAGAAATGAGCCACAATGCCGGGGCCCTAGTTTCCTTCTTTGTAAAGTGAGGATTTACATAAAGTAACACTTGCAAAGCTCTTCATAGGATGTGTGCCATGTAGTCAGTGTAAGTCATGCCTCCCTTTTTCAGATAAGGAAACAGGTCCAAGGCCCAAGACCAAACAGCTAGAAAGTGAAAATGTAGAGATTTGAGCCAAAGCTATCTGCCCCCAGAGACATCCACGTGTTAAACGAATTGTTGAAAATGTAATTTATTTTTACTCACTTTTTTCATTATGAGCTGTTAACAGAAAAAGATGACATTTGCCAAGCAAAAGGATAAATTTGTCTTAAGCCCAATTTTCAGTGAATTTTTTCCTCTATCCTCTTTTGATAGACTAGCAGCCTTTAACTAGAGATTATATAAAAATCCATTTGAGCTGACATCTAGAAATAATAGACTCTTCTGGGAGTTCATATCTGTTAACAACCGATAGGCTTACAGTATAATATCCCAGATCCACGTCCTCTACCACACGGACATCCCTGAAAAAACAAACGTGTAAAAGTACCAGTGGCTGCTGTTGATTTCTGGTGGCGCTCATTACTACCAAAGTACAAAGAAAGGAGCTGGGCAAATCTATAACTCCAGTTCTTAAGAGGGTGAAGCAGGAGGATCGTAAGTTCACATCCAGCCAGCTACATACCAAGGCCCTGTCTCAAAACAAAACAAAATGGTTCTTGGGAGAGTAGGTTTGGCCTGTGCTGAGCAGCACAGGCTTAGCGACCTGGTGACCCTGGTTTGACTCCCATCTCTGCCAAATGCTAGTGTTCTCCTTGACAGACGCCTCAACTTATCATTCAGTGGTATCATATGTGGTTACAGATCTGTGTTCATGGGACCTTCTCTAACACCAGTGACTTTCACTGTGCCAATCACAGGCCTAAAAATCACCTGCAGTACTTGTTAAAACGCAGACCTCAAGGCTTCCCCAAGTACCACCAAAGCAGGGCCAGGGAATCTGCATTTCCACAAGTCCTCTGACTCCAGCAGGTGTGGGGACATGAGCATCCAGGAATGTTCCTGGACATGCTGCTCGAGGTCTGTCACCCTCCCAGGTCTTTAAAGCAAGGTCCCCCTTAGGGGTGGCATCTGCTCAGGCTGAGGGCTTGAGGTGCCCTTCGTTATGGTCTGGCCCAGGCTGAAAGTGGACTGATGCCCCACTTCCCTACAGGGCTTCGTAGAATAGACCTTCCCCTGGCTTCTGTCCCCTCTGTCGTATCAGACAGGCCAGCCTGGGCTCAAGAGAGGCACGCATTCTTCCGGGTGGGGCGGTGACTCAGCTCTGGCGGGCTGATGCAAGGGCCAGGCGGATGCTTGAGCCCGGGTGGCCCTGGGGGCGTGGGGCCGTGCTGGGCGGACTCCAATGCGCCCTCCCCGGGCCGCGCCGCGCCGCGCCGCACCTGCAGCCGCCCGGCCCCTCCCCTCCCATCCCTTCCCCTCCCGCGGGCGGGCGGCGCGGGCTGTTGCCAGGCAGGCTGGGCCCGCGGCGGCTGCAGTTGGCTCCCTGCCGCCCGCCGCCTCCGCGCCGCCTCCGCCCGGTGAGTCACCCTCCCAGCCGGCCGCCGCCGCCCCGTCGCGCTCTCGCTCTGCGCCTGCGCGCGCGGCCCGCCGTGTCCCCGCACCCCGAGAGGTCCCCGCGTGCAGCCTCCGGGGCATCATGACACACCCACCACCGGCCCTCCGCAGCAGGGGTCTGTCCAGCCGCGCATGGCAAGGACACACTGACTGTCACTGTGTCCCCAGCCTCCCGATGCTGGGCACATCCCCCTGCGCTGGCTCTGCCTCTCTGGTGCTTGCACCCTGCTCTGCCTGCCGCCACCCCCAAAGCGACGCTCACCTGGGCAGCTGTAAAACAAACAAACAAATAAATAAAACCCGATGCCAGGCTGCACCCAGGCTCTGGGCTCAGGGCCACGAGTGTGGGACCCGAACACTATGTAAAGTCATCTAGGTGATTCCGCTGTTCAGCCAGGGTGGTGGGCCACCCGATCAGCCCTGAGCTTCCCAAACTTGAGTGGGTTTGCGCCTCCCTGCATGCTGGTTAAAGCGCAGGCTTCCCTTTAGGAGAGCTGAAGGGGGGCCTGGGAGTCTGCGTTTCTGACAAGCTAGACTGAGGGTTTTATTGGGAGCTGCAAGACCCTGTCCCTTCACCTTCTCTGTGATGTGATAGAAGACGCGGCTTTTGTTCTGTGTGTGAAATGGGACCAGGCTGAGCAATACTTAGGGCCAGTGTCTGTGAGGATGGTGATTGTCTGGAAGGCTTCAGATAGCAGTGAGTGTCAGTGAAGGTCATCCATATTGTAATGGGTTACATCTCCAGTGGTCCTGTTGGCTGAGTTGGCCAGGTAGTGACAAGCCAACCTTCCAGCTGCCTTCCTATCTGCTTTCTCATAGGAGGACTGGGCTGAAAGCCATAAGCTCCCACTGTCTCCGAAGGGGTCCAGGAAGGAGGAGGGGGTTTACTGGGGTGTGGGAGCCAAAGGAATGGGGGCACAAGGAAGGTCATCACAAGAGCCAGAAGGGGTAGTGGGGCCCAGAAGGCCTGGGGTCCAAGGAGGGCAGGTCTCCTGAAGGTAGTCTCAGGGGGCTGCAGGAAAAGTGCCCTGCGCAGATGTTAAGAGCCGCACAAGGCCAGAAAGCAGGGTCAGCTCCCAGAAAACAGAGATACAAGGAAGGCTGGATGGTGCCATGAAGGGGACTAGGTGTGGACAGCTTCACTTCTCTGCCTCAGTACCCCCCTTTCCCCTGTCAAAAATAGTATAGACCGGCTGAGGATGCAGCTCAGTGGTAGAGCACTTGCCTAGCATGTGAGAGGCCTTGGGTGAAAAAAAAAAAGGAAAGAAGGAAAAAGGAAGGAAGGAGGGAAGGAAGAAAGAAATAAGCGGGAAGGAAGAAAGAAAAGAAAGGAGAGAGGGAGAGAGGGAGGGAGGAAGGAAGGAAGAAAGGAAGGAAGGAAGGAAGGAAGGAAGGAAGGAAGGAAGGAAGGAAGGAAGGAAGGTGGCGTAGCCAGAGTTAAGCATGCAGGCTTTCTAGAGGCTCCCCGAATCTAGCCCCTCACCCTCACTTGTTGTGTGACCTTGGGTAAAATGACTGAAGTTCTCTAAGCCTCAGTTTCTTCATCTGCAAAATGGAAGTGTCATGGCTAACTCAGGATTGTTGTGAGGATTGCACAAGACAATGCTGTAAAGCCTTGAATTAGTGGTTGAGGGTGGTCCTCCCTGGGTGGTTGATGTCACTCTTCTTCCCATGGAGGAATTTAAGGAACTCCCAGGTTTGTGCTGCTCTGTATCTGGTTCCCCTCAGATCTGAACCCCTTTTAACCACTCTTGTGACCTGGTCAGGCATGTTGACTGTGGACTCTATTCTTGGTTTGGCTCTCCTGAGACTCTAGCCAGAATATAGCTCATTTTGTGGCCTGGTGAACCAGAGGCTCTGGATTGAAGCTCACCATTTCCCTCGGGATTGTTGGTGAGGCCACAGGTCAGGAGATTGCACACGCAGGTGCACTTTCTTTTAAGTCCTAGGGCTCCAGTGTAGCTCTGATGGACAGATCAGTAGACAAGCCTTTTTTTTCTTTTTGGCTCACATAGAGTATGTGGGAACCTGGAGCTGGTCCTAGGGCCACCCACCCCCCTGGGTTCCTGCAGTACACTGGGAACACTACAACCCTAATCATTCGTGCTTCTCAAATCCTTCCCCACACCCTGCCTTGACAGTCAACTTTTCGAAGGCAAGGACTGTGTCCTACTCCACCTTGAATTCTCAACACCAGGCAAACTGACACCTAATCTAATCAGTGCACACTCAGCATTCATTATCAGCGTGAGAGAAGCTGAAGACTGCAGAACCTGGATAGGTGCCTCTCTTCTCTGCGCCTCAGTCTTCTCTTGTGTCAAATGGAGACTGGATTAAATGTGATTTTATGGGCTGCCTCTGACCCTATACAATCCCTAAATTTCAATTATTCTTCATCTGGTCATAATCCACTTTATTTTTCCATCCCAGGTACACCTTCCTACATTTGATCTTGATCTTGCGCTTGCTCCGTTTTCAAGTGGGTAGGTGAGCTCCATAAAATTATTCTGAATCTCTGCTAGCACAGGCCTGGAACGCCTTTATTTTCTCACTAAATTCTCCTGGACAAGGCCGGTGATCTGCTCTTCATTAGGGACACGTGGAACTGATCATTTTCACCAGATGTAGCTAGTTTTGCCTTCCCCTCTTACCTTGGCAGTCTCTGCAACATCCCTGCACAGTGTCTTCGGTGGAGTGGACATCCCCCACCCCTTCCCTTTACCCAGGGTCTGTCTTGGCAGGAAGAATGTGCAACTACCCAGGTCAAGAGAGGGTGTCCTGTACCCCCACTGGACTTGACTAGTGACCATCACCACCCACAGGAACAGAAGAGTGACACCGGCCCCCAGCCCCTAAAATACTTTCTACATTTTCTTGTTTAGACTGAAAGGCTCAGAACAACGTAACTTCTAAAGGAAGCTTTTTTTTTCCCCTAGGAAGGGGGCCACAATGGATTTTCTGTAATTTTAGCCTATTTCTTGGAAATCTGTCACTAATAAGACAGCATGTAGGATAGATTATCTACAAAGATGGTCATCCACAGGGTATCCTGTCATCCAGAGGTGAAATCTGTTCCCTTCCCCTTGAATGTAGGTTGACCCTGTGACTCCTTTAACCTCCCAGAGTGAGACAGAGAGGTGCTGTTCTGGCTTGGGTTCTGGCAGAGCTGGAGGCCAACGCCAAGGCCCCATGTGTGTGTGTGTGAGGGTCCTGGTCTGGCCGACCCACATTGAGCCATCCTGACACGGCACTGCTGAGTTCTGCCCAAAGCCCTGGTCCACAGAACAAGTAGCAGTAACAATGGCTTATGGTTTAAGCCACCCACTTTAGGGTGGTTTGTTTGTTTATTTTTGGTGGTATGAGGTTTGAACTCAAGGCCTCATGCTTACAAGTCAAGTGCTCTACTGTTTGAGCCACTCTGCCAGCCCTTCAGGGTGGTTTGTTATCTACCAATAAGTAACACGGAGTCTCTGGACTCTTAATTTCTTCATTCACAAAATGATGATTCTACCTTACATCTTTGAGGTCTGGTCAACATTTCTATAACTTAATGTCCAACTCGACACAAGTGAGCCTTTCAACTTCTGGCCCCTAAACAAGATTTTGAAATCGAGGGAAAAAATGCCCTGAAACCTCACACTACTATTGCTCATCCACCTGGAGTTCATCAGGGAATACCCAAGAATGTACCATCCCAAAGCACTGGCTTGGGAGAGGGACTTCCTGGTTTTGAGTTCCAGTGCTGTGCCTTTCTGGCCATACGATCTTGGACAAGTTTCTTTCTAAGTCTCAGTCTTCTCATCTATAAAATAGGGTAACAGCCGTATCTACTTACAAAATAAATAAGGTAATGTCAGAATATGGCTTTGCATGAGGCCTATATGTGGAAAGTATTTAGTAAATTGTAGCTATTTGCTTTGTGGGCATCTATACTATTTTTGTTTTTTTTTTCTTTTCCATCTGTCAATGGAGTAAAAATTAACAAAAACATAACCTAGCCCTGCTCCAGCCAGTGAGGAAATGAAATTATACTTCACCGGCATGGAGCAGAAGCTCAATAAATATTTGTTTACTTAGAGATCCCTTCCTTTTTGAAAGAAAACATGTACAGACTTGAGAAAATAATCAGATTTTTAAATTTAGGACAAGAGTGATAAGAATGGTGTGAAAAACAAATGTGACATTTGTCTCCAGCTGATTAAAGGTTGAAAAAGACCCTACATTTGCCTAGTAGGTCAACAGACCCATTACCTATCCATAACCTTAGGGAGATTTACATATGATCCAATGAAAGTCCTTGTAGTCTCAGGCACTGCACCTGCCTTTCTTTCTATCAGAGGTAATTTAGGCAGTGTGGGCTTCTGGGACCCTGGAGAGTCAACCCTTTAAAACCCTAGCTCGAAAAGACCTCTCACGAAAAGGGCTGGTGGAGCAGGGCAAGGTGTAGGCCCTGAAATCAAGCACTGGTACCACAAAAATAAATACGTAAATACATAATAAATAAATAAATAAATAGAGTGGTTATGATGGATGTGTGTCTATCGAACATGAAAGCCCTCTAGGCACAAACTTATATGAGTGGCCATGGCGTTGTACACTACTCGGGAAAAAGTCCCTATTTCTACCTGCTCCGGACCCGTCCTAGGATACTTAAAAGTGGTGTTTTTAGTTTTGGACATAAACACAGGGCTTGTTCTTAGACTCGTGGACCACAGCCTTGGATTGACTTTGGAGAAACACTGAAAGGTAGAGATACTTGCCAATACAGCCTATTACACAAAGAAAGACTTCACACGTTGCAGAGAAAGGTACAAACTACATTGCCACCAAACGATCTGAAACGGGCAACAATTCATCAACACTCACACTCGACCAGGGTACAGGACCAAGCAAAAGGAAACCCGCCCTCAATGACACGGTTGCAACTCTTTCTGGGACTTCTCCTTGCCAATGTATTCCCGGGTGTGTTTGGATTTTGCATTCTAAGCACTAATGGATATCATCTTTGTAGGTTTGGAGACAATTTAATTTCTTTGATGAAAAAAATGTGAATATATATTTAGGAGACAGAGATGGGAAGATTTGGGTTTGAGGCCAGCCTGGTTAAAAGTCAACAAGACCCTATCTCAAAAACAAGCCAGGCATGTTTGCACACACCTGTGATCCCAACTACTCAGAGGTGAAGGTAGGAGGAACTTGGTCTAAAGCTGACCTGGGCAAAAGTGTAAGACCCTATCTGAAAAACAAACTAAAAGCCAAAGGACTAGGGCCTTGGCTCATGTGGTAGAGCCCTTACAAGTGCAAGGCCCTGAGTTCAATCCCCAGTTACACACACACTTACACACACACACACACACACACACACACACACACACACAGTGGGCATATGCATGTACAGAAATAGCACAATGAAATCCCTTACTGTGGTACAATTTATGTACCCTAATTAAAAAATGTGGACTGCATAGAAGGAGCAGAGGGAAGATGCTAGATAATAATTTGCTGTGGTTTCTAAAATGCTATTGCTCCTTGAATTTATTGTGATCAGAGGAAGGTCAGAGAAAAAGGGTTAAAAAAAATTGATGTGTGACTTTGTCAAAATCCAGCACAAGGAAGCAGCACGTTGGTTAGCACATTTTCTCAAGAAAAACAACAAGAGAAATCAAAACCTAACCTTCTACCATCTGCCACAGATGATGCTGTAGCTCTCCACAAGGATCTCATTAGCATCTTTGTAGCCCCAGCACAACAGGGGTGGGAGAAGGGTTCCCTCACCCACCTGAGCACACCCACAAACCTAAGCCTGCTCTGCAGTGAGGGGCCTGGTGGGCTCTGGCTGCTTGCTCCCAATTCCCTTCTCAAGCACAGGAATCCCACAGTCAGACAGAAGCTCATTGCAGCAGGGAGAGGGTTACCCTTTAAAAAAAAAAGAGGTCTGCTCCAGGCAGCAAGAACAAAGAGGGGGAGAGATTGGTCCGGCAAGCCGAGAATAACACTTCAAACCCACATTTGCTGCTGGTTCCGGGCCTCCTGGGTCTGCTTTCTGCCTAATCAAGAGCTACATGCTGGAGCTTTTAAAAGCAAGGGCTGCTGCATCTGAGGTATAGGAAGGGGTACACCCTCCTCCCTTTCCACTCCCCAAATCACCTTCCACCGACCTTCCCAAGGGAAAGCAAGGCAATGCAGATGTCCTCAAGGCTCCCCCATGCTGGTGGGGGCGAGGGGGCTGGCAAAGAAAGTGGAGCTTTGAGGTAAAAATGTCATAGGAGGAAAGGACATGATTCCCAAGGACGCTTAAAGGAATTCTGAGTTTTTAAGTTCTGCCTAGTTATTCTTTCCTGGAAAAGTATGTGAGGCTGGAGCCTTTATGTGTGTGTATGTGTGTATACAGTAGCCCCCTGTATCTATGGCTTGGCTTTGCCAGGTTTCAGTTACCTGTAGTCTACCACAGTCCAAAAATATTAAATGGAAAATTCTATATTTTTAGACTACATTCACATAACTTTCATAATAGCCTATTGCTAGAGTGTCCTATGCATTATTAGTTACCGCTTTTAATCTCTTTCTGTGCCTGATTTATAAATTAAACATATCACAGGTATGTATGTATAGGAAAAAGGATAGCAACGTGGGGGTCAGTACCATCCTTGGTTTCAGGCATCCTCTGGGGGTCTTGGAACCTATTCTCTGAGGACAGAGCAGGACTCCTGTATATACTTCCATACCTCCATTCATACACACGTGCATGTACCTATGCATAAAACCAAGGATGAAGCAGAAGCTACCCAGGGATTTACTCTCTGTAGAAGACTGGACTCTAAGATTCTAGTTTAGGCATACATGATTCAACTGAGTCTATCACTGGGGCCTGTTACTTTCCGACTCAGGTCCACAAAGATAGCTTTGATCTGGTCCAGATGAAGTTAATTCAGTTTCTCTCTCTCTCTCTCTCTCTCTCTCCCCCTATCCCTCCCTCCCTACCTCTCTCTCTCTCTCTCCCTTCCTCCTCTCTCTCCCTCCTGTCCTGGGGTTTGAACTAAGGGCCTACAGGCTTGTTAGGTAAGTACTCCATGACTTGAGCCCCACTCCCATTCTTTTGCTTTTGGTGTGTTTTCCAGATAGGGTGTACATTTTTTTCCCAGGCCAGCCTCAGACCACCATCCTACCATCTCCACCTCCTGAGTAGCTGGAATTACAGGTGTAATGCTGGGTCTGATTTCCTTTGTCTTGATCTTTCTCTCTAAGAGACGTTCTGGCTCCCCCAAAGGAAACATTGCTCATTTGGTGTTCCCTTGGCTCCAGACACTCTAACCGCATGAGCTGGGGCTTATTTCTTCTGGGGGCTCCCAAGGGCTTTAGAATCCACAGGAGCAAATACATAGATCTATGGGAATGGGGTTGATAAAGTAATGATAGACTACAAAAACTCTGGTGACCAGTTCTTTTAAATGCCATGAGACCCTGAACTGGAATTTTTAACCTAGGTTCATCATTCACGAAACCAAACACCAACACTGAATTACTTTCAGGAGGGGCTCAGCTAAGGCTGTGAAGATTAGTATTAGTCAAATCCTAACACCAATCAATTAGTCAGTGAGAGATGGAACACCAGCTAGCTTAAGCAAAAGGAAGGGACCACACTGGCCCATTTGGTTTTAACCCTCTTTGGCTTTGTTCTCTTCTATGGCAGATAGGCAAAAAGAGCTAAGGATGCTCTGTGCTTACATCATCACAGCTGGAACACCCCTGGGAAAGAAATGCTATTCACCAATATCTGTAAAGCCAAGAGGGAAGATTTGGGTAGATGAAGCTTGAGTCCTGCCTCCATCCTTTGGGCAAACACTGAGGACGGGCATGCATGTGCTGACTTCTCAAAGTCCTGTGTTCAGTCTGGCTCTCACCCCTGAATTCTGGGCTCGTCACCCACTTGAACATTCCCACTTGGACATTCACTTGCTCCTCAAAGTTAGAAAAATGGAGCTATTGCTTTTTCTCGCCTGCTTCCCTCCTCCCCCAGTCATTCCAGTATCAGTGCATGGTACGGCCATCTGTCCAGGTACTCAGGCCAGGCACCCAGAATTTGAATGGGATTCCTGCTTTTGCTCACTCCATAACCAATCTTTCACAATGCCTGTTGGCTCAACCTTCAAAATGCATCCTGAATTCAGATTAGCTGCACTGATTCCACGGTGGCTGCCGTCATTTCAGCCCAGGGTCTCTAGCCCAGGTCATCCATGCCTTTGGTGGGCCTCCCTGTCTCCTCCCTTGCTTCCTCCTGGTCAAGTCCATCATTCTCCACTCTGCTTAAAACTCCTCCATGGCTTCCCACTGTTCCAGGGGAAAACCCAACTCCTTTCAATGTCTACCAAGTCCTGCTTACACCAGCCGGCCTCTGCTTACTCCTCCAAGCCCTCCCCCGCCTCTGTTTTCCTTATTGCCCTAGGAAAGCAAGATGTTTTGTTCCCTGATGGAGCTGTGGAGGCTCCAGCAGTGCCTGACACATTGGGTATATATTCACTTGTTGAGCAAGTAAGTGAATATATGCCAGCTCCTCAGACCTTCTTTCTCTCCCCCAGACCCACCATGCTTTCCCTGCCTGGGGCAATTGTACCTCTCTCTGCTTCTAGCTCGTGTCCCCAAGCTCTGCCAGCCATTCCCAATCCATCTTTCAGGTCCTCACTTAGCTCGTCAGGAGACCCCCCACCTCCCGCCAACATGTCCCATCACGTGACTATTTTTCATTGCATGGGTTGACCCTGGGATTACTTTCTTTGTTTATTCAATGTCTTGCTCATCTCCCCTGTGAGGATGCGACAAGGACTACAATCTTGTCTGCCTTCTCACTGCAATACCCCACATCCAGAACAGTGCCTGGGAAGTACTAACTTCTCAATAGGCAATTGGGAGCCAACCAACCAACACTTTAAGATTGTCGTGAGGATTAAACATACATTAAAGGACATATTAAAACAAGCACTTTGGAAAACAGGCAAGGAGCAGAGACTCCAAGCTGGGGTCTACACACAAGAGAAACTCCACACACTCTGAGGACGCCTGGGGGCAAGAATACTCTCTCCACCAGCCTGCCACAGGATAGTCAAAGCCTAGAAACAACCCAAATGGCCATCAAGAAGGGAACAGATACACAATTTGTGGTCTGTTCACACAATGAAATATTGCTCAGCAACGAAGACCTTCTGTATTGATGCACACACATGGATAACCTCACAGGCAATATCAAAAAAGTAGCCTCTCACAAAAGGGACCCACTGTGCCAGTCTATTTATATGAAGTTCAAAAATAGACGAAACTTGTCCTGGGCATGTGACCCCTTTCCAGTGCTGCTCACCAGCCAAGAGTGACGCACACAGCTTTTCTGATCCACTGAAGTAAGACGCACTGGTTAAGAAGGGGATGGATTTGCATTCACAAATGGTGACAGGGTCAGTGCGGATGCTGTGGGTGGAAGGAATGTCTTTAGTCTTGGTAATTTTGGAAAGCTATGTACAAGGCGTCCCTCGCCAACAAAAGTTTGCGGAACAGCTGGCAAAACACAGAGCTTTCAAAGAACACCAAGAAGGATGCTGTGCCTTCACGCAGGAGTCAGATCTTAACTTGGAATGCACGTGAAGAGCGTGACCCCGGCAGTGACCTCTGCTGTGGCAGGTGGCTTCCTGCCCAGTCAGGGAGAGGAGGGGGAGGTGATGGGGTTGGACAAAGGGACACAGGAGGAAGGTGACAAATCTTTTCTTGTGCTGTGGGCCCTTGTCCTTAGGGTTGCACAGGTTCCCAGCGTGTTCCTTCATCTAGCAGTAGGCAAGTTGCCAGGGACCGTTTACACTTCATCTGAACACAAAACAGGAAGAGGCTTGTAAGGTATCTACTTAATAGCCCAAAGATCAATATTTCCTTTATGATGAAAGCCCCAGAGGCACCACCCAGAATGGCAAAGGCCCTCATTCCTTTCTTCCCCCAACAGCAGCCCTATAGCCGTTTTTCCTCCATTCATCAATTGTGTATCAGCACTGGCTTTAGCTAGTTGGGAAACACAGAGATCAGAATGAACCACGCAGTGTGGAACCAGAACCTTGTGAAACCGAAAGTCAAATGACTCCAGAAAACAGGCAATGACAGCCACAGACATAGACCACAGGAAGGTACTCCTTGCTGCTGCAGATGAGCAGTGAGGGGCTGCTTGGGGGTGCTGTTTTGATTATGTTAATCGTTTGCAGTATTTACAGAGGTTTGTCTCCTCCACTGCTTTTCCTTCAAAATGATGGAAAAAGTTCTCCACTGTCTGGAAAGTAGGGAATGTGTTATCTTGTTTTCAACAATGTCTAGTTTAAAAAAAAGAATTTGGTAAGTGCTGTTCAGAACAAGTGGACTCCTGTGTAAGTCCAATCATCTTTTGGTTTAAAAAAAATACGTATTTTCACAGTACTACTCCAATTCAAAGATAACCGAACAAAGGAGATGAGCGAGGGCGAAAGTTCAAGAAAATGAAAACCTGGATTTCAGTTTGCATTGAAATGCTAAGTGTACTCATACCTAAAGGTGATAGCATCGTTGGAAGATTATCCCAGAATGAAATCAGGAGAATCAAGAAGGTGACACGAGGAGTCAGTGAATAAGCTTCAGAAAATTGAGAGTCTGCAACTCCATCTTTGTAGCCAAGAGACAACCTCAGGCATCATCCTGGTGAAGTGATGCCATTTGCAACTGGTTGAAGGACTAGAAGACAAGACACCATCAAGCCCAAGTCTTAGCAGTCACAGAAGAATTCCTGAAGCAAACTTGACAGTGAGCTATGTCGGCTAACATGAAGTCTAACTAGTCATAGGTTATTTAAATAATGCCTATGGTTTTTTTTCCTGTTCACTCCTATGATTATTATTATTATTATTTGTGGTACTGGGGTTTCGTGCTTGCTAGGCAGGCACTCTATCACTTGAGCCATACTACCAGCCCTTTTTGCTCTGGCTGTTTTGGAGACAGGGGCTCAAATTTTGCCCAAGCTGGCCTGCGCTGTGTTCCTTCTATGTTAAGCTTCCTGATGCTGCTGGGATGATAAACCTGTACCACCATGCCCAGCTTTTTTTTACTGTTGAGATTGCCTCTCACCAACTTTTTTACTTGGACTGGCCTGGAACTGCGACCCTCCTGATCTTGGCCTTCCACATAGCTTGGGATGACAGTGGCACACCACTGTGCCCAGCTATTGATTGAGATGGGGGTCTTGCAAACTCCCTGCCTGGGCTGGCCTCAAACAGAGATCCTCATGATCTCAGCCTCCCATGTAGCTAGAATTGTGGGTGTGGCACTCAGCTTCTTTGCAGGTCTTGAAGGGAATTGTTCTGTCTCCATTCCAGATGTTTCTGGTGAGTTATCAGGTCAAGATTTCTGGCCACAGAGGAGGGTTTGTTCTTCAGCTCCCAGCAACAGTAATGGGAGTAAAACAGGTGCATACGGACCCAACAGGCAGGGTCATGGATACATGGATGTCAGGGAAAGGAAGCTCATTTTTCTATTGATGTTGTTGTGCTGGAAAGACAGACATCTGAGACTGTAGAAAGAGGAGTTTCTACAGAAGCAAGGAGAAGCAGAAATGAGAGACGATGAAGAAAGAGAGCCTCCGCTGCCTCGGTCCTCAGCCTTCACAAACAATGGACTCCCTAAGTGTGGGGAGTCTGGGTCCCTGCCCAGAAGTCCTCATTTGAAGAGTCTGCTGGGCAGCCTGGGTCTCCACTGGGGTGATTTTTAAGGGCTTTTTGTTGTTGTTAATTTAGTTTATGTTGAATTCCTGCTATCTGCAGCCACAAGAAATCTAGCTAAAAGAACACAAGACATTCTGTCATTATCAAAAGTGACTTGTGCCTGAGGCCTGAGTTCAAATCCCAGTGCCACCCAAAAAAAGTGACTGGCCACAATGTATATAGCTGAAAAAGTGGAGCTGTAATGATTCTTAGAAATGGTCCTTACCACTCACCATCTTACTGGCTCCCAAAGAAAACCAGGGAGGAGAGAGAGTTTCTACAGGAAGTTGGGAAATGGGGTCTCCAGGCAGCCTTCATCAGGAAGAAGCTTAAGAGTATAATGACAGAAAGCCCCACCCTCACTCATTTGCACAATTATTTAACAGGTGATGCTTCAGGAATCATTTGAAGCCATCAGGTATAAGTTGCCTTTACCTTTCTGCTCAGCCCTCGGCCTCCTCCACAGGATGGCTCCCCAAAAGGGCAAGAGGGATGCAGTCCCTAGATACCTTGTCCTCACAGAACAGCATAAAGGGACCGTTTATTTTCCTGTGTTTCTTTCTATCAGATAGAAACACCTTGAGCAAAAAGGCCTGCAGTAGAATTCCCCTCAAGTTTCATTTGTTTTATGTATACTTGAAAGTTGAGTCCAGCATGGTGATGCATGCCTGTAGTTCTAGCTAATCAGGAGAATGAAGCAGAAGGATCCTTTGAGCATAGACCTTCCTGGACAATGTTGCAAGACCCCGTCTCAAAAACAATAAAAATTGGAAAAAAAAAAAAAAAGAGGGAGGTAAGTTTGACAGAGATGAGAGATATTATTTAAACCTGTGATAATTCATCCCATTGGGGCTCCCTAAAGCCTATACCTAGGCTGAGGAGGGTGGGCACATGGAAAATTCTGCATTCTTTTGGGAAGGAAGAAGTGGGAATTGGCCATGTAATATCAAGAGCATCATGTCTGCTATCTAGAAGAGGAGAAAAGGTCCTGGATTTGGAAGGGGCAGATTTCCAGGCAGGAGAGAGTATACAAATCCTCAGCTATCACAGCCTGGCCCCTGACCAAAGCCACCTTCTTTTCTTTGACTCCTGTTCCTTGACCACTGTTTTGGCCTCCTTGCTGCTTTGATACCATGAAGAACTAGTAGGGCTTGTTCCCCTGACTGGCCACCAGTGTCCTGGCTCCTGAGAAAGAGGATCCTCAGCTATGAGCAGACATACTGGCATTTTGATGAGTGCAACCGTCCTTGGGAACTTGACTGAGTCCATCCAGAACGTCAGAACTGAACTCCTGATGAGGTGGCCTTCTGGGACTTACACAGCTGACAGCAGAGAGACCACCTCTAGGTGCTGCTACCCTGTGATGCCATTTCAGGGTGGCTAGTGGCTGCCTGGATGGCAGACTCCTCTGAGCTACTAAATTGCCCAATATGTAGAACCAGCTAGATGGGAACTATGCTACTTGGGGGCTGGAGATGGAAGGCCTGGAGACAGCCACAGCACGGTCCTGCAGGTCTCTTCCTGTGTGAGGGCTTCATTGAATATTTCCAGGCTCTGACAGTTTTTGTCACAGGAGACAGTTCCTGGGTCCTTTTTGGGGATGGGAGAGGCAGCCAATCCCACGGAAGCATCTGTGTAGGGACTAGTCCCTTCAACCCACCCCCTAGTGTCCTCAAGTTGGGACATTCCTATTCTCTGCAGAGACAGGAAGTTGTGAGCAGGATTTCCTGTATGCTTCTTCCTCATCGCTCTTCTTTTACATCTTAAATATGGGGAGGCACAAACTCAGTTTAAGCCTCAGTTAGATGGGCAGCTGGAGAACAGACCCTGACAGGCCTCTGTTGCTGTGACTGAACATCTAAAATATTAAAAAAACGTGCAAAGCTTTCACTAAAACTAAGTCAAGGGCACATCAGTCCATCAGCTTTCTTCTTCTCCTTCTTCTCCTTCTTCTTCTCCTTCTCCTTCTCCTTCTCCTCCTCCTTCTTCTTCTTCCTCCCCCTCCTCCTCCTCCTCCTCTTCTCTTCTTCCTCCTGCTTGTGTGATACTGTAGCTTGAATTTAGGGTTTCATGTTTCATCCTAGGCAAATGCTCTACCACTTGAGATATGCCTCCAGCCCTTTTTGCTCTGGTTATTTTGGAGGTAAGGTCTTGCTTTTTGCCCAGGCCAGCCTGAACCACTCTCCTCCTATTTTAAGCTTCCTGCCAACAGTGGGATGACAGGCATAAACTCCACGCCCAGCTTTTTTCCATTGAGATAAGGGTCTTGCAAACTTTTGCCTGAGCAAGATAGCCTGGAAACTTAATTCTCCCAATCTTGGCCTCCCGCATAGCTTGAAATGGCAGGTACATACCACCATGCCCAGCTATTGGTTGTGATGGGGTCTCATTAACCTTTCCCCCCTGGGCTAGCCTCAAACTGGGAATCTCCTGATTTCAGCTTCCCAAGTAACTAAGATTACAGGCATGAACCACCAGTGTCCCACTTAGAATGACCTTTTGAAGACCATAGTTACAGCATCAGCTAGGCAGTGCTCTGAAGGTTGTCTGTGTTCTCAGTCAGCATCCAATCTATGGTTATTTCTCCCATAGCCAGGACTCATGATTCTAGGAATCAAGGAATGGAACCGAGAATGGTACCACTCACCACCACCAATACTTACCCACTGCCAAAGTTACTGCTTCCTGTTCCTGGGACCTTATGGTCTGCTGGGTGCTGGGGCTGTGGCTCAAATGGTAGAGTGCTTGCCTAGCAAGCATGAGGCCCTGTGTTCAATCCCCAGTGCTACAAAAAAACAGAACAAAAAACCTTATGTTTTTGTGGCCTAGACATCTTCCAGGGGGAAGCATTTCTATCAAGAGGCAAAACAGGGATTCCATCGAACTGGAAGGTAAGACATCCCCCCTGGCCACTTTGGGCTCCTCATGCCTTGGAGTCAATGGGCTAAGAAGGAAGTCACGGCATTGGCAGGGGTGATTGGTCCAGACTACCAAGGGGAAATTGGAATAGTACCTAACTGCTGGTACCAAAAATCAGTATTAGTCAGAGTTCTCTAGAGGAATACAACCAACTATATATATATAATTCTATATATCATATAGAACTACATATAGTTTATATATATATATATATATATATATATATATATATATATACACATATATATATATATATATAGAGAGAGAGAGAGAGAGAGACTTATTAGACTGGCTTACACAATTAGAAGCTGGTCCAACAATGTCCGTCTCTATGCTGGTGAGGTGGAGGACTGGATAGTTGCTCATTACAAGAAGATGGGAACCTCAGACCAGTGGAGACCAATGATGCAGCACTAGCCTGAGGCTGAAGGGCTGGAAGCTCCCTAGATAGTGGCTGTTGTGATTGAAACTGGAGTTCCAAAACTCCAAGGCCCAAACTCCTGAGATTCCATATGCTAGGTTTGGCCACCCACCTCTAAAGGCCAAATAAAAAGGCATGGTGAAAGCAGAGAAAGGAGATTTAACACATGGCTCAGGACATGCAGTGGGAAGAGGCAGAGTGAGCACTCAGCTCATCCCCAGCCATCTTTGGGGTAGAGACATGAGTATAGGTTTAAGCAGACAAAAGAACTGTGGGCAGGGGACAAAAGGTATGCACAGTTCCAGTCACAGGTGAGACCTGGTTGACCAGTATCAGTCCAAGGGTTCTGGAGAAGATGTTATCACTGTCATCACTTGAGGGAATCAATCTGGTTCCTATGAGATGATTACTTCCTGCTCCAGGGTACAGTTTCATCATTATAGGTAATTGTCCTCAGTTAGAGGGGTGGTCTGTCCTGCAAGTCTCTGATGTTCCGTACAAGTTTCAGTCCCTTGTCATAAAGATGTTATCAGTTCTGTCCTTTCTGGAATTCAAGGTAATCCCAAAGTGACTGCAAAGAGAATAGCTTAGAGTAAAGGCAGATACAAAATGGAGGCAGGGATGCCAAACTTCTCCTGTTTTTAGTTAATTTGTGTGCCCAAGAAGGAGTCAGTGCTTTTTCAGCAAAAGCAACTTGAGTGCCTCTTACACAATTCCACAATGAAAGGCTGAAGAAGAGGAGTCTGCTGTCCATGGGGGATGACGGTAGCAGCAATAGATATACTCACTCAGGAAGAAGAGAGGTTGCATACACTGGTGGCTTTCTCTTTTTTCCATTTTCCTTCCATCTGCACTCCCAGCCTATTGGATGGTGCTGCCCACATTTGAGGTGGATCTTTCCACTCAGTTGCTTTCACACATGTCAGTCCTCTTTGGAAACATCCAGAATTGTGCTTTACTATTCCCCTAGGCACTTCTCAATCCAGTCAACAAAGTTATTAATCATCATAGTGGTGATTTGCCAGTAAGAGAGACAGACCTCTTTCCTTGGCCCAATAAGTAGCAGAAGTTCATTCATTTGAACTTCATTCAAGTCATTTGAATTGTTATCGTCCACTATATGCTTCACTGTTCCAAGTGCTTGAGGTGGGCCTGGCTGGGATCAAGTGGAAGCTCTTCTCCTATGGAGTGGGTGACCTCAGTCACACCTCTTATGGGTGTGGTGTTTTGTTTATATGTCTCTGTATACAGATGGGCTTGCATTCCTTTTTAAATTAGGAGAAAAGTTATTACAGAAAGATATTAAATCTCATTTGGAACTTATACCTGTGAAGGAGATAAAAATGTGGATAGGAAATACCTGCAAGAACAGTGGACTTTGAAGTAAAGACACCTTGGGAGGTGATGCGGAGGGTGGGCAGAAAATCAACACCAGATGGTTCTAGAGGAGTTGAGTTTGAACTGTTGTTGTCCAAGAAATACTACAGTATGAACCTTTGCTGTTAGTTGGTTTGGTGATGTTTCGCTCACTCAGTTTCTTATTTAAGAAATGATTTCTGTATTAGATTCTTGGAATTATAGAGATGAACAAGTCATCACCCTGTACTCTGGGAAGGATTCCTCATTCTTGTCGAGGACAATTGCAAACAATGGAAGGTCACAGGGGCCACAGTAGATGTAGGGACAGGGTGTGAGGGACCACAGAGGAAGGCAGCTTCTGTAACCACTTGATCCCCATTTTATCTTGGCCCATAACCCAGACCTGTTAGATAGAGGCTCTCACTGCTTACTGAACAAATAGACTCTATGAATATAGTAACCTCAAAATGACAGGTGATGTTGCCTCTGTTCCAGCTGCTCTGTTCCTTCCTGGGGAGCATCAATAAATTGTAGGTACACGCTACCTTCTGCTAGCTTTGCTCTCATCACAATTACCACATGTCCTTGTATTTTTATTTTTTTCACAACAGTTCTTCATTTAATCGGGCTCTTTTCTAGCAAGTCCAAGGCCCTGAGTTCAAACTCCACAACCACCAATAATCAAACAAACAAAATAATCCTGCTCTCCTTTCATTTCAACCTATTCTTTCCTCATAAATTTTTTGCTCCTACTCAATAAAGACCACATTCTCTTATGTTCTCACATAAGAAATGTATCATTTTCAGAAGTAGGTTCTTCTTCTAAGCTTCCAGGTGACATTTCTTTTTGTTTCATCTGCAGGATTCCAGAACTTAGCCTACAAAGAAAGGAAATCTATCCAGATCTATTGGTCGCTGAAACATACAGACAGTATGGCTTTCTCTTGACCCACCTGCTTTCCATTGGGTATCGATGGAATCCCTTTTCAGATGCACAGCTGGAAGACAGGGTAATGTGCAGAGTTCAGTGCAATTTCTGTCCTGTACAAAGTACATGTTCCTTGAGTGTGGCTTTGTAGGAGGTGCTTTCCCCTACACCAGTATCTGGCTAGTTGTATAGATGAAATGTGTGTGCATGCACACACACACAATAGTCTCCAGAGGATACTGTTACCAAGACACTTCCTGTGTCTATCATCACCAAAAACTTAAGCTCTATGTATTCCCCTAACAGAGACCACTTACCATCAGCCATGCTTAACCACCCTCCACCCCTACACATGCATACCCAACTTTCTGCACTATCATTGCGGAGTTTATTAAAATGGGTTTTGCAGTTTCTAAATAAATGGAGAAAGAAAGGAATAGTGGTTGGGATCAGGAAGAAGAGTGTGTGGGGAGGTGCTGCCTCAAAACACTGAATTCAAGCAATGGAGGGATGGATTTCCAAGGTTTTGGGTGATCAGATCCTGGACCTGTAAGCCAGAAGTCAAAATCTAATTAGGTATACAAAGTGTCTAGCTTCCTTCTTTGGCATTATAGACTTTCTCCTTTGGGAGTATGAGGGAGTATCCTAAATTTGAATCTCAATATGGCCTTACAGGATTGCTATATGTTTCTTCCAAATCTAGGCAGTGGATTTTCCAGTCATCTTAGCTTTTGGCAGAGTAATGAGTTTTATTATTTTGTGCATCCTAATTAGGTATTTTAGTAGTAGTTGACAAAGGCTGTATTAGGTATCAATAAGCAGAATCCCTGAATGATTACATCTTTATTTATTCATTGGTTCATCCAACTAATATTTGCTGTATACAAATCAGGTGCCTGGCCCTATGGTAAACATTGAGGGTAAAACCTAGCCCCTGTCTTCATGAAGGTTTTGGTGTAGTGGTGTTTCGGGATCCAAGGTTTTGGGTGATCCAGACCTGGACCTCTAAGCCAGAGGTCATAATCTAGAAAGATATGAAATGTCTAGATTCCTTCTTTGGTATTGCTTCCAGATTAAGTATAAGAGCTCCTTGTCTACCCTTCACTCTGGGTCATGAGCCAGACATTGTGAGAGAAAACACTGAAATGATAGGCTGGAGCTTGGTATGGAAGGATCTTGAATGACACATTAATAAGTTCAGATTAGTAAGTTTGATGGGAGGGTACTGAGAAATTTAGTGCAAAGAAGTGAGTAAGTGTTTAAACCTGTGATTTACAAAGTTATTCCAATAGCCAAGTAATGGGAAGAAGGTAGACACAGGAAGGCCAGCAGAGGCACACAGAGAACATGAATTAAGTAAGAGGTAGAAACAGAGATGAGCAATACATGGGAAAGGATCTGATAATCAACTGAACATGGGTGGCAGGAGCAGGGTCACTGGAGAAGACATCCCATTGTAGGTGCCTGCAAAGATGGGGACTCCATGCCCCCAAATAGAAGAGCTTGGAACAGCAGCTGCACCGGGAAGAGATGGTGCTTGTGGCTTTAACTTGTGAAGAAGAACAGTGTGCACCAATCTACACTTTCCTTCATACTTACATTTTTTTGGTGGTGGTACTGGGCTTTGAACTCAGGACTTTACTCTTGCAAGGCAAGTGCTCTACTACTTGAGCCAGGCCTCTAGTCCCTTCATACTAACTTTTTTTCAGTGTATTTACCCCCATCTTAGTCTCTAATATGTGGAATGTTCTACAGTGAACTGTCCAAATAAACCACTTGAAGAAGCTATCAAGCTGGAATTCACATAATGACCCTAACTCATCACATGATTTTGTATGTTTTGGGGACAAGTGTAAATAGCTGGTGCCTTTTATCACCCAAATGCCCATCCCCACCAAACAATTGGCTCTTTGAACTCGAAAAGGGTAGGCATGAGTTGTGATTTTCCATATGGAATCAGTGGGGCAGAAATGCGGGAGCCCTTACCCAAACCACAAAGAATGTCAACTGTCAGGACAAGCACAGTATTCCAGAAATCTGATCACTCAATCTTAAATATTTAAAAACTGTCACTAATTTGAAGGGAAAGGGTAAGAATAAAATTGGCTCCACTTTAGATTTTTATCAAAATCTGTTTCTACTCTTCAGTATGGGAATTGTCAGTAAAATTCCACTCTGATTTACCATTCCCTGAGGTCAGTGGGAGGAGAAAAAGAAGTCATGGGTATTCTGATTAATTTCCATCATAAGAATCAACCTTTGCTTTTCAGGGAGAGAACTGGGAAGGAATAATACAGATAATTAAAATCCACAGACACCACAAACACCCTATTTAACCAGTGATTTCAAACCCTCTTCCACTGATTTTTTTTTTTTTTTTGTGGTACTGGAGACTGAATTCAGGGCCTATAACTTGAACCACTCCACAAGCCCTTTTTTGTGATGGGTTTTTCCGAGATAGGGTCTCACAAACTATTTGCCTAGGCTGGCTTTGAACCATGATCCTCCTGATCTCTGCTTCCTGAGCAGCTAGGATTACAGGCGTGAGCCACTGGTGCCTGGCTGATTTTGTTATTATTATTAGAAGTGCCAAGTAACACAGTTCCACCCACCTTTTAGGTCTAACAAAATATGAATTAATTATAAGATAAGCAGCTGGGAGCAAGAAGAACAACAAGGAGAGGCCAGGATTGTTGGCCTCTCTGAGTTTGAAAGTTGGCCACTTTTTCTTTTTTCTTGGAGGCACTGGGGTTTGAACTCAGGGCCTCACACTTGCTAGGCAGCGCTCTACCACTTGAACCACTCCGCCAGCCCTGTTTTTGTTATAGGTTCTTTTCTAGATAGGGTCTCACGAACTATTTGCCCAGGGCTGCCTTTGAACCACAGTCCTCCTTATCTCTGCCTCCTGAGTAGCTAGGATTACAGGCGTTAGTCACTGGTGCCCTGGCAAAAGTTGGCCACTCTTGCCCACTCTCTGTTGGTTTCGTTGGGAGGATTCATAACATCAGCACTGTGAGTTTGAAATGGGAGCTGTCAGGCCACAGTTTTAGAAAAGCCAGCTTGCTCTGTGTTCAACACTGATGAGCACCTCCTTATGTTAATGACTTCGTAGTGACTGAGGGCAGAGTGAGGTGACAGAGTAGAAGCTGGCCTTCAGGGGCACAGGGCTGTTCATTCACTGAGAGCTCGAAGCTCTGCAATTTGAGCTTTTGATATACCACAGACCCAGCTCAAGTCACAACTGCTACCACTGCAGACGTCCCAGACCCGGCCCTTCCCAATGACCTTCACGTATGACCTCCCACTTCAAGGTCATACATTACCTACCCCAAATCACTACACATCTCCCTACTACGGAAACTGTGCTTGACCTCTGGCCAGTTTACTCACAGGTGCTGAGACACATCTGTATTTCCCACTACCTGTCTTTGCTCCTGTCACTCCTCTACGCCCCCCTTCCAAGTCCCCAACTTCTTCTCTTACTGAAAATATGGCTACTCCTCCAGGTCCATGAAACTCCCTGTTTGCCCCAAGTCAAAATGACCATTCCCTCCGATGGTGACACTTTATTACTGTGTCTTTGTGACAAGGCATCACACTTCCTATGTGTCATAGCAGCTTACATTCCCTGACTTTAATGTTCTCTGCAATGTGGGTAAGACCATTAGTGAGCTTGGAAATCACTTTAGCGAGTCATGAACTGAACTTTTTAAAAATGAAAATGAGCGTTTTAGGGTGTATTTCAGATAAACCCTAAAACACACAGGGAGTCAACATGTTTCTTAACTGGTTTATGGTCAAAAAACTTGAAAGTCACCGTCTCATGGAGTAATGACATTTTCTGCTTTTGCGTAACAGGAAGCCTTGATCCAACCGACTTAAATAACAAAAATTTATTATCTTTTATAACAAGAAGCATGGAGACAGGACAGCTCTTGCTTTGGCTTATCAACAACTTACCATCAAGGACCTACATTTTTGTCATCTTTGCCATTTTTCCAGTTAACCTCCCTTCATGTTTGCAAACTGGCTGCAAGAGTTTCTTGCATCACAACAAAATCCATAGGCAGAAAAAAAAAAAAAGGACCTACTTGTTTTTTGAGTCTTTTTTTACTAAAAGAGAATTTTTTTTCCATAGCCTTCTGCTCCCCCAAATCTCTTTTCATTGCTCTTCGAAATAAATTGAACTAAAATGAATGATATGCCTAGCCAGAGATGGAAAAAAAATCCTAAAATTAGTTTAGATGAAGATAATAGTGGCTTCCAGGGTTTAACTAGTCAGAAAAAAGGGAAAACTTGATGCATGGAGGGGTAGGCAAGCCAAACTATCTCCTAACCACACTCAGGCACATCTCAGTAGAGCCAGGGTCCCTCTCTCTGTGTTCTCTGCAGCACTTACCACACAGAAGTCTAGACAGTCACCTCAATTTTCAGTGCTAAATTAATCAATCACTTTGCCTCAAAGCATAAATATTCAAAGGATGCCTAGATCAAATATGTAATTTGGGATTGCGGAGTCATTCTGCAGACATAGCTCACAATTTTTTGATACATAACTCACCAGAGCCTAGGATTTTTTCCTAGTCTCCATTCCTCTATTAAAGTATTAAATGTGGAGTGCTAGACTGGTGATATTGTTCATGGGGATTCCATTTAATAATAAAATGCGTATTTGTCCCTATGCAGATGGCAGCTGAAGACTCGGGGAATGGCATTGTGGCTGTCAGGAGGAGAAAGAAGGCCAACGTGGTGCGGTGGGTGGGGGAGACATGACGTCATCCAGCGCTGGGCTTTCTTTGGGACCTGGCAGCACGACTGCAGCTTCATCCTGCCAGGTGAATGACTAGCAGGTGAGCTGGACAAAGGTCCCTGTACTTACGCCTCCTCCCGCCACGCGCCCTGGCAGCTTCCTGCTCATGGTGACATGCGAGGTTGGGCTGAAAATGAGTTCATCAGATAACCCTATCTGTCAGGGCCGGTGGCAGAGGGGAGACGGGGCTGTCTCTCCTCTCTGCGCAGCTTCTGGACATGGGCACACACACCTGCACACACAAGCACACGTACCCTCCGGCTCAGGGAAGCTCCAGCCTCGGAGGACGTGGAGCTGCAGAGCGCTTTTGCCTGAGAGAGTTAGATCCGTCTCTCCTGCTACAAACTCAAGAGCCTCCCACGAGCCCGCAGATGAAGCTGAACTTGACAGGACGTGCAGTTTCGCCAGGGGCGGCCCTCCACTCTGAAGAAGCAGAGACCTGATCTGACCGGCAAGGTCACAGATGTCCCTGGCGCTGCTGGAGCCCAGGACTGGACAGCTGCAGACTTGGATCTGACTCCAGCTTCCTTCTGCAGCTAACTTTTTTTTTTTTTTTCAATACAGAGGATTAAACTCAGGGCCTCCCACTTACTAGACCAGCACTTGAGCCTAGTTTTTAGATAGGGTCTGGAGCTTTTGCCCAGCTGGCCGTGGACCTTGTTCCTCCTACTTCCACCTCCTGAGGAGCTGAGATTACTGATGCACCACCATTCCCAGCTTGGTTTTTGAGATAGAGTCTCACTAACTTTTTACCCAGGATGGCTTCAAACTGTGATCTTCCTATCTCTACTTCCTGAGTAGCTAGGATTACAGGCATGTGATATCTACTTGGTTGTCAGGCTGTGTTGGGACAGTGACTTTAGGCCAGTCCCAACTGTTTCAGAGCTTGTTCCACATTCTACCTTCAATTCCAGGAGCCTTGTTTTAGAAAAGTTCTTGGCACACCAACCTGTGTGCTGCAAGGGCAGCCAGCATGGGGAAGGGGGTGTCCCGAAACCATGAAAAACCCACACTAACCTTAGGTATTGTGCAAGGAATCCTACTACAGTGTCACACGTGACTTGCTCCCTGTCAGTCTCATAAGGCATTTACCCTCAGTTTGCAGAGATTCTAGAGGCCTTGGACCATAGAGACTGAAATGGGTGCTCAGCACCATGGTTGAATGGATTGACAGACGGCTTGGAGAACTTGGAGAAAGAAGTGGTAATGACTGCATGGATTAGCTGTCATTTCCTTTCCAGAGCAGGACCTCATAACTGATAGGAAGAGCTAGTGTGGACTAAGTGTCTATGTGCCTGGAACTATCCTGAATGCTTCAATGCATCTAGACTCCATCGCTGTTAGGTGGCTGCTATTGTCACTCCCATACAGACGAAGAAAGAAAGCCTCGGGAAGAGAAGAGCCTCAGTGGGTGGTTGTTTTTGAGTTCACGTGTATCCCTGTTTATCTACCTGTTCCTTAAAAGGCTGGCTCGTTCTCATTCTGCAGAACTCAGCTCAAATGTCCTGCCATAGTCTGTATCTTAATTGTCCCTCAAAGGCCCAAGTGGTAAAGGCCTGGTCACCAGGGCACCTCTACTGGAAGGTGGTGGCACCTAGTAGGAGGTATTTAGGCCATTGGAAGTGTGCCCTTGAAAGGGACTGTGAGACCCGAGCCTTTTCTCTTCCTCTCTTGCAGGGGCAACCCATACTTGAACCCTAGAACTGTGAGTCAAAATAAACCTTTTCTCTTTATAGGTTGATTGCCTCAGGTATTTCATCATAGTGACAAAAATGTGACTAACACAAGTCCCCAGTGAGGCTATCCCTGCCCACACATCTAAAGTAGCTCACAGCAGCTTCCAGGTTCCTCTGTGACACTGTTCATTTCCTTCAGGGGACATGTTAGAATCTGTTGTTTGTTTCCTCATTTTCAATCTCTACTATTCAGACATAAGCTCTGTGAGGACAGGGACCTTGTCCCTTCTGGTGGCCCCAGTGCCATCATCTAGCAAGGTGGTTGGAACATAATGAGAATGCAATCAAATCTTAATGAAGGAATGAGTGCATGCATGAATGCAGGTGACCAGTGACACACGGACCTGACTGTGTCTCATGCCAGAGACCAAGCGTTTAGCCTCGTGCTCTGCTAAGCCAGTTACTCACTCATCCATTCATCATGCAGTTATTAAATTACCACCATGCCAGGCACTGAGGTAGGTGCTGGAGAAGAGTAAGAGCAGTCTCTGCCCTTGAAAATCTCACGTTGGATGATGAAGACGGCAGCTGGGGGTGGTGGGTCGTGAAGTGAGTTTATACAAAAACACAAAGGAAAGTACACTGTTGACATTTCTTATAAAAAACAGTTAAGTACAAAGTGACATAGCAACAGGTAGCAGAAACTACCTAGCTGACACTGCCAGCCAGGAGGATTTCTGCCAAGCAGGTAACTTTGAACTTGACCTTGAAAGAAGACTGTGGACCATGGGTGAGGGAGACAGATGTGCAGAGGCAGGGAGGGGAACACACAGTGTCTAGGGAGTGGTGTGGACTCTTCCTACCTGCACAATTTGATCTCAGAGCTTGGTTCTTAGGAAGGTTACTGGCCCACTGCCCTCTAGATTAGTGAAAAGGCCAAGAGTGGGCCAGGACACTCGTCTACGTGGTTGCTAAGTGTCCTCCAGCTCGAAGAGTCCTGTGACTGGGAGGACTGTCTCATGGAGGAAGGCACCAAAAAACAGAACCAGAACCTGGGCACATTCTTGAGTACAGAGTTCAGGTACGCAGATTGAGAGTGCAGTCCTGTTCCTACTCTAAGATCAAGAATTTCCTAATGAGAAGGAGAACTGTAACCAAAGTGTCTTCTAAACAGCTTCTAAACTATGATCGCATTTTGCTCTCTGGTTGCCTGCTGGATGTTTTGAAGCTCGGAAAGGTCATTTATTATTTATTTCTTTGGACAGCATTGAGAGAGCACAGAGTGCCCAGCAGAGGGAATAAATAGCACAGCTCTGCTCCTAGAGCACCTATTGTAAGTAGAGGGAAAAGAATATTCTCTTTCCCTTCTGGTAGTCTGTTATCTAAGTCTGAGAAGTGAGTGGGCAGTGGTGGACAGGTTAATAGCAGAAAGGCACACAACTTTATTATGTGTTTGGGGACATCACCAGACAGGGAGTACCCATCAGGAGCTTATTTCATGCTCCCTCTTCATAAGGGGTGAAAAGGGCTAGAGACAATTTTTGAGAAAGAGCAAATGATTTGGGAGGGAAATAAATGAGCCAGAAAAACAGATAATAACCTGGACAAAGTCCACTTGGGCTCTGGATGTGGTGACAACTCTAGTCTTTCCTCCTGCCAATGAATCTTCTGGAGGATCCAGTCTTTAGGTAAGCAGGGGACTTCAGAAAAAGCCTCTTCTGACCCTTGGTTCTAAGACTGCCCTTTTTTAGGTCAAAGTACTCAGCACGTCAAAATGCCACCCACTGGGGTATCATTTTCTGAGCTCTAGTATGTGCTAAGAGGCAATGACAGTACAGTGTGAAGTTCTGTGACACACTTTGTGTGGGGGAAGGGACTTAGTCCAGAGATGCATGAGTACAGTGCTAACTGTGCAAGTTCCTGAGTCAGACAGTCTTGGGTTCAAATCCTTGCTCTGGGGCTGGTATGTAGCTCAGTGGTAGAGTATTTGTCTAGCATGTGGAAGGCCCTGGGTTTGATCCCAGCATTGAAAAAGAAAAAAAATTCTTGCTCTGCACTCACTCTGTGTGTGGCACTAGGTAATTAATACATATACACTCATTAGGTTTAGGCTGACTGTTAAAAAGAAAACCCTTAAGTAGATAGGGACTTAAGATGGAAATTGGGCTGGTGGAGTGGCTCAAAGCCATAAGAGCACATACCTAGTAAATGTGAGGCCCTGAGTTTAAACCTCAGTGCCGCCAAAAAGAAAAAATGGAAATTGATTCCTCTTTCATGTAGATATTTAGTAGGTTATGGCCTCACTCCCGACAGTCATTCGGTCTCGGGTTCTGCCCATCTATCTCATCTCTCTGCCAATTCTAGGGGGTTGACCCTCCCATATGGTCCACGATGGCTCTTCATCACCACTCATGCCGTGTGCAGATACAGCTTGATACAGGAATTCCCATGATATCACTGGGAACTGCTCCTCTGTTAGTGTGCCTTTTCATCAAACCCTGGATGCTACTCTCTGCATTCTCAGACAAGCTGCATTCACAAACAACCCCTCATGGCTGTGAGAAAGTTTGGTTAGTGTCATCAGACTTCACGTGCTCTCAGCTTTCTGTCTAGCATCTGCCTTCTAAGAGTCAAGCAACAGTTCTGGGCCTGACTCTCAGTAACCTGCACCAATTGCAGAGGCCAGGGTAGGAGGAGCTTTCAGCTAAGACTAATTAGGATGCCCTCCCCACCACCACCCCTGCTTCAGCAGTTGTGTGGTAGAGAATGGAGGAGGGATGAGACCCCACGTGAGATCTCCCATGCTGTCTCACTAAGAGATGGATCCATGGATGGAAGGTGGTGTGCTAGTCAGTTTTCCCTTTGTATTCACCTTATAGAAAGGAAGAGTTTATTTTGCCTCCCAGTTTTGGAGGTTTCAGTCTATAGTCTGTCAGTCTCATTGCTTTGGGGCCTGTGGTGAGGCAGTATATCATGGTGGGAGCACATAACAGAGGAAACTGTTCACCTCAGGGGAGGCAGGAAGAGAGAGACAGGAAGGTGCTGGGGTCCCAATATCCCCTTGAATGACAAGTTCCCAATGACCTAAATTCCTCCAACTAGAGGCCCTACCTCCTGAGGGTTCCACTATCTCCCAATAGCACTATATGTATCAAACTTTTAACATATAAGCCTTTGGGGGACATTTATCTAAACCATAGCAGGTAGTTAAAAAAATTGTACTCCTTCATTGAGTCAATTATATGTATTCCTGGAATACAATGATCCATAGCAATGACCTTCAATCACCACACCTAAAAAAGCCATTTTTGACCATGTCCCTAACAGCACATTTATTTCCCTGTAAGTATACACACTGCTATTCTGCTAATATATTACTATGGCAAAAACAACTAGTGGTACCCCAGGGTCTCTTCTTTCCTAGTTCTTTAATATAGCATTCCCCAATGGACGCTTGACATCCCAGAGTAGACTACATTTCCCAGGATTCCTTGCAAGTAGGTATGGTCATATGATACTAAATTCTAGCTAATGGAATGTCAGAAGTCTGGATTGCCATTTCTAGGGAGTGTTCCAATGGGAAGAAATGCAGTTCTCTTCTTTCTCGTGCCTAGAATGTGGGTGTGCTGGCTGGACTGTAAGTACAACCTTGAATAATGAAGTAGAATCAACATGTTGAGGGTGTCAGAGAACTCAAAGAAGACAGCTCAGAGTGGCTCACCACCAGATTCATTTACATGAGAGAGAAATAAATCTATTTCTTACTTAAGCCATTTTTCCCCAAATTTTCTTCTCTTAATCTTAGGCAAATCTGGTTCTATACAATTATACACATTGTATGGTACCAATGCATATACCAAAATAGACCTAAAAAGGAAAAGATAAAAGGACTATAAAGTTCTATTAGGTAACTTTGGAAGTTCCAAAACTTGTTTGTACTCACTGGATAGGGTCTCACACACCTCTGAGATCTCTGATCTCCTTGGCCCTTGCTCTGTGGGGCCCAACAGGAGTAGCTACATTTGGGAATTTGTTTGTCTCTTCTTGTCTGAATACATTTTGCTTTTTGAGGCAGGGGCCCTGAAGAAAGTTCTCTGAACCCACCTAACACAGTCAGGGCAGAGTTCCTCCCAGGCCCTGCTTTTGCTGACTGTCCAGGGTCTGTTTCCATCACTCACACTGCTTTTGCCAAGGAGGAAATCTGATGGAGTTGGAAGGATGTGACATAATCTGAACCCATAGAAGTAAGTGGGCAATCTGTAATTGTCAGAAACACAGATGTGCCGGGGAGCCGAGCTGCTGCTGCTAAGGTGCACCCACTCACCATCTTCTGCGGCTGGCACGTGACTCTGCTAACTGGGCCTGAGACTGTAGGGAAGGAAGGAGGGAGGGCAGAGGAGCAGGAAGAGAGTTTCATTGTCTGAAAGCTTTCTCTAGGCCTAGCCTCTCCTCTCTGGAAGACAGTGCCCATGGGTCATACCCATCGCACCCCATCAGAGATGGTCACGGTGGACCCAATGCTGTGACTCTGAGGCTGAGGGTCTACAAAAGTCTGTGACTGGGGAAGCAAAGCCTGCCTGGTCCTTTTAAGATCTGGGCGAGTCCCTCCTTCTTCCCCCGGGAGGCATCCGTGTCCTGATTGTATCACAGCTTCAGAATTCCCTGACTCATGCCATCCTTGGATTTAAAGAAGAGCTTATTCAAGTGGTGTAGGCTGCACGCTCCTCCCCCTCCCACTCCATTCAGATATTTAATTACAGTACCCATGTGTGGCAGAGGGGCCAGGGAAGGAAGGGGCTGGGGAAGGGACAAGAGCTCCAAAAACCAGAAGCCTTAGAGGAAAATTTGTGATGATCTCCTTAGGAAAGAAAAATATGGCTGGCTGTTAACCCCAAGTGTGGGCAGGTCAGAAATGGGGCAGACTCGAGGTCATCCAGGTCAGCTAAAGAAAAGTGCCAGAGGTGGGAGGGGAAGCGCCTTCTATCCCCCATCCCAGTCTGATCTGTTCTCCTTCACTTCTAAGTAGCCAGGCTGTCATGTGATTTCCCTAGTAACCATAGCAACAAGCCGTTTCAGAGAGAAAGTCCATGGAAAGATTGCCACACAAGGCATGGTGCTTTGCCAAGGGCAGCTTGCCTCCACCTGGGTCTGTCCTCCAGGGCTGCAGTGGCACTCAGTGGCAGTGGTGATGGTAGTAGTGAGGGAAAAGCATTTGTTCTCTTCTGAGCTGGAGGAGACATTGGCTATTTTTTGTTCTCCTCCTGATACTTGTCTCCCTTATTTTGGAACACAGTCCCTGAAGATGAAAGACAAAAATAGCTCTCTCTGAAGGAGAGGATGCTAATGCAGCCTGTGCTTTCAGAGATGGGCTTCTTACTGTAAAACATTCACCTCCAGCAACTTAGTCCTGGAGGCAAGTGTGCTGTCCCTGACCTGAGAGAAAGCACTGGTGAAAGTCACGTGCTGCTCCCCACCTCAGGAAGCTGCAGAGGAGTGGGCTGCGTGCCTGGTGGAAGACGGAGAACAGTGAGTGGAGTGGGGCCACCACCCCAACGGCTGGCACCCTGTGCCCCTGCCCAAAGGTGTAGCTAGAAGAAGAGCTCAGATGTCCTTTATTACAAACCAAAGACATAATCACAATTCCATGAAACACACATTGTTAAGGGATTCAGCACCAGCAACCAAGTGACTGCTCCAGTAAGGCCTGAGTGTGTGGCTGTCCCCTCTGAACAGCAACGAGGTCAAGAGCCTTGAGACAAGTTGGGCAGGTGCTGCCTTTCCAGTGGGGTGCCATGACTGACTCAGTCATGGCTGACCTTGAACTAGTCACTTGATCTCCTTGAATGTCAGTTTCTCCATCTTGAAAATAGGCAGAGTAATAGTGGTATAACCTCTCACAATCATTGGGGCTTTGGGAACAATCATGTTTGATGATATGGAAAAAGCACTTGGAAACATAAATTTAAAATGTGACAAAACTATAGATGACTATAAGGTATCATGAAGTATGTTTTTTTTTTTTTTTGCTATGTTGCCTCAGCTGGCCTAGAATTCACTATGCAGCCCAGGCTGCCCTCAAGCTCATGATTCTCCTGACTCAGTCTCCTGAGTGCTGGGCTTACAGGTGTGCACCACCACCCCCAAACGAAAGTATCCATTCTTGAAGGATTCCACAGCTGGATGAGTAAGTAAAAAAATGTTATGGTGCACAAAGCCACAGAAATTACCACAATATGGTTATAGTTAACATTTAATGTAGGCAAAGCAAATTTTATTTAACCCGAACAACACCCTCATTGGGTATTATAATGACCATTGTGTAGAGGAGGTCCAAATTTATCTAGCTAGCTAGTGACAGAAATGGGATGAAGCCTTGGCCTGTTCACTTCCCAAGAGGCGACTCCAACCCAGCTGCTGTGGCCAGTTCATTTGAACTGTGCTGTTGGAATGAAGTCCCCACTCATAGAGCACCATGGTATATGTTTGTTTACAAAGAGGAGCTGCCTTGCTTCTTTGTTTTGGGGTCACCCATTTTTCCTCTGCTGATGTGGCCTTCTCATAGGTCCTCATGGAAAACTTCTGGTACAACCCAGAGTGCTGCAGTTTAGCTAGGGTTCAATGGTGAGAACAGAAGCACAATTACTGAGCATGTGCAGCCAGAGCAAGAGTCATGTGACACTGGTAAGGGGGAGGGGGAGCTGGGCCCCTGGGTTCCATCTGCTCCCACGGTCTCATCCAGCTGTACTGGTCATATTTGCTCTTCCAGAGCCACCTTTAAATCTTCTTTTCCTTCCAGTAGCTTGGAAGCTCATGGAGGACCACATCAATCAGTTTCCTTTGTCTTCTGGTTCATTTGGCCAGTGGGGAGCCCTGGCATACAGAAGGGAGGTAAGGCCTCTGGCTCCTTCCTTCCAGGGTGACTGTCTCTATCCCTTCAAAGATGAGGGCTTCCAGCTATTGCTGGCCCTGGCATATCCCATTATGCATTCCAGATTTTTTTTTTTTGCCCTTTTCTTTCCTTTTATATAAGGTCTTTACTAAACTCTCCTTATTTACCCAGCTTGAGTGGGCTAATCTGTGCCTTGCCAAGCCCCTGCCTGATACAGCCAGACATGGTATCTCTGTCCTAGCACTATTAGGAGAAAAAGAAATGAGCCAATGCGTGTAAAGCCCGTGCTTCATGCACTTACTATGTGGACATGGGACTGATCCCCTTCCCAGTACACTTGCAGATGGCCTCTCTAGGGATGCAGGGTGGCCAGGCAACACCTTGACTGTGTGGCACAGTGGCTGGTGCAGTAGCTCAGCCTCCATCCTTTCCTTAGCTCTGGCTCATTCGAAAAAGGAAGCAAAGCATAATTTGAAGACTGGGAAATAGGGGAAAAAACCTATTAATATCATTGAAGGTGCAAATGAATAATCAAATAAACATATAGAGAAGCTATTCTTTTATCCTCAAAATATATGTTAAACACCTGCTATGTCCCCATTCTCTCATGCACTCCAGTGGGAGAGACATATATTTAAATAAATGATACCAAGAGCGCTTTTCTCTTTTCATTAAAATGCTTGCAAGAGGATGAGTGATGGTGAAGGAAGTGACTTTTAAGTGAGCCCTCACTATGAACCAGCCCCCAAGCAATGTAGTTCATTCATACATCTCAATTAATTTAGCAACATGATTAGGTAATTATCCCCTGTTTGCAATGAGGGAGCTGAGACCCAGAGAGTTTGTAAGATTTAGTAAAGTCAGTAATCATTCAAAAACATTTATAGAGTACCTACCATATACTCTGTCCTGTCCCTGCTTTTTAAAGAGTTTACAGATAGTAGAAGAGGCATAAAAGAGGTGTGAAAATAGACACTTACCAAAAGTAGGCTATGGTCAGTGATGGTGACATGTTCAAGGCATGGTGGGAGCACTAAGAAGGGGTCGTCAACTCAACATGAGCTGCCAGGAAAGACTTAAGGGAAGGCAGCCAGGGATTATGAGGTCTCCACTGGGTTTTAAGGAGGAGTAGCTAATAGGCAGGTTAGAGATACGGTGATAGGGAGAGAAGAGGGCCCCTCAGGGCAGAGGGGCTACCATAAACAAAGAATGTGACTGCCATAAGCAAAGACAGGGGTTAAGGGCTGTAGGTAGGGGCCAGGCCCTAGGATTTGTCTCTTATATCAAGAATCCTGGATTGCAGTTCCCATAACTCCCCTTCTAGTAGAGAGCTTGAACAGGGGAGTCACATGGTCAGATTTGGGTTTGTTCATTTGTTTGTTTAATTAGTTATTTATTTGGTTTTTGAGACATGGTCTTGATACATAGCCCAGCCTGGCTTAGAACTCAATATGGAGCACAGGCTGGCCTGGAACTTGCAATCCTCCTCACTTGAGATCTGTCTCACAAGTCCTGGGATTACACCTGATTTGGATTTAGGTAATTATCCTGGCTATTAAGTGGATTTGAAGTAGACAAGACTAGAAACAAAGAGACTTTGTAGGAGGAGGAACAGCCATAAAGGTAAGAAATAATAAGACCCCAAACTAAGATAGAGGTCCAAGTGATGGAGAGGAGGCAACTGTGTGGAGAGCTACTTTAAGAGCAAATCTCAGGACTTCATGAGAGATTGGAGAGACAGAGAGTGAGAGAGAGAAGAAAAAAGAAAGAGGAGGAGGAAAAGAGAGAGAGAGAGAGAGAGAAAGAAAACAGGTGCTAGGGTAGATGGATAGATGCAGGGATGAGAATGTAGAAGACAAAGCAAAGTTGTCTGTCTGGGACCTTTCATAGCTCTAGCTCCACTCGGTTCTGACAACAGACATCAAGAAGTGGGACTCTGATTCAAGCTGGCCCTGTTAAATTCACTCCCAGGAACTCAAATTTAAGTCAAGACACCAGGTTGCTCAGTGGTCCCCTTGATTCTAGGAAGCACCTTGCAATCCTGCTGTTAATCTCTCTTGTGCATAAGCAAAGCAGAACCAAATTCCTAGTGGATATAATAAATTCATCTCTGGACCTGGTGAGTTTCAGGCCAATGTGACACCCCTGTGATGACCAGCAACTCTAGGAAATATGAATCAGAGGGGAAAGAAAAGTCTGGGCTGGAGTTATCAGCACGTGACTCACAGTTGAAACTATGAAGAATCAGACCACCGAGAGAGTGTGGGGGTGAGAAAATCAGTGGGCAGAGGAGGAATCCAGGAGAGCAAGTATGGGCTGAGGTGAAGAAGAAGCAGGAGGAAGAGGAATGTGAATGGTTATAGAGGTTGCTGAGGAGAACCAAAAGAGCATGGAATAAGACTGTGAAGAATGATTAATGGCCAGGCATGGTGGTTCACTCCTGTAATCCCTGTTACCCAGGAGGTAGAGGCAGAAGGATCTTGAGTTATAGGCCAGCCTGGGAAAAAGTAATGAGACCCCTATCTTAAAAACAAAATTAAAAACCAAAAGGGTTGGAGATGTGGTTCAAGTGGTAGAACACTTGCCTAGCATGGGCAGGGCCCTGAATTCAATCCCCAGCACTGCAAGAAAAAGAGGAAAAAGAAAGAAAAGAAGGAAAAGAAAGAAAGAAAAGGAAAAATAATGAATAAAATGAAGATCTCACTCATAGCTGAGAGGGGTGAACTCAGACTTAACAAGTAGATAGCTTATGACCCATCCAAAGCAGTGTCACCACAGGAGTAAAATGGAGCCAGACTGTAGGGCTGCAAAGCACATGGAAAATCTAGCATTGGAGATGGTGACAGTGACTTGGTGACTAAGAAACTTTACGTGAGTGACGGAAGAAACTCAGTAGTAGAGAGGAGGGAGGGCAGGGGAGAGGGGAGGGCTTTCTGTGTTATAATCAAGATTACCCTTCCATTCAGACCTGCTGTCCTGGGGTCTGAGAGTAAATCAGGACTCAGGTAAACATGACCCTAAGTGCACAGTTCTTTCCCAGGTGGATCTTTGCCTGCTGGCGGATGTTTGATGGTGTTGCCATGACCAAGGGCCAGAAAGGCTGATAGGAATTTTGAAAGTATGTCAACTGATAGATTTCCTGTGCTACTTGGTGTCTGACTTAGCTTCTAGACAAGTCAAAACCAAAACAATAACAAACTGAAGAAAAAGAAGGAAACTATTTGCTCTCTTGTATTCAAACTAAAAATACTCCTACCAATAACCAAAAAGAGAGCCAAAAACATAACAAATGTCTCTGAAATTAGTATTAATTAGCATAATTAGTATAGTGGACAATAGCTACCACCGGTAAGAACACATTCCTTCAGGAAGGCATGGCTTGTAAGTCCATTGTGACAATTAAGTCTCCATAGGTATAATTTTCATTCATAGATCTACTGGAAAAGGATGGGTAAAATAGAGAGTTGAACCAATGACAAGAATTTTAAAAAATCATTAAAAAGTACTTGAAATAATAAAAATATATATTTGTGCATTATGGAAAGTTTAGAAAATTCAGTTTAGAAACAACCTGAAGTCCCATCACTAGTAGTAACATTTTGGAATTTTTCCTTCTAGTCTTTTTATTTTGTAGAATGTCTGCTTTTGACAGCTGTTTTTATAGTAGATCCATGAATGTCAATTGCAAGGTTGATTTCAGGAACTACTGGACAACAGGATCCTTAAGCTATAGTATTTGAGGGGAAGGGAAAAGGATAGTAGACCTAGCAGAAAAAATAAAGTCAACTTGGTTGTCTAGTTTTCACATCTATGGCAGAAAACAGCAACATGAAAGAGACGGAGTGTGTCCAGAGTTAGAACTGGAACCCAGGTGCCTGTCACATCATAGGGGCAGATGTTTAGGAACCCAGACATCCCAGACTTCCATGTCTAGGCTATCATTTGAACTCAGGGCCTCACGCTTGCTAGGCAGGCACTCTACCATTTGAGCAATTCTGCCAGCCTAAGATATCATTTCTTATTTAATTGCTGTGGTGGATTGAATTATTGCACTGACTTTTCTCCTCCCACTGTGTTACCTTGTGATGCCTCCTGGTAGAGTTGGCCAGGACCCTTACGCCCCTTTGTCTTTGGGTTGAACCACGTGACTTGCTTTGGCTGATAAGAATGTGAGTGGAAGTGAAGTGAGCTCATGATTCCATAGCTTGGTTTAGTCTCTTGCATCTCTGCCATCTGTCACAAGATAAATTTGCCTGGAGACACTTGGAGCAGACACAACTAGGAGCCTGGAGCTGAGCCTGCCTGGTGCAGCCACCAGGAGAGTAATAATAAATAAATGGCTGTTGTTCTCATGCACTGGGCACCTGGGATTATTTGTTACACAGCATTCTAGTAGCAGACGTCTCACTATTGCAGTTGCTCAGATGTGAAACTTAGGTTATCTTTGACATTGCATTTCTTTTATCTGGAGTGGTTCCTCATCAGGTCCTCAAAGTTCCTTTTGGATTGTCTTCTGATCCCAGTTTTTATCCCACTGCTATTCCTGGTCCTCATTTCATACTTGGGATCCTACAATGGCTTGCTTAGCAACCTTTCTTGCCATCCAATCTGTCCTGCACTTCACAAAGTCCTCACACAATGGTTAATCTCTGCTCAAATGCCTGAAAAGATTTCTATCTTTGCAGCCAGGAATTTCAGAGCTCAGTCATAGGCACAATTTTAATAACCATCCTTAGCTGAGGTTTCTGGTAAAATTCTCTTCTTTGATTTCCATAGCTCTTGCTTTTTGTCTGTATGGGATGGTCGTAAAGATTATGGGTCCCTTCCATTTAATTTTTCTCAAGTCAAAATTTACAAGTAACAAATATAAGCTTTGCCTCCTATCAGGCCAAACTTCTCTCCTTGACTTTCACTCATGTTCTTCTATAATTTGACCTCATCTTACCAATTATTTGACACAAAATAAAAATAACATTCATCCAACACTTACTGAAATGACTGCTATGTGCAGACATCACCTTAAGTGTTCAGTATGTTATAAAGGTTAAGGTTAGGTTCAACCATGAGTAAAGACCCAAAGAATAGTGTCTTAAATGAGATAGTTGTTTATTTCTCTCTCATGTAAAAGTATAGGACTGGTATGGTTGCTTTGCTCTGGGATACAGGCCTCTTCCAGCTTAGGCTCCACCATCCTTAGAGTGCTTGTCCATTCCACTCATTCTCATGGTCTAAAATGGCAACTAGAATGCCAGATATCATGACCACATTCCAGGCAAAAACTGGAAGAAGGGACAAAGAAGAAAAAGGAAGCAAAGAGTACATGCCAGCTACCCTTCACCAGTAACTACCCCCTAGCACCTGCTGTTGCTTCATTGACCACACATAGCTGCAAGGGAAGCTGGGAAGTATAGTCATTACTCTGGATGGTCACATGCACAGCTAAAAACTAGGGAATCTATTGGGTAGAAAAAGAAAACAAGGAGCGGTATACATTTGTAATCCCAGCACTCAGAAGGCTGAGTCAGGAGGATCATGAATTCAAGGCCTGCCTGACAATGTCTCAAAACAAAACAAAAGGAAGTGTAGAATATCTACCAGCCACAAGATAATTCCCTGCAGTACATGCTATTATTATGCTCCTGTTGCATATAGGAAAACTGATGAAGAGAAAGGCTAACTACTTCAGCCAAGGCCACACAGCTGGGACAAACTCAGGCACCCTGGCTCCAGAGCCTACACTCTTGTGTCTGCCACAGCAGCGAGGCTGGCCTGCTGGAGGTCCAGAAATTGCCTGGTATGCTCTCTGACCCCCATCTCCCCTTCCTTTTCCTGAAAAGCTCTCTCTATTCCGTTCCAGCCACCCACCTTCAGACCCAGGCTCATATTCTGTCTGCTTTGGTTCCCACCGATCTCCTCCTCCTCCAAGTCCTCCCTCTGTGACATCATTTCTTGGCTTGCAGGGTCTGAGGGGCAGAGACAAAGTCTTTATGCAGCATCAGACCTTTTAAGGAGTAAGATGTAGACATGAAGCCTGGAGTCCAACAAAGTGAGGCTCAAATCTTGGCCACCTGGCACAAGCCACTTAGCCTCTCTGGCTCCATTCTCTCACCTACAAAATGGGAGAAAAGAGGAACCTGCCCCCACAGAGGTACAAATGAGATAATGCGACAAATCCTGAGGTCAGAGGCTGGCATATACCAAGTACTCCGACTCCATCGGAGGAGGAAGTGGTTACAATGCTAATACCAGGGACACTCTGCCTTCCAAACAGGAGTGTCCTTGATAGACACGTGGGGGCCAAAGGGGTAACCATCTGAGGCCCATTTATTTACATCCCCTTCTCCCTCAGGGACCTGAAGGGGCCTCTTGACAACACTGTCCAGCTACAGCTCATTTTTTAAAATTTAGCCCTGAATGGCTGGTGGGAGCTGCAGGCTTTGATTTTCTTGCTTTGGAATTTGCTTAGTGGGGAAAACGCTACTATTTAACAGATGTGAAATGTCAGTCTTGGATGGGACACAAAGCAACAACAGCATCCTCCAAAGGGAATGATTTTTATTGTTACACAAAACATGTCCTATTAGAACATACATAAATCCAGAGAACAGTTGCATTTTTAAAACAAACAGATTAAATACCTTTGGTGAAATGAGAAGAGGGAGAGACAACTCAGGTTATTTTGAAACTCAGTAATGCTTTTTACTGAATTCAAGCAGAATAGAAAATTGGGACAAAGTGAGAAAAAAACAGTCTGCATGAACAAAACGCCTTCTCATGAGCAGAGCCTGCTGTGACATTCCGTGTTTTACATGGAAAGATCCAGGCTCTGCTTCTTGGGTGATGCCCACTCCTGACAGCAGCGAGGAAGTGCTCTCTGGACTTCCAGAATCTCTATGCTGATCAAGTGAATGCCCATCCCAGACCTCCCCTGCCCTGTCCCCAGCTGCCTCCCGGGAGACACACACAGGTGCTCCTGCAAGGGCTCACGGCTCACCTATGCATGCACACGTGCACAGCCATGTCCTGTTTATTCTCTCATCACCCTCCTTTCTTCCAGTTCATTCTCACGCTCTCTATCACAGCTGTGCTGTAGCTTGCTTCCACAGCCTGTCCTCTCAGGCCCACCTCCAAGGCTGACCTTTACCTTCCTCTACCTCTAAGTATAAATTCCTGACAGTTCCTCTTCATTGTTTTCAGAAGTGAAGTGTGGCTCAAGATAACCCATTCTTTCTTTAACAGTTTTGATTTCTTTCTATAGATCTATGTTCCCTGTAACATTCACTCAGCTGACAGATAACTAATTAATCAGCACCTTTGTCTGCAGTCTTTCTCTTCATGTGGGTTTTTTTTTTTTTTAATGGAACTGGGCTTTGCACTTGCAAAGCAGGCTCTCTACTGCTTGAGCCAAACCTCTAGTCCATTTTGCTGTGGTTCTTATTTATTTTTGGCAATACTGGGGTTTGAGCTCAAAGCCTCACGCTTGCTAGGCAGATGCTCTACCACTTGAGCCACTCCACCAGCCCTGCTGTGGTTATTTTGGAGATAGGGTCTTTCAAAGTATTTGCCCAGGTTGGTTTCAAACAGCATTCCTCCCATCTCAGCCTTCCAAGTAGCTGGGATTATAGGCGTGAGCCACCAACGCCTGGCTCACATGGAATTCTTGTCTCGTGGTAGTCCAAATTGTCTTCCCAATTGTCTGTTTTCCCTTTCTTCCAAGGCAATAAGAGTTTTAGCTGGGCATGGTGCCACCCAGGGGAAGACTATTTCCCAGACTCCCTTTCTGCTGGGTGGTGGCCATGTGACTAAGCTCAGGCCAGTGTGACAAGGATAAAAGTTGTGGATGAGACTTCCTGGTATGTCCTTGCAATGACCAAGTGGTATGCCTTGGTCTCTCCCTTCCTTCTCATTGGGGGACAGTGAGAATTAAGTAGTCACCCTGAATACACAAGGAGAGGAGAACAGAGTAACTGGACTTGGGCCACCTGTCTACCCTGACTGTGGAGAGGAAATTAACTGCCACTGTGCTAAAGCGCTGGATTTTGATAGCCAGGCATGGTGGTGCCCACCTGTAGGACTCTTGCTACTCTGGAGGCTGAGGCAGGAGGATTGCATATTTGAGGCCAGCCTGGGCTACACAGAGACAGACAAATAAGTTCTGAATATCAGTTCAAAAGTAGGCGAAAGAATGAAACAGAATGTAGAACTTGGTTGACCAGCCTGTCTCAAAAAATCAAACCCAACATCCTCCTCCCCCACAAAGCTCTGTATTTTGGATTGTCAGTCACAGCAGCTTAGCCTGTACCCTATCTCCAAGTCATTCTGTAAGGATCCACGCAAACAGGACTCTCCATTCTTCTACTCTCCAGTGCTCTTTTGACCCTCTTCCTAAGATTTGCCTCACGTTCTACGGCACTCCATTTGTCTGTACATGTGTCTTGTTTGCTCTTTGCAGCTCAAAGAGGGGCAGGGGCCAAATCATAATCACCGTTTTATATTATACAGTGCTTGGTATACTGTCCTGTACATGGCTGGTTCTCAATAAATGAGCTGAACGAATGAAGAGATGATTATTCACTGTCTGTACACTTGATGAATTATAACCCAATGAGGGGCTTGTCAGAGATGCTGAAAAACTATATCCAAAGACTGCTGAGATTGCTGTCAAGCCACAGAATGAGGTGCCAGGCTGGCAAGCTACTGGGTTTTCTCCTGTCAACATTTGTATCAACAGTGTCAACGAGTTTGTTGGGAAACCAACAAACTAGGTAAGAGACTAAGGAACCAGGAAGATCTGTACAGACAAGAACAATGGATGAAAATTAAACTTTAACCCCAATGTCCTAAATAGCAATTAAAAAGGAAGCAAAAGACTAGAAGAGAATGAGCTTAGTTAAAGATTACATAAAAAAAAAAAAAAGACTTAAGGATTTTATTTGACTGGAAGCCCAGTATGAGTCAAGAATAAGATGCAATGGCTAAAAAATTCTAGTGCAATTCTGGGCTGGATACATTTATTCAACAGCTCCAGTTGGGTGCCTACTAAGTGCTAGATGTTGTGTGGAAGACTGGGACGAAGAAGGTGTGGCCCCGGCTTCTGACAGTTTTCTCAGCCTTGACATATGTCTATCTATGGTGCAAGGCCAAAAGTGCTAGTGCTGTAGAGAAAGGGACAGGGACGCCTGGCACAGTATGACAAGAAGGGAGTCGCTGAGTTTAGCTGAGAGTAGGCTGTGGGAAACAGCAAGGCAGGAGAAGCTAGGATAAACAGTGTGGAGCTGTAACAGGCCCAACTCCATGGGCCCCACATGTCACCTCTGGTCGCTCCTCCCAACAAGCCAAACAGAGATGACAGAACTTAGTCCAATCTCCGGGTGCTGACATGAGCTTTAGTTTTAGCTAGAAGAATTACAGCATGGGGTGAGAGGTACACGTGATAAGTAAGCAGTCCCAGTGACAGGTGTGGTCCAGTGGTCAGAGGTGTGGCCCGTGGGGACTCATTATCTTAGAATTGGTCAGTCAGGGCCTTGTTACTTGTCACCATAGAAAGTCACTGAAGCCTAAAGAGGTAGCTTCTACTCCTGTCATATAGTGTTTATCCAGCAGTCCTGGATTCCAAGGTGGCTAACGTGACTGCAGAGAGACTGGCTCAGAGCAAAGACAGACAAAATTAGGCAGGGATGCCAAGTTTTAGCCTGTTTTCAGTTACTCTTTGAGCATTTTCAGTCCCAAATGAGGAGGTAGTGCATTTCAGCAAAAGCAATTTCTAAGTACCTGAGATAGGGCCAATCAGCAGAGGGTCCAGAAAGCTGGCTGAAGAGACTAGAACTTATGCAAAAGGAGGAGGCAACTAAGCGTTTTGCAGTGGAAAAGAAAAAGAAAGATGGCCAGGGTTTTCTTTGGATGCAGTTGGTTGGACAGAATGGAGTAAGAGACACAGAGGCCTAGAACTGGAGGCATCTTTTTGGAGAAGTATGGTCTCCAGCATCTTCATTTACTAAGTGGAGAAACTGAAGCAGAAAGTTTACGTGTTACACCTAAAGTCACTGCCAATGGGGTATCACAGAACCAGAATCCAGGGTGGAGCTTCTTGCTCTAGGGGTGACAGACCAATGACAACTAGACATTTGCAGCTACTGGAGTTAGGAAAGCATCCCTGGAGAGGTGATTCAAGAAGATGTTTTGACAGTCCAGTATAAGACAGTGAGCAGTGGAGTCTAAGTGGATGCTGGGAGCTGAGTGGAGGAGAGACCAAGGTGACTGGGTTTTCCAGCCGGGAGACAGGAAGAGCATGACGGAGGAGGACCACTCGGCTGGACTCCATTTGAATAAAAGGGGCACTAAAAGTGAACGTGTGAAAAAGGTAACTGGAAAGCAAATGGCAGGAGATGGAGAAGGAAGTATTCTCTGTCTTAAGAAACCTAAAAAGACTGCAAAGATGGAGTCCAAGATCTGGAGGCATGGAGAGCTGGCTTCGCATAACTGGAGGCTTTCTGCCTCCTCATTGGTTTAAGAATGGCACCAGGGGAAGGCACTGCTGACTGGCAGCACTGGGGAGCTGTGGAAAGAGCTAGGGACAAATGATTTGGGGCAGATCATCTCCTGTCTGTGAAGCACTGGCGGTGAAGGAGGAAAGAGGAAGTCACACAGACCTGGGTCTAGTAGCCTGCCATTACCAGCTGTGTGACCATAGGCAAGTTGATAAAAGGATGGCGATTTAAGGATCATTGATTTGGATTTTGCTCCTGTGCTCTGCTGCTGATGGGAGTATGGACAGCCAGCCTGCCTCTGCTGACTCCATGACGGCATGCAATGATAGAACGGAGCTGACACATTCACAAAAGGACTTTTCTCTGTGGGTAGGAGTGGGAAATAGTCCCACTTAGCTGACGGCACTAATTTTTAAAGAAAACCACCTGAGCTAAAGAGAACTGAGGATGAATGTGGGAGCTATGAGTCAACTGCTGAGTTTCAACTGCATTAATTTTATATGATAAGTGACACTGTTTTAAAGTTTGCTAAATTTTATGAAACTTGTAAATTTTCATCCAGATATACAGATATATGTTCAAAATTTTTCAACATTTACTCTTATTCCCAAACCTCTTTAAAATGACTGTGCTCTTTGCTATTTTTAATATAAAATACATTTTCTAGCATCTTAAAGCTGGTTAGCAGTTTTTGTGAAAACTGTCTACCTAGAAAAAAACAATTCTTGTTACTCTATGCGTTTTTTCTCCCCCTTCTCAAATTGCTTTGTAATGGAAAATGTTGCTTAAAAACACTCACCATTTCCATTAGAATGAAATATTCAGAAGGCTTCTGGACAGGCAATATTTATACATAGTTCATTTAATCTTAAATCACTGACTCTTCTCCCCTCCTTTTGGTGTTTAGGGGGTTTTAACTTGAGGCTTCATACTTGCTAGGCAAGAGCTCTACTGCTTGAGCTGCACCTCCAGCCCTTTTGCTCTCATTATTCTGGAGACAGGGTCTTTGCTTTATGCCTTGGCTGGCCTGGACAATGATCCTCCTATTCATGCTTTTTGCCATAGCTGGGGTAATAGGTGTGTACCACCATGTCCAGCTTTTTTGTTGAGATGGGGTCTCACTGTTTCCTGGGCTGGCCTTGAACTGCCATCCTCCTCATCTCAGGCTCCTCAGTAGCTAGGATTACAGATGTGAGACACTGGCGCCCACCAAATATCTGATTCTTAAATAGATGATATATGAGCATTGCTTTCCTTACCATGGCAGATTGTGGCATTACAAATCTTCAGGTTGAGGCTAAACAACAAGAGCAGGAAATTACGTGGGAAACATTTGTGCCTGCCTTCCTGATCTCAAAGCAAAGCAAGACCCAGAGGCAGAAAAGAACTTCAAAGCTTGTCTTAGCGGAGTGTGGAAAAGAATCCTATCAATTCAAAGTTTAGGACAGTCTTGGGCTATGGAAAGAAGAAAAGAACATGGAGTACAGTGTTAAAAATAGACATTCATTCTCTTTTAACCACAGCCAGCACTTGGATATCTTACATCAGCCCCGCAGAGACAGACAGGGCCCAGTTTTGGTTCATTCTCTCACTCCTAGCCTCGATATTTTCATCCCCCAAATGGGGGTGACATTACTTATTTCTTAGCAGAATGAGAGTGCGGCTGACAGGAGACAATGCATGTGAAATGCTTTGTCAGTCACACAGTACTGCAAACACTGGGTTTTGCTGCTCCGGGTCAAGTTCACAGCCAAGGCTCCCATCGTAGTATGGCAGTGACTGAGTGCCTAACACTCACTCTTTCCTTACCAAAGCTACATGCGGGATTCAGTTTGAAATCTCGTTAGAAAGGGAAGAAATCCGCTCTGCAGATCGGGACTGTGATGTGGCGCGGTTTCTTGGCACAGACCTCCCACTTGAACTAATTACAGCTCCACACAGGTGGAAAGAGAATGCTGACTTGAGGTCCGCCATGTGGACCTGAGGACAGAATTGTCTTGGGCTCCCCCTTCCTTCTTCCTGTAACAGAAAGCAACATTCTTTGTTTAAAAAAGAAAAGTGAGGGAAGGGGAATGTATGTGGGTTTATTTGAATGCTCCAGAAAACTGTTTTAAGAAGCTAGAGGAATAAAAGGGAGGAGCGCTGAGAGAATGTGCTAAATGGAAAGGTGTAAGAAACACACCCAGGAGTTGATGGCTTTGGTGACAAGCGAGGCATGTAACGACAAAGGAGCACAGTGTGTGCATAGTGAAGAGGTGCATGTGGAAAACAGGTTTCTCCTTTTAATTAGCTTTGCCAGCTCCTTACCCAGAAGCCCCTATTCAGTGCCCTATTATGTGCTAATGAGGCGGGGGGGGGGGGGGGGCAGGAACTCCAGCTCCAGGCCACCAAGGGAATCTTCCCTCTAGCTTAACCACTGCCCTCTAAAGGAAAAGCAGCTAGGCCCCCTGACTGTCGCATGGCTTCCTGATGTCCGTGTCATGCTTAGGAAGGGATGTCTTCCCTCCGTGGACCACTTCTGCCCCTTCTCTGAGAATGTTTATTTTCCAGGAATATGCTGGGAACCCTGCTTGTCGTTCCCCGTCTGTCCTCTTTCTCTCATAATAGAGTCTCAGTTTTTACTGGGTGCCCCAAATAAAAGACATTTCCCAGATTCCTTGCAGCTGGTGTGTTTGTTGGAGGGCGGGGGTTACTGCGTGCAGCCTCTGGGAAGGGACATCCCTTCCTCCTCTCTCCTGCCTGGACCTACAATGTAGGTGCTGTGGGCCACCTGCATGCTGCAGATGCAGGCAGCTGAACTCAAAGTCCAACAAATGTAACTTCCTGACTAAATCTTACCTTCTTACCCCAATGATTTATATTCAGAGAATACGTTTAGCTCTGTGTACACTGGCAATAAAGACAGTGTAAAGGAATCACTAGCTCTTCAATATATCTAATTCTCTCCAAAAGTATTCCAGGAAATTCATGTGATTGGAGAACTGGGCTAGTTGATTGGAATAACAAAGGGGTTTTTCACAGGGGATTCTTTGGGAAGCAAAGATCTCCAAAATTGAGTCTTTGGCTGTGTTTGCAGAATGCACTTAGTCCAGTATGGTCAATGCCAAGTTGGTGAACTTCGCCAGCAAAAACTGTGGAGGCAGAGAATGTGGATGCACACTGTGTGACAGCAGGCTTTGGACATCTATGGGGGAATAAAAATAACAGTGCAGCTCTTGCTAAAATGGTTCTCTATTGTCTGGATCAAAACTGAGCACAAGTGAGTCACCAAACTTAAAGCTGGAAAATAACAGCTGAGGATGGACAGAGAGACCAATAAGCCAAAGCCAAGTCTGCTGTATATTACTTTACATACTATGGGGAGAGATTTGGAAAGGAATAACGTGGAAAGATCTGTGTTGGCTCTTCCAAGCCTATGCACACACTCATTCCTGGGCTGGAGGATAGCAACACTTTGCACAAGATTCTTTATGTTAACATTCGCTTCCATAAATAAAGAGGCTCACAGCCATAGCTGCAAAGAATCTTGGAAGCAGAGGACTAGAGCTCCCTCTTAGTCTAGGTTAACTTCATTCCATTGTTGGTGAGGCTTGGATAGAGTTGTTGAAGCAGCTGTAAATTCACCTAACTGAGCAATAACTTGGTCTACATTTCTCCACTAGATAATACACAGCTATTTTGAGTGACTTTGTCAGATGCAGAGATAACTGCCATCACCAGCACCCCTGAGGTATCCAAACAGGAATGATCTACTCTTCCTCACTGACTTCTTTTTAGTCTCACAAATTGCAAATTCTTTGAGACAGGGTTTCACCATGTAGCCCAGTCTGGCTTCAAATTCACAATTCTGCTTTACCTACTGGAGTGCTGAGATTATGTGTGTGTGTATAGGGATTACCACACCCAGCTACAAATTGCATTTTTAATTAAGGATTCTGTATGTTTTTCCAGGAAACAGAGTCAAACTTATTGGTTTATATTGTCCATAAGTCTGCTGCCTTTTGACATTTCTGTGATTTGTCTTTTGGCCACCATCATTTGTCATATGCTTTAAGAACATATCAGTATTCAGATATATCTGCATATCTTTTCAGTGACCAGAATATGAGTTTTTAGGGCCTAGAGATAAAATTGTATTTTGTATAGCTACAATAGTGTTCTCTTTTAACCACATTTGTTTCATCTTTTGTAATTTTGAGAATGCTGTCTTTGATGGAGAAAAAAAGGGAGTTACTTATTCACATGAAAATAGGTATCACATAGAATATGGCTTTTTAAAAAGTGAGGTATTTTTCTAAATTTTAAAAAATAATGATTCTTGACTCTGGTCACATATTAGAACCATATGGAGTATTTAAAACAAAACAAAACAACCAACCATGTTTGGTTCTTACTTCAGAGGTCCTGATTTAATTGATCTGGGTTGTGTGTTTTCAAACATTCTTTAGGTGACTGTAACTTGCAGAGCTGAGATCTCTGTAAATCTAACCAAAGGCTTGCTTCAGCAGGATAGCCTGTTGCAGCCAGCTTTGATAAAAAGGATTTTCGTGCCGTAGCCCATATGTTCACTGGACCTTGCGCAGTAGGAAATGCAGCTGTCCTACCTCAGTGATTCTTTGGTTAGAATCCCTTTAAGAATTCATTTAAAATGCCAATTCCTGCAGCCCCCTTCCTTCCCTCCTTTAGTATTCTAAATGTGCTGGAAATGGAGGTGGGTGAGGGACTGTAATCTGCATTCCGGAAGTGCAGGCCCACTGCACTTCAAGGCCACAGCCTTAACCAATGGTACATTCTGTCTCGTAACCCCCGAAACCACACCTTGAGCAAGGCTTAGTACTTTCAGAATGGAGTTTGCTAAGAGCTCAGGGCTAACCTTGACCAGCAGATCTAAAAGGAAAATCTCATGCTGGTGCAGGGAAACACTAACAAAGCTGTTTTCTGGAAGGTTCCCATTTCTGGGATTTTTCTTTATCAATCCCTCTCCAACACAGGAAGCCTCAGCTTTAAAAGCCAGTGGCTCATCTATTAGAGCTGGGGGCATGGGTCCAAGGCTGCTTCCGGTTCCCACTGATCATGTCTGATGGTGTGACACGACTGCTCTCTTCAGGGCTCCAACCCTCTTGTACCATATTCCCTTTTTACCTTTCGGCCATGGAATGATACCTGGAGTTGTATAAACTTTTTACAATGTTTCCTTTATTACAGTAAGTCTCCTGGACCCAGTATCTCCATTCCACCTCAGAGTGAGTTCCCTAATGACCCAGGCTCTCTCAGCTAGAACCTGGGTGCAGCATTTGCTCATTTCTGTTTGACAGTTTTTGCACCACTTTCCCACTGACAATCTTAATACCTTTTCTACATGTAAACGAGAACTCTACATTGATACAACGTTGCCTCTTGGCAAGAATTACATCTAGAGAGTAGACCCTCATATTTTCATTCATTTCAGATATGAAATTGTCAAGTAAAAAAAATGATCAAATGCAACTTGATCGTTGCATCTGGAACATTCTAGTAAAGGCCCAGAGAGAGGACACACATATGTACATTGTACTTGCCTGTCCTGGTTTGGAGGCAGGATTAGAACATGGCTGCAGCCACTGGTTCCGCAATTTTAAACTGCTGGCCTTTCATCTCCACCCAAATATCATGCTTCTTCACACAGGTTTCTGGCTTTCTGTGTACTTTGATACCTTTTGGATACACACTGCTTCTCTGCTACCCCTTATATCAGGGCTTCCAAATTCTAGGTGGAACCGTTTCATGGCTACGTAAGCATGGTTTCTTCAGAGGCTAACACCTTCCCCTCCCTTGGCTTCCATCCTCCCAACTTGAAATCAGGTATCTCATTCCTCACCTCTTCCTCCTGCTCTTCTACACAAATTCAGGGGTTCTTCAATTGCTCTTTATCCATGTCAAAGATTTGCTTATGAACATCAAGGTTTATGGTTTCACCTGGGTCATTTTTCCACCCTCTCAAAGTTCAGCTAAAAGTCTTGGTGAGGATACTAAACCTGACAGCACACACCTTCCTGTCCTCGCAGGCCAAGCTTTGGCCCTTACTAGGAGTGCATCATTCTGCAGTACCATTTGCACCCCAGGCTGGCTGCTTTCAAGAGATCAAGAGCTTGGGAAAGCCTTACAAAATTAATGACAATCAATTTTCGGTCCCTTTTTGTGCTGATTCCCAATGATGCTTTTTGCTGGCAGCTAGCAAGCTTTACTTGGCAGGAAGTTAATGGTGCGGCTGTATCTCAGAAAGAGACCTTGTCCTAGGGTCAGTCTTAATGTCCCTGAGGCCCAGAGCTGACCTTGTCCTTTCCTGTGGCTGCTGCTGCCCTTGGATGGTGGAAGAAGCCTCTTCTTCCTATTGTTAGACTGCTATAGAGCTGAAAGGCAGGCCTTATTTAGGTTACCACTCAGAATCCCTACAGGAGCTCTGGCTTCATTACCTCAGACCTAGGTCAGAGACATCTGAGGGGACCCCACTCAAGACTATCCTCACAAGGTTCCCCCTGCCCATGGGAAGCATGTGTACCAGTCACTAGACTGCCCAGACCCGGGGAGCCCTGTTGACCTGGGCACTCTTCACCCCAGTGGCTGGGCAGTTTTTGTGCTTCCTTTTTGTTCTCCTAGACAAGAGGGATGAAGACTTAGTCCACATATTGTTTTACAACTTCTATCTTAAGCAAATGAATGAATAAAAACCAGACTTCCTTAACTCATTCACCTCCAGTGATGAGCCCATTTCTCAGTTCCTCGCACAACAGAACTCTTAAGAGAAGCCTACACACGCTCTGGCTTCCCACATCTCATTCCTTCTTTAATGAGAGATCAAGTGGTTTCCCTCCTGATCTCCTATGTGGTAAGCTGTCCACCATGCCCTTGGTTGCTGGACTTTTTCTCCATCTCATCCTCCTTTCTGAGAAGGCCCTCCTGTCTGAGCTTCTAGGTCCACCTTCTTTTTCCTGCCTCCTATATCCTCACCTCACCTGGGAATGTTGGGCTTCCTCAGCACCTGATGCTGAGTCTCTTCACTTCTCCATCTAAAATCCTTTCCTAAGTGACTTCAGCCAATTCAGTGGGATGAAGACATTCCACATGTTGACAAATATGGAATTTCTATCTTCAGACAATTCTCTTCCAGGATCATATATACCTCTGAACATGTGCTTCAAGTACAGTTATTTTACTTTTGCCATTTAGCAATGATCATCCCAAATTCATGCCTGAAACTGCATTCTTAATTTCCTCACACACTCCTAATCTGTTCCTTCTCTCATTTTCTCCACAATCTCTGTAACAGGGCATCATCAAGCAGCCAGCTAAGTCAGAAACCTTAGTGGCACCTTGGATTCTTCCTGTTCTCTCACTCTATGCAGAGAAGCCATCAGCAGGTCTAGTGGGTTCAACCTTGAAGTATCTCCTGCCAGGTCCAAGTCTCTACTGTCTTTCATCTGTATTCTATTATTACACATTACTCCTGGTCTACCATTGCATCTGCTCCCTCCCAAACACCCCTCACACAGCAGGGAAAGTCTCTCAGCACACATGATCAGATCACCTCACTCCCCTACTCAGGACATTTCCAATTCCTTTCTCTGCATTCAAAGTCCAAAAGCCTGGCATGGCTGACAAAGCCTCATCTCATCTGGTTCCTGCTCATCAAAAAACTTCATCCCATGCCATCCCATGCCCTCGGCATGTTCTCTTCACTCTAACACTGGGACACTTTCTACTCCTAGAAGATGAAGCTTCTTCCCGCCTCAGGGCCTCTGTACTGGCTGTTTCTGCAGCCTGCAAGGCCCAGATTACCTGTCCCCTGAGGGGAATGTGATAAGTGCCCTATCTAGAGTGGTACACACCTGTTATACTCTTTTCCAGCACCTCTAGTCTGCACTCCCTTCTTAGGTGTGAAGGCTGCCCTAGTCTCTTCCTGCTCTCTCGCCCTCTATCTTTCATAGGGTTTTCCTTCCCATTACACTTTTGTACTGGGTTTTGAACTCAGGGCTTCCACTTACTAGGTAGGTGCTCTACCATAAGCCTTCTGTTACACTTCTAATTCAGTTTTGGCATTGGCTTCCAGGGATATTAGAACTCTGAAATTATTATTCATTTTTTAATTGCCATACTGGGGATGAATCCAGGGCCTCACAAATGCTAGCACTTCACCACTGAGGTACACCTCCAGCCCTAGGGAAAAAAACTCCCCTATTTGACACTACGTATGAATCCATCAGTTCTCATGCCTCTTCCAAACATGGCCTCCCACTGGAAAAGATTAAAAAACAAAACAACAAACCCTACCTGCAGGGGGCATTTGATTTACTATCCAGGATGCAAATTTCACTTAATATTTGTCTCCATGGGAGTTAGTAGAATGGGTAACTACTGATACACTTCTCAGGACCATGTCACAGAACAGCAGCCTGGTATTTATTCTCAGGTTCTATAAATCCTTTAGCAATCAGTCACCAACTACTACCAATTGTCTTGGCACCAATGACATTATATTTGTAGCTGCTAGTATCTACAAAGCTTCATTAATTTTGTGGCGAATAAAACCTGATCTCTTCAGAGGCAGAACTGCACTCTAATTTTGTGACCTTAGTGCATTTCTTCCTCTTCTCCAACTGAAGTCAGCATGTGTTTATTCCTACACTGCATAAGCTCCATGAATACCAAAACTGTCTATTTTGTAAACTGCTTAAACCCACAGAAGGCACTGGGTGATTATTTGTTGAGCAAATTATCTTATATACATAAGTGACTTATTTAAGCTTCAAAACAACCATGAAAGGTAGGTGTTGTCTCCATTATAATGAAACTCAGCAAGATCATGGTACTTTTCCAAAGTCCCTTGGGTACCCTTCAATAAATCAGATACCAAATATTTAAGGTTTCCAGGCTCAGAAAATTAGGTTGCTTGATTCCAAATGACAAGAAACAATCATCTCCCAAATGGCCAAAACTTAAAACAACAATGTGTTTCATCTTTGAGAGCCTGATAAAGGCGCAATAAAACAAATCTGATAGACAAAGTAGCAAGTCAGAATCTCATTTTGCCTTTCCTTAAAAGAAAGCAGGGCGGGGGGTGGGGGTGGGGAGAGGATCTTCATGTTAAGAGAGCAGCTCAGGAAGGAGAACAACACTGACAATGTTCTGCTAGCACTGCTATTAAGACTTAAGGAACACACTTTAGACAAAAAGACAAAGCAAAATGGGCCGTGTCCTCTCAGGATGCAATAGAAGAAAATCTGTGTGTATGAGAAAGAGACAGGGATGGAGAGTTAGGCAAGAAGGGGTATTTTTTCCCCAGGCTTGGTGTCCTGGCCATTTTTCAGTCACGTAAGCCATACATCACATCCCTGCATTCAGTATTTAAAACAAAGAAAAAGAACCCAATGTGGGTTTTGTATTATCTACTGCTGTGCCATTTGACTACTTTGTTGCTGCAGACAGAGATGAATACTTTGAATACCGAGCTTAACAACTAGCAGGTACTGGGCTTACCTGACTAGGCCTTGCCCACTGTGCTGGTGCAGGTCCAGCAAGGACCTACTTCTGCAAGGCCAGAAAGAGATGGAGGACAGGGTGGCTAAGGCATGGTCATCATGTGGGGTGGTCAGGCTAGAGTATTTCAACATGGTCTTTGGCAAAGCCATACAGGTTGTTATCACTGAAAATCAGCTCTGGGCACAGACTAATTTCAATCTTTTAAGTGAAAATGTTTGCCATTAAGCTTTTTCTTATTTTACTTTAGATTATTATAATGAAGAACCAACTTAGAACATAACAGCCAAAGCCCTATATTTACACATAAAGGTCACTTCTTTGTCTTGATGACTATTTCCTTTGAAACTCAAGATTTTCCTCTTAATCTATCTTCTTCCTGGAATGTTCTGGGAATAATAACAAGGACCTCGTCAGGTTGATTTATTCTCTTAGGCCTACAGATTTTTAAGAACTAAACAAGAAAACACCAGCAACCTCCCCTTTTATATAATCATGCCATGGAATACTCCTTACGTAAATGGAGTTGGGAGAGTTGACTGTGACATCAGGCTGCAGGGCCTCCCTCACATGGGGAGCTTCTGCAGTACCAGTGGGCTGTGGCATTTCCTTCAAGTGGCAGGCTCTATTATTAGAGCCTTTCATAACACAGCTCAATTAAACTCTGGTTTTATACTGAGTTAGGGAGCCTGTCTTTGGAGCTTTTAAGGTGTTTTAAATCACAAAAGCCCAGTTTAGTTCAACAGCAGTCTTTGTTAGTATAAGGACCACTGGTCTAGAGATTTTGCCTTCACACAGTGTAAGGACGGGGGAAGGGGAAGAGAAATGGTGGCATTTTGAATTTGAAAACCAAAACCAAAAATAATCAACCCACTCTGGCCAGGCGTAGTGGGGCACCCATGCCTTTAATACCAGCACTAATAAGGCTGAAGCAGGAGAGAGTTAAGGCCAGGCTGGGCTACATAGTGAGAGCCTGTCTCAAAACAAAACAAACAACAAAAAAACCCCAAATAAAACAAAAACAAAGGAAAACTAGTGCCATGGTATGGATGGGGAAAGGGACTCTCACTAATTTGCTACTTGTTTGTATTGCTTGAATTACTTACCATGAAGCATAAATTACTGTTGTAACTTAAAAAGTACCTCCATTAAGACCTGTACAGAACCAGATACTATGAAGAAAAGTTCCAGGCCATTTCAAAGCTAAAATATACATTTCTCACTATTAATAATTGAAAAACTCTATTTTGGGCATTTATACCTATGCAGAGTAGACATTTGGTCCAGCAATGTATTTTTGCAGCCGCCTTTTCTAGGGGCTGCACTCCCTTTTAAAAAAATTTTACCATGTTTAGCTACACAGTTAATTGCTCACTACTACTCAGTAAAGCAGGTGGCTGTCCTCATTTTAGAGGTGAGGACAGTGAGGTTCAGGGGGTGAGGTCTTTACAACTCAAGGCTGAATTCTAAAAGGCAGTGATGCACTGAACCGAGAGCCTGAGGAAGTCTCCACTATCCTACATCTCAGTGGTTCTCAAACATTTCCCTACTGACATGTGACATCCATGTGTGACACACAGAGATGCGTCCAATCAAACCCACACATCTTTACCTGCTGGCTAAAACTAGAGGTTCTTTTTGCTCTCAAGAAAACACCTTGAATTGCTAGGGAGTGATATTCTTAAAGGAATCACCTCAAATCCATCCTAACTGGTAAAATGAACATTAGCTAACAACTTGCTTCTCATAGTTGCAAACCACAGTGGCACATGGCACCCCACCCTGGAGAACCGCAGCACCACACCTCAAAGGGCCTTATTTACAAAACCATTTTCACATCTTTTAAGTCCTTCTCACAGCAGTGTACTGTGAGAAGGGAGGAAATGGCTTTAGAGCTATGGAAGCTGGGCCAGAGACACTGCAATACTTGCCAACTCAGACCAGAGAATTTGAATGGTCCCCCACTACGTCCCCATGGGAAACCTGGCCTTGTAAACTAGGTCAAAGGACAGCCAGTGGGAAAGCTCCCTGCCTGCTTTTCACCCAGAAATTCCACTTCCAGGAATCCTTTCAAGAAAATAACCACTTTTGTTTATTTTTTTGGTGGTACTGGGGCTTGGACTCAGGGGCTCATGCTTGCTAGGCAGGTGCTCTACCACTTGAGCACTCCACCAGCCCACATTTTTTAACTAAACTAGTAAAATGGACCTCAGGGTTTAAACTGTTGGTTGAAAAGGGCACAAGGTCAGTTGTTTTTCCTAGTTCAACCTACAGTCAGAGTAGCTCAGGGAAGTTCTGTTTTCATCCTACCATTAAAGTCTAGTATATTGTATACATGTGACATAGAATAATTGATATTTGATAATGCATATAACCTCTATAATCATATAATTCCATGCCATGAAAATTGTTTTATATTTTAATAACTTACACAAAATTATATATTTGTATGTAAATATACTCTTCTATACATAGAAAAAATAGTCTCAAGGCTAAAACACTGGTTAAGTCACACAGGTTGATATATTTAGATGTGTTAGAATCATTTCTAAATAATCTGGCCAACACATAAATTAAGTATACCGAACCTAAAAAAGTGAGGCCACAGTACATTCTGAACTGTGAGCACTTCTGCCAGATGACAGGTTTAATAGGTCATTAGGGCTGCAGTCTTGTCTGCAGGAAGCCCTGATCCTGTTCCTGAATGTTTGCTGTATGAAACTTCGTGCTCCTCCATGCAGGGCTCTAATCTGCCCTTTCCTTGCCTTCAGTTGGTTTTCCTTGAAACCATACTCCCTTGCTACAGAGAAAACGCTGGAAATGCTGAGCACTGCTCTGGAGAACTACTTAACTATCAACCTGCCCCATTCAGGCACTCATGGACGAAGGGTAATTCGTGCACTGGACTACCTACCTGGTCCTTGCCCAAGCTCTTCTGATGTCTGAGAACCTATATTATCCTGATTCTCTTTTAGTTACTTCTAGCTTCTTCTCTACCCATCCCTTAAAAGTGAGGGCTTTCCAAAGTTTTAATCTTGGCTTATTTGTTCTTTTGACTACATATTGCCTTAAAGATATCATCTGTTTCTAAGGCTTCATCTTTATGCATGTTTATGCAAATCTCTCTCCAGTCCTGTCTTCATTTAAGTCCTAATATCATATTCCAAACTATTCACTAAATGTTCAGAAAGTGTTCCTATGTACCCTCTACCAGTGTACATTTCAAAGGCATACTGTGCCTTGCATTTTACAAGTTTTGCAACATGTTTTATATACAGTACAAACTCTTACATTTCATTGATTTACAAAGATCTATGTATCTGTGAGCTACCAAAACTCTTTAGCTTAAAAGCAAATGGGAAACAAAGCTCTCAAGATTCTATGACAAAGAACAATGGTTTCCAAAGGCATGTACACCCTAGGGGGCAATACAAGATGATTCATTGGTATATAGAAAACATATTTACAAGGTTTTTTCATCTCATCCTGTGAAGGTTCTGTAACTACAACCAAAGCACATATGTGTTTGTGTGTGTGTTTGTGTACCTTTCTATTTTTTTTGTAGTACTAGGGTTTGAACTCAGGGCCCTGTGCTTGCTAGGCAGTTCTCTTACCACGAGACACACCCCCAGTCCTATGCATGTAATTTAATTGCTAGTATGAAATTTTTTTTACTGATAGAATTTTAAAATTTAATTGTGAAGTTTACGGGCTTGAACAATGGTCTTGACCTAAACTATACTTACTACAATACCACTTTTCAGGTGATAATTTTTCTACACTAAGCTTAACATCTACTAAGTTATTTAAACATGGAACACAAACAGCTAAAATCAGAACTACAGCTTAAGTCAAAGTGTGATAAAGATATCTAGACTTTATTTTGCCTGAATGTTCTCCCCATTTAAAACGAGAAGCATCAGAAAAAGATGACAAGGATTGAGCAGTTTGTATGCTTAAAAAAAAGTATGAGAGTTCTTCCTATTTGACAAAATTTGTTCAGAATACAGAGCTATCTAACTATCTTCCAGAGCTGTGAAATATTTGATGCCAGAGGACTGCCAAGTGCAGTAGGATCTCAGAGCCTATCTACAAGCCTTCTCAACAAGTACTAGAAAACCTCTTTGCTAAGAACTTTAGGGAAAGTGTCCACACTCCATAAGGCAAGCCATTCTGACACTGGATAGATCTAGGCATTGTAATCAGATCTGACCCTGGAACAAAACAGAGCAACTTTCCAGGTATCTCCCTTGCAAGTATGGTTTATTCTATTCACCATCCTAGACCTCTTACTCTATTGTGCAGAATCCTGCCAAGCAATGTGCCACTTAGAAACAACAAAGACACCCGGAATTAAACATTAATTTCAAAAGATGGCGAGCTATCGATGTATACAGATGACTTGCATGACTAACATATGTATTCTCAGCCAGGTGGTAGCGCACACCTGTTAAACCAGCACTAGGGAGGCTGAGATAAGATTCTGATTTTGAGGCCAGCCTGGGCTATATGACCCTGCATCAAAAACAGAACAAAACAAAATCAATAAGCATTTTCTCCTAGATGAGGCTGTATTCCTATCTTTTAAAAAGAAGTCATGCTTGACTCACAGCAAGCCTGGTATAGACTAACACATTGGATCTCACATGAAAAAATGCCAAGACAGATTGCTGTCCATATTTTGGACTCCTGTGCAATGCAATTTTCTGAAGTCCTAAATGGATTTCTATTTCTACTTTTTAATGGTTTTACTTCAGTGCTTCAGCCTGAAATCTTTCTGAACTGTAATTCTCTATTAACTTGCTCTCCATACTTTGTGTCACTTGTTAACTGTTCATACACACACACACACACACACACACACACACACACACACACGGACAGGGCAGACCTACACCGTAATCAGCAAGTTGAGTCAAACATCTCAGTACAGAAGTTTAAAATAAGTTTAATTTTACTACAGTGTACCCATTACCCATACACAATCTTGCTATCAAGATAATTTACTATGCCTTGCTAAAACCAAGATGTATTACCAAGCTGTCCCTTAATTTCAATTTTATTTTAATATGCAATTCAAAAAGTAAAAAACATTTTGTGAACTATAGTGTTCTATAGATATAGGGATCATTGACCAAATGAGATTTCTTCTTGTTGGCATTGGGGCTTGAAAGGCCTCTACTACTTGAACCACACCCCTAACCCTTTTTTTTTCCTTTGTATTTTTTTTGCCCAGGCTGACCTTGGACAGCAATCCTTCTACATTACATAGGTAGCAATATAGGAGAGCTCAACCTGTTCAGCTTGTTTGGTTGACATGGGGGAAGTGTCACCAACTTTTTGCTCAGCTGGCCTTGAACAGCGATCCTCCTGATATCTGCCTCCCAAGTAGCTGGGATTACAGGCACGAGTCACTATGCCAGACTCCATGAGCAGTCCTCTTAAGGCCTTAGTAATTCAAAGTAAAATTTAAAACATTTTACAAAAATTAATCCATAAAAGTACTGAGAAGGATTTGTTGCAATTTAGGGAATGCTACATTTAAATAGCTGCATGCTCAGTCATAACCATTCTTGGTTTTTGTTTTTTTTTTTGACAGCACTGGGGTTTGAACTCAGGGCCCCACACTTGCTAGGCAGGCACTCTACCACGTGAGCCACTCCACCAGCCATCATTCTTGTTCTTAAAGATCCTAAAGAAGTGTACACATGATGAAGAGATAAAAAGATTACTCCAAGTGGCTATGAGACTTAGAAGGTATGATCCCATTACACTGGACAGCACTGAAGAGGAGGCTCAAAGGAATGAAGTTAAGTTGCAGGAAGATTGTATGGAGGCCACAAAGTAGTGAGTCACTCAAAGAATGCAAGCAGTTCATCTTGGCCAGAGTATGGGATCAAGTGTGATGGCAAAAGCAGCTAAGTACAGGCTAGAGTCTGACTGAGGAGGACATATCAGCAGCCCAGTAGTCTGTATTTATCTGATGTACCATGGGGAGCCCTTAAAGGCCTCATAGGAAGTGATGAGGCTGGGACTGTGTCCTAGAATTTCTAGTTGCAGAGAAAAAAGGAGTTTGGGAGAAGAGACTAATTATAAAACATACTTGAATTAATCCAAGATCTAACTAAGGAAAAAGGAGGTTCACAGGAAAAATATTTGCCTAGAGACCAAGAGTAAATTTATTTTGTTCCTCAAATTCTCTTTTCCATGCTTTTTGAACAAATTACTTATTTCTGATCTGGAGAGCTTCCTGTCTTGGATTGACAGTGGTTAGGACTTGATGTCAACTTCTGCAAATAGCCTCCTGAGTAGTAATTAATCAAGGTCAAGTGCAAACCCAATGAAATCATGTCCTCTGAGTTTTGTCATATTGGATTAGTTTCATTTTTACAATGAGAGCGTTAGAAAATAAAAGGCAAATAAAAAGACTTACTAAGGCATAACTACCCCAACCTCGCTCTTCTTATTGTTGCATAACTAAAAACAATTTTTATTACTTTTCAGGAGCTTTGCCCTTCTAAAACTTGTGTCTTGACAATTTCTTACAGCTTGCTGTCTTGTTTCATATTGATTACTGTGTATCCATTTTCCTCACACTTAGCACATTTTTTTAAGTGCTGAACCCCAGCATTACAGTTAATCCCTGAAGAACAGGTAGCATCTCCACAGGAAGAGACTGGGATTAGGTAGAGAGAAAGCACTTCAGACCTAAGAAAAAGCATAAGCAGAAATGGGCAAAAATGAGAATGTGTGAATACACACTTAACTCATTTACTCATTAAGTTATAACCACACTTTGAGATAAGTATTACTTTCTCCATTTCATTTATTTTGTTTTATTGTATCTTATTTTGATAGTAGTGGGGATCAAACATAGGCCTCATACTTTCTAGACAAAGTTCTCTACCACTTGAGTCATGGCCCAGCCCTAGTTTCTCCATTTCAAAAGGTGACCAAAACACTGTAGCTCAAAAAGAAGGTAACCTGTTCAGGCTCGGTTAGAAGCAGGACTAGATTTGAACTTGGGTGTTTTCCAGTCTTCTCACTGGGTCATTTGACTATAACTTCATATTCTCAAGTTTTACAATCTTCTATCCTATTTAAGGAACTCTGTTTCTATCAGAAATATTTCTGGTTTTTCAAAACAAACCTTAAATGCAGTCTACTTTTGTTACTGTGAAAATTCATATACATAAACAAACAGAAGAACCTAACAAAAAGCAGACCAGAAGTAAGACCTAGAAACATGAAGACTATTTTGTTACTGTAACTTGCTAATTTAACTTAAGGCAATAAAAATTACTTTTCAGTAATCAGTAAATGAAAACCAAGTCTTAGATAAGAAATATGCCTTAAATATCAACTGTAATTTTACACTTTAGTCACCTAGCAGTTGACTTCTGAGTTGGGCATGGGGATGCACACCTGTAATGAGTAAACGCATGAAAAAGTGTTCGTAGTCAAACAAAGGTAATGCAGGACATTCCAACACTGTTAATCCAGGACAGCCTGCCTGCTCCTGTATGCTATCCAGTCTACACTTCTGGTTCTCCCTCATTCTCTATTTTAATAAAATATTTTAAAGCCAGGTGTAGTGGAACACACTTGTAATTCCAGCACTCAGGAGGCTGAGGCAGTCTGGGTTACAAAGTGAGACCTTGTCATAAACAAACAAAGAGCAATAAAGACACACAGAAACACACACTTTTCATCTCATCACTTGCCTCCTAGGAGAGTGTTAAAGTTTTAAAATATACAATTCTAAATGTAGAATCTACTCAAACTAGAGAAAATCTAAATGTCTAGCAACAGGGGGATGGTTAAAACAATGGCAAATCTACCCAATCATTATGCGACCATGAAAATTCTACTTACCCAGAGTTTATAACTCCACTTCTCATAATGTTAAATAAAAAAGTAAAGTGCAGATATGCCAAAATCTGCTTTTTAGCTTAAAAATCACATACGTGTATGTGTCCATGAATGTGAGATACTTATTCACTAAAATTCTTGTACCAATGCATTTTAAAAATTCAACTCTACCATATTCTCCAAATTAATGTATTTCAAAATGTGTTATTTTGGAGGGCAGTACTGGGGCTTGAACTCAAGGCCTTGTGCTAGCTAGAGAGGTGCTCTACCACTTGAGGCATGTTTCCAGTCCTCCAAATTTATTACTTTTATAATGACATAGAAGATAACAAATACCATGTATAGACACAATGCAGTCTGGGATCAATTAGTGCACAGGCAAACATCCCTAATACAGTTCTTTGGGTCCTACCAGCACCACTGCATTAGAGCAGAACAAAATTCTTTCTTGTTCATCTTCATTTATAATCATCTTAAAAATCAAGTAATGGCCAGCAATCTGTAAGCAACAGGGAGGTATAAAAGGGTGAAAAATTATCTCTATCAAAGCAGCATTAACAAGTTTTCAGATAATGAGAAATCTTCCTAACATATCTGCATCATGTCACTTCCCTGCCCCCAGACTCAAGGGGTCCCAGTGTCAAGAGTCATGTGAAGGGTTTACTGAGGGTGCACACTGCACAATCTGGCCCCATTCTAATGGCGTCTCCCACTCTCACGCATGGACTCAAAGGCTGTCATTCTCAAGCCTCAGGCTCTGACTGGCCCACGCTCTCCCTCAGAGAAACATTATGCACTTGTCTGAGCTTTTGCTCACTCAGCCACCCCCACCCTGCTTCTCCCCTTTGTTCCACTCCTTTCTCCACCACCCAGCTGGCTCCTGTCCTTCCATAGGCCTGACCTCCTCAACCCACAAGCCACCTCCCTCCTGTACCTACTATTCCTCCTTCTGTACTCCTATACAAGTTATCTATGAAACACACCATGCACTTAGCCATCTAGCTTAAAATTATGTAATTAAAGATATGCATTATCTCCAGAATGTACTTTCCTTTGAAAGACTGAAGATTTTTGCTGTATTTCTTTACACAAAATGTTGCTCTTATGGAATGCTTTATGGCATACAAAGCAACTTCACGTTTACTATTCTCAATAAACATGGTGGTGACTTAAAAGCAAAGGCTTCAGTAATGTGTGCAAAAAGTCAGAGCCCCCCCGCCAAAAGATCTGGGATAAAGATTATCTTCCAACAATCTCCTAATACTAGTTAATGGTAGACTTTCAATATTTCATAACTAAAAACAAACAAGAACTCAGAACCAATTCACACCCAGAACACAGATCTGGGTTTCTAAATATTATCCAATAAAAGGAAATCAGGACTCTGGAGAAATGGCTTATTATGGAGCTGGCCAGGGAAAACACCAGATGAGCCTGGAACATCTTTACAGTATTAAAAGCAAGGAACTTCTCAAAAAGCAAACACAAGGATGGGGCATATCAAAGAGATACAGGAACTGGCCTGAAAGAGCTCCCAATAGCAAAGCTGGAATAACCTGAGTAACAAAATAAATAATGTAGTATTGGATTATGAGTCTATGATATAAATGATTTAACAAATAAAGGGAAACAAATTTTCTTCATAAAAGAACTCCAAATAGTATACATACTATCCCCTCCAACAGTTGTACAAAGTCTCTACTCCTTTTTGAGTAAGGGCTAAATTTACCTTCCCCAAAATTACCCATGTTTAAAAGAAAAAATAGTGGCTGGTGGAGTGGCCCAAGTGGTAGAGCACCTGCCTAGCAAGTGTAAGGTCCTGAGTTCAAACCCCAGTGCCATGAAAAAAAAGTGATAAAAGAATAAATAGTAACTTTCCAGTGGAGAAACAGGAAAGACACCTTAACCAAGTGATGATGGTTAACATGACTACTGACATCACTGGTGACAATGTAACCCCAATACAATGTGAAGGGCACTACACCTCTCTGGTCTTCTTTTTAAAACCCTGTCACACCAATGAAACCAATAGAAAAACATCAGACAAACACAAACTGTGGGACATTCAACATCACATCTAATCCATATACCTCAAAACTGTCAAGATCATGAAAACCAAGGGGAAGACTGAGAAACTGTCATAGCCCAGGGGAGACTCAGGAGAAATGACAACTAAGAACAATGTGGTGTCTTGGACTGGATCCTGGAACAGAAAAACTGGAGTTAATAGAAACACACAAATGTTCGTTTCTTTGTTTTGACAAACATACCACAGTAACGTAAGACTTATGATTATATTATGGGCGGATGGAGGCATGGCTCAAGCGGTATACTGCCTGCCTAGCAAGCGTGAAGCCGTGACTTCAAACCCCAGTATTGCAAAATGAAAAAGAAAGAAAGAAAGAAGATTAGGGGAAACTGAAATTGGGTGAGGTGTACACCTATATACTTTTTCTGTAGGTCTGAAATTATTCAAAAATTAAGATGCTATCAAGAAAACTGTAGAGATCCAACTAAAAAAATGCAGATGTTTCCTGTATCAAAAACCAGAAAGATTTGCTATAAGTCTGAATATTATTAGTTCAGAAGTTTAATAATTTGTAGCTGATTTCCTTGCGTACATCAGCAAAAGTGTCCTGTACCTATAAGTAGGACTCTCACCTCAACTGACTACATATAAGTCCTTTAGCTGAAAAGATTTTGAGAGAACAAAAGTCTGAACCTGGTACAAACAATATGAAGTTTATGTGAATGCCTATGAATTAAACCATGTCAAAATTTTAGAATCTATTTTAAAATACCTCATTTTACTAAATATTTAAGTCTCAATAGGATTAAAAAATTTTTGAAGTAGACTCTGGGTATGGTGGTGCACATCTATAATCCTGGTTCTTGGGGAGATCAAGGCAGAAGGATCGTTGAGTTCAAGGCCAGCCTGAATTACATAGAAGGACACTGTCTCAAAAAAGAAAAACAAAAACAAAAAAAAATCTTGCCGGTACCACATGTTCCCATTTAATAAGTGGAATTTCTAGTATTGTAAAAACCTTAAAATTTATTATGGAAAAAACAAAAGCACATTAATTGTTTGAGGTGACCCAGAAACATGAGTAAAAGGAGGTAGTATTAAGATGTACACCAAAACATCTTACTATTTCATAATATTTAATACTAATTTCATATTTAATATTAAACTATATTTGAACCAAAACTGTTTTTTGGCAAACCAGGACATGTGGGCACCCGATTATACACCTCCTTTTGAAAAAAAGTGACACTGTTGCAGAGGAAATATCATGGTGCACTTCTAAGACTCAGAATTTTAAAGAATCCAAAATGCAAGTCCCATTCTGAATATAGAACACAGAAGGTAGTGGTAGATACCTACTTGGTTTACAAAACCTAAATCATTAGAAATAATGATGCAGTGTACATAAAAAATAATTAGAAGGTAATGATCCTGACATAATTCATACTGAAAATATGCTCACGTGAATACAAATAATAGATGACTGAAGTCTGCTCTGGAGATAATAGATTTTACCTTTGGAGCAATACTATGTAATGGCTGGGAAAAAAGGCAATAACTACATTTTATCAAAGAACATTAAAAATAACAATAGAAGATATTTTTTTTAACAAGGTAACCATAATTAATAATGACAGGATGAACAAACTTCTTTTTTTTTTTTTTTGGTGGTACTGGGATTTGAACTTAGGGCCTCACGCTTGTGAGATGAGCCACTCCGCCAGCCCTGACAGGATGAACTTTTATTAATAAAACATGTTTTCTTATTCAAGAAAACAGATGTTTTATTAAATCTACACACTGAAAGTTCTTATAATTTTTCTGAAACTTTTATAGTAAAATAAAGCTAGCTGAACTATTTCAGAATGTAGTCACCGAGAGCACAACTCCCTAGTTGTTGGGCATCTTCAGAACCAAACACTAAACAAAGACAACAAAGAGCCCTCAAACTGGAAAACTAGCAGAAATAAACTAATTCAGACTGAGTAATATAAATATGATATTTCAATTACAGTCTGGACTGTGGTTACTCACTGTATTATAGAAAAAAGCCTTTACATTATCCACATTTAAAAACAGGCACAATATATTCCATATGTTAATAAAAATGAAAAAACAAGGAACCTTTGGGGATAAGCAGTAATGTTGGTAAATTCTACTTTAACTCATGCTACATCTTAGGTTTGAATTACGTTTTGATTAGTTACCTGTACAGAATCTTTAATATAAAACTCAAACTGTTATCTTGAATCTGAGTCATCAAGGGCTTAACCTTCTAATTCAACTAACTGGTCTAAATATTTTTGTATCATTTTTACTTCAATTACTTCCCCTCTCCACAACTCACAATTCCATTTCAGAATGACAGCTGTTTTCTGTTCAATCTTAAAAGTTTTCCACAGACTCAAAATAGACAAAGAATACAGGGAAATCAGTGAAAAATTAAAAGAAATCTCTTGCCACTCTTAGAACTGAGCTACACTCAAGAAACAATTTTAAGTTCAGAAAGAAAAAAAGAAAGAGGCAATATTAAAAACCTCTTAATAGTGTGGAAGAAATTCGACTAGTTTATTTTTCTTTAACATCTTCTTTAATAGGACATTACAGCACACAACTGAAGCCCAGTGTGTCAGTTAAACACTGGAATATATATCCATATGAAGAGAATGGAAACAAGTTTAATCTCAACCCCATTCTTTTTGGCAACTAATGTAAATACAGAATTACAAATGGACCAATTCTCTCTCAGTGTATTTTATCAAGTCTTTGAAAACACCATTAACAATTTTAAAACAAACTTTGCTATGATCTATTAAAGAATCTTCAAATTAAGTAACAAAGATGTCTAAGACTTTTAATTTTCTCTTTATAGCAGGTTTAACTCAAACACAATAAAAAGGGGAATATACTAATACTCTCCATATTATGAATTAATGTCTTATGCAAGATCAATCAACTACTTCCCCATTACTGAAATATAGTTAAATATGGTATCTTAGGCTGCTTATAAAGAATTAAATACAACAAAAAACTTTTACTCTAAATTAATCAGTAAAACAAATGAAAAAAAAAATTAAACCAAAACTTGTGAATGAGTTTTAAGTGATTTGTTACTAAAAAACAAACATATATATGCCCAATGCATCCTTTTAAATTATAATTTAACCAAAACTTCCATAATATCCAACCAGAGAAAATCAATAAATTCTAATGTTCTGGTAATTGACACAATAAGAAATGACCGATATTAAATCTGAAACCTACGAAATTAAATACATGAAACAAAAGGACTCTTTTAAAATAAGGGTCTAAGAATAGGAACTGCTAAGAAATTATATGCACTGGAGCTCTTCCTTGCAAATACCTTACTTTAAACTTACAGTGAAGACACACAAGGTGGTAAGAATATGCAAAGCTACAAAATGAATGCAATGACGAGTTACAGCAGTCAGAGGGAATGCATTTTGTCATCCACAGGATCAGTTTTGTGGCTTTAAGCAGTTACCAGTAATTACTGTTCTTCCTATTATGCTAATTTTAAATTTAAACCCAGATACAGCAGTTTACTTGTACAATAGTTCACAAAAGCAATTAAAAGCACACTAAAATTAGTCTTCCTTAATTGGGTAGGATTCACCTTGTCTAACCGAACAAAACTACTTCCCCATCCTTATAGCCAAAAGAATGTGAATACTGGCCTACTTTAATACTTTTCTAGTTCAGATGGAAGTAAGACTGTACACATAGTCTTTGATTTTAGTAACCAGCACAAAGTAAATTCCTAAAATCAGTATTTAACTTAGAAAACAAAGGAGAGGGTGTGTTCTGGGAATTAACCAGCCTCAAGTCATTCTAATTTTCCTGAGAAAACAAAAAACTTCATTGATCAAATTGGTCAAATAACAGCTTCCAAAAACTCCTTCAAAAATTAGTTTCCATTTCAAAAGAACTTGAACAATTTGCAAAGAATTTACTACAATTTCTAAAACAAAGATTTTTACCAGTTTACATTTGTTCCATCAGATTTTTCTGTATTAAACAGACCTAATGATTATTTGGTTATGGCATATACCTCAGAACCAAATCTTTCAAAAGGATTCACTGACTATCACTTTTATGAATTCATCAGTTATCTACAGGGCACCCCTGGCTGGAGCTACAGCCATTTCACAGAGCAAGTTTTATTCCAATTTGAACCATAGGAAATGATCAGAGGTGGGCAATGATACATAATTGCAACATACTAAAGCAGGAGATAAGCCATTGTTCAGCCTAGACCATCAGCTGCCCATAAACTCATGTGCACAATTTTAATGAATGAGTCTGCTCTAGTTTAAGGAACCTGCCACTCAGCTGAGAAAGGGAGATAAGAACTGCACTTGCAATTCTAGCTGATGGATTCATTAGATTTTTATAAGGCAAATAATAAGGAAAGTTAGAACAGAATTTTTAGAACCATTTGTCCTGTGATGTTGTAAAATCAAAGTACTACTTTATTAAATGAGTTATTTTACACAATATGAACATCAATATAATTACAATTGTAAAAAAATTTTTTATAAGAAGGATGGACTGATTTTCAGATTTCCAAATCAGAGTCAACTGTACATTTACACAGAATTGTCTTTGCATGAAGCCCAAAAGGGAACAGCATAAAAATGAGTGTTTCTGTAGCCCCTTTATTTTTGCTGATCAACAGTTTGTTAGAAAAGCAGCTGCAGGTTTGTTACCTAAGGTCTGAGACAGTAGAATCAAAGGTGTCATGAATTCACCTACAAAACATAAGAAAAATTTTCAGTGAGTATAAATACTGAACAAATGCAACTTATATGCACTTCAAATGCCTAAGATGAAAGACTACCAAGTCAGTCTCTGATAGATTTGTTGACTGGATTTTATAAACAGATCTTTGATGAATTTACTTTAATAAAAATGCCTGGGCTGAGGTGTGGCTCAAGAGGTAGACTTAGCAAGAAAGACCTGAGTTCAAAGCCAAGTACTACCAAAAAAACCCCAAACACTATTTAGAGATAAAAAAAAAAACACACAACTGCACAAAATGTGTGAACTGATGACTTTAAAGCAAATACATGCCTGTATTGTGCTCTACATTTTAATACTTAGAAGCTCTGCTAAGCATCATAATTAAAGCAACTGTAAAAATGTGCTCAGGAAATTGGTCTGCATCATTTCTGGGAGGAACACTCCTCAAATACTTTTGAAATAACTATTTTCTTGTAGCGAAATCTCATTCTTGGCCCAAGGTTGGCCTGAATATACTCATTCTCTCCATTTTTTGGTTATAGTAGTAATAACTTGGATGTTTCAAAGACATGGGAAGGAAATGATCTGGGAAAAAAAGACTTTTAATAATCATGAAGTATTCTATAAACTGTAACATTTGTTAAGCTCCAGTAATGAAGTTAAACATTAGTTTAAGAAGGGAAAGTAATAAAGTCTTAGCCAGGAGGCAGAAATTAATTTCAGTTACAGAAGACAGTTTTGCGTTTATATTCAAACCTGACACTAACAAATCAATAGAAAAGAAGTTCAATTACCTGTAAACAATTTTATGCCTGAACATCAGCCAATTCTGGAGGAAGTGGAGTCTTAGGATGCTTGCTCTCAAAGTGCTGCTTGAAGGTCTTAGGGTCTGGCATTTGTGTCTAAAAATTGCGGAAAAAAAAAAAAAAGTTAAGACTTTATGTATGAAACAAAAATGTGTTACCTTTTAAAGCCCTGAACTTGCCCTTGATGGACAATTACTACAAAATGCTTTTAAATTCCTACAACTTGGGGGGGTGGGGGTGGAGGTGGCCCAAATAATGTATACACATATAAGTAAATGTAAAAACAATAAAATTTTTTTAAAAATCCTACAACTTAGTGGCAAGCATATGAAGAAGGACCTTATGAATAAAAAAATTCTAACAGTCCCACATTTCAGATATGAAGAGAAATGTGACACCGAACACATTATCTCATTTACAGCAAACAGGTAATGTTACCTTCCTTCTCTTAGAACCTTCACGGTCATCTTTGCTACTGCTAACCTCCTCATTTGATAGGATTAAAAAAACCCTAAAACCCAGAGTTTACTTTGCCAGAGATGTTTTAACCCATACTACATATTTCAGTATGACTAAAACAAGGTATATAGTCATGATTTCCCTCAGCAAGGATCTTCATGTAGTTATTCTTCGACAAGCCCAATTACATAAAACATGAAGTAGGTTTTGGTTTCAAGTTTTTAAAAATACGAACTATCCTTGTATATTTAGGTCACAGTACTTCTTCATCACTAGCCTAATGAAATTTATTTTTTGCCTTCCCTCTTTTCAAGAGAATCACAAGCTGCTCAATTTCATTACTGTGAGGGTACCAAAGCTCAATATAAACAAAATTTTTAATTTAATAGTCTACTTAGTAGCTTGGAAGACCTGTACAAATCACTCAATTCCCATGACTCAGTTTACTATTCTGTACAATAAGAAAAGTACTGCAACTCACAGGGCTGTTGTGTGGATTAGTGCCTGGCATATGGCAAGCACTCCACAGTTCCTGTTCTTACTCTATTCTTCAAATCTATAAAATACATTAATTCTATTAAGAGCCTCATATGGTAACATGAATATATTACATAGTATAACATACACCCCAACTATGGATTTAGGGAAGGGGAGACAAAGTTGCTTACATAACCAGAAGCATGTTCACCAGCAGGATACACATCTAAAGTAAGAATGGAGATGTGCTTTCCTTACAGAGTTTAAAGTATTCCCTTATGAAGACACCTATATTCTCCATTAGGAAAAGAGACTTTACTTCGTCCACTGCTTTTCCCTAGCACCTAGAGAAATCAGCCTGGCCACAAGAACCACATAAAAAGTATTTGTTGAATGTGGCAAGTGAAGATGGATCCCCAAAATAACCAGCTCCCCAATCTACCATTTCAAATAAACCATCTATTTTGCCATAGTTACAAAATTTTAACCTATACAAGTCAATTTACAGAAAAAGAACTGCCCACAAGAAAGCTACATCTGCCCTTACCCTACAGACTGTACAGGTATATATTAAGGCAGCTTTTGCAGCAGCCTTTTGGTCATGTCCTTGTTTCTTCTTTTGTCCAGCCTGCTTTTTGGCATTTTTCTGCTGAGACTGAATCTTCTGCTGCCCACGAGCCATGTCTAAAAACAGAAGTTGAGGCATTAGAGTAAGGAGCACAGTATTGTTTTTAGAGCTGAAGTCTTAAGTCATACAAATGTTCAGCAACTGCATGGGTTTTCAAATTCTCACACAGAATGCTACTAAGCTGCGAACAGGTACAACTACTGTGAAAATCTGGCAAGTGACTATGCAATTACCCTCTTGGTATATAGTCAACAGAAATGCAAATATGTGTATATCAAGACAGGCACAAGAATGTTCAGAGTACCTGTTCCCAAACCAGAAACAGTCCAAATACCATCAATTACAAAATGAGTACATACCTTGTATGTGTATTAATGTATATATACAAACAACAGATACTATGCAGCACTGAAAAAGAATGACTATTTTAAGTAAGATGTTTGTATCTCAATGTTAAAGGAAAGAAGCCAGTTACAAAGAATATAGGTTGCACAAAGTTCAAAACAGGCAAAGCTATAGTGAAAGAGGTCACCTTGACATTTATGAAATGACTGAGAAAAGACAGGAGGGGGATTCATGGCATGCTGAAAATGTTCTGAATTTTGAACCAGGTGATAGTTAGCAGGTGTGTTTACATGTACAAATTCATTGATCTGTATGCCTGATTTGTTCACTTTACTGTATGTTATCTTAAAAAATTTGCCAAAAACACCTGTCTCCCCTATCATTTGATTACTATGCAAAGGTACTTTTTATGACTTGTGATTCTTACAACTTTTAGAGAAATAAGAGCTGTCAGCTAATCCTTCTAAAGGAAGTAATAATGAGGAAATTGTTCTCTTAAATGGTTAGGTTTCATAAAACTACTATACCATTTCAAATTTTCTTTAAAAGTTGATCTTTGTTGCCTTGCTGGGTAAATTATAAAACAAGACTGAATTAGTTCCCAGCTAAAAGAATGAACCTGGTGGATGAGTACTAGTTGGAAAGTACCACTTTATACTACTGACAGTCTAAAGTGAACATGTGAGTTAAAAATAATTAAGTCACTAAAAAAAGGTTACTTTTACTTTCCTTTAAAATTAAGACTTTTATTACCAATGCAAGATAAGGCTGTTCATAAAAGGTCTACAAATGAGTCTCCAGTACTTTTGATATGTTGAAATTGGAGCCTAAGTAGAATTCCTATGTAAGGTTTTGACCAGCACTGTAACTGCATTTTAAACTTTTAAATCATCGCAGGACATGAACATACAAGGATCAACATGAACTTCACCAGGAAAGAGTGCTGGCTGTTTCTAACTGGAATCATGATTAATTAATGGATATAGCGTCAAAAGCATTTCATGGGAACAAGTGAGCTTCACTCACCATTCCCCCAAAAGGGAAAATGAACAAACAGATATACTGATTGGACAATTTCCCACTAGCATTTAACAGTGAACTGAAAGTCTGACAAAATGTAGAAGAGGATCAATGTTTTTCTAGAAAGCCAGCTGAACATCTTACCAGTTACAAAAATGTTTAATATGTTAGCCTAATGTAAGAACTCATCCCCACCATACAATGGCAAGTATTACCAGCTGTGTTAATCCTTTAAGATTAAACTTCCATTTTGTTTTTAAGCCAAAGCCTTATTAATTCCCAGTCAAATGGCATTATTTCTTAAAAAGCATGTGTGGATGATAAGTGTTCAACACGCAGACATAACAGTGTTTCAGACCATTCTTAGTTTCAATGTTTTACTATCAGGACCCTATGTTAGATTACTTCAGCTTGCCCATGCATCTTAACTCTTTCACACAATGTATTATTTTATATATGTTAAGACACTGCTTTTGTGGACAACCCTTAAACTGTTTTACATTTCAAAAAATAATCTTAAAAAAATGGCAGACCACTAATTCCAGAAGTTCCCTTCCTATCTAGACTTTACCTATTTTGCTAACATTTTCATGCAGTGATCTGTACAAAGCAATGTCTGGAGATGAGAATTATTTTTAACTTTTGCATTTCGAACTTCTCCTAAAATATAACCTTACCCAATAGTTTTAATGCATTTTCCACTGCCTCCCACCAGTAACAAAAAAGACCTAAGAGCTTTAAAAAGAACTAGTAGCTATTTGTTCTTTCTCGAAAACAAAAAAGTTAACACTAGGCAAAGGAAACTGCATCAAATACTTTTAACTGCAGTGAGATGGGCCCCTAATTTCTGACACCACACTGCATTGATTTCCTTTCTGAAAGCAGAAATGCAAATTAACAAACCACCTGCTTTTGGACAGCTCAACTTAGGACTTGTTCTCAAGCCAATCGAATTTTCTGCGAAATCTTATGCATAACTGCTCCTTGACTAAACGCGACAGGCTAAAGCGCAAGAAAATCGTTTACAAATAACTGCTCTTGGGATTTTAATGTAGCGGGGAAGAGGTCGCAATGAGGGGAACAGTAAGTCGAAGGAATGAGTTGGAAAACGAGGAACTCCCGCAGGAGGCAACAAGTTAGTCCTGCCCCCAAAGATCCCTTTAAAACAAAACAAGTTATTAAAAGAAAAGGTTTTGGATCCAGGAAGTAGGCTCTTTCTCGTAACCATCTGAGAGGAAGAGGCCCAGGCAGTGCTCAACATCCTGACCCTAGTTTTTAAACATCCATGTGGGGAGAGGACTAAGGTCCCCTCCACCCTCCACTTCACCCACCCCGGCGCACGAGTCTCAGACCACCTCTCCCGCGGTGACGACCTCCCCCTCCTTCCTGCCACCAAAGGCCACACTGTCTTCACCTACCCGCCAGGACGCACGGACCTGGCAAGAGACGCGCCTCCCGGACAAACCCGGCCCCTTCGCCGCGGGAAGCCCGTCCTCGAGCCACCGGCCAGCTGCTGTCGCCAGCGGGATAAGGTTACCGCTCCGCTCCCGCAGCCAGCCTACGACCCGGCCACCTGCAGGGCCTGGCAGGCGCCCGAGCTCCCCCTCCTTCTCCGCGGCCCGCGTGGGACCGGCCTCACCGCGTCCAGGGAGGCCGGTGCCCTTCCGCGCCCCACGCCGCTCCCCGCCGGCTGGCCCCCACCCCGGTTCCGGCGCGTCCTGCGGCGCCAAGCACCGCCCCCGCCGCCGCTCACCCGGGCCGGGACAGTCTTGCGTCTGAGAGACCGCGCGGCGCGAGAGGGCCGGGGAGGTCACGGAGGGAAGGAAGGGGGAGCGCGCCCAGCAACGCTTCGACCTCCTTCACCCGCCAAGGAAGGGAAAGAGGAGAGCCGGGAGCACAACAGCCCGCGCCTCGCACGCCCGCTGCCACCACCGCGCGCACCCACGGCCGCCTGAGCCTTAGGCAGGCCAGCCCTCTCGTGCCCGCGCACGCCGCGCCGCGCCGCGCTCCCAGTCGCCCCAGCGCCGCCTGCGCCTCGCGGCCCCGCCCCCTCACTTTCCTGCGGCGGCCTCCCGCCCCGCTCCCTTCGCACGCCTGCGCCCTTCCGGTTGCGTGGGCCAATGGCAGCTCGTCCCTATTACATAAGCGCGAGGGGGCGGAGCTTGACGGACGGGAACTGTAGGGGACGTCGCTCTCTGTCCCCGGGCGCCCTTCTCCCGCGTGCTCCTTCTGGGCGGTGTCTAAGCCCGGCCCTGGGAGCCGCGTGAGCTCGGTCTTGGCGGCAACGCGGCCGCGGTGTGTTTCACAAGTCGCTCGCTTGTTTGCTCACTCAGCCGGCGGGCGGCCCCGTCTTGGCCCCCGCGGCCCTTCTCTCTCGCCTCCCTGGCTGGCGTGCCTGGCTTGGCAGTGCTCCCGCATGCACCAGCTGAGGCGGCGGGTCCAGAAGAGGAGAGCCGAGGCTGTGCGACGTGGGTCACCCGCCACGGGCGTGGCAGGGACTCCCGACCCCAGTGAAGCCAGGGTGGGCTGCCCTTACCTGGGACGCGCAGCCTTTGTTCTCTCACCAGCCGCCCCTTACTTCACTCCCGCGAAAACCCCAGTCATTTTACCGACTTGGGGTTTTAAGTGAGTTCGAGATTTAAGGCTCAGCGCCCCCATTAAATTGATGGCCAGGTCTCCTTGACCGACTGACTCCTTACAGTATATTGAGTTGTAATACTTTTGGGAAAGAGTTAAAATTGTTTTTCTCTCTCTTGATTTGCAGGCACGGCAAAAAAACCTGATTAAGAGTGATGACGATTTTAACAATTATTACATCTGATTATCAGAAGGAGCATTTTAGACATGCACTTTATTCTACATCTCTAGCCTACATTGGTTTCTAATTAGAGCTACTGATCTCCCCTCCCCCTCTTCCCCACTCCTAAAAGGAAGCTTTTATATTTGTGGCATTTGATGTTCTCAACTGGCCTATAACCTCGAGTCTCCCAAATTTTCTGGTCAATGGCCAGGAAGTGTTAATTGAGTATGAATATATCCAAGTTTAACTGGATGGGGATGTAGTTACAACAGAATTGTTACCTAGCTAGGAGGGAGTTAGCTTTCTATTGCATTTGAGTGGGATAAAATGCTAAATGAAATGCGTGTGTGTGTGCAGTTCCCCTCCTCACCTTTCAGCTTCTCTTGCCTTTACTTTTCACAAGCTCCCTTTCTCACTGCAGTGTAAATTACATGTTTAAGTTTTGTTAATGTCTCTTTGAACTAAGTTGTAAGCTTGTTTTTCACACCATATGCCCAGTGACCAGCAGTGTTAAATGGTAGATGTTAAATAAATGGATATTGGCCAAATGAACGGAATGTGTTAAAGGTTTTTAAATTGACATATGAAGCCATAACTTAATCATTAGTCACCATAGCTGTAATAAACTACTCTAGCTGATACTGGGGTGAGGTACATGGAGAAGATGGGAAATGCAAAAAACTGACCAGTGAGCAGTGGAAATCTGACTGGCAGAGGTAGGTCTGCTAGAGAGGGACTTCTGTTGTGGAGTAGGGTTAATATGTTGCTTTTCCCCACAACCTAGACAAACACTTCGTAAAAGCCAGTGTTTCTTAAGTTTTTGAAAAGCTGTGGACTTTGTCCCCAGAATGTTCATATACATGTGAATTCATCCCCACGGCAGGGTTTCTCAATCTGAGCCACTGGTATTTGAACTAAATGACCCTTTGTTACAGGGGTTTGTTCTGGGGATTGCAGAATATTCAGCAATGTTCCTGCTTTCTAACCACTCCATGCCAGCGGCACCTTCTGTTCAGTTGTTACACTAAAAATGTCTCCAGATATTGTCAAGTGGTGGTGGTGGGGGGTCAGAAATCCCTGTGGGTAAGTACCATTGCCTAGAAGTTATGATGTAATGGTAACTTTATATGATGGTTACGGCATTTGACATATGAAGGGAAAATGAAGAAAAAGAGTGGGTAAAATTCAGCATCTGTGAAGTGACAGTAAGTGAAGAAAGGGAGATCGATGAGTTTTATTACCAGCTGATGTCCTGCTTATGTTGTAGGAATGTGACAGCAAATGGGATACAAATTCCTTAGGAGGATTATTGTATACATTTCTGGCTTTAATTGCTCAGTACTTCTACTGACTCTTTTCCTTTTCTGCCTTTAGGCAGTTACCCTAAATTAATATGCAAGACACACTTACTTATTTTCTATCCAAAATCACAATCAGATTTCTGAAGACCCTGAAGGCTTATTCATTTATTTATATTCGTGTAGGATTTTCTTGAGGCAAAGGAGCTGGTGAGTAATCAATGTGTTATTTCTCATAAAATAGATTATTCTGAATGGCTTTTCTCCAATTTATCTGGCATGTAGATTAATATCCAAATGTAGTAAAGTGCTTGATTCAGATTTATTAGTGAACTTAAAAGAGACAAGGTCCTGTCTGGGTAGGGCCTTCCCTATGGTGACATACAATAGCAACAATAGCAAATATAGCAATAATGATAACAATAAATTTAAAAATATTTCCTTTGTTGGCTTTTCCTCTTCTATTCAACTTCTACTTGTTGAGATTTGTTAGGCTGCAACCTAGGTCCTCTTGCCTTCTCTGTTTTTTCCCTAAAGGAATTTCATTCACTGTTGTGGCTTTAAATAGCAAACTTCAGATGACCCCCCCCACCCCACACGTCTATGTCTAGTTCCCACTTCTCTTCTGATTTTTTTTTTTTTTGCCGTACTGGGATTTGAACTCAAGGCCTACCCCTTGAGCCACTCCATCAGTCCTTTCTTGTGTGTGATCAGTTTTTTTGAGATAGGGTCTCGTAAAGTATTTGCCTAGACTGGCTTTGAACTATGATCCTCCTGATCTCTGCCTCCTGAGTAGCTAGGATTATGGGCATGAGGCACCAGCACCCAGCTCCCACTTCTGAGTTCCATATTGAAATATACATATGTCTACTGCTCATCACTATTTTACTGTTTTATAGACATCTCACACTTAATACCTTTTAGCATTGAATCTAAGAAGCCATTGATTGTAAGTCATATTTATTGTCCACTAAGAAATACTGCCAGCTTAACTATAGGATATGCTAAGATACTCTTGATTATAAGATACATCTCAATTTCAGAAAGATTGAAATAGTTTTTAAAATTAATATCATTTAGTGCTGTAGCTTGGTGGAACATGAGCTTAGTATGCTGAAGGCATGGAGTTCAGTCCTCAGCCCAAGAAAACAAAATGTTCTTTGGTGAAATGAGCTTTGGTTGGGGTGCAGCTCAGTGGTGGTGCTTGCCTAGCATGTGTAAAGTTCCGGATTTGATTGTCAGCACCAGAAACAACAATAAAAAAGGATAAACATGGAGCTACTATATGACATAGCAATTCCAATCCTAGTATGTACTCAAGGGAAATGAGAACACATATATGTATGTGTGTGATTTAGAGTAATGAAAAGTGAAATATTGAAAATGTTCTCCACTAATACACACAAATCTACTTCTCATCCAGTCTCCTACCTCAGTAGATGGCATTACTACCTACCGGGCTAACATTTTGAAGCCTGGTCATTCATCTTAGTCAGCCCTAGCCTGGTCCTGTTCCCAGTTCCTCAGCTCCCAGTTCCAGTCATTTGCCAAGTTACGTTGATTTTACTCCAAAATATACACATTGACTGTTAACCCCTCTCCATCTCCACTGTCATTACAATAAAGCACATCACCATCTTTTATCTAGTTGGTTTGGGACAATAATCTACCAGGAAGTAGGGAACTTTTCTGTTCTCCTTTAATACAATTATCATCAGACAACCAGAATGATCTTACAAAAATGCAAAACTGCTCATGAAATTCTGTTTTTAAATTCCATGCCACACAAAACAAAGCCCAGTATTCTTATACCAGCCAATAAATCCTTGTCTGGGCCCCTGATACTCCTCTCTCTTGCTGTACTCCAGCATCTTTGGTCTTTTAGTCCATCAAATCAACCAAGCTACCTCAAGGATTTACCGCAGGGCCTTGGTAAATCCTGTTCCTCTCATGGCACAGTCCCTCCACTGTGGTATTTTATAGTTATTCATGAACTTCCAGCTTAAGTATCTTGTCCTCAGAGAAGCTTAAATATCTGTTCCTTCCTGGGATTGATCTTTCCTCGGGCCCCCATTAAAATGAGGATTCTCCTGATTTAGTACTCACAAAGCACCCTGCAGTTTTCATCTTTAGACTTTATCATGTGATGTTACTTAATGTATTATGTAATATTATGTATGTATGTATGTGTGTATGATGTATATGTACATAGTTCTCCCTAGGTATCTTTGAGGAATTGGCTTCAGGACCTCTGTAGATACCAATGTGTGTGGATACTCCATTCTCTTCTATAAAATAATGCAGTGATTACATATATGCTGTCATGGCTTGGATCTTAAATGCCCCTCAAAAGCCATGGCTTGGTCATCAGCCTGTGGTGTTATTGGAAGGTGGTGGAACTTTTAGGAGATGGGGCCTAGTGGAAGGGAGTTAGGCCACTGGGGACATGCTCTCACAGGGGATATTAGGACCTTGACCCCTGTCTTTCTTTTTGCTTCCCAGATAGAATTTAGGATGTAAACAGGCCTCTTCTGACTTGCACTCCCGCCATGATGTACTGTTCTACCACAGGCCCAAAGCAACAGGGCCAAGTGACCATGTCTGAAACCTCTGAAACTGTGAGCCCAAATAAATCCTGCCTCCTTTTAAGTAGATTTTCCATGTATTTTTGTCACAATGATAGAAAGCCAACCAATACACCTGTATACTTTGAATCATCTCCATATCACGTATAATACTAATGCAATGTAAATGCTATATAAATAGTTGTTGTACTATTTATAGTATAACATTAAAGAAAGTCTGCACCTGTTCAGTATGGACAGGTTTGTGCAGATGGTACCAAGGGCCAGCTACATATGTAAATTTGTAGAAGGTCTCCTTTCCATTTGATTCCTAAAAATAATGATATGTAACACATTTTGCCTACTCTCTGCCAGACACAGTTACATGTGCTTTACTTATTTTTATTCATTTAATCCTCCCCACAAAATAATCAAGTTATCCAAGATCATACAGCTGGCAGGTGGAAAAACTAAGATTTGGCTCTTGGAAGTCTGGTTCCTGAGGCTGGGCTATACCATAAGGGTGGTTTCTACATGTGTTTTTTTTACCCCTCTGTAGCCAGAGCTTAGCATAGCACTTTGCATGATGTAAATATCCATGAAATACTTATTGAATGAATATATGCCTGGATGATCCCTCTGAACTAGGTTAGGAGGCTTCCTAGGTATCTCAGACCTTGCAGTACCTCCCTAAAAATAGTAATTATCTCACTCTGTTGAACTTGCCTGTTTACCTGCCTACACTAGTATAGATTTTGAGCTCCCCGTGGTCTTGAGCTATGTCTTCTTAACTAGCATCCAGTGCAGCACCTGGCACAGGATAGGTAGTAAGTATCTGTGAGTGGATGAATTACAGGTGGCAGATGATGAATACAATTACAACTGTCAGTGACTATTGATGTGGCCAGTATTTGAACATGAATGGCCTTCTCGACCAGTTAAAGATGGAGGCTTGAACACATGCATTTACCTCTACCCTTTCTCAAGATCCTACTAAAAATAATGATAAAGGAGCTTATAAGAAAGCATGAACAAAGAAAAGGGGCCGGATGCTGGTGGCTCACACCTGTAATCCTAGTTACTCCGGAGACAGAGACCAGGAGGATCATGGTTCCAGACCAGCCTGGGCAAATAGTTTGTGAGACCCTATCTCAAAAAAGTACATTATAAACTGGGTTGGTGAAATGGCTCAAGGTGTAAGCCCTGAGCTCACACCTCCAGTTCCCAAGGAAAAAAAAAAAAAGAAAGAAAGAAGGGAAATCCACATAGTAAAATTTTGGAAGTTGTAAGGCAAGTGGGCAAGTGGTAACTGATTTAGGAGAGAAAAGGGTTGGGGGTGGCTACCAAGCATAAGTGGGGGTAGAAATTCTCTTTAAAAGCAGGGATTAAGTAGATGTTGAAACTGAATATAGAGAAACCCTTCCCCCTTCTTCTTTGTCTCAGCCCTGAGCATGGGAGGAGATGTTCTTTTACCTCAAGTCACAAGATTAGAAGAGGTTTCTTGGGGATTGGGATCCAACTCAGTAGAAATACCTAAAGATACTGATAACTGGGGCTTTCCGCTGAAACAATTAACCCTGCAATGCAGCCATCTGAAAAGTGCTACGTACATCCACAAATCTTCCAATCAGTTCTCTAGTGCTGTGATATCAAATGTGATCAGACAGCCAAGGATAACCAGGCATGAGAGGAAAGGCTCTTCTATGAAACACAGAGACTCTACACTAGAAAACAAGGGAAAACAGCAACCTGAGAAAACAGACTATGCTGGGAGAAGGAAACTTCAGGAGAACCATCAGAGAGATACTGACTTCAAAAAGATGACAACATGGTGCATTCTGGATGCTATTTTAAAATAAAGGAACAAAAACAATAAAAAAAGATATGAAAAACATTAATATTTATTCATCTGCTAGTAGAAATGTAGGCTCAGTGAGAAGGTTGTGAGTAAAACTGATAAGGTCTAGAAAGTAGTATAAAAAGGTAGAGATAGAAAGCATGAGAAAAATAAAATTAAAGGATAATTTCAGGAGGCTCAACATCTAGCTGACAGAAATTCCAGAAAAGGAGAACAAAGAAACCAGTGGAGAGGAAGTTTTTTTTTTAAAGAGTTAATCATGAAAATTCTACCATGCTGAATTTCAGACTGAAAGGTCTGAGTGAGTGAGTGAGTGCCGGAAAATGGATGAGAAAAACCCACACCAAAGCTCATCTGAATGAGATTTCAGAACACCAGGAGCAGAGAAAATAGCCTATATTTTACAAGAGCAAAAAATAAATTAGTCATCAAAGAATTAAGAATCCGAATGGCATTAGACTTCTTGCCAGTGATATTAAATAGATAATAAAATACATTAGAGAAAGACAAAAAAAAAGTACTGAGCTATTTCCATCTTTGAATCCATCATTACTGAGCTTACTGGAGAATGAGCTCCACCAAGGTAAGGGACTAAATAAGGAAAATGGGACACAAGAACAAGGAAATAAGGATCCAGCAATGGAGGAAATATGCAAGAGGATGGAGAGCCCAAGATGGCAGCCTTTAGCACCCTACAAACCAGCCAAGATCAATTCAGAAGAAATTTTTAAGTAGACAAAATGCATTGTGAGTGTAAACTCATGAAGAGACTGCATAACTTGGATTTAATTTGTAAAAAGGCATTGGGGGTAAAAAGCCAAGAATAAGCAAAACAATTGTCAGCTATTGGGAAGATTAAAAGTTGTACAAGAAAAACAACTTCATCATCATGCCTTCCGTGGCTCATCAGTGAATAACATTTACAAAGTGATGAAGATGTAAAAATGGATCTAACCATAGTTCTAAGTACAAATAGAGTTTCTTGAGAGGATAGAGAAATGTAGTCTGTTCTTTGGGTTTTTGCTTTTTGTTAGTTTTTTTTTTTTTTTTTTTTGGTGGAACTGGGGTTTGAACTCAGGGCTTTGCACTTGCAAAAGAGGTGCTCTACCACTTGAGCCATTCCTCCAGTCCATTTTACTCTGGTTATTTTGGGGATGAGATCACATGAACTATTTGCTCAGGCTGGCCTTGAACTCTGATCCTCTCTATCTCAGCCTCTCAAGTAGTTAGGATTATAGGCTGAAAAAATGTAAAGTCTATATGTGCGTTAGGGGGGAAGGGCTAAAAGAGAGCCACATCATCATCTGTTATGGTGGGAGGTCTGTAAATAATGCCTAACACTGTAAGGAAAATTCAAGAAATAATAGTGTAAGAATGTTATGTAGGGATATACATAAATACCCGAAGGCTAAAATAATTGTAAGGAGCTGCTGCTGAGGAGAGGGAACTTGGCAGGTGGAAACTGGCTGCTTTTCATAACTAGTGTCATAGACTAGTTGAATTTTTAAAATGTGTGCATTTTCGTTATAATAAAACCTAAGTTAACAAAACAATTTTTATTTGCAGTAGTTTTCTAACTGTGTTTGGTTCTAGGCAGTATGAATGTCTTCACAGTGCTCTGGACTTCAGAAAGGTAGGTGAGTAAGTTCAGGTATTAAGATAAGTCCAGGTATTATTAGCACCCTTGGCATCTCCTGCAATTAGACTTCTCCTTTTCATTCCAGGTAAGGGTATGCTGCCTGTTCCACCACTCCACTTTTCCAGTTCCCCGCATACCACCCTTATCATTAGACTTTCAGACAGCTGAATAAACTGAGGATGTGGTCATTATTGCTGCTCCTTTATTACTTTTAAGAAGGGAGGTAGGGAACAAAACAAAACAGGAAAATCAGGAATGGAGTGATTCAATCTTCTCCCAGCAGGAATTCTCATAGGTGTCTTTTGGATGAGGGCTTTTTCCTTGATTTTAACCATAAAGTTGTCTTGATTTGATGGATAGTCTTGAGCTTTGTCTGAGGTTATTGACTGTGGTGGTGACAGCAAGATGATCACCTACAGAGAAATCTCTCTTGTGGTGTTTCCTAATCGACAAAGACTTAAAACACACACACACACACACACACACACACACCCCTCCAAGTCTGTACCCACAACCACGTCCTTTTTCTAATTCTCATATGCCATCCAATATTTCCTCCCCACTAAATCATTCCAGGGCCAGGTACCAGGCAATATTAGTTTGGAAGAGAAAAGATAATAACAGAAAAAAAATTGTTACACTCTGAAATGTAACCACTTTTTGGTTGAGTGTGGTTATTAATGCTTTTAGTTACATACTTAATTATATTCTATATTTGATTTTAGTAGTACTTAAACCATTAAGGCCCATGTTTAGTGACTTGTTTCTCAGAAAATGAAAGAGTTGATCTGAGTGCCTTCTATGACTTGACTCAACAGGAATTTCAGAGGCTGTAAATGAACTTTCTTTATGAAAGGCAGAGTAAAAATCACTCAACAGTCCATTTGTATGAAAATATAAAACCAAGACCATTTACTATGTACCTGTAAAATAAGAATGAAATTTCTATATTCCATAGAGGAGGACTAAGTGGTTGGGGAAAAAACAAAATAACAAGAACTAAGGGGAAATATTTGTTACAACTTCCCTGACTGGATTTACCATGCTTTTTTTTATGATTTGACATTTGGGAGTTTCTAGACCCTTGGGGAGAGACTAGCTAATTCCTTAAAAGGATACAACTTGCTTAGGAATACACTTTTTGTATGCAAGCCTACTCAATTCCCAAATCTGTATGCACAACTAACTCCTTTTTCTAACTCTCACAGGCTATGTCAATATCTTCTCCTCACCAAATCATTCCAGGGCCAGATACCAATAAGAGTCCAAAAGCCCAAAGCCTACTGAAGTTATTCCAGTTGGCCAACCTAAACTGTTCATTCTGCTTTACATTCACCTGGGAAGCCCCCATAAAAGCTCTGCACTTGATCTTCCCCTCTTCCCTGCTTCTGCCTCCTGACCTAATGCTCCCCATGTGGCCTTGGTCTGACTTGGTGTGTCTCTTTCTCTCAGGAAATGCAATTAATAAATTCTTTCCATGGCTTCTTTGTGCTATCACTCAGTCACCTCCACAAATTAAAATCCCATGAGCACAATGAGAGTGACCTACATTCAGTTTTGTTTTCTGTGAAGCCTGGAGGAATGCCCTGCTTTCCACAATTCTTACAGCTACAGTGGGTTGGTTCACTAGCTTAGGACATCTTAAAATTGATAACTTGATCTTTTAACTCAGCCCCTGGGAGGGCCATGTAGCTTTTCAATGTTTCATGATCACACATCAAACCCCTAGTCTAGGCCAGATGCCTCAAAACTAAATAACTTTTGTCCTAAAATATTATGTGATAGAGACTAAGGGAATGGAGAGTGACAGACAACACTGCAGCTATTATTTATTTCTTCTACAACAGTTAGTCATAGAACATGCTCTATTGAGGCTAAATCCCTAGAATTCTCTTCCCATTTAAAAGCCAGTTCACTATTCCCAAAAGCCTTCTAAGATAATCATAACAGCTATTATTTATTGGGTACCTGTTGTATGTCCCTAACCCTCACATCAGACCTTCAGAATAGATCCCATCAATTTATTGATGAAAAAATTGAGACTCCAAGAGATTTCTTGCTGTTCCAAAACTAGACAGAGAGCTGGTGAGGACAAGAGCCAAGATTGAGAATTTAGATCTATCTGACTCCAAATTTCAACTTCTTTCCCCCACACCAACCTGCTTTGGGAATGAATGCTAGTGTGCAGAATTACTCTTCCCTCTGGTTATGCACCACTGTTACCACGTATCTGACTTAAAATAGCCAACAGTCAGTACCAAGTTTCTTTCTACCCTCATTAGTCCACCCAGTTACTTTTCTGGGTCGCACAGGAAAACATTGTCTTTGGCTCTTGTTTTTTATTGTAAAAAATGAAAAATTTGGACTGGATTTCTTTTGTAATAACAATCTGGATTCTTAAAAGATTGTTATAACTTTGCTAAGTATAATATGTGAGAAATTTATTGTTTATACCCTTCTTATTTCCAAAGTAGATTTGGAGTACCTAATACCTAAGTGTTAATTTTATTTAACAGACATTTTAACTCATTTTCTTTCATATAATTGCAGAAAGTCAACAAAGAACATGAATTAGTTAACCTTAAAGAGAGCCTTCTCCAGTGGATTGGAATTTAAAGTGCAAACAAATGAACAATGGCTTTGTGTGTGTGTGTGTGTGTGGTACTGGGATTTGAACTCACAGTCTTGCTCTTGCTAGACAAGTTCTCTATCACTCGAGTCACACCTCCAATTCTTTTTGCTTTAGTTATTTTTTCACATGGGGTCTCATACTTTTGCCTGGGCCTGACTTTAATCCTCCTACATATACCTCCCAAGTAGCTAGATTACAGGAATTTACCACCACACCTGGCTTATTTATTGAGACTTTTTGCCTAGACTGGCCTTAAACTATAATCCTCCTTATCTCTGCCTCTGAGTAGCAAGGATTACAGACAAGAGCTACCACACCTAGCAAAAGCTGTCTTTAATAAACAAATGATGTATCATTTGAAGAAAATGCAACATGATATGTGGGTTCATTCTGTAAAGCCATCAGGACACTCTAGCATACTTGATGTAGTTACAGTTTCCAAGGTGGGTAAGTGTACATGTCAACCTTGTTTAATTTTAATACTGATTGTCCTCAGCTTCCGGGCTTGTGCTTACAGCTGTCTTTCTGTCAGTGGGATGGAGGAGATATACAGATCTTTCTCTTGCTGGATCCATTTTTTGATCCGTGGCTTACATGTGTCAGATGCTTGGTTCACTAGACTCTGTGGCCATGCCAGTGCATTATTATCTATCCCATTAATCTTAAAGCCTACTTAGCTGTCCTAACCAACCATCTGTTAAGGAGATGTGAAATTTTCTCATCAATTGGGCAGGTCATGCTACCGTACTGTACCTCAGTTAACACTTTTGTCCACAGTTATAATCTAAGCCAACATTTTGCCTATAGCTCATGTTACCATGTAGAAGACTGTCTACAAGTAGTTGATTTATTTTTGAAATAATCCAACTAACTGGAGGAGAAAAATACAAAATTAAAAACCATGATATTGACTAAAAACTAATTACAATTTAAGTGGAAAATTGGCTATTTGTAAAGAGAAACAGGAAGAAATTTTTCTTATTTTTGAGACAAAAGATTTTGGGGAAACATATTTTAACCTCTGATTTTCCAATTTTCAGTAAAATGTATGTTTGTTATAGCACGATGAGTCCTGAGTTCTTTCATTACCAGTCAACTGTCTTTTTTAGTTATATTGTGATTGCAATGAGAAGAGTATGTATTTCAGCTGGCATGGCATTTCATTTTTCCATATATGAAATGCTTAGCCTAGATTGGGACCATGAAGTGGCATAATTAAAGCTTCGGGTCATCAATAGGTCTTGCAGTGTGAATCAAGGCTACACTGGAAATGCAGCTGAATAAGCAGGTACGCGAGGGTGTGTGCCTAAATTACACTCATCTATCTAGTTGCTGCCTAGTTAGGAAAACGGTGAGTCAACTTGCTAGACAAGTCCAACAGAGACTAACTAGAAGCTCTGAAATTGTGAGAGCGTTCTCTTGTCCTGTTCCCATAGGATGACATTTGTCAGGTTAAAAAAAAAAAAAAGAAAGAAAAAACAATTGCCAAAGAAAATTAACCTTCCAAGGCAATGTAGAACAGACTATGATATGTTCATGTTAAAGAGGGTTTGATGTTGTCAATGCAGTTAGCATCTGAGAGCAGCAAGCAGGTGGCTGCTGTTTCACACCTGAGACCTGCATGCTCCACAAACCATATCCATCCTCGATTCCTTTGCACTGAACATCTCTAGTGTCCCAGGGGTATGACGTCCTGCAGGATGACTACTGATGGGAAATCAGTGATCCAAAAATATGAAGTCTATTGGCAAAATGAATTCTGGCTCCATAAATTTGACTTTTATTTTCTCATTCATCTTCTTCCTCCTACTAAACAAAAGTCAGTTAGACAACTGGTGACATTTTCATAAATCATCATTGCTTTAGTTCCATCCTGAAACACGTGTCAGAGAAGAGGACTGTAGAGCGATTGGCTTAATTGAGGAATCACTTTGGAAAACTGTAGGAGACAAATCAAAACTGCTTGGACAGAATAATCATGAGGGTGATCTTACATACAAAACCTATGTGCATTTCTGTGAATAATTCAAATATTTCTAGTCTACTCACTCTCTTTAAATACATTTTAGAGATTTTTTTCTACTTTAAAATCTTCATCATAGCAGTAAAGCATTTGCTTACAGTAAGACTAAGGGTGCTTCTATACCTGTAAACAACGCAAAGTAAGTGCTGTAACCTTGAACATGGATTCTGGTCCTGGCAAGGAGCAGAAGAGGCTGGGATCACCGATGTGTGCAATTGATTCGTTATGTGAGTGGTGAGAAGGGCTCACTGCTTGGATGTGAAGGCAATCTGGCTGCAACATCTGTCACCCCACTGATTGCCAGGGTTGATTTGGCTGATCTGGGTGGCTAGGCGGATGTCCTCTTCTTCTGTCACTGCTCCATGTGCGTCCCTCCAGAAGCTGTGCACTTTGTTGAAGAGGACGACCGTCCCTTATAGAGGAGAACAGTTCTTCAGTCAAGGGTATACGAGTAGCTGCATATACTTATGCTAAAACCTCCAAATGAGCTCTGAATAGTCAGCCTCTCACACATAAATAAAAGACAACCTCCAAAAGAGAAGAGAGTCTTGCAAACCAGCATGGCAAATCATCATCCTCATTGTTCTCAGGTAAGCAAAAATCCTCAGGGAAAGGTTGGAGTTCATATTTAAATAGCAAATTTTGTTCTGTGTCCTGCAGTCTTTTCTGTTAACTGAAGCAATGAGATATTTTCCATTATTCTTTTCAATTAGAAATGTGCACCTCTTCTGTGATTCCTTTTCTCTGCCACCCTGTGGATTTTACTTAAACTGCAGTAGTGGCATCCTGAGTTGAAAGTGTCAGTTGATGGTCAAACATTTTAGAATTATCTTATTTGAAGTTTTCCAAAAGACTGACACACACTATTAAAAAACATTTTTAAAAATCCACCATAGATTAATAATAAAAATCTCAAAGACATGTAAATCTAAAGATTTTTTAAGAACTTTTATTAATTTTTTTTCTACTTATACACATTTCTAAACACATTTCTGTGAGCATATTTATGCTCATTTCTGTCTTTGGGTAAGAGTTTTGGTTAAAACCTTTAATTTCTTTTGGAAATTAAGATCTTAAATTTAAGATCTAAAGACTTTGAAGCATACAAGAAACTTGAAAGAATTGTGGAGTTCACTCTCTAGATTCTACCACCAACATTTCCCCTTGTTTGCTTTTTTATTTATTACCCATATACCTATTCCTCCAACCACCTTTATTTGTTCATGAATTTTAAATTAAGTTGTAGACATTAGTACATTTCACTAATGAGAGCTCAATATTTGTTTGTAATTATTTTTATTTCTTTTGAACTAAAATGTCCATACAGTAGAATGTGTAAATCTTGAGTACCATTTGATAAATTTTGATTCTCTTTAATCTCCTAAAAAATATAGAATGTTAAAAGTATCCCATGTTGGTGAAGTGGCTCAAGCAGTAAGCACCTGCCTAGCAAGTGTGAGGCCCTGAATTCAAACCCCAGTACTACCAAAAAAAAAAGTTAAATTAAAAAAAAATTTTAAAAAGTATCCCGGAAAACTTTTCCTTTCCCTGTCATAATTAATCCCTATCCCTACCCACCAGAGGTGCTTGCTGTTCTGAGGGGACTCACCATAGATAGGATTTGTCTCTTTTGAACTTTACAGAAATGAAATCCAACAGTATGAACTCTTCGGTAAGCCTTCTTTCGCTCAAGATAATGTTTTCTTTTTTAGTAATGAAACATTAAAACATTTATTACATGATGTCCTCTTGAAACATTTTTTCTCACCTCTTGCCAACCATTCTCTCTTTTGTTTTAATATTATTTGTTCTACACTGATCTTTTCACCAAGTGCTTTCAAATCAGTGCAAGTTATAGGAACACATAGATACTCGAAATGTAAAATTTAAAACTACAAAATAAAATCACATCTATGTTTATTTAATTCTTGCAATGGGATTATTATTCCTATTTCCTCCATGGCAAAACTCAGTCCGTAGGTCCTGGGCCATAGCCCTGGATGAGAATCACGTCTTGACTCAACTCCAGCATGCTCTTACATTTTCACATTATTTCCTTCTTCTACTAAGTTTTTATCAGCATAATGTTTTTGAGCCTCATCCATGTTATTGCTTATATTTCTTTTTATTGTCAACTCCATTATATAGGTTTAACACCATTTATTTGTCCATGTTCCTAATGACAGCAACCAGGCTTTTTATGTTTTTTAATTATTATTGTAATGTTGCACACTATAATGTAATTATAATTATGAACACTCTTGTACAAGGCCTATTGTGAATATGTTTGTCTTTATCTTGAGTAAATACATAAGAGTAAAATGGATAGTTTATATGATACATGAATGTTTAGTTTTTCAGAAATGGCCATATGCTTTTCCAAATGGTTTGCCACTTTGCCTTCCTAAAAACAACATATGAGCATTCCAGTTGCTTCACATCCTCATCAACATTTGATGTTGTCTATGTCTTCTAATTTTAATAAAGGGATGCCAGATATATTTTCTGCATAGACAATTTCTCAGCACATCAGTTTTCCCTTAATCAATAACATGAGTAAAGGACTTTTAGGTTCTTTTCAGAAAATATAACCTAAACTTCCCTGCTACTCAACTTTTATCAAATACATGGTTGTATGAAATAATTAAGAAAACGTCCTTGCTGGACACTGCTGACTCACACCTGTAATCCTAGCTATTCAAGAGGCAGGAAGCTATTCAAGATCAGGAAGATTGTGGATCTTAATAGAAATAAATGGGCTACATATTCTCAAGGATGTTTTCTTTCTTTCTTCTTAAGACCCTACCTCGAAAAATACCAAACACAAAAAAAGGACTAGTGGAGAGGCTCAAGTTGTAGAGCACCTGCCTACTAAGTATGAAACCCTGAGTTCAAAGGCCAGTACCACAAAAAAAAAAAGAAGAAGAAGAAGAAAGAAAGAAAACATCCTTGAGAATATGTAGCCCATTTATTTCTATTAAGATCCAAATTTCATTCCTAGGGTAGAGAACTGAATATCTGGAAGCTTTGATTCCTTGTAATTGTTGTTAATTCTACTTCATGTTGTATCTTCTCCTTTCTGTGAACAGCACTGTCAGGAGCAGCTACATGAAATTCAGTTTGTATTCTCTATAAGAAAATTAATAACAACATCATTTATCTCAGTAAATGGTTCTCCCCAACTCTCCTATAATTTGATGCTGGGTACATCTCTGTTTACTTTTCCTGAGCCACTAGAATTTTTTGTCTGTTTATCAGTTTGCATCTTTTGTATACCTGGTGACTTACAACTGCTCCTCCCTCCCTCTCTCTGTGGTTACTAGATAGCCTACCTACTTTATAAGCATTTCTGTCATATTATACATTTTTGTATATGTTACCTCTAACTTCATTTTGCAGTGCTATCTTGGTTTTCTCTTCATTTCTCTCTCTTTATCTATTTTGATTCTTTTGTATTTTGTAAACCTCAAATAATTACTAGACTAAAGCTAGCTCATAGAGAAAATAAATTAGGCCACTTTGATATATTATTTAAAGTGCTGATTATTCAGAGAGGATGTTGCTAATTGGAAATTTTTGAAACAGAAATGATTCTTAAAAACAGGTTAGATATCATTCCTTTATAATTAGGGTAATTAAATTGCTAGTCATTTAATAATAGCAACATTATTTACAATAGTCCAAAGAAGGAAGTACCATCAGTGTTCATCAACAGATGAATGGTCAAACAAACTGTGGCAAATACCTATAACAGAATATTATTCAGCCATAAAAAGGAATGGAATTCTAAATTTTACAACGTGGATGAACATTAAAAACATTAAAAACACTATGTTAAGTAAAATGAGCCAGGATTGTCTATCTAGAATAGACAACTTCATAGAGTCAGAGTCATATTCCTTCATAGGGCAGGAATATTAGGAAATGAAGGAGCTATTGCTTAATAGATACAGAGTTTCTGTTGGAGATGATGAAAAAATTTGGAAAACAAACCAAGGTGATAGTTACACAAAATTGCAAATGCTCTTCATGACACTGAAGTGTATATTTTAAAAATGGTAAAAATGCTAAATTTCATGTTACATGTATTTTCCCATAATAAAAAAACCAAGTTAGCTGGGGTGAGTGGCTCACACCTGTAATCCTAGCTACTTGGGAGGCAGCAATCAGGAGAATTGAGGTTCGATGTTAGCCCTGGGCAAATAGTTCACAAGATCCTGTCTCGAAAATACCCAACACAAAACAGGGCAACGGAATGGCTCAAGTGGTAGAGTACCTGGCTAACAAAAGTGAGGCCCTGAGTTCAAAACCCCAGTGTCACCAAAAAAAAAAAAAGTACATTAAAAAAACAAGCTAAAATGACATTCTTGTTTAGGTAAGTAAAATTGCTAGGGTTTTTTAGTGAGTTGTTAGCAGTTGTCACCCAGTTTTTCCATAAGAAATCCTAGGACCCGTGCCATATAGTGAATTATTATAAAGACGATCATGTTATAATCAAGAGGGATGTTATAATCAAGAGTTACATTTAAGAATACATGATCAAGGAAGCAGATTCTATAAATTGCAGAGATGACAAAGAAAACACCATGAGAGTCAAGACATTTAATAACTGCCATGGTTTGAGACTCTGTGCATGTCCCACCATAGTCACAAAAAGGAGGACAGTAGGAAAAGGAAGGACCTGACTGCATACCCAGTGGGGAGGAGTGACCCTGTGCAAGGGGCCCTGCAGTAGGTAACAGGAGTTACTCACCCCAGGAGTCAGAGCAGTGCCTCAGAGAATCTGGAGGGAGCCATGGCTATAGGCAGATAGGAAGGGGGCATCTGGCAGGTTTATATATGAGGGGTAGGGTCCCCCCTACTGGACAGGGCAAGGGAAAGACCACACCCAGGGTGGAGCTGAGGATCTGGATAATTTTCCAGGTCAAAAACTCAGAAGGAGGGCATCTGGAAAAGCTATTAAGTGCCTTAAGAACATTCATATCTTCCAACCTAACAAATTGTTTGAAAGGAATTTGTTTCATGGTAGTCAGCATCCAGCAAAAAAAAAAAAAAAAAAAAAAAAAAAACCTTTTAATACAAACATTTTTATGGCAAAAGTGCATAAAATAATGAAAAATTATTAAATACCTAACAATATGGAAATCTATAGAGTAAAACAACATGTAACCATTAATTCTGCTGTGGAAGAAGTTGTAAAAGCATGGAAAGATGATTCCATTTTTGTATATACTGTAGACTGTCCTTGATTCACGGTACTCAGGTCTTATTCCTGCTTACACAAGTATTCCACTGAAAAATGAAGTGATTTCACTGTCCACATCTATGTCTAAAGCTATCTGTGTTACTTAGAACTCTTTTTGGTTGCAGAGTAAGCTTATGGGTTAACAGAGGTCTTTCTTTTGCTTATTTCATCTTAAATTGCTAAAGTATTTTATTACCTTTATGTATTTTATGGAAAGAATCCTTCTTATAAAATAGTTCATAAACACAGAAGCCAAAGAATATATTTCAAAAAGCTTGCTTCTATGATTGCAGAGGGGCCTACTCACTAATAAATACCACATTCACTCACTCATTCATTCATTCATACCTACCTGGCACCCAGTTTGGATTTATATGGGGGAGAGTTAACATCAGGCAAGCCCCTGCTTACAGGTAGCCTACCTTCTAGAGGGGGAAGGGAGAGTGCACCAACAATAAGTAAACCACACATGATTGTAGTTAGTTTTAAATGCTATTGAAATTGACTAGAAGAGAGCAAGATTGGAAGGAGGTGGCTGCTGTAGATGGAACAGGAAAGGGACACTCTGAGAATCATATACATGTCAGCAAGTAGAAGAAGGTGTGGTGTGCAATGCTGTCTTTCACAATGCCTTTTACATAACAGACATTGCCATTTCGTACAATTGAGAATTATATGCTCTGTGTTAGGTATGGAGGGATGTAGGTGGTGAATGATTTACAAGAAACTTTCAATAAATGGCATTCTTAACTCTGGTCACCTGCAGTCAGACCACTTTGTACTTTACTGAAAAGCCAGAAAAGGTATTATCAGCTCATTAGTTTAGATTTTACAAAATAAACCTCAAAGTTTTTATGTTCAGGAAGGTTCTAGGACTCTTCTTTAAGTGTGCTCCACCTGCTATCTCAGGTAGAAATGTCTGACACTAGCAGACTAGATGGACCATAACGTCTATGCTCACCCAGCCTGCGCAAAGGTGCCTGTTCCTCTGCTAAAGAGAAGTGCATCTTATTCATTCATTCAGCAACCATTCACTAAAATTCTGTCATGTGCTAGGCTCTGGGGATTGCAGAGAACTTGTAGCCTAGTGGGAAAGACAGACAAACAAGCAATTGAAAGAAATTGCGATAGTGCTATGCAAAGGTGACATGGGGACACAGAGTAGGGGCCCCTCCCTTGGTCTGGAGGTGCCAGAAACAGCTTCTGAAAGAAAAAACAAAAGCTTTGCTTGGTTAAGCTGGGCTGAGTGGCTGGGAAGGAACCAGCAGGGCAAGTATGTTGGATTGAGAAAATAGGACGCCCAGCAGAAGGGGCTGCTGCAGGGTCGAATGGTAGACTATACAGGGATAGAAAGCTTATGTGGCTGAGACACAGAGTGTGTGGAGAGCAGAGAGAGAAAGTGACCCAGAGGCGGGTCTGTTCTGTTATTCATCATGCCTTACACAGAAAACTTTCAAACCTATGCTAAAGGGGAAAGAGTAACAATGAAATTCCCATCCCTGTCACCCAACTCCTGTGATTATCAACTCGTGGCCAGTCTTGTTTTATCTATGCCTCTCCGTGGTGCCAGTTCCTCTTCCCCCTCACCAGTTTATTTTGAAGTCAATCCTAGACATCATACCATTTCACCTGTAAATATTTTTGTATTCGTTCTACATTTTAGCTTCAATTCCTGGCATCATATCTTCTTGTGGTAAGCACTCAATAAACAAACTCATTTGTTTGCTGAATCAAAAGACCAATATTGAGTGGAATAAAAAAAGGCAGACAGAAACCTCACTGTCATCATTGTGGAGTTTCGCCTCTGTTCTATGGGTACCAGGAATTCAGTGCAGAGTCTCACATCAAGGAGTGACATAGGCACTCTGCCTAACATGTGTAGGAAAAATTGGAGGTGTTAGTTGCATCTGCAGACATTTTTTTAGGAGGCTATATTACAAATTCACGCCACTGCATTACACCTATGTGTGGGAAAGAGTCAGAAACTAGAAGTGGAAGAGGAAGACAAGGAAGAAAAGTTAAAATGGAAAGGGTAAGAGGGCTGTAATCCTAGCCACTCGGGGCAAAGAGCAGGAGGATTGCAGTTCGAAGCCAACCTGGGCAAACAGTTGGCAAGATTCTATCTTGAAAAAAACCCATCACAAAAAAGAGCTGGTGGAGTGACTCAAGGTGCAGGCTCTGAGTTCAAACTCCAGTACTGCAAAAAGAAAAGAAAGGGTAAGAGGAAGAGGAGGGGACAAAAAGAGAGAACAAAGAAAAGTAAGGAGTCAGTGAAAAATGAAGGAGGAAGTTTCAAAGGGAGGATGCTGGGGAATACTGATGGAGAGGAGACAGAGCAGAAAGGGCCTGAAACATTTTCACCACTTATTCTCACTGTGCCATGCCAGACAAATGCCTGCTGAGAGGGGCATTGCCAGTTTCCTGCCAGTTCTCTTTGCCTCAGTGGGCAAAGTACCCATGGCTCTTAAGGAGCCTCCCTCCTTATCTGTGATACAGATGTACAAGTTTTCCCCAAATTCTTTACAGAGACATTTGTACCGAAAAAGAAACAGTAAGCAAAAGGGGAGACTGCATGAGTGCTTGGATGGTGAGTAACAGAAGTAGTAAATGAAAGGGCTGAAGGCAAGGAGGTGGTGGGTGCCCATTCATATTCTTTCAGCGCCAAACTGCTTTTCTTTCTGAAAAGGGAGCAGGCACTCTAAGCTTATCTTAGTCAAGAATATTGGTCATGACTGACCCGTGCACTTTGTTTTGCACGAAGGACAACCTGTGACATAGTGGTTTCCTGGGGGTTCAGGCCTTATTTGATGATTTTCTCACTTCTCTCCCTGATCTTCTAAGTGTTTCTTTGATCAGTCAGACATGAGTCTTTGCTCTTCAGTCTGCACCTCTCTGCTTGAAGTCTCTAGTGGGACAATACAGTAATAGTTCTAGATAAGAATGTTTTTTCAGAAATGTGACAATAAAATTCTTGAAACATATGGTCACAGCCATTTTGAAAAGAAAGCTTTCAACGATATGTACTCGTCATTATGTCTTTCTATAACTTAGATTTCTGATAATGTTAATTCAGGATCGCTGTTAGATATTTCTGATAGCATCTTCTGACCATGGAAGACTCTTAGCCTGTCTTTCCCCTGAATTCCACTAGATTGTCTTCCAGACAGCCATCTTTACTTCTATTTCTTAAAGCTTAATAGGTTTACTTTTGTAGAAGTCTCCATTTAGTATGCTCTGTACAGCTATTCATAGAATGACAATTTTTAGAGCTAGAAGGAAATTGGAGCCTCTATGGTCTTTGATTGTCACATCAGCTTATCAAGGAAACCAAATAATCTAATATTATTTGTAATACTAGATCAAAATTGCTCTTGTGCTTCTAAAGGAACAGAGGACCAAGACTTTGCCACAGTTGCTATTGCTGAGACTGGAGTCTTTTAAAGTTATTTATTGCTTGTTGTTATGCTCATGGTGAATCTGGAACCACACTCAAGGAAGGGAATACTATGCACCCAGATTTTATCTCTTCTACATCAATAATGGGTGCCATAATGTTTGGAACTATGTTTCTATCTCAGATCACATGCCTGTTGGGTCAGTGTTCAACTGGCCATAGATATAGCCTTGGGCAGTTAAGAGGGGCATAAAACAATCCAGATCAAAAGTTTGGAAACCGCTATGAGAACAGAGGAGAGTTCAAATTTTCTAGATATTCAAAATTAGAATTGGCACATTGGGTACTGATTTTTGGAACATGGCAGGTGAAGTAGAGAGTGAGTCCCCAAGAAGCCACCTTTCTAACATGGGTGGTAACTCAAACCAAGATTTAGGGCACAAAGGTAGGGGCTATTTTAAAAATGCAGTTAGCAGGTTTTTCTTTGTACATGTATTTGAGCAACCCAGGGGAAAGACAATTATCCTTGGCTTAACAAACATTCAAGTTTAAACTGCCCTGAAAGATGCCCATGGGATTGCACTGACTGTGAACATCACATGGCAGAAAGAGGCACAGTGTTGGTTCCTTTGGGGCTATGCTCTTAGACCAACTAGCTGTGTGATCTTAAGCAAGTCATAGCTTTTCTTAAGTCTCTAAAATGGCAGTACATTCAAGGTTTCTCTCCCTGTGTCTCCTTTTCAGAGTGGCTCATTGCTGTGTGCTCAGTCATTACATTTGTGTGTTACCTCTGAGACAGCTATATAGCAGTAAGTCCAACAGCTTTATCAGCTGAGGTAAGGAGAATCCTGGTCTCCCTGACGTGATATCACTTGCCTGGTGTGGTTTGCACATACCTGGTATGTGCAATGGTTATTTTCTAAAATCTACAATGGGTTTAGACTTTAATCACTGGGATATTTCATTAGCCAAATCACCCCTAGGACTCATTTGTTGTCATACAACCTTAAGAAGTCTTTTTGTTCTTTTTTGCAATTGTGGTAAAAATTACATAGCATAAAATTCACCACTTCAAAATGTACAATTCAGTAACTTTCAGTACATTCACAATGTTGTACAACCATCAGCACTGTACAGTTCCAGAGTATTTTCATCATTCTAAAAGGAAACCATGAAGCAGTTGTTCCCATTCCCCACTCTGACACCCACTAACCTGCTTTCTGCCTGTATGGATTTGCCTGTTCTGGGCCTTTTCTATAAATGACATCATACAATGAGAGTCTCTCTTTTAGCGTAATGTTTTCACGGTTCATCTACAATGTGGCATGTATCAGTGCTTCACTTCTTTTGTGACTGGATAATATTCCCTTGTAGACATATACCACATTTTGTTTATCCATTCATCTACTATGGACATTTGAACTATTTCCATTTGAACTATAAATAGTTTTGCTATTAATTTTCATGTATAAGTTTTTGAACACCTGTTTTCAATTCTTTTGGTTACATAGCTAGAAGTGGAATTGCTAGGTCATATGGTAATTCTATGCTTAATGTTTTGAGGAACCACCAAACAGTTTTCTGAAGCAGCTGAATTGTTTTGCACTCTTCCCAGCAATGTATAAGAATCCAGGAAGGTATTTTATTTATCTGGAGTTTGTTATATGATGGAAGTTCTGGCATGAAAGGAGTTCTTTGTCTTGCTGTTACATTCACAGAACATGTCTCCTTGTGGCTTTCCCTGACTAGGCTTTCAGTTTCCTATAAATCGTAGCTTGGACAATCAAGGTTTTTGCCTACTAAGTACTGTATTGCTTCTCTATCATTAGCAATCTGTTTGCGCATTGAAGAACCAAGCCTTCACTCAATACATGCATGCCATTTTCTGGTGCTGTTATTACAGATGCCCTCTCCAGTGCTTGCCAAAGTGAAGGCAGGTACAATCTCAGTCAGTCAGGTTCTCTCTCTCTCTCTCTCTCTCTCTCTCTCTCTCTCTCCTTGAAAACTGAACCTTAATTGGAAAGAAAAATGTATGGAAACTTGAAGTTGACACTTGGAAGAGAATTTCCATGTGTCCTTGTTACCTGAATCCTTAAAATTGTACTAGTTTCATCCCCTTCTAAGGTCGCGTTGTTCAACTTTCGCTAGATTTGTGAGGTACCTGTATCCTTAAAAAGTTACTTTTTGCTTAATGAAATTAGAGTCTGATTCTGTTGCTTTCAACCAAGACCTTGAGTAGAGAGGTGTGGAGAACAACCTGAGTGTTCTCCTACTTTGGTTGGGATTGTGGTTCTGCTCCTGTCATGCTGGGTTTCATGTGCCTCTCACCTATAGATCAGGAAATTCTGGATGACGTTGTTGGTAGAAAACGCATGGAATTAATTAACTTAGCTGGTCTATGGTTTGAATGTATCCTCCAAAATTAATGTATTTGGAACTTAATCTCCAGTGCAATAATGTTGGGAGGTTGGCCTAACAGGAGTTATTTAGGGCATGAGGGCTCTGTTAAATACAAAGAGTTTGTGAGGAGGGTCTTCTCCTCTTCTACCCTGTAGGACACTGTTCCTCACTTACCCTACTTTCTATGAGAGTAGTGAGAAGACTTCACCAGATGCTAGCACTTTGGTCTCGAACTTCCAGCCTCCAGAACTATGAGAAATACACTTCTATTCTTTTAAAATTATCCAGTTTTTGGTATTCTGCCATGACAGCACAATGAACCAAGGCATCTAGTTAAACTTTCTCCATCCATCCATCTGATCACATCACTACAGACATGGAGCACCTGTGGGAGCCAAGCCTACACTCTTCGGGCCCATAAAAAGGGTACAAGTGGTAGCCTGGATGCCTTCTTGGACTTCCAGGACTAGGCACAGCTCAGTCCTGATTTCTTTCTTTCCCCCAGTTCTGTGCTTCTGAATTCCAACATTCATTTGATCCAAGGCTTTAATGAATTTATAGGTTTTTAATATATGCATCTTTACCGAGTATTGGAAAGAGCATGGGGCCCAGAATCAGAACACCTGAACTCAAATCTCAGCTTTACTACTTGCTATATTGCCTTGGGCAACTCCTGAACCTCAGTGTCTTCATATATGACATGAGAGTCTTCATTATTTCTGCTTCCCTTACCTTTCAGAGAGGCTGTAAAGATCAAATTGGTTGATACACAAGACAGAGACCAAACTTCCATCCACCTCAGGTTTTCAAGGATCAGAATCTTTTATCCACATTCCAAATATGTGGCAAAGTGCCAGATAGAAAATACAACCCGTTGGTTGAATTAATCCACTTTGGGAGAGCAACATTTCAAAGCTCAACGAGAACTGGGACTAAATTGGTGATGGGGAAAAAGAAGAGCAGCTCTGGGAGCGTGTGGCCTCTTTATTTTGGAGTCTTGTTCTTTGACTTCTCCTTTAGATCTCTTTATACTGAACTGCATTTTCACCACACTGAAAATCTGGAGCTTTTTTTCCTCCCTGAGTTGCTGTTGAAACTGGAACTGTCAGAAAGAGCAGCTGAGCAGTTCATCAGGTTCTGTAGCTTAGATGGAGATGCAAGCCCACTCTAAATGAGATTTCCAATGACACACAGGCTCCGGTAGGGATGTTACAATTTCATGGTCACACGCTATGAGCATTGTTCTAAGCTTGCATGAAAGCTCTTGCTAAACCCAGCTGCCTCAAGCTGTGCACCAACCGCCTGGGCAAACTGCCAGTCCTTCTGTCACATTCTTTCAAGACCAGAAGGATGTTGAGTAGCCCTCACAGATTTTTCGAGGGTGAAACAACTCAGCAGATATAGGCATATACAAAGACCAGGAGGGTTTTGTTGTTAACTAGAATTTTATTTTTATTAAGGTAAAAGTTATATATATAGTAATATTCATAGGTCTTAAGTATGTACTTCTATGAATTCTATCAAATGTACACATCTAAGTAACCAACACCCCGACCAAAACATAGAACATTCTGCTACCCCAGAAAGTCATGCTCTGTCTCCTTCTTTTCAATCCTGCACCATCTTGTAGCTAACAATAGTCCTGACTTCCATTACAAGTGAGTTTTGCCTTTTCTAAAATTTTGTATAAATGGGGTCATACAGTGTGTACTCTTTTTTTCTACTTTTTTTGTATATGGGTTCTTGTTTTCTGAGATTTACCTTGTTATTCCATATGATAGTTCACTATTTTTGTTGCCAAATAATTTTCCAGTGTAGCAATAAACCACAATTTGTTTATGCATTATTTAGTTGAAGGGCATTTGGGTTGTTTCTGATTTTTGGTTTATTATGAATAAAACTGCTATAAGGATTCTTTTTAAAAGTATTTTTATGGAGCTATGTTTTACTTAGGGGTAGAATTGCTGGCTCATAAGGGAGGCATATGTTTAACTTCATAAGAAACTGTCAGGCCTTTTTTTTTTTTATAAAGGTTGTATCATTTTACATTCTCACCAACAACAATTGTACCACATCCTCACTTAACACCTGTCTTTCTTTTAATCATTGTAGTGGGAGTGACATAGTTGATCTCTCAAAGGGTCTGTGGAATTTTAATGGGATATCTATTTGCTACACGCAATTCTAGACAGGACAGATGAGAGCAATAGGAAGACCCTGACAGTAATTAGGGCTTTGGCACTCCATCCTCTTCCTCCCCCCATACTATACCAAGTTCCACAAAATTTCCCAAAGGAAACCCAACCCTTTTCCATTTTTCAGAATTATTACTGGAGTTAATGTTTTGGAACTCTCAATTTTGAAGTTGAATCCCTAAACCTGGGTCAAATTTCAATTCCTATTCCAGGAGTGAGAGGGTATTTGAGGACAAAAAAATATGAAGAAAGGTGTCTCCCTCCATTTCATCTCAGCCTTCTGGCCTTCTTCACATTATAATTTTACTAAAGTATGCAAATTAGATCAGACATCAAGGCTTTTCTAGCATTTGGAATAGAAAGCACTTTGGGTAAGGGAGAGGATGCCCAGGAATCACAGAACTTAATACATTGATCATCAGACCTTTCCCTAAGAAGATGACTTTAAGGTTTTGAGACTAAATGGCATGTCTCTGTAGATCCTTAGACTTTCATCTTTAGTCAGTCCTTGGCTTAGAGGAGCTCTCCAGGGTACTGGATTCTTGTCTGAAGTAATCTCTGACAGGGAACATGAGTGTTCCATACCTGCATCCAAGCACTATCTCCATGTGTCTTAAACACTGTGCTTCTGAGACCAGCTTTTAATATCAACCCAAATCCTGAAGCGGTGACTATCTTTAAGATATTCCCTCTTCTTTCCATCTCTCAGCCACTTCTTTAGCTACCATGATCTTCCAAATTAGTACTCCCAAAACTTTGATGTGGAAATGAATTGCTTGAGGATCTTGTTCAAATGACAATTCTAAGTTTGAGGAGAGGATCACAGTTTCAAATTTCCCACAAGCTTCCATATGAACCTGTGGCTGCTGGGCTATGGACCATACCACATAGCAAGGCTCTAACCTGTCTCCCCATTTTCCCTCTTGTCCACTAACACTAACACACTTTAGAAGCACACAGCCTTTCAGTGATTTCTAGACACACTTAGAATAAGATCTAGACTCCTCGACACAGTCAGAAAATCTCTGTGCATGGTCTGTTTCTCTTCTTTGCCTCATTAGGTGCATCCTGCCTCTTGCTCTCTACTTGTCAGAAACTTGGGCTTTTCACTGCACTAACAGAGGACATCATTGTTCCCAACCCAGGGCTTTGGGCATGCCATTATTTTTGCTGGGAATTCCTTTTCTATTGGGCTGATTCTTTAGAGCTCAGCTTAAATGTTCCCTTCTTAGAAGCATCCAACTAGAACCTGAACCTGATGAAGAGACATCTATTTGCTCACTGTTCTAGTCTCAGTATGTACTATACACTCAATAAGTAATTCAGTGAATAACTGCCACAAACTACCTAAATTAGTCTTGATTAACACAGTTTTCATAGGTTCCAAATAATTTGGTATCCTTACTGATACTCCAGTCACTGATCATTGCACTCCTAAATAATGGCCTATAGTTTGTCAACTACTTTATCTCTAGAATTTCCTGCCTGTTTATTCGTCTTACTCTCTACCCTCAGTCCATGAAACCGAAGCACTGTTTTTGTTACTTTAATCTCCTGCATTAAAAACAATAATTCTCATTTTCTATTATTATTGAATAGTGTCCAATAACTTAACAGCATTGATTGCATTCATAGTCCCAAGTAATAACCTCACTATACTCATACCCATTGCAGTGAGAGTTTTGGAGATCCCTCAAAAGTAAAGTCTGTTTTCCCATCCCTTGAATATGGACTTGTCTTGCAACTTGCTTTGGCCAACAGGATGCACTGGGATTGATGGGATGCCAGTTTTAGGGATAAGGCACAAGAGGCCTTGCAGTCTCCACTCTGCTTTAGAACCCTCCCATGAGAATGCAGGCCTGGACCACCTATAGAGGACGAGAGACCTCGTGGAGAGAAGCCTCATTGTCCCAGTGAAGATAATTCTCCATCAGTCTTGCTTGGGGTTAGTGGAAAAGAGTCTCATGACCACCCACATGTTTGGTGACTTATTAGGACAGCCAGATCTCAAGAGGCTGTACTTGTGGTTATAATTTAGTACAGGAAAAGAACACATGGCGAGATTGCCAAGGAAAAAACATGTCAGGCAGAATTGGAAGAGTCTGGGTACAGGCTTCCCATATTTCCCTCCGATGCTGGGGGAGGGTTACCCAGAGCACATTTCTTTCTCCAGCAATGACATTCAGAAACACATCACAGTGTTTTAATGGGAACTCATCAAATAGGTAGAGGGTACTCATGTGACCAGCTGCAACTACTGAAATTATAGGCCATTAGACATCACATGCATCACACAGTCTAGGCAAGCTGATACAGCAGGCTTCAGTGCCCCTGCTATGTAGGACAGCCTTGCCAGTGAGTGAGGAAGACAGAATGAGAGAATAATGGTCCCCTGAAAGGGTCTAAATCTTAATCTCTGGGGTTGGAAGCATAGTTCAAGTGGTAATGCACATGCCTAGCAAGCTTGAAGTCTTGAGTTCAAACTTCAGTACTGCCAAAAAACAAACAAACAAACAAACAAAACCCCCTAATTCCTAACATCTTATGTAACTTAAGGACATTGCACATGTGATTAAATTGAGGATCTTTAGATGGGAATATTTTCCTGGATTATTTGCGGCTGGGGGAGAGAGAGAGAGAAAGAGAGAGGAGAGAATTTGAAAACATTATGCTACTGGTTTTAAAGATAGAGGAAGGGGTCATGAGCCCAAGAATGTAGATGGCTTTTTCAAGTTTAAGAAAGTAAGGCACTACATTATTCTTTAGAGCCCCAAGAAGAAATGTAGTCCTTCTGACTCATTTTAAACTTTTTATCTCTAGAGCTGTAAAATAATACAACTTTAAGCTACTAAATTTATGGCAATTTGTTATACCAGTAATGAAAACTAATACAATTAGTAATACAGGAAACATTAAAACAAACAAACAAATTAAAAAAAAAATAAACCTACTAAGTTCTCAGATACCAGCTAAGGATCAGTTCTGTAAGCAAGACCTTATTCTTTCTTGGTGGCAGGGGTGGGGGAGGGTGGTTAACTGGGGTTTGAATTCAAGGGCTCAAACTTGCTAGGCAGTTGCTCTACAACTTAAGCCAGTCCACCAGCCCTAAGCAGGACCTTATAACAAGCACATCGGGCCTATGGTATAAAGTCTCTGCTGTATAAGCCTGTAGCTAGTCAATCGTCAAATATGTGAGATGAAGCAGCCAAGATCAGCAGAGCTGCCTACCCAACCTACAACCAATCACAGAAGCATGAGTGAACCAAGCCGAGACCAAAATACCTTCAATACTCTGGACAATATGAGTATTGCCACAATAATAAATCTTCATTGTCTTAAGCCACTGGGTTTTGATATGATTTGATAGGCAGAATTGCTAACTATTTCATGGAATTCAAAGCATTTGAGCAGGGCTGGGGATGTAGCTCAATGGTAGAGTGCTTGCTTAGCATGTATGAGGCTTTGGGTTCGATCCCTAGCATGAACAAAAAAGAAAAAGCAACAACAATAAAAAAATAAAAAAATAAAAATAAGCACAAAAACCCTATGCTTTTGAGTAGGAATTTATGGGTTCAATCCATGTATTCTATCATATCTCTTGTTCACAAACTTGGTTTCATTTATGCTGATTTGTTTAATGTCACCCAAACAGGCCTTGTTCTGTACTTAACTTCATGCCATCCCTGTGTCTGGGATGCCTTTTCCACCCACTGTTTTGCCTCCTATTTCAGAGTGTAATTGACAGGCATTTGGCATGCATTTTTGTGAGCATCCCAGTTTCCAAGTCTAGTCAACTGATGCCATTTGGAATTTGGTTTGGATCATGCAGTGTGTTACTAGAATTAAACATTGTAAGTCATTGCCATCTGCAAGCTCTCAAAAGAACAAATACTTTAGAAAACACTTTCCTCTCGACGAGAAACTAGAGTTGGTGAGAGAGCTGTCAAAGATATTTTTTTTATTAGTGAGAAGGAGATTTATTGATTGAGTGCTTATGAAATGCTTATTTCTTGAGTCCCATAGCTGAGCAGTCTGGTATTCTCACTGGTGCATTGATTATTACTGTCTTTATAAATGCTAAGAGCTTATCTGGCCCAAAGTTAGGGAACTTGTTGTATTTCATTTTCATCTAAGAGTTAAAATCATCTACAAAGTCTTGAAACCAGCCAGTGTTCTGCAGTAAAATCACAAATCTTGCTGACAATCACAAAATGGTGAGTTGGCAAATGCTCTCACAGGGCTGTAGAAAAAAGAAACACAACAACCAGTGTTTATGGAGGGCTTACTGTGTGCTAAGCCTTGGGCTCAGTCACAGGAATACAGAAAATAGTCCTTAATCTTACAGAATTTATAACACAGTTTAAGAACTAGGGTTGGGAGAGTGGCTCAAATGATAGAGTGCCTGTGTAGCAAGAGTGAGGCCCTGAGTTCAAACTCCACTATTGCCAAAAAAAGAAAGAAAGAACAATAATAACTAAAGTCCACAGTAAATTTCTGTGGACATTCCAGTTTCTCTAGGTCAGCAAATGATATATAAATATATGTGAAGCAAAAAAAAAAAAAAAAAATCTGACAATCTTGTCATCCTGAGAGTATCCCAGTATCCTTTATCTAATGTAACTTATTTATTTCTAGTTTTCATGCTAATATTCTATAGCAATTCCATAATCAACAAATATTTAATGAGTGTTAACTACCTCCTAGCAACTTTGACACTGAAGAAAACATGAAAAAACCCCAATAAATTTAAAAAAAAACCAAACCTTAAGTTTCCTGTCCTCCCAACTTATACAGTGTATCTAAACATTAACAGCAACAAGAACAAAAATCTGGGTCACAAAAGTGTGGTTCGTATTGTATTCAATCAATTTAATTCATGTGTCTTACTAAATATTGAACATACTCCTAAACAGTATGTTCTTTTTTGACCAATTCTTTGATATAGAGACTTACAGACTAAAAGGATGATCAGAGTTAGACTATGAGTAGATTATAAGAATAAAAGGAATAACCCTGTGACTCTGGCCATGTTTTCAAGGGATTCTCCAACTATTTCATCATTTGTATGTCAAATGTCATGACAAGAGCAGTGGGTTTGAAATCATAAGTTCTAATTTCCATCACAACTTGGCAAATCACTTAGCCTGTTATTCTGTAGGGGTAAAAGGGATGTGCTACCTCTCCTCACCCATCATAAGGATCACCTCAACCACAAAAGCCAAGAGAGAAAAGCCTAACAGATTTATTTAATCAAGGCTTTATATGACATGGGAGCCCTCAGATTGAAGACTCAAAGCCCAGGGAAAGTGTCCATTTTTATGCTTAGATTTAATGAAGAATGTGTAGCAGGGAGGAGGATCAGAAGAAAACATTCTAGACCTGAGTCCTGAGAAAGTAGCAGGGAGGTAGGGATGGCATAGAAGAGAGATAAAACCTGAGAAATCTGAACATTAGGAAGGTCACATAGCACCAGGGAGGGGAAAGTCACATAGCACTAGGCTAAAGTAGCCAATAAAATTAAATACAACCATCTATGGATTAGACTTTGCTTTTTGCTTCTGTAACCTGCTTGCAAGGGTATATAAGGTGAGACCCCTTTGCTCTCAGGGCTCAGCCTTTGGACATGAGTCCGCTGAGTCTCTGCTGGCACAATAAAACGTTGCTTCCTGCTAGTTGCCTCAAGAGTCCCCGTATCTCAGCTAACAACTCCCCGCAACAAATGGACAGCCATGTAGAAATGTGATTGGACAATAAGGGAACTACCTAGTACTGATAGGGGAAACCCAGCAGCCTGTCTGTTCAGGTTCTTCTTGGCCTCTCTGTGCAGCATTCCTTCCTCCCAGGTATAGGACAGAGCCCCTTCTGGAATGAGGATCTTATAATCTACTGTCAGACAAGGAAGGCCAGAGAATTTCTTGTTGGCTTGTGCCTACACAGGAAGGTGGGGGGAGGTTAGAGTAGCAATATTTTTGGCTTTATGACTTTGTAGAAAAGGGGTCTGTTTTCTACAAAGAAAATGACTTTGTAGATGGATCTATTTTCTATGACCCATCTTAGACAAAAGGAATACGACTCACTTTGGGTGAGAATTAGGGACAGGAGAAAAGAGGGTGCAAGAAAGTCAGAGAGAAACATTGCCTTTGATGCCCTTTCAATGTCCTTCAACTGAAAGTACTCAGCTCCCAAGATGCCATACTTTGGCAGGTCATTCCTGAGACCAACATTCCCCTAGAAAAATAGGTATTTTATATTGGTTCTGCTTAGCTCCAAAGATCTCCAACTCTCTGACCTATTTTTCTCATATAGTTATTATTTCTTTCCTTTGAGTGGCATCTGAACATTTAAGTTCATTAGAGAGAGCCAGCTATCTAGAGGTAGAAATGCCCTACAAGACTTCAGGTCATACAGCATGACCATTAACTTGAGCAGAAAAATTGCGAAGGAGCAGAGAACATTTGCTTCTCAAAGAAAGCTTCTCCATGTTTTGGCAACAGGATTAAGGTGCTGGCCCTGCAGGTGACTGCTTGTGAAGGCCTGTTTTTGCAACTGCTTCAGGAAGAACACTAAGCTTGGATTTTAGGGTGCTAGTCCTGGGTGGAGCTGGGGTGGATGTGGTTTTTTATAATCCTCTCCACCCACAGACCATAGACCAGTAGAAGGGTTTGGATTTTCCTTTATTTATTTATTTATTTATTTTCTGTTGCAGAATGAGTATGGTTTCTGCCTTGGCAGCTGAGGGACCTCCAGAGATACTGGCTTTGCAACTTGATCACCTTAAAAGCCACCAGAGGCAGGGTAGGAAGGTTTTCTTTCCTTTTCTCTTCCTAACTTGAAGACAGAAGCCAATCAAAATAGAAAATATAATAATATTAAAATCTTCCCAATAAATATTGGTGTTTTAGGAATTTCAGAATCTTGATGCTATGAGAGCCCATTTATCGTTTCTCAATAAGAAATCCTGTGCATGAAATCTCTGACAGCATGAATTGATGGCTCATTTCTGAAACCCCAAGTGAAGAATGATGGCCTGTGTAAGGAAATATTCATGAGGCCATCTAGGGCATCCATATTTATAAAAGACTACTCATGCATTAAAACACATGCACATGAGTGCACACTATTTTATACACTAACACCTGCCTGCAAAAGAACTGCACTTTAGGGACTGGCATCTGTCTCCCCAGAAATCTCATGTTCTGACCTCTCTCCACACACTCAAGGTCATTATATAAAGAGTCAACTTCCTGTTTTTGCAAAAGGCCCACATTGGTCTTCCCTGGTTGAATATCTCTTTTCCCATCTTTGTGGCAAGTGTTTAAGCCAAATGTGTCTCTTGTGTTGCAGCTGATTCTAGAATCTTCTTTTGCTATCTGTCAACTGTTGCTCAGGAAATGCAAACACTTTTTAATATCACCCTGAGTAAGACACAATGCCAAAGTGTGTTTGCTTATGCAAAACCTTTTAGACATGTGGGACACCGAAGTGATAAGAGCAGATGTTAGACTCTGGAGAGAGAAGGACCTGGGTGTGTGTGTGACAGTTCAGCCACTTGTGTTGTTTGCAAGTTAACCCAGCAGCAAACACTGTAATTCTATTTACGTCATAGAGTTATTATTAGGATTCCATGAGCTAATACACAGGAAGTTCTTGGGCTAGCATCACACGTATGGGAGGCACATATGTCACTGGCGTAGGCATATACTTTCTTGGGCCCCGGCTGAGCCAGCAGCAATTCAAGCTGGGTCATTTGAGGAAGGGTGAATCAAGGGTCTATAGGTATTCACAAGGCCAGCCCAGGCTTGAAAGAGAAGGAATATTACAGTGCAGCCCACTACAGTCGCACACCACATAATGACGTTTTGAACGATGGACCATAAATAACCATTGTGACCCCGAAAGATTACAACAGAGCTGAAAAAATTCCTATGGCCCAGTGACACAGTCACCGTCCGAACAAAACATGACTTATTCACATGTTGTGGTGACGTGGTGTAAACAAGCCTAGTCTTGCTCATGCGTTGTGGTGACATAGTGTAACCTGCAGTACACTCAATTGTGTCCAATCCGTAATGCTTGACAGTAACAGCAAACAACTTTGCTACTAGTTCAATGTATTTATTCTGCTACACTTCTTATCATTGCTTTCAGATGTGCTACTACTAATTTAAAAAGTTCACTATAAAACGGGATGCAGCCTCACTTCTCATGTTTGGGGCATCTCTCTCTCTTTTTCTAGCAGTACCGAGGTTTGAACTCAGGGCCTCACGCTTGCTTGGCAGATGCTCTACCACTTGAGTCACTCCATCCCCTTGGGACATCTCTCAATTGCACAAGGGCTCATACCATAGGTATAGGTATGCATAAGTTCACACAATAAGGAGATTGCCTAATGATCCATTCCTCAGAACATCTCCCTGTCATTACACAAGGCATGATTGGACTAACAGTCTGACCAATAAAAGGTTCAGGGGAGGGAGCAATCCACCCAAGAAGGGAAGCTGTGTGGAGCAGCCACCCCTACAGGACCTGTGGCCTTCTTGGAAGAATGTAGCCAGCCCACATCCATCTGCAGAGGGAGAGTGCATCATACCTCAGGGAATAAATTCCCTTCCTTCACTCTCCTCCTTTCTCCCTTCCTCAGTTCCTGCCAGCGACTCCTTCCTTCTGATCCCAACTGGAAGCAAACCTGTTTTTACAATCACATGGTTCAGCCTTCCAGGGCTCAGAGTAGGATGGGAGAGGTCAGCAGAAACTATCTGGTAGAGCTAGTATTACAGCCTCTTTTGTTCCTGCTAACTGAAGAGACATCTAGTCAAAGCAAGCTTGAAATCCAAGCAGTAGACTAACCAAAGGAAACATGGTTGGATTATGTTTAAGTATAAAAAGCACAGAAACAGGGGAACTCCCTGGGGACTCCCCTCAATAAATGCATAAGAATCACTTCTAATTAGCACCTCAGCTGTGAATAAATAGTGTTTCTAAACCAAGTGAGAGTTTGAAAGCCATTTGTTCTCTTAAGTCGTTTATGTTTTCTCTCTTACATTATTTATTCAACAAATGTGAAGATAATACCGTGGCAAAATTTGCTTAGAGCTCTTCTGAATTCATCATATTTTCTTAATCTAGCTGAATCTTGATGAATAAAAATTCTGTTCCTATACATTTCAAATATTCAATCAAATGATCTGGGAACATTCAAATTTGAAATTTATATGCATTTGGTATGATAACCATACCAAAGTACCAAAAATAGAATGATTTAAACAACAGAAATTTATTATTTAATGGTTCTGGAGGCCAGAAGTCCAACATCAAGATGTCAGCTACTCCATAATCTCTTTAAAGGTTGTAGAAAATTATCTGTTCCAGCTCTCTCCTGTTTCTAGTAGTTCCTTGGCTTGGGGCAGCATAACTCCAGTTTTCACTTGAAGTTCTTCTTGCATGTATTTGTGTCCACATTTTCCTCTTTTATAAGGACACCAGTCATATTTGATTAGAGTCCATGCTAATGACCTCATTTCAACATGATTACCTCTCTCCAAGTAAGACCACATTTTGAGGTTTGCGGATTGGAACTCCAAGATATTTGGGGGGTGAGGGAGATGATTCAACCCATAGCAAGATTACTTAGGCCACTCTTTCTGCCTCAGAGCAGATAATAAGTGTTGGCCATGGAGTCATCTCTCTGCTTTCATTAACCTAGGTAAGTATCTGCTTATGGCATGATAGGCTCTAGTTGGAGATAGCTTCATGAAACATTGGAGCCCATCATTTTCTTTAAGCAAAAAAAATAAGGGCAAAATTAATGCCAGTCACTTAGATTAAAGGAAGTCCAGGATTACGCTTAAGAAAACAAGGCACCAGGCATTACAGAAGCAGCAGTAAGTGCAGCTCTCTAGGGACTGGCTGGACACTCTTGGAAGCAGCCTTTTCCCAGAGCAGTGTTCATGCATCCTCTGTAGGCTGCCTGGAAGTCCACAACCCCTTCCAGGTCCAGCCACGCAGTTGAAACAGGTGAGACTATTTGGCCTTCAAAGCAACTTGAACATCCTTATCCGGTTACTTTCTCACCGGCCTCTTACCCTGTAATCCTTAGTCAATGACAGCAAGCAACTCATCTCTCCCTCTCTCTGGCTCTCCCTTTCCTCCTGTCCCTCCCACCCATCCATCTCCAGTGTCCCAGTATCTCCTACCCTTTCTTTTGTGCTTGTCACCTTGTTGTTAGACACCCTGCTGAATGTTCCCCATGATTTTGTCCTTGATCCATTTACTTTTTCCCTGTCTATACTCCAAAGATAACCTAACTGGGTGTGGTGATTTCAACCACAGCCTATATCCAGTTCCTCCAAGCTGCATTTTCTTTATAAAACAACTTGCCACATTGACTATTATCCCCTCCACAAAACTGTAAGCTTCATGAAAGAATAGTTCACATATGTCTTACTTGTCATTGTATTCCTGATGTCTTCAAATTATTAACATATGATTATCACTCAATAAACATTTGCCAAATTGTACAGGACAGAGTGACTACAGTTTTTGTCTTGAACATCCATCCTGAGCTTAAGACACTTGCTACCTTCATCCTCATTGATCCATAGGTGTCCACACATTCAAAACCAAACAATTTCCAGTGTGGTCTGCTTATTTCTGGATTGCCCTGGTCTCCCCTGACTGGAGACCTGACAATCCTTTCTTTGCTTCTCTTTCCCTCATCCTCCATACCTAAGCAATCAGGAGGCCCATCCAGATCTATCTCCTAAATATTTCTCAAATCCATCCTCCCTCTTCTGTCCAATTCCCCCTAGAGTAGGAGTTCTGCTAGGGTAGGGATGTTTATTTTCTTCTCTGCAGTAGAAGGAATTAGACTCTGTCACATAATAGGTGCTTAAAAATATTTGTTGAGTGAATGAATACTACTAACACCATAGTTTAGGGCATGTACTATGTACATCAATTATCTGTCCTGTGTAAAAAATTCACTGAAATCTCATAGCTCAAAACATTACTAACTTATGATTTCTGGTGGGTGGTTCTCAGACTAGTTTTGCCTGGGGAAAACCATGGTTGTAGTCAGAGAGCTGCTGGAAGGGCTGTCCGATGGCTACCTCAGTTCTTTGCGTTATCTCCCATTATCCAGTAGGTTCAATTTACTTCTTCACAGTTGGCTTCAGAGCTCCTAGTGGTAGAACAGAGAAGCTGCATGTCTTTTAGAATCCAGCTTTGAAACTCATAAATGGTCCCATCCACTGTGTTCTACTGATAAATCACATCATGAGGCCAGGGAAGAGTCAAAGGCATAAAGAAATAGACTCAGTCTCTTGAAAAGAATAATAGCAATGCTATGGTTTGAATGGATGTGACCATCTAAAACTCACACAGTGAAACCTAATCAGCCAGGGGATTGCACTGGAAGGTGGGGCCTCTGGGATGTGATTAAAGGATGAGGGGTCCTTTCCCAAGGATGAGATAGGCACCCTTATAAAACATTGAAGGAATGTACCCATCCCTCTTGTCCCCCTGACCTTCTGCCATGTGAGGTTACAATGTTCATCCCTTTTTCCTTTTTGCCCCTTCTGCTGTGTGTGGTCTCAACTAGAAAGTCCTCATCAGATATCAAATGCCTCAGTCTTGGATGTCCCAGCCTCCAGAACTGTAGGGGAAAGTTCATCAGAGCCATATGATACCAACAGGCCACACCATCTCTCTCCCTCTGACTACCTGAGGTTACATGCACTCAAGTCTGTTTCTCTCTAGCTGCCAAAGCTGTTTCCAGAGGCACAAACCTGGCCCTGCTTCCATCTTCCTTCATCTTCTTCAGAAAGATGGAAGCTGCCCAAATGCTATCCTTTGAAGAACAAATAATTACCTATAGCTGCAGCTCCATCACCTTCCCCCAACAGTATTTTGGTGCAGTGCAGAGGAAATCCGTGGATGTGTGCATCCACTGTCTGGCTCAGGAGATGGTCAGCAAGGACCCTTGGCCCATCTGTGGCCAGCATGGGAACACCACCACTGAGTGTGTGCTTGCTTTGACAACTTGGCCATATCTTCATTTTGTCTGTGAAATGCAATTTCTTGAAAGATGGAGTGGCAAAAGGAAAAACTAAATATAAGAAAGACTCAGAAACAAAAGGCAGGTAGTTTGGAAAAGGCAAAACCTTTGGGATGACAGGATGAGAAAAGGAAACAAAACCAGGATTTTTTTCTCAATTTCTCTGTTTTCTTCCAGCAAGTAAGACACCATGAAGATGGAAATTATGGAGAATGTGAATGCTTTGTATCTTTTTATTATTTTTTAATTCATTACGTTTGAGAGATATGGCAGGAAGCACAAATGTTTTTTCCACAGCGTTACAGAGCTAAGTTGTCATCATTCTCATTTTGGGGAGATACTTCCCCTATGCCAGCACACACTCCTGTGGAGTTTTAATGGTTTTGTCCCTATATAAGCTGTGTCCTCTGAGTATCCTGCAGAAGGTGACAGGGAGCATTCCAAGATGACAGGAATGCAGAGATGGCCTAAGATGCACAAAATGTATCTCTTTGCTCATTCTTTTTGCCTACTGCAGGACGAAAGGTACAATGGCAGATGAGGCTCAGCCCAAGGGAGAAGTTCTGGGAGTAAGTGGGCAGAGGCAGAATTCAACAAAATGCACTTTGTCCTCCCTTCATTCATAGGCCCTAGCACTAGCATGAAGCTGTGATTCTTATCATTGTGAATTGGAAGCTCATAGAATGATAGATAGAAGAGTGTTCACAGTTTAAGTAAAGAATTAGGTATAGCTGGCAAAGTGGTTCAAGTGGTAAGAGAGCCTGCTTAGCACGCACAAGGCCCTGAGTTCAAAAAGGAATTAGGTCTAGATCTAGGACAATCAGGAAACCAGAAAAAAAGGCACACCCTGGAGTCACTGGCATGGGCACCTGGAACCAGGTGTTGTATGTTTGAAGTGTGACTGCTATCCTGCCTTTACACCTGGGATCCCTCTATGTGGGAGGCCGTAGATAGAAGGATCTCAGTCCAAGGCCAGTCCTGGCAAAAACGTGAGACTATATCTGAAAAAGAAGAAAGGAAAAAGGGTTGGGGGCATGGCTCAAGTGGTAGAGCTTATCAAGAGCAAGGTCCTTGAATGCTCACCTGGTAGGCCTTGAAAACAGGACTTCAAGAGTCTGGGACTTTGGAACTTGAGGACACTAAATGACAACAGACAGCTAGAAATAATAGAGCTGGCATGGATATACCTGCCAGTCCACTCTCCTGCTTGCAATTTGATGTGGACACAGAATTTGGGGAAGTGAGAGGGCCAATCCCCTCACAGAACAAGATTACTTTTCTAATATAACCAAGGTCTCTTGCTCAGCCAGGAGGGGTACAATGACCCCCAGAGTAGTGTCCCAATATTCACCTTAGGCCCCTCATGCCTCCATCAGCAGGAAGTCCAGACTTTGTCTCACCAGGTCATCCTTCAAGATACCTCACAGCCCCAGACCAGAGTGCTGGCCCAGGGCAAGGGGTCAGTCATGCCACTCCTACTTCATGGGAAAAAGCTGGAAGTCTTGTCATTCCATCAAAGGGACCTTGTCTCTGAGGTTGTTACCACTGTGTGCTATAACTCAATGTCTAGCACCCCTGCAAGGTCTTGCCTACTTAAGAAGGACCCAGAAGTGCTAGGTGTGGTGGCTTGTGCCTATAATCCCAGCTACTTAGGAGGTAGCGATCAGGACGATCAAAGTTCAAGACTAGCCAAGGAAAGTTAGCCCTATCTCAATACACACACCTGAAATTCCAGCTACACGGCCCTGGCAAAAGCGTGGGACCATATCTGAAAAATAAGCAAAGCAAAAAGGGCTGGGGGCATAGCTTAAGTGACAGAGCACTTGCTTAGCAAGTATGAAGCCCTGAGTTCAATCCCCAGTCCTACAGAAAAAAAAAAAAAAAAGACCACCACCTTCAAGCTCCATGCACCACTGTTACTGAGTGGGACTGACACTCCTCCAACTGCACTAGGGCTCCTTCCTCTCTGTTCCTACTGCTTCTCAGCACAGGTCTGGGACCGCACTTGGCCACATAGGCTTGCTAGTATTTCTTTAGATAGCTCTATCACCATCTTTGTCAGGTCTTAGAACTTGTGTGTTGCCTGATGTATGGAGTAAATGTTAGATGAATGAATGAAAAACAGAATGCTACCTTAGGAAATACCTAAAATCTTTGCTTATGGTCATATGGAGCAGAAAGTGGAGAAAGGAAAATATGGGGGAGGGGAGATTAAAATGTTCAGGTTGCCTAGGGAGCATGAAAAGATGCTATTTAATGTTCCTACTTGGATAGTTAGAAAAATATACATTCAAGGGTGTTTTTAAATTAAAGAGAAATGCCTTTGTCAATTTTCTGCAGTTATTGGAACAGGTGGCCACCATGATTATTGCTTCACAGTGTGAGGCTCAGGCTGGTTGAATGAATCCTGCAACTAGGACTCTGACTTCAAGTCTCTCCCACTAGACCCTTGCATGAAATCATTGACTCATTGACTCATTCATTCATTCATTCCTTTGATAAGCTCCCAGCTTGGATCAGGCATTTTCTAGGCATAGGAAAATGAAGACAAATAAAGGTTGTACTCTGACAGCAGAGACAAGTGACTTCCCTCACTTGGAGAGTCAGAGAAAGCTTCACAGAGCAGAGGCATCTGAGGTAGGCCTGCCCCTTCTGATGAAGTCAACGAGTCCCCTATTTTGGCTTAAGCTACATCAGCTACGCCACTGTAACTTGCAACTAGAAGAGTCCTCCCACATGCTGTGTGGATGTACCATAGCTTGTTAAGCAGGGCCAGGGGCATTGTTCACTGATTGAGCATTTTGCCTAGCACGCCTGAGGCCCTGAGTTCCATTCCCAGCACGGGGAGAATAAAACAAGGGGAGTTCACCAATCTCACACTGTTGGATGGTTAGGTTGGTTCTGGAACTAGAACATTAACAAGATTATGATGACCTTTTCATGTACATCTCTGTGCATATGTCCTGCAGAGTCTATGATACCATAGCAAAGATTCTTCTATATCACTATAAAAGAATGCTAAGTTCTCTCAGCAACCTGACTCCTAATTGCAGGACTCTGTGTTAGGATCAGGATAACATCCATAAAATCACTTTACAAGTAATTATTAGCACTTTCTTCATTATAAAGCAGATGTTTTCCCTTGAGAAGGGAAGTATTATTTGGAAAAACTTTGTATACATTGTATTTATTCAACTTCACAGCAAATTTTTGAGGAATGAACTGTGGTAATTCACATTCTACAAATGAGAAAGTTGAGGCTCACTTAACTGAAGTAGTTTATCCAAGGTTACATACAAAGTCAGCATCTGAATCGAGTTCAGGCTGATTTCAGATCCTTACATTTATCATTACCATCTGAACTTCGTTAAGGTGAAATGTGGAAATGTGAAGTAGAGGTGTGTCAGACTTACGTGTGATTAACAATACTACTAAGCAGAGTTAGATGATTGACGAGTTAAATAGCTGGATGTGTAAGTTAAATAAATGTGTGCCCTATCCAAGATGACTCAGTTCCAGTCTTGTGACTGCATTGGAACAGGAAGAAATAAGTAATCTGGGACATCAGCATTTCCAGGCGTTTCCCCCTCAATTTTCCACCTGTAAGCAACCCCCAACCCAGCCACACCTTCCTCAGTAATGCCAGGGCTGGAGAGGGGCCCAGATAGCTTTTACCTTATCTCCATGAAAAACTCCTAGTTTACAAAAAAGTAACAGGCATTAGAGTTTCCACTCTCTTGTAATCAGTAGTTAATTATTACACAGCTCCTTGCCCAGTAAAGACCAGGTTTTCTCCTTTTCCTCCTTGTATTTTTATTCTAGCCCCAAAGGCCCTGCTCATTTGTAAAGTATTGCATTTTTTATGCCACTAAAAACTCAGAACATGAGTCGAACACATCAGCATCTATTAGGATACGGTGAAAACTGCTCACAAGTCTTTGGTGACAAACTGGCTTCCAGTCTCCTCCCAGACTAGGGCTCAGGTGTTAGGGCTCAAGTTGTAGCTGTCAACTAACACAGCTCAGGCTTCTTGGCCTGTGAACATGAGGCCTTGGACACACCTGTTATACTATCAGACACTCCTGGGGAGCAAAGTGCAGTGAGCTGGTAGGGTGCTGCCAAGCAATGTGAGACCTTGTAGTTTCCTGGTGACAGAACATGGGGACTCTGTCAGTTTACTAGATTCATAGCCTTAGGTCAGCTTCTAAACGTCAGGTTCCTTATCTGAGTGATATGTGACATTATCAGGGTTGGTGGGATTAACTGAGTGTTGTAGTTTTGGAATTTTTTTTTTTTTTTTGTGGTACTGGGGTTTGAACTTAGGGCCTCATGCTTGCTAGGCAGGTGCTGTACTGCTTGAGTCACTCCACCAGCCCCAGTATCGTGGTTTGAATATGAAATGTCCTTAATGTCTTGGTTGCCAGCCTATGGTACTTTGGGGAAGTGACTAGATCACCAGGGCTCTAAGTTCATTAGTGGGATAATCCACTGATGGATTTATATTTTGGTGGCATTATTGGGAGGTGGTGGAAATGAGAAGGAAGTAGGTCTGTTGGGGTGTGCCTTTGAAGGCTAGATCTTGTCCCTGGGCCCTTCCTCTGTCTGTCTCTCAGCTTTCTGGCTGCCATGAGGTAAGCAGTCTTTGCCATACTGTCCCCCTGCCATGATGGTCTGCCTTACCTCAGCCCCAGAACAAATAACAAATAAGCCAGGTGAACATGAATGGAAACCCCTGAAACTGTGATCTTAAATAAACCTTTCTCCCCGCAGTTTGTTAATTACAGGTATTTCATCACAGCAACACAAAGTGATTAACATGATAAGATAAGGTTCTTAGCTCCACACCTGCCACAGTGTTTGAAACATGGCTACTGTAAGTGGCTTCACACTGGGAACAAGGAGGGAAAACATCTATCACGATCTCTGTCTTGGTCACAGGGGGGAAAATTCTGTCTTGCCATTTCCTGTTTCCTCTGGAGAGAGGAAAGCGATAATAGAGGCTCACACAGCATCCCTATTAGTGGACTCATTGACATCAATGTAGGGTTGACCACTGCTTCCTGTTGCATTCTATTCCCTGTTGCAAGTTTTCAGACAATGCCCTATATCTGATTATGTCATCCCCATTCCCTCAGAGCAAATCCAGGCCTTTTTCAGACTTCATCTCCTGCAGGGTTGTAGCATAAACACCGAGAGCTGCAGGGCTTCAGAAAAATACTGAACATGATGGCTTTCCCTTAATTTGCACATAAAAAGCATCTTCTTCTAAGCAGAAGGTAAAAGAACATTCCTAATCTGTTTCAAATTATTTAGTTACATCCTTATAACAATAGCAGAATCATTAAAAGATTTGCTCATCACTCAGCGATCACACACTATTCTAGTTTAAATCAGCATCTCTCACAGAACACTCCATGGATACCTCTTCTGAAGGCTGACAGCAGGAGTTAGAACAATATTAGATATTTGCCAGTAAAATATGGGAAAGGTGGGTCACACACACTTTCAATCATTGGGCCTCTCAGAGCCTTTCAAATGTGCACTGCAGCTCTCTAAAGGAGGTGATGATGTGCAGTATTTTCCAAATTGGATTTCAAGCCCTGTTTGTAAGAAAAACCTTCCCAGACTCATGTTCTTTTAAACACGCTTTGAAAAGAGATATAAATCCAAGGAAGATACAACCACATTTACTGATTGTTCTAGAAAGTCAAGCATGAAAGTGAGCCTGAGAATGGTGTCCCTGGGAAAAGCCGGGGAATCCCTCCTTTTGTCACCAGACATGGAGGGAGGGAAGGAAGAAAGAATGGGCAGGGGCTGTGATGGCCAACCAGTCAAATGGGGACAGCAAATTTAGTGCATGTGTAGACTGCTCTTGTGCCCTGGCTGCTTGTCATGGAAGAGGAAAATAAAGTGTGCCCTATAGAATGTATGCCACATCAGAATGTCATGGAAGTGTGGGGGAGGGCAGGCTTTGTCTCTCAGTGTCCATAGGGGTGGTTCAAATTCTTCAGATGCCCAAGTCTCTTATAATGTATCATGTGTCACCCACACACATCTTTTGTATGCATTAAATCATCTCTAGATGACTTACAATACCTAATATAAAGTAAATGCCTTTATATTAATGTAAATAGCTGTTATATGTGTTGTTCAGGGAATAATAAGAAGAGAATTTGTACCTGTTCAGTACTGAGGCAACCATCCCAGGCCTAACTACATAGTACATGTGGCAACTATGTATCTTTTTTATTTTCCAAGTATTTTCTATCCTAGGTTGAGGGTCCCAAAAAGCCCAATCTGCAGATATAGAGGGCCAGCTGTACATCTCTCTCTTTAGCTCTTTGGAAATGTTCTAGAACTGTGTAAAGAAATTAAGTTAATGTCATAAATTATGAAATTAAAGGCCCAATTTTGTATTTTTAAAGAGAAGAGCAAGTTGTTGGAAACTGAAGTGGCAGGCTACAACCTCCAGAAGGCTTTAAGGGAAGACTCAGTTAAACAAAAAATTTCTTGAGGCCTACTATGGGTTCCTGTCAGGAACTAGGAGGTCCCTAGAGATCAGGCAGTGAAAGCCTGCAGGAATGTAATCCAGAAAGCTCTTAGCAATAGGCTTCCTTCTCCCCCACCCACTGGAGAGTGCTCCAGGTTGCCCTCTTTACTCACCAGCCCCCTCTGCAGGCTTGCCTGCTCTCCAGAGGTGTGGGGGTCACCTCCTCAAACAGCAGGACCTCTCAACTCCTGGCTCCCCTACTCCTTGCCCCCCTTCTTAGGTTCTGAGAGAGGAATCTGATTCATCCAAGCCTGCTAGACTAAAGGGGAATTATTTATTCCTGACTTTTCTTCCCAACTTCTTCCTGTGAACTTCCAAAGGGAAGAGGCTAGGGCTCTTCCATTCACCATTGTTTATCTAGTAGTTGTCACCGAGCCTGGTACACTGCCAGTCCTCATTCACAGTTTATGGGCAGATCATAGTCACCCAGCCAGCTGTGGACATAATGAGGGTGGGTTCAGGAGGCAGGAGGAGCACCTGAGTAAAGGTAGCTCCCTCTGCAGGGCCGAGGGGAACAGGTGCAGTGATTGACATGTTTGTGCCCATGAGATCATTAGAACATCATTGAGAGCTAGTTTAGGCTTGGTTGTCATAAAACTCAGATGTAAATTTTGTGCTTAAGTTTTAGCCTGGATCAAGTACACATGAAAGGGATCCCTTTCCAGTAGGTGCCTCTTCTGCCTCCATGCCCCAGAGGAAAGCAAGGCTGATGTCTTCCTACCATAAAAAGGTCATCAGGCTCTCTGCAGGTCACATCTGATGGAAACAGAGTAAACACAGAACCTTTGATCAGACCAGTGATGGGGCAGAAGCAGGCACTCTTTCATTTCAATATCTCTTTTGAAGGACTAAAGGACAGACTTCAGGAGGTCCCAAAATGTGATAAGTGATCAAGGAGACACCTCTCCTTCCCAGGAAACCTCTGTCTGCACCTGAGAGACATCTCTGCCCCCAGGCAATGCAAAAAAAAAGCTATAAAACCCCACTCCCTACCCTGGCCCACAGGATCACCGGTTTTTGGGTCTCCCTGCATTCTCAAATATGCAGTCTTTCTCTTCTCTTCTCTACAAGTAAAATCTTTCTGACCTCTGCTGTTGGAGTCTGTCTGTGCTTTCATTCTCAGAGCAGGCTCAAGAACCCTGAGCACCTGAAATTCCTGCGCATGTCATCCGTGCATCACTTTGTCCTTCTATTGAATCTTCAGAATATTCAAAAACCCTCAACTTTACTTTCCATCCATTCACAGTGGTTCATTAGAAGATTAATCAGGTTGATGCATAATGGGCTGGTGTGTCTTGTGGCTGGGATTATTTTCTGGATTCACTGGTTAGCTTCTGTGCCAGCAACATTCTGGATTCCAGATTCATCTTGGTAAGTAGCAGCTGTGTTTCCAAATCCTCGACTCACTAGCATTCCTCTCTTTTATCCTACCTCTGCCCACAATCCGCCCCTATCCCAACCTTCCAGCTTACCCTGTTTGTCTTGTATTCCTCTACAAGTGCATAATAGGGTCCCACTTGGAGGTTTCCTGGCTACTAGTGACAAGAAGATACGGCACTGCCCCGCAGTCTTTTCTGTTAAGGCCTTGGGGAGGTGGGCAGCCCAAAGCCCTTCCTCTCCCTCACCCATTTCCTCCTGCTGACAGCATAGTCTGTAGATAGCTCTACTGGGCTCTCCCACACCCACCTCTGTCCTGTTGCCTTAGCAACGAGATTGAGAAAGTTGGGTTTCCTGGTATCCAAGGTTACACTGTATTCAGACAACTGCTACATACTATAAGTACATATGGATCCACAGTTGGTTCAATGGGAGGAGGTTTTAATTGTATACAGGTGTATGCAGGTGGCATGTCAAACCAGGGTCTGATCACAAGATTCCCTTTTTATTTGTATGACTACAACACAGGGTCTAAATAGGAACATTGGGTACCCTTTGCAATGTGTAAAGTGACCTCCCTTGACTCAATGGAAACAGCTTTCTTTCTCCCCAGGAGTAAGGGAAGTGGGCTATTAAGGAGGGGAAGAGGAAGAGGAGCAGGTAGAAAGGGAAGATGAATGCTCTTTTTTATGTATTTTTTGTCTAGTTAAATGGATTTATAAAATAATGGGAGAGATTTATTAATACTTTAATAGTTCACAGACCTGAGTATTGTTTCTGGGTCCTCCTTCAAGATAACCAGGGACCAAGCTTCTGCTTCAAGGGATACATGAAGCCCACTCTCAGAACTTGGATCTGAGCAGAGGAAGCAAGACCTCCAACCCTGGTCCCCTGGTTCTCTGCTACAGGTGGCAGCTGCCCTGCAGCTGAGACCTCTTTCTTGCTGTCACCTCTCAGCCTAGCTAGCTCAGTGATGAAGCTTCCTCAGGCCCATGAGTTCAATCCATGTCTTCTAGCTTCCACTGTGGCTCACTACTGATAGTCCTTAAGGGGTTTTCAAGATGTCTCATATGATCCTATAAAAATCCAAGGAGTAAAAAGGTATTAACAAGTCCGTTGTGTAAAGAGAGCCACAGGGACCTTGGGTAGCCTATATGTCAGCTCAAAGTCCCAGAACCCTGTGACCTGGGAATGGGGTCTTGCTAAAGGCAGGCCTCTTCTTGGAAAGGAGATGCCACACATTCCTTTTCCTTGGGGTTCTCTCAGAGAAGTTGGGAGAAATTAAAATGACCCCATTGGCTCCAGTAGTATAATTTTCCATCAAAAGTTTACAGTTATGAAGATAATGTTTTCTAAACTAAAAAACAGGACATGTGGTCTGACCAAGGATTCTAATTTCTAAATTTGATTTGTGAAAAAGAATGCTCATAAAAATTACGTCTCATTCAGTTATACATTTAACCAATTGTCACCAGTAGAAAAATTACTTGAGTCCAGGTTTTCCCAGAAAGTTTGAGATAGTTGTTTGGGGCGTTGATGATGCTATGTGGTATGTCGTCATTTTTAATTTACGTGTTCTTTTTCCTTTCAAGAAGACTGAAATGAGGTTCTAAGCATTTTCTATTAATTCTTTTGTGAATCTTGATATTAAGGTCAATAGAAATTGATTACTTGACCAGGATTCTGAGCAATCTGGCAGAATTAGTATTTAAGAGGTTTTGTAGATTCTGATTATTAACTATATGGAGGCAGGCTAAAGTAGGGAAAATTCAGGACTCATAGAAAAACATATCACATCTTAGATTAATCCTGCTTTGGCTCAGGAACCGCCCAAGCCCCTCCCCACTCATTGATTATTGGATGGGAATCTCCTTGTTCTCCCTTCCCACAGGTCATCACAGATTTTAAAAGCACCTGAAGCACAGAGACACGGAAACAGGCCCTCTTAGCTTCAGTCTTCCACCTGGGCCCCACCACGCTTCCCTTTGTGTCTTCCTTCCCTAACTTTTAATAAACTTCTTTGCACCCATGTGTCCTGCGATGGATTCTTTCTGGTGGAAAACAAAGAATTTGGAAGTCTTCTGATCACAGACTGCACCAGCGCCATTAACATTTTTGAAGCCAGCCAAGGAGTTAAAAAGGTAAAATGCTATGTTTATTGATTTGTTTTCTTCTAAGCCACTCCTCCTTGTCTTCTGGCCCTGTTCCCCTTCTGCATCATCATCTTGCCCAGAGCATGCAGCTGGGAGATGCTTGGATGTGCTTTATTAGCCCAGCCCCATGTGCCACAAGGCACGAGGGGCCTACTCACACCCACAAGCTGCTGTGGCCCCGTCCAGCCTGGAAGGGTGGAATTCAAAAGTGGCCAGTGCCTCAGGGCTCAAGTTCACCATCTGGCCCAGGTGGAAAGGGAGATCAGGACTGTCCATGAGGCCTTAAGTTGTTTATCATCCTTGGTAGCTGTTGCCTCTTTCCTGTGGCTGCCATGTGTCTGCACCTTCCACTTCCTCCCCCTTCTCGCTGCTCCCTTTAATTCCTGGCCTAGGAAGCATGCTAGCAATGGTGGCCTTGCTGGTGAGTAAGAGGGCAAAGGCCTTGTCTCTAAAATAAAGAACAATGGGGTCAGATTTTAAGGTTAAAATATTTACTAAGAAGCTCTTTGCTTTGGATTCTTTGACCCCTGGGGTGGTTTTCTGAGTTTGGGTCATTGTCTTGTTAAGAGAGATATTGAGTAATCTACTAGTTCTTGCTCTAACTGATATAAAATTTCCATTTAAAATTCCTAGCTTTTGCTTTGCTAGCTCCTCAGCCTGGATTTTTGGGTTTTTTAAATTCACTTGTAGAAACCTCCTTGCTGCAAACATAGTTGTCTAAGATGTGAACTGCTCTTGGGTAAAAAAATGAATTAGTCTTTAAATTCGTGGCTAACTAGAATTTCCTATGATGACCTCTGTCTGGCTCTGGCTACCTAATCTTAAATAATATAGATTGGTGGAGCTGGAAAGTTAAAGTGATTCCTGTGGCCACCATTTACCTGCTGCCTATCAGAGGAAACAGGACACGCCTGTGCCCCAAATATCTGGCCCTGTCAGAGCCAACCTGGAGCTTCAGCTCGGAGGCTGGGAAGCTTAAAGCACCTACCTGGGCCAACAGAAGCGGCAGCAGCAGTATCAAGGAGTGCCTGGGAGCCAGCCCCACCTCTCAGTGCAGGCCTAAATGCTCTGCCTAGCCAGTTTATGCAGCCTGCTGCTGCCCGTACCTCAGGCTGTACAGCTGTTTATTGCTGTAAATGTACTTGAATTCTGTAAGTAAAAACCATGCAATTTAATTAGAATTGGACATTGGTCACCCATAAAGTATATCTGTAATAAAAAACATATTGTAACTTAGTTAAAATTCATTTACTCTAAAGGCACAATTAAAAAGGGATTTATTCTATTAATAAGATGTCATTTTTTTACAGTGAATACAAGTTTTAAATGTATACTTGAGATAAGGAGAACTTAATGGCACTAATTAATCATTGGTTTTGCTTTGTATTTTCCTTACAAAACTAACTGTTCTCTGTTGATATTTGCAAAGTACAACATAAATGACTTTTTTTTTTAATGTCCCATTACCTACAGAGAAAAATTAGGCTTACTTACAGCCAAGAGGTTTAAAAAACGGGTCCTTATGTGTGAGTATTTTAAATAGGCAATTTATTTGGTCTTTCCATTAGCATGCTTAACTCATGGACACCTGTCTCTCAGGGGGAGATGTCTTTCATTCCTATAACAGATTGCTATTTTGAGCCTGTATATTGCATGTAACATGTCTTTGTGTTCCATTTGAGAGACCCTTTGGAGAGACCATGTGGTCACAGGGAATGCTGCCACCATGAGGAAGCCACTATGCATACAGCACCATCTTGCCATTCTCTAAGGACAGGAAACTCGTGGGTGATGCCATCTTGCCATCCTTTAGAAAAATTATAACTAACTTGTGATTAAAATTCTCTAAATTAATATAGTTTTTATATATGTTTTTGATATATTAATCTGTGAAGGATTGGGGCAAGAATATGTCAAAGATCTGTTATAAACTACTTAGGAATCTAGCTGACTAACCTTCTAAAGATAATGACAAAGAAATGGTTTAAGAGTGCACTCTGAATTAATGTGATTGTTTTGTGTGTCATTGTGTGTGTTTTCTGTATAAGTGGCCAATTGTGGCCACTTAATAGTAACTTTTTTTGAGCTCATTATGTGTGCTTATATTCTTTGGCATGCCTTGGTCATAACATCTGTGTGAGTGAGTGTGTGTGGGTGTGTGAGTAAGTGTGTGTTTGTATGCATGCAGATGTCTTTAGGGTGGTTTCTAAACTACTTTCATAAAGTTAATGTGTTCAGCTGTCTTGAAAGTTATCTAAGGTTCTAATCCCAACCAGGCCTAACTATTTTCTGCTGTAGGACTAAAGAAAATTTACAACAATAATCTGAATCTGTTTCATTCTATCATGAGTGTAATTTACATTTAACTCTTTTATAATTAGGTTTATTGACCCATGTGTTTGTAGATTACTATTATTAAAAGTATAGTTTAATTTAGTTTTCTTTTAAGGTATAAGGTTGCTACGAGTTTTATTTTAAACAGTGCTATCTAAATTTGGGTTTTAACAAAGGTTATTTCAAATACAAATTAAGGTCTTAAAGCTTTTAAGTTTATAACTGTTATCTGCTAACACTTTACAGCAATTTAAAGATGTCAGTACATCCCCTACGAGACAATTAATTAGGCCCAGCCTAAAAGCCATTTTAAATAAATCTCTTTGTTTCTTAATTTGGCCAAAAAGGTTGCATTGGCACTGACTTCTGATCTGTTAGATGTGTTACTCACCCTCCTCCATGAGACAAAATCTGACTTTCTGGGGGAAGTCACTCCTGCACTGAGGGACAAAACTGCCAAATTGACAAAAATCTTCAGAGATGACTGTTCAGAGAAACAGTTTAAGAGGATGTGACTCCCAAGCGTTCAGTGTTCCCCCAACTTCTTAGAGAAACAAGTGCCATTCAGCCATCCAAAACGTTTCAAAGTGACTGCAGAAGTGAGGGGACTGCTCCAGATCCAGATGGAGTCAATTATGTCAGACCACTAAAAGTAACCAAAGCCAAGAGATTTTATGAAGGGGGCTCTTACATGTGTGCTCTAATATTTAAGCCTTCTAGGCTTTGGGCAAAAGGCAAACTCATGTCTTTGGCCAAGACCTTCTGCTTAAATAAAAGCAATCAGTCCTTAACTGCCCACTAAAATGATAGTCCAAAATAGAGGACCACCTAAGAGTTAAAAATAGCTAACCGTAAGACATTTTGTCACTTTTCAAAATTACTTTCTTCTTCCTGCCACACCTGGCAGGGCCCCTTCTGATGCCCCTGTCATTGTTAATGTTCAGGTCATGCTTCCTAAACCAAATTATCTCTTCCAGGACCCAAATCATGAGACAACAAGGCTATCTGTCTCTACAAATGAATGAGATCTCCACGAACAATCCAGATCTCCATGAGAGACCTTAACTGTAATAATAATTCGGACACGTTGTGTCCAAATGAGTCCCACAAGAAAGGAATAGGAGAGACAATTGCCTCTTGGAGGTGGGGTCTGCTGCCCCTTGTCAGCTCAAAGCAGATACTGAAGATGGACCACCCTCCTTTAGCAACCCCCCAAAAATAATTTTTTTGGAATATTATCTGCCAGAGGGAATTTGAGGCAGGCTAAAGTAGGGAAAATTTGGGACTCATAGAAACAAATATTACATCTTAGATTGACCATGCTTTGGCTCAGGAACCGTCCTCACCGTCCTCACCTGGCTGGGAACCAGCCATGCCCCTCCCCACTCATTGATTATTGACTAAGAATCACTTTGTCCTCCCGTTCTATAGGTTATCGTAGGTTATAAAAGCACTTGAGCAGAAACATATGCTCTCTGGTGTTCCAGCTTCCACCTGGGCCCTACCATGCTTCTTTTTGTGTTTCTCTTCCCTAACTTAATTTCATTTACACCCATGTGTCCTGCCATGGATTCTTTCTGGTGGGATACAAGGAATTTGGAAGTCTTCTGATCAGACTGCACCAGTGCCATTAATAATACTTTTTCTTAAAAAAAAATCATAAGTAAATTAATAAAGTCAACAGTTCCAACTTGAGCAACTGTGATCTTTGGTTTTTTTAAGTCAGGATTCATTTTCAAAAGCTTTCAAAGGAAAATTTATCCTAGTTTTCAGTTTTTCCTGATTTTCTTTTAAGGAACTTTTGGAAGAGTTTAATGAACATCAGATCAGAAAAAATCTGGAATTTCTGAGAATGAGTTTGTAAAATCTTTGCCATAAGAACTATACTAATAAGAAAAGTTGGTGATGGCAAAATGCCAAGGACTTTATTTTATGAAAATCAAGAACTATTGAAACTTAGTATTAATTTAATTAAGCTACATTCCAGAAACCTGGGCAATACTGCAGCCATACCATTTCCTCTAGGTTTTTAGATTAAAAAAACCAAACAAACAACAAATTGTTGCTTGTAGAACAATTTCACATTTTATGTTGCTTGTAAAGTTATACTTATGCAAATATGAGAATACCTTTCTGTTGTTTGAATTCTCTCATTTTATGACCCCCTTGGAACAGTCTATCCTCAAGCCTAACACCAAGCACCTATCAGTTGCTCATTTTACAGCATCAACAGAATAAAGGTTCCTTTATTCTGATAAATGTTTTACAGATCTGAAATACAGAATACCAGAGAGCTTGGGACATAGCTCAGTAGTAGATCACATTCATAGCATGTATGAGGCCCTGAGTTTGATCCCCAGCACAGCAAAGCATAAAATAAAATTGTAAATTACCAGGCACCAAAATTAGTCATTCATGGCCAAATGTCCAGGACCTCAGGTTTCTTCTCACACTTTGCCATATTATTGAGAAACTCACAGAGGGTAAATGGCCACCTTTTGCAAGGATATTCACTGCTTTCCCGTATCTGACTGGTATTATGTTTGCTGACGTTGAACAGGTGAGGCATAGTCTTTTCTGGAGTCCAGATCAGCAGTAATTAAATGCTTCCAGAGGAAACCAAAAGTCAAAGTGAATCTTGGTATTACACATAACCAGGCTGGTGTGAATTCCAGAAGCAATCACTAGATTTGGCCCAATTCAATTCTATTGCATTCACAACCAACTGCAGTGAAAATGGGTCATAAACAGAGCTTGCATTACAGAGGCAACCAGACTTTGGGCACTGTACCAAGATCCTCCTTTTCTACCCATTTTGTCATTGGTCAGGTGACACACCAGCGCAGCTGGACTTTGATTCTGCTGCTTTGCCCAGCAAAGTCAGTAAGAGCAGCAGTTTTCTTCCATCTGTCCAAACAGGACCCTTCTGTCTTCTAAATCAAGATCTATACAGTGGGCAGCAGCTTTTGCTACTAGAACTTGAAGTTGAAAGATGAAACAGAAAATAGAATTGAGCTGCTTTTGGGGGAGAATTGACATCAATTCTGGATGGAATTAATTTTAATGTACTGTACGGTTCTCCCTCTCCCTTTCACCAGGGCTTTCCTGCTCCACCCTCTGCTTACACTGTGGTATCACCTGGTTTCCTGATGTGATGTTGTAGTGTTAGCTTCTTCTCAGAACCTTTGCACGGAACATTCCTTCTTACCTGCTGTACTTCCGAGCTCAGTCTTGTTCATCAAAAAACCAACACATTTGTTGGTTTTTTGCCATCAGATAGGCATTGTGCTGAAGATGCAAAGATCTACTCATTCATTTATTCAATCGTTCATTCATTCAATCATCAAACATTTTGAGCAACTATTAGGTGCTACAAGTGTCAGTTATACAGCAGAGAACAAAATAACCTTCCTGGAGTTTATAATTTATAAAAAGGGAGGTCAAAACAAATTATACATAAATTGTATACTGTGTTAGATCTGTGCCTTGAAGCAAAATAAAGGAAAGGAAATGGACATGGGAACTTAAAACTGGGCAGTTGGAATGGCCTTACTGTATGACAACATTGAGTTAAGACCCAAGTTAGGCTGTGTGTGGTGGTTCACACCTATCACCCCAGCTACTCATGAGGAAGAGATTGGGAGGGTTGAGGTTCAAAGCCAGCCCCAGGAAAAATTTGGTAAGATGCCCATCTCCACAAATAAGCTAGGTGTGGTGGCATGTGCCTGTGATTCCAGCTATATAAGAGCCATAGGTAGACTGGGGTTCAAAATGCTCTTTTGCCCAAAGGATTGGGCAAAACTGTAACACCCTACCTAAAAATTAAACCAAAAAAAGGCTGGGGTCATGGCTCAAGTGGTAGAGCACCTGCTTAGCAAGTGCAAGACCTTGAGTTCAAACCCCAGAACCACAAACAAAAAAAAAGACCTGAGTGAGCATGTCATGTGGATACCTGGGTGTGAGGCAAGTCTTACATCAATTTGACTGGGATAGAGGATGCCCAGATGACTGATAAAACCATTAGTTCTGGGTACAACTGTGAGGGTGTTTCCAGAAGATATCATTTGAATAAGTTGACTGAGTAAAGAGGATCCACCCTCATACTCAACCATGTGGCCCGGGATTATCCAAACCAATAGACCAAAGGCAGAGTGAGGGTGAATTTTCTCTCTACTTAGCTGGACCATCCATCTTTTATCTTTTGACATCAGCGCTCCTGGTTCTTTGGATTTGCAGCATGGCTTTCCTAGTTCAGGCCTTCACACTCAGACTGAATTATACCACAGGTCACTTGGGTCTCTGGCTTGCAGATGGCAGATGGTACGACTTCTCAGCCTATTAATCACATGAGCCAAGTTCTGTCACCAGTCTCCCCTTATAGAGCTATATATCTATCTTGTTGGTTCTGTTTCTCTGGGGAACCTTGGCTAGTACATGAGGGTAGAACTGTGGACTAGCCACACAAAAGCTCTGAGATACAAACATGCATGGGTGTTCTAAGATTAGCAAGGAGGCCAGCATGGCACCCTGTTTGTTAGGGAAGAGTAGTGGGAGAGGAGATCAGAGAGGTGGGGGTGGGGACAGATCCTATGGCCTTCAAGGATGTGAGAAGGACTTTGACTTCAACTCCAAGTGAAATGGGAGCCATATGAGGGTTTCAGGAACAGGGATGACATGATCTAAAGTGATGAAAATAGTCTGGATGGGGTGGGAGGATGGTAGAGCAGGAAGATCAGTTAGAAGGCCACTGCCGGGATGCGTGTAGGCAACCAGGGTGGCCTGGAGCAGGGTGGAATGGTGGGGAGAAGCATCAGGAATCTGGGTGTATTTATTTGAATTTTATTAGCATATATTAATTGTACAAAGGGGTGCACTGTGATAGTCCCATGCATGCATAAGGTACTTTGATCACACCCTCTCTATTGCTTTTTGTATCCCACCTCAGTATAGTTTGAAAATAGAGCAGACAGGATTTGCCACAGATTGGACATGGGATGTAAAAACAGAAAACAGAATTGTGACTCCAGGGTATTAGTGTGAAAACTGAGTAGGTAAGATTGAGACACAGCTCCTGCCCTCAAAGAGCTTACAGCTGAAGGAATAAGCTGCTGTCATAGGTTAAGTGCTGTGGTGGATGCCAGGCATGGATATGGGCAGCAGATGGGGCCCTGAGTCCTGAGGGGGGAAAGGGACTGGCCAGCCTAGCAAGGTCAGGAGGGTGTTCCAGATTAAGAACCCAAGTGGGTGTGATGTGCTCAGGAACAGAGGGCCAACCAGTAAGCCTGGGGCCAGGGAGGATGCATCCAGCCATGAGTCTGAGAGGCCACTATGGCTTTGGTGTTGGCCAGATCTGACAGCCATTCCCAATCCCCTTCCCACTTGACCTTTCATCACAGGTAAAAAAGCAAAATCTGAGTTTTCTCCATCTCTTTTGCAGCCATGAACAGCTGTGCAACACAGTTCAAGCCAGTGACAGAGTGTTTATATCTACAAGCTGCTCATAGTTGGAACCCTTCTTCCTGTTTGGAATGCACACCTGATGTGGCGTGGACTTGAGGCAGTGAATTCACATACTTGAGGATCAGGAAAGTGAGAAAGAGTCTTTAATGAGGGTGAGCCACTGCTCCATCTTCCAGTGCCTTCTGAGCCTTTTTTTTTTTTTTTGCAGTGCTGGTGTTTGAACTCAGGGCCTACACCTTGAGCCACTCCACCAGTCCTTTTTTGTGATTTTCTTTTTTAGATAGGGTCTTGCATACTATTTGCCTAGGCTAGCTTCGAAACTCGATCCTCCTGATCTCTGCCTCCTGAGTAGCTAGGATTACAGGCGTGAGCCACTGGCGCCCAGCTCCTTCTAAGCTTCATAAACTATGCCACCTAGATGTTCTCAAATGCCCCAAGTAGTGGTGCCAAGGCTCTCTGAACAACACAGAGTTGCTCTGACTTGTGAGTGGTGGGGAGCCTCTGAAAAGCTGATGGGTGAGTGACATGACTGATTTTTATTATAGAAAGATTCCTCTGGTGGTGGTGGTAAGGTGGCAGACTAGAAATGGAAGACAGGAGACCCGTGAGGAAGCTGCCACATCCATTCAGTGGAGCTCAAGGCAGGCCAGGATGGGGTGCATGTGTGAGCAGCAACTTTTCACAGTCTTTGCTGGCCCATCTCCTCTGCCTCCTGCTCACTTCCTCCCCTTAACTCACAGCTCTCCTCTTGGTGCTGGTCTCTCCATCCAGCCCTGGGGGACTTCCAACCACAGCCAGTCCAGTAGGCATCCTTGGTTGCCTTAACTTTCCCTTCTGAGACTCAGGGCCTTTCCTAGATTCTGGCAGTGTCCCATCTACCCTGGCAGCTGTGGAACTGAGTGGTCAATAGACCCTTCGCAGGGTTGAAGGGCCTGATTCTAGACCAGGCCCTGCATTATTGTGGTAAGGAACCTTAGACATGCCACGTTAACGTTAGCAGGCCTTGGCTCTCTACTCTAAAATCAGAGGTATAGAAACAGAAAGGGTTGGTATCCTGGGACATGTGGCCTTAGCCAGCAGTCAGATAGACACTATCACTGTGGTGGGCTGGGGGTCATCTTCTGGATGAGTTCTGCCCCATTGTCCTCTGCTCTGCGTCTGGGTACCTGAAAGCCCACCATTGGTTGCTCTGTCCTTCTGGGTCCTAAAGCTCTCTGGAATCCCCACACTTTCCTACTAACATGCAAATACTTAGAGAGGGCCCTCATTAATGTCTATCTGCTAGTTGGGGAGGGAGGGAAAGGGAAAGACAACACAATTTTATTAAAATTGCTACTAGTAGTGCAGCAGGAGGGAAGTAAGGAGAGGAAGAGATTGATTGGAAATGCCCAGAACTAGAAAACCTGGCTTAGAAGACCACTGGTCATGGAGATACCTTGGTGTCTTGATCTCTCTTCATTAGCATCTGGACCATCCTCCTGCCTTCCCTTTTTTTTTTTTTAGGAAAAAGTAAAGATTTATTAGGATGTCATCAAAAGGGGTAGCATGGTGGGCAGTTACACAAAGGAGTATAGCTGGTTAAGACAGGGTTTAGAGTAAGTTTTATACCTCAGGTTAGGCCAGTTTCGGTTGGCCGACTCCACTTTTGTGGGCTTACTGATTGGTTGTCTTTTCCTGGGATCATGTTTGACTTTCTCACATATAGGAACATCTCTGTTCCATCTCAGCCTCCCAGGAGGCTGGATCCACCCCCCGCATTCCATCTGTTCCTTGGCATTTGTCTGCTATGTTTCCTTAAACTCGGGGCTTCCTCCACATTTCCCACTGACAGAACAACAAAACCAATCCTGGTTTTAGTGGGGTAAAAGTCTCCTTTTCTTGCAACTGCTTTGAGCTGGGTAGGGTTGAAGTGATGTCCCTACCTATGTATTTGTTGTTCTGGCAGAAGATGATTGAGCAGTCTGTGGGAACATGGCAGGGTCTAATTGAATACCAGACTAAAACTACATGGAAGCCTGGTCCAGGGGGTTCAGGGGAGCTGGAGGGTCAGGCAGTAGGGGATAGAATCCATTCTGTAGCATCATTTATATCTTTACGGCCTGGAGGTGAGAAGAAACAAATCTGGCTAGAACATTAATAAAGCAAGGACCAATGGAAGAGGACTAAAATAGATACCAGAGGTCCTAAGAAGGGGAGGAGTCATGATAACCATGATCAGGTATTTTCCCTTGGAGGGAAGTCATCCTTAGGTGAATGTTCTGTAAGTTGAGAGGCTTTGTGTGCCAATATATGAATCTTAGTTTGAATTTGTCCTGATCTATTAACCCAAAAGTAACAACAGTAAGCGTCTTTAAAGCCCTCTTGTAAGACTACCCAAAGAGTGACTTGTTTTTTTACAATAAAAGGGGTTTGGGCTAGGGTATCTAAAGCATTTGCTATCTCAGGTGACAGGATTTTGTAGATTAGAGAGGAAGAAAGAACTCCCCCCACCCCGTCTCCTTTCATGGGTCTGATGTAATTTTGAGGCATACTAGCAGAGGCATGAGTTGAATAGCCCTCTTTTTTTAAGAGGTTGTGGACGTCCACACCTAAGGAAGAACATCTGGATTTTTCCTGAAGTTATAGAGGGAGATAGAAAGGCTAGTTTTTATCCAGTTACAAGGTAGACAGGCATAGGCTTTAGGGCTAGGTAAGAATGCATAAGAACCATTTCTTTACAACCTCTTGGCTTTAGTTGTTTTGGAAGGTCTGGCACATATGGCTCCATTTGGAATCTGAGAACTTCCCCTCTTGTCTCAACAGTTCTCTCCATTTGTCTCTGCATGGTCATTCATCACTGGGAAAAACTTTGTCCCAAGTAGGCTTTTTCTCGTAGTCAGGATAAGATGTCCCACTTGGTCTGGTCTGATCCCACATTGGAGAGGAATGACATGCAGGTCAGATGGGAGTCAGTGCCATTAAGACCCTTTTTGGTTAAATTTAAGCAACAAAGAGGTTTAGAAGAAATGACTCTTAGGTTGGGCTTATCTTAAGTCCATTAGGTTTAATTTTGTGTTATAGGAAACATGCTAGTATTTAAAAAAAATGCTTAAGTTGTTATTAGAAACTTTACTTCTGCAGAGTGATAGATGACAGTCATGTTTTACAAGGAAAATACAAAACAAAACCCAACAGAAGCAAGTATTTAAAAAACTAACTCAACTCAGAAGGCAGAGATCAGGAAAATCATACTGACACCAGCCTGGGAAAATAGTTTGTGAGATCCTATCTTGAAAATACCCAACACTGAAAAGGGCTGGTAGGGTTGCTCAAGTGGGTAGAGCCTAGCAAGCATGAGGCACTGAGTTCAAACTCTAGTACTGCCAAAAAAAAAAAAAAAAAAAAGCTAACCCATTTAAAGATTAGTACTTGCTAGAGTCATTTTCCATGGTTTGATTATAAATGCCTCATAGGATGAAAATTATAATTAAAAAAGACTTAGAATATTCATGGTTGAAATATCAAGAAATAATTTAGCAATTGACAGACCTATTTATTGACTTTAAAAAATCATATTTTTGAAATTTTCATACAAATTTGAACTTAGACAAAGTAAGGTTTATAAAATAAAATTTAAAAACCCAGACATTAACCTTCCCATTTACAAGCCCCCAGTAAGGTAGCCAAATCAGTCACTTGAGTTTTAAAATGGCCAAATTTTTTCCCTTGGTCCAGAGTCTGTTAATTTCTAAGTGTCTGCATTTTAGTTAGACCTCATTGAGATAAGATAATCAATTGCCTTTAAGAGATAACAGCTTTTACATATTTACAAAAATAAAAAATATAAACACAAGGGTGTTAATTTAGAACACTCTCAGACCTTTTAGCCAAGGTTAACTACAGCTCTCCCTAGAGGGTAACAAGATGGTGCAGACCTTGTGCCTGCCCTCCTAGAGCCATCATGGTGGAGCTGACCGGAGCAGCTGGGCTGATGGAGAAAGCACGGTGGCCCTGCCATGGAGGCAGCGTTTCCTCATGCCCTCCTGAGGAGTCTGTGACCTTGAGGTTTTTCCAAAAGGCTTTCAGATGAAACATAAAGCCATGTTACCAAAAATGTACAAGCACAGAACAGACAATGAGAAATTTTTTCTTTTGTTTGGGCCTCCAGAGGCCAAGATGGTGGAGCCAATTTTAGGAGCTCTCCCAATCTAGGGAAGCTCATTCTAATTCCTGATAGCCTGGGGAGTGAGATGAGATAAGACAAATGGAAGATTCCTGAATCTGCCTGGACCTCAACAAATGCCAAAAAAAGGAAAGAAAGTCTAAAGAGAGTAAAAGGCTTTCTCTCAGGGCAAAGGATGGAACATCAACTTCTGTGTGGAAGAGTCACAGAGGAAAGAGAGCAAGGAGAGAGATTTAATTTCTCAGGAAACTAGAGAGTCAAGACAGGACCCATTGAACTATATCCTTCCTGGAGATCCCAATCCTGAGAAAGGGACATAAAATCCTGAACATAAGGACCCTCAGATCATTTAGACACATTACAACAGAGAAGATCAAGTTGTAAAATAGCTCTACAAATAAGAGTGCCATTTTGAGGCCAGACTTCTTGATCTGGCAGTTTGTAAGTCGGCCATGCTACATTACAAGGAAAGACTCCAGTGCTGGAGAATGCAGAACCAGAGGTGAATCTGAGGGGATGGCATGTCAGAGGAGGGGTTTCTGGCCCTCTAAGTCTCCTCAAGGTGTCCTACCTTCCACAAGGAGACAAATCGGGGTATCTCTCTGTTGGTGTATTCCCTCTCTGTCAGAGAGACCCCAAAATCAGGGTACAACTTTCCAGGATGAGAGAAGCCCTTGACCCCCAGAGTGCTACTCTCAGTGTTGAGAGGATTCCCAACCATGAAATCGGTCAGAGAAGGGGGAGACAAAGGACAACAGGGAACTCACTAGTAGGCCAAAACTTGCTCCACAGCACAGGACAGAAATAATCCTTCTGCAGGACAGAAATGATGTCCTCAAGAGGATTTGAAAGTGTAAGGAGAGAAGTAGGCTTCCCTACAGCATACACCAATTGGCCCAGTGAGCTTCCACTGCCAATTGCGCCACACATTGGAAGTGGCGACTTGAAAAATGGAGGGGACACATAGGCTCTTCACCCTTAAGGGCATTGGGTTCCAGATACCCAGGAAGAGGAGACCTTTGGATCTCACCAGGGAGTCGCCCTGGTCAGAGACTGCAATACAGAAGCCCCAGTACAGTACTACTGAAGGTCCTTATACGAAAAGAAAGGAGTTCCCTGAATTCTCCTATGGGATTAAGGGCCCCTCATATTAATCCCTGTGAGGCCCTCCATTTTATGTCATGGATTTGGGGAGCTGTGGGTTGGTAAAAGAATTTTCCAAGGCAGAGAGTGGAGAAAGTAAAGGTTTTTAAGATGCCACTGAAAGGGGATAGAATGGCCGGGAGCACAGTACCTCACAGCTCTTCTTATCACAGTCTCCTTCCCTGTTAGTGGTGATGCTCTTGCGGCCTTGGCATGTCTATCAAATGTTTGTTGATAGTTGTAAGGAGAGAGGTTATATGAGAGGTGTTAGAACCTTTCCTTCTGAATAATCCTATGCCCTGTTCCCCAGATCACATGCTCCCAAGCCTTCCAGATCCCTCAGCATGATCAGGGGTAGAGGGTGGAAAAGCAGGCCAAAGAATCAGATCCAGGTGGAGTCTCTGAATGCAAGAGAAGAATGAAATGTAGAGGTGCGAGGACATCACATACCCAAAGCTGGGAAAGCCTTTTGCAGGCATCATCTCATGTCTTTTCTAGGCAGTTTCTTCTTGTGGGGAAGCAGGAAAGGGGCAAAGGGGATTCTAACCACTGCCCTTTTCACTGAAGTAGTTTCTTTGCTACATAGCAAGTTAACCATAAAGTGAGAAGCTGGAAATAACTGGATTATCACCCCAGAGTTTCTGTAGATCAGAAGTTTGCGTGTGATCCAGCTGGGTTTCCTGCTCAGGATCTCACAAGGCTTGAGTTCAAGATGGCAGCACCAGCTGTGCTCTCTCCCTGCTCATTCAGGTCGTTGGTGGAATTCACTTCTTTCACTGTGGAACTGATGTTCCTGTCTTCCTGAGGTGGCCAGTCTTTTCAAAGGCCCTGCTTTTGGACTGGACGTGTGGCTCAAGAAGTAGAGTGCCTGCTTTGCAAGCACAAAGCCCTGAATTCAAATCCCAGTCCCACAACAAACCAAACCAAAACAAAACCCAAAGGCCTTGCTCTTAAGTACTAGGCCACATTGCCTGTAGCTGCCTCCTCACCTTGAGACGGAACGGGCATCAAGTGGGGAACACCAGGAGCCCCTCAGAATGCCTTTCCTCCATTGCACTAAACAGGAAACAGAGCCAACTTCCCCAGCCATGCACAGCTATGTGTCCGCCAGCTGCCTTTCCTTTTCTGTGACTGATGACACCTGACACTTTTAAAATCAGCCTCAGGCATCGTCGTTTAAAACACAGTTTCGAATAAGAGAAGATGAATTTTAAATCTCAGAAGTCAGAAAGATGAGGCTGTGTGTGGGTTAAATCCAAGGCAGAATTTGATTTAGGACTTACATACATTTTCCATAGGAACAAGTAGCACATGAAATAGAAAAGCTGACCTGCCCTGAGCAGAGCGCACCTCCCCTGGGCCTGCGTCCCGGGCCTGCCTCCCAGGCCTTTTCACCAGCCAATGACAATCCTGGCATCAGTTCCTCAGACTCAAGTGCTGGATTTGTTGCTGCCAGGATTTTGACCAAAATTTACAAAGAAGGCAGGAAGTTACTGGCACAAAGCAGCCACATTGCTTTGTGGACTCTTTGCTTTGACAACTTGGTGGGCTGAGAAAACACTGCTGGAGGCCTGAGGAACATGTCAGGGGGAGCCACTTATCACTGTGGCTTAGGGAAACACAGCAGTGTTTGATCTAGGGAAGTTTTTATACTTGCTGAGGCTCAGTTTCCTTATCTGTACATTGGGGGCATGGATGTCTCCCTGTGGCAAGAGTTCCACGACATACTAAATCCTTTGGCACACAGCAAGACCCCTGCATGTGGTCAGTGTCTGATAAGCGACAAACTATTGTGTTGCTTTTGCAGTTGGGGCTCACCATAGGCCACCTTTTTAGTGTGATCCCTCCACCAATTAAATCATAGGTAGGAAATGTCACATCTAGGAAGCCTCCTTTCAGGAGTAGCTCCTAACCAAGCCTGGGGCACCAGAGAAACTTCTAACAGGAGAGGACATTTCATAGCTACGCTGATGGACACACAGGAGTTAGGGGGAAAAAGGTGTGGAAAGGGGCTTCATGAAGAGAAGGCACCATTTGCAAAGGCCTGGAGACCAGAATGATGTGTTCCCAGTACTCTGCAGTTTGCTCTTGCTGAAAGTCAAGTCCCTTCTGATGTACCTGCCCTGATGCCCTGATGCAGGCATAAAAACAACATAGAAAGTGTCTCTATGTTGCTTAGAGATGTGTTTCTAAAACTTTGCATATGTGAATGTGAGTAAGACAGACAGACCGACACAGTTAAACAGTTACTTTAAGGCAACACTCTCCAAAAGTTCAGTGACACCACTTTTGGACATTAGAATCTGTGCTATGAACCCTCCAAGAGCAGGAAGCCCTGCTACTTCCTTGATACAGGCACTCCTGTGAGCAATACTGGAACTGCATTTTTTTCACATGGAGAACCTTCTAGCTCAAGATCCAGGTCCCATGATAAGTGCCATACATGCATTACATCAGATACATTTCTGTCTTTATTCATCCCTCTGAGTGCCATCCACAGTGTCACAGAAAGGCTGGTTTGGTAACAGTAGCCCCCAAACACACACCTGACACAGTCACCAGGTTTTCCGCTTGTTTGTTTGTTGCTTTTTATTACTTCTGGTTTTGAAGGCTGAATGAAGGCTCTTTGTATCCTTGGGCATGTGACTTGGAAGGGACAGAGACTCAATGACTGCTTTGCCACGAGGGTCAGGGTGTAGACAGCTCTGGGTACTACAGGTATTCCTTTCCAGCTCTGTGATTTCATCCCCATGTCACATTCAGCTTTGTTGCACCACTTTCAAACTATGCCACAGGGTAACGCCATCTGAAAACAAAAGTATCTTCCCCTAGATCTCTTGAAACAAAAAGAAAGAAAAAAAGGAAGAAATGGGTAGAAAGTCCTCATGTCAGCCAAATGAAAACTGGGGCAGGGTCCTTGTTCTTGGACCTCCTGTTACCATAGTTCTGTCTGCAAATATGTAGTAAAAGATACCACCCACCACCCCTCCGGACACTAGGTGAGACCAGGTGGAGCCCCCAAGCTGTCCTGATAGGGTGGGGCCTGTGGTGCCTGCTGCTCTCTCTCAATGCTCCGTTGTGAAGCTTGGGTTTCTCTGTGTCCTCATCCTCTCTCTCTCTGTAGCGTGCCATTCCTGCACAGGAGTTACTATGGTGATAGGAAACCCTGTGTGTTAGCAGTTTTGTAGGGAAATGGTTTAGCCAGAAGTGTGAAAGTGGCATGTCTATCTTGTTACACAGATAGACGCTTGTACTCTAACTTCCCTGCATCAGAGGCATTCTGGTCTACCCACAGCTATCCAAACCACCTAGAAACTGCTCATCGTCTGGGTCACTGGATAGGGATATGCTGTCAGGCCTGAGCAAACGGAAATGTATTGGGGTGGGCAGGAGATAAGTAGTCTGGTCCTCACTCTTCAGTAATGAGATAGAACCCAAGTATGTTCCTCACCTCTGCATCTGAGAAGTCTTGCCAAATGAATAAATGAACCCACTGTCTCCTTTTCTGCTCATCTTCCACCTTAAGAACTGTGTTGGTGGGGTGGGGAGGGTGGCCTGAGTCTTACTTGTTTTTGCCCCCATTTCCTCTGCTTCCCATTGTTAGAAATGATGCAGAATGGATAGGTGGGGAGAAGGCTCGTACGTCAACACAGGGTTTATTGTGGAGAAGTGGTCCTGCAGAGGGGATCCCCAGCAAGAGAGCTGTTTCACACAGCTACTTACAGACTGGGGATGGATAAAGAAGGGTGGGTTGGGAAGTACCAGGAAGGTCACTGGGTGGATTAATCTTCAATGTCCCCCTGACCCTTCCAAGATAATGGCTTAAGGGTGGGTCATTCCTTCTGAGCCAGGTGGGGAGTTTCTAGTAAATGGCTAAAAGTGGATGTCTATCTTTAGGGCCGGGGGTGGGGCGGAGGGGGGAAGAGAGTTTTCAGCATGTCACCTTCAAGGGGCAGGGACTTTGCTCCTAACATGGCTCCCTTTCTCCACCCTAACATGTATCTGGTCTGATTCCAGGCTTGGTAAACACTCAAGCTCAGCTTCTGCTGACTTGACCCGACCAGTTGGTAACCTACAGCGGTGGAGAACAGAAGCAATGTTGGAAGGAGGAAGGTACATGGAGACCCCCTCTGGAAACATCAGTATGGGCAGACACTCTGGACGAGGCAAGCTTTGGGTTTTCACATGCATCCTAAGACATCTTTACAGTAGGGCTGGGAAAATGACCCAGGGCAGCCTTGACATTGAGTTCTAGATGACTGTGTTTTATCTGTGACTCATGACATAACCCACTGGTATATTCTGCTTCTTCTTCCACCCTTTTAAGGCTAACTACCATGTTGTTTTCTCTGCAGCATAAATCATAGGTAGGTGACTTAGCTGTTCGCACTAACATTTTATAGAAATTTAGTCTCAAGGAACATTAAGCTTTGCCATGGATCTTAAAACTCATGTGGAACAGTGAGCAAGTGACTCACCAACTTTTTTCCACCCAGCACCTTAAAGGATGAACCACATTTCCATTAGCAGGAAGAGCCTTCCACAGTATTAATTCAGCAGGGCTAGAGTAGGGAAGGTTGTCCTAGGATCTTAGGGATGGAGGTATAGCTTTCAGTTGCGCTGTTTGTTATCTAGAGGGCAGAGCCCTGGAGCAAGGGGACATAGGACTGGGACATTGTGTTAAAGGTGGTTAACAGCATGTGACTGGAAGAAATCCTACATCTCTTGGACCCCTGGTTCTGATATTCCTGACTTAAGTTGGAAATCACAGATCAAGTTAACACCTCATTATTTAGATGTGAGAAGCCGCAGAGATCCAAAGAAGCAAAGTGATCAGAAACACAGAATAAAAGATGATGTTCTATGTCAATCCCAGGTCCCCTGACTCCAGGTTAGAATGTAGCATGGCACATAACACTCTAAAAAGGACCACTTTGCCTTGTAGGAGGAGAGTAAAGGACATTGATGTGCTCACTTATTGGTTTAAAATGCAGGAAGGAGGATCCCAGGAAGGTCTTGAAAAGAGACTGAAAAGGCAGACACTAAGCCTTAGCTAGTGGCCTGGAGGAGCTGGTGCTCTGTGGTAGGAGAAAGTCCTGTTCCATTTGAGAGCAGAGTCTGCTTTCCAGGCTGCTGGGGCTCAGAAGGGAATGTTGGATCTGGTGCTTGCTGACATTCCAGCCCATCCTGTGCCTCCAACTCTGTATGTGGGGTTGCCATGTTGGTTACACAATGGCACCACTTACTGGCTAACTGGCTTTGGCAGGTTACCTAAATCTCTTTATGTTTCAATACGTTTTTTGTAAAAAGTAAGATGCTAATGAAAGTATTTGATAGGTTTCTGTAAGGACTAAACAAGTGAATATGTATAAAGTGTTCAGAAGAATATCAAGTAGCAAGTTATCAACTGTATTAACGATTATAATTGTGATCGCTACTCTGACTGGCTTATGGGTCCCCAGAAAGCCGAAGAATCTCAGGATTGTTATAAAGTGTGAGCAGTTGTCTTAGAGAAAATACAACAAGGTAGACTGGAGTTTAAACCAGAGCCACTGGAGCTGGTCCTAGGTGAACCAATGAAGGACTGAAGTGGTGAAGCCCACACTGTAACTACCTAGCTCAGTGCCAACGTACTTTCCATTCATTTTCTCTAAGTTCCTCCCTACTTTCAGCTCTTTCCTCCTACCTCCTAGCTATCTGCTCACATCACTGTCTTTGGAAGTGGGAGTAATTTATCACGAAGTTGCCCCTTTGGCAGTGAGATTTGTATTTGCAACTTCCTGGGAGTTGCCATTAAACTTTCCCTGTCTTCAGGTTCCTGTGCCCTACTAGGTGACAAATAGCTGCATTGGTGGACAAATTCCAAACATGTATGGCAAGCACTGCCTTCCTAGTATCAAAGCAGCCTTCATAGCCATTTCTGGGGGTGGTTATAACTTTTAAAATTAGTATTCTGAGCAGGATGCTGGTGGCTCACCCTGTAATCCTAGGTACTCAGGAGGCAGAGATCAGGAGGATTGAGGTTCAAAGCCAGCCCAGGCAAATAGTTCTAGTGGCCCTATCTCAAAAAACCCATCACAAAAATCGGGCTGGTATAATGGCTCAAGGTTAAGGCCCTGAGTTCAAGCCCCAGTACCACACACACACACACACACACACACACACACACAAAATTAGTATTCTGGGAAACTACGTGGCTCAGTAATCAAAAAGAAAGAACTCCTATCATGCTAGGTCATCCTACAGCATTCCCAGGGTGATCTCAGCTACTCTCAGAGTTTCTTCTGCCACCTGGTAAATCCCAAACGCTGCTGCTCATGTCTACTGATTAATCCTAAAGACACCTCCAGTTCCATCTGTCCCAAACTGTATCACCTCAGCTGCAAGACCAGCATCTCTTATGTTCATTTTCTCAGGTGATGAAAAACCCCACAATTATCTAAGCCTCATTCTTGGTTCTTTTCTTTCTCTTAACCCCTTACCAGCATTCAGTCAATCAAATCTGCTGAATTTAGAGAGACCAGCCATCTTGGACTTTCTGAGACTGAGGAGAGTCCAAGGATGTAGGACTTTTGGTATAAAAATAAGTTTTGGGAACACGGTGATGATTAATCAATCCTAGGTGAACTTTACCTCCAAAACATTTCTTGGTCCATTCCTCTTGCCACCTTCATGGCTACCTTGCTGGTTTTGGTTCTTTTTGCTGATTATCTGGACCACTGCTTTGACCTCAATGCACGGTCTGCCCCCTCAAACCCACTCTCCCAACAGCTAGCAGAGCCATCTTTTCAGAAGCAGCTCTGAGCAGGTGACCTCCCATTCTCGGGCTCTCCTCTGACCCTGTTGGCTTCCCAGTGTTCTCCATTGCCTACTGGATAGAGCCAAGATCTTCGTGCGGCACAGAGTGGCCTCTGTGCTCAGGCTTCTGAAACCACCCCCAACTCTCAGCAACCTGGCCAGGCATCTTTACATACCTGCAAAACAATCCTGCCTCTTGGGTTCTCCATGCCTTCATTCCTAACTGCACAGGCTCTTGTCTTTGCATCTTTGCTCCTGGTCATTGCCTTCATTTGGATTCCAAAAAAACCAAGTTTGAAACCAGTATTTGTATGCAAATGGTTTGTGTTAGTTACCTTTTGTCACTGTGACAAATACCTGAAACAATTTAAAAGGGAAAAAGATTTATTTTGGCTCATGGTTTCAGTCAACAGTCCCTTGACCCTGCTGCTTTAGTCCTGAAGTGAGGCTGACCATCATGACGGCAGAAGGGTGTGGTAGAGGAGGCAACCCACCTCATGACAGCCAGGAAGAAGAGAGAGAGACAGGAAGGGGCCAAGGACAAGACACAATATAAAAGACTGCCCTTAGTGATCTACTGCCTCCCACTACCTTGCAATAATGCCATCAGATCATGAATCCACCAATGGATTAATTCATTGATTAGGTCAGAGCTCCCATGATCCAATCACTTCTCAATGAATGGATCCACAAGCTGAGTACCACGGTTTCAACAGATGAGCCTTTTGGAGGACACCTCAGATCCAAACTTTAGCATAGTTTATTTGGGAAGTGATCCCAGGAGGCAGGCATGAGAGACAGGTGAGGAAGAACCATCAAAGTGTAAGTACTCACAATCATTGACAGAGGACAGGGCTGTGCAATTCCACTGGGACCTCAGAAGCAGACAAATTACTTCATCAGAGTCCACCCCAAAGATGGAAAGCCAGGGCAGTTATCCACCAGCTCCTGGCCCCTTTGAAGGCATACCTGTGGTTGTAATCTTACCCAACTTGTAGGGTTGGCTTGCAAAAGGGCTTGTGATAGAAATTAGAAATGTGTATGGTGCTGCATGGCAGGGGGTGGAGCCTGAGCCTTTGCAACCAAGGCTGAAATCAGAAGTAGACCAAAGAGTGGGGGTGGGGATTCCCCTGCCTAAAATCACCTTCTGCATTTTAGACAGGGGTTGTGGGGAGAACCCACACTTGCTGTTACTCACTTTGAAGATTCTCTGAACTGCAATCTCCTATCCAAAATCTCTGCCTGAAAGACTTCCTTCCAAAGAAAGTCTTTCATTATCCCTTAGCATCTGGGGCTGGCACAGCTGAGGCCTAGCTTTCCCTCTGTAACTTCAAATCCCCAAAGCTCATATTTACTTCAGACAGGGCCTCAAAGCTGAGATTTTTATTTTAACTATCACTCAGTAGTGTTCACTATATTGCCAGGAACATTCTAAAGACTTTATACATCTTAACTCATTTAATTCATATGAAAGCCCTACAAGCTAATTATGATTCCCCTATTTTACTGAAGAAACTGGAACACAAAGAGGTTTAGTAAGTGGCTCAAGGGCACACAGCTGATAGTGGCAGAGCTGGGATGCCATACTTAGGCAAATGGCTCAGAATTCAAGTTCTTTGTCTTCATGCTTTGCTGCTAGTAAGACAGGGCTCCTGGAAATAATGCTAAGGAGAGGAGCCTTAGAGGGACACACCAGCTGCTAGGACTGCTATAACAAAGTACCACAAATCGGATGACTCAAACACATATTTATTGTCTCACAGTTTGGGAGGCTAGAAGTCCAAGACCAAGATATCAGCAGGGTTGGCTCTTTCTGAGGGCTGTGAGAGCAAGTCTCTTCCACATCTTTATCTCACTTTCTGGAAGCCTCTGACATTCTTGACTTGTGGATGATATTCTCCCTGTATTTTTCCATCATCTTCCTTCTGCATGCATCTATCTTTGTGTCCAAATGAAGCCCCTCACCACACATACACACATTTTTTTGTAGTACTAGAGATTGAACCCAGAGCCTAGCACTTGCTAGGAAAATGCTTACCATTTAAGCTACACCAAGCCCTTTTGATTTCATTATTATTTTTTGAGATAATGTCTCACTAATTTTGCCTGGGCTGTCCTCAAATTCAAGATCCTCCTGCCTCTGCCTCTCGAGTAGCTGGGATTACAGGCATGTACCACCTTGAGTTTATTAGATTGTCATGAGAGATTAAGAGTAATGTCCTTTGGAGAGCATTAAACACATTTTCTTCAAATTTCTCCCTCCCTGCCTTTTTTGTGGTATTAGTGATTGAACCCAGGGCCTCGTGCATACTAGGCAAACACATAACCACTGAGTTATATCCCACGCTCCTCTCTCCTTTTAAAGACACCAGTCATGTTGGTTTAGTGCTCTCCCAAATGACCTAATCTTAACTTGATCATCTGCAAAGACCCAATTTCCAAATAAGATCCCATTCACAGGCATGGAGAATTGACTTCAGCATCTTTGGAGGAATGCAATTCAACATATAGCACTTCAACCCCAGGCTACACTGACACATGAGAAGGGCACCCACTGTTTGTATTGTTTGGTACCAAGCCCATGAGACCAAGCAACCACAGACTGAGTCCTCTGAAACTGTGCTTTTCTTGCTTCAGGGGCAAGATCACTATTGACAGAAATCAAGGACATGAACATATGTTTGTTACTGTTTGAATATGAAATGTGTCCTTCAGGCTCCTGTCTGGAATGCTTGGTCCTCAGGTGGTGGTGCTATTTTGAGATGTTCTGGAAACTTTAGGAGGTGGGGCCTGATTAGAGGAAGTAGGTCACTAGGGGTGTGCCTTTGACCTGGTTTCCAGCTCCTGGGGACCTTCTGCTTCCCAGTCACTATGAGGTGACAGCCTCTGCTATACACTCATGCCTCCATGATGTTCTGCCCAAGTCCAGGGGACCAAGCAACTGTGGATTGGCCCTTCTAAAACTGTGAGCCAAAATAAATCTTTCCTCTTTTAAGTTGTTTATGTCAGGTATTTTGCCACAGTGATGAAAAAGTCTGACTAACACAGAAAATGTTCAAGACAAAATTCTTCAAGGAAGGTGATCCCTTAGCATCTCTGTGACAGTTGGTGTCATGCAGCATTCGTACATCTCAGAACTTTGGGGGTGCTCTGGCCAGTCTCTGCCTCTGAGCCTGAGGAGTTCTCCACTCACTCTCAGTTTGACCTCTGAAATCTCTGCCCACCCCCAAGTAGACCTGAAAGACTAGGAGACAATTCTCAGGAGTGATGTACAAAAACCTTGGCTCTCTCTCTTTGGTGATCCAATTCTGAGAAGTGTGTTCTAAACCATCTCTCAACTTCTCCATATTGGTGGCTCTTTTCTGGGACCCCTGTTATTTCTTGAATAAACTATTCACACTCTAATTCTTATTCCTAGATAAGAACTGCTTCAGGGAAAACCCAAATGCAAACCACAATGGGGGAGCCCCAGGCCTTTCAGATTCCTCAGTGGACCTTCTGGGTCAGCATGCCCTGAAGCCCTGCCTGGGATGATGGAAATGTTCAGATCTGCACTGTCCACAGCAGTGGCACCTTAGGTATAGGTGTCTGTCATACACTTGCAATGTGACCTGTGTGACTGAAAAGCTGGACTTGACTGTATTGAAATGAATTTCTATTGAGATAGCCACTTGTGGTTTGTGAGTAGTGTGTTCAAGAGTGATAGCTGCAGAACAACCAAATACTTCCCTTGCCCCCCTTTCACAGCAGAAGGAAAAGTGATTTGATCTAGAAAAACAAGGTTAGAGGTTGCTAAGGCAAAGGCTGGGTGGGGTGGGATGCTAGCTTTTGCCAATTCTCATTTCACCCATTTCTCTGGAAGAAAGCTGTGTGGTTCAGGTCAGGATTTCACTTAAGGCAGATGCCATCCACAAAAGAATCTCACTGCAGGACTGGCAAATGATTGGCTTACCTGAACTAATTCTGTAATTTGTACTACTCAGGTTTGCTCCTAGGTCTTGACATTAGCTCAAATAAAATCTTTCCTATTCTCTTCAGAAAATCCTGCAAACTAAATCCCTATTTCTCACCCTGTACAAAAAGAAATCAATTTTTTTTCTTTTGTTATTCATATGTGCATACAAGGCTTGGTTCATTTCTCCCCCCTGCCCCCACCCCCTCCCTTACCACCCACTCCACCCCCCCTCTCCCCCCCACCCCCTCAATACCCAGCAGAAACTATATTTCCCTTATTTCTAATTTTGTTGTAGAGAGAATATAAGCAATACTAGGAAGGAACAAGGGTTTTTGCTGGTTGAGATAAGGATAGCTATACAGGGAGTTGATTCACATTGATTTCCTGTGCATGGGTGTTACCTTCTAGGTTAATTCTTTTTGATCTCACCTTTTCTCTAGTTCCTGGTCCCCTTTTCCTATTGGCCTCAGTTGCTTTTAAGGTATCTGCTTTAGTTTCTCTGAGTTAAGGGCAACAAATGCTAGCTAATTTTTTAGGTGTCTTACCTATCCTCACTCCTTCCTTGTGTGCTCTCGCTTTTATCATGTGCTCATAGTCCAATCCCATTGTTGTGTTTGCCCTTGATCTAATGTCCGCATATGAGGGAGAACATACGATTTTTGGTCTTTTGGGCCAGGCTAACCTCACTCAGAATGATGTTTTCCAATTCCATCCATTTACCAGCGAATGATAACATTTCATTCTTCTTCATGGCTGCATAAAATTCCATTGTGTATAGATACCACATTTTAAAAGAAATCAATTTTAAATGGATCAAAGATCTTAATGTAAGATCTGAAACTTTGAAACTGCTGCAGGAAAATAGGAAAAACACCCAAAGATACAAGGGTAGGCAATGGCTTTCTGAATAAGACTCAGGAATAAGAATAAGAATTGACAAATGGAGTTGCATCAAATAAGAAAGCTTCTGCACATCAGTGAGGTGTAGTGGCTCATGTGTGTAATCCCAACTGTTTAAGAGGCAGGGATTGAGAGGATCATGGTTTGAGGCAAAAATTTAGTGAGACCTCCCCCATCTCAACCAATAAGCTGGGCATAGTTGCATGCACCTGTCATCTCAGCTACTCATAGTGTAAATAGGAGGGTCATGGTTCAGGCTGGCTCTGGCAAAAACACACGACCTTATTCAAAAAATAACAAAAGCAAAAAAGGGCTGGACGCTCAAGTGGTAGCCTGTCTGTGTAGCAAGCACAAGACCCAGAGTTCAAACCTCAATACCACAAAAGAAAAAAAAGCTCCTATACATCGAAGGAAACAGAATCAAGAGACAACGTACAGAATGGGAGAAAATCTTTGCTAGCTATTCATCAGATAAAGGATTAATGTACAGACTATATTAGTAGCTCAAAAAATGGAACACAAAAAAGAATAAATAATCCAATTCATAAATGGACAACTGAATTAAACAGATAGCTCCTAAAAGAAGTACAAATGGCTAATAAATACATGAAGAAATGTTCAATATCCTTAGTTATAAAGGAAATGCAAATCAAAATTACATGGAGATTCCATCTTAGTCAGAATGGCTGTCATCAAGAACACAAACAGCAACAAGTACTGGGGCGGATGGCGGTGGGGGAGCAAACCCTCACACACTGTGGATGAGAATGTGAATTTGTGCAGCCACTATGGAAATCATTATGGAGAATGACTCTGCTATCCCACTCCTGGGTATATATCCAAAGAAATTTAAATCAGCATATCATAGAAATACCTATACACCACATTTATTGCAGCATTATTCACAGTAGCCAAGCTATGAAATCAGCCTAGGTGCCCAAGAAATGAGGAATGGATAAAGAAAATGTGGTATGTATACACAGTAGAGTATTATTCAGCCAAAAATAAAAATGAAATTAGCCGGGCACCTGTAATCTTAGCTACTCAGGGGTCAGAGATCAGGAGGCTCAAGGTTCAAAGCCAGCATGGGCAAATGGTCATGAGCCCCTATCTTGAAAAAACCCTTCACAGAAAAGGGCTGGTGGAGTGGCTCAAGGTGTAGGCCCTGAGTTCAAGCCCCAGTACCACAAAAGAAGAATGAAATTATGTAGTTTGCAGTAAAATGAACAGAACAGGAGATCATCACGTTGGGTGATGCTGTCTGTTTTTTCTCATAGGCAGAATCTACACCTAAGAATAATATTAATATGACATAATTGTAAAAGGGGGACTGTTGGAGGGGGGGTAAACGAGTGAGAGGAGGGAGAGAGAAAAGAGGGTGATGGGGGATGAATATAATCAAAATACATTCTATAAATGCATGGAAATAGTGTAACGAGACTCACTAAAGCCTGTTAAAAGGCGTGGAAGGAGCAGGAGGTTAGGAAAAAGTAGTAGAGGGGGTGAATTTGATCTAAGTATATTATATGCATGTATATAACTATCACAATGAAACACCTTTGTACAATGAATTTATGCCAATAAAAAATTGTTAGAAGTTTTAAATCCAAGCTAATTCAATGCCTCTTGTTCCTTTTTTAGCCACACGTTTTAGAGACAATGTTTCTCATGACCTTGAGTTTATTAGGCTGTCATGAAGGATTAAGAGAGGTGTCCTTTGGAGAATGTCAAAACATTTTTCTAGGAGAGAATGCTTATGAATAACCATTTGTAGTGCAGAGAAAGAAACCAAATCCCTTCTGCATAAAGGATGGAATCAGGTTTGCCCATATACCAAGGACTCTGCCATTGTGAAAATTTTCATGTTGATAACAGTTTTGTCTCTATTGCTGTTGTTGTGAAGAGGGATGCAGTACAGTGACCATGTGAGTGCTTGGGCTCAGGGGTCACCCTGACCTGGCATTGATGCCTGACTCTTCCTCTCTGTGACTGAGACTTTGAACTGGTTTTTGAACCTCCCTTCATCTGCAAAATAGGCATAGTAATAGCATAGGTGTGAGGATTAAATGAAGCAATTCGGGTAAGACGTCAACATGTAGCTTGGCATTCAGAAAGCACTAATCCATGCTATTGTTTTTACGATGGTCCTCAGACACACTCAAGTTCAAATCCCAGCTCAGCCATTGATTGATTGTGTGAACTGTGTCTTAATTTCTCCACTTTTAAAAGAGAGAAAATACCTACCTTGAAGGATTTGAAGGAATAAAGATCATTTGTAGACAGTGGTAAAAGGTACTAATTTAATACTTGCTATCAGATCTCTTTCTCCCTGTAGAGAGGCTTATGGTAGAATTGTAGCAAATACTTTCTGAACTGATCATTTTCCTATGCTGAAAATCACTAGGCTGCTTTGAAATTGCTTTAGTGGATTGCTAAAATTACTTTTTTTTGCAGGGTGGCTGTGTGCAGCACTGGGGTTTGAATTCAGAGCCTTCACCTTGAGCCACTCCACCAGCCCTATTTTTGTAATGGGTTTTTTTGAGATAAGGTCTTGTGAACTATTTGCCTGGCTGGCTTTGAACCACGATCCTCCTTATCTCTGCCTCCTGAGTAGCTAGGATTACAGGTGTGAGCCACTGGTACCTGACCTAAAAATACTTTTGAGTGGGTTCTAAACTTTGTGTAGTGTTTTATACTTTTTACAGATATGCCGGTGATATTCTGTCACCTGACTTCTTGCATTTATTGATGGCATAGGTAAAGTCTATTTTACGTGTTAATTCTGTCGTGTTTTTGTGCATAGTCAAGTCCATTTTAGGAGTGAATTATCTGGCCTAGGAACATGAATAAACTAGTGTTGTTTGAGTACTTTGTGTCTTGCACTGAGTCTAGATTTACCCAAGCTATCTCATTTTGTCTCATGACATATTTTGCTATCCCTCTAATGGGCTATTGCTATACCCATTTTACATATACAGAAATTGAGGCAAAGGGAGGTTCAATAAATCATCCAAAATTACACAGAGCAGACCAAGTTTCAAAGCCAAGCCGCCTCCCTTGGAGCCCTAGCTCTTCATTGGTCTCCTGGCTTACCATGCCGTGGGCTTTTTCCTTTTCCTCAAGGATTTCTGCTCTGGAAAAACCATGTTGAAATGAACCTTACAGCAGGGCCCCAGTGGTTCACACTTGTGATCCTAGCTACTCAGTAGGGAGAGATCAGGAGGATCTTGGTTGGAAGCTAGTCCATGCAAAAAGTTTGAGAGATCTTATCTCAAAAAAAAAAAACCCATCACAAGAAAAGGCTGGTGGAGTGGCTCAAGGTGTAGGCTCTGGGTTCAAACACCAGCCAGTACCTCAAAAAAAAAAAAAAAAAAAACCTCAGTGAGATAAACCAAGGAGAATGGGTGAAAATGTATGGAGCTTCCTGATGGTCAACTCCAGGACCTAAGGGAGACTTGATGTTGGGCATTTCAGCCTTGGTTCTTCTGGGAGCTTTTCTATTCTTTCCTGTCCTTGAACTGGTGGGTCACAGCAGTGGCTCTGCCCTCATCCACCCTTCCCTCAAAAGCCTAAGCATACAACAGCTGTCCCCACGTGTCACACAGTGAGGACAGCTCCTGTGCTCGCTGCTGTGCAGTTAAGGAGCCCGGTGAAGCATGAAATGGGATCGTGGACTCCCAGGCCCTTTCGCAAACATCTTGGTAAATTGGTTTCCATTCCAGCTCCATTGCAGGCCTCTCCCAAATCTGATGGAGACAGTTAGGAGAAGATTGGTGGCAAATGGGAAAGCATTGTGGGCTGGCAGGCATGTCATGAAGGTCAAAAGCAAGTTTGCTAGCTGTTTCTAATCTCTCCTCTATTCTCTGTCTCTCTGTCTGCAAACTGGATAGCGGTTATGTCACAAACACCAAAGTGTTGCAAAATTCCTCCACACACACTTCGCTTGTTTGAGCAGCACGGGGTCTCCTTTTCATCCTGCTGTGGCGAGCTGAACAAGAACCTTACATGGCCTAAATCCAGGATCCATGTCACATAATTCACATTCTTGGCCTTCTGAGTCACAGTCATTAGCTAACCTTTTCTGAGAGCTGGCAGTGTGCGGGGGGAGGTGGGCAGGAAATGTGATAAGGCCCATCTGTATGCACATCTGTTTGGGGACCCCTTTACCTGGTTTTGGAGAAAGGGTTTCACATGTAAAATAATGTTACTTAAAAATTCTTGCCTGAATTTCTATTTCTTAATCCCTTGCTGGAGTTAGTGGACATTTTTGGATCAGAAGACATATGGCTGCCAAGAAAGACTCTCCCTCTCTCTCTCTGTCTCTCGATCTTTTTTGAGGCAGGGTCTCACTATGTAGCTCAGATTGTCCTCAAATTCTTGATCTTTCTGCCTCAGTCTCCCCAGTGCTAGGATACAGGCATGCTCTACCACACTCAGCTAAAAGGGTCTTTAAGTCCAAGTCCTCTTTAAGTATTTAATAAAACAACAGAGTCCACACTGTACACTGTAAGTTTACAGCAAACTGTAAATTGCTTTCAGAGTAAGGATTGTTCTCCAAGTCTAGTCATTATTCCAGTGTTTCCTACTCTTTTTAATCTCAAAACTGTTGGGATGGGTTCTTCTGCCTCAGATGCAGCTTTGTGTGAATGGCAAGCAATGTTGGAAGCATCCTGTTGAAAAGTTATCCTTGAGTGGCAGAAGAAATCTATGCCCTTTCACCCCTTTCTTTGTCTGCCACATGCTCATTCCCTACCTTGGCCCTGGGTTCAATTCCCAGTTTTGAGAAAACAACAAAAAGCAAGCAAACAAGACCAATCCTATAGAACTCTTCTGGGGTCCACAGTGAGGATGAGGTTGAGAGTGCGTCTTTCATTCCACAGTGAGGTCCAGGTATAGAATGAGAACACCTGTGCTAGCCTAGGAACTGGTTGGCTTCTATCCCAGAAAACTCAGGGTAACCTCTCAAAGGCCCACAGAGCAATGCAGGTAACAGATGAGGACGGAGGGCGGGGAGGGTTGTGTGGAGAAGTGGAGAGCACAGATATGGCAGAGAAGAGGCGGTTGCATTCACCTGCCAGGTGAGAGATCTGGGCCAGTATCGCCACATCTTTTGATTTTTTTTTTTTTTAGAAGGTGCTGGAAGTATAGATACTTTTAAAATATGAAATAGCGCCATTTTTAAGATTTGCAATAGTTGTGATTGAATGTGTTCCCTAGAGTTCCATGTGTTGGAAGTTTAGTCTCCATGTGTCAATGTGAGAAGTGGAGGGACTTTTAATAGGTGGGGACTATTGGAAGGTGATTAGGTCATTGCTAATATTGCTCTGGAAAGATTTTAATCACGGTCTTCCAGAGTGAGTTACTTCTCAAGAAAGTGGGTTGTGCGGTTGGCAGAGAGGCTCAAATGTACTTGCCTGCCTAGCAAGTACAAGGCCCTGAGTTCACACCCCAGTACCTCAAAAAAAAAAAAAAAAGGAAAGAAAAAAAGAAAGTGGGTTGTTATAAAGCACTCATGAGCTTAGCCCCTTCTGCCAACAGCCTTTTCCCTTTCTGCTTCTCTGCCATGTTGTAATTCAATGGGGTGAGGAAGTGTTTGGAAGTGAGGAGGTGGAGTCACAAGAGGCTAGACAGATGAAGCTGCCTGATCGTGGACTTCCAGTCTCCAGAACTGTGAGCTAAACAAACCTCTTTATGAAGCACTGGTACTTTGTTACAGTGACAGATAATGGATTAACACAGCAACTAACCAACTGAAAAACAAACAAAGAAGTCTGCCAAGTTCCAAACACACAGATCCAGAGTCCACATTTGGCACCCAAGCTACCCTTTGCAACCTGTGGAGGAACCTCCTTGAGTGGATGACTGGATACAAGCTTGTGGTCCACCCTTAGCAAGATTAGACGATGTCATGGCATGCCTTTTTGATACCTGGTCATATTTCAGCCTTCATTTTATGTATCATTGTTTTTTTTCTGTTTCATCACTTAATTCTATGTACTATTGTCTGAGTTCATGTATCACTGAAGACAGCTTTGGGGACTAAAAAGAGAGATCAATTGCTTAACACAACGTATCTGCCCTCCAAGTCCAAATGGATGGACCTGGGAGAACAAGTTTTCAGGTGAATGCTGATGAGTTTAAAAAGATCCAACCTCTTGCCAGCAATTAGGTTGGGCAAGGTCACGTGACTCCATTCTGCCCAGCGAGGTAGAACCGAGCGGAGGTGTATACTCTAGAACAGTTTCCTTGGTGAAAAAACTCTTAAAGCTAATAGCTCTGGGACTCCTTCTTTCTGCTTTTGGTTAGAGGAGATAGTCAATTATCATTCGTGCTATTTTTCCTCAGGTTTTTCTGTTGTTTACAGTCAGAAGCATCCAACTGATAAAAAAAGAAAATTCTGAGTCACTAACCATGCTCAACTCACAAGCTCAGACTGTCTCCCTATCAGAGGGGATTAAGCTGGCTGTGCTTGAGGACTGTCCTATTGAGAAGACCAGACTGAAGACCATATCTCTGCTGCCAGGATAGGTGTTGATATTGACTCAGCAACATGTACTGAGTGCCTGTGTGTGATCTGGGGTAGAGGACCTGGAGCAATCAGACGTAGGTTTAAACACAGCCTCACCCTGTTCTAGAGGTGAAAGTGGAAGGGACTGATTACTGGAAAAATCAGGTAAATACACTTTTTCCCTCACAGATTGTTAGCGTTCTCAAGCAGGATTGTGCCAGGATTTGTTGATTTTTTTTCTTGTATCAAAACATTTAACCCTGTCTAGCCCTCTTCTAGGAAATGTGATTTGTAACACCTCTCAGAGGCATTAGGGACTCAGTAACCCTTGGGAGCAAGGAGTAGTCCTAAATGGATGGGCAGGACCAGTGTGAGCGAAGCTCTGATGTGGGCAGCTCCTTCCATGGTGTGTGTGGGTCCAGACACCCCAGCCTTTGGATGGGGAGTCCCTCCATAACTCCATTTCTTGACCCCATGGAGGCCGTAGAAAAACCCCGAGGGATGACGATGACAATGGCTATGGCCACAGTGGTGGCGGCAATGAAACTTGTGTCAGGTTTTCAGGGATTCACCTGCATTGGCTCATTTAGCTCTTACAACAAGTTTCTGAGGTAAGTTATCCCCATTTTACAGATGCAAAAACTGGGGCCAAAGTCACATAGCCAATCAGCAGCAAAGATGAGATTCAAAACCAAGAGGTCTTGTTCTGGGATTGTGCCAGGCAGCCCCACCATATTCCAAATGTTCTGGAAATGAAAGAAGGGACTGAAGCACTTCTCACGCTACATGATTTGGACTTTTTTCATTTTAAATCTTGAACATACACTACTTTTAGCTGGGTTAAAAATATGAGATATGGCAACCAGCACACACCATTGGGTGGATGCATCTGAAGAGCATACCCCTTGCCATCTGATGTGCTAGCACCCATAAATCCCATACACCTACACGCCTTATTCTGGAAAACCTCGGCCATTCTCTCCATTGATACGAGAGAGAAAGATTGGATTTTAGAGTAACAGTTTGATGACCCCCATGCAGTACTGCACATTCTTTGGATAGACCACCCTTGGCTTTGTGGGAGGGGGAGGGCTGGAGTGGGGAACTAGTTGAGTAAAGACACATGGAAGGTGAGCTCGGACAGGGTTCTGAGATTGTGGGGTTCATAGCTCAAGAGTTGGAGCTGCTGTTATGTTCTACAGAATGATCCCCTGAAGTTCGTGGTTGGATGATTGCCCTCTTCAGTTAGATGACATCATTATGCTCACATGCCTGTACACGCTGTAGTTATTATCATGGGGTGACAATTATCCCCAAGCCTGGTGGCATAAGACAGACATTCTGGAACTTGGTCAGGGCAGAGTGAGGATGGCTGGCTTGTCTCTGCTCCACAGCGACTTGAGCTTCAGCTGAAAGTCTTGGAGGCTGGGGACTGGGACCTTCTTGTGGTGGAAGCTGGCTATTGGCTAAGGCCTCAGCTCCTCTGCATGTGGTCTTTCCATTTGGATTAGTTTGGACTTCCTACTGCAGGGTGGCTGGATTCCAAAACTGGGCATTCCAAAACTGGGGAAGGAGAGATAAGAAGCAGTGAAAGAAGAGGGTGGCAACTGTGACCTTCTTCATGATCTAACCTCTGGGGTCACATGGTAGCAATCACTTCCACCATTCTCCAGTGGAGCAAGTAGTTGTGAGCTTCCTTTGAGAGGAAGGAAACCAGATGTCATTTCTCAGTGGTTGGGGCACCAGGCACATTGCTGGAGGATGTGTGGGATGGGATGGATAGCTCCATCTTTGGAAAATACAATCTATCCATCGGAGATTAATGGCACCGGTACCAATAATGGCAGTAGCAGCAGAAGGAACTTAACTGTCTTCCTGCATCTACTAGAGAGACTATCTACCTGCTATAGTTTAGAAAAGACTCCTAACACCAACTCTAACAGTTACTCCTCCCATCTCCCATTCCATCAGAGCCTTGTTGGGGGCTTGTTAATCTGAGAAACGCTTCGCTTCTGTATTAATAGGTGTTAATGGGCTACCCATCCTATGAGAGCTAATTGCAGTTAATAGGGATCTGCCACATAGAGACAAGATTTCTTAGCCTAAGAAGGGAGTGGGCACAAATGGCTCATTCTGTGTGGGCAGCTGCATAGTGCAAACTAGATCTAAATGACAGTTCAATTGATGCAAGATAGCCAAGCTCAGGTGTACACTACACTGTGTGCTTGGAAGGGCCATGTGTTTTCTGGTTCACAAATATTCCTTTTGACCTGGAAAACAATATACTAATATTACAATAAGTGTGTTTGAGTAATGGAATGAAGGATGACTTTTGTTCCCTACTACTTTCTCTGTTTTCTGTTTTTTCATGAATAAATATTACTTTTCCAATAAAAGTAAAAATAATTATCTTACAAACTTACGTCAATAAGAAAAGCAGGAGGAGCTGGGCTCTAACCAGCCTCTGCCACTGTCAGCTTGTGACATCTGCTCTGGCCGTAACCATCTTTGTGACTTTGTTTCCACAAATGTCAACCCTGGCATTATTCCTAAGTCCAGCTACTTCACGGGGTTACCTGAATATCTCAGGAGTGAGCAGATATAACACATTTGGGAAAAGGTGTTATGTAGAGATAAGATTTACTGTGATTTACCCTTTGTCTCCTGAATAAAGTAGACTTTTTTTTTTTTTTTGCAGTACTGGGGCTTGAACTCAGGGCCTTCACCTTGAGCCCACCCCACCAGTCCTTTTTTTGTGATGGGTTTTTTCAAGATAGGGTCTCACCAGCTATTTGTCAGGGCTGGCTTTGAATTGTGATCCTTCTGATCTCTACCTCCTGAGTAGCTAGGATTACAGGCAGTATAAAGTAGACTTCTTAAACATAATAAACAAAGTGAGGCTGAATTGTTTCTCTGTTTATCCAACATGCAGGGCTACTGCAAAGTCTGAGGCTCAAATAGAGGATTCACAGCATGGTTTGAAATTCTACAGAGCTCCTAAAGTCATACACACACACACACACACACACACACACACACACACACACACACATGATGTGATATGTGTAGATGGGAAGACTGGTTTTGGAGACTCCACACTCGTGAACAGAAATACATTTTCTTCTTGGCTTTTTTTTTTTTTTTTTTCTGTTTTGATAGGACTGGGGTTTGAACTCAAGGCTTTGCACTTGCAAAAAAGGCACTCCTCCTTAAGCCATACCTCCAGTCCATTTTGCTCTGGTTATTTTGGAGATGAGTTCTCAAAAACTATTTGTCCGGGCTGTCCTCAAATTACAATCTTCCCATTTCCAGATTCCCAAGTAGCTAAGATTATGAGGGTGAACCATTGGCACCTGGATCCTACCCTGGACTTTCTTGTTCTCTATTTTGTGCAGCACCCGTGAACTGATAAATAGTGCATCCAGGGTATTCTGCAAATCCAGAAAGGTCACTGTTTACTTCTCATCTGTCTATCAAGCAAGAAATTTGGCTTGAAGTAAAGCAGCAAATTTATTTTGAGAAATGGTGACTTGGAATAAAAACTGTAAAAAAAAAAAAAAAGGAAATAAAAACCCATCACTTAATCCTCTTTCTATATATTCATTTAAAGCCCAAATTTCATAACATTTGATTGCCCTTAATGGGTAAAAGCTCACCAGATGGGATATGAAGATTGGGTAAACAACATAACCTGGGATTCAGAATTTCAGGATTTCTAGAAGAATCTGTTCAGAACTGAGAGTATGCACAGCCTTAAGTGGGTGTTGGCACAAGTGTGACCATGTCCCAAACACTGCACGACCTTCCTTGTCTGTGCAGCCCAGGCTAATGGTGCTACAGAAACTCTCTGCCTACTCCTTGGGTCCCAGAGAGACCCCCCTTTGAAGTCCTAAGTATCCAACCACCATCATGCCTTTGGTCCAAGCTGGGACTGACTTGGGCTGAAGGACTTCAGTCCTGCTGCCCCAGGCTGATGGCAGCTTTCCATGATTCGAAGCTGCGGGTGCTCCTTCCCTTCTATTCTTCCCCTGGGTCAGTAAATGTGACCTGCCTCAGCATCTCATGGGAAGTCCTCAAACAACCTCAGGCAGGAGGACAGCCTCTATTCCCAAAGGGGAAACTTGAGCTTACTGAAGCCAGGGGCCTGGCCAAAGTTGTGCATAAGTGGCACAGCCATGCCCTCCCATCCTTAACTCCTTCCTTTTGATGACTGTGCTAGTCTGCCTCCCCAGGCTTCTGCCTGTCCATCCCTGTTGAGTCTTCTCCCCACTGTCCTCCTCCTCACCTGTTCAGGGCCTGTTATAGCTTAACACCTGTGGGCTTCGCTGGGGTATTCACTGTTGCTTCCTGTGTGCTGTAGCCGCCAAGCCACCATGGTTCAGTACATAGCAATTTCAGGAGTGTAATCTTTGTAGGCCAGTGAATTCAGGCTAAGAGAGTTCCCCTTTGTTTGGAAAAAGGGACACTTTTATCCCCTTTTCAGCCTAAACAAACAGAGATCAGTGCCAGGGAACATGCTCTTGGCAGGTCCCCTTCTCTCCTGGGGAGGGGTGGATTGGAGTGCCATGCCAGTCCAAGGGACACTCACTGCCTTCCTAAGTAAGTGTCCTGTTTTTGAAAGATGGCATCCTGACCTCAGGAGAGCTGGGCTGCCTCTGTTCACAACAACTCTCATAGCTGAAAAGATGAAGGCCTCAGACACAGAAAAGCGAGCACAGAGGCTACACTGACCTCTTCTTCCCTCCTTGGCCACAGCGTCCTGGAAGGAAGCCGAGCCATGAATGACAGGCCATCTTTGCACTATTTCTAACCCACGTGGTTTTATCTGGTTTCAGTTGTAGTAGGTTAGTTGGCTATAAGCAACACCTTTCAGACGGCCAAAAACAGATAAAAATTCCAAAATTGGACATTGAACACAGGAATCTTACTGTACAAGAGAGAAGAATGTGTGTGTGTGTGTGTGTGTGTGTGTGTGTGTGTGTGTGTGTGTGTTCTTCATTTGCTAGAGAATAAACTCCATGTCTTACAACCAAAGGCCTCATATCCCAGAGCTTGGGTTGAATTCCAGCTTCTAATCTTTTACAGATTTTTTACGATGTACAGACTAAACTAGAAAGGTCTTTAAAAGGCTGCTTTCTAGCACTGTGTGTGTTGGCTGTTTTTTGAGCTCAAGTTCATTCCTTGATTGTCTCAACTGTCTTCCCTAGAGAGGCAGACTCATTCCCCTCCAGTCCTTTAATCATTATTTGGGTTAGGCTTGATCAAACTTTCCAAAGGACAACTGATTTTAAATAAGTAGTCACAGACTCACACATAGTTCACAAAATACATCTTAGTACACTGTAATAAAGGGCACATACACAACTGCATGTGAGTCAGAGAAGGAAAGTGAGAGAGGAAGGTTAGTCCAGGACAAGAGGGGAGTAAATTTGTCCAAAAATTACATAATCCAAAAATTACATAATAATTTAGCAAGTAACATGTTAGATCCTGAACTCTCAGGGAAAAAAAAATGTTTCCCTTGCCCTTTTCTTCTCTTAAATACTGAAAACAAGTTATGTTGCAAAATCAAATTACTTCAAACCTGTAATGGCACTCACACTTGGAGACATTAAAACAAGCAGGGAATTCTTCTGTAATGTTTTAATTACCATTATTAGCTACAGCACTGGAATGGGCTTTTTGGGTGGTAAAGCTCTTCTTTTATTTGTCACCTCAAACAACTCTGTGGCTCCCTATGTCTAATCCCTGCTTCAGAGATGAGCTAACTCACCAAACTATGCCCATGTGAAGAGGAGAGGTCCAGAGTCTACACTGACTAAGGAAGATTGGATTTGTGGATCTCCTGCAACTTCTACCCTCAGGTTCTACAGAAAGCAACCAGTGCACAGAGTAGGTGGCAGTCCCCAATATTGGTTCCTGTTCTCTACACCTGCTTAACAAACAACCCAAAGACATAGGGTCTTCATGCTATAGCCACGTGCTTATGACTCACAGTTTTGTGAGTCAGGCATTCAGGGAGGATTGCTAGGGAGATTTTTCTGCTCCCTGGTACGGGCTGGATGGTTCGGTGGCATTCAGCTGGCATTTGGTCTGGTCAGGAGGGTCAGCTGGTTCACACACTTGGTAGGACTGAGTATGGAACACCATACTCAGCCCCTTTCCTCTTCTAGTAACCTCTGGGCCTCTCACTATGTGAGAGGTAGTTGACTTCTTACATGAAAGCTCAGGTTCCCCAGCAAAGGTGTTCTGAGACTCAGAAAGTGAAAGTTGCTGAAGTCATAAGGCCTGGACCTTGTCCAAGCAGTCACAGAACCACCAGATTCAAGGAAGACAGCAAATGCATATATATCTGCACTAAACTATGTAGACAGGAGAGGCCCACAACTGATGCTATGTGATCGTGACAACCAAAGAGCCATTTATGAATGGATGCTCACAGTTTTAAGGAATTTCTATGCACAGGAGTAAAAAGAGCTAGATGTTATCTGTTTTGGGGCCTACAAATGCCTCCTCTCAAATGAATAGCCAGCTCTGGACTCTCTGGAGCACAGTGTATGTCACTACCAACTGTCTACCCCAGGAAGACCTTCAAAGAGGAGATGTCCAAAAGATCTTTCCTCCCCTGTGGTAGGTCCAAAATGGCCCCCCAAAGATGAGTACCTCCTAACTCCCTGTACCCGTGAATGAAGTCACACACAGTGAAAGGGACTTGGAGGAGTGATTCAGTTCAGGGTTTTGAAATAGGGTTATTATCTGAGTTATCTGGGATGCACAATGTAACCATAAGGGCCCTTCCAACCTAGAGGCAGGAGATAAGAGTGGGCAGCAGGGGAAGTGACAATGACACAAGAGATCAGAGTGATCTGAGGAGAGGGTCACAGTCCCAGGAATGTGGGCAGCCTCTAGAAGCTAGAAGAAGCAAGGAACAGATGCTTCAATGGAGCCTCCAAATACAGCCCTGCACACACCTTGATTTTAGTCCCAAAACTCAGCAAGAGAGATGTCCTAAGATTGGCAACCTGTTGATAATTTTTGAAGCTTTAGTGTTCACTGTAGTGTTCTTTCTAAGTCATGTATGTTTTAAATGTTCCATGATTAAAAGTAAAGTGAAAGGGAACTGTGGCCTAGGGGATCAGGACAAACACCAAGGAGATGGCACTAGAGAGGGCTTTCTTCTGGGAGCATGTCTGCCCTCTGTCTAGATTCTCATGATGTCCCTGTGCGTTTCGGAGCCTGAGGAAAATGGATGTGAACAGCCACTCCTTCCTGGTCAGCATTTCAGCTTGCTTGAAAGAGCAACAAGAGACGCTTAGTGGGCAGCTCAGCAGCCTCTGTCATCACCTCTGTCTGCACCCAGGAAGACAAACAGAATGGAGGAAGACACAGCCCAGGGATGGAGTCCGTCACGCTCCAAGAGAGCAGCCGTACTCTCAGTCAGCTCCAGGGTCCAAGACTTCCTTTACCTTTAAGATTCTTAATGAATTCCAGAGCCCAGGGGAGAGGCAGGGACAAGGTCAGGGACAAGGTCAGGGACAAGGTCAGGAGGGAAGGGTGGTTGCTGAGCAGCTCAGAGCTGTCACCTGAATTTGTCTGGGCAGCAAAACAGGGGTGCTCCTTCCCTGACACGGAGAGATGCTAGGGTCAGCCCCCTGTTCCTACACAGGCCACTGGCATGAATCCAAATAGGAAACAAGCGAGAAGATTCAGCACCCTGAGGACTGGCAGGGCGCCAGGCATTTTCTGGCTTGCCAGCTGAGCTCTGCTGCCCAGTTTACAGGCTTTTAGTCAGCAACAGCACATCCCTGACAGCTTTTTGCACTTCTGGATGGAGGAAACACTTCCCATTGAGCTTTGGGCTTGTTCTTAACAAGGGGAATACCTGCTAGGTATTATTCAGAATTAATGGTCTCACTTACAACCACGTTTCATACCACTGGAGAGAGTTCAAAGTCCCTGAGGCCTGGAGCAGGTGTCAGTACCACCTGTACCAGGGCAGTTAAGCTCCCCAGGTGATTGAGATGGGCACCACCTACTTACAATCATTCAGGCCTTGGCTCACCCGTCACCTCCCCAGAAATGCTTTTCCTGGACCAGCACCTCTAAAAGAGTACCTGTTGTTACGGAGCAGATCTTTGGGTGGTTTTGTTGTCTAACTGCTCTGTTAGGAAGTTCTCCATGAACGTGGGCATGACTTAACAGTTCACTGTGTCCCCCCTCCCCCATTGTATCCCAGGTGCCTGGCACACAGGAAGCACTCACTGAAGTTGCTGAATGAATATTTAACTAGAGACAATTTTTGTACATTTTATGATCCACTCACAGGCATGTGATGGATGAATAATGGCTGTAAGACTGAAGAGAAGAAGAGGGTGTGTCAAAGGAGGCTGGCCCCAATTCCAGGCTTTGTGGGGGAAAGCCTGCTGCTAGGGGGTTGTTAAGAGGTCCAGAAAAAAATCACCTTCAGATCTCTCTGCAGAGCGCAGTCCACAGCGCCATCTGCTGAATAAAAGGTGAAACTGGGTTTATTTTAAGATCCTCACACCCCAAGGGCTACTTCCAAAGCTCTTCTTGGGAAAGGGCGTCAGGCAACCCTCATCCTGGATCCCTCCAATAGTTTGGGGTGCACCATCATGTAAGTGAATGTGAGTGTGTGTCGTGTGTGCATGTGAGTGGAGACAACATTTGAGATTCCACCTGATGGTCATGCAAAACCGTAGCCCACCACTCCAGAGTGGATCCAAGTAGAAAATCTCTGGATCAGATGGAAGAGTCTTGACATACCTCTAACAAGTGAAAAATATCAAGCCCGGGCTCAGCGGGAGACACTGCTCTCTCTCTCTTTCAACAGCTGTTGCTTGGGGCCAGACTGAGGTGACCACATCAAGGGCTGATTTGTGGCCTTTGATCAATTTCCTGGATCTGAAATGACAAAGAAGCCAGCTGTTGGAAGAGCTATTTCAAGTACTTAAATGGGTTTCCAAATGCTTACCTTATGTTCATTAAACTTTAGGTGGGTTTGGTATTTTTATACTGCAATCTGATCTTTAGAAAGAAATCTCTATACTTTCTCTTTGTCTCTTTTACACACACACACACAAACATGCACACAATTTAACATATTTAAAGGCCTCTTAGGCCCTTATAGTACTACCATACTCTATTTCAACTTGAAAATATCAGAGAAAGATGAAAATAATCCTAGGAAAGCTAAGATCATTTAACCTGGAGAAGAGAAGAGAAATTTGATTTAACGGAGTCTTCTGATGAAGAACAAGCCCTGATTAGGTGGAAACAGGTCTTGTCACACCATGGGGCATATGCTTTATGGTGTTCTGTGCACAGGACACTATGTCACCCTGTGATAAGCACACTGCCCTGTGGTAGCAAGTCCTGTAACAGAATCCTAAGGTCTATGCCAAGCATAGAGACCAGCTGTTTCCCCAAAACTGGAGGTGACAACAGAGAAAATCATCTTATTGTGTGGCTGGAGGAATGAAATTGAACACCGGGAAGAATTTCCTCCCATGGTGTTTTTATGTTCTAGAACAAGCCATGGGAGAAGCTGTAAATCTCCCTTTGTTTGGATCAAGATACAGCAGATTCTCATCTGAGATTTCTGGGATCTGAGGTTTGCAGGAACTGGGGGCAGTGAAAATAATAAGAAAAGTCTGTCATCATTCGGCAAGGGTTTAATGAGTACCTGGTCCATACGGAGCCTTGATCTGGTCTCTGGGGAACATGCAGACCTGGTCCTGCCCCTCTAGGAGGATGGGGGAGGGTGGCAGGGCCCCGAGGAATGATGTAAAGAAGCACTAACGGCTCTAGGGGAGGTTGCTGCTGACAGTGACCAGATTGCCCTTAAATTGGGCTTTGGAGGGATAGATTGCATTTTGTTTGATGGGACCTGGGGGGGAGGGGGGCGAATGCAACCTGGCCAGAGCAACACTGGTAACAAAGACCCACTCTTAAGGATACAAGTCAGGTCATTCAGTGGTGGTGGGGGAGCACAGTGCTGGAGGTGATAGATGGGTCAGGAGACGTAGATGTGGGTGACCTCAAATACCAAGCTAAGGAATATAGCCTTGGCTTCATTCAGTGAGCAATGAGATGCTCACAGTCTGACCTTCACGATGTCAGAGGTCAAGAGGAATGGTGTGACAATTATATCCTGAGCCTTCATTTTACACTGCTGGGTTCTGGGACTCAGGGGGTCCCTTCTGAGGTCTGGCAAATCTGAGAACAGGCAGGGAGAAATTGCTGGCACCTTCTGCAGTGGAAAAGTTGCTGTTACACGAGAAGATATCACATTCCACAAAACATACCTAAAATGCATTTCCTTACAGTATCAAAAGTGAGTTTTCATTTTACTATATTTGTAAGTGATAAATTTTATATAGACAATATCCTTGTTGTTTAGTGATCAAGAGATGTAAAAACCTCTTGATATTTTTCTAGACTGACTTTTGTCTATTTTCTGTTGCTATAACAGATCATCTGAGACCAGGTGATTTATAAAGAAAAGAGGTTTATTTTGGATCACAGTTCTGAAGGTTGTAAAGTCCAAGAACATGTTGCTGGCATCTGCTTTTCTTGAGGGCCTCATGCTGCTTCAGCTCTTATCAAAAAGCAAGAGGGCAAAGGGAGCACATGCGGAAGAGACAGAAATGGGGTGGCCTTGCCTTATGGCAACCATCTCTCATGCGAGTGAACCCACTCCCACGAGAAAGGCATTAATCCCTCTTAGGAGCTAGTCATCTCTTATAGGCCCTACCATGTCTTACTGTAGTTACAGTGGGGACAGATTTCAACATGAGCTTCAGGCAGGATAAACCATATTCCAACCATAGCAAATACTCTTCCTTGGTTTTTTAGGGTGGTTTATAATTTTTTTTTTCTTCCTACACTGTACTTGTGCCCTCTGATAGCTCTAGTGCTGTTTGGAGGCATTTTAGTAACTGAAATTTAGTATTTCTGGGATATGAATAGCAAAATGGTTAAAATTGGGCTTTTGAGTCAAACCTCCTGAAAACATATTGACCTTGGGCAGATTACTTACCTTCTCTGGCTCTCAGCTTCCTTGCCTATAAAAATGGAGACGGTGCCAGGCAGTGGTGGCTCGAGCCTGTAATCCTAGCTACTCAGGAGGCAGAGATCAGGAGGATTGAGGTTTGAAGCCAGCCTGGGTTACTAGTTCATGAGACCCTATCTCAAAAAAACCCATCACAAAAAGGGACTGGTGGAGTGACTCAAGTTGTAGGCCCTGAGTTCAACCCCAGTACTACACACACACAAAAAAAATGGCGACAGTAAGGGTGCTTGCTACCTCACAGGGACATGAGAATGGGGTGATATGACAGCTGTAAAATGTCCAGTAAATACATTTGGCAACGTTTCACTTCTGAACTTGGGTTAAAGTTGACCTTTCTTTGCTAACATCTCATCTGGCCCTCAGCTGGCTTAGTTCTCTGATTCTTGCAATCAGAGCTGTTTCTGATCTAGTCCCTGCCTCCTCCTCAACTTCAGATCCTGCTCCTTGCTTTACAATACCAAACTCTGCTTTCCAGGCATCATGGGCTCTTTCATGCTTCCATGACTTTGTTATTGGGGTTCTTTATGTCTTTTGGGGGGTTGGTACTGGGATTTGAACTCAGTACCTCACACTTGCTAGGCAGGTGCTCTATCACTTGAGCCTCTCCACCAGCATGCTTCCATGACTTTGTACATGGTATTCCCAGACCTCCCTACTTAGCTGGACCCAGCACAGCTACCTGCCCTGAGACTATCCTACTGTCAACACCAGTGCCATCACACCTCCATACCACTCCAAGTGACTGAGTGCTCAGTCCTCTGAGGTGGTTTGGACCTGCCTCATGTTTCTACTTCTGCACTCATTTCTCTGATGGGTAACAGGCTGTCTCCCCTACTGCACCAGGACCCAAGATGTGCCCCCCCCATTTCATTCACTTCTATGTTTCTATCATGTGGTACCTAATGAAGTTTTGCCCAACTGAATTAAGTTGAGTTGAGGAGTCAAGATCCAACCTAGAGCTCCAGGTGTTGTCTCAGGTGTTCAGGTGTTGGGTGGGTGGCCACACACTCAGTAAGTAGCTTTCCATGAAGTTTATGATCTACTTTGGAAAACTGTCTTCTCAGTTCTTTTAAGATTTTCTCTTTATTATTGATAGCAGCAATTTGATCATAATATATCATGATATGTTTTTTTTTCATGTATTTCTTCTTAGAGTTTGTTGAAATTCTTGAACCTGTGGGCTTATAGTTAATAGCAATTTTGAAAATATTTTCCATTATTATTTCTGTAAATATTTTTTCTGTTTTCCCATCTGTATTAATTTCCTAGGGTTGCCATAGCAAGTACCAGAGACTGGGTAGCTTAAACAACAGAAATATCTTCTCTCACGGTTCCATAGGCTGGAAGTCTGAGATCAAGACATCAGCAAGATTGGTTACTTCTAATGCCTCTCCCTGCTGTAAGTGGCTATCATCTCCTTTTGTCTTCATATGATCTTTCTTCTGTGAGAGCCTGTATGAGAACTTTTTAAAGACAAGAGCCCACCTTAATCACATAACTTTAACTTAATTTACCTCTTCAAATATCCTATTCTAAATACAGTCACATTCTGAGGAACTGGGGTGATGATATAAACATGAATTTCAGAGGCACAGTTCATCCCATGAGAACTCCCTCTCCTGTCTTAGTACTCCAGTTATATGTATGTCAGGTCACTTCTTTGTCCTACAGATCACTGCTACCCAGTTCTTATACATTTTTTTCTGTGTGCTTCATTTTCTATGCTTTCAATTGTTCTAGCTTAGTTATTTCTCCAATGTCTAATCTTCTGTTAATTCCACCTAGTTTGTTCTTCATTTCGTCTGTAGAAGTTCTATCTGGATCTTCTGTATACCTCCCATTTCTCTCCTTGTCATGGTCACCTTTGGGCATGTGAAGCATGACTTTTCTACACATGAAGTGTTATAATAGCTCATTTAACATTACTATGTGATAATTCAGTTCTGCGTCTGTCCATTTGATCATTTTCCTTCTGATTGTGGATCGTATTTTCATGCTTATTTCCATACCTGACAATTAGTGATTAAATGCTAGACATTGTGAGTCTTACATTGTTGAATGCTGTATATCTTTTTTTCAAATATTCTTTAAATATTTGTTGGGCTTCGTTCTGGGATGCAGTTATGTTACTTGGAAACAGTTTAATCTTTTCAAGGCCTACTTTAAAGCTTTGTTAGGAAGGGGTGTCCAGAACAATCTTCAATGTAGGACTTACTGATTTATTTGGTCCCACTATGAAGCAATACCCATTGCTCTGTTGCTAGTGTATATAAACTATTCTAGACTGTCAGAATTGTGTCACCTACTGCTTTCCAGTGGTTCTTCCCTTGTCCTCAATGGTTTCCTTAAACCTTAAATGGTTTCCAAATGTATGTGGAGATTGGTACAACACAACCAAAAATACAAGGGAATCCCTTTGTAGAACTCTGGAGTATTCTCTCTCCCTTTCTTTCTTTCTCTCTCTTTTTCCTTTCTCTTGTTCTGAAAGGAAAAAATTTTCTCTTTACCCTCTTACACAGTCACTCAACACACCACTTCTGACCCCAGATGTGTGGGTATTTCTCTCCATACACCAAGCAATTCTTAGGCAGACACCAACTAGATGCTTTATAGTTCAATTAAATTCTGACACTATGCAGCTCGAGATAGTGTCAGATCCCACAGGATGAGGGCTCAGTCCCACAAGACTGCCCCGATTTCAATTGCCCATTATAAGCCCCAGGTTGTGGCCTGTGCTTCTAACAGGCTTGCTATAAATTGGGATTAACATGACCTCCAAGCCTTGGTTTTGGTTCATTTGCTAGAGTGGCTTGCAGAGCTCAGGGAGACACATTTACTCTAAAGGTTGTTGCAAAGGATGCAGGTGAAAGCGTTGCATAGCACAGGTTATGTGCTGTTGGGAGTGGAATTCCCACATCCTTCCTGAGTATACCGTCTTCTAGGCACCCCCATGTGTTTAGCAATCTAGAACTCTCTGATCCCTGGCTTCTGGGGTTTTTATGGAGGCCTCATTGCATAGGCATAGTTGATTATATCATTGACCATAGGTGATTAGCTCAATCTTCAGTCCCTTTCCCCTCCCCAGAATTTTCAGGGTGGGGGGACTGAAAGTTCCAATTCTCTAATCACATGGCTGGTTCCCTATTCTGAGGCTATCCAAGAGTCCCTCAAGGGTCTCCTCATTAAAACAAAATATGCTCCTACCCAAGAAATTCCAAGGAATTTAGAAGTTCTATGTCAGGAACCAACTATTGGAACAACAATCTCTCCAGTGTCTCAAGCGTTTCAGGAATACTTTGTCACGAACTGTAGGAATATATATGTTATATATATTATTTTATATATGTTTTTGTCTGGTTGTAGAATCATTTAAGACAACAAAGTAAATCTAGTCCCTGGCTCGTAGCAGAGACCCTCATATTTGTTTGAATTTGTATTAAACCTGATAACATGTGGGGTACCTGAAGCACACAACACAGCATTTGGCACTTGAATAGCAATTAGCTCTTTTACTCCTCATTTTGAAATGGTACAAGAACTATTTTAACTGTGAAACTAAACCACATGGGTTCAAATCCCAGTTCTGCTAGTTACTTTGTGACTTGGAGTTACCTAATCTGTTCATAATTCAATTTCTTCTTCTGTAAATTGAGAATGAAATGAATTAAAACATATTAAGCATTTGGAAGTTAGCTTGCCATATGGATAGTAATAAGTGTTAACTTACTTAGCACCTATCTCTCTGTCAAGCATTGTAATAACATGCTTGTTATTATTAGGACAATAATTCAATGGATAAAACCTAGTTGTTCCCAGAATGCCTGACAGTAGGTACTCAATAAATGTTACCTAAATTGTTAAAAAAAAAAAAAAAAGCACTCTTTTCATTTAAATGCCTCTCATCCTTCAAGTCTAAGGTTAAGTTCTTTTTGGGAATTCCCCTTGGGAATGGTCTTAGGCCATCTCTTCATGGAAGTTCATTTGGTCAACAATAGATGATCTTGGGTTCTTTAGAGAACTTATCACTGCCTACCTTGTCACCATCTGTTTTCCATATTCATTTGCTCACTGACTCTCTCCCTTAGTAGAGTACAAACTCCTCGCCATTGTTGCTCCACACCCAGGACTGTGTTTGGCACCTAGAAGGTGCTCAATATATTGTTTATTGAATGAATGCACGAATGAGTTGTGAGCTGTTCTTTTTATCATTTTCCTTTTCACCATTTTTGCTTTAGCTTTCAAACTAGACACTAAGTTCTTTGAGGATACCTTTCTGATCATCAGTTCAGGATTATAATGAAAATTAAGTAAAATTACTTGTAAATGTGTATAGCCCAAAGTTGGTTTACTTAGATGGTCAAGAGCTATTAATTGCTCTATTATACTTTCTTCTATTCATTTCATATTTGCTTTCCAAGTGCCATGAAAAGAATGAGAAGTAAGGGTCTTAGACAAGTAATCTAAGATTCCAACTGAGAGATGTCATCGGTGTAGTTTTATGAAATTTCCATTTTTAAACCCATAGTTCTGCAATAAAGTGGTGGTATTTTTGTCTCAGCCCACATCAAAGTCCAGATGGAGTGAGGGAGGGATAGAAATGGGGCCTCATAACCCCCAGGAACTCTTAAGATTTCATCTCCTAAGTGGTATTGTCCATCTGTTTTTGTAACATTCTTAGCAATTTGACAAGTAATTCCTGAAATAGTAACTGCCAGTAGTAATTCAGTTGTTTGTCTTGCTTATTAGTCCAAAAGTCTGGAAGGTGGGCCGTCATAAACAGTACCACCCTTCGACTTGTCCTTTGGGCTGTTCTTCCAGACCCATGTGCCCTTTCAATTAGGCTCTAAGGGGTTGTGATGAGCCAAGACTCACAAATTCTGTGTGTGGGCATCCAACACCCCTCCTGGAGATGGAGCTTCCTAATTTTCCTTGGGATCCCTCCTACTCTTAGACTCAGATGAGCAGGGGAGGGTGGCAACCTTGGACTACTTATTTACTTAGGGATTCATTCTGAGAAGCATGACTCCTTTTTTAAAATGCACAAGAATAATGTTTGTTCTTGTAACTTTGATCTCCTGGATAGTTCTATCTTTGAAGAGTTTTTTTTTAATACAGAGAAAATATTTGTCATCCATTGTGGTTTGATTGGAAGTCTGATGGTCAGGCTTAGGGAATATGATGAGTGCTTTCAGACATCAAATAGATTTCTTGTCTTAGATGTTTTTCCAGTCAGAAGTTTCTGCTTTCACTTTACTATTTTTTTTAATATGACTTTAGCTTTAGTCACCACCAGAGTGCTCAGTGCTATTTATCATTCGAACTTCTCAGTAGCCAAAATCCTGATCTTAGGAAATGTAAGTTTTGTGGCTTTGCTGACCATTGTGGAGTGAGACCAGCAGATTGGAAATGGAGCCTTCATTTTCTTCATGTTGGTTCTAGGCCCATCATGTGTGGCAGGTTCCCAGGCACACATGAAGCCCAGATACAACAACTGTACAGCCTAGAATTTTCAGTCCTCATTTAAAAAATGTTCTTTTATCCTCATCTAAGTCTGGTTGGCCAGCTGTCCTTGATTTTTTTGATTGGGATTTAAAGTCACTGTGGATGAGAGCACCTAGTTTTACTGTCTTCATCACTTGCGTTCATGGCTTCTCTGATCACCTCTCTCTTTCTCATTCATGAGTTCCTCTTATTTTTCCAGCCTCTGGAATGTGGATCTTTGCCATTCCCATGGCAAACTTCTGGCCTTTCTATAGTTGCTGGAGTGGACAGTGGCAGTGCTCCTCCTCAATTCCATCAGACCGCCCCCCCCTTTTTGTACTTCTAGGAATCAAACCTTTCATATGCTAGGCAAGTACTCTACCACTGAGCTACATCCCCAGTCCCTCTCCCCACTTGGGTCCCTTTTGAACAAATATTTTGGTGTACTTTTAGCCACACAAAGAAACTGAAGTGCCTAGTGGTTCCCTCTATAGCTTTGAGATCACTGGCCACTGACTGTCAGCATAGCATCATGAAATCCTGGTTCAGAGATATTTCTTACATTCAGTTACCCCAGAGAATGGGCTAAAGCCACCTCTTTCAGTGTCCATTCCTGCTTGGTGTTATGTGTTCAATTATACCCTCCAGCTTACATGGTGAAGTCCTGGACTCAGAATGTGACCACATTTGAGAATAGGTTGTCACAGATACACACTGGTAAAATTAAGATGGGATCATATTGGAGTAGATGCAGCCTAGCTAATATGTCCTGTGTCCTTATCAAAAGAGACACAAACACAGGGGAATACCATGGGAATATGAAGACAGAGATTGTGGTGATTCACCTACAAGTCAAATAAGGTCAAAAATTGCTAGTGAACCAGCAGAAGGTGAGAGAGAGGCATAAAACAAATCTTTCCTCATGGTACTCAGAAGGAACCAACCCTTGATCTTGCATTTATGGTTTCCAGAAATGTGAGATGATGCAATCCTGTTGCTTAAGCCACCCAGTCTGTAGCAGTTTGTTATGGCAGCCCTGGGAAACCAATACACTTGTGTCCTACGCTGGATCCTAGAGCATGTCTGTGATAAATCACTTGCTTGTGACTCTCAGGGCCTTCTTCCAGGGAATCTTATCTGAGACATATGTCAGATGGGTCAAGAGACCAGCTTAGGTCTCTTGAGCTAAGAACTCAGAACCAACTGCCCCCTGGACACCTCTACCTAGATGTCTCACTGATGCTTAAATCAATGACAAAATCACATGCCTTGTTTTCACCTCTGCTCCCCTAAGGAGTAATGGCACCATCAAACTTCAAATGGCTCCTTTTCTTCCCTTACTCCCTTAGAGTTTGTCACCATCCAAAGTTTGTCAGGTTTCCTCTCAACTCCCAAGACTGTCCTCTGCTGCCATTCCTCCTTACTATTGCCCTGGATAGACCTTCATTTATGTCCTTTGGATGACTATTCTTCTTGCTCCCAATCTTCCTTCTTCTGTTCCCATATGCCTTCCAGAATTTTTCTATGACATATCTTACTGATGTTACCCTTCCTCCGAAAACTCATCAATGTCTTCAAGTTACCAATAGATAAGTGCATACTCCGAGGAGTTAGGCCCTGCCCCACGCATCTCCCTTGCAGACCTCACTGAACAATCTGGAGTTCCATAGGTGTGCCATGCTCTCTCCTACCTCTTGCTCTTACACCTGTGCTCAGGTAGAGGACCCCTCTACTCCCCTGCCTTGGTTGGATAATCCTTACATGCTCCCATCCCCATCTCTCCTGCAGCTTGACTTGCTTCATGCATGCTAATTCTCCTCTGTGCCCTGGACCCTTTAAATACACTCCAGAATTTTCACCCTGGATTTTAATTGTCTGCTCTTGCCACTAGGCTGGGAGATCTGTGAGAAATGAGGGGAATGTTATAGGAGCCAGAGTGAGGGAGCTGGGCAGAGGCCTGGAAGAAGCCCTTCTGAGACTAGCTCTTGGTGAAAGTTCTAAAACCTCCTGGGAAAAGCCTGACTTCTATGTGGATGATACAGTGGTGTTTTAAATATGTCTTCTTTGACACCATGTTCCTGAAAATTGAAGTCTAGAACTGACTTCTTGGATAAGTGAGGCGGGTGCAATTTTAGGTCCATTGTCTTTTTGTTTTTCATCTCTTGTCCATGGCTTTGATATAAATCATTTACCATTACAGAAATAAGAAATCACCTGAACTTTGAGTAGAAGGAGGCAGGTAATGAGTATCCTGACTGCACTACTCCTCTAAGACATTTTATTCTTATTCTCTCAGTTTACACCAACAAGTTGTATGACTGTCTTTCCTAATAGCCACTCACTTGGCAACCATTCATTAAGCATCTACTATGTACTAGACACTGGGCTAGATTCTAAGAATACAAATGTGCATATCGGCTGGGTGTGATGGTGCAACCTACAATCCCAGTATTTGGGAGAGTCCGGCAGGAGTATTGTGAGTTCTAGGCCAACCTGGGCTATGTAGTAGGACCCTTTCCAAAAAAAGGAGGGAGAGCAAAGGAGGGAGGGAGGAAGGAAGAAAGGAAGGAAGGAAGGAAGGAAGGAAGGAAGGAAGGAAGGAAGGAAGGAAGGAAGGAAGGAAGGAAGGAAGGAGAAAAGAAGGGAGGACGGGAAGGGGAGGGGAAGGGAGGAGAGGGGAGCGGAGGAAAGGAAAGGTGCATCTTCTGAGACAGATGTAGAAACACTTCAGAAGGTGGCATGACTGGCACATAGTCAATTGTTCCCTAATCTCCCTTCTCTTCTTCACAGTAATAGAGCTTCCTCATCTTCTTCAGAAACCCAAGGCAGGAAGTAAGAGAGGGACTGTGACTGAGAGGCCAGGAGGAGGGTGGAGTGGGGTGAGGACCATCTTCAGCACAGAGAACAGAAGTCTGCAACAACAACCTATGACCCAGACTTCAGCTCTACAGGTCTGACCCTTCAAATCCATGAATACTGATTCCAGTTTGTTTTTATGACCCTAAATCTTATGCTTATGAAAATCATGTGGTACCCTCTTTGGTCAAATAGTCATAGGAATGAGTCACTTAGTTCCAAGTCAAATGTGGCCCAGCTGGTCATCAGACCTGTTGCTATGGCAGAACTTGTTAGCAGCGGTGAAGTGAATAGAGAAATGGGGACCACAAAGAAATCCAAGCTCCATCTTCTCCAGATGGGGGAAGAAATGTGGAGGGTGTTGCTCTCAATCCTTAAAAGAAGTCTTGTCTTCCTGGGGGCTGGGAGCATGGCAGCTTAAGTGATAGGAGTGCTGCCTTGCAAGCAGGAAGTTCTGAGTTCAAACCTTAGTACTGCCCCAAACAAAAACAACAACAACAAAAGTCTTCTTCCAGTAAAATAAATTGCTAGTGGCTATTCTGGCACCTGCATTCTCTGTCCCCAGATCTGAGTTTCTTATTCAATCTCAATTCATTCAGGCTTCAGTGTTCTTCTTTATATCTTCTAAAATAAACAAAAGGACAGTTGGGTCTTTGGAGGCAGCCATCTCTCCTCTGAGTTAAGGAATCTGCTTTCCAGGGATCTCTTCATCCCTGCTCACCCTGATTTTCCCTGTTGGAACCCACTTCCAACCTTGCTGTCAGGAGAACATTCCTGCCCTGCTCTACCCACACTCAGGAACTTGATGAAGAAGGGGCTCCCCAAGGCCATCTGTTACCTCCACCTCTCTCCACTCAAATCTCAGAGAAAATCCCTTGACCTACCCAGAGAGAGATTACTTAGTGTTTTCTTTCATCTTGCATTTTAACTTCATTTAAATGCATTAAAACTCCACCATCTGGGGCTTTAGTTTTCTTTTAACTACACATCAAGGCTATTCAGGGTTTAAAGACTAATCTTTCTGTCTCCTGATTTTAGTCAAAGTGCTTCCTTTGCAAAAAAATTTGTGTTTGTAATTTGGGGGTTATTCGTCTCCTAAAAATATTCCTGGGACACCTACAAAGCTAGAGATAAGTGTATGTTGTGCCCAGAAAATAGGAACAGAACCACAGGATTTTTGCACATAATTTCAGCTATTCAGCTATACACAAGTTCATTGTTTCTTACAGTGCTAAACTTTTAGTAGTCATGTTACGGAAAACTCTCATTTCTTTCAGTGGAAGAGAAATGGGATTGATTCCCTGTACATTGTTTCTTTTGGTTTAGTGAAAGTGACCAAAATGGCATCAATGATGACTAATGTCCAAACAAGCCTACCACAAAGTGTACTTAGTGTATTTAGCCCTTAAAACCACCCAGAAGATACTTGAATCTTTTTTTGATGATTCAGGAGATCTTCTCTATCTTGTAGTTTATTTACTCAGTGCTTCAGAAGACTATTAAGTATCCATACTGGAAAGTAGGTCTTAATTATCTAAGCTCCCTGGAATTTGGCATTTTGGGCAAATGGGAGTTTATTCTAAAATATATCAGGAAATGTATTTATGTATGACACTCCTTTTTACCCACATTTCATGTGTTCAGTATAGATGCAACTCTATTTCCCAAATATTTTCCATCTACAGTTGGTTGAAATCATGGATATGGAGAGCTGACCACAGCCTCATTTGAGGGGCACTAGGACACTTTTGTTTCCCTATTCCAAGGGAATATGCTTTTCAAGAGTGCCTAAAATTACTTCATCAAAGTTTTATTCTTTGGGATTAAAATTATATTTTCCTATTAAAATGCAAAAATGAGTTACTCTTTGTGGGACATTAGTTGTTTTAACATTTCAGAATGAAATTTCAAACCATGTCCATTCTTCTAAGAGCTGATTAGGATCAGGAAGAAATAGAGAGATCTCAGTTACAGGGAGCAGCAGGCTCTGCTGTTCCTTCTTGAAAAGGTCAGATTCAAACCATAATCCAATTAGTAATGGATAAGTAATCCATTAGTATGATGGAAAATCACTGGCCTTCTCTCCCCAAATCTTCAAGCTTGTACTTGCCTCAAGGTGCTTTCACTTGCTGTTTCTTCTGCCTGGAAAATACTTCCTCCCAAAAGTCCTATGGTTGGCTGATCATACCGGCCTCATCCTATGTGTCAACTGCTCAGAAAGGCCTTTGCCAAAACTCTATCCAACGTGCTCCCTCTGCCAGTCACTCTGTTACATGGCCATTTGTCTCCACAGAAGTTAGTACATTAAAGAATTATCTTGTTTCTTTATTTGTTTCCTTGTTTATTACATTCCTTCCTCCAGAAGAGTAGTACCTAACTTGGAATGGCTCCCCAACATCTAGAGCATATCCAGTAAATACTTTTGTAATTAATGGAGACTTTGGTCTCCATCCTTTGCTTATGATCTTGTCAAGTCACGCCATCCTAGCCCAGGTTGTCCTAAAGGTGAAATGGGATGCTATAGGTGAAATGCATGTAAGTGTGCTGGAAGTGTACTTCCCAACATAGGGGACATACTCAAATTTCAGCCTAGGTTTCCTGGAAAATGGAGGTAGAGGTAGAGCTTAAATGCAATGCTCTCCTTGGAGGAGAGCCCTAGGGCTAGGACAATGAAGGGAAAGGAAAGTACAGCAGGGAAGAATGAGGAGGCAATACATGGAGTTGTTTTTAAGTAGGCCATTGCTTTGTAGATACAGCTCTTCACTTGACCAAATGAGACATCTCTAAAAACTACAGAGACACACCATACTTCTAATTAGCCTGTCAATCAGAGAAAAAGGATGCTTTGTTTGTGTCCTCTATAACATGCTCCCATGGTCAAATGTGCCTAGCAGTGATTAATTCCCTTCTACCTCTTTCCTTTGGGTAATCTCTGAGAGATTAGACTAGACTTCACTCCCCATGGTGTAGTACTTCGTCTGAGTCCCAAAGTGACTAATAAACCCAAGACTCTGGGTTCTAGTGCCTAAGGGTCAAGCCAGACAAGTGAAGGTCAAGAGAGTCTGAGGTGTTAGGTGTGTGTGTTACACCGTGAGTATTAGGGAATCCCTGGGGCAGGGATTTAGTCATGGTACACAGGAGGGGTGAAGAAGTTAAGAGGCCACAAGCAAAATAAGAACGTATATGATATATATATGTATATATATGATATATATTTTTTCCCCTCTGGATTCTTAGCTATGGTTAAGAACAAAGCCCAGGTACTTGCAATTCCATGTCTTTTTTATCTCTGAGCTATTCTCATCATCTAATGCTCTGATAGTTTATTTTGAAATTCAATTGACTTTTTTCTGTTGGGTCTTTCCTTCCATAAGAAAAAATGCTCCTTGATCCCCTGCTGCCTCACCTTCAGTCTTACCTTGGCCTCCAGCAACAATTGATCTTTCTGTCACTGTAGATTAGTTTTCACTGTCTTGAATATTTCGTAAATGAAAACCATACAGTATGTCATCCTTTTTTTTTACCTTTTCCCTGTGCTGTGGTGTATATCAATCATGCATTTCTTTATATTTCTAAGGAATAACCCATTGCATGGCTATATCAAATTTATTCATGCATTCACTTCTGGATGGATATATTTTCCATATGTCTTATCAGTTGAACCCTAAAATATTTCATGTTTTTTGATGCCATTGTAAATGGGAATTTCATTTTGATTTATGGTAGTTATTGCTAGCTCATAGAAATATGATTGATTTTGTATAATGATCTTGAATCCTTCAATCTTGTTAAACCATATTTTAGCAACTTTTTGTAGGGTCCATTGGTATTCCACAGAGACAATTGTGTCACCTGTGAATAAAGATAATTTTATTTTTTCCTTTTCAATTTGGGTGCCTTTTATTTCTTTTTCTTGTTTTATTTCATTGTCTAGAACCTCCATTGTAGTGGTGATTTAAAATGATGAGAGGATTCCTTGTTCTTCCTCTTAGGAAGAAAGTGTTTGATCTTTGAAAATATTGAAAAATTAAAAGTTTTGGTTTTTTACCATTAATTATAATGCTAGCCATAGGTCTTATATTTATTATTTTCTTCCATTAACTTACTTTGGGACTCACTTGCTTTTCTTGTTCTAGCTTAAGATGGAGGCTGAAGTCATTGATTTGAAGACTTTCTTCTTCCTTAAAATAAATCTCTGGTGCTACAAGTCTCATTCAAAATACTGCATTAGCACAACCCCACACATTTGGGGATTTCATTTTCATGAAGTTCAAAATATATCCTATTTTGCCTTTTATTTTTTCTTTGACTAATGAGTCAAAGTGTATTATTTAGTTTCCACATCCTTGAGGTTTCAGAGATCTTTATTTTCATAATATGTAACTTGAACCTTTTAAACTTATCAAGATTTAGTTTATAGCCTAAAATAGAGCCTGTATTGGGAAATGTTCTATGTACACTTGAAAAGAATGTATATTCTGCTGTTGGGAGGTCTGTTCATGAATGTCAGGTAAAGGTGTCTGATAATGTTATTCAAATTTTATGCATCACTACTGACTTTCTGTCTGCCTGCTCTACGAATTATTGAGAGAGAGGTTGTGGAATTGTTGATTTTGATTTTTAAAAATTACTCCTTACAGTTCAGTAAATGTTCCTCCATGTATTTTGAATTACTGTTGTTGGATACATAAACATTTAGGGTTATTATATCCTCTTGATGAAGTGACCCTTTTATCATTAAGAAATAAATTTTTCCTGCCTAGCAAACATGAGGCCCTGAGTTCAAGCTGCAATACCACCAAAGAAACCAAATAAACAAACTATTTTTTATCCCTGGTAATATTCTTCACTCTGAAATATATTCTGCCTGACATTAACATAGTACTGACTCTGTGCCCTACGTTGTTCCAACTGTGTGCAATTGTGTGCACTACTTAATTTTCCCTTAGCAGTTACCCTCAAGCAAGGGGCAGGGAATTCAGGAGGCTTGTTCAAGACCGAGTTTGAGTCTATCAGTCTGCCTCCAGAATCCACCTTCTTGACCAACACACTATTAATAAGGACTATAATGAGCTATTAAATTAAAATAAAACAATCATTGTAATCCCAACACTCAGGAAGCTAAGAAAGGAGGATTTGCAAGTTCAAGGCCATTCAGGGCTACATAGTGAGACTTTGTCTCAAAAGAACAAATTTAAAATAAAATAAAATAAGCAAGCACAATCCTTTAGAGAGAGGCACTTCATGTCAGGTTACTGGGTCACTGGGGAAAGTCACCAATGCTCTCTGACCAGTACTTTTCTTTGCAGGCTCACATTGGAGTCCCCTCTTAGAGGTTTGTTTGCTTTGACAGCTCTTAGTGGTCAGTTACTTTTGCTGCTTTCTCAGTTAAAAGTGTTAGATTCACTTTGAAATAAAACATGCTTTGGTAAGAGCACAACCTTAGTGCACTAAATTCTATTTCTTTGATAAGCTATTCAGTGAAGATTGTTGCCCATGTGAAGCTAATATGAAATTAAAAAACAAACAAAACCCCCATATTCTGCCATCTGAATTCTGCTTAAGCACTTCCTGTGAGATTTGCTTTCAAATCATATTTATTCCCTTTATGATAGCTGTAGAGAAAACGTGGTGGACGGGTGCATATTTAATTGGCAGAATGATTGTTCCTTTGGAAGTGGACACTAGACCAGCATGTACTGGACTGCAAGTCCCATGCACCATTTTTGTACTACTTGTCTTGCCTGAAGGCACTCTATGGCAGACATTCTTATTTCCATTTTACTGGTGAACAAACTGAGACCCATGTTTACACAGTCAGTAAAAGGAAAGGGGGATTGTGAAACCAAATTCAGCACACGACATGATTGATCATTGTACATTACTAGATGATGTGTGCACTATCATTTTATTTCTATAATTCATATTTATTCAGTGTAAAGGCTAACGTATTAGCGATATTGAGGTTTGAACTCAGGGGCCTTGCCCCTCCTGGGCAGGTGCTCTACCATGTGAGCCATCAGGCCTGAAGTGTATTTTTAAAAACAGATTTAAGCTTGTAATTTCTGATTCTAAAGGAACTTGTATTTACTCGAAAAGACAATGGAATTGGAAGCTGATGTTTGGGTTGTTCATGTCTGGAAATGTCATAGTAAATTGTGGAGCACAAATTGCTGTAATCCATGTTTAATGCATTTGATGCATGCAATTGTGCTGTGATATTTTGGCCAGCAGGTGGCAACATTGTGTCACAGTGAAGGAGGAAAGTAGTGAAATTTCATTTCTATATGGATTACTGTATTTCAGAATAAAATGCATTAGGTTGGTGTTCCTTGGATTCTGTCTTTTTTTCACACGTACAGGGCAGATATTTCAGACAGGATCCTGAAAGTGGTGATCAGAGGTGAGGTTGCTCTCCCTAGGGCCTCAGTAAAGAGTGATCAGCCTCTGGACCTACATTAGCATCTCCAGACTGTGGAGGAGAATTCGTGGCTCCTGAGAACAGACACTAGTCGCTAGGTCAGTGTCACCAAATGGATCCCATAAAAAAAGTAAAACAGAGGACGGGGGGAAGGTGGCCCAAATAATGTATACACATGTAAGTAAATGTAGAAACAATAAAATAAATTTTTTTTAAAAAAGTAAAACAAGGCAGCAAAACAAAATTTGTTTCAGCAAAATAGTTTTTGCACAGAGATGAGTTCTCATAACTCATGAGAGAGGCACTGAGTTCCTTATTTGGGCTCTATTTACTCTTGTTTAATTTTAATTTAATTTTTGTCTTTTTTTTTTTTGGTTCTGGAGATTGAACCCAGGGCCTCAAGCATGCTAGGCAAGTGCTCTACCACTGAGCTACATCCCAGCCTATTTTTTTGTTTTTTCTTTTTTGGTAGTGCTGAAGTTTGAACTCAGGGCCTTTCATGTGCCACTCTACCACTTGAGCCACACCTCCAGCCCAACTCTTGCTTTAGATATAATTCTAGTCTATCTGGTTTCCAAAAAATGCTGTATGGAAGAAGGAAAAATTGTAAGAGGTGGGTACAAAAAGACTCAGGTTCCAAAAACCAGTCATAGGATTGGGAGTAGAAACTCCCAAAGAACAGAAAACATGAACTTGAAGACCGCGACTCAATAGAAGCAGGTAGCCACTGAGCACATCAGTGGGTTAGAGCTCAGCTCATCTGTAAGGAAGGCCGAGGCTTCCTTATAGCATTAGGTGGGTTATGTTCAGAACATTCAGGTTCAGAAGGGAAGTAATGTATCACGCAGGAGAAATGGAGAAATTTCTGTCAAAATGAGGGGAAGACGGGTGCACTTCTGGGTGCCATAGCCAGCACTAGCACTGTCTTAGTCTATTCGTGCTGCTATTACAAAATATCTCAGACTAGAAAATTTATAAACCGTAGAATTTTGCTGCTTACACTTTCAGAGGCCAGGAAATCCAAGATCAAGCCTTCAGCAGATGCTGGGTCTGGTGAGGTCCCACTCCTCATAGCTGTTTCTTTCTAAGTGTCCTCACATGGTGACAGGAAAAGGGTGCCTGGTCAAACCTCTTTTAGAAGGGCACGAATCCCATTCGTAAGGGTGGAGCTTCAGGAATCACTCACCTCTAAACCCTGCCACATTGGTTATTAGTTTCCAATTCATGAGTTGAGGGACCAGCATTCAGACCATGGCAACCACCATCCCTCAGTTAATACTGCCGATTTACCGCCTGTGTGCATCCAAGTGGCCCTTCCTTCTACCCTATGAGCTAGGCTTTATTTCTATTTTACACATAAGGAATTTGAGGCGCAGAAAGAGGCTCAAATCTACCCCTCTGTGCTCCACCCTATCAGACCCAAAACCCCTTTATATAAAAAATATTTTGTGCTACTCTCCCTTCACTAGGCAGAAATAAAACTCATAGCTTATAACCTAATTATATGCCTAATCTTCCAAAAACCAACATGATGACATAAGTAATCTAAAGAAGAAATAAGTGATAGTAACTTACAGTGAAATAATGTGTATTTCAGAAGATAGACATGGAAGTCTGGTACCAAGATGTGAACAGCACCTTACACAACTCTGAATAAAGTCACATCCAGTCATTTCCCAATGTGCATGGTACTGGTGTTGATGAAAAAATTCAGTGTTTATGAAGCCAGGTGCAAATACATTGCTTCTATGTAAAATGGAGTTAGCTTCTGTGTTCAGGAGTTTATTAGCAGGCTGTTCATGTACTTGAATGTCTGGTGGGACATTCAAAAGTCATGCAAGAGAGGTAACTATTCTTCACCTGCCAGGACTGGTGCTCCCCTCGTCATTATGACAACCAGGAGCACTTTTGAAGAGCCTGATGGACAGTGCCCCCGGGGACCAGGCACTTTCCTCAGAGCAGCCAGGTAGACAAGTCCTACAGAACACTGAGCTTGTCTGAATGTCTCAGATTTTTTTTCTAAGCTCTATCTCTAAGAATATTCCTTAGCATTGAAATATATATTTTGGCTCTCTGATGTAAATCTTGATGCACTTAGCTGGTTACACTGATAAATGATGAATGAGATTTTGATTCTGTGACATTCCATAATCTGAAGATTGCTAATTGTGCCTTATATATGGAAATTTACCTACATTTGCTGGGGCCAAATGCAAAGCAACCCTAGAATGGTAGCTTCTAGGATAATTGGAGGAACAGAATCCACAGATCTTTGCCCAAGGGGAAACTGCTGTCTGGTGGTCTCTTTCTAACTCCTCCAGCTAAAGTGTTCAGGTGATTGGTAGTACCTTCTGGTGAGATCCTAGCTTTGCTTATTGGACTTCTCTGGATGCACACTTGCATCACTAATAACCCACATCATCAGTAGGTCTACAGCTTGGAGTTTTGAAGAACCTTTACAATTTTTACTCTTGGGTGCAAGATTATCAGGTCATCTGCAATCAGATTCTCCCCAAACTGGCCAGCACGGGATCCCCCCTTTTACCTGGCCTTGTTCAGCCAATAAGGGACTCCAGGAAGCAGGAAGTTGTAACTGAAGGAGGAGGAGTTGAACTCTTTCCCACTGGGTTAATACTGACTTACAGTTTTGGATCATGGTACTCAAGGTCCTTGCTGCCCTTCCCTGCCACTCTCTGGACTCCCTCTCCTCTGAATGGTCACCACCATTCTCTACACAGAATATCCTATTTCCCATAGTAAGTTGAAAAGTAAGCATAAAAATTCTCTGTTTCATTTGCTCAGCTTTTTCTCCTGCATGGTCTTTGCCTTGTTTTTCTGCCTGGCAGAAACTTCTTCCTGTTTCCAGCCCTCAGAGAAGCCTTGCTGGCCATGCCTAGGACACTCTGTCCCACAGAGCAACACTGAATGTGCAGCCTAGAATGTGGTCAGGTGTCCCACCCAGCAGTGGGCTGTTTTGGGGAGTCTGGGTGATCTGACATGTACTTTTTCAGCAACCCAGGTATAATTTCCACCACAGCACTCACCTCACTGGATGATAGTGGCGAGTTTGCTGTTAGCAAGGGCAGTAACTTCTGCAAAGTGTGACCATGTTTTTTTGTTTTCTTGTTGTAATGGCTCCAGTCTTAAGGAAAGTAACAGTCACAGGTAATGTGTGCTCAGAATCAGTCGATTGCATTACAACACTTTCAGAGTTAAGGGTAAAATCATCTCTTTGAGAGACTATCACAGATCAAGAGAGGTAAAATGGTTTCACTAAACTAAAGCAGCAATTATGGTACAATAAAAACTAAAACAAGCTCAGTAACTCAATAGTTTCATATTCCTGTTTTTCACTGAGCCTCTGCACAAGAACCTTATTTCTTCCACAAGAAACTCACACAACCTATTAAGATCTAGGGATTCCAAATATATTGTAGTCGACCCTCACTGAGTAAATCAATGAATAAATAGCTCAAAGAATGGCTGACCTATATCTGCATATCTAAACTCTTTAATGTGAAGAAGACACACACACACAGAAAAATATGTAATTACAAGTAAACAAGATGAAATTCTCACAAAGTGAGCCATTTAACTGCCAACCTATGTCAAGAAATAAAGCAATGCTAAAACCTCAACTCCCTCTCAGGCCCTCTCCCAATTACTTCCTGTTCTCTCTCCCCAGAAGGAACCACTTCCTTGCCCTTTCTACAGATTTGTTTTACCCAGTTTCAGTCTTTATGTAAATGCAATAATGCAGTGTGATCTCGCCATGTCTGGGACAAACACGTGGGTCATGTTGTATTAGCAGTGGTTTGTTCATTTTCATTGCTCTATGGAATTTCACTGTGTGATTACACCATGGTTTATTTTTTCTACTGATAGATATCTGGATGCTTTCTGGCTTACGTATATTACCTATTAACATTCTTATCTATGGATTTTGGTGTACATGAACATAAATTTCCTTCTGGAATATTCATAAGAATAGACATGAGTCATCATTTTCCAACTTTATCAGTTTTCACACTCCTCACATGTGTGAACTTTTCTATTGGTTTGCAACTTCACCAGTATTTGGAATTTAATTTTAATGATTCTGGTTGGTGTCTTATCATAATCATTATGGTTCAATTGTTTTTGCTTATTTACTAATAAATGTGTTTGTTGATTGTTTGTGACATACCTGTTCACACCTCTTGCTTTATTTTCTGTTGGGTTGTCTGGATGTTTTTATTAATTTGTAGGAACTCTTTATATATTCTGGACACTATCTCTCTGTTGCTTACACGTGTGGTGGCTTATCTTCAGCTACTTGGTTGTTTTCTCTTTTTACTCTCCTATAATATCATTTTAAAATATGGAAAATTTCAACACATACAGTAGTAAAGTAATATAATAAACCCACATAAAATCATTGCCCAGTTTCAACCAAGCCAGTTTTCTTCATGTGTAACTTAATCCATTTTCTTACCTTCCCTCCCATCTGCACTCCCACAACTGCAGAATATTTTGTACCAAATCTCTTCCATTATATTCTTTCATGTATAAATAGTTTATTATATGTCATGAAGAAATAAGGACTCTTAAAATATAATAATGCCATTATCAATCTTAAATGTATTAACAAGAATTCCGTAGCATTTATCAGTAACTGCCAATTTGTTTTCCTATTTACTTGATCAGTTTTGGTTTTCTCTGTACATGATTATTTTGTATCAGAATAAAGACTGTTTTAATTTCCCATCTGTATGCATTTTCTTTCCTTATTACACTAGCTACCTCTTCTCTTACCAATGTTGAATATAAGTAGTGAGTGTGAGTAGCTTTTAGTATTTCATTTTACCCTCACTATTGGCTTTTTAACAAGTGTTTGTTAGACAGGCATGGTGGTACATGCCTTTAATCCCAACACTTGGGAGACTGAGACAGGAGTATAGCAAGTTCGAGATCAGCCAGGGATACGCAATAAGACCTTATCTCAAAAGAAAAAAAAAGTGGTTGCCTGAGGATTCACAACGTGTATCTTGACCTTTGCTCTCTGTGCTTTAGTTCAGATAGTTTCATGTTTCAGGATCTTTTCTTCTGCCATGTCTGATCTGCTATTAATCCCAGCCAATGAAATTTTCATCTTATATATCATACTTTTATTCCTAGAATTTCCATTCATTTTCTAAATATCTTTCATTGCTTGCCTCATTACATTTGTTACTTCTTATATCCTTGAGCATTGGAACATACATAAATTTAATATTCTTATTTACTAAGCTAATTGTCTCTGTCATTTCTGGATGTCTCTGTTTATGGGTCATGTATTCTGCTTCCTGTAAATCTATTTATATTTTATTTCATATAAATCTACTTGGACATTGTGGAGCACGTTGATAGTTTTTGTTGCTTTCTTTAACGAACATTGGGCTTGTTATGGTAGGTCAACTCGTTATAGACCAGTTTGATCTTGTAGTGGATTATTTTTTGGCACATTTGAGGAGGTGATCTAGAATAGTCTTTACCACTATTTCAGCACCACTTCTAAAGTGTGAAACTTGTGTAGTCACTACTGAATGATCCATGCATTCAACCAGTCCTCTTGACTTTAGTTAGTAAGAATTCAAACATTCCAGGCTTAACACAAATTCTGGGGATTCTTGGGCCTATGCCAATTTCATCAAAGCTGGAAGAGTCCAACTTATTACAAATATTATCATTTTGTATTTGTAGTTTGTGAGCACGAGGGAGTTGGTAGGGAAAGTAGAGTGAGGTCACCAAAACCCAGATTTTAGAATTGAAGACAACTTAAGATATCTAAGGGTAATCCCTGACCCAGCCTTATTGATACTTCACCATGGTACCTGGTAACCTTTGGTAAGATGATAAATCTCCTGTGCCTATGGTTCTTCATCTCCAAAAAGGAGGACAATAATGTTATATAATACAAAAAAGAATTTGATTATGCTCCCAGGTCTGCATCTTTTTAAGCTTAAGTTTTGGTTTGACCATTTTTGCTGTATTTGTATAGATCTTTTACAGATCTGAATCATTTAAAAAATGGGTACCCAGTATTCCCTTGTATGAATGTGTCACAATTTACTTGAACAGTCTCTTAATGGTGAATATTTTCAGATGTTGACAGATTTTGCTATTATAAATAATGCAAGAATTACTGTAAGTGTACCTTGTGCTTTTGCAAATATATTATTGGTTAAATTCCTAGCAATGTATTGCCAGATCACAGGGCATATACTTTTAACTTTGATTAAATTTTTCTTCAAAGATGTGCCTATTTTCAATTTTAGTAGCCACATATGAGGCAACCTACATTCACAACAGCAATGAACATCACCGAGCTTGATTTTTTTATTTTTAAAAATTGGATGAGTATAATATTTTGATCTCTTTTTTTGATGGAACTGGGATTTGAGCTCAGGACTTCACACTTGCAAAGCAGGCGCTGTACTGCTTGAGCCACTCCTCCAACCCATTTTTCTCTGATTATTTTTGAGATTGGGTTTTTTGAACTATTTACCCAGGCTAGCCTTGGACTGTGATTCTCCTGATCTCAGTGTCTCAAGTATTTAGGATTACAGGTGTGAGCCACCACACCTTGGTTAACATTTTGATCTTATTGTTTACTTTTACACTTTTAAGATTATAAATTGGGTATTTTTATGCCTAAGAGGAATTTGTATCCACTTACTTTTATTTTTCATTAACTCTTCTACCGGATTGATTTTCAATTTTATAAGTAATTTTTTAAAACCTTATAAATTAGTTTATAAATTAAAGGAGTATATTGTTGCATACGGTTTCCTCCCACCCTGTCATCTGGCATTTGATTATCTTTAAAATGCATAGCTTAGCTATTTTAATGCTTCCTTTTTTGAGAGTAGATTTAGATTTATAGCAAAGTGAAGAGGAAGGTATAGAGAATTTCCTGTCTACCTCTTGCTCTACACATGCACAGCCTCCCCATCATCAATGTCTCCCACCAGAGCAGCAGATGTTTTAATATTTGATGAGGCTATGTTCGCACATCATTCTCACCACAGATGCATCATTTACATTAAAGCTTAACTCTTGCTGGGTTTGGACAGATGTCTAGTGACATGTATGCAGGTCAAGTTGTGGAAAGGCCCTGTGTTTAAATCCCCAGGACTACAAAAGCAAGGAAAGAAAAGAAGGAAGGAAAGAAGGGAGGGAGGGAGGGAGGAAGGAGAAAATGACAGAAAGAGAAAAGAAAGGAAGAAAGGAAGAGAAACAGTGAAAGAAAATGAAAGAAACAAAAGAAACAAAAAAAGAGAGAAAGAAAAGGAGGAAAGGTAGAAAAGAAAGAGAAAATGATAGAGAGAGAACATTAAAGAAAGAAAAGAAACAAAAAAAAGAGAGAAAAAGATAAGGAACGAAGTAAAAAGAAAAAGGAAGGGATTATCTGGATGTGCCGGAGTTTGTCTATCTGTTCATCTACTACAGGGCATCATGGTTGCTTCCAAATTTTGGCAAATTATGAATAAGTTGCTGCTATAACCATTCATGTGCAGGTTTCTAATGTGTATATAAGCTTTCAACTCTTTTGAGTAAACACCAAGGAGAGCAATTGCCAGATTAGATAAGAAAAGTCTATTTAGTGTGCAAGACACTGTCTTCCTACGTGGCTCTCCTGTTTTGCAAGTCCACTAACAAAAACAAGAATTCCTTTGCTTCACATCCTTGCCTGCACTTGGTGCAGCCAGTGTTCAGGATTTGAGCATTTTACTGTACAATTTATCAGTGCTTGCCTTATGGCTCTGGATCTTCAGTTTTGCTATGTCAGTCTGAGATTACATTTCATTTTTGAACTTCTATAGCTTTTCCGTGTGCATGTGTGATACTGGGGTTTGAACTTGGGGTTTTCACCTGGAGTCACTCCACCAGACCTTTTTAGTGATGGGTTTTTTTCGAGATAGGGTCTCACAAACTATTTTGCCAGGGTTGGCTTCTAACTGCCATCCTCCTGATATCTGCTCCTGAGTAGCTAGGATTACAGGCGTGAGCCACCAGTGTCCAGCTGATAGCTTTTTAAATATTGACATATCTTCTTATTTGTGATTTACTTTTATATGTGGAATAAGGCAAGAATCAAGTTTTAGATTTTTTTCAAACAGCTAGTCAGTTTTCCTATGAGTAATTGACTACTGTAACTTGTCCAACTGGTTCGGAAGGCTCCCTTTGGAAGATACTAAACAAGCCTATGTGTTTGACTTTCTTTGTGGATTCTTTTCCACTCTATTGAATCATCTGTTTATTTCCTCTCCAAGTTAAAAAGGGACTTTATTTATTCAAGGGCTTCAATGTCTATCAAGGTCACTCCTACTATCCCCCCCACACAAACTTTCTTTGCATTCATTCTTCTGAATTCTAGTCATTCTGTAAATTCCTTCTATTCCAAAAATACTATTTTCTTGAGATTACATGAACCATGTAAATTAATTGCTATAATTTGAATATGGGTTCATTCCCACTAGAACTCATGTTGAGGCTTGGTCCCCAATGTAACAGTGTTAGGAGGTGGTAGGAAATGTAAGAGACATTTGGAGATACGAATGGACTGCCCTCATGAATGAATTAATGTTTTTCTCAAGAGACAGTTAATTCCCTAAAGGCTATAAGGTCTTGTGTGACTATACCGGTTCCCACTGGAGAGGGTTGTTTTAAGGCAAGTTCAGCTTTCTTGGTTAGCTCTACTTCTTTTCTTGCTAGACGAATCTCTCACAGACACTCCACATATGAGGACATCTGCCATGAGGCCCTCACCAAAAGCTGATGCCAATATCACACCCTTGGACCTCCAAACTGTAAGCTAGATAACTCCTTTCTTCATAAAGTACCCAGCCTTGGGTGTTTTATTAGCCACACAAAACAAAATAAGACTCTAGAGACATTTGACTCTATTTTCTTTTCCAAAAATAAGATAAATCTTTGCTATCTTATATAATCATTTAAAAGTTAAATGTAGGGCTGGTGGAGTGGCTCATGTGGTACAGCACCTGCCTAGCAAACATGAGGCCCTGAGTTCAAACCCCAGTGCCCCCCTCCAAGAAAATAAAATTTATATGTGTAAGTTTTCTGTATTTCTTATCTTATTTAGTTCTTCATATTTTTTACTTGTGGCAAATCAGATATTTCTTCTATTGTATTTCTCAGTTGGTTATTATCTGTTTATATTAAAATGATTATGTATTTTAATTTAACAAATTAACCACTTTTTGATATCCCCCATTCTTTTTTGGCAGCTCTGGGGTTTGAACTCAGGGCTTCCTGCTTGCTAGGCAGGTGCTCTTACCAGTTGAGCCACTCCACCAGCCCTTGCTATTCTTTTTAGCTCTAAAATTTGGGGATGAGCATCTTTAGCTCTCTCAAGATATGTTTTTCTTAATTTTTAAAACATTTTATTAAGGAATATTAAATGTATTAAATGTACAAAATAATGAGTTTCCTTATGACATCATCATACCTGTATTTAAGGTACTTTGATCATATTTACTCTTTATTTCAAAATATAATTTTATTGTCAGAAAATCATGAAATTTTTGCCCTGTTTTCAACATTTATACCTATTTCTTTACCTAACTCCCTTGGCTGGGGCTTCCAGAACTTCTGGGTGACGGTGGGAGCGGGAGCATACCATCTTGCTCCTGATTTTAATGTTGTCTTTCTGTCTGGGGTTGGAAGACCTTGCAGTTGGACCAATGTCAGAGCCGCTGCTTTATTATAGGCTGTGCTGAGAAACTGAACGTGGACAGGGACTTCTGCATGGGTCCAGTCTCCACTCTAGGGGGACCTCAGGACTGAAGTATCTGTCCTCTTTCTCTCTTCCCATATGTGTCTCTCTCTATTAGAGTCTCTGTGGAGATGGAAGGTGCCTCAGACAGGATTTAGATATTCCTAGTCTCACAGCCAAGCAGCTTGCCACACCATTATGTCATTTCCTATGATCCAGTTTTTAGTTATTAACTGCAACTCATTTGCCTCTTGATATTTGTACTTTGTGTGTGTTTATCCAAAAAGTCTGTCTTTCTAACAATACTTTGAGGTTTTAAAATTATGGAATCAAGTCATATACCTCTATATACCCAATTCCCAGCATGAAGTCTTGGACTCGTCAGTAGATCCTCCACAAGAGTTTATCTGAAGCCAATTATGCAAAAGAACACTTCATATAGGACACACAAGCTCTTCATAATAATGAGTTTGGTTGTCATAGTCATCTCAGTGTTATTCCAGGATCAAATCAGACAATGGATAGGACAGTCCTTTGACTGTTTGTAACATTACTAAGGCTGACTTTCCATCTCACATGTCATATTGAAATGAAATGATGGTTTTGGTTTGTGTTCTTAACTAGCTCATGATCTCCCCAAGGATAGAAACCAAATCTTATTTATCCTTGAGCTCCTGGCGCCCACCCCTGGGCTTGGCACATTGTGAGTACTCAATCAATGTTTGTGGAACTAAATACAACTATATTCAGAAAATGTCTTTTGACATGAGGCCAGTGGTGCTCTTAGTTGGAGCAGCTCCCTTTCTAAACAACCACAACGGGCCACCAAAAAGAGGGCCTGGCTCTTGGGACTGCCAGCCTCAGTCGTTGGAGTTCACCAGCTCTGGTTTCTGATGGTTCTTTGGCAATTAAGCCTGCTATTGGGGCTGTTGCTACTGCTGTTAAGTGCTATAAAATTATTTGATCCTTTTGTCTTTTTCATTCAGTTGGGTCATTTCCTAATCAGATGGTGTGCACCTGAGGGAAGTGGGATATTTTTTATTTTTAAAAGATTCCTATATTTCTGACATAAAATTACTGTCCCTCTCTCAGACTCATCTGAAAGTCTTTTTTCTTCTCTTCTGTTCCTGGACTGGAACCTTCACTTCTTTGCTAGAGTCCATCTATATTTTTAAATCCCAGAACGTTTTTTTTTGCTACCCTTTGGATTCCAGGGTCATTGAATGAAACAAGTAGCCCCACTGACGCAGGGACTAGCACTTGCCAAGCACTGTGCAGGCCACTTACCATGGAGAAAGTCTCACCACACACATTTTGCAAATGAGAATATATTTGGAGAAGGCCTTTTTTTCTTTTTCGTGGTACTGGAAATCAGACCCAGGGCCTCATGCATGCTAGGCAAGCACTGTACTACTGAGCTCCACCCTCAGACCCAGGTGAGGATATGTTGGAAACTTCCCTTTCTCTGTTCTGCCCTTCTAAGACAAGGCAATTTGGCTGTCTGGATTTCAGGAGGCACAGAGAGTCTCCACAGTCAACTCAGGTAGCTTCATACTAAAATTTTAAATAATTATTAAATTACCTAGATGACTTAAAAACACCTTAGGGACTCTGGGGGGTGTGACTCAAGTGGTAGAGTGCCTACTTTGTAAAGGTGAAGCCCTGAGTTTGAACCCCAATCTCAGCCCCCCATATATACATACACACACATGTAGTGCAGTGGCTGAAGCTAGGTATGGTGGTATATACCTGTAATCCCAGTACTCAGGAAGCAAGGGAAGAATCCAAGTTTGAGGCCAGCCTGGGCTACACAGGGAGACCCAATCTCAAAAACACAATTCTTAGTAATTTGGTATTTAAGTCTAAAATCAGTTTATTTCAGTGCTAGGGTTTTTTTTTTTTTTTTTAATTGGTGGTGGTGATGGTTGTTTTTTTCTTTGGTGGCACTGGGGTTTGAACTCAGGGCCTCATACTTGCTAGGCAGGTGCTCTACCACTTGAGCTACTCCTCCAGCCCTTTTTAGTGTTACTTATTTTGGAGATAGGATCTCCCAAACTATATGCTGGGGGCTGGCTTTGAATCACTATCTTCCTGATCTCTGCCTCCTAATTAGCTAGGATTATAGGCATAAGCCAGTGGTGCCTGGCTCAATGATAGTTTTTAGTGGCTGTCCAAGTCTTTAAAAGTACCTCATAGAGACATGTAAAGCCAAGCACAAAAAGTATGTCAGTGAATTTACTGAATCATGACATTTGTTTTTTGTTTTATTCACATTGTCTGCTTTATAGATGAGAAAATGAAAGCCTGGGGACATTCAGAACTTCCCAAGTTTCCTGGTCCTATGAGACCACATTTTATACATTCCCAAGAAAATCATGTCTCATGCACTAATGTCTTGCTTTTCTTGTGTTCTCATGCCATGTCACATGCATGTGTTTTGGGTTGTATCTCTTTCCAAGTAATTGTAGAACTTTTCCAGACAAAGACTATGTCTTTATTTTATTACATCCCCCCAGTGCCTAGTGGACAGTGGAGAGAAAGCCTTTCATGCCTCCCAAGGAGACGCTCCACCATCTGGGATCATCAGCACACAGATGCTCTCCTCTGGGAAGAGGACCACAGGGTCATTGTCCCCTTCAGCAACCCCCATCTGGAACTGTCCAATGGTTCCTGGCGCCATGAATCCAGCATATGATTATCAGGCATTAAACTAACTTTATTTACCTTTTCAGTCATAAACGTTGGAGCTATTTGTTCCTTGTTTGCAATGGCTTATTAAATCACACACTGATTTATTAAGCACTGGATGGCCAGAAGTTGAAGTACAGATTTAAAAGTGATCATTGATTCAAGGAAAATCTCAGTAATAGGATTATGCAGGGCTCACTGTACTCCTGAGGGAAGCCTGGGAAATGGCCCACCAAAACAATTCTGTGTGCTACTCCTCCAGGTTCCTGATATTTTGTTCTTGTGCTTATGACACACTGATTCCAGGAACACATGCTGTCACACCCAGACAATTTTCCATTGGCTTCTTGAGAGTGAGTTTCAGGGAAGGCCAAGGTGTTCTTTGGAAACAAGAGAATATAGAATCCAATTCTCCTGGTGGAGCTGTCATGGTTCCAGGTTCTTCCATTCAACAAGACTGCATTGGAGCTCTGTGGTAGAAATAAATTGTTTTGACTAACACTTATTCACACACACACACACACAACTTTTGCAGGGAATTGCTCCTCCTTCCTAACTTCAACTAGGTGGTTCTAATCATGGCTGCCAGTAAACCATCCAACCTGCTCACGTTGGGAATAAGAATGTGACCCAAGCCACACAAGGAGAGAGGAGAGTTCTCCCCGACCCCATGCGGACTTATTAAGGTGGAGGTGTCTGGTGGTGGTGCTGGCTAGGACACTACCATCTCAGTTGCTCAGGAAGGCATGTAGACAGCACTCAGCAGCTGTGGCATCTCTGAGTAGAAGAAATCCATTTGCCTTTGGAGGAAGAAAAAAGAGCTTGTAAGTACATAGTACATAGAAGCAAAAAATGAGAGCTACAACTCTCCCTTTCCTAGTTACACATAAGCCTTAAATGGTACTTTTTACCTAACCTAGTTTAAATTGCATTTCCAATCACTCACCTATAATCCCAGCCACTCAGGAGCTACTCAGAAGCAGGAGGATCATGATCCAAGGTTGGCCAGGCAAAAGCATAAGACACTATCTGAAAACAAAAAAAAAAAAGCAAAAATGATGGGGGCATGGTTCAAGTGATAGATTTCTTGATTTCAAACCTTAGTACCACAAAATAAATAAGTAAATAAATAAAAATAAAATAAAGTAAAACTTCCCTGATTAAGATTGCTCTCCCTTGACCAGTGTCTAACCCCACAGACAGTGCTGAGGACACAAAGATGAACATAGTCTACATCTGTTCTCTAGAAACTCAGACCCTATGAGGGGGAGATAGATCTCTCAGCAACTGACAAGACAACGGCTGCCATGAAGGAGAGAGTGAAGGAAGTGTGAGGGGCACAGAGCGCAGGGCATGCTGGGACTTCAGTTCTCTGGAGTCAAAGCAAAGAAAGACTCATTAGGCTGAGCATTGTATGGAGTCCCCTTCATGTACTAGCAATTCATGTTACTTCTTTAAAATGGAGATAACAATAGTACCTATCTCTTAGGTATGGATGAATATTAAATTATAGAATACTTATAATATGTTTAGAAAATATTAGTGATTGCTGTCATCTTGACCCCATGAGCAAGGACCACACCCGGATAATTTTAGGGCTGTACTTCCTCAGTGGGGCTACGCAGAGCAAAACTATGAGGAAAGAAGACATCTTTCACTTTGCCTGATGAAGTCACTGTGTCATGAAGAGGAATATTGACAGCACCTCCCATTACACTGGGTCAGGACCTATGACCTTGTCTTTATGCAGAGGAGAAGCTCAGAAGAAAGGACAGACCCTTGCTTGGAACTCAACCAGCTTGGGATAATATTCTTATAGAATCTGAACGGGTGACACATAGTCCACACTAATTTAAAACCTTTTTATAGGGTTTATAGGGTTTTAGTGAACTGGAATTGTGATTCAAGTGGTAGAACAACTGCCTAGCAAGCAAAAGACCCTGAGTTCAAATCCTACTACTCCCCCAAAATGCCATTGTATAAGGTTTTAATAATCTGCTTATTATTCATAAAGTCCGTGGTGCTGGTTTGATTTGCTCACCTTTGCAAATTAATACACAATTAATTGAAAATAATGCCATGACGTGCAGTTCTAAGTCTGTTTAATAGCATTCCCCGCACGCCGAGATGAGGGAATCTAGCTGACTTTGCTTGGTGCGCTCTCCTGCAAACAGGAGTGGGAAGATGCTAATGAGTCTTGACAACTAGTGATTGCGTTTTGTTCACTGTGAAAACCCAGTTACACATTTATGTGGCAAACTACGTCATCGAGTAGAAATAGCATAAAATTGATGAGAAACTGACAAAATGAATGAGCTTCCTCCTCTGAACCCAGAGAAATGATGTTGAAGTAGAGCCACTGCCATCTCTGATTTACTTACATAACAGAAAAGGGGAAGGCAGGGGAGGGGAGAAGAGAGATGAGTGGCTTCACTCAGTTCCCTTGTCCGTAAACCTTCTTCAGAGTGATTGTGAGGACTATAAGAAAGATGTGACACCAAATCAAATGCCCAGCCCATGGCTCAGTCTCTTCACTTTCCTATTGTCCCTCCCAACCTAACAGCCTCACGGGGCATGAATAACGTTCTTACGACTCCTTCTGATCCAAGGATGAGATCAGGACCATCACGGGACATGTGAATACTCTATCCTGTAACACATACGACCAGCAGAGGCCATTAGAAACTTTGCTCTTTTATGATACGAACATTTTTAAGAGTCCAGGCCAGTTTTATAGTGTGTTTCAATTTAGTTTGTCAGATTGTTTCCTGGTAGTTAGATTCAGGTTAAGTGTTTTGGGTAGGGATCTGACACAGGAGGTAGTGTGTTTCCCATCAGGGTCATAGGCACCATCTCTGTACTTAAATTTATTTTTCAGTGCTGGGAATCAGAGCCAGGCCTTCACACAGGCTAGACAAACGCTCTGCCACTGAGCGACACCGCCAGCCCTGCTCCTTTGTTATTGATGCTACATATGTCTCATGACTAAGGTAGATTTGCTCATCGAAAAGACAGCTTTTTCCCTTTATAATGAATGACTAATCTATGCAGTTAAGTTTTTTAGACTGTTAATATAGCGTCCCCAGTGACATTTTACACAAAGGCTTTGACATGCGTTGATGATGACTTTTGTATCATTGTTACAATGGTAGAACGTTCTCTGACTTCTGTCTGATTGCTCATTCCCCGTGTTGTTTCCAATTTCCTCTTAGATTAAGTCCTGCCTTGTAAGTCAGCCCTTTCAGTTTTCTCACTTCTAAATCTGGGGCTCATTTATCGTTTTGTCCCCTTGACTCAGCTGTGGGAGCATGTCTCCTTCGGAGGTTAGCATGCTCACTTTGTATATTTAATACCTGCTACTGGGACCTGCCTGGACTGCCTGTAGTCCCTCTCTCAGAAACTGTACCTCCACTGTACCACGGACAATCCTGCACAATGTGCAATGGTATTTGGGGGATCCTCTCTAGCTTTCATACTTCAAAAACATTTTAGCCTAGATTCACAGTAACCAGCACACATCCTAATACACATTTATATTCACCCTCCTACTGTGACACATGCTCTTTCTACTCAACTTTATTTTAAAATTTTTATTTTGTATTTTTTAATTTGGAGGATGTTTGAGACAGGGTACTGCTTTGCAGCCCAGACCGGCCTTGAGCTCACACTCCTCCTGCTTCAGCCTCCTGTATTAGGATTACAAGTGTGTGCTGCCACGTCTGGCCAATTTTACTTTTTAAAATGCTCGTCAGCCCACCTGATTTCATGAGTGGAAATGGCTGGTAACCCCATGCTTTGAAAAATATTATGTTAGAGTTCAATGTCCCACATGCTCAACAATCCCTCCTTCCTGTGAATACAGAGCCCTCCTGGGGTCTCTCCCTGCTTTATTTGCGTTTTAATTATGTAACCTTAGGGTTGGATGGGCACTTGAAATGAGCATAAGGGATTTCCAAGTTCAGTGCTGACTTCATGAGCGGGCAACCCGTGCAGTCACATGGGGCTCCGTTCCTGCACTTGGTTTAATGCTCTGCTGGAGTGGTTTGAAATTCTTGCTAAAACTATCTTTGAACTTGTACTTTATAAGTGAAATGGTGGGACACACAGGTGATCGAGAAGAAACATGGAAAAAATTTAAAAATTCATATTAAAATATAAATTACAAGGGGTGGGGTGTGGCTCAAGCTACAGAGTACCTGCTAGCAAGGGAGAAGCTCTGAGTTCAAACTCAAGTACCGTCAAAATCAAGCAAATAAACAAAACCAAAACAACAACAATGACAAGAAAATAATGAAATAAAATACAAATTACATCTTATAAAGTGCATTTGATAGCACTCTAGCTCTGCTTTTTGAGCAAGAGTCCCATCATTTTCACATTGCATTAGGCCTAGGTAAGGTTCTAACTCTTAACCTGAGTGGTGAATATGTAGGTATTTACTCTGATTCCTTTGGCAGCTCATATTTGTTTTACACTCTTCTGAATGTGTGATACTTTTTATAAGAAAAAGAAAAGGATAGAAAAAGAAAGGAGGAAAGGAAAGGAAAAGCAGACAGTCGAGAACTGCTTTCAAGACTTTTCTATAAAAATTTTTTTTTAATTTATTGATTTATTTTTTGTTGGGGAGCAAATGTAGGGCCTTCCACATGCTAGGCAAACATTCTATCACTGAGCTACATCCCCAGCCACTGCCCCCCCACCCCGAGATCTTTTTAATACTTTCACTGTGGGCTGGTCTAATTTTTGGAAAATGGATTTTATTTTTAGATGCAGCCAAAGTGCTTTGGAGACGATTCTGATGGAAGTGTCTTTGGTAATGACTTTAATGGAAAATGTCACTTTAATGCACATATAAAATCATTACAAAGACTGACTGTATCATATGGTTCATACACTGAGTCTAAAGAAACTCTAAAGACATTTTAAATATACTGTATAACACATAAACATCGCTAGATTCTTAGAAGCTTCTAGACTGACTTTTTTTTTCTTGGGGGTACTGGGGCTTGAACTCAGGACCTTCACCTTGAGCCATTCCCAGCCATATTTTTGTGAAGGCATTTTCAAGATAGGGTCATGAGAACTATTTCCCCCAGCTGGCTTCGAACCTTTATCTTCCTGATTTCTGCCTCCTGGATAGCTAGGATTATAGGTGTGAGCCACTGGCACCTGGCTAGATTGACTTTTGGTTGAGCCAGTGATCTTTGGGACATGATTGTTTAGAAATTAGGCACACCACTTGAAACTCATTTCTCCATGCAATCCTTGGAAACTTTAAAAATAATGAAGATTTATTTCACAATTTGTTGTTCCAAACAATTGAAGGAAAATTCACCATTCAAGAGCATAAATGATCTTTTTCCTTTTAAAGTTAATATAGTTGTTATTTGGCTATAATGTATGTGGAAACCATGAGTAGGATGAACAAGGTGTCCTCACTCAACACACTCTACCTGTAGATCTGAGATAAGATTTGAAGATAATGGTCCTTGCTATTTACTAATCACCATCTTTTCCCTGCTCTGCTTGACAATTGGGTAGGACTCTAGATTTATTTTTCTTTTTTTGTGACTTCAACCATTTTAGCTTAATTTAGAACAAAGAAGTTGAACCCGTTCTTGTCATGTGCAGATTCTAATGTAATCTCTACCTCATTCAACCTGTAAATCATGCTCTGGGGAGGGCTCTGGCAATGGCGACACAATAGACATAATTACCAACATCTACAGGCAACACTTGCCATGACAGTGCTTTCTTACCTTCTCTGGGGGTGGAGTAGGACAAAAGAGTCACTAAGGTGATGAAATAAGATACAAGAGCCTGTGAGATTTTCCATCTGCCTCAAGTGCTGTCTTGCTTGGTCAAGTCAGCAGTGAGCCTGAACCCTCTACCTCCCGGTTCACCAAGAAAAGAAGGTAGGGAACTCTGCCAGTCAGTCTGGAAACCAAGGCTGAACAGGAACAGTGGATTTCTAGAGCCGGCTCTTGCCATTTTGCCCGTCTCTTCCCAACTCCATATTGGGTAACCTGGTGTTGATAGCTTGAAATTGACCTTGGTGGCATTACTGTCACTAAGAGAACTAGCAAATGCAAAGCCCACTGGGGGATGTGCGATGAGCCATGGGTCCTGAAGAGGCTGACCTGGCATGATTTACCTGGTCATGCTGCAGGAGAAAATCCAAGGCAAGGACCAAGCCAGTGGGGACTAGTCTAAAGAGCACAAACCCACAGCTGGGCTGACTCCGAAACTGGGGTGAACTGAATTTATTACTTTTCCTTACATTTCACACTCAACCATTTTGGAAGAAAGGGAGCATTTTTTCTTCCATGTGTAAGCCTGGCCTGTCATGAGAACTAGAAAGATATCAGTCTAGTCTACACGGCAAATTGCAGGCTAGACTGGGCTACATAGCGAGACCCTGTCTCAAAATAAATAGGTCAATATAAAATATAACTAAGTGTATATACATATACATATACATATGTGTACATATAATCAACATATCATATTATCTCTTTTGATATATGATTTCCGGTTATTCTTCTAGTTCAAATAAAATAGAAAACTAATTAAAATTATATTTGCAAAAAGGATAAAAAATAAGAGAAGATTTTAACCAGAGTTGATAAGAAAAGGATCATATAGCATTTTTTATCTTTATCATGTTGTGAAGGTGTGTCTGCGTATGTTTACATAGCCTGGTGGGATGTGGACGTGGAAAGCATTTTGAATGACACAAGTATTATTATCCGTGGGAAATGTGGATGGAAGTCTCTCTGCCGGTTGGTGGTAAATGCTGGTAGAGAAGGTCCAGAGTTCAATGCATACTGCGTGGCTCTGTCTTCACTGTTGTTACCTCTGCTGCTTTAAGTCTAAGCGTGCTGCTCCCTTCCAGCTGATGTTGTTAAACTGATCAGAGAGGATGGGATGATGGGTTGAATCCACTTAGCACAATGACATAGACACAGTAATAGGTAGAGTTGAATATTTTTGTCTCACCAGAAATGAAATAATTTCTTTTTCTCCTTTGCAGACTAATATCCAGTTTCTAGATCCATTAAATTGTCATTTTTACACTCAAAATCGACATTTCTTGTTCACATCAATCTTATTCATATTTTAAATTGTGAATATTTAAAAAGTCACATAAATTTCCGGGGACTCTTTTTTTATTTCCATGTGAATATATATGGGAAAGAGGGAAGTGGTTGTAGAAAGTGTGAGAAGTTGGTAGCACTTAATTAAACATGTTTGGGACATTTGGGGGAAATAGTCTAGGTTTATTCAACATTCAGATAACTGCCATCTTTGCAGGCTACAGCCAATATTCATCTCTGGACAAAAACTCTCGTAATCTCCAAATTTATTAAATGCTAAATACCCTGGTTGAGAAAAGATTGAGGCTGAAAATGTCAACTCTGAAATGTCAGAAAATTCTGAAGTTCTCATAGCAATGTTAATTTGCTCTTCTCAAAAGGTAATTTAGTGTTCTTGAAGATAGAAAATGCAGCTCTCTCTGAGTGATTTCAGTAAGCTCATCTTAATTAAGTTACAAGACTTCTCCATTTCCTGGCCAGACACAGAAGACTTTGTTAGCTCTATAGAACAAAAAGGGCCTTTGTGATTCTGACCAGCGAAACCTATGGCTGGGAAGTGTCTTGAGGAGAGAAACACTCTTGGAAAAGCTCTGAGTGCCAAGCCACCACTGCTTTGTCATGAACCAAGTTGCTATGGTTTGAGCATGTCAGAGTCCCTGTCCTGGTCCTCAGTGTGGCAGTGTTGAGGTGGTGGAACCTTTAAGAGGTGGACTCAGAGAAGTAGTTCTCCTGGCTTAGTTCTGGTGAGAATGGGTTTTTTATAAAGGAAACTGACACCTCCCCAGAATCTCTCTTGCTTCTTCTCCCACCCTGTAATCTCTCTCTTGCTCATGGCTCCATCTATCTTGTGATATAGGGAGAAGACCCTCACTAGAGAGGAGCGGATGCCAGTGCTCTGGCTTGGATCTCCTGTAACATAGAGGTGTTAATAGCTAGTCCATAACTCTTTTCATGTCAGATTAAATTGAATAATAAATTCTAATTAGTTAATCCAGTATCTGCCCTAAGGCATTATGATTTACTTATTTAAATTCCTTCCCTCCCCCACCTCTACCCCTCCTCTCTGGCTGTACACATGTAGTTCTAACAAGGCTTTCATTTGGGGCATTTTATGCATATTGTTTGTTTCTTTCTATTCCTGATTCTAAATTCTTTGTTTACCTGCCTATCTGGGATTTCTTGTTAGGGGAAAATAAGAAATGTTGTTCAAGTGATGTTTGCTTGGTTCCTTGAAAAATAGCCCAACTGCTGAATCTGTTTCTCTTGCATCCTTAAATAATTTCACTGTGGATGAAAACCAAGCAACCGGAGGTTCAAGGTATCCCTTAGGGAATGAATCAGAGGCAGTCCATAAATTAACTCAGCGGCTCTCCACTAGGGTCACACACTGTAGTCCTGTGGAAACCTCCAAGAACACTGAGGCCTTGAAAAATCAAGAGCCTTTAAATTTTCCATATCATTTGACTCAGAAATTCCACCCCTAGGAATGAATCTATTAAGGAAATAGAGATGGAGTCAAAGATACATGCTCAAAATATTGCACACATTTTTTAAAAAGCATCTTGCAAGTCAATTGAGCAATGGGGAGTGATTATATAAAATATGATGCAGGAAAAAAACTCTTGCAGATCTGTTAGAAATTACACTTAGGATAGAAGGCAGGACGCCATGACTTGGGGTGGAGACAGTGACTAGGAGGGGTTCATGTTGTATTGGTAACACCCATGCCTTCATCGGGGCATGAGTGCATGTTCACTTTGTGAAAATTCATTAAGATGTACTCTTGACATATACAATTTTTTAAAATACAGTAAAATACACATAAATTTACCACCTTAACCATTTTAAGTGTGCAATTTAGTAAAGCACATTCATATTGGTTGTTTGATTTGGTTTTTTTTTTAATTTTTTTTTTCAGTGCTGGGCTTGAATTCAGGGCCTACACCTTGAGCCACTCCATCAGCCTTTTTATTTATTTATTTATTTTTGTAAGGGGTTTTTTTAGATAGGGTCTCATGGAACTGTTGCCCAGACTGGCTTTGAATCATGATCCTCCTGATCTCTGCCTTCTAAGTAGCTGGGATTTCAGGCATGAGCCACTGGCCCCTGGCCATATTGTTTTAATGTAGATATTTTCATCTTGCAACACCAGCACTCCATATCCATTAAACAGCAACTCCCTTCCTCTTCATCCCCAGCCCCTGGCATCACCATTCTGTTCTCTGAATTTGATTATTCTAGGTATCTCCTATAAATGGAATCTTTTTGTAATGGTTTATTTCACTCAGTGTAGTGTTCTTGTGTTTCATCTATGTTGTAGCATATGTCAGAATTTCCTTCCTTTTTAAGGATGAATAATATTCTCTTGTATACACACACATCCAACACTTCTGTTTTGTCTTATTGTGTTTTGTGTTTGAGACAAGGTCTCACTACGTAGCCCAAGCTTGTAGTGCTCCTGCCTCAGTTTCCTGACTGCTGGGATTACAGATGTACACCATCATGCCCAGTTCTATTCATAGATCTGTTGATGAACACTTGTGTTGCTTCTACTTTTTGGTTACTGTGAATAAGGCTGCTATGAATATGAGTGTATAAATATCGTTTCAAGAGCCTGCTTTGAGTTCTTTTGGGAACACACCAAGTTGCTAGAGATATGTGTACCTTTTATATGTATGTTACACTTCAATAAAAATTAACCTAAAATTATGGATGCCTGGGTTTCACCTGGGCATCAGAATTTGTAAAGCCTCCTCAGCCACCAAGTTGAGAATTCCTGACCCAAGAGATCAGTTAGTACATTCTTGCAAACAGCTTAGAGACCTGTGAACAAAACAGACACAAGGGGCCAGTGCTTCCAGTCTGCATACCAGCCTTCACCTGGTTGTACTTCTGATCAAGCTCTATCCCTTTGAACTTTTAACTTAGAGTCATTCCAATCACGCGGTGACTTGGACCAGGATGGTTTGAGTCAATGCTGTGCTGCCCGTCAATTGCAGGTAGGGGGAGACAGCACACCTGGGCCTCATTTCTGCATTCACTAGAATGAGTGGGCGGAGCTGGTCTGGAAAAAGTAGGTGAATGCCTTCCAAGTGAGACAAAGGAGGAGCAGGGGGGGCCTCCCCAACACACATAAAAAATATCAGCCCTAGGAGCTCCCCAAACATCTTCATTCCCTTTTTTGTGTGTGATTTAAACCCCTGCCAATAAATAAGAACCTCTTTTAAAACCTGGCCCTGGAGGTTTATACATGGACATCAGCCATTCAACCCATATTGTGAATTAGTATGAATAGATGCTTTTCAACAATACAGCTGTGACACCAGACAAGAAAGCAGTTTTCAGTCTCAGCACCATTGACATTTTGCCCTGGATAGTCCTTTGATGTGGGAAGCTGTCCTATGCATTGTCCTGTACGTTTAGCATCATCTCTGGCCTCTACCCACTACAGATCACAGTAGCGCTCCACTCTCAGTGTCTCTAGACATTGACAAATGTCCCCTTGAGGGGAATTCCCCCCTCCCCAGTTGAGAATCACTGTGAAGGAATGGGAAATTTGAGGCAAGCAGAGGGGAAGAAGGAATTTTGAAACAGAAAATGGAGAGCTGTTAGGCCTGAATAAGGTTGCTATCCTCATACTTCTCATGACCTGTTTGCATCTCAGCCCCAGGACAACTCTTTACTGTTGCAGAAATGAAGACAGGTGCACCATGGGAAATAACAGGCCACTCTTATGAAATAGCTCCTGTGCCTAGCTGCGAGCTATGTCATTGGGTACCTTCCTGCTCTCCTCTCTTCTCTCACTGCTCCCAGACTGTGAAATGCTGTGTGGTTCAGGTCTACCATGTGAACCATCCTGTTTTACCCAGCTTTTTATGGTAGCAAAATTACCTTTTGTGAATGCCAAAATCGCCACTGTTCATTAACACAATTTACCACAGGTAAGACAACAATAGACATTCCCAAAGTGCTTCTACTCAAATCTGCCCCAATTCTAAAGTATTCCCTTGCTGAAGTGGAGGCATTTTTAAGCCCACAGAGGAAAGGGGAGAGGTGCTGTGGCCTGAGGGCTGAGACTTACTTTCCAGAGTGACCTGAACCTCTGGTCCAGACTTCCAGCCACCTTCTTCCTCTCAGGCCCTTTGCCAGTCTTGACGCATGAAGCTACTTTCCAAGACTATCTCCAACTGACAGAGTCTGTGGGTGCCTTTTCCCTCCTCCCACCTTGTTTTTGTCACCCTAATTCTGTTTTGTCAGGCTAACGGAACCCTTAACCCTCTCAGTGAGAAGATCCAGCCAGCACTTTCTTCTACAGGGAGGGAGCCCACACCTTTCTGTCACTGTCACCAAGCTGCTCCACCCTGCTCTACTCAGGACCCTCCATGGCGGCCATTTTATAATGAAAGGCACTGGGTAAACAAAGCATTTGCCCTGGGAGATTGGCTCAGATTTAATAGAGGATGTGTGTAGGCTTCCAGTCCTCCACAGCCCACAAGCTTTAACCACTGTACAAACTGATTTAGAACACTGAAGTACAACTGTTTGTTTAAGGCCTTTATTGACTCAATTCCCGCCTCTCAGGCAGGTGGACTGGCAGCCACTCAGTCATTGTTCTCCTCAATGACACTGTGGCCTCCCGGCTGAGAATTCCTTTCTTTACTTCGTTTTCTGGTCCTTGAAAAGTCCAGCTATCCACTGACACTTGCAGGTGTAAAGTTTCATTTTTAAAGAGGCATAATTCACTGTAGTCAGTATTTTCAGCTGTCAAATTGGTTTTGTTGCCTAATAGGGACTTTTTCACTTTCCTCTTGGAAAGCCTAAGGCTGATTTCTGTGAGAAGTGCTGTCAGTGTTCTAGTGTATTAACCCTTTCTGACCTTCAGGCCTCATTTGTCAGGGGAGCCCTAATGGATAATTAAGATGGGCCACAAGGTTTCTACAAACCTCCCATGGTGCCTGGCTCCACTGTTAATTAAGCTCCAAGTGACAACCTGGACAAGAGAAAAAGAAAAGAGAAATATTTTCATTTTCATTGGAATGCTAGTCTCCTTTATTAAGCATGTGCTTTGTAAGAAGAGCTACGCCTAGTGTTTTTATTTTCAGTGCATTGGCTCCTGTGATTGCCACCATTAAGTTTTCATCCTGGGTATGACTGTTGTGTTTTATGGAGCAGGGAAAGTGAGGACCAGAAAAAGAAGTGGCTTGTCCAAAGTCCCTTAGCCACTGGAGGCCGAACAGGAATTTGAGCCTAAGTCATTTTGACTTTGTTACTAGCCACAACTGAGTTTGCTCTGTGTGACCTGACCACCTTCTTACTCACTTCCTTCACCCAGGAGAAAAGGAAGCACCACAAGACCCTAAGGAGAGGCAGCAGTCACACAACGTGGCCAGGGAGCTAGACCTGTCCTGGTGAGAGTGAGTGTGTGGTGTGCTTTTACCTCAGAGTCCCCTTGGCAGCTTTTTCCAGTGGTGCACACTGACGTCCTCTCTTCCCCATGGCCAGAGCTTTCCTTAGACAACTTCCTCAAGCTTCCTCTTTAGAGGGTAGAAGCTATGTGTCAGCTGATCTTGCTGCCAGTAAAGGAAGTTGAGAGCCGGACACATGCATACACTCAGACACACACACTCATGCACACACTTAAGATACTCCTAACACATGTATGTTTGTACATTATCACCTGTGTACATGCACACACATGCGTGCATATACCTAGGCACACACTAAACACCCCCATACACATATGCACACTCACAGACTCTAGTTTAGCTATATGAGCTTGACAAGTAGCTAATCTCTTTGCCTCCAATTCCTCATTTGTAAAATGGGACCAGTGGTGGTGTTGCTTTGTAAGGCTCTGAGTATTAAACAGGCTAAGAGATGTGAAGCTGGTAGACCAGGGCAGGGCACACTGTGTTCAAATACAGTGGGCCATCAATGGCTTGGGTTTGCTAACCACCAACAGCCTACATTGATTTGAGATTTGGTATGGAAATATCTCCAAAGAGACATTTATCAAGCTCCAAGGGCCTTCTGTGCTGGTGGCTACAACCTAAAATCCATCACACTTAAAAAAGCTTCAGAGCAGGGGAGATGGCACTTTTCCTGGACTCTTAGGGGTCAATGTTAAAGTCAGCGACTCTGGTCAGATGGGCTGCATCACAGCCTGCTGGAAAGGCCAGGGTTCACCCTCCTCCCCCAACCCCCAGTTAAATTAATCCTCATTGTATAAAAATTTTGTGAAACCCAATTGGAGAAAAAGTCATGTGACAAAAAGAAGAATTTTATTTTTGTGCTCAGCCTAAACTGGTAGAATCCAGCAATTAACATATATAATCAGTGATCTGAAGCTATGTACTCTTAAAAGTTACAGAAGAAACTGTGAAGCTGTCTTAATTAAGAGTAGTTAAAGCCGTGACAGACTATTTCATTCTATTTATTTCCTTTGATCAAGTCTGAGATCATTTTTCAAATGTTCCAAGTATTCATAAACCCAGTCACTGCCTTCTTCCAGTTTGCTGATTTCCTGCTGTAAAAACTCGGGGCCATAACTTCTCTCCCTCTCGTTTGTGATGGACCCCCACCTTGGCCCTATGTGAGCAGCTCCCTCAGAAAGTTCCTCCTGGGACAAGTGAACTGGCAGTTGTTCCCCTCCTTCCACCTGCCTGCCACACTTGAGTTAGGTCTATGCTTGATCAGAAAGCTACAATTTGCCTTAGAATCCCAACTATTTCCTTATCAGAGCTCCCATCTGATCAAAGGCTATTTTACCAGAAAGAGGCCATTTTACAGACTCCTGAGTTCCTCTTTCTCTGTCGTTCCCACAAGATGAGTGGAGGTTATCCATGTGAATTTCCCCTCACAATTTGCTTTTGGTTTTAGTTTGTACCCAAGTTTACAAAACAATTCCTATCTATGCCTAGAGAATTGTCGGAATGGCATTCCCTGAACTAACAGGGGAAAGTGGTGGCCAAGGTGATCTTAACCTAGGATTTGACTCCTGCTTTGTACCTTCCTGAATCGATCAACTTCAAAATGAATGGACTTTCTTTCTTTCTTTCTTCCCTTCCTTCCTTCCTTTTTCTTTCTTTCGGGGGGCGGGTGGGGGGGTGGGTGGTGATGGAACCCTAGGCCTTGCACATGCACAGCTCTCTGCCACTGAGCTACACTCAGTTAAAGTTAAAGCCATTTTAAGAAGAAATTTTTTAACGCACACACAGTGATGCCACTATACCTTTTCAAATGCTTGAGTTACCCAGTTTTTTTCTGCATTCATTTCTGTGTACCTCCAACAGCAGGCCAGTTAACCTCCAGTGCCATATAAACAGCGTTCCTTTCGGAGCGCTGTTCAAGACAGATTTTGAAACAAAAGCAAAGTCACTCTGGATATGCAGCAAACATTCTTCTTCATTTCAGAAGGCATAGTTGAATTATATTATCAACTCATAAAGCTTTGTACAATACACCTAAGTTTTTATTATTATTATTATTTTTGCAGGACTTTTCCAAAGATGACAAAATAGCCAGGTAAAGAATGCACAGGGAAAAGAGAACGAGATCTTCCCAGCATTTTAAAAAGGAAAGGGGCCATTCTGTACCTAAATACCCGCTTCCCATGGTGAGCGTCATCGTTACACTTTGCATATCTATTCTTGGGCTTGATTTCAATTTTTAACTCAGGCATAATATGCATAGACAAATGTACATATCACAAGTGTATAACTCCATTAATATTCATGAACTCGACATTCTGTGTATCCATCCCTCTGATCAACACATAAAACATTACAAGAACACCAAAAGTCCCCCTTCCAGTCACCGGCCACCCACCTGACCCCAAAAGTAATCATCATCTTGACTTACCAGTTTTGCCTGCTTTGTACTTTGTGTAAAAACAGTATTGATTCCTTGCATCTAGCTTCTTTCATTCAAACTCAGGTTTGTGAAATTCATCTAATTCTGTATGCAAACATAGATAATTCATTTTGTGTATAATATTCCACATGTGAACATATTGCAATTTACCTGTCCGTTTTATTGAGAATGATCATTTGGGTAATTTTGAGCTATTCTGAGGAGTGCTATGAACATTAGTATTTGTCTTTTGATAAACATATGTATGCATTTCTGTTGGGTCTGAGCCTAGGAGTGGAATAGGGTATACAAACATTCAGCTTTACTAGGTCTACTAACAGTTTTCCAAAAGAATTTGAAGTTCTTCAATTTTCACAAAATTTGAGGAAATAACCTGAGCCCACAGAGGATGATTTATGGAGTCTTTCCAGGAGTCAAAAGAACCATTCATTTGTTGCATTAATTTTCAGATCAAAAACCCCTGTGAAATAGATGAAGGAATTTCTTCTGCTTTTTCCTCCTACATCTGAGGAAACTGGACAGAAGAGATGGAAATGCTTTTTCTAAGTGATCTGCTAACCTCCAATCTCCCACACTAGCCCCAGGGCTTTGATTTCAAGTCCATGGCCTATCTGTGAATTTTGCTCAGGAACGTCCTGCTTATGCTGGCATCTATTCTATCACATTGCTAATTTCAAATAAAACCTGAACTTAAAACTCCCATCTCTTGGGCATGGAATGCCTCTTTTTGTGTTTTTTTGTCCTGTTATCAGTTGTCTATTTATTGCATAGACTAGGGTTGTGGAACTTTCAGAAAGAAAAAGAGTAAACTTAGAAATTTCTCTACCTAGATGGGATGAAAAAAATTACTCTGTCGCTGAGAATATAGCTTGTGAGCCTACCATGACAAAGCAACACAGATTTAAGAAAACTTATTTTGGGGGCTCATCCATGGCTCATAGCAGTCTAGTAAGAATTCAATCATCAGTAGTAGTTATGTTACAGACATTGTATGTTCTCCCTTAGAATATAATCAGACTACTTTAAGGTAGTCCAGGATTGAGTTATGAAGCCAATAATAGCCTTTGGACAACTAACATTAGTTGGTATTTGTTATCTAGAACCAAGACCTTTGTAGGCTCATTTATCCAGAAAATGGGGACCAGAGACTCCCCTCACCTGGAAGAGGTCAAAGTCAGAGGCCAGGTTGAGCCCTTGAAAGACATGGCCCAGGCATGAAGCCTGGGAGGCCTGCACCTCTGCTTGGGAATTGCTCAGTGGCTGTGTAACCTCAGCTGCCAGTGACCCTTCCCTCCTCAGGATGGGGCAAATAGCAGAACTTGTTCCTGACAGGCAGTGAGGACACAGAGCCACCCAAGGTCTCAAGAAGCAGAAGGCAAAAGGCAGAGTCAGAAAGAAGCAGGACCAGTCATCCCTGTTTATTTTTTGGAAAGTATGTCTGCTAGATCAACAAAATCACAATTACATGTTTGGGCTGACACCTTTGGCCTCCTATCCTTGGACAGGATTTTAGAATATGGATTTCCCCAGGCCAGGGGTATGGCTCAGTGATAAGACTACATGCCTAACATTCATGAGACCCTGCGTTCAACTCTAGCACTTACAAAAAACAAAACAAATGAATAACAACAATAACAACAAAAAGGCTGGGCCTTGTGGTACACTCATATAATCTTAACGCTTGGAAGCTGAGGCAGAAGGATTTCGAGTTTGAGGCTATTCCATAGCAAGACCCTGTCTCAGACAACAACAGATTTATCCATTCCCACTGTAAAATAATTAAGTGCTTAGGATTGAGACTTGGGAATCTGTATCCTCTAAAATTCTTTAGTTATTCTGATTTGGTTGGAGACACTGGTAAACCTGAGAATTGCAATTGCCCTCAGTCTAAGAAAATGATAACCATCCAATATAAATACTATAACAAAATCCCGAAAATAAGAAGGAAACACGAGTTAAAGATGGAACACTTTCCCTCCTTTAAAATATTCTATCACAATACAGTGCTTTGGCAAATTACACACTGATGAGAGGGTTTGGTGGAAGATGGCTTTGATTCCAGGGCAATAATAATAGTGAAACAATGAAAGGCTCTTAATAATTTGATGAATGCTCTCATGATTTTATTTCATTTAATCGCTGAAGAGCTCTGTAAGGTAGAAATAATAACCCCAACATACAAAAGAGGACATGGAGGCTTGGCCAAGTGCCTGTCTAAAGGTATACATGCACTAAATGGCAGGCTAAGGCACAAACCTGTCCCCTGTTTAAGATTTTACATATTTCTCAATATCCCCTGTCCTCCAGGAATGAAGAATTTTGACAACTCTGAATGAATTCCATGAGTCTCATTCCCCTCCATTCCCTCCCCTTTTCCTTTCCTTTTAGCCTCTCCTTTGCTTCAATGCTTCCAGTGTCTCCCAAGCAACAGGTAATCTGCAGTGTGCTGGGGAATCATAGATTAAGAGTCCCCACCCTCGAAAAGCTCACAGTCCAGCAGGGCGACAGACATTGTGTGGTGATGCAGCAAATGTCAACGTGGCCAGGTCGAAATGGAAGAGATCACACTGAGAGTACCCATCCAAGGGGGCATATGGGTTTCCAGTCCCCACTTAGATGAAAAGTCCTAAAGGTAAGAGGAACTTGTTTTGATGTGTTCTCACTTCAAAGAGGGGCTTTTATTTTGAAACAATCCCACTATCTTCAAAGTTTTGCTTTATAATAATGCATGTTTACTCTTTCCTGATGAAATTTAGAAGCATGCCATGTTATTAGTGGTTCCCTTACTTACTCTAAGGAATTATCAATGTTCAAAAGAGGTATAGAGGCTTAAATAAGTGCAGGTAGAGCTTAGGGATTCCCTTCATGGTCTGATGTACAGAAAATAGTTTTGCTTCTATTTATCACCTGTGCCAGAGAGAGCTGGGACAGGTGGGTGGGTTTGTTCACATGTATGTGGTAGAGTTTGGGAGCAGACACATCTTTCAACGTACTCTGTCAGTACTTGTCTTCATTAGTAACAATAAACTCCCCACTTTGTTGGCAATACTTAAGAATTATTCAATAATAATTGGTAAGTGCCTCCTGCATACTAGCAATTTCTTCAGCACAGAGTCCACAGTGGCAAAGGAGACAAATATAGTCCTGCCCCACCCCCTTCCAACTACACTACTGAGGACAAACTGAACATTTCCAGAAGACTGAATGTGTGTGTTCTCTCTCTTTTTTTTTTCATAGTAAAAGGGAAAGATCTTTTTATTCCAGTTATTTTTTTCTTCATTTTTATTAGGATATATTCATTGTACAGAAGGGATTCATCGCAACAATTCTGAATGCCTCACATTGTACATTGGTTAGATTGCCCCAACTATCTCCCCTCCCCTCAATTCCTCCCCACCCCACTTACAATAATTGCAGGAGGTTTCATCATTCTGTGTCATACATGTATAGGAAGCCCATTAACTGATTCTCTCACTTCATCTCCTTCATTTACCCTCTTCCCTCCCACAAATACCTACCACACGCTGTGCATATTTTACAGTCCTGTCTTTTGTTTTTAATTCCTAAGTCAGTGTTCAAAGGGGTTTCTTGAACTATCCCTGCTGTGACTGTACTTTATTTTGCTCAGTCCAACCCCTGTGTGTGTTCTCTTAAATGTAACACTTCACTTCATTGCTTAACTATGTGACATTGCTGAGACACCAGATACTATTGGTGGCTCACTTATCTGTGCACTTGCTCATTCCAGGCATCTGTCCATTTTTCTGAGTAGTTGGAGTTTTTTTCATCTTCATTACGTCCTTCTGGACAACTATGTCATATTTCCCTGCTCTCTGCTTCAGGGTCTCCAACTTTTAATCTAACCCTATTTTTCATTAAAGTTATCTTGTTTCCCCTTTTCTAACTCTAAATAATTATACCTAACAATGATGTGGGTTTTGAAGACATTTACAAAGAAAGTTCCATCCATTATCAGAATCAACAGGCATTCAATGAAACCCATGTGTGCAAACACAGAGCCTTGTACTAACCCTCACAGTGAAATAGTCAGGCTGTGACAGACTCAAACACACTCTTCTAATTCTTGATTCTCACCCTTCAAATCTGTGGCAAGGTGGTTCTCTAGGAAGATGAAGATTAGGATGTAGGAGGTTTATAAAGAATACTTTGGGAACCATAGAAAGCGAGGGATGAAGCAAGATTGGGATTGGGCTGAGGTAAAAGTTGAGCAGAGTGCAATTGCAAAGGATGTCTCCTCCCACTTAGAGTTCTGAAGATGGGAGGACTCTCCAGCACCATCTAACAACTGAGGAGTGACTGTAGGTGACACTTGCAGCAGTGGGGAAGTGAGTCCTTTGGTGGTGACTCAGGGATCTGGGCAGCACATCACAGGACACACTATCCCAGCCCACTCTGCATTACTTGATGCAGACAACTTGACCTGTGGCCTTAAGCCTCTGAAAGAGGGCAGGAGCTCATGAAGAAAGACAGTTGAGCTCCTGGAGCCAGGACCACTAGTGGTGGCAGAGCAGGAAGAGGCTGGGATGGGGGTGATCAAATCCCAGTAGATAAACAACAAAGACCAATATTGATCAGACCAAGGCAGGCAACCCCATTTCCTGACTCAGGTCTTCCTGTATAGATGCTGTCCCCTCTGCCTGGAATGTTTTTCACCCAATCATGTCTCTGCTTGCATGTGACATCTTTTCTGCTGTCTTCTGTGCCCCAATCTAAATTAAAATCCTACAGAAGCACTTTCTTAATATCCTGGCCTTTGCCTGTGTAATACCTGTTATTCTATGGCCCACTTGGGAGATATTTATCTAATTCTTTCTTTCCATTTAACTGAGAACCTCATGTAGACATGCATTGTTCTTTTTTTCTTTTTTTTTTTTTTCTTATTACTATGGTATTTCCCATTTCCAGGGGAATTCCTGACAGAGACTCAATAAACACTTCTTAAATAGTTAAAATTGCAGTATGGGCTATACCTGATTGCAAGCAACAGAAGTGTACTCTGGAATGGAAAGTTATGGAAAGAAGATGGGGGAGCCCCAGGCTCATAGGAAATCTGGGAACAAAGATGAAAACAGGCAGGACCTAAAAGCTCTGGAGGAATCAAGAGGCAGGAGCTGGAGAAAGGAACTATTTTCAATCTCTGCCATTCAACTTGAGTTGATTTGGAAAAGGAATATCTGATTGGTCTAGCCTGAGTCATTTGCTGTTCCCTTGGCTAGAAAAGGACAGAAAGCTGATAACAATCCCACTAATCTGTATCCAAAAGGAAGTTGGGGGAGGTTGAGAAAAGGAGGATAAAGGGCAGCCAACAAAACAAAACAGAACACTTCTCCATGCCCTGGAAATACCAGGAAAGAATCCACAGGAGTAGGTTCAGAGTCTATCTTGTTTATTTATTATCCCAGTGCCAAGTATTATGGCTGCCATCGCAGATATTTTAAATTTTGGACAGGTGTGGCAAATATCATCTGTGCCCATCCCAGGCTCTCAGCTCTTACATGCTTGGCCCATGGGTGAGTCTGCTGGAAGTACAGGAAGTGCTGCGGAGTTGACATTGTGGGGGCAACCTGCAGCCAATGACAAAAGGAAGTTGATGGGGAAAGTATCTCAGCTTCTTCTTGCCTTATTCTATGCAGTTTCCAGAAGTCCCCTCTGATATGGAGTCACAGCTGCCCACAGCACTAACCGAGACTTCTCTTCCCTATCTCACTTCCTCACTCTCCTACTGGTACATCCTGAGATTACTTTCCAAATCAAGGACTTGCGTTCAAATCTTTGTGGCAGATCTGTTTCCTAAGACAGTGGGAAGAAGGAAGGGTGAGGGATGCCAAGCTGTCAGTAGTTTAGTGAGGATGAACAAGGCTGTATGGTCCATCACAGAATGTTTGGCTTCAGGGCTGATTCAGTCTTACATCCTATCTTGCCATTGACTATCTTGCCCTCAACTCTGAGCCATCCATGGTCATACTGGCTGGTCCCAGTGAGTGTGTGTTCCCAGAATGGTGACTGAGTTTTCTAAGAAGAATGTAGTCAGATGGACAAACTGCTGTCCAGGAACTCTCTGCATACCATGTGATCTCCGCAGCCAAAGCTGATTGGACACGCTCTAGGATCCTTGTTGCTTGAATGAACTCTCCTGTGACTCTCCTTGCTTGGGACATGGGAAGTCCACAGCTATTCCTCCAGGAAGTAACCCACATCAGCCCTAAAATGCATAACCCAGGAATGATGTCAAGGATAGGGCCCTGCCTCAGTGTGATCTTTTTTAAACACAGATCTAATCAGGATCTTCTTTTGCTCAAAAGTTTCAGTGGCTCCGTGTTGCTGATAGGATGTGTTCACATTTCCAAGTGGAATCCTCTGGTTCCTCATTCTGCCCTATCCTCCAGCCATTCCTCCCATGGCCCTGGGGAAGCCACCGTGGCTGCTGTTCTCACCGTCTAACAAAAATAACCAATCGAATCGGTTGTTCCATCCTTGTGCCTTGGCCTTTGTTGATCTCCTCACTGGAGTGACCCTCTCTTTTGCTCTGTCTGGTGAGAACACCTCCATAGCCACGCTTTCTGTCTGCTGTGTCTGTGCCACGATAGTAGTACTTACTAAACTTGATCTCAGCTGGTTGCAGGCAAATCTGTTTCTCTAATCAAATGTAAACATCGTGAAGGCCAGATTTGCAGCTGTGGATCCCCGTGTCACTAGAGCGCCATAAATTCTTTTATGTTTTAAATGAATAACAAAGTGTTTAAAAAATATCTTCCTCTTTGACGGCTATCAGATCTTTCTGGAAGGAATAAGCTAGGGAGACCGTTTCTACTGAGAGTTCATTTTAATAGGACATTCCCTGAGAAGAGGTTTGAAATAAACACAATAGCAAACAGCACCAAGAAGCATTAGAAAAGCTCCTGGTTCAAACCCCACGGTTCCTGAGGAAATGGGGTACCACAGGCCAGAATCTTGGGAGACTTCCTGGGATGATCTATTCCTTAGAAAAAAAGGAAAGTTGATGATACACTCTCTCAAGTGAAAAATTCAAATATAACCAACATAAACATTCAAGTCCTCAAAAGTAACTTCATAACACTCCTTGTCTCCTGCTGACATAACCTAGCCAAGACCCTTTGCTAACTTCAATTGCAATATTCTTCATTTTTCTCTAAGGTGTCAGTGCAGTTTTATGAACAATGAGGAGGCTATTAACACCAAAGAGACTGGAGATTCTAAAAGCAGGTGCTTTGCTTGGCAAATGCACCCATTTCCATCAGCAGAAAACAAGGCAGTAACCACCACCAGGTCTTCTTTGCCCCAATCCTGTTCTTACACAGTGGGCACAACCATCACAGCATAGGGAAACCAAATCCTCTTTTGTTAATTTCTTAGCACTTACTACGTGCTATGCACCACGAACTTGAGCTCCCTTTTTCCATATCTCATTGAATCTCCACAAGAGCTTGGAGATAAGAATGGATTGCCTTTTTCAGATGAAGTTTGGAGAAGTTAAGGAACTGCCCAAGGTCATGGGGCCTCTCAGCTGCAAGGCATGACTGGAACGCAGCTCAGGATAACTGATGCCAACGCCCTCCATCTGCTTCTTGTGAACTCGGATGTTGGAATCACCCTAGGATCTTGACAAAGTGCAAAATAAGTCACACAAACAACTGCTAACTCTAAAAGGAATAAAATAAACTGTTATATGGTGATTGAGCTCTCTAGAAAAATAGAACAGAGAAGAGAGACAGGGTGCTGTGTGGAGAAAGGGTAGATGGTAATTTTTAGTAGTGTTAGGATAATGGCTAGGGAAATAATCAGTGATCCAACATCAGACAGCACTGATCAGAACAGCCCAAGGGAGCCCTGTGGACATCTAGGGGAAGAGACTTCTAGGAGTAACATACAATCCATACAAGGATCCATTAAAGAGACATTGGCTGGTTTTGCCAGACTGCCTGGGGTGGGGCATGGGGGCAGGGAAGCAGAACATGAAGTCAGAGAATCACGTGGCACCTCATAAACCAGAGTAAGACTTTCCCCCGGTTACTACATAAGTCTTCCAGTCAAATTACTCACATTTTCCCCTTTGTACAAACATTTCAAACATCTTACACATGAAAGTAGAATTAGCCTGAATTTAAAAGTTGGAGTACCTGAGAAAATGTTTGGGATCAAGGTATAGAGAAGGATGGGTCAGAGAACGAGGACAGATGGGTGAGAGGAACAGCCATGAGCCACCGGAGCCACTGGAACCACCGGAACCACCAACCACCACAAGCCCTTCATCCCTGTAAATAAGAAAGAGCATCCTAGCAGCAAATTAGAAATTCAAGCATGATTAAAAATTATGGATTTGTGTTTTCTTCCCTGTTCTTCACTTTAGGAGAACTCAGCAACTTTTGTCCTTGCTTGGCATCTAATCTTGCCACCTACCCAGTGTCCCTCATCTTTATTCTACTCTCCTGACTTTGCTACAGGCTACATCTGTTTAACCAGCCACCATAACCTTTGTTCATCTCCTCAGTGTCATTCTCTTGCCCCACCCTGAACTCCAATTAAGCCACTGTCTTGGGTGATGGTCACATTCTTGTCATGGCCTCTGCCCTACCACATCCCCCAGCTACATCCTTTTATGCCTTCATCCAACCTTTATTTCCTGCTCCTAGTTCCTCTGGTAGACTTTTAGATTGGTGAGATTGGTGGCCTCTACTAAAACACACATCAAAATGGTCACAGCCTCTGTGTGTGTGTGTGTATGTATGTATGTGGAGAGAGAGAGAGAGAAAGACAGAGAAAGAGAAAGAGAGAGAGAGAGAGAGCAAGCGTGAGAGCCTGAAGGGGAGGTGCCATCTTGGACTAGCATTCAAAGCCAAGCCCTGGATTGGATGCAGTTACATGTGTTCATCTGGGCCTAGTCAACCCTCAGACTCATGACAAATTACTAAACATTGCATCTGTTTTATATTGCTAAGTTTTATGGTGCTTTATTACTCAGCCATAGATAAGCAAAACAATTCTCATCAAATCTGGACCAAAACCTGCATGTCCCAGACCAGTCCAGGCCATCTGCATGCCTGTGACAGCCTCTAGTTCTGCAAGTCTGTCCCTTGTCACCAAGACCAGCTGATCCTATTTCAGGTGAACTTCTGCTTACTCAGCATTGAGTTCTGGATAGCTTGGGATTTGAACTTTCTAAGAAGGAAACAGATTGAGAGAAGACTGGGTGTAAAAGCGTTCATCATGACGTGTGTGAGACTGGCCTCAGTCATTCCCAGTGCTGGTTTGTATCTGTTGTGCTGCAGAGACACTGAGCGGAGAAGTGAATTTCTGTTTGTGTTGTCTGTCAGCCAGGGGGCCCCATCCTCGAGGTGTTCTTGCGAAATGCACTCTTCTGACGACACTGCCTTTGTCTGCCTTTCATCTTCCTCCCTCCATTGTAGGACACTGTAGGAAGCCTTGTTCATTTATTAGTTTTTCGAAAGGTCAGTTGATTTAAAATAAGACTCAAATATTTCACTTTTAGTTGTAGAAATACTTGAGAAAAAAATGTTATTTACGTTTTAATAGGGAGTTATAGTCTCATGTTTGAAGGTAACTTGTAAGTTCCTGCCAATAAATTTATCTCTGGTGCATTAAATGTGCACCAAAGGGCTTCCGGATTTTGGAGGAGTGACTTCCATTTGGAAACTGACGGACTGCCAAGTATGACAAATCTAGTGAGACTGACTGGACCTTGCACAGCACAACTGCAGAGCTCGTTGGTCTCTGCTATGTTCTCACTCACTGGTACACAGCTGCGCACAGCAATGAGCTCGGTTCATGTTGATTTGTGAATGAAGGTCAGATCTTTAGGATGAATTGGATGCCTTGGAAATAAAATTCCATTTCCTGTGAAGGAACTGCTGCTCTAAATAAGGTGAAAACAAGCTTACCATTCTTTTTTCAATTCCTGGGCCAAATATGGGTATGACAATATGTTCAATATATGAACAAATGAACTCTTTTGATTATTTGAATTTCATTTAAAATTTGAAAGCAAAGTGAAATTTTAAAAGTGAAAGCAAAAAAAATTTTTTTTTCAGTACTGGGGTTCAAATTCAGGACCTCGCACTTGCAAGGCAGGAACTCTACCAGTTTGAGCCACTCCACCAGCCTTTTTGGTGTTGATATTTTTCAGATAGGGTTTCGATTTTTGCCTAGGCTGTCTTCAAACCACAATCCTCCCAAACCCTGCCTCCTGAGAAGCTAAGATTACAGGCATGAGCCATTGGCGCCCAGTGAGATTTAAAGTGCCATTTTCCTAACCTGGTGTGCGGAAGTGTATGTGGTCCCAGCACTGGGGGCTGAGGCAGGAGGATCATGAATTTGAGGCCAGCCTGTTATAAAAGACCCTGTCTTACTGGGCACTGGTGGTCACACCTGTAATCCTAGCTACTTAGGAGGCTGAGATCAGGAGGACTGACATTCAAGGCCAGCCCAGCCTGGGCAAACAGTTCTTGAGACCCCATCTTCAAAATAACCAGAGCAAAAAATGGACTGGAGATGTGGCTCAAGCAGTAGAGCACCTGCTTTACACTAAGTCTTGAGTTCAAACTCCAGTTTGACCAAAAAAAAAAAAAACCAAAAAACAAAAAAACAAAGACAAAAACCTTGCCTCAAAATTAATTAATTATAATAAGGTACCATTATAAGTAATATATGCAGATAAATACAAGTGAGCAAAATAAAAACTACCTCTAAAAAATGAAAAAATCATTACCTAACCTACGTACATATAATCAGACATTGTATTGTTTCACCACTTGCTGTATTCCCATGACAGTACACTATGTGTCACTTCTTATTTTGTTAAATATTCCCTTATTATCCATATTTTTTGTGTGCTGGAGATTAAGCCTAGACACTGTACACACTAAGCGTGACTGTACTGTTAGCTCCATCTCCAGCCTGGTTATCACATTTAGTGCATAAATTGTATTGGTCTATTGCATTTAGTATGGATATCACATGATTTTTTGCTTTTGCTTTTGTTTTCGGTGCTGGGAACTGAACCTGGGGCCTTGTGCCTGCTAAGTATGCACTCTACCACTGAGCTACACCCACCAAGTGTTTTTTAACCAGTTCTCTAATTTTGGATGTGTATTTAGTTTATATATATTTACTATAATTGACAGTGCTATAATAAACATATTTGGGTTTCAGGAAATTTTTGTTTTACAAAATAATGAGTTTCATTATGACTTTTTGTACATGTATACAATGTACTTTGATCATTTTTATCCCCATCACCCTCTGTGGTCTCCCTCCCCCTTCCTGCCTATCACCCTTCCCCAAATAACAATGAACACATTTGTAAAAACAGTTCTGCATCTATTCATGATTACATCCCAGGCCAGTTTCTAAGACATGGATTCCCTGAGTTGAGTGGTTTGCACTTGTCTTTGGTATTTATTGTTAAATTTTGCTTCAGAAAAAAAATCATCCTTATTTTTATTACCTACTTAGCTCTTAGACACTCATCACCACTATTATTATTTTTTTGCTAAGTATGGTTAGAGGAAAGAAATAACTCATATTGGAAAATTTTATCATTGTTAGTGAGATTAGACATTTCTCTATTTCTTGGATCATCTATGAGGTAAAGTATTTTAGTATGTTTATCAATCACTTATTTATTTATTTTGTGGTGCTGTGGATAGAACACAAGGCTTTGCACACAGTAGTCAAGCACTTACCACTGAGCTACATGCCCCAGCCTGATTATGGGCTATCTATCTATCTATCTATCTATCTACTTGTTTGTCAAGAGCTAGTACATGTCCTATGCTATTTTTCTATTGTAAACTTTTTCTTTTATGCATTGATTTGCATATGAAAATATGCATAGGAATAATACAAACTCCTTGCAATATAATTTGCAAATGTTTTGCCTGGGTAGTTATATTTTTTTTCAGTATTATTGGTAGTGATTTTGACATAGATATCTTAAAAAGTAAATAGTCAAATTGAGCTTTTTCCCTCATAATTTCTGCCTTTGATGGCATACTTAGGTTGTTTGTATCCTATTTTAAAAAATTTATTTAGGGTTTTTTTCTTGATACAGAGTCTTATAGCCCAGGCTGGCCTAGAACTCATAATCCTCCTTCCTTAACTGGGATTCCAATATGTACTACCACACCTAGCAGAATCGGAGTTCTCTGTCTCTGTCTCTCTTTCAGTTTCTCTCTCTCTCTCTTTCTTTTATTTCCACTTTTGTTGGGGAGGGGTACTGGTGATTGAACCCAGTACCTTGCATGTGCTAGGTAAGTGCTCTATCACTGAGTTACCACCTCAACCCCAACATCCTATTTTAAAAAAATACTCATTTGCATTTCCTTTTACTATTATTATGGTTTCTTCAATTTTGTAATTCACGTTTAATCTTTTTTATCGGTGCTCTTCAAAAGTCTTTCCTTCAACTTTCTTTGGATGTATTTTACCCATCTCCTGAAATGGAGGCTGAGAGTATTAACATTCAATCCTTCTTCCTTTCTCATATGTGCATTTAAAACTCTGCCTTGCTCTTTAAGCAGGGCTTTATCCATATTCCCGAAGTTTTGGTATGTGCTAGTTTTGTTACCAGTCAAAATATTGACTGGAATATTCCTTCCAAACGGAAGGAATCCATTGGGATTCTTTCTTTAATGCATGGATTACTTAGATGTGTAGTTTGAAATTTCCAAACATATGGAGGATGCCTCATCAAGATTTTTAAAAATTGACTTCTTATCTAATTCTACTCCAAAGGACATATTTGATATGACTTCTGTCTTACAGCATATGGACAATTTTTGTTTACATTCCATGTGTGCTTTAAAAAGTACCCTTCTGTAGACAGTGGGTGTAATGTTCTACATATGTCAATTAGATTGAATTTATTAGTCATCCTGTTCAAGTGGATTTTTTCCTGCTTTCTCAATCAGAGATGTAGAAAAACGTGCTAAATTTCCCACTTTTATTCTAGCATTTTCTGTTTTAGTGCTACTCAACTCAAAATATGGTAGGCTGGCTGGTGGTATTCTGTAAACTGTCATCTAAAATCATAGAAGTAGGAAATTGAAATTACCATTTAGGAATTTTATTAGCAACTTGACACTGCTGTGACATCCATGCATGTGATCAGTGGACTTATATTTTGTACATTTTCTTCTTTTTTATGCACTTTCATTGTAGCTCGATGGAAGTATTAATCTGTAACATATTAGAAATTTTAAAAATGTCTCTTCACCATAGATCACATGAAAACACCATTTTGCTTTGCAGTTCTATCCTTTTTTGCTTCATATATTTCATCTATGCATTAAAGGCATAGAATCTTTGAGTTTCAAAATCTTCTCAGGGAAAGTGAGCATTTTTATATCACTATGAATTTTTATCATCATGAATTATTTCTCTTTATCACTAGTAATACTTTTTGCTTTAAAAGTCTACTTTTGTGATACTAATCGAAGAGCTCCAACATTCTCTTTCCATTCATTCCTGTACCTTTATACTTTAGACAATTCTTTTATAAGCACTATATAGTAATTTTAAAAATACTTCCTGGCAAACGTTATCTTTTAATTGGAGTGTTTAGATTACTTACATGAAAGGTAATTATTCATGTGTTTAAATTAAATCTGCCATTTTATTTTTGGCTTTCTCTCTCCCTTACTACTCCATATTCCTTTCTTGTCTTCTTTGGGGCTCAATATTTTTAAAATATTTCACTTTTTTCCTTTGACTAGCTTGATAGTTTTATATAATTTTACTTTTCTCTTTGTGCTTACTGTAGTGATTATAATATCCATCCTTCATTTATTAAGTCTAATGTTTAATATTACTACTCTTTTCAAGGTAACACAAGAACCTTAGAATATTTTCACCCTATATCCTCCCTTATGACTTATGTGTCATTATTTTGTTTAGTTTTTATGTATATTTTGCCCTAACACATTATTATTAATGTTTTATACAGTTGATAGTCATTTAAATTAGCTACATATTTGCCCTTCTGTGTTCTTTGTTCTTTCTTACATCTTTGACTTTCATTATGAAAGAGTTTTTCTTCTCTGTGGAGAGCACCCTATGGAGTCCCTATTATGTTGGTCTGCTGCAACACAGTATATCCCCATTTCTTCTTGGTGACGTTTAGAATTCTTGGCTAGCAACTAATTTATTCCCATTCATTATCTTCTGGCCACTGTTTCAGATGAGAAGTCAGTTGTCAGCTGCTGTGCCTTTGAAGGTATCTTTAATTTTTTGACTGCTTTAATTTTTTTCCTTGGTCTTTGGCTTTGAGAAGTTTCATCATGGTAATTTAAACTTTATTGGTTATACTTTGGATCTGGAGTGCTTTTCAAATCTGTGTCTTTGATGCCATTCATTAGCTTTATATAATTATCAGCCATGTCTCCTTAAATATTGCTTTTGCTCCATTTGGACTTTTCCTTTCCTGTAGGGGAATATATATACATATATAAATTTTTACAATATACTCTTTTTTGGGGGGACCAGGTCTCCCTATGTTGCCCAGGCTGCCCTCAAACTCCTGGGCTTGAGCAAACTCCTGCTTCAGCTTTCCAGGTAGCTGGGACTACAAGTATGTGTCACGGAGTATGGAACTTACACTCTGTTTTTGATGGATTTTTCTGTGTGTGTGTGTGTGTGTGTGTGTGTGTGTGTGTGCGCGCGCGTGTGTGTTTCATTATCCTCCCAACCCTATGTGCTTTACTCTGAGCTAGATTGCAGTTCACAAATTCCCTTTTCAACTTTGTCCAAACTGTGATTTAACTCATTCTTGAGTTCTTGAGTTAGTCATTAAATCTTCAGTTGTAGAATTTCCATTTGGTAGGTGTTCTTACAGCTTATAATTTCCTATGACATTTCCTAAAAATAGTAAGTAAGCTGGGCTTTGGTGGCTCACACCTGTAATCCTAGCAACGTGAAAGGCTAAGATTGGGAAGAGCAGAATTCCAGTCCAGCCCAAGCGAAAAAGTTTGAGAGCCCCCATCTCAACAGGGAAAAATGTTAGGCATTGTGATGTGTGCCTGCCAAACCAGCTACAGTGGGAAGTGTAAAATCGGAGGATTGCAGTCCAGGCTGGCCTGTGTAAAAAGTGAGGCCCTATCTCCAAAATGACCAAAGCAAAAAGGGTTGGGGGGCATGGCTCATGTAGTTGAGTGGCTGCTGGGCTTTTTTGTTTGTTTGTTTGTTTGTTTTGAGGTCTGGGGTTTGAATACAAGCTGTCTTGCATTCAAATTCCAGACCTCAAAAAGAAAAAGATAACAAGCACACTTGTTTTAAGAATCTATGATAACTGTTTTCTCTGTCACCTCTGGTCTGTTTCTATTATCTCTTATTTTGTATTTCATAATATCGTCTGGTACTACATGCTTGGTTACTTTTTGGGGGGGGGGTCTACCAGGATAATATTGTCCCTCAAAATGAACTCATATTTGCTTCTAAGAGGTATCTTAGAGTTCTAGACATTCTGGATTGGTTTAAGCCAGTTCAGGATTTGAGATGATTGGAAATTGTTTTGAATGTGAGGCCTCATCTATTCCTACACTCATTACCCAGGTGTAGCCTTTGGGGAGCCCAAGTCAATGCGTTGAAAGGTTAGCAGAAGTTTCCTTTTTACTTATCCTTAGACTCCAACGTTTGTTCCCTTAGTTCCTCGAGGCTCTCAAAAGCTGTGGTCTGCAGCCCCTCTCAATCTCCTATTTGAAACTGGCCACCACTTCTAGGAGTAAAGCATCATCACCCTTGCTGGGCTTACTTCTCTGAGTTTCCTTCTCCTCACAGGTCATGACCTTGCTATTCTTCACTGATTTTTAACTCTCAGAAGCCTTAAAGCAGATCCATTTTATACTTTCCCTCCCTCCTCAGGATTGTGTGATTGTTCTGAGCAGTAGAATTGATCTGAATTACTCAATCTTTCATTGCAAGGAAACTCAAGATCTCTTGCAAACTTTAATTCACAAAGGATGTATTTAATTTTGGAGTGAGTTATTCTTTTTTTCCCCAATGTTGTTCATTGAATATTTTCATAATGATATAAGCCATCACTGTTATCATACTCTAAATAATATAAATATTTGGATCAATTTCTGGACTTTTTATTCTGTTCTACCCTTCTTTGTATTTCTGTATTAGAATCATGTCATTCACTGACTATAATCAATTCCTGTAATTTTATAACACATTTTAATATCTGGTAAGAAAAGATCTTATTTCTCTCTCTCTCTCTCTCTCTCTCTCTCTCTCTCAATCTCTCTCTCCAGATTTTTTAATTTTTATTTCTCATGTCTTCATTCTTCTTGATGAATTTTAGAATCCTAATTATATATCACCATCAAAATCCCATGGAAAATTTGATGGGGATTTTATTAAATTTATATATTTATTTGAGAATTCCAAGTTTTCAATATTAAAAGTTTAATAGAGCAACATACCATAAATCTCTATTTACATAAGTCTTTTTAAATCTGTCCTGATCTAAGACAAGGGAGTTGGTTTTTTCATACTCCCAAACCAGTTATTCAAAAGAGAAGGCTGGCCTAGGGAAGTATAAAATCCAGACACTGTGTAGGTACAGTTTTTCAGTAACCTGGGGGAAGTATTCCAAAGAAAAGTCCATAGTTCCAAGCTGTTAGAGATAAAAGCAGACAAAAGCCAGGGGAAGTGCACACAGAAACAACAATGAGGTACAAGGGACCTGATGGAATCAACAGTGTATTTTCTCAAACACATTTGTCAGTTTTTGTTGTGGGTATGTATACTTACAGTCAAAAACTATCATCAGGGCTGGGGCGTGACTCAAGTGGTAGAGCACATGTCCTGCAAGTGCAAGGGCCTAACTTCAAACCCCAGTACCACCCAAAATTTTTTAAAAAATTTTAAAGAAAAACCTCATTAAGTATGCCCATAATTTGTTTTCATTTGGCAATCTGCCAAGTTTCTCTCATGCTGTTCCCTGGGTAAATAATAGATCATTTCCGTTTCCTTCTTCCTTAATTTGAGCATCACCTACAAACAATGTATTGTAAACCATGCTTTGCTATCACTTTCTATCTTAGTACAACTCTGACACTGCAAGCCCCCACCAAAGTTTTGAAATAAAAAATGCAAAATAGATAAATAAACAAATGGTCAAGTAGAAATATTGGTAATAGTAGGAGAGTATCAGAAGGTGAAGCAGACAGCTGAAGCAGCAGAGGAGGTCTTGGGTCATTGACAAATGAAGGGGTGTCATGAGATGGGAATGATAGGAAGTAAGGTTTACACAAGTTCTGTTACTCATACACAAGTGCAGACATAGCAAACATACAAATAAATAAACCCACAAAACCCTAGCTAGAGCAATCCAAAATGAGGTAGGTTCCGTTTTAGCTTATGCTATAAACATTGGAGAATTTAAGCATGTTTTAGGACTCACAAAAGGACTCCGAATGAAGCATTACAGAGTAAGAAGGCTTTTTAATTGACATATATTAAATGGCACATTATAAGGGCTTTCATCATGACATTTCCACATGTGCATAAAAGTACTTTGATGATTCATTTGAAGAGATAGGTGTCAAACAGGAAGCACTACTTAAATACGGCATGTTTGTCACCAAGCTGTTCCTTTGGCTCAGGACTGGGTCTAAGGTCTGAGGGAAAGAAACTGGTAAAAATGGAATGTGCTTTTTTTAAATAAAGGTTCAAGGTGGCAAGGGAGCACCAGAGATCTCAACATGAGGCCTTCATAGTGAGTGAAGTAAAGAATTCATCAAAGCACACATCTGTCTCAGTGGCTGTCACTTCAGAGCATTCTGGGATTCTGATGTGTCCTGACTTCCTGAAGCATCTGCACAAAGTGCATATCAGAGACTCCTCAAATAGGGGAAGTGATGGCCATGGCATGGAAGGCCCTCATGTGGCTTTGAGACCATCAATGATTGTGTCACAGGCATCTTTCCAGGGAGCCAAAGATGGAGCAGAAGGTGAGGAAGAGAGTAGTTATTGTGCAACCCTTGTCCAGGAACACATATGAGATACCTGCTGGGAACAGATGGGAAGATGGTGGCATTGACTTCAATGGAAAAGGGCAAGAGTTTCTTGTGTTAGTTCAGGTCCTCTAAGAAGCAGATGCCAAGTCAAGATTAGATGTGCAAAGCATTTCTGAACAGCAAGTCTGTGATGGAGTAGAAGAAGGGAACTAGAGAAGGTGGGGTAAAATTTTAAACTACGAAGCAGATCTGACCTCTGCAAAAAAGGATTAAGTAGAAAGAATTTCTGATTGCAGACCAATCCTAAGAAAGCCTCAGCCAAGCTGATGGGGAGTCTTGAGCCAACATCTCTGGCTGCAGAATTCCATGTCCGGCAGGAACCCCGCTATGCTGAGTCATTGGCTAGGAACAGCCCACGGGAACATGGTCTTGGTACAAATGTACAAGATGGTAGATCCAGGGAGGCAGCAGTTGGAGCCAGAAGGCAATCATGTTCACACTGCAGGAGATCTAAGCCACCATCTTCATGGCCACCACAGTTCCATGCTGGCAAATGGGGCTAGAACAGTGCAGTACCATTTCTTATGATTGTGAAGTCAAAGCTTGAATCCTGAACCTGTGTGATCTAGATAGAGAAAATCGAATTGTAAATGTTTGCAGATTTTAAAACTTTTGGAATGTTAAGAATTATATACCTAGTTTTCAGAACTATTTTATCCAGAATTATGGTCTTGCTCCTTTAATGGAGGTGTTATTTATAGTGGTATCAAAGAAATCCTGAAATTACTAAAGTGTGCAGAGATGGTCAGGATAAAATTTTCCCACCAGTATACCAAAAGATAATATATTATTATATTATTTACATTCTCTAAACATACATCTGATTGGCTAATGTAACAAAAGTGAGGATATACGAAGAATCCAGGTGACAAAGAAGTATCACCAAACATCCACTACTCCAGCTGCTCAGAAATGCCAAAGATTTGAAAGTTGCCAGAGAAGGAAAAGAAAAACCTGCTCAGCTTGTCCATGGTTTCAGCACGATGGTGGCCCCTCCCCAGAAAGGATTTTAACAGACTGAAAACTTGGTCAATATGCATTTGAAATGACACTATTTGTCAGAACTGTTAATTCAAGAATTATCTGTTCAGCTGGAGCTGCAGCCACATCAGGTTGAGCTTGTTTACCAACTCATAACACCTAGGGGTTTCCCTTGGAAAAAGAGAGGTAAATACAGGACAGGGGAAAGGAAGTGCTTAGTGGTGGCAGCTAACTAAACTGGTTATACCAAGAGGTGATGTGAACCAACAAAAGAAATAGCACTTCTATTTAGAGCCTTGATAAATATCATGCCTGACAGATCACTAACTGTGATTTGGGGGTATCTTTCTTTAGTCTTTAGTCTTTTGAGATTGACATCAGAGATCATCCTGTTGGTCAATCTGCTGGGTCCAGGTTGCTGCACCAGATGTATGATGGCTTTAATTCAATTATCCCAAGTGAAAGAATAAATGTAAAGAAATTCTAAGGTGGCCATTCACTTCTATGTCTATGCTATGCTTGGATCATGATATTTTGTTGGTGTTATGGGGCTCTTACCTGAGAAGACAATTTTCTGAGCACTGCCTAGACATCTTCATCTGCTCAGCTTTAGAGGACCTTGGTGACCAGATGTTGTCTAAACCCTTTTCAAGCTCATAATCCCAATCCCTAGAAGTGAGTAGTATTGAAGGGATGGAGGATTGGAGGTTGGATGAAGGCAGCACGTGATCTGTGCCCATCCTCCTCCTCTGTCTCACTGAAGTCCTTGAACTCCTCTTCAAGGAGTGATTTGAGAACTGCTGTGGCAAAAGAATTTGATGCCCTTAAAGTTGGATGGGAGGATCAATGACATCTTTCCAGCACTAGACCACAGGATGACTGTTTGATTCCATGCCTCACCACATTGGGCAGTCTAATGAATATAGATGGACTTTTCTAAAAGACAGCATAAAGACCTGGGAAGAACATAAGTTTTGGAATCAAAAGACTTAGAATCCACAGGTGACTCTGACACTGACCAGCTGTGTGACTTCTGCAATAACTTCTCCAAGTCTGTTTCCTGACTTTGAAAATTGGGAGAATAATGTCTACCTAAAAGATATATTTGGAGCCAGGCAGGGTGGCTCAGCCCTGAAATCCCAGCTACTCTGGATGTGGGGATATGAGGATTGTAGTTAAAGGCCAGCCCAGGCAAAGTTAGCACAAGATCCTATCTGGAAAAATAAATAGACCAAAAAAGAAAAGAAAACCCACTAAACAAAAAGCAAAAGGGCTGAAGTAGTAAAGCTCTTGCAAACATGAGGCCCTGAGTTCAATCCTCAATACCTCAAAAAAGAGATATCTATTCAGGAAGATTGAGCAAGTCACCTATATGATTTGGGCTGAGACAGGACAGACCCACTTACACAGCTGCTAGCTACTCTTTTTCTGTCACCCTTCCTTCCTTCCTTCCTTCCTTCCTTCCTTCCTTCCTTCCTTCCTTCCTTCCTTCCTTCCTTCCTTTTCTGTCACTCTTGTTCCTTGAGAGTGCCTGACTTTGACCACCTGCTTTGTACCCACCATTGTAGGGCAATGTCAGTGGTTCCTGGGTACAGAATCTTGATATTCACCCTTTGACTCAACCTACTACAATCATGGGTAAAAGACACCAGGGCGTTCCTCAGACTAGTGTTGTAGGACTCTGGCTACTAGATAGGGGGGCAGTTGGTGGATCTGAGTGGTTTCAGACATAGCTCAGGTGATTCTGATTCTGAAGGCTGATGCCTTCCCACAGGGTTCTGAGCCTTCCCAAAGCTAAGAGGACACAAAGTAATTTCAAACTCCACATTGCAAAACCTTCTGCCAGTTGGGTCCAGGCAGCCCAATTTTCATATCAAAGGAACATCTGTCCTGACCACAAGCCACTAGGGGGGAATCTTTAGGTCTTCAGAGAATGGCATGCTCGGAGAATACTAAACATTAACAGGGACCCAAGAGTAATAAGACAGACTGGGCATGCTCCCACCTGAGTGTGGCTGCATAGAACAAAAAGAAAAGGCAGGAAGGAGAATGGACTCCCAACACAGGCATGGAAGGCAACACAGACTTTAAGGAGGAAAGCCTGATAACCTGAGAGTCAGGAGAGCTGGCGCTTTGATTTGCATATGCCTTGTCCCTCACAAGTTTATGTGTTGGAGGCTTGGTGTCCACTGTGGTGGTATGGGAATTGATGGAACCCTTACAAGATGGAGCCAGTGGGAGGTCTTTAGGTCCTTGGAAGGAAATACTGGTTTCTTGGACTGAGTTCTCTCCAGAGAGAGTTGTTTATAAGAGTGAATCTGAACCCTGAATCACTCTCTGGATTTATTACTCTCTTTCTTTCTCATGCACTGTCCTGCCATTGCCATGAGAGCCTCACCAGAGCTGAGTGAATGCCTGTGCCATGCCCTTGAATCTCCAGAACTGTGAGCTAAAGACACTCTTTTCTTTATAAAGTCAACCCGTCTCAGATGTTGCATGATCTGGGCTCCTCTAGGCTGGGCTAGAATCCAACTGTGAGACCCTGGGCAGACCACCATACTTCTGGATTTCCTCATCAGTAAGACAAAGAGATTGAGCGAAGTGATCACATAAGTCTGCACCTGTGAATGTGGAGCCTTGAGTTATCTATACTGTTCATTCCCTTATAAACACATGGGAAAACGGATGGAAAGCTGAACCTTCTAATCTGGCTTATTTGAGAAAAGAGACCCTCACTTTTTAAGAAATCTAGCAATAGCAACACCTCAAACTTATCAAGATTTGTGCTGAGACATCAGATATCTATAGCACCTGGTGTCATAATTCCTTGATCTCAGCAGACGGCTCCTTGCGTTCCCTGTACGGGAGCCAGCAGGCAGGAAGGGTATGGGGTGGTGAGAGGTAGGGAGAGCAGGTTTGTCAAGCCCCATCACTGTGGAAGCCAGGTAACTTAATCTGAGGAATATCAGATAAGCAAACAAATCTGTTAATGGTAGGAAACCAGTCCATATCCACAAACTGAGAAGAGAGATTGGGCCAGATATTAAAGCACCCTTTCCCCTTGGAGGCCATTGTTTCTATCTTATCACTGATAAAGGAGATGAGACAGGTGTTTACATGTTATCTGGAACATGACGTCGTATGGAAGCCAGTGTGTTCCAAATGTTAAGCAGCCTGCTGGGAAACAAGACTCACAGAACTTAGCAGAAAGATGGTAAGAAAACAAGAACCGAGAACTCCAGTGAGTCTGAAGTAAGGAATCCCAAGAGCCAGCCCACATGTTGCCTTCTGGGCTCAGTCTGGAGGGCATTAGGGCAGGCAGGGTGCCACTTGGGGTCATTCTCTACAAGGGACCCCTGCCTCTGGCCTTGCAGAGGGATCCATTTGATTAAACCATTTGTGTGAAAACCCTTTCTGTTTTGTGTACCAAGTAAACACCTTCTATCAGGCTGTCTTCCGAGTATTTCTGGGCATTAGGGAAGCATGGATACCAGTGTTGACGATGGATGATGAGAATTCAATGCTGGATGCTCCCACAAGCATTGTAAGTACACATTTCCTCTTCTAATCCTCACAGCAGCCTCTTGAGGTAACTGCTATTATCGTTATTGCTATGCAGGGACCTGAAGCTCAGAATTGAGGATATTTACTCATGGTCAGTGGGCTACTTGGTGGTGAGGCCAGAATTCTGCTCAACCCCAAACTGCTTGTACCCAAATCCAATCCTTAGTTAATGTGCTATATAGCACAGCCCACAGTGAGTAGGGCCATTTAATGACCTTTTCAAGTGTCTTGCATCTCAAATTTCATTTAAATATTTAGGACAACCTATTACTATTCATTTAAATATTTAGGAAAGCCTATAAGGTAGGAGCTTATTATAATTATTATTACAGAAGGAGACAAAGAGACTTGAGAGGTCCTACGATTTGCCCAAGGTTACAAGGGAATTTAAGCAATCAGTTATGGTGGCAACCCTGGCAGCCTGACTCAGTCTCCACCATTAGTTCACCCTTCTGCCAGGTCTCGCTGACCTAGCAGCACACATAACCCGGATTTCCAGCGTCAATCTTATGTGGCAGTTTCCAGTGCTATATTTTAACTACTTAAGGTCCTTCCCACAGGAGTAATGTTTAGCACCTGGTCACCAGCAATTTGGACCTCAGAGCTGTTTCATCTGTCCCGTATTAATGCTTTGATTTGAAATATTTACTGTTCACCACCAACAGTTTCTCTGGCAAAGGCTAGCCTCCCTATATAAAATGAAGTGTGATGAATCTTAGCCCCTCAACATGGAACTCTGTCTAAACCTTTCTAAAACTAATATGTTTGCAACTCAATGTTTATTTTGCTATTAAACATCCTGGCAGAATCTCATCCCTGTCATTAGTAAGGACCAGGTTCTAAGAACAATGTTGCCTATTCTAAATTGAGCTCCTGTGTCATAAAAGGCGTTAGGGTTTTCTAACACTAGACCTCCATCGGCCTCAAAACTCTAATCTCTTCCAGGCTTCCTGTCCCCAGATTTAGCATGGCTTCACCCTTTCAAGGCCCGCCCTTTTGAAAAGACCCACTAAAGCGTTTCTAATGTCTACCTCTATTTCCTTCAGGGAATTTATATGTAAGTTTCCTGGAGTCTTATCAGTATGAAAAATCTGGTGCCATTTCTGATGTAATCAACCCCTTTTTAAATCCTCCTTATCCATCCACTGTAATTTGATTCCATATTAACAAAATATCAGTTCTGCCATACAAATGAATATGGGAGACTCCAAGAGTTTCATGATTTTTTTTGTTCTTTCTTTTGTATAACTCATCATCCTTTAACATTTGCATCTTTATTCTTTGTTTGTTGTTGACTGTTTTTGTATCCTTGGATGCTTTCAAATGGCTTTATATCTTTCTTCTTGTAATTTGCTTAGTCTTCATGAACCAGTACTGCAGTGAGTCAGTTCACTCTAAATTTGGACCATGCTCAAGCAATTGGCCATATGAGGGACCAGCAGGCTTTTCCCATAAAGGGATAGCATTTTAGCCTGTGTGCCATGATGTCCGTGGCAGTTGTTCAACACTGCCACTGCAGTGCAAAGGCAGCTGTAGGCAACACCCAACTTGAGTATCGTGTTCCAATACAACTTTATTTATGGACACTGAAATTCAAATTTTGTATAACTCTCCCCTCTCATGAAATGCTATTTTCCTCCAACTATTTAAAAATATAAAGTCAATACAAAAGGCTTTCAGGATATACAAAATCAGGCAGTTGGCCAGATTTGAGCTTTAAAGAGTTGTAAATTGGGGAATGGTTCATTGCTCCAACCCGGAAATAGTATTTAATTAATTAATTAGTTTATTTTTTGGTGGGACTGAGGTTTGAACGCAGGGCTTCTCACTTGCTTCAAGCTTGCAGAGCAGGTGCTCTATCACTTGAGCCATGCCTCGACCTCATTTTCTCTGGTTATTTTGGAGATGGAGTCTCAGGAACTATCTGCCTGGGCTGGACTTGAATCACATCCCTGCCCCTCCTCCCCTATCGCCCATCTCAGCAGCCCAAGTAGCTAGAATTACAAGAGTGAGCCACTGGCACCTGACTTGGAAATAGTATTTTATATCTTTGTGTTTAAGTAAAAACATGATTGTGAGCACATTATTTGAACATAACTACTTCTACAAAACACAAATGACTTTTTCTTCTTATGCTTTTTGTAGTTGTTATGATTAAAGCCAAATTAGACAACAGCTTAAATCAATTGTGTCAATTTACAGATATCTAACATTTGTGATGTTTATGTTTTTTGAAAAAATTAAGTAAACATCCTGAAAATTTTCTTGGATGAAAACATTACTAGAAGAATATTCACCTTGACAGAAGAGCTGAGAACACACATCAAGGAAAGGATTGTCTCTTCAATAAATGGTGCTGCTATCCTTATATAGATAAACAAAACTAGACCCCTATCTATCAACATATACAAAAAGCAACCAAAATGGATCGAAGACCTAAACTACTAGAAGAAAACCCAATAGAAGTGTGTTATGACTGGAATGGGCAAGGATTTTTTGGATAAGGACCCTAAAATGCAGGCAAAAAACAAAAAAATAGATGAATAAAATTGCATCAAACTAAAAGTCTTTTGCACAAGAAAGGAAATGATAAGAAATAGACAGTCTACAAAATATATTTGTAAACCATGTATCTGAAAAAGGGTTAATATACGGAACAGAATATATAAGGAACTCAATTCAATAGCAAAAACTAATTTTAAAATGGGCAACAGGTATGAATAGATATGCTCAAAAGAAGACATGCAAATGGCCACAGTTATAAGAAAAAAAATTCACCATCACTAATCCTCAGAGAAATGCAAATCAAAGCCACAAGATATCATCTTATCCCTATTAGAATAACTATTACCAAAAAGACAAAAAAATTAAAACTACTGGTAAGGATGTAGAGAAATGGGATCACTTATATACTGTTAGTGGTAGATAAATCAGTAGAGCCATTATGGAAAACAATATGAAGTTTCCTTAGCAAGCTAAAAATAGAACTGCCATATGATCCAGAAATTCCACTACTGGCTATATATCCAAAGGAAATGACATTTGTATATCAGAGACATCTGTACTCTTATATTTAAAATAATACTATCACGATAGCCAAGAAACGGAATCCATAAATGTCCATTGGTGGATGAAAATGTGGTATATATAAACAATAGAATACTCTTCAGTCACAGAAAAGAATGAAATTCTGTCACGTATGGCAATAAGGATGAGCCTGAAGAACATGATGTTAACCGCAGCACAAAAAGACAAATACCACATGTTCGCCCTCATTTGTGGAGTCTAGAAAAGCTGATTGTGTGGAAAAAGAAAGTCAAATGGTAGTTACCAGAAGTTGGGAAAGGTAGGGAGGGGGAATAGGGAGAGAATGGTTAACAGGCAGAAAAATAAAGAGAGAAGAGGACTAAGACTTGGTGTTCTATTGCACATGGGGAGACTATAGTTAACAACATTGAATGATGTATTTCAAAAGGAATAGAAAAGAGGACTTTGAATGTTTTACCCCAAAGAAATAATGTTTGACAGATATATACACTGATTATATACTCTGATTTTATCATTACACATGCACGAGCACATCGCACCCTACCCTATAAATGTGAAAAATTCGTATGTCAATTAAAAATGAAATAAAAGAAGCAACAACAAAATACACATGCACAGAAAGAAGGAAATTTTTTATTTTTATTTATCTCCCCTAAACGCTGGTAAGTTAGCACAAATAAATGGAAAACCAGTGTTTCCAGTACATGCTACCTCTACACTCTGAGGAACCCTATAAGTGTTAGCGACAAGAAAAAAAGTTTTTGTAGCTAGATTGAGTTCATGAGAGTGCAGAGAACTTAAGCTATGAGGCTCTATTTTAAAATCTATCAGAGCCATCCAAATGAGTTGACCCGACAATAAGAGAGATCACTGCAAAAAACCTACTTTTCCTTTCCCTTGTGTATACTAAAAACTGATAAAATGTTTTGGAGTGTGTGTGTGTGTGTGTGTGTGTGTGTGTGTGTGTTACAGTGGGGGCTGGGCAGTTTTAAAAACTCAGTGTCCTTCTTTCCATTTTTGGTGACCTAGAGGATGGAAAAGAGAAGTTGGAGACAAGAAGAAATTTCTTAAAAACAACCCATTAACACAAGTTTTAGGATGGTAGTGGAAGGAGGAGGAAGTGGCCCAGAAAAAAGAAGACAGCTCCAGCAATTCCCATCTGGAATGTGGTTTATCCTTCCTGAATCTTCACACTGCTTCTTCAGTTTCTCAACTTCCAGGCGTGTCCCTGCATTAGCAGCCAGCTCTGGCAAGTACTGTCTAGTGATCTAGGAAGAAAGACTCTTGGGAAGAGAGAGGTGGGAGATGCCTTGTGTAGCTCTTCAGATGTGCCACTTACACGCTCACTCACCTTCCTGTGCCCTTCCTGCATTCACACCAGGAAGCAGAGGGGTTGAAAGTTCCAGAAGTAATCCCATATTATGCACACTAAGATCTCTACCTACATGAAGTGATGTCATAACTAGGCAGGCCTTTGTGACTCAGGAATTCAGCAGGATGCACCAAAGCTCCCAGCCAAGAGGCTAAGATCCACCCGTACATGTGGAAACCTGATTTTGCAGGTTTCTAAACCATTTCCCCTTGCTTAGGACTTTTCAGGAGCTTAAGGTTTCACCACACAAAAGAAAAGGATCCCAGTTTACCCATTGCCAAGGAGGAAATAAATGGCTTAGCTTTCTTTCAGGATACAGAGGCCCTTGGACTTGGTTAATCATCTCTAACAGAGTGGCCTGATTCCTCTGTTTCCTTAGCTACACATACCACACGGTCAGCACCTGCAAAGGACCATCTAGGCATCCTACATCCATTACTGTGAAACTCCTGAACTTTCTGATTTTCGTCTCACCTGGGGCCATTGGCGGACATATGTAACTCTTAACCTCTCCGTGTTGTCTTCCTCTTCTGAGGGTCTGAGCTCTTCCAAGCTACAGTCTAGCAAGAAGAAGATAGCCAAGAATAATTACATAAGTACCTACATTCTCACTCAATGCTTACACAGACCTACTAGTGCCATGCTCAGAGCACACCATGAACATATGGAGAGTCTCTCCCATCCTTGCTTTCATGGAAACAGATATTAATCAAACAATCACAGTCATGAATGGAACAATTACAATTTGAGTATATAAGGGGGGTGGGGCAGTAGTGTAGTCCTGTGAGTTAAGAGTGGCTTCTGGGAGGATAGATGATGAAGCAGATACCAGAAGGGAGGGTAAGAGGCAATGAGCCCAGCTAACTCCTTTGACTTCTCTGCCATGTACCCATCAGTAGATGTGACTGGGTCCCCACTCCATAAATGTGATTGCTATACCTACATTTTGCCTTTGTCTGGACTTGCCAAGAGCCACACCGCCTGCCCCAAACCTTCCTGGGACTATTCCAAGGCATCAACTGCCTGACCAGCATCTCTGGTCCCTGACTGTGGGTATCTGACAAGCGGACATCCAACTCCCCTGGGCCCCACATGCTAACTATAATGTTTGATAGAAGTAATACATTTCAATTTTGGGGGGGGACTGGGATTTGAACTCCAGGCTTTGAGCTTACAAAGCAGGCACTACCACTTGATCCTTACCTCCAGTCTATTTTGCTCTGGTTAGTTTGAAGATGGGGTCTCTACAACTATTTGCCTGGACTGGCCTCAAACTTTGATCCTCATCATCTCAGCTTCCCAAGTAGCTAGGATTACAGACATGAGCCACAGGCATCCAGCTCATTTCAGTTTCTCTCTCTCTCTCTCTCTCTCTCTCTCTCTCTCTCTCTCTCTCTCTCTCTCTCTCTCTTTCTTTTTTTGTGGTACTGGGGTTTGAACTCAGGGATTTCACCTTGAACCACTCTACCAGCCCTATTTTTGTAAAGGGTTTTTCAAGATAGGGTCTGTAAACTATTTGCCATGGCTGGCTTTGAACCACCATCTTCCTGATCTCTACCTCCTGAGTAGCTAGGATTACAGGCATAAGCCACCAGTGCCCAGCTTCAATTTTTGATAATTAACTCTGCTCCTCTTAGAAGAGGATCTTCTCTTGCATTATCCTCAATTCCCTAACTCTCCAGGGAACTTACTGCTACTATGCTTATTCACCTTAGCTTATTACCCACAAACACAAGACCAATAGTTGACTTTATTTGACTTTGATGAACCTAAACTTGGTAGCAGTCCTTCCTTTCTTGGAAGGGAGACTGGGTTGGAGGAATGCTAGGGCTTGGTGGGTTTGTTCATAACAATAGCACACTCATGGAGCCAACAGATGCACGGAAGCATGACCACTCACTCAGGGGCAAAGCTTGGGTGACAAGTCCTCCTTCCCCTGTCCCCATTTACTTTTTCCAGATCTCCTTAGCCGGAAGGATTGATTGGGCTCAGTGAGCTAAGGAAAGTTCTGAGCTACAGGAACACAAAGTTCCTGTTCCAGTTCTCCCAGTGGGTCACTGAGCAAGCCACTTAATGACCTGCCAGGCCTTGCCATAAGGAAGAGCACCAAGACAACCCTCCCGGAGTTGAGCTTTCTGGGGACCAAAGGGGAATCCTCATTAAGATAATTTTGGGAGCATTTAGCAAAGATGAAGTTTGGGGTCAGTGCTCAGAGTGGTTCCTAATAAAACCCTCGGCACTTTCAGGAAACTGCAGGAAAAGCATGTTGAGGAAGGCATAGGTGCCCCTGGGAGCCAGCATGGGAGGGCGCAAGGAGGGCAGGGCGGGGCCCAGGAGCCAGCCACATGCGCTCATTTGGAGAATATGGGCAGCCGAGCGTGTGTGTGTGTGTGTGTGCGCGTGTGTGTGTGTGTGTGTGTGCGTGTGTGTGCGTGTGCGTGTGTGTGTGTGCGTGCGCGTGCGCGTGCGTGTGCGCGTGTGTGTGTGTGTGCGTGTGCGTGTGCGTGCGCGTGCGTGTGCGTGTGCGTGTGTGTGCGCGCGCGCAATATTATTGCAATAGGAACAGGCCGCAAGACCTGACTGCTCAAGTGGTCACCCTGTTCTCATCATGGGCTTTATTGAGGGAATGGAATTCATTTTCGCAGCCAGGAGGTGGGCGTCCCCTTTGACTCATGAGTCCAACAATCACTTCCTCTGATGGCCTTTTTGGCCCCAATCCTTTTTTGTTTTTGCAGTGTTGGGGATGGAACCCAGGGCTGTGGGCATGGTAGGAAGCACTCTGCCACTAAGCTACACCTCCAGCCCCATTCCCAATTCTTGAGTGGCATCATACAATCTGTGATGACTTGAAGGTTCCTGTTAAGCCAGCCAGTCCACTCAGCTCTGATTTTAGGTAGAATTATTTATAATTGTCTACATAACATAGCCATGTTTTAGAAATAAAATAGATAAAATTAGAGGGAAACCACACATGGACCCATTAAGCTAAGGTATTACTCCTACAGATCCAGTACCCTTTCCCAAAATGCTTGGATACTTTTGTTTTGTTTTTGGTGGCACTGAAGTTTGAACTCAAGGTCTCATTTACGCTAGGTAGGCACTCTAACCACTTGAGCCACTCTGCCAGCCCCAGAATGTTTCGGACTAGAACTATTTTAGATTTCAGACTTTGGAATATTTGCATAGACTTTACTAGTTGAGCACTGCTAATCTGGAAATCCACAATGCACCAAAATACTAAATTTTTTTGAAAGCTACTAACATGGCCCTCAAAATGTTTTGGAATTTGGAATACTTCAGATTTCAGATTTTCAGATTATGGATGTTCAACTTGTATTACTGTTTTGATTTGTGTTCCTTATCTTTCCCCCAAATGCATTATATATATATTTTTTGCAATGCTATCATAATGGTTATTAAAATCAGTGCCTCATTTTGCGTTATGTTGGTGTCTAGTTTTACAGTAATCATTTTGAATGCCCACATATCATTCATGCAAAGAATTAGTCCTACTTATCTTCATTGTTCTTAGGTTTTGCATTGTCTTGTGTTCAGTTTTTTCATTGTAGTATGGTACTTGCAAGAATGTTTTTGTACAAGAGCTGTGGTATAGCTGTAGAAATGGGCCTGCATGGGTGGCTCTCTCTGCTGCTGAAGCTGGCTGGTATCAAAGGTGGATTCTGGGTACCTGGCCTGTGACCAGCTGCATGTCAACCAGGCAATGCTCCGTATCACAGATAAGACTGTGGCTGCAAAACTTGGAACCTCAGCAAAGCTGAATTTCGCAAGAAGAGAACCCTTGCAATAAAGACAAAGGGATGTTTGGGGGCATAGAAGAGGGTTTACAGGCAGGACACAAGGAGGGCCTGGACTTGCAAAGCCACCAGAACCTAGTCTTACTTCTCACCTCCAGACACATCTGCTTCATGCTCTCTCCACTTCTCTGAATACATGGTGAGTAGAAAAATAGCCACTCTTTAGCACCTGAGCTCAAATCACCATTCAAGAAACATTCCTAGACTGACTAACTTCTGCCTCTTGATCCCTAAGGAAAATCTGATGGTACCATTTTGGATTGATATAACTCTCTCCTCATTCCTCAAATGTAGACAGGGAAGTCGCCTAGTCCCCAGCGGAGGCTTATGGTGTTGCTAATATGATGTTTCCATGCCAAGACCACCTCTTCCCGTTGTGCCCTGCTTCCCGTTGCTTCTCACCTTCTGAGTCATGATACCTCCCACTACCTTCCGTCTCTTTTGTACCTCAGTATCCCCATCATTCATGCCATTTTGCTTGTCAGCAAGCAAGCATACTCTACTGTCTTCCAACATAAAACCATCACAATCCACCTTGGCTCCATGTCTCTCTCTATTTAATGCTCAATTCCTTCTGCTCCTCTTGACCGATAAAATTCCCAGAAGAACTGTTTACATTTCCTCATCTTCCATTCTTTTCTCTGTCCCTTCGATTAATATGCATACTTCCAGTTTCAATAAAATTGCTCTAGTTAAGTCACTGATGACCTCCATCTTGCCACATCTGAATCCCTCTCTAACTTCTATTTCAGAAACAGTCCATAGAGTTGTCCACTCCTTTCTTGGAATGTTCTCTTCTCCTAGAGTTGAGGACCCCCTGTATAACAGGTGCGCTGGTATGCTATCCTGATTCCTCCTACAAGACCAAAGAACTCATTGCTCAAGCTGCCAGGAGTGAGTTGGTAGCTGATCGCTCAGGGCTTTGTCCATCTCTGGGAATTGCTCTTGATCTGATTGAACTTATGCTTCCCTCCCATGAATAGTTCACATTCAAAGACAGATTGATATGAGGGTTCAAAGTCCAGTCCCCCTTCTCAACTTGGGATAATCCTGAAGGGGCCATCACAGCTTCAGAGCCTTCTATTAGCTAAACTGTGGCTCTGCTGTAACACAATCCGATCGCTCTCTGCTCCATCCTACTCCCGTCGTTTCCTTAAAGGTGCTACTTCTGACACCTCCTCAAATCTTTGTCTCAGAATGTGTTTCCCAGGGACCTGACCTAAGTTACCAACATCTCTTGCTTTTCTTCTTACCTCACTTTCTGTCACCTGGACTTCTCACAAGTTCATTCAACTGATTTTTGTCATAACACCTTTAAAATACCTCTTTTAAAAAAATTGTAGTGGGCTTTTATTTTAGAGCAGTTTCAGGTTCACAGTAAAATTGAGCAGAAGGTACAAAAAAATTCCATATACCACCTGCCCCCACATACACACACCCTGCCTACCGGAGTGGCACATTTGCTGCCATTGATGAACCTACATCAACTTTATCACTCAAAGTCCGTACTTTACATTAGAGCTCACTCTTAGTGTTGTGACTTCTGTAGTTGTGGACAAACATGCAATGACATGTCCACCAAAACGGTATCACAGACTTATTTCATTGTCATAAACTCCTCTGTGTTCCTCCTCTTCATCCCTTTTTCATCCTATCCACTGTCAACTCCTGATCTTTTTACTGTTGCCACAGTTTTGACTTTTCCAGAATGTCAGATAGTTGGGATCATTCAGCACATGGCTTTTTTAGCTTGGCTGTTTTTTCATAGTAATGTGTGGTTAAGTGTCCTAAATGTCTTTTTGTGAAAATACTTTTTTCTCTTTCCCCTTACTCTTTCTCTTTTCCTTGTTTATATTATCTTGTTTTTACACAAATGCTAAATAGAAAACCAAAAAGATGATGGTCCTAGATAATGGTTTTCCTTAGAAATAGCCATCCCACCAATGCCCAGATTTTCTGAAATTTATAGAAGACAAAAATTGCTGGATGGATTTTATCCATTTGGTCAAATGAAATAAATGAAGCAGCAACTGGTAAATTTACTCTTCCATAATTAATTAAATACAAAGTGTTTACCCATGGGTACAAACCTGAAGACTTGGTATATGAATCAAACCAATGATGATAAAATTATATACTTAGCTGCTATTTATTGTAAATACATTTTATTCTTTCTCTTAACTCATTCTTGTGAAAATGAGCCCACTTTGGAGATAACATACTCATTAATATAATAACATTAACCCACTGATAGGGCGGAGTCCTCATGACTTAATCACCTCTTCAAGGTCCTACCTCTCAATGCTGTTGCACTGGGGATTAAGTTTATAATACATGAACTTTACACATTCAAACCATAGTAGATATATATCCTTCAGGCATTGCTGTGAAAAGTCCGTATTCAAATTTTCATAAAACAACAAAGGCCTAGCACTCAATGAGTAGCAAGGGTTCTGGGAAGTAAAAGCACATCTGACTGTCTGAGTTGAGTCCTGCAGCTCATGTCATCTGTCTGGCTGTGACTCTTCAAAATTCCCCTCTCCATTTCGTGAAGGCAAAGTTGATCAACTTGGTTCGGGCTGATTACTTTCTCAGGTCATAGTAATGAGGATCAAACTTACAGGATAAAGAACACAGAGGTCAGAAGCTCTGGCATCATGTGGTCTTCCTTTTCAGATTGAACTTGCATCATCTTTTATCTGCATCCTTTCTCCCCTTTGTAGCTAGTACAGGATTCTCTCATAACTAACATGGTCCTTTGAGACCCACCAGTGAGCTACTTGGCTCTCTGAAGGGGGGCCTTTTTCCTGCTCTGGCCTTTAGGAGCAGCCCATATTCCTGGGCTGGGCTGAGCTTTGGTTTATCAATGTTCCCATACTGTCCCCTAAGTTTTGCCTCAAAGGACCTGGTCTCAGCCTACTGCTTTGCATCTATGGTCCAATGTCCATAGAAAGATATCTCTTTGAAATAGCAAAATAGACCAATATTGATACTCAAAGAAGGAAGTACTAGATATCACAAAACATTATAAATGTGAGATGTCATTTGGATCTAGAAATAAATGAGGACACAGTAGTCAAGTGTATTTTCCCTGACTGTCTGTGAACTAGTGAAAAATTTAGGAAATAAAGCTTCTTGATTTTAGCCTCCTTCTCTTGAAAGTCCCTACTTTTTTCTATCTCTCTCTTTGCTTTTGATCTTCTGAGCTCCTGCTCATATGTACCCCACCTTCCCCAACTCTTTTTTGGACTTAGAACTAAGGATATCAGCTACTTCCAGCATACTTAAAACCAATTCTCAGCTGCCAGGCTCTCTGTTGATCATAAATTCTCCATGTCTTTTTAAGCCTAAAAATATACTAACAGCAAATTCACAAGATTTTGTTGACCACCAATGTCCTGGTTTGAATTATTTATCAAAAGATGACACATCCCAGAATTGAGAAGTTGTGTGTCTCTTCTCTTTTGGAACTGCTGACACTCAGTTCATCTCCTGTTTTAGGAGGAGGGATGAGTTCCCAACTCTTTTACCCCCATCCCCTCCCTTGTCAGATCCTGGCCAGATCCCAGGGGCACCCCCTGGTAGGATAGTAGTCTCCTTAGCCCCATCAGCCTCTTTCTTTTGCTCCTTTTCCATCTGCCTCACCACCCTAACATTGTGACCCTCTGCTTCCCAACAGGCAGAGTTACTGAACCCTTTGAACCAAAGATTCCCTTGACGACACCTACTGTGCCTTGACACAAGACTGCCATAATAGCTTGTCTGGAAGGAACAAGTGAATAGGCTTTTTAAAAAAAAATTCTCAGTCTGGAGGCATGGCTCAAGCAGTACAGCACTTGCTTAGCAAGTGCAAAGCCCTGAGTTCAAACTCCAGTACTGCCAAGAAAAAAATCTCTCTTAGGATCTGCAGGTATAGCTCAGTGGTAGAGTTCTTACCTAGCATGCACAAGACCCTAGGTCCCATCCCCAATACCACAAAAAACAAAGATGGAAAATTCTCTCTTAGAAGCAAGTATGGATAATGATGCAGAGAGATGAGAATTCTATCTTATCCAAGTAATTGCCAGTGCACATGGAAAACGTGAACACAGCAAAAGGCTTTAGGACATCAATTCCCACATGAATAAAATAATTCTACAGGAGAAATAAAATAGAAACACGAAGACGTTCATAAAAATGGGGCAAATGACAAGTGTGGTGGCACACATCAGCACTTGGGAGTCTGAGGCAAGAAGATTAAGAGTTTGAGGTCAGCACAAGCTACATAGGAAATCCAAGGCCAGCCTGAGCTACGTAGTAAGACTCTCTCAAAAAACCAAGGGCTGTGGATGCAGCTCAGTAGTAGACCACTTGCCTATCATATGCAAGGACTTGAGTTCAACTCCCAGCACTGCAAATAATAATAATGATGGTGATAATGATAATGATAGTAGTAGGGCAAATACAAATAATGTATTTGTCTTTATCATCCCTCTTCACCTTCCTACACCCCTTCTATACCAGCTTTGGAGCTCTTGCTCAGTGACCTGCCTGAGAGCTGGCTCCAAAATATCATTCTCACTATGGGAACAAAAAACACCAACACTTGGTGGTGCTTGAAATAGATGAATAAATTACTGATGGAGAATTTAAAAGATCCTACATGTTTATTTTTTGTAATTAAATATGAACCAGGGGGGTGGGGCCAGACCTTACCAGCCTTAGTTACTGTTTGCTGACTAACGCTGCTGTTTTCTACATATCAAGATGTCCTGGAGAAAGGGAACGACATGGACAGGTACAGAGTCGCTCTGGTGCGACAAGTCTTCAGGGTGAAACTTTCTGAATCCTCAACCATTTTTCTTAATTCCTCAATTTTTTGATGTTTGAATAAAGGCAAGGTAAAGGCAAGGTTCCATGTTCTGGAGATGCAAATCCAGCTGAAGATCTCCTGATATTGGAGGATACAGTTATCTCCACTTGTTGCACGTGAAATTCTAGCAGGAAAGCTCAGAGCAGGACAGCCATAGGAGGAGAGAGAAGAGTAATAACCAGAGGGAAAGGGCCATAGGAAGGTTCTATTCTCTGAACCATCCTGAGTCTGATTCAGGGAGTCTTAGGTCCTGCCCACACAACCTTCCACAATTCCATTGGGGTCCCCTGCTTGTCTGGGGTTGGAGGAGCATTCTCTCAAGAAGGTCACCTTCCTTTCATCTTACTATATGAATCCTTAGGCCTCCTGAGTGTTGAGGCCTTCTGGGATTCTGCTAAAGGGTCATCATCTCCTTAACACCTGAACTACGGTCCTCTGGGGTGACTCTAGGGCATTTTTTCCAGAATCTCCTATATAGAGACCTAGCAATGACTGCAGTCTTAACATTCTCAGGCTGCTGGCACCAGCCAAGTGCTTGGTCTACGTTGGCCAGAATGGAGAAGATGGCTACTTCTATCATGTCTCCCTCCGATGTTAAAAATTCAAGGTTCTGCAGCTTTGTGGAGTGTTATCCCCAGGTTGCCTCATACTTCCTTCCTCCTAACACTTCCTGCCACTCTGACCTTCCTCCAAATTTATTTTCTCTGAACTCTGAAGCTTTTATTTATTGAGATCAAACTCTTCTGCATCCTCTACCTGTTTGCACAAAACTTCTCTCCTTTCTTAAGTAAAATCTGGCCCTTCCCCAGGGACCAACTTGTTTGCAGTCCTTTCAAGGGAATATTACACCCCCATTCCCATCTGCTGCCTCAGATCCTAATTCAACACTCTCATGCAAAAACTTGTCATGCCATTTGACTAAAGTGCTCTCCGGGACTCACTGTTGTTCAACTGTACATCGTCTATCCACTTCCTCAGTAGTAGAGACTTTGTCTTTCGGCTCACGCTTTCCCTTTCTCCTAAATCCTGCCATCATCACAGGGACCATGCATAGCTTTGTACACAACTCATTCAACATTGTAGCCTCAAGGTTTCTAACACCCTTAGTCCAGCAACCTTTCCTATGTGGCTTAATAGCCCATCTTCAGAACACCTCTTAGAGTCAATCTTCCCTACTCCCTACCCACCTCCCTCCCTGGCTTCCTCCTTCCCTTCCTTCCTGTAAACATGTATTGAAGGTCTGCCAAGCACTGTGATGGACACCAGCACTCCAGCAGTAGGAGACAAATATGTGATCAAGTGTTCTAAGTCTATGATGGCCATCTGCTTGGTGGCAATTTCTCATCTTCCATGTGGAAATATGGAGGCCTTAATCCACCCTTGCTCTCTATGTGATTCTTACTTCCTGGTGACCTCATCCAGGCTGAGGGCTTTAAAAATCATCTTCATACTGATATCTCTCAAATTTACATCTCAATCCTGTATCTCTTCCCTAAACTCTGGTCTCATATGTCCAACTGATGGCTTGACATACCACTTAATATGTCTTCAAACAAGCTTCTCAGGCCCAGCCTTTCCTTTTCCCACCCTATACTTGTAGTCTGTTCCTCTTTCAGATCCCATCCTAGTAAAATGGCAACTCCATCCTTCTAGTTGGTCAAGAGAAAACCTTGGGGTCATCCTTGATTCCTCTCCTTTTCTCACATCTCCAATCCATTAGCAAGTCATTTTGTTCCTACCTCCCAAATACGTTCTGAGTCTGGCCACTTATTCCCTCCTCCCAGTCACTGTCATTTCTCACTTGGATTTGGTCTCTTGGCTCCACACTTCCTGTTCTACAGTCTACTCTTGACACAGTTGACAGATGAATCCTGTTACAGCCTGAGTCAGATCCTGTCACTCCTTTGCTACAAATGTTCCAATGCCCTCTAATCTCAGAGTAAAAGGCAAAGTTAAGCCTTCAGGTCACCCTTGGCCCAATCTGACCTTGCTGACTTACTTCCTATCATTCCCTCCTCATAGCCTTACTGGCCTTCTGGCTGTTTCTTAGACACCAAACAGATTCCTGCCTCAAACGTTTTGTCCTTGCTCTTCCCTAGGGGCAGGAGAATCTTCTCTCAGAAACTTCCCTGGCTCCTCCCTCACTTCCTGTGTACCTCTACTCAGTGTTGCCTTAGCAGTGAAGCTTCCCCTCTTCACCCAATGTGAATAAACAGCAGCCATAACTCTTTCTCCTGCTTTATTGGTCTCTGTGCCACTTACCATTGTCTGATGCAAGTGCTTATTGGTTTGGCCTTGTGGTCTCACCTGCTAGAATACTAGCCTGATGAAGTCAGAGATGGTGTCTACTTGATTTACTGCTATACCACCAGGGCCATGAACCGATGAGGTTCAGTGAGGTACGGTGTTGAGCTAGGTTTCTGAGCCTTCTTCATCCATGGATCCTTTCTTCAAGTGAAACAAAAGACTTGATGGGGCAGGAGAGAGTTGGAGGATCCGGAGGCCCATTCACTGTCTTCCTTCCCCAGTGAAGTCCCCAGCATTCCGTAACTGAACCTGCAGGCATCCGAGGAGCACAGTTCCCAGACCCGTGATCTAGGAGATAATGTTAACCTTGTGACTATTGATGGGGGTTAGAGGTTGTTTTGTCCTGTGGTGATGGCTTTAGACAAACAGCCACAGACGTTCTCTAATTAAATACCTTTACCTTAAAAGAAGTTTTCCCTCCTTCTGAAAAAATGCAATTTGCTTTGTAGTGACACACTTATGTCATTTTCTGGAACACTATGTATGGTGAAAAGCAGGGGGTTCTTTTGGTGAAGCATCATTAAATGGGAATCAATGAAAAAAATGTACATCCCACATTGTGGTAGTTGGTGAAGAGTAATAAAACAAGGTATTCATTTTCTAACACATGCTTAAGAATGACGGTCTTGTGCCAGGCACCTCTGGGTGCTGGATATTCCACTGAGACTGGACATGGACAGTTGGCATTTCAGAGGGCCAGGCAGGCAGAAGACACTGAAGGGATAAAGGGTTGATTTATTTTTAGGTGGTATTGCCATGTTATAAATAAAGCCAATGAAGGCTTGCCATAGAGGACGACTGGGGATTTGTGGAGTAAGTAGATTAGCTTACTGTCCAGCCTTCCAGAGAAGCAAGCTAGTTTCCATATTTGAAGACAGAACAATAAAGTTTAGTGTCCAGAATAATTGTCCAGAGAAAAATATCTTATAAGGTCAACAATATCCAGTTAACCAAAGCATGCTGCCCCAAAGAATTCCAGCCAATCAAAGATTCTCTGTACCAGTTAAAGCCGGATGTTAATGATTTGACTATTCAAATAGAAAATCTAAGAAATTGTGCTTATATTTAATTATTTTCCCTGATTTCTTAAATAGAGAAAATTCTTCAGTGGCTTTCATAAGAAATGTCTTGATTTTAAGTATACTTTGTTTCATAACCTACTCCCTTTAGTATTTACAAATGATGTCCTCATCATCTTTGGTCTTTATATAACCAAGAGGAAATGTGTCTGCATGAGTACACATTTTGGGGCTTAGAGGTGTGCGCCTCAGTGATAGAATGTATGCTTAGCAGCAACAATAATTACATCTTTGAAAGAATTACAATATATGTTAAATCCAAGTGTTTCAACTTCGTTCAAATTGATTCATACTATTACTGACTCTATGAAGGGTCCCATGTTCACTCAAGCCCACACCAACTGCTTTGATTTTCCTGGATTGACTAATAAGAGGCAGAAGCATCCTTCAGAGCAACACAGGCAGCGTCACACAATTTAGATGCTCGTCCCTTCCCAACATAAATACAGCTTTTAAAATCAGAGAGGAAGAATGTGAGCTTGAACCAGGTCTGGTAGCACATACCTGTAATCCTAGCGCACAGGAGGCTGAGGCAGGAAGATCTCAGGTTCCAAGAGGCTGAGGCAGGGAAAGATGTCAAGTTTGAGGCCAGACTGGGCTACATAGAAAGACCCTGTATCAAAAAAAAAAGAATGCGAGCCTGAGCCAGAGTAGAGGCACTCTGGAATGTCCTCGAGTATGGTGGCACCAGTTCAGACAGACATAAAATCAGAATGGTAGGATGTGGAGTTTTAAAATGTAGTTCAGGTGGAGATGCCTGAGCCATGGGTTGACCATCCTCTCCTCCACCATCCCACATCGGCGTAATCCTATCTGCATCCTCACTAGCTACTGCATGTTATATTCATAGCTCACACATGTACTCAAGTTCATTGCTCAGTTGAGTCAGTTTGAGCAATCAGATTCACTAGGTGTGAGTTAGGACTCCCACTGAGGCAGTCAGCTCTGGAAGCGGCACTCATAAACACCACAGCATAGTGAACTCCACTTTGTCTTTTTGTATGTTGGCATTTCTTGTAACTTTTGTTAGAACTTAAAAAAATAAACAGATTACATCATTAAAACACACAACCCCTCCCCTCACAAACCAGGTTTGAAGACCCTCCCCCTTTAGAACAATCAGAGTATCTCTACCTGGGACAGCTGTACCTTGTAACAAGGAGCAATCTGTAACTTCCACAGAAAGGCCAAGCCCTGAAATAATTCAAACAATGCGAGATGATGGGTAGAGCCAGAGTGACTGCTATGTTGAGGCAATGTGCTGACTATACTACATGGATTATCCTTTTCCACACTTTGTGCTGCTGTTATTCTGAATGTGAAGATGAGGAAACTCAGAGTTAAGTCCTAAGTGATGAAGATTTGAACCTCCACAGATCTGGTGGCAGAGCTTCAGTCCTTAACCACTGAACTTTAAGGTCAAACCAAACTAAGTGTCATGAGTAGTAAAAATCAAATCAGGAACGAAAGAACAGGGCCTGTGAAGAACTAGGTGAAACAAGGAGCAGCAGTTTAGAAACATCCGTGGGTCGGTTAGCTCCTTCTTACTCAACAACTGTTTGTTGCATGCTCATTGCTTACCCAGGAAAGCTAGTTCCATCCATGAGCTCTTTAATTCGTTCAGCAAACATTTACTGAGTGTTTCATCCTGTGGATACAAAGATAAATAAGTCCCTGTCCCCAGGAACTCCAGCCTGGCTGGGAAGTTGTTGATAAAGCTGGAAGAAAATGATCAGGAACCCAAACAAGCACAACAGACCCCCAACCCTGAGGGCTCCAGCTTACTCCCTTCCTGCTCCCAGCCTGATGGGAGCCGAAGCTGTGTGTGAGGGAACCTGACTTCAGAGCTGCTGAGGATGTGCCCTGCCAAGGGGTGCTCTTGGGTAGTGAGATTTGGATATGCAAAGGTAACGCAGCTCTTAGTTAAAAATCGGAATGGAAAGAAGACAGGCACATACTGATAGACTTCATGGCATGACAAAGATCCATGGCAGAGAAAGAAATCCAGTAGGGCTCTTGGAGGCGTATATCTGAAGGCAGAGAGTGCATGGTAGACTTTTAGGACACTGCTATTTAACACAGGGGTTTGAGTTGCTGCCTATGTTATGCTTGACTGCAATCTACTCCTTTCGCCTGCCAAATCTCCAGTAAAAGTCTCAGATACTGGTGTCACCTGGGGGAAGGAGGGGTCAGAGCTGCTGGGAGGATGCAGGAGATGTCTGGGAAGCTGGACGAAGACTATAGTCTTAGAAACCTTGTCAGGCAGCAGCAAACATGGTGTGAGGAGGGGTGGGGTCAGCTCAGAGCAGCAGTGCTTCTGGCATCCTGATGTTCTTCTGAAGTTCAGTGACCCGGGCAGCGCTCAGATTCTGCACTTGGGCAGGGGAGGCGATGCAAGCTGTCTGTTTGGAATCTGGCTCAGTTAATATTTGTGAAGCATTAAGTAGGTGCCCAGCACCTTCAGTCACAGGAGAGAGGAACATAGACAGTTCAGTGTGACACAGTACGTGCTAAAAAGAGGCGAGCAGGTGCTGTGGAGAGCAAGGAGGAGCCCTCAGCAGCTCTCTAGAGGACGCTCCTTGATGAGATAGTGCCATGGTGAGCCTTGCAGGATGAGGAAGGACAGTCCAGATGACGAAGGCAGCACCAGCATTTGGGCACATGAAAGAGAGAAACAGGCCTGTGGCTGAGGAACAGAAGGGTCTGTGGGAGGAGCCCAGGGCTGTACATGGATAATCCAAGGCAGGGCTGGGGAGAGGTAGGAGAAAGAGTGGGAGGACAGAAAGGGGTACATCCTGATTAGGTTGCTTATTCATCCAGAGGCCCAGGTTCCTAAATAGTCTTTCCTGAAGGAGCTTTCACAGGCCCTGCTGAAATAAGAAAATATGGATATGTCTAATTTAGAAGACTTTTTGATAATTTAAGGAGATTTTTCTCCGCTAAAATTATAATCTTTTTTTTAACTGTTTGTTTGTGATGACCTTTTGTTTTACCAAACTATAGTGGTCATTAAATGGTCATTGTTGGGTTTTGTTTGAGGAATTTTTTAGTTTATGTTTTGATTTTTGTTTTTGAAACAAGGTCTCACTGTGTATCCCGGGCTGGCCTCAAACTCGAGATCCTCTTGCCTCCGTCTACCAAGTGCTGGGATTATAGGTGTGAACCACTACACCTGACCTTATTGTTACTTTTGAATGCCTTACTTGACAAAAGAAAAAGTTGGCAGCTCTACATGGTTTTCCAATATTATTCTATTTTACCATTTATTTTGCCTTACTCTGCCTTACTTAACTTTTAAGATGCCCTATGAACCCCAGATGTCTGAGAACTGGGGTTGAAGGTGATGGAGCCAGCAACACGGATCACATTGCAGAATGAAAGCTGATGAGGGAGTGAGGATGACTTTGGGAGGTAGGGTGGGGATGGGGTTGAGTAAGGAGGCTAGAGGCACAGCCTAGGTGTAGATGTGGTATCAGCCAGGGCAGCTATAGCAAGGGAAGGATGAGACAGCAAGAAGTAAAAAACACTTGGACATAAAAGTTCCAGGAGTGAAAGCCTATGTTATTCCCCTCTGGATTCCTGGCCCTGACAGTGCCAGCCAATGGATGACCAATGCATGCTTGCTGATGAAAGAGCAAGCATGGAATTGATTAGATGGGGCAGACAACGAACAGAGGAAGCCCAGTGTGATTCCTGCCTGTTCTGCTGGTTGGTCATTGTGCCACAGCTGAAGTGGATGAAAATAGGGAGAGAAGGGATTGGGAGACCCAACAACTTCTGCTTTGGAGATGTTGGGCTTAGGGGACATCCAGGAGGAAAAGCATAACAAGGAGGCCCATGCACAAGAGCCAGGCTGGAGATGACATTCTGAACTGTTCCCTGGCTTTCCTGGGACACAATCATCACAGGAAGAAGGAGGAAGGGCTACCATGTGATGCTTAAAGAGCTCTCTGACATGACTACAGCACAGAAAACCAGCAGGTGCTATGGAGAGCAATTGTAGTAACTATTCTAGACCTTATCTGTATAAGAAACACCTGCTGGACTCATGCTAAAAGACTGGTACTGTCTTTTCTTCCAAAAATCAAACAAGTTTTTTCTTCTCCATTGGTTGATTGTCTTTATTGCAAAATGAATTAGGAGCAGAAAAATAGATGAATGAAAAGGCACTTGGGGTGGGGATGAGGAAGAATGCTCTTTTTTGAAGCACTTGATATTACAGAGGCACCAAGCTGGGCCCTTTCATACTCTTCTGCCATGGCCAAAGTCCTGCTTCTAGAGAGTTGCAGCCCCTTGGCCTGGGCCCCAGAGTGAACACACAGACTTAAACCCAACCCCCTGTGAGGAGCCCAGGCCAGGTGGAGCCGGACTCAATATAGTCCATCATAGACATGCAAACTGGTGAGCATGGGACTAGATGCCTACTGTTGAAAGCCGTGAGTTTTAGGGTGGTTCATTATACAACACTGTGAGGCAATAACTCATTGATAAAATAATGCCAAGAGGCTACTGGGAGAGTTAGCTCCCCTCTTGCTCAAGACATCCTAAAACAAACAATCCTAGGAAAAAACAATGAGTGTACTATGCAAATTCTGCATTAAAAAAAAAAACCTTACCAGTTACCTTCCCACCATATTACCAACTCAGCTCCCACAGGAATTTTGGGCCATCACCAGAGTCTAGCTTCTGTCTCTGAAAGCCAACATTACTGCACGGACATCTTCATGGGCACAAGTGACTTTCTTTGTGCTAATCCTTGTCCTATGGTGGCTCTGACCTGCAGGGTTCACGGCAGAAGCTTCTATTGCCACTGTGCCTCTAGTGTTGGACCCAGGTGAAGAACAAAACAGAGCACATAGGTTTGGGCACACAACAGCTCCAGATGGCATCCGGCATGGAGGGCTTTCTGTCTGAAGGGGCTGTCCTTCCTGCCAGAGTGGGTTTGTTGCTACCTTCCTTCTCTGAAGCACTGTTCCTGAACTCAGGGTAGGATCAGAAAGCTGCTGCCAGGAACCCTGGGATGATCTCTCTGTTCTCCCTTGGGTTTTTTGTTAAGTGTCTGTTCCATCCTCTTCCAATTGGTGTGCTCTGTATGGTGTATCCCCTGCATGGAGGGGCAGAATGTGCTAAATTTCTGTCCCCTTACCTTGGTCTCATACTGACCATCTCCCTTCTTTCTCCTCTTTCTCCTCCTCCTACTACACCCTCCTCCCCATCTCCTTCTCCTTTCCTCTTTCCCATCCCACCCCAACATTTCCTGGGAACTGTTCTTTTTCTTCTGTATCTGCACATTTCACCCAGAGCTGAGCACAGACAAGGTCCTCAGAGGCTGGTTGACTGACTACAATAGCATTTTTACATCAGGAAAGAAAACTTAGCATGGCAGTGATAATAAAAACCAGTTTCAAGGTATCAAGATTTTTTGGTGTCCTCAAGTAACACTGGACAAAAGCCAGGTAGTTGCTGAACGGTCTCAGCACTGAGCCAGTGTTTTTCCTCTCTCTTCCTTGCTTCTCCTTTCTTCCTGTCCTTTTACGTCCTTTGGCTGAGTCTAAACCTCCACTTGGAGGTTTGTCCAGTTTGTCTCTTTCACTCTTTCCTACCACATTAGTAAAGAGAAAAACAACAACAAAACTAAACCAAAGGCAAACAGTGGGCAGGGCTCTGAGCACTCAATTCCATTTTGGTTTTAGCACACTCTAGCCGTGCAACCTTGAGCAAATTGTCAGTCATGAAAAAGGAGGTCTCGTGGTTTGCAGATGTGACTCCAGGAGCCTTAGGGACTTGAGGATGTGTTTCAGGAGCAGCAAGGGGGCAGGAAGGCTGATGGAGGGTTGAGCTCCACTTTGACCAGCAGAGCACCTAAGTTTTTATAACAGGTGTAGAGTTGAGAGTCCTGCTGCTGAACAGCACAGGTTGACCTCTGAGTTCTCTTCCATGTGGGTTGAGGATTTTGTGAAGCAATGAAAGTCTTTGCAGGAGCTAGAAAAAGGAACCAGTCTACTTTTCTCACATATAAATGGCTTCTCCACAGAATAAGCTTGTCGTCCTGTTCACCTCCTTTGCTCTCAGTTCTCATTCTTAGCATTGGATACTGTCTTCCATCTGCACGCAGTTGTTAAATATTTACGGAGCACCTATGTATTTGTGCTTGAATGCCCACATTTATAAAAATTCAGAGGCCTCCAGGAATTTCTCCAGGCACTTTATTTGTGAAGTTTTCTACTGGCATTTAGTAAATCCCGCCTCTGGGCGCCCACTCTTCCTTGTTTGTATCTGTCAAGTGTTGTGCTGAGCACATTGTATTATTTCACTTCTGTAGATGTCACAGATCTGGGCTTCTTGACAATGGGCACCATGGTACCCACTCAAGTATCTTTGGGTCACTGGTTCTTGACATCCAGCTTAGCATCTTAACACAGGAGCATGGTGTTTGTGGGATGAATGAATGGCTGTCCTCACTTCCCATAGACCCCCTCTAACAAATGAGAATCAGATTGTTTGGTCTTGTTTGTTTCCCATAAAGGAAAGGGAGAGAGGAACAGAACACAGTGGATTACTCACGGGCCTAGAGCTCCTGGAGAACTGGAGGTGCTTTGCGAATCCTTAACATAAATATGGACATGTGTAATAGATAAATGTAGCCAGTAGATAATAGGTAATCTACCTACTTATGGGATAGATTAAGATCCTAGCGGGGAATATGGAGAAGAGAAGAAAGAGTATTTTAAGGAACACCAACCTTTAAGAAGCAGAAAAAGAGGACACAGCAAAGGAGACTGGAGAGAAATGAGAGGCAAAAAAGGGAACTGAGACAGGAGGGAACTATAGAAGGAAGACCCAGTCCACAGTGTCAAGGGCTATGACAATGTCCAGAGGCCTACCTTACCTCTCTTGATCAGCCTCTAGAGTTAAAGGGCTCTAGCTGAACTTGAACCTACTTCTTATGTTTTCCAGAAGGTCCTCACACATAGCCACATACAACCATCACAACCATACTTCCTTCACTATAACTTAGCTAAAGCCATAAAGGAAGGGATGCAGCTCTGGTGCCAAGGCCTTATGACTGGGATGGGCCCAGTCATACCCCATGGTTTGCCCTGGGGTAGCACAGCCAAAAATCAAACCACCAATCAAGGGTGCAATCAAAATCCAAGCCAGATCTCCCGGTTGAGGGAGTAGTTACAGCACTGTTAACCAAAGCACCAGCCGAGGAGCACTGGTTATCAGGACTGTGAATAGACCAGCTGAGAAAAACAAAACATAAAAAGTCTTGTGTCTAAATAAGAACAAGGAGATCAGAATCAGCTCACTGAGCCAGAGTCTGGAAGACAGCAGCTCAGAGTCAAGAGCAAGAGAAGCTCTCTAGAGTTCAACCTCAGACAATGGAGCAGAATGGCAGCCCAGAAGTACAAAAGCCCTAACAGTGATAGAAACAAAATGCCACACTGGGGTATAACTCAGTGGTAAAGCACTTGCTTGGTGTGTGCAAGGCACTGGGATCGAGCACCATAGAACTACAAACAAACAAATTAACAAAATGATAAGAGAGCATTGGACAAGTGAGATGATGACGCCAGAGAGGCCTAAGGACCATCTCCCAGCTCAGAAAGCGTGCCTAGCAGGCATAGGGATTCATGTGGCGTGAATGAACGGGGGATGCTTTGAGCCACATCTGGAAGGATGGCAATGTGGAGGTAGAAAGGTCATTCGAGGCAGAGGGTAAATTTTGAACAATAGCCTGAGCGTGGGGTTGATGCTGGCAGCAGGTGGGAAGGGGCAGCACGAGCTGCAGTTTTGTACACTCTCAGCATCTCCCCAGGGAAGGAAGAGCTACTTTTAGCCTGGTGCTGTTTCAGGGCATGGCCCTAGAATGAAACCAAACCCTCCACCCTCATCAATGACAGCTTTTGACTGAGAGCCGGCTGAGCTGTGGGCCAGGCAGCCCAAATTCCCGCCTGCACAAAGCAGACACCCAGACTCTCCTGGCTAGGCCACCTGTGTGGAGCCTGCTCAGTAGAGTTCAGAAACTGTGTCTCCATGACTCTGAGCTCAGAGGCTCCATTATGCTGGGTTGCAGGCTCACAGGCCTGGCCTGACTGCTTTGTTCTGAGCTGGTCCTTTGAAAGAGGACAGTGATGCTGGTTTCTCCACCCCAGCAGAGGGTGCTTGCTTTGTTCTCAAGGACCCGCCCTGCTGCTATGCTCCTGAGGTCTACCTCTCAATCCACACTGCCAGGCCAAGGAAGCAGAAGGTGCTGTGACCTGGGTTTTGAAGGCTTGAGAGTTCTGGGGTATGAGGGACAGTGCAAGAAAAGATGTCAAGTGAGATTGGATAAGCAGAGTCCAGAAGTCCAGCACTGAGCATTCTGGAAAGATTCTACATTAATTTGCATCTTCAAAATATAAAATAAAATAAAACTAGAAAGCCTTCCTTCAGTTCAGTACTCTCTTCAGAGGCTGGAGAGGGCTAGGTGACATTAATTAAAGAATGAGAATCTTTTTCTGTCCTCCTCTAGTGGGCTATCTTTAACTTCTTCACAGTTCTATTATACTCCTACCCAATTTTATTACCTGTAAAAGGGTCACCTCTGCCAGAAGTCCCCATGCAGATGTTGTGACCATACTGAAAGCAATGATGAAGGTGCCCAGAGAAGGTAAGTACATCTGGTGAAGACCAGGGGTTGCAGATTGGTGAATTCCTCCATCCCAGTGGCTCCTTCCAGTGAATGGACAATACCACTCATGAAGGTGAATGGTTAGCTCAGCAGCCAGACAAAGAGATGCCCAGAGCTGGAGTCTTGGCTCTGCCATCTACCTGCTGGTCACAGTAGGTCAAACCTCATTTGTTCAGTGAAGATAATCAGCTCTACTGTAAGAGTGGTAGTGGAGATTCAGGGAAATAATGGGTGTACAGCATTTAGCACAATCCTGGCACTTCGTAAGTGCTCAGTAAATGTCAGCTTGTTAGTGTGAAACTCACCACTCTGACTGTCAAGGCTGCTTTTTTTTACATAAGACAGGTGATTCACACATTTGTGGTTTGTGATTCAGTAATCCCCCTCCTGGGAATTCATCTTAAGAAGTTAAATGATAAAGTACACTTATTACAAAACACCCACTTTGTGAACTATTCTGCAACCATTAAAAATTCTTTAAAAATTTTTTTGAAAAAGAACTGAAAGTAGCAAGGTGCTGGTGGTTCACACCTGTAATCCTAGCTACTTAGGAGACAGAGATCAGGAGGATGGTGTTTCAAAGCCAGCCTGGACAATTGGTTCAAGACACCCTATCTCAAAAAAAAACTCATCACAAACAAAAAGGGCTGGCAGAGTGACTCAAGTGGTAGAGCACCTGCTTAGCAAGCATGAGGTCCTGAGTTCAAACCTTAGCACTGCCAAAAAAAAAAAAAAAGAACTGACAGTATAAAATTCTAGGAAACTACAGAGAAGAAAATCTTTGTGACCTTGAATTAAGCAATGGTTTCTTAGGTCTGTTGTCAAAAGAACAATCCATAAAAGAAAGAAAGAAATTAGATTTCATCAAAATTAAAAACTTTTCTTTGTCAAAAAAATATACTAGAGCTGTAGCTGAGTGGTATAGAACTTTCCTAGCATGTACAAGGCTGAGTAATCCAGCACCACAAAAAAGAAAAAAAATTAAAGAAAAGCTATAGGCTGGTAGAAAAGACTTGCAAATCATATATCTAAAAACCTTGAGTCCAAGATGATACATAGTTAATAGACAGACAGATAGAGTCAAGTATACATATATCTTACAACTCAATAGCAAGAAGATAAACAGTCTAATTTTAAAACAGCACAAAATTTGAATAGACATTTTACCACAGGGCTGGTGGAGTAGCTCAAGTGGTAAGAGCGCTTGCTAGCAAGAATGAGGATCTGAATTCAAACCCCAGTGCCACAAAAAAAAAAAAAAAAAAAGATATTTCACTACAGAAGATCTACCAAAGAACAATAAACACACAAAAAAGATGTTCAACATTAAGAAGATGCAAATTGAAACCCACATGAAATACTACTTTCCACCCATTTGAAAGGCTATAACCCCAAAAAATAGACAATAATAATGAATGTTGGTGAGGAGATGAAGAAACTGGAATCTTCATACATTATTGATTGCAATGTAAAATGGTATAAGCCATCTTGGAAAACAGCTTGGTAGTTCCTTTAAAAACTTAAGCCAGGAGGCTGGTGGAGTGGCTCTCTTAGCAAGCATCAAGCCTTGAGTTCAAACTCCAGTTTGAAAAAAAAAAAGGTAAGCCAGTGCTGGGGCACAGCTCAAGTAGTAGTAGTATTTGCCTAGCAAGAGCAAGCCCCTAGGTTCAATCCCTAGTACCAAAAAAAAAGTTAAACCAGCTACCATATGACTCAGTATTTCTACTTCTAGTTACCTGGCCAATAGAAATGGAAGCTTATGTTCACACAAAGATATATGTTTATAGCAGCTTTATTCATAACAGCTAAAATTTAGAAACAACCCACATGTCCATCACCTGCTGACTGGATAAACAAAACGTAATCCATACAATAGAATATTACTCAGCAAAACCAGAGCAATGATACATGCCACAGCATGGATGGCCCTCAAAAACATTTCACAGAGTGAAATAAACCAGACACTAATTTACATAAATTTTCTAGGAAATGCAAAACTGAGACCAGATCAGTGCTTTTCTCAGAGGGGGAGGGAAGTAGGGGGATGGCACATAGGCACAAAGCAATTTGGGGATTTTCGTGATGGCTACATAACTATAAATTTACAAAAAGCTATTGAATTATATACTAAATGGAAAATTTTTATGGTGTATAAATTATACTTCAACATAATACTTTAAAATTTATTGAGACGCTGTGTAGCAACATGAATAAATTTTGTGGTATGTTAAACTTAAAGAAAAAAAGCTAAGGCAAAATGCATAAGTATTTAAAATACATAGTATAGGGGTTGGGGAGTAGCTAAGTGGTAGAGGGTGTGCCTAGCACTTGAGAGGCCCTGGGCTAAAGCACAGTGGTGCCCAATGAATGAATGAATGAATGAAAGAAATGCAAAGCACCTAAATGATTGCAACCGTAGATGAGTCAGAATAAAAATGAAAGAACTATGGAGCCATAAAAGTTGCCATATCAGTAAAATGAAGGACTTTTCTGTCTTTTAGCAAAATAATATTTAATCATTTTTATGATATTAAAAAGAGGTAAAGGCTGAAGCAGATTTTGTGCTGTCTTCTAGCTTTGCAGGGGGTGGGAAGGAGACAATAGGACCCTCTAGTTTTCCGGGTATTTTTTGGTGCATTGCTAGAGAGCTTTACAGACATTTGCTCATTAATCCTGGCAATCCTGGAAGCAGGAAAAGAATAATGTTTGCTCCCCCATCCTGCTTATTCTGGTTCATTTAAAGGTGTATACTTTTTAATAAATGATAAGGATTTTACATGAAGCCAATTGTAATCATTTTTATATATTATAAATTTTCACATAAAACACACCCCTGGAACAAATGGATTCCATTTTAACCACCATTTTCACTAGGTTATTTCTCTCCCACTCCCATTGTCTTCTTAATCATCCTGAGCTAAATCTGGGGGGTCAAGTGACCTTTGGGGGGGCAAGGTCCCTAAACAAACAAAACACTAGGCTGACTACCTGCTTCTGATGGACCCAGATGAGAATTTCTCTCTTTGTGTTGTCCTCAAATTATCTGGACAGTAGAAATGGATATTCAGGCACCAGGCTATCCAGCTGACTAACAGCATTTCATTTGGCTTTGGCGAGGATTTGCCTTTTGTCCATTATGGACAGTTAAGGTCCCATGTTACTAAATAGTCTTTGAATCCCAATCTTTGATGATGGTGGTGGTGGTGGTTATGGACAATGATTATATGAGTTGGCTAGGTCTACGATGACAAATAGCACAAATTGGGTGACTTTGTTAACAGAAATTTATTTTCTTACAGTTCTGGAGGCCAGAAGTCAAGTTGTCAGTGGGATCAGTCTCATTCTGAGGCCTCTTTTCTTGGCTTCTAGACAGTTATGGGGCTACACGAGACTACATCCACATCTTCCTTATGTGTTTTCAAGTGGTCTTCCCTCAGTGCGTGTCTGTATCCTAATCTCATTTTATATGGACACCAGTCATATCAGATTAGGGTCCATCCATGGGATGTTATTTTACCTTAATTACCTCTTAAAACACTTTCTCAAATTTCCAAATGAGATCAGATTCTGAGGCACTGGGGATGAGGAGTTCCACATATAAATTGGGGGTGGGGGGGTAACGGGGAGCTATAATTCAGCCATAACCATGAAATTGAAGGATGATACAGCCAGAATCTGCGTGCCTACTATACTCTTAGCACTTGCCTTTTCATCTCTAAGTCTTCAAGGCCTATAATCACGACCAGTACTATTGCCATTTGTGGTTTATAGATAAAGGAACCACGATGTAAAGAGGTTAAGTTACTTTCCTAAGGTCACAGAGTTGATGCAGAGTAGTAATTGGTTTAATCCCAAGCTCCTTTGCTTTTAGAACCACACGCTAAAGCACTGTGCTTCACTACTTGGTGCAGGTCTGAAGATAGAGTGGCTGAGTAAATGAATGAGCTAGTGAACATTCATCTCCAGTTGTACCACAGGCTATCCCCTGGTTCTGCGACTTACACAAAGTACACATGTAAAAGTTTGATAGATGATTATCTTAGAAGGTAACTTTACTCTTGTCTTCTAAAGCAGACAGAGCCGAAGGGATCCTATCAGACTGAAAATCTAGAACTTCTTGTTTAAAAAACAGAAGTTGAAATCGTGCAGTCAAAGAAGGAGAGTTGGGAGGCATTTCACAACCATCTGGTTCAAACTTACTCGTTCAATGAGGAAATAAAGGCCCAGTGAGAGTTGCTGACTTTCTCTAAGTTTATGACATGTTCTGCCCACTATTCATTATGAGTTTCTGTTCTCACTATTTACCATCAAAGTGCTTTTAGGTGTGGAGTAAGCAAATTAGGTTTTTCTTTTCCCCAAGATCATTCCAGAGCAGCTGGAGTCTTAGACAAGTGAGGGGGCAATAAAAGGAGTTAAATCATAACTCCTTCAAAGTCTCCCACCAAATTCCTTTTTCTCAGTCTTTTTTTTTTTTCCCCTTACTGCAATGCATCCAAATTAGAGAAGGGGGCCTTTTCTTCCATGCACGGGCTGAAATGTATATTCCTATCGCCTATTATGGGATGGTTCCACGGAACTAACTCATATTCATTGACACAATTCTTTTTTTTTTTCTTTGTTTTGTTTTTTGTTCATTTTATTTTGGGGGCTATTTGGTCCAGAATGGCCTTGAACTTAAGATCCTCCTGCCTCAGCCTCCAGAAAGCAGCCACACAATTCTTGACATCATCTCCTGCCAGGGTGCCAGGGCCTGCAAGCAGAATCTTGGAAAATCACAAATAGTTAAAAGAAAACTCAGAGCGTGTTTCCCAGCAAAGGAAATGCTATTGTAGGAGGGGCAGTGACTAACCCAGGATCAGTCAGCCAATTAGCCAGAGCTTTGGAATCAACGCACCCGTCTCCACAGACAAATTGGGCATACTTCATAAGGTTTCATTCATATCCAGCAATCTCTGCACAGGCAGAGTTTTCCAACAGGTGGTCTGTATAGCACTCATGTCTATAGAAGATACCTTTAGCTATTTCTTTTCAAAAAGACCAATATTATTTTTTAAAGCTACGTAGTTATTTCAACTAATTTTTTTAAATGAGGCCAAACCTGGTGGTGCACACCTGTAATTCCTGCAGAGAAGGATCATAAGTTCAAGGCCAGATTGCATTACATGCTACATAGCATGACCCTGTCCCAAGGGAAAAAAAAAGCCCATCGAAGCTATAAATTCACAGATAAAACTCATTTGGGAGAAGCCAATAAATGTATGTAGACATATTCTATTTAGGTTAAAAGAAAGGGAACTGATTTAAAGAAGCACCAATAAATAATTAATATCACAGTTAGTATGAGGACCTGGCAAAAATGGTGTCGGTTAGTTCACAAGTTGCTGAACTAGGATAATTCTCTCCTTTTTAATGCATTAACTGGTACATGGAGAGGTGGTGGGAAAAGTCTCCTACAGAGAGGACAAAACAACCCTTTTACATGTAGTTGAGGGAGCTGGCTTTCCCCTCTTGTGGCCCTATCCCACAAACACTGGGGCTGCTCATTTCTGTGGGAAGGTCATGAATGAGATTTCAGTGGTTTGGGATTGCCGTCAAACAGAGCTCTTTTTCCCCCATCTAGAAGAACAGTAAATACATCATGAGAACAGCAGTTGTCTTAACGTTTTATTGATAGACTCACATGTTTGGTGCCAAAATGATGAACGAGAAAAGACCCCACTGCAAATGTTCTCATGGTAACCTGTCACTTATCAGATCCCAGTCTTTTATCTGAAAATTGGCCGATTGGACAGCAACCAGTCGACACTTGTTCTCCACAGCTGCTGTTCTGACATGTTTCCTGCGAGCAAATACATTCTGTTTTTATAGGGTGGATAATATCCTGAAAGGGCACCTCAGGTTTCTCGTTGCCCAATGTAAGCTGGTCCCAGAAACCCTTAGCCTTTAGGTAATTTCGGGCTTGTTGAAAAGGTCTCATTGGGTCTTTGAACTTCACAAAGTTGAGTAACAATGTAAGGTAAGACTTTCCATAGAGTTTTTCTGCAGTTGCTTTTGCTGTTCACACAGTTCCCACCTTAAAGATTTGTATCTGGAACATCTGTAATCAACTAGCAGAGGCTTACACCCCTCTCCGAGGAGGATCAAGCATTAATCCTCAGATTTGAAGTGTGTAGGATCCAAACTCTGGGCCTGGAATCCCGAGCTGGATCCCCAGAGGCCCCTGGGCAAATCCATTCAGCCTCCCACTCCTAATGAGACGTGTAGAAACGCTTCCTCTGAGACATTATCAAAGGAGTAGTCCAAAATAAATTGGAATGATGTGAGCTCAGCTCTGGGCTCGGCCTCACAGCCATGTGAGTGATATGCAAGACTACAGAAAATTACAGTCTCTGGGGAGGCTTTCAAAACGTCCCTGGGAACATTATGTCCCAGGGATCTTCTAAAATGTCCCAACCTCCCTTGTATTAAATGCAGTTTAAGACATCTTCCTGTCTTAGCAATGTAGCTTCCCTCTTACCTCTTGAAGCCATTTTGGTGAGAGGCCATGAGACCATAGAAGCTAAGAACTTGCAAGCGTTCAAACTACTGTTTGTCAATTAGAGGCGCACAGGGAAACACAGCAACAAGCTTGGGAAAGCTCTTGCAAGCCTGGGATTTAGCAAGTACTCTTCCTAATCTCTGGAGTCCAGTCCTTACCCAGCCCCGTGCTCTCATTCTGCTAAGACTATTTATGCTCTTTCTGCCTTCACATGAGAGATTCTGGTTCCCAGAGGGAAGTAGCAGTTCTTGTCTGGTTTCCGGTCCTGGCTGGTTCTCTTCCTGTTTCAAGGTGTAGCTCCTACCTGCTCTCTGCTCCTACCCAGCTCTTATGTTTAACTCTCTTCACTTCTACTGTCATATCTCTCCATCCCCATGGTGTACACAAGGTAGCACATGCCTGTAATCCCAGATACATGAGAGATGGAGATAGAAGGGTCATGGTCTGAAGACAGCCCATAGCAAAAGCTAGAAACCCTATTTAAAAATAAGTTAAAACCTAAAAGGGCTGAGCTCAAAGCCCAAGTGGTAGAGCACTTGCCTAGCAAGTACAAGTCAAATCCCAGTATCCAAAAAAAAAGAAAAGAAGGAAAGGGAAGGAAAGAAGAAAGGAAGGAAGGAAGAATTGTACAAAGCACATTTGAAGACACAGTTGTTTAAAGTCCACATTCTGTTTTCATCTAAGAAGGGAAATTTCCATATACACATGGAGGATCTTCTTTAAGGGCAACCACTTCTGAAGGAATTTGAGAAGGAGATTGTCTTTAAAACCTGGAACAAACCAGGCACAACAGCTCACCCCTGTAATCCTAACTACTGGAGAGGTGGAGATCAGGAGAATGGAGATTCAAGGCCAGTCTGGACAAAAAGTTAGCAAGAACCCGATCTCAACTAATAAGCTGGGCATGGTGGTACATGTCTGTCATCCCAGCTACATTGAAAGCACAAACAGGAGGATCGTACTCCAGACCCACCCAGGCAAAAACTCAAGACACTAGTTAAAAAATAACTAAAGCAAAAATGGCTGGTGGATGGCTCAAGTGGTAGAGTGCCTGCCCAACAAGTGCAGGGGCCTGAGTTCAAGTCCCAGAACTACAAGAAAAAATAAAGGAAAATAAAATGATGAGAAAATAAACCTCAAAGGAAATGCTTAACATGTGGGAACACGTCTTATATTTTGATATCAGCTTATGAGATATTGATATGTTTTTTGATCAAGTCACAACTTCTGTCAGATAGGTTTCAGACCAGCCTACCTAACAGAGTCTCCTCGTTCTTTGTTAATCGTTCCTAGTAAGGACATGGTCTCAGGCACAGCCCACCCATAGGCCAGTAGCCATGACATAGGCCAAGTTCAATGGCTAAGGCAGTAAATCCCTCTCCCAAGACACTCTGAGGGAAGTTAGTTGGGGGGGTGTGCTGGACCCAGGAGACCACGCTACCGAATGGCCATTTTGGGTCATGCATGGACAAATAATCTTTCTTCTGTGAAGAAAGAGCTGGAAATGTGAAAGGAGCATGTCGCAGAGCTCTCTTGGTTCCTGCCCTTCTTGGAGCTGGCTGTCCCAATCATCCAGGGCTCCCATGCATTTGTGTGCTTTTGATAAAGCCCGTTACCTCTGGAACAACTTGAGTGAGTCTCTGGTCATGATTAAAGCCATGACGGCTTGCTGAGAAAGGTGGTCTTCATGGACACTAAGCTGGGTCCATCAGTGTTCTCCCCAAGGGCAAGTTGCCTACATCAGCCCAGGGAATGCAGCCCTCTGCAGGTTCCAGCCTCAGGTTGGTGAGAGCAGAACCAGCTCCTGACATGTCAGTCACTCAGCTCAGTTCAGGGCCAGCTTGGGTCACATGCCTGTCTCTTGGCAGATCGGGATGGGTGGGGAAGGAGATTGGGAGAAGTACAACTTGATTGATTGACTCATCAAAACTGTTCTCAATAGGAAAATATTATTTCACCAAAGGAATTCAGGCATTGCTTTCAGAATAAAGGTAAATGGACCCTGGAAAGCAAAAACAACCAATGTTTACCACAGAGATGGAACTGGGATTCAAACATTTTCTGTAGCTTTCCAATCTGAGGAGTAACAAATTTGTCTTTATACAGAATCAGAACCTGTCTGTCTCTCTCCCACTTCCTCATATCAGTCCTGGTTTTCCAACTTGGAATCATACCACACCAGCCTATTCTTCCTTTCTTCTGACAGTCCCTTCTCAATCCATAGCTCCAGTCTTCTCAATTCCTAATTATAAACATTTCTGGTTCCTTAAGTTCTTTTTTTTTTTTTTTTTTTTTTGCAGTGCTGAGGTTTGAACTCAGGGTCTATAACTTGTGCCACTCCTCCAGTCCTTTTTGGTGATGGGTTTTTTCAAGATGGGGTCTCCTGATCTCTGCCTCCTGAGAAGCTAGGTGTGAGCCACTGGCACCTCGCAAAAAGTGTAACTTTTTTTTTTTGGGTTGTACTGAGGTTTGAACTCAGGGCCTTACGCTTGCTAGGCAAGTGCTCTACCACTTGAGCAATTCCCCCAGTCCCTGTTTCCTTAAATTCTTCCTCACATGACGTGGTTTGAGTATCTTTCCATTCTGGTTGTTCTCTTTAAAAACCAGCGTCAGATTACTTTTCCACTTAAAGTGAGAAGCTACTTTAAGAAATTCTGAGCTGGGTGCCGGTGGCTCATGCCTATAATCCTAGCTATTTAGGAGGCAGAGATCAGCAGGATCACAGTTCGAAGGCAGCCTGGGCAAGTTGTTTTTGATACCTTATCTTAAAAAAAAACATCACAAAAGAAGGGCTGATGAAGTGGCTCAAGGTGTACGCCCTGAGTTCAAACCCCAGGACCTCAAAAGAAAGAAAGGAAGGAAGGAGAGAGAGAGAGAGAGAAGAAGGAAGGAATGGAGGGAGGGAGGGAGGAAGGAAGGAAGGGAGGGAGGAAGGAAGAAAGGGAGGAGAGAAAGAAAGAAAGGGGGGAGAAAAAGAAAGAAATTAATTCTGATATGTGTTGTCCCAAACAGAACAGAGCGTAACATCTCAGGATCATAAAACCTTAAAGGCCAATGGTCATTTGCTTCCACATCCTGACTGATACACACCCTAGTGTCTGATGGGCCTGATGCAGCAAGAGCTGCCTCATGGCCTTGCCATTTGTTAGCTGTGTGACCCCAGGTAAGTCAATTCACTTGTGTGAACATGTTGCCTACCTGTCACCTGCAGTCATAGTGTATATTTATGGCCACTGTAGTTGTTACACGGGACAGTGCCCAGCCCATAGCAGGCCCTTAATGTACTTTTTATTATTACCACTGATTATTGCTTTTTTTTTTTTTCTTACTCATTCAGCTTTTCTGTGGCCCAATGCCAGAGAGGTCACCTCTGTCCTTCAGAGACTCCTCAAAGGCACACAAAGGAATGGATTGGCCAAAGAACAGAACAAAGTCCAACATCTATATACACTGCTATGAGAAAATAGCATCAGTTGGGAAATAAAAACAGGCCAATATGGGAAAATGTGCAGCCCTTCAGGGTCAGGGTCAGGAAGAGCTTGACTGCTTCCCTTCAGTGGGCAAACTGCAACCTAATTTTGCTTTGTTTTTTCAGGATTCACAGGAAGCAGCCATGTCAGAATCCCTAAAGTTCAAGTTCCAGTCATCAAAGGGTGAGAACTGCTGTACAAATATTTGTTATTGATAAGAGAATGTGTCCTCAGAGTGGCTTCTCACACCCCTGGTAAGCCCTACTCACAGGATTTCTGAAATTGAATTTTCTGCTCCTCCTCCAATTAGACAAGTAAAACAATGCAGGTCTAGGATAAAAAATGGAATTATGCTATAGAAAATGGTCACTGTCCTTTGCCCGCTGAGACAATGCTACTGAGAATGTGTAGTGTGGCTGGAATATGTCAGAGAGGTGAATGTCAAGATCTTTGGTATGGTAATTAGTGGGGTAAGAGATGAAAACATGATTTAAAAGGCTGTCTAGGAGAGAGTTAAAGGGACAAGTTTTGGGGTCCCATACAATATTCGCTCTTTGAAGTCTAGTTCGTCCATGAAGGACCAGTTCTATCTCATTCATTGTCATACTGTAAATCCCTGGCGTAGGCCATTCTCAGAATAGGAGGTCCATGTCTGTGAATGAATTAATGAGCTGTCTGGATTCAGATTCTAGCTCTGCCACTCACCAACAGTAAGATCTCTGTGCCTCAGAGTCCTCATCTGTAAAATGGGAACCACGATTATACCTTCTTGAGGATTGTGGTAGAGAGTCAAAGAACTCAGTTACTGCGTTATTGTTCTGGGTGTTTGTTTTTGGTTTTTTTTTTTTGGTTATTATTCCTGACTTTTGATGAATTCTGGTAAGTATGCTATAAAAAACAATTTTAGTGTTACACAAATAGAGAGTTAAATTGCCATATTAGCAGCTATTTTGTCACTAGTAGCCATCAAGAATGAGACAGTTAAGTTTTTGTCTGCTTGTTTGTTTTCTACCAATTGAATTGTAAGATCTGCTTAGCTGTCCTTAACTCTTTGAACTGGCAAGGCAAAGGCCAGAGCTTTCTGTTCTTCTGCCTGTCCACCTCACTGCAGGGAGGGGACATGCAGCCTGGATAGAGGTGTACCTGAGGCTGCAATGCTGTGAGCTGCACAGAGGAATAGGAAGTGTCTACCTCTTAGGAGAAGTGGACTTAATTCAGTCAGTGAAAAGAAGTCATGTGAAAGAAGAGGGGAGTTGTTTTTTAGAGAACTAACTTAGTAAATTTCAAAAAATAAAAAAAAAAATCTGTATTGATTACATGAGGTTTTCAGAGTTTTGAGTTTGTTTTGGCCATGTTCCCTATTACATTATAATTTTCAAGTCCCCATCTCCTTGGATTTGACTTTTGCCCTCTCATCAACCATGAATATGATACAAGGCAGCTGAATTGCTAATACCAAAATCCTGTGGAATTCAAAAGGAAGTCGTGTTATGGATGTACCAGTTGTGCCTGTATAGATTGGATATTGTACATACATCATACTATATTCATATATGTTATATTATTCTAATCTCTGATTATTTTAAACACCAAAAAACAGAGACTCTGCTCATTTATAATTACTTTTTTCAAGTATGTTTTACAAAAACAATAAGTTTTTGTGTTTTTTGGGGGGATGAACATCAGTCTTTATGCATACTAAACAAATGTTCTACCACTCTGCTACATCCCAGTCCTAAAATGGTCCTTTTAACTTTCAAAATGTGTTCATCATCTACAACTTATTGAAGGAGAAAAAACAGGAGATCTTCTGCTTCAACATTGAGAGAAATAGCTGACGTTTCTAGACCACGTGTGGCAAGACATCATCCTTCAAAGAGACTGCCTCTCACTCTTGACAATATTATGACCTCTTTAAAAAGGAAGAGAAAAAAAAAAAATCAGAGGAGGAGGGGAATGACTTTTCAGTTCTATTATCTTTGGCATTTTGTGCCAGCCTGGGGTGTCTCAAGTCTTGAGACAAAAAGCACACATTCATTTTAGACATTAAGAAGAAAATGCCTTTGCAGTTTCTTCCTTGAGCTGTCTTCAGGGAACTATTTATTTTGCTTCTTTACCTTGCAAATAGCTAACGGCTTGCAGCCAGGGCTCAACCCAACCCTTTTGTGCCCTGCAGTCATCGCTGGTCTTTAAAGGAAACCGATTCTTTGGAATGTGGTACGTGCACATGCCTGTCCAAGCCACAGGCCCCACCTGCCGAGCAGGTAAACCAGATCCCCCAGGCCGGCCTCTGCAGCTACATTCCAGCCCCACAAACTCTTACTCTCTAATTGGTACCTGTCAAACAGGTCAAGCAGGCACTTGGGTTTGGTCCAAACACGCGCAAGTTCCCACGAAACCCTAAACCCGCAAACCTTTGACCTTTCCATAGTTCCGAGATCCCTTGATTATTTTCACCAGGGCTGATGTCAATCCGAAGGATGACTTTTAACTGGCATGCAGATTCTCTTTTCTCCCTCCCCATGGATGGTAAAGATGATGGTGTGCTGTGTGAGATTTGGGGATGAACACATAGGGGTAATTCAACATGAACGGGAAGGTGCACAGCTGGGGTCGCCAGGGGCCCTGAGAGGAAATCTACAAGCCCCAAATCCTTCAGGTAATAATGGAAGGCTCTTCACCATGACCAAATGGAGAATGAATTCCCTACAGTGAGTAGAGACAGTGGTGACTCACAGGTGAAAATCCTCCTCTCCTTCCTATACTGGGCTGGCAGCCAAGGCTGTGGCACACGCCTGGGCCTGAATCCTACTGTATGGAAAGTCTTGGGAAGATGGTGCAACTGTCTGGATCTCAGCTTCCCTCTCTCAATAAAGTGAAGAAAAGACCCCTCCTGCCACCAGCTCTGAGTTGCTTTCCCTTATGGATGACATTCTTAATAGATCATGTCACATGGCAATGGTTCCACTTAGGGCTGGGTGAGGGGCTTAGGCACTGCTGAGTGGTTGGGGGTGTGGCTTGCATTGATTAAGTCAGGTTTGGGGACTTCCTTTAAATGGGAGAAAACCCTGAGCGTCCATAATGTGGAGACATCTGGGTAGAAACAGGCCATTTTTTTCAATTTTTATTTTATTCATATGTGCATACAATGTTTGGATCATTTCTCCCCCTTCCCCCAGCCCCCTCCCTTATATCCACCCCCCCCCCCGCTGCTCCCTCCCTTACCCCTCCTTACTCCTCACTACCCAGCAGAAACTATTTTGCCCTTATTTCTAATTTTGTTGAAGAGAGAGTATAAGCAATAATAGGAAGGAACAAGGGTTTTTGCTAGTTGAGATAAGGATAGCTATACGGGGAGTTTACTCGCATTAATTTCCTGTGCATGTGTGTTACCTTCTAGGTTAATCCTTCTTGATCTAACATTTTCTCTAGTTTCTCCTATTGGCCTCAGATGCTTTAAAGTATCTGCTTTGAGGACAACAAATGCTATCTGGTTTTTTGGGTGTCTTACCTATCCTCATATCTCCCTTGTGTGCTCTCGCTTTATCATGTGATCAAAGTCCAATCCCCTTGTTGTGTTTGCCCTTGATCGAATGTCCGTATATGAGGGAGAACATACGATTTTTGGTCTTTTGAGCCAGGCTAACCTCACTCAGAATGATGTTCTCCAGTTCCATCCATTTACCTGCGAATGATAACATTTCGTTCTTCTTCATGGCTGCATAAAATTCCATTGTGTATAGATACCACATTTTCTTAATCCATTCATCAGTAGTGGGGCATCTTGGCTGTTTCCATAACTTGGCTATTGTGAATAGTGCCGCAATAAACATGGGTGTGCAGGTGCCTCTGGAGTAGCATTCCTTTGGGTATATCCCCAAGAGTGGTATTGCTGGATCAAATGGTAGATCAATGTTTAGATTTTTAAGTAGCCTCCAAATTTTTTTCCAGAGTGGTTGTACTAGTTTACATTCCCACCAGCAGTGTAAGAGGGTTCCTTTCCCCCCCTCCTCCCTCCTCCCCCGCCCCCCCATCCTCGCCAACACCTGTTGTTGTTGGTGTTGCTAATGATGGCTATTCTAACAGGGGTGAGGTGGAATCTTAGTGTGGTTTAAATTTGCATTTCCTTTATTGCTAGAGATGGTGAGCATTTTTCCATGTGTTTTTTGGCCATTTGAATTTCTTCTTTTGAGAAAGTTCTGTTTAGTTCACTTGCCCATTTCTTTATTGGTTCATTAATTTTGGAAGAATTTAGTTTTTTGAGTTCCCTGTATATTCTGGTTATCAGTCCTTTGTCTGATGTGTAGCTGGCAAATATTTTCTCCCACTCTGTGGGTGTTCTCTTCAGTTTAGAGACCATTTCTTTTGATGAGCAGAAGCTTTTTAGTTTTATGAAGTCCCATTTATCTATGCTCTCTCTTAGTTGCTGAGCTGCTAGGGTTCCATTAAGAAAGTTCTTGCCTATACCTATTAATTCCAGAATATTTCCTACTCTTTCCTGTACGAATGTTAGAGTTTGTGGTCTGATATTAGGATCCTTGATCCATTTTGAGTTAATCTTGGTATAGGGTGATATACATGGATCTAGTTTCAGTTTTTTGCAGACTGCTAACCAGTTTTCCCAGCAGTTTTTGTTGAAGAGGCTGTCTTTTCTCCATCGTATATTTTTAGCGCCTTTGTCAAAGACAAGTTGGTTATAGTTGTGTGGTTTCATATCTGGGTCCACTATTCTGTTCCACTGGTCTTCATGTCTGTTTTTGTGCCAGTACCATGCTTGAAACAGGCCATCTTAACCACACCCTCCCCATTCTTTTTTAATTGGAAGATGCAATTTTTTTTTATTGTTTTGGTAACACTGACTCTTATTTTTATTCTACCCATAACAAATTCAGAATCAAAGTTACTGTATAGGTGTGCTGATCCAAACACTTCTCCAAATACGAAGCATGCCAGAGAGGAGGCATGCTGCCTGATGTCTCTCCATAAGTCAGACTCCTCACTCAGGCGACTGAGGGAGTTGGGGGAAATTGTAGGCTAGCAGAATCATTGTTACTGAAGGGACATTGGAAGGTACTTCCAAGGTTGCTCTAATGATTGGATTTCAAAATCATAGTCCAAGAACACGAACCTCTCAGGCAGGTTTCTGAGACAGTGCAGTGCTGTCAGGCCAGTTTGCTGAATCTTTCTCCTCTTGGGCTGGACAGGTTATTCTACCAAGAGCTCAGGGTCACGTTGTACAGAGCAGGAACTGGTGCTTCCTGCTCTCCTGCTCAGTTCGTCCAGCTCAGACTTGTCTGCCAGAGTCAAACCGGCTGGGCTGGCTCCCACTAGAGAAACTTCCCTCGGGCTCAGGGCTGGTGAAGTCTGCAGGCCTGCTTAGCTTCCTCCTTCCACCTGCTCATGTCAGAGAACACATGCCATAGAGTGCCAGAAGCCTGCCTGGAGTCCTTTGGGTGCTGTTAAAGGGGCTACTCTGTGCTATGGGCACCATGATCCCCAGAGGGGCTGTGGGTACTGAAGGGGCCATCAGAGGTCAGACTGGACAACCTAGTACTTCACCTCCTTGTGAAGATCACCAAGACCATGGCTTTCAAATAAATTTTAAACAGTACTGACTTCACCAACCTAATTACCATCATTTTCCTGTTACCACAGACTAAATCTTCCACAGAGAGTAAACCATTTAGCTGTTAACTGTTTAACTATCAAGTTCAGTCTGTTCCAGCCCCAAAATGCCTTATTTTAATGCTCTTCCCTGGCTTTACCCTACCATGGGCTAACTGTGGAACAACGAACAAGGTTACATGGATTTTCTGAGCCCAAACTTCTTTATCTGCAAAGTGAGAACCATAGACCCATTTACTGGATGGCATCCTTATAAGGAAGAAATGAGATAAAGTTCCCTGCCTTGTACAGGAACTTGCACATAATAAACATTTAATAAGTGACTGGCATTGTTGCCAATATAAAACTTATTAAATGGTGGCCCTCATGGTGCAGTTTCAGAATAGTTGCCTGAAAATCAAAAAGGAACTTCAAAGTAACTCCAGGAGAGGAGGCTGTGATTTCCTCACACACCAGAGAAGCTTCAGGCTGCTTTCCCTGGTGTCCTTCATGGTCCTCACTGCCTCCACTTGCCATTTATTGGTATGGAATTGGGGGTTTAAAGTAGATTTAGCACTGAAGAATACAAGGCATGATTAAAAAAGGCTCTTTGAAGGAGAGGATGTTTCTGGATCGTGGTTTTTTGTGTGTTTCCCACCGTGGCCTTCTTCCACTTGACTGGGCTGATTCAACTGACTGAGGCAGTAGCGACACTGAGTGATTTCACCTCTCCCACCCTGCCCTTAGGCCACCAAGCTGATCACAAAGCAGGCTTTCAGAGAAGGAAGAAGAAACCCAGGTCTGAGAGAATGCACTGACTGGGTAATCAACTCCCCATTCCTCCAGTGTGGACAGTTCTTTTCAGTGTCCTGGCCTTTCTAAAACAAGAATGGGCCATGGCTACCCCCAAGCTACCAACCTGGCCTCTAGGTGGTGGATGGGAATGGGTAGATCAAGTGAGATTTGCTGGAGATTTGACCCAGGCTTTGAGAAGTAGATCTGTCAAGTTCCTGCAAGGAACAGACGACTCTCCACAAATATATGTTCAGTCCATGCTGACCGAGCCCACTGCATCCAAGGAATCACAAATCCCGTCAGGGTACCCATGTCCCTCCCAAATCCATAGACACCTCACAGCCTTCTTGCTTCAATTCCATTTAGAGCAGTTGAAATAATACAACAGCCTCCTAACTGGTCTGCTAACAATGGTTGTACAGCCTTTGGTGGTCTGGCTCAGGTTTATCTCTCCAGCCCCTCTCCTGGTGTCTAATTCCTCTCTACTCCAGGACACACTGTTTCCTTTGCCTAGAGGACCCTCGCTCCCCAGTGCCTGTTCATCTCCAGGTTTCTTCTTAGACACTGCTTTCTACAAGGACGTCTACACTCTAGCGAAACTGGTCTGTGTGCCTGTAAGCAACACGTGGCAGGCCTGGAGTAGGTCCTGATCGCCTGACCCTCTGTAGTCCTCCAGCATGTGTTTTCTCATTTAATCTATATAACTGTCTTAGAATACAAGTGTGATTGTGCCCACTTAACTGTGAAAGAAACTGAAGTTAGAGATGTGAAATAACTCACCCAAGGTCATCCAGCTAGTACAGGGCAGAATCGCCTTTTTTAATCCAGGCCTCTGTAAATTGAAGCCTGTGATTTCTACTTCTTCAAGAAGCTGCCCCATGAGTGCTCAATTCAGTCCACAATTAAACAAGGAAGGAGTCAAACAGTTAATGAATGAAGGTTTGAAGCAGCAGTAGAGGAAACAGAAACATTCTGGCTCCTGGGAAATTCAAATCCTAGCAAACCTGTGTCTACCTCCTAAGAGGTGTAGGTTGCATGGGAACTGCTGCTGTTTGAGCCACACTGGGTTATCATTTTTACTTTTACAAAGTACATGTTAAAGATTGCACTCTAAAAAGTGTTTTTTATAATAATTGTAAAAAAGTTTAGACACAGATGTACATTTTTGCTTTTAGATTAGATGCTGGCAGTTAGACAGTTTTATAAGAGAATTGGTGAGTAGAACAGGCTGGTCTTACACTGTGTTGTATAGAACAGCAGCTGTAAGGCTGTGCCTGGACTTGACTTACTCCATTTTATAAAGCAACAGTTTTTAACCAAAGCTACTCCATTTGGAGTCTAAGTGCCAAGATGGAATTACTTGTTTTATACAAGTAAACAACTACCATCTGCCAGCACACTGATGAGTAATATATTTGTGCCAATAAACAATTACATCTGAAATAAATCTAATCATATCAGAAATACTAGACACATGAACTTATCAATCACACCAGTGTAACCCCTTCACCTGGAACTATAAAAGAGGAGCACCCCAAGACTGATACATGTCAGGACACTCTCCCACCACCCAGTCACCTGTCATGAGCCTTGTCCAGGAAATCTGACAAAGTGAAGGACCCCTGCCTCTGTCCCTTGGCTCTTGGTCAAGTACAGTTTCTCCAGAGTATAACACACAATGGACATCAAACTGCCACCCACACCTGCATTTGACAACTCTGCATCTTCAACAGCTCTGTGCGTGCAGTTTGTAGAACTTCAGTCTGGTCTCCTACAGAGACTTTTCCCTTACATCTCTATTGGCTGTCTGCTTGTGCTCCCAGCACAGCTCTCTGAGCTCTGCAGCCTCTCGACCCCTTTCTTAGCCATTCTGTACCCTGTGTATTGTTATTGTGTGAAGTATAATGTGGGATCTGAGAGTTATTAAAATTAGTAATTAAAACTGGAATAAAACAACCTGTGTTGCTAATAGCTTAGGGCTATCAAGTGAACTCAGCCATACTTGATGAATTAAAACCAATGAAATTGGCATAGTTTATGGATTTATTGTTATTCAATACATTGTGACATTGTGGAAAGTCACAAGTATATCCATCTGTATTTCTGACATACCTCACATCAAAGGAAATGGTCTTCCAAATGCAGAAATGTAGAGAGTAGCCTCAGCATTACTGTTCTTTCTTTCTTTCTTTTTTGGTGGTACTATCATTTGAACTCAGGACCTTATGCTGAAGGACTCTACCACTTGAGTCTCAGTCTTTTTTTTTGTGGTACTGGGGTTTGAACTTAGCCTACACTCTGAACCCTTTTTTTGTGTGTTGGGTATTTTTGAGATAGGGTCTCGAAAACTATATGTGCCAGGGCTGACTTTGAACCTTGATCCTCCTGATCTCTGCCTCTTGAGTAGCTAGGATTACAGGTGTGAGCCACTGGCATCTGGCAATCCTTTTGCTTTTATTGTTTTTGAGATAAGGTCTCACTAACTTTGCCCAGGCTAGTCTTGAACTTGAGTTCCTCTAGCCTCTGCCTCCCAAGTAGCTAGAATTTATAGGCATGTACCATCATCTTTCTTTTTTCTTTTCTTTTCCCTTCTTTTTTTTTTCCTTCTTTCTTTCTTTTCCTTTAGCAGTACTGAGATTTGAACTCAGGGTCTTCTGTTTGCTTGGCAGGCCCTCTACCACTTGAAATACTCTGTCAGCCCTTTTTGCATGGGTTATTTTTGAGACAGAGTCTTACTTTATGCCTGGGCCAGCAGCCTGTTCCACAATCTTCTTTTTTTTTTAGTATATTCATATGTGCATACAATGTTTGGGTCATTTCTCCCCCCTTCCCCCTGCTCCCTCCCTTACCCCTCCAACCCCTCGCTACCAGGCAGAAACTATTTTGCCCTTATCTCTAGTTTCCACAATCTTCTTAATTGTGTTCCACCACATAGCTGAGATAGCAGGAATGCACCACAACACCCGCTATTGGTTGAGGTGGGGTTTCACTAATTTTTGTTCTGAGCAGGCTACGATCTGTGATCCTCCTGATCTTAGCCTCTTGAGTAGCTGGGTTTCAGGTATGAGCCACTGTGCTCAGCCATCTAATTCTTTTCTTGCTTTTTTTATTTTGTTTTGTAATTATCATACATTAATAATTCCGTGCATGCCTACAGTGTACCTTTTAGAAGTTCACCCCTCCATTTAATAATTTTTATTACCACCAAAAGCTATCTGATACTAAGTGAGAGGATGACCAAGGCTAGGCCTGTGTAAGAATACCATGAAAGGATCCCATATCTCCTAAACTCTGAGAAGAAGGACTAAACTTGATGCCAAAGAAATAGAACCATCCTGGGACTGTCTACTGTGTGATCTGAGAGTTATTAAAATTAGTAATTAAGATTGGAATAAAAGAACCTGTGTGGCCAATGACTTGGGGCTATCAAATGAACTCAGTAGTACTTGGCAAATAAAGCAATTTAGCAGAAAGAGTGTGAATTTGGTGTCTTTTAACTAACTAGAAAAGACACAGAAAGAGTACAAACTAAATACTTCCCAGTGTTTTAATCAGGCATTTCTAAGAGCGCATCAGGATTAAATGTCTGAGTTAAAGCTGAGGCAGGACCTGAGAACGTTTAGTGATCTAATCTCCTGCTTTGGAAGACCATGAGCATCAACGCCATTTAGCCAGTGGCTTCGGACGCAAGTAAACATGAACAGAAGATTAAGATTAAGACCCCAGCCATGGCAGGGGGCTGTACTTGTTGGTTTTGCTCCTCCTTGACCTGTGTTGTCTTTGCCCCACAGTCATGGTCTGTTGATGTTCTGCTGAAGAGAAGATGAGATGCAAACCCTGAGAAGAAATGAGATAGGAAACTTACCAAGGAGCAGGATTACTGAACAAAGGATGTGAAGAGGGAACATTTTTTTCAAATGAGTCATGTTCTGAGACAAGGCAAGGTAAAACAGTAAAATAACATAAAAATTAATCTTAAAGTTTACAAGGGGAAGGTGGTAATGATATTTACAAAAAAATTCCTTGAATATAGAAACCTAGAAATAAAAAACCACTGTGCCATTAATATCAACCATTAGGTCAGCGAAACAAAAATCATATCAGAAGGGGAACATTCATGACAGAAAGGACAGTGATAATCTATAATAATCAATTAGTACACTAAGACTGAACATTAGCACACATGAGGGCCTGGGTTTGATCCCTAACTCCACAAAAAAAAAAAGAAAGAAAGATTGGGTCATATCTTCATGTGGAAAGCATTGCTTCTGTTTGTGGAAGCAATTTGTCTAAACTTGAAAGTCAGAACACTACGTGAATCAATTAGTGGCTGAGTGAAGCAATTGAAACGCATCCAACTTCCACCTGGAGAAGGTAATAGTGTTTCATAACAATGTATAATAATAACCTTCAATGATACGAGCACACTGGGAGACTGAAAAAATAGTGTAAAAAAGGTGACTTTTAAAAACAACTGCACATGAACACACAAACAGTTTGTACTGCTCAATTACTTTAACAGAAGTTCCTCCATGGAAAAAGGAGTAGGATTGAAGATCCATCTGTGTGTGTCCAGAGCAAATCAACAGCATCCATGGTGGGAACTTTGGAAAGAAGGAAATTATACCATGGAATAAACTCAACTTCTTTTCAGAAGAGAAGTTGAAAAGCTCTACTCTTCACATTTATTAATAAATACATGGACTACATTAAGAAAATACAATTCCTATGCTAGCAAAATTTCCAAGGCACTTTGTAAATTAGTACAAAAAGGAACATTCTGCCTGTCTATTGTGTGCCCTTGACCTTGCCAAAGGCTTTCTGAGACACAAAGGAAATAGAGATGGTCATTTCCCTCCGATTTTAATCTAGCTGGATAGACGAAACAAATGCACGTTAACGTACAGACAGTTCAAAGCAACGAGCAAGTGAAGGAGAGTGGGAGTGTGGATTCCTGAGGCTACAGGGAGTCAGAAATCATGCTCGATGGAACTAATAAGAGAACGATCCATGACATAAGTGAATCTAAAGATATTAGCTGGCGTTGAAACATCCCAGTTCTGACCAGAATGCCCAAATAAAGCATCATGATTATCCTTGTTGAGCACCTCCAGGACTTACTATGTTCTAGGACTTCCTAAAAACAAAGTGTGCTAGGTGTGCTATCTCATTTAATCCACTACCAAAAGGCAGACCCTAACACCCCCCCACACCCCACTTTTCAGAGGAGGAAACAGCCCTACAGAGGATAATCCTTTTGCCCTAAGGGACAGAACTACTAAGTGGGCTGCAATATTCACACTCTACACTAGCCAGAGAGTAAGCACTTAGTACTTGGGCAGGCTTCTGACCAATTGGAAAAGTTAACACAAGTTCCAGAATTAACCTAAATCTTTCTGCTAAAGTAACAACTGCTTTTAAATACAGAAATTTGGTTTGGAACTTTCATGGATGTCAGTGCATTACATAACGGAGCTACTATACAAAGGATTTTCAATGAATTACTACCACTCAGGATGTTTGCCAGGTAAATGCTGAAGTCTCTTGGTATTCCATTTAGCTTGGAAGGGTGATTATAATGAGAAGAGTTTTGGCAAAATTTCATTCTTTCATGAATTGGAATGTCTGATCCTGCCTATCTTTGTCAGTAGAAGTTAGGTTTAATGCATACTACCTGTTTTTTTAAACCGGATTTTGCCTTTGGCCCTGTTTAACCTGCAAGAAGTTCTACTAAGAGCATTGAACTTAGAAGAATTTTTACCCAATGATATTTCAGAATAAGCCACGAAATGACTAGATGTCACTGAAATTTCATTTGAGATGATCCACTGGTCCTTGTTGGAAACTACTCCTATTAAAATCCAACCCAAAGGAGCATCTGGATTAAGTAAAACTGGGCCCCAAGATTCTTGGCCCTCTTTACGGATTAGGAATGTGTTGGACAGTTTTCTTACCACAAACAATATACATTGTTTGGGTCTATTATTATAATTAATTCATTACACAAAGCACTTGGATTTTTTTCTCTTATTTGTGTAAAAATATCCATTGTGCAAAAACACAAAAGTAATAGGACCTGAAATAGATGTCTCATAGGCCAGAGAGAAGGTATTTATCACAGATAAAAGCTCACACAGGTCCACAGCAGGGTGTAAGAAAGGAGGATTACGAAACAGTCCTAGTGCTAGGGAGGCGGAGCTAATGTGGGTGAGTGTCAATGAGGGTAGGGGTGGGAAAATGAGGCAGAAGCAGTCTAGAACCCTCTGTATCCATGAGGAGCGAAAGACTGCATGTACCCACAGCAACAAGGAAAAATGAACAGTTAGAGTGAGTGAGTTTTGAACACATCACATTAAGTTAAGTTAAAATGCAGGCATTAAAAAACAGCAAAATTCAGTTTTATAACACTGTCATAGACAGCCAAGATGTCAGTGGTAGAGCACTTGCCTAGCATGTGTGAGTTGCTGGGTTCAATCTCCAACAGCGCCAAAAATAAACAACAAAAAACTCAATGCATATAAATATATTAGACTAGGTGCCTGCAAAGGAACGATGGAGGTAAAAGAAAATCAAGGTGTAAAACTAGAGCCCTGCGTGGACCAGTGATGACGGTGTACTATGAATTGATGAAGTGACCAATCCAACTCTCTATTGGATTGGCCAAAAAACCAGAAAAGAAATCCATGTAAGGCAGGAAGGGTTTTATCTTGGGCTCTCAACCCTGTGGCTCCTGAACCAGATGTGTAACAGGGAGGTTAATAAGTGCCAGTTGGGTTTCTTAAGCTCTTTGGATGCACTTGGATGGCCTTTAGGCCAGAGGTTCTTAGCCTTGGCCACATCTGAAGAGATATTAAAAATACCACTGGCGGGTCCCATGCCACAGTCTGCTTAGGTAGTCTGTGGGTCAAGACAGCAGTATTTTTTCAGAGTTCCCCAGGTGATTGTAATGTGCTTCTAGAACTCAAAACCACGATTTAAGCTTTTGCTTTTTTTTTTTCTGTCTATGTGCAAATGTTGCATTCTTTAGCATTTCAAAAGAGACTAGGAAATCAGATTGTTTTCCTTTTGTCAAACATTAATTTCATTATTAACAGAGAGCACCAGAGACAGCAAAACTCATTTCATTCATTTAGTCCTCCATTGAAACTACTTGCTGGCTGCTGTGTGTGTTTCAGTTGGGGACTGTGTAATTTTAGGGGATGTGCCCACAGCGTAGTCCTACAAATGAGCCATCTGCAGCTGGTCAGTGCACAACCTGTCCTACTGTACATAACAGACTGAGTGTTCACTTCATGCCATGCTCTGGACTAAGTACTGTGGTTACACTGGTGAACAAGGTGATATAGAATTGCCAGTCTATAGAGGAACTGACTGCACATGTGACTTCCATGAAGTATGACAGTCCTGGGGTGTCTTCCATAGTCTAGGGCCCCTTCTATAGTCTAGGGGGAGCAAGGAAGGCCTGCTGGAAGAATTAAAATTTGAACCTAGACCTGAATGAATACTGGGAGGTGGGGAAAAAGAAGGGCTATGCATCCAAAGAGAGAGCATCCCTGAAATGGCAGGGAGACTTACTGTGCTCTTAGCACCACGGAGGAGCTGGGTGACATACAAGGACTGCAGGAAGCCAAGGCCTGGCCACAAAGGGTTTTGTGGGCAAGAAGAGAGTTTGCATGTCGTTAATGGGTGATGAGATGAAATGACTAGACTGGGACTGGATGCTTATTTTGGCAATAAGTGGAATGGGCTTGCAGAGCCAAGAGTGGACACAGGGGACTGGTCCAGAGCTGCCAAGCAAACCTGGGTTGGGGATGGTGGCGGATAGGATGGGGGTAAGGATAGCAGCCTGGGGAAGGAGACAGATGGACACATGTGAGAGATGTTTAGGAGTGACAGGATGTGAAGGGTGCCTGGATCTGAGCTGGTGAGACAATTGACACTACATGGAGGCAGTACAATCAGCAGAGAAGAGTAGAGCTTGGTGGGAAGAGGTGACTTTCTTTTGAAAAGTATGGCTTTAAGGGGTTGATCTCACAGGTTGTGTTCCTGGGAGGTGGGCTCTGAGATGCAGTTTAGAGAGTAGAGTATTTCTTGATTTCTTAAAAAGGTACAGGAAAAGGGGGAGACACTGAACAGCAGACTGGATCTAATTACAGCCTTGGGTATAGCAGATGGTATTTTCTTTTTTTTTTTTTTTGCAGCACTGGGGTTTGAACTCAGGGCATCATACTTGCTGCACAGTTGCTCTAGCACTTGAGCCACTCCTTTAGCCCTATTTTGTGTTGGGTATTTTAGAAATAGGGTCTCATAAACTGTTTGCCCAGGCTGGCTTCGAACCATGATCCTCCTGATCTTGCCTCCTGAGTAGCTAGGATTACAGAAGTGAGCCACCAGCACTGGACAGATGGCATTTTCTAAAGATGACCACACTAACATGTGTGCCATCCTACATGTTCTTCTTATTGTATACTGTGAGCATTCTTCCATGGGGAAGTGGGGGCTATGCTCCATACCTTTGAGCCTTGGATGGACCTTTGTAACTGCCTGACCAGAGTGAGGTTCTATGGCTTCTGAAACTAGGTCATAAAAAAGCAAGATGGCTTCAGTCTGGCTCTTTCTCAGGAGCCCTGAGTCAACAAATAAGAAGTCTGGTTACCCTAAAGTCTCCATGCTTGAGAAAGCACATGGAGATACCATGGGGAGACACACAGAGGTGCCTAAGAAGCCACCAGCTCCAATTCCACTGCAATTTGAGTGTGCCCAGTCTGCACACCAGATGAGGAAGTGAGTGAGCTTATAGTCCTAACACCCAAGTTACCCCAGCAGAAAGTTGAGCAAGAGACAAATTATCTCTTTGTCTTTTCCCTCGCTCTAAAAAGTGGTAGAGCAACTGTGAGCATGAGACCATGAGTTCAAACCCCAGATTGCCAAAGAAGAAGAAGAAGCAAAAGAAGAAGAAGAAGGAAGAGGAGGAGGAGGAGGAGGAGGAGGAGGAGGAGGAGGAGGAGGAGGAGGAGGAGGAGGAGGAGGAGGAGGAGGAGGAGGAGGAGGAGGAGGAGGAGGAGGAGGAGGAGGAGGAGGAGGAGGAGGAGGAGGAGGAGAAGAAGAAGAAGAAGAAGAAGAAGAAGAAGAAGAAGAAGAAGAAGAAGAAGAAGAAGAAGAAGAAGAAGAAGAAGAAGAAATGTTGTTTTGGGGACAGTTTATTATATAGCACAGAGCTCCGGAGGCAGGATGGCTTTCAGAGATGTTCCAAATTAGGTCAAGGTGCTGAGTCTTTATATCCCTGCTATGGTTAGTGATTGGATGTGAGCTTCCCTCATAAGTGGCGTGACTGTGACCTTGGAAAGGAGGTTCTCTCCAGCTAAGACCCCCCTGGAAGAGGTTCAGAGTTGAAACGTGGATACTGGCAATACTTCTAGCAGCTGAGGTAAAAAGTCCTTCTCTGAAGGGGGATTTGGGTGGCACAACCCTATGACTATCACAGCCAAGGAGACATCAAGTCAGCTACACAGTTCTCCAGGTGTGGTGTTGGGAGACATTTGCCTAGAGCTCTATGTGTTCCCTTTTACGGCTGAAAACTGAGAACAACTTGCCTTAGAACCCTCTGAATACTGCCTCCTCTCTGACCTAAGAAAATCAGGGTTATTTCCAAACCATCCTATGCCCACCAGTGCTGCAAATATCAGGATGAACAGGATTTCACTACATCTGGAAGAGCAGATGTAGTGTCCTAGAGAGATGACCAACACAGGATGAAGAGAGAACCCTGGAACGCCACCATTTGAGAAGATGGAGACTGCAAAGGCGATGGGGGTAGGAGTAGGGTGCAGAGCAATTTCCAGTGTGAGTAGCCAACACTAGCAAATGCAGATGAGAGAAAGTGGGGTGAGAACTTGGGAGTGTCCATGGGATTCAACACGAGGTGGTTATTATTGGCTCTAGCAAAGGTAGCCAGGGTGGCTATTAATTACATGTGCAGCCTTGGTGATATTTATCCTGAGCGCCTCTTGGCTGGGGGCCCTGGGGCAGAGGAACAGAGAAAGCAAATCTCAGAAGCATCCTGGAAGACTAAATGGGGGTAATAGGGGATGGGCCCTCTGCTCAGAGCAAATAGAAAGGAACTGACTAAGCAAGGGCTCATAAAATGAGTGAGCTTTCAGATGCATCCAACCCCAACCAAGGAAAAGATAGACTACCTCTTTGTCTTCCTTCATTCCGTGCATTGCCAGGACTGCAGATGCATAAGCAAAATAAACACTAGTGTTATTCTAAGGAATTATATTTTGAGGTAGTAGATACCACAAAGGTAGATACCCCAAGAAAGGAGAAAGAAAGGGAAGGAAACCATCTATGAGGAAGATAAGGTGCAACTAAACCTAGAAGACCGTTTATCAAGCAAGTACCCTTCAAGATTAACACAACCAGAGCCAGGCCATCCAGTTGTAGCTTTGAGAGCTGAGAGAGCAAAGTTTTTTGGACTCCACAGACTGGGGTTTCGTTCCCAGCACCACAAAGCAGGATTTCTTGGAAAGCCAGTTCACTTTTCAAAGTATCCCTTTCCTTATGTGTGCAGAAGAGATAATCATTCTTAGCCTGCAACTTTACTAGAAGGACTGTAGCTCATTCATTCAGTCAATGAGCTTTTGCTAAGCACTACTACATGCCAGACCCTGTGCTAGACATAGGCAATTCAACAGCGAACACCAAGGACCAGACCTATGCCTTACCCGAGCTTGTCAATCAGTGAGAGAGAATCAGGGAACGGATTAAAACAATATTGACGTGTTGCCATTTGTGATCGGTGCTGTAAGAGAAAAGAAACACAACATCTGTGAGATGCCAATTGTGCTTGGGATACACTACATACTCAAGAAATGCTATTTGCAACCATTTTTATCATTTGGATACAGTTACATGGGATCACATATGAGAAAATTGTGAAAATATGTATTTTATCTTCAGTATCTGCAGAGCTTTCTCTCCTGGGGAACTAAGGAAGTGTGATACTTCATATTTTCTTATAAAAATTGGCAGTTAAGGCCAGGAGTGTAGCTTCATAGCATGTATGAGGTCCTGGGTTTGATCTTCAGCACTATAAAATTGGTGCTTAATCAGCATCACTGAATACCTGCAAGAAGAAGACAGCAGATTACAAAGGGGTGGGGAAGTAGATATTCCCAGGTCTCCAAAATCACAAATACAGGGCTAGGGATGTAGCTCAGTGGTAGAGCCCTTACCCTTGCCTAGCATGTTCGAGGCCCTAAGTTTGACCCATAAAAATAAATAAATTAATAAATAAACTTTAAAAAAAGCACATGGAGAAAGCTGTCTGTGTCATGCATAAGTAAGACCCTCTTAAACTTCTTACACATAAGGTACACAAAAGTTTTTCCTCATTGATTAGAAATAGCACAGCTGGGTGCTGGTCGCTTACACCTGTAATCCTAAACTACTTGGAAGGCTGATATTGGGAAGATCGCAGTTTGAAGCCAGCCCAAGTGAAGTTATCGAGACCTCATCTCCAAAATAACCAGAGCAAAATGGATTGGAGTTGTGAGTGAAGCAGAAGAGCACCTGTTTTGCAAGAGTGAAGACTTGAGCTCAAACCCCAGTCCTGCCAAAAAATAAAATAACAAAATAAAATAAAAAATAACATAAAGGTGCTTTCCTTGTGAGGGTAATCTGTGTAGTAGATTGGTGCCTTTTTTTTTTTTTTTTAATTTTTAGAGCAATATTGACACAAGGCTGACTCATTTGGCAGGAACGTTTGCCAGTGTGAACTGGGAGTGAGTAGGAGAGGCAATTTAACTTATCAGCCAGAAGAATCACTGATAGTACCCCCCATTGGGATACCACATTCATATCAACCTGGGATTTGACACCCTCCCCAACTCAGTAACATATTAACTCCATTTTACAGCTGAGGAAACAGAGTCTCAGCAACGTTTAAGCAGCTCACCCAAAGTCCCAGAACTGTGACTTGGCCAGGCCTAAACTTCTCACTGCCCTGCCTCCTCCCCCACCCCCGCCCTGCCACCAAGCTGTTTCAGAAACAGGAAGAAGGCAGAGGGGGACCAAGGTACTAGATGCACCTGTGAGGGGTGAGCTCTGAGGCTCAGAGATGCTCACTCAGCACAACCACACCTGTTTTCACTCTCTGACGTCTCCCACACATTCACAGGGAGGGACAATGTGACAGGCTCTGTGAGGGAGGGGAAGATGGCATGGCAGCGAAAATGGGCCTGGCTGGGCCTAAGAAAAAGTTGATTGGGACTAGGTCCAGAAAAAGATTTAGCAGGTCAGTACAGCTGCTGCAGCTCTGCCAGGACTACATGGGTGCAGTTCTGTGTGTGTGTGTGTGTGTATGTGTGTGTGTGCTGTGTATGTATGGTGTGTGGGGTGTGTGTGTGTGTGTGTGTGTGTGGGTGTGTAGATACAGGCCTGACAGCATGTTCATACAAGCATGTATATGTGTTTGAGTGTGCATGCATGCATGCAGGTACGAAGTGGCCACCTGAAGAGGTTGGTGCTTTTGCTACCCGGAGTTCCCCTGAAGCATATCCGCTCCTCACTGACTGTGGAACTAGGATTGTTTTTATTTTCGTTAGTGGGGGGCAGTCTGAAGAAACAGTCCCAGAGTTACCCTGAACCACTAATCCCCTGGAGAGAAATTCCTGCGCAGGGGCGGGAATCATTTAGAGCCTTTCTCAATTAGCAATCGTAACACCTGAAGCTTTGAACAGTTGTTGTATGTTTATCTTTCTCTTCAAGTTCACTCCGCTGGCTCCCATAAGCAGCCAAGTTCAAACAACCTCCTGTCTGGCAGCCATCAACACAACTCCCCCAGCCCCCACCCCAAAGCAGTTATAACCAGACAGAGGTTGGAGCTGACTTCCATGATCTCTGTGTGTGTTCTGCTGCTGGTTTTAAAATTGTGCTTTTGATGTACCTACTTCCGTCAAGTATTTGTGGTGACTTACAATGCTAAAAGCACAAAGAAATGCTGCAAAAACACAAAGCACTCAGATTGAAACTCAACCCATAGGAAGCAAAGGGTACACCAATGTGTGTGTGTTTTGTGGCTTAATTTTCATCCATGGTAAAACACAGCCATTAGAGGTGCAATACTGAATAATAGCTGAGAATGTGTCCTTGGGGGCTGGGGGTGGAGCTCACTGGCAGAGCACTTCTAGCATGCACAGGCCCTGGGTTCAATCTCCAGCACTGCACAAAAGAAAAGCAAAGCAAATGTCTTCAGAAGTTGTACTCTGGAATTTAATAATTTACTGTTGTTTTTTAAGACTTAGTTTCCATACCAATAAAAAATAAAGATGATGCTAGACTTACCTTATAGGATCAAAAAAGAAAATAAGATAATAAGATAACACAGTGCCTGGCACCTAGCAAGCAATCAGTTTAGCTATGCTGTTATTTTCCCTGCCATGTTAGGATTTGAATTACACCCACACTGCACTTTTTGACTACGTGCGCTGGAATTTCCCCCTGTGGCCCTGTAGGAAGAGATAATGTGAATGGATCACCACAGAACAGATGCTGTGGCCTGGTTGTGCACGATGACAAGATTGTTCAGGCTGCCCAAGAGGGTGCATGACGGGATGTCTTCAATTTTCATTTTTTAGTTTGGGTTTTGTTTCCAAGCTCTGTTGGATATTTGCATGAGCTGCTTTGACGCTATGCCTGCCATTCATGGAGCTAAGTTGAGCTGAAGTGACGCCCTGTGCTACCACTGCATGTCATCCTGTGGCTACCCAAGGCCTGATCCTAGAAGACGCTGGGCCTCCTTCTAAGGCCTACTTGAGACCTGTTGATCCCTGAGGAATAACAGATCCTCAAGGCAACCCATCTCAGAGGATGCTGGGAGTCTTTTGGACTGTCTACAGCCTGTAGCACAAACACTTCCACATGCCTCTTGACTCAACCAAAATACCTAGACACACAGTCATCACAAGCACTCCCTCATGGCTCCAGCGGGTGAGTGAGAGGCAATCCAGGATCCCTTGCTCTTCAAATCCTATTTAGTGTTCAGGAGAGTCCCTTTGAGCCCTTCTGCCCAATCAAGAACCCCCTAGCTCCCATCTTCCCCTTGGCATTGCCTCAGTTTCCCAGGTACCTGTGGTAAACATCATGTGTGTAGGTCAGCGTGGGAATTACCCAAGAGCTAGCAATTTGATCATTCCTGGTACTTGTCTGCCATGTTGATGTCTGTATCCCACTCTCTCCCTCTGTCCAACAAATGCCTTATCTCTACACCCCACCCTCACTTCCTGCCCCAGGTCTCCCTGGTGCTTGGCACTTAGTAGGTACTCTATAAATATTTGTTGTGTTAGGGTATAAATATGAAAGCTAGTGAGCAGAGGAATGAAGTACATCACAGAATGAGAAAATATTCCAGCAGAAACAAACACTCAGGTCTTTAGGTTGAGTCCCCACATGTAACCATCAAGGACACAGAGGCTGGAATTTCCCTGAGATGTGAGGGGTTCCACAGACCGGGTTAGAGTCTGGGGATCTCACTCTTTCTGGGACCCTGTGCTGTTGCCCATTCCTTCTTGCCTGGTGTTCATCTATCTTTCTTATTGGAGAGAGATTCCAGAAAGTGCTTAAGAAATAGACAGGTCTGTGGGTTCCCTATCAACCCCACCCCTCACTGAAGTCACTAGTTCATTAACCAGGGTCTAACTTGGCCTGACCTCATTACCAAACCAAGTCCATAAATGTTGATTGTCTTCTGTGTCAACAGCCAGGTGAGAATGAGGCAAAGCAGGAAACACTACGAGAGCAAGATGTGTGCAGCTTACCTATCCCCAGTCTTGTCCACAACACAGTCCTGAGAAGGCAGCAGGCATGCCAGTGTGCTCTCAGTGTCAAAGGTGTGTATGTGTGTGTGTGTGTGTCTACCTGCTCCAAACAAAGCCCCTTTCTCCCCCAGGTGAAAGGGAGAGAAAAAGAAAATGTTATGTAAATAATGAACACACAACTACACCATGTCATGTATGAAAAATCCAAGAATGATTAAACCTGACTGTGACTCCAGGATAAACAAATTTAACGTTGCAATCTCCCTGTGCGCTTGCTCTCTCTTGTTCTTCTTGCTCTGTTACATAGACACACAGACACACAGACACATACAATGGTCTGTGCATTTCTACCACCTTAAAACTGGTTGAGAAAGAAGGCAGCTTAGTCTGATCATTGAGGGCTGGGGGCTCAAGTGGTAGAACACATGCCTAGCAAGCACAAGGCTCTGAGTTCAATCCCAAGTACTGCCCCCCAAAAAGTATAATAAAATCACTTACTTTGTTTTTTTTTAAACAGAACCAGGTTTTGCATTTGCAAAGCAGTCCTTAGTACTTGAGACACACCTCCAGTCCATTTTATTTTCTTTTTTTTCCTCTGGAGATGGGGTTCAAAATTATTTCCCCAGGCTAACGTTGAACCACGATCCTCCTGATCTCAGCCTCCAAAGTATAGCTCAGATTATAGGCATGAGCCACTGGTGTCCAGCTCACTTGTGTCTTTGTGAAGGTCTAAGTTCAAACCCCAGTACTGAAAAACAAACCAAAAACCCAACTTGATCATTGTCCCTGTTCAGTCACTCATTCACTGTAATCCTGGGTACATCGGTCATTTGCTGTAGGGTTCTACTTGTTCATTTTTTAAAAAGTGGAATACTAATGTCATCGTTTATCTGATGTGCAGGAATGCTGTGACCGTGGCTGTGCTTCATTGAGATAAACACTCTTTAGAAGGTGAGCTACAATATGCTTCACTTAGTCGATGTAGCCTTCAAAAGTCAACTTTCGCACACCACTTTGAATAGTGAACATACCAGCCAGAAAGATCAACAGGAAACAAAAGATCTGAACAATACTACAAACCGATTCTACCAGAGGGACATCATTCCCCTCCCTAACAGAATACCCATTCTTGGATCGGGCATGGTGGTATATGCCTATAGTGCCAGCTCTTGAGAGGCTGAGGCGGGAGGATTGCTTGAGCTCAGGACTTTGAGGCCAGCCAGGACAACATAGGGAGACCCCTTTCACCTAAAAAAGGAATGTATGTTATTTTCAAATGCTAATGGAGCATTCACTAGGAGAAACCAGATGCTAGGCTACAAAACAAACTTCAATCCATTCAAAAAGACAGAAATATAAAAGCATGCTCTCAGACCACCATGAGACAAATTAGAAGTCAATAATTGGAAGAAAATTCAGGAAAAATCACAAATTTGCAAAAATAAACAGTATACTCCTAAATAACCAATGAGTGAAAGAAGAAATCAAAAGGGAAAAGGAGGGGCTGGCAAAGTGGTTCAAGCAGTAAGAGCATCTGCCTAGCAAGAGTTCAAACCTCAGTGCCACAAAAAAAGAAAGGAAGAAAACAAAAGGGAAATCAGAAAATGCCTTGAAATGAATGAAAACGAACACAACATATGCAAACTTATGAGACACAGCTAATGCAGTGCTTAAGGAAAATTTATATCTCTAAAGAAAGAAGATCTCAAATCAATAACTTGACCATCTACCTGAAGACACTGCAAAAATAACTAAAACTAAAGTAAGTAGAAAGAAGGAAATAATCAAGAAGAAATTAATGAAGTAGAGACTAGAAAAATAATGGAGAAAAAAATCAATGAAATCAAAAACTGGTTATTTGAAAACAAAAAACCAACAAAATTGAAAGCATTCAGCTAGATTGTCCAAGAGTCAGCTGGAAATCCACTTCATTGTAGATACAACCTCTGGTCCCCTGTTCATCCTGTATTGGAAAGTACAGGATTTGAAGCTGGTGCTATGACCAAGGCAGAATAAGATTAGCAGCTACATATTCTGACTCTCACCTGGGGCTCCTACACTCAGCTCCTTCATTTGGTTTCTAGAACCAAATCAAATGCTTCTACAACTACTCCTAGTTGAACCTAGATAAACCATTGAGGAGAGTTTTCCCATGAAGTAAAAGGATTAATCCTTGAATAAGTCAAATTATTTCCTTCTACTTTGTCTTTCATGTAAATCAAAGCCTCCTATTTTAGTCAGCCTTTAGCAGTGCATGCCAGCAATCCCAGCACTCTGGAGACTGAGCCAGGAGGATCCTGAGTTTGAGGCCAGCCTCAGCTTCCTAGCAAGACACTGTCTAAAAGGAAGGGAGGAAGGAAGGAAGGAAGGAAGGGAGGGAGGGAGGGAGGGAGGGAGGGAGGGAGGGAGGAAGGAAGGAAGGAAAGAAGGAAGGAAGAAGGAAAGTTCTATTTTGATTTCCTTAGTATTGTATCTGTCTTCTTGATCGCTTAACAACAACCCAGGGCTGTATCGGATGTGGCAAGGAAGAATTTAAATGATGCACCAACAATTACCTGTTCTCTTTGTGGGTCACAGTGACTTTTCTGGGATTGTAATCCAGGAGAGGAAAAAGTAGGGCAGTGGCCAGGGCATGCATTATATTAGACAATAGGTCAAGTTTGGGGAATGAGAATCACCTGTCTCTCCCTGGCTCTCTCAGTATTGCACTGGACTCTGTGCAGCAGAAGCTGAGGAGGTCTGACTCCACTCTGAGAGACACCAGAGAGGACGTGTGATCCTTGAAGGTCAGTTTAGGATTGCCTAAAAGAACAAGAGCAAAATCCCAGAACAGTTCTCTGATGGGGGCCTCTAAGACATTGAGTTGAGTGTTTACCCCTGTTATCCCATGTGGGGGCATGGCAACTGAGAAACAGCTAGATTTTGCCCATTTTAGGTAATATTTTCTCCCAGGGTTTCATCCCTTCCTAACTCTGGTCTAGCTTGCTCTTCTCCTCTCTGTATTTTATTCAGCTAATGAGAGAGTGGAGCCTAAAGGGAAGGAAGGGTTTTAGTTGTATTGGAGTGAGCTTGAACTTGGGTCAGAGGTTAAGAGTCTTGGGGCCACAATAATAATGGATCCCCCCTTCCCCCACCCCCACATCCTAGGCAAGGGCTCTATCACACCCAAAGCCCAACAGATTATAGCTACTGAGCACTTGGCATATCCAGGTAGTGTTTGAAATCCTTGACATGGATGACCGCCCTTAATCTTCTCAGGTATTCTGTGATGTAGGTGGTATTGCTGACTCCATTTTCAGAAGAAGAAACTGAGGCAGAGAAGTTAGGTAATCTGCCCAAGGTCACAAGGAGCTCAACCAAGCTTCGTTGAGTCTGTGTTCTTAGCTGTGCTACATAAACAGCCTTTTGGGGGATCAAGATTTGGATTCTTGCTCTACCAAGTACTATGTATTGTTGCTGTTTTATTAGTATGTATTAATTGTGCAAAGGCACTTCACTTATTATTGTTGCCTCTTTCAAGTTCCTGCTTATTTCCTTCAGCTGAAATCCTCTTCAGGAATTGAATAAAGAAGAAATTAAGAGTCTTAATATGATTTTTTTTTTAAGTTAGGGCTAGGAGGGACCTTAGAAATCATATACTCTTGAATCTCTATTCCGTAGACAAGGAAAATGATTGTTAATGATTTTTACTTAAGTTAAAAAATCAAATGACTCTAGTTTTAGTGGTTAGAGATTACTGAGCAATAAATCAATTTTATAGATTCTTCTAAAATAAATTCTGTGTCTTCTATAAATGAGTATAGCTCGAGTATTTTGAATCCTGGCTGTCTTTAGAATCAACTCATGCAGGCCTCCTGAATCAAAATTTCTAGGGCCGAGTCTGAGCAACTGAATATATATATATATAAATTTTTTGATCACCTCCAAGTAAATCCCAGACATTAGTGAAGGTTGAAAAATCATTAGTTTAGTCAGTATTTTGTATACTGCATGGCCAAACCAGCAATTTACTTAGTCAACCCTTCCATTGGTGTCCTACCACTAGAAAAAGCAAGTGAGCATGGCTACTGGTGTCGTGGACTCTTTATTGGGAATAAAGAACTAACTTCATAGCTTGCAACTGCTTCCAGGTAGTCCATAGTTACTCCATTAAGAAGATGAGGGGAGGAGAAGGAACCCAAGCTTTTGAAAGTAAATTGGCATGTGTTTGATCCAGACAGGCATTGCGGACTTAATTGATAATACATAGATTTCAGCTTGGTCTTCTCTCCAAAGACAGTCTTTGGCTTCCAGTCTAACCGTAACCCCCAAGCTAAACTCCAAAGATATTTAGTTGTAAAACAGTGAAGTACAGGCAGCCTCCCAACAGAAATAACCCGCCCACTTGCCAGAGGGCAAGTGCCTCTGTATCAGAGTAAAGGAATGAATCGGAAATAGAATACCACCTCCCTAGCTTGGTCTCTAACACCCTGGTACTCTAAATAAACAAACAGCCATTTGAATCCCTTTGGTTCTTTTTTATTCTGCACAGTGATAAAGATCAGCCCTATGGTGTTTTTAGGGCTGAAGGTGCATAAAATTGCATTTTGTCAGTTTGAATAAATCAATTTGAATGGGTCAAAAACATTTAAAGCCTTGGTTTCAAACAGAAGCTGAAGGAAAGTGGGGGCTGTTGGGGTTGAATGGCCCATTTAAGATGTTTGCCTTGGTAACAAGAGAGGGAAATCAGAACAGGAAGGGCAGCACAAAGCAGGTAAGAGGCACACGGTCTCACACCAGCCCCAGAACGACACATGTGGGAATCCAATGTGCCTGAGTTAATGAAAGCTCTTTGATAAACATCTAAGAACGACTGCAGCATCAGGATCCAAAGGCAGCAATTACACATGGAAGAAAATAATTGAAATGTTTCTTTTACTTCTAAATAAAAAGCAAGCATGTGCTAAAGAAAGTCAGGGTGTGAAGTGTACCAGGGATCAGCCTGACCCTGATGGGCAGATGTCCATGGAATGGTACAATGTGTCAAGGAGCTTACCTTTTGGATCCTGAAATCTGTGGTTATTACACATTGTCACTATACCTGTAGACCTCTTTTTCACACATTTCATGGCATGCAGGAAGACTGGGCTACAACACCCTCCATTTCACATACACACATCCCTTGTTTTTCCTTCCAAGATTTGGCCCATCAAAAAGGAGCAGCTAAAGGGAGGGCTTACCACCCCAAGCCCCTCTGTGCCCAGCAAGGACAGCAAGGAGTCAGGGAGGGGCAGGCTCACCCTCAGCTGAGTTGGAGCTGCCTAGGAGGGGAAGTTTTGCTGGATGGAAAAGTGGTGATGAGCCAGATCAGATCATAAGCAGAGGTAAGGATGGCACAACCACAGTTTCTTAACCACTCTTTATTTTTGGTTTGCATATTCACCAACAAAGATCCTCATTGTTAAGAAACTTTTTAATATGCATTTAAGCAAAGCGATATTGCTTCTCTAATCACAAGTCTTGATACATGCTAGGTCCTTTACAAACACCGTCATTTGAAACCCTGTCAGTTTTGCTCCAAGAAGGTCAACATTGTTACTTTCCCCTTACAGACCAATGGGGAGTCTAAGGAGCAGAGAGGGAGGTAACTTTTCCAAGGTCATTCAGCAAACCAGTGGAGGAGCCAGATTTAAAGCCTAAGTGTGCCAGGCTCTAGAACCCTTGCTCTACAACCTGGTCTCTGCTCTTTTCTCCTCCTGGCCCATTATTAATTCTTGGGCCTCCTTTCCTAAAAGGTGGTTATTTTTACCAAGGACAGCAGCTTCCCCTCCCACTCTCTTTATTCCCAGTGATAGGGCAGTTGTTCCTGACTAAGCCCCACCTCCACCCAGGGCCTTACTAAGTGCTTGGGAATTTCTGAGCAATGGCAACCTGATGACATCTTATGACCAGAAGAAATTACAGTTGCACATCTTTCCTCTAGCTACTCTTATGTTCTTTCTGGATTGCACTATTGCATGTCCATTCCGTTTTATGTCATTGTGGCTCTGGAATAAGAGAGAGCTGAGGTGAAACACACTGGGTGGCTTTGTGTCAGTGACTTCAAGTTTCACATTTGGCAAATGAGAATCATGGGCTGTTTTGAACAACACAAGAAACAGTGCAAACAAAGGCTTAGGGTGACAACTGTCTCTTAGAGGATGTGTCAACCAACATTTCTTCTCTTCCTCCTCCCCTGGAATATCGAGGCAGAGCAGAGGTGCAGAGCTGTGTGTCTGCCACGCAAGCACGGTGGGACTTGTCTATTCTGTTTCATTGGTGTCACATTTAGGGAGAAATGATTTTTGACAAGGGTACCAAGACCATTCGATGGGGAAAAAACAGTCTTTTCAACAGATGGTTCTAAGAAAACTGGGTGTTCACATACAAAAGAATGAAGTTGGACCCTAACCTAACATCATAAACAAAAAATTAACCCAAAATGTACCAAAGACCCAAACATAAAGTCTAAAATTACAAAACTCCTAAAAGAAAAATAGGGAAAACTTCACAACACAGGATTTGACAGTGAGTTCTTGACTATCACCCCAAAGGCACAGGTAGCAAAAGAAAAAAATATAGACAAATTGGAAATTAAAAAAATTTTGCACATCAAAAAAACAATTTCACAACAGTCATGGTGGTACACATCTATAATCCCAGCACTCAGGAGGCAGAAGCAAGGGGATGGGGAGTTCAATGCCAGCCTGTTCAAAAAGAAGAAAAAGACACTATCAACAGTGTAAAAGAATAGAAATATATTTGCAAATTGTATATCTGATAGGGATTGATACCCAAAAGATATAGAGAACTTTTAAACTCAACAACAACAAACAAATGATCCAATTCAAAAACAGGCAAAAGAACTTGCATAGACATTACTCCAAAGGGGATACACAAATGGCCAATTAAGCTCAACATAACTAATCATTAGGAAAGGCAAATCAAGACAGAGAATGGAGGAACCGGAACCCTTGTGCGCTATTGGTGGGGATGTACAATTGGACAGCTGCTGCAGAAAACACAATGGCATGGCAGTCATCAAAAAAATTAAGACTAGAATTACCACATAAACCAGCATGTCCATTTTTGAGTATATACAAAAGAATTGAAAGCAGTCTCAAAGAGATATCTCATGTTCATAGAAGCATTATTCATGATAGCTAAAATGTGAACTCAACAATTCAACAAAAGATATAGCTGGAAAATGTAGTGTATACGTGCAATGGAATACTACTCAGGCTTGAAAAGCAAGGCAGTTGTGACATGCTCTACAACATGGATGAACCTGGAGGATGTTACAGTGAGTGAAATAAGCCAGTTGCAAAGAGACAAATACCATACAATTCCGCTTATGTAAGGCAGAACAGTCAAAATCACAAATAGAAAATAGAATGGTTGTTGCCAGGGACTGGGGGTGGGAGAAATAAGGAGTCACTGTTTGATAGGTACAGAGTTTCCACTTGGGAAGACTGAAGAGACTTATGGAGCAAGATGGTAGAGATAATTACACATTATGATTGCATTTAACATGACTGACTATACACTTAAAATTGTTAAAACAGTAAATTTTATGTTATTTCTTTTACCCCAATAAAAAACATAAATTTTCAAAAACAGGTAAATAGCAATTACATATGCTCCAACATAATATGGAGGGGAGGGACGGTCTTTGATTTATTTTGTTTTTTAATTTTTTATTTTATTATTCATATGTGCATACAATGTTTGGGTCATTTCTCCCCCCTGCCCCCACCCCCTCCCTTACGACAGTCTTTGATTTAAAGAAGTAATGGTCGGTCACAACACTGCCAGTAGAAGCCCAGTTAGATCCATTTCTCTTGACTTCCAAGGTGAATTCATCCCTGGCTTTGTTAACTCTGGCTCCAAAAGCAAGGCATCAAAAGCCACTGTTGAACGTGCACTGAGGTAGCAACACTGAGCAGCAGCAGTGTCACACATTAGGAACCAACCTGAGGACAGAAAGGTGAACAGCATATGGAGGAAAATGGTGGGTGGACCTTAGGCTCTGGCCTCAGCCTGGGCCTGGGAGTGCTGCTGGTCCTCTCCTCCCCCTGAAGCCACACCAGTTCAGAGGCAGGCACCAGAGAGGTCAGTAGTCAGCTGTCCACACTCCAGGGCTCAGCGCCGGCCAATGCAACCAGCCCAGGGTCAAAAATATTGGGGGGGGGGCAATGATTGCCTCTGCATTGAGCATGCCCCCAAACATACAGTATAACTATTGTATACATAGATTAACATTTGTACGAGGTATTAGAACTTATGGTATAGAGGAAGATGTGTGTAGGTTACCTGAAAATACTGTGCCATTTTCCGTAAGGGATTGAAGCATCCAGTTTTGGTATTAGGGAGGGGAATGGTGGTGGGGGACCCCAGAGCCATTCCCAAAGCGGGGACACTTGAACCCCAGGAGCAACACTGTCAAAGGAGACTCCCAGAGATACTTACTTTGCATAAATGTATTGCTTTTTCTACAAAAATTGGGCAACTAATAGAATTCAACTCAATTAACACCTAAATACCTCTAACCCTCTGAGTACCAAATCTCACCAGTAGCTGCTCTCAAGAGCTGTTATCTATCACTGCCATGCAGTGCCTAACACTTTTAATTAGGATAGTGATGTCCAGTGTAAATAAAACCTTCTTTGCTAATTTCCATTGTGCACAAAGAAAAGCCTCCCTCATTTTTTGTCCTTTCTTTTCTTTCCCTCAGGGTTCTTTGGACTAAATTTACTTTAGTTCCTGAAGGGTGGAAAAAGTAAACGGAGTTTTGTTTGGATTCTACTCTTTAGTTTCTAGGGACTAGAACCAGCAAAGTGCCAGAAAGTGATCCCAAAGAAAATAATTATCCTGGGGTATGAGTTCCATAGAGTGATAACAGAACAACAAGAAACAAACAAACAAACAAACAAACAAAAAATCCCAGAGATTTTTTAATAATTAAACAGATGAGAAGGAAATCTTTGGCCTATTTTCAGTTGCTTTATATTTCCACAGAAAGGTAAATGATTTTAAAATTCAGTTAAATTTTAGCTAGACAGGTATTCAGGTAATTAAAAACAGGGTCTCTCATGGCAGAGTGAATATTTCACAATTGTATCAAATTCTGACACAGGAACTTAAAATGACATAAAATTTCCAAAGGAAAGATGAGATGACACAAATAACAGGGACTTAAAAATACCAAAAGTCATATACTTGAGTGGCCTTTGTATTTCTCTTGGTCCTTAGCAATTCCCCTATGGTGGTCTAACTATGACAGCCAACTGTCTCTGGAGAATGCACCAATCATTCCTCAGGGTGCCAGTGTCCCTCCCTGGACACAGGCCAGCTTGTTTCTTAAAACACAGCCTGACATAGAAGGGTCAGGAGATGTTCTAACCTACCAGTAGGCTGCCTGTCTCCCTGGCCCATTCTGAATGCTCTTTTGAGGTTAAAATGGCACAAGACTTATTAAATGGTTTAAAGAGCTAGGGTAGAAAGTAATTTGAAAAAAATGTCAACACTTAGTGGTTGAGTTGTAAGTACTGTATTCTTTCTTTCAGTAGTGCTTTCTGAAATGAATCCTAGTGCTTTTTAATGAAAAATTAGGAACCAGAGAAACACTTGTTACAGAACTGTAATTAAACTATTCTATCTTATTGGCCCACTTCAGGGGATTTTTGTGATGGCTAATTCTCATACCAACTCCCATTTGCAGCTGGAGGTTTGCTCAATGCAGGATAAACCCATAAATGTGCCTCCCAAATCTACAAAACCTCTTCTGTATACCATTATCAGAGATGGAGTGATAGCCCATGCTGTATTCCCAGCTACAAGGGAAGTGGATATTGGGAGGACGGAAGTTTCAGGTCAGTCCCAGGTGAGATCTCATCTTAATCAACAAGCCAGGCATGGTGGTTCATGTCTGTAACCCTAGCTACAAGGGATTGGTAGGTAGAAGGATCATGGTCTGAGGCCCCGGAAAAAATTGAGACCCTATGTAAAAAATAACTAAAAGCAAAAAAAAGTTCTGGGGGAGTGGCTCAAGTGGTAGAGCATCTGCTTAACAAGATCAAGGCCTTGAGTTCAGTGCCTGTAATCTCAGCATGCTGGAGGCTGAGGCAAGGGATCTTGAGTGTAAGGCCAGTCAGGGTTACACAATGAGGCCATCTCAAAAAATATGTAATATAATATGATCTTATGTCATATTATATTAAGCTCTCTTTCATCACAAAATCATTGAAAATTGTCTTTGGTATATTTCTAACAAACATCAAAAATATATTTGAGCTGGGTGCCTGTGGTTCACGCCTATAATTCTAGCTACTCAGGAGGCAAGAGATCAGGAGGATCATGGTTCGAACCCAGCCTGGGCAAATAGTTCACAAGACCCTATCTGGAAAACCTTCACAAAAAAGGGCTGGCAGTGGAGTGGCTCAAGGTGTAGGCCCTGAGTTCAAGCCCCAGTACCACCAAAAAAAAAAAAATACATATATATATATATATATATACACACACATATATATATATATATACACATATATATATATATATATTTGAACTGATGATAAAGTAATGTGTAAATAAGCCTTTTAAAGCATACATTTTTATTTGATTACGAAATCTAATATAACCCCACAGAAATATCAGAAACTATAAAATAGTATCTCTTTCCCCAAGTCACCCATAAACCTGTAAAATGGCACTTACCATTGTTAATACTTCTGTGTAATAGGCAGCTTGCCACACTTGCTCTCTAAAATGTCCCCACCAGGAAGCTCCCCCATGGCTGCAAGGCTCCCCTCAGCTGGGGGCATGCGTACTAAGGCTTGTTACCAGACCTGTTGATGTCACTTCTCGTGCATGTGATTTACTTGACTATTACATCAACTAAGGAAACATGCCTATGCAAACAAAGAGAACTGTTTCTCTACAAACTAAACTGAATACTTCAGAAAGGCTCCATTGAGCGAGGCAAGACTTTTAAATTAAAAGGTATTCAGCACTCATCTTTTGCAAGAGTCTGACTACAACCCAAGATGGCCTAACCTGCGTGTTAGAACGGTAGTGGGCAGGACTGACGAAGGGTGACTGAGGTAGCCCTATGGCTAGTCACAGAGTGCTAGATGGTCGCCTCAGCCCAATACATCAGGATTTGGAAATGAACGCTGAGGACTTCTCTCCGTTAGAGATAAGATCACTGGGCAGGAGGATCTGTGTTACTCAGTTTTATCATGGTTGTTACAAAATATCTGACATAAAAAAATTAAAAGGACGAAAGATTTATTTTGGCTCACTGTTTCAGATTTTCAGTTCATCACGCAGACAGAACAGCTCACATTAAGGCAGCCAGAAAGCAAAGAGAGAAATGCCTGAGCTTACAGAGCGCTGGTGGCTCACGCCTATAATCCTAGCTATTCAGGAGGCAGAGATCAGAAGGATCGCAGTTCAAAGCCAGCCCAGGAAAATAGTTTGTGAGACCCTATCTCAAAAAAAAAAATCACAAAAAAAAGGCTGGTGGGAGTGGCTCAAGGTGTAGGCCCTAAGTTCAAATCCCAGTACTGCAAATAAAAAGAAAAGAAAAGAAATGCCTGAGCTAGCACATTTCCTTTTTGTCCTTTTCCTCTTTTATTGCACAGGCCTTCTAGTCTATTGGATGGTGCCACCAACATTCAGGATGGGTCTAATCCCCTTAGTTCATGTTTTCTGGAAATGCTATCACAGACACACCCAGAAGTGTGCTTTACTAATCTCCTAGCCACTTCTCAATCCAGCTTTGATTATCGAGACTAACCATCACAGCTGTACCTCTAGGGGACTGACTCTCAGGAGCATCGCCCAGGTCCTCAGTTGAGTAACCATTGATGAAATTGATTTAAGCTCTAAACACCACCTCAAGTTTACCCCTGCAGCCCTAGGGAAAATATCCCATGCCTCCCACCACTACCACCACCACTTCCCATTGGTTTTTTTCTTTTGTTTTTCCTGGTTTGGAATGTACCAAAGGCTATTTGGGGATGAGTCAAGCTATAAATTGAAGCTGTATTGGTTCAGGACTCCTGTCCAGATCTGTTGCAGAGCATGGGTTAAAGGAGCATAAACTCAGGGAATACCCCTCCCTGCTGTCTTACCTGGGTGCCAGGATTGGGTGCCTCCATCTCTGCCAGGTGTCTTCATCAGATACCTTCTCTCAGACAAGATGAATGGGTTGGGCAGCAGCCAGTCCATGTCCCTCTAAGCCTCACCATGGGCACAACTGCCCATTGAACTGAAGTGGTGGGTCTGTTATCTTTGTCTGTCTGTACTGCATCCCTCTTCCCAGTTTTGTGAGGCTCCCCTTGTCCCATAGATGGCATTTGACGGTACCTTCAGGAGTAGGGGATATGGGGGTCATCTGATCAGAGATAGACCAGCCAGATGCCTTCTTCTGGAATCTGAGTCTTGAGTTAAGGGGCAGCGAATGGCAAGAGTGCCCTGCACTGACCATCAACTAACATCTGCTACCGGGAGTGTGAGGAGCAACCCAGCTTCTGTCCTGGGAATCCAGGTCATCAGAACCCGATTTCCCTTTGATTTTGTCGGCTGTGGCTGCCCATATCCTTCCATTGAAACCTGTCTCCAGTTAAAGTAGCCACAGCTAGACGGGCTCTGGTAGTTCAAACTTGTAATCCTAGCTACTGGGGAGGCAAAAATCAGGAGTATCATGGTTTAAGGGCAGTCTGGACAAATAGTTTGTGAGGCCCTATTTAAAAAAAAAGAAAACCCATCACAAAAAAGGACTGGCGGGGGCGGAGGGAGGGAAAAAAAAAGGGCTGGCAGAGTAGCCAAGTGGTAGAGCGCCTGCCTAGCAAGAGTGAGGCCCTGAGTACAAACCCCAGTACCACCAAAAAAATAAAAGTCATGATAGCTAATTTCTTCTGACTGTAACTAAAAAATCCTGGAGAGCTCAGCCCATAGCAATACAGCTAGCCTGCCTTATTTGCAGATTTAGTACATACAGTTTTGACTAAGCACGTTTAAAAAAAAAAAACAAAATTAATTGAAAAAAATCCAAAGGAATTTCAAAACAAAAATTAGGCAGGTGATGGGAAAAATGAATGAAGCATCCACACAATGTAAAGAGATGAAGAACATGAAACAAGATCGTGTATGCGTGTGTGTGTGTGTGTGCATGTGTGTGCGTGTGTGTTAACTCCTTGTGTCTCCTCATTCACAATACAAACCAGGCACAGGGGCTGGGGCTGGGGCGGGGTTGGGGTGTATATGGAGTGGGTTTACTTTCCCTCCTTTTTATCCATATGGGACTAGGTTTTGTTTTTTTTTTTTTAGCTCAGGGCTTTGAGTGTGTTAAGCAGGCACTCTACCACTTGAGCCACACTTCTAGTACATTTTGCTTTGGTTATTTTGGAGATGGAGTCTTGAGAACTATTTGCCCAGACTGGCTTTGAACCATAATCTTCCCAATCTCAGACTCCCAAGTAGCTAGGATTACAGGTGTGAGCCACCAGAGCCTGGCAAGATCTAGTTTTTGGTGGGCAGTATTAATGCCTACAGCAGTAATTTTGTGACACTAATGTTACCTACTCCATGAGGTTTCAAGCCATGGATGCTGAGACCTACTGTAGGGCATAAACATACCTACCTAGATTTACTGAACTCTATGCCCCCTAAGCATTCACAGTTTTCCCTTAAGGGCAGTCTCTTTGGAACCATAGACCAAGGGATGTTTAGGGTCTACTGTATATCAACATGTGTGTGGAGGGGTGGGGCGGAAGATTGTGTATGTGCGCACATGTGTGTTTGCTCTGGAAGCACAGCCTGGTTCTATGCATTGTCATGGTCAGTCACGACAAATATGTTCAGTTTACTCACTAACATCCAGGCCACTGAGCTAGGTACAGAAATTTAAAAAGGAGTAAGATGCACTCCCTTGTTTCATAGCTTTCTCTCTCTCTCTCTCTCTCTCTCTCTCTCTCTCTCTCTCTCTCTCTCTCTCTGTCCTCTCTCTCTCTCTCTCTTTCTGTTCATCCTGGAGAAAAATCCCATACACTGACCACACCATGTTTCACTGGATACCTATTGGATTCTCAGCCCAGCTGTTCTATAAATTGGTGGTCTCCGTTTGTGGGGGTGGTGAGGTGCAAAGAGACAGCTGTGTCTCTGCATAACCCTGCCTGTCTAGGAACAACAGATTGGCTTTCTGTTTGAGCACCTGATCTAACCTGCGCCAATCATATTTTTTACCCTAGAAATTTAGAATGGGGGTGGGGCAAGGGGAGTGGTAGGGGATGATAGAAGGAAAGAGGGTAACTGAGAGAAAGGATGAGAGAATCGGTCAGCTTCCTTCAAGTGGTTCAAACAAGTGGACTTAGCCACAGAGCAAAGTAGCTTGTCAAGAAAGAAGAATGGCGGCACTGTCAGAGACAAACCAGTTAAGAGGCAGCAAGGGCTTCTCCAGGCTCAGTGACTGCCCATGGCAGCAGCTCACTGGACGTCTGTCATTGGATTCTGTCAGTCAACACCCCCTGGGGGGTGGGTAGTACTGGGATTTGAACTCAGGGCCTCATGCTTGCTAAGCCAGTGCTCTACAACTTGAACCACATCTCCAGCCTTTCCTGGATCCTTACAATATTTTCCCACCCATAACCAGCTCCATGGGCTTCTGAACTTGCAACACAGAGCTAACTGATACAAGCACAAGTTCCAAGTATTGTTGGAACCCAACCCACAGAATGCCCAGTCCTGTAGGGATGAGAAGGGACTTTCTAAAGCTGCCCAGAGGAGGTGGCACATCATCCTCTTGTTTAGAACCACAAAATGTCTGTTCACCTTTCCCTATGCACCAAACTCCTGCATCTCCAGTCTTGTATTTCATGCTGTGCCACTTCGAAGTTAGCCCTGAGTCCTCTAAGTGTGTGTAGCTTCATGCTACTGGAAAACAACTATATTTTGTTCTCCTAGGGTAACTTCGCTCAAGACACTTGAGAGTTAGGTATTCCAGTGTTGGCATGTTTCCCCTTGGTGCCACTGTGTAATAGTCTCCATTTGGATGCTGCATGAATCAGAACGCATTACCACCAGAGGTTAGGATTTGAAGCAAATCTGGCATTCTTCACAGAACCTCCAGCAACAGGCATACTTCATGAGTTTTACTGAAACATCATTCACTCACTAACAACTAACAGGGTACAGTTTACACCTGCCTGCTCCTCAATAGAATGGCTCAGTGGTGATTTTTCAATGGTTGAAACTGTTTTTTTTTTGGGGGGGGCAATACTGGAGGGACCTCTCACTTGCTAGGCAGGTGCTCTACCACTTGAGTCACACCCTTAGCCCTTCACTGGTGATTTTTGAGTGACTTACCTGATTTGAAGAAAATCTGGGAAGATGAACCAGATATGGCTGGTTTTGGCTTTTCTTCAATCTGCCTGTAGATTTGCTCTTTCAAAGGGTTAGTCTGAAGCCAGGTGTGGTGCATACCCTTGTGATCCCAGCACTCTGGAGGCTGAGGCAGGAGGATTGCAATTTTGAGGCCAGTCTGAGCTACATAGCAGGACCTTGTCTCAAAACAAAACAAAAGACCCAAAAGGTCAGTCATCAGTCCATGGGCCTGAGACTGGAAGGGGATTGAAATTCCTGACTTCAGAATTCAGTGTGGCTCTCCATTAAGTCATATCTTCAGTGGCACCTCTTTCAATAAAGAGGTCTCGTCTTCATCTTTATCTCTCACCGCATTTAGATCCTGAGTTGGAGAAAAAGAGCAGTTTGCTTAGGAGGCCTCTTTGGTTTCTCCAATTTTTTTCAGCCCTGTATTCAACATGCTGAGTTAGTGCTGGTTAAGGAGGACACATTTCACTACTTTCAATGGACACTTTTTTCCCTTGTTTTTGCAGTACTGCGGTTTTGAACTCAGGGCCTCACACTTGGTAGGCAGGTGCTCTTACTACTTGAGCTACTCCACCAGCCCTGTATTGTGCTGGTTTTCTTTGCGATAGGGTCTCTCGAACTATTTGCCCAGGCTGGCTTTAAACCTGAATCCTTCTGACCTCTGCCTCCCGTGTAGCTAGGATTACAGGCGTGAGCCACCGGCACCCAGCCTCAATGATACTTTTTAAAAAACTCTCCATCTGTAAAAGGTTTACCTGCTCTGGCATCAAATTCATAACTGCATTTTTCCAACATCACTTTATTCACATGTGAAAACAAACTCTTGAAATGTCTGTCCTCATTTTCAGTTTGGTAAAATTTTCTTCTGTATTGTTTCATTTACTCCAGTTCTAATTTGATTTTTAATGACAATTACTAATTTATGTTCTTGGATACACTCTATACAATAAGCACACAGCAATGTTCTTTACTTCCATGGAGAAGTCTGTTCTCCTCCATTAGGGATAAAGACATGCAGGAGAAAAGAAAAGAAAATGTTAGGAAAACAGTAGATTATAAATGGCAGCTGCCACCCAACCTGAGGATTGTGGAGGTGCAGGGCGTGGCAGAGACTGAGCAAACAGGAGACATCTCTTTGCCTAGGGCTATTATTGCCATGTGGGCCCAGTGTTGACAGATCATTTGTTTTTCGTTTTTTTTTTTAAAAGGAGACGAAATCAGATATTTATGTGAAATTTTATTTTAAAAATACTATTTTATTTAATTTAAAAAAAAAAATCACCAAGCATATCCACAAAACACACTCTTTGGCAGAACCCTCCCATCCTCCCACCCCCAAGGGCCACCAAACTCCCCATTATCAAAGACAACAAGGACTCCCTGAGGTTGCTTGGCAGCACGGGCTACCTGTATCAAGTGATCTGTGGCAGAGGGTTGAGCCCCTCTCAGGGACAGACTGTCTTCCGGTCAGAGATGCCTGGGGCAGGGACTGGGGGGGGTGGGGCTGATGGATAGATCCTGAGTACCACACTTTGCATTTTGCCTGGGGCAACCCAGGCAGCTGGTGACTCACTAGCGCTTTCACCCAGATTCCACGCAGGCAGGGAAATTCCATTCTAAGACTTTTCTTTCTTTGCCTTGTTTTTTCTTTCCCTCCTAATCTTCCCATTCTCATTGTCTGTTTCTTATTTTACTTTATTTTTAGTACAGGAATAGAGGCCTGCACTCTATTGAGCTACATCCCTAGTTCATTTTTGGGACAGGAGGGAGTTACTGGGGCTTGAACTCACGGCCTACACATTGAGCCACTCCACCAGCCCTTTTTTGTGATGTTTTATTTTATTATTATTTTTTTTTATTTTGAGATAGGCTCTCACAAACTATTTCCCCGGGCTGGCTTTGAACCACAATCCTCCGCAAGCCTAAGTAGCTGCAATTACAGGCGTGAGCCGGCTACCTCCCTAGTTCTGATTCTACCAGAGAAGTGCAATCTTGGTTGTGGTTCTGTAGGTTGATGGATACTTGGTAAATTCCTACCACCTGAAGGACACACAACTAGACGGCTACCAAAAGAACTAGAAAGGCAAACTATCTGGGATAAAATATAGACTAGCCAGGAAGAACAAACAAACAAAAAAGGATTTCATTTATTATGGAAAAATTGTAACCATGAAAGAATTCAAAGCCAAAACTACTTTTATAAGAAACATACAGAACTCTTCAAGCTCTCCTGGTAAGCTTAGTTTGACGTTCTGAGAAGGTACATATACACCTCTATCTTATCATCCTCAGACATATTTGTCTTAGTAAATAGCATTAAAAATAAGAGTTGGCTGAGCACCAGTGACTGAAGCCTGTAATCCCAGCTACTTGCAAGGCTGAGATAGGAGGATTGAGGTTCGAGGCCAGTCTGGGCAAATACTTTGTGAGATCCCATCTCCAAAACAACCATGGCCTGGAGGTACAGCTCAAGCAGTAGAGCACCTGCTTTGCAAGTGTGAAACCCTGAGTTCAAATCTCAGTCCCATCCAAAAAAGTGTTAATGGTTTTATTAAAACTTTGACAACTATCCATATTTGGTAGGCAGCCTTCAAGAGGCCCCCAGTGATCCTGCTTCTGTGGCGTGAGTCCCTCTCACATTGCAAACCAAGACTGATTTGCAATCCGTTTCTCCAATAGTTGACTGGTCTATGGCCACACTTTAAGTATTAAGACTAATATCTGATATCCCAGTGGGAGGCAGAAGGAGCTTACAGATTTTCCAGATACTCTGCTGACTTATGCCAACAGGTCCTAAGAATCAGAATAGATAACAAATTTAGGCAACACTATAGGGTCTCTTTCTGTGAATTTACCCTGTCACAACCTGAAAACCTATGATGTGGGGATCATTGTTGGCCTTAGAAGCCCTTCTTCCTATGCCTTCTGGCTAGGCTGGAACACCTGGATTTAGTACCTCCTACTCCTTGGAAAAGCACAGTGAGAAAATGTCCTGTGTTTTGGTTTGCTCCCAAAGTTGGCCAGTTTAGAAGGGCATGGTTCAGAATCTATCACAAAGATGTGCCTAATATCTCCAGGGCACCCTGAAAAGGGGAGGGCTTTCTCCCAGGATTATCTAAGAATTACTGGTACCAGTTCATGCAGGGGAGGGAGTTGCTCACCAAGACCAGGGAAGATACCAGAAGCAAATCTTCCCCTTCAGTGAATGCTGAATGCCCCAGACTTCTTATTATCCAACGCTCACTGTTCTTTACGGCTTTTGGCCATTTGTATCTCTTGGCTTGGGACTCTAGATCCATGACCCAGTTTCAATTTCTTTTTGGTCTATGTAAGTTTTAAGGTCCCTCCAAATATGCTATCTGGCACTTTTGAACCACCTTCCAATTTTTATTCATGGTCTATGACTCAACTCATTCTTGTGATTTAGGGGTCCCAAGCCTTGGACATCTGTAGCCTTTTGACCCCACACCAGACCATAATTGACCACATCCAAATGAGGTCTCATTATGTGGAATGCCTTGGGGATCAGGCAATTGGGGTTAGATCAAAGCCCTTAATTGGTAGATTAGATTGCCTTCTGTGCAATCAGGAATTGCTGAAAGTTTTCAAATAGAGAAGAGGCTATTTCATGATATTAGGTTATTTGAATATATTTTCTAGGTTGAGACATTTTCAAGATAGTGAGGCATTGCATGCCTCATTAAAATCTCAGAGGGAACATTCTGTTCCACCTAGCCCAGCCATGGTCTCTAGGTTCTCATTTTGTTGTTTTCTTTTGAATAAAAGTCATCTTTTCTCAGTTTATTTATAGTTCATTTAGACCATCAAAGCAATAACAATAACCCTGTCAAATAGGGAAAGATGCTCTGATGCTCAATAGGTTATAGAAAAAACACCTTCCTACTGGAGTGAACTTGAAGAGGATGGCACTGGTGAAGCAGCACACTCACGCGCTCCTGTTCTCCCTCCGTCTGCTGTGTGCTGTTTCTTTCAAGCCCGTGCCTAGAGTATGTTACCTCTGGGAAGCCATTCTTGACTAAATTACTACGTGTTGACAAAAAGAAGACCTTCTTCATATTCAAGACTAGGAGGTAGCATGATAAGGCAGGCTTTGGAGAAAGGCAGCCGTAGATTGGAATTGCAGCTCTACTATTTATATTATCCAAAATGAAGGTCAAATTCATCATCTGAACTATGAAGCTGTTAACACTGTGGAATCCCTGTTAGCTTTTGTAATCAAATGCCAGACTCCCACTTCTTTCTTGCTGAGATGACGGGAATCATTCAAATACTGTATATTCTCTTCATCTCATGGAGGGTGGATCCAGCTCCTAATCTGTACTGGTCATGTGACTCAGTTCTGGCTGATGGGATATGAGGAATCTGATGGAACATTCTGAGAAAGGTTTTCATCCCTGTGAGTGCCCTGTCCACATTTCTCATGCCTTAAACTTGGTATGTAAGGTCAAGAGACTTTTTATCATGACGGGCAGACAAGGGTAAAGATGCCAATTCAGAGCTCTGAGTTCTGGGGTTGCTGATCTAACACCAGCAGTTGCCTCTTTCTGTCCCAGCCCCAAGACTTGCTGTGCATGTTAATGGGTCTTGGTAAAGTTTCTACCAGCTGGCTGCATTTTGGGTTGCGGCTGAAGGCATCCTTAACTCTTATAAACACCCATCTCAGCTCTACCGACGCTTAAATGAGGAAGCTGGTTCACCTGGAATACAGCAGAATGGCATTCATTCAGTTTGCCCAACACTGCTAATGCAGCTGTTTAATTTAGTTTCTCTCATTTAGTTCCCCAGCCATGAAATAGTTGTAGACTAGGAAGGGAGCGTGTGATTCAGAGCCTAGGGTGGGAGATGGACAGAGATCAAACAGTGCACAGGGAGATGTGAAAATGCAACCATGATGAGTATTTGAAGAGCAGGAACTTGTCTCTACATGAATGCATAATAGAGAAATAAATCTTCCCAATACACCTTTCTGCAATCCGAGAGAACTGAGTAGGATTCCCTGAGAGAGAGATGATTGAGCACTGAGCTGAGGTCTGGCTAGAGCTACTTAGATGAGGGAGGAAAGAGAAAGAGTTTTGAGAAGCTAGAGCTCTCCTTGCAAAGACCCAGTGCAATTTGTTTTTGCATTTATTAAGTCAATTTCATTTTGATCAAAACTGCAAACACATATATAAACTAGATAGCTTTAGTCAAATAATTACATTGAGTAATGACATTGGAAATAATATTGATTGATGTTATTGAATACAGCAATCCATGCCTCATTCTTCCTACCTTCCAGTCCCACTCCTATCAGGCAACCCTTTTCGTTATTTTAGCTTTCTTCTAAAAATTTTAGCATGCACTTGCACATTTCTAAGTGACTAACCCAGAACACATTTCCAGTTTCTCCTTTCTTGCTTCCCTCTACCTTAGGGCTTGGGAAAGGTGGATCTCACTCCTTCAGCCATGCTTGACATGGGGTAACTGCCTAGTTTTGGCCAATGTGACAGAAGATGAAGGCCTGCTGGGGTCATCTAGTGTCTGTGCTGGCATTGTTCTCCTGATACACAGCATAGCTGAGGTGGGGATACCCCTTCTTCCTTACTGCTTTAACCACTGGCTAGAGTTAAAGAGACTTGTGCCCGCAGGGAAAAGATCAGGAGAATTCCCTAGATACCAGAGCTGACACCACTGAGCATCAAGACCAAAGCCAGCACTGTTAACTGTCAGACTTACTCTTTGAGTGAGTCAGCCTGGATGTTACTTAGCAGCCCAAAACATTCAACAGATGTTTATGTTGCTAAGTTTTTGGGGAATTGGGGTGTTTTGCATATTAAGCACTTGCTCTACCACTTGGTGGAGTTGTTGATTGATAAGTTCTAGGCAACAACTATTGCCTGCTATTACAGTACATGACTTCATTCTCTTCCACATCCCTCCCTTTCTTCTCACCCACAGACACCAGTATCTTCCTCCTTTCACCTTCCCAATTGAGATTTAATAAATTACCATTCAGCGATCCCATTATGCCATCATAAGAACATTGTTCACTGATGAGGCAACAGCGAATTTATTTCCATAAATGCTCTATTTTGTTTAGTTTTCTCTATTACTAATATACTCCATACCCACAAAGAATATAGTTTTTCACGTTATATTAATAATTGGATTCTCCTTTCCTCCCCCCACTCCGAGAAAGAGAAAGTTTGGTCACTCTCTAAGCCCATTTCAAAGCCTCTGTGACTTTGCCTCTCACTTTCTCTGCTGTTGGTTCCTCTGTTTTCTGAGTCCTAAGACTACACCCTCCCCCTGAACCCTGCCCTGCTTTATTTTTTGGTATTCTTTCTTGTTTTCATGGAGCACGGCATCCTGTGTCTTTCTGAGAAAAGGTGCATGAAAGAGTTTTTGAGATATGGCATTTCCAAAATTAAATTTTATTCTACTTGTATGCTTCATCCCTAACTTGTCTAGGCATAGAATTCAGTATTTACAGATATTTTTCTAATATTTTCAAGCAGGTAGTGTTATTGAAAAGTCTTAACATATAGGGAGGCAGAGACTGGGTGAATCCAAGTTCAAGACCAGCCTTGGTGATAAGTCAGTGAGACTTCATCTCAACAAAAGGCTGGGTGTAATAGCACAAGCCTGTCACACCAGCTATGCAGGAGGGAGGCCTATAGAAGGAGGAACTCCGAGCCTGGGGCAAAAATGTGAGACCCTATTCAAAAAACAACTAAGAGCAAAAAAGGGCTGAGTCCCTGACTTCAAATCCCACACTCAGGACCTCTTGCCTGCTAGGCAGACACTCTACCACTTGAGCCATTTCCCCAGACCTCGGTCTAATATATTCTTTTTCATTTTATTTCATATTTTGGTGATGTTGGGGTTTGAACTTAGGGCCTCACACTTGCCAGGTGGGTGCTTTACCACTTGAGCCACTCTGCCAGGCCATCTTATTTTAAATGTTTAAATATTTTGCTCTCCTGTGGATCAAACCTAGGGCCTTGTGCGTGGCAGGCAAGCATTCTCCCAGATTCTGACTCTCTATCCTTCCTGTGTGAGCAGTTTTTCTTTGTTTCATTTTATTTTTACTTTTTGGAAAGACCAGTCCAGAAATTTAATAATTTTCTCAACTTCACTTTAGAATTCACTACGCTGAGCATTTAGGTGAGTCTTTCAATTAGAAGTGTCATATCAATTTAGTTCTTTTTTTTAACCACATAAACTTTCTTCATCAGTGTACATTAATTGTACAAAGGGGTTCAATTGTGATATTTCCATAGATATACACAATGTACTCTGATCAAATTCAACCCCCTCACTATACTCCTTTAGCTCCTCTTCCTTTTTCCCCCTTTTCGAACAGTATATACTGGGTTTCATTATGCTATATATATATATATATATATATATATATATATATAATATATTTTGAACATGTTCACCAAACTCCAGTTCCTCTCCTTTTCCCTCTCCCCTGACTGAGTTCTGCCCCCCTCTATAAGGCTCCTTCCTTTTTGGTTTTTTTGGTAGCACTGGGGTTTGAACTCAGGGCTTTGCACTTGCTAGGCAGGCGCTCTTACAACTTGAACCACTCTGCCAGTCCAAAGGACCCCTTTTATACTCAGATCCCATTAATAATTCAATTCTTTAGAATCATATTTAACTTTTTTCTGATAATTTTCCCCACTCTTTTTTCTACTTTCTTTTTCTGAAACACCTGTTAGCCATGTAATATACCCTCTTGATTGATCCTGCAATTTAAAAAATCTTTTGTATTATCCATTTACCTGTCTTTTTGTTCTACTTTCTATGAGATTTTCTAAATTCTGTCTTTAAATATTCCTCAAAAGGCTCTGTTTCACCATATATAATGTATATTTCTTACCCACTCTTCTTTTTTCCTTTCTCTTTCTTCTTCTTTGCAGTGTTGGGGATCAAACCCAGGGCACATGCCAGGCCCTCTGCCACTGAGCCACTTACCCACCCCAGCTTTTATATTTTTAATGTCTGTAACTTTCTTTGTGTGTGTGTGTGGTACTGAGGTTTGAACTCAGGGTTTCTTGCTTGCTGGACACACACTCTACAGCTTGAGCTTTTCTTTTTCTAATTTACTGACATTTGTTTTATTGCTTTTCAATATCGTACTTGCTTTGTGGATACAGTATTTTTCAACATATTAGTTATATAATCTTTGTCCTGTTTTCCTTAAAGTCACTCTTTTTCAAACCTTTTTTTTTGCCTTGTAGCCCAGGTTGGCCTCAAATTCATAATCCTTCTGTGTCAGCCTTCCCCATATTGGCATCACAAGTCTGCCACCACACCCAGCTATCCTTTTTGTTAGGCTTTTGTTCTGATCTTGGTCCTACATTTTGGAGACTCTTATCAAATGTTGGTGATTGCTAACCCCATGTTTATATTTTGGAGTGTGGCATAAAAAGCTTATCAGAGGCTCTCTGTAAGGGTAGGACCAATGGATTTTCTAAAAGAAAGTCTGGTAGAGAATAGATTCCTTCCTTCCTTCCTTCCTTCCTTCCTTCTTTCCTTCCTTCCTTCATTTCCTTCTTTCCTTCCTTCCTTCATTCCCTTATTTCCTTCCTTCCTTATTTCTTTCCATCCTTTCTTCCTTATTTCCTTCCTTCCTTCCTCTCTCCCTTCCTCCTTTCTTTCTTCTCCCCCTTCCTCCCTCCCTTTCTTCTTCTCTCCTTTCTTCTCTCTCTTTCTTCTTCTTTCTGATTGGGGAACACCCACACATCAATATCTGTAGATCTTTCCTCCAGGACCTTTAATTTATGCAGAGAAAGATCCTCTGATCTCCTGCCTTGGGGGAAGAGGCATGGGTAGTGGTGGTATAAACTTGGCCTCTGGCTCAAAAGCTGGGTGGAGGAAGCTAGGAGATGGTATCTCACTGATTAGTATGCAACCTTTCCCTTACTCTTCTTATTATAAGTCCAAAGACTTACTTCTCATGGCTTCCCTGGTGGACCAAAGCCTGACATCTTCCTGCCTCAATATGTCTAGAATATACCAGTGTCCTGTCACTATAATGAAGGGAGGGTGCTTGAGGTTGAATTGTGTTCTGCTAAATTAGTAGGCTGAATCCTAACCTTCTAGTACTTCAGACCAGGATTGCAGTTGGAGAAAAGGTCAACTACATGGGTCCTAATCCCAAATCACTGGTGTCCTAATGAGAAGAAGAGATTAGGGCACAGACATGTGCTCACAGTGAAAAGACCATGAGAGGACACAGTAAATTGATGACCTGCAAGCCAAGGAGGGATGCCACAGAAGAAATTCACCCTGCTGACCCTTCATCTCAGATGTCCATCCTCCAGAACTGTGAAAAAACGTTTCTGTTGTTTAAATCACATAATCTGTGGTGACTTGCTGTGGCAGCCCTAGGAAACTAATGTGGATGGGAGTTTAACTGCACTGGGTAGAGGTAGGAACCTAGGGGTCTAAAAGCTTTTCTGTTATTATTTTGGTACCAGGGATCAACCCCAGGGCTCATGAATGCTAAGGATGTGCTGTACCATTGAACTATACCCCCAACCCCAATGTAACAACTTGGTACTGCTTTTCAATCAATCCCCTGGTACCAGCCCTTCCTCTCACTCTCACCTTCAATGACAATTGGAGACCTGATTTTCTAAGCCCCTCTGAGGCTCTGTAGGCTAAAAGGCTTGCTCTTCACTGTCTACAGACATTCAGCTTCATCTCTCTCAATTCCTATTCCTTTAGTCACTTTCCAATTTCCAGAGACATGTGCCAAACAACTTGAAGATAATCCCTGTCACTGGCTCCACAGTAGACTCCATGACAAGCCTGCTGCAGGGACCCTACCTATGATAACATGCAGTGGGAGAATGAGCAGTGAACAGACTTGCTCCACTAGATCTGCAGTCCATTAAAGCTGGATTCTTCTGTCCAGATGCCCTAGAATGGCATCTGTGTCCCCAGCTCTCACTGTAAAAGATTCACCACATAAAATGACAGTTCATACAATACCAGACTTTCTACTTTAGAAAAGTGGGCTTAGCTATCTTCGTAGATGCTAAAGACTATTACTTAAATAGTAGTAGAAATAGATAGTATTTCCCCACCTCCCACCCCACCCAGGGAATTTAGTCTAAAAACAACACTATCTTGTTATGGGCTTTTATATGAACATTTGTTGCTACCTGCTAAAAATGCTCAGCAAACGCTATACAGTGTGATGGACACCGCTGCAGATTCTGGGCTCACTTTACTGATTGATTGATTGACATGCTAACTGCTCCAATTAAGGGCACTGTTAACGGCTCCAATTGAGGTCACCCATTAAACAAATAACCAGTGGGTTGAGAATGGAATAATCCCCACAAGTAAAATCAACTGCTTAGCTCATGAGTATTTGTTGGAAAGCTTTGTGTCCAGCCTATTGAAGGATGAGGGCTTTCAGTGGCTGAGGATGTGCTGCTTCATCCTGTCTGAACACTGTGCTGCTGTTTTTCTTAAACTCTAATATGCAGCAGAAGACAGATGTACTTCTTATAAACACAGGCTGCTGCTCACCTCTGAGTTTTGGATTTAGTAGGTCTGGGAGGAGTTGGTGAATTAGAATTCCTAATAAGCTCCCAGGTGATCTGATGCTGATGTTCCATCCAGAGACCACATTTTGGAAACCACTGCAGTACTCACGTGTGTATGGATAAAGAGACTTAGAGAGAAGAGTGCAGCCTCATGACCAGATGAGATCATGCGAGTCTCATATTTATTTATAACCTGTCTTCCAATGGAGTCAAAACAATTGAGTAGTGGAGGTAATTCCATGGTTACCATTTAAAATGGTTCACTGAAACCTTCTTTCACTACTCTAACCAATCAAGGTAGCAGTGATTAACCAATCAGTGAAATACCAGCTAATCAAAGTTGAGTTATTCGATGTTAGAGAGGAAGACAGGAATTAACCCAGCCAAAAGAATGAGTTAGCCATAAATACTTGTTTTGTTTGTATAAACAAGTTTGAGACAGTTTGGTAAAAGCTTTTGGATAATGTTGGAAATAGACTTGTAGGGTGAAGGAAGAGTCATCAGCAAAAGATATATTTCAAGACAATTCTGGAAGATGTGGTGGATGGTAGAGTGGAAACAGGTTTAAAAGAACAGTGAATGTTATACTGTAATGATCATAGGGTTGGTCCACAAAAAGCCCATTGTCCTAAATAAAACAAAAAACAAAACCCAGAGATGGAGTTTGGAGATGCCAGAGACCACCATAGAGAAATACTGATGAGGGGTCCAAGATCCCAGAAGGGAGAAGTGAGCAGCTAAAATCAAGGAGCCAGGTAAATATTGGCATTTGGAGTTGTTGGATCTTTTACTGTCATGTTATAGTTTTTCTTAGTTGTTGTACCTTTTGCTCTCCCTTCATAGGTAAAAATGAGGTAACACAAACCTCCCAGAAACTCTGAGGGGGTGGAGCTTGCTGTGTGGTGATCTGTGAAAGCTCATCTTTTCATGGGAATATAGCCCAAATGTCAGAAACTAGATTTCTTTGGCCTCCTCAGTTTCTCATGAGAAATATCTTCTGTTCCCCTGTCCAGCTCCTGGCAGCCAGCAGGAGAAACAGGAGAGATGCTTGTCTACCAGGCACATAGAATGACAGGGAGTACAGCCCCTATAGGAAAGGAAAGAACATGAATGACTGCACGTTGACTTGCCTAATCCTCTTTCCCAGAACTGCTTCCAGAATAACATTGTGAGATGAATGCCCTCACAATACTGAGAAATTGAAGAGCCCAGGGAAAACACATGTAGTTTTTCATGCTGGGGTATCTTCTTATGAAAAGTCAGCCTTCCACCTGATCACCATACAGCAAGCCCGCTCCCCATCCCCAGAGTTTCTGAGGAGGTGTTTATAACCTCATTCTCACCTATAAATGTAAAGGGAAGAATTTCAGATTTAGGATTGTACACTTAAATTCTCCATCAAAAGTAAAAGTTGAATGAAGACATTTCAAGTATGTAAGGACTCAAAAATTTCACCTTCTGTGTCTTTTCTTGGGCTGTTGGAAAATGAAGCCATAGAAAAATGGCACTTGCCATGTAAGGCACAAGATCAAGAAATGGGGCCCTTGCCTAACGAATTAAGGAGTATGCCAGAGTGACCAGCTGAGCAGCAGGCCCACAGGACAATTCATCTCCATTGGAATAGAAGGACAGAAGAGTTTGGGAGGAATGTAATTTTTCCAGGCTGGGAGTGGGAGATAGAATTGGTTGCTTGATCATTTGAAGAATAAATTTGATAGTCATTTGGATCAGTTGTAGAAAAATATCAGGATAGGTGCATAATAAACTAAGTGAAGAGATAAAAGGTTTTATAAGAAAGTAAACAACCATAGTACACCAGTTGGCTCTGTGGTCACTAATATTTGCACAGCTACTTACTATAGCCCCTAAACTGTGAAATAGCTAAGTTGGAAGAATGGCAGGGAGGGGAAGCTGGGTGGGGTAGAAGGGTGAAACCTTATCTGAGACAACAGGTGGCCAAAGCACAACATCCACACATTGATAAATCAAGATGTGGAATGTGATTGCCTCTAGAAAGGAGATAGAAGAGGTAGGGAAGAGATGCGTACTATATTATTTAAAATGTTATATTATCTTTAAAAGTATGTGGGTGCATATATATATATATATATATATATACTAAAAGAATAAAATTGTGAAATTCATTTGCTGAGACTAAAAACATGGGACAACCAAACCTTGTCTTATAGTGTAATTTCCAGGAATATTTGACCCGTGAAGACTTAAAATGTAAGTTGTATCAAGTCAAGTAGCTTGAATATTAACTTGAAATAAAACGTGGTATGCTTTCTGTCATCCTTTATTTCCACAAGCCACATGTATGGGCTAGATTCGTATTCCAGAACTTCCACAAGTACTTCACTCTTTGGTAGCAGTGGTTATAAAATTACACCTTTGCTAATTCGTGTTGTTCTCAACCAGGAGAAACAGAACCACAAAAAAGTCAGTTTCATCCTGCTTTGTTCCCCCTAGTAACCATATTAAACTGCAAGGATAAAGCACCTTTGTAGTAGCTGCTTCTCTTGAATTACAATGTAAATGTTGATGCTTGCCTAGAAACGTCAAATGGCAACAGGTCTATGGAACAGATTCAGCGGTTGTTTGCAGCTCTGGAATCCTAGGCCGCAGAAGTTGAGACCCAAGAGGTGAGTTGAATAGGTGTCTATTCAACCGAATCTCCTTCCTTCATCCAAATCTTGCCTCTCTTGGTCTGTCCAGCTCATGAAAGGATGTTCACCCATCTGAAAATCTGTAAACTCCCTGGTACCTGTTACAATCGGGGCAAGAAAGTGTTTGTTGTGGATAAGAATGCTACAAATGCAATTACGTAACAAACCCTGCGATCTTTGTGTTTTCCCCCCTCTGAGCACAACATAACTTTTTTAGTCCCTTTCCCTTTCGCCACTGCCAAACAACTCTTACAGTGGGTATTCAATGCCTCGTGGTGCTGCGCATTTGATTCCGGTTGGCTTGATATTTCTGAGTTCAGCTCTCCCTCGTCCTTCCGTTTGACCCACAATTCCTAGTGTTTGCAGGTGTTGCTTTTTTCCTCTATTCCTTCTCTCCCTCCCGTCCCCCTCCACCTCACCACCCTGGCCTCGGGGAAGAAGGAAAAGGTCTGCTCGGATCACTGTCCCACAGGCTGCCGCAGGGCTGCAAGCGTGCCACCTCTCCACTCGGGTAAACTTCGGAGTGAGTTACCTGCACTTGGAGAAGGGCCTTACCTGAGCGCGCCTCTGCCAATGGCAGCTCACCTGAGAGAGCTCCGCAGCCAATCACGGCACAGCTCGTCCCTCGGGCTTGTATCCTTTAGTGAAAGAATTCAGCTCCTTGCGAGAAAGTTACCTGTGGCCGCCCAAGTCCGCCACTGTCTGCTCTGTGTCTGCCCATTGCCACGATCCAGGAGGACTCCGCGCCGCCCGGCCGCCTCCGAGCTCGGGCCCCATGTGAGGGTCCCTCCCCCCCTTATCCCACCTTTCCGGCTAGGTGAGGGCGCGAGCGGGCGAGCGAGCGAGAGTGGTGAGGGGGGACGGAAAAGCAGAATTACCTGTAGCTCTTGTTCTGCCATCTCGGGCGCTCTCACACACCTTCACCTGCACAGACTTGAAAGTCCAGTTTCACCAGAGGCTGAGGCTCCAAGGAAAAGGGGAGCGAGTTCATTGGATCAAACATGTCACAAGAGTCGGACAAGTAAGTGGATCACACGCGCCGGCTGCTGCTGCTACCACTTTGGGCTGATGGCAACTGGTTTGTTATGTTTTGTTTTTGTTTTTGCTTTTGCTTTTTTTTTTTTTTTAAGTTGCTATTGTTGGTATTTTTTTCTTTTTCTTTTTGGTGGATCCAGATCTTTCCGGCTTATGTTTCCACCCTGATTAAGGGGACAAACCCTACAAGAACGTGAATGTTTAATATCCCCTTTGGGCCTTGATAGTAAAAGTAGGTTTTGCTCTTTTCCTTCCTCCCTTACGAATGATCTCAGCTCCCTCTCCCTGGACCGGACGAATATTTGGGGACTGACAAAGGTTTGGGTAGATGGGGGGTGGGAGGCATGTTGTTCCCCCTCCCCTGGAGGAGCTCCACCACCTCAAACTCTCAGGGCCATTTGGAAGTTCAACTGCCTTCCTTGGATTTGTCCAAAGGGCCTGTTGGAAAAGCGAGTCCCGGCCGCTTTTGTGTGAGCGCAACAAAGAGCTTTTATACTGAAGCCGAAACGGCCATCTTCCCGCACTGGGGCCGGAGGGTGTGCGTGTGTGAGGCCCGCGTGTGCGCCCCCGACGGCGACAAGCGAGGCCAGGCGCCTGGCCTGCCGGGGTCGCGGGGTCCTCCGACGTGTCCCCGCTCCCGCCTCCCTTCTCCGCGGGTCCCCGCATTGTTTGGCCACTGTGCGCAGGTGCCGAGGGCCACCGCCTGTCGGAAATGGGGGAACTGATTGGAGGCCGCGAATTAGTGCCTCGGCGGGGCGCAAAGCGACACCTCCAAAGGAGCCATGCGCCCGCGCCCGACGTCGCTCGCACGCCCCTCGGGGTCGGGGTCGGCCCGGCCCAGGCGAGGTGGAGGCCGCCACCTCGGGCGTGCCGGGAGGGACCGTGAGGGGCGCTCCGGGCCTTCCTCGGGGGCTCCCCATGGAAAGGCGGGGACCCCGGGTTGGTGGCCACTCTAGAGTCGCGTCCTTCCCTCCCCTGGACGGGAACTGTAGCGTCGCCAGCGAGCGGCGGCTTGCGCGGCCTGCGCCGCGGTCGCCGGGCCTGGTCCGGTGGCGTCCAGGCGGCCTCGCTGCGGTCCTGGCCGCCGCCCTCGCCGCGGCTTTGTGCTGGCCGGGAGAGGTGGGGCCGAGGGCGGGAGCGGGAGGGAGCCGGAGGTGGGTCTCGGGCCCTTCTCGGGATTCGGTGGCGACTCTCCCTTCCCCCTCCGCTGGGGCGCGTGCCCGGCTGGGAACTGGTTGCGTCCTATTGGAAGTGCGCAGAGGCCGCCTTTTTGCTTTCCCCGGTAACTTTACCTGGCAGTGTGGCCATCCCAAGGACACCTTCCTGAGGGTGTCTCCGCCTGGGCAAGGCCTGGGCAAGGCCTGGGCGCCGGGAGGGGACCAGTCCCAGGTTGAGGGACCATGAGGGAGGAAGGCGGAGCGGCAAGGCAGTGCAGACCGGATCAGGGGTGGAGGGGAAGGTCCATCTGGTAGGGTAGAAGATCTTAAGGACACACGCTGTCATTCTTTAAATGCTACCGGATATTAATGCCACCAATGAATTAACGGAGTACTCCCCATTACGGAGGGGGAAAAGAAGTGTTACAAACACGGCCAGGGGTTAGAGGTGGGCGTCGCGATGGGAGTGCATGATTGTAGGAGAACCATCACTCGCACCCGAGTCTCTCTAGTCACTACCCAACTTTGAAAACTGAAGTAGCCAAAATTTAAGTGGTAGGATTTGGTTTTCTTTTTTGGTTTTGATTTTAGTGTCAAGAGTGATTGCAAATCTAGTTTAATTAGTCACACAATTAACATTTACTTTGTGGTACAACATGACTCAAACGAATTCAGAATGAAAATGGATAGGTACTTATTTTAACTAAGTTACACTTAGCACTAAAAGGATAATTTATTTACTATTGAAAATAAACACTGAGCACTAGCAATCTGGTTTGACTACTATGCTTTGCCTAGTTTTTATGGGTAATGACTATCTGGGATTACGTGTACTGTCCTAACATTTAATGAAAGTAGCTTTTATCTAGTCATGGTTGCCAAGACTTCATTTTGTATCCAGAGGGGGAAAAAAAAATAGTAACAATACTGCAAAGAGACCCATAATCGGACCTCGGTTTGTTTTCTCTGCTTGGACAGTTGAGAAATGTCTGAAGAAATACTTGACTTTTGGATCATTTTGGTGAATTCTAGTCTAGTTTTCTTCATGTTATATTCTAATGGAGGCTCGGCAGGGATGGCTCGAGGTTTTATGGGCCTGCAGCTTATGCAATTGTGTGGATTTGGGGGGTGGGGACTCCTAGTGAAAGAGCGCCTGAGCACCGTGCTAAGGCTTTCTGGCCTGAGCAAGTGAGGGGATCTGAAGCCTGAGCTTCAGTTGGCTTCTTGGTAAGTTGGACCGAGGAGTTCTACCTGGCTTTTCTGGAACTCATCTAAAAAAGTACACATTTATGGATTAAATTCCTCCATTCCAGTAAGACATGGGTTTTTCTAGTTAGCAAGTCTGGACTATTTTATGGCGGATGTTTCAGGTGGAAGCACTCTGCTTTTTATGTTCTGTGACTCATTAAAGCAAGACTTTTAGGACATTTTGTCTTTACACATATTTCAAAATGCTCTACTCATCTTTAATTTTATGAAGATTTATGATCTTTGTCAATAAGCAAAGCAATGCTAGATTAAGAAACTCTTATTTTACTGCCAAAATTATAAAATATATTTAGAGGCTACATGCACACATACGTGTACGTAATATTGATTTGATACAGATATTTTCATCTGGTAAGTATACGCTCTGATTATATACTATTTGGGACATACTCGGGCATTAGGGTGGAAAAAATATATAAGATGGGCCATATCTTTAGGGGGGGGTTACACTGTACTAAAGGTAAGCCATAAGTAGACATCATTTTAATTAAGACAGTATCTGGTAAGTGCCTACAAGTTACAAAAATATAATAGTTGCAAAACAGTTTTTAAAAATACGATACAGCTCAATAAACATCTGCTTCTCCCTATCCACCTCACTTTTTGCCTAGGACAAGTATAGTCATTTTGTGTGTTTTATCTTAAGGAGTTCTGCCCTTATTCAGAAAACACCCGAAGTTGTAGGTATCTCATGTGAATAACCTTTTCAGGTGGTGGGATGACTAAATACATACATTTATTTCAATTTTCTGTTGTTTAGATTTATATATATACATTTGTTTCCATATAAAATGACTTTTAAGATCACAAATGCCGATAATCCATCACATCGCCTCCAAACTAGTACAAGTATTCATTCATTTCCCTCAGATGTGTCTCAAATGCCAATATTCTGGCATTGATGTCAGCATTGAGAATCACTGGTGAATAGAACACAGTCCTAACCCCGGGGTGCTGTCACGCTAGTGTATATGAAGCACAACAGACAGTACGCCAACTGAGGCATAAATATATAATAATAGATGCTATGCAGGAAGGGAAAGCAGGCAAGAGGGAATGAGAGTGAGGAGGAGCTATTTTTATGTATAGTGGCCAGGGATAGCCTCTCTGATGGCCTGTGAATTAGGATCTGAAGAAAGTCAGGGATCAAGATGGGTAAGAGTGTTAGAGGCAGATGGAAGATCAAGTGCAAAGGCCCTGGGGTGAGCATGCTTAGCATGTAATAGCACCAGAAAGGAAGCCATCATGGGTGAATGGGGAGATAATGGCACGGTCAAATAAGTCAACATAATCTGTTCCCTATTAGTCTAGTTGTTTGCCTACTTAAAAACAGACAAAGTTATGCTCAAAAAAGGTTCTGGCAGTCAAGAAGCAGTAAGACCCAGTGAGTAAGTAAAGAGCCAGCTAATACCATAAGCCCTGACTTCTTCTCTAAGCATTGCTGTTTTAATATTTAGGGCCCAGTGTTCTGTTCCCTACAGTGGCTTAAATCTTGCATGATTCTTATACTGGAATACTCTTGGGAGTTAGAACCAAAGAAGAAGAACAACATACAGTTGGTATTTGCTCCAATATTCTCACTTTTCCAAAACTCTTAATTTAACCTACCACCCTTCTGCAACTAGCTCAGATCCGTTAATGTTAGCCTTGTATAAAATGAAGCTTACCTTTCTTTCCTTCATCTTGCCCTCCTTTAGTTTCTACAAACTGCCTCTATCAGAAAACCTGGACTTGTCCAATGTGCCTGGCAGAGAGACACTGCAAATGGTATTCTTTGGCTAGTGTCTCATCTTCAGTGAAGTAAACTGATATGTGGGCAGTTATCCTACCTAAAAGATAAGAAAATGCTAGACAATGACATCAAATTTTGGTCTAAAAACATTGAAGATAATTACATGTGTGCTTAATAACAGGAATCTACATGGGAACACTTTCAGTCATTGCTTCCCAAATCTGTCACCTGAAACAATTGATACACTGGCAAAGATTCCCTCAGTGTTGAATCAAACAGTTCAGCAGAAGGTCCAGGGAATCTGCATTTAAGCCATGTTCCAGGTACACTTTATGATTGGGTTAATTACAGAAATACTGCTTTAACATTCTTTACATAATAAATGTAATTTCTGTGCAACATTTCAGGTGCATAACCAGTGTGAAAGTGAATGAAATCTGTAGGATTTTTCTTTACCTTGTGCTAATGCTGGTTGAGAAACTTTAGAAATAATTTTTTTTTTTTTTTTTTGCAGCAATGGGGTTTGAACTCAGGGCCTACACCTTGAGCCAGTCCTTTTTTGTGATGGGTTTTTTGAGATAGAGTCTCAAGAACTATTTACCCTGGCTGGCTTCGAACCTTATTCCTTGTCATCTCTGTCTCCTGAGTAGCTAGGATTACAGGGGTGAGCCACAGTGCCACTGGCACGGCAATAATTTTAAATTGGATTCAAGAATTTCTTGGCCTCCTCCCAATGTTGTTTGCTCTTATTGTTTTGCTAAATTGTCCCTTATGGAAGAAAGGGGCCCTTTTGACAGATCACATGTTTACAGAGCTGTTAAAGACCCAAATTGAAGTGATGTCATCCATGCTTGGGTTTCTGGCTGAATCCCAGGTACCTGGGAACTGGGTTGGAGTTAGAAGCCAATCTGTCCCTCTCCAATCTTACACTGTAACCTGAGAGTAGCACCTGTTTTTCCAGGGACTGTCATTTCATTGAATTTAGAGTCTTTCCTAACCTATAGTCAAAGGGAAAGAGCTCCACTGCGACTTTGGTTCCTGGTGAAATGATTTGAAACATTTAAATAAGAATAACACCCAATAACTCAATAAAATGTGCATATTTGAAATCTATAGGTAGCTTAAATAAGATGTTTTTTGATGCTGAGTTGTTAAATTTACTTTTTAAAAATTCTTAGATAATTCAGGCAACTGCTTCAGTTCCTCTGTGATTTCGGTCTGACTAGGCATACATTTCTGTTTAAAAAAAACGAATGATTTGTTTAATCAGTATTTTTCCCACTTTCTTCCCTAGTCTGAACCAACATGTATTTCCTCCCTTCCTCCGTCCTTTCTTCCCTTGTCTTGTGATGTGTCTTCCTGAGGTCCCTTTGCTGATTTTTTCTTCCTGTATTACTTGGTGAGGATTGACACATGCACAATTCTATGCGTAGAGATAAATGTGAATCTGAGTTTAGGTGGTGCTTTGATTTGTGAAGTTTGCTGCATTCTTTTAGTATTTCACAGCCTCAGCAGCCCATCCTTGTCACCTAGGCCCAGGGGTCACACGATGGCAGCAGAAAATGTCACGCTATCTAATTTAAGTCAGCTAAGTTTAACCTTGGAAAATTGTGAAGTGTTTTTAGTATAAGAAAATGCTTCCCCTACCTTAACTGGGGTCTTCGTTCATGATCTTCACGTTAGGGATGCTGGCACTCACCGCCTTCCCAGGCAGAATCCAAGGACCACCAGCAGCCTAGGAGCCACGGCAAACCTTGGCAAACCTGTCCAGGAAAAATTCCTTAGCGAGCAGAGACAGGCGGAATAGGAATTTTTGCTCTGGCCCACAGGGACTAGCGGATTGTTAGTTCCACAACTCAAAGCTGGGAGTCCCAGGCCATCTTCATTGACCTTCAAAGTTAGGCCTCCAAAATTCTAATGAGCGGTACGTCTTCCAGCCTGCATCCTTCCATCTTTTAGATAAGTCCAGGAGTCCAGGCTCCTTGGATTAGCTTTATTTACTTTTCTATTATCATTTTATGTATTTTAAGTTTCTTTTTCTTTTTGCGGTGCTAGGGAAACATAAAGCTTTATTTGCACACGCTAGGCAGAAATGCCTCTCAGTCCTGCTGTGTTTCTTGATAGTAAGTGATAAACAGCCTGGAATGGGTTAGGTAAGATTGAAGCAAGGATCTTTACCCTCCCCTCTTCCAACCATCTTGGGAAGAGAACTAGAAATATTTTACTTTGCTGTGTTTTGTAATAGTAATATTATTTATAAAAACAGCACATTCTGAATTGCCTCATACAATACCAAGCAAATCCACATCTTTAGAATCTTATGGAAAGTACTAGAAAAGCTGGTACATTTCAGGGGATTTCAACATATATTATTATGAAAATAAGGCAGGCTTGTGGAGATTGCCAGTGCATTTGAATAGGCATTCAACAGAGAGCAGTCATTGCCTGTGGTGGATGAAATGCCTTATTTTACTTTGTAATGAACGTGGCAATGAACTTTGTGGGGCGCACATTTGAAGCGATCTGATTTCACTTGCACTCCCAAGGAAATGCTTCCTTTGCAAGTGTGAATGCAGATGCCCTCTTGAGCAGAAAAGGAAAGTTTCACTTGCTTGCTGCTTCTATTTTGGTCCTTGCTTTTCACCTGAACTCTGAACGTTCAACTATAACTAACCCCTGAGGGGCCAGAGTCACGTCTCTTTTAAAGGCTCATAAATTTGGATTGAGGTGTTTTTGTATTATTGGTTTTTTGCTGTGCTGGAAATGGAACCTAGGGCTTCCCACATATGCTATGAAAGTGCCCTACCACTGAGCTACACCCCCAGCCTTGGATCACAGTTTTTGAAGAGGGGGTAAAGTTGAAGTATAAGGAAGAGGAAGGGAGAAAGGGAGTAAGAAAAAAGACTAGCTCAAGCAGGAAGAGGCTGCTTTAGCTACTGTGGAGGGGCATATATTTGCTCAGCAGGCCTGTAGAGCCCAGTGGCCCCTCAGGTCTGCAGAGCTAGGGGTCAGGATGACATGACATGTAGCTATTTGGCTTCCTGGGGAATTGGGATTGATTTTAACTTGAAGATTTTAATGTTGGGGTACAAGTTAAGGATTTAGAGCTAACAGCTTCAAAAGCAAAAAAAGCAAAATGTCTTACGTTCCTTCTTCTGGGCTGCTTGTGGGTATGATTGTAAGTAGAAATAATGAATCTGAAGTTTTGGGTAACATGCTTCCTTTGTTCGAGAGAGAGTGGGAGCAGGGAAGGCATTGCCTGTTTACTTCTTAAAACGTGGATGTGACTATGTGCTTACGATTTTGACTGTGTTAGTTATCATGAGTTAAAGTGAGCTTTTCTTCCTACACCGCTCCATAGCATTGTTTCAGTTCTCAGTTCAGTGAGCTCCCTAAAATAAACTTTTTTCTCTGCTTCTTGAATCTAATTTTTCAAAGAAGGGAGGAACGAAGTTGCTTTGGAACAAAGTCACTTTTGCACCTTTTGCCAATGAGATAATTAACATTAAATAAATAATTCTCCTTTCATTGTTTTTCATCACAAAATGGAGTTGAACTAAATGATCTCTGAGGATAAACGCTTTCTCCAACATTCTGAGTCTCCTCCCTCCAGAGGGGTCTGAAGGAAGCTGGCAAGCGGGAGAGTATCAGGCATCATGGGCCTAGCTTCTGTGCAAGAACCCTCCTCCACTTTCCAGTATCAAAAGTGGTCTGACTCTGCAGGAAGGAGGATTTCAGAATGGCAGGAAGGTAGTGAAATCAGTGGTTTAGCTGGAGGAGTCCCACACAGCTCTCTGGGCTGGTAGATAAATGGTACAAGGAAATCAGGGCTGAGAGGGTCTTAGAGAACTTCCCAGAAAGCGCCCAGGAAGTGACTTACTCTAGGCTGGCTAACAGAACAAGAGTGAGACAATATCAGAATGAGTGGAAACAATGAATAAAATTTAATAAGCCAAAAGGTAGAAGAGATGTCCTCCATCGTCTCCTTCCTCCTTTCTCCTCCTCCTCTTTTCCTCCTCTCTTCTTCACTTCCTACCTCTCCTTTCTCCTCCTCCTCCTTAACCTTTCCCTCCTCCTTTTCCTCCTCGTTCTCCTGCCCCTTCTTCCTTCTCTAACTGCTCCTGCAGTTTTTCTTCCTCTGTCTCTCCTTTTCTCTACTTCTTGCTTTAATAAAACAATTCAGGGACACCCATTGTCAGAAAATACCGCCAAGCTCATAGTTCAGTAGGTGTTCAAAAAAGGTAATAAATAGTCCAAGAGTAAGATTAGCAACTGCAATTTCCCAGAATGCTAAATTTTTTCACTTAAGGCCATACAACCACCATTCATTTAATTTAGTTCAGGAATAAAATCTCTTCTGGTATCCTGTTATGCTGTAGAATTTGTCTCTGAAGCTGTTTTCTCTGGATAGTCGCCCCTGGAAGTTTCTTGTGTTGGAGGAATTTTGATTAGTTCACAAGACATTAATGCTCCCTCTGCAAAGCAGAAAAAACGTTTTTTTTTCTTGACTGCTTTGGAGTCTTGGTGTATGTTTTTAAAATGTGTATATGTCTCCTGTATTTTGAATATATTTTAAATAAAGGACAAATGTCGCAATAGAAATATGGTCAAAGAGCACAAGTGGATAATTCACACAAGCTATACAAGTGGTTAATGAACATAGGAGGTAACATTTGGATTGCTAATAATCCAAGAAATGTGGGGTAATGATGTAAATAGGAATGATCCAAACTGCTCTGTCAAAGTGACCAAGACTAACAGAGCTGGGTTTGGGTAAAATACCAATACTGAAGAATTATAAATTACATTCAAGCTTTCTGAAAGGTAGTTTGACAAAACTAGTTGAATAAAATTGCCACCGAGTTCTAGTGTTTTAGGGATTTATCCTAAGGAAATAATTAAGGATAAATGAAGCTTTAGCTGTTTTTTTGTTTGTTTGTTTGCTTTTTAAAATTTTTTTGTGACAAGAGTCTTCCTTCGTAGCCCAGGCTGGCCTTGAACTTTGAGCTTCTTATGTCACTCTCTTGGAATTATAGGCATGTACCACCATGCCCAGCTACAGTATTCGTTTTGAAAATGAAAAATCAGAAAACCCCCAGATGCTTGGCTACAGGGGGTTGGTTTAGCAAATCGCAGTTCAGTGAGATGATAAGACACCATGTGCATAAGCGTTATGAACCACATATGGAAAAAAGATTTCACAACAGGAGAAAATGCGTATGACATGTCATCGTAGAAAGTTTATTGGCGTAGAAAATGAAGAATATATAAACAGGGAGTTACATGTGGTTTGCACTCTGTGTGGAGAAAATGGAGGTACTTCTGTGTCTTCCTTGTACTTCTCTGTGTTTTCCTAGTTTACTGAAGTGAGCTTGCTCTGCTTTTGTAATTAAGGAGAAACTTTTAAAGTTATTTATACAAATAGTCATTCTGTTATGGAGACAATTAAAAATAGCACACACATGCCCTATATAAAATGAAAAAAGCCTGCCTGCTTGCTTGTTCCAGATGGAGTTGACCTGATCCAGCAGAAGTCCTGCCTCTCCCTTTTCTGATCCACCGTGCCAGGCTGTCTTCCCATCCAGGACACACTGAACTCCTCTAGCGTGGACTAGAACCTCCTCACGAGCCTGGAAATGCTTGGGCTTGTGTCTCAACACCCCTGTCTTGGATTTGTGTATGAATCCAACGATTAAATTCCATTATTTTTCAAACTAGTACAAATAGGAGGAGTCTCCAACCGTTGTATAATTAGTTCAAGGCTGCAATGACTGAGAATAAGAGAAAGCCAGTGAAGTTCACTCAGTGGGCTGAGTGCCCCTATGTTACTTCCCTTGAAGGAAGTTCTCTGCAGGCAAGGTAGCTTTCTATACTGTCTCAGACGATACCTGAATGTTCTTGAGAGAGACGTCGTACTGGCTCCACTTATATTTAAGTTTTTGAGGAATGGGAAAAGCCTGGAACATTATTTTCTTTAAAAATGAAAAGCAGTAGGCAAGTTTGAGTTTTGGGGTTTTTTTGTTTGTTTTTGGCAGTACTGGGGGTTGAATTCAGGGCCCTTCCACCTCTGGAGCCACAACTCCAGCCCTTTTTGTCTGGGCTATTTTTGACATAGGTTCTCACTTTATGCCAGCCTGGACTATAATCCTTCTATTTGCGCTTTTCCATGTAGCTGGGATGACAGACGCACACCACCACACCTGGCCAACTGTTTAGATGGGGTCTAGCGAACTTATTGCCTAGGCTGGCCTTGAGCCATGATCCTTCCTATCTCCATTTTCTGAGTAGCTACGATTACAGGTGTGAGCCGCCATACCTGACCGGTGATTTTTTTTTTTTAAATAGCTGTTTTTTCCATAATGCAGACTTACTTTACTTGGGAGGGATGAGTTGATGATTCATCCAACAGTTTCTATAAGCCAGTACATAGGTCATGCCAGACGAATCTGCTAGCTGAGCTGCATGAGGTGATTGCGTTGTTGGATTCGCCGCCAGGGCCTTTAAGGAAACTTTGTCACAAACATGAACTTATTTGCTTATCAGCCTTTCCAAGGAGCATCCACAGCAGAGAACAAAAAGTACATGATGTGAACTTGCTGGAGAAACTGGCCTTGCAGAGTCACAGGTACTGCCAAAATTATGCCAGGAACGGGGAAAAAGGCTTAACAAAAGGGGAAGTGAACTTTTGTAAATGTGAACAAAACAAAAGCAATCTTTGGCTGTAGAAATTAACAGAGTTTGTGAACCAGGAACTAGTGTGTTTAAAAGTGAGGCATGCAATTGACCCCCTCCCCCACCTGCCTTCTCCCCTTCTTTGCACAGATTCATCAGCTCCCAAATACCAGGATTTATGCTTTTGAAAAATCCTTGTCTTTGCATGTTAAGAGTAGAAGAACATATCCTTATGAGTTGAGGAAAAGGCTATGTCTTTTTTATAATGCGTTGGTCATAAATTGTAGTTAAGCACCCTGTGAAGACTGCTTTGTACTATGTCTTGTTATCGTGTTCACCTGCAAAATTTGGGACCCAATTCAGTTATCATTTCTAGTTTCCCGAAGTTAGAATGAACTGGGACAGCGGTTGTACCGTTCGCGCCCTGTCTTCACTTAAGGCTTGTTTGCCTTCCTGATGCGTCCTCAGCAATGACACTGTGTGGTTAAGTACCAGGACACATTTAGTTCCATGTTCCAGGTGTTCTCATTGCAGTTTACCCACCAGTAGCCAGGGAACAAAACCCAGAATGCTGCTCAGACCGCCCATGGCTATCCAAACTTTATTTGGTAGTGGTGTCATACCAAATATTCTGGGGGAATAGCAGAAGTTGAAAATATTTTAGGGCTGGGAGCCTAGCTCAAGTGGTGGAGTACTTGCCTATTCTGAGACTTTTATTATATGGCATATGAGATGGATTATTTTATAGGTCACTATTTTGAAGTGTTTCTGAACGACCTACCCATGGTTTACAATGTTTATTGCCCAGGCTTACTTTAATTGTAATTGTTTTATGATACAGTTTTGCATTTGCATATTTTCTTTCTTTCTTTCCTTTCCTTCCCTCCTTCCTTCCTTCCTTTCTTCCTTTCTTCCTTCCTTCTTCCCTCCCTCCCTCCCTCCCTTCCTCCCTTTTGGTACTTGGACTTGAACTCAGGGTCTACACCTTGACACACTCCACCAGCCCTTTTCTGTGTTGAGTTTTTGGAGATAGGGTCTCATAGACTATTTGCCCAGAGTGGCTTTGAACCGCAATCCTCCTGGTCTCTGTCTCCTGAGTAGCTAGGATTACAAGTATGAGCCATTGGCGCCGGCTGCATATTTTCTTTTTAAAGAAGCATTTCTTGGGAAGTCTTATTTTCTGACTGCCAAAATATGGGCTTGTGAGGGAAAACCGGAGACTAGAGAAAAGTATAGTAAAGAAAAGTCACTCAATTCTCATAATTCTAGTGTGCTCTTAATACTTCATGTATTTTTTTACCATTTCTAATATATACACCTTATTATATTCATGTAGTTATAAAAGTATGTAAATGATACTTTTACATCACTCACGCTATTCTGAATTTTCTACTTAATGCTATATAACTGGCATTTTACCAATCTTAAGTATTCTTCTATATGGCATTTAAAGATGAATTCTACTAGCTCCTATTTTTAATATTTAGGCTTTTTTGAGTTTCTATTACAAGCATCCTGTTTATAAATAAATCTTATTATTTGGTTATTATTTTACAATAGATTTCTGAAAGTATAAGGACAAAAGACATAAACATATATTTACTTAAAGTAATTACTTTATATAATGGTAAACTCTAGAAGTGTTCCCAAAAGGGCAATGATGATCACTGGAGCTTTTGTCATCATTACTATTCTCTAATAGTAATGACAGTTTAACTGGCAATATTATATTTCTTTTTGTCCCCCTAAGATTTAATTTTATAGTTTAACCGATAAAGCCATAAAAGTTATGTAGTAGTGGTGTGCAGTGTATTGTTTGATTCATATATACGTTATGTAACATTTAAATCAGGTTAAGTATATTTATCTTCTCAAACATTTATCAGTTTTTTGTGGTGAACACTTTCAAAACCCTTCTGGCTTTTTCTTCTAGCATTTTTTTCTTCTCGGAGTGTGCTGCCCATAATCATTATCTATGGTCACCATACTGTGCAGTGCCACTGAGCTTAGCGCCCATCAGGTGGACTCCTCCCCGCTCATCCCCATTGTCCACTGACTCTGTAACCACCATCCTACTCTCAACTATGGATCAACTTTTTTAGATTGCACGTGAGTGAGATCCTGCTGTACCTGTCTTTCTGGGTCTGCTTACTCTGTTTAACACAATGATCTCCAGTTCCATCCATGTTGTTCCAAGTGACAGGATTTCTTTTTTTTTTTTTCTAGTGGAACAATACTCCATTGTGTATATATACACCACATTTTCCTTTATCTATTCATCAGTTGTTCATATTTCTTGGCTATGGTGAATACTGTGTGTTTGGGTCCTTGGTACATAATTTGAAAATGACTTCTAGAAAGATGGCAACAACTTAAGTTTTCTCAACAGTGTTTGAGGTTGTATTTCTCGCATGGTCTTAACAATTTTGGGTTTTTTTTTTTGTCTATTTGAATGGTAAAAAATTCTTGTATTTTTTTTAATGTACAGTTTAATGATTAATGAGATTAAACATTTCCTTTGATTTGTAGAAGAGATTTGTTTCCTTTGTAGTACAGATCATGCTCTTACCTGGGTACTACCCAGGGTTGTGTTGTGCTCTGGAGGTAGGCAGTTGACTGCGGGGGACTTTGGGACTGAGAACTGGCTGTGCCTCCCTCTGGTGTCTGCCCAGAGCAAGGAGCACCTTCCAGCTTCTGCACCCATGCATCGTATGTGTTAGTGATGGGCTTTTCTTGTCACTCACTCCTTACAACTTGCTCTTTATATACGCCTAAAAATTCCTAACCCTTTTGTTTAAATTCTGGCTATCATTTCCTCAAAGTTGAAGTCCTGTTTTAAAAAAATCTTCCGAGATTTATGTTTTTTGATATCAAATATATTGCGTTGTGTATGAGTACTTTCATTGCTTTCAAATGTTGAAAGTTTAAGATCAACATTTATGGATTTAACTCACTAAAATTTTTTCCTTAGGCTGGGGACAAGGCTCAGGCTGGGGACAAGGCAGGTGGAGGTGGCAGAACATCTTCCTAGCAAGCACTGAGCCATAAGTTCAAACTCCAGTACCATTAAAATTTTTTTTCTTTATTTCAGTCTTTTTAAGTTTATTTAAAAGGCCTGTTAAATTCATACTTGCTTGTAAAATATCTGAAAACAGTTTTCTAGCACTCAGAGATCTTAAATCTGTCAGCATTTTGAAATTAATATTTTTCCTACCTTTTCTAGGCATGGACATATAAATATACTACTTACACAGAGATGAGATAGTTAGTTCTGGACTATTATTTATTTATTTGTTTATTTATTTTGAGGTAGGGTCTCACTAACCTGCATAGCCTGGCCTTAAATTTTTTTTTTTTAAAGGTTTGAGATGATTTTATTCCTTAGCAAGGGAATTTTTACCCCAAATGAATGTTTAAAATAATACTTTTGCTTGTCACTTGAATGTTTTCTTCCTTACACAAATGCATCATAGTAAGTAAGACTTGGGGTAAGATGTACTCTCAGAAAATTTTAGAGAAAAGTTACATAAAAGATAAAAATCTGAAACTTGATTTTCTCAAAACTCTGTGTTCTGATAACACTTAAAAGGCTTTATATGTACCTGGGGCATATGCACCTGAAAATAAGTGTCGCAGCTCCAACCCCCAAAGAGCTGAGACAACTTTTCAGTAAACTTAGCTGGCTTCCTTCCTTATAAGAGTCCTGTCTTCATATTTTCCCATATCTTTCTTCTTGGTTTTTCAAAAGTATTTCTAATTATATACTTAATCCTCTCTCAAAAACAGAAATGTATCCATGTTTAAAAACCATTCCAGAATCCCTGGGCCCTGCTATTGACAGAAAAAGACAAGCTCACCTATCCTGGACGAATGACTTCTTCAACTCCTGCCACCTCCCTAATAGACATGTGACCTCATTACATGCAGCAAAGTACACAGCAATCCAGGGATACTTACCAGAAAGGACAGTTTGTCACTAGCTGTAAAATTTTTTGCCCAATATACACAACAGATTTTATTTTCAGTAAGAGTATAGTCTCTGTAATTTTGAGACACATTTCATAAGAATTTATTGGGACTGTCTAGCCCAGATTAAACTATTGACCTGTAACAACTGTTTACTAGAAATCTTGTTCAGTAACAAGATTTCCAAGTTCCCTGAAGAGTACAGTTATGCAAAGTGACCATGAGGCTACTTTCTCTTTTGACTGGTCAAAACCATGGCTAGAGTCACCCCCAACGTAGCTCCTAGAAGATACTGGCCTTGAATTCTCGGTCCTCCTGCCGCAGTCTATGGAGTAACTGTGTTTCCGAGCATTTGCCACCATGCCAAGCTAGTAGTTTAGTTTTGAAATTGATATTTCTTACATATTGCTTTCCATGGCAATAAATATTTTAATGGCCACATAGTTTTACATTGAATGGGAATGTCCAAATTAATCATTTCTCCATTGTTGCACATTTAGATTTTGCTTTCAGTGTTTCACTATTAAAGTCAATACTTTCAATACTTCTGGATTATTCTTACGGATCAGTCTTTGCACACTTCTTAACTACGTCCAAATGAATAGAAATTCCTGATCAAAAGTCATGTCTTTTTGCAGGCATTTGGCTCATATTTCCAGTTTGCCCTCCAGATATTTCTTCCTAATTAATACTGTCACCAACAGTGTGTCACAGAGAGCAGGATTCCATGTTCCTTCTCCAACAATGTATGCTACCTGCCATTTACTCTTTGCCAGCTTGATAGGTTGAAATGGCAACTTGTTTTGAACTGCATGTCTTTAATTTACTCAAAGTGTCTTTCTCTCTCTCGTCCTTCTTCCTTCCTGTAACTAGGGCCTTACGCTAAAGAGCCACTCTCACTGAGCTGTATTCCCAGGCCAGTCCCACCCCCTTTGTATTTTTTCAGTCTTAATCAGGCTTTATGTTTGTTTGTTCATTTGGTACTTTGACATCTTAAAAGCCCTTGAGGTTTTGTAGGAAGTTCAGCCACAGAGAGTTTACAGTCTGTAAAAAGAGTTTTATTAGCAGAGTGTTAAGTCAGGATCTCTTTTCTCAGTACAAGTCATTGGGCCTGAGAAGAATCCCTGATTCTTAGCCCCCATCCTCTGCCAGTAGAAGCAGGGACTCAGAACAGCATTTCCAGTTCCCTAGTTCAGGGAACTTAATCAAAGAATGGGAACCCATATCTCCAAGCAGACTAATGATGGATATCTCTCAACACCAACAAATGTGTGCTCACTAGATTATACCCATTTCACTGAGTGGTTGATTAAGAGCCTAGAGGCCAGACACAGAGCTGGCTACCGCTAGGTGCTGAGACCTCAAAGATGGCACAAGGTGCTAGTTTAAGGTTTAAAGATGTAATTAGAAAAAAACCTAACTTGGGAAAAATGCAATTATATATTTTGCTTCCATTCTTCAAGTAATTGGTTGTGGAGAAAATGGAGACAGGTGCAGAATGAGACAAGATAGCGAGAGTCTTAACAACCTGCCATTGTGCTTCATTTTTCAGGTTTGGCTAGGCTTTTATTCACTTTTTTTTTTTTTTTTTTTTGCCTATTACTAGTGGTTAAGAAATGCTTTGGTTGTTTATCTCAAAAGTAGGGCTATTTCAAATCTCCAGGGCCCTGTAATTAAGCTTTATGTTTAAAACCTCCTTAGCTCAGCTGTAGAGCACTTGCTTAGTGTGCTTGAGGTCCTGAGTTCGATCTGCAAACACACACACACACACACACACACACACACACACACACACACACACTCTTAAGTGAAATGGGTTAAAACACCTGTTTGTGTCTCTATTATCGGCATGCTGTTTATTAGCATTAAAGATAACGTCTGTGGAAACTCTTCGTGGAAATAACCAACATGGAACTTTTCTGAACTGAGATACAGCATTAAAACATCTAGGACAATTGGAAATTTGTTTCAAAAATGTTTGTGGCATTAGAGCCTGCTGCCTTAATCAGGAATCAGGAATCACTGGTGAATTATTATGGCTGCTTCCTTCAGCCTCCCTCTTCTTGCTTAACCTTTGGATGTATATTTATATCTTTTCCTTTATAGAGCTAGCAGAGAGGACATGACAAGGAGATTTCAGTTTACTTAGTATGGCTACTAATTAAGGGAAAAAACATTTAATCCCAGTAGAAGGTTGAACTCACCGGTTTACATACGTTCTTAGATTATCTATGATCTCATGTGATCCATGCTGAGCTTTCTCCTGGTGTTTTGAATGTTCTTGAAGCTGAGACTTATGGGTTTCTTGATTAGGAAGTCTATCATTTGCAAGGTACATACAGATAATGACTTTTTCCCCCAATGAAACATGAAGCACGATGTAAATGAAGGGCAATCTTTAAGTAATTGACCATATTGCATATTCTTATCTTTTTGCAAATGAACACTGTATTTGCCCATGGTTTGGGTATTTTTTTCCCCTAAATATTTTGATGGTTGCAAAGCACTATATGTTGTGGGTTTACGATCGTTGACTTGACTTACATTTAGATTACATGGAGGTTGTTCTTTTTTTTGGTTTTTTTGGTGGTACTGGGGTTTGAACTCAGGGCCCCATTCTTTCTAGGCAGGCACCAACCACTTGAGTCACTCTCTCTGCCAGACCTATATGGAGGGTGTTACTGTAGTTCTTACTATTATAAAATCATACTTTTATAAAAATCTTCAGATATAAAATGTTTCAAGATTTTTAGATCATGTTTTAGAATGAATTTCTACCAGTGGAATTTACTGGGTTAGAATTCATAAATGTTAAATATATACCTATCACACAGTAGCAATGAATTTCAGGAGACAAAAACATATTTTTTATAGTTCTTTCAAAAGAGCTTTAATGCTTTGTTGGATATTCTTGCATGATTTTCTAGGCATTGTGCCATAAATGAGTGTGCCTGCATCTGAGTGCTTTTCAGTTTGCCAGTTGTGCTTTACATATTTTAATGCATTTCTTTGCGGATTTGATTGTATCACATCAGTGATGCAGAACCTCTTTGTGCTTGCATAACATGCTGCAGCGTGACAACAGGAGTGGCTGAAAGATAAATTCAGAGAAGGGGACTTCTGAGGTAAAAACTGTGCACATTGAAAGCTTTAATAGATTGTTGTTCAAAATACTACTTTAACTTATCCTCCAGTCAAAAATGTCCGAATATGCCTATTGCTGCATGCCTTTATAGCAATAAGTGGAATCAGCTTTTATGTTTTTATCAACATGAAATAGTATCTTTCTGTTTTGTTAATTTAATTTCCTTAGTTTTTTTTCCATGTATTTAAAACATGGGAATGGGAGTGTCGCTCAGAGGTGGAATGCTTGCCTAGTATGCCTGGGGCCTTGGGCTCAGTCCTCAGCGCTGCCTAAAATAAATGAATGAAGGAATGAATGAAAGAACGAAAGAATGAATGAATAAATAAAAAGACATTTGTATTTCTTTTCTTGTGAATTGTCTATTAATGTTCCTTACCTATTTCTCTTTATTGGTCTTCTCTCGATGAATTCTTGTGGCTATTTATGTATTGAGAGATTAGACCATTGTTTATCACTGCCTGTCATTTTTATTTATTTATTATTATTTTTGCACTGCAGAGATTTTTGGAATTTTAGTTTTGCTAATGGCTTGTAGGTTTTATGCCTTGCTTAAGAACATTTTTCTCTGCTTTAAAATGAAAAACAAAGGAGCAACCCCTCCGCCCAGCAAACTTCTCTCGCATTTTATTTACTCGTTTATGCAGTGTGTGGGTTGAACCCAGGATCTTGAGCATGCTAGGCACACACTCCACCACTCAGCCACAATGCCCAACCTGGAAATTTTACTCTGTCATTTCTGTTACTTGTATGGTTTCACATTTCTACTGAAAACTTTGATCCATCTGGGATTTATTTGATGAAGACATAAAGTTGATTTCTTCCTTGCTTTTCTTGCTGGCACCCTATTGTGCTAGTATCATTTATTAAATAATATGCATTTCCCCTACTTATTTGAAATCCAGCCTTTATCCCATATTAAATGCTTATGTGAATTTGGGATAATTTCTTAACTCTCAATTCTGTTCCATTGATCTATTTATGCTCCAGAAGTGACGATTAATTCAACTTTGTAAAGTGTTTTAATACCTGAAGGTGCTATATTTCATTACTTTTCTTTTAAAAAAATCTTCCTGCTTAATTTTCCATTTTTCCAAATAAATTTTAGAATCAACTTCTGTTCTCAAGAAATCCCCTTTTGAGGGTAGGTGAGGAGAGGGAATACTTTAAATTTTCTTGATAACTTTGATATATATAGGATTGATGTCTTATGAACATTGCGTATTCCTATAAGAATACAGAATTTATTATTACTGTTTTTTTTTCAGTACTCAAAAAACTCCAGTTTGAACTCAGGGTCTTCACCTTGAGCCACTCCACTAGCCCTTTTTTGTGAAGGGTTTTTCAAGATAGGGTCTCGTGAACTATTTACCCGGGCTGGCTTCAAACTGCAGTCCTGACCTCTGCCTCCTGAGTAGCTAGGATTATAGGTGTGAGCCACTGCCGGCTTAGTATTACTTAGTATGGTGCTGGGGATTGAACTCAGGGCCTTTACACATGCTAGGTAAGCACCCCACTACTGAGCTATATTCTCAGGACAAGTATAGAGTATGTTTCTTCCATTTATTTAAATCTTCATTGATGTTCCTCAGCAATATTAAAATATTTTCTTTACCTAGATCTTGCATTTCATTAAGCTCATCAAATGTTTTAGTTTTTAAGTGTTTTGTATCTAGCCAGCCTACTTTATTGCAGTGTATTTGTAAGAGCAGTTCAGTTGATTCTTTGGGGTGTTCTATACATGGTATCATCATATGTAAATAATATTCACCTCTTGCAGTTTTTATACCTTTTATTTTAGTCTCATCTCGATTTTTTTTTTGCAGTACTGGGGCTTAAACCTAGGTGCCTACACATTGAGCCACTCTACCAGCCCTTTTTGTGTTAGATAGTTTCGAGACAGGGTCCTTTGAACTGTCTGCCTCCTAACTCACTAGGATTACAGCGTGAGCCACCGGCACCCAGCACTGACTCTACTATTACAGAACAATGTTAACTAACACTAATAGGGTTGAGAGTGAACATAGTTTCTCCGGGCTTTGGCATTGAGTATAATCTGGTCTTTGAAAATCTCTTGGTTTTATATCATCCTATGTCTGACTACCCAACTGTTCTAATATCTAATTTTGGTTCTTTTACTGAATCTCAAATTATCTATTGTTACCATGTTTACAAATAATGGCTTTCCCTTCCCATCTTTCTTCCTACTATTTAGATATCTCAGAATTTCAAGCAAAATGTTTAAAGGTAGGATGGCAGAGGATGTTCCATAAAGGAATCTTACCCCCTCCCCATTTTTTTTGGCAGTACTAGGGATTGAACTCAGGGCTTCTGACATGCTTAGCGAGTGACCTACCACTTGAGCCACACAGCCCACCTTTTTGTTTGTAATTTGCTAGGTTTGCCTCAGCTGGCCTCAAGCTCATGACCCTCCTGCCTCTGCTTCCCCAGAGGGGGAGTACAGGTGCAATCCTTCTACAGCTGGGATGACAGGAGCAATGCCACCAATCCCCCCACTCCTCTATTATCCTTTTAATGTAATGGTAGTTATAAAAAAATTTACTCTTTTTTTGAGTAACTTTCTATGACTGATATAAGTCATATATGGTCATGAAGTCTTATTCTTTTAAATAATAAATTGTTTGTTTTTTTTGAGTTTTTTATTTTTGAACTTTGAGTAGATCTTTTTAAGTTTTTATTTTTTAAATTTTAATTTAGTTGTTAACTGGTACGTGTGCGCGTGCGCGTTAGGATCAAACCCAGGGACTCACACATGCTAGGCAAGTGCTTTACCACTGAGCTACATTTCCCAATGCAACGCATATTTTTACTGAGAGTTTTATCTGTGTTTATTCCAGTCCCACTGCTGGGGCACTCAAGGTGGTGTGACCTTGAATAAGTTCCTTAATCTCTCCAGGCTTCAGTTTCTCCTCTATAAAAAAGGATAATAGCAAAAGACCTTGTTTCCTAGCACCGGGGTGAGGTATATAACCTTTAGAAGAGCTCACGGGGCATGATAAACACTCAATAAATGTTAGCTGTCACTCTTGTTGTAACTGACACAAGTCTCATTTCTCTCTCTCTCTCTCTCTCTCTCTCTCTCTCTCTGTGTGTGTGGATATGTGGTCTCTTTGCTGCATTTTGATATCTGTGTTATGCTAGCTGATTAGAATGAGTTGGAAAACTTTACATGTTTTGCTCTCTGCAGCAATTCAAACAATCTTGGAATGATCTATCCCTTGAAGGTTGCCTAGGCCTAGATGAAGGTCTTTGACTAACTTTTTAATTTCTTCTACGCTTTCTTTGTCTTTTCAAGCTGTCCACGGGGAGGCCAAGTCTTAGCATTTATAGGAAGTCATCAGTTCAGATCTCTTTTGTATCAGCACATCTGACCTCTGCCCTCCATTAGATTTTACCTCTCTTGTCATCAAGAGGGGTAAAAACTGGGGCAACAGTAGACTTAAGAGTAGCTCCCTCAGATAGAACTGGGAGCCACAGGAGAAAAGGAGGACATTTTGTCTCTGTTTATGCATGTTAGTCCAGATTCTCCAAGAAGCAGATGACATCATGAGATCAAACATGCAAAGATTTTATTAGAGAAGCCCCTTGGGGGATATAGGGAGGGAGCTGGGAAGGCAAAGAGCTCTGGCTCTTACGAAGTCTGACTGAATTCTGGAGAGAGGAAAGGGAGATGGGGTGAAAGTGACTTTCATTTCAGCCCAGCGGTTTAAGAAAGCTTCTCAAAGCGTTGGGAGTCTTCTACTTTAAGTTGCCTGGAGAGTCCTTCCACGGCCTCGGAATCCTTGTCAGTTCAGTCCCTGGGAGCAGCCCCAGGTAGGCCTGGGTCAAGGGTGGTTCTTCTGCAGCTAGGAGTTTGGAGGTACACTGCAGTGACTGCTGCAAAGTCAAAGTCTCCTAACATAGCTTTCTACTAGTCCAACCAGCAACTTTCTAACAAACAACTTGTCATCAGAGATGTTTAGCAGAGGATGTTTTGTGGGACTGTTTACTTTTGAGGGAGGGGCTTTTAGGTATTATTTCCCCTCCTCCACCTCTACCCCAGCCCTTCCTTTTCTCTATCTTCTCATCCTTTCTTTCTTCTATGCCTTGGACCTCCTCCTTCCTCTCTTCTCTCCCTTTCTTCTTTCTCTGTCTTTTTTATCTTTCTGTGCCTACATCTCTTCATATATACACACACATCCACATCCACCCCCTACACACAAAGGGATAATTCAGATATGTGAGTGCTTGGGATGTCTGTGATCACTTGTCCTTCATCAACTTTCCCCATAAATAAAATATCCTATTTAATGTGTAAGCAGTTCCACAACCCTTCCTCCAGTCCATCCTGGGGGAAGGGTTCCCACTCCCTCGGTTCCCTCTCCCAGGGTTCTGTTTCCTCATTGATAAATTCATGAATATAGAAGCTTACTTAAGTGAAGGTTTCAGTCCTGGTTACAATAATCAGGAAAAAAGAAAGAAGAAAGAAAAGGCATAATGCTTGTTGGGCCTGGACTTTTCCAAATTCAATGAAAGCAGTTTAAGTATTCTCCTCCCTCGACCCGCACCCTCAACCCCGGTGCCAGCAGCGAGGGGCCCAAAGAAAGCAGTGACTGTGTCCTTCTTGTGAGCCTAGATGTCCCCTCTCCTTGGTGAGGGGCTCCTTGTGTCTTTTGCTGGCTCATTGGTGTTGGGGCTACTTGAGGCTACCAGAGACGGCTTAATAATATTGAACCTTAATAGATTGTGTAGATATAGTGCGTAGTGTGCCACAGGTTGTACTGTTCTAAGTACCTTGCATGTATTAACTCAATTAGATCTTCAGTTGAATCTCTGAGGATTGATGAAGAAATGGAGGCATAGATACGTCAGTGTCTTACCCAAGGTCACAAGCAAACAGGCAGTTGGAACTGGAAGCCCTCTGGTCTGACTCTACCATCTATCCAAGAATTTAACTATCATTTTGCCTGTGCTCTGAAAGAGAACAGGATCCTCTGCCAATTGTTCTATTGTTTCTTGCTCCAAACCTATGTTTAGTGGTAGGAAACTGGCAACTACAGGCTGCCTCAGAGCTGAGATATGTGGCATAAACATTTTTCTTAAAATGTTTATTTTTATTTTCATCAAAGATGTATTTAGTTTAAAATGTCAAGTAATGCTAAAATGGTTTTGTGAAAAATAGCGGTTTCCCTGAAACTGCTGTCTTCATGGCTCTGATCTCCAGGGATAACTATGCTTGACTCTTTGGCCTCTTTCTCTCTTATGCAGTAATTCATGCTTTATCTCCATATGCAGTAATTCATGCTGCCATGTCTTGAGCTACCCATTTTAGGTGTTATCTATTGACTTCCAACCATGAAGATAAAGGTTTGGCTCAAGCATGCCCCACTTGCATGAATGTATTATTTCTTTTCTGTCTTTCTGCCAGTTGAGACCTGCCTGCACGTCCTTTCAAGGTCAACTTGAAGCCTGGGCATGTGAGTGTGGCAGGGTTGAAAAGCTTGGCTTTACAAGCCTTGGGAAAATGTTCGGTACTGAGTTCACATCAGCAGGAAAGCATCCTCTTTCTAGGGGTGGTGCGCCTTTGGGTGTTAGGTTGCTTTCTTGCTTGACCATGGAGTCCTGGAGCCTCTGCTTCTACTGGGGACAGTCACTTTGGTTGTTTGAATTTCCCATTTCCATTCTCAAACCTCTCAGTCACTAGTGTTAAAAAAAAAAGAAAGGGATGGAGTTACCCAAGGATGTTGGAGCCATGTCATAAAACTTCATCTGGAGCTTTCAGTAGTCTTCTCTTTGACCCTTCCCCCAAGGAAGTTTTCCTTCCTTAAAGAGTCATACTATATTTGTCTACAGTGTTAGTCTGGGTTCTCCAGAGGAACAGAGCCAATAGAATGTCTACAGAATTATAAGAAGAATTTATTAGATAGGCTTACCTGATCAGAGGCTGGATGGTCCCACCATGGCAGTCTGTTGATATGAGAGCCAGGAAACTAGTAGGTGCTCAGTCCAAGAAGCTGGAAGCCTCAGAACAAGAGGGACAATGATGCAGCACCAGTCTGAGGCTGAAGGACTGGAAAGTAGCTGGTTCAAGTCCACATTCAAAGGCTGAAGAACCCGAAGTCTGAGTCTGTGAGGTAAGGCAATAGCAAACAATGCACCCATCAAGAAGAGTTGAGTGAAGGTATACACAACTCCCTGGTGCTTCTGTTTTGTGTTCCATCCGGGCTCCCAGCCCATTGGACCTTGCTGCCACATTCAGGGCAGGTCTTCCCCCCTCAGTTCCTCATCTATGTGCCAATCAATCCTCTCTGGAAATGCCCTCACAGGCATACCCAGAAGGGTGCTTTACCAATTTTCTAGGCATTTCTCAATTCAGTTAAGTTGATGACCAAGGTTAACCATTACATCTACCATTTTTATTTTCAGTTCTGCCATATCTCCTAATCTCTGCTGGGGATGATTTACTGATGTCTTCTTTTCCCACTGATGGTTCCCCCAGATTCAACCCAAATTTAGCTCATTTTTATTCTTTTCAACACTTTTGTTTTAGCTCACACTTATTTATTTATTCGTTTTTGTGGTGCAAAAATGGGCCACAAAACCCAGGGCTTTGTACATACTACTAGGTAAGCACTCTACCACTAAACTACACCTGCAACCCCTAGATCAAATTTATTATATAATAAAGTCCAATTTATTTGCCTTATTTCATTTTATAGAAGGAACAGCTTGTATAGTCAGTGAGTTTTGTGTGGCCTTTCCCATTACTTCCTTGTGCAAGTTTTGTAGGTCTCTAGCGCCTACATTAAAGGATGGAGGTAGACTGTAATATTTTTACAATATCTTTTACTTTTGAATACTATAAATGAATTCACATGCTACAGGACATTATAAATTGAGTAAGATATAACCTCCACTTGCACAAAGATAGTGAAAGTTAAGACTTGTACCTAAATAAAGAGTAAAACGCCAAATATGAAATGTCTTGAGGTAAATAAAAGCAGTATGGAATCGTCAGGGAGACTATGAAAATTAATTTTTTTATTGTGTAGGAAATAATCCTGAATTTATCTTCCCTGGCTCTTTCCAGTAGTCTCCTTGTTGATTTCCTCCAGCCTATTTTCATCCATTCACCATGGCCAGAGTGCTGTCTTCACAACACATTTTATCATGTTGTTATCTTGCTAGAGACCCTACATACCTACCCTATGCATGTAGAATCTCATCTGAAATCCCCCAAGTTAATGGAAATCCTTGTATAATCTGCACTCCACCTGTGTACTTTTTTTTTGGTGGTACTGGGGTTTGAACTCTGGGCCTCACACTTGCTAGGCAGGTGCTTTACCACTTGTGCTACTCTGCCAGCCCTTTTTTGTTTTGGTAGGTATTTTCCTTCCTTCTTTCTTTCTTTCTTTTTAAAAAATTTTTCTGTAGTACTGGGGTTTGAACTCAGGGCCTATACCTTGAGCCACTCCACCCAGCCCTTTTTTTGTGAAGGGCTTTTTCAAGATGGGATCTTGCAAAGTATTTCCCCGGGCTGGCTTTGAACTGTGATCCTCCTGATCTCTGCCTCTTGAGTCACTAGATTATAGGCATGAGTCACCAGTGCCTGGCTGAATAGGTATTTTTGAGATAGGTTCTCTTAACCATTTGCTGGGGCTAGCTTCAAACTGTGATTCTCCTGATCTCTGCCTCCTGAGTAACTAGGATTATAGGTGTGAGCCACCAGCACCCAGCCCGTCTGTGTCTTAAGTTTCATCAGACACTATTCTCTTCCTTTTTGAAAGATTACAGTCCAGCTATACTGCCCTCCATTTAGTCTGCATCACGAGAAGTTCTGCCTTGCCTCAAGGAGTTTGACATGCTATTCCGGCAGTGCATTCATACACCTCCTTTTTTCTCTCCCTACATCTGATTAATTCTTCCTTCATAAATCTTAGCTTGTGTCCCTTCCCCAGTAACCCAATCCTAAATAGGTCCACCCTAAATTAGGTCCTATGTGAGTCTAGATTATCTGAGATAAAGAGACAAAAATGGGATTAAAAATTTTATTAGCTGAATCACCTGTGAGATGAAATGTAGAAGGGTTGGGAAAAGGAAGGAGAGCTGTCAGATGACCCCCAGTTAAGGAGAAAGAGAAGGAATGTTGTAAGGAAGCCTCTGATATGGTTGTGCCTTCTAAAGAAGGTTCAGCAAGGTCATATAGAGGGCCATTGAGTCAACGGCAGCCATCCAACCTGTCCCCTGCCTTCTTGAGTGTCCTGCCATGCCCAATCACTGGCTGGGAGTGGTCCTCCAGGAAATATGGCTTCCACACCAGTATGATGTGGTAGAGTCAGAGCCAGGCAGCAGATTCTTTGGTCCTAAAATTATGTTATCTATAGTTGGATGGCTGGGAATGTGCTCATGGCACCATGCTACAAGAGCCCCATGACAAGTTCTCTTTGAGTACTCTGTGCTTTGTTCTATTCAGCACTTGTCACATCTGCAACTGTGTATTCACCTCCAAAAGCTTCACAAGGGCGGGGATTGGGTCTGTCTTTTCATTGTTATATCCTAGGTCTCAGGCAGTACTAGCTCATTAAAGGTAGTAAGTCTCCTTGAGTGAATGATATCCTAGTTTTCAAGGTTTTTAAGAAGCAGTGCTCCAGTATATGAAAAAGCATACCTTCTAAGATAAGATGTCCTATTATAGCTTTATGCTTGGACTTGTATTATATTTGTAGTTATTAGAGCCAATTATGAACAAAAGACCTTAAAGTGTGGGCACTGGGATGTAATTTTTCCTAGTGTTTAGAGGAATCTTTGATGATAAGATTCCTTGAAGGGGCTGGAGATATAGCCTGATGTAGAGCACTTGCCTAGCATGAGCAAGGCACCAAAAAAACTCCCCAAAACAACAACAACAAAACAACGTGAATAAATGCATGGATGAATGACTGAAATTTTCCCTAGTAGAAACTTTGTATGGCTAGCACTGTGCCCCTACACCTGGATCAGCATAGCAAAAGTACAATAAAGCTTGCTCGGTGAATTGGCAGGAAAACGAAGGGCAGGGGTCGTGGAGTTGATGTATATAACTTTCATTTTCTCCTCCTGGATGAGTGTTTACGTGTTCACAATGCACTACTGGTTAGCCAACAGCGTAAGTGTCTTCCAGCGATTTGTCTACTTGTCTAATCATTTCAGTGTTAACAAAGATAACTGTGATCCCATGTCAATATCTCTCTGGACCTCAGTTTCTTCACATGTAAAATAAGAAATCTGGAGGGGATAATCATGACCATTTCTTTCAGCACTTGCGTGCTATGATTCTACTCTTTAACACCAAAACAGGCTGTTTCTCAGTCTATTGGCAACCTTGCAAACACATAAATAGGTAGAGCACATCGACTTCTCAGGAGTTTTGGAATTGGAGTTGCATAAAATGAGTTGCCTTTTTGACTTTCACTTCTTTTTAAATAGGTCTTTCAGATGCAGACTGATTGGGTCTGGAGAGTAGAAATCTTTTCTTTTAAGGAATCAAAGGGAACTTTTCCATACAGGTGGAGAGAGAAAGAGCACAGTACAAGTCTCTTTTCTCACACTGGGGAATTGCATAACAATTACTGTGAATAGGCTTTTAGGTGTGGAGCAGAGGAAGAGAAATTAAGGATTCTGGATGCTACAGGGAGAAATTTATTAGTTCTCCCAGCTCATTTCTTCACTCCAGTACTTCTCTCTCAGTCAGATGGTCTTTTCTTCCATTTATATTCAGTTGTATAAGCATTACTAATGACAAATTGCTAATCTGAGACAAGTCACTTGCAGTTCCACCTCCAAAGGTTAGTTGTTTTTATTTTTGTTTTCTTTGCTCACATACTTATCCTTGGCTTATTGTGACACAGTGACTAGGCACCCACCATCAGGTACTGACTAGAATGGCTTTCCGTTAAGCTTGTCTGATTTTCTTCTCTCACATCTTAGCGTTGTACCTTCACTTGGTGAATGCAGTTTCTGCTAGGTTTCTCTACTATAAAGTTACTATTTTTCTTTTTCCAAGTAATTGATCAATTTTGTCTTTTTAATCTAAAAATATTCTCATTTTGTCTGTTTTCAAATTTATTAGCATAAAAATATTCATAATTCTGTCTCTCTCTCCTCTCTCTCTCTCTCTCTCTCTCTTTCTCTCTCTCTTTTCCCAGACAGGGTCACATAGCCCAGGTTGGCCTAGAACCCACTATGTAGTCCACATTGGCTTTGAATTCTCCATCCTCCTGTCTCTGTCCCTCAAATGCTAGTGCTGAGATTACAGTCATGCACCACCATGCCTGGCTATAATACTCTTTTTTTAAGAATGTGTGCTACATCTAAAATTCTGTGTCCTTTTTCTTTTCTAATATTTGGTTGTCTTTATCAATTTGCTAGTTTTCTTTGCCAACTCAAAAAAACAACTATTGTCTTAAATTGCCCTTTCTAACATGTCTTTACTTTGGTAACTTCCATTTTTATCTTTTTTATACCTCTCTTTCTACTTTGGGTCAATTCCATTTTTTCCTCCTCTATGCTGTATGCTTAGCTCTTTAACTTTAGCCTTTAATAATAATTTCTAGTATAAGTGCTTAAAGCTATGAAATGACTTCTAAGTTCCAGTTTATCTATATCCTACGATATGCATATGCTGAGTTGTAATTTTCAAAAAATGTCCTTTAAGAGATATTCTTTCATTTATAGCTATTTAGAAGAGTATGTTTTAATTTTTAAACATATATTACTTAAATTTAATCTTTTGGTGTTGACTTAAAATTTGAGTAGTGGTCAGAGAATTTTGTCCATATAAGAATTCTTTGACTTTTATTTATTTATTTATTTTTTGCTTTTGTTTTCTTTGCAGTGCTGAGTATTGAATCCAGGGTCTTGCACATGTTAGGCAATCATTCTACCACTGAGCTACATCCTCAGCCTTGATAAGAGTTCTTCAAAATGAATAGTCTTGCTTTAGTGGTCCAATAAATGGTCAATTTTCTTACGTATCATGGGTGCTTAAAAAGAACATTGGTTTGTATTTATAAAAATGAATTTGAAAGTATCTTTTAAAGTTGGGGTTTTCATTTATTACAATGGCAGAAATGTAAAGTTTTCTTTTTTCTGTTCTGTTACTATTTTTATTTTGGTTTCATTTATCAGTATTTCTTTTTCCATTATTTTTCTGTCATGATGTGAGGATGATGATTTTTGAAATGAAGTCTCACTATGTAGCCCATGCTCGTCTCAAACTCCTGGGTTCAAATCACCCTCCTAGCTCAGCCTCCACAGAACTACAGGCTTGCACTGCCCAGCCCAGCCTTCTTCTGTCATTTTCTAGAACAGTGGTTCACAGAATGCTCTTAACGTGCTTGAGTTATTGAACAGCGTTGGATTTGAGTTGGTGTTTGTGTGGATTTTATTGATATTCATCATATTAAGCAGTAAAAGAGGAGCTGTTACTCAAGGGTAGAGGGCTTGCCTAGCACAGAAAAAAAAAAAGTTACAGAGAAATTAAAAATGGTATTTCTTAAGCATTCAATTAAAATAATAATTCAAAACCCATTGTATGTTAACATAACATTGTTTAAAATTAAAAATAACTAAATTTTCCAAAACAAAAAGTTTAATGAGGAGAATGGTATTATTTTATGTTTTTGGAATTCTCTGTAATGTCAGGTGGCTGTGGGGTCCTTATATCTGCTTCTTCATTCAGTCTGTTGCAAATGTGATTTTGGTTAGAGAATCCTGCTTCACACTTAGAGTTGGAAAAGGAGACGTTTTTCCACAGCCTTCTCAGATAAGTATAGATATTCTTTGATACTGCACCCAAATTTGACAAGTGGTAGTTTCCCAAAGGTTAATTGTGACATGGAGACTGAAATCACACAGTGAGCTTTCTGTCCTGTGTTACATTACATTCCTTAGGCCTGGCTTGTACTTTGAACAGATCTGTGTGTGATTTTGTAACACTATGCATCGGCATTTGGAAATACTGGTTGGCTAAGTTATTCAAATCTTCCAAATGGCAATATTTTTCTTGATGCCTTGGCAAAAAAAAAAAAAAAAAAATCACATCCATTCTAATTTTATCATTGATAACAAATGCTGTCAATTGTTTCCCTTGAAGTGATAGGCTTAAACATGGTTGACTTTTTAGAAAATGCTGACCCAATACTTACGTCTGAGTTGGGTTTTGTCAGTCTGTCATTTTTCTATATGTAAAAGTCATTCTTCTATATGTAAAAGTGAATTTCTTACATGCCTTATCCACCCATCCCAGTTCAACTTCAGCTCAATCACACAAGTAATTTTGTACCCAGTAAAAGTATTCTATGTGGAGCTCCCACTTTGTCACATAAAATTAAGAGGGTGTACCCAAAATGTGAGATTAATAAAATTAGTATGTTATACTGCTCCATCAAGGACATTCTCAAATGAAACCAGCCTTTGTTTGTTGGTTTTGTTTCATTTTGAAAGTGTGGCAAGAGGAATATAATGCCTCAAGTACATACGATACCCCTGCCTCAATTCAGGTAAGGAACCAGACTCCACCCACCATTAGACTTGTACCAGGAGTGCAAATGTCAACACATAAGTAAGTAAATATGTCCTAGTATTTTCTTTAAATTTCTAAGCCAATTGTTTGTTAACATCTTTCCACAGGACATTCAAAACAGATGGCCTGTAGTTATGTCAAATTAAAGACGAGTAAGGAGTCACCACCATCCCCTTACATAATTTGTTCAATAAATACATGCTGGGCTAAGGATGTAGCTTAGTGGTAGAGTGTTTGCCTAGGGTGCAGGACACACTGAGTTCAAACCCCAGCACTGAAAAAAAGAATATGTCACCTATCTGATATGTACTCTCTAGAATGTTCCAGGACCTTGGACTTCTACAAATAATTAATACAAATGATCCTATAGATTCTTCCTTTGCACAATGTCTTTATTACTTTGATTTGGAAACTGACTCACTTGTTTCTGTGTAAGAAATCTCTGCCATATCGATCTTTTATATCCAGTCTATTTCCTAATACCCCACTTTTAATAATTTTTTCTAATTATGAAAATAGAATACAGTTGAGAGTTGGCAACATAGAAGGATGCTTAAGAGCTCATGATCTGGGATGCAATCCAGGTCTCACACTGACTGCTCCGTGACTCTGGGCAAGTTGATGATTTCTTCATCAGTATAAAGGACACAGTAGCCATAACTGATCCCAAGGGTTTTTCTTAAGAAATATACGATTTAACCCATGTAGGGTGCTTAGAACACTGTCATGTGGAAGGAGCTCCACAATGACATTATTATCAAAAGCAATTTTAAAAGTAAAAAATAGAGGTACATAAAAGTTCACCTGTAATCACTGTTAATATTTTGGATTTTGGTTTACACACACACATAGAAACTAATCAATTTTATTCATTTCCTAGGTTACCATCTCCATTTAAAAAATTCTTTCCTCATCCTTTTTTCTTCCATTTTTCGTTGTATTATCTTTCTCTTTCTGATTTACTTCTGCTGCTCCATATATCTTTCTGCATCCTCTTCATTTTATTCCTACCCTTTGAGTTCTAGATTACTTAGTGGGTAGACTAAGAGCACTCTTAGGGCATTAATGGAGCTAGAGCATCCGAGAGAGAACACAAAGGCCCAAGTGGTGGCTTAGGCCCTGCTTCCTACTGTTTCCACTACCTCCCAATTCAGCAATGACTTCATCAATGGATTAATCCACGGATGAGGTGAGAGTGAGAGTTCTCACGATTCAGTCACCTCAACAGTGCTGCATTGGGGACCAAGCCTTCAACACATGAGCCTTGAGGAATATTTCAGATTCAAAATGGAACTGTCTTATTTTCCATAGATCTAAGTTTTGTTTTACAGTTTGTTATTTTTTAGAAGCTATGCATTTTATTTGGCAGAAGACATCATTATATTTTCATTGGCTTAGTTGAATCCTCTCTTTCTCAAACATAATGATCTTATCACCCAGGCTTGTGGATTCATTTCATTGCCCTTGACTCTTACACAGGTTAGGTCAAGGGCAAAAGGCTGGAGTCATTAAAGACACAGAGTGAATGTAGAGATTTCCTAATAAATTCCAACCCTGTTCTAACAAAATATGTCTATTATTTGCCTCTAGCAAGTAGCAGTGCAACAGCTAACATCTTTGGCATTTAAATCATAACATTAACCCTAGCTAGGATGGTTGTTTCATTAATTTCCAGTTGAAAGTCTTATCATATTAATGGAAAAATGCCAAGATTCTAAAAGAAAAAATAATTGTCCCTTCTTAAAATTTTGCTATTTAGTTTAAGGACTAAATGTGGTTATTTTTTGGCTAGGAAGTTGAAGAGATTTCATGTCATCAATCAGCTACAAGAAATTAAAGTGGATGGAGACCAAATTTTATGTGCTGAAGACTTAGAACATAAGTTATTTGAAGAATAGAACTCATATGGTCTCAAGATAAAGATAAAGGGTGTGTGTGAGAGAGAGAGAGAGAGAGAGAGAGAGAGAGAGAGAGAGAGTTTGAGATTGAGGTGGAGTATATAGCATAAAATTCTGAGAATTATATTAAAACTTTACTTCCTTTTTTATTTTTAGTTTAATTCTTTTTCTTTTTTTTTTCCTTTTAAAAATTGTTGTGCTGGGGGTACATCGTGGCATTACATACTAATTCTTAAAGAGAGAAAGATGACTTGTCCTGGGAAGAATTCTTCCCTCCTCCCGTCCATTCAACTCAGTTTTGGGAATGATAGGCAACAGGTATAAGAAAAGAATCCTTAGTATCAGATGTTTGCTAATTGGATTTCAGCTTTCCCTTGAGTTGGTTCTGGTCTGACTATGCTTGGTTTCCTAGTGCTATAGCTCATGTTGAAAGAGAATAGAAAGATGAATCCCCATTTTGTATTTTTAAAGGAGAGAGTTAGGAGGAAAGAGAAAGATAGTTCAAATAGGACTAATGATTACTAAATTAGATTTACAATTTTGCTTCCCTGAATTAAGGCAACTTACACTTGTATAGCACTCTATAGCTCATGACCAATTTTACAAATATGTCATGAGTTGATTTTTTTGAAACATGGAGAATACTGCTCCCCCTAACTTCTCATTAACATTTTAAGTCACAACTTGGACTTCAATTCCATAGTGGAGCATTTATTCATTGATTCAGTGTTAACTGAGTACCAAGTACATGGCAGGCACAGTTCAAGGAGCTTAGGTTCTAGTGGAGGTAGACAATGAACAATGAACATAATAAATACAAAAAGTATGATAGGAGGTGACAAATAGCAGCTCCTTGGCTAAGCAGATAGAATGTTTTAGAGGGCTTGGAGGTTCCAGGGTGGGTGAAGGCAGGTTGCTACATTAAATAGAGTCAGGTAGTCTCAACAAGGTGAGGTTTGGGATAAAGGCTTAGAGGAGATGAGAGAGTTAGTTATGAGAATTTGGGAGAACATTCTAGGAAGGTGAAACAGCTAGAGTCATGGTTCTTGGGTGGAGGCATGGGAAGTAGTACAGCAGGATCAGAAGAGTGGAGAGAGAATCAGGAGAAGAGGTCAGAGAAGGAAGGCAAGATCCTGTAGTGCCTGGTAGTTCACTGCAACAACCTTGACTTCTGTTCTAGGGGAAATGTGATGTCACTACAGATCTGAACATAAAATGAGAGTGCCATGTTGTACTTGGTATTTCCATGGGATTTCTCTAGATATTGTTTTGTGGAGAATAGACTGGAAGGAGGGTAAGAACAGGTACAGCTATTAAGATGTTTCACTGCTTGTTCTTGTGTAATATATTATCTCAAAACTTAGTAGCCAATAGAACAAAGATTTGATTTTCTGAGGCTTCTTACATGAGTGGTCCTGGCTCAGAGTATTTTTATCAGGTTATCATCTGAGGTCAAAATTGATTCAAGTCTTTACTCTGGTTGGAGCATCTAATAGGCTTACTTATGTGGTTATTGGCAGCGCTCTTTTCTTTATTGGCTGTTGGTCAGTTTCTCATCACAATATGGTAGTTTGCTTTTCCTAGAGCTAATGAGTAAGAGGGAGACAGGACGGGGAGGCAGAGGGGTGGGAGCTGTAGACTTTCATTATCTAATTATAGAAGTGATATGCTATCACTTCTGCCATATGCTTTTGGTTATATAGACCAACTGTGGCACAGTGTGGGAGGAGACACCACAAGGATGTGAATTCTAGGTGGCAAGGATGGATGAGGGCTAAAGGAGACTGCGTACCGTAGATATGCAATAGCTCAAAAGTGAGATGGTAGTGGATGTGATCAGTGAAGTGGTGAGAAGTGGTCAAATTCTGGAGATATTTTGAAGACAGAACCAATAGACTATTAAATGAATGTAAGAAAATAATGAATCAAGGATGACGCTAAGTGTTGCAACTAGAAGAATGCACTTGCTATCAACAGAGATAGGAATGGCTAAGGTTTAACCAGGATTCAAAGTGGTGGTGGTTGAAGATAAGAAGCTTGGCTTTCCCACATTTTCTTGATCTTCTCTAATCTTTACTGTGGTCCAGATGCTTCTTAAGACATAAATACCTAGGACCAATCTAGGTATCTAGGAATGTTAGTTTTTACTTTGGGAGGTGGTCTATGTGTGTGTATTCGTTTAACAATAAGATAGAAACCGGTACTTCTAGAAGGAAGCTGAAGATAAAACTAAAGAGGAGTTTCCAGATCTTACAGTGAAGCCAAACAGGTTGGGAATCCCAGGCAGGTCAAGGAAAGTAGCACAGGGCAAAGGCTATGGACCTTGCATGGGAACTGCTGGTGGCTTTGTTTAATGGTGTGCTACTTTCTTGGTGTCTTTGATGGGTCTCACAGCTGAATGACAGCCTTCTTTGCATTGACAGTAATCTTTGCATAGTAAAAGTTAAGTGGTAGATTATATAATAAGTACTACACATGCTGTAGGAACTCTTAGGAAAGGGAGGCTTTAAAGGGCTACAATAGAGAACATTTTCTGGGGGACGGGATTTTGTAGCTGAACTTAGATAAAATTAGTTTTAGATAGAGAAGCAAGAAGGAAATTTCAGAGAGGGCAACAGCAGGAATAAAGGACTGGAAGCAGGAATGGGTATTTCTAGGGTTCAGCAGAGAAAATGGCTTAATTCTTTATAGTAAGCAAGTAGAAGGAAATAAATTTTGAGAAGTAGATTGGAGCCAGATAATGGAGGGCCTTAAATGTCAGATGGAAGATTTTGGATTTGATCTGATAGGCTATTAAGAATCATACCATATTCTAGAATAGCGATTATTCCATCAGATTTCAATACAGATTAGAAAGGTGAAGTTGTGGGAGAGAAACTAGTTGGAGGCATCAAGAGCTAAGATAATGGATATGGTGACTGAATTCATACAAGGGACACATATTTTTAGAAAGTAAAGATGTTATGTATTATGTTTCCTGCACTTCTCCGTAGCAAAGCATTTGGTTCATGAGATTTTCATTACCGCCTCGAGGGAGTTGGTGATATGGGGGGGGTACCTCTTGGCAGTAATCTGGAGCCTTTGGTAACCAGCTGGCTATGATCTCCACTGAGTGCTGCTAACTCTTTCACTACTTCAGCTTTGACTCATCTCTCAACCCTGCTCCCTGCATTCACAAAATGAAGTAGTGGGTCAAAGAAAACAAATAAGAGAAAAAGGAGTTGTGTGTGGCCTTAGCTTTGCTGTGAATGCTCTGGTTCTCATCTTCATTCTCCCTCTAAGAAGGACTCAGAGGTCAAGTTTATAGTTGTGGTTCACTCTTCTGTGTTCAGGGCTATCCAGGACATAGCACACTTGAAGCGTCACAAAGGATATTTAAGAAAGCTAATAAAGCAGAATTAGAATTGTCATTCTCAATGAATGGGGATAAATAGCTTTAGAAAGTTTTTCCACTTTTTTGGTAAAAACTGTTCTCTGAAACATTCATTTCCCTACAAGTCTACATTTTTGCTCAGTGTACCAGAGAGATTATTCTGTTTTTATTAAACCAAACTTCATTCGACAGTGCTCTGTACCGGAGAGATTATAATCTATGAAGAAAAAAACCAAAGTCGTTGCACAGTTAAAGGAGAGGGCACTAAAAGCCCTTTGAGCCATAAAAACCTGAAATGAAATGGCCAGTACAATTGTGATTTCCCAGAATATTTCTAACTATTTATCATACAAAGATTCATCAAAATTTCATCCTAAGGGACAAGCTGATGAACCACCTAAATTCATGAGAGTACACCTGTGCCAGGAACAGATGCCATCAGCAATCCAGGAGGCTCAGAAGGACAGAGTAGGATTCTAAGAAGGAAGACTCAGGAAAAATCTCTCCAGTCAATCAGGCCACCACTTGGGCTTTCTGTTAAACGTTTGGAAATCAGCCAGTGTTGTAATTAACACCCCTCTCCCTTGCAGCAGTAAGGGTTTCTCTCAGGCACAAGGAGAATGAAATCCTCCTCCTTTCCAATAGTGAGGTCACTGTACACACAGATGGTTCTCAAGTCACAGTTGTTTAACTTACGATTTTTTGACTTTATGGTGATGCAAAAGCAACACACATTCAGTAGAAACCATACTTAGAATTTAAAATTTGGGTTTTAGAGCATCTGTACCATAAAGGTCTTTATTCCTTTCTGCAGGACTGACTGAGCATTTCAGGAAGCATATATGATGCCTGGGCCCTCATGGACAATGATTGGGGTTCAGATCCCTTGTTTCACTCTCTAAATGAAGGGTGTAGACCAGGCACCCAGAGTGGTCCCAGTTAAACAACTGTGTGTATGGGGGGAGTTGCCCCATCACCATCTGGGTCCCTCACCTCTTCCTTGGTTTTCCCCAGAGACCTTATTTCTTCTCCTTATAGACTTTTAGTTGTCCATGAACATTTCCTATATGGCTAGTAATTTTCTAAAACTGGAGATGCTATTTTATTATTAGATAAAAATATGTAAATTTCTCTAGCAGACTCTCCAAAATGAATACAGATGCATTCCATTTGTAAGAAAATCCCATTATTCTACATTACCAAATATATTCTTTACTTTCAAACTATTTCCCACAGCACCCTTGTCAACATTGACCAACACATTCTTCTCTATCCATCAGATCTATGTAGATAGTTTGGCACCTCCTCATCCTCCCATTAGGTTGGTCCCCTCTGTCACATGCCTTCACTGCTACGTCCATTCCATTTCTCACACCCCTGGCCCTCCCAACAGTGGCACTATCTCTAGCTTGCTAGGCTGTGAACTGTGTGACTGACAGTGTCTGTCCTGTTCATAACTTCATGCTCAACAGCTGTCACAATTTCTGCCACATATTGGACTCTCAGTAAGTACTTATAAAATATTGTTCAATGAGTAACTGTTCCTTTTAGCCAATCACTATCTTTAACACTTTAAAATTATAGTCATTTTTACCAAAAATTGACAAATGCACAAACTTTATAGGAACATATGATAATGCAGTGATAGTGGTATCTGCTATTTGCAGAGCAGAGCACTGTGCACTTTCTGGGACATATTTAATCAATTCCTTTGTTTGATCATCACAGTCACCTTGTGTGGTAAGCAGGGTGGGCATTACTATCTCTGCTTGAGACAGGAGAAACAGAGGCTCAGACATCTGCCCAGGGTACATGGCAGGGACTCACTGTGACTCCATGTCATCATACTGCCTAATGGTTTGTAAGGGTTTTTTTCATGTACTCCAAGAAACCTGATTATATACTTCTAATCCAGTTCATTTGTAATTGGGTCAGTATTCTCTCTTCCTAATCAGTTCCACTAAACCACTGGCACAAAGAACTCAAACAAGAGGCCTAGATAAGATCTAGCCTAGAACTCCACTCTACTGAATGCATATTTCCCCACCAACTCCCTCCCCACCCCCAAATATATCTTAATAATGTCAGTGTCATTTTCTGGCCTCACACTGATGCATGACACTATGCTAGCACATAAAGGGTCTTCCACATGTTCTTCTTTGTGGGTTCATACCAGTTCTCCTACGTAAAGTCAGCCAAGGGAAGATCCTGGACTGGGGGTGTGGCTCAAGTGGTAGAGCACTTGCTAGCTAGGAGTTAATCCCCCATACTGCAATAAAATAAAAATTGGAAGATCCTAAAGGAGTGTTAGCTCCTTCAGATACCGCAGGGCCATCAGAAGGTCTTGGTGGCTGAATTTCTATTGCATACTATTGGTGTTGCCATCATTGGTGCTGTCACTTGTCCATATCATGGTATTACTAAAATATAGTGTCTCCTTGTCCCATTTTTATTCTGTTTCAATGAGTGAGCAAAAGGGCCAGGACATGAGTTGGGGCAGAGCTTCTCCAGACTTTTGTTTAACACCTTGGGTCCCAGCATGGGGAGCTGCTGAGGACTGTGATGGTCTTTAGATATTTAAGTCATTATCACACCCATTGTAAGACATAGTCTTGTTTGTCAATTGCTTCTTTACACAAGGTTGACTTGTTTAGAATTGATTGACTCTAATACCTTTCTGTCTTTATCTGAAATTCTCCAGATATACTCCTCAGTCTCAATGATGGTCTTTACAACTGACAGCTTCTATACCATCTAAGTATAGTGGAATTCTGTAGCAAGATGAGATTCATATACAGATTCACCTCATTACTGTTGCCTCGTATCCTTATTATGCAACATTATCTGTATATTGTGTTTGCCAAGTAGTTTATATTAGTGTTTGTAATTAAGAGACTTAGATTAGTCTGTAATTTACTAGTAATTTCAGATATAGATTAAACTAGATGAAACAATTTTTAATAATCATTAATGTATTGATTACATTTAACGTACTGCACACATTTTTAATTAGGATTCAGGTCAATGAAAACTATCCTCACTGAGCTCCATTCTGGTACTTATTAATGAAGAATAATGAAATAAAGCTACCTGGAATGATTGGATATGCAAAACAAGTTTGAAGAGAACCAACATACACTACTTATAATGTCTTTTAAGGACTATTCTTACTTGTCATAACCAGTGAAAAAATAAATCAATGACTTTATAAATGCATGTGGCATTTGCTTTAGTTTTAATCTTCTGACCTATGTACAAATAATGCTTACAATCATGCGAAGTGCATATTGTGAGTGGGAAAAAGGAAAATTTCCTGCCTAGTGAGCCTCACTATTCTCTTGTTTTCACAGTAATAAAAGACTAGTGGCCTTAGTGCCCATGCCCAGTGACCCTCCATTCAATACACGAAGAGCTTACACCAGTGAGGATGAAGCCTGGAAGTCGTACCTGGAGAATCCCCTAACAGCAGCCACCAAGGCAATGATGAGCATTAATGGTGACGAGGACAGTGCTGCTGCCCTCGGTCTGCTTTATGACTACTACAAGGTAGGTAGTCATACCCACCTCCTCCCCACCCTCCCTCCAGGACCTCCCCTCACTGCCAGGAAGGGAAAGATTCTTCACCAGGCCAGTGGACTTATATGAAATTCATCCCCTTTCTGTCCTCACTGCCCTCCCCTTTCTCCACCAGTGAAGTCCAACTTCACACCCATCTGAAGGGGTTCTAATTCAGGGATGATGATTTCTTATGCCCTTGTTCACATGCATAGGTATTATTTACAAACAATTCTTACTTAACATCATGTTACCATGATTTTTACTTTGTGGTTATGATTTTTGGTAAATAAAGTATATTATATTGTGTGAGCAGTAATTTAAGTATTGTTCAGTTGTTGAGCATTTAGGTTGCCTCTGGACTTCAATTTTATAAGAAATATTCAAGTATTCTAGATTTTTCAGTTTTAATGAATGCTTTAGTGAAAGATTTACAGCAATTTTAACCCTTACGATTCCATTTGTTTCAGTGGGCACTAGACTTTTATTTGGAAAAACCCACAAGACAAAATAGATGTAATATTAGAAAAACTACTTGCCATGCAGTACATATAAAAATAGGAGTATTTCAGGAAATCAAACAAGAAACATGGTCTGCTGTCTCAAGAGGAAAGGGCTATACTCAGTATGACCACTCTCTTAGATTTGTGAAAGTGTAAAAAATCAACAAGTATTTGCTGAATGAGAAGATTTACTGCCTGCTTTGCTGGTGAACACCTTTAGCTTATGCTGGGAACAGGCATGAAGGCGAGAATGCCTTGTTGCCAGGTAGGCACAGTGAACTCTTATTTTGGAATAAGATTTGACTCCCTCCTCCTCCTCTCCCTCTGTCCTGGGAAAATCAGCTTTGGATAAAACCACCAGGAAGAACAATTTCCCCTTTAAGTGATCTTCAGTCTCTGCTTCCTATTGCTTCATCTAAGATGAAGAGGGAGGTACGGGTGATGGTTGTGAAGGACAGAGTGGTAGACCATTAGGATATTTTAAGTGAGGCTATTATTAACCCAAATAAATGTATTGTTTAATGCTAGAAAGTGCTAGAAAACACTCGAGGGCATTTCATTAGTCCCTTGTTGGTCTAAACTGACTTTTCCCCTTTATCCAGAGAGGCGGAGTTGGCAGCTGTCCACAGTCTTTTCATGAAGGTGTAAAACTTTCAGCATGATTCCTGACAAAGCAAGAAGGGCCTTAACTCTTGGGGATGTGGGTTCCACACAAAAGGATGCTTTAGAGCCCAGCCTATATTTTATTCCTGTACTGTTAAGGAGTAGCTTATACCTGGGAAAAAAATAACCCCCCAAAACCAAAAAGGTTTCATGATAGGTTCCTCCTCCTCCTCTTCTTCTTTTGCAGTACTGGGGGTCTTCATCTTGAGCCACTCACCAGTACTTTTTTGTGATGGGTTTTTTTGAGATAGGATCTCTTGAACTATTTGTCTGGGGCTGGCTTTGAACCTCGAACCTCCTGATCTCTGCCTCCTGGGTAGCTAGGATTATAGGAGTGAGCAACTTTTATTATGTTTGTGGTTGTTTTCTATTATGCATCCTTTCTGACAGGATTTCATTTGAAAAACAGAAGGATAAGTTCTAAATGTTTTGGAATGAAAAACTTTACAATTTGCTGAAGGTGGTACAGAAGCACAGAAGTCATCAAGTGAGATTGTTTTTTATGACCTAGACTTTTTTTTTGTAGTACTGGAATTGAACCCAGGTGTCATGCTTCCTAGGTGAGCATTGTACCACTTGAAATATGCCCCAGGCTTAGACCGTTTCTTGAAGTTCAGCATATTTTGGTCTCATCCTTAGAAAGAAATTTAAAAGCAATTTTCCTTTATGACAGAAAAACAAACAGTTTTATCAGTTTTTAAAATTGATTAACTCATCATTAAATTGTTTCTGACTTAATCATTCAAGGTCACTACAAGTTCTTTTTCTACCTTGTTTTGGGGTGATGGGTGGGATTAAGGTTTGAACTCAGGGCTTCAGGCTTGCAAAGCAGGTGGTTTACTACTTGAGCCACACCTCCAGTCTACTTTGCTCTGATTATTTTGGAGATGGTGTCTCAAGAACTATTTTCCAGGGCTGGCCTCGAATGAATCTCAATCCTCCTGATCTCAGCCTCCCAAGTAGCTAGGATTATAGGTGTGAACCATGTGTACCTGGTGTTTCTTTTATCATGTTAAATCAATGAGTCAGTTAATAGTTTTAATAAGGCTTTAAAGAAACATATTGATATATTTAGAAGAAATACATTATTCATATTCTTTAAAAGTAGATTTTATTCTATTATGGTGAAATGGATATAATTTCAGGTATCTGTCTTTTATGGTAATTGTTTTTCTGGAAAAGAGAAGCCTACCCTAAAACAAAAATAATTAGTAACTAGTTTACAAAGGAATATATTCAGTTACCCCTAGGCTCAGAGATTAACTACTGGTAACTATGGATAACTAAGTATTCCTGGATTACTTCTCCTTTTGCACATTTATTAATATTTGAAGGAAAGTCAAGCTGTTGCTTTCTGTAAGTATTTTGAGATGCAGGAAGGAGTTTACATAAAACTCAAATTGTACCTGTGTCTACAGCTCCCTCTGTTGAATTATTATTTCCCAAGGCTTAGTAGAATTCTGTAGCTCCTTTGACCTCATGCAAGATTAGCTGTCTTTTTGTCTGAAACATTTTATGCTGTGGAAACCTCTGTGCTCAAGTGATCATCTTGAGGCCTTTATCAGTTCTCTGGGTGTTCACAAGTCAGATGTGCTGAGGTTAAAGCTGTAACAAAGTTAAATGTCCTGTGGGGACATGCTAGTGCAAAAGAATGAGTCTCTTTTCTTGAGTATAAATTTTGGGAAATTGAATAATTGTAACAATTGCTGTCACATTATTATTTACATTTTATAAACTTTTTCTACCCTTTAGTAAGGGTGAATTTATTCTTTTTGTCAAGGACACTGTTTTCTGAAGTTGGTGTACACTGCCCTTGGAGGGATCTTAGTGGGCTCTGTCCAGACAGAGGAGTTTGTGTGACACAGCAGGCCCTCAGAAATTAACACAAGCATATCTTTTTATGATACTTTATAAATTTCAAAGTCTTCATCTATATTTTTAGTGTCACTATTGGATCATTACAATGAAGCCCGTTAGATTTTACATCTAGTAGTTCAGAAGACCAAGTGGGATTTATCCAAAGTCACAGGACAATCCTACATTTCCTGATATCCATTTGATTACAATATCTGCTATTTAAAAATTTTTTTGAACCATTTGAAAACGGTTCAATTTTTTAAAATATATATTTGAAGTTTAAATTGCTTACTAATTAAATGACATTTATTTAAGAAGATACTAAACTTATAGACCCTCTCATAATTTAAAGGGCTCCAAATCTGAGCACAGTTCCCGAACCAGCTTAAGCTACTTATGAATGGTTGCTCCAAAGTCAAGTGTGATGCTTCTATGAATTTCAGGCCTGACAGAAATCCATGACAGATCTAATTAGTGAGCTATTTTAAAAATGGTTTGACTTATGTCTCAGTCTGTTTTCTGTTGCTGTAACTGATACCACAGACTGGGTAATTTATAAAGAATGGAGGTTTATTAGCTCATGATTCTGGAGGCTGGGAAGTACAAGAGCATGGCAGACATCTGCTGAGGACATTTGTGCTGCATCCTAACATGGCAAAGGGCATCCCACATTGAGACAGAACAAGAATTCTAGTTTGGGTCTCTCTTCCTCTTCTTATAAAGTCACTAATGCCATCAAGACCTAACTGATTCCTGATTACCTCCCAAAGCTTCTACCTCCGAGTACCATTAACATGAATTTGGAGATTAAGTTTCCGACACATGAACTTTTGGGAGCATATTGAAACCACAGCAATTTACTAATCTTACTTTATTTTTCCCTTCAAAATGCTGGTAGATTGCAATCACCTGGTTTCAGCTCTGATGAAAATATGCTGCTCTGCTCAGTTACTTCCTATCTGTTCTGCTGACATAGTATTGTTAGAAGGCAGTTTATTGGTTTGTTTGTCCATCCATCAAATGATCAATGGATTGATCCATCAGTCCATTCATCTAACAAATATTCATTAGTTAGCTATGATCTTCCAGCAATGGTGATGGATGTTATGGAAGTAGACTGGATAGCCAAAAGGCAGATGGGACTCAGTTCAATACCTCAGAGAAGTCACAGAGAGTTCCAGTCCATGAACTGGTCCTTTAAACCTGTAACCACAATTGCGTGGAGGTAAATGCTATAAAATTGTGTGTTCTAGGAGTGACGAGTGGACTGGCAACTTCCCAGAGAATCTGCAGGCTTTCCAGTGTAATCAATGCCTCCTCTACCATAGGGCAGAGGTATATCTGCCAGGTGGACAGAGAAGGAGAGGAAATATAATATAAAACTCCCAGTTGTGGTCAGTGGAGTTCAAATAGTCAGTACTACTGAACTGGGGTGAGGGTGTAATGGGGAAGAGGGGATTGAGGTTGTCAAGAAGCAGTGGCTTCCTCTTGAAGAGTCCTGGCAGGGAAGACTGGAGGACTGGGTTTTATCTGCCTGAGGGTAATCCAGGGTTTGGTGCATGGTCTTGGTTTTTGCAAGATGAATGAATGAGTGACCTGATAAATATCTATAAGCTATTGAGTTTTTAAAATACCAGCTTCTCTATTCCCTTTTCCAGCCTATTGATACAAAATTGAGAAATTGGATTTGCATATATTTAAGGCACACAATTTGATATTTTGATGTATCAGCTGGTCATTTTAAGTTTAAACAACTCCTATAGAAAATGCAAGAAAAGTTATAGAGGAAAACAAAAAGGTTGTAATCCTTTTATCATAACTGTTTGGCATCATTTCCTCCAACCATGGAGGATTTTCAACCTAGAACTCATAGATGGGGAAATTATCCATACAGATTACAGCAGTGGGGGTGGAGAGTCCAATTAGAGTTCATTGCAGTAGTCCAGATTAAAAAATGAGGACAACCTGGGCGCATGGGCAAGGGAATTCTGTAGATCCAGAATGCTCCTAAATACTACTTTTTTCTTATCACTTTAAAAAAATATTGTAAAATTCACATAACATGAAATTTACCATTCCAAATCTTACCATTGTATAGTTTCAGAGGCACTAAGTACATTAACATTGTTGTGCAACCTCATCACCATCCATCTCCAGAACCTGTGGAAAGTGTACCAGAGTTTAGTTAGTGGTAGTGGAACCCAGGCAATTAAGCTGTCTTGTCCATACTGCTCTGCCACCTCTCCAGTCCAGCTGTCTGGGCTTGGACACATATTTGTTACCGGAAACCATAGGAATTGCTGGATGACTTGGGAAGAGGGATGCTTCTTGTAAGTGTGCTTTCTTCTCAAAATAGTGAGGCTGCATTTTGGGTACAAAGGAGTTTGGCTAAAAGGAAAAATTTATAGATACATCAAAAAGCCAAAAATAAACAATCAAAACATCTAAACAAGCAAACTCTAACTTATTTATTTGCGTGTTTGGACACTCAAATGATGAAGGTGGTCAGAAACATAGCTGGTGGGCTGTCCCTTCTTTCTAGTAGCATTTTTCAGTAATGTTTCAAGCAATGTGTTGGCATTATGGTTAGAATGAAATACATCAGAAAAAAAATTTGGAGATAAGTCCTCAAGTCATATAGGGAGGGTGGGTAAAAGGTGGTTCAAGTATGTTAGATGGTTATTCCCCACTAGCTGACATTGTAGCCCCCTGCCCAATCTTTCTCCCCCTACTCAGATGTCAGCATCTGAAGTGTCTCATCAGAGGACTATCCTTAATGTAATACTTGGTACAATGCCATGATATTTTCTGTTTGCTCAAAGACATCATGTCCAGAATCATCCCATACAGAGTGTTCCTCCAACTTCATCCATTCCCAAGGTGGAGAGGGCACAGAAGGTATCAGGCCAGGGAGAGTCACCTAGGTCAAATTGCTCAGGTCAATTTGCCTGGAACAGCTGAATCATGTTTGTTGTGACTCTGTGTTTATCGACACCCCTTTTTCTCTGGTGCCATTGTTCTACTCAGGCTACTCACTTTTAACCATCTTCTGACAATAACAAATTTGGTCCATGTTCCTAGGGAACATTCCATTTTAGTGTCTTTGCTTATGCTCGTGTTCAGTTCTGTGCACAGTCACAGTGACTTCTAAGTCTGACTGATAATTGGTGGTGTTTCCAGGTTCCTCGAGACAAGAGGCTGCTATCTGTGAGCAAAGCCAGTGACAGCCAAGAAGACCAGGATAAAAGGTAGGATGTATGTAAAGAAATACATCTAGCCTCCAGAAATAACTCCTTTTCTATGTCTTTTTTTTTTAAAAGTAGTATTAAACTATAAGTTTTATTCTCAAGATTATCAGGTCAAAAAGTTTTGCCTCTTCTTTTAGTCTGGACCAAAATCAATTCTTTGAGTAGGGACAGAAGATTAAATTTTTTTGGTTGTGTACCTAGGTCATCAGAGGACCTTTTAGATAAGGAGCGGCCAGGTTAAAATCCTGAGTTATAGGTGATATTGCTGGTAAGGGAGCCTGATGCTGGATGCAGTTTTCTGATTAATGTATGGCTCTATCACTGCAATCCAGTTCTTGAGGCTTGAGATGCCTGAAGGATTCCTCTTGGTGAGAAAGAAGAAGAGGTGCATGCCAGGGAGGCAGCTGGCAAGCAGTGGTGAACACTGTCCAGAGGAAAGGACAGGAAATGTCAGGAGATCATTATGTCATTTTACATAATGAATTAAGACACAGTCAGATAAATTAAGATAAAAAGGAATTAAAAAAAAAGCTTTATTTCTGATGAAACCAAATTGGAGAGCATGACTTGGGATGTGCAGCTGTTCATATTTCAATACTGACTTAGGTAACTCCATGCATCTAGTCCCAGGCAGGACTTCAAGCCATTGTTGTCATGGCAGGGGTGATTGGAGGATCCTCTCTCTGGGGCTAGGATCATGCAGACAAAAAGAGGGTATTAGAAGGGCTGAACCACCCTGCTCAACTACTCTCAAAGTTATCAAACTCTTCCCCTGCATGGGACCGAGAGAAGCAGTGGTTTTTCTGTTGGAGGTTCTTTCATATAAAAGGGAAATTATATGCTAGCACATATGTCAGGATCTTACCTGGCCATGGTAGGAAGTACTTATGGCATTTGACCTTGTTGTAGGTCTAGTGACCAGGGTTGGGAGGGGAAGGAAACACTCTGCTAATTGGCTACTATGGGCTGCCCAAGCACACCCCAGCAGAAGATCACAGCTGTCTGTGTCTGATTCACTATGTTCCATTAGTTTGTGAAGCACTGCACTGCCTGGGGTCTTAGAATTAGCAATAGGAATGATGACAGGGAGCAGGAGGCTGAAGCTCCTCAGGTCTTGTAACATTTCTTCTATGCAGATAGTTTTATTGAACTAGTGGCTTGTGCTGTCTGCTAAGTTTAGACTAGTAGTTATAGTGGGGTCAGGCAAAGGAAGTCTACGCTGTGTGCTCTATCTACATTCTATATAATAGACAAGAGAAGTCTTTTTTTTTCTGAGTGCATTTTTTAGAACATTACAAAGTGACAGCCGCTCATTGTATTTAACGGTTATTATTGTGATTTCATGAAGCACCTTTTAAAAAAACTGGCATTGAAGTATAGTCTAAACCATCTTGTATAACTAATTACGACTTAGTAGACTTCTCATTGAATGTAATTTGGAAGGATGTTATTTTGATCTGTAGTGAATTCATGAGCTAAAACGATATCATTATAGCTCTTAGTATACAGAAGTTACTATTTGAAAAAATTATGGAATCTCAATGACATGATCCAATATTTAAAAAGTATATTTAACTCACCATTCTTTGCCTTGCATTTTTCCTTACAATATTTGATATATTTTGTTTAATTTTAAGTTCTATTATAGGTAAGTCAATATCTTACAATAATTCTTGCTTTGTTCTCATTACCCATTTTTGGATGTCTTCCTGAAATGCTGTGACATCAGCTTCTAAAGCTAATACTATTACAGAGGCTTAGTTATACATTATAGTGTGGCACTTGAATCTATCATTTCCTGTGATATGATAATAATGACTCAACTAGATTTATATAACTCTACAATTTGTTTTTCTATTGGTTAATAAGAACACCAAAAGTATTTTGATTGTGTTGTTTAAAATTCATGATTTGTATGAATTAAAGAATTAAGAAATTTGGCTTGAAAGATAAGACTTAAGAGACGTTTGACTATTTTGGCAAAGACAGTTACACTGTGCCTGTGCAAAGTCCACAGTAGAAAGTGGGTAATTGCTTTGGTAGCCAATCAGTGAAGACAAACCCATCTACGCCCAACCTGCAGGACATTGTCCATAAATATTAATGATTTTTCTTCATAAAAGGGTCTGGGGTGAAATGCGTTGGTGAAATTCTAGGTCACATTAAATAGGTGCCCAGGGGTCCTCACTGTATTCATTGTGTTTGGACCCGCACAAGGTGGTCTTGTTATGGCAACATTTTTTTTCCTGTTTATTTTTTTCACACTGATTTTTATCATGGACTTCTTTTTGAAAGAGCATCTTCTAACATTCCATGCAATGTTCTAAACAGTGGGGTTAGGAAATGCTGCTATAAATGGGTGGTCTGGGTTTTTATATCATCTGGCTAGCTGGATTCAGATTAAACATGATTTTTGAACCTTCCCTGTGCCTTATATATGATTCACTTTATTGATTTGGCCATAAAAAGTCAGACTGTTTATAGATTTGTGGTTTTATCCCTTAGAGGTTATTTTCTAGAATCATTCCTGCAGATCTGTGACAGACAGACATTCATTTTTCTGTTGGCTTTGTTCATGCAGAGCCATTTTTTTGCCCCCAAAGCTTCACTTTGAAAGATTAAAAACACCAAGTCTTGCATGATAGGTAATCTCACAGGATATTAGACTGCCTTCTTTGCAGAGAGGAGTTGGGAGTGCTCAATTCCTGGAAGAACCAATTTTATTCAAGTATTTTTCTCAACGAGAAATGCCAATCAGCCACAGAAAGCACATTCCAGATAAAACAAAACAAGACAAAACAGAAACAAAAACAAATTTAAGAGTCATAGATATCTGAAACAGAGATCCATGAAAATCATGTATTTTCTCTATGTTATTCAGAGTAATCCATACATAAATGAAAAATGTCTCCCTCCAAATTTATTGACTAGAGGGACTGTGATAGTGAAATCACTTTTCCATCAGCAGTAATTTTCCATTAACATGTTCCCTTTTGTGTCCTCTCTCTCTCTCTCGCTCTCTCTCAATTCTTTAGTACAAATGAAAGCATTTCATCCTAACCTGCTAAGAATTAATTTTCTAAATCCTTTCCTTTTTTTCTACACAAGCCAGGATGTCAGTGATCTCATTATACATAAGCCCAGTTACACCACTTCTTTAAGACCCATAGCAATTCAATGCTAAAGATATCCCTGAGCTCTTACACTTTTTCAGTTTGGTAAAAACACAGTAATGATAAATTCTCTCTTTTTTTTTTTTTTCTATAAGGAGTTTAGCCCACAGAATGTGAAAAATAGCCTTCCCTTTCAAATGGCCATGTTCTCTCTCTCTCTCCCACGCTCTCGCAGCATGATGTCATTTCACTTCCACTTGTGATCTGTATCTCTAAAAAATAAGAGCATTTTATTACATAAGCTCAAAATCACTATCATAACCAACTAAATTGACAATATTTAAAAAAATATCACGCAATTACCAGTCCACATTCAATTGCCTCAAAGATCTCATTACCCCATTTTTGCTTCTTTGGTTTGTTCAGGTCAGGATCCAAACAAGATTTACTCATTGTATTTGATTGATATGACTTTTAAATTTCTTTTAATCTAGAACAGTCCTCCTGTCCTTCCTCCTTTTTTTTTTTTTTTATTCTTGTACTAGGGGTACATTGTGACATTTACCAAAGTTCTTACAGTATTGTAGTTGAATTCACCCCTTAGATGACAGATCATTTCCCCCCACCGTTCTCTTCTTGTGTGCATTTGACTTGCTGACAAATTTATGTCAGTAAAGAGTGCTACCTTCGGGTTTGCCTTCTTGGTTCTCTTTGATATCTAGATATCCTTCCAGCTCCTGTATTTCCTGAGAGCTGAAAGTTGTATCTGGAAGCATGGTTAGAGTTAGGGTCAGCTTTTTTGGAGGGGGAGAAGGAGGACTGGCGAGCACTTCACATTGCATGCTACCAGGGGGCACACGTGACTAGCTAGCTGCCTTACTCTTAGTAATGCAAAGATACATCCCATTCCATTGTGAGGCTCGCTGTCCGTCTTTCCCCAATGGCCTTAGCATCTCCATATTGCTGCTGCATTGGATATTTTACTAGGAGTTGCAAAGTGGAGATTTTTCTAATTCGGGTTTGAACACACAGAAACTGTCTCGGCACCAGTGAAGCCCAGGGCAATGTGAGTGGAGGAGAAAACCGGGTGCAGGTCCTAAAGACTGTGCCAGTGAACCTGTGCCTAAGTCAAGACCACCTGGAGAACTCAAAGCGGGAACAGTACAGCGTGTCCATTTCCGAGAGCCCGGCGGTCATCCCGGTGTCCGGCATCACTGTGGTGAAAGCCGAAGACTTCACGCCCGTGTTCATGGCGCCACCCGTGCACTATCCCCGGGGCGACGGGGATGAGCAGCGCGTGGTCATCTTCGAACAGACTCCCTACGACCTTCCCTCCATAGCCTCCCACAGCTCCTATCTCAAGGACGACCAGCGCAGCACGCCGGACAGCACCTACAGCGAGAGCTTCAAAGACGGAACCTCGGAGGTGAGGCCCGCGCTGCGCAGGTTCCACCGGAACCTAATTCCAGAGCACCTGGCTAGCCTGATGGGAATCCTTTCTTCTTGAACACGTGTGTGTGCGTGTGCGTGCGTGTGCGCGTGTGCGTGTGTGCGTGTGCGCGTGTGCGTGTGTGTGTGCGTGCGCGTGTGCGCGTGTGTGTGCGTGTGTGTGCGTGTGTGCGTGCGTGTGTATGTGTGTTACTATTTTTCTTGTCTCTTAGATATTATCTTTTGCTTTAGCTTTATTTTTAGTCTTAAAAAGCTTATGAGGAATTAAGAAATGTTTGTAAGGCTTTCACCTTGACCTCTGTAGTTTTAACCTTCCAGATGGTAGATAAGGATGTTACCTGTCCAACTTTTTTTATTTTTCTTTCTTTTTATGAATTTGGGGATTGAACCCATGACCTTGTGCATGCTAGGCAGGTGCTCTACCACTCAAGCCACACCCCCCAGCCCATGTCCACTCTTTTTTAAAGCAATGTAAGTTGTGCTGTGTTCTCGGTAATCCAATGTGTGTATGTGTACTTTGTACCTTGCAAATAGAGATGACATTCTTCTCAGATGCCCATAGAACTTACAGAAACAATTATATTTGCTTGTTTGCTTTAAATGTACAAGTGCTAAGTGCACAGTTTGAGAATTTTGATAATTGTAGCATTTGTGTAAACGATGTCATAGTCACAATGTAGAAAGTTCTCTTGCCCCAAAAGTGCCCTTGAATCATCTTGAACTTGAAGCCATTCCTTCTCCCCTGCCCTTGGAAGTATAGAGTCTTCTATGTTGTCTTCTTCTATTTACTGTATTTTGTGGATTAATTTATATTATTGCCTGTACTGATGGTTTGTATTTTTAAATTGCTGAGTAGGATTCCATGGTAAGTATACCACAATTTATTTGTCTGTTCACCAGTTGGTGGATTTTTGGTTGCTTCCAGCTTTTGGCTAATATGAATGCTTATATGAACATTCATATATATGTTTCAATGTGGACATAAGCTTTCCTTTTTTTTATGGGCAAATACATAGGGCTGAAATTGCTGGGTTATGCAGTAAGCATGTGTACTTCAAAGTAGTGGCATTTCAAAGAAGTACCATTTTAATTCCTATCAGCAATGTAGAAGGATTCCTGTTTTCCACCCCCTTGCCAAAACTTTTTTTTTTTTAAGTTTAGCTATTTATGTGTTGGTGTCTCATTCTGGTTTAAATCTGCATTTCTCTGGTGTCTAGTGACATAGAACATCATTTCGTATGATTATTTGGCCTTCCCTGTAACTTCTTTGTGAAGTATTTGTTCAATCTTTTGCCCAATTTTTAAATTGAGTTATTTCTGTTTCTTTTCTTAAGTTGTAAGAGTTCCTTAAGTAATATGGATATAATTTCTTTATCATTTATGAGTTTTGGATCCTGTAACCTTTTTGTTTTCTTAATTATGTCTTTCAAAGGGTTTATTTTATCAATTTTATCTTTTATAGTTTATACTTTGGGGTATTGTTTAAGAAGTCTGTCCCTAACCCAGTTACAATGACTTTCTCGTGTTTGCGTGTGTGTTTCTTCTAGTCAAATGATAGTTTTAACTCTTAGCATGTAGATTTCTAGTCTACTTTGAGATGAATTTTACATATGGTATAAAATAAGGATGAAGGTCCTTTTTTCCCCCCCATACTGATGTCCAGATGTTCTAGCACCATTTGTTGAAAAGATGATCTTGCTCCCATTGAATTGCTTTGGAATCTTCTTGGAACATCCACTGATGCTATAATTGTAAACTTACTCTTTAATTTCCCGGGCGGGGGGCAGTCTGAGTCTTGAACTCAGCGCCTTGCACTTGCTAGGCAGTCACTCTACCACTTGAACCATGCCTCAACTAATAAAGCTCTTTTTGCTTTAGTTATTTTTTTCAGATGAGGCCTCCTGTTTTGCCTGGAGTCCTGAACTGCAAACTTTCTACTTATGCCTTCTGCATAGCTGAGACCATAGGCGCTTATCACCAAAACCCAACTTATTGGTTGAGATAGGATCTTGTTAACTTTTTGCTCAGGCTGACCTGATCAGATCTTCCTGATCTCCACTTCTTGGGTAGCTGGGATTACAGGTGTATGCCATCATATCTGGCCCTTTTTCTCTGATTTTTGACCTAGAATATGCAATGCATGCTCTCATTGGTTCAGATCACCTTCTTCACCATCTGGGAGCAGTGCATCTGCATTTGAGATGATAGTTATTGGCTTCCTAATTTTCATCCAACCTGGACCAATAAAAGACAATGGTAGAAGTGGGAAAAGCGCTTGTTTTTAATTTCCTAAAGAGGAGCAGGTGTGGTGACAGTATGCCAGCGATCTTGAGCTGGCTGCCTATGTAGCTACCATTGGGACAAAAATGCAGCTATCTAAAGTTGAGAATTCATCCCCAAATGAAAGCATTTAAAAATAATAAACATTTGGTAAGTACTTGCTGTGTGCTAGGCATCTGTCTTAGTTTATTTTGTGCTGCTATAACAGAATACCTGAGACTGGGAAAGTTAGAGCAAACAGAAACATATTTGGCTCACTGTTCTGGAGGATGGGAAGCCCAAGATCAAGAAGCCACATTTGATGAGGGCCCTTCTTGCTACATCCATAGTATAGGATGAAAGGACAGAAGTCACACATGCCACTGAGCACCAAATTTGCTTTTATAGTAAACCCACTCTTGCAATGATGAACCCACTCTCATGATAGTGACAATAATCCTTTTATGAGGGCTGCCCTCATGACACAATCACCTCTTAATGATCCCAGCTCTCAATAAAGTTGCATTGGGGATTAAATTTCCAACACATAAACTTTGGGCTACACATTCCAACCACAGCAGTACCATTCTAAGTGACATATACATTTAATCCTCATGAAAGTCCTGTGAGATGGGTAACATTATTGTCATCCCTATTTTCTTTTCTTTTCTTTTTTTTTTTTTTTTTGATGATACTGGGGTTTGAACTCAGGGTGTTGCACTTGCCAGGCAGGCACTCTACCACTTGAGCCACTCCTCCAACCCCCCCTATTTTCTTAATGAGGAAACTGAGGCACAGGGAGTATAACTATTGGTCATTTAGCAACAAGTAGGAGAGATGGAACTCAACCCAAGTTTTCTGCTCCTGCACCTGTATCCTTAACCATCATCGCTACACTCAGAACTGTTTGTGCTCTTAGAATTCTCAGTAGTTCCCATTGCTTAAGATAGTGACTCACCCAAATGTTTGTTTAAAATCTGAGTGTCCTTTATCTATCTCAATGGATACTTCTTATCTTTCAGTGGGGAGGAGAAACATAAATGGCTAGCAAGCAGGCAGTAGCTGTCCTTAGCTTTGGTGGGAGCGAGTGCATTTTCTCAGAGGTGGGGATGTTACATGCTTTTGCAGCTGTGCCACTGTCTTGCAGATTCTGTTGGGGACTTTGTTATTTTCTCTTGGCCTGGTTTGTGTTGTCCTGGAAACATTGCAGTGCTAGGAGCATTAAGGCTGATTGTCAGTGATGCCAAATTTCACCTTTTTAGTTGTGATGTGCTCTCATGGAACTCTTGTTGCTCTTCTTCAGGGTGCTTACACACAGTTTTGAGTTTTTTATTTGTTTTTTATGGTGCAGGAGATAAAACTCAGGGCCTTGTGAATGCTAGGCAAGCACTCATCACTGAGCTACATACCCAGACCTGTAATTTTTTTTTGAGTGATTATTTGATTGATGCTTTTTCCCACTTTATCAAAAGATTTATGAGAGCAGAGACCTGTCCTTATTTTGCTCACTATTGTGCCATCACACCTAGCTCAGTGCCTGATATAAAGTACATGGTCCATATAGATTTATTGGGAGAGTGAATGAATGAATGAATGGAACCACTGATGGCTGATTAAAGACATAACATTGTTTAACTGTATCTGACATCCCCACAGCTAAAGAATCATTCTCTCTTTGTAGTATATTCTGAGTAGATGTCTTCTCAGAACAAAATTAGAATTCTAATAATCAAGATTTAAATATGCTTAGTATTGCCTGATGTCTAAGATTTTTAAGGGTAATCTATTAAATACATGTTATTGTGTCTTCTTTACTATCATTTTTCTGAGTCCAAATGAGTAAGAAATTTATAGCTGCACTGCATGAAATCTCAGAAAGGTGCAGTGTTGTTGGCTGTCTGACTGCCTTTCAACATCTGTTAACTAATGTTAAAAGATTTGCAAGGAGTGGTAGAAATGTGATAAATGTTTAGCATTTCAGTTCTCATTCTTAATACTGAATCATTTAGGTCCATCTAACCCATCAAGTGATCAGGTCTCATTTAAATGGTTGTGATGCTTCCAAGGTGGGCTTTCTGCTTAATTAAATTTTTTTAAATAATGTAACACGTAAAGAAAAATTAAGCTTGAAAACATAAGTAACATTCCTGTCTGTGACATATCAGTAGTTATTGTATTTTCACAGTTCTTATACACATAAATTTATGTATTGAAGTAAAATTCTGTGTTTTAGTCAGCATATAGTTGGCAGTTTTTGTGAGTTTGAATACTCACAGTATCATACATTCTCATATTACATAGGATTTAGAACCATAGAAATTGCAGTATGTTTAATGGGATGGCCTGTCCTCGGGCTGCAAAGCTCATTCAGCCATGTTGGTTAATGCTGATTCACTATGGCTGCTATGGATTACTGTGCATTCCTTCAAACATAGACCTTGGAAATGCATCCCTGAAAATTACTTCCTTAAATGCTTTTTTCATCATGCTACCCTCCTACTCCAAAAGTTCCCAATTCCTAACTGAACTTTTTCAGCAATGGAAATTTTCTTGTGTGCCATCCAATAAGGTAGTCACTAGCCTTGAAATGTGTCTAGTTGACTAGATAACTGAATGTTTAATTTTATTTTGCTCTGATCAATTTAACCTTACATAGCATATATGGCTAGTGACTACTACATTGGGCAGCAAAGACCTGGACTTTCAGGTCCCCCCTTCATGCCAGGCCTGTGTCCTTGGCTCTTCATATGTGCCACATTTGTATCCATCATTGAGTCTTGACTCATGGCAATCCTCTTTTACGGGATTACTTTCTTTCAGTTCCTTCAGTCAATCCAAATTCTTATCTTTGAGGTCAAAGCAAAGTTCACAGACTCTGTGAAAACTCCCTATAATTTTGTTGATCTTCCTTTCTTGGCAATGCCCACTCTGTGCTTTGTCCAGCCAGGACATGTGAATGAGTAATTCAACGTAGACTTTCATATATACTTGTTATATTTCAATTTATTATGTTGTTGCTTTCCATGTGAATTTACTGTATCCCCTCAACCAATTTTTATCTCTCTGAGGCTAAGAGAGTATCTTATATAATTTCTATATTTCTTTTGGCACCAAGCAGATGGGAAAGCCCCAGAAGATTCCCATTGAATGCTTTGTGGGTTGACTGGTTGATTGCAACAGATGCACATACTTTTATCTTTGATTCTTTGTCATGATTATTCAACCTGTCAGCAAATATTTGTGCAATATTCATAGGTTTCATGTGGGTAAACTTTGAAGAAAGACCATCTTCTTGGATCCAAGGAGCAAAACTGGTGAAGAAGAATCATAAATATGTACTTAGAAATTGTGATATTAGGGTATGCTGAATACTGGACATGGTCGTTAGGGAATGTAAAGTTTGGAAAATAGCTATGAGAAACCCTTTCCTGAGGAAGGAACCCTTTGGTGTATTGGATGAAGAATGGAAGTTTATGACACAGAAATGAGTGAAAAGAAGGTGGCTTCTCAGGAGTTACTTGAAAAAGTCAAAGTAAAAGGACCAGGTGTGTGTGGTCAACCAAGTGCTTTTTATCAATTTCCGATTATATTCACTTTAAGGTCAAGAGTCAGGGCATCTAGTTTTGAAGATGTTCTCAAATAACAACATGGTCCATTTTGCACTACATATAACTGAACATCTCAGGATGTTCCTTCATGTTTAATACTAAACTTAGTGCTTCCTCCAAAAAACTACTAATAAGGTGTTTGTTTGTTTTTTGGTGGTTCTGGGGTTTGAACTCAAGATTCTGTGCTTGCTAGGTAGGCACTCTACCACTTGGGCAGTGCCTGCAGCACTTACTCCAGTAAGGCATTTTGATAATGTAATGGGGATGTGGTCAAGCAATTACTATTTACTAGTATCGGCTACAAATATATAGTATTCACTGTGTACCAGTCACTGCTGGACCAGTCACCAGTCCTTCTGATCACTATGAGCACGCATTTAAGAGAGAGAGAAACTATTACATTTGCTTCATTTTACACAAGTCTCAGGTAAAAGACCTAAAACCATCTAACCAAAGATTGCCTTGCTCCAGAAACTATGCTTCTGACCACTCTACTAGATTGGTTTTATTATTAATTTTTTTTTGCTATGTTGTGTGGCCTCTGTGTAACTAGTATTTCATTAATTCAGAATTTGTGATATTTGCTGTAAGTGTTGGAGACAATAGAAAAAAATGTTTTGTATGTTTGAAGAAGCAGTTTCAAATACCTGCAAATACTTTGCGAACACCTGTGCACTTGTGAATAGCATACAAAGCCCAAGTGTATTGTCTTTTGAGTGCAGTTCTCAAGGTGGAGGTGATATAAGAGTCTGTGAAGAAATGGAAACTTTTCATTAGTTATAAACATAATCCCCCAAATATGCAATTTTCCTTTCCAAGGGAGGAAGAAACAGAATAATACATTTGTTATTTTTTAATTTCAACATAATTTGTTTTAACTTTATAACTTATATCTTGCAGAAATTTCGGAGTGCTTCTGTTGGTGCTGAGGAGTACATGTATGATCAGACATCAAGGTAGGCTACCAGGAGATGCATTTAACTGACAACCATTTAAATGTAGCCCTGAATTATACTTTTAAACCTTTTGCATACTTTCATAAAATAATCTGATTTCTTTTGCCTTCAATTCTTTTCTCTATACAAACGAACTTCTGTATCTTTGTTTCCACTCTTGACCAAATCTCCTTTTAAAATGTGGAACTACATAGATAATTTGGGAATCACACATCCATAGCACCATGAAATCAGCTCTAAGGCTAAGGAAGAGAGCATTGACCCACCACTCATTTGACCTTATTTCTCCTCTACTGCTACCATTGTCTGATGGAGTGAGGCTGTCTCTTAGACACTCCTGAGCTGTGAAATGAGGGAGGTGGGTTGAGTCTGGTGTAATGAGGCTTGGGAGACATAAACCCCTGAAATTATTTTTTAAATCATTTATGTTTATGTATGCTAATTTTTGGGAGGAAGGTTTCCAGCTTTCTTCACATTTTTAAAAATTTTTTTAAATTTTTTTTTATTATTCACATGTGCATACAACACTTGGGTCATTTCTCCCCCCGCCCCCACCCCCTCCCTTACCACCCACCCCACTCCCTCCCTCTCCCCTCCAACCCCCTCACTACCAGACAGAAACTATTTTGCCCTTATCTCTAATTTTGTTGAAGAGAGAGTGTAAGCAATAATAGGAAGGAACAAGGGTTTTTGCTAGTTGAGATACCAGCTTTCTTCACATTTTAAAAGCAATCTTTGACCTAGATGAGGAGGTGCAAGTTCCTGGTGTAGGTGATTCCTCCTGTGTCCTTCCTTCTAGGTCTAAAATTTTATGATTCAATGGTGCTATATCAACATAGCTTTGGGGAGGAGGAATGACACTGCAATTGGTTCTATCATGAATGATTCATTTCCTACCTTGTTCTAAGACACATTTTCAGGAATTTGCTTAATTTATCACCTAGCCTCAGATTTTTAATCATATAAGAGGAATGTTATTTGGCCCCTCAAATGCTTTCTCATTACAGAGTTAAAAGATAAATAAAACATTACAAAAGTATCTTAACATAGAAAGAATACCCCAATTCTGTAAATAGGCCATTTTAAGAGACAAAGTTTGAGAGTCATCTTTGCACACAACCTTTCAAAAACAAAAATGAAGGGAATGAAAAATAGACCCAATAGAGAAGATCTGATGACTCAGAAAATACAGTGTTTGTTATTGGATCATTACCCATCCTGAAGTGTTAGCAAAAAAATAAGTAGTTTTAAATGAGCATGTTAAACAAAAAACAATTGTGGTTTATAACTATTGTGTTCATTTTAAACAATTTCTGTGGTCTTCAAAATGTGGGGGAAATCGGTGGGTTTTTTTTGTAAATTATATATTTTAAAAAATAAAATATCAGGGAACTATTTTGAGCAAGGATCTACATGCAAACCTGTTTTTTTGTACAATATGCTAGTCAGCAGCAAGTATAGGTGTGTTCCAATAAAACTTTATTTACAAAAACAGAGCTGGTTGTCTCATGGACCATTATTTGCAAACTCCAGATTCAGAGCAGCCATGTCATGAATTCTTTTGCTGCCTTGAAAAGAAGAAATCAGCTAAGTGTAGTAGTGCATGCCTATAATTCCAGCTACTTGCGAGGTTGTGGCAGGAAGATTACAAGTTCAAGGCCAGCCTTGTCACAAAATAAAATTAAAAAGGGGCTGAAGGTGTAGCTCAGTGGTAGAGTACTTGCCTAGCATGTACAAACCCTTGGATCAAATCTCTAGTACCACAAAAATAAAATCTATCAGTAATGCAACACTCCACCCCCCTAAGAAAAAATCTCACAAGAAATAAAAGACAAAACCATCCCCCACTGGGGAGCTAGATTCTCAGTAGTGAATATCTGAATTTTGGATTTTCATATTTTGAAATCTGTCTAGGTGAGCTATGGCTATTTGCAATATATCAGTTGTATGTAAAAGCGTGTTGGTTCAGAACCTATATGCGTTGAACAAAAGCACTCATATGTTTGGTTTGTTGTTAGGATATAAGTAGCAAATTCAATCAATTCTTAAGCTTTAGGCATTACCTGAAAGCCAACTAAAATCTAACTGAGGTTCTCTGGCACAAACTTGTATAATTGGCCAAGTACATCATGGACTTTCTCCCCTTCTAAACCATCTGGTTTATGGGCTACTATTAGAAATGTTGTATACATTGTACTAGCGATGACCTTTGGCCTGGTCTCATCTCTTTTGCCATATGCTGTGTTTTGTCTCTAAAACAGAATAAATATTGGTTAATATTCACACAAAATGCTATTGATGTGAAACTAGTCAGAAAGACAGAAATTTCCAAGGGAAGTGAATCTTACCACTGTTTGTTTTCTGTTCACAGTGGCACATTTCAGTACACTCTGGAAGCAACCAAATCTCTCCGTCAGAAGCAGGGCGAGGGGCCCATGACCTACCTCAACAAAGGACAGTTCTATGCCATAACACTCAGTGAGACCGGAGACAACAAATGCTTCCGACACCCCATCAGTAAAGTCAGGGTATGGGCCACATTTCTCAAATAAAGTATAGAGCAATCAGAGGAATGAAATTGCTACCTCATGGCCTTGTGGAACGGCATGGAAAAAAAAATCCAAAACAAATAATTCTAGAACAAATGCCAGAGAGTTGGAGCAAGAGAACTTATTGGCTAGTAGTTTATCATTTTAATCAGTAACCAATAAACCCCAGGGAAGGAACGTGGTTGAACATGCCTTCTGACCATATCCAAGGAATTTTCCTTGCTCATTCACTGCTTATACGCTATATAGTTATTTCTTTCAATTGATCTTAATTTTTCAAATTAAGGATATAAATCAGGACATGTTTATGGGTGAAAAGGAGTTATTGCTTAGAAAGTAATTCACTCCCTGCAACTTTGCTTAAAAGGCTTCTGCAACCTGAGCTTACTCGGTGCTCAAGGGATGAGGCATGATCTTCCCCCGGAGTAACTTGGAGGAATTTTAAGATTCATGGGTATTAGTCCTATTTGTGGGAATTGTAATGGGAACCTTAGATTACTGCTCTGGAAACCTGCCAGTTTCTGGTGTATTCACTACTGCCAAAAAGGGAGGGGACTGGTTATCCCTCTCTCCTAGAAAAGAAAATTATAGCAGAACTCTGAAAAGGGTTGAAGGACTTTCCTGGTCTATTGTCAAATGGACTTTCCTGGTTTGTTGTAAATTGCTTCATGCTGCTGTATCCGTGGTGCCCAGCCCACCTTATTTTTTCTGTAGCTGCTTCCTACTAAGCTCTTCAGAATGCTAGTAGTGGAAAACCATGGCATGCCTTGAGCACAATACCCTCATCAAATGTAGGGCCAAGGTCCCAAAGGAGACTGAGCCCATTGGAGGCCCACTATGCTGCATGTTGTCAGGAGAATTAGTATGTTCCAACCCTGTGGTAAAAACCATGCTGGAGGATATACCATGTCAACAACGAGTCATAAAATAACAACTCATAACATGATTATCTTCCATGTACCACGTGCTGTATTAGGCACTGTACATCTAGTAACTCAATGAAACTAACCACAACCCTATGAAAAACGCACTGTATTATTATAAGGAAACTCAGGCTTTCAGAAGCTAATACCTGGCTAAGGGTTACACACCTAAAATATGAGGGAACCAGGATATTCCCAGGCTATCAGAGTGCTAAACCCAGCTCTTAACCATTAAAGTGTGGTATGTTGGTCTGGGGATGTAGCTCAGTAGTAGGCCTAGCATGTGCAAGGCCTTGGCTTTAATTCCTAGTGCTGCCAAAAAAAAAACCCCCCAAACAATGAAATAAAACAAAAAAATAAATCCCAACATGTGCTGTGTTGAGCAGCCTGGAGGGATAAAAGGCAGAGAGATTTCAGCCTGGGGTCCACCTTTGGATGTGGGTGTCTGAGTTTAAGAACTGGATATATTTGCTTTATTTTTAAAAGGTTTTGTAAATTCCAAATAAGAGTTTAATCGTATATACCTTCTTAACACCATCATTACCATCACCCTAAAAAAATGTTGGGGCAGTATTCTAAGGCCATGACCACAGTTTTGAGAATACCGGGACTTTTCCAAGAATTCCACTTTACTGGAATTATAGAAATATTTTAATATGAAAATTTGATTTGTTTATGTTCCCTTTGGGCTGAAACGAGGACACTTCATCTCTTAAGGACTCCAGTCTAACATTTGAAGTTAGTTGGTCTGTCTCAGAGCAGCTCTGTCTTACTCTTCAGCTCTGTGATAGGGAGGCATGCACTTGTAAGCTACTTGCATTTATTTCTGAGAACAGTGTTCAGTTCTGAATTGAGGAGGCATGTAAGGCTCAACTTTAACAGCTTCAAGCTGATTTTCTTTATCACTGAAGAAATAAATTTCTTTATCAAGAATATGCCATTACTTGTACTAATTTATCATTAGCTAGGAAAAAAAACCTTTAAATATTATTTTTATTTGGGGCCAGAAATAAAAACTAGGAAGCCACACATAAACTTTCACATATAAGTAGAGAGGGAAGAATGAGAAGCTGGCTGAGCTCAAGGTCCCATCACACAGTGAATGGTCCCTTTTGTTGCTACCTCTCCATACCTTTGAGGATTGTTTTGTTTTGACGATGACAGGGTTTGAACTCAGGGTTTTCCTTAGGCAGGCGCTGTACCACTTGAGCCAAGCTCCCAGCCCTTTTTGCTTTTAGTTATTTTTTGGTATGGTCTTGCATTTTTGCCCTGGCTGGCCTAGACCATGTTCTTCCTACCTGTGTTGCCCTGGTAGCTGGGATCACAGACATGCACCACCATGCCCAGCTACCTTTGAAGAGCTTGTTGCTTATGAATTCAAATAATATAGACACATACTTCTAAACTAGTTTTTTAAAATTAGTATCTACTTTCTTGTATAAAAAAATGTTCACAAACCCATTAGGAATGAGGCTTCCTGGCTTTGAATTGACAACTGGCTACCAGTATGTATGTGCTATCTGTTTTTTGTCAGGCTCCAGGGGCACCATGTTGAATGGCAGACATTGTTCCTGACTTGGTTGAGTTCAGAGTCAGTGGGAAGACATTGCCATCAGCTGAGTAACTGTAAATAATCAAGTGAATGACTATAAAACACGTAAACTGCTACAGAGATGTTCCTAAGGGATGAGTCAGCGAGATGTTCTGGAACAATCAGACAGTGTCTAAGAAGTAGTTAGGATATGGAACCAGAGGAGGAGTATTCCTGATCTTGTAGTTAATAGGTTTGTTTGATTTTGGTACTGTCTCCATATCATAAATGACAATGAATATGTGTATTCATTTAATGAGGTTGTTTGTAATTTTGAAACAAAATGGGTTTTGTATAATTATTTCTACAAGATAGAATTAGTTTCTCAAACTTCTTAAGGAACAGCTACATTATATTTAAATATATCATTACTCTTGTGTTTTTCAGAGTAGAAGATAATCAGAAACTTAGGTCTGTGTTCATCAATATGAATTTGTCTTTTAGCATTTCTCTCATTTACTTAGAATTTCTCTCATTACCTTCCCTATTCCAGCCTGAGGCATTTAGTTAGGTCAGAAGTAGTGTTTTCATCTTTTAAAAACAGGAATCAAAATTTATGTGTAAGGATACAAAGTTTCAAAAGCATGCTTATTCCCAGCATAAGACAAACACTTTTGGTGTCCCAGCTGATCTCTCAAAATAATAAATTTGCTGATTTATTGATTATTCTGCTTCTTTATGATGTGATGGTAAGATTGATGTAGGATTCTTTTTTTCTCTGTGCTGTTCTTATTTCCCAATCATTTTTGTAAGTATGGTTGGTTTTAAAATAAAACCAAACAGAGCTGAGCTTGTCTTTCTCAAGCAAGAAGAGGTAAGTGAGAGACACATACCCATGATAGGGTCACTAGGACTGGAGACTGTCTGACACTGTGGAGGCAGTGAACTGGAAGTAATCTCTGCCCTTCCCTCTCTGCAGAGCGTGGTGATGGTGGTCTTCAGTGAGGACAAAAACCGAGATGAACAGCTGAAATACTGGAAGTACTGGCATTCTCGGCAGCACACAGCGAAGCAGAGGGTCCTCGACATAGGTAAGATGCCCTTGAACTCCCTGTGAGGCCTTCAATAAGCTGCCATGTCATGATGCCAAAGGGACCCCAAACAACGATCACAGCAGGACCCACACAACTCTTTGCTCGCTGGGCTCTAGTCTATTCACTTTTCCTCCCTTAGTACATTTAGTACAAACCAGGCTGAGAAATCAAAGTTAGGCTAAGCTGACAGCAAAGTATTTTCCTTTCCATCAAAGTCAACTACATCTCACATAATAATAATAATAATAATGCATTAGATTTGCAACAACTGTTTGGTTTCTACATGTTTCCATGCCCTCCCCGTTTGAGCCAAACAGGCAGTGAGCGAGCAGATCAGAATTCTTATCCCCCTTGACACAATTTAACTCAAGATTATTGGCTCTAAAGAGATTTAGTCTTTAGTTTTCCACCCTTCCACTCCCAGACAAACCTAGTGCAAGTAGAACTATGTGACCAGGCAAATGACTGAGAGACCTTCCTTGTTAGTTAAGAAGGAATCAGTCTGCCAAGTTCATTATCTGGAAAGCGTGTACTCTTAAACAGTGTCAGTTCTCTGTAGACCAGTAGCTCTAGCTCCCTGGACGGTACCATCATCCAGATCCAGACAGGAAGGCAGAGCCTATGCCAAGTAGTTCAACAGAGGGAAGTTATTGCCAAGGTTGGAGAGGCTAAAGGCACAGTGAGGCAATCACTCATGCCTGTAGGGCTGGAGAATCAAAGGGAGGAGGTGGTGGGTGTTAGGGGAGCCACCCAGCAGGAGCTGGGACCACAGAGGGAGCAGTTTTCAACTGGGTGGAGGAACTCCCGAAAATCATTGCTAGCTATACTCTCAAGGCCAAGAGGGAGGAGGAGAAATGCCCTGGCTTCACCTGCCTCCCAATCTGCCAGTGGTACTCACTGACCAACTTTAACCCAAGGCCAGAAGACACATGACCTTGACAAGTGCATTTTGCAGGGTTCAACTTCTGAGATACAGAGCAAAGTGGACGTTGGGGAATGCATCTCAAAATTTCCAAAAATTACTTAAAAAACACAGGCAGCAATGCACTCTAGCTGCAGCCTATTTCCATAAGAAATTAGTCTTTTCTCATCTTTACTGGTTTTATTAGTCCATTTTGCAGACCAAGAGGCTGCAGTGAGTGTAGGCAGAGGGAAGGTTTCTATTGTGTTGGGTTTCAGAAGGTATTACTGAGCCATTAGAAGAAATTTGCTTTGATTTCTTATACAATGCAATGAGGACTTTGCAAACCTTCCACCTCACCCCTGCTATGACTCCTGGACCATGGCAAAGACTGGTTAGTGACTAAATTAGAGACTCACCAGAGAACATATTATACTTAATTATTGGTTTGGCCTGCAAAATGGTTAAGCTACTTCCACTTCAAATCTTTCTCTTCTCTTCTGTCTTCTCTCCTCTTCTCTTCTCTTTTCCCTCTCTCTCTCACACACACACAAACTAGTAAAACATTAATCTAATAAACAAGTCCACCAAGGTATAGAAAGGCTCACTGACCTACCATTTCAAATGTCTTGTCCTCAGTAATTAGTGCAAGTTCTGAGACCACTGACCACCTGTGTCCATATACTGAATCCCCAAGACTGAGACAGAATTGGGAGAACTTGCTCTAACCTGCTTTGTAACCAGTCTGCATAGAGGAGTGGAGCAATTTTATTTTATTTGAAAAGTTAGTCTTATAATTATTACCCAAGAAAATGAGAGGAGCAATTAAATAGAAATATGGGCTAAGTTCAAATAAGGCAAATAATAAAGGCATTTTACTGGCATACCTGTTGATTCTACCTTGATATTATTACAGAGTTTAGGTTTCTAAGACCAGAATAATTTCTCAGCTCTCTAGCCCTTCAAATGTTATCTCTCTTATTTATCACCTCCTGTCTGCAGATGTTTCTCCCGCATAGACACACACACACACACACACACACACACACACACACACACACACACACCTTCTATTAGTAAATAGCTTCATGGGAAGTTGTGCTACTTGCCTGAGAACAAGGCATAAAATCAATCCTCTGGTTTCAAATGGAACATGTGTTTTCTGAAAACAATCTCTACCCCCAACTGGCCAGACAACTGCTGACAATATTAAAAAAAATAAAAAAGGAAAAAATCTCACATAATTCTTTACAAAAATCAAGCCATGTGTCCCTCTGCCAGGGGTTTGTAAACACATTTGTGATATGAAGAGCCAATCCTGTGAGGACATATACATGGGTATTTAGTGTGGAGGTGGAGTGTGGCCTTGAGAACCATGGTGAGGAACCCTGGGCTCCACCCAAGAAAAGAACAGCAGAGAGTTGTGAATGCCTGATATGTGCATTTGTGGCAGAGAGCATATGCTCTGTATGTTTGCCAGTTTGGATTGACAGTCTTCTCATGGCTTAAAAAAGAAAAGGAAGAATCCAAAATTATTTAATTCACCTCTTTTTCAAAACCTCAATGAGGCTGGAGGTTAAAGTCAAGGCTCAAATGTCACTGTTTCCAAGTGGTCAGCAAGATCAACCACACCCTCTAGGCAATGACCTTAAAGAATTAGAGACTGAGATGAGGCAGCCTTAGTTAAAGCTCTTCATTGGTAGTTCTTGGAGTCTGGGTGTTAGAGGAACACAAACTACAATTTATTATGACAATTTTGTGTGTATCTATCCGAGTGTATTTTCATCTCCTTTGGTGGGGTGCTCAGGATAACAGCTCCACCATACTGTGCTCTGCCTCTCACCTCCATGCCTATCTCCACCAGTGGCCAGGCTCCATGGAACTTACACCTCCTTGTGTCTTTCCTTTTCTCAGCATCTCCACTGTTCTCAGGCTCAGGGATGTTTGCATCTCCTGCATGCTGCAATATTGACACCAATAGAACATTCTTGCCTGTTTTTACATATGCTTACCTCCCTTGGACCAGTGGGTTATCTGTCCTTGGAGACTGCTCCTGGTCTCCCAGGCCTATCCTCTGAGCAACCCTCAGTACGCTGGCCAGATGCTGGGTGCTGGAGTGCAGAGTCCTGTCTGTAGGTCCATGCAAAGGAGCAAGGTCCTGAGACCAGGGCCAAGGGAAGGAACCTGTGCTTTCCAGGTTCCGTGGCTTAAGGGCTTTCCTACGAGGCTGTCTCTACACCAGCTCCCCTCTGTCTGGGATGCCTCTTCAACAGGGATTTAGGTTCCCCTGTTTCTTTCAAGACTTATCAGCAAGACCTTCCCTGTCATTCTCCTTAGTTTTTGTTTCACTTCAGCGCATGCATCACCACCTGACAGGTTATTTATTTAAGTATGTTGTTTTCCCTCCTATGGTAAGGTAAGCTCCATGAAAGTTGTTTTGTTCCTATTCTAGTCTCAATGTTTGATAAGTATTTCCTGAACGAATGCACGAACATGCATAAAAGTACATTATATGGCAGAGGGTCGGCCTAAAGGAATGAACTATACCTTAATGACAGCTACCATGTCATTGCCTCCTATGTTCCAGTCCCTCTCTAGTCATTGTACATTTTCTCCTTCATCCGCAAAACAACCATTGTGGTATCTAAAAGCTGAGAGGGTGAGGGGTAAGAATTTTACTGAAGGTTTCACATTTGGTAAGTGGTGTGAATGGATGGAAACCTAAGAATACCAGAGGCTACTCGCATCTCTCTATACTGCATATTTATTGTATATCAACCCCTTGGTAGGTCTTGGCAACCCGCCCCCCCCCGGCACTGATTACAGGCAAAGTGACTGAAGACATCCATTAATTGACCTTGTGCTTTCATCCTGCTGCTTTGTCCTTACTTCCCAACATGGAGGACTTTGTGCAGTCTGGGCGGTGGGACTTTTGGCTAGCTCTGACATTTTTGCAAGCCAGTTCAGATATGTGGATCTTGTACATTAGGTCATAAAGTATTTCAGGGTGGGGCAGGAAACATTAGCAATTAGCTCTGATTTGATATAAGTAAAACAAACAAACCCAGGCTCAAGTAGATTCTGCTAGGTTTCAAAACAGGTAAAGTTTTCCAAGTCTCACAAGTTCTTTCTTGTAAACTCCTTGAATAATGCAATTATTTCAGGCCATAAATAAGTTGACTTCCTGCAGCCTAAGGAGCATTCCTGTGTCAATTATGCCTCTTACACGGAAAAGCCACTTAAATTATATTTGTAGTTTGATTGTCTCTAAGTGTGAATGCTCAATTATACTGAGTTATTGTGTCAGTGATGAGCCCATATTTTTTTATACCAGTTGGAGAAAATGTGTGCATTTATTCTGCAAACGTTTATTGAACACCTTCTGTGTCAGATGCTTTATTAAGCACTGGTGATTAAAATGTAATTAAAATGTATCTGGCAGCACAGAGAAGTGCTTCCCGAGAAAATGCTTCTGGAAGGATATCAGGGCATATGAGGTCAAAAAGGTAGGGAAGGGTTCTGTCAGATAAAGAGGTGGCCTGGGTAAAGTAATCAAGACAAAAAATACCAAAATAATAATGGAAAAGTGTTTCATAAAATCTGATAAAAACTTAACAAAGGTGGGAAGGACAGGAACTCTCATGCATGTTAGTGAGAGTTAATTGATGGAAGCAGTGCGGAGAGTAGAGGGGAGGGAGGAGGTTTTGAGGAAATGAAGGTGTGTAGCACTTGCTTTAAAAGAGGGATCTTGGAGATCATGGGGCCTATGAAGCATAGATGGAATTTGTGTTCTCAAGTTCTGAAAGAAGCCCTGTGTCAAGCTGTTCCCATGTGGCATAGGCTGAAGCCTTGGGATGCAGTGGAGGGCAGACCTGGGAGAGAGTCCAGGAACCTATAGACCTGAAGGCCCTGGTGCTAGAAGTCCATTGATTCTTGCTTCTTCCATCCTGGTGGCAAATCTCAAACCTCACCTTCAGGTAGAGCATTGGGACATGATATGACAGGTCCCTTGCAAACACTTGCTCCAGCATCTTTGCAGAGGAGCATCACTGAGCTAGATGTGCAGGGTAACTAAGCTCAGAGTGTCTCTCCTTCTGCTGCTTTTACACTGTCTTGGCTACACAGAGTCTTTTTTTATAGTTTTGTTAAGGAGATAATTTGTGTGTGTGTGTGTGTGTGTGTGTGTGTATCTGTGTGTGTGTTTATACACTATTCAGGTTTAACATGCAACCTTGTTTTTAGCTAATCCATGTTTGATGATTATTGAACAAAGTGGATTTCAGAGATTCAGGGATGCCTAAGAGAGGCACAATAGAAATTGTGCCTATTGCCATTTACCCAAGTGGTTCTGTTACATTTGCACATCAGTCCTCCCAGAACTGCTGTAAGGATAGTAGAGAATGTGCAGAAGGAATAGGTAAATGGACGAGTATGGTAGCACGCAATTTCTCTTTAATGAGCTGCAGTACTTGATTTTGGAGACTGGATGATCTTTACAGATTTTATGGCAGGATTGTAATGGGATCATGGCTGTATTTTGGAGAGGGAATTCAAGACTAGCCTGAGGAGAGACTGGTAACTGGAAGGCCAGTGACAATCAGGTGAAAAAAGCACAGCACACAAAGGTATGAATTAGAAAGGAGGAAACACAAAGTCACCCCCACAATAAGGGCAAACCATAGAATGGACTGCCTGATTGTAGGGGATGAAAGAAGAAGAGAAGGGTCATGAATGGAAAGCTCAGCCTTGATTGCTGAGTGGGTGGTAACCTGTCCTGAGGGAGGAACAGTATTGCTGGACCCTAGGGGAGTGGAGGCAGGCCAGGTACTGAGTTCAAGTCAGAGCATGCTTGTTTTGGGGTACCACTCACACATAGACCAGGGTGGCAGTTCTCAAGACTCATTTACATGGTAAAGTTGCCCCGTTTCGTAGTGTGTGAGCCACATAAAAAATATTTGAAGTGAATCACAAATCAAAAAATGAACTGGACTAGATATCGAGTTTACTCAAATAGTGAATAATTCTAACTTCACTCCCTGGGTGTGGCCATTTTCCATGTATTACTTTCCATCAGGGAAAACCAACTAGAAGGGGCCCAACAATTAACATTAACTTAGCAGAATGAAAGCCAGAAGTTGCATCTGTCAATTCCTACCACATTGATTCACACAATGTGTTTCTCCTGAACAGAATTAATACTTCCCTCACTGCTTTATAGTGGACATGTTCCAAAATAACACACATCACAGTTTTTGCATTTTAGAATGGGTGATGGGGGTTGGGATATGAAGAGACTGATTTCCACAGCACATCCAAAAAAATGTCAGTCAGTACTTAACAGTCATAGCCAATGCACCTATTATTGACACAGTTTTACAGTTAATTGTGGAACCAACCATATGTTCTTTATTAAATCTCTGACTTTAATTTTGGTTCACACCAATCTTTCCTGTATCAGGCTACATTAGGTTTATTGTTAATGTTAATCCTATAATTTTCCATGGTAATTAGCTGGCAATTATGCTACATTTTCAGTTATTAGCATGTCATTATTAGATTTTTTTTTGTCTGTGCCCTGATGCAAATTTATTTCTTAAAAGCTGCTTTTAAATTGTGCTCTATTGATAATAGTCACATTAAGGTGATGATTTTCATGAAAACTTCAGTTCCAATGACATGAAAATACTTCTGTAAGTTTAATTCTCCATAATTCTTTTTGAGGGTCAAAGGAAGTCTTTCAAAAGACTCCCAAACTTAGAGCTTTAGCTGGCCACAGGGAATGAATCATCCAGACTATTCTGCCGAGGCCTTTGACTGGAGAGCGTAATCTATTTATGTTCAAGGTAATTATTGATAGGTCAGGACTTATGCTATCCATTTAATTAAATTATTTTTCTGACTCCTTGTGGATTCTTTAACAAATCACTGTAACTAAAGGGTTTTTTAAAGTAGTTTTCTAAATTTGTACATTAGAGATTTAAGTAAATTATATACCACCATTACAGTAGTAGAATGTATGACCATAGTAGAGTATTTTGAACTTAATTATATAGTTGAACTTTTTTTTTTTACTTTAAAAAAAGGCAAAGAGGACTTCATTATATTCAAAGTTTCAAAAATCAAAGAGAAACAGAATTTTGAAAGCAACAGGAAAAGAGACTCATCATATGTCAGGGAACTTCCATTAGACAATCTACTGACTTCTCAGCAGAAATTTTATAGGCCAGGAATAAGTGGGATGATACATTCAAAGTGCTAAGAGGAGAAAACAACTAACCGAAGCTGTCCAGCAGAAAGAAAGGAGAGAAAATTCCTTTTCATAGAAACAAAAGCTAAGGAAATTCACCACTTGACCTGCCTTATATGAAATGCCAACGGGTGGTCTATACACTTTAGCTTAGTTCTCTGGAGGGGGTGATAGTCCCAGAATTACACAAACCTACTCTTTCTCTATAGTCTACAAAATGTGGATTTTCTTCCCTCCTTTAGAAATAACTTAAGTAAATGGAATTTCGTTTTCTAGATTGTTCCCATACTTCTAAATGGATATAAAAATAAGTTTGATTAAAAACAAAACCTCTTGAGAGCCCCCAACTTTAAACACACCCCCAAGGGCTGGGAGAGTGGAGTCAGAGCCAAGCCTGTGACTGAGCTGAATTCCTGCTTCCTCCACCAGACTAGAACAAGGGCAAGTGTAGGTACCTGGCTACAAACTTCTCAGATCCTTCCTGTTGTGGCCATGCCATCAGCTCTAACTGTTACCACCTGCAGTATAGACATGCTCTGTTTTACAGGCAAGTGCGGAAGCTTCTGTTACTGAAGCTTTCTTTTCATCTTCAACTTTGGTTAGGAAGCATTTATATGATAAAAGCATGGTAGGGTATGAAGGTTAAGTATTGTAAAACATTGTAAAAATGCAAGTACTCTTTAAAGTTTAATATTTGTTCAGGCAGAAAACAATTTCCAATAATTGTCCCACTGTGGGTTTCTGTTTATCACATGCATGTCTCAGTATGCATCCTAGAAATTCATTTTTTTTTTTTTGGCTAACATCCCTGTAGAGAGCCATTTCCCCCTTGGTGTGAGTGACCAGTGTGGTCCTAGAGTTTCCTCTGCATTCCTCCAAGGAGGGCTTGTGTTCAGGGCCACAGTTTACCAATCACTCAGAGATCTGAAATCCTGCCCCAGCTCAAGCCCCCGACTCCTATGGACTCATCAAGCTATTGCTGAGTTTTCCTCTTTCCTGCACTTCTGCCCCATATCCTAAACTACTATTTATGTCTCAATCCAGTATACTCTGTCTTTTATTAAAACTTTTGAATACCATATCTGTAGGGGTATTTTCACTCCTTCCTACTTTTTCCTAATTACTCCTGACTTCTCCTTTGTTCTCCAAGGCTCTCCTTGCTTAAAATGTCCCTCCCTCTCTCACCTGGAGGACACCCACATCTAGTTTCCCTGTCCTCACCTGAGTGAGAGATCTTCCAAATCTTCCCAGGTTGTCAGTTGCTCCCTTCTGTGCTTATGTTTATTTCTGGGCTTGTTGCTGTGTTTTACTTGGTTCTCTAGGTTGATTCTGCCCATCCATTAGATGCTGAACTGTTTGATTAGATGGTTTCTTTCCAGCCTTTGTATACCCTGCACTTGGTACAGAACCTGTACACATAGGTGCTCAACTGCCGTGGAGTAGTTGATGAACAAACTCCCCTGGGTAGTTTTGTGAATCTAGGCGACAATTTTGGTAAGTAGACACATTTCTGAGCTAACAGAGAAATGTAGCCAGGGTTGGACTTTCCTTTTTCATGCAGAAAGACTCACTTTTGGTAGTATTTTTCTGAATGCTAGTAGTCTAAATGTGCTTTTGGTACTTTAATTTCTTATATTTTAATATTGTTTTATTATACAATAGAACTTTTGATAGAACTTAGGCAACACTAAGATTTTATTGCTAACATAGAAACATAATACATATACTAATAAACCAGGGGAAAAATTCTCTTTTTAAACTTAACTAGAAATAATTACTGTTTGCGAGTGCAAAGAAATAGAAAACTGTTTAAAAGGAAACAAAAAAAATAGCTGTATCTGGAAATTAAATATTATAATTATTGTAGTCTTTATCATTTTTTTTTACTGCTCCTAATCTTGTTTATCTGGTTCCAAGACATTATTGTTTAATAAGCCTTTTCTGGTAAAGAGTTTCTGTACTTCTGGCAATATTAAAACCCTGGTTGGTTAACCAGAAGGAATGTTCCATGGAGGATTGAAGTGTGGAGTGGATGCCTAAAGACCCCTCTGAGACTCTGTGTTAATGAGAGGGTGGAGCTGTGCTGTAAGGAGATTCTGGCTTAGATGATGATGACATTTCAAAATAAAAATGTGCACACACAGATGACTAAAGCCACCTAATAGACCCACTGTGTCCAGTGTTGTAAAATGAATATTTCCTTCCTTCTCCTTCTCCTTCTTTTTCTCCTTTCTTTTTACACTTACTGGACACTGAGTTGTTTTCCCCTAACTAATGGGACTTTTCTGTATCTAGGCTGTAATACTATACTTTCATAATGTACTTTAGATTTCTATTTGAATTAATAATTTATTTCATTCTTTTTAATCATTTTATTTTCTTCAGATATACATTTAATGTGTCATTTAAGGTAAGCTGAGAGTCTCACGGTTTTAAATAAAAAAATGACAGAAATATCTAGAGATATAGTCTGATAGTTTCAAGAGACTCAAAAAGTTCTTGAACAAAAGTGTAGTTAGTCTTTGTAACCATGCTCCAGCATTTATCAGAAGCTTCTCTATCCCTGTGTTTTTCAAAAGAAACAAATTTATCTCTTTGCAGTACCCCCAAGTGCAAAATTAAGCAGATACAAAGTTTTCCTCCTCTGTTTACAAAACCTAAAACTTAGCAGGAGAACTCTGTGAGGATGTAAAAGCCAAAATGAGGTAAAGTTAATCTGAAGAAAACTCTTTGGACCTGCTGCAGGAATGGGGGTTTCCAGTAGTGTTCTGCTTTTGAAAAGATGGTACTGAAGTAAGTGAGCGCTTAGTAAAGAGGTCTCCCTGGTGTTCATCCTGGAGATAGTGTGCTAATATCTCTATTTTATTTTGGCTCATATGAATTATACGAAATAATAGGTTTCATTGTGACATTTTCATATGTTTATGTAACATATTTTGCTCATGGTCATCCCCCATCTGGACAGGAAACCCAGCTAAGAGAAGTCCTGTAGCTTTTCCAAGGTCACAGTTGATTCAAATGACTTACATCAACTGTCCCCAGGTGCTGTGGTCAGCATCACAAAATTAAATCACAACAGCAGTAACAGCTTTCCTCCTTTGAAGAACAAAGCTATCTTTTCCAAAAAATTTATTTAAAAGAATAGAATTTCAATTTTGAAAATTCAGGAAAAGAAACAAGAACAGCAGCATGAAGTATTTAGATAGTAGTTATGCACATATCTTCCATATAACTAGTTTGAATAGTCATTTGTCCACCACCTCTGCCAAGCTACCACCCACCCCTTCCACATGGCCTGCTGATTAGTTTGATATATGTGATTGAGAAGCTAGGGCATTTGGGGAGGTAGAAAAGGGAAGTTACTTTTTTTTTTTTTTTTTTTTGGTGGTACTCGGGGTTGAACTCAGGGCCTCACACTTGTGAGGTAGGTGCTCTAAGTGCGTGAGCCAGTCTACCCACCCTGGAGGTTAATCTTAATGTATCCTGAGACCCTGAAGAAGTTGGGTTTGTGATCCATGTGAGGATTGACAGTCCTCGTAATGCATCTGTGTATGGTACCACCAATGACCTAAAAGTCATTTCTGCTGTTTGAATCTATTCAGTTTGCAACTCTGAAACACAATTCTGTGTGTTTGAAAGTTAATCTGATACTGAGAGCCAATACTAGAATGGGCTTTTAGAGAGAGACTATGGAATGTCTTATAGAACAGCAATTGTTGAGATTCTTTTTTCTTTTCTTTTTTTTTATTGTTGTGCTGAAGGTACATTGTGGCATTTACAAAAGTTCTTATAATATATCAAGTATATCATACTTGAATTCACCCCCTCCATCATTCTCCTTTATCTTCCCCTACCTCCATTCCTGGAATAGTTTCTAATAATATAAAGTGCTACCATTTGAGAAAAAGAATTCCATCTTCCTTTATAAATTAGTCTGGTTAACCACATTACTATTTCTGGAAATATAATCTGTTGTGGGAAAAGATTAGGAGTTTTGTGCTACAGGAAGCCCTGTTGTAGAGTTGGGATACTGATGGCTGATTAACATTTGGGGCAGTGACTTCCAGTCCCATATGCCTTTGAATTCTTGTGCTCACCTCTGCCCCCAAGAGCATTAGTGTAGCAAGTGATGAAATAAAGAATGGACAACCAGAGTAAATCACAAGTAGTTCATGCAGTGTAGAAGTATGTTATTTACCAAAGTGTCATCCATATCTTTATTCATGCAGAGAACTTGCAGGAGGTACCAGGAACCTTTGTGTGATTCACGGATTAATATTTTGGATCACAGACAAAGTAATTAAAGTTAGATCTCCTCAGGTCACCTGGACTTATGGAAGAGTTTAATTTAAGTCCAGCCAAGTTGATTAGACATATAGCTGTAAGCTGTAGTACCGGTATAGACATGGATGTCTGGGCATTTTTTTTGTGTATGTGTGTTTATATATAGGATATGATCTGTCATTGACATTACTTCACTGTTGTCAGTTTGAAGTCAAGTTTGTGGTCAGGACTAGCATTCTTGGAATTTTTAATTTTTGATAATTCTAGGGTTTAAACTCAGGGCTTTCTGCTTGCTAGGCAGGCACTCTACCACTTGAGCCACACCTCCAGTCTTAGGACCAGCATTCTTAAAAAATGAAATCAAATAATATAAAAAGAAATACTAGCATACTTGGGACATAGTAGTGTATCATAAGATAAAATGTTTTTCTTAATCTAAGTTTATGACCAATACAGTTTGAGTTTGGTGAAATCATCCTATGTAATTCCTTTTCTAGAAACAAGAGGGTAAAGCAAATACAAATAAAATATTAGGTTTAGTTCAAAGGCTAAGTCTCACATAGAATTTCTCTCAAATAATATCTGGGAAGCTATTGCATTAAGCCATGGAGAGTAAATACTAGGAAGAGTATTGGTCATCGGCGTTAATAACATTGAAGAGTTACTCTGTGTTAATCATATATTATGTACTTACATTTTCATAATTCTGAATTATGTATGAAAAATGCCCATTTGAAAGATTATATCTCAAAGAAGTCAAAGACTTCATATATAGACAGAACTTTGTAGGTTCCAATCTTAGCTTGGCAGTTTATACATTGCTATGGTTTGAATGTATCCCCTGAAGGTCATCTCCAAATTCATATGTGAATGGTATTGGAGGTAGGGCGTTTGGACAGTAATTAGGATTAGATGTGGTCATGAAGGTATGATGGCATTAGTGACTTTATAAGAAGGGAAAGAGACACTTGTTCTGTCTTGCTATGTGATGCCCTCTGCCATATTTTGATGTAGCACAAGGGCCCTCACCACATGCTGGCTCCATTCTCTTGGTATTCCCACCTCCAGAGTCATAAACAAGTAGTCTTCTCTTTTTTATAATTTATGCAGCCTGTGGTACGGAGTTTTAGCAATGGAAAACAGACTAAGGTACAAACTAAGTGGCTATGGTGGGGAGAGGTACTTATCATGCTTATGTGTTTCTTATTCTAGGAAGCAGAGATAAAAGAAGAGGATCAGAGTTGTCTGCAATAGTGTTTGTGAAATGTGTGTTTAGCATGGGGCCAAGCACACACTTGGCTTTCAAAAAATGGTGGCTGTTATTATTTGCTCATGGATGAGGAACAAATGATGGCAATGCATTTAGTGCCTGTCAAAATCAGCCCAGTGGCAACAGACTTATCCTTAAGTCTGTAACCCAGGTTACCTCTGATTTGGTAAAGATATTATAAACAAAATAATGAGCTCATTAGTGAATTCCTGTGAGGCATATGGGTTTTAAAATTCTGCTTCTTCAATTTTGAAAGACAGAAAAAAAGTCTTATAATCCACTGAGACAACAGCTATTTATTCCAACTATTTCAAGTTAGAGTAAGTGCTCCTAGAACTTTCTTCAATTTTTTGAGTTGATTCTGTTTGGCCTTGCAGACATGGGGGAGTAGATGTTTGAGGTCAGGTGGTATAGGGATGAGTCAGGACCAGGGCTGGTCCCATCAACTGCTATGGACAAGAAGCATTCTAGTCTTTTAGATATTGTCTATATTTTGTAGATGAGAAAATGCAAATTCAGTGAACTCACTGAAAGTCACAGGGTTTGGTGAGGACAGAAATTAAATCAAGGTCTGTTTGTTTCCATCAGTGCCCTTTCTCCCTGTGTCCTTCCTGCTACCCTGTAGATGGACTTATAGGATCACTTCTCTAAATGTAGAAACTATGCCATGATTTCAGTTTTTTTTTTTTTTTTTTGAAAACATCTTATTAGGCTAAAATGTGTGCAGCTGAACTGGCAATGGCGCCCACAGTCATTTTCAGCATTCCAGCTTCATTATTTCACTAGTCCAGGCAGAATCTGCACCTTTCACAAGAGAAGTAATTTTTATATTAATTATACTTCTCCTTTTAATCTCCAACAATATATAGGAAAAGTAATTGAAGGGGGTAGTTATAATTCACCAAGTGCATGGAGCTTAATTAAGGTGATGGAATTAATATTTTCTTTGACTGCGTTCCAGCATCATGCTCACCCCAATCAGTTTGAAGAAAACAGTCTTAAAGGCAGAATTTAAAAACCTATTAACAGACCACTGATTAGATGCAAAAGATAAAAAATGAAAAAGATAACATGCATACTTAGCAGCTCTTTGATGAAACACTAAAGTTTATCATCTTTTCTGCCAACAGCCGCACTCCTTGTTTTCTTAGAAAGGCTAGCTTTTGAACTTTTCTTTCAGTCTTCATGGTGCTTGCAGGATGGGGAGATGTTTTCTTGTTTGCCTGCTCTTTATAAGTAGCCCATCCCTACTTTCGGTTGTCAAAGAATTTGCAGAGGTCCAAAAATGCCCAGTGTCCTCACCTCACTGAACTCACATTCCCTCTGTGCTGCTCACAAGCTAGCTGCTATTGAAGGATATGCTGTGATAACAGTATCTGGTGACAATTTATTGTTTAATTTGTAAGACAGATGTAGACAGTGATTGAAAGTATGGCCTTTGGCATCTAACAGACCCAGATTCAAATCATAGGTTAGCTTGCTAATAGCTTCATGATTTCCTGTAAGCAGCTTAACTTCTCTGTCAGAGGAGGAGGCTGATTACCACCTCATGCAGAGGTTGCAAGGATTACATAAGGCAAAAGGCTTGGCATGAGCCAACTGACCTGGGGTGTTAGTATTACCTCAAGAGCATATGCATTTTAGCACCAGGAGATGACAATGCCTTTATTCCTGGGAATGAGTGTTTCTGGGTGGGATTCTAGGTATGAGAACAAGCAGACATCTTGAATTGGGTAGCACCTGAGTCTCCCTGGGTAGGTAATTGTCCTGTATATGGTGTTCCTCTCTATCAAGAGGGAAAAATCTTTTGGGAATAAAGTATCCTGCTTCATGAACCTCATTGGTAACAGGCATAGGACACAGATGTATTGTTTTTTAAGATTGTATGTGGAGTGAATCAAATGTACTCAAAGGATCTAGTCCTTTCATTTTGCTGTAAAAGCAACACCACCCAAATGTAGAACCACTGTTACCCACAGTATGATCCCCAGACAAGTGGCACTGGCCCCACCTGGGCTCTTGTTAGAAATGAAGTTTCTTGGCTACACTCCAGACTACTACTACTATTACTCTACTACTTGTAGGAGTGGTCCAGAGAACCTCCATTTTACTAAAAGCCTTTGGTAATCCTGCTGTACCCCAACACTTGAGAAACACTGTCATAGAGCACTTATTACACACAAGCTTGTGAGCTACGGAAATCCAGAAGCACTCATTCTGCATTGGGGCATACTAACAGGCCCTAGAGAATGTGCACAGCCATGCATTCCCTACTCTTCACTCTGATGTGTCAAGGACACTCAACCTTAGAGAGGGCCCTGTTGATCTGGACTCTGTCCCTTGTGGCATGACAATAACAGTGAGATCAATGTACTTCATTTTTTACATACTCCCAAGTCTTCTCCCAATGGTTTCATTCCTTTTGATACTGCAAATTAGTGGTATATTTTAGGATTATTCATTTGTGTGTAAATTACCAAGATTAGCAAGAACTGTCTTCATCCTGTTTTTCATTTTTTGAATGGGCAAGAAGCATTAGAGAAAAAAAATCAAGAACTCACTTTAGGTATGACAATAGCAACGTAAGGCACAGAGTATGATATAAAGTTGCTTGGAGTTCACTTATTTCATATGCTTCAATGTGCACACAGAAAATATGTTTAGACAATTATTTAAGAGACTAAATTAAGGACATAGTTACAATCTTTGATGTAGGTACAGTTTTCATCTGCTTCCATGTGTCACCTTTCCAACCTCACCCTTCCTTCTAATATTGCTTCAAGCTTAATGAATATATACTTATCTGAACAGTACAGACTTTAAAGCAAAACTTTATAGAAGAAATGTAAAAGAGAAAGGGCTCTATGAATAAAGGAGCAATTAAAAGTTTAGTGGGGGCTGGATGGCCACAAAATCTTTCACTCCAGTTCTTTCCAGAGTTGATCTGGTGATCTGGCTGGCCAGGCTGCTATACTTTCTTTTCCATCATCATAAGAACTGCCTTCTTAACTCAGATCAGTAGGCATAATTAAAAAAAAAAAAGAAAAAAAAACTTGTGGTAGTCAGTAATAATTTTCTTCTGTCATGCATGTTTTGGAGATTTCTAAGCCATCCTCCCATTTATATTGCCATCCTCACCAAGCAGATACTGATATTATGTTGACAAACCAGTGGTAAAACATGCATTTTTTGTTTTTGGCAGTGCTGTGGCATGGTGCATGCTAGGCAAGTACTCGATGACTAAGCTACATACCCAACCCCAAACATGTAGATTTTTTTAATGATGCTTCATTTTTATGTTGCCTCATTAAGTTTCTTAGGAAAGTCCATTTGAAATTTAATATGTTCACAATTACATGATTTATAATTCTCTTAAAGTAGAGTGGTTATTTTCCACTTGAGGTGGCCATTATTCCAGAGCACACCATCCACTTAAGTCACACAATTTTAGTCATAGGAGGGAATCAGATGTAGGCACTGAGCAGTGATTCTCAAAAATGATAGATCCAGGTCCTTACTCCCAGAATGTATACATAGGACCTCAATTTGGGGAAAGATCTTGGGAGATGTACTTAAGGATTTTAAGGTAAGATCATTCTGGATTAAGGTGGCCCCTAAATGCAATTCTTAGTCCTTAGGAGAGAAGAGAATGGGGAAACACACACAGAGAGATGCAGGAGAGAATGCCAGGTGCAGGTAGAGGCAGAGAGTGAATGATATGGGCTACAAATCAATAAACATAAAGGATTGCTGACAGTGACAGGAAGCTAGGAGAGAGGAATGGAACAGATTCTCCATCAGAGCCTCCAGAGGGAATCAACTATCTGCCACCTCGATTTTGTACTTGGCCTCCAGGATTGTGACAGAATAAATTTCTGTGGTTGTAAGCTACTGAGTTTTCAGTTATTTGTTACAGAAGCTCAGGAAATGAACATAGCAGGAATACCTTTACTGGTTGTAACTATGGACATTTGTAAAATTTGGACTTGAGAAACTTTCTTGAGGAAAAAAAGTTGAGGAAGGCTTGTCCAGTCAGGTTGCTGAGTTTTCTCTTCCTACCTCATAGGTCATAAACCTTTAAGCAAACAACATTTATCAAAGAACATGAACTCACCTTTCAGAAATGGAGACACAGGGGTGGGGGCATGGCTCAAATGGTAGAGCACTTGCCTAGCAACCACCAGGACCTGAGTTCAAACCCCAGTTCTTTCCTCTTTTCTGCCTGCAGAAAAAGGAAATAGCAGACTCAGCTATTAGCATTTTAGTTCTTAGACACATACACTTATGGAAAAAGCAACATCATGAAGTGATAACAGAGCTATTGTGCCATCTGTAGAGACTAATAACAAAGAATAGAACAGACATTTCTTATATTGCATAAGGCTACAGAGGAGCACATGCCATTAGTCACCTAGTTGTATTTTTCATTTGGAAATAGTTGATTTCTCATTTGGAAAGCCTGTGGATTCATTCACTCATTCATTCATCAATAAATTTAAAGGGTGCATCTTAAGTATATGACGCTAAGCGTTGAGAGAGCAGCAGTTTTTAGGATCCATTCCTTCCCTGTGTACAGTGGATGATGTGCTGGTGAAAAACAGTAAACGAATAAATAAATGAGAGGAATAAAACCAATGAAAAATAGTCTCACCAGTCCTTCCATTTTTGGCATTTAAAAAAGCAGATTAGAGATAATTGTCTTGTTCACTTGTTTATCTGTTTATTTATATTGTGCCTCCTTCTGGACTGAAAGAGCCACAGATTAGGGACCGACTCGAGTTTTCTGCTTTTTCTCTGTTGTGAGGACACTCCCTTGCCCATAGTCAGCATTTAGCTATTAACATGTATTATTGAGTAAGAGAGGTGAACCAGAAAGTGTTTGTATTGCATTCATCTTTGAAAGCCTTTCCTTTTTTAGCTGACACATTTTTTAGGGCAAAAATTTTTCAGGTAGAAAAGCTGTGAAAGGCCCTCCTTTTGGTAACTTGAGACCTAGGAAAAGTGTTTGCTCTAAATTTATATGTATAAATTTTTAGTTGTAAAGATAAGTGAAATATTACTTGAGGTAGCAAAGTATTGGCTATACTCGAAATGACCAGAAAGAACAAAATAAAGTTGTGGCATATAATTTATACAATGGTATTTGGGTCTAAAACAATAATTTCACAGTAGTTTGTGGACATATAAGAAGATGCTAAAGATGTGCTAAGTAACAACAACAAAGGGTAAATTAAAATAAATGGTTACAATAGTGTGAAAATACATGTTTTGGAGAAAGGAAGACAGAAAGATAGGAAAGATACAGCATACGGTGATAGATTTGAAGGTGTCTATTTGTGGGTTAGGTTGCTTTTAATTATTTTTATTTGCTCATGGTCAATTGACTTTCCTATGATGAACACACATGCTTTTATATTTAAGTTTTTTTGGGGGGTGGTACTGGGGTTTGAACTCAGGGCTTTGCACTTGCTAGGCAGGTGCTCTGTTGCTTGATCCACACCACCAGCCCTGTTTGCTTTATTTAAAATGTAGTAAAGATGTGATGCCAGATGTGACAGTGCATATCTATAATTCCAGCACCCAGTAAATCTTGAGTTCCAGGCACGCCTGGGCTATGTAGTATATAGTGAGACCCTGTTTCAAAAAACCTTAAGAGTGTGTGTGTGTGGGCAGTGGGGTCGGGGGTCGGGGGGGGGGGGAATAGAGGCGTGCCTAGCAAAAGTAAGAGGAATCGTTTTACTTTAAGGTTTCCCTAGGGGAGATCATAGGAACATGGAGAAAGAACATTGGTGAAGAGTTTGCAAAAGGACATGCCTGGCTGGCTAACCTGCATGTCAGGAAAAAGCTTGCACTCCCCCCCAAGCAGTAGAAGAAATGCCAATGTAATGTCCAAAGGATATCACTGGATGTGAGAAAGAGGGAAAATAGAATTCTGGTGTGAGGCTGACCAGCACACCCATTCTAGAGAGCCCAGAGGACTATTCGGGAGAGCAGTTGGTAGGTTTTTATGCAATCAACCATCAGTTTAGCAATCAGAATAAGGATTTTTATTGAGTGTCTGTGGTGCTAGAGAGCAGGGACCTCTGAAAGGAAGAGGAAATAAGTAAATTATTGCTGATGGAATTCTATGCAGCCACAGTTAGAAACGAGCTTGTGACCAGCAACTTGGCTAGATGTGAAAACCAACCTTGTCCAGAGCAAGGGTTGCCAGAAAAAATATAGGGTGCCCAGTTAAACTTGAGTTCTGATAAACAGCCGGTACTGTTTTAAGCTAAATATATCCTAAATACTTGATAAATCTGGCATCCCTAAGCCATAACTTAACACAATTTATGAGCAATTAAGCTGTGTACACATGTTTCATAAGAATACATATCAGCCCATTGGTAACTATTACATTTGTGTGGGAGTGTAACAGGGATGGAAATGAAGAAGTGCATATTACATAAGGAAAGAAGTACATGCAATTAGACAGGGTGGCGAGTGGTCAGGGGTTAATGGTAGATGAGTATGACTGACTCTACTGTCTGTACCTGAGTTCCAAAAGAAAATTTAAAAATGTTTTCTCTTGGCCTGGGGGTATAGCATAATGTAGAGCATATGCTTAGCATGTGTGAAGCCCTGGGTCTGAGCCTCAGCACCACACACACACACACACACACACACACACACACACACTCTCTCTCTCTCTCTCTCTCTCTCTCTCTCTCTCTCTCTCTCTCTCTCTCTCTTTCTTTTTGGTGGTAGTGGGGCTTGAACACAGGGCCTCACTTTTCTGGGCAGGTGCTCTATCACTTGAGCCACTCCACATAAAACTGTTGCTTTCCTGTAATTTCTTTACTAAAGTCCTGGTATCCCTGCCTGGCTGACAAACAGAATATTTTGTTCTTAAAAAAAGAAAAATCCCTTTGGAGTACTCTGGCACTTCTACCAAAAGTGGCAGCAAAGTGTGTAGGAAGGAGAGTGGTCAGGTCTCAGGAGAGAAAATCTGTCATTATTTTATAAATCTAGTAAAAAATGAAACTAAAGACAGCTTCACTTAGATTTACTCTTAATAAAGGACTATGCTTATGTTCTTAAAGAGTAAATAACAAAAGAATATGAATAAAAAAAATCCTTAGCCATCAGCATAGAGGTAGCCACAAAAATAGGCAAAGTTTAAATTTGCCATTGACAAATACTTGCCATTGAGTAAGTCTTATTCTTGTAACACGTTTTTCTTTTTTAATGTTACAGCTGATTACAAGGAGAGCTTTAATACGATTGGAAACATTGAAGAGATTGCATATAATGCTGTTTCCTTTACCTGGGATGTGAATGAAGAGGCAAAGGTGAGTGAAAACATAGCAGTGGCTCATTGGTCATACTTTTTAAATATTATGCCCATTTTCTGCAGAAGATGCTTTTTCAAAACCCTGTATAGGTTCAAAACCCAGCTTCCAAGTACCTTGAGCCAAAAAAAAGAAAGAAAGCAGTCACACACACTCCATTATGCACTGCTCTTGGAGGTAAGGGAGAAAAGGGAGTGTGCCTGTCTCTGTGGCCTCTGGCAGAATGTAATGAGCCAAGCTGCACACCCCTCGTACATCCCTCAGGCCACATGCTCCATTTCAGAATGTGGAGCTGGGGAGGGTGGCCCAGAAAAACCTTTTTTCCCCCTGAACAACAGAGAATTCCCCAAACACCACTCTCTGGCCTCTCCGTGAAGCCTCCAAAGGCAGCACAGGTCTTTGTGGGTGAACGGCCCCACTGCTCAGCCCTGAGCTAGTGAAGGAGGGGTACAAGAAGCAGGGCTACAGGTTCCTAGGCTTCAATGACCACACACTGGCAGTATAGCTACCACCACAACCTTGTGACACTTCTTTTTACGCCAGTTAACTTTTTCTGTTCTTCCGGGTGCTAGGATGATTAAGTGTAAGGGTTAGGGGAAGTGGCCCAAGGACAGACGTCCACCACTGCTAGGGTTTGGACAAGAAAGTAGACTCCCTGATTTCCACATTCTCCGGGCACAAGCATCTGATTTTATAAAACTCCAAACATTTTTACTCTGCCCACTCCTCTTGGGTTCCTTACCTTCTGGTCCTTCATCCTTATTTTGCACTTAAGGGAAAGTTCCAGATGGAACATAAGCTTGTTTTCTGCTTCAGTTATGTACCATCTGGTGAGTATTAGAAGACTTTGTCTTCAAACTCAGGAGAAGGTCAGTGTCAACAACTCCTATCAATGCTTCATTGTCCTTTGGTAGGGGAAGGCCTGGTGAGAGAGGAAACTGGCTGCGAGTTTGCACGCCTGCCTTCCAGGAAAAGATGAATTGCTCAGTGTCTCATTTCACTCGTGTATAAAACAATGTAGATGAAATCAGCTTTAGGCCCAAGAAAGGTAACCCAACTGGGCACCCAGTGACAGAGTGGCAGCATAGTCTAGGGAATGTTCCAAGGAACCAGGGTCTCCCAGGGAAGGAATCAGGCCTTGCCATGGGATGTAAGATCAGGTCTCATCCTGAACTGCAGGGAATGTTTGGCTCAGAGGACCCTGCCCATGCCAGGTACACTCAGCGCTCTGTCAATGTCCTCTGCTGCCCGAGGCCTATTCTGTCCACTTCTTCTGTGCCTGAGAGCACCAAGTCTCTCCTTTTATAGGCCCATCTACACCCTCCCAAGGCTCCCGCCTAACCCCTCCTTCCTGCTGGCAATGCTTGCCTCTTCTCTTGGTGCCCTCTCGCTAGAGGCAGTCTGTGCAGTGGCACAGTGCTGGAATGGGCTGGAATTCTTAGCAAGTCACTGGACCCCCCCTCAAGGCCTCCATCCCTGAACTTGAGACAAAACAGACAGATAGATATTTCCACATGTCTCTGTTTCACCAAGCAGCATGCTTGGTGTGGTGCATCATAATCCAGCACTCTGGGAAAGGAGGCAAGGGAACCAATAACCAAACAAGAGTGTGAGCATGGGGAGGCAGGACCCACCTCAAAGTCAATGGGAAGAACATGAGGTCATGCCACTGAAGATGTCTGACAGTGTTAAAGCAAACTATAAATATAAGCTGTAATTATTGCCATAATTTTCATTATGAGATAATGAGTGCTCCTAGGTGAGCATGTTAAGGGTGATGTTTCAGTGGGAATGAATGCCTAAACCAGAGGGACAGTTTAATAACGAAAACTGCAGGCTCTGAGGCAAATCAGTGAGACAGTTGATCCCCACGTTCATTCCACACCACTCGTTTGCCATATGCAGGCGTTCACTTTTCTTGTCTAAATGTGTGTTTGCACACGTGTGCGTTTGCATGCATATTTGTGCATGTTGTTCCAGTCAGACACATTAAGCTCACATGCTATGACAGATGACGCTGGAGGATATTTTATAATACTCTTTGTAATAAAATTTGTTTTATTTCTTTAATATCTTTTTAGTAACCATTGCTTGATTTTTGCAATTGTATGAGGTCTGGGTTAATCAGTAAGTAATAAAAAGTAGTTCCAAATAGTTTTTTCCAAACTACTGAAGGATTTTTAAAGAAAAACCATAAAAGTTAAATCAGCTTCATTAGGGAAGCTGATAGGATTTTTTTAATCTGCAGAGCCTGAGGCATTTCTTGAAAATAGGATTGATTTTATAATAAGCAGACTGCAAAACCAAAATAGCACGGCAGTTGAAAAACAGGTTTTCAACAAAGCAAGAAGTAAAAGGTGGAATTGCTTGTGGTTTTTACATCTTAGGCTTCTTTTTAGGAGCAATTGCACTTGCTTTCAAATTCTGGTGGTAATACCCACACTGAAATTTTTGGTAGGCTTCAGGGCTAGGTTCCCATTCAGTGTCACACGATGTTTTGGTTTGTGTGACTTTTAGCCTGTATGCAGTCCACAGAATGAATATATGTAGGTATATTATGCATGTATGTTATAGTTCATATTTTAACATTTTTACCCATATTTAACAATGTAGAGATTATTTCTTTAAATGGAGGTTTCTAGATTATGTTAGATAAAGATTCTGGCAACCATGACCTGAGTGTTTTCAAGGCAACGAGTTGCTCTCATGAAGGTCTGGACACTCTTTATTTCCTTCTCTGTTTCTCTACCTAGCACTGGAGGCATTTGCATTTTTGTATTCAACCATATCACCCTGAGGCAACTTATTTGGAGTGCAGTGTAGATCTTCACTGGCTTCCAGTGTTGGGGGAGGCAGTGACACAATGACAGGTCAGACGGTGTGTAAGTTTGATTCAGCCTGTAGTTCAGCCAGACGGGGCAAGACACACCTGGTTTATTGATTGGTCCTTAGAACGAGTGCCACAGCAAACGGCAGCCCACTGTTGAAGGGAGAGGCTGTGACATCCTTTTGAATGCCCATAAAATCTTGATCTTTGAACATGTTTAAAAATAAACAAACAAGCACCCAAAGTCACTTAAATCCAAATGTGAGCACTTATCAGTAAGTTGGATAATAATATTTGGGGATTAAAAATGAGTTGTTTTTGTATAAGGTTTTTATAAGCCATCTTTGAAGCAGGCAATATCTAAAGAGATGCTCCAAATATGTTTTGAGCCATGGCAGCATCAGTTGAGAAAACTGTACATTTTCCCCAAGAAAATAGCATGGCTTTTATTTGAATATTTAAGTTTTGGTGCTTTTACTTAAAACAAAAAGAACCTAGTGTTTGTTAGTGTGCTGCATATGTATAATCAAGACCTGGTGGTAAGGATTATGGATTTTTCCAGAGCACACGTCTACTTCTTTCTTTTGCGGCCGACTTACTTGTTGTATCTGTCTCTCCTGTAGCATAAACAGAAGAAAGGAAAAGACACAAAACCAATCACTTAGTTCAATTTAATTAATTTAATTATCGGACTGCCTTTGGCCAGGGAAGGTGTTAAAACTATCAGTCATGGTAAGCTTTGGGGATTATTCCTGGACTTCCAGCATGCACACTGCAGTGTGATTCTGGCAGAACCGTTGCAGGGTTCTTCCACTCAGAACCAGTTTTGCTGGTTGTGTGCAAAGACACAGGAGCCCAAATATTCTCAGACAGGACCTGCTTCCATCTCGGAGTCTATGCACTGTGGAGGCCATGTGATGTGAATGGTGTTCCTGGCTCCTGGCATCTAGATGGGGAGGCTGTGTCCCCACTTTTGTGTCCTGAAGATTAGTGGGGTATGGGCGTAGGCCTGTGCAGCAGAAAGAGCCTGAAGTAAGGTCAGGTACCCACGTTCTAGTCCTAGCACCAGAGGAGCCAGCATTTGACTTCCCCTTTCTGAGCTTTAGTTTGCTCAGCTGTAAAATGGCAGGAAAGGAGGAGGAGGACTTGATGGACGACTCAAGTCCCATTCCTGTGATTCTAATGGGAGGGCTTCTGTGCCACGTTCTCTCACATGACTCCTGTTTAACAAGAGCATTTTAATTTTACTTTTTCCCAAGAGCCAAACACTGTTACCTAGAAAAGATTTGTCAGCACTAATCTCCAAGATGAGGAATTCCCACGCAAGACCCTATTGAGTTATTGAGGAGCAATGAGCTCAGAATGCTGGCAGCCAGCACTGCCTCTCTCTAATGATGACATCACCCCTGGAGCAGCGATACATCAAACCCTAATCACAGGCTTCCCTTCCTCCCAGATTTCTAGGGAGAGTCTTAAAACCGGACCTCTTATTTTCCTCCAGCACTGTTTTCTCTGTCCACAATGCCCTCATGATTAATCCAACCTCATTGTGCTATAAAATCCTTTCTAATGTGACCAGAAGAGAATGACAGAACAACCAGGATTCTTAGTGCTTGTGCCAACGTCACAGAATAAGTTTCCTTTTTGTGTCTTTTCTCTGGAACACCATACCAATTTACCCTACTTCCTGCTTCGCCCTTCCCATGGTTAAAAAAAATTCCTAGAATGAAGGAGGCTTCTTTCCATTAGATCCCCATGTTTTTTAAAAGACATCTCTCTGCATCCAAACACTTTGGAAGGATTTTGATTCACTGAAAATATTTCTCCTTCCTCACTACCATCACCACTAAACGATCACAGAGACAAGTAAGTCCACTATCAGCTCATTCTCCTGTTCCTATAATTCTTAGAAAAAACTATCACAATTCAATAATATGAGCCCAGTTTGGTTTCATCCTTGCTCCTTCCTAGCCCAGCACCTCTGCTTACAGAAGTAGAGTGGATCCCTCCTGTGCAATGATGTCTACCCTGCTCTCCTGTTTATCTTCCTATGTAGCTCAGGAGAAGACTTGGGGAATTGGCCTGTCCAGCCCTTCACTTTGTTAGTCTATCAGTGAACATTCTTCTGCATTTTGGGTTTCAAAGAGAATCCTTCACACAGGGAGTTGTTGTCATTTTAGAGAAGACCAAGGACACAAATACAGCCTGTTTTTGTCTCTGCTAACAAATTTTTGTGGTAAGGTTGGGGTTGCAGGGCTGAGACCAGGTTAGGGAGAGGGTAGGGAGCTGAGAGGCTAAGGGATGTCATATATATATGTGTATATATATATATTGCTGTGTATCTCAGATTGTGATTCTAGTCCCTGTGTCCTTTCCAGTCACCAGCACTTCAAGGTTAGGAAATGCAAAGGAAGATGGGTTTGCACTCATTCTTAGTGCAGAGCCCATGCTGTTAACCATCCCCACAGATGGAAATCCGATTTTTCTTCAAAAAACCAACCATGCCAGCTTTCCTTCTTCAAGAAATCTATAGGATTCAACTTATGTGGGTCCAGAGAAAAAGAAAGTAAATAGTCAGCTTCATTTTCTTGAGCAAAGCAGTTCTGTCAGGTCACCCTGCTTTTTCTACCTGCCCTGTCCTACACTGTACTCATCCCCACCCCCTGTCCAGCAGAGATGGCTTGCTGATTCAAACTTCCAATACCTAGGTCTCTCCCTATCCACACCATATGATGCTCTGGTACATTACCTGTTCAACCACACATGCCTTTGATCAGAATAGACATGGGAGTGAGGACTATTTGAGATGCCTTGCCTTCTTCAACTGACTGTGCATGTGGGTGTGCATATGTGTGTGTGTGTGTGTGTGTGTGTGTGTGTGTGTGTGTGTGTGTGTGTGTGTTAGCCTGACTGGACACAACTCTTTTGCATAACTATCACCCCACTCTATTAATTAAAGACCAGTGCATGCTATCCAATATTGCAACTCTGAGATGTATCTGTGGGTTCTTCTTTATACTATTATACATCTATTCCCCATTTTCCCAATCTCTCTAGCTCCTTTCCTTGGTATTCTCAATTTCATATTTCACATTTATTTCCAATATTTCCATGCACACCTCTCTTTTATTCTTTTTTTCTATGATGAATAGTGGAGATTATCCCTTTTTTTTCAAAACCACATAAGAGCACAGCATTTTTTTTTTTTTCTATGTGGTATGGTTGATCGTGAGCCTGCGGGGAGCAAGCTAGCCTCAGATTTCTCCAAATCCACATTTCTTTGCCTCCAATTCTTACGTGTCCAAAGACAGGGAACCTAAGACACGCCTTTGTAGGAGGGAAAGCACAGCATTTTAATAAAGCAAGAATGAGCATTATTAACAGAGAAGAGGAAGTTTGCACAAGGCGTGCAATGACTGTCTGGTCCATGTATGTGACTTCAGACACTCAGTAGACAAATGTCCACCACTTACCTAACTAGTAAATTGGAATTGAATACATATACATAAGCTGATATTCATTTTGTAGGTGGATTCCTCTGACTCTGTTCTTTTGGATGCTGTAAATAGATTAGATTTACAAAAGAAATCTGCCTGTGATTTTTGAAGCTGCGGGAAAATGCAAGGTGGGAGTTGGGGTGGGAATGTTGACATTTCCTCTATTTCCCTTAATAGTTTTCCCTTAATTACTGCCTAGTCTCTGGTTTTGCTTTAATACCACAAAGATGTTATCTAAGAACTGAGACCTGTCTGAAGAATAGAAACATGGATGCTAAGATGAGTTGGCTAACTGAGAAGGAAGTACAAGTGACAGTTGAGGGCAGAATATTCTCATCTCCATCTGTAAATCCATCGCTCAAAATGACAGTAAAAAGTTGACTTAACACCCAAGCCCTGCTCTGCAGCTGTCCTGGATGGCGGATGCATTTGATGTGACCTGAGTTGTGGTGACGGCTGCTGACATGCTTCTTACTGTGACATGTAACTAGAGCTGAACTGTCTTATAGGCAACTGACTTTTTTCCATATAAAATCCAGGTCTTTTTCTGTTCTCACTGTTTGTGTTGACCTTCTCCTCCCAGGGCTATCAAGGTACACTAAAGGTCAGCAAGCCATGAGCTGCTCATGAACAAGAAAAATAGCCTCATTATCCTCATCAGTCCTGTTTTACCAACTTAAGAGACCCAATGCACATCAGAGTATGACCACAGCCTAGGAAAAGGTAGTAAATGGAACCCTATCTCATCAAAACAGCTGGGGTGTTCTGTCATCTCAACTATGCAGGAGACAAAGGTAGACAGATCACAGTACAGGTCAGCCTGGGCAAAAAACATGAAACCCTATCTGAAAAATAACTAAAGCAAAAAAGGAAGGAGCGTGGCTCAAGAGGTAGGGCACCTGCCTAGCAAGCATGAGGTCCTGAGTTCAAACCCCAGTACTGCTCCCCCACCCAGAAAAGAAAAGGTTGTAAATTGGAGAAAATTTAGGTATTCTAATCTTCTTGCACACTGCAAATTATTTCAGTCTCTTTGAGTGAATGATAAGACTATTCTAATTAAAAGTCTGGCTTGAAATTCAGTACCAAATCATAGTGAATTCGTGATGTCTCAAATTTACTGTTTCTTTCCCTCCCTCCTTTTCTTTGTTTGACTCTTTCTTTTCCAACATTTATTTTTTATTTAAAATGTTTTAATAAATTTTTATGGGGTCCCTTTCTTTGTGCCAGGCACAGTGCTTTAGAAAATTAAAATTTTGGCAGTCTTTGAATTTTTTATTAACATGTATTAGTTGTACAAAGGGGTTTCATACTTCCACACGTGTGTACAATATCCCTGGATAAAAGTCACCCCTCTGTCCCTTCTCCTCTTCCCACTCCCCCCCTTCTTAAAACAATTTCAATAGACTTCACAGTTCTATTTTTATATATGGGCATAAAATATTTTGACCATATTCAATCCCTTTCACACACCTCCTTTCCCCCTCCCCTCCTCCTGCTGATACTACCCCCAAGCCATTTTACATTGCTGTTACTCATTTTTAAAGACGATTCTGCATATGAGAAAGAACATGTAGTATTTGTCTTTCTCAGTCTGACTTATTCCACCTAACATGATGATCTCTAGTTCCATCCATTTTCCTGCAAATGACATAATTTCATTCTTCTTTATGGCTGAGTAGTACTTCATTGTGAATATATACCACATTTTCTTTATCTGCTCATCAGTTGATTGGCACCTAGGCTGATTCCATATCTTGGCTATTGTAAATAGTGCTTTATAGCACTACGTTTATACATGGGTGTGCAGATATTTTCACTGTGTGTTGACTTGCATTTCTTTGACTGTATGCCCAGGAATGGTATGTCAGGATCATACAGTAGTTCTATCTTTAGTTTTTTAAGGAACTTCCATACTGATTTCCACAATGGCTGCACTAATTTACATTCCAACTAATAGAGTAGAAGGGTTTCTTTTCCTGTGCATCCTTGCCAGCATTTGTTATTGTTTGTTTTCTTGACAGTTGCTATTCTGACTCAGGTGAGAAAGAGTCTCAGTGATGTTTTGATTTGCATTCCTTTATGGCTAGGGATGCTGGACATTTCTCTGTGTGTTATTAACCATTTGCGCTAGTTCTGAGAACTGCCAGTTCAATTAATTTGTCCACTTATTATTAATTAGGTTATTTGTTCTTTTGCTGCTTAGTTTTTTGAGCTCCTTAAATATTCTGAATATTAATCCTTTGTCCAATGAATAACTGGCAAAGATTTTTTTTCCCCATTCTATAGGTTTTCTTTTCATTGTAGTTGTGATTTCTTTTGCTATGCAGGAGCTTTTTAATTTGATGCAAACCCATTTTTCAATTGTTACTCTTCTTATCTGAGCAATTGGAGTTGTATTCAGAAAAGCATTACCTAGGAGTTTCAAAGTTTCTGGTCTTTTTTTCTGGGGTACTGAAGTTTGAACTTAGACCCTTGCTCTTGCTAGGCAGGTGCCATACTTCTTGAGCCATGCCTCCAGCCCTTTTTTGCTCTCATTATTTTGGAAATAGGGTCTTCCTTTTTGCCCAGGCTGGCCAGGATCTCTATCATCCTATTTTAGGTTTCTCACCGTCCCTGGGATAACAGGCATGCACCAACATGCTCAGCTTTTTTCTGTTGGGTCGTGGTCTCGAAAATTTTGTTTCCAGCCTGGCCTGTACCCAATGTCCTCCCAGTCAGCCTCCCATATAGGAACGATAACAGGCATGAGTCACCGGTACCCTGCTTTCAGAGTTTCTGGTCTTATACTAAGATCTGTGATCTGTTTGGAATTGATTTTTGTACAGGGTGAGAGAGAGGAGTCTAGTTTCAGTTTTCTACATGTGGATATCCCATTTTCCCAACACCATTTATTGAAAAAACTCTTTTCTCCAAATAGTTTTTGACACCTTTGTCAAATTTCAGATGTCCCTGGCTGTGTGGGCTTATTTCTGAATCTTCTGTTCTATCCCATTGTGACCTGTCTGTTTTCACGCCCATGCTATGTTGGCATGTGGTATTGAAGTCAGGTATTATTTGAAGTCAAGTGTTGTGATTGCTTTGGCTATTTGGGGTCTTTCATGTTTCTAAGTGAATTTTAATATTGCTTTTTCTATTTCTGTGAAGAATGTCATTGGGATTTTGATGGGGATTACATTGAACTGTAGATTCCTTTAGGTAATATAGCTATTTTTACAAGATTAATTTTGCCATTCAGTTAACGTGGGAAGTCTTTCCATCTTTTAGTGTCTTCTTCAATGTTTTGTAGTTTTTATAGTGGAGGTCTTTTACCTCCTTAGTTAGGTTTATTCCTAAATATTTAAAAATTTTTTGGAGCTATTGTGAATAGGATTGTTTTCCTGATTTCTTTCTCAGCTTGTTCATTATTGGTATAAAACAAAGCTATTGATTTTTTAATTTTGATTTTGTATCTTGCTACTTTGCTGTTTGTCAAATTTAGAATTTTTTGGTGGCGTCTTTAGGATCCTTTAAGTATAGGATTAATATTTGCAAATAGTGGTGATTTGACTTCTTCCTTTACTATTTGTATACTTTTTATTTCTTTCTCTTGCTTTATTGCTCTGGCTAAGAATTTTAGCCCCTATTGAATAAGAGAAGAATAGACACCCTTTTCTTGTTCATGACCTTGGAAGAGATGGTTTCAGTATTTTCCCCTTTAGAATGATATTAGCTATAGGTTTATCATAGGTAGCCTTTACTATGTTGAGGTATGTTCCTTTTATTCTTGGTTTCTTCAGTGCTTTTATCTTGAAGGGATGTTATATTTCATCAAGGGCGTTTTCAGCAGCTATTGAGAAGCTCATGTGATTTTTGTCTTTTAATTTGTTTATATGTGTGTTACATTAATTGACTTGTGTGTATCAAACCATTCTTGCATCCCTGGAATGAAACCAACTTGATCATGGTGTATGATTTATTTTTTTTAATGTGTTGTTAAATTTGGTTCATGAGTATTTTGTTGAGAATTTTTGCATGTATGTTCATTAGGGAAATTGGTCTATAATTTTTTTTGTCATGTTCTTATCTGGTTTTGGAATTAGGATAATACTGACTTCATACAATGAATTTGATAGTGTTCCTTTCCTTTCTGTTTTTTGGAACAGTTTGAGAAGTACTGGTTTTAATTCTTTTAAAAAGATTTGGTAGAATTTGGCTGTCTTTGTTGAAAGACTCTTTATCACTGCTTCAATTTCATTGCTTCTTATATCTGTTTAGTTAGTTTATAGACTCTTGGCTTAATTTTGGGAAGTCAAATGCATCTAGAAATTTACCCATTTCTTCTAGATTTTCCAGTCTACTGCAAAAGGCTTTTGACGTATCCCCTAATGATCTGGATCTCTCTGGCATTTGTTGTGATGTCCCTTTTCTTATTTCTAATTCTATTAATTTGGGCCCTCTTCCCTCTTTCTTTTGGTTAGTTTGGCTAAAGGTTTATCAATCTTGTTTGTCTTTTCAGAGAACCAACTTTTGGTTTCACCAGTTCTTTGTATCATTCTTTTGGTCTCCAATTCATTAGTTTTTATGCGGATCTTTATTATTTCTTTCTGTGTGCTGCTTTTAGGTTTGGCTTGCTCTTGTTTTTCTAAGAGTTTGAAATGCATTGTTAGGTTATTTATTTAAAATTCCCCTGATTTGTTAACATAGGTACTATGGCTATAAATTTTCCTCTTAGCACTGCCTTTGCTATGTCCCAAAGATTGTAGTAAGTTGTGTTTTCATTTTCATTTGCTTCTAGGAATCCTTCAGTTTTTTCCCTTATTTCTTCAGTGACCCATTGATCATTCAAAGGTGAATTGTTCAGTCTCCATGTGTTAGAATATTTTCTGTCATTTCTTTCATTATCAGTTTCTCGTTTTATTCCATGATGGTTACAAATCACGCCTTCCAAGGGGATGCTTCTAAGTGGACAACATTCTCTTTGTGTTGAACTCTACTGCTGGACACCAAAGGAGAAGGGAAGATGTGTAAATACTGATTTTCAGGATACAAAGAGAGAGCCAATGGACTGTACAAAGTCCTGAGTGACCTGTGGGTTCATGACCTTGCTTATCCCCTTTAGCCTCCTAGCTGTCTGATACCTTCACCTGGGGAGTCCTCTTTCTGCTTGCAAGACAGTCTACGGTGATATGGGGCTGGTAGATATTACCATTAAGAAAAAGTTATACCCCAAGTCTTTGCCTAAGTTAGGTCCAATTTAAATATGTCATCTTATGGAAGATTAAAGAATATTATAGGGCACATCCCATGGTCTCAAAAGTAAAGACAGGACTGGGGGAGACTCCTGGGAGCGGTCTTGAAAGATCAAGTTACACACTGTACAGCCGAGCAAATGGCATTTTTATGTGTTTGCTGGGGCGTGGTGTGAGTGAAGGAGGCTTTATAAGGGAAAAGCAAACATTCTCTGGAGTCTTTGGTATTGAACTTAAACAAAGCCATGCCTTTGTTCCAGTTTTATAAGGTAATGGATGGCAGGAAAAGCTATAAAGGTAGACTTAATTCACGTATAAAAGAGTAATCTTTGGAAGGCATCACACTGAAGATATCAACAGCTTGATCTTTTGTTAGAATGTGACGTGTCTTTGGTTTCTTCCCTGAATTCTACTTAGGTCTCTGTAGCTAGTAGGCATGACTATTGTATTGTGGAGAGAATTAGATTACAGACTTGGGTTTCATAAAACCATGGTGTATACTTGTGTGCACAATGACTAATATTTGCTCACTGACTACTAGCCCAGGCATTCTGCCAGGCACTTTATATATGTTATGCAATATTCATATTTTTAAATAGATAGCATTTTAATTTAGCTAACAAGGGATTTGAAGTCCAGAGAAGTTAGCCGTGTTACCTAAAGTAGCACAGCTAATGCATAGTAGAGCTGGACTTCCTGCCCTGGAATGTCTCGTTCTGAAGCATGTGCTTTTCCCACAGCACCTTTTCATGTTGGGAAGATCTAGCAGTCACATCTCCTGATAAGGGGATTCTCTCTGATAAATAATTCCTTTGAAGCAGCATGCCACTGCACATGGGCCCTGTCCCAGGCAGGAGGGGTTCATGGACAATAAGAACCTTAGGGTTAAGCCTGGAGCTGAGGCATAGAGGCAAAGACCTAACACAAGGTGGAAAATGACAATGATTCTAATGGAGGTAAAGTGATAGGAGGTTTGGAGCAGCAACTCCATGTGTTTGTATTTGAAAATATTTTCTCTACTTTTTAGTTTTTAAAATTTAGTTTATGGCTAGGTGCTGGTGGCTCGTGCCTGTAATCCTAGCTACTCAGGAGGTAGAGATCAGGAGGATCACAGTTCAAAGCCAGTCTGAGCCAGATAGTTTGTGAGACCCTATATCAAAAAAAAAAAAATCATAAAAAAAGGGCTGCTGGAGTGGCTCAAGTGATAGACCGCCTACCTAGCAAACCTAGCAAGCGTGAGGCCCTGAGTTCAAGCCCCAGTACCACCAAAAAAAACCTTAAATTATGAATTGAAAGAATAATGCAGTTAATGCCACATACCCTTCGTCTAGATCAACTCTTTGTTGATATGTTTCTAGATTTGCTTTGTATCCCCTTTTACACACACTCCCTAAACGTATTCACTTCTATACTTCTGCATGTAGCAAGATCCCCTTTTGTGGGATCAGGAGACACATGAGGAAGGATGTGACATGTGAACTGTGTCTTAAGGGTTTGGTGGAATTTAGATATGTGTAAGTTGAAAGAAGACCGTACCAGGTGGGCATCCAAAATTGCAGAGCAGGGCATGGTGGAGCTCAGGAGAGAACAAGGTTAGAGTTGTTAATAAGGGGTGGAGGGAGCTGCTGATAGAAGTCACAACAGACAAGAAAGGATGGGACTGTGGAGAAAACAGGAGGGTGGACAAAGCAGGTCCAGGGTAGGATTTAGACCTTCTTCATTTATAGGGTGTAGAGGAAAAGGAACCAGAGAAGGAAGAGATGATAAGGAAGGAGAGTACAGATGAGTAGAACGAGATGATGGCCAAGAAAGTCAACTGCTTTGGGCAGCTGATCTTCAAAATGTGCTCCTTGACAAGCAGCGTCCACATCAACTTGGGAAATTGTTAGAAATGTGAAAGCTTGGCTCTTTCATCCCAGGCCTGCCGAGTTGGAAGCTTTGAGGCAGAGCCTCAAAGGCCTTGTGGCCACTGAGGTGCACACTAAAATTGAGAGACCCTGATTATAAAGATACTGCTGAGAAGGCTGACCCTCATTTGAAGAAAGCAATTTCAGTAGTAAATTTGCAATTATGTGTGCATGTGTGTACAAAACCACATAAAAAGACTTTCACTGAAATGTTTATAAGATGAAAAGACTGGAAACAGCCTAATGTTGAAGAAAATTGCATTCTATATTTCCAGCTTTTTGAAAGAGACAGCTCCCTTTGGATTTTGTTGTTGAGTGAGAAAAGCAAGGTTCAGGAATGTGCATTCTCTGCTTCCACAGTAGCAAGCAGAACACAATACGTATTTATGTGGCGAATTTCTAGAGGGATACTCAAGCTGGGGAACAAAGAAAGGAGCAAATTTTTACAGTTTACTCTTTTGTGCCTTTTGAATTTTGTATCATATTCAGATATTACAAACTCAAGACAAATTTTAAGTATTAAAATGTGAACTGAAAAGGTTTAAAATGACACAGTGGATCAAAAAGTCAAGTGAGTGAATAGTTCAGTCTACACTTCAGCTCTTCTGTCGGGGAGCTCATTGTGATGAGGCAGCACAGTCGTTCGTAATGCAGTGTCACAGTCTTCCTCATCCTTTGCTGTTTCCCAAGATCTGTTGAAGTGACAGAGTGGAATGGGAGGCCCCTGAATGTTGAAGAGCCTTGGAGTTTTCTGCCTAAAAGTTTTCCATGCTTTCTCTGCCCCAAGTGTTGGAGAGAAGCTACCTGACAGGTAAAATCGTCTTGCTTGTCTGTGCCCTGGCTGAGGAAGAGCTGGAAGACAGGCTAGCTGGGAGGGCCATGGTAATAGTGATGGGAGGAAAATTCCTTATATTTCCATGCATGGCACTTTACAGTTAAAAAACTTGATCTCACATAAATGTCATAGTACCAAGGTAAGGATTGTTACACCTATTGAGAAGATGGGGACACTAAGCCAGAAAGGTTAAACAATAAGCTCAGGGCCATGGTGCTAGGAGTTGTCCCAGGTAGATTATTTTGAGCCTCATGGTGTATTTCTTTTGTTTGACTTTTTCTTGCTGTGCATTACTCTATCTTGTCCTCAGCTTCAGAGAAAGCTGTCTTTCTTCCTCTAGCAAAATGTCAATTGGGGGTTGATTCACTTACTCTCTGCCTCTGAGGCTCTTAGCTTCACAGTCTTCCTCTCTTGTGTGGACACCTCCTCTGCTCTGCTTGGCACTGCTGCCTGCCCAATGTTCTCTGCCTGCCAGACTGCCTGGCCAAGGTGCTTCCTCTGCTCTTCACATCTGTCTACAGCCCTCCAGCAGTCTAGCTTCCCCTGTTAGTCTCGCCTTTAGAAGGGGTGAGGCCCCTTTTACTACTAAGCCTCATGTCTTACAGTCTTCACTCAACCTGTCCTCTCTGTAACTTTTGAGTGTAGAAGTTGTGGTCACAGCTCTATCAGCCCTGCTTGCTGGCAGTAACACACATTTGGCCTCTGTAAGGGTTCATGACTTGATCGCAGTAATTGAGGTGTCTTGCTTTGGCTCATCCCTTGACTTCTTATATCCCATCCCTTGCTCTTCTTATTCTCCCCAAAAGAAACCCACTCTCCTGTTAAGTTGGTCCCTTTACTATTTTTGGAGCCAGCATGCATATTCTTCCCATCTACCTCATTCCTGTCTCAAGACTCCTACAGGAAATCTTCCCTGGTGGGTTTGTTGAGCTCATTCCTTTTGTCCAAGTCCTTAAGTCTGGATTATTTAATTTATATACCTTCCACAACAGTGACTAGAATAGTGAATCACCAGTGCTCTTTTCCTTAGGTCAGGACCTGCTATAAATAGATAGACTTCTATATTTCCCATAGCATCTGTATGTAGCACCTTCCATAGAATGCATGGGTGGATGGATGGATGGAGATAGATAGATAGATAGATATAGGTAGATAACATTTTCAGAGGACAAATCAGGTCAGAGTAGCTAAACCCACTACACTATCTTGACAACTTCAGCTACTTATATCAGTTTCAGCTCTTAGGAGGTATTACTTATGAAAGTAAGAGCATGGATAAGGGGGAAATTCCTATTTAGAAAAATAATATTCTCTAAACTCATTAAACAAACATTTGTTGAGAATCTACCCTGGGTATAATAGACCTAACTTGAGGCAGACAAGGCCTCATCAAGCAGACAGACAAACACTAAACAAGTAACTAACAAAATAAATGAAATAATGTTGAGTGCTATGAAGAAGACAGAAAAAGGAAATTTGATAATGTGCCACTGGCCATTGACTGAGGGATTGGGAGGAGGAGAAAGGCAAGTCTAAAGGCAGGTATGTTTGATGAGTTGACATTGGACGAAAATCTGAATGAGAAGGGGCTGGTAATGTACTGATCTGCAAGGATGGCAGAGGAGATGCTGAATTGAAACAACCTTGTATGCTCTGAAACAAAACACTGACTACTAAAAAAGCAGGGATGCCATAGCAGTGAATGCATGAGTAAAGCAAATGTGCATCTTGTGTAGACACAGTATTTGCAGAGAAAATTAAGAAACATGTTATCAGAAAAAGATAAAATGTAAATAAATATGTTAACTACTTCCTACAAGTGCTGTATAATTGGAAGTTTCAGGAAGTCTAGCAGATTTTAGATCCTCAGCAAAATAGGAAGCTCCCTGAGAGCAGGTGGCATGTCTTATTGTATCTTCACTTTCTTGCACAATGCTGGGGCACAGAAAGAAAACACCTAACTGTTTGATGAATCACTGCATGAAATAAATGAATGAGTGTGCAAAACTGATATTTCCCATTTAGAGATCGTCTACTTTCAGTCTATTGCCTGTCTTAATTTTTTTGTTATTTCACTCAAAATACATTCTTATCAAAATGGAAGAAAAATGATGAAATTTAAGTAAGTCATCTAAAGATGCTTAATGATTCCAAGAGCCAAGAAAAGAACAGTAGAGAAAGCAGCAATAGCACACTTAAATATTGTTAGTGAAGGGTAATGTGTTGTAGTATTAAACTTGTTCTCAACACACCTTGTACCTGTAATTTGAAGGCTAAAGTATGCATAATTTCTTGGAAAAGAACTCTTTAGGGTCCTACTCATTAGGAAATAAGTAGTTTTCTTAGTCCTTAATGAAAAAAATCTTAAAAGTGCAAAATACAATTGTTTAAAGAGATAAATAAAGACATCACATCGAATTGTGGATGCTATGATTTTTTTAAAGTCGCAAATTGCTTCCTAAATCAGTGGAAAGGAAGACCCATTTATTTAAATGGAAAGTTTTCAGAAAAATTTTGGAAGTTAACAAACAAGATAATGTTTCAAAGCTAAAGCTTGTTGATTTATTTTAATAAATCTTTCTACACACAGTGAACACTGAGAGATATTAAGACCTCAACAAAGTCACTGATCTGTGTAGGAACCATAAAGTGAAAATTGCAATTCATACATAACAAATTTATTAAAAATTTCAAATGTCACGAGTCTGCTGCTATTTCTGGGAAAAGTCTGGGTACATTTAGAAATAATCTCTCTGGATCAATCTTTGAACCCATGGGAAAATTAAAATTATGTTTATTATCTGCCTTAGTGCACCTGATTTGGCTAATTTTTCTAATAAAAGAAACATGCTATTAGAATTAAAGGAAAACAAATGACTGAGGTTTTGAGAATGTTACATGAAAATATTATATGTAGCATTCATAACTTGGGTGATGGATCAATTGTTTATGGCATTTACCTGCCCTTTACATAGCCAGGGCTCCTATTGAAGTTAAAAAGAAATTTCTGTGCTTGACATTTGAACGAATATTTGTCGGGGGCAGTGAAATCATACCTTTTCCTCAGGCCTCCCTAATTCACATTTACACCCAGTGCTTTGTAGATAAACTTCCAAGAAATTTGCTCTCATATTTACCTGCTGTGCATGGATCTGGGACATGGTTGGGTTTGCAAGATGAAACAAATGAATGCTTATCAGTTCCCAGGCCATGGTTTTAGTTGATGTCTTTCCATTCTGCCCCTCCCCCCTCAGTTAAAGTTCAACCATTTGGCTTTTGAGCATAGCACAGCGAGACCCATGACTGATGCCATCAGATGCTGAAGCTGCTTTCCATGGGATCAGGCAGCCAGGAAAGAGAAAAGCAGTGCCAGCCCCACTATACAATCTTCATGCCAGCATAACACTGGGTGCCACCAACATAATGCTGTCAAAAAGACAGATTCTCGTGTTTTTTATTTTTTGTGGGACCAGGATGCCTTGAATGGAAGAGACCATTAGTGCTTCGGCTGAGGACCTTTCTGTATTAAGAGACCTAGACTAGGTGTCTCTCAATGGAGTCCCATGTGTGGTAGCTCTTTTGACCTTTAAATACCATCTTCACTGGGTGGCTGATTTTTATAGGTTCTCCACAGAGGATTTAGTCTATTTATTGTAGTAGATTGCCAAAGAGCATCTATTAGATGATATAGATATAGATCTAGAAGCTCTGTCTACTTAAGTGGTCCTTGTCAATAGTTCTGATCTATCCCTCCATGTCTCTTAGTTGATAAAACCACAATTAGTATTACTTTCTGCCTATCAGAGTATATATTCGCAATGAGTGATGTATCGTTAAATCAGCAAGCCAGCCACAAACCCTTACAGTTTAGGAAATATTCAACAGAATGCTGGCTTTTTGAGGGAGCGGGAAAAAAAATCTAGTCTGGGTCGAGGTGCCTGTGAATTACAGCCACCACCAGGACGATCTCTGTGTGAAACACATGACCAAAATTTGGGACAAGTGCATAGCTCAGCAGAGTGAACATTTGATTTGCTGACATAAAACTGTTTATGCATTCTGCCCAAGATCACCCACTGTCAGTAATTACAGCAAAAGAAGCCAGGAGTTTCTAGAAAAAGACTATCTTTCTGACTTCTAGATCTGTGGTCAATGAAGCTGTTGTAATCTTTAGAGCACCATCTTGTTATCTCTCTCCCTGTGTTGTCCATAATTCTGTGATTGCAGGAACCAACACCAGTGCAGTTGTGCTAGCACAGTCTCAGAACTTGCAAGGTGTTTAAAAACATTTGCTGCATGAATGAATATTAAATAAAATTTCTCAGCCATTAGAGAATCTCCAGGAGCTATCGGTAGCATTTTCGATCGCTATGACCATTGTGGGAAAAAATGTAATATGACAGTGTTTCTTAGTACCTCTCATCACTCATTCTTCTGAGTCACGTGACTTGTGCATCTCCAGTTCTCTTTTTCTTTCCCATTCTTCAGTATTTGTGAGGTTCCTGCTCTGAGCCTAGAGTCTGTATGGTTTGTATTTCACTAGAACCCTCCAGGCCAGGGGCCCTGATCTGTGTTCTTGGGGTCTCTGTCCGCTCCTCTCTTTTGGGCAGCCTTGACCGCTGTGTGTTGATCATTATTGGATTACTTGTCTGTCTTTGCCTTAGACTGTGAAGCAGGGTTGGCTTTCCTCTCTATTCCCTATGTTTAATGCTGTGTTTGACCCACCTGGGGCTTCTGTGGCTATTTACAGACTGAATGAATGAAAGGAATGAGCAAACGAAATTAATACATTTGTAGCTAGATTATCTTTTTTCAAAAAATAACTTTGTTGTGTATATTTAAAGTATAGCACATGATATGGGGTACCTATAGATAGTAAAAGACAGTGAGGGAAATTAACATCTCCATTACCTCATATAGTTATCCTTCTTTTCTTTTTGTTGTTGTGACAAGAACACCTAAAATTGACTCACTCCACACAAACCTCCTGTACAGTAGTTTTATTACCTATGGTCCTCATGTAGCACACTGATCACTGACTTGTTCTCGTAGATTATCTTTAGGCATTTGTTTTTAGATGGTGGCTGAAAATGTGAGAGCTTGTGGCACAGTGCATGAGTTGCTGTAATTAGCATGTCACTAAGATCTGTCTTCGCACTACTGAAGTGGTGCCTCTCTAATGCATTTCTTATTGCCAAGTGAGTTGCTCTGAAATAAAAGGAAATTGATGTCTACAGAGATACAGCACTAAAATGAGGTGTCTTGCTGTGTGACTGACCAAAAGCCTGTCAGTGTAGGGCTTGAAATGAATTAGGTCAGACCTGGTAGTTAAGTCAAAAAATCTAAAAGCCTTTAAAACAGAGCCTTCCTGCAGGTCTGCCCTTTGTGGTGTGGCAGTGACACAAAAGGCTTCAGGTCTAGGGTTTCCAGGTGACTAGAACGTTCAGGGAACCAATGAAGCAAAAGTTAAATCCTACAGCTGATGAGACGGTGTTCAGAATATATAACTGTAAAGCCATGACTGATTTAAATGAAAACAATTTATGTGGAATCAAATAAAAATAGTACCAAGAGTAAAATATATCATGCCTGGTTCTCCCAGAGACTACCTCTCATCAGTGTAGTTACCACTCGGTGCTGGGCTTATAGTTCACTTCCATGATAAGTCACCTTTGAGTGGCACTGCCTGCCTGCCACCTACTATATGAAATGAGAGGGGATTTATTTCATTTGCACCCTGTTTATCTCATTGCCTGTCCTACCACTATGTTCCTAACAATAGTTATAATAAAGTTGTTTTCACTTCTGTTTGTCAAAGCTATGATCTTTACTTAAGATTCTACTTTTTTGGATTCATGTAATTTCTGTTGTAATTCTTGATTACCCACACTATAAGTTGAGGAGTTTTGTTTTGTTTTGTTTATTTGTTTTTCTGAGACAGGGTCTCATTATGTAGCCCAGGCTCATCTCAAACTTTTGATTCTCCTGCCTAGGCCTCCTGAGTGCTGGAATTCCAGGTGTGTACCACCATGCCCAGCTAAGATGAGGATGTTGATGCTGTTACTACATTTTGTCTTTCTTGTTGCTTCTGTTACCTTTGCCAGCTCTTCTTTTACCTTTCACTAACATGGAAGTATTTACATTAGTATTTACATTCTGTCCTGTAAGATGTCCTTAAAGATGACTAAAAGGGAAAATTGAAAGCTGAAGACCTTCCATAAGGTCTCTCAGGTGCATAATGTTCGAGCTGGGGCTGAAACTCTGAGCTCCTGACTCCCAACCTAGCTGGCTTTCCACAGCCAACTGTTGATTCACTCAGTTGTGTTTATTGAATGTCTCTTTTCTGCTAGGCACTGTACTAGGTAACAGTAATACAAAAAAAAGAGAAAAAAGAAAAAAGAAAGAAACGTTTTCAAATCTCAGGCTTCATGGTCAAGTGGGAAAGACAGATCTGTAAAAAGAAAACAGGTTTCAATGTAATGGTATGCAAAGGGAGGGGTTATCTCATTTTACTTACTTTTCCCATACAGGTCAGAAATTAGAGAAACTTACATTGCTATTAGAAGTGACACCTTTCCTATATGGAGAAGACAGTATTTTAATCAACTCACTCATGCTGTGTAAGAAAACAAGTAGGGGTTGGGCACTGGTGGTTCATGTCTGGCTACTCTAAAGGCAGAGATCAAGAGTATCGTGGTTTAAGGTCAGACCAGAAAACTAGAGCGAGAACCTATCTCAAAAATATCCAACACATAGGTAAGACACCTAAAAAATTAGCTAGCATTTGTTGCCCTTAACGCAGAGAAACTAAAGCAGATACCTTAAAAGCAACTGAGGCCAATAGGAAAAGGGGACCAGGAACTAGAGAAAAGGTGAGATCAAAAAGAATTAACCTAGAAGGTAACACACATGCACAGGAAATCAATGTGAGTCGATGCCCTGTATAGCTATCCTTATCTCAACCAGCAAAAACCCTTGTTCCTTCCTATTATTGCTTATACTCTCTCTACAAAAAAATTAGAAATAAGGGCAAAATAGTTTCTGCTGGGTATTGAGGAGGGGGGAGAGGGAGGGGGCGGAGTGGGTGGTAAGAGAGGTGGTGGGGGCAGGGGGGAGAAATGAAACAAGTCTTGCATGCACATATGAATAATAAAAGAAAAAAAAATACCCAACACAAAAAAGGACTGGTGAAGTGGCTCAAGTGGTAGAGTGCCTGAGTTCAAACCCCAACCAACAAATAAACAAAAAAAAGCAAGTAAGACTTTGCTGATTTTCTTTTAGGAAAGTAATTTAAATAGCCTGTTTCATGATCAATGGAAGCAAAGTTAATTTATACGTTTATAATTATAAATTATATATGTCATGAAAGTATTAAACATTCTTCAGTTGTCCTTACAGATTTGTTTCGTACTTTCACTTCAGGACTAAGGCTTATGCCTTTTTTGGAGAACCTTTGTGTGGTGACTTTTCCTTTCTTTCTCCCTCTTTCAGATTTTCATCACCGTGAATTGCCTGAGTACAGATTTCTCCTCTCAAAAAGGGGTGAAAGGACTTCCTTTGATGATTCAAATTGACACATACAGTTATAATAATCGCAGCAATAAACCTATTCATAGAGCTTATTGCCAGATCAAGGTCTTCTGCGACAAAGTGAGTAAGATGACAGTTTGCCATAAAGGTACCTGTGTCATTACACATTGCTTTTAATGACATTTTCCCCATGGTACCTTGTCTCATCTAGTGGTGTCAAAATTATCATCAGGCCAAGTGTGGTAGCTCAAACAGGTAATCCTAGCTACTCAGGAGGCTGAGACCAGGAGGATCCCAGTACTCAGCCAGCCCAGGCAAAGTTTGCAAGACCCTATCTCAACCAATAAAAGCTGGGCACAGTGGCACACATCTGTCACCCCTGCTATGTATCAGTGTTAAGTAGGAGACTAGCAGTCCAGGCTGGCCCGGGCATAGAGCAAGACCCTATATGAAAGTAGTTAAAACAAAAAGGGTTGGAGGCATGGCTCAAGTAGTAGAGCTCCTGCCTACTAAGCACAAGGCACTGAGTTTAATCTAAACCCTGTACTGTTCTCTCTCCACCACCCCCACCACCAAAAAAAAAAAAAAATCATTTCTCATCAGTCACAGGAGTGGTAATCTTTTATTCTAGATTCCTGTTAGATATTAGGGAATCATCAGTCAACTATACTTTTGTTTGTTTGTTTGGTATTAGCTTATTTTTGCCACTGATTTAATGACTGACTTCACATTATATCTTATTCCATTCAGGCTGTGATAATAAAATACATAGGCTGAGAGGCTTAAACAACAGAAATTTATTTCTCACAGTTCTAGAGGTTGGGAGTCTGAGATCAAGGCCTCCTACACAGGCCAGTTCAGTTCTGGTGAGGATCTTCTTCCTGGCTTGCAGGTGGCCATCTTCTTACTGTATCTGCACATCGAGAAAGAGAGTTCTCATGGGTCTTTCTTTATAAGGACACTATCACATCATCAGGGTCTCACCCTCATGACCTCATTTAAACCAAAGGTCTCACCGACGAACGTCATGATTTTGGTGATGCGGGCTTCAGCATATGATTTTTTTGGTGGTGGTCGGGGGGTAGAATTAGGGGAAGCAAACATCCAGTCCATAACATTCTGGTCTGTGGTCTGATTTTGTGAGATGGCTGATATAGCATCAGTAGTTTTATTGGGTATAGGTACTATTTCAGAACACATCAGTCTAACTTTTGTTATTTTATGGGCTAAGTGGGGCCTTCCCTAGATCTCTTTAGAATGGAAATCACACCTATATAATGTCACATGTGCTTTCAGTCTCTCTGAATCCTGCCACAAAAGAGGCAGAGCAATTAGGATAGCACAATTTAAAATTCTCTGCTTAGATGACAAGAGATTTTCATAAATCTAAATATGAGCGTGGCTACGCATCAAGAATTTCAAGACCTGTTAGTGTCGGGATCTGTGAAGGAGAGTAAAGGGCTACAGGATAATCAAAGAACAGAAAAGCTACAGAAGTCCCCAAAGTACTCACTGGAAAGTACAGCAGTGGGCTTCCTGAGGACAGCTTAGCTTGTGAGACTGGGTAGAGGGTGCAGTCTGTGAGCTCCAGTTTGCTGGTGAATGCAGGAGAACTAAGTATGAATGTTTTGTTCTCTGTGAAAAGTTATAAATTGATGTTCTCTTCTGGGACAAAAAAACCCCTGCTTTGGAAAAACTGCTAAGAGTAGAATCAGGTTAAGTTGAGGAGGGGAAAAAAGGTGAAAAGGAAAGTTAAAAAAAAAGTAAGAATGAAGATGGAAAAGGATATAGAGTAAACAGACCTTTAAAAAATGCAAGATTGTTTTTGTATTACTTCGTGAACACACCAGAAGAGGAGGTCTGAGGGTTGGAGGGATGATCCTGGTCCACTCATTTCACCTAAAAATGATCAAAAGGGAAAAAAAAAAGTCAAAGCCCCCAAAACATCTCATAAAAAGCTTGCTGGATGTGGTGGTCCATGCCTATACTCACAAATATTCTGGGGGTGGAGCTAGGAAGATTACTGTTTGAGACTGGCCCCAGGCTAAATTACGAGTCCCTACCAGAAAATAAGCTAAAGCAAAAAGGGTCCTCCCTAGGGGTATAGCTCAAGTGAAAGTGTGCTTGCTAGGGAAGCCCTGAGTTCCAAACTCCAGTATTGCAAAAATGGGGGATGGGGGGAGTAGATATTAAGATCAGATCAATAGTGAATGAATGTCACAAAGACATGACACAAGCCATGAAGACTGTAGCCCAGTGTTCAAAATGAGCTAAATTAAGAGAATAGATGTGATGGTGAGCACAGTTTAAAATGCTCACACATGAGATGTTTGTAGAATAGAATAATATGAAAAGACGTGTTAGAACTCAAAAAAGAATTTAGAAATAAAAGATTAAAATATTTCAGAAAGCTACACTAGATGGAACACAAGGGTGAATATTGTCTTAAGACAATACAGCAGCATAATTTTAAAAACTAGAAAAAAGTGAAGACAGATATGAAAGAAAATAACAGAAGAAAGGTAAAGAAGATTTGGCATTCATATAGTAGGAATCTCTGGACAAAAATGGAAACACTAGAATAGAACAAATACTAAGAATGATAAACCAGGAAAATATGAAATTGAAAGTCTGCATACTTGAGAGTATAGCAGGTACTTGGAAAAATCAACTTAGGATAGCCAGTAAATAAAGCCTAGACTTTTAAGAAAACAGAAAAATGTTGTTTGGCCATCTAAGTAAAATAAATAAGTAGTCACTAGTGTGGAAACATTTATCATCAAACCTTTCAACCATGATACCTTGTTAAAAGAAAGTGATATTTAATCAAGTAAAGAAAATGTGACCAAGGATTTATATCCAGCCAAATTAACTTTCAAGTAAGAAGACTGAAGACACCCTCCCAACACACACACCAAAATAAAACAAATAAACCAGAAATATCTCCCAAATCCAGCATTTATTCTTCTTGAGCAATCTAGTAGAGAATAAACAACTGTGTTAAGTACAAATTTAACTCTAAATCATAGGAGAGAAAGCATGGCAGTATGTTTTGACAACATAGGCACAGTGTATGGGAAGAGTATATGAAAAATAGCTAGTTGACTAGCTGCTTCTAGGTATTGACTATAAGTAAAAAGGATTTATTTTACATTAAATGGAGGAGCGAGACAGGCAGGAGGAAAGAGGCTACCGGTATCTAATTTAGTACTGCTCATCGCTACCCCCTCCCCCCAGTACTGGGGATTGAACCCAGGGCCTTGCACTTGCTGGGCAAGTGCTCTACCACTTGAGCCACATCTCTAACCCTTCTTTCTTTGCTGGGGCTGGTGTTAAACTCCAGATCTTCCTACCTCTGTCCCTCAGGTAGGTGGGATTATAGGCATTTAATACTCCCTGTCCCCCCTCCCCTGCAGCTTTCCATCACTCTTAAAGGTGCTACAGTCCATTGTATTAAAGTTCTGTAGTGCCATTAAAATGTCTAAAAGTTCTGGTTTAGCAATGGTACAGCATAGGGAGGAATGGGCTCTTACGAAGGTAGTGTCAGCAGAAGGCAGAGATAGCCAAGAGAAGAGAGAAGGAAGACCCTGCAACAAAACTGCGTGTGAGTGTAGAGACATGCAACCTGGCAGCAAATATCTAAAATCTCAAAGACTCTAAAGTCTTTCAGGCCATGATGATTTCAGTGAGTGCCAATTACCCAGTCCTCAGGGCAACACCATAAATCTGAGGGACAGTCAGGCAGTCTCCATGACACAAAGACCAGTCAAGTCAATGTGCATAGTGGGTACCTTCACAGTGGGTCAGAGGGCAAAGGTAACTTGGCCAGAGTCACATAGTGGAAAAGTAGAGAAGCTGGGTGCAAATATAGATCTGCTTCCCAACTCATATTCCTTTAATTAATAAATAACTTTGTACACAAAATATCAAAATGGTAATGATAATTCAAAACCTCAACAAAGAGCCAAGGCTGTCTTTAAAAACAAAACCAATCAGTTCATGTCTTTTATTCAGCATGTTAAACATTAAAAAACGTATGCAAACAGCATACAACATTGTCTTTTCAGATGTACAAATTGGAGAGCATTTCAATAATTTTGAATTCTCTTACTTTATTGAGATATTTCAAGGGAGATGGTAGAATCAATCCCCTTCCATGGGAATTTATTGCATGGGAGTAAGGTTAGGGGAAGAAGAAAGGGAGGGAAGGATGGGATAACTTGTCTTTACTGAGGTGGTTGGAATTGGAAACGGGAAAGAAGAACCTTAAAGGGGAATTGGAAGGGGGAAAAAGGCTTAAAGTTTGCTCCTATAATTGTCTTATTCTACAGTGCTGGTGCAGTAAACACCAAAAACAACACAAAGCAAACCAGAACTTGGGGAAAGAATAGAGAGTTATACTGTTGTTAACCTATGCTCTAGAATAAGAAGGACTTTAAGAAGCTAAGATTGATTGATTATCAATCAATAGAATGATTGATTATACCTTTTTTGTTTGAAAATATTTTTTTATAAATTTTCATTCAGTTATTTTACCTCTTAAGTGAGAGAGAATGAGAAAGAGGACTGGGTGGGGTTTTCCAAGCATTGTTTTCTGAAGCCATTCTACAAGAAAAGAAATGATTGGTAGGACCACTTACTTATGTAGGCGTGTTTGAAAACATGAATGAGGCCCAGGAAAAAAATCATGTCAACACATACTTTGCCAATCAGAAAATAAGTGACATTTCCAATAGTTGCTATTTTCAATATCAGTCTAATAAATATCAGAAGAAAATGGTTGGAAGATGTGTGAATGGTTGGCATTTATTTCAAGTAATTAGTGAGGTAAAGAGTTCCCAGTAAGCATCCAGGGTGTTTGGGGCACCAGGAAGCTCACATTAGGAGGAAATCCCCTGGACCGCATAGACAGCGTAACTGTAACTGCTGTCAGTTTTTCCAGTAGGCCAGGTGCAGTCCTTGTGTAATTTGTCATCATCTTTGCTACTCCAGTTTTCAAAACCCAGGCAAAATTTACTCCTGAGAGATTAAAAAAAATAATAATAAAATTTTTATTTTTGTATTTTTCAAGTGGGTGTGCAAATGCATAATTTGAATTATCCTCTAAAGTAAAAGAGTAAAGAACTATTATTCCATTTTAAAACTGTAAGTTTTCCAGTCATAGTCCAGAGGCTTAACAGGTGGAATTCTGCACTATTTATAGTTCTCTAGTTCAATTTGAAATTTTAATACACCTGTGAGGCTGCAGATGAAAATAAAGGTCTTCTCTAATTTTTTTTGGTATTATGAGGCTATTAAAATGCATGTTTGTGCATTAAAAATTTAGGCTATGTCTAGATAACTACCTAGATAGATACTGATATTTGTTATCTTTTTATCTATTTATTAACTTCCATAATCCTCCATGGAAAATAAGAGTTTGTATTACTATAAGTATAAACTATATTGCACAAAACTTGAGAAATAAAGATACTTGTGTTAAGTAAAAGACAAAGATAGCCATCACTTCTCAAGTGTTGACAAAACTGATCACCATATAATGGAAAACTTGTAAGATCCATTTTTAAAATTTAACACTCCACAGTAAGTGAACATTGAGGTGAGGGAAATTCCTGATAGCTTTGGACTTTGCAGTAAATTATACTGTTGTGGAAGAACTAGACCTTTTCGTACTTTAATGAGAATAGAAGTAATACTTTCTAGAAGGTTTTGGTCACAAATGATCCTAGGAAGGAAAGCAATTCTTAGAAGGTCTTTATCAAATGCATTAAAGCTTCCTGGGTCATTACGAAGTCATAAACTTTATTTTAGAAACTTCAGTTCTTCCAAGACTGGACACTGTCAGAATTGTTTTGTCCTGCAGATAACCTGGGCATTTTGGGCAGGAAAGTAGCCCCAAGGCTGTGCGCCACAGTGACCTATTCTGTTTTATGTCAGTCCCTTGGGTTTAGCCTATCAAAGAATGCCTGTGAAGCACTGAAGATGTGGCTCAAGGGGTAGCACAACTGCCTTGCCATGAGTTCAAACTCCACTCCACCCCTCCCCCCAGAGAATGCCTGCAAAAATGATAAGCAAATGACTATTTCCTAAGAATCTACATTAAACATATATAACTCCTGAAACCAATCAGGATTAAACCTAGTTCTCATAGACTAGTACAGAGTAAATCACGACATCACAGATAAAATAGCTTCGCCAGCCTTGGGTGCATCTTGAGTGAGTTGTAATTTATATAGATAGATAGACATCGATATATGGATAATTAGATAGATAATAAAGATTATTATGGCGCAGAGCTTCCAACACATAGTGAAAAGCCTTGTACAGACTTAATAAAAGTAAAGACTAACTAGTTCCTGTTACAAACATCAGTATTTTGGAGAGTCCCTTACTTGCATTTCTCACCCATTTGGACAAGGTGACACCTGTGATTTAACATTTATTTTCTAAAAATACTACATTATCTAAACAACAAAAACTACAAAAATCTTAAGATCTTGAAGGGACTTCCAAAGCAGATATTTTGACTCCCTCTTGCTGAGAATTTTCATGATCTGTAAGAATCAATGAAAATTCAAAACCTCAAAGTGAAGTAAGTACTATAAAATATTTTGGCTGGTGGAGTGGCTCAAGTGGTAGAACACCTGAGTTCAAACCCAAGTACAGCAAAACCAACCAACCAACCAAACAAACAAATAAAAACTTACTCCTCTTAGTAGTAAGTAAAAACAATTTTCCCTTTGGTAGTTTTCTGATATAAAAATACAGATTTAAGTTATGTGGCTAATATATTGTAACTATCCAAATCCTATCTATGTAAAGCTCTTAGAAATCACCTAGCACGAAGTGCCATCTAAGCATTAGCTACTGTTACTAATTCTTCAAGAATTAGCTCAAAAGCCTTTATGACCACAGTTCTCCATTGTGTCATAGCCTTGCCATAGCCAGAATTGAGAATCTGCTTTGTTAAGAAGAGTCAGTTTGAGCCAGGGGCCATTGGCTCACACCTGTAATAGTAGCTACTCAGGAGACAGAGATCAGGAGGATCATAGTTCAAAGCCGGCCCCAGGCAAATAGACCCTATCCTGAAAAAAGCCCATTGCAAAAAAGGATTGGCAGAATGGCTCAAGCAGTAGAGCACCTGCCTAAGTTCAAACTCTAGTGCTGCTTTAAAAAAAAAAAATCAGTTTGATAACCAAAAATTATATTTTATTCTTTTCATCCAAACCATTTGTGGGTATTTTTCTGTGACCTGCTTCTTTTGTGATCTTTGTCCATTTTTCCATTAATATTTTCATTGTTTTAAAATTTGGATCTTTATATAGTTGGAATTTAACACTTTATGTGATATTTTATTTTCACCAGCCCGTCCTTTGTCTTTGATTTCCTTGTTTTTGCACACAGAGGATTACATTTTTATATGGTCACATATATCTCTTGTATGAGATGATTTGAGGGCACTTTCTAAAGGGCTAAAGGCTGCTGGGCAGTATGTGCTTCACTGCTTCTTAAATCTACTACCACAATAGGCAGGAACTGTAAGTGAATCTGAAAAGTCCATGAGACTGTCACCTGTCCCTAGACAGTTTTCACCATTGTGAAAACATGGTGCAGATGAATCTTCCCTCAGCAAGAATGTAGAGAAGGCAAAAGGAAACTGTGCTGGGAGCTCTGTATTTGAGGGATGAGATGACGAATGAGTTAACAAATGACCAAAGAGAAAGATAATCAGGGAATTGCCACAGGCCTGAAGGAAAGGGATATTAAGGTGACAATCAACTAGTTCAGCAGGATAAGGTTTGGCAGTTTGGCAGAAGAGCCGATGAGAAAGTCACATTGTAAGGAACAGAGCACGAAAAAGGAAGTGAGTAGACAGAACCTTTTCTGTTTGGTCGAATGAATAAGAATACATGAAAATATTGACACAGAAACAAAATCTGATGTGAGTGCAGTGTGATCTCACATCTCTCTGTGACCACAATGCCTTCCCTCATTTCTACCACTGTAATGAGTGTTTAAAGGTTTTTGCTTGTTTGTTTTTTGTTTTTGTTTTTTTGGATTGCCTTGCACTTGCTAGGCGAGTTCTCTACCACTTACAGCCTACCTGGTCCTTTTTGTTCTTTGTATTTCATGTAGATTCGTGTGTTAACTGCACAAGCTGGCCTCGAACCTGATCCTCTGATCTGCACCTCCCAACTAGCTGGGATAACAGGTGTAAGGTGCAATGACTTTTTAAAGTTCATAACAAAGCACAAAGGAAAAATTTTATAGGGAAGTCAAAATTCAACCTTAAAGCACTCTCCATGCCCCGGAATGAGTTTAAGGGGTCAGTGCTTCATCTTATGACATTTCATTATAATCACTAAGGTTACTTAATGGTTATTAGGGATCTGCTCTTTTCATATGAATTCAAAACTGACATTCTTTAAATAAGCACAGAATCATAAAAGGAAAAAATCTGGATGAGGTGGATCATTCAAGTCAAAGTACAGCATGTAGAGTTGCCATTGTTCTCAGCTTTCAGAATTGAAGCCTGACCTCACCAGAGATAAAAGTGGCGCTCCCTTGTCTCCTCCTCCCCTGTTTTGTTTCATAACCACCTGATTCATGTGTGTGACAATATTTTGTATGCTCTGATAACTTGCCTGGCTTGGCCTGTGTTTGTTTTTCCCTATTAGGGAGCAGAAAGAAAAATCCGAGATGAAGAGAGAAAGCAGAACAGGAAGAAAGGGAAGGGCCAGGCCTCCCAAACCCAGTGCAACAACTGTGAGTTTCCCGAGTCTGACAGTGAGGACACCGAGTCTGATGAGAAGGAGGCTGCCTGGGGCCGGGTCCTCTGAGGGAACAGATGGAAAGAAGTGAGGTGCAGGGAAAATTACAAGCTGCAAGGCATGGCCTGCTTCCCCAGCAGTGGAGACTGAGCTATTGTCTCTATGAAAAGCAGCTACAATTACAGGAGCACCGTGTGTTTGAGACACAAGGACGTTGTAATATGGAGAGCAACGTCCTCTGTGTGCACCTTAGACAAGGACTCTAAGGTGCACACAGGGACAGCAGGGTGTGAAGGGGCCCCAGCTCCATCTCCAGCACTCACTCAAAGTCCATGCTCTTTCTGTTTGTGTGGGGTTGAGGGAAGAATTTTAATCTATTTTCACATCTATGGTATTTGGAAAGATTTATAGAAGAAAGTCTTGAACTTTTGTTAAGACAGCTGAAAGTTGAGAGTTCTCAGTCATGCATAACCCTGTCCTTTATGGGTTTTGTGGCCACGTCCAGCCTCTGATGGGAAGTTGGCTGCCATACCTTTACAGAAGAAGAGTGACATCACCTACTTCAAAACCATGCCTGACCTGCACTCACAGCCTGTTCTCTTCATACCCGACGTTCACTTTGCAAACCTGCAGAGGACTGGACAGGTACGGCTCCCTACAAACACCCTCCTGCCATCCATCCACCAGGCTAGTGGTGCCTTAAGACAGGAGTGCCTTGGGCAGCTCTGACCATAAACGTAAAACCTACTGTCCATTCATTACAGGAAAGTAAATGTCACTCCCCACAGAAAATGGAATTTTATAGAAAAGTATGTCTCAGGGAAGGATCCTGACTTACTAAGGGGAAGAAGAGAGTGGTTTGATGATAGTGAAAGTGAAGTGTTGACAAAACAATGAAAGAGGAAGTAAAACAAGAAAAGTTGTTAGTTTTGTCAAGCAGGATACAGCAAAGCGCCACCTAATGATAGGAAATATAACTGCACCTGCCACTTGCTAAAAGTTGCACAAGAGGATTTTAAAAAAAAATAAGACTCTCTCAACATCTTTTCCTTTAGTAAATTAACACTTGCCATTGAATGAGTAAATCATTTCTCCCCTATTGAAAAGTGAGGCTGGGGCTGGTGGAATGGCTCAAGTAGTAGAGTGCCTGCCTAACAAGTGTGAGGCCCTGAGTTCAAACCCCAGCACTGCCAAAAAAAAAAAAAAGAAAAGTGAGGCTGTAGATAAGCTCCCTGTTTAAAAAATAAAAATAAGTCCTGTCTTCTAGGTATATCTACAAATGAAGTGAATGATCTAATATTAAACAACATAAATATCAACAATTAACTCATTGTGGTAGATCATGTTAATGGAATACTATGCAGCCACTAAATATTAATTATGGAAACTATGTAGCAACTCAGGAACTACTTATAATTGTGCTCAATGAAAAGCAAAAGGATACCAATTTGTGTCTACACTGTACCCCAAATGTCAAACTGAACTTGAAGGGAAAAGAAAAATTGCCTATTGAACCAAATTACCTATTCACTAATCCCCTTACTCACAAAAGAGACTTGTTGACTGGCCATCAAAGAATTTACTTGAATTGTGACATAAGTCTAAATTTTTTCCTTTTGTCTTTGGTATTATTTCCTTTATGTGACAAGTGAAAATTAGGTGAAAAAAGAAAAAAAATAAATAATTTACTTAGCAGCATCCAGAATTGTTTTTCACCAGACCAACTGTGTTCTGAGTTTTGAATTGATTAGTTTTCTTTTAACCCAAAGTCCTTTGAGGAAAGGTGAGTTTTGAGAAATAGGACGTCCAGGCATGCTGAAATTTCCCTCCCAGGCTGAGTGTGCAGCACTCCTTGGAATTGACCTTCGTCTACCAGGAGATCATGCTTGGCTTCACTTTCTTTGTTTAGAGTGTGTTTCACCCCTGATGTTTGCTGTGTTGTTTCACCATGTGACAAAGCAGTTATACAACCAGAGGGGTTTTTTTTTGGCTTGTCATTGCTGTTCATGATATAATATGGTAATAAAATACTCATACCTTTTTGTTAGAGCACCTTTCCACTAAAAACTAATTTAACATTTCCATCTTGTCTTACTTGTTTGACAGGAACATGGACATGGGGGGAAGGGGGAAGAATTTTGTAATTTATCCAGAAATAAGAGCTAGAAACTAATTTGCTTTTGATTCTCAAGTTTGTGGTGATACTCAAGTTTGTGTATGTGCTACCGTTGCTCCATGGTTTTATGGAGCGAGCTTTCCACACCTCCCAGAAGAGTAATAATTGAGTAAAGCTCACTTTATATTTCCCGTCATGATTCTGGCTGCAGTTACGTGACCATGCTGTCAGCCTGGCCTACTCTCTTGGCAAGATTTCTGTGAAATACACAAAGCTGTAAACAAATCTTAATAGGAAAAGTGACTGATCTGGCTGTTCACAACTATCAGTCCCCTGGCCTCACTTGCCCCTCCCATGTGAGCCGGGTGCCCAGCCTCAGGCTGACTCCATGCGATCTTCACAGTTTGTGGGCATTGGCAGTTGCAAAGTGGCCAGATCACTGCCCCCGGCCATTGTGTCCATATGTCCTGCTATCAAGAGGTCACCCTCCCAATGTCCCCAGGCTCCCTTGTAACCTTGAATTCAGAGCCTACTTGGGTTCCTGGCAACCATGGCACACTCAGCAGTGCCCTATAACAACCTGTGACTGCCCCATGGCTTATCAACTTGCTTAGCTGAAGGAAGGGATGATAGCCTGCTGTGCCTCTAAAGGTTGCCTTTCCTGGAAAGAGCTAGATGCCTGGGAGATAACATCATTCAGAGACAAGAGGGAAGAGGCACGTCACACCCAGAAGAGAGCATGGAGGGCAGGGTTGGCTGACTGTGACATACAGAACAGGAACCAATTGTGGCAGGTCAGCAGATAGACTGGTTTACCACCAGCAGAGCCGCCCCCCCCGCCCGGCCTCCGCAGTGGGTGCAATCAGTGACCCACTGAGTCTTGGAAAAACAGTCTCATCACAGATCTGCACCTCACAGTCACAGTCAGGGGTGCTCCTCAGCTGTGCCAGAGGGTGCCTCTACCAGGGAGCAGCTATTCCCTGATCACCCGAGGACACTGGCTAGGGAGGAGATTTTCACTGTCAATCCATATGTCCCTCACTCCTCCATTACCTCATGATTCACATGTGGATTGGAGTATATTCTTCAGAAAATAAAAATTAGTGTAAGGGAATGAATTCACTGTGAGGCACAATGGAGACCTTCAGAGTCTTTCCTCTACTGAAGTCCTTACCCACAGCTCCTTGTATCTGGAATGCCTTCAACAGACAAGTGATGGAGAAGATGGTACAAAGCAAAGGGTTCATCTTTTGGATAATCTATACTTTGCAGGCTTCCTCAAAGCACCTGAACCCAAGGAGGACCCTCTCCTCCCTCCGACCCTCAGAGGTTGTCTCTTGAATTGTGGTTCCTTAACATCTCCCCCAGGTCACAGAAATCCTTATAAGAATTTAGATTCCCAAGTTCCTTCCCAGGTCTTTTGAGTTAGAATCTCTGAAGTGGTCCTGGGAATTTACATTTATAATAAGGTCTCCAAATATTTTTTAGGCATTCTAAGATTTGAAAAACATGCTCTGAAAATTAAATTAGTGCAATGGGCTTGATAGTTGACAAGGAAGAAACTGGGTTATAAGAGAGGCAGAAAACCAACAATGGAAGGACATTGACGGGGAGAGTGAGTTCATTCAGTACGGCAGGAAAACACAAGGCTGTTTCATGTTTGGGTCACCAACCAACTTTGCATAGAACTGTCTGTTACCTTGTCAGGGGCCAGGCAGGGTCACATTTCTTTAAATGTGAGTGATGCCACATTTAAAGAAACCAGCAAATGCAAGCCACCATTAGGAACTTTTCCATCTAATTGTGTGGCCAGGTCCCTCACTCATGGGTCACTTCATATGCAGCCAGTTGGACAGTCCCATTTCTAGTACATCACAGTAACAGATACTTTGGATGCCACACTGAATTTTGGAGTGGGAAAAACACAATTTACCTTTATTGCTTTCCATTTAAGAAGAAACAAAGTATACAATACAGCAATAAAAAGTTAAGAGGAAAAAGTTTCCATACAAATCTAAGCTAATAACCAGAATGACTCATTCCAGAGAGTTCCAGGTAACCGGGCTTATTATACAACAAAGTCTAGGTTTTGCAGCCTCCCAGATTGCTGGCAGTCTTTGAAAAGTCTACGGGGAGGGGTTCGTCCAGCCCCAGGCTGGGCAGGGACAGTAACTGCTTTCGAAGAGGCGGCTTTTGGAGTGAATATGTGAATGTTTGATAGTAAGTAATTCAAGTATTGCTTTTCACTCAAATGCACATGACCTCAAAGTATACAGACAAAGCTCCCAAAAGGGCCACAATCAATGTCTAGAAATAGTCCAGTCAAAAAGATATAGGAACATAGCAGATCCCCTCTGGATTTCTCCCATAGTATCATCAAATAGTAAGGATGCTTCATAATTTCTTTAATTTTGACTCTGCCTACCATTGTGCTCCAAAGAGCACAATGAGTCCTTGGAGACTCTCTTTCTGGCTACGATATGTGACCTTTACCAGCCTAAAGACAGCTGGCCCCTAAATTTCTGTGCCCGTGGGATGCCAGGGTAACCCAGATCCCTTTGGAGAGTAAATGAGAGGCCTAGGTACTGCTCTTCTGCCACGGGACCACCTTGCCCATCCCATCTTCAGTAACACAATGTCTAGAGTCAGCTCACCTGTGGGCCAAGTGGCTCCAAGAGCCACTCTGCAAACCAGAGCCTTTCTAAACAGTGAATTTAAATCCTGCCAAGATATTTTCTTAATGTCGGAAGTAAGATTTGGTTTAGGGCCATAGCTAGAAATAATCAGACTTCCAATTTTATTTCATTAAAATTTAAGAATTAACTCCAGGGAAAGTTCGAGAAAGTTAAATTTGCATTTTCTTAGAAATACACACACACAAACCATCATGAAACAAATTTGTCTTTGTCTTTTTAAGAGCCATTTTATGCCTTTGGGAGCTCTGTGCATCATGTAAAGTATTTTCATTTCTTGTCTCTGACCTACAGTAAGCCTATTATTTTGTTCCACAGGTGTATTATAACACAGATGATGAACGAGAAGGGTAAGTAAGACACTCAGTTATTTCACCTCAACACCCAAAGTCAGTTTGTGTAAATGGATGTGGCCTGGTAACCCCGGGCAGGAAGTGGGACCTTCCTTTGCTCATGACTCGGAGCTGTCTGGGAGGGAGGCTCTTTCTCGGCTTCTCTTTCCCCCCTTTTTCCTTCCTCTGATCTTCCTTTAAATAATTGGCTCTTCTTCTAAGTAACCCATTTCTTCCATTCCATCTTTTCACCAGTAATCTTCCTGATAGTCCTTGCTACCCTTTGCTTGGCCCTAACCCAAGAGCAAGCTGAGTTTGAGGCAAGAGCCAAAGCTAACAGCCTGCTCTACTGCTAATTCTGCCTGAGACACATATGCTGCTTGAAATCTTCACATTAGATGGGCTTGGATGGAAACTGGGAAAGCTGAGAACCTGTTCCCTGCCCTCTGGGGTTTAAGATAAGAAGTTGGCACTGAAGGCTTCCAATGTCTTCTGCATCGTGTCTCTGTATAATAGTGATGGGAGAAGTTCTCCATCTTTTCATAGATGCTCACCTGAGTGTGTTCATGCAGATTTTTAGAGAGCCAAATCTTCAAAGTGCTTTCCATCATAACTCATTTTAAGGACTCAGATGTTAAAGAAAAAATGAACCTTCAAGGTCATTGAGCTGACCTGTTCCTTCCTAGGCAATAGTAATGTCTAGAGCACATTCTTGAAAGGTAGTCTGCTGTTGCTTGAGTATTGCTCACTGTGTGAGCTAGCTTACTACCGTACTGTTTCACTGAGCTGACATCTACCCACCTATTTTTGATTTCTACCCATTGGCTCTTGTCCTCCTTTCTGGATAAGTCTCATCCTTCCTCAGCATTCAAACATTGCTTTCCTCCTGCAAATGTTCTTGGTTAAAATATAGTTTTATCTCTCAACATCTTAATGTCTTTCCAGGGGAATGCTACTAAATTTGTTAATAGTCTCATGAAAACTGGCTTTTGGAATAAACCTGTGCTCTGAACTACATGAATTGCAGACTATATTGGGATAATTTTTTCTTATGCCCTGGATGTTACTTTTTCTCTTAAAGCAGGCTAGAGTTACATTCATTTTCAATGTCTATTTTATGTTCTTGGTTTGTATTAGATACATATAACTAAATCCCTAGATCATTTCCCCTCTCTCCCAAATAATATATTTCTTTGTAAAGCATTTCACAGTTGGCAAAGTAAGAAGAAACTCTCTTCTTTCCTAGAAGAGAGTTTGGCAAATGATAGTCTGAGGACCAGATCAGGGCTACCATCTGTTTCTGAATAGTCTGCAAACTAAGGATGGTTTTCCTATTTTTCAACAGTTGAAAAAACTCAAAGGAAGAGTAATATTATGTAACATGAAAATTCTATGAAATCCAAGTGTCCATAAGTAAAGCTTCACCGGAGCACACCATGTGAATTCTTTCATGTATTGACTATGACTGCTGTGGTGCTACAGCTGCAGAATTGAGTGGTCAGAACGGAGGCCAATGGCCTTCAAAGCCTAAATATTTATTGTCTGGCCTTATACAGGAAGTTTGTCATCTTCTGTCCCAAAGGGAGGAGAATCTCAAAGGAGTCAAGTGATTCTCCACCTGATGAGGGACAGAATCTTGTCCAGGACTTAACTTCCAACTTCAGAGCTCTAAATACCCATCAAGAAAGCTAGATGTGGTGGCACATGCCTGTAATCCTAACACTTGGGAAACTGGGACAGGAGGGTTGCAAGTTGAAGGCCAGTCTGGGCTATATAGTTACATAGCAAGATCTTATCTCCTAAATAAATAAATAAATAAATAAATCATACCCACAAAACTATCTATCTATCTATTAAAACAATATGTGTGTGTGTGTGTGTATATATATATATATATATATATATATATATATATATTTCAAATATATAAAACAAACTATATATGTTTATAGCTTGTTCTTCTTATCTTGGCACATAAATAATGTATTTCCAGTGGTTTAAATGAATAGAAAAGAATAGCACTGTCAATTTCAATCCAATCTGGTATTCATATATTTTATAAGAGACAGCATGGCTTCATGGAAAAATGTTGACTTTGAGCTCTGGAAGCCCAAGTCCTACTCCTGGGCTATCATTTGCCAATGTGAAATCTTAAGCCAGTTCACTGATCTCTGGGCTTCAGTTTCCTCAATTTTACGTTGAGAATTTTGTATGAGACTCTCTGTTAGATTCCATCTGGGATTAACATTCCATATAGTATTATGGTTGAGAAAACTTAGTATGGGGAGTGTGAAGTGCCTGAACTCCTGAATGCTTCAGAATGTCCAAGCTTTAGTTGTAAATCTATCTCATCTCAAATTGACCTTCTTTGCAAGCTAGGATTAGATGCCCATTGAACTACTTATAACTCCATAGGCTAATTTCTCTATGAGAATTACCCTTGTTACTGTGCAGTCATGAGACCTAAGACCCCAGTGGGCTTGTCGTTCTCCTCAACACCTCAGCCTGGAATGGACAGATGCTGTGAGGGGAAGGGTGGTCACTGATTCCCTCAGCTTGCCTCTCTACAGTTCTCTTCTCTGAGTTCACAGTTCAAGTTCTGGCTAACTCAGCAGCAGCTCTCCAAAACCTTCAGTAAGGTTTTATTATTGTTTTGTTTTATTTTAAATTTTATATAGTATTTCATGTTGTTCTTAGCTGGAACATTGGTCTGCCACAAGCTTAAGATTTTAGTCAGAAACAGAAATATCTGTACTGCCTTTTAAAATGATCCTTCTGGGGCCTACTGACCATTTCCAGCTCAAAACAGCAGTAATAGTTACTAAATCTCTGTCTCTCTCTCTTTCTCTCTTTCTCTCTCTGTGTGTGTGTGTGTGTGTGTGTGTGTGTGTGTTTAATTGATTCTGCTGAGTGAGTTCTGTAAACACTCCAAACTAGCTTTCATTAAGGCCATTTGGGGCTGACTTCCCCAAAGAGCAATTTGTTAATAATATATGAATCAAGATTCCACTCCACAATTTGAGAGTTTGTGAGGACTTGAAATAAGATGACCTCCTGTTTTCTGAAACTAAAACAGAGGTGCGACTTCATTTCTCTAGGGCATTTATGGTGATTTGCATACATTGGTCATGAGCAGAGTTGTGATATAGACAAGCTATGTCTCCTCTTTCTGTACTTTACTGGGGAGATCTCACTAATCCCTAGTGCATAGTGCAGTTCAGATGCAATGTTCCCTCCCCCAAGTATGGCTATATATATATATATATATATATATATATATATATATATATTTTTTTTTTTTTCCCCCTCATGAAACTTAAGATTGTTTTGCCAAGCCAATACCTGAATGTTCTGCTGGCCCTAGATCATTCTACATTTTGACCACTGTGCCATTGGGAAGGAGATCAGTGTTAGAGAAAGTACCTTTTCCTTGCTCTCCAGTCCTCTTAGGTATAATGCAGTGTTATTGGCCTGTGTCTGAGTTGTGGGCTCTTCACATCTGGCAAATGGGCCAGTTATATCTGCCCTTCCTTTCTGGCTTTGCTTTGAAAATAACTAAAGCAGAATTCAGAGCACATAAAACTGATTGACTTCTCCTGGGTTCACAGATTTAAAAGTGTAGAAAAGCATATTTCAGCCAGGTGCCAGTGGCTCACACCTATAATCCTAGCTACTCAGGAGGCAGAGATTAGGAGGATCATGGTTCGAAGCCAGCCCAGGCAAATAGTTCCTTGAGACCCTATCTCAAAAAAAACCTTCACAAAAGAAGGACTGGTGGAGCGGCTCAAGGTGTATACCCTGAGATCAGGTCCCAGTACCACAAAAAAAAAAAAAAGCATATTTGAATTCCTGAGAGAAATGTAGTTTATCCACATGTTATTTTAATGGCAAAGCCTGTTATGGCTCTGAATGGGATGCTATCAAAAGTCAACAGAACTGGAAAAATATAGCTTAGGACCCTTCATATGGTATGAGAGAGTGACTGGCGACATGTCAGGCTACTCACCCATTATTAACCTAATGGCTGCTGTGTGAGTGAATTTTTTAATCTTCTGTTCCTAAGACCATGGTTACTCTAGTTCCAAGACATGATAGAATAAAATGACCTGCTTTTATGATAAAGTTCTGAAAGTGTTTTATTTATAGAGGGGAAGGCAGAGGGAGCAGTACCCTCAAAAAAATAAGAGAATACTGACTCTTTATATTATTTCTCATACCCTTACTCATCAACATCTCAGATTTATTGAGTAACTTTATCATGAGGTATTTCCCTCAAAAGTAGGATCTCTGGATAGCCTGTTTCACTTATTAGACTCTTCACACATTGAGTCTTCTGTCAACACTGAAATGGGAATAAAATTGTTCTCTGCCCTTGCTGGGTCATGGAATTTTCACAAGACTTAAGGGGATGAAATGTGCTTTGTAAAGTCTGAAGTCTTATTAAGGAATTGGATTGATTGGTACACCCTGTGGACTGGCTAGAGTGTAAGAAGATAAATTTAAAGCACCACTGATTTAATAGTTTAAAGTAGTAGAATGAATAGAAATACTCTTTGGACTGTCCACAGTGACATCCATGTGCTCCTTCTACCTTTGGACCTCTATCAGCTTGACTTGAGAATTGATGAATAACAGGATGCTGTAGGGGGTTGCATTATTTGGAAGCTTGGAAAGCCTACAATGTCAATATTCCATGTAGAGAGTGTTACCAATCTTTGTCCTTACATTTGATCAAAGTGGTAATGGGGACTCTTAGTTTCGTGAGAGTAAATAGAAATTCTGACCTCTTTAGTCTCCTTCATATCTCTCTTCCTCAAATCTCTCTCTAACTTCTAATCATCATCATCTTCTTCACCTCACACTTCAGGGATGCTTATGATGAATCAGAGACTCTTGTGAGTGCTTTACCTATGAGAGTTCACTCAATATTCTTATTAGCTTTCTTTTAAAGTTTAATTAAATTGAATTTTATTATTTATTTATTTATTTTTATTGGCAGTACTGGGGTTTGAACTTAGGGCCTTATGCTAAGCAGATGTTCTATCACTTGAGCCACTCCACCAACCCTTTTTGTGTTGGTATTTTTCAAAATAGGGTCTTGTGAACTATCTGTTCGGGATGGTTTTGAACTGTGATCCTCCTGATCTCTGCTTCCCAAGTAACTAGAATTACAGGTGTGAGTCACTGGCATCTGGCTATTTTTTATTTCTTAATGAGTATAATATTTGTGCTTATTTATGGGGTGTAGTAGCAGAAATTGATGCATGTATGCAGTGTGTACTGATCAACTAATGGTAACTAGCATTTCCATCTCCTCAAATATTGTCATTTCTGGGTCAGTAGCTTCCTTTTAAAGATAGGGAGACTGAGGTCTAAGAAATTCTTGGTTGTGGGAACACATCCAGTCAAGGTAGACTAGCCCTAGGGTTCCTGTCTTAACAACTCTGTTGAACTGCATGTCTGACATTGCTTCATGAGTCTACAAATCCCCAGAGAGATGAAAAGTTTCTGAAAACCTATATCTGCTTCCTTGAGAGTCTGAAGAATAGTAAGGTTCCATTTGAGAGCATTTTCTCATATTTCTGTTCTTCCAATTTTAACTCCTCTCAAACAGTCCTTCCTTTCCTTAGAGTACCTAGAGTAGACAGGGGCTTTGGGAGGAAATGCAGAACCATCAGAACTGGCCCAGTTGAGATCATGCAGGGCCTTGGCACCATGGTCTTCCAGAAAAGGGGACTGGAGCCTCCCTCAAGAAGAAGGAAAGGACTCAGCAGCTTGATCTGGGAGCTCCCACTACTGAAGTCTCATCTGCTTCAGAAAGTGGGAAGAGAACAGCAGGAGATCAGATTTATTGAGTAGCTTTATGAGCTAGGGTTCCCTCAAAATCACGGTCCAGGAGAGGGGGCTTGCATCATTTCTAATGTCCCTGCTGTGCCCTCTGGGGCTGACAAGAGGGGGCAGGACATCCAGCCTTGGCTGGATGCAAGGGACTGCTGTGACATAAGGACCACACAGACACCAGTGCTCACTCCTGTTTCCCCCGAGCCTTGAAGAGAAGAAAACAGAGCAGATTAGAGTGTGTAAAACTCACAAGTCTCACTTTGTGGATCCATATTCAGCAATGTGAAGCAGGTCTTAGGTCTGTACCCTAAAGATCACTAGTGGTATGTAATTTGCTCCCTCAAACAGATGACTTAGGGCCTGCAAGGGGAAGGAGGCTGGAATGGCATAAGCAAGGTAAAAGGACAGGGGCTGGCATATACGTGAACATGTGTTTTGACACCTTGTCTGTTCTACTTAACAGTTTCTGCTCTCTTTTCCAGCAGCAGCGTCCTTGTTAAACGGATGTTCAGGCCGATGGAAGAGGAATTTGGTCCAACACCCACCAAGCAGATTAAAGAAGAAGGCATTAAGCGAGGTATCCTTCCAGCTGGGGCATGCCACTGGCACAGTGTGAAGGGTGGAGGGCATTTTACCAAAAAGGGCTTGCAGCTCAGCCATCCCTGTGGCTCAGGGCTGACACTAGTGAACACACAGGAAGTACTCAGGCTTCTCTTTCACACTAAACTCTGTCCTTTTAAACACTTTGAATAAGGTTTGTTCTTTTGGACACTGGTTCTTTCCTTTGCCTTGGGAGAATGAATATACTGACTCATCCAGCAGCAAGATACAAGGTTAGAAAGAAACTTGTTGTGTATGTGACAGTCATACCTTATATGAACCAGTGACTCAGAATCATTCAATAGATGGAAATATTTAATCCTACACCAATAAATGAACCTGTGTTTCCTATGACATCACAACTTATTTTCTCAGTCAAGGAGAAAATGAGTACCCACTTTCTTACCAAGAGGGTAAGAAAGGAAGCCTGGGAGTACCTGGGTTTTGCCTAGCATCTCAGCGCTTGGAGAAGATAGAAATGTGTGGCATGGCCATTCCCCCTCCACCCTGCTGCAGCCTACCCTGAGGGCTTCCAGAGACTTGAGACTTATCCTGTATTAGACTTGTAATGACTCTGCTTACCATGCTAAGTACAAACACAGGCTTGAGGTTTTCCTGATTAAGAAATTTACATTTTTTCCTGTTTATTGTAATGGAACTTGCATCATTGTAAGGAACACACCCTGTGTAGCTTGTCTCTGCCCCTTGGATTTGAATGACCTTGGGCAGGTCCTTCACCCTGCTGCGCCCTTATCTATAAAGTGGGAATGGGCAAGAGTGCCCATCTCAGACTTGCTGGGAGGACCAGTGAGTTACACATGGATATCGCTGAAGCCTTGTACACGGTACCCTCTATGCTCACTGTTCACAGTTAGCGTTATTATTTGTCCTGTATCTAAATGAGTTATGTGGTAACAGTTCTGCATGAGTAATTAGCGTTTCAGAATGGAAAGAGCCTAAACGCTTAGATGTTATATTAGCAAGATTTAAACCATTAAAAAATTTTCTGACTTCATAGCTCACCATCAAATATTGTATACATTTCGAACTCTGTTTCTAGATGTACTTTAGAATCAGGGCAGAGTCACATGGAAGTCAAGAACTACACAGGCGTGAGGAAACTGTAGCTTACTTCCACATTTAGTGCCTGGTGGCTAGTCCAAACACTACTTTTCAGATTGTGAAGCTAGCAAGAAAACTGCCATAAGAAGTTATATTGATTGTCATGAAAAGAGACACATGAGGGCGCTGTAACCTACCGGCAGAAGGAAACTTCCCCCAGAAGTGACTTCTCTAGAACAAGACCGTGGAGTTTCCATGGAGCTCCATGCTCAGAGCTTCCACTCTGAGCTCGTTTGACAAGCTCGGGGGCTCAGGATCAGTGATGGTTCCTACTATGTCAGCAGTTCCCCAAGAGAATGATCACACTTACCAGCAAAGCCATTATCATTGGTTGATTGTTTTTGCAGCATTTTGTCAGGGTGCCTGTGTCGGAGTCATTTGGGGGCTGCCACGTGTGGCTGAATGCCTTTGGCTGCGCAATGTTCGGGATGCATGATGGCTCTTCCTGCTGCCTTTGGCAGAGTGATTATTACTATTGCTCTGCCACAGACACCAAACTAATGAAAGCCCACCCCATGGGCAAGACCTTGGGGATGGTTTGTGAGCCCAGAACACCCACCAGAGTGTGGCTGTCAGCAAGATTAAGGGGAGTGTGGAACTGCCTTGCCTGCTGTTCCTCCCCTCCCTGTCCCCATAGCTCCCAAACACCCTCAGCATTTTCCAGCCACTCCCAAAGCAAGTGTGGCAGCCATCCTGTTGAAATGCAGTGGCAGTGAGTATGCTTTTTTTTAAATAGAATGTGGTTTGGGGTTTCCTAGGGTCAGCCTGCTGGAAATTGCTTTTTTTTTCCCCCTGTTGAGAACTTTGGGAAAAAGGTATAGAATTTTCTTCCAATTTCCCTTATTTGGATATAATTGGGATCCTATCTCCTAACTATATTTCCATGTACTCCTACATTGAGTCCTCTCATAATAACCATTAGGTTATTAGATCTTTTAGTTGAAATGGAGGCTATAAAGTATTCCTTCCAAAGGACTAAATTTGGGGACATATTCAATCTGTTTATTTTATAAGTATTTACCTTTTATATTTGATAAAGAGAAGAAACTGCAGAACTTAAGCCTTCTTCCTTTCCTCCTGTCTTTCTTCCCTCCCTCCCTCCCTTCTTTCCTTCCTCCCTCAGACACCAACTGAACACTCACTGGCTGCCAAAAGGAAATTCAGGCAGAACCCCTGTGCACCCTTGTTGACTCAGCAGCAGCTTTAATGTGCCTTTGGGGATTGGGGAGGAGGGGGAGAAGGGACAGGGGTTTGGATTAGAGTTTATTTCATTTTCTAGTTCCAGCTTTGTTCTGATTGGTGAATGGTGATTGTAGCTCAGTTGATATCTGACTGTAGTTGGGATCTAGGCTTTGCTGTGGTTTTTGATCCTAGAATGGCCAGGTGCATGGAATTTTGGCCTTGGCCTTCTTCCCTCTGGAGAATCAGAAGTCACATGACTGACAGGAGGGAGACAGAAAGGGCAGTGAGCTCCCCGAGGCTGCAAGACTGCATTTGTGTGGTAGTTGCAGTTTTTTTCGAGGAGCTGAGGATAGTCAGAGAAGACCATAAGGAGCATGGGGAACTACAAGCAGCTGCTGTCATGTGTGTGGAATGTGGGGATGGGGGCACTTAGCCACTCTGAGCTTGTTTATACATCTCTAAGGAGACCTGGGGTCCCTGCCGTCTCTTACTCTGCACATTATCAGATTCAGAATGAGTAGAAAGCTGCATTCCACCTTGCTGAAGGCACTAGAAGCACATTGCTTCCCAACAGCTACATTGGTTGAGGTTGGGGGTGGGCTTGTGTTGTTTGCCAGGTCTTAAACCCTTATGGCCACCTTATATGGTAGACCACCAGTGTCATTATTGCACACAGAAAATCCAGAGTTGGGGAGGTGAAATGCCTAGGGCTAGAGGCATGTGGGGTCCACATGCTAACCTTCTTCCTCCACTCACCCAAGGGTACCCTATCGCCTTCCTGGGACTGTCTGTTGGTTGTCTGCCTGGAGTCTACTGTCCCCACCCTCCCCATGCCCTCACTTGCTGACACTGAGGCCCTTTCAATCTTTATAACTCAATGTCACCTCTCGAGCTTGCCTCACTCTGGCACGATCAGTCTGTGAAGAACTTCCTATGTCTTTTCCTTCATAACTCTCATACCTCTGTCTAGGTCAAATGACCTAGGTCTTCTTGCCTCTTCTCCAGGTGGACCATAAATTCCGTAAGGGTAGGGGGTAGGACTTACTAACTCTGGACTGCAATCCCAGCTCTTGGCACCCACAGCCTGGGTGTGTAGGTGAGTATTCAGCAATATTTGTTGAATGAACAAATGAGTAAATAGAAGAAAAAGGTCACAAGAAAGAGAGATCATAAAGAGACCATGTGCCCACCTTGAGAAATTCAAAAGTGAACCTGTGTATGGAAGCAGCTTACTGCTGATGAATGGTTTATCTCATCCAATTGTTCCTTAAAAGCCCCTAGCCACAGGGCATCCATGAAGCTGTCTAAGCAACCCTTCATGGCTTTTGACTGGCTAGGGACCAAAAGCTAAGCAGACAATGTCAGCCTGAGGCACCTGTACGAAAGGAAGCAGTCCCTGGGCCCCCTTTGTCACACAGCTCTCCCCTTCTCTTTCAGTGCTTTTGTATGTGAGGAAGGAGACCGACGATGTGTTTGATGCTTTGATGCTGAAGTCTCCCACAGTGAAGGGACTGATGGAAGCGGTAAGCCCCAAGCCCCTTTTGGCCTCCAGGAGACCAGCCATATCCTCTTTTGCAAACCCATTTATTCCAATGCAGCTATCAAGTGGCACCAGCATGAGCTTTCTAGAAGAAAAGGAAAAGCTGAGCTCTGTGGAGACACTGATCACCATGTGTAAAAAGGTTTATTAGCATTTTAAGAAGGAAACTTTGCAAACCTGCAATTCCCCATCAGTTTAAGGCGACCTGGTAGTTTACAAGTGCTGTGAAAGATGGATAAACTGGAAGTTTGTTCATCTGTTTCTTTGCATGAAACCATACTAGAGATGTAGCTCCTGAATACGCACAACAAAGATGAGTGTCTTGTAAGTTGTGGTAATATAATCCAAAAAAAAAAAAAAAAAAGACCTGTTGGTTAAAGAAAACAATACATTGCAGAATTATAGTGGTTTCAGGTCTGATCCTTTCCCTCCCCTCCTGACTAGTGTGGTATTACCCAACATGAGCTTAGGAAAAATTGTTTTATATTTATTTACTATCTACCTGAGTATGACTACTTTGAGTTTGAGTTCTACCTCCCTATTCCATACAACTATATTGTAGAAGACACAGGCTTTTTTCCAGTGGCTGAGACCCCAGTCTGCCTGGGACACAGTCCAAAATTGTTTGCTGCTGTAAAAAACTGCTACACTGGAACAGCATCATAGGTTATGGGGCCAAACATTCAAATGTCTACAAAAGTTCCTATAAGCAGAATCATATAATGTGATCTTTTGTGGCTGATTTCTTTCATTTAGCTTACTTTTGTTTTGTTTTTGATGTTTATCCCGGTTGTCATATAAACTAGTATTTCATTCTTTCTCATGCCTGAGTAATATTTCATGGTATGGATATACCATATTTGGGGTTTTTTTTTAGCTATTCAACTGACAGACATTGAATTTTTCTACCTTTTGGCTATTGGAAATAATACTGCTATGAACCTTCATGGATGAGTTTTTGTGTGGAAACTTGTTTCCAATTTTGGGAGGTACTGCTGAGCCACACAAAAAAAGCTAAAGATATGAGTCAGTTTATAGGCAATGTCCAGAATTGACAAATCTGTAGAGATTGAAAGGGGGTTAGTGATTGCAAGGGGTTTGGAGCAGGAGATGGAGCAACTGCACTTCCTTTGATAGTGATGGAAATGTTCTGGAATTAGAGTTACCTCTCTCTAATGTACTGAGATGCCACTGACTTACATACTTTAGAATGGTGAATGGTGTGATATGTATGTTTGTACACACATTTATGTATGTATGCATGTATGTATAATTCATTGCTAATCAGAAATTTTGAAAAGTAATGGATAGGAATGTTACCAGTGCAGATTTTGTGCCTCCTCTGGGCTAGCTTTACATGTCCTCAGGGCTGTAAGGACTACCCTTCAGACAGCACTAAGGAAGAGCTTGGCAATTTTTTCTGTCTTGTAGGATTTTTTATTGGGATGGAGTTTTCCCCATATAAAAGAAAAACAAAACCAGAAATGAATACAACAAAAATATGATCTAAATCTGTTTAAATGAGCCATATTTTTTAAATGACCATAAAACTGTCAAAGGATTATCAAATGAACTAGAAAGTCCATAAAATATTCAGTCCTCTCTGGGCAACTCTGAAACAATTCCATGCCTCAGTCTAACTTTGAGGACTATGTTGCTGAAACTGACTTACCTAGAATAGCAGTGAATATGCAAGTTGTTTTGAATGCATATTCTCAGTATTCAATCCTGGAGATGCAAATTCTGCTGAATGGAAGGTAGGGAGGGGTGGGTCTGGGAATCTGTTTTTAACAAGCTTCTCTGGATATTCTGAGGTGAGCTGGGTGTGGGAACCACTGATCGAGACCAAGTAGAAACTGACTTATTACACTGTATTCCTGCCTTTATCCACCCTGTCTTTCCTTTTCCTCCTGTAACATCTGGCAAGTTTTACAAGCATTCTGGAGATATGATCTCACTGGACCACAGTGGAACTAAATGTCACCTCCACTCAACCCAAACAGCAGCCCAGCAACTTCTGCCTTTACTTCCCACCACAGCAGCATCAACTTACCCCGTTTTAGGGGAGCTCATCACATCTGCCTTGCTTTGGTTAGATGGGGTGAGCAGGGACAGGGTTGGGTAATGAATAGATCCTTTGACTATGTAAACCTTGGAGAATTCAGGTTTCCATGGCTGACTCTAGTCAGATTCCTCAGGACAATTCTGACGTCATTGCCCCTTCAAGTCCAGAAAACAAAGGTTTTTAATAAGGCATCCACACAAGCTATCCTGTTGTCCCCTGAGTTGCACAAATGGGAAAGCTGGGTGAGAGCAGTTCCTTCAGAATCCTCAGAGATGCAGGCTGGTGGTGAGCTGCCACCTGATGCCATCCCAGAACCCCAAATGTCACCTTCAGAATCAGATTTCCCAGGAGTGGGCCTGGGAATTGCTTGGGTGGTAAGCTCCCTGGTTGTATCCAGTGGAGAGCCTGCCCTTATTTCTTCTGTTGAACTCTAAATTCCCTACCTTCTGCTAGACAATTTTTAGATGTAAAAGAAAATTCATAGTGGAGTGTAAAGAGTCATAAAAACAGTTTTTTATTTTTTTTTTTTAATAATTATTGACAATTGGTGGTGAAATGTGGGCTTGTCATCTAGAGAGAATAGAACAGTGTTGCCACCCTTCCTTCAGGTGGGAACTGATGTTTGAGTCAGAGGTGCCACATCAGGCCGATTTGGGAACATTTTGGGGGTGGTGGCAGAGCTCCTGTAGCCTACACAAATTTCCCACAGCCTGTAAGTCAAGCCACTTTATAGTGTAGAGTAGCTCTGTTATCTAGAAATTGAGCTTTTCTTCTAATCTTCCTTGAGATAATAGTTTTGAGTTCTCTGTAGAAGTCTCCACATGAGATCAAGAGCATGGTTCCTACTAACGATGCATGCAGCAGCAAGTAGAGGAAAGAGTAGATTGGAGAATAGACTGACTTAGATTTAAATTGTGAATGTGTAGTCTAGAGTATGGAAAAATGTGGAAAATGCCTATATTGTAAACTAGTTTTAAAAGTAGCTTTGGCCTCTTACTGCCTTAAAAAGAAACTCTCGGTGACAAAAAGGAATAGAGCTATGATTAAATCTATGCCAAACTGGGCCATTTTTCTATAGGACAGACTGGATAATTCTTATTCAGTGGTCCTACATCTCTCATACCTTCATTTTTCACCTGGAAGAAAACCATTATCCAGAAGAACCTAGGTAGAAAAAGGAAAAAAGATCTCCATGAGCTAGATGTTATTAAATAGTCTCATCCTTTGGAGAAAATAAACTATTTTTCTTTTCATCTGCACATTTGGTACTACATCAGCCAAGTCATCCACACAACACTGATGACTCACTTTGTCTTCTTTATTGTTGTAATTGAATTTAAACTTAAAGGCAAAGGATTTGATGGTGGCACTGGTGGTAGTGTTGGTGAGATAAATTTCCTTTTTTTATTTGATTTCTGGATGAGTTTATCTAGTACTCTTAAAATCAAGGGCTCTGGCCACCTTACCTCATAGCTCATTCTGGAGCCCAGCAAGGCCACTGATACCTCAGAGCCTTTGCATTTGCCATCTCCTCTGCCAGGAGTAACTTCCTTCATGTCTACATGGCTCATTTCCCTCAAGTGTCTGCCCGCATCAGATGGGCCTTCCCAGACTCTCCACATAAATACTGTCTCCATCACTCTGTACCTCTGACCCTGCTTTATTTTACTTTGACCTTGTATGTTTAATATTGTTAAGCATATATTGCTTCTGTGTAGTAGAATGTAAAGTTCTTTAACTCAGGGGCTTTGTCTCTTATCTGCTGTTTATCCCCAAAGCCTTGAGCACAAATGATTATTTACTACATCTGCATTATATGTGCTACTATGCCAAGTGCAAGAGATGGTGTGGTTTTCACACACACTGCTTCATTTAACCCTTAGTCCTGTGAACACTGCAGAGAAATAGCACCATTGTCACTTTTACAGATATGGAAACTGAAGGCAAGAAAGTGTTTCCCAAGGTCTGACAGCTTCATAAAGTGATGGAATCAACCTAGGCCCTCAATCAACTTAAGTTCAGTTAGGGAGATGTCTATAGATGAAAATATTATAAGGCAAATAAACATTCCAAGTCACACTCACAAAGAGTAGGGGGAAAAAGATTAGGGAATAATAAACATTCAGGCAAGAAGTAGTGTATACAGTGGTTGATCCCACACCGTCCAATAGCATAGTACTTCAGGTAGCATATAGAAATACTGTATAAGTGAATATGTGTGAATATACACTCCGTAAGTGAATATATGTGAATATGCACACAGTAATAGATGAATAAGTGCCATCCTGTAGGAAGACAGGCGGCCTTCTTTCAGGCTGGATGAGCTGGACAGAGAGGTGAGAGACAATGTTTGCTCTTAGGGAAGCTTGCTATTGTGCACAAGGAAATGTGCTTTGTTGGCACCTCTCTTTCATCTGAGTCTGGGTACCTTCATGCATAGAAGTGATGCCTGTCCTCCCTGGTTCTCCTCACACTCAAATGTTGCCACCTGGGAAGTGTTTGCAAGCCAGAGTCCTGGCTTTCTTGATGTACGTGCTAAGGGCCTATTGGGAACAGCTTGTAACTTCAAGTGAAAGTGATGAATTTGCAAAATCAAAAGTTTCCTGGGATTACTCTAGGGCAGATCAACAAATCCCACACTGGTAGAAACCAATGGGAATGTCTGTCTTCTGCTGTCATACACCTGAAGTTGCTGGGCAAAGGGAACATTCTTAGAAGTAAAACTCTAACAATTACTGATCATCAGACAACCAATAATGCATTGATGGGATGTGTCTAAGGCCCAGGATCCTCCTGGGTGTCAGAGAAATCTTTGCAGTCTTTATGAACACTGATAATGCGCTTTTAAAAATTGTAGAAATGTGTGTTCAGTTTAGACAACTTGAAAAATACAAAGGGAAAAAAATCTAAGCACTCCCAATTGCCCCATTGTAACAGAACTATCATTCTCCACACATAGAAGTGAGGCTTGTATGGGTGATCTCATCTAGCCCTGGGCAGAAGGAATCCTCTGTCCGCCTCTGACAGATGGCAGCTTCCTCCACATTCTATCCTGCACAGTCTCACTTCTTACCAGGGGTTTGAATTTAGCAAAGCATGCCTCCTTGCCTCATGTGGAGGCAGAGAATGCCATCTCAGCATGGCATGTTATCCAGCTGCCTTTACCTCTGAAGACTGAACTGAAAGCAGGACTCGGCCTCCTGTAGGCACCTGTTTTGGCTTTGCCAGTGACTCTGTGTTACTGGATGGGATCTATGAGTCTTACTCCCAAGCTGTCTCACCATATGCCCATTTCCCCTAAGATGGCAGAATCTGAAGCCAGACTGCCAGGTGGTTCCCTCTTCAATCTTGTCTCTGTCACTGACTAGCTGAGGGACCTGGGATAAGTAATGGCTGGAAGCCTCTATTTCATCACTGAGAAACAGAGCCCATGAAAGCACCTATTCACTGTAATGATGTGAGGCCAAGCAAGTTCATAAGTGCAGAGCTCCATGCTAGGCACACAGTTAGTACTCAATAAATGCTTGCTATTGCTGGTGTTACTGCAGCTACTGCTCCCATGAGACCCAAGTAGAAACTGGAATTGTTCACATTTAATTCCTCATGTCTAGTTCTGACTCTTAATCAACAATTTATGAGCCGAGGTATTTTCATTCATAGCTTTAGGGAATGGAGAGTCAAAGTGCTAAAAATAGAAAATCCAAGATTTGATTCCCTTCTCTTTCAGAAAAGAGGAGTTGAACAGATATATGATCTTGTTCATGTTGAGTAGAAAAAAGTTCCAATTTTATTTTATTTTTGTTTACATTTTAAAAGATACTCCAAGTGATATCACCCAAATATTCAAAATATCAACTCTTGTGGACCAACCAAGTCAGAATAATAATTAGGTACAAATAACTGGACTTCCAGGGACTCTAGCTGCACAGCAAGCACTTATACACAGAAAAGAATGCTTTTCAGTGTTTCTTACCTTTTTGTACCATGGATACCTTTGGCAGAGTGATAAAATCCACAGACCCTTTTCAAAATGATGTTTTTAAATATGTAAAATAAAATGTACAGGATTACAAAGGAAACCAATGACACTGATGAGAGTTATCAAAATAATTTTGTAATGAAAGAATAAATATGCTCCTTAATCATGCATTAAATATCATGATCTATGGGTAAGATTAATAGCTACTGTAATTTTAAAGTGTGATGGATGAGTGTAATCAACACTTTAAGTATCAGCAGAATTCTAATGTGATGGGAAGATTTCCATTGGTAACGAAGGAAATGCTAAATTCTTGTTTGAGGTTACTGGAATTAGGATGTATGTTTCCCCTTCCAAGTTCATGTACATACTCTTTGGGCACCTCTAGCGCTCAGGTTAAGAAACTGTGGGTTAGACCACCATGCTGAAGAAATAGCTCCAGAAATAACATGGAGCAGAGTGCTCCTCTGTGCACCAGCTGTGTTCACTGAGTGGTTCTAGAATCCTAAGGAATGGGTATGTTGATGAGTTCACTTGTGAGAATTGCTATCCCCGGGTCTTCCTTCCTTCATCTCTTCAACTAGACTTCACTAAGAGCCACTTTGGGTACAAAACCAACTTACCTCAGCAGGTCTCTTTTGATTTGCAAGCATGGGCAGCAGTAGATGTGACAGTGCAGGAGCCACAGGAAAGCAGGAAAGAGAAACTCTTCCAAAGGTAGCTTTTTGGGAGGAGTGATGAAAGCCACATCAACTCTACATTTGTTGAATGTCTCACCAGATTTGCAAACAGTGTTAAGATATTCATGGAAACTTGCTAGTGTTAGTTTATTCAGACGGATATAACTTAATATCTTCCCAAGCAGGAATCCAAGGAATTTGGATTCCTAAGGAAGAGATAGTGTGCAGCTGTATATAATCAGGACTATGTAGAGACCTTCTGAGAGTTCAAACATTTCTGATAATGTTTTAAATTTTATTTATTATTGTATTGAATTATTAACCAATGTGGCTTATGTTTGTTATCTAATACATGATAAGAATCTTTTCAGGGGGCTGGAGGGGTGGCTCACGTATTTCAGTGCATGTGCAAGGCCTTGGGTTCAATCCTCAGTACTTTCAAAAAGAGTCTCTTCAGGAGATGTAATGTTTATGTATTTTTATTATATAAAGTATATTATCATACGAATTTTTCTAATAGATTTACCCAATTCTAGAAGTATATTGAAGTCTCTCATTATAACTGCATTTTTTCAAGGCTTCCCTATATCCATCAGTGCTATGCTATTGGATGTATCAAGTTTCTTATTTGCTATACCTTTTCCATATGTTGTGCTCTTTATCATTTCATCACACCCATTCTTTTTTTCTTTTTAGTCATATGTGCATACAATGCTTGGGTCATTTCTCCCCCCTGCCCCCACCCCCTCCCTTACCACACACTCTGCCCCCTCCCTCTCCCCCCCACCCCCTTGATACCCTGCAGAAACTATTTTGCCCTTATCTCTAATTTTGTTGAAGAGAGAGTATAAGCAATAATAGGAAGGAACAAGGGTTTTTGCTAGTTGAGATGAGGGTAGCTATACAGGGAGTTGACTCACATTAATTTCCTGTGCGTGGGTGTTACCTTCTAGGTTAATTCTTCTTGATCTAACATTTTCTCTAGTTCCTGGTCCCCTTCTTCTATTGGCCTCAGTTGCTTTTAAGGTATCTGCTTTAGTTTCTCTGCATTGAGGGTGACAAATGCTAGCTAATTTTTTAGGTGTTTTACCTATCCTCATATCTCCCTTGTATGCTTTCGCTTTTATCTTGTGATCAAAGTTCATTCTCCTTGTTGTGTTTGCCCTTGATCTAATGTCTGCATATGAGGGAGAACATACGATTTTTGGTCTTTTGGGCCAGGCTAACCTCACTCAGAATGATGTTCTCCAATTACATCCATTTATCAGCAAATGATAACATTTTGTTCTTCTTCATGGCTGCATAAAATTCCATTGTGTATAGATACCACATTTTCTTGATCCATTCGTCAGTAGTGGGGCATCTTGGCTGTTTCCACAACTTGGCTATCGTGAATGATGCTGCAATGAACATGGGTGTGTGGGTGCCTCTGGAGTAACCTGTGTCACAGTCTTTTGGGTATATCCCCAAGAGTGGTAATTGCTGGATCAAATGGTAGATCAATGTTTAGCTTTTTAAGTAGCCTCCAAATTTTTTTCCAGAGTGGTTGTACTAGTTTACATTCCCACCAACAGTGTAAGAGGGTTCCTTTTTCCCGGCATCCTCGCCAACACCTGTTGTTGGTGCTGTTGCTAATGATGGCTATTCTAATGGGTGAGGTGGAATCTTAGCGTGGTTTTAATTTACATTTCCTTTATTGCTAGAGATGGTGAGCATTTTTCCATGTGTTTTTTGGCCATTTGAATTTCTTCTTTTGAGAAAGTTCTGTTTAGTTTACTTGCCCATTTCTTTATTGGTTCATTAGTTTTGGGAGAATTTAGTTTTTTAAGTTCCCTATATATTCTGGTTATCAGTCCTTTGTCTGATGTGTAGCTGGCAAATATTTTCTCCCACTCTGTGGGTGTTCTCTTCAGTTTAGAGACCATTTCTTTTGATGAGCAGAAGCTTTTTAGTTTTATGAAGTCCCATTTATCTATGCTGTCTCTTAGTTGCTGTGCTGCTGGGGTTTCATTGAGAAAGTTCTTACCTATACCTACTAACTCCAGAGTATTTCCTACTCTTTCCTGTATCAAATTTAGTTTGTGGTCTGATATTAAGATCCTTGATCCATTTTGAGTTAATCTTGGTATAGGGTGATATACATGGATCTAGTTTCAGTTTTTTGCAGACTGCTAACCAGTTTTCCCAGCAGTTTTTGTTGAAGAGGCTGCTTTTTCTCCATCGTATATTTTTAGCTCCTTTGTCAAAGACAAGTTGGTTATAGTTGTGTGGCTTCATATCTGGGTCCTCTATTCTGTTCCACTGGTCTTCATGTCTGTTTTTGTGCCAGTACCATGCTATTTTTATTGTTATTGCTTTGTAATATAGTTTGAAGTCAGGTATTGTGATACCTCCAGCATTGTTCTTTTGACTGAGCATTGCCTTGGCTCATCACACCCATTCTGAACTCATCGATTGTACAGTACGCCTGCTTCTGTTAACCTCATTGCTCCTACTTTCTTTTTGTTTACATTGTTCAGTTTGGTCACTCGCCAGTCAGTCCTTTATTACCACGTGGTAGGTGATTTTCTTTTAAATATCATTTGACTGGTTTTCTTTCTTTCTCTTTTTATTTTATTCTTTTCCATCAACTTACACACTCTGCTTTTTACTGAAAGAATGAAGTATACTTTCATTTGGTGTGAGGACTGACACACTTGATTCTATTTCTTCCATCTTTTTGTGTATTATCTATTTCACTTTGTGGTTTCTTGCTGGTTTTCATCTTTTTACTTTAAAAGTTACTCCTTTCTTTTCCTAAATTGTTTCAACCCCACCTCCTTTTTATTTCTGTATTATGTGAAAGTAAAGTTCCCACACCAACCCCCCCCCCAGCTCCCCTGAATTTCTGTATGGTGGGACTTTTAGAGCTTTCTTGTCTCCCTTTCCCTCCTCCACCTTCAGATGAGCTCACTGAAATGCTTGCTCTGGTCCCACAAACTCCCAACTTCTAGATTTTGCTGAAATAGTTTAATACCTTTGATTTTTTAGAAGGCAATTAGATTTTTCTTTGCATTATATCCTTCTTACTGCAGAAATCCTTCTTTTTTAAAAAAGAAAAGAAAACTCACTTTTAATTATCCTTAGAAATCAAACTAAAAACTGAGATTAGAATTTCACGCACAAAGGTCATGAATAGAGTGACCATACAATTATAAAAAACAGTGCACTTTAAGAATGAAAGAGGATGCTAAATTTTGAGGTATTAATCAGGACATTTCTGGACACAATGGATGATCTAGGCAATCCTACCCATGGACAATTTCGACAAACCAATCTCTTTCCCTCCTTCCTGCTTGTGGTGGACATCTCAGCTTGATGCTGGCTGTTGACAGCCTGAGGCAAATGTGTAGTTTCTTGCAGAGCTAGACAACTGACAGGCAAAGACATGTTCCCTGAGATACATTCTAATGTAGGAAAAAAGTTCACACACATTGCATTTTTTTCAAAGCATCAAGGTAAGAGCAGCACTATGACAGACCATTCTGGATTCCTCCTCATTATGATGATGGATGTCAACCAAAGAGAAACTTCACTTCATATGTACCTGTGTATGTGTATGTAGATAGATATATTTCTTTAGTACATTAGTTACTTCTATGAATTCTATCACTTTTCATTCTTGACAATCTCACAGAAGAGTGAAAACAAAAAAACAATTATTGGGGGACACTTAGAGGACCAATGAATCTGGACATATCAATAATACCCTTTTTTGAAATGCACATTATCTTTATTTTTTTCAGTTGCTTGTTCTCTACAGTATATTTTCTATTTTATTTTTATTATATTATTATATTGGGGGTACATTGTGACATTTACAAAAGTTCTTATAATATAGTTGAATTCACCCCCTCCATCATTCTTTATCCCCCTGCTCTTCATTCCTGGAATGGTTTCAACAGGTCTCATTTTTCCATTTTCATACATGAGTACATAGTATTTCCATCACATTCACCCTCCTACATCCTTTCCTTACATCCTCCCTACTTCCTCTGGTACCAAACCCCCAGACAGGACCTGTTTTACCTTCCTATTCTCTGATTTTGAAAAAAAGACACTTTTGTTTAAAATATCTATACAGGATGTTTCATTGTGACGTTTTCATGTGTATATGTACTAAAAGCCAATCTGGTTCATCCCCTCTATTTTTCTCCTTTCTACCTTACTTTAGCACTTAACATTCACATTCATACACACACTGAAGTTTATCGGCAACATTGGCTGCTTGTTTTCCTTCCCTTTGCCTAGTTTGAAGTCTCCTTCTAATGCATCTCTGTTCAGAGAGACTTCTTGTGAGTATATTTTCCTCAAATGCGATATCTGGGTGGAATACTTTCTGAATACTTGCATTTCTTTGAGTTGTTCTTTCATCTTCAGAAGTGAGGGATGGCCTGCTGGTGTATACCATTTGTGTGATAAAGACTTTTTCTTTTTCTTTTTCTTTTTCTTTTCCATAGTCTATAGAAGGTGTTCCACTGTCCTTTTTGCCTTCTAGTGCTGCATACAGAAGACGGAAGCTAGGTTTATACTTTTTTTTTTTGGTAACTTATTCTTTTTGTGTAGGAGATTCCAAAATAGTTTCTTTACTTTTCAAAGTAGCCAAATGTGTGACTCTTTTCTCACTGATCTCTCCTGCCCAAAATATGGGTCTTTCTTCTATTATTTGTTTAATAATTTCTTCATCTTCATCTGAACCTTCTCTGCCTGAGATAATTTCATACCATATGTAACCTGACTGTTCTTTTCAAGTCTCTTCCTTCATGATTTCTGTCTGTTTTTGTTTTGCACTCTGAGATTGTTTTTAATGTGATTTTTTTCTTAACACTGTTTGTTTCTCTGAATTGACCACCTGTCCTTTAATTCATTTTATTTAACTTAAATTTTTAGTTCAGTATTCAATGCTTAGATCAGAATTCTATACGTGTGCTTCGTAAGTATTCTTTTGTATTGTTGTTTTGTATGTTGTGTTCAAATGAGTGCCTCCAACACAATGCTGTCAGTTTTTTCCACTGCCTGGAGGCCTCCCTTGGATGTATTAGCTTTACTCATTTTGGGCTTAGGTGTGTCTGTGGAAACCTCATCAGGATGGACCACTGTGCAGCAGGCAGGCTGCTATCTGGCCTTCTCCCCCAGCCCTCAGCCCAGCTGTTATGTTCTTCTGAGTGTATTAGGTTGGAGAGGTCTTCCTGCTGGATGGGAACCTATTTCTCCATGAATAAGCTCTTCTCAGGATCCAAAGCTGCTTCTGCTAGACTTTCCAGTAATCAAGTCCCAAACCTCACCCCCTCAGCTGCCTGTGAGCCCACTGGGTACTCATGAGAAGAGAGGGTATGCCTGACAGTTGAGACAGAATTCATTTTTCAACATTATGCTTTTAAAAGTGTCACAGTCCAGAATTGTACAAAGTGTAAGAATCTTGTTTTCTGTCCATTCTTCAGTGGTAGCCACTGTTAATAGTGAGTCCTTTATTTTCTATTTATTCACACACACATAATTTTAAAAATAAAAATGGAATCACATTATATAGACTGTTACGATTTCCTTTTTTCCTGTGTTAAGGATTTTTGAAATGTGAATTCATGTAGGCTTCCCCTATTTTTAATGATTATGCCATTTTTAACTGACAAAATACCTAAATATGTTTAATGAACATTTGCTGAATGCACCTTTTTCTATCATAAACAGTGATATATTCTTGTTTGTTTCTTTTGATGGAACTGGGATTTGAACTCAGGGCTTTGCACTTGCCAAGGAGGCACTCTACTGATTGAGCTATGCCTCCAGCCAAAGCAGGAGTTCTTTTTAATTTAAGGAAGTTAGTGCTGTGTGTCATTTGTGTTATTAAAAAAAAAAAGTTCCTCAGTGCATTATTTTCCTTCAGTTTTTTTATGGTTTTTGCTATACTGGTAATTTTATTCTGTGTTGTTTTATTAACCTTTTAACATTTATTTCCAGGTTTCATGTTTTCTTAGAAAGATCTTCCTTACATTAAGAAGATAGCTATACAAAGTGTTAACTCATGGTTTCTTCTTATAATTTTGTGATTTCATCTTTTATGTATATAAATCTTCAATCCACCTGATTTTGTGTTTTTTTTTGGAAACAAAGTCTCACTATGTAGCCCAGGCTGGCCCAAACTTGAGATCTTCACCCTCAGCTCTCCAAGTACTGTAATTAAAGGCATGCACTATCATACCTGCCTTACCTGAAAACTCTTCTGATGAAAGGAGTGGAAAAGAGGGTCCGATTAACTTGCTAAATTTTCTTCTTTATGGCTACCTATTTAATCCAACGTCCTGTTCAGAGTCCATGTTTTTCAACTGATCTGAAATAGCACTTGTATCATAGATTGAATTCCCAATTGGCTGAATCTTTTGTAGAGTGATTTAAGGCCTGTCCCAAGGGAGAAACTCATAAATTAACATTTTGAGCGTGACCATGCTGTGCCCAGGAAGATGTGCAAGAGAATGAAGTGGCATGTTCTCCTTATTTTCACCTGGGCTCCATTCTCACGTGCCTTTTTGTCATTTGTGTTACAGATATCTGAGAAGTATGGGCTGCCCGTGGAGAAGATAGCAAAGCTTTACAAGAAAAGCAAAAAAGGGTAAGAAAGAAACTGAACTTATATTGGCTTCCGAATCAGACAAGTCAACACTATGTGTTTGTTTGTTTTTTAATAGTACCTGTCTTTTGTTACTTCTGTCACACATCTTTCATCTGTCCAAGGATGACATTGTGTGTCATCCTTCCATAGGATCACACAGCAGCTTGCAATGTGTTTTGAAGGTCTTTAATGAGAAGGGGCAGGAGAGGGAAGGAGAGAAGGAGGGAGGAAAGAGAGAAGGAGAGAGGGAGATGATGCATTGTCAAGGTGTCCATGGAGATGCACTGTTCCTATGACAGGATTAGCAGGTAAGCTAAAGGGTCTGGAGATGGTGGAGACACCAGGAAAAATGGCAGTCACCCTTCAAAGAGTAGTGTTTAAAGGTAACCAACCACATGTAGCTCTTGGCATTGGTGGTACAAATGGGGTCAAAAAATGGCTCAGGACATAGGAAATCCTTCCAAGGTAATTATCAACAAAAAGTTCTCAAGTGCTCTTTGCTCCTGCTTGCCCTCAATTATGAGCATAGCTCTTACTTTTCAGGTATTCAGCAGGTTCTGGGTCCCCTGATAAGTGGTTTACATGTTCCCTTATTTACTCCTCACTATTTTATGAGGTAGAATCTATTATTACCTCTAATTTACTGGTGAAGAAATTAAGCCAGAGGCTACTTAAGCATCTTGTGCCAAGTCTCATATTTAGTAAGTAGAACACAGATTTGCATTCATGCCTATGGTCTCAATGCTTAAGGGCTTAATTTCCACACTCTGCCATCTGCCACCTCTGAGTCTTCCCCAGGGCTACCTCTGTATGAGATTTTAAGAGTCATAGCACAGAATTGAGTCTCAAGAGAGTCTCCATTAACTCAGCTTCTGGAGCTATTTTTCTGCAAGAGGCAGAAAATGGGTCTTTAAACTTTTCTCTGGGCCTCTTTCCTAAAGCAAATTGACTTCTGGGATTCTCAGGCTTTCTGAGTATGGTGCCTCTGGTTATATATTAGAACCCTTGTTGGGAAACTCACCAAAGTGGGTATTACAAGTTACAAGTCTTTCCAAAGTCTCTGCAATAGGCAGGTATATTCCTTTGAGTTAGTTCTCAAATTCCTTCCACTGAGCAGAAATCCTCAGTGCAGGGTACATACCACTGATGATAGTGCTGGCTTTTCACTAAACGTGCATCAGGCCCTGTGCTAAATGCTTCTATCCCAACAGCATTCCTCTAAAGCTGGGTGCTTCATATTTTTACAAAAGAATAAACTGAGGCTCTAGAAGACTGAACAACTTCCTGATGATGCCTTGCTGTAAAACAAGAATCAGTTATTCATTCTCAAACTACATCTGTCTGACTTCCAAGAGTAAGATTGGCTCAAGGAGCTCTAAATCATGGACAGACTTTGGAAGTTGTTGATTTTCTTCAAACCAAACTCAGCAGGGATAGTTAGCCAAGGAGTAAGCCACCTGTGGTCAAGTAAGTGCTTCCGAGTGAGGCAAAGCGAGTTTCAAACCTCGCTTAGCCATACACTGGCTGGATGAACTTGGAGAAATGGTTGAGCCTCACTGAGTTTTTGTCATTTGGAAAGTCGTGGTGATAAACACTACCTTTAAGATTGCTGTGAGGATTAATTACAAGGCCTGTTACACAGGCACACATTATTGTGTGCTCAACAAAGGGTAGCCGCACTTCTGTTTATTTTCCTCCTCCTGCTAAGGGCAGAGCAACGTGGCTTAATGAAAATAGTTAGGGGCCTAACTATTTAGGTGTGGCTCTGTTGGTAACTAACTGTGATTTCAGGCTCACTTCTCTGAGCCTTTGTTTACTAATCTACAAAACAAGAGGGTTGGGTTGAATGATCTCCTGTTTAATAAGAGGTCATGAGGGTAGTTGTGAGAAATTGAGGCTTTGCTTTCCTCAAACTGGTTTTTGGGAAAAGAAAATAGAATGAGGCTTGTCTCCTCCACCCCTCTCAGCCTCCATTGCAAAAAGAGTGGCTAAGAGAACCACTAGCCTGAAGCCTCCCTTGCACTGTGCCCACTGTTCAAGTGTCTTTATTTCTTACTCCACGCTTGGCAGCATCTTGGTGAACATGGATGACAACATCATCGAGCACTATTCGAATGAGGACACCTTCATCCTCAACATGGAGAGCATGGTGGAAGGCTTCAAGATCACGCTCATGGAGATCTGAGCCCTGGGCTCCACATCCCCTTGGCAGGAGCTCTCAGTGCATTCCTCCCTGGGAAAGATGGGGACCCCCAGCACCCCAGAACCGGGACACCCATCTGACCCATCCCACAACTGCTGTTACAAGACTGTGCTGGGAAGTGAGCAGGGCCTAAGGCCCCACTGGTCGTCAATGTGTTCGACGCTCCCCCGTGGAGCTGAAGCCTGAGCCCCTCAGCAAGTTGCCGTGGGCCTGTTGGGTCCTTATTTATTGGCCACCAGGACTCTGAAGGTCACTGGTGGCTCCACATGAGACCCCTCCAGAGTCCCCCCTTCAAGGGAAACACAAGCAGTCCACTCATCTTGAAGAGCCTGAAAATTTGTCATGTCTTCTTTCTAACCTTTCCACACCTCTTAAGTGGATGGACAGCATGAGCTATTTGGTGCAGTAATCACCAAGTAGTCACCAAGGTAAGAGGTGGACATCCCTGGACTGGTCAACCTTCAGGTTGCTCCAAGGAAGGTCACATTGTTAAATACCTCCAGGGGATCCCAGCAAGTGGCCAATTGGGCCTTGTAGAGAAAGACATTCAGTTACTGTGTAAGTGGTAAAGAACACAAAAGTATGCCTGACGATTGTGTACATAGTGTTTATAATATCGCAATAATATATTTTACCAGTGGTATGTGGGCAGGTTTGCTGCCACTGGCTTAGGGGAGGCATATACCTGAAACTCAGAGCTGTCACCTCTGCACCTGTTCTGGTGCTGGGATAGGGAAGAGGCCTTTGGGGCGTCAGGTAACTGTGGTGGGTACTGGAACCAATTCTTTAGTTGGCATGTTTAAGGATTTATTCCCCGACCCCAGAGGGAGCTCACTCCACAGGCATAGCTCTCCCTCCTAGCCACGGTGTTTATCTCGTGATGACGTGTGCTCCTGGACTTCCTTTGAGCCGGCTGTGGGAGAGGTCGTGTTGTCTGAGGTTCAACTGCTTCTCTGGCTTTGCTACCGGCACCACGTGAGCTTTCTGGAGAGACCGTGCAGGGGTTTTGCATTGGGGCCCTGTTGCTGGGGAGCTGCTTGGCCATCATGAGAATCCTGGACAGCATGGAGCATCTCACAGTTTACAGGCACGTCCTTCATCTCAAGTGGCCCCTTCAAAAGCCCAACTGCAGTACTGAGAGCCAGGCCAACAGCTCAGCTCTGAGCTGCAGGTTGGGTTTCCTCCTGTGCCTGGGAAATGGAAAGGGAGGGTGGAGCTGCCTGTGCCCCTGCGTACAGAGTTTTGAGGGAGTGAGAAAGCCCCCGAGCCCCAGGAAGCAGTCTGGGAGAGAGAAAGCCTTGTCCTTTTGCTACACCCCTGGGAAATAAAGATCTGAACTGTCAGAAAAGGAGGCACCATGGGGGGCCGCTGTTCCCTTAGAGGGGACAGGTGGGTGGTTGTAGGGATTTGTGTCTGCCCCATGGACTGAAGCACTAGGTGTTTGGTAACCAGGCACACCACTCCCAGGATCTAGGACAGATCCACATTCAGGTCCCGATTTGTCTGTAAAGCACTTTGATGTCTCACATGGAGCCCCGCTTTTGGGGCTCCTGCTTCCCACTTCACCCACCCCTGAGGCGCAGAGCAGGAGGGAGGGCTGCCTCCAGCCTACGATTGCTCCTCAGAGCTGCAGAGGAATTGAGTGTGGTGGATATCAGGTGCAGTGCCCAGGAGGATCCCAAGGGATGGTGAAGGGGATCACCTTTCTGTGTGTCCTGTGGATATGTCACCCTCCCTCCCTGTGGTTACCAATGTTTGCATCCTGGGTGCAGCTCTGCTCTAAACTGTTCCCTCCTCTGTTCCAGTTGCTACACCCTGGACCAGCAGCTTTGGGACTATCCTGGGTACTAGTGAGGCTCTGTTCTGTTCTAAGATGGATGGATTCAGTGCTGGAGATACATGATGTACTATGTACTTCCCGTGCTCCTTAGTTTCAAACAGGATTGGCAGACCTAACGGCTGTTCATAGGACTGCAGAGTAGGGAAAAGATAAATGTGTGGCAACCTGACATAGGCTCCTGACCCCTCTCCAGCCTTTTTGGAAAACTGCCAACCTCGCCAGAAAACTGCCAACCTCGCCATAAGGCAGAAGATGACTCAGAAATGCTTTTGCATTTGTCCTAAGTGCCTGAGCAGTCATTGTGGTGACCATTGCCAGAACAAAGGATCTGAGGCCAGTGCCACCAAAGGGCAGTGCAGAGTGTTACATCCATTGATCCACCCCTCTGCTCTCTAGGAGTGCCCCTGGCTAGCTTCTGTGTGTCTGTCCTTCATCTGTATGAAAAGCTTCATATGCTAGCAGAGCTTCAATGAGCAAAAACACTCCAGCAAGATAGGAAAACTTGCCTCCTCTTCTTTTTTGTCCCTTAAATTAATCACAACCAAATAAATAAGCTTTAAAAAAAATCTAATCCATAAAAGATGGGAACATATGAAACAAATGTTTTTCTTATAACGTCCCCAAATTGTTGAAACCTTTCCGGTGTTTAGAAATTGGAACCAATTCAAATCCACAGTCAGACATCTTGGAATGGCTTCCTAAAAGATGAAGGGATGTCCCAGCTCAGAAACTTGGGAAGTGTGAAATGAGTCAAGGATTTATTTTCCTTCATATTTAAAATCACAAAAATGCAGCAGAAATAGAGGGTTTGTGCCAAATTCTAAGAATGGCTCTTTCTTAAAGACAAGCAAGGGAGAGTGATATATGTACAGTTTGCTCCCACATTGACAAAAAAAGAAAAAGTAAATGTAACTTAATAGTTTTGTAAATGGGAAAGGGGGAATCTATAAACTATAAATACAGTTATTTTATTTTTTGTACATTTTTAAGAAGAAAAAATAAATATTCATAACATAAGAGTGAAACAATGGTGTCTGGTGCTTTCTGTGAGGTGAGTGTTGGGCTTTTGGCCTGAGTGGAAAGAAATCTTGGTATCATATACCTTGGTATGTGGCATGTGGTATGTGGTATATGGTATATGGTATGTGGTGTGTGATATATGGTTTGTGGTGTGTGGTATATGGTGTGTGGTATATGGCATGTGCTATATGGTATGTGGTGTGTGGTATGTGGTATATGCTATGTGGTGTGTGGTATATGGTGTGTGGTATATGGTATGTGGTGTGTGGTATATGGTGTGTGGTATGTGGTGTGTGGTATATGGTGTGGTATATGGTATGTGGTGTGGTATATGGTGTGTGGTATATGGTATGTGGTATGTGGTATATGGTGTTCATAAGCTTCCTTCATCCCTATACTTCTCAGAGCTCTTCTAAATGGGTGCATGGGTTAATACTGGGGACTCGGGAATTAGAGGAAAGACAGTGAGGGCTTCTGATCAGCCAAAAGCAATAAAAGAAGAAGGGCATGATGAAAAGCACCAACAGCAATCATCACCCAAGTCACACATTCCCTGGTCAGCAAACACCCCTCATGCACCACTCTGGAAAGAATTGGATTTCTGGAAAGGATTGGGTAGAGGGGGAAGCTACTTTGCAGACACTACTGTTAAGAGGTACATTGAGAAGAGAGAGACTGTTCACCTGCCTGCCTTCACGAGGGTGGTGTGTACTGGTCACCAAGGAGAGTATTTAATAAAGACTGGAGTTGAAAGGCCCAGCTGCCCTGCACATCAAAGTGCCATTTCTTCCAGAAACTTAAAATACCAGCTGTTTCCTGGAACAGTGCTGAGAAAAGTCCTAAGTAAGCCTCCCCGTGGCCTTGGCCATGCCGAGCTGTCCCACTTAGCTCTGCCCTGTCATCAGTGTTTGTGTCCACAGGGATGTCTGGGAGTGTGCGTGGCACATTATTGCCCGGGACAGGATGCGGCCTGTAGTCAGCATTCAGCTGGAGAGAACCCTGCTTGAAATGAGTAACTCATTAGTGATGCCCTAGGCCAGAGCATCTCTTCATTGTACAGAACTCTCCCTGTTTTATTTGACTGCTCCTCTTCTGAATTAGAAAATACAGGACCTGGTGGAGTTTTTTTTGTTTTGGGTTTTTTGGAGGGGAGGGTGTTCTCTGATTTCGTTTGTTTGTTTTTTTAACCACCTCAAAACTCAGAACATTTCAGGAAAGTACTGAGCACTATCCTGACGAAAACCAAGGGTACCTGGGGATTTCTCCATTTCTTTCAAGGACAGTCCTTGTCTTTCCTGAGGGAACACCTACCCTCTTCAGTTGGAGAGTGCTGAACTAGGCTGTGAGGGGTCTGAGCTGGGTCAGAACATGGGGAAAATGCCCTGGATGATAGGAACCTCAGGTTTGGAAATGCATGGGACTTGCCAGGTTGCAGGTGTGCAGACCTCTCATCAAATTGGAGACTCCCCACCCTCGATTTGTTATCATTCATGAGCAGACCTCATGAGTATCAGGCCACTGCTGGTCCATAGAGACCAACTGTGTGTGGTGAGAAGTCTCCCCTCCATGTTAACTCAATGCTCACATGAGGTCTGGGTGGCCATTGAGGCTCCTGTTACAGATAACACTCAAGAGTTAGCAGTCCCTTGTTCCTACAGCACTGGACTTCTGGATGAGGAGCAAGGCCAATAACAGCAACAGATCCTCTCAGACTGGGAGCGTGAGAGGGAAGAGAACTGTGTCAATTTCCTAGACTTACCTAGACCCTACTGAGTAGAAGTTTGCCTTAGTTTCTCCTGTTGTGCCTAATGTTTGGACTCCAGCTTGAAAAGGAGAAAAGGGGGAAGGAGGTGAAGGTCATGATCAGAGAGAAGTAAGGAGTCCGTACACACACCAAGAATGCTTCTGAATAGGACTTTGGACTGAGCACTCTCCATCCCCACCTCCCGCCCCAAACCTTGGCTCCCTGTGTCTTTCTAGGGCAGGAACAATACCAGGAGGAGCCTAGAACTCAAACCTGGACCCTCACCAAGGTAGAATCAGACAGGGCAGCAGTGTAGTCAGGAAAATTTCATTTCCAGACAATCATATTAAACAATAAACATGCTTTAATGCCAGGCAAGAGCTACACAAAGTCAACTGATATGGGGCCACACATGATATGATTTATATATTAAATCCACTTGTGGAAAGTCCCCATGGGGCATATCACTGGGATGGGACAGCACCCACAGCACCTCTTCCCCACTTTTAAGTGAGGTATGAACAGTCGAACATTCTGCAGCATCTTTCAGGTCATAAGCCATTTATTCCAGTCCCTCGGACACTGCAGGCTGGCTTTACTTGGGTTATTTCCAGAGGTCCCTGAAAATAGCAAAGACGATAAACAGCCCAGCACAGGAGCAATAGGCGCCTTCAGGCATTCAGCCTTCTGGGTACTGTGCAGAGCCTTGACCAAACTTCAGTGCATTGGACAAGACATGCCAAGGCCTTCCTGGGAAGGGGGAAGAGAAAGAGGAGAAAAACAGCCTTGGAGAAAGTACACACAGGGTCAGTGACTGGCCAGCATCTGGAGTATCTCCATTCCTTCTGGGGATGGTGGCGTTCATTAGCCATGCATCTGGCTCTGTTTCTTTCCTGAACACCTGGAGTCCTCTGCTCTTCATTCCAGCTCTAGGTTTTAGGAAACACAGTGGGTCTCACTCAACCAGATGTCGCAACCCAGTCAGGTTTCTCCAATGTTAACTGATGTCACTCATCAAAAGAGAACTAGGTCTTTGGTCCAGAGTAGGAAAAAGTGGATGCAACTCTCAAGTATTAGCAATAGATTGTGCTGGATCTCCTCACCCCTCTGTATTCCATGACTTAGGTTAATTCCCTATTTTTTTTCAAAAACAGACTTTGCCACTTGGCCCATGGAGGAATTTGGTAGGTTTTGGCATAAAACATGAGCAACTGACACTGAGTCTAGGTTCAAAATTTCACTCTACAGAATTGATTTATTTGGGTCCATCATACAAATTGGCTGCAGACAGACCCATAGGACTCTCTCTGCCTTCTCTTGAGCAGGTCTCCCCCACCTAACCCACACCTACCTCCTTGAGTGTTTGGGCCTCCCCATGCCAACTGCTTATGAGACTATGACTTGCATGTAACCAGCAGTTTTTATTCTTGGCCCTCAATTCAAATTAGTGTGTATAAGATGGCCAGCTCAAACAGCAACTCAAATTTTCTTGTCACTTTTGGAAATAGAAATCTGCATTGAAAGAATCCAGTGATGAAAAATACTGTTGAATTCCCCAGAGCAGGCTACTGTGGACACTTTCACTCATACCTTCTTATGGTGACTGAGATGACAGCCCTGCCTCTGACTCTGAAGGGCCACTGGGGTCATGAAAAAGTGAACATTCCAGGTATGGCTCCCTCACCAGGAATGTGGGTTAAACCCCTGGGAAGTCCCAAGGACTCAGGCTATTTTTTTCAAGTCTGTGAAGTATCCATCTCCTCAGAAGAACAACACGCCACCAATCTCACACCACCAATGAGCTGCTGGATTGAGCTGGCAAACCACCAACCTGACCCCTCTCAGTCACATTAACTTCCTGGTTGATGCTCTGATTGACACAACCCCATTAAACCTGCCCTGCTTCTGTTCTCTGTGACACTGGAAAAGCATTCAAAATCAAAGTTGGGCCCTCGTCACGGTTACTTTGTACTTTTATGGAATATATAAAATATACTTGCTGACTGGTACAATTTGTGCAAAGACAGGTATGACTTTAAAACAAGACATAAACATTCATTTATAGTTGGCTTACTTCACAATAAGCTACTAAAAACAGTCTTCTGTAATAAGATTGTATTAGTGCTCACTAAACATGCATTTACAAGGCAAAACACTTAATTTGGTCTGCAATACTCGCTATTTTATATACAGCAGTTTTGTTTTGTTTTGAAATCACAATCGGCAACAAGATGGGTTTAGTTTTTGGAATATGTTGCCATTTCTGTTTGATTTCCATAGAAACTCAGCTCAACTAGTGTAAACCTATGGAAAAAATAGCCGAGCCGTCTTTTCCCTCTCCTCTGTTTCCTTTGAAATGTTCACAGCTTAAGAAACTACAGCCTGTTGGGGCAGAGCCTGTTGGTGGAGATGGCTCCATAGGGGATGTCCCAGCTCCTTTAACAGCCTTGCCCCAGAGGGGAACTTGTTCTTAGGGAATCCAGCGTCTGGTGCCATCAATAGCCCCTAGGGCGCATGGGACAACAGACCCAGGTGGGGAGTTCTGTCTTCCAAACGAAGCCCCTCAAAGCTTGCAATAGAATCACAGCACAGGCTGGATGAAACTCCCTTCACTTGCCCCCCGGAGTCTTATGTTTTAGAACAGGGACATTAGCATCAAAAGAAAAAATAACAGTAATGATTCAAAAGTCGTCGAACACCGAACACCACAAAGTCTGTTCATGCTGTCCACAAGCGCAATGGGCTGAGGGCATGCCCACAAAGTGGCCATGATGAAAGAAGCTGAAGGCGAGGGCATCGCAGAGAAGGGCGCATCTGGCCACACAGGGGACAGCATCACCATCAACAGTATTTGGCAAAACAAAACAAAAAACTCCAAACGTTAAAAGGAAGAATCAAAGGAAACACAAGCAGCTCGTAGGTTCCATGGGGTGAGGGGCTCAGAACTGGCCAGCACTGCTCGGGTCACACTGCAGGAGGCGCACGATGGATGGGTCACTTTTGGCCCCTCGGATGAACTCTTCCAGGGACAGTTTTCCTAGGAAGCAAGAGGAAGGGTGAGTGGTGGCTGGTGGCAGCTGCATGAGTTCACACCCTTCCCACTGCATGTGGGTAGCACAGCCGCTCACCTGCCTGTGCCCAGTCTCCCCAGATAGAGCCCAGGTGACTTTCCAAGGTGAGACCTCTAAGGCAGGGACTCTGCTGCCTTGCTTACCATGGCACTTCCTGCACCTAGCACAGCGCAGTGTCCATTCAACACTTCTTCCTGAGAGCCCACTGTGTGACTGTCCCTGGGCTGGGGGAGGTAGTGGATAACCCTGACATGGCCCCTGCCCTCGTGGCTCATCTGCCCCCACCTACCCCAGGGGGGCCCACTCAGTATTTGTGGATGAGTGACCCTCAAGGCTTCACACACGGGCCATGATGTAACTGGGAGCCTTTCAGCCACTCAGGTGTACTTAGGTTTGCAGCAGGTCCCTTCCCTTTTATGCGGGCAGAGACCCTGGACATGAGTGTCCCTTCTTTCAGACATCGTGTGAGGTCTGTAGCACCATCCAAGGTCAAGAAAATGAAGGAGTGTGTGCCAGGCAGAAGGCAGCCCACTGGTCTGTCACTATCTTGATGTGCTGGAGGGAGAAGCCTAGTAGTCTCTCCCTCCCTCCCCTCCCTCCGTCTCCCTTTCCTTCTCCTTTCCTCCCTCTCTCCTTTCCTCCCTTTCTCTCTCTCCCTTCTTTCCTTGACAGTGTCTTTCGGGCCTTGAACTTCAACCATTCTGCCTTAGTCTCCCAAGCAGCTGGTGTCCGTTTGCTCCAGTGTCCTTTTCTTCCCAAAAGAAGCTGAAATGTGCCTGAATTCTCTTCCAGAGAGGTTCCTCTGCCACTATGGTAGCAGAGAAGATGGGGGAGGCTTTTCCTCCTCCTTGGCACTTCTGCAGTGGCCATCCTCTTACCTACCCTGTTCTGACCCCAAGAGTAATGTCACTCATTTGACTGGCAACTTTGAGGGGAACTTCTGGCCGTTTTGCTCAGCTCTCCCCTCCTTTTCTTGGAAGGAGCTGCCTCAAAGACATTCTTATCTGCTCCTCTAAGACAGGCACAGAGCCTGCTGGACCCTGCTGGACCCTGCTGGTTTTAGCACTTCCTTGAACTCTCACACTAAGCAACATCCTCCAGTGTAGCTCTATCCTTGGGCCTCAGTTACTGCTCTTAAATTTCTCAACGAATTCTAACCCAGGCAAGAGAGGGTGCTTATTGGAGCCCTGTCACCACCAACACATCTCCTCAGCCACAACTCCCTGCCCACCAGAACCTGGTTCTTGTCTAGCAAATCTACTTTATCTACATGAAGGAGAGGGGGGGAGTGACCGAATGACTGTTCCACTGATTTATAATACAGAAACAGGTCCCTCTAAACTGTGTGTCCTGGCCATTTTTTAGTGACCATGTCCCTGCCATGCTGTAGTCAAAATGGTAATGACTTGCTCAGCCTTTGAAAAACTGAGACTCAGGGGTGCTGAGACTCCCCTGACACTGTCAGACTTAAAGCCCTGCTTCCTCCTCTAGTTTTTTTGTTTTGTTTTCTGGTGGTACTGGGGTTTTAATTCAAGGCCTCACACTTGCTAGGTGAGCAATCTGCCACTTGAGCCATGCCCTAGTCCGTTAGCTTTTAGTTTGGTTTTCGGAGAGGGTCTTGTAGTTTTGCCCTACAGGGCCCTAGACCTTGATCCTCCTATGTAGGTTTCCCAGGTAGCTGGGAACAAAGGCATGTGCCATCACACCTGGCCCCGTTTTTTTCTTTCTTTTTTTTTAAAACACAATCTTTCCATTAGGAAAGCACAGGACTTTTATCAGTCAACTGCATTTTGGGAATGCTAACCCAGTCAGGGTCCTTTGATCCCAGCATAGCTGCGTCCCAGTGGGGAGACCCTTTCATTGCCTGTGATAAACACAGTGCAGGCTTTATCCTGAGGTGCCTTAGTCTTCTAAGCCTCCTCTAAAGAGGAGGTTGTACCTAGCACAGAGCACTAAGCCACTGTGCTCCCTGGAACACCAGCACATGGTTTATCAAGCAAGTTCATTAACTACTCAAATCATTTCATGTTTGTTTAATCTTTGCAAAACAATCGAGCTGTTTGCTATGAGTGAGGCACATGAGGATGGGGAAACAGGATGGAAGAGGACGTTGTGCATCTTTGGGGAGAAAACAGGGCAAAGAGCAGCCTGTACCACCCACACTCAGATTCTCAGGCAGCTGGGCCCTGGATGTGGGCATAGAAAAAGGCTGAACACCACCCCCCCCACCATCCCGTTGTTAAACACATCAGCGTCACTGGCAAGAACTGTGGAGCACAGATGGGGCATGGTAGATCAGGCCTGTCATCCCAGCTACTTTGGGAGGTGGGGATGGGAGGGTGATGGTCCAGGCCCCCTTGGGCCTATCTAAAAACTAACTAAAGAAAAAGGGGCTTGGTACAAGTGGTAGAGTGCCTGCCTAGCAAATGTTACCCTGAGTTCAAATCCCAGTACTATCAAAAAGAAAAAAAAAAAAACGCTGAACACTTTGCACAGAACTGGTGAGCAGGTAGCAACAGCAAGAACTTCAGAGCTGATGACGGAACAGGCTGAGCCGAGTGCTGCCACCCAGGTACTGCACCAATATGCTGCTGGATTTGACAACTAAAATAAGGAAGCCCAGATAACTTTAAATTTCAGATAAACAGCAAATAATTCCTTAGGGTAAGTACATCTAAAATATTGCCTAGGGGAATACTTTTATTAAAAAACGTCACTTGGTGTTCATCCAAATTTGGGTACTTGGGTCTTCTGTATTTTATTTGATAACCCAATATCTAAAAGCCAGTTGGTCTCTTTCTTTATTTTTATTTATTTATTGAGCCAGGATTTCCCTATGTAGCCCAGGTTGGCCTTGAATTTCTCCTGCTTCTACCTCCAGTGCTAGAATTACAGGTGTGAGCCACCATTCCTGACTTGTTTTGTGTTTGCAATCTAACCTTCCTTTTCATTTTGGTTTGCTTTGCATCCCCTTGATGGTTTTCAGTCGGGGGTAGCACCTCAGAGTGGGAATCTGCTGGTCACCCCAAATCTCCACCACCATCCCCAATACCTGTGGGAGCACCTTTGTTTCCACATCTTAGAGCATGCTCAGAAGACCCCAATAACTCCCCCCCCTGGCTAGACCAGGGTGAAGCTGCTGGGGTCTGTGTGGAGTAACACACCCCTCCTGTATTGTGATAAACTAACTGCACTGCCCGTCCTGAGGACTGGGCTGTGCCAACAGTGGTTTCTTGGATCCTTCCACTTCTGCTTCTTAAGACCAGGGTAAAGGTAACCTAGAAGGAGGATAGAAGGGACTAGAATTAAGGGATTTCCCCCACACTAGGATCAATTCTCCAGTGGCAATCTGGTTTCTCTTCCTTCTTGCCAACAGGGGACACTTAAAAATGGACATTCTCATAAAAGTCCATGTGCCAGGTTCCTGTGGATGAAATTTTGTCCTTAAGTAGTACTTCCCTGCCCTGACCCCCAGCACTCCCGACCTGAGCAAAGCCAAGCAGGGCTCCTACCATCTCTATTGGTGTCCATCTGGCGGAAGATCTTTTCTGTCCTTTTCTCTGGGGTTGACTCATCTTCCGGCATTTTCATCACAGAGGAAACCATCTTGTAGATTGCCTGGGGACAGAAGACAGGGTGGTAAGATAGGAACACAACTTGGCACACAGTGGCTCTACTATTAAGCCTTTCAAATACTGGGGTGAAGGGACGGTCCCTACGTGCACGTGGAGCTGGTCCTGTCCCTACTGATCTATTGTAGGACTGGTAGAAGCCAGGCCCGCAGAGCTTGCTCTCCTCCAGTGAGACCCTCAGTAGTGACAACTGGTAGGAAAACCTACAACTGCTGTGTCTGAAATGTTAATGCACCTACAAGTGACCTGATGAGTAGGGCCTGGGAAAGGGATAGGTAGTAGGGGCTTGAACCCAGGGTCTCATTTGCTAGGCATGTGTTCTACCACTTGAACCATACCCCCAGTACTTTTGATTTTTTCTTTTTTAAGTTTGTTTTTCAGATAGGATTTCACTAACTTTGTTTGGGGGTGGCCTCAGACCAAGATCCTCCTACCTCCACCTCCTGAGTAGCTGAGACTAGAGGCGTCTGCCACCATGCCCTGCAAAGCTCTGGGTTTCTCACCAGCTCCACGTGCTGCTGCTGCTGTTGTGCTCAGGACCCTACCTTGAGGAGCGAGGATATAGGGGAACATACCCCAGGCCACAGAGACAAGTGGGGTTCCTGTGGTCTCCACCTAGAGGATCGGGTCTGTCACCTAGAGGATGACAGACACCCTATAGTCTACGTGTCCTTATGTTCTCCCAGGGAAGCTTTCCCAGGCTATCCCAACCCACCCCAATGTTTTTTCCCTGTCATATGAGGCCGTGGGCTCACAGCAAGTTCCCAGTAGCCCTGAGGAGAGAACATCCTGCCTGAGTTTAGATTAAAATAATTGTGCAATCTCAGGCCTGGGGTAGACTGAGCACATCTGTGGAATCTGGTGATCAAAAAAGTATCCTACCAAAAGACTTTTAAAAGCAGTACTGAAACTGTCCCTCCCACCACCTGTGGCTTCTCTACGGGACTCAGACAGGACCTGGGAGGCCTCAGTTGTCAAAGGTGGTTTGCATTTGGGAAGGGTCACGTAAAGTCATTGTTTTTACTCCCAGAGCTTGACTGTACTAATCAGATTCACCTTGGGCTCCTTAGACCTAGAGAAAAAAGTTTAAGAAAAGTAGATTTTGCCAGGAGACGGTTTCTGGAAGGTTCTCCAGGGCAGCCAGAGAAGTAGCTGAGGGGAAGGGGTCTCCAAATGGGAAATGTGGGAGCAAAAGGAACATTAATGGTTAATCTTTTTTGCTTTACACGCAGGTTTAGAATTGACCCTGCTGGAAGTCCATAAAATATTCTAATTTCAGTCAACAAAATAAGGATGAAAGCTGGACTCAACCAGTGTACTAACCCCATAGCTCAGAAACCCCTAAGGCCGGCTCCTGATTCTGTCTTAAACCTTCCCAGTATCTTTGCTGAACTAGGAGGAAGGCCAAGCCTGTCTGGGGCGATCTGTGTCAATGGATAAACTCAGCCACGGTCAGTTTTCCCTGCATTCACTGAAGTGTCTCTGGAGACAAGAGGCAAGTCATAATCTGTCTTTCCCTGTTGCATGTCTCCTCCAGTCTCTGTCTATGCCACCATCTGTGCTAGGATTGTAGTGCCACATGCCAAGCTGTTGGGAACAGCTGACTCCTAATCTGCTCCTGCCCCTCAACTCCCAACTCCTTGGGAGAGCTAGGAAAGGTCACAGACTTAGCACTCTTTTTACAAGTGGGGAAACAGAGGTGCTTAGCTCTAGTGGGACCAGGTGACTATTCCATAAGTGGGGTAGACAACAGGTGCCTTTCTATACTGGCAAGTGTCTGGCAACCTCACCCAGTTTTTTGTTTTTTATTTTGTTTTATTTTTTATTTTTTTGCTACATGGAAAGCTCTTCTGTAGCCCTTGACCTAAGCAACATGGAATCAGTGGCACCAAGTGATGAGCGTGAGTACCATTTTGTTAGTTCATAAGCCCAGGAATCTTAGCGCTGCAACAGCAGCACAGTATGGAGACATCGGCACCCCACTAGGACACACAACAGAGCCTCTTTCTAGGGGAAAGCTGACCCATTCAGTAGGAGCATTTAAGGACAGGTGGTAAGTTTATTTTTTTCCAGAAGTCCTAAGAAGGCTGGGTAATTACCTGTCTTCAACCTTCTTTGGGGCTGGATGGCTCCTTCACTGAGTCTGGTCTAGCCAATGGAAGATCGTCTCACTGGCTTCTTCTACTTGCTTTGTGTCCATGACTGGCCCAAGGTAGCATCTCGTAGATCTTGTAGCAGCTCAGATGAGGCTGTTGTCAAGAGTCTACTGATCTGACAGACATATACCTGTTTTCTTGGACCAGGTGTTTTCTTGTTTATACTCTTCTCTTACCTGAATGCTCACCTATACCACTTCCACTCCTCCTTGAAATCCTACCCATCCATGTGTCAAGGGCAGCTTGAAATGGGACCCTCTCCAGGAAGACTTCTCTGTGTAACTACCCTTCCTCTGCACTAGCAAATGACTCTGCCTTTTGGATCATTTCATTCCACTTACCCTGAATTGTAGTCTTTTTACATGTGACAGTGGCAGTCAGATTTGCCTATTTTTCAGACCACTGGTGGTGCCTATCACAAAGTCCTGCAGAAAGTCAGGCTCACTAAATTCAAAGAATTTGTCGAAGAATATCTGTCTCCCAACCCAATCCTCTTCTCTTGTGTTTTTTCCTCCCTTACCTTTCTTCCATTCTCCTTGTCTTTGTAAAGATCCCCCCAGCCTTTATATTTTTCTTGTTCCCACCTATTTTTCTTTTTCTCCTCTCTCTTTCCATACATGTAAAAACCCTTAATGGTTCTGAACCTGTCAACAGTTCTGGCCTCACCCCTTAGAATCCATGCAAATGTTCCCCTGAACACACACACACACACACACACACACACACACACACACACCACTGCAGACGGTTTCAACGACTCATAGATTTGAAAGCTCACCCATGGACTCCAGTTATGAAAATGCATGTCTTTCTTTTATTCCCACCCTGATTCTTACTCATTCACCCATTCACACATCCATCAAATCTTTACTGTGCAACTACTGTAAAGCAGGTTGAATAACTGACCTAATCTTTGTCCTCATGGGGTTTTCTGTGAAAGAAGGCAGACAGAGAAATGAATGTAAGACCTGGTGGAGGGCTAGCAAGCAGGGTGCATAGTCCAATGAGGTGATGTAATAGGGACTTAGGTAGGCCTTGTCAGGAGGAATAGGAAGACTCCAGTGAGGACTGATGATTGAGCAAAAAAAGATGAAGAAAGTAGGGCTTAAAGACATAAGGGAAACACTGTAGAAGCTAGGGTGGAAGACATGGAGAGAAGATCAACATGGTGAAGAAGCATATGGTTTTGGAACACGTAGGGACAGCCAGTGGGCCTCATAGACCAGGTTAAGTTATTTATATTTCTCCTATAATCAATCAAAAGATGGAAGTGCTATTAAATTTGTGTTTTCTGTGTGTACTCACTTCCCAGATCTACCTCTATACCATTTTTTTTCAGGCAATGGTGTACAAGTATTAGACAGTAGACATTCGTAATTTATCTCACAATAATTTCTTGTCTGCTATATGCTAGGAGATAGGATCAAGGAGTCGACAAGATGAGCATTCTCTTTCTTATTTTATATTCCACCCATCCTTTAGAAAAAGACTTGAAAACACCACACTGCAGCCCCACAGTGCCCCATTTCTCAGTGAGCTCTGTGGGCAGTTATTCTAGCAATGGTGTCATAATTGTCATCAAAGCCTTCACCTAGACACTACTCAGTACCCTAGTGGCCAGTAATGCACCATTGGTCTGGGACACTCCTTGGAACTCAGTCTTGAAGATTGGGGTTCATGAAATTCCTTTCTTGGCGCTCTGATGCAAAACCAACTAGCAATAATCCAGGGTTACTCCGTTAATATGCCTAGTGAAACAGATGAGTGAAAGGCTAAGCAAATACACGTGGATGTGTTAGAAAGAAGGCTCTCACACCCAACAGAGTCTGAGTTTTAGCCTTTTACAATTAAGCTGAATGAGTGGGGCTGGTATAGAGAAGAGGACAGGCTAATGTAAAACACAAGTCTGCAAACAACCTTTCCTCTCCACGAACAGCCTTACACAACACAGGTAGCATTTGCAAACTGGGTTTATGGGTGCTCAGTGTCTGATTCCATTGTGGGTTGAGGAGGAAGGGACATCTTTAAGAGACTCACATTTCCAGATGGTCTTTCCATGGCACCCAAGATTAGACTTTTTTTTTAAAAATGTGTATCAATTCGTCAATAAGGATTAGTGGATTATTCACAAAACCAAGTCTATAATGTTGCTGGTTCCAGAGCAGACAGCAGAGTGGAGGTGATCAGTTCCAGTGGTGTCAGGAATAGGTAAGTGGATGATAGCCTTGCAAAAATCACAGCTGGGGAATCATCTGTCTCTGCTCCCTTCTCACAGCAAAATCTGAGACTTCACAGCACAGAGAAAAGACACAGCCCAGACAGTGATCCGAAGCAAATCATGTCTTTTAGCTCCATTTTCCCCAAAATTTAATGGATTAAACCATGAAGAAACCAGGCAACTTCTCCTCTTTATTTTTAGTAATGCCAGTGAGAGGCCTAGCAGAGACATCTATTTTTAATTAAACTTGAAGAGTCTTATTCTTGTCCCTGGGTAAATGCAGAGGTTGGGGACACCCAGGATTCCCCAGTTGTGGTCTGGCCCTATCACCTTCCCAGTGACATTTTTACGTCATTTATAGTATTTTATTTTTTCTTTTGTTCTTTCCTTCCTTCCTTCCTTCCTCCCTCCCTCCCTTTTCTTTTTTTTTTTTCTTTCCTTCCTTCCTTCGTTCCTTCTTTCCTCCCTTCTCTCTCTCTCTTTTTTTCCTTCCTTTGAAGGTACAACCTCTTGGAATGTTGGAGGGACTCACATGTGAACTCAAAAAGGTTGTGGGATTAACTGAGGCTGGGCACAATTCCAAGAGTCAACACTCAACATTTTCTCTGAAGGAACCCAGACTGAGTCTTTTCACCAGAAAATTTAGGGTCTTCCAACAGAGAATCAGACGATTAAGACTTCCAACAGCAGACTAAGGGCAAAAGAAGTTGAGCAGCACTGGGCTGTTTTTAGATTATAGATAAAGAAAATCACCCTGCTTAGAAGGATTTATATACTAGGAAAAGAGGGTAGAAGAGGCCGTGGAAATCTTTTTAGAAATACTTTTAAAATGGGATCATTATCTACATGCCTGGAATGTGTAAATACTTCCTCATTTAGAGTTAGGAGAATAAATTAAATTGGCAACTTTCATGTTTCCACAGTGCTGTACCCAGCTACTTTGAACACCCTTATATGAGGAAGACGGTAAGAGGAAACCCAGGGTCCCACCCCCTTTTCAACCAAAGACATTCCGTTCTTATATTAGGTTTCATATGAGATTTTACTTGGAAAAAAACCCACAATTTTTGCTGCTAACACTGGAGTTTTAATCCACTGAGCCATTTTGTGTTCTTCCCTTTGTGACACCAAGATCCTTAAAAGATAAGTCTTCACAGACTTGTCTGCCGACTCACACTAGCTCACTATTTACAAGAAGCCGTACCTTTGGTAAATTGTCCTTACGGGAGGTGAAACGTGGCCTTAACAAGGGTAGAGCCTTCTCCTGTTCTTAAGTATCCAGTGGCAGTCATGACAGGCCACTTCACAGCGGTTAAGTCCCAAATTAAAGATGTGCATGCAGACTGGACTTTGACTGCTGCTGATGTGGTAAAGAAGTTTTTTTCAAAGCTCTTTCCAAGAAGTATAGTTTTCCAGGATACTCTAAGACCAGGGAGAGCCCATCATCAAAGCAGCGTGAGAAACGCTGCTTGCTTTCAGAATCGTCTCAAAGCATTACAATGGACAAGAATATATTAAAGACTCTGAGAATTCCTGCAATGCAGAAACCTGTTAAATTCTATTTAACCTATGGCTTCCCAAACTGGTTTTCCCAAACAAACTGGTTTGGTACCAGGCATCTATGAACAGTTGATGAAACTAGTATTCCATGAAAATTCTCTCTGAGTGAACCCTGAGTCTCTCTGGCTCCTTCTTCAGCTGGCGATTGTTGTCTGTCCCATAGTTTTACAGAATAGATTATCTTCTATGCTTCGCCATGAGGTTTATCTTCCCAATGTTGTCTTAGTTTCTTCAAGATAGGGACATTTATCTGTATGTACTTTGGTGTCTAATACATGCTTCAGTCAACAAATGTTTGTTGGCTTTATGATAAACACAAGGGATAATGAGACATCCTTTAGATAAGAAAGGAAATCACAGTCCTGCTTTCAGGGAGCTCATGGTACAGGTGACAGAAGGGCAGATAAATGCATTAAAATGAGAGCAGAGAGTGCTGCTTCTGATCAAGATGGGTAGGGACTGAAATCACCCTCCTACCTTAAGCAATGATAACAACAAAATTCTAAACACAATGCATCTAAAACAACAGTTTTCAAGACACTGGAAACCTAACAGCAAAAGACAGTAGTCCCTGAGAAACTGGGAACAGAATTGCTAAGTCCTGTGGTGGCCCCAGCATAGTGCCTTGAGAGTTTCCAAGCCACAGTGGCAAGAGGTCCCCCACATGGTGCTTGGTGGACTCACTGACTTGGAGGGATGGAGTTGAGAGTCTGGAGAAATCCCCATGGCTGGTGTTCATAGGATAAAGAACAAGACAAGAGAGAGCTGCAGACAGAATTTTTGAGAGAGCTGCAGCAGTCTCCCCATGTATCCAGCTGAGTTACATATGGATGGCAGGAAACAACCCAAGACTGGGGGAAAGAACCAAGTGAGAAGATATGGAGGAAGAGCTCCTGGCCTCACACAAGGTCAAGAAGAGTGCTTGTTTTTGCCACCCATGGAAAGCCTCAGGAATCCTGAGTTATTATCTATACCAATCTTACCTCAGTAGTGGAGGGTAATTAGTTCTAGACGTGCACTACCCTATGTCACTTAACGAATCTTACAAGGATGATCTAGAAACTTCAAGCTGTTTCCAAGTAACTTAACTGCATCTCAGGACAATGCTTAAGAATATTTCTAAGACTATAAAAAAGTTCAACACTCAACACGACCAAGTTCATAGTGTCTGCTAGCCAACAAAAACTTACCATGCATGCAAAGTAGCAGGAAAATATAACATAGAAGCAGGAGAAAAATGAGTCAATCAAAGTGTCTATAGCTGACAAAGATGTTAGAATTAGCATAAGGACATTCAGATACAAAAACTATGTCCCTTATATCCAAAAAGTAGAGGGAGAAGGCATAAAAGATACCTAAATCAAACTTCTAGTAATGAAAGTTATAGTGTCTTAGGTGAAAAATAGAGTGAGATTAATGGCAAATTAGACCTCACAGAAAAAAAGATTAGTGACTTTGAAGAAAACTACCCCAAATGAAACAGAGAATAAAAACTTATAATATAATAGAACATCAGTGAACTGTGTGATAACTTTAAGCTGCCTAGCATATATTAATTAAAGATATTAAAAGGGAAAATGGAACACAGAGATATACTTGCAAGTATGATTATTAAAAACTCTCCAAACTTGATGAAAACCATAAACTCACAGCTCCAAGAAGTACTTTGGTGAATAAAACCTACCAAGCTCACTCAAGAAGAAACATATTACCTATATATCCCTCTACTTAATAAAGATATGAAATTTGTAGCTAAAAATCTTCTCATCAAGAAAACTCCATGCCCAAGTGGCTTTACTAGGGTCTTCTAGTAAACATTTGATGAAAAAATAATACAATTTAATCAGAAAATTGAGAATCAGGCAATAGTTCTCAAATCATTTTACAAAACTGGCAACAACCTGAGATGCCCAGACTAGATGATAGCTATACTCATTCTGTGAAGCAAGCACTGCCCACTCGCATAGTACAGAGACCTTGCAATAAAACTACAGACCAATATCCCTCATGAACAAAGGTGCAGAAATGTTGAACACATTTTTAGCAAATCAAATTGATACTATATTAAAAGAATGATAACTTTTTAGCAAATTGAATTCATACTATATTAAAAGGACAATGTATTAAGAGTCAATTGTGACTATGTGAGACTTATCTTAGGAATGTAAGCTTGGTTTAACATATAAAAATCAATGTAATTCATCATATTAGCAAGCTAAGAATAAAAATCATATCATATGGTTTTAAATTGACAGCATCCAACATCTATTCATGACTTAAAAAGAAAAAATTTCAGTAAGCTAAGAGCTGAAGGAAACTTCCTCAACCTGACAAAGTGCATTCTATGAAAAAGTGACTGCTAATGTCATATTTAAGGGTGGAAACTGAGTGTCTTCCCCTAAGATTGATAGCAAGGCAGAGATGTCCACTCTAACCACTCTTATTTGATATGGTAGTGGAGGTTCTAGCCAGTACAATAAAACAAGTAAACTTATTTCAATGAAAGGCACCCACATTGAAAAAGAAAGAATAAAATTCTCTTTATTTGCAAACATGCAAAAACTCTAATAAACTCTACAAAAAAAAAATCAAAAACCCAAAACCTATTGGAACTAATAAATTATCTAGCAAGGTTGTAGAGTATGTGATCAATAAACAAAGAGCAATTCTATTTCTGTATATTAGTAACAAATAGCTAGAAGTTGAAATGTTTAAGTAAATGGTTTATAATAACATAATTTTAAACAATATAAAATATATTAAATAATTCAGACACAAGTCATACACAACTGAGAACAAATTATTACTGACCTAAATAAAAGAAGAGAGATATGCCATATTCACAAGTTGGAAAACTCAGTATTGTTTACAATATATGTTCTTCTCAAATTTATCTATGGATTTAGTGCCATCCCAACCAAAATCCCAGTAGAATTTTTTTTTTGCAAAGATTGGCAAAATGATTCTAAAGTTTGTGTGGAAATCCAAAGGGCATAGAAGAGCCAAAACAACTTTGAGAAAGATAGCAAAGTGAGAATGTTAATTATCTGATTTCAAGACATATATTACAGCCACAGCAAGCTTCCGGGGACGGTGTTAAAGGCGCTCACCATGGTCCAGTGGTTGACATGCGTCGTAGGCTTTCCTACAATACAGCCTCTAATGAAACTAGGCTATCCTGACCCCTGGCAATAGAATTATTTATCTTTATACCAAAAAGTTTGGAAAAGCACCAAAATCTGCTTGTGGTGTGTGCCTGGGCCAACCTCGTGGGGTCCAGGCTGTGAGACCTGAAGTCCTTATGCAAGTGTCTAAAACAAAACATGCGTCAGCAGGGCCTGTGCTGGGTCCATGTGTGCCAAATGTGTGCGAGACAGGGTCAAGCATGCTTTCCTTATCGAGGAGCAGAAAATCGCTGTGCAAGTGTTGAAGGCACAAGCAGAGTCAGAAAGCTAAATGGAAACACGAAGCTTTTTTTTTTTTTTTTTTTGGCTGCCTAGCACAAATAAAGTATATTAAGTCTCCAACTCCTCAAGGGGGGAAAAAGCTGTTTTGAAAATGCAAAAGGCTTTTTTTGAGTAATAAAATATTAAAAGGCTTGTTTTGTGAAAAAAAAATAATAAAGCTACAGTAACAAGACAGTGTAATGTCATTACAGAAAACTGAGACAATAGGAGAGAATAATGTCTAGAAATAGAGCACACACAGACGAACAACTGAGTTTCAACAAGGCACAGAGGCAATTCAGTGGAAAAAGACACTCTTTCAACAAGCAATTCTAGACAACTGGATATCCATATGCAAAAAAGTGAACTTCAATAGATACCTAAATTACATAAAAATTAGCTAAAATGCATTATAACCTAAACATAAAACCTAAGGCTTGTAGAAGAAAATGTAGAAAACCTTTATAATTATGGGTTAAACAAAGAGTTCTAAAACATAAGAGAATCATCTAGCTGGGCACCAGTGGTTCATGCCTGTAATACTAGCTACTTGGGAGGCTGAGATCAAGAGGATCACAGTTGGAAGCTAGAATGGGCAGATCATTCAGGAGACCCCCATCTCCAAAATAACCAGAGCAAAATTAACTGGAGGTGTGGCTCAAGAAGTAGAGTACCTGCTTTGCAAGAACAAAGCCCTAAGTTCAAACCCCAGTCCCACCCCCAAAAAAAATCATCCCTAAAAGAACAAACTTAGAAATTGAATATCAAATTTAAGTTTTTCTACTCTTACAAATACATGATAAGAGATTAAAAGATAAGCCAAAGACTGGGAGAAAGTATATGCAAGCACATAGTTGATACAGAACTTGCATGGAGAATGCATAAAGAACTCTTAAAACCCAATAGTAAGAAAGAAATTCAATTTAAAAAATGAACAAAAGATTTGAACAGGCATTTCAACAAAGAAGATATAAGAATGACAAATAGCGCATGAAAAGAACAGCACACTAGTAGAGGAAATGCAGACTAAACCCACAAAGGGACACAAATACACGCCTGTCAGATGGCTAAGTCTACAGTCTGATCAGACCAAGTGATGGCAAGGATGTGAAGGAATTAGTTCTCTTGCACTGCTGGTGGGAATGTAAAATTGTACACCCACATTGAAAACAGGCTGGAAGCTTTTTAAAGGGTTAAACATAAACCTACCATATGACCCAGTCACTCCATTCCTAGTTATTTACCCTAAAGCAATAAAGGCCTATACCCATACAAGGACCTGTACACAAACGAATCTGGAAGATTTTTTGTAATAGCTAAAAACTGGAAACAGTCCAAATGTTCATAAACAGGTTAACAAAAACAAAACAAATGTACGCCACACTATGGAATAGCACTCAACAAAGAAAAGGAATAAAATGCTGGCCCAGGCAATAGTATAGATGAATTTCAAAATAATTACTCCCAGTGAAAGAAGCCAAATAAAAATAATACATGATATATGATTGATTCTGTTGTATACAGTTCTAGAAAAATGCAAACTATGCCATAGTGACAGAGCAGACCACTGGGAAAATTGCCTAAGTGGAGATAGGGATTGGTGGGAGAGAAAGATTTTTAAAGGGGCCACAATAAACTTTTGGGGGTAGATTTGTTCATTAATTTGATAGTGAAATATGCCTAATGTCAAAATTTATCAAATCCTATACTTCAAATGTGCAATTTTTTTGCATTCAACTGTACTTCAATAAAGCTATTTTTAAAATCCTGTTGATAACATTATAAAGTAATTACATCTTTTAGTGGAGTTGTTCCTAGTTAAGAAGCAGCAATCTGTTTAAAATTAGCAGAAAATAAGAGCAGATTATAACAGAGATGGTTTAGGACACAATGAGAATGGCCTGGTTAGTGAAAGGGATGGGACTGGAGGGGTGGGCGGGGGAGTAAACCTCCGTGGAGTGAAAGAGGAACAGGTGTTAGCAGTGCATGCTAGGCCACTGCATGAGGAAAGCCTGTAGAACGTGAGACCATAGAGCCTTCTGGAACCTTCCAGCTGACCTTGATCCAAGTTGAGGAGCACTCAAGACTACACTGTGAGGTGAGTTTTGAGGGACATAGAAACCCTAGTCACAAAGGCCTCAATAATAAATTCAGACAACATTTGAGGTGAGTAGGGAGGTCCTATGTTAGTTAGCTTTCTATCACTATAACAAAATACCTGAGATAATCAACTTATAAAGAGCCAAAGTTTATTTTGGCTCACGGTTTTGGAGACTCCAGTTCATGTTGGGTTGGACCCATTGACTTGGGCTTGTGGTAAGGCAGCACACAATGGCTGAGTGTGTGTGGTCAGGCAAAACTGCTTACCTCATGGCCCGGAAGCAAAAGAGAGAAAGAGGAAGAGACCATCCTCTCTAAGGCAGGCAACCAGTGAGCTCAGGACTTCTCATAAAGCCCCACCTCCTACAGACTCCATCAGTCCCATGGCGCCACCTTAGGGACCAAGACTAACACATAGACCTTTGGGGAACGCTCAAGGTCCAAACTACAGCAGGTACTAAAGATTTTAAGCAGGAGAGAAACATTTTTTTAAGATCACGCTGGCACCAATGAGGGTAGTGCTGGGCGGGACATGAGTGTTGCAGGAAGACCTGATAGAAGCGTGTGGTAGAAGGTTATATTTTCCAGAACAGTTTTCTGGAATCTCATCACTGTCCCATCAAGAGGTAGACTCCGGTTCCCTCCCTTTTGGAAACCCTAAAGTACTTTGTGACTGCCTTGACCAGAAGTGGATGGTGGAAGTGATGCCATGTGACCACAAAGTTAGGTCACAGCTCTGGCTGGTTCTTTTTTCTGGGGCCTACACCTTCAAAGCCCTGAGCTGCCATGTAAGAATTTGGCCACCTAAAGGACCATACAGGGGAGAGCATGTAGAGAGACCACCACTTATTAGATATAAGACAGTGGTAGGAGGAATGGACAGAAAAGATAGATTTAAAAATAAGAAGGAGGTTGGTGTAATAGTTTTGGTGACTACCTGTACATGGAGATAAATGGTCAAAGGTACCAAAGTTGTCTTTGGCTTGGTGACAAATGAGTGGTAAGGTTATTGACCATTCTCTCAAAAAACAAGTTAAAAAGTTTTTTAGGGGGCAAGGATGCGTTTGGAATGTTGACATTCCAAATGCAACATCTTAATGACGGTATCCATTAATGATTGGACACAGTGGAAATGAAGACCTGGAAGCAATGTGCTTTTCCATCCATAGATGGTGCTGACAAGGTTGTTGTGAGGATTAAATAAACAATACTGGTGCACTAGACTGAACAGGACCCTGAAAAATTCATGTCTACCCAGAAACTGTGAGTGGGATCTCATTTGAGGATAGGGTCATTGCACATGTAACCAAGTTAAAATGAGATCCTATTGGATTAGGAGGCCCCAAATCCAATGACTGATGTTCTTATAAAAAGAGGTAAATTTAGACACAGGCACACAGGTAAACACCATGTGGTGATGGAAACACGGATTGGAGTGGCACAGTTGCAAGCCAAGGAAGCCAAGGACTGGTGGCCAGCACAAGAAGCCAAAGAGAGACGCAGGGAACAGATTCCCCTTGGGGTCTCCCAAAGGAGCCAACGTTGCTGGTGCTTTAATTTTGGACTTCTGGCCTTCAGAACTGTGAAAGAACAAATTTCTGTTGTCATATGTCACAGAGTTTATGGCAAATTGTTACAGTAGCTGTAAAAAACAAATACAACCTAGAGAGCCCTTACCATCATGAGTGTCCATAAGAAACATGGAGAGAATGATACTTCTCAGAGGCAATAAAGGAATGGAGGCTGTGTTGGGACCCTGATTGGGCATATCTCTACTTAGGCAGTAGAAGGAAGAAAAATCCATCAGGGACACTGGGAGGGAGCAGCCAGGGAGAAATGCCTTTTGGGTAATAGACACTCACTTTTGTTTGCCAAACATTGTACTTCACACTAAGGCTGAATTTAAACTCCTAAAATATAAAGTGGCTTGCAATAATAAGATGAACTCTATACTAAGAAAGGGACACGCCTAAGGAAGCAGATAAGCACGCACTAAAGTCAGTTCTTAGAGGACATCAGTGGCATAGGTAGGCCATTGCTTTGAAGAATTTTCTCCCAAGAAAGAAATCTAAGCTGCATTTCAGAGTAATATCTGTGGGCCACATTCAAGAACGACAGTTAGGCAAGAGTTTGGAGCAGAATCCCCAGGAGTCGCTAATTTCTCCAGAATCAGAAGAGAACAGTGTTTCAGGTCTCCAAGGAACCTATTAAAAGTGACATGATAGGTATGACACCAATTGAGAAAGATCTCCAGGGGAAAATGCTGATGCTACTCAGGATATAGTTCTAAAGTGAATGTAAAGTCTCTCTGGTCCTTATTTTGTTTCTTGGTAGCACAACCACACACAAAATGGTTGTCTGCATTGGTGCTCTTGAAACCAGATGGGATCAATCTGAGTTTGGTGACCATGGAGGACAAACCTCCTTGGCAAGGATGCCACCATAACCCACCTTCTCCTCATCTGGTGCTGTATAAGGGTGAATCAGAAAAACAATTTGCATCCCACATCACTAAAAGAAACATCCCAAATCTCTGCTGGGTTGCCAGTGTGCTCCCATCCTCCTGCCTTCAGGTTTTATCGACTCAAAAGGTATGAAAATGTAGCTAGGGGTATTCTAAAGTTCACCTTGCTGTCATCTAAAGCGCCATAACCTGCAGCACAGGTAGGAGGGAAAGTCAGATTGTAAGACAGCAGGCATTTGAACTCCAACTAGTTTCAAAGCAGTCATTAACATCCAAGTAGTGAATATGCTAATCGCAAATGAGTTCAACCTCATCTTTAAAGTAAAATCGCTGAGGATTGCTGTGAGGAACATTACATCAGCTCGTGGATTCCTTTTGGAAAGGCTTGAACTTGAACTTGAATGCAATCCAGACAGGCTGTCCTCCAAACAGCATGACTGTGGGTTTGGATCAATAGGGCTTCTAGAATTGTTGGACCAACCACATTTTGTCCTAGAAAGATGATTTTTCTTTGTCTGACTCCTGTGAGCATCAGAGTGTCAGTCTAGAAGTTTTAGTTTATTCCTAGATGGTCTGGTCTTTGGTGGAAAACGAAGGCAGAGAGTCCTCAAGTCAGGAATAGCTCCTCTGTGATTTTCACCAATAGGCGATTCACCTCCCTTTTCTTTGTGAGCATTTCACAACTACATAAATTTAACTTAAAACTTAGAGGAAGATTCATTATCACAGTGCTCTGTTTATCGAATTGGAAACGAACTCATTCTATTTAGCAGGGAAGGACGCTGTGGTAGTAAAAACTGCAGTCAGTATTTATGGAAGGATACTTCATGACAGGCTTTACTTTTAATAACTTATTCAACCCTTTATAAACACCCATGAGTTACAGTACTGCCTGTAGAAAAGGGAAACTGAGTAGGAAATTGTGGCCCAAGAAGTTGGGAAAGGAGAAGGGAGATTAAAAATGTGAAAAGGCAAGGGGATACTGACCTGCTTTGCATGTCTATTCTTCTTTTGAGTTCCTCTTAGTCTTTGCTTTGGGTACAGATGATCAATTTTTCGTCTAAGCCTGTAGTTTTCATCCATTCGTAAGGCTAGCTCAATGTATTATATATGCATCTATCCAATGACAGTCCTAAAACCTTGACCTTTCAAGGGCCTTAGATTGCTACTTTCTGAGAACAGAACCATTTTGTCTTCCTACATTTTCTCCAGTGCAGTAGTCCCAACAGTGAAGCATCCCCTCCCCCACCACAGTTCCAGAGATCATCTGAGCATTCATGGCAGAATCAGCAATGCATTTACTTGCTCAGTGCCTTGCTCAGACCCAGCCTGTGTAATGGGCTGATTGTGGTTTACACTAGATCAAGAGGGAATCTAGTGTAAAGTGGGAAAAAGTCAGGTTGTTATTTAGCTTAAGACTCCTGCAGGGTTAGTTCAATGCAATAATAAAACATTGAGCCAAAGCCATGTTCTTAAGGTTGTCACTTAAAAAAAAAGAAAAGACTAAAGAGAGGGGTGGTAGAACCTGGACTGGAGATGAGGCTCAAGTTGTAAAGCATTTCCCCAGCAAGTGCAAAGCCCTGCAAATCCCAGCACTGCCGAAAAAAAAAAAAGCAAAAAAACCCCACATGAATGTGAAAAACTTCATTTAAGGCTCTCTAAAACTAAGTTTGCATATGGTATTGCTTGTTCCTCCAGAGGGTGGTTTACAGAAAAACATTTTCTTGAAAAGGGTCACAACCACACTTTGCAATATGTGGTAGACTGAGTGATGGTCCCCAAAGACATCCATGTCCTATTCCCCAGAACCTGTGAATATGTTGCCTTGAAAAGTCAGAGACTTTGCAGGTTGACTGGATTAAGGTATTGAGATGGGAGAATTCTCCTAGTTATCCACTGGTCCCAGTATAATCCTGAGGATATTTCTAAGTGAAAGAAAGAAACAGTCTAGGATTTCCCCTAGTGGGGTACAGTATGAGAAAGAGTCATTCTGCTGCTGTGATTTTGAAGGTGGATAAAGATGGCCACACACAAAGCATGTGGACAGCTTCTAGAAGGTGGAAAAGGATTTTGCCTACAATCCTCCAGAAGGAGCACAGCCCTGAGAAGACCTTAATTTTAGCCCAAGGAAATTGATTTCAGACTTCAGACTGAAATCAATTCAGTGTGAAGTGTATCCACACTGTAGGATAACTTGTGTTGCCTTAAACTACTAGGTTTGAGGTTCTTTGTTATAGCAGTCACAAGAAACTAATATAGTGTATTTCAGTACTACACAAAATCCACAGTAGTTTGATAAATTACAGAGTCTTCCCTACCAACAGCAGAAAATACAAGAGTTCCAGCTTGTCACCACAAATAATATTCTGTGGCTACCAAAACTAAACTATACGAAATGACATCTAAGATAAACAACTCGAAAATTTATGAGTAGGAGCTCAAGTCTAATTATGAACTTATTTTCATTCCAAACTCTGACCAGTTATTAGTGCTTCTAGATGAACAACCATAAATTTGTATTTTTTATTAAATTGATTGAATTTCAGAGTCTTGGAGGAATAGGGATTCAACCAAGAATATATATCAATACTTGTTATTAAGCTACAGTGTTACATTAACTAGTAGAATCTTAATTTGTTTAAGATTTTCCTGGACCACAGCACACCTCTACACATTTCCCAAGCTCAAATATTTACCCGAGCTCAAAACTGGAATTTAACAGACAGCAACTTCTTTGAAGCAAATGAATGTTTTCCAAACTGGTGTAGACCAGCTAGAACAAAGACAAGAAGATACCCATACAGGCACACAGCTTCCTGTGACATGGCCTAAAGAGTGTGGGCTTTCAAAGAGGGGAGGAAACAAAAGATTTTAAAAAAATAACAATAACAGAATGTGAAACTCAGTAAGGTCCTACAGTGAATTCCAATTCATCCAGTGTAACTGAAAACAGAGGATTAGCATAAGAAAATGACAAAATACATGAATTGTCAACTTGCAAAGCAGTAGGATAGACTAATGTGGCTTCTTAACATGAAAATGACTTAAAATTTAACATAATCTCTTTGATGATTTGGAAGTCACTTTGGGGTGCTACAATATTTATTTCAGTCATGAATATTAACCATCATGGTGTGCCACTATAGAAAACAGTTTAGGATGTTTGAACTTCCATTGGCGGGTTTCTTAAGAACCACCAGTTACATAGGCATTTCTTAAGGAATGTGAGTCCTTAGGGTGTAGACCTTACGGTGTAAACTTACTTTGAGGCTGTGAATGGACCCTGGTCCTTTACGGTGAAGAACACGGCTCTGCTAGGCTGAGTGTGCCTTCCTGCCTATGACCACTTTTTACATCCTCTGGACTGAATGTAGTAGAAGAAGTCATCAAACTCCAGGCAAGTGTCAGCTAGCACCTGCTACACATTCTCTGACATTTTCCCACTTTCTCTTGCAACCTACATTCCATAGCATAGGGAGAGTGTCTTGTTTCCCCTGTGCTGTTTATTCCCAGTGCCAGGGACTTCACAGATGCTGAATGAATGACAGATACCAGATGAATGTGTGATTGTTGATGTCCACAGGCTCACATGATTTCAAGGTTCCTTCTTACCCCAATGTCACATCTTTACCAATATTGGCCACAAAATCAGCTGGGACACTGGGAAAAAATGTTAAATAGGAAGTAACACAGTGGCCAATGGGAATTTCTATCTCGGATACCAGTTAGGACTCAATTCTCTCCAAAAGGAGAACATATCCTCTTTTTTGTCTACTGAGGGGTGGAGCCGCACTCCAAGATGAAAAGAGATACAACTTAAGGTGAGGAAAAGGACTTTTCCTAAAAGCCTCCAGAAGGAACATAGCCCTGAGGACAACTTAATTAAATGACAGCTCATTAAAGTCTAGAAAGCTTAGCTATCCTTGGGCTCCATTCCCAGCACACACACACACACACACACACACACACACACACACACACAAAGCCTTCTCCCAACCCCTTCCTAGGTCCTGTGTCTGTCTTTGGGTCAAGCTGTCATGGCCATGACCACAGCTCCTTATCTGGTATGCCCACTTCCCCAAAGTTTGCTGGAGTCCTACAAGGAGAGATAGCTAACACTAGGACCTCTTCGTCTACTCTCTTCGAGAACTTACTCTGGGTGTTTGATTTGAGGACATCAGATACAGTGTCTCAGTTAAGTGATGGAACCCCAATATTTCTATATTTGAAGTGATAGAAACTGGAATCCAGACCCTGCTCTTAAAGTCTAATAACTTATAAATTGGTGATGATGACCTTTGCTAAATTGGTGGCACTGTGTTAGGCATTTAACATGAAGAGTCACATCTAATTTTAAAATAACCCCACAACATGGATGGGTAGTAGCAGGAGTTCCATTTTACAGATGAGGGTGCTGCTTATGTGAACTAACTTGTCAAAGTCAGAGATCGTGATGGAAAGATGCAGGATTCAAACTCAGATTAGAGCTTGATCATTCACATAGGGGATGTGAAAGAAGCCCAGAGACTCCACTCCCAATAGGTCATTGCATGGGATCAATGGATGAACTATCTGTAATAAGGATGGTCAAAAGAATAGCTCACCCCAAAGCACCAGGTGACTCATAACAGGCAAGATCATGATCCCAGTGTTGCCAGAGTTCTTGAGTTTTCAAGAGATGTCAACCAAAGTGGATTTTTAGTCACAATCTCCCTACATTGTAATGTGGGTTCAATTTTTACGAACACTGACTGGGCAAAATAAAATGCCCTGGTACCCCACCAGCTTGCCACCCATGCATCTTTAATTCTTAACTCTTAACCCATGCTCTTCTACAGGCCCAGGCTGGGTACCTGCACAATCTCCAGCATCTCCGCCTTGCTGATGTAGCCGTTGCCATCCAGGTCGTACATGCTGAAGGCCCATTTCAGCTTCTGCTCCAGCTTCCCCCTCGATGTCACACTCAGGGCTATGATGAATTCTCTAAAGTCTATTGTCCCATCTCCATTTGCATCGAAGGTACGGAAGACATGCTCTGCAAATTTGGAGGCATCCCCATAAGGGAAAAAGTTCCCGTATATTTTCTTAAACTCTTCCATTGACAAATGTCCGCTGGGGCAGTCTCTCAAGAAGCCTTTGTACCATTCCTGGATCTCGTGCTCTGTAAAGTCTGTGCTTTCCAGCAAGTCCTGCATGACCTCTGGGCGCAGCTTGCTGTTCTGTTTCCCCATTCTGGTGGCAAGAATTCAACTGCAGACAGAAAAGAAAACACATGCAGTTTTCAGAGCTGCTCTTCAGGGGTACAGTAGGTCATTTATGATGTTCCTTGGGAAAAATTTAAAACGAGAACAAATACTCTATATCCAATAACATTGTCTAGGTTTTGCAACATTGCAGTCGGCCAAACAAAATGGTGGAAAAGCATATCAGTCAAAGATGTAAAGAAGAGATATCACTGACCAGACAGAGCCAACCAGACAGCAAAAATAGATAGATAGACAGAGAGATGATAGATAGATAGATAGATGATAGATAGATCTATAGGTAGGTAGGTAGACAGATACATACATACATACAGATGTGTGTGTGTGTGTGTGTGTGTGTGTGTGTGTGTTTGTGACAGAGAGCAGGAGAGAGAGAGAGAGAAGAGAGGGAGGGAGAATATTAATTGGTTACTTCATTCTGGCTTATCAGAAGTTGAGCTTGGCTTTGCAAAGGCTGAAGTTCTAAATGCTAGATCTTAGTAGGGAGAAATAAAGGAGAGAAAGAGGAACGGAGACAGCAAAAGAGAGAACTTAGCATGTTTTATTGCTAAAATATTGCCAGGTAAAGTGCAGCTTGGGAACTCCTTGGACATTATAAACAAAGACAGGAGAAAGGAGAATGGAAGAAACCTATCTAACACCAGAGTAAATCACTGACCATGTTGGGTTTAGATGGTACAGATGAGGCTTCATAAAGTTGTTTATAGGAAACAGGCCAAACTCTCCTTTTTAAATTACAAATTATTCCATTTTCTCTTATTGTAAGAGCAGCATACATCCATAGTAACATAGTGCAACAGGAAAACCCTTAGAGATAAACCCTGCTAGCATTTTGGTGTATGTCCTTCCAGATTTTTCTTTTTATGTGTATATATTTACATACAGACAGTCAAAGCTTAACTCTTTTCTGACTTCATTATGTTACAAAAGTGGCATACATTTACAGAAATTGCATTTTGAATTTTTGAGGGATCGCACTGGGATTTGAACTCAGGGCCTCATGCTTATTAGGCAGGCTCTCTACCACTTGAACCACTCCAGCAGCTCCCTGGACTTTGAATTTTGATCCTTTCCTAATGATTCTTGCTTGGATACTGTTTCCCAACGCTGGACAGCGGCAGTGAGCCGCAGCCATGTCAGCAATAGGACCTTGCTCTGCAGTGTGTTGTGCTGCTGAGCGAGGATGGATGGGAGGAGGGGTTAGATATATTCAATGCATTTTTGATCCCCAGTATTTCCAACTTACGCAATGAGGACATAACCTCATCGTAGGTTGAGGACCATCTGTGTTTTAATACATTTCTATTTTTTGAAAACAAGAACACACACTCTTTTGTTACTTATTTTTTAACTTAAGATAGTGTGGGTTATATACAGCCATGTTTGACCAGGTGGGGGAACAGCCATAAATACCATCCTCCCACTCACCAGTCATTCAGCATTTCCTAGGCTCTGGTGCTGTGACCTCCTCTCTCGGGGACACCAAGCTGTGCATGCACGGGGTGGGTGGGGGCAGTGAAGAAACATTACGATAGATAGGCAACACATCAAGCCAGAGACTAGACAGTACGTGCACTGGGAAGACCCAGAGGATGTCAAGCCCAAGGAGGTGGGGGGTGCTGTCAGAACTTCCTTGCAGCAGGTGCGACCTGACTTTGTGCTCAGTTCTGAAATCTAGTGACTGTGGTCCAGTTAATTCCCTTCTCATAAAAGACTCTGCACTTATATTTTGCATTTTTCTTCTACTGGAAACCTCCCAAAAGTAAGGCTGAAAAATGACAGAATGTTTTCTTTTAATTCTGATCGTGGATTTTCCACTTGGGGTTGTTTATTCATCTATGCCCATTTCTCTCCTGCAGCACAGGCCACCCTGGGCACTAGTCACTATGGGGTTGCTTTGTCTCACCAGAGCCACCGCACAGGACATCTGGTGAACTGTGGAGGAAGGAAGAAGTGAAAGCCATAACTAGCTAGACAGGAAGGTAACTACCACACAGAAACCAGGAGTAGTGTCTTGGAAGAGGAGGCTTTGCCAGAGGAGGAAGACCTAGCTTTCAGGATGCTGTCTGTCACCCTAACAGTCATTCCGTGGTTACGATCTGGGCTCAGGATCACTGACATTGAACTGTCTGTCTGAAGCCCTCACTAACAAGAAATTCCCACGGACAACGTTTGTACCTTGCACTGTTCAAACTTCCATAGATCAGGAAACAGGGACAGATTCTCAGGAGTTGCCAAGTTGATTGATTCTAGTATTTAAAAAAGTTTTATTATATTTGTAATTGACACGTAATAATTGTACATACATAGATTACAGTGTAATTGGTTTTGGTGGTACTGGGGGTTGAGCTCATGGCAGGCACGCTACCACTTGAGCCACTCCACCAGCCCACCATGTGATGTTTAGATTGTGTATACATGGCGTAATGGTCAAATCAAACTAATTAGCATATGCATCACCTCAAACATTTATCATTTCTTTTTCGTGAGAACATTCAGAATCCTCCCTTCTAGCTATTTTCAATACACAATATATGATCCCCCACTGTGCGATAGAACACCAGAACTTAAACCTGTTGTCTAACCGTAGCATTTGTGGTCTCGCTCCTATGTGAATCTCAAAAAGTTAACTGTTTTCTGACTCCAATGCAGCCTCTGCATTGAAGGCAGATGCTGGCTCTGGGCTTCTTTTTTTTTTTTTTTTTGGTATGCAGGCATCCTCTGAAGGGTTGATAAATGGCAAACCCTCCTTATTAGCATGACCCACAGCTGCAGGGAGGTCCCTCTGAATGCAGAATCAACCAAACCCCACTTTATGCAAGTGCAAAATTAAACTACAACTCCAAACAGAACACAAATAGAATTTATAAACTGAACATTCCAATAACATTTACTTTCCCTTGCGTTTTTTTTTTTTCCTGGAAGTTAAAAAAAAAAAAAAAAACCACAAACAAACAAAAAAAAACACCCAAAACTGGAGAGGCTGGTTTGTATTAGACTTTTGAAACTGTCATTTAGTTGCTAAATTGGCAATTGGCCTGAGGCCGGAATTCAGAAACAAGAGGCAATCCATAATCCATGGGTTTGCAGAGCTCCAAAACATTCAGTGGAATTTATAAGCAATTTAAACTTTTCCTTTTGGGGAGTTCTTTAGAATATAGTTCTTTGGTGTGGTGTTTAATCAAATCATCATATCACAGCTTTTGTTTTTGTTTTTTGCAGTACTGGGGCTTCACCTTGAACCACTCCACTAGCCCTATTTTTGTGATGGGTTTTTTCGAGATAGGGTCTCACAAACTATTTGCCTGAGCTGGCTTCGATCTGTGATCTTCCTGATCTCTGCCTCCTGAGTAGCTAGGATTACAGGTGTGAACCTCCAGCTCCCGGCCATAGCATAGTTTTGTTATGTACAAATCACCCTGTGCCTTACTATGGGCAGGGCGGGGAATTGCGATTTGAATGTTTAAACCTACTTCTTTAAAGAATCATTTGTTTCCCAGCAAAAAGCAAAGCACTGTTTCTTCAAAACCAACTGAAGTTCCTTTCCTAGCATTAAAAACGCACCTCTCATTTGTTAGTTGTTTTGCACCAGAAACAAATTGCTTTGGCTAAGTCTCCCACTGAGACTGATCTGTGCACAGCTATTTTTCAGTAAACAATAATTAAACCACATTTACAAAATCATTAGCACAGAAAGGCCATAACACAAACAAGGCAGAAGGGCACAGAACAAGTTGTTTGGGAAGCGGGTGTGCACAATTTCATCCAGAACTTGTTTCAGTAGATAAGTACAAATACTTCTCTAAGTAGGATAGGTGAACTTGAGAACACCATCTGGACTTGGTTAGATGGTACAACAGAAGTCTCTAGGGCTGTGTGATAGAGTTTCATTCCTTGGGTGGGGAGGGAGAAGAGGAATGCCTGACTGTACCTTTCTCTTTTAGAAAACAGAATTTTCTGCTTGCTTGAGTTGAAGGTAGAGGGCAGAGAATAATATGAGAAAAAAGCCACATTACATAGTAGTCAAGAAGAAAGTTAGTATGGAGTCCAAAGTTGCACTTCAGGTAAACTCAAGACCCCAAACTTGCTAGGCAAACAAACCGTCTACCATTTGAGCCACACCCCCAGTCTTTTTGTTTTTAGTTTCTTTTTCAAATAGGATCTGGCTAACTTTGCACAGACTGGACTTCAGTTCTCCTACATCTGCCTCCTGAGTAGCTGGGATTGAAGACATGGGTCACCATGTCTTCCAGCTTGTGTTTTGAGATAGGGTCTTTTATCTGGGACATTTATTTTGAGCCAGTTGACCATAATGGGGAAAAAAACTCAGGACACAATGCTTGAGTTCAAAGCCTGGCTCTAAACTGGGCATGGTAGTGCACACCTGTCATCCCAGCTATACCAGAAAATAAACAGAACGAACACTTTGTCAAAACTGGCCTAGGCAAAAATAGAAGACCTATCCCAGAAATAACTAAAGCAAAAAAACAAAAAAAAAGGGTTGGGAGGCATAATCCAAGTGAGTTCAACCCCCAGTACCACCACCAAAGCCTGGCTCTATTATGTACTAGCTGTGGGGGTAAATCACTTAATGCATGCACCTCACTTTTTTCACCTGTAAAATGAGTTTAATACTATGAGCTCACGCCTCATTGAATTCATGTCATAATTCAATGAGACAATCATATGTGCACAGCATCTGTATTGAATTAGGGACAGAAATACAATTGACATCTTATCTTTGATGCTTGCTAGGGTTCAGATATGGCTTGCTCCCTAGTGATTCATGTACTTGGTCCCCCAGCATAGAGGTACTAAGGTGGGAGAACCTTTAAGAGGTGAGGCCAAGGGGAAGGTAGTTAGGTTATGGAGGCTCCACTTTCATGAAAGGATTGATGCTATTTTGAGGCAGGTCAGGTCTCATGGGACTGGATTAATTCCTCTGAGTGGGCCAGTCCTCCCCCTCCGTTTCTTGCTGCCTGTCTTGTGTGCTTCCACCGGGATGCTATCTGCCATATTGTGATGTAGCCTGGTAACGGCCCTCACCAGAATCAAACAGATAGAGCCACCTGATTTTAGACTTTCAGCTTCTGAATTTGAGGGCTCAATAAACTTCATTTCTGTATAAAATATCCAGTCCTGGGTATGTTGTTATAACAAAATAAAACAGACTAAGGTAATGGTCCTTCATGTATTGTTCTAACGAACCTCCATTGCAGCCTTGTGTGAAAAGCATGGCAGGCTTTCTCTACTTTACAGACAAACAAATGAAAACTCAGAGAGGCTAAGTGACCCACCCTGAGTTACACAGCTCATGAATGAGAGGCCAGATTTTGAATTTAGGCTGCTTCTTGGCTGCCAGCTGGTTTTACCACTCTGCTCTGTGTTCTCCTACGAATAAAGCATGTGCAGAAATTAAGGGTTTCCTAAAAGTCAGAAGGAAATAGAGAAGAGGAAGGGCTCCATAACACCCTCCTCTCTGAAGTCTCGCGCACTTTTCACTTTTGCCCCCCCCACCCCCCACCCCAGCCCATCTCCAATCTGTCCTCCACTCAGCACCCAAAGGGATCTTTGAAAAACATAGGTCCGACTGTATCACGCCCCTGCAGGGGCTTCCCAACACACTCAGAATACAGCCCGAGCTCTCTTTGTTTGCTCACAAGGCTGAGTGTGGACCCGGCCATCTCTGATCTGATCTCCCATTAGTCCCCTCTCTGCTCCAGGTGCTCTGACCCCCTGGATGTTATGTCTTTTATTTGTGTGAGTGTGTAGTACCGAGGATTGAACTCAGGGCCCCCCACTTGCTAGGCAGGTGCTCTATCACTCAGGCCACATCCCTAGTTCTTTTGCTTTTAGTTTGTTTTTTCAGATAGTCACATGCCCTGGCTGGCTCGACCACAATCCTCCTACCTCCACTTCCGGAGTAGCTGAAATTACAGGTATGCATCACCACACCAGTCATCTTTTACCTCTTAAGAGCCTTTGCTTCAGTCCTACATTTCCTTAAGTGAATGCACATCTAGTCCGTTGAACATCAGCATCCAATTATTCAATAGTTGTCCTGAGAAGGACAACATAGAATTCAACAACTTATTTTGGCCCACATCTAGTCTCTTAAAGTTTCAAAAAATAAATCTGGCATTAACATTGACCACAAATGTAAAAGGTAAAATATAGGAGAAGACGCCAAATTACCAAAACAAAGAACCCTGACCAAGACTCTAAAATAGGAAGTCAGCTTTCCATTTACAAAGTAAAATAAAGGAATAGTAACTAAAAATGAAGACACCATGAGATGAAACAGCGGCTAGGGGGAGAATCATCTGGAATGTGCGTATTTAGTTTTCATACTAAATACGGGGAGATCTGTGGCACTGCATTTCTGAGATTCCTCATAAGGCTTTGCAAACGCTGTGACTTCATTAGAGAGCCTAGAATTAGATTTTCCCGGGTAAAGTCCATAACTTACCGTAGACAGCCTGGCTAGCTTCAGAGGAAAAGTCTCAAGGAAAAGTCCCCAAGGTCTCCTAAAATGGAATTCACACGGTGCAAGCTGCGAAATGAAGTTCCTGCAACAGGAGCACAGGGCCCCCCACCGTCCCAGAAAGAGACCGGGATCCAGACATTTGCCTTGTTTGGGGCCATGACCTCGTCCACTAAGTCTAAATTGTGAACACATACGAAAGAATGATTCCGAAGGAAGGAAGTTGCACAAGTTACACATGAAAGGAAACCGTAGCGTGACTTAGACATCAGGGATTTGAGTCGCCTGCATCTTACTGGTGGTGACGATCCACACATTCATTTCTAGGTCAGTGGTCTTTGATTCTTTGGGGACAATTTTTAATCTAGTTATAAAAACCTGAGGAGCACTTCATTCAGCATTTCCCTCCACTGGAACCAATGGGGACATGACCGGGGACAATACATATACATAATGGGCAAATTTGGAAAAAAACCCACTATTTCTACAAGGTAAGAATTAAAATACTAAGGAGGGAAAACTGGAGAGTTATATAATAATCTCCTAACTTTGTCTTTATCATGGAATATTCTCTCCTCTGGGTAAGAGGAGCTGAGGTAAGGAAACGAGCCCAGAAGCCACATCTGGATGACAAAACGACTCTGATGAAACCATGGAGAATATGGTGGAAAGTCACTGCCTTCTTCCCAGTAGGAGGGGCTCACTGCCTGCGTCCACTGTGCCCTGCACAGTGACTGTGTTTGGAATGAGAATTCAATTGGTATATTAAAAAAAAAATCTACTGCGTACTGGGGGGCATGGTCAGGTGACAGAGCACATGCCTAGCAAGCACGAGGCCCCGTGTTCAATCCCCAGTACTGCCAAATAATCGCAATCCTACTAATAGTAACAAAATGAAAACCCCAGCATCTACTAAGCGGGAGACTCAACACAATTTGCTCTCCTTTTGCCTTCCCCATGATCTAACATAAAGCCCCGGGAGTCATCCGGTCTTCTCTAGACAAGCAGGGGTTACAGTGTCCATCATCTCTGAGACCTTGTGCATTGTAGACTGGAGAAAGTCTAGCCTTGAGCTTTTCACTAAGTTTTATTTTCCACATTACTGCCAATAAAACATATATTTCTGATAAGAATCAGAACAGGACATTAACAACTTCTCCAAATACAGGAATATCATTTTTGGTTTGGCTGATTAGCAGAAAGCATCATTATAGTAGGCTCCCGTTATCCTCAGGGGTTATAGTCTAAGACCCCCAGTGGATCTCTGAACCCCAGATAGTACTGAACCCCATAAGGCTATTGTTTTTTCCCGTGTATTTGTGTGTCTGTGGTTAAGTTTCATTTATAAGTAGGCACAGTAAGAGATTAGCAACCGTAACTTACAGTAAGATAGACCAACCCTAACAATATTCTTTGATAGAGGTTATTTAAAGCTTTTGAGCTATTTTTTTCTGTAATTTTCCATTTAACATTTTTGGATGCTGTTAATCACCAGTAACTGGAAAAAAATGAAGCCGCAGATGAGGGGGACTACTGTCTTGTAAGTGTAAAAGCAAGAAAGTGAGCACGGACATTCTGATGTCCCTTCATGGAAAATAACCAACTCCTGTCATTTCGTGGCATCCTTTGTTCGTGCAACTTCAAGTCCAACTGATACCTAACTCTGTGCCCGCACCCTACCAGACTGCTAAAAACTGGAGGTCTACTTACATTGCCTGCTTAAAATATCCGCAAGTGTGTGGACAGAGCTCATAATTAAATGGTCACCATCCAGACCTATGGAAACTACAAAGCTATCCCAAAGAAAGTGTGGGAGTGTCTGAAGTGAAGGACTCCAGGCAAAATCCATATGTCTTTCACCACTGGATCACCCCGCCATCAGACCAACTCAACAGAGCTGCCTGGTTTGGCCACCTCAAGGGCCAGACGCTGGGCCAGGGCTGGGCCACAGCAAGGAGAAGAGGTGGTAGCCCTAGGTCCTCAATTGTCTCTCAGGGCTGCCACTGGCTAAGATTCTTCCTGGGCAGAAATTGCTAGAATTCTGATTGCTGTAAGTGTCTGCTCAACTGAAAGACTAAATATTCTGATTTAAAACACTGAATTATTGCTTACCATTCTGATAAAATGGTAACAGTAATGACAGGACACTGAGCCCTCCTGGACCAGAGAGGGAAACAGATCGGCTTCCCAGGCCTCATTACTGAGCTAGCAGCAGGAAGACAAGAAGACCACCAGTTCCCATTTTTAGATTGCCTCCAGGGGCCACAGATGCTTTTAGGAAATGAATTCAAGCCCCCTCGATGGAGTCCAAAAATAGCTCACTTTTTTTTTGGCAGACATGTGTTTAACATCTACTGCTTCTGAGCTTAGAAAGAATATTTCTATTTAAATGATATCCTACATGGGGTCGAAAATGGCAGGAATCTGGGATTCTGGATGCAACTCAAAGCAATTTCATTAATATTTTATCTCCACAATTTCACTGTAGAATCATTGCAAGTGATATTATATCTTGGTTTTATTCCAAGGATGAGAGTCATAGAAAAATTAACAGATTGAGTTCATGCAGCTTGTGGTTGCAGGGGACCTGAACTACTCGTGCCACCTCCATCCCTGCCATGTGTCTGGGTGGGTAACTTTTGGTGTTTGAATGGCTGCTTCTGTTGGAAGTACTAATAGATCACTCCTCATCCTGGCCGGCATGGCTGAAAATACTGTTTGTCCACTAAACATATGAAAATGTTGGTCTATCAGGCATATGGCTAACAAGGAGAAACTACGAAGTAACTTCTTTGAATGTCTTGTGCCTTTTGTTTCCCCTAGCGAGGCACATGCAAAGAGAATTGGCCATGGTAGTGGAAGAACAGTATTGAAGTCTTTATGATGGTACTGTGTTATGTGACCTTGGGGAAGTCCTTTCACATCTCTTGGTCTCATTCCATCTACAGTAAATAGGTACAATAATATATCTCTCCAAGGGCTGTTTGAAGGACTAAGTGAGAAGAAGGGGGAGCATTCATTTTTCCCAGTGAATGAAGAAAAACTCAACATCACGCCTGACAGCTAGCAGGTACTCAGTAAACCTTGGCCATTAATCTGAACGCGGGAGGGGCTTAGCCTGATTGGGTTGGAGATGAGCCCTCCAGAGTTTCAGGACTTTCTCCGCCTTGCTTTACTTCCATGAAGAATTAGAAAGAAAAGGAGGAAGAAGGTAACACAGAGAGAAAGAAGGAAAGGAGGCCTCTGTTATTTTCCAGCCTGACTCCTCTGTTTGGGTCACTAGCCAGATGCAAAAGACATCTGTGGATTTGTACCCCGAGAGGACTCCTGCCAGCACCTGGCTGAGCATTTGTGCCTCATGGTGGTTGTTATTAAAACCGGAAATGAAGCGCAGAGGTTCCAATGGAGAGGCAGCTGATGGGAAGCAGGGCACTGTGTTTCTCTCTGTTCCCCATTACTGGAGCTGGGAGACTTTGGCCTGTAGTTTAATTCCATGACCCCTGTATGAGTGCAACAAGGCAGTCACTGCAACCATGTGACCCCAGGGCTACTGGAGTAGGGAGCTGTGTTGGACTCCTTCTGTGGGAGGAGCCGCAGGGCTCCCTGAGGTCACCCATACTACGGATTACTGCGTCTTGCTGGCCTTCTGTGCCTCCCTGCTCTGTCAGATCTCTTCTGCAATGGTGGCTGTGCTCTATACCTGAAAGGATCTCTTCCCCACCCAATCACTCCCATTTCTCAATCTCCCTGACCTAATTCACACAGACTTGTCCCTTAGATCTCCACTGAACAGCTCCTCCTCCCAGAGACCTCTGCCCACCATGACTGGGTTGTGCTCCCCACCACACACTCCGAACTTATTTTGCACTCTTCTTAGTGCTTGCTACAACCAGAATTACTTGCTGAAGATGGACATCTCCTGTCAGGTGCTAAACTCAGGAATTCCATGTCATTTCATATTGCATCTCTGGTACCTAGTGCCATGTCTACAGACAGTGGATGATTAGTTAGCACCTATTGTCATTGGCAAATTAATAATTTGTTGTCATTGACAAGCGTTTTCTTCTGCTGTGTCCCCATCATTTCATCCGGGTATGGGCTCTTTGTTCCTCTGGATAAAAGGATGCAACTCACTTACTGAACACAGCTTCTGGCTGCAAGGGATGTATTCCCTGGAGGACACAGACCACACACTCAAGGAACTCCCACAGCAGGAACCAGTACATTTCAGATAGAACCACACCACATTTCTTCCATTCCCAGGCCAACAGAGCAGAAGACAATCACATTATTTTCTAACCTCATTCTGAATCTCAGTACAGAAATCTATGTCCTTACCATTATATTCCTTAATAGAACCTACACTGGTTACCTCATTTGTATTGCACGTTTGCTCTGTCTGGGCCCAAAGCAGCTAGAATAATACTAACTGTGGATAAAAGAGAGGTGAAACATCTATGACAAAATAGAAATTTGGAGGTAACCAAAAATTTTTTAAAGGAAGGAAGGAAGAAAAAGGGAGGGAGAGAAGGAGGGAAGGAGGGAGCTTCTGGTGTTGGTAACCTATAGACAAGGAAGGAGGGAGGAGGGAATGGAAGGATGAAGGGAAGATGGATGTGAGTGGAAAGAATGATAAAATGACAAGTTTAAGGAAGAGTAGGAAATAACAAGGAGTAAAGAAAATTAATCCAGGTAATAAACAGAATTAATTAATCTTGTCTATAGGTTACCAACACCAGAAATTTCCCAGTAAACTGACAAGAGAGAGAAGTAACTAGGAAGTTATAAGTAGCCAGAGCCACAGATAAGCTTGTCAGCTAAATAGGTTTATTAAAGGAAGATTTGCTCCTACTGCTTTCCCAAGTCCCAAATGGAAGGCAATACCCAACAGCACCCTTGGGAGAAAGATAAGTGTGAGAGAGTGAGTTCTGAAAGAAAGTGTAGCAGAAAGGTGCTAGATGTCATCTTCTCTCCCCCAGACTCCCCTTCAAGGTCTGCAGGGTTCTTAAGTGCTCGCTAGAGTTGCCAGATAAAATACAGGGACCAACAAGGGAAACACATATATGGAAAATACTCTACACCACTAGTCATCAGGGAAATGCAAATCAAAGCTGCAATGAGATATCATGTCACCTCCGAAAGGAGACTATACAGAAGACAGAAGTCACAAATACTGGCAGGGATGTGGAGAAGGAAACTCTCATACTCTGTGGGTGGGATTGCAAATTAGTACAGTCATTAGGGAAAACAGTATGGAGGTTCTTCAAAAAATTAAAAATAGTATCACCAGATGATCCCTCTATCTTACCACTGGGTATATATAGCCAAAAGAAATGAAATCATTATATCAGAGGTATGCCTGCACTCCCATGTTTATTGTAGCACTAGTCACGATAGCCAAGATGTAGAATCAACTAAGGTGTGCACTGACAGATACACAGATAAAGAAGACATGGTATATATGCGCAATGGAATATTACTCAGCTATAAAAATGAAATTCTGACATTTGCAACAATGCAATTAGAACCAGAGAATATGACATTAAATGAAGTAAGTCAGCAACAGAAAGACAAATATTGTATGTTCTCACTAATTTATGGAAGCTGAAGCATTGATCTCATAATAGAGAGTAGAACAAGTGTCACTAAAGGCTGAGAAAGGGTATGGAAGATGGGGATGAGAGAGCCTAGACAATGGGCCAAATGACTGTTAGACAGAGGAGTTATTTTGTGTTCATTGCACAGTAGGGTAACCAGTTGTAATTAGTCTACAACGATTTGTTATATATTTCAAAGTAACTAGAAGAGTCCTAAGGTTTCCAACACAGAAAACAGATTTTGATTAACCAAAAAAATAACACAGGATGCCAAGACAAATTTGAATTTCAGACAAACAACCCAGGATTTTTTACATACGTACAAGGATTATTTGTTGTTTATTTGAAATTCAAATGTATTTCTACTTGCTAACTCTAGCAGCAATGCCATTCATGCTATCATCCCCTCCTTCAGGTGTCTTTGTATTCATGGCTGAAAAGGAGGCCATGCTGGCATAGCCTGATAGCCTGAGGGTTCCATTTGTGTCAAGGTGATATTTATCTATATTGTGGCCAGTGGAGGCCAATGCTACATCTGGAGTTAGGAGTGAGGCACCTCTGTCTTCCAACTTACTCCTCGACTCTCATTTCCATCCGTTCTCATTGCAGTACCAGGCACCCTGTAAGGATGAAGCTGACTTGAGTTTTTTGGTTTTTTTTTTTTTAAGCCTCCTGGCTCCCTCTTTTCCTCCCATCCTACTTGTGGGCTCACAGATAAGCAAAGGTGCCTTCCTGACAACAGCGGGAGAGCCACCCTGGGAAAGTCCCTGTCCACATATGAGAGCCCTTGAGATGGGCACATCTCCTCACCACCATGAAAACCTCAAGCCAGTGTCCTTTCCCTCTTCTCCCAAAGCATTTTTAGATGAGTTTGCCCTCCTGGAAAGCTTTATTATGTAAGCAATGCATTTTTTCCTGCATCCTTGGTGTGTATAGCATCAGAAATCTTGAAATATGAACCACATTTGGATGGCAACGCATCCTATTTTGAAGGGGGTCACAACACCTCTTCATTTCCTTCCCAATTCATTTGTATATCAGCAACCAAACTCCTGGAATAATAAAGAAAGGGAATTCTTATTTACTACATTTTAATCATAGCTCTGGAAGAGAGCATACATGTGTAGTCATGTACCACATAACAAAGTATTGGTCAATGGTGCACCCCATATACAATGCTGGTCCCCTAAGATCCTACTAGTGATGTCATAGCCATCTGAATTTGGGTAAGTGTACTCTGTGATGCTCACATAATTAGGAAATTGTCTAAGTAAGCATTTCTCGAACATATCCTTATGCTGTATCCAAAAGATACGGACTAAAACTCAGTTCCATCTGAACTGGAAGGCCATGTTTCTTCTTTCTAAATTACAGAGCTGCGTGTAATACTTTAATACCTCAACCGTAGCCTGGGTTCTGTGTCTGTGCACTAGGGTATCTCATAGCTGCACCCTGGGCCTTCCATCACCAGAAGAAAGTCCTAGGCAGTCATCTAAGTGCAAGAAGCCGCTCCAACTCTACGACCTCTATCCTTCTGCCTTCTTCCCTTTCCATTTCAACAAAGAGCAGGTTTGCACGGGCCAGGATGGAGATTACTTGACTACAACTGGTGGTGTTTTCACTGCTTACAAGCACAAAGTTAAATTTGGGCATGTCCAAGAAAAGGACAAATCACTTCCCATGCCCAGCAAATCGGATACCCAGGGATGAGGGGAAATGGTGGTTCCAGTCCAGAGGTGAAAAAGAAGGGAGAATGCAATGAGATGAACTCTTCTGGGGTTTTCAGGAACCATGAACCAATGAACAGGCCAATGCGAGTGAAGTTTGGGCAGGAGAACAGACTCAGAGAAGCCCCATCACGAATGCCCAGCCAGCTCTAGAAAGGCCCCAGGGCTGATGAGGACTTGTAACCAATTCCCCAGGTCCAGTCGCACACCCCGGTATTTTCAGAATAAAATGGATGTCACTATATAACAATCACAGGACAGAAAAACAGCACTGGCATAGAAGGGGTCATGTCTCAACTTCATTTCTGTTTACTGTTACTGTTTCTTAATCTAAGCCTTCACTGTGTGCACCTGAACTGCTCAGTATCTTTGACACTTCCTCCCTGCTCATGTCACCATGGTCTTTCTCAAAAATCTGCCGTGCTTCCCTACAGATGGCACTCAAAGCCTTTCAAGGTCACGCTCAACTTGATCACAGTCACCAGACTTCTCACTCAGCACTGATCTCCACAGGCACTTAGGTCGTCACTCCAATCCTCAGAAGAGTCAGAAGATTGAAGGTCAAGAGAGAATAAACTTGAAGTGTTTCCCACTGGTTGGTGTCATTCTGACTCATCCTGCCCCACCTGTGAAATCTCACCCGTGCTCAGGGGGAGGAGTTCTCTTTCTTCACTCAGCTGACCTGCTTTCTAGCCAGCAGGAAATGTGCCTTAATGGAGTTTTGTTGCTGATTTCTCTGTAGTTCTGAGAAGGATGCTGGCTTGTTGTAGCTCAAGAAATTAGGGCTCTGTTCTGCCGAGCCTACTTCCTAGAGACCACTGCTGGTGTCACATTTCTTATATAGCTTTATTGTCACTGTCACCATTATTATTTGGTGGTAATGTGACTTGAACTCAGCACCTGCTTGAGCCACACTTTTTGCTTTACTTTATTTTTCAGGTAAGATCTTGAACTTTTGCCCAGGGGCAGCCTTGGACCTTGATCCTGCATAGCTGAGATTATAGACATGCACTATCATGCCCAACCTGTTTACATCACTTTAAAGTATTCCATGAAGCAGTGCAAAGCTGGAATACTTACAAGTATTGGTGTTCAGTGTCTAGCACAGCTGACAAATATTCCTGGTGATTTTTCAGTTTAATAACTGAAGATGATTCTTTTCAAAGCTACTATCTGGACTTCTCAATGAAGTCCTTCATCCTAGTAGGATTATCCAGGAAATTAAGATTTTTCTTTGTCTAGAGCCAAAGTTTACCCGGAATTAGTATATGTTTTATTATTATAATTTGTTTTTCTTAGGAAATTCAGAGTAGTCTCTAGAGATTTTTTTTGGTAGCATAGTCACCATAATCTGGCTAAGGCCAAGAAAAAGTCTTCAGAACCCATTAAGAAACACTGTGTAGGGAGAAGCTGGTTGCAGAGGACAGGTGACAGGTAAAACCTGGTGGTTTAGAACATGGGAACTGGACTGGCTTCTAGTCCTGGCTAGAAGTCTTAATAGTTGTGTGACCTTAGGAGCAAGGAAACTTATGTGATCAGTTTCCTCAACAGGAGATTGACATTTGGGAGCAACCAAATGAGATGATGCAACAGAGCCTACAAGGCAAGCTCTTAATCCTCTCCAGCCTCCTCCTCTGCCTCTTCCTCCTCACTCCTCAGCCTGTTTGACCTTCTGTTTTCACGTTCTTTCCCTCTGCTTCGGCTTCACTGGGCTCCTGCCTCAAACACGCATGCATGTTCCTTCCTTAGGGCTGGTGCGACGATGGTTTCCTCTGCCCCGATGCCCTGTTCCCCCGTGTCCTGGCGGCTCAAATGCCCTCCTCTATGTCATCATAGCTCAAATGCCTCACGACTCACTCCAATGTCACCCTCTCAGTGGCACCCTCCCTCACATCCTAGCTAATATTATAACACCTGGTTCTCATTCGCTACTTCTAAATCCTAACACTTTTACTTCTTCTATTGTCTATCTTCTCCTACTAGCGTGAAGGCTAATAAGGTCACAAGGTCACAGTCTGTTTTGTTCAGCACTGTAATCTCATGGTCCAGAACAGCATATAATTGCTGCTCAATAACAATATGTTGACCAACTGAATAAATTCTTAAAACTCAATTTGGCTACAATTCTGATTTGACCTACTCCCCTTTTGCTCTTCATCTCACTATACATCTTATAAAAGTTTTAAGTAAAACAGAGGATGCACCTAGGGTCTCAAGTGTGCAAGGCAAGCACTTACCTTTTCAGTCACTCCTCCATTACTTTGGGTCTCCATAACTTTGCCTAGTCTGGCCTCAAACTCACAATCCTCTTGCATCTACTTCCCAAGTAGCTGGGATTATAGGCATACACCACCACACGTGACTATAGCCACTCATTCTTGCCACCAACATCTACAGAATTCAAAGCATACACAGAACCCTATGCCAGCTCCCCAATGCAACAAATCGAAGCAAAGCACAGTCCCTTCTTGTATGAATTTACAGGTCTTTCACAAAGTTATTTCAGGTCCTTAAAATACTGTGTGAAAGGAAGAGGCATGAATTATTAGAGAAAGAAATGGAAGGGAAGGATTTAAGGGCTCGCCAGGGTTACATAGCTAAGGTCCCATGTTGCAAGGGGAGCCCAGACCTCTGTGCCTCTCCCAGTTAGCACAGCACCTCACGGGAGACAGCAGAGCAGAGGGCATGGAGGATGCTGTGTGGATGTGAGGACATCTGTGTGTTTCAGGAAAGGCCTCCTGGTTAGCTTTTATTCTCTGCTTACTAGTTTTCACTTTTTGTTAAGGGAAGAAAGGGGAACATATATCACAGAGTGACTAAAATGCAACCAACAGAGGCTCCCAGAATCTTTAAAAGAAGACAGGTTCTGGCAGCAACTCAGCTGAACCACTCTTATTTTTAGACTGTCTCTGTGCCTGGGTGGGTTTACTCACGCTCCATCCTGCACACCCACCCTCCCCTTCCCACTGGGAGCCACTGAAGCTTTTTCTTGCTGCTTCTAAATTCTAATACAAGAGGTTCCCTTCTAGTGAAATGCCTTTACTTTCTCTGGCCCTTACGTCACAGCAAACACTGCTGCAGAGAACCACACTACAGACTCAGCACAGAGAGGAAGACTGTCCAAACGTTCTAGAAGAAAGCTAACTAACATGGCCAGGACAAGCAGAGGCATCCTGGAGTCTGTGCCCCTGCACACATACACAACCACCCACTTTAAAACACCCAGGCTTCCGGACCTGAAAATGTTCCAACATTCTCAGAAGCAAGTGTAAACAAAATTACTCTCTGCCTCTTCCAGATCAATGTGACTTTTAGCTTTTCAAATTTAATCCTGCAACACCAAAGGGCACAGAGCTTAGCAGTCATGGTGTCAGCAAATACAGCTCCAGTGTGGGAGCTGCAGAGATGAGCGAAGGACAGGGGACATTAGAGTTATGTATTTGTCATTGTAACCAGTAAATACCTCAGATTTATGAGGCAGGCACACAGTGTATGCTCGGAAGCACAAATAAAACATAATCCAAATAACTGAAACTGACAAGCAACATCGTCCTTATTGATGGTAAATGTAGACATTCAAACATGCTCACTCCTACAGGCAAATTCAGACTTTGTGGACACAATTGAAACAAAAATGATTACAGTTTAAAAAAAAACCAAAAGGGAATCTGAAATTCATCTCCACAATTTTATTGAAGGAGAAAGCAATCATGAAAGAATGTTGTTTTCTATGTAAACAGTCCTATTTGAATAATGGTGAAGATAAATTTGCCAGTACTTCTCTTTCCCCTCATCAGTGAATTAGGATGTGCACTAGTGTGTAAAATGACTTACCCAGCATTACTCCAAGTGCTTCTTTCTGTAAGAGCAGTACTTTCCATTACGATAAGATTATGCAAAATAGAATTTGTATTCACAGAGAAAGTGATAACAAAAGAGTGTAGAAATCACTAAGCAAAACTGAGTTGGATTTTTCTTCTTTTTTCCTTTTTTCTTTTTTGGTGGTACTAGGGTTTGTTCAGAGCCTCCTAGGCAGGTGCTCTACCACTTGAGCCACTCCACCAGCCCTCTTTTCTGTTGGGTATTTTTGAGACAGGGTCTTTCAAACAATTTACCCAGGCTGGCCTCAAACCCTGGTCCTCCTGATCTCTGCCTTATGAGTAACTAAGATTACAGGTGTGAGCTTGGCTTATGGCCTGAGTTGGATTATTTTTTGATGTTGTTGTTGTTTTGTTTTGGAGGGGAGCATTGAAGAAGGGTCTTACAATGTTGCCTAGGCTGGCCTGGAACTCACAATCCTCCTACTTCAGCCTCCCAGCACTGGAATTATAGAATTGTGCTCCCATGCTCAGCTGAGCATCCATTTTTTTAAAAAAGAAAGATCCTTTTCAAATACTGTATTTTAACTGTGGTATGTATACATTTTAATAAACTGACCCTCAGCTTTTTCCTCATTAGATTACAAAGATTGCAAATATGTATTCAAGGATATATTTAAAAATAAAATTTATCTCAAGAGCTCAAATAATGGGATTGGAAGAGAGAATGAACACTATTCCTGGAATAAAAGTGTGAGCAATGTATTTTATGTGAGAAGCTGGGAATAATGTCTTTTCTGGAGGGGTTCCATTTCCACTTGAATTATTGCACAAGAATTTCCTGAAAGCTCAATGCATGCCTGGATAATACAGTGGACTCAAAGAATGACATACGACAGGAGGCAGGGTAGCTGGGCATATGGAACCATAGTCTGTCTGGCAGCCCTAGATTAGAATCGTAGCTCTACCTTTCCAGAAGAGTGTCCCCCACCCCACTTCTTCCCAGAGCAAAACACTGCTTAACTTCTAGAAATTGGAGCATTTTAAACACCTCCATTTTCAAAGTGAATGATGGCTTAACATTTGGGTAATTCAAAGTTCACTTGGGTGGCTTGTATAGTCAAAGGAATAACCCCAAAGTAATCTAGAAATCTCCATTGTTAGCTAGGAAGATGTTGCTAGCATATCTTTAAATGACTTTTCCTTTCTTTCCTTTTTGTTTGTTTGTTTGCTTTGTTTTGGTTCTGTGGGTGCAAAGTACATACTCTGCCACTGATGCCACATAGGCACAGCCCTCATTTTTTTGTTTAAAGCTTCTCCCTATCAAGGCTTAAAAATCCTACAATCTGAGTTTCAGGTGGGGCAGAGGTCCTGTTTGCTCTTAATTTATCTGCCAGTTATCTTCATTGTCAAGTCGAAGTTAGGCAGGAAACTACCTGGGAGAATTTCCAGGAATGGTGTATCCCCATAGTGGCAGCAGGAAGCAATATACACTTGTCAGGGAACAATGACAAGGGGTAGATGGATGAGGGTGCAAAAGGCTCTAGGAAGTGGGGTCCTCCAGCTGCTGGGAAGGCCAGGGGATCCATACATCCCACTCACAGATTACCAGTTGGGCCTCTCAGCCAGGAAGAGAAGGTCTGACTTAAATGACCAAAAGAAAATTAGTGGTTGTAAAAAAGAGGAAATCTCTCAACTCCACTATGCCAGCCCCTCACTGATTCTGAATAACTCCATCACTTTTCTTTACCTAATAGATCCACTTCACTGGTTTAGCGTGTCATTTCTCCTGATTTAAAACACACCTAAGCCTGGACTTGGTGGCTCAGTCCTCATGCTCTGGTGAACAGTGGCTTTGATGATGTGAAAATGGACTCTGCTGACAGAGATTGAGATGAAGAAAAGTCAGTCTAACATACTTTCACCTCAGTTTCATTCCAGCTGTGCAAGGGTTTCTGGGAACATACAAAATGCCTAAACCATAGCAGTCTCCAAGACTACAGAAGGGCCAGGGTTAATTAGAAGTTTCATAGATAGGTCTCTGTTAAATCATTCATTTGGGAGGAAAGACTTAGTAACAAGGTAATATCACAATGCAGCACTTCCATAAATCTGTGCTTCCCTGGCTGCTTGGTATTATCACAGCCACCTGTGATAAGTCGCTAATTCTTTGCAGAGCCCAAGTGTTCATGGGCCTGCCAACGTGTGAAGTGTTTTCTGCACATTGCCTCACTTGATCCCTGTCACGGCCCTCTGAGGAAAGAACAGCTCACTCCATTTCATGGATAAGGGCATTGAGGTTTAGGGAAATTAAATAATTTCTCCAAGATCCAGCCAATAACAAATAACTCACATTTGAGTCCAAGCTCACCAGGCTCTAAGTCCTTTCTTTCTGAATGATCAAATGCAACACTGTGTCACATATAAAGAAAAGAATGAATAAACAAGCCCCCTCCCCTGTGTAAAGCTGTACAGTTTTACCAAACACACTCAGCCACCATCTTATTAAATCCTCTACAACACTTCTGTGAACTGGTTATTATTCCCAGGTTATAGATGAGGAAACCGAGGCTCGGAGACAAAGATATTATGCCAAAATTCAGCTCTCTGGTGAAAAGATGAATTCAGGAACACTAATGTGACGGAAGTTGCTTGTTGGTAAGGAAGGCATGTGGACTTTGAGATCAAAAATTTGAATTTCAATTCCTGTTCTGTCCCATACCAGTTAGGTAGCCCTGGGAAAGACAGATTCCCATGTTTAAGATGGGTATAATAATAATACTTTATAAAGTATGGATCAAACGAGGTATGTGACAGTTCTGTATAAATTACCCCATACAATACAAATACTAATAATAGCAACAGCAGCAATAATAAATCTTGGGATGCATATGTTTAGTGGTATTATTTTGTTTGTGTCAGCCTCTATGGGATGCAAATGTATGAACAGACTCAGGCAGGCACTCATCAACAACTCATGTTGATTCAGAGTTTGCTGTGAGATTTGAAACTCAGGTCTTTAAATGCAAAACAAGGTATTTCTTTGTGAACTTTTGCTAGCTGAGATTCTTGGTCCTCTTTTTGTCCACCAAAACCAGTACTCCCGTGGTCATCGCCATGCACCTTCTGGACATTTGCATAACTTTACACCGACAGCTTTAATAGACTTTTAAATTAGACAAACCTTTGCGCACTATGACTTCTAGTTAGCTGAACACTCATTTCTCACTCGATCTTTCTTTTTCTTTTAGCTTTATAAGGGAAGAGGTTCATTTAGCTCACAGCTTTGGAGGTTCAGGGCAGGACAACGGTAGCAGCTTGATTCTCACGAGGGCTCTTTCTATAGCATCCCATCAAGGTGAATGGTAGTGGAGGGAGTGTTTGTGGGAGCAAGTGAACTCATCACCAGACAGGAAGTCAGAGAGCTGGGTGGGATGGACTCAGGCTTTTACAACAACACTTTCTTGGGAACTACTGATGGGTAACATGACATCTATCTTAATTTCTTCCACAGGGACACCCTCAACTGCCTAAGGACCTCCCACTAAAACCTGTGTTTTAAAGGTTCCACAGCACTTCCCAATACTGCAGCCTGGAGACCAAGTTCCCAAGACATGGACCTTTGGGAGACAAATCACATACAAACCATAATGGAAGGACACAGTTATGGTTTTTTTTTTTTTTAAGAAAAAAACCCACCAATTTTTTTTTATTCAAATGTGCATATAATGTTGGGTCATTTCTCCCCCCTCCCCCCAGCCCCTCCCTTACCACCCACCCCGCCCCCACCCCCGTCCCCCCACCCTCTCGATACCCGGCAGAAACTATTTTGCCCATATCTCTAGATTTGTTGAAGAGAGAGTATAAACAATAATAGGAAGGAACAAGGGTTTATGCTAGTTGAGATAAGGATAGCTATACAGGGAGTTGACTCACGTTGATTTCCTGTGCATGTGTGTTACCTTCTAGGTTAATGCTTGATCTAACCTTTTCTCTTGTTTGGGTTTTTTGGCAGTACTGGGACTTGAACTCAGCGCCTCATGCCTGCTAGGCATGAGTTCTACCTGTCCAACCCTCCAGTCTTTTATTTGCTTTAATTATTTTTTTGGATAGAGCCAGCCTCAAACCATGACATTCCTATGTATACCTCCTGTGCTACTTGGATTACATGCCTGACATATTTGTTAAGATGGGATCTCAATATTTTTTTGCCTGGACTGGCCTCAAACTTCAGTCCTCCCAATCCTGACTTCCTGAGTAGCTAGAAATACAAGCATGTGCCACCATGCCTGGCTAAGAATAAGAAATATCTTTGTGAATGAGGTTGTCTGTGTTTTAGAAATGATTTGACCAAGTTCCAGTACCTGGGTCTCCTATATCCTTTAAATAAACTCCCTTTCTACATAATTACTAATTACTAGACCACTATGACCGCTTAAAATGAAAAGCTTGATGCCAGGTCTTGGCAATAGGCTCCCAACCTGGTGCCTAGACAACAGTTTATCTGAAAAAGTATTGTCAAACACACATTCCTAAAATTCTGTTTTCATCATGCCCTTCTCTGTCCATAAATTCTCAGGGGACCTTGGGTATTAGTATGTCAGTTTTATGCTCCCTCAGTTGCAATTGGCATAAGCAAATCACTCGGTTTTTGTAAAACATCACCAAAAAGATGCCAAATCTGAGATACCATGACAGTTTGATGGAATTCCAACCTAATTCTGGAGTAGCCCCCATCTCCCTGTGGTGTTAGGGAAGGGGAGATCTGATCCAAGACACTGGGTATGTGCTGTGAAACAGATTTGGCCCAGACTCATGAGGTCGACACTAACATACCCTAAACCTCCAACCCTGGTCACTGTGGTCCCCACGAAACCCATGTAGACACTGCTTCTGAAAGTTGTGGTGACATGTGCTGGATGTCTATCTGATAGTTCTCCTCCTGTTCCACACAGCAGAGCCCTGACATCAATCTTACATCATCTGCTGCTCCCCACATGACACAGGCAGATCATGATGGGTCCAGTGCCAGTGCTGGCAGTTGCCTTCCCCTTGCTAGGAATTGGCGTGGGGAAGGCAGGAGCCTCAGGTCTGGGAAATGAACCACAAAGAAGAGCTGCTAGAGGCCTGGGGAGGGTATGGAGAAGCTTTTCCTTGGCAATAAAATGGCTGACACTGCTGTGAACACCTTGTGAGCACAAATCCTAGGATGAAGGGAAGACATGTGGAAGGGAGGTGATGATGTGAGGCACTACGACTAAGCCATAGTTGGGCTGTTCCCTTTAACTCCAGTGCTGTGAGAGGATACAGGCTTCCTGGCAAGCCTCGGTTGGAGATTCTGAGACTTGCTCCAGGGACATCATGGAAACACCCGTGGTTACTCATCCCGCAGATGGTCTCCTCCTCAGCCTGTTTGCCAGGGTTCCCGTTTCATGCTGAGCCCGGGGAAATGATGACCATTCTCTCCTCGCTATGCGAGAGAAGCTCTGAGATGTACCAATTGCCACCAGCTACTCAGCCCTTCCTCTAATGGAATGAGTCGCATTCATTGCAGACAATCTCCCAGTGGCTTGAATGTTATCCCAGAGAGCAAGGGAGGCCTTGCACTTTTCTGTGTGTTCCCACGACTTATAAAGAAGTGAAGAAAAACAGATTCACAAAGCTATGATTTAAGTATTCATATTAGGAAATGTATGCTTTCAGAATTCGTAAACATTCATAAGGAACCCCTAGGACTCATCAGGAATATTGATTCACCATGGACCAAATGGCCTTGGGACACCTGAGAAAGTAGCACGATGGGACATTCCCTTTATTGGTCCTCTCCATGTAACCCTGAATTTCTGTGTCAATGTACATGGAGATAGTGACAAAAGTCTGAACATGGAGTCTTCTTTGAATATTAAGCCCAGGTTATAATGAATAAAAACCCTTTCCCCACCTGCCCTTCACTGCGCCCATGGCGGGCCTGGCTGGCTACTGTTTTAGTCACAGTCCCACAAAACACTATGAACCAGTGCTGAGCGCACACCAACTCAACTAGCCCTCAGAACCACACTCTCAAGTTGGTGTTGTCATCATTTTTGTTTAACAGGTGAAGAAACTGGAGCACAACTAACTACTGGGGTAGTTAGGTGAAGATGCAGGGAACTTTGCTCTTAACCAGTGCTTTATGCAGTGTCTTTGCCGACAAAACCATGAACCCAATTGGATTAATAGATGTGGCCCTGGAGAACAAACTGGGTTAGGTGCTCTCCGGGCTGGGGAGCCTGTGAGATTTGTTGGTGTCACAAGCTAAGCACCGTGTGATATGCGTGCTGTCTTCCTCCTCTCACTCTGGAGCATTTGTATACATGCGTGCATGTGTGTACTTGTATGTGACAGGATCTTGTAAGGGGGTTTAACTCCATGGTTTTTCAACGCCTCCAGTCAAACTTTTGGAACTTACTGCTTTGCTCTTTAACTTATTTTCTAACCCAGTTCCCACTGTTGATTAGAAATAAGCCCTTAAAATAATCATATTATCCTAAAAAGGGGCCATTTGTCTTTTTCTTTTAAAGCAATTATGTAATAATCACTTCAATTATTTCTAAATTAAGCCCCATCACTGGCTCTGCACATGGTCTCCATGGTCATGACCGCTTCCCCAAAGAGCCCCAAATTATTCCTGGAACTGACTGGCCTTGTGCCCATTCTCCCCACAGCACAGGATTTGAAAGGCCTGCTGGGATGAGTGTCTGGGACCTGGGGAGCGCTTCCAGGGACAAAAACCCAACACAAGGACCCCTGGGGAGGCACTGTTGGATCACAGATGGTGGTGTTGGACAGACCTGGGGACAATCCTGCTTCTCCACTCCTGTGTGTTGGGGGGGGTGGGGGGGGCTGGCTACTGATGTCCTGAGAGCCTCAATGTTCCCAGCTGCAAAATAGGGATAACAGTAGCATGGCGGGGGTGGGGGGGACGGGAAGGAGCACTGAAGAGAGTGATGTCCCTGGGCAAGGTTTCAGGCCAATACTTGCTAGAAACAAGGGTAGCAGCTGGTTAAGGTAAATGAATTCCTGCTGGTCCTTACCTACAGCTGGCTGCAGAGATAGGCATACCCTGACCCTTCTGGCTTAGCAGCTGGGGGAGGTGACACACTGGGACGTCACTGAGAAGGAGGAAGAGGCCTCCCCTGGGCCCTCAGCCCCCGTGCTCCACCCCAGCCTGACCAGAGGGACCTTAGTTGACTCACTATCAATAAAAGGTACCTTCAGTTCCCAGGGGCTTTGTGCCTATAGCTCCCATGGAGACCCCAAAGGTGGAGGGGGTTGACAGAGCAGGACTTGGATGTTTCTGTGTGCCTGAATGCCACAGTGCTGACACCATCCCACATACTAAAATGGCAGTGGTCATATCACAGAAAGAAGTGCCACACTCCTGAGCAAAGGGACCACTCAGTCCTCTGTTCTCCAAGTGGCTCCAATTCTAGAGACAAGGCCACCTCCCTTCTCCTTGCTAAGATTCCCTCTCCTCCCAGAAAGAGCCACATTGGGGCTGGAGTGTCCATCAGACCCTTGGGAGCCCTTCCCACACAGGAGTGGATGGACAAGGTGAGCAGCCCTCCCCTCACCATTTCCCCTTTCCCTAGGGTGACCAGGAGAATTGAGGCAGGGCTGAGCCTCACTGAGCCCTTGGCTCTGGAAAACACAACTGTAAAATGTCTCCACTGATGACATACCTTCCACATAGCTGTCGTTTTCAGCAAGGCAGTCACAAGCTTTTCAGGTGCATAGTCTCAAAGATTTGGGGGCCCTGAACACCTGGTTTCTCTTTTTCATCAGAAACAAACCCAAATGTAGAAATGACTTGAGTGTCAGTACAGGTTTTCACACTGTAATAGGCTGAGGATGTAGCTGAGTGACAGAGCACTTGCCTGGTGTTCCATTCCCAGCACTGCAAAAAATCAGAGCAAAACAAAACAAAACAAAAACCCCACACATAGCCAAAAGATGGAAACAAGGGAATGTTCAACAGATGAACGGAAGGACAAAATGTTGTATATCCATACAATGGAATATTATTCGGCCTTAAAAAGGAATGAAGTTCTAACACAGAAACAGAAAATGAAATAGAGTTTACCAAGAGCTGAGGGAGGGGAATGAAAGCAGAGTGAATACTTCTTAGGTAAGGAGTTTCTGTTTGGGGTGATGGAAAGGTTTTGAAAATGGATAAAGGTGACTGTCACACAATACTGTGAGTGTGCCTGGTGCCGATTTCACACCTAAAAATGGCAAAATTTATGTCATGTATATTTTACCATGAGAGAGAGAGAGAGAAAGGAGGAGGAGGAGGAGAAAGAGGAAAAATGAAAGAAGGATGGAAAGAAAAAAGAAATAGAAAGAAGGAAAGAGGAGGGGAAAAACAAAGAGGGCAGAAAGAAACAGGGAAAAGAGGATGGGAAAAGAATTGCTGGAAAAGCAAGTTGCTTTCCTGATCCACAACACTGGGACAGACTTATTCTGAGTGACTGAAAAGAGATCAAATCCCAGGACCCGGCAGAGGGCACTTGTTCAGGTCTCTGAGAACACAATGGACGCCATGACAGCTTCCGTTCATGCTGGGAGACAGGGCCTCAGAGGCCGGGGGAGGGGGACAGACACGGCACTCAGCTTTCCAAGGTGAGGGCCCCTTGCTCAGAGAGGAACCCAATAGTGATTTATGACCACAGATACTACTTATTTCTGAATCTGAAGTATAAATTCATCAGAGATCTCTGGAAAAAGATAAATTTCCCCAAATGATAACATTTTTTGATTGCTGTAACTATGAAACTTAATTCCCTCATTTCTCCTCATTAAATATAAAAAAGTTTCTGAATTCATTGTACTATTATAAATAGATTTTCTCTTAAATGTTTTCTGGAATATGGTCATCTTCTTGGCCTTCTAGATAATTCTTGCTGAGAATACAATAAACAATAACATACATATGTATGTGTATACACACGTGTGTGTACACACAATTCTTTCATCCGTGAAAAATGCGTCTTCCGGCTTTCATTGAAACAGAAAGAGCATATTTTATGCACATTTTTTTATTCTTAATAATGGTTGTAAAAATAACTAGAATTTTCAGGAGGCCGTAGTCATGGAGACACTACTTCCTCTAATATAAGTTGTAATTTGTTGAGGTATGTATAACTACGCAGAACAAAAACTCAGAGAGACAAGCAACCCTGACTCATACCTGTAAATTCTGCTGCCTGTTTTCAGTTCAGCTCAATGCCTAACAAACCAGTATCATGAAGTCCCCACAACAAAGAGTGACTTCCAAGCCTGGCAAATGTGCAAAGAAGCTTCAGACTTGTTAGAAAGCAGAAAAAACAACCTATGTGTCAGAAATCTAGGAGCAGCAGTCAGACAACAGGACACTGTCCTGTGTTCTTCCCCAAATCCAGTGTTCTTACAGTTTATTTTAATGAAGTGAAATGTTTGGCTGGGTCACAACTCTGATGGGCCCTGAGGAAGGGAAAGGAGACTGGTACAATGACTGTTGGATAACTCAGGTGTGGCCTCCACTCTGCAGGAGCCAGCAATCCTGTGCACAGAAATGTAGTAGATGCTATAAACATGAACTATGTGTGTCATTCGAAATATTCCAGTCACCAAATTAAAAATTCAGAAGAGGGCTGGGCATGGTGGGGCATACCTATAATTCCAGATACTTGGGAGATGAAGAGGATCATGGCTCAAGGCCAGCCTGGGCAAAAAGTTATAGAGAGAGACCCCACCTCGACAAAGAAGTCAGGCATGGTAATACAAGTGTGTAATGTGTGCCAGCAGCACATATAGGAGAATCATAGTCTGAGGCCAGCTCCAGGCAAAAGTGCAAGACCCCATCTAAAAACAACCTAAAGCAAAAAAAGTCTGGGATGTGGCTCAAGGGGTAGAGCACCTGCCTCGCAAGCACAAGGGTCTGAGTTCAATCCCCAGTACTGCCAATAATTACATATGTACTTTAAATAAAAAGAAACAGTTGGGGTAAAATTTAATGACTTTTAAAACCAAAATATATCCCCAAATATCATTTTAATATGTAACTATTTTAAAAAGTAATTAAGGAAATAATTCTGAGTCCTTTTTTAAAATTTGAAGTGTATTTTATAATCACAATCCAATTTGGCCTAACCACATTTCACGAACTCAAAAGCTGCACGTGGCCATCTTGGATGGAGAAGATAGGGAGAGGCACAGAAAAAATTACAGATAATTCAAATTAATGACCATCCCTAACTGGGGCTAGAAAAGACTCACAATTGTCCTTCCTTATCGTCAGGGTTAACTCCCAAGACTTGTAGTGGATGCATGAAGGGGGTAGCACTGCATCCCATCTATCTGACAACAAGATGACTATCAGGCGGGTGGTGCATACAGAGTGGATACCTGGACGAGAGGGTACATCATGCACTGGGAGGGATAGGCAGAGCAGGATGCGACTGCATTAGACTACTCAGAACTGCACTTAATTTAAAATTTAGGAGTTGCTTATTTCTGGAATTTTCCATTACATATGTTTGGACCAGGCTTGACTTGAGGTAACGGAAAACAAGGCATGGGAAAGTGCGGATAAGAGGGGGCCCCTGTAATAAGACATCGGGGCATCTCAAAGACGTAGCTGCGTCTGGATTGAGTCTTTACCCTCCTTTAATTAGGAAACACGGTAGGCAGACATGGAGCCTAGGTAGTGCTGAGCACCCGGACAGGGCAGATTTTGGAGGAAGAATTAGGAGAATGGAGAGATACCAAGACACTGTTGGCGCTCACTCAACCATTTCTCTTCACTTCCCTGATAAGAGAAACTTAATACTATGTTTTCAGGGAAGATAAAAGGCTCCCCTGCCCCCAAGAGGGTAGATCTGGATTACCATAGACAATTAGAGTAACTGGTTTAGGAAGGGACTGGGATCCAATGAGACTTACTTTAAGGGTGGGGGTGGGGCTATAAGAAGGGTTTCTTAGACACAAAGTAAGAGATAGTCTCTTTCTGCTTTTAGTGTGTGGTGTGGTGAGGATGCAATGCCTGGAGCTGTTGCAGCTAGTATCATCCTGAGGTGAGTCAATCAACATCTGAAATAGCAAAGTGGAAATAAGGACTCTTGAAGACATCAATGAACCATAGAATTAACCAACCCTAAAAACACTGCACTTCTGTGAGACTGTGTTTGAATGCATTATTTTGACATTTGGGGTTATCTCTGATTTTCAGCTGACAGTGACCTAAGTGGAAAAGGGAAGAATCTAGACAGTGTCCCAAGCACTGATAATAAGGTGTCACAGCATGTAAGCCACTTTCACCAGATGTCCTCACTGGATTTTCCAACCACCCTGGGAGATTCTTCTCCCCCGTCCCCTTTGCACTTCTAGCAACCAGTTCAGTTCCTGGAATAATAACCACAATTATGGTTGTTTGAGCTTTCTCTATGTCAGGAATTGTTGGATATTTTGTGTATGAAAATTGCATTTTATTTTCTTATTTACAGACACGCACACACAGCTCTGTGAGTTGGGTGCTATCTTGGTCCTTTTGTGCAGCTGTAACAAAACACCATAAACTAGGTAGCTTATAAACCACAGAAATATATTTCTCACAGTTCTGAAGGCTGGAAAGAGCAACATTAAAGTGCAGGCAGAGCTGGGCGTGGTAGAGCATGCCTGTAATCTCAGTACAGGATGCTCGGGCAGGAGGGTTCCTAGTTCAGGTCATCCTGGCCTACGTACAGAGACTCTGTCTCCAAAACAACAACAACAAAAAGGAGCTGGCATATTTGGTTTGACAAGGACTGTCTCCTAGTTCATAAATGGTGTTTCCTTGCTGTGTCCTCAGGTGGCAGTAGGGTGAGGGTCTCTCTGGCACCTAATCCCCTTTCTAAAGGCCCCATCTCCTACTACAATCGTCTTGGAGTCGGGTTTTCTAAATATGAATTTTGGAGAACACAACACTCAGCCTGTTGTTATTCAGCCCATGGCGTTATTATCAGAATCTAATAGATGAGGCAATTGAAAGGCACAGGGGATCAGCTACAAGTTCTAGGTCTCAAAGGTAGTGACAGAGCTATGACTTGAACCCAGTGATGTCACCCTTTAGAGACTATGTTCTTTACTACCATGCCACACGGGCACAGAGAAAGACCATATGCTCATTGAATGAGTGGGTCAATTGATCAATCAATCAATCAATCCATTAATCAAAATAAATGGATGCTCAAAGAGGTTAAGTACCTTGTATAAGGTCACCAGTTAAAGACTGATCCTAGACTATGTAAGTTTTTGTCACTGTGACAAAATACATGAGAAAAATAACTTAGGGGAGTTCAGTCCATCAGGGCAGGGAGGACAAGGTGGAGTAGAGCAGCTCACATCACAGTGGCCAGAAAGCAGAGAGAGGATGTCTGCACTCACAGGCTTCCTTCTCCCCCTTCTGTTCCATCCAGACCACCCCACTCCCCCAGCCCATGGGATGGTGCCACCCACATTGAGGGCAGGTCACCTCCCTCCCCAGTTAATCCACTCTGGAAAAGCCTCACAGACACACCCAGAGGTGTGCTTTGCTAATCTCCTAAGTGTCTCCAATCCAAGTCAACAATCAAATTAATCATCGCAAGACTTCACATGGCACTCTCCTACCACGTCCTGTGATGACATTCATCTGAACTTGACTAGATGCCACCTCCAGTACTTGCTGGTGGTTTCCTTGCAGACAAGGAGTCAGCTGTCTACAACCACATTGCCAATTCTTTGAGGCGACACAGGACTGTTACAGAAATCAGTTAAGGGTCAATTAAAAAAAATACCTTCAAATTACAGATAATTCTAACTCCTGTTTTTCCTTCTTTAGTCCCTCCTGGTTTGTACCTGTGTCTTGGATTTGCTATTAACAGTTCCCTTCTTATTCTCAAAAGAGACATATTTGGACAAAACATTCTATTGTCACATTAATCATGGTGGACAGAACTCAGTTTTCCTGGTTGTGCTCTGTTAACTACGCCCAGCACGGCTGCCTTTGGATACAGAAAGATGGATCCAACTGCCATCAGGGTTGATGTTGAACATTGGAACACAGCTTTCACAAAACATGGTGTCCTCCACGCCTCTCTACCCCTTCCTCCACCATTCCTGCACCTCCTCCTACCTGTCAGAATCTCTTCTTCCTGTCACTACTGTCTCTTCTAGCAGCCTCTTTCTGGCTGCATCTCACATCCGAAGCTTGCCACCAAAATTGGGCATAGTGAGAGGTTTTGTCAAGGTCAGAGAAATACATTGTAGCATTGCTCCTATTGTCTGGCTACCAGTCTTTGCTAAAATCATTTCCCACTGAAGATCAACACCCATTTGAAAACAGCAAAATAAGAAAAAATCAAGCCCTTCGTGGCTAACCACTTACCTTTGGTTTCTGTGCTGTGTGTGAATTTGCATGCCTGGGGTTCTGGGGACACATGGTAAATCAGAGCACATTCTTACCAGAGAAATGTGCAATGGTGACAAGGGTGTCCCAACAGGTTCCACACCATTGTCAGCTCAGCTTGAACCATTTGAGTTCTGGAATCAGGACTGATTGAGGGGGAATAAGAAGCAAAATAATTCCTGACCACACTATGTGTGTCTTAGCAGAGAGGACCTGCCGGAGATTAAATTTTCCCCTCTTCTTTCCTATTAAGACAAATGGCAGAAAATCCAACTAGAAGTGGCTTCGTTATGAATAGAAACGTATAATACTGGCTCTAATGTCTATAGAGAGAAGTGTTTCAAGAACTTTTTTTTTATTATTATTATTTTGAGGATTCCATAGAAGAACTGGTCCACTGTTTGAGTGAAGGAGCTTGGGGAAAATATTCTGTGAGGTGGCAGATCTGTAAGACATTCAATCAGCACAGCTGTCTTCCCTGAGTCTTAAAAAGTAACTGTGTAGTTCAATGTCTCAGGTGGGACTTCCTCTGAGCCTGAGTGCCCAGCAGGACTTGCTCAGCCTTCCCTGTAGCACTGGACAAAGAAAGTCTACCAGACTGTACAGGGCCAGTGTTCAACATCGCCACTGTGTGGCAGGGAGATGCAAGTGCAGGCTGGGTGGATGAGACCCAAACCATCTTCTTAAGACAAGTGTAAGTCAAGCGCTAGCTTTGAATGGAGCAAGCCCTAGAGATTACCGAAATCAAGGGGAAGGATAAGATCAAGAGAGATACATTCGCTTGCCTCCTAAGTGTAGAATTTGTGAGGAATTAACTAAAAATAAAGGGATATGAAACTTTATCTGCACCTAGTATGTGGAATGTGTACTCACCTGACAAGAGAGTTTGGCTGGACGAGATTTTCCTAGTGAGAATCGGGCTCAATATACATGGGGTGTCTGGTTTCATGATTATTAAATTTATCCTATTAGAATCCCTACTGTGCCATACATTAGGTATTGACTCTTGTTCACTCTTGGCAATGAATTATACTACAGTCCTATGACCATCTTTGCAACAAGGGTGCTGCTGGTGATTTCTGGAAATATTAACTCAGTCATAGACAATCATGGCTACATCTTTAGTCTCTTACGTGACTGTCTTCTCTTTAGCATTTTATTACATTTGTGAATAACCTCTTTCCAATGAGCAAAAAACAAAACAAAACAAAACAAGCCCATGCTGCAGTCCCTTCTCTCTTCTTGTTTCCTGCTGGTTCCATGTCAATATTTACACATCGCCATCACTCCTACTATTTACCTAAGGTGGCCTCAGAGCCTTCCTCCACCTCTCATCAAATAACCCCACATTTTCCATTATTCAATGCCGCCTCTCATAACATTTCTATTTCAACAGGAAAACAACTTGCTAAAGTCAAGTACTAGTCTCTGCTTTAAAAAGAAAATAGGTTGAACATTGAGGTGCCACGCTAAGCCACGAGAATATTGACCAGAGCTGTTGGCTGTTTTCTCACTGTTCACTCGATTCTCATTATCTCTCTGGAAGCTAATACAGGGCGTGTCCTGATCTCACAGGGCCTTTGGAGCAGCTTCTGGAGAGGGAGCTCTCCTTTCCCAAAGAATGAGAAAGAGGAGAGGAGAATGGCAAGAAGAAAAGCGGCTGTCTTTCCAGCTCTGAGTATTTTGAATTGCAATGTTCCAAAAGATCTCATTTTTCCCATGAAATGATTTTTCAATTGTCCCTTTCCATCACCCCACTTTTAAATGGTCCCCAGTTTTTGTCCGTTTTACCTCAGGAAGCATTTATTGCAGTGTTTTCCTCTCTCTATCCTCAGAATTACTGGCTTAGATTAATTACATCCCACAGGGTGCTCAGGACACAGGAGACACATTCTGGTGGAGTGAATGTGACTGTCATTTCCTAACTAGGGTCTCCTCACATGGCTCTCAGAAGGGCTAGTTTTCAAAACTCACATCTCTCTAAGCTACTTCCTTGCTTGCAGGCACCAGAAACTCCCACTGTTTTCAATGTCAAGTCTAAACCTTCAGGTTGACCTTACCAGTGCCTTCAGGCTGGCCTTCCCAATTTGGCCCTAAGCTGACTTTCCTAAAGCATGTGACTGTCTCTACACTCCCTTCTGTTCCAGCCGCAGAGGGACACACTTCCTCTGAGCAGGCCAGAGCTGCCCTCCTTGACGTGCCACTTCTGCAATGTCTCCCCCGCCTAACTCCCCTACATAGATGGCCGGGCTCCCACCCAATGAAGCCTGAGTAACCACTTGTCTCTAGTGACAAATTATCATTGATGGAGCATGTTTTAGGTCTCAAACTATATCCTGAACACTTTATATAAACTTCCAGCATTCCTCTGAATCCCCCAAACAATGAAAGGTACTGATTCATTCAGTAACTTGTTCACCCGGTTGACTGAAAGACCAGGACTTAACTCCATAGGTTTCTTGTCAAGAATCAGGTACTCTGACCCACAGCATCCCTCCCTGTCCCCAGGTGTTCCTGACTCTGTGCACACACCTCTCGCTCGTAACACTACCACAATGCTCACAGTGTTACGATGGAGCTGCTATTTCCAGAGGAAAACTTCAATAGCACGAGTAGATTTTACATATCTGTGTGATTGGTGCCCATCATAGTGCTGACACATGTGATGTGCAATTTGTCTTGTTGTATTTTTTTTTTGCAATTTAATTTGAATCTATGCATATAATGGATACAACAGGAAAAAATTCGATCCAGATTTGAACTGGAGAGTTGAGTCACATGTAGGTTTCAGAGCTATTTTACTAGAAAGTCAATTTCCATGGCTCAATTGGATAACAAGGAAGCTAAATCTTCCATCTCCAACCTACTTCACTCTCTATTGGAACCTGGCATTGTAATATTTATGGGAACCACCTGCAATTTGAGCAGCCAAGCACATGAGCACAAACTTCCCCTATTGTCAACACCAGCATTGCTTAATCTGAAATGCTTTTTGGAAGACAAAGGAGCATCTACACAATGAAACAGTAGTGAATGTTGATAGTATGAAAGTTTTACAACAGTGTCTTTCCGGTTTATACAGGCCCTCCATGCCAGCGATTAGGAGAAACTTTTATACAGTCTCTCTCCCAAACCTAGACAGGATGCCAGAATGGTCGTTAGTGTCTTTCAAGACGTGGAAATTGAGGGAGAGGCAAAGGGGAAAGGGGGAGAGGGAAGGGAAGAACAGGAGGAGGAGAGAAATGGGCACTTGTCTTTCATCTCCTTATACATGGATGGGAGAAATTGCAAACAGTGACAGAAGGAAAAGATGTCATATTGTTTTTCTGGAAGGAGCTCTCATCTGAATTTCAGGCATGTGTCAAGGGTGTCTTGGGGGACCTACCTGTTCTCCGGGTGGGAGATCAATTTTTCCTTACTGCTCTTACTTCATTTCAGCCATACAAGAAAGGGTTTAGGAGGGCAAGGAGCCAGAAGCCCCAAACTTAGACCACATCCCCAAAAGAAGACCAGAAAAAGTACCAAAGTTTCATGAGGCCAGACTGAATTTCTAGGAACTCCAGTCACTTCCTCAGTGTGAAAAAGATCAAAGTGGATAGCTGGCCCCAGAGTTTGATCTGGGTAGTTATGTCTGGTACTCAGAGAGTTAGACAGAAATGTGTGATTAGTAAGATACATCAGGGAACAGACAGGCCCGACCCCTGATGAAGCACTTATCCTCTCTTAGAATTCAGTTCAGGGCAGCCACGCCTGGTTTCGAATGTTAAGGCTCCCAAGGTCACACCAGACTCCCAGGGGAGTCAAGATGGTTAAGTCAAGATGGTGGCCAATAAACTAGCTGACCTACAGGTATAGCTCCAGTCCCAAGAGCCTGGTTCTGAGATGACTCTCCAAGGGCTGCTGACTGTAATACACAGGTTAGGCCTGGTTAGAGAGTATCTCATCCCATCTCTGCAGGCAAAACACCCCGGATATTGACAATCTGTCACATCAAGAACACATAGTCTGAATTTTCCACCCCTCCCATGCTGCTTGGCTGGCCTGAGTAGCAACGGGCTTTATTTTTACACGGCTTATCACTGCAGCCTTACCTCCTGGCCAGTGGGCTTGGAGGCAGCTGGAAACAAGCGCCAGCTGGGGGCCCAGCTGAGCAGCAGCCATTCAGAGCCTTCCACACTGGGAAGGAGGAAAGGATTGGCCAAAAGCCATGCTGCAGACTATTCTGGGAAGGACAGATGACAGCATGAGGGGGAAGGGACATCCATTCATCCTAAAGTCAATGTAAACTGACCTCTGGATGGATGGAGGTGGGGGTGAAGTTCCGGGGAGCGGCTGGCTGTCTCAACCAGATGTAGCAGATCCCTTGCTAATTCAAACACACGCAGAAAGGCCGATGTGTGTTAGTGAAATTCCAGAGCCACAGAGCAGAACAGGTCAGCTTTCTATTGAGCACAAAGCTGAGGTGGGGCCATACCCTCTGTATCTCATCTGGCTCAAATGGATCTTGAAGTTACATCCTGCAAAGGTTTGCTTCCTGAATATGAAAATCATCACCCTTCATCCTCTTTCTTAACCTATTTTTGACCAGTGTGGCTTTTCTTCAAAGGCATCATAGAGATAAACCCAGAGCCAGGTCAAGGCAACTCTTCGTAAATCTCAAGTTCACAGAAAGGGAACGCATGGAGTCTTCTCTTTATAGTTTGCAGCCTGGGGTTCTGTCCCCTTCCTCCTGGGAGCTGTGAAAAGTTTGAACAGATGTTCAAGTCGAGGGAGGGATGTTTTACTGCCGCTCTATTTACTTCCTCCAGCGGGATCCACTTTCATTTCCTTATGGACTGGAGAGAAGGAGTCTACCAGCTTAACTGGTACCTGGGGGAGGGGCAGGCTGGCCCTGGTTTCCATGAAGCATGATGAATTAAGATTGGAATGTGGAATGCCACAAATCCACACTCAGCTCTGTCTCCTAGTTCCAAAATTAGGTCAGTGAATTTGCTAGAGCAGTGGCCTAATGTCCGGGTGCTTTAATGAGGCAGCTGACCAGCTGGGACAGGCACTCCTTTAGTAAGTCTGTCTTGGGTGTCTGCCTTACCATAGGCAGCTTCTCCAGCCCTGAATGAACTATCTCTGACACTGTGCCCCTGTGACATTTATATTCCTGCAGTATTTACCCTGGGATTGGAGAATGTTTGGGGCATTATAATAAAAACTCTTCACAAAATCTCTCGGATGAAAATACATTGAGCAAATCATCCAATGACAAATATTGATTGAGAACTTAAAATCCTCAAGGTGTAGACAGTATAAAATGCAGGCCTGCCCTTCAGGACCTTATTTCCTAGTTGGAGGTGACAGAGATGTTTACAGATATGGCCAAGCAGGGACTCGTTTCCCCCATGGCCAATCTCCCTTTTTTCTTTCTAGTAATAACAATTTTCTGAACTGGGCATGTGGAAATTCTACACCCCGATTTTTGGCTTATCTTAAGCCTGGCCAAATGACTAGGTTCTGACCAATCAGATACAGCCTCCAGGCTGTGCCCTTAACAGGAAGTTGCCTGCTCCCTTTTCCTCTTTGCCCCATCTCAGGGCCTAGGATGTACATGTGAGAGTATGAGTCAAATTCCACTATCTGATGAGAACGGCACATAGGAGATGGAAGAGCAAAAATATGGAAGGAGTGGGGCCCCTGATGATCTTGGAAGTCCAAGTTCTTAATTGCTTCTCAGCTATGACGAGAGATAAAGAACCCTTCTATCTTGTTTAAACTGCTGTTTCTGGGTCTCGGTTAAAGCAGCCAAATCAAATCTTAACTAATACATATGCACTTCCTGAAATAGAATGGGCATTTCTGGATGGTTCTTTATTTCCTCAGCCTCAACATGGAGCCACCATACTTAACTAATGTGTGCATCGTGTTTGTGGATTATAATACGAAGATAATAAAAATTCCATTTTGCTATGGTGAGATAATACTACCATAAGTATTGTAAGAAGATAAAAGGATTAACTTGTAACAAAAGCTCCCAAGTGACGTCTGACTTGAATTCTTAAGAGTGTTTTTTTTAAAGGTAAAAAGACTATTAACAGTAATCTATTAATGTCTGAAGGGTGGGTGGAAATATTTCAAATCCAGGAGATTTTACCTGCTGAGAGAAAGGCATAGAGATAGGAATAAGAGAATAACCTTATGCTATGCTCAAACATAACCCTGTAAATTAGCACCAGGCTAGATACACATTGCTGCCTGGACAAGGTCTACCTTTAGAATCAGTGGAAAATAGATACCCTATAGCAATATTGTGGAAACTTACTAAATGTCAGCATTTCTTGACTATGACTCTATTAAGGACTGTTCTAGAACAGCTTTACTTACTCTGTGACCTTGTCAAATTACTTACTTCCTTTAATCCCCAGTTTCCTCATCTCTCCAATGGCAATTTATCCAACCCATAGTTACTGCATGTATTCTACATATCAGGCATCTAGGCATTCTACTTGAGGAACACAGAAAAATGACAAGCATAATAAGTAAGGATATTACATGGTATCCTAAAAAGTTGATAAGGACTATGGATAAAAATTAGAGCAAAGGAGATCAGGTACTAGTGATGGCAATTTCAAATACGGTGTTCCAAGTAGGTCTCCTTGAGCAATGACTGGCTCTCACGAGGGTACACAGTGGCAAATTTTGAAAGTAGCACAATTTTCTAACAGGTTGAATAATGAGATGTTAGAAAAAGAGAGGAGTTTAAGATGGCTCCAAGGTTTCTGGCTTGAGCCCAAACTGGAAGAATGCAGTTGCTAGCCAATAGGAGGGGAAGGTGTGCATACAGCAACTTTTGCAAAAGTTCAGGAGTTCATTGTTTGGACTTGTTGTGCATGGTGGTTAATTTTATGTGTCAACTTGACTGAGCCACAGGACGACAGCTATTGGGTTGAACATTATTCTAGGCGTTTTCATGAAGGTGTTTTTGAATGAGATTGACATTGGAATTGATAGATTGAACAGAGCAGCCTACCCTTTCTAACATGGGAGGACCTCATCCAATCAGTTAAAGGCCTGAGTAGAACAAAAATCTGACCCTCTCCCCAGAAAGAGAGAATTCCTCTGCCCAAGTGCCTTCAAACTGCGATACTGGTTTTTTTCTTTCCTTTAGACTTGAACTGAAACATTGGCCCTCAAGCCAGCCTTTGGACTGAATCTACATCAGCTGCTCTCCGGGTGTTCAGCTTGCTGATTCTTCCAGCAGATCTTGGGACTTGATGCCTCCATTATCACGTGAGCTAATTCCTTATGCTCAAGCCTTTTTCTGCCTCTCTCATGTGCATCCACACAGCCACACACGTCTCTGCAGAACCTTCAGTTACACACTGCATTTGAGATCCCCGTTAGAACCCAAGTGGAGAGTCAAGGAAGGGTTGGACATGAGCCTGGGATTTGGGACTGGGCTCGAGGCTGGTAATATACACCTGGGAATCACTGGTACAAAAATAGCATTCAAGGCTAAAACAATGGGCAGGCTCACCAGAGGAACAGATGCTGGATAGAAAAGAGAAACAATGATTGAATCATTCAGGTCCTGAAACACCTAAAGATCAAGGGCCTCAGGTGCTGAGACTGAGAAGGAGCAGCCATTGAAATAAGAGGAAACCAAGGAAATGTGGTGTTGTGAAGCCAAAGGGAACATCACATCAAGGACGAGGAAGTGACCTCCACCACAAGATGATCTGATTGGTCACTGCCACAGCAATGCTATTGCACCTAGCAATGCAAGGCACCGAAGTATCAGTGGAGGTTAGAAGTGGTGGTTCATGTGATAATCCCAGCTACTCAGGAGGGAGCAAAAGGAGGATAATGAGTTCAAGATCAATCTTGGCAAAATTAGCAAGGTTATGTCAAAAGCAAAATACAAACAAAAAGGCTAGGGTCATGGCTGAAGTGGTAGTGTCCTAGCCTAGCAAGCACAAGGCCCTGGGTTCAATCCTTAGTACTGAAATAAAGCCCCAAAGCTATCATTGAAGAAAAGGGGTCAAAGATCCACCAGAGTGATCAGGAGCAAATGTGAAGCAGGACATCAAAGACATTGAGTCTGGGCCCTCTTTGGCAGCCCTTTGCTCAAAAGGGGTTAAGGAAAAGAAGATAGTCATTGACAGGGAAAGAGGAGTCAAGAGAAGGAGTGTGTGTGTGTGTGTGTGTGTGTGTGCATGTTAGTATCATTAGTTGCCATTTCAGGAGCACTTCATTGTGGTGGCAGGTGCTTCATGTGTGACACCCAGTTTAATCCTCCTAATGGTTTTGCAATGTAGATACTAATACCACTGTGTAAGAAAACAGATGTTAAGAGAAAGTGAGAAATTTGACAAAGCCACAGTCAGTCAGTGGCTGCATCACAATGTTCTAACTGGAACCCGGGAGGATGTCCTACCATGGTACATTGTCCCCACCTGTTGGAGCCTGCCTCCTGCCGGAGATCAGGTCTGGGAAGATGCCAGGAAGCTCTTAATTGTATGGAGACATACACAAAGACAGCTGTGCTCTTCTCCACTTCCAACCTTAGGAACAAGACACAAAGTGTGATTTCCTAACTTGGACTTGGATACACAGCAGTCATGTAATTAGCACTTACCTCACATCCATGGGGGAGAACAAACAGTAGTGTCAAGTTCTACTTTTCAATCAGACAGGGCCCTTTCCTACCTAGCATACTGGTATCAATCCCAGGATCTTAAATATTTGTTGCTCCTGCAGTTGCTACATTCAACCGAGGGGGGCAGTATTCTAGGAATAGGAGGCCATGGGAAGGAAGGACTAACTGCCATCCTTGGCAGTGAGAACTAGTAGGACTCACAGCTGTTGTCCAAGCCCAACATGTACAAAAATCCACATTGCATCAGAATCAGTCAGGTTGCAAGATTACAGATTCATTTAAAAAGCATGCACGATTAAACCTTTTAAAAAAATTTCCCCCCAGAAGTAATGGTGTTTGAACTCTGGGGCTTGCACTTGCTAAGCAAGCATTCTACCAATGAAGTCATGCTTCCAGCCCTTTTTGCTCTAGTTATTTTCAGATAGGGTCTTGCTTTTTCCCCTAGGCAGCTCTCAGACAGTGATCCTCCTTCCTATACCTCCCCATAGCTGGGATTACAGATGTGGTCCACCATGCCCAGGTTAAACCTTTTTTCTTGGAGAGAAGTAGCACACTCCTGGAATCTTTCTTGATGCCCAGAGTAAGGTTTCATTATCGAGCTCATGGGAACTCCTGTAGTGTAGAGGGCGAGGTGTGTTTGGGAGGAGAAGTAGGCACCAGGAGTGTCTTCAGAATCCAACGTTACTAAGCAAGATGAAGAAATTGACTCCTCAACTCACTGGAACTGAAACAGGGAAACTCCCTCTGTGAAGCACCAGAGTGCCCTGGAAACCCTGTTTCAATTAGAGCCAGACTGAGGTGAATGAAGATGAAGTACTCATTTCAAACAATAGCCCAAGGATAATTCATTTAGCAGAGCAATCTCTGCTCCCTTCCTCTGCAGTGCAGCACTAACCTCATTTTCTGTGCAGCTCTCACAGAGCACTTCCAGCAGTTGTGAAGGACCCTACTTGTCATGCAAAGACCCCCCACTGACCACCTCACACACACACACATACACACACGTCTCCGTCATAGCAGACAGCACTCAAGATCTTGTCCAAAATGCTCTGTATGGTCCCCTCCCATCCAACATCTCCTTATTCTTCCTTATTCATAACCTTTACAGCACGTTTCTTTTTAGCAAAGATACGGTGCATTCACAAAGTCATTCTTTGAGCTTTTTCAGAAGGCATCAATCATCTCTGGTTATGACAAAAGGAAAAATTAGATGTCCATTGGGAGAAAAATCAGCAGTAAATTGCATTTTAAATTGGAGACAATTGGCTTTCTTATAACCTTAAATTTTTTTTTTACTATAGAAATAACATATGCTCACTGCTAATAAACTTAACTACGTAGAAAAACATAGGGGAGGAGCATGCGTTGAAGGCTTGAGGCCCAGTCTGTTGGCTCTGAGGAGCTAATGGAGCTGTTAGGAGGTGAGCCAGTCATCAAAGGTGCTCCCTAGACCCGGCTATTGGGCTCATGCTCTCTCTTCCTGGGTACCATGAGGTGAACCACAGGTCTCTTCCACAGTGTTCTTGTCATAATGTGCCACACAGCCACAGGCCCAAAGCAACAGGACCAGGCAACCATGGAATGAAACTTCTGAAACCACAGCCAAAAAAAACATGTCCTCCTTTTCTCTCCAGCATTTTACCATCAGTGGAAAGCTCGCCAACGCAAATGCTGTCCCTTTAAGAACACGATTAGCAATTTGGAATAGATCTTTCAGATGTTTCTCTTTTTTTTGTCCATGTTTTTTGGTGGTACTGGGGTTTGAACTCAGGGCCTCACACTTGCTGGGCAGGTGATCTACCACTTGAGCCACTCCACCAGCCTTCCAGATGTTTCTTTACATATGATACCTATCAGTGGTCCCTAATCTGAATGTCTAAGTTGTGTGTGAAATTTCGTAGGAAAAAGGAAACAAAACTTTCATCAGTTTCCAAAGAAGTTTTAAAACATATATATGTGTGTGTATATATATATTCACGTAAACATACACACACATTTCTATTTAACTTACAAAAATCTCATTATAAACTATATATAGTTCTGTAACTTATTCTTTCCAATTATAAACATCTTTTCATATTAGAAATGTTTTTATTCCTGATATTATTTATTGTACTTGGGTTTTCCCCTCTTAGGTGTGGGAATCTAGACCTTAGAGACAGGTAGGCCTGGCTGGTTCTCCTGGCTCCACCACTTATAAGCCCTGTAAGTTTGGCCACAGTTACTCAGACTTTAGCAGTCTCAGTTTTATCATCTGTAAAGTCAAGATAATAGCAGAAATATTAGAATTGTGATAGAATTATTGCAAGGAATAAAAGTAAACAATATTTCAGTCAGTCAGCACTTATACTGACTGGCATACAGTCAGAGTTTTTGGTCAGTAAAATCCCCTTGGTCCAAATTAATATAACACGTGAAACAACATCTGGAGAAGGTTTGTAAAATCAGGACTTAGAATGGCAGTAAAGTACATTATGGAGCACAGCTGAAGCCACACTGGGCTAGAACGGTCCTAGCCAGTATTTAGCAGTAAGTGATTAAGGAGTATTATCCATTCCATTAGGGTAAGTTCAACGATTACTTTACAGCTTACAGTATGCTATCACGGATGAGGTGTCAGCACTCGCCGGCATGGCCAAAGGAGCTGCCTATGGACTGAGCTGATGTGGAATCCTCTCCTCCAGATCTGATCAGCTCCCTCTGCCATCTTGAGAAGGTCATGATCTATACCATTCCATGTTGGAGTTTGCCTGCCCATCACTGGGCCTTACTGCTAGGTTCTCAAACTTCACATCTGCAAATGCTGCAAGTTCAAAGTGAGTGCAGAATTCTACCTTCTTTGCATGGTGCTGGTGGCCATCCTTACTTACTGGCTGGGGAATGGCTTTGGTGTTTGGCCTGACTTGTAACTTGCTCTGTCTTGCTGTGGCCAGCCTTCACTTCAGGTGTGTGGAGCACAGGCAGGCCTGTTGTAGGCCCCCCCACCATAACCACTACTAACTGGGCAACAACTACACATGCCTGGCCTGGGTTAAACGCTTTGCATGTATTGTGGTTCTGAGGATCAAAGCCAGGGCCTCATGTATACCAGGCAAGCAATGTACCACCAAGCTAGACCCCAGCACTTTGTACATTTTATATTTCTAACTTACGGCAATTATGGAAGTTATAAACTCTGTTTTTTAGTTATAGAAATTGAAGCAAAATGAAGATAAGGAAGTTATGCTACCCTATACTCTGAGGAAGGGGCACATTTGACATGTGAACCGCTTCCTTCTAGAGTCCTGTTGTCCACCGTGATCATCCTTTGATTCTGTGCAGTGAGCTACATGTTATATTTGCAAGACTCTGGTGGAGAGTCAATCAATCTGTGCCCACTGGAAGATGTCCTCATACAGAGCGGATTCCACACACCAGCAGGCCTTATGCTCACAGGAAGTTTTGCACAGGATAGCATGTTCAAATTCATGATCCACCTACAGGTCACAGCTGTAATTAACTGCTTCGGATTTCTAAGACCAATGAGGAGACTGATTAGAAAGGGTGGGTTTATCTATGATGTCTCTGTCTATGGAGAGCAGAGTCATGACCCCCCCAAACATAGATACATCCTGATCCCCAAACCCTGTGAATATGTCGCATTGTGGGGCAGAACGGATTTGTTGGTTACAATGAAGTTCAGATTCTTGAGGTGAGATTAGTGTGATTACCCAGCTGCGCCCGATGTTATTACAAGAGTCTCTGCAAGAAGCAGGCAGGAGCACTGGAGTCAGAGAAGGCATGTGACGATGTAAGCAGAATCTGAGTGGTGTGGGGTCATGAGCTAAAGGAAGGCAGGACCTCTCTAGAAGCTGGTAAAGGCAAGGATACACCTTCTCCCCTTGTGCCTCTGGAAGGGAAGGCGCTCCACTGACCCATTTTAGGCTTCTGACCTCCAGAACTGTAAAATTGTCAATTTGTTGTTTCTAAGTCACTAAATTGGTGACTTCTTACAGCAGCAATAGGAAGCTGAAACAATGTCCACATCTCTATTGCCTTTACATAAAGTGTCTAGCATTGAACTTGAAGTCCTATTTGCAGTTTATTTAAATCCATAAGATTAATGTCTCCTAGTATTTCAGGCCATTGGTGATGTCTGAAATACTAATAAGACCAGCAGACCCAGATGGATCAGGCTCTCCCTTCTCATAAAGAAAACAAATTATAATACACAACCTATGAGTTTTAAAGTGAACATACGCTTGATATTTTCAAAACTTAATAGTGGAAGGTCATTTTTCTTCCCTTGGAAAGTTACATAGTCACACTATCCCTGAACTGGCACCCATTCATTCTGACCACAGCTTTATACAACTAAGGTAGGAAGCCATGACTGGGGGTAGATGCAAATCCCCCCTTTCCCCATACACACACTTTTTGTGCTGAGATACTTGTGGACATTTTCAACATCCACCTACAGTAGCATCTTTTATCAGCTCAATCATATAAAGGTTAAAAACTCTTCCTAATTTTGATTCTAATAAATGACTTGAGGAAAAGTGTGTTCCCGTTTGTGTACATATATAAATTTAGAAACACTGTGAAATCTCAAACAAATTTAGCCACTGGCGTGGGGGAAGCAGAATCAGATAACCCAATTAACAAAGGGTGAGCCACTAGCAAGGACTTTGGAAAATGCTGGCTGGCCAGGCTGAAGGAACAACAGACAAGCACTGATGGGGTACCTGGTAGCCGAGGAGCAGTAGTCAAATGAGGCTGCTGTTATCTTTGACATTGAGCATGAAGGACAAAAGTGTCCTGTGTCTCTACACCTAAGTCATTGTTATTTAAATAAGCCAGGAAATATCAGAATTCATCCCAGAAATGCATCTTCTGCAGCCATGTATTTCAAGAAAACAGCTTTGAATTTTAGAAAACCTGCTGTGTGTTCCTGGGTTCTCCAACTGGACACCAAAATAATCAATGTTTTCATGCAGATACTAGACTTCAGACTAGCCCAAGGCACATTGGTTTGTTACTCTTTAGAAAAGAATTAATATTCAGCTCCAAACAGCTGAATATGCCTGGCATATGAAATTAACTCCCTTAAAGAAATCCAATCTAGAGTTCAACGTTAGAGTCACTAGCCAAAGTTAGTGTAAATATTGTTTTGTCTTCTGGATATCCCCCCATTACCTAAGGTTTCCCTATAAACAGACTTTTTTACTCTCGGGTGGTAACAATTTACACTGAATAATGATTAAAAATGACAGATTCATTATGCAAACTCTTTGTTGGCTTCCTGCAAAGAAGCAAGCTGGCAAGTAGTTGCTATTTCTTTACCAGGAAAAAATAAAGTCAGAGCGAGTGACTTGACTATGTGTGCCAGCTGTCATCTGGGACAACCGGGACTCTTGACACACTTGGCAAATGGCAAGAACTTCCAAGTCTCTTCTTCTCTCTCAAGGCACAAGGCAAACACAGCCACCATCGGATTTCCCAAAAGTCAAGATTTCCAATAATTTTCAGCACAGTGAAAAATTAAATATAGTTAATTCTTATGGTGATTGAAAACTATATCAATAAAAAGTTTAAAAATACATAAAATCTTTAGACTGTGTTATGACTCAGGTTTAAGAAAATATGTTCACTGAGCTTTTATACATTATCATATGTGATACAGAGTTTAAATTTAACTCCCCGAATCAAACATAGCTTGCAATGGCTCTGATATAAGTCCCAATTTCTTTCTAAAAAGTTGCTTGCTTCTCTTTCTACCAAACCCCTCCAAAAAAACTTAAAAGGTGAAATGCTGTAGAGTAGGTGCAAATGGATAAAATCCGCAAACAATAACGAGGTATGGCTCACACCCATGGTGATCCCTTGGTGAAGGCCATGCTTGATGTGACCTTCTGCAGAGCTTTGGCTGAGGTCACTCTAGGAACATGCTACCTCCAGATCACCAAGTTCACAGGGCAGCGGGGTTGGAAAAAACCTCCCACAAAAATACATCATTCCTGGGATAGAGTAGCATGAGGCACAGAAGAGAAGCTTTGCTTATTTGGGAGTTTGCTTAAAATAAGTACTACTCACTGTAACATACTCAAGGAAGACAGCCCATTCTTGCCCCATCTCTCTCCTCCATCTTAACTTGCAAAGCCCATGCTTACAAAATTTATGTAGGAGCAGCCTTTACTGTCATGTGTCTTGATTTTCACAAAGGTTCATACTTGATACAAAAGGACTCAACAGAACAACAGCTGAGCCTAATTCTTAAAGGAATCATTAGAATTATATTTTATGTTTGCAGAGAGTTTAATTTTGGCAACCTATTTCCATGAGTGTTTTGAATTGAGATGGGGAGGGTTATTGTGAGGTCATTTTGGATAGAAGAGAAAAGAAAGTCATCAAATTAGGACATCTCACGCTTCCTACTTCTTAGTTCCACACAAAATAACCTCAGAAAAACACTTTCTCCCAATAAGTGTGTCTCAATTGAGTGCTCAGCCTTGATACACTGATTGGAGTGTGGCATGAATGAGGTCATCCCAGTCATTCAATGGGCATTCCACAAACAGACACTACTTGAGACACCACCATGTGCCAGAGAGAATATGAACAAGACAATGCTTTACTTTGCCAAGCCTCTACCTGTATGTAGAGACCCAGGAATGAGACTACATCCCACCAAAAGTTCTAATCACCCAAGAAGTGGGAAGAGGCCTTCAGGCAGAAGCACTAGGTGTCAAGATGGCAAAAGAGCCATAGGAATTGGGGATTCTTAATCCAAGAAGAAAGGCTTCCACAGTCAAATTTAGGAACCACGAATCTATTTTTTTTTTTTCTCATAGAGTAAACGTGTATTTCCAAAAAAAAAAAAAAAAAATTTGGAAACCACTTCTTACCATATCCTCCTCTTAGAAATTCATAGTAAATTAAAAGCACTGAAAAGCCTTATAACCAAGAAGCATGCTAAACCTCATTCATCCAGCAAATGTGTTATGTGGAGCCCTGGAGCTTGCTGTGGTCCCAGTGCAGGAAGAGCTGACAGGTCCTGGTCTTAAAGCAGAGACCGAGGATGCTGATGGAGAATGGCATTTTGTAAGCGTCACACACTTGTCAGAAGGGCCTGCTAAGCTCCTTACCTCAGGATCTCTCTTGGCTTAAGCAACTTTCAAAGAAGGCAGAGAACAAAGAAACACTGCTGGTTCTCTACCGTGCTATCCCAAACCCATCTCCCTTCTTGGGCACCTTCTCTGGTTCTGGGCCGACTTTCTTGAAGTTCAAAAGTCTCAGAGGCTCCATAACGTCTGGCTTTGGTTACTCTCTGTGTTCTTTGACCTCAACCATAGCACAACCCATTTCACCTCCAGGTGCCTGTTCTCATTCTTTGGTCCCAGAACATAGCCTGACTCTGGGTCTCACAGTCCTAACCTTCTTCTAAGGTTTTTCCATGAACTATCTTGCTTTTGAGTCAACATACGGCTTACCACCTATTTTCCTTACGAAAGTTATGGTTACCTTGAAGGAGAGGGTAATGATCCATCACCATTTTAATAAGGACAATTTAATGGTGATCCAGTGCCCTGGGAAGGAGTGGGAGTGGCCACTCATGTCTTATAACAGATATTATCTTCTGGCATTGGTTGTCCCCACAAATTATGAAATGATTGAAGTTAGGAACGTGACTAGTTGAGGTTGTATATCCCTTATCTAAAACATTGGAACCAGAAGTGTTGTGGATTTCAGATTTTTTTCAAAATTTGGAACATTTGCTTATACACAATGAGATATCTGGGGGATAAAACCAACATCTACACACACAATTAATTTATGCTTTGCATATACTTTATATCCACAGTCTGAAGGTAATTTTCTACAATATTTTAAATAATTTTGTGCCTAAAACAAAATTTCATAATGTAGAGTTTTATGCTTGTATGTCCTATTGGTTCTGGATTTTGGAGTATTTCAGCTTTTAATTTTTGGAATAGGGATGTTCCACCTGTAGTAATTTGCCTAAGGTCACAGGGACTGAGAGAGAGAGAGAGCCAGGATTGGATCCAGGCAGTTTGACTTCAATGTGCTTGCCACTGGGAGTCACTGCCCCTCCCTTGATTTAACATCCTACCTCAAGATCTACTCGTTCACCTGCAGGAACAGTGCCCAGAAGCACAGCACCTCTGTGTGGCTGTAGTCCGGCAGAGGGCAGGACTTCCAGTTCCCCCTTTCTTCCCCAGTCTGGGCAGCACAATCACCCGGGTTTGTTCCTATCTCCCTGAGCCATCTATTTCTCCTAGAGTTGACCTGGTAAGCCACTCTGAGCATATGTTTCCTCACTGGTCACAAAATGCTTTAACTCAAGCGAAATATGCGTGTCTCTAGAAGGCTCCATATGCAGGGGCTATAATGGCAGGGTGGTAGAGACTTATGGGGGAAACTGAGGTGTCAGATTTGGACTTCAGCATCCCAGGAGCACTTGCTTGCTTTGCCTGGATCAACATCTTCAGCCCTCTCTGTTGTTGAGCATCAACTAGGAAGTTTTATATTTTATTTTGTATACAAAAGACCTCTACTCAGATCTTGACCTAAACCAAATGAATCACAGTCTCTGGTAGTGAGACCCTAGCAGTGGCATTTTATTAAAGCTCTCTAAGTGATTCTTACATGAGACTAAAGTTGACTATTCCTTTCCTAAACACAGGACCAGTTATATAAACAGAACACATTTTCTAAGTTCTGGTTTATGAACCTCCCAAAGAGGCTGATGAAAGATGACAAAAGTGCTGACTCAGAGGAGGGAAGAGGTTTAAGGATCCAGGATCTGACTCTGATTACCACGTGCCCTTGGGCAGAAATCGACTTTTTTGGGATTTGGTTTTCTCGTCCTGTAGTGAGAGATTAATACTAACTTCTTTCAAAGGTTGGTAATCACAGGGAACTAATTCTGATGGTAATGGGAGTATTGCTTAGGCAAAGTTAAAATGCTGCTATGACAAATGAAAGAATTTGAATAATTTACCTCTTAAATATTGCCACAAAATCCCCAATAATTATAAATAAAGAGCTAGAGTAGAATGCAATGAATCATACAGTATAAACTCACTAATTACCTGGGTAGATGACTGCTTCTTTCCTCATGCTAATATCTTTCCTCTGGATAGTAACTTTGGAATACAAATGATAAGAAAATCACACAATGTCTTGAAATGTCTTTGACATGTTCTCACAACGTCAATGCTGTCTCATTGACCGACTGTTTCCCAGAAACAAGTATGCCCCAACTTAAAGAAAGCAAGGACCTACAATGAAAGAAAGAAGAGAACCAAGCATACTCCACTTTACAAAGCTTTCATGAAATGGGAACTTCCCTTATTCAGAGTTCTTTAACTTTTTACCCTGGAGGAGCAAAGAAATCAATCCAAAATGAAGATGAAATTCTGAAATGATCAGATTAACTAGTAAGGAAATGTGATTTAATTTTTGAAACTTGTCCAGTAACTCATGTGTTATTTGAAAGGTGGTTTGCTCCCATAAAACTAGAAAAAGCTGTAAGAGAAAGAAACATAGACTGCCAGATAAACTTCCAGCCCCTGCCAGTCTCATCTCACAAGTGACGGAGTGCTTTGCAGTGAGTCGGCGTGGAGGCACTTGGCACTTTGATGTGAAGAAGCTAATGTCCAGCCTCATTTAAGTAACAGCCACTCAACACTGACTCTCTGTGTATCCCCTATAAGCTGAATGTCACAGTAAGCCTTCTAGGGAAGGTAAAGACAATAGAGCATGCTCCCTATAATTGCCAATTTAGGGTGATCAGATTTTCAAGTTTGACGGACTCAATCTTTTGAGCAGCCATCCATACTTCGGGATCTGCACTGGTTCTGTTAGGAATTGTATGAATTAACCCCAACATAAATACGGAACTTGCTTAGCGTTGTTTTTCAGTCGTGGTAGTGATGTAAACTGGTAGCTTCCTACTGGCAGTGGATCTTCTTGGGACCAGCAGTGTATAGCCACAACAGGAATTTTTTGTGACATTATGTAGATTGGGAGTATGATAGTGAGTGACTTCACAACTTACTACCCACTACAGGCAAGACTTGCTTTCCAGGCCTAAAGCAGTGCCTGTATTCTACCATCAACTGCAAAATGCAAGGGCACAGGACTTGCCTCCTGTGTAACATGCTCAACAGCTACCTGCTTGGCTGAAAATCCTGGTGCTTGGCAGTCTGTCCACAGTGACAGCTCCCTGTATACTGAGAAGATTAGGAGGTGCAGGTGGCTCTTGGGGTTTCCTGGAATGAATTAAGAATCACTGGAAAGTTTTATAAAGAGGCAGATTCCATGCCTCCCCTCTATAGATTCTGATTCTAAAGTTCTGAATTCAGCCTCAGGAATCTTCACCTTTCAACAACACCCCTGTGATTCTGGTTCCAGCCTCCAGAGGGGCCTGTGATTAGACCCTGTACCTCTCCTCTCAGGATCCTGGAAAGATTCTAACCAAGAGTCCCTGGGGGTCAGCTCAGGCTAGTGCTCCTCTCCGCTGAACCAGAAGTTCAGATCCAACTGGCACTCTGAGCAATGTGAGGAACTTAGCTTCTCTGTCCATGTTACCCACAGGCAGTCATTCTCTTTTGCCTTCATCCCTGACTGCAGCACAGGCTGCTGGGAATGTATCCCTGGATGTCAGTGATTTTATACTGTTAGCATTCTCAGACCTTATTTTCCTATTAAGATAGCCTGGCACTCCACTCATGCTTGCCAAGGCAGCATCTGAGTCACACAACTGGGAATATCCTGTTTTACATTGTCATGCATCTAACCCCACACTACTCATGAGCCACGCAGCTTCATTCTTAAAAAACAAAAAACCAATTTGATGCTGAGAAGTTAGGGTGTGATGAATGTACTGTGGAGTCAAGGTCTCTGCCTTAGCAGGTGAGAGGTAGACCCCTGGGAATGGCATAACCCCAAGACAATCCTACGTTCTAAACAAATAAAAGGATCTATTAAGATGTGTTTACTGATCCTCAAAGACAAGCTATGGATGATGTGTATAGTACACAATAGGACTGGAAGTGGGCTAAAATGGAAAGAGTGAATGGCCTGTGATCCAAATCAGAGCCCTGCACTTGCCTGGAGTAGTTTCCAGCAAGTGTGCTCCTTAACTCTAAAAATAGGAACAGCAAACCCACTCTCCCCTTTAATGCTTCTTTTATTCATTCACTCATTTGACAAATACTTATTGAGTACTTAATTTATGGGCAGAATAGCACATCTCAAAATTAAAAGATTAATTTTAATGACAGTGTACTTGCTTCTGACAACTAGTTGACTTCTTACTAACTTACTTAAAATAGCAGGCAAGGCTCTCAGACCTCTGGGGAGGACTGTCTGATAGTGAAGAGAGACAGAAGCATCTGAGCAAGGAAGGACTACCAAGCAACCACGTGAGCAGCAGGATTTTATAACTGAGGGGTTCATGCCTTATCAATTTCCAACAGGCAGCCCGAGCCCGGGATGACTTGAGAACCCAGTCTGAGCACTTCGTGGTTTTTAATGTCCTGTGAAGGGATGGCTCCATATTGTTAATTCTACATAATAAAAATGCAAGCAGATCTGTTCATGTAAATTTGCCAAGAAGACTGGCATAGGTTTTAAATCATGATCAGATAGAACCAAGAAGTCTTTATAGACACCTACAGAATTGAGCACCAGCATTTCTGCTGAAACAGAATGGCTCTAATTAGATCTACACTTCCTGATTGGCAACTATCGAAGAACCCTATATTCAGACTGGCCCTCCACACATACACACACAGAGATTAGAGATTTTATTTGGATGAAGTAACAACTGATGGCCCCCTGGGAACAACTTCCCCCAGTCCTCCAAAAACATCCTCTACCTTGCCTTTGCCCTCCACCATACAGTCCCTTCTGCATGAAACACTCCTTCCCCATAGCTTCTCCTGACTTATAAAGAGGCCAGTTACCTCATTTCAGGCAATGAAAGACAACAGAATAGACCTGTCTCCAGGTCAACAGCAAACTTGTTTATTTCTTTGCTCATTCATTCAGTAATTCAGTCAGTATGCACCTCATCCCAGCCCCTGTGGGGTGCACTGAAGATAGAAATTTAAAATAAGGTACCATGCTTACTTTTAGGGAGCTTGGTGTTCAGTAGAGATGACAGATTGGAAACCGTAGTTACACAATTAGTGTAATAACCAGGGTTTGTATTTTAGTGTCTTATATAGTACTGAAGAAGGTAGGAACAGGGACTGAGTGAATCCCAAAGGATGAGACAGTATCTAGTTGAGGTAACTATTATGAGTCTGATGATGTAATTGACTCATGGGCCCCGTCAACTTTCACTTTGTTCTCCTTGTATAAATGAGTCATCCTGACAATATGGCCAACCGGGTTGGGAGGGCTGTCCATAGTCATGCGAGAAAGAGAAATATCCTTATGGAGAGTAAGATGTGTGTGTGTGTGTGCGCCATGGCCTCTTGCCAACACACTGGCACACATTCTGGATATTAATAAAATTTATCGTCAAGATGGTGAACTGAGCATCAGAGAGAGCTTACCTATCCTAAGTGGCAGCAAATGTGTATGAAAAAGAGAAAATCTGTAACAGGATAGAAATCAGGAAAGATTACCATCAGAAGACAGAAATTTTAAGGGATTTCTGAAAAATAGCAAACAGATATGGTTAGATTAAGTCAATAAAAACATGTTATAAAATAGATTTCAGAGACAGCAAATAAAGAGGTGACAGCTGTTCCTTCCAACAGAACTTTGAAGAATTTTAGGTTCAGAGTCACAGTATGAAGGAGCAGTCAAGATAATTAATAAAAGGACTCAGCAGAAGGTCATTTCCATCCCTTTTGACTGCCACAAGCCTTGCATAGAAGGCCAGGACACCAAAGTAGTTCACCTGTAAAAATAAAGCCTTCCTTGTTCTGGCAATTTGGACAGTCATAAGTTTGTCTGTCTGCTTCTCACTCTTGTCCTTCTGTGAGCCTACCAGCCTTGCCTTTTATGAGGAGAAGCATGGTAGAAAACCATTCCAACTTAATGGTCAAGGAAATCCCACCAGCTATCCCTGCTAGTTAACCTGACTTTGTATTTATATATATGACTAAGCCAGTCAAAAGTCACCAAAGAGCACTAGAGAGAAGGATCCAGAAGAACAACAGAACAATGGATGCTAAAGGAAATAGAGTTGAAATAGCGCAGTGACTTTTTGAAAAAGTACTATTTTCAGGGACATTTGAGAGAATGTTGCATCTATAAACATAAGAATGATTGTTAAAAAGATACTCAGTAATAGAAAAAGGCTGAATAATTGAAATGAAATGACACAAAAATAAATCTGAGACCCAAAGGAAAAAATTGAATGAAATCTCTAAATGTACATAAAGGGAGAAAGAAAATATGAGAGAAAATTAAAGACATAGAGAAGAAAGTAGAAGATCTAACTTCTCCCTGAGCTAAAAGCCCTACAATCCTTTCTACAATAAACACTATTAGAGCATAAACAAAGATAGAGAAAAATGAACATTTCAAGAAAATAATAGAAGAATGTTTTCCTGAGTTGAAAAAATCTTGGGTCTTGGGATTTAAAAATCTTATAGAGGATAATGAAAAAAAAAAAAAGATACAGCTGGATGCTTCCTGGTGAAACTTATGATCTCCAGGTACAATGAGAAAATCCTAAAAGCTCAGAGAGGAAGGAAAAAGATACATATAAAGAAATGATAATCGATGGCAGCAGACCTCACTTCTGCTTTTAAGTTTCCAGGAGACAATGGAACAAAGTCCATAAACTTGTGATGGAAAGTTATTTTTTATTTATTTTTAGTTAGGTGGGCAAATTGAATATGTACAAGGGCATAGGACTTCTGTTATTTTGGAAAAAAGCTCACAAATATACAATTGCAAAATTGAAAATGAATCCAAGAAAGGGGCAAACCTGGAGACAATGGAAGTAATCCATTTGTGATGGGAACAAATCCCAGGAAAGTAGCCTATATTTAGGCTTTATTTAGAGGGCTTGGTAAAGAACAAGACGTTCAAGTCCTCCATTTCAGTGTTTATTTTTCTCCTATTAAAGCAAATCTAAATCTCTTGCTTTTTAACTTTAAAATACTAGTAGTTGATCAGGCAATATAATTTTAATAGTGATATTTTGTTTCTTCTTTACATTTTTCTGTCTTTTTCAAATGTTTTGCCATAAATATATCTTGACTCTATAACTGTTGCTTAAATGGTCCTGAACAAAATCAGTTTATCATGTCCAAACTGAATAATCAGTCATCAAAAAAGAAACTATGACATAACACAAATGTACTGAAGATTTAAGTTCCTCCAGGTCAATCAGAGAAGACGATTAGAAACTCGAAAAAAAGAAATATTCATGAAGGATAACCAGTATCTAAATATGAAGCAAACTAAACTACAGTCGGTATTTACACAATCAATGGGATAAATAAAACACTTGTATCTGAAGCAAACAAAGCTAAGCCTCCATGGTGAGACAGGACCAAGAGACACAGTGAGTTCCTCTGGGTCTCTGAGTTCTAGCTCACTGAGGGAAAGAAGTGCTTCCCTGCTGTATGGTTTATTTTTCTTTCTAAAAGTGGTTCATGACTTCATGGTCTATGATCCTTACACATTGTCCTTATAATCTCATTTTCTCCAGAACAGTCCTACAAGTGGGATTAGGTTTTGAACTCTGTTAAAAGACCTGTTTTTTTTTCCCCCCCCAATGGTATTTCTGTTTGATTATCCATGGTCTTCTCTAGTCTCCAAGAGAGAATTAAGTAAGCCTTGGTAATTGAATTTATAAGCCTATATCCATTAAGAAACAATTCATTTGTTAAAAAAAAGGGAATCCCAAATCCTTTAATGTTTGATTGATCTAAATTTCTAATTAGAAATTTAATTTAGTTACAAAACCACTAATTCCCTTTCCCTAGAGAAAGTTATCTGAATTTCAAATCCTCACTTTCAGAGTTCTTTTTATTCCATTAAAGCAAAATTCCAAATAACATGTTAAACTTTAAAATATTAGTGGTGACTGTCTTCAGGCAAAGAATATTAATAGTGACATTTCTTTTCTTCTTTTTAATCTTCTGTGTTTTTCAAATGTTTTACCATAAACTTGTATTGATTCTATACTTGTGACTTAAAATGAGTATTAATCCAAGACTCAGATAAGACAATTTGAGTGTAATTCTAGGACTAGAAATCTCCCAGACTCAATGGCTTTCTTTTGAATAAGCAGGATGGCAAACAGTGATTACATAAAAATTGTACTGACTATGGTTTAAGTAGATTGTTTGAAACATAGGTTTCAGCTACCATCTCCTTCCTCTTCACCACCTAAAACACATGCCCACTGTTGTATATCTGAAATCTGTGTCATGGATTCCCATATACGTTTTGTCCATTTGTATAACTCTATGCAAGTTCCAATTATTTCAGGACTTTCAATAGGGATCTTGTCGATTGAAGAGTGTACATAAGAAAAAGAAGAATGGCAGGTTTACTTTAAACTCCCTTAAAATGTTCTTGTTTTAAAAACAGTAAAATGGTAGCTGCTGTGGGCTTGTGAGGAGGGGAGACTGGTGAGTTAGTTTAATGAGGGTGGAACTTAAGCTTGGGAAGATGAAAAAGATGGAGGGTGGTAATGGTTGTGCAGCAAGGTGACTATACTTAACACCACTGAACCAAGCACTTAAAATGGTAAAACTGGTATGAATATTTTGCTATAATAAAATGGTCCCTATTAATCTTAAACCCAGGCATGACAGAGCACAAAGCCTACTCTGTTTTTTTACAGTATCACAAAATTAGCATCTTAGTCAGCCAGTACGATAGCTAAATTTTGTGCTATTTGTGACTTTAAAGTCATCCTCGTTACAGAACAGAATATTGACAGAGCAGGTAACAGCTTCTTGGTTCTTGGCATTAATTTGTAGGCTGTTTTTAAGAGTCAGAGAAGGAAGAGTTGCTTTTCTGAATAACAAGAGATTGGGCTTGTAAGTTTGGAAGTTGACCGACATTTTTGGAGATGTGCACAGCAGATTTTTGACAATATCTTTTAAAAAGTAGAATTTGGGCCAGAGGTTGTCCTTTCTTAAATGACTTCCATTTAGTGAAAACATCTTCTGAATATAGTAGAAAAAATTTCATGAAAACTATAACTTCCACTTAAATTTCTGTTCAAGCTCTCTCCAAAGAGAACCCTTAAGAGAATGAATGATTTGCTTTAATCATCCCTGGCAATGCGCTTGTAAGAGAGTTCAGGACTCCCCAAGGTTGTGGGGCCATTCCTTCCTGAGTAGCCAGGAGGGGACACAGAGCATCAGTGAGCCACGGCCACAGGACAGAGAAACCTATTTCCATTTCCAGCACTCCCAATCACCATCAGTGTTGACAAGTGATGCCTTCAAAGTGCAAAACCTACTTTTTGCTCACCATCACAGCTGAGCTAAAGACACTATCCTCAATTGTTTTAAAAGTACTTAGGTAATTGAAGAGTTAAAAACATATTGCAGGTTCAATTTCCCTCAAGCAAAGGACCTTAAAGACAATACTCATCCGCAAGTTGCTGTAGTGAAGCTACCATCGGTATCATTATCAATGTCTAAACTTGCACTTCACTAGAATGATTAACAAATGTTTTGATGTCTACACAGGGATTTGCCTTCTATCATGCGCCATGCTACATGCATATTATACATACTTTTTATATTTATGACTCAATGTTTTAAGAACGGCATGCTCTAGTTAAGGGCATTCTGAATGTCAAATACATACTGATGGCCAGTGTTCAATGACTTCAGATAAAATGATAAAGACTCCCAACTAAAATGTCACCGAACAGAATTTGGTCTTTCATTGGTGACATGATTCAAAGATTCTTCAGAGTAATGGTGTGACGTTCTAGGTGTTTCATTATGAATATCAAATATATAATCATTATAGTATAGCTTTATATAAAATGTTATAAAAGCTTGAATTATTCAGTTTGTTTGGATTTTATGTGACTATGACTTTACTAAGTAATAGCTTGCATGTTTAAAACTATGACAAACATAGAGCTTCACCTTAAAATATTACCCAGCAAAAGTTAAGAAGGTTATTCACATAGTTTTGAAGGCCAAAGAAAATTCACATTGTTTTATTTAAAAAATTAGAAAATTTCAGTGAGCAAATGGAAAAAAATGAAACACTTAACTTAGCACATGGCCAGGCTTTAAAAAAATAACCTATCTAAAGCAAAAGGAAGCAAGTTATTACAACATTATAACACTGTTTAACATAGGCATCACTTGCCTACTCTTGACTTTTCATAGCTTCCTACTGTCATCCAGCATAAGCTGATAAATTGTAGATCTTCTATGAACCAACCTTATAGACTGCTCGTATTTTTCCTTTCCATCTATCTTCTTGATTCCAGATGTGTGGACATCCTGGTTCTGTCACTACAACGCTCTCATGACGTTAGTCATGGATTATCCTTTGACTTCTTTTGGTCATGCCAAATATTTTCCATTCTTTAAGACACAAAGCTCACTTCCTCTCCAAAGTCCTCTCAATGCCATGTATCTTCTGAAGCTAATCTACCCATTAATCACTTAGAGATTTAACAAGCAGGCACTAGGCATCCATCCTGACACTATGCACCATGAGAGTTATAACCAGGGTGGATAATGTAGCTCTAGCCTTCAGCTGCGTGCTGCCCAGCCTCCCTCACTACAGTGTTAGATTTTCAAAGTCTGCCCTGTCCTATGTAACTTTAGCAGTATCCCACTTTTTTGGACCATCTTGGATGAAGTGAGACATGTCCTGATTACTGAAAGTCTGGGTGATTGGAACACATCTGCTCGGTGTCTGTGGCAAACAGAGGAGGGAGGAAGTTTAAAAGTCCTTGGACATAAAAGGAATATTTTTATAGGTCCTGCAGTTGGGCAACATTGAATGAATAAATGAATGAGGGCCTTCTCAAGGGAAGGTAGAAGACCATCAGAAAGGGGTGACATTTAAGCAAGCAAGAACTGATGAATGAGCTGAGAATGTGATGTATACATAACAATGAAGTATTGGTTCAGTCATAAAGAAGAATGAAATTATGTTATTTGTGGAAAAATGGATGGAACTGGAGCTCATCATGGTAAGTGAAGTAAGCCAGGCTCAGAAGGACAAAGGTCACATGTTTTCCCTTATATGTGGAAGCTAGCCCTAAAAGATAAATACATACATAAATATATATATGATCTTAGACTACAGGGAGGTAGGAGAGGAAAAGAGAATGTTAGTGAGTGAATAATATTGAAATGCAATACATATGTGTATGAAGATAGTTCAATAAATTACACTGAAAGCTGTTTAATAATAGGGGAGTAGGGTGATAGAGAAAAAGTAAGCAAGAGAAAGGATTAATCTGATCAAAATACAAGAGATATAAGTATGAAATCCCAAAACAATAAATATGTACTTTAAAAAATGAAGGACAGGCAGGTGAAACAGAGGGTGAAGGAGGGCACATATGATTAGTGCACTTTGTGTACATGTATGAAAATAGAATGTATGAAAATGAAACCTGTTAAAATTGTTCTGATGGGGGAGGAGCTGTGGGAGAATGATGGAGAGGGTGAATCTAATTAAGATACATTGTAGACACATATGTAAATGTCACAATGAAATGCCCCTATACAACTAATATATGCTAATAAAAAAGTTTTAAAAAGACGGGAGTAAGGGATATTGATTTCTCTGCAGCAGAAGAGACAGAGATGTCTCTTTGAGTAAGGGCAAAAAGACCACATTTCTGCAAATTCGAGGTTTGACAAGCTTATGAAGCTACAAGTCAGTAGCTCTGTTACGAGGAAAAAGACTGCTGAATAAGCTAAATCTTACCTGTCCACGGGGAATTCTCTGGCTTTACTATAAACCAGTAGAGTGGAAAATAGGCCCAGAAGCACTGGAAATGGGCCAAAAGAGTGTCAAGGAGACAGCAGGGTCTAACAATAGAATGCCAGGCAACAGATTAGCTAGAGCAGGTGTGGGAGAGGGAGACAAAGGTAGACAAGGAGGGAAACTAATGACAAGGAGAATGGCACAACACTGTCTTCTACACAGGACCCTAGTGCAGGGAGGGCCCCGACAGCAGGAGACTATGGGTTAGATTTCACTAGGGCACATGTGCCAGCCTCTGTGTGGAGCACATCTCCTAGAACCAGCACTGACATGTAGGATGCTGGTTCAAATCTACAAGCAGGATGTGTTCCTAACACTCATTTGTAATGTGACTGGCAACTGAAAGATACCTTTTCTTTAGAAAATAATTTAGAGACAGAAAGCATGAATGCCTATATAATTGATATGTTCCTGAAATTTAGTCCTTTATTCAGGTATTTTGCTAGCTCTAATTTCCTTCTATGCTCCTACTCTGATTGCCTAAGAAATTAACCCAAAATTTATGGCCTTAAAACAACTATTTTTATTTTGTTCAAGGATCTGTACACTGGGGCAGGGTTCAGCAGAGATAGTTCATGTGTGGTCCCACTGGTATCAGAAGTAAGGAAGACCCCACACCTGGAATCTGGGCTTGTCTGTAGACTCACTCATATGGCTGGCAGTTGATGCTGGATGTTGACCGGGGACGTAGCTGGGGCATGACCTCTCCACTGGATCTGGACTTCTTCACAACATGGTGGCTGGGTTGCAAGGGCGAATGTCATACACATAAACAAAGATAGCCCGAGAGAAAAAGAAACAGTAGCTTTCTGTGATCTGTCCTTGAAAGCCACATAGCATCATTTCCACTGTACAATGTTGGCTGGACTTTAGGTTCAGGGGGTTCAGAGGGTGAGACAACAGACTCCACTTCTTGTTGGACGTTAGCAATATTGCACAAGAGCCTGTGGGAGTGGGTAATAACTGCACACCTGTTTTGGGAGACTACAGTTGGTCACATTATCTAATGTTACTTCTGGGAAAATGACAACATGCTTCAACTTGAAGAGCAATATAGCATGGTGAATAGAGAGCTGGGACTGGTCCAATGAGGGCAGTTTGCTTAAACTCTCCGTGTTCAGCTTCCTCGTTTTTAAAACTGGGATGTTGTGAAAAAAATAGTTACTTTGAAAAGAGCTTAGAGGACTGTGTAGCTTCCTAAGTGTTAGCGATGATCCTAACAGCAGGGACACATGTCCTCCAACTTTGGCAGTGTTTTTTCCTAGCTCTGGGTGGATGGGGGTGGCATCACTAACAAAGGTAGAAAATCACTAATAAACAGGTTACACTCTTGAATGCTCAATACCTGTCAATTACAATGCAAAGTGACTTGACTAAAAACCCACGAGATGGGTACTGTTATTATCTATATGAGAAAACTGAGACTTAGTTAACGTCCCAAAGAAGCACTAAAAAGTAGTAGAGACCAGATTTGCACTCAGATCAGTTAAACTAGATAGAAGGAGCCTAAGTCATCTGCTCTGGATGACTATCTGGAGCAGAGCCCTTTTCCCCAAACTGCTCTGTGAGCAAGTGAAAGATAAACAGAGCTGTATTATGCAATTGGGATTTGGGTCCATTTATTACAGCAGTGAGCCTATTCTGATTGGGTTAGCACAGGAAGGACAGGAAAGATATACTTGACTGCAGTGTAAGTACTGCTTATAAAAAACTAAGATAATTTCCATTGTTTGCATAACACAGGGTATTGGCAGAAAAGAGAATCATTCTCTACGTCAGTCCCTACCAGTCTCATTTACCTTTTAAATGAGAGGACAGCTAGCCTTTGGTCCACTGGGAATAGGACTGGGCATACCAACCTGGAATCCCTGTCACTGGTAGAAACAGATTGCTCACAAATGAATCTGGCTGTTCACTAGCTGAAATTCCTCTTCTGAGTTTGACCCTGGTGTAGAATCTAATGGTTGCCAGGTTGTTTGTTTGTTTTGGAAAGTTTTTTCCTTCCTCTAGTAGAGGTTCTCTTTTTGACTACAGTGAATGGCAGGGCTATAATGGAGGGACCCCTGATTGCTGGTACACATAGTTATCTGTTTTCCTCTATCGTTAGACTGCAAGTTCAATGACACCAATCTTGCCTGCCTTGTTCCTCGCGGCATTCTTGATGTCTAGATTAATACCGGGCACAGGTATAAGGTGCTTGAAACTTATTAAGTGCATCAAAGACTGAATGTTTAAGTAAAAGCTCATACAAACAAAAGTCAGAGTCCACAAACTAACTAGGGTTCTTTAACCTGAATGGTAGACATCACTCAAGGACCACATTAAGGAAGAACTCAAAATGCTTAATATAATTCTGTGGATACAGTAGCATCCAGTTAGTAATCGTTTTCTGACAAAGTGATCATGCACTCTTGATCTATGGTGAGACAGGAAGATGCAGAATGGTAACTTTGGTGGGATGCTATTTGTTATTGTTGTAAATATGGTTGTCATAAAATTGATCATGGTTTTAGTTGTATGAATTATATGAGAGTCTGTGGGAGTCTTCTGAGCAGACAGTCAAAGAATGCAATACTTTTCTTGACATTTACTTCTAATAGATGGGTTTAAATTCACAAAGGAAAGACAATCCAGAATCATCATTTAAAAAATCCATCATGCATATGGGTAATACACAGCCTTTGGGTTTCCTTTTTGGAGTTGCTGAGACAGAATTCAGAAAATATGGATAATCTTTTCCTTAAGACAGGCAACAGCTAGACTATCTTTCGGACTAAAGATTTCTTTGCAAATCAAATATAGAACTTCATTGTGATTTGAGTATATTCTGTTTTACATTAACATAAGCTAAATTTAAGAGGATGTGTGTCTTTAATTGAAAGTATTTATAGATACATATTCTAAAAAAAAACCCCTAAATTTAACCACAGAGATAAAAAGAACAGATTGTTTTTAGTTTGGAGAATGTGGCTCCAGTGAATTTAAATATTTATCACATAATTTTTATATCAAAGTCTTAATGAGCACTAACTTTTATGGCATCACTTCTGGTAACAATAAAAAACACTATTATTTTGGAATGCTATTTCTAGTTGGATTTCCATCATGAGGCACTATTTAAATAAAAGTTGATTTCATAAAAAATACTGACACATTCCTTTCTGAACCAAAAATTTTCAACACCTACCATCAAGAAGCAAAGCACAGCCTGGAGCAGTGAAGGGTGTTAAACTCTTTCCAAGTTTCTCTATCAGGTTGCCACAGAGACTCAAAACCTCCAAGCAGGTGTGTTTCCCTAATCTACCCTCTTTCGTAATTACTCTGAGAACCTACGAAGAAAAATTGCTAAGTTTCCATTTCAAATGGGAGGGATTTGGATTAGGTTTAAACAACAGCTTTGCAATGTATCATTCCCATTCTCTCACGCTGAGATGGTGGGTGCTGACGTAATAGAAAGGATGGCTGTGATGGCAGCCAACCAACTGCAGAGGTCCCCAGTTGGGTGGAGAGAAAAAGAGCTGCACATTTAAAGTGGTGTGGGGAATGGGACCATTACTCACATTAAACCATAATATTAACACCTCCTGCCATCGATCTGCAATAGCTCAGAAGTCCAATAACATTCTGCATTCAGATTTCTTGGGAAGTGTCTCCACTTCCCACTTTGTGTTGAGTGTGTCCTATCCCGGAGGCCTCTGGAGGATAAATCTTAAGTAGCTGGAGTTAACATTATAATTTGTCAGTTCACACGTATATTTTTTACAGGAAGCTGGAGAGTCAGGTAAGGTCTTGCTCACTTCAAATGTCACGAGCATACAAAGTACCTTCTAGAGTATTCTTCAGCTACAGTCTCATGTAACACCCAGCATTCTCCATCTCAGTCCTACTTGCTTGTCTTCCCTGAGCGGATAAAGATCTCTTGCAAATAGCTATAGTCTTCTAGGCCTATGGTTTGGGCTTGCAGAACTTGCATTAAGACTCTACGTTTTCCTCTTAACCCTTATGGTTCAGGTAACATGGGCTGCTATGGAATTCAAGAAGGAAAATAATTAAAAGCTACAGATTAGTATGCATGTGAACCCACCATTCCTTTTTTTTTTTTTTTTTTTTACACAGAATTGAGAATATTCAGAGAACAAAATCCAATGTGGTGAAACTGAATGTGGAAATGAGGTTATGGATTTTGTCCAGTGCGGTTCTATAACCTTTTGGCACCACAATATCACATATCAGTTAACTCAGGAGCAGACAGAGTTCAAGAGGACCAGGTAAACTTGGAGAGCAAAGACATTACATCTTTATTTTCATAACCTCAAACTGAAATTTAGCATTTCCTTAAATTAAAATGTAGGCCACAAACCACGGTGCCTGAGATATTGTTGACAAAGAAATCACAGATATTTTCACATCACATTACAGTTATTACAACAACTTAATCTAAAAATATTTATGTGGACCACCACTTCAAAATTATAGTAGCTATTACGCCTGCTGCTAGTTTGTACTATTTAATAATGTATTATTAATGAAGCACACGCAATTTAAAAAAATTGGTTAATGTAGTTTAATAAAAGTGGTTTTCTTGTAACCCTGTATGACTTGTTTTATGCACTTGAAAACATCACCTAAAAAGAGTCTATAGGCTTTAACAGGCTGCCAGTGAGGTTCCTGGCACTAAACTAGACACAAAGCATTTACTAATGCAACAGCCATGTTTCTAGAGTCAATCTTCCCTTGCCAGCATCTTTTGAAGCTGAAACAAACTTGACCTTGAAATCAACACAGTTCTCACTGCTGTAAATAGATGATTTGGACAAGTCAGTTTTTTCTTATTTTGTTGTGTGAAAAGACCTGTAGATTTGAGAGCATCTCTGCTTTCATAGGTTGTTTTCCTTAAACTTTATCATTGACCTTGTCGTATGAACCCTGAACCATTCTCTTACATTTTATAGTGTTGAAACCCAGTCTATTTTATAAGGAAATTGAATGCAATCATCTTATAACTTTCATTTAAAACACAGAAACAGCAAGAAAATCTATCATGATAACACCATAGCTTGAGTGCAGAAGTAAGCCTCACAGTGACAGTGCTAACTGGTCCTCTCCATGCCCAACTGAAGTGTTACTTATCAATTAACATATTTCCAGGAGTGTTAAAATGTGGCATCTGGGTTATTATAATTGTAAAATCAAATGATGAGATAATGTCTCTGTAGATGTGCCATGAATGTAAATATATTAATCATTGGAAAACCCTCCTGGAGGCTCTGACCAAGCATGGACACATCAAATGCTAGCAAGTGCAATGAATATCCACTCATTGAAAGCAATTGGGAAATTATTGTATAACCATGATTACTCATTCATCAGTAAGTAACTGTGGTTAAGTACTGTTTAAAATTCTCACCTGCAAGATGATAACTATTAGCATTCTGAAACTAACAAAGAACATAATAAACAATATATTAATATTAATATATATTAATTAATATATTAATATATAATATAATTAATATAATTAATATATAATATATATTTATTTGCAAACTTTCTTTTTTATTATAAAAGTCTTTTATTAGGGTATAGTCATTATATGGGGGGATTCATAGTGACAATTCTGATTAGACTATATTGTACATTGATTAGATCACCCCCATCCTCTCTCTCCCCTGACCCCCTCCCCGCCCCACTTAAAGAGAGCAATGCATTCTTGCATTAGGTTGAAATATAATTCATATACCATTAATATATAGACTTTAGAGTTAAGCCAGTTTTTTCCTACTCCTTAAAATACTAGCTATATTACATGTGATACTCTAAAATTTCCCTTTTTTCTGTAAAATCTATAAGATTAGGAAACTTAGTTATAAATCTAGGTTTCCATTGACTTCAGTACTAGAGATTTTCTTCAAATTACAAGCTATAAAACAAACCAACTTGTGTGCAATGAAAGAAAACCCCAAATTACTAACCTTGGGAAGGAAATGAACTACAACAGTGCAAATAAAGCGATTCGTAGGGCATAGTATTGAAGTTATAAGGAGGTAAAAAATCCTTACTAATTACGATTTTCAAATTACTCATTCAAGAACAAATTTTTAGTCACTGTATCTGTGTTTGAGTTAAAATAGATCTTGCATGAAGATGTATGTAGTTTCAGGGCTATTGGTTTTTTTTCTAGATCATTGTTTCAGTTTTTTTAGAAAAACCATCTTACATGACTCCTTAGTAAAAGACCTTCCAATGCCGTTCTCCTCACAGCTGGATCTTTAGGGGAGGACTGAAAACGTGCACTTTGTTCTAACAACCAAAACGCACATGTGAACATTCCACCACAACTTCCTTGGCATATCTTGGATCCTTTTTTCTGTAAGCAGGAAGCTGTTGACAATTTTCCCTAGTATTTTCAGAATCTCAAAAGCCTCATTAACAACAAAAATCCCAACTTTCAGAGTACCGTGTTCTTTCTCACTGTTCCCAACGTCGCTAATTCTGAATGCTGCAAAATAAGATAGAAACCAAATTCCAAAGTATTCCGAGCTGCTTCAGAATCGGGTAGCAATTGCAAACGAGAAAAGTTAGCTGCACACTGCAAAGCAGTGCTGGAGGGTTACAGCCCAAACAATAACGAAGGAAGATTCCTGGAATTCAAGAGCGCATATTTGCCTCAAGCTGCACAACCCGTATCTCTAAATAATGCTTTGCTAGCAAGTGCTGGGCAAGAAAGACGATCATACTTTAACCTACTTCACAGAGCATGCATCCGAATTTAACCAAATTCCAGAGACGCTGCGTGAAATTCATGACTGGAAGCTGCTTCACATTCTTTGCGGGTACACCAGTAATTGCTCATGAAGACAAACTTGGAGGAGGTAAGAAGGGAAAACCACATGAGCGGTAAAAACCCCTAACTCTTGTATATAAAGCAAAGTAATTACCTCACACAGAAGAGCAGGATCTAACAGTCCATGCTCCACAGCCCCTGGGAAGCAGCAGCAACGGAGTCCCGCACCCACCAGATTCTCACAAGCCTTTGGCTCTGAGGACTCAGCCACAGACTCTGCCTCTAGCTGACGTCAAAGTCTCTGTCACATGGCCAGATGAAAGCCAAGAGAGCATTGGTTGTCGTAGCAACCACAGACCGGCTCTGAAATTATTTCAATAGGTCATCTGTCACTGTGGGGTGTGTGTGTGTGTGTGTGTGTACAGAGCACAATCATGGACAGCTCCTGACAACATCAGCTCCCAGAGTTGTGACTCAGTAGTGCCTACAACTTTCCTCTTTAAGGCTTTCGTGTCTTTCTTTATAGCTACTTACAGAAAAATGCATGCTAATCTGAAGTTCCCATTGGTCTCACTATTACCAGCATGAAGCATCTCTCTCTTTCTCTCTCTCCCTCTCTAAGAAAAAAAGAAAGTGAGGTAGTGAAGGTAGTTTTCTTAGCCAGTTAAATTTAATTGTAAGCAAGCAAATGAAGAAAACAGTGTTCAAGGGAAGTTGGAAGAAAACATACTTTAAAACTATATAAGAATACATGTCGATGTACTGAGACTATGCTAGCGATGGTGAGAAAACAGTTGACTAATCCTGATATCAAGTAGGACATGGAAAGCAGATTAGTCAAATTCAAGTTTTGTGAGCTGTAAAAATGTCTGTGCAGAAATGATGACCAAAACTTTTAGAATAGTGCTACTTTAAAATAAGCTTGTGGTTTCACCAAAAACTTTGCTTTGGGATCACCATGCTGGTACCAAGTCCTTTTCATCCCAAATCCTCCAATTCACACCCTTTGCTGGGGCTCAGTGTTGGGTAAATGCTTGAGTGCCTCACAAACACCAAGTTCAATAAAAGTTCAAAGCAGCAGGATAAAAGGATGGTTCCACCTGTTTTTTAACTTCAGCTTCTTTTTTTAAGTGACACTCTAGCTAACTTTTAGCTTGGCACACATGCTTATGGCCTAGTTAATTCACCTTCTTAATTAACAGGAAGCCAATTAAACGAAATTAAATGAAATCTACAGGAAGGTATTCTGAAGAAGACATTTAGAAAAAGGCAGATAGGAGGATCACATTCCAAGTCCAAGGCCGGCCCACGCAAAAGGGCAAGATCCTATCTAAAAAGTAACTAAAAGAGGTGGGGGCGTGACTCAAGTGGCAGAGTGTTTGCCTAGCAAGCTTGAGGCCTGAAGTTCAAACCCCAGCACTGAAGAAGGAAGGAAGGAAGGAAGAGAAAATGTGTGACTATTCAAAGAACAGGGGAGCTAAAAGGCAGGGAAAGAGAGTGATCTAAAAACCTTAAGTAGTACTGACTAGGGTTATCAATATATATTTGGGTGCTACAAAAATATAAATGGGAGCTAATCCAGTTGGGCACATTAGTGTCATTTACAGAATAAAATTTCTTCAGCAGAGTCAGAAGTTGCTTCTTTAATGATAAGACTAATGTCCAATCTTCTTGGCCATACATAAGGCTTCTTATTTCATCTTCCTTTACTTCAATCCTATCCTCAATTAAGAGAAAAGATAGGTTTTTATTAGAAAAGTTTTTTTTTTTTCTGGATGCCATTTGCTTTAACACTGCAAATGTAAAAATCAAACTATAAAGAACTCCCCTTTAATTTCAGATTAATGACAGTTGGGAATTCACTTGTTTGATTGAAGACAATAGAATCCACTGTCTATCCAAATTCGTCGGGAAGCCTCCTAAATGACAGATTTCAGAGCAGCCACAATTCACAAATTTGCATTTTTCATTGATAGTTCTGTTTTTCTGTTCAGAAGTACACATCATAGAAATGAGGGATGGGAAGAGGATGGAGGAAGTGTGCCATCTAGACCTCCAGGGCCTCAAGTTCTCTGACCTGCCTGATTTTTCACCTGTGTCTACCTGGTCAGCTCGCTCTCCTCCTTAAGCAACTTTAGCATCTAAGATAAAACTGCAGTACCACTGTCTTCCAGTAGGTGGTGTCCTCTGAAATAAGAAGTTCTTTTTCTAAAAACCCCTAAAATTCAGGACTTCAAATTGATTGATTTGAATTTTCAAATTCATTTGAATTTTCTATCACTTTAACTAACTATGCTTTCTTACACACTGACTTAGGCTGAAACTCATAGTAAGTTTAACCAATCAGTGGACTTACTTCAAAATGAAGAATGAGTACATGTAGCCCTGATTCTACAGCCTGCTTCCAACCTACCATCACTAACTTCCCTTTGTAAGCCATGCAGGCTTAGAGATTGCACTTACAATCAAGGAAGCTACCAGTCTCCTGCAGGGTTAAAACCATAATGCTCATCTCTTTGGAGCTCAAGTTTCTATCAATTTGGCCAATTAAACCAAACACAGCTGAAATTAATGTAGGAGGTGCATGAGTGCCTTCTCCAATGACAGCACACCGTATTGAAGACAGTATGTGTCATTTTATTTTTTAAATGCCAGGTCATTTTTTTAAAGGAAAAATGATTCATCTAATTTAAAAATACTCTGAATGGGTATTTTTGAATAAAATATCTCTCCACATTTTTCACTTGCTTTAGAAATGTCAAGTCTGCCTGCTATTAGTCTGACCACTTTACCAGAAATAACTAGTAAATGCCACTAAACAAACAGTCTGACTTGGGCTCACACACCTGAACTATTAGGTGACTTGGACCTGAGTAGACAACCCCAATCACCCTTTGCCAAAGTTTCTAGGTAGAGATGTTGCTGTCTCCTCTGTCTTGTCATTGGTGGGAAGGCTGTGGACCCATTCTTTGGAGCTCTCTGGCTCACATTTCATTTCTTTTATGGTGGGACTTTGGGCAAGTTACCAAAGTGCTCAAAGCCTCAGTGCCTAAGGTTGTAGTGAGGATTATAAAATGAATATATCCTATCTGACACACTGCCAGAGGGCATAGGGCTCAATGTGTGTGTCATTTCTTGTTTATCATTCTGACTCTGGTAAGTCTACGAATGCCTTCAGGGAATCTTACAACCCTATGGTTAACACAGAGACCACACATAATGAGTGTTTGATCGGTACTGAATGATGCAATTGTTGGGAAATAAATTCTGACTAATACAAATAAATGATTTCCTTTTCTTCCTACTAGCAGAAAAGAGAAAGGTTTTTCTTACCTTATCTCCAACCCCAAAAGACCAGTGAAGAAAAAAAGAGAAAACAAAAATGTTGAGTTGAGATAAAATCATTTAGCAATGGATTGGTCCAAGTAAATCACATTTATGCTTACTAATCATGCATGTTTATGATGAGTATACTTAAGTTATATGCTGATGGATTTTGTGGCTGTTGCTGTTGGTCTTAGATAATAATTTACTCTAACTGACATTAACTGAGTGCTTGCTACATGTGGAACATTGTTCTAAGTGCTGTGCACTTACTGAATCATTTCCTACAGCAAGCCTACAAGGTGGGTACTAGTCCACATTCTACAACTGAAGAAATTCAAACACAGATTGAGTAACTCGCCTATATAGTACACTGCAGGACCCAGATTTATATCCAGCAAGTCAATGTTCAAAAGTTTTGGAAAAAAATTATATTTGATATATTTTTAGGAGGATTTGGTTTTTTTGGTGATACTAGGGTTTGAACTCAGGGCTTTGTGTTTGCTAGGCAGGCGCTCTACCACTTGAGCCATACCTCCAGCCCTTTTTGCACTGGTTATTTTGGAAATAGGGTTTCACTTTTTGCCCTCTTATTTTATACTTCCTGCTGTCACTGGGATGACAGGCACACACCAGCTATTGGTTGAGATAGCTCATGAACTATTTGTGGGGGTTGGCCTCAAACCACAATCCTCCCAATCTGAGTCTTCTAAGTAACTAGTGTTATAGGGGTGAGCCACCGGGGCCCAGCAGATTATTTCTTATGTTTATTTTATACTTTAGAGTTGTATTCATTTTTAACTTCTCATGAGTGGGAGAAGGTCACCCTTTCTGCATGTGTGAATTCTAAATGTCTTAGTCTAACTTTGGCCTAAGAAGTTAATATGGCAAGAAAAAATATAATTACAAAGATTTAAACCAAGAAAAGCTGACAAAATAAAACTGACAATATCTTAAATAAAACTATGCCTAAATTATTATAGTCCCAGTAGATTCAAAAATTAAGTCAAAAGCATTCCATTATGTTGGCCTAGCATGTATTCAAACCAATATTCTCACTGAGATAACAATAACTGCTAGGTTTATTTTGTAAAAGGCATCAAAGAATACGAAAGGCAGCAGTAACTTTAAGTATCAAGACCTCAGTTAAAAGGTAAGCATATTGAGGGTCTTAGTCTCTTTGAGCTGCTATGACAAAATTCTATTAACTGGGTGGCTAATCAACAATAGAACTTTACGTCTCATAGATCTGGAGGCTAGGAAGTCCAAGACCAAGGTGCCAGAAGATTTGGTGTCTTGTAAAGACCTGTTTCTTGGCTAATAGATGGCTTCTTCCAGCTGTGTTCTCATATGGTGGAAGGAGCAGGGCAACTTTTTAGTACCTCTTTTATAAGGACACTGTTACATTCATAAGGGTTCTTCTTTCATGATTGAATCACTTCTGAAAATATCACCACTTGGGATTAGAAGTTCAACCTGTGAGTTTTGGAGAGACAAAGCATTTAGTCCATCGCATTGAGGCAATCCCAACATTTTTCAGTTTTCTCTTTAAATAGTTGGAATATTCTTGGGGGTGTGAGGCTTTTAGCATTCTCAGAGACTGAAGAGACAACAGTCGGGGTATGAATTTTAAAAGTACTCAGTACTTGAGGGACTGAGATCCTGGTTTAAATGAAAAAGGAATCACAGAGAGAATATCCCAACAGTGTACATTGTTTCCCTCTTGAAGCATCTGCCAGTTCACAAAAGGCATAAGATGAAAGGACAAGAAGTAAGGCATGAAAGTACAGCAAAGAGGTTAAATACAAAAAGGCATAATTCAGCAGTCTAACAGTATTGGGGAGATAAAAATTAGAGTTAGGATCCTGCAAGGAGTTGGAGTCTAGCAAATACCTTATGTTTTCAGGTCTCATAGATGAAAGATTAAATCCAAAAAGAAATGGAAGACAGGAAATAAAATGAGGCCTCACAAAAGCCAGAACTCATTCTAAAATAATTACAATCACTAATTTCATCAAAGTAATTGGCCCCTATTCTAATTATCTTCCAGAGAAAATGAGCCCTTTCTACAGTAAAGCCCTTTATAAAAGGTTCATACTATTTCCAAGTCAATCCAAAATCACTAACCAGGCCAGGAGATAAGTCTTAAAATCAATGACGATAATAGTAGACCACAGATAAACCCATAGGTAATTCATTTCCTATAGTTATCAGACAGGGACTTTAAGATGCATATAAAGGAAATAGATAACAGAATGAAGACTTCTACATACAAAAATAACTACATAAAAGGAACATATTAAAATTAAATAACTAAAAATAAGAACACTGCAGATGGGTTTTATAGCACAGAAGATGCATCAAAAGAGAAAATGGTGAAATGAGATACATCAGCAGACAATATCTAGACTGAATCATAATAAGAAATAAAGAATGGAAAGTACAGAAAAGAATGAGAGACATTTGAGACATGATGAAAAGACAGACAGGCATTTAGAAGAAGAGTAAGAAGGAGACAGAGTAGGGAAGAAGTAATATTTTAAGAAAATTGAGAAATTTCCAAAACTTACAAAAGAAACAAACAACAGATTTAAAATGTCCTGTATACTCCAAACAAGTAACTATGAAGAAAATCCACACATAGACACACCATGACCAACACACCAAAGCCTAAAGATAAAGACAAAATCTTAGAATCAGACAAAAACATAACATTAATTTTAAAGCAGAAACAAAAGACTTTTCAATGAAATTATTAAATCCCAAAGATAGTGGAACAATAAATGTTGAAGTTATCAAAGAAAATAAGTACCAATTTTGAATTTTACATGTAGAGGGAATGTCCTTTATAAGCAAAGATGGAGTGGCTTCTGTTCTCAGAAAAATGTATACTGTACAAACAAAAACAAGAGCAAAACCCACAAAGAATATGGCTTCAGACACCTGTAAGACTACAAAAAATGATCTAACACTGATACTATTGGAGTCCTAAAAGGAAAGAGGATAAAGCGTATGGCTAATTGAAGAAATGATGACTGAAAATTTCCCAAGTTTTGTAGCAATCAAAAACCTACAGATTCAAGAAGGTGAGAAAACTCCAAATAGGATCAACCTAAAGAAATTCATACTCAGACCCATCATAATTAAACTTCTGAAAGCTAAAGCCAAAAGAGGAATATTAAAAGCAGCCAAAGGGCTGTGACATCTTATTCATTAAAAAAAAAAAGGGACTAGCAGCAGATTTCTCATCACCAACTCAGGAGGCCATAAGGAAGTGGCATAGTTTTCAACTGCTGAAAGAAAATAATCCAGAATCCTATATTCAGCAAAAAAATATTCTTTAGGAATGACAATGAAATCAAGATGTTCTAAAATGAATTAATCACCTTCAGACCTACTATAGAAGAATAGTTAAAGCAGAAAAAAAAAAAAACATCAAAAGGAAACTTGGACCAGGCACAATGGCTCATACCTGTAATTTCAGCTTCTTGGAAGGCAGAGTTTAGGAAGATCATGTTTCAAGTCCAACCCAGGCAAAAAGTTAGCAAGATCCCTTCTCAACAAATAAGCCGGTGTGATGGTTAATGCCTGTAATCTCAGTTACAGGTGAGGCAATAGGTAGAATTGCAATCTGAGGTCAGCCCAACCAAGGCAAAAATTTGAGACCCTATCTGAAAAATAAACAAAAACAAAAAAGGGCTAGGGGTGTGGTTCAAGCAGTAGAGTACTTGCCTAGCAAATTCAAGGCCCAGTACCACCAAAAAAAAAAAAAAAAAAAAGGAAACTTGGAACATCACAAGCAAAGAGAGAACATGACAACAAAAATATAGGTAAATACAATAGAAGTTCTCTCTCTCTCTCTTAAGTTTTGTGAATTATGTTTGACATTTGAAATAACAATTATAACACTCTACTGCTATTCTAATATATGTAGAGGAAGTATTTAAGATAATTATAAAGTATAAAGACAATGAAAGGGAAGTAGTTTCCTTCACTTACTAAAATGATGTCACCAATCTAGTAAAATGTGATAAATTATGACTGTACAATGCAATACTAGAGCAACCAGTAAAAAGGCTGTATTGAGATACACTCAAAATCAGTATAGATAAATCAAAATGAATTCTAAAAAATATTCAGGTAACTCACAAAAAAGCCAGAAAACAAAACAAGTAAAAAACAGAGAGAACAAACAGAAACAAAACAAAAAAATTTTGGCAAATTTAATCCCTATCTCATAAATAAACAACATTAAATATAAATGGTCTAAATATTTCACTTAAAAGACAGAGTTTGCCTGACTGCATTTTTTTAAATAACCCATAAATACACTGTCTACAAGAAACTCACTTCAAATATAATTGTTGAAGCAGGTTGAAAGATTTATGTTTGAAGAATGAAAAAAGATATATCCTGCAAACATTAAGCAAAGGAAAGCAGAAGTGGCCATATAAATGTCACCAAGTACACACTGAAATCTAATTTAAATTATCAGACACAGGGACATTACAGAATAATAATTCACTGAGAAGACAGCAATTCTAAATTTGTATGTGCTGAACAGCAGCACTGAAAAATACTTGAGTGAAAAAAAACTTACAGAACAGTGAGGAGAAATAGACAAGTCCACATTTATTGGAGACTTCAGTGTCTCTCTCTCTTAGTAATTGGTGGCAAATCTAGATAGAACATCATCCAGGACATAGAAGAACTCAACACCATCAACTAACAGTATCTAATTGACATTTACAGAATAACCCATTTAACAAAATCAGAATGTACATTCTTTTCAAGCATCTGTGAAACACATACAACAAAAACCATATCCTGTGCCATAAAGCTAACCTCAACAAATTTAAATTATGCAAAGAAGGTTCTCTGACCAACATGGGATCAAACTTAAAATCAATAATGGAAATATAACTGGAAAAAACATCATCAAATACTTGGAAATAAAAAATACACTTTTAAAATAATCCATAAGTTACATAGAAAGTCTTAAGGAAAATACATTTTAAAAACTCAACTGAATGAAAATCTAAAATATCAAAATGTGTTGAACTTAGCTGAAAAGGAAGCTTATAGGACTAAATGCACACATTTGAGAAAATTCTCAAATCAATAATCTATTCTCCAATATGAAGAACAGCAAGATGAATCAGATATAGACAGAAGGAAGGAAATAATAAAGAAAAGAACAGGAATCAATGAAACTGCAAATAAATCAATAGAGAAAAGTTAAGGAAACCATGAAGTAGTTATTTGAAGCATTCATAAAATTGACAAGGCTCTATCAAGATGAGAAAAATTAGATCAACACACATTACCATCATCAGGAATGAAGCAGGATCTATCAATACAAATTCCTTACTATCAAAAGGATAATAGAGAATACTATGAACAACTTTATACCTATAAAATTGATGACTTAAGCAAAATAGACCAAATTTCTTCAAAAAAAAAAATCTACATGAAATAAATACTTTAAACAATCCTATAAAGGCCCCTATTGCCTTCAACACGGCTCACGTTTACAGCAGAGGTTTTATGCTAGGCAAGGCAATTTGAGAAGATCAGAAGTTACCACTACTACCTAGTCCCCAGAGCAATTACTCAGAAATTATTCCCAGAGAGAGAAGCAGTCCATGAGAACAGAGAATGTTGAAGATCTTCTTGTGATGATTAATCTTAATTGTCAGCTGGGTTGGATTGAGAAATGCCTCAGAGATTAGTAAAGCACACCTCTGGGGTGCCTGTGATGGCATTTACAGAAATGATTAAATCGTGAGGGCTCTTACTCACTGAATAGAGTGATCTCTTGATGTATTCATAACATGATGGCATTTTAGGGAAGTGGTAAAAGGTAGGCAGTAGGGCCCAGTTGCAGGAAGTAGGTCACTAGGGACAAGTCTTTGAAGGCTATATCTTGCCCTGGCTCCTTCCTATATTACTTTTTCTCTGCTTCATGTCTACCATGATAGGAACTTCTTTATTACACCATGTCCTCCCTGCCATGATGGAATGACATACATGAATGAAACCATGAACCGAAATAAATAAGTCTTCCTCTTAAGTTGTTTCAGTCAGACATTTTTTCACAGTGACAAAAAAGTAATCAATACCCTCCTCAAAGGCAATGACTTTGTTTAAAAGAGTATGAACATATTCAAGTTTAACGGTGCTCCCAAAAACAATGGGAATTTGGGGGGGGAGCAGTTAAAAGAAGGCCGATTACTATATGAGAGCAAAAGCCAGTCTATAGATAAGATAGTTTATTAGAGAGAACAAGAGAAGAGATAGCTAAAAAACCTTCCTGGGATTAGAACAAGTTCAAATGTTAGTCTCCAAAACTGCACTTAATGAATTTAATTGAATCAGACTTTGGAATGATTCATGTTCCACAGCATTGTAAGAAATAGTAGAGCAATTAGTCAAAAATTAATAGAGCCTAACAGCTTGGTGTGGTACCAAGTGAAGGAGCAGTATAAAAGTCAGGGGAAAGAAATGATCAAAGAAAGCCCTGCTAACACAATCATCCCAGCATGACTGTGGCTATGACCAAGGTGGTAAGGTCATGCCCTCTGAAGACAAATAACAGAGGCTTATCAATGTGGGTGAAAAGATCTTAGAAAATAGTTTAACCAAGTCACTAAAGAAATAAACAAGCAATGACAACAGGAACAAGCCCCAGAGAGGAGAGAAGGATAATTTGTATCCAAAATTGCTATGTTATATTACCCTAAAGGTCTAGCTTCCAACCAAAAGAAAAGAAAGTGTCAGAAACCACCTGAGAAGACCAAGATGTCAAATTTGACAAAAATACTGAAGCAGCTATTATAGATATGTTCAAAGAACTAAAGAAAATCATAACTGTGACAACAATTACTTATCAAACAGAAAATTTCAGTAAAGAGAGAAATTATGTAAAAGAACCAAATGAAAATTTAAATTTCACTATAGGAAATTAACAGTAGATTTGAACTGGCAGAAGAAAAAATCAGTAAAATTGAAGTCATATTAGTAGATATTATGTAATCCAAAGAACAGAAAGAAAAAGAATGCGGGAAAATGAGCAGAATCACAGAGAACTATGGCACATCATAAAGTATACAAACATATACACTTATGCACAGACTTCCCAAATTTAAAGAAAAGATTTACTCTGTACATTCAAGAGGTTCAATGAAGGCCAAATAGAATGAACACAAAAAGATCCAGACACATCATAGTAAAAATACTGAAAGTCAAAGATAAAAGAAAATCTTGAAAGTAGCAAAGAAAAATGGCTCATCACAGGTAAGTGAACCTTAATAAAACTAACAACTGACCTCTCACCAGAAACAATGGAGTCCAGAAGGCAGAGGGAGGACAGGTCCAAAGGGAGGAAAGAACACTGTCAACCAAGAATCATCTGTTCAGCAAAACATCTTTCAAAAATGAAGACAGAATAAAGATATCACTAGATAAAGTAAAACAGAGAGAACAGAGTGAAAATAAACCTATCTCACAAGAAATACTATTGAAGTTCTTCATGCTGAAAGCAAGTGACCTTAGCTGGTAATTTAAATTACTTTTTAAAAAGAGCAACAAAAAAAGTAATTATGTAATTATAAAAGACATCTTAAACGTGTATTTGTTCTCCTTGTTTCTCTTAACTTATTAAAAAGTAATTGTATAAAACTATATACATATATGTGTATATATATATACACACACATACATAATTGGATTATTAGGGCCATAGCAAATACAATTGTAAAACACTCAATAATAACAACATAAAGAAAAAGGGTAGGAGCAAAGCTACATTAGAATAAGGAAATAATTCCATGTGATAATTTGAATCTTTAAAGATAAATGAAGAGAACCAGAGATGGTACATACACGGAGACACAAAGATATTAAATAATTTGTCCAAGGTCACGAAGCCAAAGAATTTTGAGACTCACTCAACACCTGTTAAAAGGCTTTGGGTCCTTCTTTAAAATGACCCAAGTGGAGCTGCCAGGGTGCTTGCCTAGCAAGTAGGAGGCCCTGAGTTCAAACTCCAGTACCACCACCAAAAGAAAAAAAAATGGAAATAGCAAAGTAACATAAAGTCATGCTCATGAAAGCAAAATAGTGCATTGAACTATATATACAAACTATAAAAAAGCAGACAACAAAACCTACCTACCACACTGTCATCACTCAAGGTCATAAATTGTGAGGACACAGTCACTGAAACAATAGTAAGAATAGCACCCTTGTTTTCTGCTTTATGGTGTACTTAGCACTTTCACAATTTTATTCCACTTAATTTGGAGTTAATAAATAAAATCATTGAATTTCTAAAAAAAAAAATCCCTGTTAATCCATGATTTAGGGTCACTGGAAAAAGAAGGGCATAGTAAAACCAAAGAGAGTAAAAGAAAGGAAATAATAAAAGAAATAAATAATTAATAATTAATTAATTAATAGAATTAACAGGTCCCAGAAGAGTGATCAAGAAAAAAAGAGAAGTTTCAAATTATTGATATCTGTAATAAAAAAAAGTGAGGACATCATTGCAGATACTACAGATAAAAAGGAATAGATAAAAAATAAATTTCACAACCTCTTAGAATAGAATGCACTTAAGTTGTCAGTCCATCTTGTCTTCCTTTCAGTGGAGGAATCCCTTCCATACTATCTCTGACAGGGAGTATGCACCTGGTCCTTGAACACCTAGAAACAGTGTTACAAAATGCCAGGTGGAAATATTAAGTAATCATGTATGAAAATAGAAAAATGAGACATGTTGAAACTATTCTAGGAATGGGGGAGAGGAAGAAGAAAGGAGAATGATGGAGGGGTGAATTCAACTATGCTATATTGTAAGAACTTTTGTAAATGTCACAATGTATCCCCAGTATAACAATAACATGATAATACAAAAATAAAAATTAAATTAAAAAAAAAGTTAGGTCATCCAGTTGTGGGAATGTTCTGTTTGAAAGTCCTCCTTTAAAATGACCCAAATGGAACTGGCAGAGTAGCTCAAGTGGTACAGTGCTTGCCAAGCAAGTAAGAGACCGTGAGTTCAAACCCCAGTACCACCACCAAAAAATAAAAGCTTAAACATGACCCAAATGTCCTCTCTCTAAAACTTTGCTATCAGATGTAAGTGTATCTTATGCTACAAAGAGTAAAATGAATCCTTATGTTCACATGACTGACCTTCAAAGGCCTAAAGAAGCAGCTATTATGTTTGTGGTAGCAGTTTCCAGTTATCACTTAAAACCCATTTTCTCTTTCTTCCTTAGAAATAGAACCTGTTGCTTGGAAATCACTGCCCAGAATAAAGATATTTCCCAGCATCCCTTGCAGGTCTGTGGCTTTGTGATTAAGGACAGACCAATAGGATGCCATGTGGTAGCTTCCAGAATCTTCTTTGAAAACAAATGAGCAAAAAAATTTGTCTGAGTCCTTTGCCCCTTTTCTTCTTATTCAATCCTTTACCACCATACTTCTCGGAAGCATGGAAGTGAATACCACCAATGAGGACCATGAGGAAATGTACCCTAAAGGTGGCTGATAGAGCCGTAAGGTGGCAGAAGCCTAGATTAGTAAAGATTTTCTGGGGAAAAGTGCCACACATGCCTTGTTAGTTCTCTCTGGACTTGCACATGAGAGACAGAGACAAAGTTTGATTTCATTTAAAGCAGAATTATTATATATTGAACTTATTCCTATCTGTTAGAGTGACAGTGGAAAATACTGGAAGCATTACGGAGGTAAAATGGCACATGCTAAATCAGCTATGGAAGTTTATGCAATTCCCAGGAGCCCTTCAAGAAGAAAATAGGATGACGTGTATTCAAAAGCATTGTAAAAGAAATACTGCAAAACAACTCTGACTTTCTCCACATAATTAAATTAGAAACCTATTTGGTAATATTCATGCACAGACTCTAAAACAAAGTCTTCCAGGAGTCTGAGGAGTCATGTCGCTAATGACAAGGGAAAAAGACGCCCAAATCACTTAAGGAATAAAAATGGCCTCTCCTTTTATCTTCCTTGCCTTTTCATAGATTGGATAAGAGGAATGAATTCTTTTCGCAGAGAAAGAGAATTCCTTACAGGAAAGTAAAGATTTTGTTTTGTAGGAAAATGGTCTATAAATCACCTCTTTAATTTCCTATGCAAAAAGAAAGCTGCAAAATACCATTTTCCATCAGCAACATCCAGCACAAGCTATAATAAGATCTTTGTTTTTGCTCTTTTTAAAAGATTATTTTTAGGGTGGTCTCTTTTGCTGTCAGAATGATACTGTTGCACATTTATGCATCTAACTTTTTCAAATCATTAACAATTCTAATACTTCTGAAAGATAAGGAAGTAGTCTGAAAAGAGTGAAGAATCCAGATTCCCGTGTTGACAGTGCAGCTCTTATAGACAAGAACAGAGAAGCAATCCTGACATTGATCTCTAGTCCACAGTCATATATTCTGTTGAGTTTTTGTACAAACAGGTGGCACCAAGGACTCTTGCTGTGTTACAATGGAAAAAGGATGAACTTTAGAGTCAGATTTAAAGGCAGACTCCTCAAATTCATCTCTATGACTTTGGGCAATTTACTCAAGTTTTCTCAGCTTTGATTTTCATAAATATAAAATGGAAGTGCTAGTAATTACCTTCGGAGCAGTTACACAGTGTGATGCTCAAATTTAATTTAATATAGTGTGACCTGGGAAAGTTTGAAAGACATCTGCTCTCTGAAGTTAGAAAGAACAATTAAGAAATGCACTAATTAGGGTCTAGTTTACCCAACATTTGTTTTCTGAAAAATGGATTCACTTAGAAATGTGATTTTCTGTTTCCACTGAATTCCTTAGTCAGTGAATTATAAGAGTTCATAATATCAGAAGATATATAACCTTATATTTATATTTCCATAGCTTGCATTTCCATTTAATAACATTTAATGAGCTAAAACTATAGCCTAGCATCTTTTAGCCTACTAAATTATTCTTTATAAAAGGGGAAATAGGATATTAATCTGTTGGTTTGTTCATATTAGCTTCTCTTCTAAAGAAGTCATTCCTAAACAAAGCACACACCACACACACTAATACCTAGTTATTTTTTTAATGCAAAGACTTTTCTATAATAACTCTTACGTAGATTCATGTAAAACAAGTGTTTTAACATTATAATAGGTGTGAATCTAGCTTAGATAAAAATCAATGTATAAATCTCAATGTAGCAAAATAATTAGGACAATTAAAGCCTAACTACCACCCCGATGAAAATTACAGAAAACTCAATTTCAGAAAAAAAATGATTTATTATAACTTTTCAGAACGTCATTTGAATAAAGGAGGTAGATATCAATATTGTAATTCTTTGTGTGTGGTACTAGGGTTTGAACTCAGGGCCTGTGTTTTCTAGGCAGGCACTCTGGCACTTGAGCCATGTCTCCAGTGCATCAATATTTTTCAAATAGTCAAGTTACTGATTTCAGTTATTCTGTTTGGGCAATATAATACATGAAGAGTCCCCTCTGCCTCCACCCTAATCCCTGTAACCTGTGACTATGTTATTGTCCATATCAAAGGGGAATTAAGGTTGCCAATTAGTTGACTTTAAAATAGGAAGAAACTTGGGGGGTCATGGCTCAAGGGATAGAGTGCCTGTCTAGCAAGTGCAAGGCCCTTGATAATACTGAGTTCAAACCTCAGTATTATCATAAATAAATGTTTTCTAATTTAAAAATAAGTAAATAAATAAAAACAAAATAGGGAGATTCTTCTGGACTACCCAGTCTTGGCCCAATATTGCTGACTTTTAAGATGATGGGAGGGTATATTTTTGGCCATGAGCCAAAAATGAGAGCAGCCTAAAGAGCCTGTGAAAGGAAAGGGAATAGATTCTCTTTTAGAATCTACAGGTGAACAGAAACCTTGGCTACATCTTGAGTTTAGCACAGTGAAATCCATTTCAGACTTTGACCTCTAGACTTATAAGATAAAAAATTACTGTTGTCAAGTGATGATTTGTTACAACAGCCATAGGAAATGAATAGAAGCAATGAACCATGTTCTGAGCAAGACTTTATGGAGGAAATGAAGAAGAGGAAAGGGAGAGAGTAACTATGTCAAGAGAAATACAGCAAAGTGCTCTGGGACCCCAGAGGAGGGAGATATCTGCTGAAAAACCCACTGCAGTGACTCCCTGGTAGACCTCCCCAAAGGAAAAAGGCTGCCTCAGTGCCTGACAGTTCTTGTCAAATCCTCTGATTTTAGATTTTCTACCTACAATAGGACTCAAGTTACAACAACGTTTTCAAGAACTGGCCTTGTTGTGTCTGAGATCAAAGACTATGCTAAACAACAAGCAAGAAAAGAAACCAAGGAACTATACAGCTGTCTTTTTATCATGTCTACGATAGATCTGACCCAACACTGCAGGAAAGAGTTTGTGCTCAGACTGGATTGGATAGTAAATATCCAAAGCTATCCTGAGGGTCTGTCCTATCAAACCTGCCTTGAGGTCATGTTAATTTCCTGCACTCTTATCTGTGGGAGCCACAACATTTTCTTTTTATATGAAACCTTGTCAACCAAAGAACCAAAATCTAAAATTCTCTCTGAAGAGGTTCGTTCAAGGGCACTGGTGGAAACTCAGGGATTATTTAATGTCAGCTACTCACTACCATCTACAAAACAATCTGTGACAGCTCATCACCAAAGCTTTGATTTTTTTTTCCATGCAAAATGAGATGTTCAATTACTGAGTTTTCCATAATGCAAAGTCTTGACATCCTCTAGTTCAGTCTTGATATCAATAATTTTGTCAAAAAGAAGCAAGAGCCCTGAGAGACTAGATCCATTTGTGCCGGAGCTAGGAGGGACTGAAAAAATATTTTTCCAGAGAAAGAAGACTTGACATTAATCTTTTCTCTAAGCAATTTGTCTCAAGAATTTAATCATAAAATCCTCAGTGACTAGTAAAGACAGTTGAAACACAATGGGAGCAGATGCAGCAGGGTGGAGGGCAGGTATCATAGGAAGAGAATTAGCAAATCAAGATGAAAGGAAATTTTCTTTTCTCCCTCTTTTTTATTTATTATTGTAGTACTGGGGGTACATTGTGACATTTGCAAAAGTTTTTACAATATAACATAGTTGAGTTCACCCCCTCTTATCATTCTCCTTTATACCCCTCCCCCCATTCCTGGAACAGTTTCAACAGGTCTCATTTTTCCATTTAGATACATGAGTACACAATAGTTCTACCACATTCACCCTCCTCACCCTATATCCTCCCACTAGTACCAACCCCCCAGACAGGACCTGTTTTGCCTTCCTGTTCTCTGTTATTGGAAAAAAAATGACATTTTTTATTTGTTTAAGCTAGCTATGCAGGAGTTTCATTGTGACATTTCCATGTATAGATGTATTATAACCCAAATTGGTTCATTCCCTCCATTTTTCTCCTTTCTACTTGAGTCCCCTCCTTATGGTGATTTCAACAGGTTTAAAATTATGGAACACTTCACAAACTTGCGTGCCATCCTTGTGCAAGCACTGAAAGGAAGATTTCTGACCCCTCAGGGCTGTCTACTTGGGAATGAGGAAGAATGGAACCTTCTAAAAGAATAAGGGGCTTGGAGTTTGATTCCTACCAGCTTAAGTTGCCAGTTTTAGTCTCTGAGATCCCAGGGCCTCTCTGGTTTTTAGAATTCCTCTTTAGATTCTCTGAACCATGCTGATAGCTTTTCTTTTTGAAGACACCGTAAGTGAATGTTCTATTATTTGAAAGCAAATGAGCTCTAATACAATGAGCACATCTTAGTGTTTTGCAGAATTAATGCCAGTGCCTCCTTAAACCAAAGAAAGACCTTGGATATTATGTAGCTCAGTGCACTTATTCATTTAAAAGTCTTTAATGAGTGTTAGGGCACTGTGCGAGGCTGTGTATAAAAACTGTGAGCAAGAATGACACAAACCTTGACCTCATGGAATTTTGCAGTTCCTGAATAATTTTAACATTACAAAACAATAACTGACTAGTGATAGTCCAGGATGACCAAACTCAGTCTGGGGTTTCATAGAAGGGCTCCTTGATGACCTGACCCTTGAATGAAGAATAAAGAGAGGGAATGAACCAGTTGAGGAGTTGGGAAAAGTGTTGAGCAGAGAAAATCGTGTGTATAAAATCTCAAGAGAAGAGATATAGCTTGGCATGTTAAGGAAACTGGAAAATAGGATGGCAGGATGCTAAGAGCAAAAGTATGCTGTGAACTGGAGAATGATGGGGCAGCTTAGTGTGCACTTTGAGGAAGCAACTGAGCTATCAGCTTAAAGACACACAGCTAGTTGTAGGGGCAGATTGGAACCTAGGTCATCTAATTCCAAGACCAATTAAAGAAATTTAAACAATGCTTTCTAAAATTTCTTTTTTTGATTTATAAAGATAATATGTTCTCATTATAGAGCAAAATCTATGTTCTATTGACACAAAGACCACTATGGAAATGGCACCCAGGTAGCTCAATACACAGCTTGCATGAGTACATGGAGGACTTGCCTGACATCACACAGTAACTCTCAGAAAGCAGACTGTCCTCAGAAGTGTGGCATCTTAGGCCTTCTCTTATAAGGTTGGTACACCTTATGCCACAGAAAAGTCCCAGGATTATTGTGAAAATCTGTCCATGTACACAAGGGAACTCCTTCCCCTAATACTGTTCCTTATGTGTTACCTACTTGCCCACTGTATATTGAAAATATACAATCTGAATAGCCTATGTTTATTAAAGAAATAGAGTCAATAGCTTATATCTTTCTAAAATAGAAAGCACAGACTACATGGATTCACTAGTGAATTCTATCAATTTAAGGCAATAAGATGGAGCAAAGATAGTCTTCAACAAGTTATATCAATCCTCTACAAGCCCTTTTTTTTAAGAGTACAGAAGCAGAAGAAATACTCCTTAACCTGTTCTATGAGGCTAGCATTATCCTAAAACAAGCTCATTACAAGAAAACTATAGACCAGTATCTTTTAAAATAGTTACAAAAATGCTCAATAAAATATTAGCAAATCCAATCCAATAATGTATAAGAGAATTATACACTACAACCAAGTGGATTTATTGACAAATGTGGTCCAACATTTAAAAACCAATTAATGCAGTTCACCACATCAAAAAATTAAAAAAGAAAATTCACATGAACATATCAAAAATGTAAGAAAAGCATTTGACAAAATCTAACTCCTACTCATGATCAAAAACTCTCAGTAAGCAAGAAATAGAAAGGAACTTCCTTAACTTGATAAAGAATATTTGCAAAAAAAAAAAACCAAAACTATAGTTGGTATCATATCTACTGAAAGAAAGAAATAAAACTGTTTGCAGATGTCATGATCTTCTATATAGAATATACAAAAGAATTAGCAAAAAAATTTCTGGAACTAACAAGCAGTTATAGCAAGGTTGCCAATTACAAGGTTAAAATACAAATGTCAATTGCTTCCCTATATTCTATCAATGAACAAATAGAATTTGAAATTAAAAAACACAATACCATTTACATTGGCACCCCCAAAGTGAAATATAAACATAAATATAACAAAATAATATAAAATATAAATATGTAAAATATATCTTGTATAAAGAATAAATATAAATCTAACAAATATGTACAAGACATATGAGGAAAACTATAAAGTTCTAATGAATGAAATCAAAGAACGGAAAAAACAGAGAGATAGATGTTTCATTTTCATGTATAAAAGACTCTCTTCTTCCCAATTTGGTTTATATAATTCAATCAAAACCCCAGAAAGTTCTTTAGCAAATATTAACAAACTGATTGTGAGGTGTATATAACGAGGTAATAGACCTGGAATAGTCAGCACAATACTGAAGAACAAAGTTGGAAGACTGACACAACCTGACGTCAAGATTTAATATAAAGCTACAGTACCTAAGACAGCGTGGTATTGATGAAAGAATAAATATGTAGATCAACAGAACACCATAGGGAGCTCACAAATGGACACAAATAAATATAGTCCACTGATTATTGACAAGGGAAAAAGGCAATAAAATGGAGCAAAGATAGTCTTCAACAAATGGTGTTGGTGCTGGGGATATAGCTCAGTGCTAGAGTACTTGCCTACCATGCATGAGGATCGGGGGTTCATACACACACACACACACACACACACACACAAATAGTGCTAGAACACAGAATAACTGGGCAGAAGCAGAAAACAAATGTAGACACAGACTTTGTGCCCTTCACAAAAAGTAACTCAGCTGTATCATTGACCAAAAGGTAAAATACAAAACTATGAAAGTCCTAGAGAACAACACAGAAGAAAACCTAGGTGACCATGGCTGTGGCCATGACTTTTAGATACAAAACCAAGAGCATGATTCATCAAAGAAGTACTTGATAAGATGGGCTTCATTTAAAAAAAAACCAAAACTCTGCTCTTGAAAACAATTATCAAGAGACTGAGAAGATGAACCATAGATCTGTCTGTGAGAAATATTTGCAAAAGCACATCTGGAAGAGGCCTGTTAGCCAAAGTATAAAAAACATTTAAAGCTAACAAGAAGAAACAGCCTTGTGAAAAATTGTCCCAAAGACCTTAACAGACACCTCACCAAAGAAGGTATACAGATAGCAAGAATCATATCAAAAGAGGCACCATATCACGTGTCATCAGGGAAATGTAAGTTAAAGCAATGAGATCTCACTACATTCTACTGAATGGCCAAAATATAAAACACTGACACCACCAAATGGTGACAAGAATGTGGAGCAACAGAAACTGTCATTCATTGACGGTGGGAATGCAAAATGGTATAACCATTTTGGAAGACAGCAAGACAGTTTCTTACAAAAACAAACACACTCTTAATATGTAATCTAGTAATTGTATTCCTTAATATTTACCTAAAAGAGCTAAAAACACGTGTCAATACAAAAACTTGCTCGTGGATGTTTATAGCAGCTTTATTCATGATTGCCAAGCCTTAGGAGCAAACAAGTAGGTTGTTGAGTGGGTAAATAAATAAATATGACACAGCTGGACAATGAAATATTATTCAGCATTAAAAAGGAATGAGGTATAAAGCCATGAAAAGCCATGGAAAAACCTTAAATGCATATGACTAAGTGACAGATGTCCATCTGAAAAGTCTACACTCCACATGATTCCCACTGTAAGACATTCTGGAAAAGGCAAAACTAAAGAGATCAGTGGTTGCCAGGGGTTAGTAGTTGAACGGGCAGAGCACACAGGATGTTTTATGGCAGCGAAACTACTGTGTATGATACTGAAGAGTGGCAGAATATGCACCCCCAAACATAGCACTTTTTTTGGTCATAGCAGGTATATAGTTTATTGTTTATTTTTTGTTTCAGACAAAGATAAGTCTTTTGGAGTTGTCTGAGACACACAAACAAGTGCTCTTGAAGCAAATTTTCAGAATTTGTTTGACAACAGAGACATTAATAGGCTGTTTAATTTTATTTCAAATGTAGCACTTTGATATAAGGATTATCTTGAGCTAAAGGCACTTGAAAAACAGCATGCGAGAAGGGCATCCTAGTCACACCCTTTTCTTCCTGAAAACAGGAGATTAAAAACATCTTTGTAAAAGATGCCCTCCCCATACCAGGAGAAAAGAAGCCTTCTTTGACGGGTAGTCATATCTGAGAAAATTCTGTACAAACAGACCTTGTTAAAATCATTCTTCCCTTCCTTTACCCTCCTTATGTAATTTCGTGACTTTGCCACAATGGCCTGTCTTTGGTCAGTCTAATACATAAACACTCAGAACCACTTCTTTGGGTGTTCATCTCTTACACAGGCTTCCACATCTTGCAAAACTTGTATTAAATTTCTATGCTCTTTTTCCTGTAAACATTATTATGTCAATTTAATTATCAGGATCAGCTAAAAAGCTGTAAGAAGCAGAGGTAAAATTTTCTCACCCATAATCCTATAATGATGGAAACATCCATTATACATTCATTCATACCCATAGGATGCTCAGCACCAAGAGGAAACCCTAATACTTATTATGGACGTGGGTGATTAGGCGTCAGTATGGGTTTGATTGTAAGGAATGTACCACTGTGGACACTGACAATGGTAGGCAGCTAGGCAAGTGTGAGGATAGAGTATATGAAAAATCTCTTTATCTTCTTAATTTTGCTGTGAACCTAAAACTGCTCTAAGAAAATGAAGTCTTTAAAAGAAACGCTATCAACGCATCCTCTGGTCTCTTCATGGCTTGCGCTACAATTTCTTTCCATTTCAAAAAAGCTGATGTTTGGAATGGAGGTGTGACTCAAGCAGTAGTAGACTGCCTGCTTTGCAAGTGCCAAGCCCTAAGTTCAAACCCCAGTCCCATCAAAAGAAAAAAACTTCCAATGTTTCCTTCTGTCAAGCTATAAGAGCCTGTTAGGGTTTCTCTGATTCTTCATTGATCAAAACCAAACTGAGCCTCTCATAACAAATCATGTGCCAGAGCAGAAGCCCCTTGTCCTTCCTCTGGGAAGGTGCTGTCCTGGGTTCACAGAACCGACTTTCACCCTACCTCTTGGCATAGCAATAGAGAAGCCTCAGGAAGAGCTCTCTCTTCCTGAGAAGAGCAGATACAGCTTTTGATTAAGGTGCATTCCTCTTCCCAGTTAATTGGCCAATCATGCCTTAGAATTTGTTCTTTCTGGGCTGTCATTTTATTTTCCTGTCATTTCCATTAAAAGAAAGTCTCTTTTGCTTGTCCTTACAGTTTCCTATTAATAATCATTTTCAGCCTCTTGCCTTGAGTCTCTGACAGCATGAAGAAGCAGGTACACGGAAATAAAATATAGCTGTACTGGGTTTTGCTTCTTCAGCCAAGCAGCTACCAAAAAAAATACATAACAAAATAAAATACAGAGAGGAGAGAGAGATAGAGAGAGAGAGAGAGAGAGAGAGAGAGAGAGAGAGAGAGAGAGAGAGAGAGAGAGAGAGAGATTTTACTGTCTAGCTGCCAAGAAGGCAGTATGGACAATGAGGATCAGAATAATAACCCTAAAGAGAGAGTTCAGAGCATCCCACTCACGCCCCAGCAGCCTGAAAGATGCATTGTTCTCAGCTGGTCAGGTGGAGGCTGCCTCCTGTGAATGCAGCCTTCTGAGGCAATGCTAAGCTATCCATTTTTAAAACGACCCTCTGACACCAGAAATTTCAAACAGGATTTGGTTCTCAAGGAGCAATACTATATCCTCACAGGTGTGGAATAATCAGACATCTAAGAACAGCATTTTCTCCAAAAACAGCTGCAGAAAGGATAAAGGGTCCATTTTAATCTGCTCAGTGGACTCTGGCTTAATGCAGCATTTGGAACACTTGTGGTAGGGCTCCAAAACTGGGCTTTCCAGCTGCTCAAAAGAGGAAGCCCCGGGAAACATTTGAACTTGGAGATATATACTTTAAAATGTCAACACTTAAAAATTATAAAGTGATATAAAATGAAATACTCAAAAGTAAATGTTTTACCCATTCCGTTACCATACACGAGCCCTTTCCTCCACTTTCCTCATGCTCTCTTTTAACCTTTAACTTGACAAAGGGAAAGATAAACATGGTTACAATAATAATATTGAGGTAGCAATCTCCTTGGCTTATTTTGCACTTGAACTGTGTTGAGTTCTTAATTTAGATAATTTCGTTTGATCTTTCACTAGCCTCATGACCTAAGAACCAGGGTCTTGGGACTATGCTCAGCCCTTGTTCGAGGTACCTAACTTATAGGTAGAGTTAGATTAGTTCTTGCATGAGTTAGTGCTCAAATCCTGAACTTTGGGGAGTCAAAAAATTTTTCCTTTTCTTCTCACTCACTGTAGACTGATGAAATACCTTTGACAAGCTTTCAAATCCTCCATAATCACCCTATTCATAAACTTTTCCCTTGCTAGCTAAATTCCAGTCAACTGGTCTGCCGTGGTATAGCCAACCATTTTCTGATTGCCACAGGTTCAGTTGCTTCCAGATTTCCCTAGAATAAATGGCAACATACAAACATTTTCACATATTGCTTTTTTCCTTCAAGTTGTTGCCTTGGGAATAATTTTTAAAAGAGTGATTACTCAATCATAGGTTTGAAAATTGTTATGTTCATTGATAGAATTTCTCCTTAGACTTTCAAATGAACTATAATGATTTTATTGTCAATAACAAGAAATAAATATGCCATTTCAAACAGACTTGTCAACACTGCATCATATAAATTGTATATTTTTATATATGTATGTATATACACAACATTTGTATTTATTTGTTCTTCTAAGAGTAAAAAAAACTTGTCATCATTTGGATTTTTGGAAAGGTTGAGCATCCCTTTACATATTTGTTTGTCATTTGTATTTCCTTGTCTGTAAATTCTATTTATGATCATTGCTCCTTTATTTATAGAGACCCAGAATTTGATTCTTCATAAATAGCTTTGCACAATAACAAAATCTGTATCATACTCTCCCCAGTTGCTAATTTATCCCAATGACACTATCATTATTATCAGTACGGTATCAGTTCTATGTCTTTGTCTACTCAAATCCCTTACCAGCTCCATGGGTCTTCCCAGGATGGTTTGTAATAGTGCCAGGCCATTTTTGACATTACTGGCATGCACAGACATCTGTATATATTCTTTAAGGATTCTGGATAGAAAAGAATGAACTCATTTGTAATTTCAATATTCTAATGCTTCATGTCCACCTGATGAGATAAGGAAAACTAGCTCTTACCAGTTTAGAAGTTTTTGAAAATTGGTATTTGGTCTCTATAGCTTTTACCAAAATGAGATGTGCACTGATAAAGCAGAAACTTGTGCTTAGGATGGCATGGGTGCTAAAGGCATCTGGATCTGTAAAGGTGTACTACAGGCTAATTTCAAAAAAGTGTTTCCAGATTAAACCGGGATATGCAGACCCTTGGCTCTCAAGTTCTTCAAAACAATACACCTAAAATAGGCAGCCAATACTTGAACTACCCACATTGGCCCAAACCTTCAAGGGCTTGCATGGCAGGAAATGGCAACCAGCTAGCATGGGATAGCAACCAGGAAGCAAAACCTAATGGGACATTTTTATGCTCAATTTATAGTGCTCATCAGAACATGAAATTCCAAAGAATAGGTTTTTAGCATATAATAATGTCACAAAGATAGCATGTGCACAAGTGTACAAGTAGACACCCACGTGTATACACTGTGTGACTTGATTTACCCATACTTGCACTTGAAAACTCAATTTCAAGTTTAACCAGTTGCTTTTCCCTGCAAGAAAGCTTCAGATGATCAAAATGTGGAGGAGGCAAAGCTGGTTTGAATACAGATTATTTCTTATTCACAAATCTTTTCAAAATCACTTAATGCATTACTTATTTGGTACTAATCAAATCTTTTGTGGGTCTGGGGCTGTATCATGGCCTCATGATTGGTAGCAGACACTCTTCCACTTGGGCCACTCCACCACCCTTTCTGCACTGGTTTCACTTTCATGCCTGGACTGCAATTCTCCTATTTGTGCTTCCCTGGGTACTGGAATTATAGGCACACACCACCATACCCAGCCATTGGTTGAGAAGGGAGGGGGTTCTCACGAATTTTTTGCTGGGACTGGCCTCAAATTGAGATCCTCCTAATTTCCACCAGCCAAATGAGTCACCACACTCAACCTGAACAAATAAATTTTTGTTATGTTAACTTCAATAAAAAATGATATGAGGCTGGGCACTGGTGGCTCATGTCTGTAATCCTAGCAACTCAGGCACAGATCAGGAGTATTGCAGTTTGAAGCCAGCCCGGGCAAATAGTTCCACGAGACCCTATCTCGAAAAAACTCTTCACAAAAAAGGGTTGGTGGAGCGGCTCAAGGTGTAGACCCTAAGATCAAGCCCCAGTATCGTAAAAAAAAAAAGGCAGGGCAAACTGGCATTTATTAAAAACTCATTATATGATAAATACAATGCCTAGAACTTCATATAAATTAACCAACATATTCTTAGCATTACCCTTTAGGGGTAGGAATTATCTCTGCTTTGTAGAAGAAAGCACAGAAACATGAATATTCTTCCCAAGATCACAATGGATTTGAACCAAGTTGTCTCTAAAGATTATGGTTCATGTGCCTGGTCCTGTGTGGCCCATGAAGAAGGTAGAGCCTTCCAAAACCACATAGGAATAGCCAAACATTTGTTGAGTCTTGTTAAGTGCCAGTCTCCCCTCTGCCCTTCCCTCCCCCAAAATACTGCCAGGCACTGTGTGGGGTTCAGAGTTGAATGTGACTCCACTGTGGTCCTCAAGGTGCATCCCATTTTGACAGGAAATGACAGACAAGCAAACAAATACTATAAAGGACATAGGACACTGTGCTAAGGAAAGATCCAAGCAAAGAGCTCTGCAAGTTCAAAGTCAGCTCCCTACCCATGGGAGAGCACTCAGTTCCTCTGCGTTCATAGTAGCATTAAAAGTAGAGAAAAAAAACACTTTGGCAATCTGTTAGTCCCATCCCAGGCATCCCTTGGATTATAAGTAAAAAATTATAATTTTTTTCCAGGGTACAAGGCCACCAGGCTGGCCTGAAAATGTTAGGCAGAGTTCTAACATTCCCAGCTCTGAGAATGAGGACTGTGAAGCCTCTCTGACACATGTTTTTCTCTCTCATAAGATTGTTGTAAGTACTCAATGAAAAATATTTGTGTCGACTAGCATCTTTGTAAAAGCATTCATCCATGTCAGGCACCTTCCTTCTAAAACTTTCTAAAGAAACATTACAGAATGTAAGCTATCGGATGCATTTTGATTTTTAAGTCTTATTCCATCCTTAAGTAAGCATTAAATAAATGAAGGTGACTCAACATTTAAATATTTGGGAAATAAAAATTAAAAAGAAAGATAGAAAAAGAGAAACCAAGCAAGCACTTACTCTTTCATGAAGCTGGAAAGAAGAGTGTGGCCAATTGCTCTGGTCTTGGTCAGGTGCACCCAGAACACATTCCACCCCTTCATGGGGGACAGAAATGGGCTGTCCCTTCACCTGCTTACTCTTCACTCCATCCCTCCCCCTAATGCTCAACTCTACTTTGCGGGAAGCTGGGCCCTGCAAGTTCCATTCCCCCAGAATCCTGCTATCTTCCAGTTAGCTCCAAGCTGTGGGACACACTGGCAGGTATTTGGCAGGGGAAGGCCATTGTTCTCTCTGTTTCCAGCTGCACATGGCAGTGGTAGTGGCAGGCAGTTCGGGGCTCCAGGGTGCTGACTGTGGCAGTTTCAGTCCCCACCTTGACCAGCCGTGGTTTCCTGCAGTCTGCATGGTCACAACAAGAATTGGGAGATTCAAAAACATGCAGACTCCAACAGTTCATGGAGCTCTCACCTGGGCACTGGGCACCTCTTCTGCCATCCTGCTTCCTGCAACTTTATGCTCTGTATTATCTATACTTCCTTTTGTTCCTTCAGCTCCTGTTTTTCCTGATTAGAACTTTACTGATGCAATTAATTTTAAAAATGAATGAGAAATCCCTTTCTGATGACCAGCATCATATGTTAGCCAAACAAAGACCATAAAATGCAGTCTAATTGTTTTTACAAGCCTTGTCAGGATATAAAAATGTCCTGTGATATTTTGCATTTATGTAGAGTTCAAAAGTTTTCTGATGACAAATGGCATCTTCTCATAGAATGCCAGAATAATTTTGGCAAGAAGTTACGGTTTTAGAAAATAAAAAATATAGTATGTAGAATGAGAAATTATTCTTTTTGCCCCCTGCTGTTAGCCAGGCTATGAAATTTTCTACTTAATCAAACAAGAAGACAAAGAGGAATCAGAGAACTGGGTGAAAAACAAGCTCCTGAAACCTCTGTTTACAATGGCTGCAATTCTAAGAGTCGCCACAGACAAGAAGGACACTCCAGTGTATCTTTCAAGTCTAAATTTCTAAATCTAAGATACTCCCATCAGTCAGCATCCCTCCAACCAGCATCCTGAATTTGGCCTATCTTCATTTTCCAAGAGTTCTTTATGACAAGGATTTTAGAAGAGTTTCTCTGGGCAATCCTGATAGACGAAAAAGTAAAAATAAATCCATCAACTTCCAGGCATCTTAATGCTAATGAAATCGAAAAATCATTTCTAGAAAGAGGGAAGGAGTCAACAGACATTTCCAGTTGTGATGGGTTCTCAAAATACTAGAAAATTGAAGACTATACTCAGAATGTGCTGCTCTTTAAGGAAGGCTTAAGATCAAAATGCGGCAAACTCCTAGATAAAGCCATACAATCTGAGTATGGTGGAGGAATGCAACTGCCCAGCAACAGAGCCAGTGAAACAATTATATAGGGAACTGCCAACTGAGACCACGATAAGGAAAAATCTGAAACAATTATATAGGGAACTGCCAACTGAGACCACGATAAGGAAAAATCTGGAAAGACCCCTTCATTTGCCTTCCAAAGTCCTAGAAAGAAAATTGAATACAGCAGCTTATTTGTTGATCTACATGGGGGCAGTTTGCCTAGCAAATTTTAATTTCCTTTTGATCAACTGACAGAAGGAAACAATGCAAAACCCTACAATTATCCTGAATAAAATGTCATTTACTTGTCATGAGACTTCTATATCCAGTCAATTGTTTCTTTGTTCTGATCTCAAATAATAAGGGAAGAAAAAAAAATACCTTCTGTGAGTACAGAACAGAGCCTATGCTCTATTCTTACCGTCACATTGGCCCTTTCCCAACCTTTCTATAGAAGCTGGACTATGTTATTATTACTGGCAGTATTTGTTACTGATCGGAGCCAACCTTCTAAGCTATTGCGCCGTCTCAGCTTGTACTGGTCCTTACACCACAGTCTGATGCAGCCCAAAACTGTGCCATGAACGAAACAGTATTATCACCATTCTCACAAGCTGACAACAGCTTCCAGAATTAAAAATAAACGCACCACGCTAGGGTACCAATATGTATGGACCCAACTTTCTCTTAATACCACATGATAAATTTAGTCTTATTAATTCATATAAATCTAATCACCTCTTCAGAGGGAGTTTGATAAATTTATTCTTTTCCTTGTGAATTTTGTTTACTTCAACAATAAGACTGGCCGAAAGGGGGGAAAATCAAGTAAGTCCTCTTTGCTCAGCAGTGTGAAAGTCACCATTTTACTTACACATAACAATAACACTATGAGTCAAAGGTAATAGTCCAATCTTACAGGCAATAAAATTGAAGGTAATCAAATTGAATGACCTGGCAAAGGAAAAATGAGATGAAGACAGACTTTGAACCCAGCTTCCTGACCTGGGTCAACTCTTTTTTGAATATCCCATACTATGATAGCCAGACTGGACAAAAGCCATTCTTCATTCTGTATAGGCTAACAAAAAAATGCAAGTAATACTAGAAATTGTTGTTGACTAGTGACATTATACAGTGGACTGTGTCTGTACATCATGAGGCATGGAGTCTTTTCCATGAGGCAATTAGAGGCACTTGAATCCTTCTTCTCTCTTTGTGAAGGATCCCAGTGTGGACATAATCACAACTAATCCAGATGGCAGAGCCTGCCCTGCACTGGCTCCTTCAGACTCAGAGGTCACCAATGTCTTCAAAAAGCACTTCCCAATTACATCCTAGGACCACCTGAATCCATCTGTTGCCACCCTGTGAGCAAAAGACGGGGGTCTCAGAATTAACTCAGCACCTAATAGGGGAGCTCCCATCTGCATAGCACAGTATGCCTGTGGATTTTGAAGAGCCTTATTGCCTGGTGAGCTTAAATTTGAGGGGACATCTTTCAGTCCAGTACACATGCATAAAGCAGCCTGAGCAAAGTAGGAGAAAACTTTTAAGCATGGAGAGGTGCAGTCCCATCTGAGCAGTCCTTGAGTGATCTAGTTAGAGCTGGATCACCTTAGAATGTGGATAGTAAGACACTCCTTAAGATGTGACTGTCATCACCATTGCAGCAGCTTAAGAGCTAAGGATTAAACTGGATAAAAACCAGTTATCCAGGCTGAATTAGCCTCTGAGCTAATTCAGATCTCCAGTGACCCCTAGAGCTGTGTGGCAGGAGTCCTTGGCTTGGGTTTGGCTCTCTACACTTGCCAATTCTGTTAAAAGATAGTTGCACCAGAGGCTCACACCTGTAGTGCTTGCTACTTGGGAGGCAGAGGTCAGGAGGACCACAGATTAAGGCCAGCTGGGCAAAAAGTCAGCAAGACACTATCTCAATCAATAAAAAGCCGGGCATGGTGGTGCATACCTGTTACCCAAGCTATACAGGAAGTATAAACAGGAGGATCACAGTCCAGGAGGATCAATCTATACAATAACAAAAGCAAAAAAGACTAGTGACACAGCTCAGGTGGTAGGGTACCTGCCTACATGGTCCTGAGTTCAAAAACCAGTACTGCCAAACAAAAGAAAAAAAAAAAGGATAGTTGTCAGGTCTGTTTCTTCCCTCTACGGTCCTTTGACTTAGAGCAGGGGTCTGTATACTTTTCTTAGAAGAGGCCAGGAAGTAAGGATTTGGGGCCTTGCAGGTCATACAATCTCTGTCACAAGAACTCAACTCTGCCATGGTAGCCTAAAAACAGCCATAGATATAATACATTAATAAATACCATGGTTGTACACCCAAAGAAATTTTAAGAAATGGGAGGCAGGCAAGATTTTGCCTATAGGCCATACTTTACTGACTCCTGCCTTAGAGGATTGAAATGGCAAGTCCCAAAATACTACCTGAAGGTTATCTTCCTTTTGTTTCCCGAATCAAAACTTTTTGTAGGTGTTTAGAAGAGAAAAAAAATTGATATTCTTTGGAAAGTAGATTAAAAAAATGTAGTCACAGAAATATATGATTGGAATTCCAAAGTTCATAGGGTTCCCTAAGTAGCTGGGAGCAGCCCAGCATTCAAAATACCTGAAGAGATAGCAGGACTTCAAGAGGAACAATTTCATGGCCCACCCATGGACCCTGGGCAGCAGGGTCTCCATGTTTGCTAGTAAATTCCAGGTCTAAATGGGGCATGTTAGAAAAGAACCATGTAAGGAGATTGTAGGCACTTAGACAATGAGCATCTACTAAGATCATTTCACTATTTCCTCCTGCTGCCTTCCTCATGAAACTTCCAGGAACTTCCCTTGATTCTAGGTTCCAAGTGTGGCAAGGTGTCAGGATGAAGAAAGCTCAAGTATGGCTGACATTGAGATCATATTCAATCAGTTTTCATCATATGTAGTGGAAAATCATTGGCTAGATGCCCAATAGAGTGAATTCCAGTGAAATCCAGGTAAAACACACTCTTTATTCTTTAAGGAAAAAAGGTGGATACAGAAAAATGATAAATACATATAGTAGGTGCTTTGAAATCTTTGAATAGACCAAATTTTAACCAGAATGACTAAAATGACAAAACAAGATAGTTCACTTTCCAAAAAAGGAGATATTTTGTGACTTTTATGGGTGAGGCATTACAGTAGGTACTGAAAGTATCCTATTTGGTGGAGACAAAGTCAGTGGACAATTTTAATGTAACTTGGTGATTGAAAATCCAAACTCTTCTCACCAAACTCTAGTCTGGTCCAAGCCACTGTGAGCCATTTCTCACCTTGATTACCACAATGCCTCCTTATGACACTCTAATTTAGCACTTGACCCCCATTTTACCTATTCTTTATTAGATAGCCAAAAAATTCTGTTAAAATGTAAAGCAGAGCAGGTCAGGTCCTCTGCATGGAATCCTCTAGGGACTTCCTAACTCACTCAGAATAAGAGCCAAAATCATGCATATCTCTCAAGGCTTTACCAGTCTGCCTCCCACCCCCAACCCCTTCACTGACCTCAGCAGCTTCCTACTTCACTCATTCAGTTCCAACTCAAACCCCAAGGAGAATCCATCTTCAGGGTATTTGTACTTACTATCCCTGTGCTCCAGACACCTTTTTCTTGGATATCTGCAGGTCTTACCCTCTCAGTGCCTGTCAGTCTTTACTCATACTCAGTGGTATTGAAGCTAAAATTGCAATCCCTTAGTTTCTTTCTGTTTTTTATTTTCTCAGCACGTACCAACATCTGTCTTATTCATTTGTTATCTGTTTCTTCCAGTTAGGACACGGTTTCCACCACAGGTGGGATTTTGGATAGTTCACTGTTTTGCATACCCACCATCTAGAACACTGATCCCATTTGTTGGATGGGTGGGTCGGTGTGTGGAGGGATGGGTGGGCAGGTGGATGATAGATATTATGGGAATCCAGAGAGGAAGAAGGCTTATGATCTAGCTTGAGGCAATGGGTTTTGGGAAGACAAAACGTTCAGTCCACCTTAGTCACACCCTTCCTCAGTTAATTAGAAAATGGAAATGTCTCCTTCCCACTTGCATTCTTCATGACAGTTTTATAGTATTAATTTCTGAAAACTATTTTCTAGATATATAGAATAATTTTTATCACAGAAAAGGTCAGTATATTTGGATCTGATCCTAAAAGAAAAATGTACAACTCCTCTTCAGTTCAACAATCCCTTTAATATTTTGACAGAAAATAACTTACAAGGAACTTACAAGGAACCTAGTCTATGTATTACAAAAAATTTTCATGATTACTACCCATCTTAATATACAGTGTTTTATAAAGACTCCATTGTATTTAAAAGGTCTTGTTTTTATAAAGTTAACCCATATGGATGACATCCTGTAACATTTTGTGCACTTCTGGCATTAACTACTTTGTTACAAAAGCTTTCCTGTGAATAATGCAGCCAATGACTTTCCTCCAGTCCAATAGTCTCAGTGGGCACACTTACCTAGGTTTACCATAAAATCCTCTTTAATTAAAGAAATAATTTAATTGTGGAGAAGTTGTTTTCCAGAATATCTCCTTATATGTGGCATGAGCACAAGAGCACACAGGCAAACGCGCACACACACACACACACACACACACACACACACACACACAATTTAAAATAGTTCTTTAGGTTTTGAATTACTAAAACAAATTCAAGAAAACATCATTTGCTGAAACAGATTGACAACATATATGCTTTCAAACAACCAAATAGCAAACATCCCACACTGCGTCATCTGTTTTTATCCTGCTTCTTCAGACAGCAATATTTGCTATTTCTATTTCAAAAGCATTAGCTGACAAAGAAAGGCATTTGGCATTTTTGTCACTATATTTTGGGGTGATTAGTACAACCATTTTTAACAGCATCTAGAAGAACAAACATTTCCTGGGTCACATATGGCTTTTTTGTTTATAACTAAGAAATCTCAAAAGAAGTTTCCAAATAGTTATCAATAAATTTGGTAAAAATGTAAAGTACTGTTGAGACTCTCATGTATAGTATCACCCCTGGAGGTGGAAGTGGGGGTAGGAGACATTTGTCTCCATGGTCCAGACACTTAGTGGTTAAACGAATTGCTAATCAGGATGGCTTCTCAATGCCCTTGAGCTTTTATTATAAGGTACAATTGGATATTGGGTGACATTCTGCACCAAGGGTAGTGAAGATAACTCACATTTCAAATCATCTTGAAAATGTTTTGGAAACTTGTTAGCTTGGATACACTGCCATTGTTTTCAGTCTCACATGACTGACAAAGAATACACAGCAGAGGTAGCCCTGCTAGTTCCTGAGCTTAGTGCATCGTCAGTATTACCTTCATTCTTTTCTCTCTTTTTCTTTTCCTTGCAAGAATCATTTTATGTTGCTTATCTATTCTGTCAGAGTAAGGAAGATAATGAAATCTATAAGTTGACTTTGCTAGAACTAAGTAGAAAAGGGCACCATGAGGCAATGTGCTGAATGTGAAGAAGGCAGGGGGGTCATTCTGACCCACTGAAATATGGAAAGTTCCTCAATCTTCAGGTGACCTCAGTTGAACATATGCAATGTGCGGCTATCTGACATACAGCTGAAGCTATAGGCTAGTCTCAATCCATATTGTCAATATTGCTAAAGCTTAATTTCTTTCTTATTTTTAGAAAAATTGACTAAATGGTATCCTTTTGTAAGCAATAGGTTATTTTGTACACCTTACATTTAGAGGCCACTGGTATAATGGAAAGGACACTAGCCTTGGGGCTCAAGGCTATCTCAGCCAATTAGTGGGAAATCTCATAAGATTGCTGAGAGGACCAAATAAGAATGGTAAACCAGTATGCAAAGCAATGTTGAGATGACATATGATTGTAACTGTTCAGGAAGCTCTACCTGTGCCACTTGGATTATCTTAAATCCATTACCTTGCAAATACCCACTCTTAAATTTATCTCCAATTCCCTGGTAACCAGAATTCTAACAGTCCAAGACATGAAACTTATCAAAAAGGCATTTGAGATTCTAAGTTCTGTAGACTACCGCTCTTCGTCTCCTTCCTCATTTTTATACATAAATACATATTCTTTTCAAGAAAAGAATATGGGATCATTAGGCACACTGGCTTTCCCCTAAAAGGTCATTTGCTTTGTGGGTTCCTCTTAATCTTTCTCAGGAATTCAAAGTTACACCCTGGGGCTTTGTTTCCATACCAGGGACTCAAATACAGCAACCTAAACCAGGAAGTGTGTACTCCTACTGACCTCATCTAGAATATTCTAGAACTCAACTGGCCAACTCACAGCACTTATATTATTTCGAGCAGAGGCCACAGGAACTCCAGTTTGTCAGGAAACCTGAATTTCCCCTAACCCCAGAGCCCTGGAGACAGCTGCTGCTGCTGTTCTCACTCACAGCCAGCATTCACAGAGCAGCTCTTTTATTAGAAACAAAGGGAACATTCTGCTTTATGTTTGCCAGTACAGATAAAAGGCTCTTTAGCAAGCCAAATGTGCCTCTGGGTTTTGCCTGGACTGTGCCATGGGGCTGACTCTGAGAAAAGAGAGCAGAGACAAGGAAGGAGCACCCATTGAATGGTTCCTATCTGCCTGCCTAGGGGCTGGCCCACATTTTAAGAGATGCTATGTCTTGTTTATAAGCTATTTAAGGAAAGAAGGCAAATCCTCCTTTCTCTGTCTCCTCCAAGGGAAAGAAACAACTCCCTCTCTTCCTCTTTCCATGCCCATAAACCCATGGAACTACTGATTCAGTCTCTAACAGCCTAACCCTTCTGTCTGAGGTGAAGAATCCAGGCCTATCCACATAACAAGGCACTTAAACCTTCTTCCTCTGCTATTGGAAATACATGGCCTTTTATTGTCTCCATCTTGCCTTCAAAATAATTATTTCATTGCTTCTCAGTACATACCACAATCAAAAATGATTTCTTTTTTTTATAACGACAATAAAATGTTAGAATGTGTACATGGGTGACCTATTCTACTGAATGTGAAAATAAAATCTTACAAAGCTCCAAAGAGCTGGGCTGCCTCAAGTGGTAATTGCATCAAACCTAAAACAGCAGAAATAGGTTATGTTTATTATTTTAAGCAAACACCTGATTTCAGGGACCTACTTGATAATAGACATATTTGAGATTAATGAGGATATTTCCTTAAATAAACAGCAAAAAGTCCAATGAAAATATTGTGGGTTCTGACTCCTGCTTCCGTGTGGTCTTGCCACCTTTGAGAAGCTGTTCACAGCCACTAGTCCCAACAGATGGTAACTCATTCTTCACCTACCGGGACTGAATTTACCATGTCAGCCCTTATCTGCCCACTGAGTAAGTCTTTCATAGTGGTTTTTAGGAAAATACCAACCATGGAAGAAGCTCTGGAACATTCCCTTACACTGTGACCACGTTTAAGTATAATCAAAAAGAGATATCTCAGAACCCTCAGCCATACCATGAAGCTAGATGCAGGAAGTCTGTGAAGTCTGTGGCAGCTTACTTTTAAGGTATGTAGACCTTCATCCTGATGAACAGCTTCGCCTTGCATCTGAGAACCTGCTTGGGCCTCAGTTTCCCTATGGGACAGATGAAAGACTCAGACTAGTCCAATGTGTTCCAAATTTTATTATGTGCACCAATCAATCACCTGGGCATTTTGTTCAACTGCAGATTCTTATTCAATAGGTTGGGGTGAGGCCTAAAAGTCTGCATTTCGAGCTAGCTCTCAGGTGATTCTAGCTGTGCTGGTCCATGGATGTACTCTGAGTCACAAAGGGTAGATGACTTCCAAAGAAGCTGTCAGTGCAGAGGTTTTATCCTATTCGAAATGATGCAAAAAGGTTACATAACAAATGTCACAACATAATACAAAAAGGCTGAATATCTAAAGTTTGAAGTCTCTTCAACAATAGCATAGTTCAGTCCTGCCTTGGCCAGGCCTGCCTATTGTTAAGTTTAACAAAGCACAGAGAACCCCAAATGACTGCACATTTCTTTATGCTTTTTCCCATGAGCAATTAAGATGAAATTATTGTTATTTTTTATGAATTTATTGGCTCAGGACTATTCAACAATGAACCCCCAGCTCAGACATCCTGAGGCCACGGTTTAATTCCAAGAACTATTATCCAAACTGGAAAGAGAGTATGTGTTTAAAACTGGTGAATATCCCAGTTTAAAATAAAAATTATGCTTCTCAAAGAATGAGGATAATCGTTCTCCTTACCTCAGATGAAGTTTTGGCTGGAAGGGAGAGTTAGCAGGGGAGAAAAACAACGGATCTGACTGCACTTGGCAAGGCAGGCCAATACCCAGCCTTTCCCTGGTAGGTAAGTTTGCCTTCTGCAACTCGTGAGAATTTATAGAAACATAGTCACCTGGGACAGATGCTCATCATTTTACAATAACCCCAGAGATGGCAAATCTATTCTTCTCTCCATAATTGGCAAGAAAGGGATTAGATTATGGGTACCTTCTGTTGGGGAATGTGTAAATCCAGTTTGGCACCAGGCCCCACGAGTCAGAGCTAGCCGGCAGAAGACACTGAGTAGGCAATACAGGGAGGAGGGTATAAAAATGTGAATAAGGCACAATAGTCAGTGCTTTTGCTCCTCAGCTTTCTCCAAAGGACACCTCTTGTTATGGTTTGAATATGAAATGTTCCCCATAGGTTCATGTGTTAAACACTTGGTCCCCAGCTGGTGGTGTTATTTTGGGAGTCAACAGAAACTTTGGGAACTAGAAGAAGTGGGTCACTGGGGGTGTGACTTTGAAGGTTATACCTGGTTCCTGTCCCTTCTCTTTTCCTTGCTTCCTGTCTACCATGAGATGAGGACCCTCCCCAGTCTCCACGACATTTTGCCCAGGACATGGGAACAAACAATCCTTCCTCCCCAGGACTTCTGAAACCATGAGCCAAAATAAATCTTTTCTCCTTTTAAGTTGTTCTGTCAAACATTTTGGTCACAGTGGTGAAAAACTGACTAACATGCCTCTTTAACATGTAAAGAGGAGCTAGTGCCACCCTACCGGGTTAGTGACCTGCTCACTTAGCACTGCCTAGGGCCTGAGCCCATAAGAGCCAGGTTTCAAGTTCAGCTGGAAGTACCTTCTCCAAGTGCTTCAGTGACTCACCAAGTGTGGCTAGGCCACCTGAAGGGCCTTCAGTCTCCCTGATTCCTGTTTCTTTCCTCATCCCAATGGGAAATCCATGCCAGCCCTGTTTGGAGACCAACCTGATCAGGACCCCCTTTTTAAGGCCCTGCCTGTTCTGAGGCAGCTGACTAGTATCATAGAGGGATCTTACTGATAGGTAGCATGTGTAAAAGTACCACTCCTCCTAGGAACAGCCTAGATTTTAACAAGGTCTTAGACTAGAAAGGCAATGGCTTACCTTCAAATAACCATCAGATGTTATAAGATACTCCGTGACAATGACAAAGTGGAAGAAACTAGTGAGGACAGGGAGGAACTTAAGGTGTTCCATCCACCCATCCTACCTGTGGGACTGCACTGATGTCAGACCAAGATTTGGTCAAATAAAACTGTACCAAGGTTTTTGAGATAGTGCTATTTTCTATGGCTGGCTTTGTCACTTCCATCTGGCACTACTTGGATAGAGTTAAGGCACTGGGGGGGAGCATCTGGAGGTCTGAGTTCTGGACTACTTCTGCATCTCACTAGCTGTGTGGTCTTGGACAATTCACCTTGCATCATTGTACCTGGTCCTTATTTATGAAGGGAAAAGACTGAACTGGGTCAAAAGTTTTCAAAACTTTTGTTCATTTCATTCTTTAAAAGGACTCTTACACAGAAATCCAATTTGCAAAGCAAATAAAAGGCGGTATGTTTGGTGCAGTACCAATAGGTGCTGTAACAAGTAAACTTCACCATTTTCTATGGCTTAACCGTGAAGTGGTGATGCAGGCACCCACACTCTTCCATTTGTGGCTCTGTAACACACCAGGCAGTGGATCCCAACTAGAGGACTTTCTTTCTCCCTCCTCCTCCCTCCAGCTCCTGCCAAAACCAAGGAACAGTGGGCAATATCTGAAGATACTTTTTATAGCTCCAACTTGAGGATTGCTACTGGCATCAAGTGTGTAGAGGCTAGGGACATTGTTAAGCACACTACAATACACAAGAACAGACATCACCAACCAACAATTATCCATCTGCAAGTGCCCATCGTGCTGAGCTTAAGAAACCTTGCTCTTAATCTAGGTCCTTAAATTCGGTATGTCTAGCCAAACAAGTGTGGAGAGCACCAAGGAGCACTGTGTGGGAAGGAGGAGATTGATGGGCCTAGTCTCAAAGCACACACTTCACCTCTGCTTACATTTCATGAGTTCAGATTTGGCCAGTTGTGGGGTGTGTGTGTGTGTGTGTGTGTGTGACAGACAGAGAGAGAGACCTGGGGTAACAGAGGAGGAGAGACATGGGCTTTGACTGAGTAGCTACCTCCAGAAAGAAACACTACACAAGGGGAGCCAGTAGAGATGGTGGACAGGTAGCTATCTCTACCACCAGTAGTCCCCTCAACTGAACACACCTTATCAAAAAGACTAGATGACTTTCACAGTCATAAAGCAGAATCTTGTAGACCCTGCTATCCAGAATGTGGCAACACTCCAGTGCTCACAAAAGTATGGTGAAAGTCAACCTACACTAACTACTGAACACCAGAATCACATTAAAAGCTCACAAAATAAGACACACACGGAAATCCACTGCCTTTCATGGAAGTGCATTTTCCCAATGAGACAGGCAGAGGCTGGGGATCATGGGAGACTCCTTTTTCTATGTGAGGAACAAGATAAATACAGTCAAATCCTATAAGGAGATAAGGAGAGATGCAATGGATTTAACCTATTTCCCTCTCAGCCTAAAATGCGAAAGCCACCCTTTTCCTTAGCTACTTTACTAATCAGACAGTGGCCCAATTTTAGAAGCTATAGGCATTTAGAAAGAAATGAAAAATACGCAAACTGTTAGATTTTTAGAAGACAACTCAATGAAAGAGACCAAAATAAGTAAAAACAAAGAAACCCAAAAGCAAAAACAAAAAATCCTAGACCTGTTTCTTCTGCCTCTGACAAATAGTTAAGGTCACTTACTTTTACTGGGCCTTGGTATTTTCTCTGGTAAAATGACATTTTTTAAACTGTGTCCTGGGGAAACCCTTGCATACACCTTGGAGATTTCAAGTGGAGCAAGTCAATAGAGATTTTTACACCTCACATCCAACTCTACTTCTGTCTGATTGATGTACCACCCTTTGGTGTAAAGTTTTCTTTAAAGGGTGTAGGAAGGTGAATATGGTGGAAATATGCATTACATGTATTATTACATGTATACATGAATATATTACATATATGTAAGTAGAAAAATGAGACCTGTTGAAACTATTCCAGGAATGGGGGGAGAGGGGATAAAGGAGAATGATGGAGGGGATGAATACAAATACAATATATTGAAAGAATTTTTGTAAATGTCACTATGTACCCCCAGTACAACAATAATAAAGAATAAAAAAAAAATTTTTAATGAAGGATTCTATAGCTAAACAACTTTTGAAAATCCCTCATAGAGACAATCATTCATTCTTAATTCTAACATCCTATGATTAAGCCACAAGGCTACAACAACCTCAATACAAGCTTCTATTCATCCCTCCATAAGATAAGTTTCATCTCTAAACTTTAAATTACCTTTGAAAAAGGTGAAATTAGGTTGGCCCAATCCCCTAAATTCCCTGCACATGTTTTTGTGGGTTTTATATCTGTGCATTCAACCAACCACTGTTTGAAAATATTAGGGAAAGCTTTATGTCTGTACTGAAAATATACAAACTTTTTTCCTTACCATTATTCTCTAAGCAAGATGGTATAATTATTTATACATCATTTGTATTGAAAGTTAGTCTCATTCATGTAGAAAAATACATGATGAAATCCCCCATGGCCTAAAGAGAATCTTGGTAGGTTCTAAATTGAATTTTTACATATCAAACATAGGCAATCCTGACTTAAAAATCTACAATAAATATGACTTTTAGTATGAGCTTTTATAATTGTCCTCAAGTCCATCACCTGCTATTATCAACCACCTGGCTTCGATAGGGTTACAGGATCCTTGTCTTTACTCCGAGACCTGAGGGAGCTATCTACTGGAATGAGCTTTTAAAACAGTCTCACAAAATGCTCTTGTTTTCCCACTAGAAATCAAGATCTACTTCTATACACAGCTGAAATTCTCCCTGTGACCTTCAACCTGCATGCCCTGTGTCCTTTAAACGCAAAAAGATCAAAGCAGAGCTACTCATTATTTGGTAGTGTCCAAATATCTAAACATTAGTGTAAGACATACATGACAAAAAACCACATCAAACAATTTAATCTCATTACAACACATTTAGTTGTCTACACAGTTCAATCATACCTTGATGTATAAACAAGATATGTCTCCAGAAACCCTCCAAATAGGAAGTTCTGCTCCAACTTCCAGCAACAGCAATTACTTTGCATGTTCTTTACTTAGACATGGTATGTTTGGTGCAACCATTGGTGACTGCCACCTACCATGATAGATAGGCATTATCGTTCTGCTCCACATATGAACCACTGAGATTATAAATGTAAATTTTAGTATCTTATTATACAGATCTTATTATCCAGATCTCCAACTCTACCTCAAAATACCAAGAATAATAATATACAGAGAAATCACTGTGCAGCCTCATTAAAATTCTGACTCCTGCCAACAGAGCAGTAGCACGAGCCTTTGTCTGGGTTATGATTGTCTCTTGAAACAGTGATAGAAAGGTTGTAGGACTTTCAAGTGATTTCATAAAGGTCGCCGATGTTTTAAGGGCTGGTGAAAGTTTCAAAATTGAAGCATATTCTGTATTATGATTCTACGTGTTGTTCTGTCTTTCTTCTCTCAACATGAAGAGCATGGAGCAGGACTCATGTCCATCTTATTCACTCTTAATTCCTCAGACCCTAGCACAATTCATAGCACATGACACTCATTGAATGACTGGATAGACAAAGTACAAAGTCATTTGGTGTACCACTATTAATACAGTAGGCAATCACTTTTTGTTATGACAACAACCTGATTCTCTAAAGCAGATTTTAAAAAAAGAACTTTATGAGAAAAGTAATATGGCCCAAATTCACATAACCTTCTACAGCCCCACTGGATATTTCAAAGTTTTCTTCCTGAATATTTATACTTTTCAGAGATGGGAAGCCAGAAAACTTTTGGAGCTACTCATACTAAAAAATCTTGGAAAACACCAGTATATTCCAGTTGCTTTGTATGCCAAGTCAACCTGCATCCCCTCATTGAAATAAAATTGTGACAAAACAAAATAGCATTTGATGTTTATTGGAAGCTCATGAGATGGACAATGCTTTGTGTTCCATAGAGAATGGTTAGTGGTTCTGCCAAAGGATGAGTCAGGGAACCTTAAACCTACCTCCTCAACCAAATACCCATCAAACTTCTCATAGCTGGCTAAAAACAACTAAAATAAAACAAAAGTGTTTGCCCTGCCAACATACAGTCAAGACAAGTACCTGCTCCTAGTTTTTTATTTCTTGCTCTGTTTTATATAGAAATGCAGGAGCCATATTTGGAATATGGGCTCCCATATTCCAAAGGATGGGGATGGATAAAGTCAAACCAAGGAGGTAGGTTTGCCTCCCTGGTTTCAGTCATGGCACCAAACCAAAGAGAGTTAGGAGAATGAGGGACACTGAGGTCACAGAAAATGTGTTTTGGATTTGGTGCTGGAGGGCAGGGGTCTCTTCAATTAGCTCGAGACTCCCTGCGGCATAAACTGTAATATTGGCAGTAAAGTGACTGAGAACCAATTGTGTCACTGAAGGCAGAGCTCAATTAGATGTACAGTGCATCTCCAAAAGCTATTAATAGTTAGGAGCCTGGAGCCAACTAGAGATATGCCCATGTAATAAGGAAATGAAGCTCTCTTGAATGTGTAAAACATCGTTATCTGTCATCCATAGGCAGCTAACAGGAAAAACACAGCTGAAGAGCATTTCGAACTGAAGGAGTGTTCCTATGAAGCCCCTACGGCTTTCACAAGCTACAGACCGGATTCGAGATGAGAATCCTTACTTCTGGACACTGCTGACTAAATAAAAGAAAGAAGTGTTAAAAAAAAAAAAGTATGGAATACATAGAAGTGCATGTAAATGAATACATTTGTGGTGATTCTTTTAAAAAGTGAAGTTCAGTAGAAACCCTTTGTTAATTAAGAAATGTTTAGTGGGTGGTAAGGGAGGAGGTGGGGGCAGGGGGGAGAAATGACCCAAGCCTTCTATGCACATATGAATAATAAAACAATAAAAAAAAAAAGAAATGTTTAACCACATACACTGCTCTATAGGCTCTGTAATGTACAAGCCGGGAAAACAGGAAAAGTTTTACAGTTTAAGCTAACTAAGTGCTCAGCATATTCAAAGCTGACTCATTATAATACATGGGGATTGGTTCCAGAGCCCCACAGACACTGAAATCTGCAGATTCTCCAGCACAGTATCTGTGTAAGGCACAGCCACATGCTCTCATACGCTTTAAATCATCTTTATATTACTTATAATGCCTAACGCAATGCAAATGATATATAAGTTATTACACTATCTTGCTTAGAGAATAATGGCAAGGAAAAAAGTCTGTACATTTTCAGTACAGATGCGAAGTTTTCCCTAGTATTTTCAGACTGTGGCTGGTTGAATGCACAGAGAACTCACAGATGCAGAATACCAACCATATACGGAAGTAGGTACACAATCCATTTGAACAAAACACATCACCATGACATTGTCCGTAATTGGACCAGTCTTCTATGCCACTTCCTTTGTTTGAGGGAAAAATGGATCACAGAGTTGCGTTTTGGTTTTTTTTTTAATTTAGCTACCTCAGTGGAAACAAGTGTGACGTGTGTGTGTGTGTGTGTGTGTGTATTTATTTATAATATTTAAATAGTACTGCAAAGGAGTTTAAAAACTACTGGAGTAATATTTAATCTATAAGTATGTCTTATTATACTATTATATAGCAAAATGTCAAGATGAGTAGATATTAAAAAAACCTTAATCTGATTATAATGCTTAAAGAGCTACTCTTTGAAATTATGAAAGTAATTCAAATATATACCAGTAATATTCCAAAACAAGAGTATTAATACATTTTAAATACTAGAAGACATTACTTCAATACAGCAACTGAGACACTAGTCTACTCAGAACTAGTGAAATTTAGTGACTAGAGTGACGGGATACCACATTTTCATTTCTTTAGTCCTGTCTATGTGTTGAACTGTAGTCTCAGAAGATCTAAATAGGCATATTAAAATTTATTTCCAAATAATCACTTTTCATCTCCTTCCTAGTTTTAGTCTGCACAAATCTTTTTGGTTCACTTGGGTCTCTGACAGATAGTTTTAGGCTGAGGTCTGGCTGGCCAATGTGATCAGGACAGTTTCTGTCCCTTTGGGTCACTGTAGCCTGAAGCTGGCTAGACTGACAGGGAGGGTCTACAGTGCAGCTCCATCCATGGCAGACACTATGGTCTTCCCAAAAGCCATGGTCTTTTCCTTCCTTCTCACACAGGGAGGGCTCCTCAGCCTCAGCACTATTCATATCTGGGCTGGACAGTTGTTTGTCCTGGGGCACTTTGCTGTGCACTGAAGCTTGTGGACAGCATCCCTGGCAGAGCTCCACCCATCAGATACCAATGGCAACTTCTCCCTCCATCAGGCTGTGGCAACAAGTCACAAATGACTTGTTTGTGGCTTGACTTCGGACAATCCCAAATGCCCTAGGAATGGGGGAAGAAGAAGGCAGGGCAAAATCACCTCTGGTTGATAACTGCAGTGCTCACAAAACCTTGTTTATGATCTGGTCTCCACCATTCTGTGAATATCTATGAGCTGTATAAAAGGCAACTTCCATTCCAGCTGAAAAGAATGAATCTTCACTGGTTGAGATTAATTATGGTGGTTCTATTCCCCTTCTCGGATCTTGGTTTACACAAGAGCATGCAACATAATTCTGACCAAGGAGAGGTGAGGAAAAGTCTGCTGAAGGGCCCTATATTAGTGAACTTTCCGTCATCATAATGAAATATCTGAGATAATTAACATACATAAAGAAAAGATTTATTTTGGCTCACAGGTCTGGATGTTACAGTCCAAGACTGGGTAGACCCATTGCTTTGGGCCTCTGGTAGGTGTGCTGGATGGTGGGAGTACCTGGAAGAGCAAAACCACTCACCTTATCAACCAGGAAGCAAAAGAGAAAGAGGAAGAAGCTGAAGTTCCACAATCCTCTTCAAGGACACACCTGCAATAACCTAAGGACATCCAAGTATGTCCCACCTCCTAAAGCTTCCCCCACCTCCCAATCACAGCACCCTGTTTAACACATGGATCTTAGGATGGGGTACATTCAACATCCAAGCTACAGCAGGCCCCACAGAAGAAATTCCTCATTCTTGGATGTCTCTTGGTATGAGAGAGAGAAGAAAGAAGAAGAGGAAGAGGAAGAGGAAGAGGAAGAGGAAGAGGAAGAGGAAGAAGAAGAAGAAGAAGAAGAAGAAGAAGAAGAAGAAGAAGAAGAAGAAGAAGAAGAAGAAGAAGAAGAAAGGAGAAGGAGAAGAAATGGAGGGAGGGAGAGGAGGGAGGAGAGAGAGAACAGAAGAGAAATAAATACATATCAGTTTGCTAGGGCTGACTTAACCAAGTATCACAGTTGAGTTGCTTAGGCATCAGAAATTCATGGGTAATGGGTTTCATCTGTAAGTGACAGAAATTATCTGTGTATTGAAACAGAGATTTGCTTTTAAACTAATATGAAGTCTGATCACTGGTGGCTTGCTAACCTCGGTTGTGTTGATGAAAAAATGTCTTTGAAGACCAGATTTTCCAGTTTTCATTTTCCCACCTTGGGAGTTTGTCATCCTCACGCTCGTTACCCATGGGCACAAGGTGGCCCTCTGAGCCCCAAGCCAGGAAGACAGGGAAAGAGGCCATACCAATGATTGTCCTCTATTCCTGTTCCATTTATATAGAAGCAAATCTTTCCCCAAGTCCCCTAATATATTTCCACGTATGTCTTCCTGGCCATAAATAAGACATGTGGCCAGCCCTGGCTGCCCAGGAATGTGGCAGAGCAGATATCTGGTTTCCTAGACCTTTGAAAATAGGCAGTAAGCAAGAAAGAGGTTGACACAGCTGTTGGATTAGTCAATCAACCATGTCTCTACAGGAGAGAGGGAGAATGGAGAGAAAAGAATAGGAGGCAGGAAGAAAACAATAGAGGAAAAGGAAAATTATCTACACTCATAATTAAATACTATATAAAGAGAAGCAAAGTTTTTATGTCAGCCCTCCACAGCATGTTCCCCTGTCCTGTTGATTAGCTACTACAATATCCAACAGTTTGCCTCAATGTCTAGGTGATTACTGCTCTTTTAGCATAAATAGATGATCTGTTTTTAGTGACTGCTCCCAGAAAAGGAGTTTTATGTGTGCAATGAACTGTACATCTCTAAATTGTAACTTGTCTTTGGCACACAGTAGGCAATTACTAAATAACTGTTGAATAAATGAGTCAAACAAATCTTGATAATTGTGAGACCTGCACATCATACCTACTCTATGAGACAAGAAATCATTAGGATTTCTTTGGTACAGGGACTTGTTAGAAATGCAAATTCTTAGGTCTTAACCCAAACTTACTTACTAAGTCAGAAATAGAAAGAGTCCTCAAACTACATTTTAAACACCCAATGGGGATTTTGATTTTGATGCCTGTTAAAGCTTCTGAAAACACACACACACACACACACACACACACACACACACAAATTGTCTCCATCCTTCATAATTTTAGGTGCATTATTATTTTATTTATTGCAATTTATCTTATTCTGTACTACACTGATCATCTAAAAACATGACTCTGCTCTAAAGATCTTTTAATAATGTTTAAATATTAAATTATGAAATATTAAAACATAAAGAAAAGTACCAAGAAAAAAGTAAAACACCCACATATGCACTTGTTAGATTTAACAAATGTTAACATTTGCCATAGTGGTTTGCAAGTCCCTTTTAAAAGTTGCTTGGCCCAGCACTGTTCTCTTTTATTCTTCCAACACTCCTGACAGCATGTCTCTATACTTCAGCATCCTGTGACCTTTTCCTGCTGCTTCCTAAGTCCCTTGTCCAAAAAGATGCAAGCCTGTTGTGGAATTGCATATTCTCATTGGCGTTCCCCAGAGGCCAAGTTAATAGCAACTCTCATTACCTGGAACTTCATTACCCTTTACGTAGGCGCTGATGATGTATGCCAAGCTGGCTTTATACTCTGACTTCAGAGGGAGAGGTTGGGAGAAAATTTGATATTCAGTATTGTATGCTTCCCATCTGAAATGCAACTCTAAATTCATTTGCCTCCTTTTAAAACTTAAGAACAACGTTCTTTCAGATGAGATGCACCATAGAGGGAGAGAAAAAGGAGTGAAGCAAATCCAGCTGACAGTATGGATGCCAGAGAATGGCGAGTTCTTATTCTAGCAATATTGTGTAGGGTGATTATTTTCTTGGTACCTTTAGTTCCATATACAGAAGGAAAGAAAATATTAATTCTTAATTATAATTAAATTTACAAGGTACTTCCACACATATTATTCCATGGGGTGACCACAGGTCTCCTCACAGACCATCTGGTTTCCCACTGTGCTAACCACCACTTAGCACAGTACTTGATAAACTTTCACCCCAAACAAATGTTTGTTAAAGAAATGGAAGACAGAAAGATGCTTAATGTGGCAGATCTTGAATTTCCATAAGGGTAGAAGTGACCATATAACTGGAAGGAAGCCAGGAGGAAAGTGCCACTTGAACAAGCCACTCTACAAACTATTTGTTTCTATTTTGCACTAATTTCTTCTTTGAGAAAGCCTTAGTATGAAAAAAGTCACTTAAACTAAAGCTTGAGTGTGGTACTCTACTAGATTTACATTCTGACTCAAGTTCTTTATCACCCTGCAGAACATTAACTAGGAATTCTCAAACTGGAGCTATCTATCAACCGTGCTTTGAAGAGCCCTGGGCAGCTGTGTGGGCTGAGTAAGCCCTTTTTAATTAATTCTATTAGATAATTTTGGGTTACTTGGGGAAGATGCACATGGATATTGTAGAATGGCTAAAACCTCTTCCATACAAGCCACCCCTACTTCTGAAGCTTAAGAATTGCACATTTCAAATGATCTTTAATTGGGATGGTGGAGTGACTCAAGTGGTAGAGCACCTGCCTTCCAGGTGAACGTGAGGCCCTGAGTTCAAACCCCAGTGCAGTGCCACCAAAAGAAAATAATAATAATCTTTAGTTGAAAAATCCTAGAGCAATTCTTTCTGTTTTGCTACTTCACAGGATAGAAACCCTGCAAATGAAAAGGATGGATGATGACATTTGAAGGGAGAAAACCTTCAGCATCTGTTGGAAAGATTGGTTAACTGAATTGGTTGCCTGGCTCTACTTTCCTACTCATTTTCCTTCAAGTTCCTCCTGCACTCTAAACATCATGACACTGGATCATTGTAGCCATATTTGAGAGACTTGAATCACTTTATGAAGGTTTTCTGGTGCCTAGGTTAGCCACTATCCATCCCAGCCTATTCTGAAAGATTTCAGGTAAAATCTAATAGGCCAGAACTCTTAGAATAATCATTCAAGGTCAATGGTCCTCAGATTTTGACAGACATCAGACTAAAACTCAGATCACTGATGCTACTACTTCTGACTCAGTAGATCTGGGGTGAATCCCAAGAATTTGCATTTATACAAGTTCTCCAGTAAAGCAGCTGTTCTGGAAACTACAGTTTGAGAGCCAGTCTTATAAGTACTCAACACAGTTGTTCAAGGTAGGGGAGGGTCTTCCATTTTATCCATAAGTGGTGTTTTTGTACACTTATCTTAGTAGAGACTACAGGTTACTCACTAAATATCCATTATCTCTTTCTTCCTTGCCAACAGAACCCCAATTTTATTAGGAGCAACAACATAACCAGCTTCGATACATTGCATTTTCTCAACTTCTTTCAGTTGGGGGCATCCATGTAACTCTCCTTTCACCAATGAAATGCAACTTCTGGAAAGGTGTCACGTGTGGAAAACCGTTTAAGAAGGTTTGGCTGACTGCTGCCTTGTTGGTATCTTCTACCAACGCATTTATTCACCACAAATTGCTCACTTCCCTTCCTCTTGTCCTTTTGTGGAATATGAATATGATGCTGAGACTATGAGACAAGTAGATGCTAAGGATGCTTGAGAGGACAGAGGTGCCTGGAGCCTTGAGGACACCATGAGCTGTCATGCCAGCTACAGACTAGCTACCTCTAGACCTCTGAATGTGTAAGAAAGGGGGATGTCCCTAATGTATTTATTTCAGCCATTGTCTGGGGGCTTGCATTATTTTTAGTCAATTAAATTCATGCCTAATACATCTACCATGTTAAAGACCAATGCTAGATGTAAAGATGGGAAATACATGCTTTCTACCTCCAAGAAGCTTATGCTACAGCTACAGAGCCAGGGAAAAGACAGCTCCTGGATAAGTGTAGGACCTATAGGGCCTGAAGATTAACAGCAGCCAGGACACATCCTAAGCATTTTGAGTAACTGCTTTGGAAAGATTTATATTGGTGAAGAGAAGGGCAGAGTTGAAGGACAAGGTTGAATTTGGGGACCTTGATGTAACAAGGTTCGGAAGAGAAGAGGTCATGGCTGCCACAACGTGATAGTTTTATATGAAGAGTCACATTGAAATGATCTTAAGATTTTTAATGGTCAATTTCTTTCTGCTCTTGAAAGTTAGTTTCTCTGACTCAATTCTTTTTCCACTTTCTATTTTAAACGTTAAACCTATGCTATTAACCTTGATTTTTTTATATGTATTTGATAGTTAAAAAAAAGGTAAAATCCAGCCTGGAAAATGTCATTGTGTGGCACTACTTCCATGAGTTTTAAGACCAATGAATAGAACTTGATATTTGGTTTTTTTTGTTTGTTTGTTTTTTTCATTTTTCTTTTATTATTCATATGTGCATACAAGGCTTGGTTCATTTCTCCCCCTGCCCCCACCCCCTCCCTTACCACCCACTCCCCCCTCCCTCTCCCCCCCAAATACCCAGCAGAAACTATTTTGCCCTTATTTCTAATTTTGTTGTAGAGAGAGTATAAGCAATAATAGGAAGGAACAAGGGTTTTTGCTGGTTGAGATAAGGATAGCTATACAGGGCATTGACTCACATTGATTTCCTGTGCGTGGGTGTTACCTTCTAGGTTAATTCTTTTTGATCTAACCTTTTCTCTAGTTCCTGGTCCCCTTTTCCTATTGGCCTCAGTTGCTTTAAGGTATCTGCTTTAGTTTCTCTGCATTACGGGCAACAAATGCTAGCTAGTTTTTTAGGTGTCTTACCTATCCTCACCCCTTACTTGTGTGCTCTCGCTTTTATCATGTGCTCAAAGTCCAATCCCCTTGTTGTGTTTGCCCTTGATCTAATGTCCACATATGAGGGAGAACATACAATTTTTGGTCTTTTGGGCCAGGCTAACCTCACTCAGAATGATGTTCTCCAATTCCATCCATTTACCAGCGAATGATAACATTTCGTTCTTCTTCATGGCTGCATAGAATTCCATTGTGTATAGATACCACATTTTCTTAATCCATTCGTCGGTGGTGGGGCATCTTGGCTGTTTCCATAACTTGGCTATTGTGAATAGTGCCGCAATAAACATGGCTGTGCAGGTGCCTCTGGAGTAACCTGTGTCACAGTCTTTTGGGTATATCCCCAAGAGTGGTATTGCTGGATCAAATGGTAGATCCATGTCTAGCTTTTTAAGTAGCCTCCAAATTTTTTTCCAGAGTGGTTGTACTAGTTTACATTCCCACCAACAGTGTAAGAGGGTTCCTTTTTCCCCGCATCCTCACCAACACCTGTTGTTGGTGCTGTTGCTGATGATGGCTATTCTAACAGGGGTAAGGTGGAATCTTAGCGTGGTTTTAATTTGCATTTCCTTTATTGCTAGAGATGGTGAGCATTTTTTCATGTGTTTTCTGGCCATTTGAATTTCTTCTTTTGAGAAAGTTCTGTTTAGTTCACTTGCCCATTTCTTTATTGGTTCATTAGTTTTGGGAGAATTTAGTTTTTTAAGTTCCCTATATATTCTGGTTATCAGTCCTTTGTCTGATGTATAGTTGGCAAATATTTTCTTCCACTCTGTGGGTGTTCTCTTCAGTTTAGAGACCATTTCTTTTGATGAACAGAAGCTTTTTAGTTTTATGAGGTCCCATTTATCTATGCTATCTCTTAGTTGCTGTGCTGCTGGGGTTTCATTGAGAAAGTTCTTACCTATACCTACTAACTCCAGAGTATTTCCTACTCTTTCCTGTATCAACTTAAGAGTTTGGGGTCTGATATTAAGATCCTTGATCCATTTTGAGTTAATCTTGGTATAGGGTGATATACATGGATCTAGTTTCAGTTTTTTGCAGACTGCTAACCAGTTTTCCCAGCAGTTTTTGTTGAAGAGGCTGCTATTTCTCCATCGTATATTTTTAGCTCCTTTGTCAAAGATAAGTTGCTTATAGTTGTGTGGCTTCATATCTGGGTCTCTATTCTGTTCCACTGGTCTTCATGTCTGTTTTTGTGCCAGTACCATGCTGTTTTTATTGTTATTGCTTTGTAATATAGTTTGAAGTCAGGTATTGTGATACCTCCTGCATTGTTCTTTTGACTGAGTATTGCCTTGGCTATTCGTGGCCTCTTGTGTTTCCATATAAATTTCACAGTAGATTTTTCAATCTCTTTAATGAATGTCATTGGAATTTTGATGGGAATTGCATTAAACATGTAGATTACTTTGGGGAGTATAGACATTTTTACTATGTTGATTCTACCAATCCATGAGCATGGGAGATCTCTCCACTTTCTATAGTCTTCCTCAATCTCTTTCTTCAGAAGTGTATAGTTTTCCTTGTAGAGGTCTTTCACATCTTTTGTTAGGTTTACACCTAGGTATTTGATTTTTTTTGAGACTATTGTAAATGGAATTGTTTTCATACATTCTTTTTCAGTTTGCTCATTGTTAGTGTATAGAAATGCTAATGGTTTTTCTATGTTGATTTTATATCCTGCTACCTTGCTATAGCTATTGATGATGTCTAGAAGCTTCTGAGTAGAGTTTTTTGGGTCTGTAAGGTATAGGATCATGTCGTCTGCAAATAGGGATATTTTGACAGTTTCTTTACCTATTTATATTCCTTTTATTCCTTCTTCTTGCCTAATTGCTCTGGAGAACTTGATATTTGATTTAAGGTGTGCAGGGAATTTGTGACACCTTGTTTTTTTATAAGGAAAACATTATATATTAATACTTAGCATGAATGGAGCTGTTAATTTGGAAAGCACACTGTAACAATTTTTGTTGATTATTCATTATATCATTCTGTAAAAGGCCTTCATTCTCTACCCATTTTCCAGATATGAAATCAGAAACACAGAAAAGTAAAACTCAATTAATACAGTCTGATGATGGTAGGGATCTGCTTGGCTACATTAGCAGAGGAACAGAAGTCTCCTGCATTCTAGTCTTTCTAAAATTAGCCAGCTGTGATGGAATCATTCATGTCATAAACCTGCCCTGAACAGAATTACAAGTGAGCATAGACAAGCTGATATCAACATTCATCTTTGCTGCTCTAACTGTTATTGAACTTGAAAGAAAGCAACAACAAAAGGACAGGATACAAGCAGGGCAACATAGCACATTTGCATTAAAGACAGGCTTTTTCATGTGGTTCCTCAATTGCTTCTATAATTCAGAAACGTCTAACATTCAATAAAACTAATTTAAAAGTTTTTTTCAAAGTACTTTCCACATCTGATTATCCATTCCTTTGTCACATCTGAATAGGCCCCCAGACTGACCGCATACTGGATGCAAATCCAGCTCTACAAGGTGTTATCCAGAAAGATCTAGTACTGTCCTTTGGAGTTTCTGTCACTGAAGATATCCTAGGCATCCAAAATGGCCAAAGGAGTGTCACAGGCCCTGGCATCAGGTCCTGCCCTGCAGGGAAAAACTGTCACTTTCTTGGAATCCTGTCTTCTCTGTTATCTCTAATTTCCTGAAGCACTCATTTGATGGGACTTAACCCAGACAAGACCCTCAGTCAAGGTAGTTCCAAGATACTGGGAGATGGATGCTCACACATAGCCAGACAAACCAGGTGATCTGCTGTAGCATGAACTTAACACAGAACAAACTGCTTTCCAATAGATTGTATTTTCTGAGCTGGGTTAATGTTTTCCTTGAATGCAAGGCCACTTGGGAAAGTAAAGGAATATGCAAAGCTTGGGTTGTTGGAGGGCTCTTATATTTTGATAAAACAAAACAAACAAGACATAAAACAAAGTAACTCTGTCTTAACCCATTACAAGACAGAAGAGAAAGTTTGAAGACTCAGCCACTTTTATGTATGTTGTATGTGAGCTTTCTTATTTTGCATCCTTATGGCTCCAGATTGTGTGTGAAGGAGAGAGTAAAAAACATGCTTTTCTGATTTTCTTTTTTAGGTTAGTTGAGAGTTAGATAAACCTGTAAATATGACACCTTTAATGAAAGCAGCAACAATAATAATCAGCCCAGTTCCAAGGTTACAAAGCACATTTAATGATTAGATCCAGATCAACAGCTTTCCATGTGGATCCAACAGGGTATTAACAGAGTTTACCTGAGAGGGGGAAAGTTCCATGGCAAAGAGCATTTGTGAAATACTCAATTAAAAGTACTTGTTTCTTCATCATTCTGAGCGAGGTCAGCCAGGCTCAGAAGACCAAAAATCATATGTTCTCCCTCATATGCGGACTTTAGATCTAGGGCAAATGCAGCAATATGGTTGGATTTGGATCACATGACAAGGGGAAAGCACATATGGGAGATATAGGAATAGGCAAAAAACCCAAAACATGAAAGCATTTGATGTCCCCACTCCAGAGGAGCTAATACAAAAACCTTAAAGTGACAGAGGTTAACATGAGAAGGGGATCAGTAACCAGTGTAAAGATCAGTTAGAGATGAATCAACATAGGTCATAACACATGGGTACATGAAAGCAATAGTAGGAATCTCTCTGTATAGCTAACCTTAACTCAACTAGCAAAAACGCTTTGTCTTCCTTATTATGCTTATGTCCTTTCTTCAACAAAATTAGTGATAAGGGCAGAACAGGACCTGCCTGGAACTGAGGTGGGGGGAGGAGGAGAATGGTGGAGGAGGGAGGAAGGGTGGAGAAATGACCCAAACAATGTATGCACATGTGAATAAATGAACAAAAATAAAAACTAAATAAAAGTACTTGCTTCTTTTTTTTCACTTCAAGGCAATTCTTGCATATGTTTTAAGGTGCATAGCAAATCTCAAAATAGTAGACAAAATACAAAGCATTTCTCAAATTTATTTAGTCACAAAAACCTTTTATTTCTGATAAATCTTGTGGAATTAGTGTACCTTGTCTTACATTTTGGGAAATGCTGATCTAGATGATAAGAAAAATCTGTGTGGGTTATCCTAACAGTTGCCTAGATTACTGTGCAGAAACTTGGAAGTCTACTTTTGCTAAAAACACTGATTCTTCATTCTAAGATGTTCAGATTTACAGATGTTCATTTAAGTAATCAGATCACGTGATGGAGGACTAAAATGGGATAAAAGGCTTTGAACTGCTGTCTTCATACTGTGTTCTCCTCTTTGCTACTTCCAACTCTACTCAGCTCTGCATGTAGACATGTCGATCATTTGAAAAACATTTTGTCCAAGACTATAATATAGGGTTAACTTAGACTATTGCTTATTGGAGTGAACATGTGTTTTTTCTACCCCATCCTTGTGCTTTCTCAGCAACTCAAGCACTCACAGCCCCTTATCTTTATGATAAGGCCCAGAACAAACCAACTACAAGGCCATATGTCTATGCAAGATGATAGCATCAACAATAGGATAACCAGGTTAAGCCACCATGCTTGCACACAAGTTGAAAAACAATTTTGGAACTGTGCCCATAACAAATGGACAATTACCAAACTTTTGCCCACTCTCAAAAAAATCAGTAAGAGCCTGCTGTTCTCTTTTATTCAGTAAGCAGCAGCCTGATCCCCTTATCAATCATGGTTGAATCCCTTCAACTTGGCCTGAAGTCCCCAGTACAGGAGCCTTACCTGTGTTGTTTGTAGTATGAGCCTTGGCCTCATTTGTACTACTTCCATGTCATAAGGTCTCACTGACTGACCTATACCAAGCTTATGTTTTGGGACCTGTGGCAAAACTAGAACATCATGGTTGGTGGAGCAAAGCTGCTCACCACATGGTGACTGAGAAGCAGAAGGAAAGTCAGAGAAGGACCAGGGTCCCAATATCTCCTGCAAGAGCATGACTCTAATGACCTAACTTCCTACCATGAGGTCCTGCCTCTTAAAGATGTCACTATCTCTGGATGATGCCAGAGGCTAGAGATCACGTCTTTAGTATACAGGCCTCTGGGGGACATTTAGGATCCAAACCATAACAGAAAAGGAAATGTAAGCTTCACAGAAATTTATAAGGAGTTATGCCCACCTGGCTGAAGTTCCTCCTCTCATATATTGCATGGTATTGTGTGCTTTTCACTTCCTTACTTTCCTAAATCCTTCAGGGTCCAACTCTGAATTTGTAGCCTCTGTAATGCTGGTATCAGCCTTTGAATCTTGCCTTCTCTATTGGATGAAAGTTTGGCTTGTCTTATTATCCAACTCTGGCCCATGACATCACCCACTTAGCTAGGGCCTTTGTCAGAACAATGGGGGCTTAGGATCCGAGACTTTAGCAAGTGATTCACCCTCATTCAGTTTTTATTTTTGGGACAGATCAATCATGAGACATATCTCACCAAAAATTCAGTTACAGAGAGAGGTGAGTAAATTTGGTGTCTAGAAGATCAGGGAATGCATTTTGGACCTTCTCCTTGCTGTACTGGAGCACTGTTCAGTACAAAAATAGAGATCACAGCCCCAAAAGCTTCCAGAAGCCAGACAGGAAATTTAACTTTGTGCTGTGGTCTATAGTGGTGGGAATGTGACATGAGTGTGGGAGCTTTGTCCAGTTGGTTGTTGCTCAGCTGGTGTTACTAAGTTGGGGATACAAGCCTAATGATGCTTGGTATTCCCATTTCCTCCCGAAGTAAAATTAAAAAAAAATCTAGAATTCCATATAGAATTTCTGAATTTTTGATGGTATGTGAACTGTACAAACCATATTACAACCAGTCAATGTCCTTTGATCTAGATCACTGATTTGGAAGATAAATTCTTAGGATACAGTTCAGAACACATGCTTTAGGGCCACAGTACCTGTGTCCAGATTTTTGCTCCATCATTCACTAGCTATCACTTTGCCTCTTTCTGCCTCAGTTTCCTCATTTGTAAACTGAAGATAATATTAGTATCTACCTCAACAGGTAGATACTTCAAAACTTTATGAACATTAAATCAACTAATATCCATAAAGTGCTTTAAATAGTACAGACATTTAATTATATGCCAAGTAAGTGCTTAAAATAAAAGTTATAAGACAATATCCCAAGTAAAACTTCCCTAAGTAACTCTGGGATAAAAGAATTTATCCCAAGGAAATTCTTCCAGCTGAGGAATCTCTTGGGTGATATAGATAGATAAAAATTTCTCAGTTGGAACTTAAGCTTATTAGGACAGAAAGACATTGGGAATAAAATATCCCACAAAAATAAATGGAGAGAAATGATAAGCCTTCACTATAACAGTCATGATAGCAGAGCCTAAAAGGTAGAGAGATCCAAATTTCTCAGCATTAAAATCTGATGTTTTTATGTGGAAATAAGATTTGAATGTATTTCTTCCTGGTGTTAATCTGCCACAGTTTTGATAGAAAGCAGCAAATGGTTCCTCCTATACACAAGAAGAAACAAGTAACTGTTGAATTTCCTCCTTTTGAAGGAACCAAACTGACCTGTAGGTTGGTAGTGGGGACAAGGCCAAAAGTCAAGGGCAATGTCTGGGAAGCCTCTGCTTGTTCTGCCAACTGGTGGCAGGGGAGCAGCTGACCATGTGCTGGGAGCTCAGTAGCTTCCCCTCTATTCAGTGACAATTAGCTTCCATCTGTTTAAACCTCCAAGGGACCCCCTTGCCACCCCCATCTCATTTAACTTCCCTCCCACCAATCCAGTGTGAAGAAAACCAAACCCATTTGAGACCCAAGCACTTACACATGAAAGTCATAGGAGAGGTCTGGCTGACCTATGGGTCACCACACGAGACACAAAGAAGCAAACAGAGACTTTCCAGAACAGTTGCTGCTTCAAGGATCACAAATCAGAAACTTAACATCTGCATTGACCTAACAGCCACTTGAGCCCTATAAAATGAGGGTATAAAGTATATTTTAAAATAAAGTCTTTAGTTCTACTTAATGGTTACTCAGAAAGATGAAAGCCTTTCTTTGTGCCAAAGAGGTCTCTCTGAGTTGTTTGAAATATGGTAGCAGGTGCTGCCTAAGTTCACTCCTAGATTTAGACTTGGGAGTGTATCCCAATTGCTGGTCTGGTGCTGCCTGAGTCCAAGCAGTTTCCTTTAAGTGGACCAACTGATTCTCATAATGACAACTGTCTCACCCTACTTCCAACCTGGTTTCAAACATTTTGGTCGTTTGTAACCCAAGATACTGGACAACATATAGGGGGACACGCTGCTTTTTCTCTCCCACTCTCTGCCTTTCCACTCCCCCAACCCCATACCCTAAGTCTTACTATCCGACATTCTAATTTCCTTTGATCTCACTCTCTTTTCTTGATATAAGACCTTTCTAATATATGACCAGTAACTGATCAACAGTTTATTTAAATCCAGAGTTATATTTTCCTGTAGAATAAACTTAGTTTTTCCAGTTTCCATGGGAAAAATATATATGGGCCTCATGCTTAAGTGCAGGGCGAGCACAACTCGTATGCTGGTGTTTAACAGCATGTTTTCACCAAGTGGCTTAACTTTTGTTTTTAATGAGGCAGCTATGGTTGGGACATGGATTGAGGGTATCCCTCAAAGGTTCATGTGCTAGAAGTTTGTTCCTCCAAAGGGGGGGGTGTTAGGCTGGTGAGAGCTTTAAGACGCAAAGCCTAATGGACGGTAGTTAGGTCATTAGGGGCACTGCTTTTGGAAAAGATTGATGTAGTTCCTTGCAGATCAGTTCCCATGAGGGTGGGTTGTTATAAACTTGAGTGTCCCTGTCTTCCTTTGATGAAGGCTTGTCTACTTTAACTCCCTCCCCACTCCTTAAGTAAATCATTCCCTCCCAGTGTGCTTATACTTATAGCACTTCACAAATATCTTGGTGTTAATCTGCTTTATGTTTCTGACTCTCTTCCCTATCATGCTGGGAGCTCTCCATTTCTGGGTTCCAAGTGTCCACTAAGTGAATAAATGAATGCAATATCAAAATCTCTAATGAGTCAAGCCTTGTTACCACAAGATTGTATCATAGCAACACAGTGAATAAATGATAGGATGCCAAGATTTGTTTTAAATTTAGCTTATACTTAGCACACATTTTCTTTCTTCTCTATCTCCTTTTGATTCAAAGTTCTTTCTGTTGACATAATTTCAATGATACCTACTTGACATACAACTTCTCAGTTTGTCTTTTGCATGGTGAATTTCTAATATGTCTCCCATCTCAAACACAATCTAATTCTGACACTGCCAAGGAGACAGAAATGCATGTATCTACTCACTCAATGACATCCTGACTTCTCTCCTACAGAACTCTGACTTCTCACCGAGTTCTAGTTTTCAAGCATAAGGTCCAGAGAAATAATGGAATATTGGCTCCAGTCTTCCCTGTTTGTACTATTGATCCTTCTGTTACACTCCACACAACAGCTCCAATTTGCTCATCTATCTCCAGAGAAAAAGGGGCAGAAATTTGCATGCAGAATAGGATAGCAAGTCAAAATGTGGTGTTTGCTGAAGCAGGCGGAGACATGGGGAAAAGGAGGTGACAGAGGCAGGACAAAAAATAGTTCTTTTTCTTCCAGCATCAATAATTACCTTGTGTTCAAAGAGTTTGGGGGGAATCATGGTAAGTCAATTAAATCAATGCAGTTATTAAGGTGACCAGTTTGCTTTGCTTTGCAAAGGACTTTCCTGGTGTCATTAAAGATTTCACACCCCAGAAAAACCCTCAGCTCCAGGCAAACCAAGATGGTTGATCACTGCTACAATGAGATATCAATTTTTCCCCACAAACTGGTAAAGATATAAACTTATATAATTATATAATCTAATATTAGATTATATTATATATACTATGCATATATATCAGTATATATGATATATACTGATTCAATTTTGGGGAGGATAACTTGACAAAAAGTTTTAAAATCATGAATACTGATTGATAGAGTAACAATGTCACCATTTTGTGAATGGCCAAAATGGCAGCTCTGCCCCTTAACAGAAATTCCTGCGCTATAAAACCGCCCACCCCTACCAGAGACTACTGCGCATGCGCTAACTTCCTTAACCTCCCCCCTTCTACAAAAGCCACTGCTCGCCCAGACTCTGGGCTACCCCATCTTTTCCCCCGCCAGGCCTGCCATTAAACTTTGCTCTATGGACGTGAGACTTTTCTCGTGAGTTTTCTTTGAGAGCGGCGTTTTTCCTAACACTGATTCTATGTTAAACATTCAAATTGAATATATGCATTGATCTCTTTTCCCAAATAAAATCCTTAGAAAATAACAGTAAACAATATAAAAATTTAAATCCATAGATCAAAGAGGAGGAAGAAAAGTCAACAAAATTTCAGAAAATGGAAAGACATTTTGCAAGTGGTTGGACTTACAAAGTGGAAAAAAATGAAACTATCTATCTGCAGAAACCAAAGTAAAAAATTTGTCTCTCAGAATCCAGGAGATACTCAGAAAGAGAGGCACTAGAAAGCTCTAATGGTGGGAGTAAGGGGTAGAACTGAAAGGAGGAGAGTGATGGCTGTGGTAGAATATCTTTGTCTCACACATTCTTTCCCATTCCATAAGGCAACCTCCTCCCTATTCCCAGCAGGAGACTGGAGGTTTACTCACAGGAGAGGGAAGTGCACCAGAGGAGTTCTGAACAAAAGGCTCAGCAAGGAGTGGGAGTGAGACTAGAGATTGAAAATGGGATCCACAGTCCCCATCCCTACACAGCATCTAGAATGTCATCAGCCTGGCAAGAAATCAGAGGATTTCTCTGAGGAGAAACAGCACAGCCTGAGGAAAAGACCTATAATACAGAAAATGATGGTTTCCCCAACAAAATAACCAAGTGTCTGGTTGATAACCCCACAGAACTCCATGCCTTCACACAGAGCTTCCAACTAGCTTTTTAGTGTCTCATTCTTAATTGTGAATGGACAGCTGGGAATTAACACAGAAAAGAAGACAGTTGCTAATGAAAGACATGCAAGCAAAGATTTTAATGAACATGGAGAAAACAGAAAATGGAAGGGGTAGAAGGAAACTTTTGTAAATGTCACAATGTACCCCCAGTACAACAATAATAAAAAAGTTAAAAATTTTAAAATTTAAAAAAAAGAAAGAGGAGTTAAGAGAAGAAGGGGAGGAAGAAGAGAAGAGTGGAGAGAAAGGATAAGAAGAGTAGAGTATCAAATCAGGATGGGAATTTTGGAAGAGAAAATATCTGCAAGTAAATTTCCAGCATGACAATATAAGAAAATTTCCCAAAGCAAACCATGAGTTTCCAGACTGAATGTGCCCAGGTGTCCATAGGTCTGGTAGAAAAAAATGATAAAAAGATCCCAATAAGACACTTGTGAAAATTTTAGAATACTACTAATAAAGAAGATTCAAAAATTTCTAAAGGGAAATAATAGGCTATTTAAAAAATTTAGAAATCAGAATTTCATTTTTAAAATTTTTCAAAAGCAGCACTGGACATTGGAAGACAATGGAACACTGCTGTCAAAATGTCAAGGGAAAACAATTTCTAGTGAAGGATTATATGCCAAATTAATCTCTAAATCACAAATTAAATTCTGATAAAAATATTTTCATACATGCAAGTGTTACAAATAATTACCTCCAGTGGCCCCTGTCTCAAGATGTTTTCTCAGGAAGGTACTGGGATTATGTTATTATAAAACAATGATAAAAACCAGGAAAGATGAAAACATGAGACCCTGACTGATGGTGAAGTAAACTCTTAGCATAAGATTAGGCAGCGGATCCAAAGAACAATCAGTCCTGCTTGGAGTAGGAAAATAGAGAGATTTGTAAATTTAGCTCTAAGAAATAAAGCAAGAAGAAACCACTAGGACACCTGAAATGTTGAGTCCTACTGAGAGGTAGCTGAAGCTTTCCTGGACATGATTAGCAATTAAGGATAGGAGAATAATAAATTTGTATAAGAAAGGAAATTTAATATCACGTCACCATGTGGCTTATATATTGACTATCTTGAGGTAACCATAGTAACAGTGAATACTGTTTTAACACCCTCAAGTATTATATTTGGAAAATGGGGGTAAGAGAAAGTAAGGTTCCTAAGAAGTATTAAGAAGGTAACATCAAAACTGAAAAATCATGAGACAACAGTATAAGCTTGGGAATATGGGGGCAGTAGCAGGCTGTAACTGATTTGAACTGACTCCCGAAAGCCAACTGTTAAGTTTTCAGGAATTTTGTGAGTTGGTTGTGAAACGCAGTCATTACTAAAAATTAAATTATGTAAACTTAAATAAATTATATTATAAGCAAAGGTAATAAATCTCAAAACTCATCACTCCTCTGGAAGTGGGAAAGCCAGGAACAAATTCTCCCCTGGGGTCTCCAGAGGGAACCGGCCCTGCTCACACAATGATTTAGCTCTGCCAATTTTGATATGGATTTCTGGTTTCCAGAACTGTAAGACAGTAAATCAGTGGTATTTTAAGTCTGAAATAACAAAAAGAGGAAACGAATACAGGAGACTTTGATCTTTTTTGGCTTGAGTTTTTGATAGAGTTGTGGGTGCAGGAGAAAGAGAACCCTGGCCTCAGGGGAAGTTCCCATACCAGGGTTAGTCCCACTGTCCCACCAGCTGTCAGAGCACAGTATTACATGGGAATGCAGAAGCAGAAGTTGAACCTCTGGAGAAGAGGAGCAGAAGGAACAAAGAATTCATGAAAAACCTAAAGACATAGTCCTTTGAGAAAACCAAAATCAGTATTTTAATACCATATGTATGATACTGAAACAACAACTTCACCACAGTATACTAAGGCCCTTCTTCAAGAAAAGTGAACATAGTGAAAACCACAATCTAAAAGAACAAATACCATCAATGGTAATGAGTCACTAGTCAACCGCGTGTTGAGTTCCTGTCATGAAAGACTGCCTTAAACTTCTATTGTGCTCTCTCACATTGGGTTGCATTTCTCACATATATGATTCCATCTGAGACCCTATGACTCCTGACATAGGAAGGCAGATGAGAAGAATGGTGTTCACCAAAAGTAGATTCCTTGTCCACAGCAAGTTGGTTGTCAAGGCTGCACGTGTTTCAGGCTTGGCTTCATGTACAGGTGTTTTTGTTTTCTTTTCTTTTTTTTTGTATTTTGTTTCACTGTACAGTGCTATAGTAGGTAGAAGAGAAGACATATCCCTTGCCCTCAAAAAATTTATAGTTGCTTTTTATCTCACAGTTATATAACTGTCATTCTAAAAAGAATTCCTTGAATTTGCAAAAGAATGCATTACCAGACTACCCTTAAGTAGTAAACAAAACTGTTGTTTTCCCTGGTACCACCATGTATTCATCTGTAGGTTTCTAACCACCACATCTGATAAAGAATTATAAGTCACCATGAATTAAAATTGATCAGAAATGAAGACAAGGATTCACAGGTGTTACAATATAAAGCCAATGGAGAAATAAGTCAAATTACTAAAATTTGATTAAGTTTTTCAGGAACACAGTTATTAAATAAATTAAAGTATACTTACATGACAATAAACTACTTAGCAATTGTGACATTTCCTGGGGCCTAATGGACTTTCCCTAACCAAGTTGTCCCTTTGGGACCACAAGCACGAAGACCATAATTTGGGAGCTGGGCCCAAATGAACAATGTTTTCTTCATCGTGACCCATGTGGCCATTCTTATGCTTGACCTTTCTAAGTCTTGGAAAAAATGTTAGAAAATATTTAGCATATGCTTCACTTTACCACGCTTTGTTTAAAAGTAAGCTATTCAAATTTATAAACAAGTATTAACTAGTGACTAATTCCTATTAGCGTAATAAAGAACACAATTTTGTTTAAAAATTTTAAAAAGGACAAATACCTGTGTAGAGCTGTGTACATGTCTCACTTTGATTACTTTTGCCTCGTTTTTAATCAATGCTAACTTTTCTCAACAGAGGCAGAAAATCCTCCCAGCATTTGGGGAAGAGTCAAAGTCAGGCCACTTGCCCTGTTCCTGGCTTTCTGGGATGACTACCATGTGACTGAAAGAAAACTTGTCCAGCTTTCTCTGGCAGTTGACATTTTAAAAAGGTACTAGCAATGATAAACATTCATTACGCATTTGGCATGTCCCAAGTACTCTCCTGCAAACTTCTTTACATTATTTCCTTAAATCTTCCCAACAGCCAGTGAGGCAGAGGTTCCTGCTACTTTTCCCTCACAGAAGAGGATGTGAAGCCCAGTTACAAAAGGCAAGCCTGTTAAATCCTCAGAACTACTAAGCCCTGGTGCTGGATTCCCATCCAACAGGCTGGCACTGGAGCCTGGTTTTCCAGGGAGACCTGGTATGGAAAAACAGGCTCCAGTGCCATATGGAAGTGAAACTTCCCCTCACTCCAGGACCTTTCCATTTCCTTGCATCCTTCAAGATGGGAGGCATGGGATGGAAGAAGATCAGGGCCCTTATCAGTCACTTGTAACTTTTTTTTTTAAATCAACACCAAGGTTTTTCTTTGACCACTCAGTGTAGATATTGGTTCCATAGGTGTAGGGATGAGTTATCTCTCCATTTGTCAACCTGGCCTCTGTTAAAATTTGTTTTCAATTTTTAGAAAGATTGTATCCTCCCATTTCCTTCTTTTGTGGAAGTCTTAAAACCACATTTCTAGCTTAAAACAACACAGCCTTCTGCTACCATCATTCCACCCCAAGCCAAGAGGAATTAGGCTAAATTCCACTCTGTGGTTGGTATTCTTGCAATAAATAAGGGATCAGCTTGGCGAGGTGGTTCACACTTGCAATCTCAGCACTTGGAAGACTGAGGCAGGAGGATTGCAAGTTTGAAACCAGCCTGAGTTACATAATGAGACCCTGTCTCAAAAATAATAATAAAAAATAAATAATAGGGGATCAGAAATTTAGGGACGACTGCCTTAGAAGGTGGAAGGGCAGGTCTTACTGATATTCCTCCATTGAATGGGATTCAGTTCCTCATCATTCCACTCTCAGATAACCACCAAATGCTTTAAAAGACACAAAAGCTTTTTGAGGGGATCAAGAGCTACTGGCCAGGGTGGGGAGGACCATTTGGACAGAGGGGTCAAGGAACGATTCCTTGAGGGAGTGACATTTGACAAAGAACCAGATGACAAGCAAAAGTGAGTCCTGTAAGCATTGGAGGAAGAGCAAACCAGGGCAGTGATTTAAATACCTGGGGAGGGAAGCCTTTTAAACATAGCAATGTCCAGTCTCTGCCTCTGAGCAATGAAGTCACAATCTCAGGGAGGTACTTAGGGCCTGAGCAGTGGTGTTTTTTAAAGGTCCCCAGGTGGTTCTAACATGCAGTAGGGCAAAGAAGTAAAGTGAATTAATCTGCGATCAGAACACCTTCTTACAATCAGATGGCATTCTGTTACTGTGAAAGCGCTTCCACACACTGTATATAATCCCCATCAACCTTAATCAAACTTCTGAGACACACGAATCAAGTCTTGTTCCTGTCATATGGTGCAATGCAGGAGCTTTTTGCTCAAGTCACTTATAGAGCCAACTCTTGACTGAATCTTTTTCCAAGAAGCTAACCCAATGTGGGGAAGGGGTCTATTCACCCCTTGAGGAAATCAACAACCAACAAGACCAAGGGACTATGCCCAAGGAGAGCCACCATGCCCATTAGGTTGTCAGAATGCCAGGATTGACTGTGGTGGGTGGGATCAATTATGTGTTTCTCCGTCATAGAGCAGGATCTTAAATGTTGATGCAGAAAAAAAGAAGGGACCAGAATAGAGAGGTGAGCTCTATTCTAAGTTCACGATTTTCCAAAATAAAAGAGAATTTAAATGATAGAAACTCATTCTTTACTTTAAACAATGAAATTTTGCCATTGTTCTCAATCAAACTTATTCAGAAGAATCAACCAAAGAAAATAATTTGAATTTCCTTGCCTATTGTGTTTCTGGAGTTTGAGGTGTAGAACTCAAAATCTCTTCTCTGACTTTGGGTTTAAGAAAGGCCCCTGGAGAGGTCCTCCTAGGCTTTCTCCTCCCTGGGTCACTGTCCTAGGGGGGAAGCAGTGATTTTTCTAACCAGTGTTTTGGTTCCTCATTCGTGTTTTCTCTTTAACGACTGACTACAGGAAGCATGGACATTTATATGGTCTATGCTTAAGCAGATGGCATTTACACTGGGGGGTGGGAGCTCTGAGGTGCTCTTTCTCTCTCTCCCTTTCTGGTGATAGTGATGAAAGATGGTGATAGTAGTGATGTGTATATGACATTTCTCCCATTAAGTGTGAACACATAGGTCATGCTCCCTGTATGGTATACTTATTGGATTCCTACGAAGCAGAAAATAAGATTTTCTCCAACTCCTGTCCTTCACTCAGTACCACTGTGTTTCTGCTACAGTACTTGGCAATACTAAATACCTTGGTTTAGGGTATATCTGATGCCTGAAATGTTTTTTAGAAGCCATGAACTGTGTTCTTTTCTAAGTTCACATGTATAGGGTCAGTGCTATAATAATCTTAAATGTCCTGTCAAGTCTTGAGATCTATTAAAAAGTGGTCCACCTGGTGGTTTTGTGTTTAACTCTTCTGGTTAGTGCTTTGGAATGTGAGCACACTGCTCCATTCAATGGAGACAGCCAGGCGACACCTACTGAAGGAGCCTTGGCTCTTTCCATGCACCAGAGTGTCCACCCGCCTGGCTGTGTCCACCCTCACCACTGTCTCCATTAATTCCATGTCGCTAAGGCCAGGGATAAGCTCCCAGTTCTTACTCTCCCATCCCTCAGCAGCTTTCGACATTGCTCAGAACCCTCCGGGTGAAACAACTGCTTCCCTTGGCTGGTTTCTTCCTACCCCAAAACACTTGTTCTCATTTTCCTTGGCAGATTTGCCCTCATCTCCCTCGTCTCTATGTTGGAGCTCCCAGGACCTAGGTCTTCAAACTCTTCCCTTTTCTATCTGCATGGACTCCCCTAGCTCATCTCCAACCTCACGGAATCAATGAATCATACAGATAATCACCAAATTCACTCTCCATCCCGGCTTGTCCTCCTGAACGCCAGATCATGTCTCATAAGCATTCAAGACTTGATGTTACCTGGCCCCTTGATCTTTTTCTTCAAACTGTTTCCTTCCCAGTATTTCCCAGTCTCCTAACAACAATTCCATTCTAGTTGTTTAAAAAAGAACCATGGTGTCACTCTTGACTTCCCTTTCTCTCTTACCTGATACATTAGAAAATCCTATTATCAGAATATACCAAAATCTGACCTTTCTTCATGATCCCATTTCTACCACCAAGTTTGTACACTACCACACACTGCCAGGAGTGACAAGGGCTTCCTAACTGGGTCTCTGCCCTGTCCCGTCCCTGCTCTCTGGGCTTCCTCACAACACAGTCACCTCGATGAGACCATCTCTAATCACTCTAGTTAAAATTCCAAACTACCCTTAAATCCCATTTCCATACTTTGTTTTTCTCCTTAATAACCACAACTATCTAAAATGCTATATATTTTATTTATTTATGGTGATCATTAAGTATAAACTCCAAAATGACATTTGTGTACGTGCATGTGTGTGTGTGCATGTGTGTGTGCATGTGTGTGTTTTGCTCACTGCTGCAGCCCAAGTACCCAGCACAGTGCCTGCAACATGACAGAAGCTCAATAAATATTTGTTGAATGATGAAATAACCATAAAGTAACTACTTAGAAATTTCTGATTTATTTTTAAACTTTACCTTAATGATTGAAACTCTGATTCCTTTGGATTTTTAACTCACATGGATAAGTGGTTTTTCATCTTTAATTTTTTTAATCTTTGGATTTTTAACTTTGAAGTTTTACTAGCAAAAGAACTTAATCTTAGACCACTTTTTCTCTGTGGAATTCATAACGGGAAAGGATTTATGCCTAGCTGAAGGCATCTTCATGTTGATGTTTTAGTACTGTTTATCTTAACGTCACTTAATTTCCCTGCTGAATCTCTGAAGAGCCTATCAAACAACATGGTATGTTGTGTAAATTTTTCAGCTTTGCATAATTTAAACAATGCCCCGTCTCTGACCTTAGTATGAAAGTTCATTTGCTCACTCATTCAATAAAATGTTGTCTATGCCGCGGGATCCTGAGCTTTTTTGTTTAAACCTGTCAGTTGCAAATTGAAGGACTGGAAGTCACAAATTGCTTTCATGCACATTATTGTTGCTTTTTTGGCTTACACTGTATTTAAAACAAAATGAAGCTAGATTTCTAGTTTTGTTCAATAAGCCCCAGAAGATGTAGTGATACTGGGCCTCCTTCCCCTGGCACTGCATTTCTGCTGTGTCCTAGGAAGGGCCAAATGTTCCCCTCTGACCACACTCATCTCCAGGTATTCAGGTACATTGCCTGTCAGAGAAAACCAGTATTGCTTCCAGCAATGGCCTCTGCTCTGGGCCTCTAAGCTTCCTTTGGTTGTGTTTCTCTTAGAAGTCAAGGAGTCCCAGAGCCAAGGGCATGTGCCCTCTATGAGCTTGCATTCCTACACCCTGTCCACCTTCCAAGGGCCTGGCATTCCAGAATGGCCCAAGCCACTTTCAGGACTCATGTAAGCCCTTGCCTGGGTAGGGCACCTGCATGTGTGTGTGTGTGTGTGTGTGTGTGTGTGTGTGTGTGTGCGTGCACGCATGCTGGGGAGTAGAGGATAGATCTTAAAAGACATGAAGATGGACAGTTCACATATGTGGAAGGCTTCCCAAATATGTTCACATCCCAGGCTCCACAACCTCTGGATATGCTACCTCACATGGCAAAAGACCTCACGGATATGATTCAGTGAAGAGTCTCAGGATGGAAAGGGTCCTGGATTACTTTGATACACCCATGCAATCACAAGAATCCTCACAAGAGAGAGGCGGGAAGATCAGCGTTAAAAGTAGGCAGTATCCAATGGAGCAAGAGGTTGGAAACGTGAGAGAAAGGGCCTGCAAGCCAAGGAGTGTAGGCAACTTGTGGAAGTTAAACAAGACCCAGGGATGGTCCTCCCCTCCAGAAGGAGCCCAGTCTGCTGAGACATTGATTTTCCACTTCCACCTTCAGAACCAGGAACTAATAAGCTGATATTGTTTAGGCCATTAAGTTTGTGGTGAATTTGTCACAGAAGCTACAGAAAACTCGTGTGACATGCTACCCTGGCAGAGCCATGGGTGGGAAGGGAAGAAAAGGTGAGGAGGTGCAGACTAAGGCTTCCACCTGAACTCTTGCCTCAGGAACTTCAAAGATTATTTGCAATAACATTGGTTCAAAAGACATTCTCTTAGTGAAACATGTAAGCCGAAGTTTCCACGTATATTCTAGTTTTTAAGTGTGGTGTCCACGAAATGACTTAAATTGCCAGTACTGTCAGCCCAACAGTATTTATGTTATCTGCCTACTTATGTATTGCTTATGAAATTATTCAGGAGTGGTCTGTAAAGGATAATTTCCTCAAATCGTGATAAACCAGATGCAAAGAAAAACAATATTTTATTGGGACTGATTTCATATATCTTTTTGACAAGCTTCAAACCAAATTTCCCTATATCAAATTCCCTAAATATTTACTTGTGTTTTCTGTTTCCAGGAAACAGACACCATAATATGTTATTCTACAGTTTGAAAATTGAGGAAATTAAAAACAGAAAATGCATCAGGCCATCAGGATGGGCGCAATGCTAGCTCATCAGAAGAAGAGAGGACCGAATTAGATGTGGTCTTTGCAACTAGCCTCCCACAGCCCCCTCAGTTCATAAACTTAAAATATTTCCCCACACCACAAATGTGGTTGCGTCAGTGGTTTAGACCTACAGAAAAGTGACTTTTCTTCCTGCTAAAGAGATAGGCTAAAATGAGTGTTTCAGAGGATGGACAGAATAAATACCTCAAAAGAAAATAGTTAAAACAGTTCAATAGTTTCTCATGGTCTCTGTTTTATCTTAGGGGATTCTGTTAAAGTTTGGTTGTGTTGTACATACACTGGGCCTAGTCACTTTGCTCACATAAACTTCATAGGGAACAAACAAGAATCAAAGTCACATAAAAGGAGGTGCACTTGATAATCTTTTTTTTTTTTCATTCCTGGGCCAGTGAATTCAGTTGTTCCTTTGCTTGAATCATCCCAGAGAATGTTCCAGAGCAGCAAGGAGGGCACTCAAAGTCACGCTAGTTCAGTGGAGTGCTTCTTCCTGAAGCAGCCGGCCATCCCACTGCTGCTGAGATTCGTGGACTGTACGTGAACATTTGCCTTCTCAAAAGTCAAAGTGGAGAAAATTTTGGAAGAAAGATTATGGCCACGGGTCTGCCTCTGAGTGGACTTCAGAACAAAACAGAAAAGAGAAAATATATAGGGGAAGAGAAAAGAGAGCTTTGAGGGCTAATAAAAAGAAACAAGAAAAGGCATCCACAATTTATCTAAAGAACACCTGGCAGAAATTGACCTGGAAACATAATTTCAAATGAGTGTTTTCCCAAAGCTGGAAAGGAACCCAAACCTTGCTATAAATATCCTAGCCAAGGTTTGAGAAGAACAGTATATGAGACTGCATTTCAAGTGCTTTGAGTGTAATTTAATTCTTGAGATTAGCTTACATTCATCTCAGAAAAGGGCGACCTATAGCTTTCTTACACAGCTCAACAAGCTGCTCCTTGTCCTTTGGCTGACTCTGTTCTCTCTGATGGATGGACCATACTCAATCTCCCAGGAACTTCCCAGTTCCTGCCCTCTTTTGAAAAGGATTAGACCCATATCATATAATGCCCTCTTAGTGGGCACTATTGCTAAATAGAAAACTCTAGAAAACCACAAAACAATGCAGAGGTTTTTCTCAATTGATCTTTGTGCAGCTGATTGGCTCCAACATACTTCCTACCCCCTAATCAAATTCTATCCGCTTCTACAGAGGTCAAGTGCAATGCAGGTCAGACCCCCAACATGATCTCCCAACAGGGCGATCATGCATCGCCCTGTTGCTAGGGGTCATCTGCAAGCAGTTACTTCAGCTAGGTGCTAGGGGAGATGTTCCCAAACAGAGATATTTGAATCCTCTGGAATTAAGATTTTAAAAGTATTTAATCTTTAAGTTTGACTGACTCTTGAGGATGCATGGGCCTGAATCAAGCATATCTGTATTAAGATATAGACTAAGATCGATCCTCTTCATAATTGTGAAAGGATGCTGGAAAAAAATCTAGAATTATTTCTAAGTACTACTGTCTGGTAATATTAAAGATATCTTTCACACCAAGGCCATATGTTAGGCAGGGACTAATCTTCAGGACACGAGCCCATAAGCAGAAAGTTTACTGAAGAATACCATCCTGTCAGGCACAGTGGCTCATGCCTGTAATACCAGCACTGAGGAGGCAGAGGCAGGAGGACTGCCACATTGAACCCAGCCTAGGCTACACAGTGCACAGTGACCCTGTCTCAAAAAAATTATCCCCTTGGCTCTTCAAGTTGAGCCCTTGAGGGTGTCTAATCAGCCCTTTCTGATTGTGAGTGGTACGAGGATTCCAGGTTCCACTAAGTGAAAGTCCAACAGTTTAAAAGGAGGAAGAGAGCACCTCCAGAAAGTTTCTTGCCTTCCACTGAATTCTCTGCTTCTTGGAGCCGATTCATTTTGCTCCAGCATTTCCTCTGTAGCCGCTGCTTCATCTTTCTCCAGTGAGTTGCTCTTTCTCTCCAGCTCTTCCCTCTGCCACTAACTCTTATTTCTTAAGCCAGAAAATACCTTTTTCCTCTTTCCAGCCCCCTTTGTCTTCCTTCTGAAAAAGAAAGCTTAGTGACATTTGTACCCCATGCCAAACCAAAAGGAAGTGGACAATCCCCAATGCCTCAGAAAAGGATCCCAATATTGTCACAAAGAAGAATGTCTTAGAGAAGCTCAAAGATCACTGGAAGAAGGACATCAATGGCAGTGCAATCCCCAGGGCTCTGCCCCTCAGCTTCATGGAGGTGTTGCCTAAACTGTGGAATGCATATCACAAGGGTATTTTAAACAGTGCATAGTTATGGTGGATTATACTAATACATTTATTTTAATGGGCATTAGAAAAAATATAGCTGGCACATTCAACTTGCAATTTCACAGCTATTACTGTTTCGGGCAAGTATAATTTAACAAACTGGGGAGTGGTTCCTAAAAAGATATTAAATAAAAGACATATGGGTAGAACATGATATGATAAAAATCATAGAGATGGGACTGGAATGATTAAATCTTGGAAGAACTGTTTGATGAAAATGACTTGGGGCTGAGAAAGATGGACATGATGTCAGCTTCTGTTTATCCTTCCTTCTCCTTTACAAAGCCTTGAACTTGGGGTAGAGAATGGGAAAGCAGCTGTTACACTATGATTCACCAAGTTAGGATTCATGATTTCATGCTAGGAACCAGAAATCTGTAGAACTCTTTCTGAATGGATAAATAAATAACCACCATTGACATTGAACCTATGATTGGAAGCACACTGGTCCAGCCCTTTTAGTTTAGAGGCTAAGGCCTGGATAGGTCACTTCATTTGGCCCAATATCACCCCCAGGAAAGACAGAAGAGCTAAAATTTCAACCCCAAATTTTATTCATCCTAAATCTTTCTACTACACTACTGACGCTAGATGTGTCTTTCTGATACCAGCAAATAGCTTCCTGACCCATCTAGCTAGATTTAAGAGAGGAGCAGGAGATCAAATCAGAGAGGCAACACAGGGGAGGAGAAATTGGTCACTGTGAGGACTTTCAGGAGGCTCAGTCCAAAGTCAGTATCTGTACACTCAGGAATGAGCGGTGAACAAGAGACAATAGTTTTTGCCATTAGGGAGGTTGACATTTTAATAAGGGAGAAAATCTAGAATCTGTAATTGCAAATCACCTGTGTCTAAATGCCAACTAAGTAGCAGCCAAGGATGATGGAATACACAGTGGGCATGGTTTCCTGGCTTATTTGGCCTGCTGTGGTGTGGTGACCTCATTCAGCATTTCCTACACTTTCTCTATGGTCCAACAACCAAAGGCCCTGTTGAACAGCTGTAATTTTCTTCTTCAGTTTTTACAGTTCCTCTTCTCCCCCTAAGTGGGGAAAATAAACTGGCCCGAGAGGAAGAAGTGGTACAATGGCTTTCCTATAAGTGATCCAAAATCCTGAATTGTGCCAGGCTAAGTAAGTTACCTAGGTTAATAGTTTACAATTATTGCACCATGAAAATAATACCATTACAGCATAACAATATTGGCTAACCAGAACTGAGAGTTTGTTCTGTGCAGGAAGTGGTGTAGACACTAACCAACTTGATTGCACTTAGTCCGTACCACAACTTTATGACAAGACACTATTCTCTTTCATTTCACAGATGAAGAACTGAACATTCAGAGAGGTTAAGTCACTTGCTCCAAGTTCCACAGCTAGTAAATTGAAGCATCCAGACATAGATATCAAAATTTTCGACTCCAAAGTTCTGGCCCTTCTCTTGCATTTGGGGGAGCCCCCTTCCCAACAGGAGACACAGCTATCAAGGGCTATCCAATCAATGCACTCTTCATATAAATAGGATATCTTCCCTCTAAATGCTATTCTCAGGAACAGATCCCCTTGCTGATCCTGTCCCTCTCCCCACTTCATTATGAGTACTTTTTCCTAACCCCTCTACCCCTGCTCTGTCTCCCTCCCGCCTTCCACCAGCTAGTAGGGTGACAGCTAGATAATTTTTGCTGAATTTCTATGACCATTGTGGTCTCTCTATCTTTCCCAGCACCTCTCAGCCTTTTAATCCTCTACTCATTATTTAAGCCAGCATGGAGCAATTTTTCAAAACATCTAATTAGCAAGTACACAGAAGGAATTGGGTCCATAATTAATTAAAGATTCTGGGACACAACAGAGGAAAATCAAAGCCAAGGATGTGGAAAGCACCAACGACTGGAACTGTGTGAGGAAGATGCACACATTTGGGAGGCTGGCCTGCAGAGGGCAAAGAATTAACCCCTCTGTTCACTGATTCAAATCTCCAAAGCATCCACCTATCTTGGGGTTGAACTGATAATCAATCACTGGGTGACAGTCTCGGGTAGAATATGTACCCTTCCAGAATGAATGGTAGCCTCTAGTTTTGGCAAGGAACCAATTCTTCCCCCTTGCTTTCTATGACAGAAGCTTGGCCCTCTTTTCTTCTCAAAATTATTTAAGCCTCTTTAAAGACAGTCTTTCTTGCAGGATGTTCCTAGCTTCTGGGATTTCTTGGTTTTGCTAGAGCAGACTAGAATTTAAGAGATCAAGCTAGGATGAGCAGAGAATGGGAAAACAGTAGATGAATGCCAGGATTCTCAGGTGTACAGTTGCTCTTCTAATTTGGAGAAGAAAGGAAGGCTCAATAGATGTCTATCCAGATAAAATTTTCCCAAACACCAAGTTGTTCTTCAATGAACAAGATGAAGTGTAAATGACAGGGCCCTAGGTCTGTTCTTAATGAAAGCACTGCCTTTTCATTACAAAGAAATAGGGATTATGTTCCACTTTTGGTATTATGAACTCTAGTTTCTGTCTGAAAAGCTAGAGCCTAAAACAAGCAGCCTAACAATATTACAGCAAGCTGAGCATCTCAGAGGTGATACCACCACCCTGATATACTTACTTTTGTAAAGAACATGAGAGTTGTAGGAACTCTCTACTACTTTTTCTTACCTGTAGCCTAATTTTCTTTTGGTTCTAGATAGGGCTAATATAGCAGTCTTCAAGGCAGATCTCTTGTACCAAGGGGAGTGTACCTTTCAGTAACACCCACCCACCAAACAACAGACTAAGCACTTCACTTAGTCCCATGGTAATAGATACAAGTAATGTTAGATGGAAAGGAAAATGGAGATACCGACCTGAACATTTATCAGACATACTATTTATTGCTGCCATTGCTGCTGCTTGAAAAAATAAATGCTGTTATGTGTGTTGCTGAGCAATGTTGCATTTTCAGTCTTTAATAACTGCATTAGTAACACAAAATAGGACAAATTACATCTGGATATGGATGAGATGCTTTCCTTCCTTCTTTGAATAATCAGCCTTGGTGACCAATGGCTTCCAACACAAACCAAAAGTGATAATCCTGTGTTCCCTGATGAGACATGTTTGAGAAGCTAGTGTTAAATCTTCTCTTGAAAAGTCTCAGGGTTCTTTGCTCTTCTAGGTCTTTAAACACACCACCCCCATCAAAACAAGGAAAGGCTGCAGTGAGTAAAGGAAAAATCAGCTGACTCCAGTATGCTTCTTAGAATATGTATTTGCTACTATTATATTTCAGAGGAAGATACTGATCTAATGAAGCTACCAATTGCTAAATTTTGAATTCCTATAACAGCAAATTGTTACTAATTTTGGTTCTGGTCATTTGCCATATGTTTCCCAGAACTAACAAATGTTCATGGAAAAGTAAGTGACTAATAAGTGTGGGATGAAGACATATAGTAAATGTCCTTATTTTTCTTGGCTGTTAACTTTTATACAATGAAATGTTCAATGAAAAATGTGTGCATTCAACTGCAGCAGTTTTCTGAAATGTCTGCCATTTCAGAAAGATACTCTTAGACTACTGACAGTAAGAAATACATATTCAAACAGCAGCACCAAGTAATTTATTCTGAATTTGTTACATTTGAAAATTTTAAAAATGTTACTTGTGTCCCAGGTATTTTTCCCAGTGGAAATTACAGTGGTAGATGCTAAACTAATTCCATGTGGTTCTCATTTTCAAAAATACACTTTTAGATTGCTCAAGAGCTTCAATGTATCCCCCTGAGTGACATAAAAGGAAGCCATTTTGGTTTTAAATATAGTTCTGTTTGGGGGAGGGGTTTTTGTACTAGGAGCACATTTTTCTCAGACAGTATTGCTATTTAATAGGTGAATTATTTTAGATTTTCTTTCAGGTCCTCTTATTTTACTTAAGTGAACATGAATTAAATGAAAAAGAAATTTTGGGCAGAAACTGGGGATGGAAGCCAGGGCCTCACACATGCTGGGCGACTGTTCTACCACTGAGCTACACCCCTAGCCAAATTAAGTGAATTTTTGCAACTGCATTAAAAAAAAAAGACAATCAAATTGTTAATCAAGTGATCTTCCTTTATAAAGGTCATACCAGCACTGGGGGTGAGGGTTATTTTTTATATTAGTAGATTTCATTCTACAGTCTGTATTTTTAAATAAATCAATCCAATAATGCTATTCATTTCTATTCTGTTAAGGAATGGTAATCCTGTCAGTGCTAAAATGGGATCAAGATTTGATCCAAGCTACTTTGTAGGTGGGTGCTGTTAGCTATAGAAGTATCACTTCTACATGAAATAAATGTCCTTACTATGCAACAGGCATGCTGGGTGCTGGGACAGAGCACACATCAGCTCTGTCCTCTGGGAGCTAATGGTCCATGGCAGGGCTACCTCAGGTGGCTTGTGGACCAGCCTCGTCAGGCTGCAACAAGATAAGTACTACTTTACCGTCATCCTTTAGAAACTACGACAGCAGTTAGGGGCAACACCCAAACATGGGATCAAGGGGCCTTCTCACATAGAATGGGGTCCAGAATGTTTTGGATATTGGTGAACTTGCACGCTGAGTTTCAAGTGGCAGAATCTAAGGACTGGTCTTAGACAGGAGGACACATGATAGCTGATGACAAATTGGAACTTTAAAAAAAAATCTAGCTCTTTCCACAGAGAGTTTGGGAAGCACTAGTCTAGCGCTTTCAAAGCATTATAAGAAAGGGTGGGGGGCCCTTAAATGTCCTGAACATGACAGCAACATAAAAGAAAGCTCTTTTTTACAAATAATACTGGCTTTGTTTGAATTACATGCAACACTTTGAGGCAGGAGGCTCTGAAGTGAGACAAATAATACTAGGAAAAAGGAATTAAAAAGAATTTTCTCAGTGGTGCCATATATTAGTCGTATGTTTAAGTAAACTTAAACTATCTTAAGTCTTCTTGGACAACATAGCATAATAAATCTAATTGTGTATGATTAAAATGATTGTGAAATGTCATTTCTTAGCTTAACAGTGACAGAGAGAACACATTTTTTTCCATTTTCAGAATAAACCACGGATATTAGGAGAACATTAAACCAGTATACTGTTATAATAGCTTACACTTAAATGTCAAGGATCATCACCAAAAGACGCAAGAGCAATCCCTTTTTTCTCTGTGTGTTGTTCCCAGCTTCCTGGGAACTAGAATTGATCTCACTAAATATGCCTCATTTAACTTTCTGTATGTCACCAAAGGTTATTAATTCTTGCAGCTGACTGAGGTGGAGTCTTTTGTACCGTTATGATTTCCATAAATGTATCTTCTACAAGACAGTTGAACCACTAAGTAAGTTTCAAATTTAGAGGGTAAAACTATAAGATTTTAACAAATAAAACAAGGCTGACAAAGTGTATAACTCCCAGGAAAACACATTTCCATGTTAGGATTTCTAGATTCATAATATTATTTTTAATTGTGATGTAAAAGCCATAGAACTATAGAAGTACCATTCTATTAAATTGAGAGTTATGCATTTAGAATCAAACAATTCTAAATTTACAACACAATGCTAAAACCTGTCACGGTGAGTTACTAATTATGATGTACTAAGGCAGAGGTTATCAACTAAGGATGATTGTTGTCCTCCCAGGAGGTATTTGACAATGTCTAGAGACAGTCATCAGGACTGGGGTCATATTCTACCAGCACCAGGATGCTGTTAGCCAACCTACCATGCACAGAATTACCTGGTCCAAAGTGTTAATAATGCTGCATTGAGAAACCTTACAGCAAAAGGGCACCGTAACATTTCCATCATTGGCCCCAAACTGAGACTTAACATATACTATGATTTGAGTGTTTGTTTCTACCAAAATTCATATGTTGAAATCCTACCCCCAAGGTGACAGAATTAGGAAGTGGAGACTTTGAAAAGTGATTAGGTTACAAAGGCAGAGATCCCATGAATGAGATTAATGACCCCATAAAGGAGACCCCTGAGTTTAGAATTCATTCACCCCCTGCATCATGGGAGAACATAGCAAGAAAACACCATCTATGAATCAGGAGACAGGCTGTCACCGGATGCTGAAGCTGCCAGCACCTCAATCTTAGACTTCCAAGACTCTAGAACTATAAGAAATAAATTTCTGTTATTTTTAAACCTCCCAGTTTGTGGCATTTTGTTATAGCAGCCAAAACTAACTAAGACCGCATACATAGAAATAATGATGCTGACTCATAAACTGTGAAAGTCAGAAAGCAGGAAGTCCCTGAAAATTGAAACAGATATTTATTAAACCTCTTTTTGATAAAATGAACTACTTATATCAAACCCTCTGACTTTGACAACCAAGAAGGTGATCCTCACAGGTGCCCTGGTTTAAAGTCCATCACCACATATTTTCTATGTAAGTGGGCAAGCATTGCCGTGAGGAATTCTTCAAGCACATCTTCAGAGAAGACAGACCCAACTGAAAACCTCACACAGGCTCCAGGGATGGATTATTTTCGGAGTGATAAGGCATTGGTGGTTTTAACATGCACCATCAAGTAACAGATTGGGGGCATGTTATGACCCTTTCTTAGAGATGGCAAAATCTATATTAGGTGTCTACTATTCAGTTCTTCTTGTAAGAAGAAATAGGAAAACTCTGAAATACTCTGCCTCTCAGGTTCTTCTCAACCAGTATTAGACTCGATTATTTTCATACAGAGACTGTCCTCATTGTTCCCCCTCCTCACCCCTCCAGAGAAGTGGTGAAGTATAAAGAGGACAGTGGCATCACTGTGTCGTCAGAATCAAGAATAGACTAATGAAAATCCACCATTGCACACTCTTATTTCCTCTTCTTGAATCTCCCCAAATTCTTTGTGTACTGAGTACTACGAAGAACTGCTAGAATATATAACCTTTTTATCATTCAACAAAAGTTTGACCACACTTAAATACATTTACACCCACACAAACATCTAAGTATATATTTAAATTACATCTAAAGATCACTTACACTACTTGCTCATAAAGAAAAACTTACTATAAAACGTAGTATTTGCTTATTGACATACTATTCTTCCTATTCCATTAGAATTTAAGTTCCACATGAATAGGGATTTCGTCTTGTGTTTATTGGATAAATAAGTAAATGGAATGAATGAGAGAATGAATACTTTCTCCCAAATAGCAGAGCTACTGCACAGTGGCAAACTCCTTTTATTTTTACACCAATGACAGGAGACAATAGGACTCATTCCTTGTTGGAAACTACTCATGCTTTTTCATTCATTCATTGTCTACTGGTCCCTGACACCACTCTGGTTTGCATCATGCCCTCATGCTTACCAGAAACACAGATCTTGGTTCAGGTCCTAGAAAACTTTGTGTTCCTTTTATCTCAGGCCTTTGCCTAGAACCATTTACACCCATCCCAACACCTTCATAATTTTTGAGGAGCAATTTCTGATTTCCAGTGAAAGTAGGTGTGATGCCTATATTTTATAGTTTCATAGTTCCCTATTGTTGTTTTCTTTATTTTCCCCCCCTGTTGGCAATGGGTAAAGAACAAAGTATTCATCATGGTTGAGAAACATGGCCCCACCCCTTAAAGGCTTCACCACCTCCCAATAATGCTGTAAACTGCAATCAAGCCTTCAACACATGGGTCCTTTGGAGACACTCAAGGTTCAAACTATAGCACAACCTCCTGGTAGACAGAAGTCATGCCTTTCTGTTCCCCATCAATAGCCCCTTTATTCAGCACAAAGTCTCTCACATAGCAGGTGCCTGAACAATACTTATTGAATAAAAATACATTCTGTTTCTAGAAATATGGTCTGTCACCAAATATATGAGTGTCTCTCTTCACAAGGTCTCAAGTTAATAGGTGCTTGCCATATTATTTTATGCCTATCTGAAATTAAAAGGACCTGTTACAAAATTTCTGGGAAATCAACTCTTCTCTCCCTATTCTTTTTCTACATACTAATTAAAAGGCAGGTTTTTCCCCACTGAAGTTATTAGTTGTTTTAGCATCAAAAGCAAAATGAGTGGAAAATGGTTGTCAGGGAATTGATTATTTGGATGATCAGCATTTGTCTTTATGTCTATATTCAAAACATCTGGAAGCATACTTTCATCCTCCTCTGGATATTTGGTGTCTTGTGCTAAGAAGACTTTGTGATAATTCTCTCTATATTGTTCCTGAATAAAAGGTATTCTTTTGAGGAAATAGGTGCTTTGTGATCAAGGGGAATTTTTTGGGACATTGAAAATAAAAGTATAGTGAGTGCTAAGGCTAAGAGGATTAAAACACTACTCCTTATTTTAAGAGAAGGAGGAAAGTGGGCAGTAATGCCAAAAACTGCTGAAAAATGTAATTCCGTGCAACATCCTGTAACCAGAAACTGGTCATCTGGGGAGCCAAGGAGAAAGGGTATAGATTTCATGGGGATCCAGAGAAAATGATCCTGGCTTCAAGGGGCTAAAGACAGCCACCCAAGTAACAGGACATCAGTAATAATCACAACTTGCACTCTACCCATATGCTTCATTTTAAAGAAATTTCTTCCCACATGGTATTCCTGTCTATTGTTGTCTAGATCTCTGCCACTAGGCAATCTTTACTATGGTCTGGATTTCTTGTACAAAATTCCCCAAAGCCCTGGAAATTTGGGGAGTATTTACTGACTTATGCCATTTTTTTTGGAAAGTCCCAGTTAGGAAGTCTAATTTCTGTTGAAGAGCTCAAACTCTTCACTGCCTTGTCCACTGCTGTCTGCAGCCAACAGTTGTCAACCCAGTGATGGCTGATGGCTTCTTCACTGCCATGGAAGCTTTTTCTATTTCTTATCTAAATTTCCCTTCTTTGAGTCTGGCAGACGCCTAATGATCTCTCTGTTTTTCAGGTCAACCAGAAATGTAGTTGAGCTTAGTTTGGGCTCACTCTTGAGGGAATTTACAGCCAAGGAATCACCTGTCCCTGAGAGCACAGGCACAAAACGGGGTTCTGAATGGTTGGGGAAGGGCATGAATGACCAGAATCCAAGAGCTTGTGATGGATCTCACTCAGGCTTTGCTGTCTTTTGGAAAGAATATACATGTTCCTATGATGGTTTAGTTTGATGTCAGAAAGATCCAAAGGCCACTGCCATGTCTAGAGTTATGACATCCATAAGTAGATCAACCAAAAAGCACAAGAAAGGGCTGCTCAGGCTGCCTGATCTTAACCAATTTAAATGCACAATTCTATCTTGGCCTGCAAGAGAGACACAAGGGGGTTGAGTTTTAGTTTTCAATGCTGTCAGGGGGGGAAATGTTAGATCCTGTTTAACATGACTTCAAATATTTTTTAATCACTGTTCTACTGAGTTCATTAAAAGGATTGGCCAATCAAATTCGGAATAAAGATTTCTCATTTTCACCCTCTTGTTATATCCAGATGCGCCATGTTGCTCATTTAATACTTAATTAAGCCACACAAACTTAATGATGGGGGAGAGAAAAGGAAGTGGAGTGAAAGTGAACTGAATATATTTGAGTTTCATTTTACACCAACTTAGCTCCCTGAAATATCAGCAAAATACAAAAACAAAAAGAAAGAAAAGAAAGGGTTTTGTCTTGTCCCTTTTTATTTTATTTATGCTCTTTGCTCTTATACAAACTGTTTGGCCAAGAAAATATTAGAATAATATTCATACTTAGTTTCAATTGGCACGAAAAGTATTACCAAGGCTTAGACCATATTACCTTGCCTACAAACCTTGGCTGGCTCTCATCAGAGGCCATTAGCTTATTTTGAAAGTTTTCCAAGAAATTCATATACAAGTGGTGCTCCCTTCCTGAGAAACCAATTTCCTAAATATTCAATGAGATGACTTTTGAATCTCATCTCACCAAATGAGGAAAGTAATAATGTTCCAGTTTTAACAGGAAATTCAGTATTGCTGGTGCTACTGTCCTAATTACACTAAAATAGATTTTCCAAAGAATCTTTTCTAAATTAGAAAACATCCCATCTACTTGTGGCACAATATCCTTTTCAATCTTCCAGTAGGTTTGGAAACTAAGAAGAACATATAGTATCTTTCTTTTCCAGGAAGCAAACAAGCCAGGTTTTTACTTCATTATCAAATCCCCTGTTTTATTTTGGTTTCATCGACCTCTCTGATACTTAAATAAGGTTACCATTTAATCAGTCCCCACAGAAGAGAACAGGAATGTTTCTAAAAATTAGAATAGGTGTTAAGCTTTCATTTCAGAAACACATAAATTCATCTAGAGTTAAAAATGGAAATGGATGTCCCATATGAAAGCTTTAACGATAGATGTGAGTTAGCTCTTTCTATTTGCCAAATGCAAACATGAACGCACAGCAACCTAACCAGGCTACAGCCCCTGCATTTTGCATCAGAATTTTTACAACCCAAAACCTAGGCATTTCAAGAGGTTAAAATGTAACTCACAGTGTGCAGTCACACAGTGCCTCAGCCTTCAGAGCCTCCTCGTGTCACGACAGGTCGATCCCCAGCAGGTCAACAGCTCTGCAACTGAGATCACTCATAGTTAGTGAACATCTAACAGCTCAGGAGAAAGTTTAGGTACGGCTGTTACTTTTATTTCTTCTCTAGTTGACTTTGCAAACAGGAAACAGGAAACACACCTACAAAAACACTGACATAGCTCAACCTCATTGGTTTTTGGCTCAACAGACTTGGCTGAATCTTATACAGAGAAGTAACAGGCACAGCCCCCAAAAGAGCAGGACGCTAGGCCCAGCATCTCATGGTCTGAAATGGTTAAGAGATAAGCACTTAGTTACATTCAGGGCTTATGGTCTTAATTCAGGAAGGACCATAAACTTCAACTACAATTTATATATACATACATATGCATAGATATACATCCAATAATGTAATGTCTAAAATATAAACTATTTAATATAATAAATAATAAAATAAAGTAATAGAATATCTTTCCTGGAAGATATGTAGAAACTATAATGTAGGAATCTTTTTATTACAAGTAACAAAAAGACAAATTCAGTTACTTAAACAACAACACCAGGAAATATTTCAGTGTATGAGCTGGGAAAAAACACAGGGGTGGTTTGGGGAAACCAGAAATTTGCTCCTGGTTTATTTGATTCTCCAAAATTCCCTGGACACACATATTCTCTGAGAATTGACTTTGTCCGCAGGCTACTTTCCTCTTGGTACAAAAATGGCAACAGCCATTCAAGATTCTATCATCTGAGAGGGTTTCAGCTTCAGGAGAAAATTCTGAGGTCAACAAAACTTCTGAGGTAATTCAGATGGCCTATTACTGAATCGATCACTGTTCTTTGGGATCTAATATGGTAAGTGATTTAAACTAATCCACGGTTACTCCTGGAAGTGAAGGCAGAGTCAATCTAACAAAATTTCATGGAGAGACTGGCAGGGTTCTTTAAGGAAGGGAAATGACAATTGTAGAAATGGGTCAACAAATGTCCACCACAGCAATGATCAACCATAACCTGAAGACTGAGAATTGGGGATGTATGTCCACAAAAACACTAACACTTGGGCCATCTGAGGATGTCTGAAAGAGAACGAGCCAAGGATCAATGGACATTGCTTTCCCAAGGCTTCACGTTGCTCTCTGAGCAACGGTTAGAATCTGTCCACTTTGTTCACCAAATGTATTTGGTAATGTATGAAACACTCTTGCATTTGGTCTTCTATTTTGTGATCCAAACACCCCTGCCAAAGATAGGCAGGCCTCCCTGCTGGGAGCTAAGACAGAGGGACAGACACTGCGGGTTTCCTCTTCAATGCTCAGCCTGACTTGTACCTTACAGAGCCCTAGTTTTACTCAAGGCAGGCACTGTTCATACTAAACCTACAGCTGAGGATGGTGAACAAGTGATGTAAAAGGAAGTTAGCAGGCAGGGCTCCTGGGAAAGTTGTTCAAAAGGAGTCTGCCAATCACTCCTTGTTCTTTGCCTGTCTCCTCTTCATGCTTGAAGCTGGAAGATGAGCTGTATCTTGCAGTCCTAAATAACAAGCACGAAGACAAAAGTCACATTCTGTAAAACCTAAATTAGAGGATCCCCTGCATGAGGACTGCTTTCCTGCTTCTGGGCTGATGCTTGAGAAAAAATGAACTCTATTTGGTTAAGCCACCACAACTGCACTCTTGTTATAGGCTGCTGAACATAGTCCTCATTAATACAAAAAGGCTGCGCAAATGGGTAATGACAGATCAAAGCTTACACCCAGGTCTCTTGACTTCCTGGTCAGTGATATTTTCAACAAACTGCATTCCAAAAACCAGAACCCATTCTCTGAATACCACAGGCAAAAGTTTTTTAAATGAATGCTTTCTTTCTCAACAAATAGCTGTTTAAATGGTCTGAGTCATAGTTCAAATGGTAAGACGGGATTACCATTTTTTTAACTTTCTGTTTTTTGGTGGTACAAGGACCTGAAGTCGGGGCCTCCTGTTTGCTAGGGAGGAGCTCTACCACTTGAGCCACTCCCCCAGCCCTTAACTTTTTAACAGGTGACACGCAAGCACTTGCAAAATTGCTAAAGCAAGAAGGTGTTGGTGAGAGCAAAGGAAACCTGTGCCATTTTAGCAAAATTTTTTTCAAGTTTGCCTAAGAGAAAACTGGTCACCTTCCCAAATCTTGCTGTGGATGAGAACTTTCTTCCTTGATTTTCTCATTCACTCAGCTATGAAAAGATAACACAGCTCTCATGAAGGATGGAATAACTCTGAGCCAAGGAGAAACCATATCCAAAGATCGATTCCAGAGGGATTAAGGATTTAGTTGTGAAAAGCAAAAGGCTTAACCGCTTAGAGGGAAATAAGAACAGTATTTTTCAGACCTCAAAATCGGAACAGAGTTCTGAAGGCACAAAAGTGCTGGCCATAAAAGAAAGGTGGACGAATTTGAGTCTGTAACATGAAGAGCTTCTGTTCTTCAAGAGACAGCAAAAAGACCAACCAATATCTGAGACAAGTTTGCCATTTGTTCACAAAAGGAACAAAAGTCCAGTATTCAAATTATGTAAAGAAAATGTTACAAATCAGTCATAGAAAAAGCAAAAGGCCTGACAGTGTGTCACAGAAGAGAGGAAGTCGTAGGGTTGATGGACATGTGGAAAGATGAGTAACCTCATTTGTAATCAAGACAAGGCAAATTAGATCAGCACCAGTGGCTCATACCTATAATCCTAGCTACTCAGGAGGCAGAGATCAGGAGGATCAGGGTTCAAAGCCAGCCCGGGCAAATAGTTCACAAGACCCTATCTCAAAAACCCTTCACAGAAATAGGGCTGGTGGAGTGGCTCAGTGTAAAGTCCCTGAGTTCAAACCTCAGTGCTGAAAAAAAAAAAAAGGCAAATTAAACTTACGTGGAGGTATACATTGATATAAACACTGGGAGATTTTAATCTCATCCAACCAAATGCTCACCTAGCACCCGCCTGAGTAAGTCCATGCCTGCCTGCATACGTCAGTGCTATGGTGTGGGCAATGGTGTCCCCTCCAACTTCAGGTGGGCGAATTGAGGGTGTGACTTAGGGGAAGTGATCAAATCATGATGCTCTGTCTTCATGAATGGGATTAGAACCCTTATTTAAAAAGGCTCCAAGCTGAAGAGCGCACCCTCTTGCCTTTCTGCCCTTCTGCTGGGTGAGAACACAGCATTTGCTCCCCTCCCCCAGGGGATGCAGCAACAGGCTCCCTTTTGGAAACAGAGACCAGACCCTGCCAGACACTGAACCTCCAGTACCTTAACCTTGCACTTCAGAGCCTCCAGAACTAAGTGAAGTAAATTTCAGGTATTTATAAATTACCCAGTCTTGGGTATTTTGTTACAGCAGCACAAATGGACTGAGACATCTGGACAAACTCTTGCATATTTGCACTGAGATATGCAGTATTTTTAACACCTTTATTCAAACGAGCAAAAAGCTAGAGTTAACACAAATGTCCATCAACAGATGAAGAAATTTTCTTCATATTCATCCAATGGAATAGTAGACAACAGAGAACATCAAATCACAGCTGCAGTCAACAAATTGGGAGAACCTTAGAAACACAATACAAGAAAGAAAAAGTATCAGCTGACTACGTACAAATGACAGCTTTTTAATAAACAAAACACAACAGCAAGATTGAACAATATGTTTACTTAGGCAAACCCATATGTAATACATTTGTTTACAGTTCTATGTCACTTTGTCACATGCATAAATTCACATGACCACCACAGCAATCAAGATACAGAAGTGCTCTATTGCTGAACTAAACCCTCCCAGCATTTTATAGTCACACACGACCCTGGGTCCCATTCCTCATCCCTGACAGCCACTAACATGCTCTCCATCTTTGTAATTTTGTCTAGAACATTAATAAATACAGCCAGACAGTATGCAGCCCTTCAGCACAAAGCCCTTTAATGCCATCCCTGTTGTTGCATCTGTCAATAGTGTGTTCCTTTTCATTACTGAGTAGTAGTCCACAGAATGAAAGTACCACAGTTCATTGAGCCACTCATCGATTATAGAATATTTTGTTTGCTTTCAGTCTGGGACTTTTACAAATCAATCTGCTGGAACAATTACGCACAGTGTTTTGTATGAATGTAAGTTTTCGTTTCTCTGAGGTAAATGCCCAAGAAAGTGATTCTGGGTCACATGTTAAGCATATGTTTGGTTTTTAATCAAACAGTCAAACTATTTTCCAGAGTAATCATACCATTGCCATCAATGAATGGCAATTAAGCTTTTCCACATTCTTGCCAGCATTTGGCATTCCCATTATTTTTCCTTTTGGCTGCCCTAACAGGAGTGTCCTCCTATCCCACCGTGCTGTCAGGAGCCTCTCCCAAGGAGGTCATGACCCTGACCTCCTTTTATGTGCTCATTTGTCATCTAAATAGTCTTTAGAATAAAATGTCTAATGCCCATGCTCTAGTTAGATCATTTGGTTTAAAAAAAAAAAAAAACCTGTAGAGTTTTGAATTCTTCGGAGGTGAGTCCTGTGGCGGGTATGCTTCGCAGATACTTTCTCGCAGTCCACAGCATCACGCCTTTCCGAGACCAAATATGGAGTTTTGGATGAAGTCAAATGTATCCGTGATTTTCTTTTAGAGTTCATGTTTAAGGACTTTTCAGCAGCCCATAGGTCCTAAAGGTTTTCTCTTACCTTTTCTTGTAAAAGTTTTATAATTTTATATTTTATATTTAAATCCAAGACCCATTTTGAGTTGTATAGGGTATGGGTTTTTTAGCTTTTGCTTTGCTGCTGTTTTTAACCTATGGATATCCAATTGTGCCAGCACCATATATTGAAAACAATGTATTTTTCCAATGAATTGTTTTTACTTGTCAAAAAAACCCAGTTGGCTATCTGCTTATATGTTCCCTGCATGTCCTATTGATCCATGTGTCTTTCCTCCACTAATTGCGTACAGCTTTGATGGTTGTAGATTTATAATCTTGAAATCAGCTTCAGTGGCTCCTCCCACTTCATTCCTTTCCAAAATTGTTTTAGGTATCCTTGTTTCTTTTCCTTTTCATATAAACATTAGAATAATCTTGTTTATTTTGCCAAAACTCATGCTGGGATTTTAAGATGAAAATTGCATTAAACCTGAACCTGGATATCAACTGGGGAAAGATGCAACACTTTTCCTATGCTGAGTCTTTTCATCCATGGGCACAGTGTTTCTCCATTTGCTTAAATATTCTTTAATTTCTTTTATTGTTTTATAGTTTTTCTCATTCAAATCCTATAAATGCTTTTTAAGGATATGCACATAAATATTTTGTATGTTTTCACATGATCGTAAATGATATTGTGCACTGAATTTCAGTGTCCATGTGTCCATGTGTACTTAGAATACAGCTGATTTTTGTATGTTTATCTTACATTCTGCAACTCAGCTGAACTCACTTATTCATTGTAGGGCTTTTTTTTTAAATAGATTCTATTGGATTTTTCTAGTCATTTGCAAATAGAGGTTTTATTTCTTCCTTTCTGATTTGTATGATTTTTAATTTCCTCTTCTTACTTTTTTTGCACCTTGTAGAATTTCCAGCACTATGTTGAATGGGAGTGGTGAGAACAGACATCTCTGCCTTATTCCTGATCTCATGGAAGAAGGACTCAGTCTTTCACCATAAAGTACAATGCTGGCTGCAGGTGTTTTGCAGATTACTTTATGAGTTTGAGAAAGTCTGTCTCTAATCCTATTTTTCCAAGAGTTTTTGACCATGAACGGCTGTTGAATTTGATCAAATAACTTTTATGCACTGATTAGTATGACTGGGACTTTAGATTTTCTTTAGACTTATATGATGCACTACATTGACTGATTTTTAAACTATTGATTGATTTTTAAAATATTCCAGTTTTGCATCCCTGGAATAAATCTCACTTAGTTATGGCATATAATTATTTTTGAATATTGCTGAATACTATGAGTTAATATTTTGACAAGGATTTTTGCATGTCATTGTAGGAGTCATTAGCTCCAGTTTTCTTTTGTTATACTCTCTTATGAGTTTTGGTATAAAAAACTGATAGAACAATTAGAAACTCAGCTAGCATAGAGAATTCAACATTATCAATGAACTGATTTCATTCCATAAAATGAATTGTGAAACTATTACCTCATCTTTTAGTTCCTAGGGGAAGTTGTGAAGAATTGGTGTAAGTTTTTGGTAGAATTTTCTAGTGAAATTGTCTGGGGATGGAACTTTCTGGTACTAATTTTCTATTACTAATTCAATTTCTGATTTATAAGACTATTAGAATTATCTGTTTTATAGTGTGTGATATACTATTAGTATATCTGTTTTATGCTTCTTGGGAGATTAGTCCATTTCATATGAGTTGCCAAATTTACATGTAGAGAGATTGTAGTGTTCCCTTTTTATTCTTTTGATGGCCACAGGTCCATAGTGGCTCTTATTTGTGATTGTAGATATTGGTAATTTGTGTCTTCCTTATGCTGTCTTTGGGTTTATATTGCTTTTTCTAGTTTCTTGAAGAACTAGTTTCTTGAGATAAGAGCTTAGATTACTGATTTGAGACTTTTCCTCTTTTTAATATAAATATTATATTGGTGTTTTTCATTTCAGAACTTCTACAGCCGAGTCTCACAAATTTGGATATATTCTACTTTCATTTCCATTCACTTCAATATATTTTTTCTATGTCTTCCACACACAGAGGAGTTGGAAGTTTGACTGTTCGCAGATTTTCCTGTCATTTCTCTGCTAAAGGTTTCTAGCTTGAAAATATACTCTGTATTTTCAGTTTATTGAGATTTGGTTTATACTTATGGTGTACATTGGTATGTATTTTCCAAGCTCTTGAAAATAATATCCATTCTTCTGTTGTGTGTATACTATAAACATTAGATCAAGTTCATTGATAACATTGTAGTCTTTGTGTTAGCTGAGTTTCTAATTGTTCTAACAGTGTTGAGAGGGCTTGAAAGTTTCCAACTCAAATTACGAGTTTGTCATTTCTCCTTTCTGTTATATCAGTTTTCTTTCACATATTTTCCAACTCTCTTGTTTGTTACGTATTTCAGATTTGCATATAAATGTATGTTTTCTATGCCTTCTTGAGTTGACTCCTTTTTCATTATGCAATAGCCCTCTTTGTCCTTGGGAATTTGTTCAGAAGTCTTCTTTACCTGATGTTAATATACTTTTTCCTACTGTCTTTTGATCAATGTTTGGACAGAAAGTATCTCTCATCCTTTTTATCACCCTCATACATTGCGATATTTGAAGGGAGTTTCATATCCATAGCATACACTTACGTTTTTCCCTTAAATCCCTTGTGTTAATCTTTGTCTTTTAGTTTATATATTTTAGACTATTTAAAGTTAATGTAATTATACATATGCTTAGACTAAATCTACCATTTTTTGTGTATTTATTCTCTTCTTTCTCTTCCTTTTTTTGTGGTACTGGGATTTGAACTCAGGGCCTACACCTTGAGCCACTCTGCCAGTCCTGTTTTGTGGTGGGTTTTTTTGAGATAGCGTCTCGCGAACTATTTCCTCTGGCTGGCTTCGAACTGCGAGCCTTCTGATCTCTGCCTCCTGAGTAGCTAGGGTTACAGGCGTGAGCTATGGGCTTCTGGCCTTTCTTTTCCTTTATTTTCATTTGTGAGCCATATGGTAGGGCTTGGCACACTTTTAAAATTCCATTTTTATTTATCTATAGTGTTTCAGAGTTTATCTCTTTGCACAGTTTTTTCAATGATTGCTCTCCATATTACATTAAATATATAAAACTTACCAGAGACTACTGATGGCAATGTTTTAGCAATTAAAGTAGAGCCCTTACCTCCCTTCATATCTTTTTAATCTTCCTCATTTATAAGATAGTTAAATATTTCTTATACATACATTGAGAGCCACATCAGAGAGTATCATAATTCTTTGTTTCAATCATTAAACATAACAGAAAAATTAAGAGGAAAAGGAAATGTTTCTGTACTTATCAGAGTTTTGCTGCTTCTATTATTCTCTCTTCTTGATATTCCAAGATTCCTTCTTTTATCATTTTCTTCCATTTTAAAGACTCCCTTTAACTATTTCTTCAAGGTAAGTTTGTTAGTGACAGATTCTAACTTCCTCTCCAGCTGAAAATTCCTGATTTCCCCTTCATTCTCAAGGGCAATTTTCACTGGATGTAGAATTCTGGGTTGCCAGTTCTTGTCTTTCAGCATTTAAAAAATGTGTCACTTCTTTCTAGCCTACATGTTTTCTGATGGAAATCATCTCTTTTCCCCCTGTAGATAGATGCCATTTCTCTCTTGCTACTTTCAAGATTTTCTCTTTGACTTCATTTTTCAGAAGATTGGCTGTACCGTGTCTTTGGAGAATTTCCTTGGGTTAGTCCTTTTGGGGATTTCACTCAACTTCTTGATTCTGTAGGTCAATGTCTTTTGGCAAATTTGGAAAATTTCAGTCATTGTGTCTTCAAATACTTTGCGAGCCTTGCCCACTTTCTCCTTTCTTCCTAGATGCAGATCATATATATCAGACAATTTTTATATCCTCCTAAGTCTCCAAAGACCCTGCTGCTTTTTTTACTTTCTTTTTTTTATTCTCTGCCTATTTTTTCTATTGTTCACATTGGGTGATATCTTTTATTCCATTAACAAGTCTGATTCTTCTGTTCTCTGTATTCTACTGTTCGCCACTGAATTTGTCTTTTACTTCACTTATTATATCTTCCTAGAAACTGAAAAGGATAATAAAGTGAAAAAGAATCCAACAATCAAGCCAGCATATTTTTTTTGAAGTTAGAAAAAGAAACAACTCCTTTCAGCTTCCTACGAGATGGATACATTGATGGGTAGGCAAAGGATCCAATATCCATGGCACACTGAGGAGGCTCAGATTTGGAAAGGTCCTGCTTCCATGCAACAGTCTCTGTTGAAACAGGTCTTGGAAGGTGCTCCACGAGGCAATGTGGCTGCTACAGCTGGCATTGGCTCCAGGGCACAGGACGAGCATTAAGTCATCATTTACGCAGTATCGAAGAGTTTTCCAACCCTGACCTTTCAACCCTATCCCTACACCAAACTTCAGCTCTCTCAAATCCCTGAGCATTTGCTTGGATTTTTATAATTTCCTCTTCTCTGGCATCTGCTTCCCCTGACCTCTGCTTGATACCCAGCCTCTGACCCATTTCTGCCTGCATGGCGTGCGTACGTGGACAACTTAGCTTACACCACCTAGGTGTTCAAATGGGTTCACATTCACCAAGGCTTTTATTGCTCTCCAAGGCTTATGGAATACACATCTTTCTTTCTTCTCTTCAAGGTGGGGGAGGGGGGACATTGATTTTAAAGATCCACAGTCTCCTCTCTCTAGGACATATTTCTACGAGGTCACCAGCTGCTTCTTATGTCTGCTCCTTCCATCCTACGCCAAGCACAGGGAGGCAGGAAGAGAAATGGGTGGGAGGACAAATGAATGCTGAAAGGCTTGATAAATACTAACAGCAAACACTAAAAATAACTAGACAGCAGAAGCCTACTTTTAGGAATTTCATTTGTGCCTTTGTGGTGGGGATGAGGGGGAGGGAAGAGGGCTGTGGAGAAAGAGCTAGAGATGCTAAGCTCTCTGGAGGTGGAGGCACTGAAGAACGTCCCCAGGCAGACAGCACCACCCCACCCCTCCCTGAAATAGCTCTCTCTCTTTCTCAGCTCGTTCAAGCCTCCGCAGCTCTGCAAATGGCTCCTTCCCAGTGCCACAAAGGGTATCCCTGCTCTTGCCAGAAGAGAGGCAAAGCAGCTACCAGAGATCCCAGGCTGTTTTTCTCCTCCCCTCATCTTCTCCACTTGCAGAATAGCTTGGACACCTTTTCACCTCAGCTTCCAGAAAACAGAAGGTTGGTTTGGACTAGTATGTTACCTGTACATCTGTGAGTCCCCAATGAGCTGAGTGTGACATGGCAAAGTCACTAACCCCACATGATACTAGTTACATGGTGGGGACAGAAACTCCCAACTAGAAATTCCACAGGTCCCCAAAACGCCTACTGCCAGACGTCCCTGTATGACCGGGAATGCAGATAAAAACAGCCCTAATCTTCTTACGGTCAGAAACCTCTGGTTTAACAAAATGGAAAGAAGCAAGGCTGTTCCACTCTATTTCTGCAATTTTCCCTTCTCTAGTGAGCAATTCCACATGCTATGAGTCGCTATGGATTGCTGGAGTTGCAAGAAAACACAACATGAAGAAAACAGTGTTCCCACTTGGATGAATTATAAGCAGCTTTGAGCTCTTCACCATTATCTGTCCTGGGCAATTGGTGAAGAGGAGGCATTCTAAATTTGAGTTTTCCCCTTCTGGCCCCAACCCTTCCTCCATCACATGCCCTCTCAAAAGCAGTCTGGGGCTGGAGGTGTGGCTCAAGTGGTAGAGTGCCTGCCTGTCAAGCATGAAGCCCTGAGTTCAAATCCTAGTACTTCCAAAAAAGAAAAAACAAAAAAGGCCAAATCAATAGCATAGTCTGACATCAAATGGAAATAAAGAGCCTTCCTTCTCTTCCCCTTTCAAAATTTTATCTTTATCCATCACTCCCTGCTTCCTTCATGACTCTGAAGAACAGGGAGCATCTTCCGTGCAAAGGTTAATTCCTCCATTTATTCCCGAAACTTCCCTCCACTATCTTCCACATCTCATTCCAACTCCTCCTTACTACCTCTCTTCCATCTTGAGGCCACATTTCTGGGTTCCTTCAAAAGCTGATAACAGCCTCAGTTTCTCTAATCCTGCACACCTGCCTTCTATTGTGTCACTCCTTACAATTCTATCACTTTCCTTTTCTTCTCCATCATGCTCCCTAGTATATACTATTTATATCACTGGCTTTTACTCCGTAACCCACTGCAACCTGATTTCCATCTGCTTTTTGCAAGGTGCCTGATGAATTCCAAGTTGCCAAATTCAATGACCTTGGCCTTTCTGCTTGACTCTTGGAAACCCACTCAGCCCTTTGAGTCCATGACAGTGAACCTGGGATCTGTCTGTCCATTCCCAAGCTTTTCTACTGTTTCCTCCTTTTCTGACCATCACATAAACCAAAGCAATCACCAGGCCTGGGGTTGCCAGATTTAGCAAATAAAAATATAGAATTTCCAGTTCATAATAATTTTTTTAGTATGTCTAAAATTTTGCATGGGACATTCTTACACTAAGACCTTATTCTCTGTTGATGTGAAATTCAATTTTAACCAAGCTTCCTACTTTTTATCTTCTATGTTATGGTCCAATGATGATCTTTTCTCAGAAACTTCCTAAATCTTTATCTATGGCACCAGTTTCTCCCTTCCCCTCCTGTTTCCTCTGTTCTCATTATTTCCTCTTCTTCTTCTCCTTCTCCTTCCCCTTTTTCTACTCCTTCTTTTCCTTCTTCTTCTTTATCACTCTCTCTCCCTCCCCCCCCCCACCTCTTACATTTGTCTGTCTTTCCCCTAGGTGTCTTACACTATTTCCAATTCATTAAATACAAAACTGAAATGAATATTTCTTACCCCCAAACCTGCTTCCTCCACCTTTCTCCCTATTTCCAACCTCCAATGACCTGTAGTCCAAATCCAATTGTCCTCCCTCTTCAAGTGATTGGATCTTGATGGGTTTGACCCTAACCAACACTCTCAGACCTATCTTCCTTCTATTTTCATAGATTTCATTGATTTGAGGCCTTTATCATTTCTGGATGACTAAAAACCCTACCTACCAAGCTATTAAAATTGCCTTTGTCTAGTTTCACTACTTGCACTGTCACTACTCTCCATCCTCCACACACTACCACTCAATTAACATCCTAATTAAGGTAAAATATGGGTATGCTACTTCTTAGATCAAAGAAGTTCTCTGGGGCTACACCAGCCGGCACTCAGAGGTTTCCAGGAATTGATCTTTCCCCTCTCACCTCCCTGTGGTTTCCTCTATGCACCTCAAACTAAAAACTACCAGGACACCACTCCAGGTCCTTCCTATCTCCATCTGTACACACTCAGACTTATATGTGAACCTCTTGGAAGGGGGCTTCACACGATTTCTGCATAAATAGATGCTCACTGAATGCTTGCTGAATTACTGACATGGGTTAGTTAAAATTTAACCACATTAACAGAGTGAAGTAATTAAATTCATGAATCATTTATGGGATGATGCATTGAATGCACTTTTTCACACGCTCTTTGTTTGCTTACTACCAATTATAGGCAATGTCAAGTTCATACCCGGGTCTCCTACCTCTGTGATGTCAAGTCACAGCTGGACTGTAACAGAACTCCAAGGAGCACAGCTGGACACAGACTCATCCACCCACTGCTGTCCCTCTCCAGTTACTTTTTGAACTCTGATCCCTTCTCCATTTCCCCACTTCTTGCCAATGGAGGATTGTAACAGTCACTGCAAAAGTCCTTGCATTCTCTGTTACGTCAAGCTCCAAACAACTCAGAGTTCTAAATGGCTACCAATCTACATTCTGATCCAAGAGCATCTGAATGCTGTAATAACGTAAATCAGAAGCTCACACTTTTTATTTTAAGGGCATAAATATTTTCAGCTTTCGGGCCTCTGTGGTCTCTATTGCAACTACTCAGCTCTGCCATTGTGACACAAAAACAGTCATGGTTGACGGGAAAACAAAGGCACAGGTCTGTGTGCTGAAAACTGTCACTTAAAATAGGCAGCCAGGACCCAGTTGTTACGTGCTGACCCCCAGCCTAAGGCAAGTTTCTGATGAAGTGTTTACTTACATTTTTTTTCTAAATCATATCTTTTATAGTCATTTAACTGGAAAATACATCAAAATTTCAATACTCTTTTCTTTTCACTAATGCCTATAATCCTAGCTACTGGGGAGGCTGTTATCAGAAGGATCATGGTTTGAGGATAGCCTGGACAAAAAGTTCATGAGATTCTATCTCAACCAATAAAAGCTGGGTGTGGTTGCACACAACTATAATCCTACCTATGTGGGAAGCATAAATAGGAGGATCACAGTCTAGGCTGACATAAGCATAAATATGAGACTATATATAAAAAAAAATAGCTAAAGCAAAAATGGCTGGAAGTGTGGCTCTAGTGGTAGAACACCTGCCTAGCAAGCACAAGGTCCTGAGTTCAAACCCCAGTACCAAAAAAAAAGTTATATTTAAATAAAATTCACCACCCCAGATTGGGTCAGGGGAAAATACAGAGTGGGATATTAGGGACCTGAGACCTCTCTAAAAACTTTCAGCCCAATGCAATGCAGGGAAGGGGAGAAGGAGGTCAAATAGTTAAGTAGCATACTTGCATGGGGCACACATTTAAAAGGACACCAAAAATACATAAATAAATAAAAAATAAAAATCACAGCAATCAAGATAAATCATCTTTTAATGCAAGCATACTTAAAATGAAAATGAATAAAAAATTCACAGTGAACAAACATGGTCTTGCTATTGGGACATAATCTCATCATGAGATGAAAATGTCACATGTTGAAAATTCTTTTCACAGAAAAAGAAAGAGGCTGAGAAGGGTGAGAGCAACATACTGGGTGTGATGACTTAGTGGCACTGTGCCCTGTACAGCATGGGCTGTGTCCTCTCCTAGTCTCATGACTGACTGGGAGCTGTGCCCCCTCAGCAAATGATTCCAATCCAAAATTCAAAGTATACTTTCTACTGAATGCCGATTGCTTCCACCATAGTTGAAAAGTTTTAAGTCAGCCCAGTACTGGAACATAACCATCACTAGTGGAGGAGCATCTAGAACTTTCACGACAACCCCCTGGGTTTGATGGCATTCTTTTTGTTTGTTTGTGGTACTGGGGTTTGAACTCAGGGCCTATACCCTGAGCCTTTCTGCCAGCCCTTTTTGTGATGGGTCTTTTTGAGATAGGGTCTCATGAACTATTTTCGAACCTCGATCTTCCTGATATCTGCTTCTTGAGTGGCTAGGATTACAGGTGTGAGCCACCAGTGCCAGGCATGATGGCATTCATATGTATGAATAAGGAATCAGGCTCAGACAAACTGAGGTTATAGAAAATACCAAAACCAGGCTAAAGCTTCCTACCGCATTGCATTCTGTTGAGAAGCTGTATTTGGGGCAGGGTCTTTCTTGCCTTACATTTGTATAAAGAGTTTTCAATGATCATTCGATCGTCACAATAATCCTGGCAGGTGGAAGTCTCATATAATTTAAGACCAGGTGAGTTGTGTTTGTCCTTTTAATCCTCCCACCCTAGAGGAGCACACCCAGCCTGACCCCATACCATCCCTGACCCCATGCCATCCAGGCTCATGTACAACAGGGTTAGATTAGACAGTTTTATCCCTAAAGGAATATTGTCTGGACTAGAAACTTTGGCAGGAGGCAGAGAGCACACAAGCAAAGAAGTCAAAGGTACCAAGCACTGACTGCAGGGGAGGGGGTCAGAGGAAAGTAGACAGGGCGTCAGAAGCAGAGAAGGACACTTGGAAGGAGAGGGAGGGGTAAAAGCTCCTGGGAGGACAGAGCCAGGAAGAGGCTAGGAAGGCAAAGGGCAAACTTGACCCTCATCACCACTGGCCCAGTGCCTTGGTGGCAGGAGCCATCATCATAATAATTAAACCAAATGTAATCAACAGAACTTCAGCTCAAGCCCCTCAACTTTTCTGGATGCTTCAAGAAATCACAACTACCAGGTCCAGGTTCCATTTCCCATTTGTTCCAGGTGCCACCATGATCTTGTGATCAGTCATAGTGGCATCTGAACTCAGAACCAGGGCTGTTCTGATGGGTAAGAAGGATCAGACCAAGGTGAGGGCAGGATGCAGTTGTAGGTGGAGGGGCAGGAGACAACGAGACTTCATTTCTAATCCAGGGCTAGGGAGAAATCAGAATTCAGGCTATCCTGGTGTGAGGCACCAGCCCACAGGAGAAGCATGCCTGGGTATTATGTCCCTGTAATGAGATCACCACAAGCACTTTCAAGCATTTAACATACTTGAATGTGCAAAGTTTCACAGTTGGTCACAAGTTCATAATAGCTGTGTCTTTTTCACTGGGGAGATGCCGTGCCATGCTGGGATTTCACAGAGCAGCAGGGATCCTCCATTCTTCAAAATAAAGCAGCTCAAATACTCCTCTGGCAATTCCAACCACACAGTAATAGAAAACACCCCAGGCAGAGTGTGAGAGTCCAATCTTGTAAACAGCAGGATAGTAAGGTGTAAACAAGAATGGAAAGCCTACCCCCAGCCTTTTAAAATCACTACTTGCCACAGGAGGATGGGGATAAATTCAGCCCAAATATCATGGAACAAAACTTCAGAGAAGTGTTAAATCACACACCAGGTGGCTGCAGGAATCTGCAAGGATCCAGAAGCCAACTCATCCCTTTTGGCGTCAGGCTTGATTTTATAGACTGCATTCCTGGTCTTATGCAGTTGGTTTTGGGGGGTGTTTTTTGTTTCTCCTTTACTGCACCACAAGTGGTGTTTTCAAGGCTCTTGTGGCTTTCCTAAGTCATATATTCTTTCTCTGACCCCACAAGCAATGTTGTTTTGGGGAACCACAATATTTCCATCCTTTCTTTGACTGAATCATGTTCTTGCATGCAGCGAAAATACGTCCACACAGTCATACTCAGTGCTGGTGAGTACTTATATGATCCTTTGTGTCGTTAGGAAGATTTAGTGCAGTAAACTCCAGCATCTTCTATTCTTTCGAGCAGACATTCTACCAATAACTAAGCATGGAGCACATACGTCAGACAATGGCCTGGAGAGAAGAATGAACAGTGACTTTGGCTTTGAGGACCTCAGAGTCCAATGAAAACTTGGACGCTAACAGTTACAATAAGGGAGGAAGCACCTTTATCCCTCAGCTGTGTTTGTTAAACAAAAAATTTATGGGAGCCCATTACTTCAGATTAGGCTCCTGTACTAAGCCCCAACAGAGCAGAAAGAAGTTCATTCATGCGGGGTGTCATGTAATCCAACCCAGCTTTGAAACTGGCCAGTTTTCCAAAAAACAGAAGATTTACAACAACCAATCAGAAGGGACCTGTTACTTGGGCAGGTATGTTAAGATGCCTACTCTGTTTTCACCCCATATAGGGAGTACCTGAAATGACAGGGCCACCTTCTGGTCCCTGTTTCTGTCAACACCTTTTATTAATTAATTAAGCCCACCTACACTGCTCAGCCCTCTGGAAACCCATTTTATTTTATAGAATGAAATGTTGCCTGGGTCTAGAATCATGAATAACAGCCAGTTTGACCTTCACACTAAATTTGTGATAATTTTGTGTCTGGCAGGCTTCACCACTCCCCCAGCAGGCTGCTTCCAAGACTGATGATCAGAGAGGAGGGAGGTACCGGTGGCTGAGCACACACAGAGACTGGCCCACGTTCAATGCTTCCTGTAAGGCAAAAAGTGTACTGTGAAGTTCTTCCCCAAGCTCTGCCACCTTCATCATTGCCTCACTCAACAGAACTCCTCAGCCTCAGACCTCCAAACTGCCTTTCTTGGACTTCCCCCGTGTCATCCTTTACACTGTACACCAGGAATGATCTGTCATTAATTCACTGAATGTTCATAACATCCCTGAATGGGCTCTGTACTCTGGTATTATAAATGAAGAAAATGAGCCTCCAAAAGTCTCAGAAACTTGGCCAAGGATAGAGAGTTGATAGCAGAAAACTATCAACTATCAACCCAGGGTCATGTGACGAGAAAGGCTCAGCAGTGTGTTGGCAGGCTTCCGTCACATGTATTATCTAACACTCTTGCTGGGTTGTTTGCTCTATAATGACAGACATCAACATTTTCATCTTTTAAATAGCTCCAAGGCAGGACAGACTTGTGACCAAGCAGAGTAGACATCTACCCGTGGGATATCATTTAAGAGAGGTTGAATGTGTTAAAAATCTCCCCATGTTTCACAGACTTGGAATGTCACCACTGGCAGGGCATCACTTGAGGCCTTGAAGTCTTTCTGGCCTCCAGAATCACTCCCTAGGACTTGCTTAGGCCACAAGGGTAATCCTCAACATAAAACCTCAGTGCAGGGAAGACTCAGCGGACGAGATGTAGAAGAAACACCCAGAAAGGATGGGCCATGGAGTCCTGAGAGAAGGATGGGAGGCTCGGAAGCCAGGCATGGAAGTTTTGCTTGGCTGACTCCATCTTTGTGTTCCTGTGCATTGGGAAATGATGGGTTTCACTCAACTGGGAGGAATCACTGTTTTGATCAAGTTAAGAGGAGGAGGCCCTGGGGATGGTGGCAGGTGGGCATCAAGTGCTCTGGGCATTGTGAAGTTCTAAGAGACAAGAAGGTGAAATCCTCACCTCAAAAGCTTACAGTCCCTGGAGAGAAAAGGTACTGTAGCAAACACTGGGTAACAGAGACAAGACAGGGAATGGCCAAGCACAGGTTACCCCTGAAATAGGAAAGTCAGGAAAAGGAGGAGTCAGAGTCCCCGCTTCACTGGGGACACAGGGTCCCAAGAACCTTACTAAATAAAGAGAAATAGAAAATGAGCTTATGAATCCTTATCTTGTGCCAAAGTGTATGCCCAGACTGCCAGAGCAGTTGCTCTTGGATACCCCCAAACAAGGAAATTCAACTTGGATTTAATCATCATGATGCAGAATATGTGAGGATGATCTAGAAACAAAATCTGAAGACAGACAGAATGAAAAGAGATGCTGGTCAGAAAATGCATGGTTTCAAAAGAAAGCCATCTCTTTGGATGAAAAGATCTAAGGTTGTTTCAATTACAAGAAATAAATGCAGAAATTCAGTAATTTATATATTAATATATATTAAGATACAAGGTATATATAGTATTTATATATTAAGATATAAGGTAAATCTGACAAACTATTAGGCAAGTCTGACCCCTGGTGAAGCTCAGTTAAAACTATAGGCAAGAGATCTAACGACACAGTGGCTAGGCATGGTGGCTCATGTCTATAATCCCAGCTACTCAGGAGAAAGAGATCAGGAAGACAGCAATTCAAGGGCAACCAGGGCAAAAAGTTAGGGAGACTCCATCTCAACAAACAAGTCTTCTGTGGTAGTACATATCTGTAATCTAGCTACACTAGAGGCATAAGTAGGAGGATTGTGGTCTTAGGCCAGTCCTGGGCAAAATGGGAGACCCTACCTGAAAAATAACTGAAAGTAAAAAGGACTGGGGGCACAGTCCAAGTGGTAGGGTGTTCACTTAGCAAGCATGAGACCCTGAATTCAAAACCCACTACTCCCCAAAAGAATGAAAGAGAGATCTCTAATGACATCCCAGGTCAAAAGCCTAATCACTTCATTCTGTGACCTTTGATCCAAAGACAAATGTACTTCTGGGCTTTCACTTAATGCTTTCTTCTCAAGGAGGAAAGGTTACTTATATTTACCTTCACTTAGTTGTAGTTCTTTAAAAAAGATCCCTTTATTTAATTCCTGCAAAGAAAACAACCCCAAGGAGGAAAGGAAGGAAGGAAGCAAGCTCTGACCTTTCAGTGCTAAATGAGTTATCTTACCAACAGCTCTAGGTGACTGTGTTCTTAGTGCTCTGAATAACCCTGCTTTATACCACTTAGCATCAGAGGAACTATAGCTTCAGCCTAAGTCTGATCGTGAGTGAGTAGAAAAAAATCGGAAGAGAAAGGGAGAGAGAAGGCACCGGGAGAAATCCTTCCTTCTACAGCTCTCTTAATTGAATTATTGCAATCTGTATTTCTCATTTCACCTCTACTAGTAATGATTTGCTTTTTTACTAAGTGACCTGCTTCCTTCAACGTGGCAGGTAGCCAAAGTCTCTGGCTTAGTCTCCTAGTAGGTTTGTGGTAACTCCAGGATATTCACAAGCGCAGAGGTCACCTGATAGGAGCCCACCAGCAGAGGCCAGCAAAGATGCTCTGTGCTGTTTCAAGGAGGGAACAGCAGCTGGGCAGGTATACTTCTGATGTCTCAACATGCACTGTTTGGTGTTACAGGGAGCAATAAAACAAAAACATCAGATTCTGAACGTCTGGGTGGTGATAACCCAGCTAGTTCTTTATTTAATATTTTATAAGAAAAGGATTCAAAAGTCATAACAGGAACTCCATGACAATGGATATTTAATACATTTAAAGTACACAGGTATCACGCAAGATGTAAAAAATATAACCTAAACAGCAATTATTCCACTAATAGTCATCAGCAGACAGAATTTTAAGAGAAGTATTAAAAACCTAAGCCATCTTTCAAAAAAATTAGTAGCCATTCCAGGGACTAAGCGGACTACCTAGCCAGTCCCTGTCTCAAAAACACAACAAAGAGTTGACAATGATATCTTGTTTGAACTTCTACCATGGGAGTTCTTAAGGCATAAATGTTGCCATGGAACTAGGAGATTTATGTGCAAATTTCTTCACTGCTAAAAAAAAGTGCTGGTCAGTGAAATCCAAGGACCTTTCTGACTCCTTGACATTCATATAATCCCAAGGCTCCTTTGAGGAGTACCAGCTTTGTGGGGAGCAGGGCATGAAGCCTACGTATTCACCTCCAGCTATGGTCTTGTCAGCAAAAAGCAAGCATTTTCCACTTGTCCCCACTTTGCTGGTTTGCTCACATGTGCTGGGGATACCAATGCCCACCTACCCGTTCATCCAAAAGCCCGCATACTGCAGTGCTTACCCTCAGGTGACCCCCACCAGGTCATGTGAAGTGCAGGCCCAACCCGCCCCTTGCTTTTAGCCAACAGAATATGGCGATGTCAACTGGATGGTCACTGCCTTGACTGGGTCATTTGCTGTAGAAGTGTGTCACATCCTAGCAGACATCTGACTTTCTCCTGATGGCTTTGAAAGAGATAAACTGTCATGCAGTGACAGGGCTGCCAAACAGCCCAGAACAGCTGGTGATGCCTACAGGATGACAGTGGCTCCAGGTGACAGCCAGAAAGAAAATGGGGACCCCAGCCTAGCAATCTCAGATGAATTCTGCCAGCAGCCACGTGATACAGAAGAAAACACTCCAGTTCCAGAAAGGAGTACAAGCAACTAACACCGTGGTATACCTTTGTGAGACCCTAAGCAAATCCACAGCTACACTGCACCCAGACTCCTGATCCACAAAAAAATGTGGGTGACAAAGAGATGCTGTGTTTGTGGTGACTTGGTATGCAACAACAGACAACGCAAGCATATGGCTATCATCTTTGTTTACTGCTTAACAATTATTCTTTCAAGGTTTTTTTGTTGTTGTTGCTTTGCTAATTGTTTTGTTATTCCTTTTTTGTTGTTGCTTTTTGAGATAGGGTCTCACTACTTAGTCCAGACTGGCCTCAAATCCATAATCCTCCTGCCTCAGCCTCCTATGTGCTGGGATTACAGATGGGCACCACCATGCCCAGCTTGATTCTACTTTGAGAGTTAAAGAAATATATCAGAATGCTTTATAAGTGTGCATAGCACTATACAATTCAAAATATATAAATATATAAATATACATATATAAATATATATATACAGAATGAATATAATTCTTTATGTGTGAGTCTTGAAACACAAATGAAATGGATTCAACATTTTCCAAAATAACAAAATACTTGTTTTGATATTTTCCAAAAAAACCTATTTTTAAAGTATTCATCTGAACTAGTTTTTTATTGTTCGTTTGTTGTTGTTGGTTTGAGGAGAGAGATGTATTTCTTTTTGTTAATAAATGGTTTTAAACATTTATAGATGTATGGAATTATTGTGAAGACAGGACAGTTTCCTGTGTAGTCCAGGCCCATTTTCCCCAACGTTAACACCTTGTGTTAGTGAGGTGCTTTATCACAATGGATGAACCAATACTGATGTTATTATCTTTCTTTTGATGGTACTGTGTTTTGAACTCAGGGTCTCAAGCTTGCTAGGCCCTGTCACTTGAGCCACGCCTCCAACCCTATGAGCCAATGTTGATACGTCATTGCTAACTAACCTTCATCCTTTCTTCAGACTTCCTGTATTTCGTGTCATGGCCTGTCTCTGTCCCAGGAGCCCATGCAGGGCACCATGTCACATTTAGTCCTCACTAAATCAGAGTTCTCCTGATTGGGATCATTTCTCAGACTTCATTTGTCCTTAATGACCTTGACAGTTTTAAAGAGTACTGGTCAAATATTTTGTAGGATGCTCTTTGTTTAGAATTTGTCTTGAGTTTTTTCTTTTTTTTTTTCATGATGAGACTCAGGTAACATGTTCTGCAGGGGAAGACCACACATGTCCAGTGTCCTCATCACATATAAAAACACCAAGGTACCTACTGTCTATATGACTTGTCACTGCTGATGGTAACTTTGAGTCTCTGGCATCTGTCATGTTTCTTCATTTTTTTTTTTCTTCCTTTCTGTGCTGGCCTCTTTGGAAGAAAATCATTATGTGTGCCCCCTCCGGGAGTTGTGCTCTACTTCTTGAAAGACAGGGTGTCTACATGTCATTTAGAGTTCTTCTGCTTGGGAGAGCTGCCCATTCTCCTTATTTGTTCACCCAGTCATTTATTTCTGTAAATATGTACATTCGTGTGTGTGTTTTTTATACCTTAGGTGATGTCCCAATCCTATTTTATTTATTGTTTTGTTCAGATTGTTCCTGCTTTGCCCACTGGCAGCTCACCCAGTCAGCTCCTGTATCCCTTTGACACAAACCCATTATTGTGGACCTTTTGGGTTTTTTTAGCATTTCTTTGCTCTCTGGCACAATGAGATGCACCAGGCTCATCTTGTATATTTCTTACCCAGTCTAACCAGCCATTGTCCAAGTGACCTACTTCTTTTATTAGAGAATGGTATCAGAAACCAGAATTTTGGCAGTCATGTGCTTATTATTGTTGCTAAATTACTTCTAAACCAAACCTGCTTTTCAATCTCCATACCTATAATCTTAATTTATTTTTATTTGTTTAACAAGCATTTTTACAGAGATTGCTATGCACCTGGTTCCTTTTTTAAGGCACTTTGCAACTACTAACTCATTTAATTCCTGTAATAACTCATAGCAACAAGATAGGCAGTAGTATTAGCCTGATTTTATAGATGTGAACAAAAAAAAGGGCACAGAGAGAATTGGATATGTGCCCAAAGTCAGCCAGCCATTTAGTGACAAAACCAGGAAGTGGAACCAGGCATCTGGATCCAAATTTGGGGTAAAACGACTGCTCCACATTGCCTCGAATTGGTGAAAAACTCACAGAACTGTCACACAAGATTGATGAACTAGTTAACCCATCTCTTTAAGAATATCCTCTATGTGCCCAGTAGAGGCCAGACTCCCTGCTCTCAGCTCCCGGCTGTTTAAGGCCATTTGGGGGCACCTCTGGGACTACAGCCCGATTTACCATGAAAGAAGAGGTTACTGCCACATACCCTAGAGAAGACTCAGGCTGCTGCATGGGATGAAGTTGCCATAAAAACCACTCCACCCGGGAGCTCCAAATACACCTTACTATGCTCCAGGTAATATCTAAGGGTAATACGCAGAGACTTTTTTAATTTCATTTCTAGCCATTTATCATTTCCATAAATAGTATCTTTCTATCTGTGAAATTCCCATTCATTATGGTAAAACTGACTTATAAAAATATTTGAACAAAACTATCTCTTGGGAAAACCACTGAACAAGACCAAGATTCCATTTGTGGCTAAGAAGAATTTTATAGATGTTCACTTCCTTTATGGCTGCACTTGCAGGTGGTTCCTAGACACCAAAGTTGAGATGATCTGAAAGAAAACATGCAAAGTAACAATGCAGCATGCCAGTATCTTAGAGGACTCGTCACCGCTTCTGCTAGTGGAAGAGCCCTCTGAGATTTCCTTCCTGTGACTTGGGTTTGCATGTCAGTAATGGTTTTTGGAAAAGGGAGTGCAAGTTAGGGTGGGAATAGGGCTCAGCAAATGACACTCTCCTCCAACAAGAAGGCAAAGGCTAATACAATGGAGAGTCTGGGATTGACTTCTTGTTAACATTTATAAACTGCTTGGCGGAGGCTGGGGCTTGGGGAGATGGGACACTTAAGGATGTGGCTTTTCATTTGCAGTTCTGAACAAGCACCAAATGAGCTCTCTTTCCCATATATGGAAAAAGAATAAATAGATATCGCTCCCTTCCATGCAACAATAAGAAATCACAACGGAATCAGGCAATAAATAGGAATAATGCATTGTGGGGTTCATAGAGCAGGAGGGTGTCAGAAGAAAGGATGGATCCAAGAGCCCAACTTGTGGAAAGACTCACTCAGCATTGTCAGATTGACAAGGCCTCACGGATAAGGTAGTGGTCTCCCGGATCCCATTCCTAATGGACAGGTGCCTACACTGATAACCTCTCTGAGTCCTCTGGGGCTGCCAGTCTAGGCAATCTAATTGGTCTCTGTAGTGGAGTTTCAAAACTATCAAGAATACAAAATCTATTTTTAAAAAATCCCAACTCATATTATTGAATTATTAAATATCAGTGTTACTTTCATAAACTCCTAAGAACTGGATAAAAGATCTAAATATCCTTCCTTTTTTATTAAAAAAATCAATTGTAATAATTCAACAAGAAAAGGTATTCCAACTGACATAATAGGAAAAAAAGTGACAGTCAATTTCTGTATATTCCATGGTACTCTAATCTGTGCAAAATGTGTCTCCATCAGTACGCCAAGGACTCACGTTCCTCTGAGCACTTAGCAGAGAATCAGATACAAGTAAGGACTGGGAGCTTTACTGAAGAGTTAACGAATTTGCCCTTTTGAGTATAGGACAGAGGCAATGTGTTTCAGTGGCAAGGACCACAGGCAAGTCATTGAACCTCTGCATGTTCCAGAAATGGTCACTATTATTTTATTTAGTTTCAGCAATCTTTCTGACATAAGACAGATTCTTAATTTTTCTGTTGTTCATAATCTCTTATATATTTCATAGATATTATAAAAGAGTTTCACTTAATACAATGTAATATTTCTAAGCACAATATTTAACTGAAAAAAATCTGTGAGATAATTTTTAAATATTTCCTTCTGCTCAAGGTTACCTTGTTGACATCCAAACATATTACAACTTGAAAAATGACATTCTAAGATGTTTCATTGCTAAGATGTGGAAAGGGGTCAAAGTGAATTTATAGTGTTTTTCGCTTTCTAAAATGTATGTTGTTAACTCCATTTCAGGCTTTCAGAATTTATTGAGGGTGAGGGGACAGGTGCTTGATTAAAATGGTACGGTGAATGAGGGAGCTGACCTGTTTTGGGCACCTACAGACTTTCTCCAGCATCAGACCTGCTAGCCCATTGAAGACCAAGCCAGATGGTAGGTCTACACCAGATGATAGGTCTACGTCAGTTGGGTGGGACCAGAGAAGAATTCTGTCTTTTCTCTATGCCATTGAGCAAGTTTCTCTGAGCTGTTCACAGTGGTACTGAAATACACCCTACCTTACCATTTTTTATTCTTAGAGATTGATGACAGAATGATGGAAGTGAGGTGGGAGAGACGTGGGCAAGGAGGAAGACAAGTTAAAAGAGATCAACAGAGTGTATCTTCCATTCCTTCCATAACAGCTATTTCCTTAAAACACAAGAAGAAAATTTATAGATTACTGCAGTTTGTGCCCCTCCAAAACTCAAGTGAAAACTTAATCTCCAGTGCAATCATATTAAGAGGTGAGGAAGTGGAGGTGATGAGGGGCCATGAGGGTTCCTCCTTCCTGTGTGGGACTAAGACCCTTTTAAAAGAGGCTTCACATAAGCACTCAACTTTTTTTTTCCTTGTGTCCCTTCCTCCAAGGGAGGCCACAGCACTCAAGAGCAAACAGCAGCCCTCTCCAGACCCCAAAATTGCCAGTGCCGTGACCTCAAACTTTCCAGCTTCCCAAACTGTGAGAAATAAATTTTTGTTCTTTATATATTACCAGTTTCAGATATTTTGTTACAGCAGCACGAATGGATGAAGCAATTACACTATGTATCTTGTTAATTTAAATTATAACTTCAGGGAGGCACGAGGATAAGGAAAGAAAAGAACATAAGAATGGAAGTCAGGAAGTCTGCGGTCTGGCCCACCTTGGCCATTTGTTGGGGGAGTGGGCAACCACGGAGTAGCCACTTACCACTACTGTCCCTGTACAAAAAGGCACAGCCCCGTGTAACCATGCTAAAGCTGTATCAAATTGCTTTTTCAGTATCACGGGGCAAATACTTTTGTAATAGTGATAATGCCTAAAATACATAATATATTTTGGTTTGCCTATATAAATTTTGAGACTTATGCATTCTTGGAGATACAAAAGTCTGAGAACATTTAAGTAAAAGACAGCTTTGAAAAGTTTTAAGTATCAAATACCCCATGAAGGTACTTGTAGTTACATCACCAAGTAGCCACTGTTTCTAACATCTCACCTTCAGCCATACATACCATCCACCATGCTGATGGCAGATGTAACAGTTTCTGATCTGTTGTTATTGGTATCCAATTTTTCACCCAAAACATGACATTTTCATTGGCAGTATATTTTAACAAGTTTTGTAAATAGAGTCACTAGCTAAGTACATTTACTTTTAATTTGATTTAATAAGTCTGGCAATTTGTACTTCAGAATCCAACCCTTGCTTTCCTCAGGAAGTGGAAAAAAACCTTAGTATTTATTCATCTGGAAAGAAATGGGCCAGGCTCCAAAACACAATTAAACTGGAGACAGATGATATTCATCCTCTCAGGAGTATTTAGCGCAAGCTAAATATATGTACAACACAGCTGACCATTTCACACAGCTACCGTCAGAACGAGCTATGTCAAGGGCAGTCTTTAATTCTTCACTGGTCTGCAGTGAAAAGCCGTGCATCCCACCAAGGTGGGGGCCACATCTGAACCACACAGTCAACACTGTACCAGTTTACACAAATTTCTAATAAAAATACTTTTAAGCACTCCATTGTCTTGTTTCCTACTTGTAGGCTGAGTCTTTAAAGAGGATTAATTTAGTTCTCTCCCCTTCAGTAAACATGGGCATTAACTGTGGATGGAGCAGATTTAATAGGGTCTAGTTCCCCTTAAAAGAAAACATTGCAGGGGTAGGGGTGCAGCTCATGTAGAATGTGTTTTTAGCATGTATATGCTATGAGCTCCATCCCTAGCACACACACAAATTCCCATTATTTGTGTTACCCATGGCACAACCTCACTTGCCTAGGTCCTCTGCAGATGTCCCTTCAGATGCTGGGATTCATTCTGATGTCATGAGTCTGTGACTTGAGTTGTGAAGGATGGCTATTTTTCTCATTTAAATCTCATTGGTCTTATACCAAGAAAGCATGTATGACAAAATTAAGAAATCAAAACACACAGAAATCAGCCTGATTCCAGAGAAGAGAGATTGGCTAAGTGGAGATTCAACAACTATTTAACTAACCAAAAAATGTTACAGTGTACCTAAGAAAGCAGAGCGCAGACGCAGGTCTCTCCTGTCCAGGCCAACCTGCAACACCCTACTTGTGTCAGTGACTGACTGGCTCGCCTACAGAAGATGCAACCATCCAATAGCCATACTAAAAGGGTATTTAGCCATTTGGTCAATAAACATTTAGGACTGGGCATAGTGGCTCACGTCTATAATCCCAGCTACTCAGGGGGCACCAATCAGGAGAACCCACACAAAAAGTTAGTGAGACCCCATCTCAACAAATAAGCTGGGCATGGTGGAATGCATATGCTACACAGGAGGCATAAGTAGAAGGATCATGACAAAAAGTCGAAACTATGTGAAAAAATAGCTAAAGCAAAAGTGCTGAGGGTGTGGCTCAAGTGATAGAGCCAAGCACAAAGCCCTGGTTCAAACCCTAGTACCACTCTCCCCCGAAAAACGGTAAGTGTGGTTTGGAAGTATTCATAGTAACGGATTTTTATTGAACTCTAGCCATGTGCAGGGGCTAAGCTAACTCATAATCATCTCGAGCAGTGACTATTTCCATTTTGAAAACAAGGCTCATGAAGACTTACAGGTGTTCAATGAGGTGTCCGGCTGGCATGCTACCAAGTAGTGGAATCAGACTTTGATCCCATTTGACTCCACAGTCTGCAGCCTCTCTCCACTGGTTCTCCTTGCTGGGAAGCCCAATCTCAGTATGTGACAAATGAGTGGAAATGCTGCTGGTACCATGGCCCCATCAGGTAGGGATAGGGCTGGGCATAAGGAGTGGCAGGTCTCCCGAGGGAATGGGTAGAGTTAAGGGTAGCAGTTCTAGTTTCCAGACACTTTCTTCCCACATTCTGAATTGTGTTAGGAATTTTTTTCCTATACATGCAAGAAAATCAGGCCAGCCAATTTCCTACTGAGAAGAGCTAAAATGGGTGCCAGGGACAGGTGGTGCCAACCAGGAGGTTCCATAGCCTCTCTTCACCCATCAGACACTGGTCCTTTTTGTCCCTTTTCTCCCCTTTCACTCCAGTTAGTGCTGGTTTGCAGACATCGCCCACCAACTACCAGATACAAGCATGGCCCTCACCCTGCCATCCTCTGTCATCTACCCTTTCTTCTCCTCCCACCTGATTTTACCTTTTCACCGATATATGCATTTATTCATTATCAATCATTTACAAAATTCTTGAATTTCTAAATCCTGGGCACCAGGAGTGAACAGCCCAGAGGACAAGCAAAGTCCCTGTTCTCATGGAGCCAAGAGTCTAGATGGAGAAACAGACCCAATACAAATAAATACAGTTGCCAGTGTAACGAGTACCAGACCCTGGGTTCAAGCCCCAGCTCCACAGCTGAGCACAGTTATAAATGACATGAGGCAGAGCAGCTGGATCTAAGATGGAGTACGACAGAGAAGGTGTAGGAAGAGTGAAGGGCTCTAAGGAAATGTCTTCTAAGCTGAGAAGTAAAGGGTGAGGAGGAGTCAACCATGCCAAGAGTCAGGGAGTATCAATCTAAGCAGGGAAACAGCTCATCAAAGGCTCAGAGATGGGAAAGTATATTAGTTATTTTTCAGTGCTGTGACCAAAATATCTGACATAAACAACGTAAAGGAGAAAGGATTGAACTTCCTCAGTTTCAGAGAGTTTGGTCCAGGGTTTCTTGGCTCCCTGTGCTTGGTCAGATCATCATGGTAATGGAAGCATGTGTTGGAAGAACTCCTTCACCTCACTGTGGACAGGAAGCAGAGAGAGACGGGAAGGAGCCAAGACCTGCACCAGTGACCTACTGCCTCCAGATAGGCTCCAAATCCTAAAGTTTCCACAACCAACAGCTAAGGACCAAGCATTCACCACACGAGCCTGTGGTGGACATTTCACACTCAAACCATCACAGAAAGGAATTGGGACATGCAGAGAGCTGAGCATGAGCGTGGAGGAGAATGGCAAGAGATAATGCTGACAGAGTGGGCAGGGCCCTTGTGAAGTTTGGATTTTATTCTGAGGGCAACCTATTCTCCTATCAGGCCCAGAAGAAAACAAATCAAAGAAAGCACACTTAAAAATTATAAGAAAATATTTTAACAAATAGGTAATGCCTAAGAGGCTATTAAAATACTCTTCTGTTGCAACATTGGATACCTGTCTGGGCTGCAATTTGAATGACTGGAAAGTGATCTTGCAAAATCCTTACCTAGCTCCTCTTCTACAAAGACTTAACAGAAATGACGTGATAAATGGACAGCTTCTCATAGATCCTGTGACAGAGATTGTGATCTCCAGTTTGTAGATGAGGAAAATGCATCTCAGAGGGATCCCATGCTAACCTGGTCTATGATCAGGCTTCTTTGACTCTAAAACTTGGTCTTAACCATCATGCACACTTCCTCCTAATTCTAACAACATGGAAGTCACTGGTGACCTTGACAAAAAGTTTTGGTGGAGTAGTGGGGATGAGATTGAGTGGAGCGGGGTCCAGAGAGGAAGTAGAAATAATGAGACTGGACGGCTCATAAAGGGAAGAGAGAAACGGTGTTAAAACATGTGCAATTAAGGGACTCCTTCTTCAAACATAGAAGATATGGTTCTATCTCTGTAAGATGAAGAGAATGATCCAGGGAAGAGAGGAAATGGATGAAGCAGGACTAATTGGGGGTCAAGTGCAGGGTAGAGGCCAAACCCTAGGCAAGGGAAAATGTAGGATGCAGTGCACAAAGTCAGACCAGAGTGCTTAACCTTGTCTACATATTAGAATTTCCTGAGGATGAAAGCAGAAAAAAACAAAATGAAAAAAAAAATACAGAGTTCCTTCCAAAACAAATTGAATCAAAGTCTCTGAGGGGGAGGCCTGGGCAGCAGCATACTTTTGTTTATTTGCTTATTTATCAGATCCCCAGGAGATTCTAATATGTGGCCAAGGTTGAGAAATCACTGGTCTAGAGGAGCTTTATATTTAAAATCTACCATGACACAGTGTTGGGGCTCTGATTAGCATGTGGACAGTTAAAACCCCAAATCTTCCATATGACCTGCTACAGGGCCCTGTCTCTGTTAATTGTATCTCACATTCTATCCGGGAGACTGAGTTTTAAAAATCTAAATGTAGGCATTTTTTTTTTTTGTTTTCCCTTTTCATTCATTCAATTGTATTGATTTGGAAATAGCTTACTGAGATAATTTTACACTTCTATTTTATGACATTAGATACATCTTACAATTTCTGTCATCTATAGATATAAATAGCACACTTTCTACGTCTTTCTTCAAATGACAAAATTGTTAAAAAACCCAATGTGACATTTTAATAGAGACTTCTTTCTAATGATCTAGTACTCTGTGGGTCACATCTTTACAACAGTCAAGAGCTGTCTCATTTCTTACTCATTCCATAAATATTTCATGAGTTATATTCTGAACTAGTTCATGGGGATGAAAATGTTATCAAGATAGGCCTTGTTCCTGCCCCCCTAAAGCTTAAATTCTTGTGAGGAGACAAAAAAACAGTAAGTAAATGAAGGAATGAGCAAAATAATTAGATGTTTGGTAAAGACAAACCAACTGAATGCTGTGACATAGAATATTGGGAAAGATAACCGGAAGAAATGGCTCCCCAAGCCATGAATTAGCCCCAAATTCTCAGGTGTCCAGAAAGACATTATGAAAGACTTAGACATTTCTGGAATCCATAGGTCCTAAGTCTAATGCATTCTCTACACTAAACATGATTTGGTATGAGTTGTTCTTTATGAATCACTGTTGCTTCTCTCTGATTCTTTCCAGATATTCCCATAAGCTATCTGTTTAATAATTCATCCCAAAGTTTATTGAACTCAATAAGCAATTGTTTTAAGAATCCATCATTTTCTCATTTGAACACCAGAACATTTGGCCCATTAGATTTCTACTAGTAATGATGAATTATTTTGTATTTTGTATGTATAAATTTATGTATACTTAGAGATGCATATCAAATATTTTGTGTATAATATTGTATTTAACTTTTATGATTCTGTTATTCCTTCCTAAGAAATGGGGAATCCATAGCTCAGAAGGGTTAAGCTCCCTCTGAAACACAGAGATTTAAATCCAGACCATCTGACCCAGGGCCTGAGCTCTCAACAATTATACTCTAAGAACCTAGTCATAGTCTTGTTCTCAAAGACAGCCAGCATACACTTCAGATCACACAGATTTAGATGAGAATGTACAGAGAAGATCAAAATTGTTACCCTAATCACAAATCAGGCTGACAAGCAGCATGATCCAACACAGTCTTGTTATTTCTAATTATTTTTTAATAACAGAACAAACAAAGAACCAGTGGTAAAAATTTGGAAGTAGCAATAAAGACATTCAATGACTAACTGCATCCATGACAATGTCTGAATAAGGACAATGATTTACGGTGTATTCTCAACCTAAAGCTCAGCTCAGACCTTCAACCTGTGCTGGGTATTAGAACATGGCCCCAGGTGATGATTATCTGGTGTTTATAGGCATCTTTTTGGCTTTTCCAAAGGCCTGGGTCAACCTTGTATTCGTTACTGACAGCCAAACAATGAAGTCTTGCCTCACTCAAAGGATGGCTATAATGTGCAGTAGATGTCATCATTAACGCTTGTTAAATCGGGGATGATCAGTGTTTGAATTCAGTTGAGATGTCCATGTACAGGGACAAAGCACGTTTTTGATATTATAGAAGGTAAGATTTATCTCTGTATCCTGATGCCAGAGAAAAATTCTTCCATTTTAGGAATTGGGTGCCAGGTTCTTGGTGGCTGTTGATTAACGTTCAATGAATTAACGAAGGGATTCGTTATAGCAACACTGTAAATTCGGACAAGTGAGTGGAAGGTCTTTCCCACAGTCCTGGTGGCCAACAGACAGCACTTTCTCTCCACAAAATGCTCCATTTTTTAAGCAAAAGAAAAACTTGCTGATTTCAATTCGTTGAACAGAGAGCACATTTTAATTGATGAGCTGTCTGAAGTACAGTTTTAATGAGGCACGCCTTTGTAACTCACACAGAAACTAACTGCACAGGAACTGGTGGCAGCATTACTGAACAGGTTGTCTCTCAGCCCTTTCAGTGACTTAGATAATGACTGCTTTTAATTAATTCTTTCTCCTTATTTGCAAATTGGAATTTCTAAAAGCTTTAAGTAGTTCAACTTTTCCTCTGGTTGACAGAAGAATTTGCTTAGCTAATCTTTCTTCTTAGTAAAACAAAAAATAATACAGTGTTCAACCATATCCAAATAGCTACAAATCTTGATTAAATGAATGAAGTTTTATAATCATTAATTTTAGTGTACTTATTGACATGTAACACATGTACTGAGAAGGCTGGCAGAGAGACTAACATAGTATAACGTCTACCATTTACAAGGTACTTAATAACGTCCTCTTATGCTCATGGCCAACAACTCATGAAGCAGCTATGAACATCCTATTAGACTGACAGGTGAAACTGAGATTCAAAGAAGCTTAATAATGGCCTTCAGATCAGATCGCTGACAGTGTGATTCCAGATCAGTCTTACTTTGAAGCTAGTGGGTATGTTCCCTGTTGCACTGGGAAAGAAAGACCAGATTCTCTGGAAGCCCACTCAGTACATAAGAGGATCTTGTAGGAGAGTGGCTTAGCATGCATTTATTGCTATGTTTTTTATCAGTTAATGTTCTTTTCAAGGTTGAAGTTGTGCTTCTTCAAACATGCATCTACATTCCCAGCCTAGCAGATTTTGTTCCACTTGCAATTTTGAGACGAGGAGTACCTAGAAAATGTTCCCAATGTAGCATGTTGAAGTGAATCTCAAATACTTTCCGAAGAGTCATCATAAAGGCAAAGATCCAAGGAAAATTAGTTTCCATAGGTAGCAATAGGAAAGAATATGGCTAGAAAGTAAGGAGAACTTCCTGACAATAAGACAATATAAGCACTGAAAGGAAACTTAGTGACATTCTTGTGCAGAGATACATAGCCATCCTAATCCATTAACCATCAGAGGAAATACATGCTGAAGCAAAAGGGTAGTCCATTTTAGATGACATTTCCTCATCAATAGACACTGACAATTAAAATGCAAATATACTAAACAGCACTGGATGTTTGAATCTGGATAGAGCCCCAGCCTCTGTCCAACCCTCAGATCTATAGCCTTTTTCTCCCACTGAGCCTATGCAAACAGCAGCAGGCAGCAGGTTTGGGGACACTCAGAGGACAAACACAGTACAATGAACACAGCTGTTAAGCCAACAGACAATCTAAACCTAGATCAACACAAACTCCAGGTTTGGACAAAAGACATTACAAAGCATCCCAACACATTGAATAAACTGCACAGAACGCAATTGGCCAGTGATGACTGTAAACACAGCACAAAGCCAAATGGTTTTTGAGTTAAAGGCATATCACATCGACCAGCAAATCTTCTATCGCTACAGTGAAGAACATAACTGGATGGACACAGAGACCTCTAAATTGGACCTTGAGTGGATAGAAACCACCACCAAAGCTATAAAAATATTTTAAATGGAATTAAAAATGCTTACAAATGCTAACTTTTCACCCAGGAACAAGACAAGTACACTTAGGATTTTAATGTAGTCTGAAATAATAACAGATGTAATAGAAGTATACCACTGGATACATTTCCTTCTGCAGGTTAGGCTATAATACATTTTAAAACTCAAAAGTAGCCTATGATTCTCTTTTATCAGAAATCTAGGAGAACATTAATTCACTATCTACATAAACTACAGGATTCTTATGTGTAATGTAAAATTATGAACTAGATTCCAGAAATCACATCTGTGCCCCTTTACAACTAATACGATAAATAAGGACTTGTACTGGGGGGGTTGTGGGGGTTGTGGTGTACCCATCACATGTAAACCCCTGCAAAAGTGTTTAGGAGGGAGTAGGGATGACAGTGACATGGAGTGGTGTCTAAAATCTCAGCTCTTACTGTGGCAACTTCTGAAATAAATCATTGTTTGGAGTCTAGGCTGTACAGTCATTGGTATCTCACAAGCACAGGGTAGAAAAAGATATACAGTAGAAAAGGATATGCCTTCGGAAAGGAAACCCAAAACCACAAATAGTAAACTGAGATTTATTTTCTTTCTCTTCTTTTTCTTTCAACTACCTGAGGTCATAAGCCCAATGAAAGGAATTTAGTCTTCACCTTATTGAGTCCATCTTTCAGCTACTTCATTCAAAAGGACATTTCTTCATTGTGGTAGAGAATTCCATTGTGAACCAAGGGTATGAAACTGACATTTTAAACCAACCAAAAGTTTTCAGAAACTGGCGTGAAAAGGGAATGGACCCAAGTGTCTGCAAATAACTTACAAGAAGAACAGCTTTGCTTCACTGTCTGCACTAGTTCCTGTTCAGACTCCTCACTTGGAAAACCGTATGAGCCAATGAGAAGAGGCAGATGTCCCTAAACCAGAAATCTTAACCCATTTGCTGCACAAAGAATGTCACTGACAAGCTAGCGAACATCATCTTGAGGCCCCAAAGCTTGCTGTGCTATGGCAACTTCTCATCCTTGCCAGTCTCAATGATGAGTCACTCACTCTTGCCTGTAGACGGCTCACAACCCAGTATGGAAAACAGACTCTGAACAATGAGCACACGGTGTGAAAAATGCTCTAAAAGGTAGGATCAATGTGCCATGGGAACGCAGGAGGCATGTGCCTCCCTGGCCTGTCGGAGAATAAAAACTCCACATAACAGCTTCCACAGTCAGTTACTGACAGCTGACCTTGGGACAGAGGATTCCAAATGCTCTACATACTTTACCTAAACTAGTCCTTACAAGCCAGGGACAGACAGCGATAATGTTAATGTGTTATTATTATTATTACCAAAGTCTAACCAAGTCTAGTCTAAGGGCTTTCCTTTTTTAATTTTTATTCTAAGGGTGGAGGTATATTGTGGCATTTACAAAAGTTCTTATGATATATCAAATGTATCATACTTAAATTCATCCCCTCCATCATTCTCCTTTATACCCCTCCCACCATTCCTGGAGTAGCTTCAACAGGTATCGTTTTTCCATTTACACACGTGTAAAATGTATGTATACATTTGCAAAATACTCACCCTCCCATACATATCTCCACCTCCTCCCACCTCCCACTGACACCAACGCCCTCCGGCAGGACCTGTTCTGCTCTCCTAGTCTCTGATTTTATAAATGAAAAAAAATGACATTTTTGTTTGTGTAAGATAGCTACCCAGGGAGTTTCCTTGTAACATTTCCATGTATCTAGGTGTTGTAACATGAATTGGTTCATCTCCTCTATTTTTATTCTTTCTACCTTAGTAGTTCTTATGGTGGCTTCACCACCATATTTATTCTTGTATAGAAACTACATCAATGATATTCACCTTCTTAACTTCCTTCTTTTACCCCCCACAAAGGGTTTTTCTTTAATTATTTAACCCTCACAAATAAATCTATGTACATCTTATCATCTACCCTGTACATACAGAGAAACGGAGACGTTGAGGATCGTTAGCTTTCTCAAGGTCATAAGCTAGGAGGTGACTGGGCTGCATTTGAAACCAGGTACTCTGGTTCTAATGCCCGGATGCTTAACAACAGCAATACACAGCTTCATCCAATCACCAGCCCATACTCACAGATGACGTACTTAAGGTCCTCTGTGATGAGGACTAGATGAGTGGAGACTAGATTTAAAATGCAGGTGCTTGACTGAGCCTAAGCACTGCCACATGAGAAGAACATTTAAGCTAGGATTTAAAAGATAGAATTTCAGAAGATGGAGAGAAAGGACCAGGTGTTCAGATGATAGCAGGCAGTGCACAGAGAACAGGACATCAAGAAGACTTCTGACACACATGAACAGTTTGGAATGACACAGTATGTTTTCTGGGGCTTCCCAGCTGGCTCTGCTCTTGAAGGGAGTGACAGGGAAGAGACCCCATATCCTGGGAGAAAAGGATACTCCAGGAGAATAGCGTCCCTGATGCCATCCGAGAACTTTTCCAACAACCACTTACTGTCAATTTTTGTAAATTCAACTTTTAACATAATCCAAAATGCCAGAAAACACTCATTTCCAATCTGCAGAAGGTTTTGCTGATTAGGACTAAAAAGTATTGGGCCCTGTTCCTTTGTGTCAGGAACCTCATTGACAAATGCATTTACATGAATGCAAATGACTATGGTTATTCTGATTTAACCAGACTCTCAGCACAACTTCTGGGGCACAGCAGATAACAACACTAACCGGAGCAGGGGGTGGGGGAGCTGAACACACATCACCTTCTAAGACCTACCAACACCTGGCACCTTTGGTGAATTTAATTGACAGGGGCAACTTATCCTGTGTTACTCAGCATTAGCTTGTCCCTTCCAGCAAACCAATATTGATAATCCCATCCTTCATTTGTGAGAATGCTCTCCATTGGGGTGAAAGTGAGGATGACAATGTGCTGGACAAGCCATGCAAGATGGCTTCTGTCAGACCATTTCCACTGCAGAATCTACTACCTTTCAGCCTACTTTGTGACTCCTCATCAAAAGCCAGCAAATTTGAAGCCAATTCAACCAGAAACAGATGCCTGACCGAAAGGCAGTTTTTACAAGTTGGCCTGTGAGTACCAATATTGAAGGGTAACACCATCAGATTTTCTCTGGAAGAGTTTAAATGGTGAAGAATGGTAGAGCAGAGTGCCAGAGAAGCAGAAAGACAGAGACACAACTGAAGTCAAAGAACAACCAGCACCAGGACTGACTGCAGCCATGAGCAGGAGGAAGTTGGTCAAAAACGGTCTCTCTATTCAAAGAGAATGGCCAGCAGTAATGAATGGTACGTGTTGGCTTTTTTCCTGCCCCACAAGCCAGCTGCTTCCAAGATGATGTACCTGGGATCCTTTTCCCACAGGGCAGTGCCTACTGGAGACAAATCAGGAAATCAAAGGGCAGGAGAAGAAAGAGTGGAGAGGCGCAGTTCTTCCCCCATCCCATCCCTGCCTTGCACCATGCTTCTGACAGTGGCTGCATCCTTCTGTCAGTGGGCCTCCTATGATGGCCCTTTCCATGCCTCCAGTTCTTCCATACTCTGGCACTTATTGTCACACGCTTGAGTAACAATGGCTTCTCACCATTGCCAGTCCCCAGGTGCTTCAACAACCCACTTGCACCTCTATAAGCAGTCCCTTCATCCAATCACCCTTCAAACCCCAGCCTTGTAGCCTCTTCTTCCATTTGGGGCTGATGAGTGATAGAACATGAAATAAAGACTGACACAATAGTCAGTGAAGTGACTGGGGTGGGGGGCATAGAGCAGTGTTCGTGCTGTGCATGAGGTCTCTGAAGAGGTCTCTGACACCCTTGTTCCTTGGTTGCCATCCATCTTTTCACTGTGGCAGTGTGAGCAGGACTCTCTGAAGGGCCCTACTAATGGATGCACTGGTCAGGGCATCCCCTGCACGCCTTACCTCATCATGATGCTGGCTCAACCATTTGCTGTTTAACCTAGCATTTGTTGAGGTCCTACTAGGTGCCAGGCATCATTCCAGACTTGGGATAAGTGAGGAATGCAATAGACACAACCCCTTCTCCAATGGTCAGGCAGAAGGATGGAGGAGGGAAAAGCAGGAGACAGGGACTACAATGGGGAATGGAACAGACAGAAATCATGCAAATAAGCTTACAATTACAAAAAATATGCCGTGTGATTCAAAGGAAAATTGGACGGAGCCAAGAGAATAAGGGTAAGTTCCACTGAGAACTTCATTTCTATTTAATGACTAGAGGTGTTATTGGCTAAACCATTAGCCCCATGAATGTAGAGATTTCTTATGGATGGAGAGGAAATTAAGCCACAGTGACCATGAAGAAAAGTGGAAGATAAGTAGGAGACAAGCAGGTTCAGGTAAAGGTTCTTGGGCTGATCCTGCAAACCCCTGTCACCTCGAATACTGTGTCTTCTGCTACTAGAAACAGGCAATGATTGGTTTTGATAAATGCCCACGTGGAGGTCAAGTTTTATGACAGCCAAGATTAGTCCAGACACTGTCCTCAATCCTTGCTTTCAAGTTTCCTGTCTCCAAAGATCCTGTCTTCAACCAAGCAAGGATTTTAAACTGAGGGCCTGTAAATTGAGGTTAAACAGAATGCCAGTCTCCTTTGTTTAATTGAGGTCCTCAACACTTCCCTTTTTCTATGGGCACAAAGGGTTTAGAAACATTCGCCTGCAGCCCTCCTACCTCACCAAACATTGTCTCCCCAGCACCACATCTTATCCCTAGGGTACAAGTGATGGAAATTACTAGGACCTCAGAATTTCTGAAAAAGAAGAGGAGGAAAGTCTGCCTTTTACTTTCTTTTGTTTTTCAATGTCTTGAATAAAGCAAAGACTTGTTTTCAGTTTGCCTACTTACTTGGTGATCAATTAGGGACAAGAGCATTGAATTTTGGGGGGTCTTATTTTGGGAATTTATAGCCTTTGATGTTTTATATGTCATTCATTTTATAGTCAAAGAAAAATTATTGAGTTTCTGTTATGTGCTGGACATTGTGATTGTTTCAAGGGATACAGTAATGACCTAGACCCACATGGAGCCTGCCCTTAAGGGATTTACATGTAGCCAGAGAGACAGACAATTAAACAATCAATTGTAATAAATTACAGTAAGTGGTACATAGGAGAATAGAAGGCACTTAATTAAGGCTAGAAAAGTCAAAAGAGGCTTCCCGGAAAAAAGTTTTCACCTCAAATTAATGCCTGCAGGATGAGTAGGAGCTGGACATGAAAGTATAGTGAGTGAGGAGCTGAGAATGTTCTTGGGACAAGACATACAAGTTTTCTGCAAAACTACCAGCTTCATGTGCAAAGGTCCTGAGGTGAAAGAGAGGTGCACAGAGATGCTGAAAGAAGTTTATCATAGCTGTAGAAAAGGATGGGGGAAAAAAAGCAGGATGGAAGCTGAGGTTGAAGAAATAGAAGATGTCAGGTCATGACCAGTCTTGGAAGCCAATTAAGGAAGGTGGCCTTTATCTTAAGGTCACTAGGAGCCCTTGAAGGATCCTGAGCAGAAAGCATATGATTAGTTTCATGTCATGGAAAGGTCCTATTGATTGCAATGTGAGGTAAAAGCCTGGAGGATGCAAGACTGGAGGCAGGGAGTCTCTGCAGGGGAGGGGTCACTGGTGAAATGATGGTGGCCTGGACTCTGATATTGGCCCAAGATGTAGGCATAGACAATGTTGAACCACTTAGGTGACTGAGGTGGTGGGACTTAGTGATGGGCCAGATGGATAAAGGAGGCAAATAGGGAGACTCAAGGTTGATCTCATTCCTCTCCCCTGCCCACCTCAGAAGGGGGCTCTAGAAGGAGCAGGTATAGAGAGGAAGAAAAATCATGAGTAAAATCTTAGCTATGAGGAATGGAGGTGACTTTAAGGTATCAAGTGAAGACAATAAGTACTTGAATAAACTTTCTGGAGCGAAGAGAAAGACCTGAGTTAAGGAATTCCTTAGCATGAAGATGGCAATTAAAGCCATGGATGTGGAGCATCTGTGTAGGGAGAAGGTATTAAATGCAATGAGAAGGCCTGAGAGGATGCTGAAGATCTCTGGAGGCAGAAGAACCTAGAAAGGAGAGGTTGAGAGGATGATAGTGTGCACTGGTGCTTTTCTACAGCCCCCAAATATACAACAGTGGTTACCTTGTAGACCCAGGAGCCAGGGAGCTGGTGGGCAAGTACTTGATGGCACTAGCCAATGAGATAAGCGTCACCACCTTACTTAACTTCCTAGGCCTCAGTTTCCCTCATTTAAAAAAGATAATCAGAACTACAGAACCCACTTCATGAAGTTGTTCTGAAGATTAAATGACTTAATATATACAAAGTGCTTAGAATGAGTGCAGGTACCAAGCGCCCGCCAGGAATTGATTGTCAAGTGTATCTTGTAGTAAACAACTTGCAAGAGTTCATTCAGTTTGCCAGGAATAATGTGCCCAAAATAGGAAGCACATAAAAGTGGACTGTTTACGCCCACCACTTTGTATAAACTCCTTACATTCATAAGTGACTCCAAACAGGACTTGGATTTGAATAGAGCATTTATTTAGCAAACATCTTTCCTTGTCCCCTTTAATTTTCCCAACAACTCAACAAGCAAGGAAACTTGTTTATTCAAAATAAGAGATCACGAAAATTTACCCGAAGGTATATGGGATGTAAGAAGCAAAATGGGAATTTGAGCCCCAGTTTTCTGGTTACAGGTTCACTAATCATTTCAGGTCAGTGTCCCTTCCTTTCCTATTTGGAAGTATGTTTGTAGGCCCCTGTCCCAATAACACTCCAAAATGTTTCCATTGAGTTTTGAGATGGTTTCCACCTGACAAAACTCCCACCACGCTTATTCTGTGTGCTCTCAGAGAGGCTGTGGGCCAAACAACTTTAGGATAGAAATGTTGCTAGTACCACAGCAATTCTTGTCCTCAATCTTCCCATCTGTGCTATGTGAAGCTCCTGTACATACAGTATCCCTCCCACACCCAGTACGTTAATGAACTGATAAAACAAGAATGAAGGCAGTGAAAATAGACCAGAGATACATCTTCTTTTGCATTTCAACTCAGTATAAGAAAATCTAGCTGGTTATTATGTGTACATGTGTGTTTCATCTAAATGTTCCCTATGCCTCAGGTTCAGATAAAAAAATAATGCTATCATGTGTTCCGAACTCTGAAGTGTTCTGAACTCTGAAGAGGTAGATGGTTTCTTAAAATTTGTGCTTATGGGTACAACATTGAGCCAGAAAGAGTTATTCCACAATTGACATTGTGTTCCTACAATCCAGACTGCAGGGTGAGTCACCACCCCATCAGGCACTTCATCAAAGTTCCTCTACTTAGCTGTCTCCGAGCAACATGGGGCTCCTAGCTGCACGTAATTAAAGCCAGAGTGGCTGATGCATGAAAGGTGGTTGATCATTACAGTGTCAAGAAAGAGGCAGGTGGGAATGACGATGGATTGAAAACATGCATTTTAGTCTTGCTCTCTCTCCAAACTTTGCAAAAATGAGAGTAAAAGAATTTTATTACAGGCATAAATTCCCAGGGACAAAGGAAAGAGACAACAGCAATGAAATTTTGGAAGCTGGAAAGCAGATGGGCAAGCAGCAACTGCCTTAAACCTGAAAATGTGACTTGGAAGGCAGGAGTGGGACAGCCCAGCAGCAACCAGATTTACATTGCATAACTCCCCAGATGGCTCAGGAATCAGCAGGATCCAGTGTTTCTTGATGTAGGGGTTGAAATTGGGGCTAAATGTAAGAGAATTTAGGGGAAGTCTTCTTAAAAGATGGTGAGATACCCCCCCCACACACACACACACCCAGATGCCCTCCCTAGACAGCAGTATAACTAACAGATTGCAGTAGCTTCTCAGCTTACCATCCATCCCAGTGCCATGTCACATTGTGGCTGCTCCCACTAGAAACTGAATGTGTATCCCTGCCACACTGATCTTCTCCTTGGCTATGATACTTGCTTTGACCAAAGCAATGTGGGCAGAAGCGACAGTGAACAAATTCTGAGCCTAGGCCATGAAAGACACCGTGTGCTTTCGCTTGCCCCTGTTCACAGCCATGAGAACAATATGCCCAGCAGCCGGCTGAAGAATGAAAGCCTTGTGGAACAAACCTGACCTGAGCCCACAACCTGGGTCCAAGCCCAGCCAAACCCAGTTAACCTGCCGTGACACGAGCTAGGACAAGAGCTTGCAGCTGTAATGGGCCCCTGATATTTTGTGGGTATTTGTTCCATAGCACGAGATAGAAACAGGTACCTGTTAGGTCCCTGGCATTCTTGGGGTGGGCAGAGAGTCCTGAGGCTAACACTGAAACCAGACCCCCTGATTTATGACCACTTGCAAAACTCCCCTGATTGTTTTCCTGCTCGCAAAGCTGCAGGAACTTCCCACTTCTCAACTAGCTACGCATGGAGACCCGCATGTTGACCCGTTCTATCTGGTGATCACAGGTAAACGGAGGCCAGGGGCCCAGCTGTTCTCTGGGAGGAACACCCTCCCTCCCCTGCAGCGTGGCCCCTCCAATAAAGCCCCCTACCCATTCCAGCCGAGCTGCTGCACTCGGAACCCAAGAGACAGCCTGGCAGCCTGTGCTTCCAATAAATCTCTCTTTTCTACACGTGGCGTGGTCTTTATTCAGCAGTTCCTTACAGTACCTAGAAGTGGAATGCTGCTATAATAAAAATACGTGTTATTGACTTTGAGAACATGTCACAGGTGGTGATGTTTCATAAATATAACATGTTGCAATATATATTTTCAAAGGCTAAAAAACTATGAGGAAAATTTTACGGACTAGAAAATTGTTCTCCATGTGTTATAATAGAAAAACACTTGGTAGAATTGTTACTTACAATAACATAGAAAATTTAAAATACATCTAATGAGCCCCAAATCCTTGTGCAAGGAGGTCTCTAGACAGAATGCTAACAGAGGAGTCAGGAATGTTGCTATCAATCTTAGGTCAAAGCCAGTATAGATGGAAGAATCTGGAGGCAGGCAAGGCTCCATGGGCATATGGAAAGCAGGACACCAGTCTGGCACGAGACTGAGCCCTAGCCTCCTCCTCCTGCCTCCCTCTGCTGGGGCTTGGACACTTCCCAGCTTGGTTTGGAGGCATCTGAGTTTGAAAAGGCTCCTGTGCCTGCCACTGGCCGTGACCAGAGCCTGTTGGAACTGGTGACTCCAAAAACACTTTATTCATACCATAGTTCAACATTCCTCCCAGTGCCTGGCACTCAGCGGATGTTTCTTGAACAGATAAATAAATGATCTGAAACAAGTCACTTAACTCCACTGACATGAGTTCCCTTGGTCTCTTTGAGTGTTGTTTCCATGATGGATATTTGACTTGATTCTCAAGTTATAGAGGGGCCTGGGAACTTCTGCATCTGTTTGTTCAACTGTAGACTGTCCTTCAGGCATCTGGTGGTAGGACTGAATGGCAAGAGCCCTCTCTACTGAGCTCTTGTCCTTCTCAGAGCATGTGGCCAAAAGTCAGACCCCCAGACTCCACAGCCATGCCTACACTAAGCAAGAGAAAGGAGAGGGTAAACTTATTTCTCTTCTATATCCAAGATCTTTGCTTGGTGACCTCAGCTAAAAATGAGCAAGTTCTTGACAGCCTAGTGTTAGATCCAAGGGCATCCATGGAAGCTTCTGGTCCAGAGAGCAAGTGGGGACAGGGAGAAAGCCCTGGACAGCTCACTTCCTTATCCTCTACTCCTGAGGCAACTGAAAGGGAGCATGCCGGGTCTTGTCCACACAAAGAACACAAATGGAAGTGTCACAGGACTTGTAGTCTGTAAAATGAAGCCACTAACAGCTCCCATCTTCTTCTTGTGCTTTCACCTCCCCTTAGCCCATCTGAAATCTAGCAGGCTTACAGACTGCCTCTCCTCTGCCAGGCACAGACAACTCTTTCCGATTCCAGGATCTTCTCTCCCTGCTGCCTTATCTTCTAGATAGCCTCCTGGCTGGCAAAGCCACAATTCCTTTTGCCCCCTGGTTTTCCCTGATCACAGGCACCAGGCAAAGCCATGCAGACAGTGCTGATTAGGCACACTGCAGCCCTCATTCTGGAGAAATGTCTCTAATGCTGACACCCTGGTCCTGTTTCCCTCTGCTCATCTCTGATCACAGCTGCAGGCAACACATGTTATCAGTGGGCTCTTGCTGCGGGATCTTCAGCAGCTCCGAAAATAAGCCTAAAGAGCCCTCAGGCAAGCTTAGCACCCAACACACCCTGGCTGAGGAGACGGTAAATGTAGAAGCAGACATCTGAAGTGTCTGTTGTGATGACCACAGAGATTTACATTTGGATGGCACCAAAAGGTGTGTTGGGCTCATTTTTTCCAGAGTGTAAGGGAGAGAAGAAATCCTCATTCAGATAAGAACAGAGCCCTCCACGCAGCTCGCCAACTGCTGGCATGGGCAAATGCACCTGGTAGAACTGGCTGGCAGGAGGCCACAGTAAGACTCTTCTTTTTAGAAATCACACTTTCTCTTTCCCAGTGTCCCTGTCTTGTCTTCCTCCTTCCTTCATCCCCACAGGTCCGGAGGAGTCTGGGTAGCTGGATATCTGCATATCTGGGAAGGAGCCCAGATTTCTCTCCAGAAGACTTCAGCTGCTCACCATTCATAATGTCTCCCTAAGTGCAGCGGAGCTGGCAGGACAATCACACATTCACACTTGGAAGAACAATAGCATCTTTGCCAACCTGAGTAGATGCTACAGTAGCTCATACCCCAGTACCCACCCACTTCCTCTGTCTCTAGATGATGTGACATTGACCTCAATTTGGGAGTTGCTGACTGCTGCCTCTTCCCAACCTCAATAACACATTAGGAAGCACAGGTTGCCAAAGTCCCACTGACATCTTCGTCATGTAAACCAAGGGACAGCTGATGACTGTTGGACTCCTGATGCTGTGGGAGTCATTTTTGTCAGCATCTCTTGCCTCCCAACTGGAGAGACATCCAGCATCGAGTGCTAGATGGGTCGTAAAACAAAGATGGCAGTTCATTGTTACTCTACCCTTCTCAAGAGCTGAAGTTTGCCAAAGAATCAGAAGTTTTGAAATGAAGGACCAGAGATCTCAAGGCGGTCCTGCAATAAAAACAGCTTAAAGAGAACCAGGGCCCAGCTGTGGTTAGCCTTGCTAATGCCAAGTACTTGATTAATGCATGTTGCCTTCCATGAGGTGGAAGGAGAGTAACTGCGGCCATGGTGCTGTTTATAAAATGACTAATGGATTTCAGAAAGCACAATCATCTTTGTCACACAGCACTGGGACTGGTTTACCTTTTGTGGGTGATATGGGTCTGGAAGTAATCACGTCTGGAGGACAATTTGTTAGATGCTTAACTTGTGCCTGCTTCTCTGGTCAAAACCTTTCAATGGTTTCTTACTAACAGTGGATCTAAAAACTGGCTCTTTAAGGCTGCCCATAATCTGACTTTATCCTCTCTTAGCTGCCATTTTCCTGCTACTCCTACTTCTCCCTCAGCTCAGAGTCACATTAAGGAGCAGGTCAGACAGTCATTCCATCCATAGAAAAGGAATGTAAACAAATACAGGCAAAAATCTTTATTCTTAACATAAAGCCTTTAGCATTCAAAGTCAGGGTTGAATAGAGTGGGCAGGTCTACAAGTTAACAGTAAAATATCCAGAGTCCCAGGAAAGAACAATCTGAGAAAGGAGAGGTAGGTTGGGAAGAGGAAGGGAAAAGAAAGAGCAAATCCTACTGCTGCAATATAGAGAAGCAAGGCTTGAGATAAGAGCCAAAAGCTTTCAAATGAAATGAGTTCAGCCTTTTCTCTCCCTCCTCTCTGAAATAAGTAATAATAATTTCAGCTAACAGTATATCACACACTTATAAAACTTAGTTAATTTGCAATAAACCTATGGGGTAGGTGCTTTTATTATCCCCATGTCCTGACGAAGACACTGAAGTACAGTGGTTTATCTAAGGTCACACAATCATAAGTGACAGAGCCAGGTCCAACTCTATATTTGTCACCCACCTGTTCTACCTTTTTGCTCAACCCTATGTTGTTCACAGGTTGCTGCACATTGTGTGGGTAGATATGTGTTTGGGAAGAAGCCAAAGAAGGGAAAGAAGGGTCAGATGACATAAGGTTTAAAGCAAAGGAAGGAATAAGAATTACTATTAGTAAGAAATCAATTTATACCCTCCTTCACTAAATACCATTTTTTAAAAATCTGCACATTTCCAAAAGGACATAAGATATAGATTTCCCAGAGCAGCCCACATGCTTTGATCTGCTGTTGATGGTGCCCACAGACTGAGCTTCCTTCCCAGGAGCCTCCCCATCCTCCCTTCCCACCCTGCCCTTCCTGTCTACTCTCCCTCCCCCTTATCTGACCTCACTAAGATGCCACCTTATCTGGGCACTGGGGACACAAAGTGGTTATCTTCTGGCATGACATCATACTTCACAGCTTATAGATGTTTATAAATTCCTCTTGGAATTTGTCTTGGAACAAGCAAAGCTTTCTTGAGCATGCCTGTTGTATAGCAAAGAATTGACTAGCCTTGGTCCCTGCTTCCTAGGAGGGAACCTCAAAACTCATGGACTTTCCCAAGTGAAGTATCTTTGCTATTCTTGGTGGATCCCTTGGCCCACAACTGAATTTATAATAACTCAGGGCCCTTGGTCGGCCCCTGTGTGGTTTCAGAATAGGTGGTTTCAGTGCTGGGAAGATCGTCAAATGATGAGGGGCTTGGGCTTTGACCACATGATATCAGCCTGACCTCTGGGGAGGGAAGGAGATAGAGACCATAATGTGGTCAGTGGTTCAATCAATGACACCTTGTAATGAAACCCCAAGAAGAACTCAGCACTTGCACACTCGGTAGTTTCCTGGCTGGTGAGACACAACAACATGCCAAGAAGATGAGGTGGCCTGAGGACATGGGCACTTCACATTTGTGACTGTCCCAGACCTTGCCCTCTGCGTCTATTCATTTGCCTGATCCTGACTGTGTCCACTATAATAAAATTCTGATCATGAGGATAGCACTTTCCTGAGTGCTATGAACATTCTAGTGAACTATCAAACCCAAGGTGGTAGTATGAACCCCAATTTTGCAGCCACTTGGTGAAAAGGGCAGGTGGCTGATAATCCCAGAGCTTATGATTGGTACCAACTGGGGAGATTTCTAGAGGACTGAGTCCTTCACAGGACTTAATCTCTCTCTATCTCCTCTCAGTCTCTCTCTCTCTCTCTCTCTCTCTCTCTCTCTCTCTCTCTTTCTCTATCATTAGAGAAAAATAGTCATACTTCAGGGAGGAGCAATCATCATCCTCCTTCAATCAAAAGGAAGACTGCCTTGTTCTGCAATCAGAATCAAGAGTGACTTATACACAGGAGGAGAAGAGAGAAAAGTGAGGACAAGGGGAAGACAGACGAGAATGCAGGGCAGGGTTCTCTTCCTCACAGTGCTCTGGACAGGCTCTACAAAGTGATCCAGTTAGCACTCAAGTGAAACCTCTTTCCCACTTCTAGCAGCACAGCTGGACTAGTAAGTGCTGAAGGTAATCATAAAAATAAAGCCATCATCATCATCATAAGTCTAATACTGGGTACCTCCTATAGGCCAGGCATGGTTCTAGAATACTAATTAATGTTTTCATAGTGATCTTTCAAGGAACACGACCTTTGCTCTAGTAAGCATCAAGACTGGAACAAGGAGTCTCCAACAGTCTATCTGTTGCTTCACTTGATCATTTGATCCTCTTTGAGTCTCCATTCTTTGAAAATGAAGCACAGACCTATGTTCACCCCCACACCAAGGCCCATCAAGAGAGCCCAGAGCCCAGAGATTGTCCATCCAACCCACAGCTCCTACTGCCCTCTTTCAAATCACTGCTATCTTTTGCCAAGTGAAGAAGTGACAGAAGCAATAAATGCTCAGAGAGTAAAGAAAAGTGGTAGAGAAAAGATCTCCCTGATATAGCTCATAGTGATTGATTAAATGGAAACTTAGAGCTAAGACAATAAAGCCCATCTGCTTTTATACTTCCAATGGGAAGGAAGATGTGAGCCTTAGGAAAACATCTTCCAAGGAGCCCACAAATATCCCCTTATGTAGAGGGGTATACATGGTCTCACTAGAAAGTACAGCAGTCTCAGGGGCCACAGGATAAAGGGTAAGCAGAAGCACAGAGTGGTGACTCATGAGAACTAAAAGTCATGGGTCATTAACAACTAAGACCCTGAGGCTTCCAGGGCCTGAATTTGGACTTTTATTCATTTGTTCATCTAGGAAATATATCACTGATTTAAGGGCTCTGAGAGACACAAAGATTAACAAATCTCATCTCTACCCCAAATGACATCTTATAAAAGCTCCCAGTAAAACATAAGCCAATGCTTTAGAAACCAAATAATTGCTAGGATAATTGTTAGTATATTTTCAGTTCACACAATAATGAAGGGAAAAGGGCCAAAGAAAACAAAATCAAGACTCAGAGGGTTCAAACATGATTTATTTTAAAAACAGTTAAACATGGGAACAGTTTAAAAACAGTTAAACAGGGAACATGTTGATGGGCTTCATATACATATATGAAATAGAATGACGAAACCTCTTGCAAATGCTGTAAGTGAGATGGGAGAGGGCTGTGGGGTGAGGGGGAGAGGATGGGGAGATCTAACCAATGTACAATGTAAGCTTATTTGGAATTGTCACAAAGAATCCTCCCTGTGCAACAAATATATCCTGATTTTAAAGAAAACAGTTACAGAAGATACTGAGGTAACTGACGAAATGTATATCTGAACTGTGAATTAGATAACACTATAATGTTCATGTTAAATTTCCTGATTTTGACTATAGGTATGTGGAAGTGTAAAGGAATATTTTTGATCTCAGAAATATACACACTCAAGTATTTAATGGTAAAGGGTAAAAGGAGTGTGATGTCTCCAACCCAATCTCAAATAGTTTATAGGAGATAGAGAGAGAGAGATTGAAAAAGCAAATAAGCTAAAATGTGAGCCTATGGAGCATCTGGATAAAAGAATTAAAATAATTATTTGTAACGTTTTTGAAATTTTTTGGTAAGTTTGAAATTATATTATAATTTTGAAGCATCCCCAAGCCCCCACAATTGATAAAATAAATAAATCTTAAATGTTGGAACATCATCCACCCCTAAAGAGGTTTCATCTGGCCAGTGCCGAGCCTGATTCATGGTTTTTCTATCTTCTGCAGCCCAAACACAGGAAACTCTCAGGCTGATTGCTTACTAAACATGGAAAGGTGACAGGTTTCAGAAGGAATCCAATGATGATGTTTAAATGAATCAACTCAAACCAGTTTCTCAAAGTGTCTATCCAAACACAGCTGGTAGAGATACTTAATTCAGAGGGGGACTGTCCAAGTCACAATAGTCATTGACCTTCAGTCGTCCCCAAACCATGTATACTGCTGTGAACATGCACCAAAGGAAATCTCTTTGAAATTGTACAGCAACATAGGCATATGTATATATAGATAGCTATAGATATATGTATTTATATATATATGCAAATAAATACATATATTAGAAGGGATGGAAGGAAAGAGACAGAGAGAGACCTACTATAGACTGAAAGAGAATGTTTACATGGATGACAGCTAAGAAATAATACAGATAACTAACTAAACTCAGCAGTCTCCGGTTAAATTGAACCTCACAGGACTGAGCAAGGAAAATGATTGAAAGAAGAGCACACGTTATAAGGCTGAAACCCTTTTCCCTGCCCCCACACCATGCTGCCCAGCTGGAAGGATATAATCATGACATACCAACCATTAATTCACAAGATACATTTTACTCAAAGTTCATTTTTGCAACTTAACAAAATGTAGAGAGTACTAACTGGGGAAAAGTTAAATTCTAAACAAGCTATAGTTAAATAAAAATTTAATTTTCCCCCAAAGCAATACATGACAAAGGAAAGATTTCTTCTTTAATGGGTCTCAGATAAACACAGACACTATTGTTAACCTACTAGGATTTATGAAAGTAATTTTGAATTTTGCATTATTGAGAGGGCTTTGGCAAACTATAAATTCAAAGTAAACAAACAAGAAAAAAGGTTTTAATAGAAGGAAGGAAATCAAATATAGATACTCTATTTAGACACAGTAATGTTAGCATAACAAGTGAGTCAAAAAAAGAAGAGGGAAAATAATTATTAAACAGATGGGTGGTAAAAAGAAAAGTTGGGTGTTTTTGTTTTCCTTTTTAAGCACAAAGCCTTAATCTGAAGCCAAGCATAGATAAAGATAAACAAGAAGTTGCCCTCCACAGCCAAAGAGCATAATACCCAGGAAATTAAATGAAATCAGTCTAAAATACCAACTGCAACTCATATGAACTTTGCATCCTAATGCCAAACGAAACATTAAGGCAAGTTCACTATTTTTAGGGCTTTGTATCTTGATGGTTGTATAATGAATCAGGATGTGTCTTGGCAAACTCACTGGCAGCCTGGAAGATATTTGTTTTCTTACCAAAAATAGTTGGAGTCTCCTAAAATGTGGAATGGACACAAAGTGACCAGAGCACTTGAGGAATCTGGCTCAACCACTGAATAGAAGAGTCCAGTCAGGAACCCGGGACTAAGGGCCCAGTATCTTGACTGGTTATATAAAAGCCTGCAGGAACCCAGCAGTGGTAACAAAGATTACAAAGTGTCTTGTCTATGGCATGTGAGCCATGTTACCCAGAATTCCAGAAAAAGACTGGAGAGTTTCAGAGCTGAGACCTCACCAGGTTGTTGGAATGGAGCCCATAGGCTGGGATGTAATCAGTTAAGGAACTCCACAGCAGATGTCACCTACTTGAAGTCTGGCAATTTCCTCCTACCACTGCCAGAAAGATGTAAATTTCTCCAGAAATGCTTTTTCTCTTCTCTCGTGGGACCTCAGCATTGCCCAAACCACTTAACTTCAGTGTCAGGACACCTCAGGATTCCAACACCAGTGGCATCTTTCACCACCCTGGGCCTCAGGCCCCTCACCTATAAAATGAGAACATTGGACCCAGTGATCTCTGAGGTCCCTTCTGGTTCTAAAACTGGAATTCCAAAGAAAAATTCTGGATTCCAAACCCAGAGAAATTCACTTGTGACCTTCTACAGTCTTGTGGGTACTAGGGATCAATATGTTTTTATCTGGCCAAATCTCACAATTAGGTCTAGCTGGCCAAAGACTGACCAATGTGCTCCCCACAGCTTTTAGGAAATTCTATAACCATAATCTAACCTATCACTATATTCTCATCTTGTGAGTCATAAGCATTGCAGTATAATGGGTCATAAAAACTGGAGCTTAGTTACACCACCACTGAACACACGGAGGAGTTCCAAGGATGGACCATCTTGGAAATCATTGGAGGGAGTTGTGTTATTACATAGACGTTTGACCTACTTACAGAATAAGAACAATAGCTAGTATTTGTTGACTATTTGCCACGTGTTAGGACCTCTTCTAAGAGATCTCTGCATAGTTATCTCACTAAAATATCATCTCAACTATGTAAAATGGGTGAATGTCCCCTATGCACTCTGACAGAAAAAAACTGAGGCACAAAGAGAAGAAAGTACTAGGACTCAAACCCAGGCAATCTGGTTTCAGAGCCAGTATGATTTGTAATAAAGTTTCATTTTAAATACAACTATATAGCATTGGACTTACAGCTTGCTTTTATTTATTCTTTTAAACCTTGTATTTGGAAACAATTGCAAACACATAGAAAAGATGCAGAAACCATAAGTTTGAACCATTTGAAAGTAGATGCTATCATGAAATATCATCAACCCTATGACGGCTTAAGGGTATCTATCCTATAACTGGGATACTGCCATCAAAATCCAGAAAGTAACAGTGAAGCATCAGGACCATCTCATCCTTAACCTCATTTAGGTTCATCCATTTGTCCTTGTAATGTCTTTCTAGCCAAAGGAGCCAGTCAGTCCTGAATCACAGATTGCATTTACGTGTCATGGCCATTTAGCTTCCTTCAGTCTACAATAGCTTTTCCTTGACTTTCATGACCTTGACATTTTTGAAGCATACAGCGTAGTTATTTGAAAGAATGGCCATCAGTTTGAGTTTTTCTGGTATATGCTCAGATTAAATTCAGGTTAGACATCTGTGGCAGGAATATCACAGAAGTAGTACTGTCTTCTCTCTGTTTTTAGCAGGTGACACATATTTTGATTTGTTGCATGACTGGTAATGTTAATTGGACAAACTCAGCAGATACACAAGTGTAAATTATTCATTTTTCTTTTGTAATTTGTTAGTATTTCATAAGAAGTCACCTGATGGGCTGGCAGAGTGACTCAAGTGGTAGAGTGCCTGCCTCGCAAGCCTGAGGCCCTGAGTTCAAACCCCACTACTGCCAAAAAAAAAAGTCACCTGAATCATAAGGAGGTACTTTGAAACTATGTAAATATCCCATTGCTTAAGACATTTTTGCTATATATTTGTTAATTTGTTTACTTATGTTAATATGGACTCAAATTCATATTTTATTCATTGGCTTATAGTCTGTTATCAATTTTTAATGTTCAAATTATCCTAGATTTGGCCAATGAGAGGCATTTTCAGCCAACCCTATGTACTTTTGATATGCCTCCATCATTCTTTGTGTCCTAGTTTTTACTTTTTTGTATAACATGATGTTCCAGACTTCTCTTGCGGTTGTCCTGCCCTAGCTCTGAAGTCAGTCATTTCTCATGGAGCCTCAGTTTCCTTTAGTGGGAAATGGTATTTAGGAGCCAGTATCCAGGCATTAGATGTGCTCACAGATATTGCCCACTGTGCTGCTGTTCTCAGTCCCACCCCACTATAGACATCTTTGTCATCCCTCTCAGGCTTTAATTCGCCCATGACTGTGCAGGCCCCCTCCTCACCCCACTTGGGTTCCAATGTCCTGTCATGAGCCACCAGAGCATCTCTCCCCTTTCCCCATACCACCTGCTCCCCACTTCCCCCACCACCAACATGCTGAGTGAATATCTACCTTGCTCATCCCTATCTAATGGCATTTGCATGAACTTTATAGGAAGGACAGAGGAAAAGGACTTGGCCTGTCTTTAAATCATTTCACTTGCGTTTCTTTCAGGTTCACAGGAAAAGCACTAAAGAGCTCCCATGAAATTCACTTCTACATTCTGCACATTTCTCTTGAATTGCATCAGTGCCCGCCACGCTGTCCTGGTGCCTTAGCCTTGGCCAGGGTCCAAAAGACAATGACAACACCAGCTACAAGAAGACTTTTAAATATTAGAATCTTTTTTTTATTTTTTTTTTTTATTTTTTTTTCTTTTATTATTCATATGTGCATACAAGGCTTGGTTCATTTCTCCCCCCTGCCCCCACCCCCTCCCTTACCACCCACTCCACCCCCTCCCGCTCCCCCCCTCAATACCCAGCAGAAACTATTTTCCCCTTATTTCTAATTTTGTTGTAGAGAGAGTATAAGCAATAATAGGAAGGAACAAGGGGTTTTGCTGGTTGAGATAAGGATAGCTATACAGGGCATTGACTCACATTGATTTCCTGTGCGTGGGTGTTACCTTCTAGGTTAATTCTTTTTGATCTAACCTTTTCTCTAGTACCTGTTCCCCTTTTCCTATTGGCCTCAGTTGCTTTTAAGGTATCTGCTTTAGTTTCTCTGCATTAAGGGCAACAAATGCTAGCTAGTTTTTTAGGTGTCTTACCTATCCTCACCCCTCCCTTGTGTGCTCTCGCGTTTATCATGTGCTCATAGTCCAATCCACTTGTTGTGTTTGCCCTTGATCTAATGTCCGCATATGAGGGAGAACATACGATTTTTGATCTTTTGGGCCAGGCTAACCTCACTCAGAATGATGTTCTCCAGTTCCATCCATTTACCAGCGAATGATAACATTTCATTCTTCTTCATGGCTGCATAGAATTCCATTGTGTATAGATACCACATTTTCTTAATCCATTCGTCTGTGCTGGGGCATCTTGGCTGTTTCCATAACTTGGCTATTGTGAATAGTGCCGCAATAAACATGGATGTGCAGGTGCCTCTGGAGTAACAGTCTTTTGGGTATATCCCCAAGAGTGGTATTACTGGATCAAATGGTAGATCGATGTCCAGCTTTTTAAGTAGCCTCCAAATTTTTTTCCAGAGTGGTTGTACTAGTCTACATTCCCACCAACAGTGTAAGAGGGTTCCTTTTTCCCCGCATCCTCGCCAACACCTGTTGTTGGCGGTGTTGCTGATGATGGCTATTCTAACAGGGGTGAGGTGGAATCTTAGCGTGGTTTTAATTTGCATTTCCTTTATTGCTAGAGATGGTGAGCATTTTTTCATGTGTTTTCTGGCCATTTGAATTTCTTCTTTTGAGAAAGTTCTGTTTAGTTCACTTGCCCATTTCTTTATTGGTTCATTAGTTTTGGGAGAATTTAGTTTTTTAAGTTCCCTGTATATTCTGGTTATCAGTCCTTTGTCTGATGTATAATTGGCAAATATTTTCTCCCACTCTGTGGGTGTTCTCTTCAGTTTAGAGACCATTTCTTTTGATGAACAGAAGCTTTTTAGTTTTATGAGGTCCCATTTATCTATGCTATCTCTTAGTTGCTGTGCTGCTGGGGTTTCATTGAGAAAGTTCTTACCTATACCTGCTAACTCCAGAGTATTGCCTACTCTTTCCTGTATCAACTTAAGAGTTTGGGGTCTGATATTAAGATCCTTGATCCATTTTGAGTTAATCTTGGTATAGGATGATATACATGGATCTAGTTTCAGTTTTTTGCAGACTGCTAACCAGTTTTCCCAGCAGTTTTTGTTGAAGAGGCTGCTATTTCTCCATCGTATATTTTTAGCTCCTTTGTCAAAGATAAGTTGCTCATAGTTGTGTGGCTTCATATCTGGATCCTCTATTCTGTTCCACTGGTCTTCATGTCTGTTTTTGTGCAAGTACCATGCTGTTTTTATTGTTATTGCTTTGTAATATAGTTTGAAGTCAGGTATTGTGATACCTCCTGCATTGTTCTTTTGACTGAGTATTGCCTTGGCTATTCGTGGCCTCTTGTGTTTCCATATAAATTTCACAGTAGATTTTTCAATCTCTTTAATGAATGTCATTGGAATTTTGATGGGAATTGCATTAAACATGTAGATTACTTTGGGGAGTATAGACATTTTTACTATGTTGATTCTACCAATCCATGAGCATGGGAGATCTCTCCACTTTCTATAGTCTTCCTCAATCTCTTTCTTCAGAAGTGTATAGTTTTCCTTGTAGAGGTCTTTCACATCTTTTGTTAGGTTTACACCTAGGTATTTGATTTTGTTTGAGGCTATTGTAAATGGAATTGTTTTCATACATTCTTTTTCCGTTTGCTCATTGTTAGTGTATAGAAATGCTAATGATTTTTCTATGTTGATTTTATATCCTGCTACCTTGCTATAGTTATTGATGATGTCTAGAAGCTTCTGAGTAGAGTTTTTTGGGTCTTTAAGGTATAGGATCATGTCGTCTGCAAATAGGGATATTTTGACAGTTTCTTTACCTATTTGTATTCCTTTTATTCCTTCTTCTTGCCTAGTTGCTCTGGCTAGGAATTCCAGTACTATGTTGAATAGGAGTGGAGATAGTGGGCATCCTTGTCTGGTTCCTGATTTTAGAGGGAATGGTTTTAATTTTTCTCCGTTAAGTATAATGCTGGCTGTAGGTTTGTCATATATAGCTTTTATAATGTTGAGGAACTTTCCTTCTATTCCTAGTTTTCTTAGAGCTTTTATCATGAAATGATGTTGGATCTTATCAAAGGCTTTTTCTGCATCTATTGAGATGATCAAGTGGTTTTTGTCTTTGCTTCTGTTAATGTGGTTTATTACGTTTATTGATTTTCGTATGTTGAACCACCCCTGCATCCCTGGGATGAAGCCTACCTGGTCGTGGTGAATAATCTTTTTGATGTGTTGCTGAATTCGATTTGCCATTATTTTGTTGAGGATTTTTGCATCAATGTTCATTAGGGAGATTGGCCTATAGTTCTCCTTTTTGGAGGTGTCTTTGCCTGGTTTTGGGATAAGTGTAATACTGGCTTCATAAAATGTGTTTGGCAGTTTTCCTTCCCTTTCTATTTCGTGGAACAGTTTAAGGAGGGTTGGTATCAGTTCTTCTTTAAAGGTCTGATAGAATTCAGCAGAGAATCCATCAGGTCCTGGACTTTTCTTTTTGGGGAGACTCTTGATTGCTACTTCAATTTCATTCTGTGTTATAGGTCTATTCAGGTGATTAATTTCCTCTTGGTTCAGTTTTGGATGATCATATGTATCTAGAAATCTGTCCATTTCTTTTAGATTTTCAAATTTATTTGAATATAGGTTCTCAAAGTAGTCTTTGATGATTTCCTGGACTTCCATGGTGTTTGTTGTTATCTCCCCTTTTGCATTCCTGATTCTACTAATTTGGGTTTTTTCTCTCCTCATTTTAGTCAGGTTTGCCAGGGGTCTATCGATCTTGTTTATTTTTTCAAAGAACCAACTTTTTGTTTCATTAATTCTTTGTATGGTTTTTTTGGTTTCTATTTCGTTGATTTCAGCTCTTATTTTTATTATTTCTCTCCTTCTATTTGTTTTTTGGATTTGCTTGTTCTTGTTTTTCTAGGAGTTTGAGATGTATCATTAGGTCATTGATTTGGGATCTTTCAATCTTTTTAATATATGCACTCATGGCTATAAACTTTCCTCTCAAGACTGCCTTAGCTGTGTCCCATAGGTTCCGGTAGGTTGTGTTTTCATTTTCATTGACTTCCTGGAACTTTTTAATTTCCTCTTTTATTGCATCGATGATCCATTCTTCATTAAGTAATGAGTTATTTAGTTTCCAGCTGTTTGCATGTTTTTTGTCTTTACTTTTGTTGTTGAGTTCTACTTTTACTGCATTGTGGTCAGATAGTGTGCATGGTATTATTTCTATTTTCTTATATTTGCTGAGGCTTGCTTTGTGCCCTAGGATATGATCTATTTTGGAGAAGGTTCCATGGGCTGCTGAGAAGAATGTATATTGTGTAGAGGTTGGATGAAATGTTCTGTAGACATCTACTAGGTCCACTTGATCTATTGCATATTTTAGATCTTGGATTTCTTTATTGAGTTTTTGTTTGGATGACCTATCTATTGATGCTAATGGAGTGTTAAAGTCTCCCACAACCACTGTGTTGGCGTTTATATATGCTTTTAGGTCTTTCAGGGTATGTTTGATGAAATTGGGTGCGTTGACATTGGGTGCATACAGATTGATGATTATTATTTCCTTTTGGTCTATTTCCCCTTTTATTAGTATGGAATGTCCTTCTTTATCTCGTTTGATCAATGTAGGTTTGAAGTCTACTTTGTCAGAGATAAGTATTGCTACTCCTGCTTGTTTTCGGGGGCCATTGGCTTGGTAAATCTTCTTCCAGCCTTTCATCCTAAGCATATGCTTATTTCTGTCGGTGAGATGAGTCTCCTGTAAGCAACAAATTGTTGGATCTTCTTTTTTAATCCATTTTGTCAAACGGTGTCTTTTGATGGGTGAATTAAGTCCATTAACATTAAGTGTTAGTACTGATAGGTATGTGGTGATTCCTGCCATTTAGTTATCTTAGTTGTTTGGAGGTTTGATTGTGTGTACCTAACTTGATGTTACTCTCTACTGTCTTGCTTTTTCTTATCCTGTGGTTTGGTGCTGCCTGCCTTTTCATGGTTAAGTTGGGTGTCACTTTCTGTGTGCAGGATCCCTTGCAGAATCTTTTGTAATGGTGGCTTTGTGGTCACATATTGTTTTAGTTTCTGCTTATCATGGAAGACTTTTATTGCTCCATCTATTTTGAATGATAGCTTTGCTGGGTAGAGTATCCTGGGGTTGAAGTTATTTTCATTCAGTGCCCGGAAGATCTCACCCCACGCTCTTCTTGCTTTTAATGTTTCTGTTGAGAAGTCTGCTGTGATTTTGATGGGTTTACCTTTGTATGTTACTTGTTTTTTCTCTCTTACAGCCTTCAATATTCTTTCCTTAGTTTCTGAACTTGTTGTTTTAATGATTAAATATTAGAATCTATTCAAGGAAAAAAATAAGTTCCTTCAGTCCTTTAAAAGTAGAAGGCAGTGAAGCACTGCATTTTGTAGGCAAAAAAGAATAAAATCAAATGCTTCAAGTAAAAACAAATTATTTCACATATTAGTACGACTGCTTCACATGCAGGGAAAGTGTGAGTAGGGAGGAAAAACCTGGTTTCGAAAAAAATGGAAAATGGCCGCGTGGGATCTGGAGTCATTCAAATCACAGCTGATGCTATCTGTGTCACTTAATGGCCAAATGACCTTGGGCAAGTCACAGAATGGACCTCTGTGTGCCTTGGCTTCTCATTTGTAAAATGAGGAAGAGACAGAAAAGGGACAGTAGTAATAATGACCATAAATACAACCATCTCACTTTCCTGCCTTAGCCTCCCCCCGCCAAGACTATCCATTTTTCCAAACTCTTCACCTGCACCTCTCCCACCCCAGGTGCCCCATCCTCCAACCAGCCTGTATCCTTTCACCAGTGCTCCCTCACTGTTTAAATGGTCGGAATTGTTGGCTTATTAAGTCTTTGACTTCTGCGCTCACTCTTTAAGAGTATGAATTCAGTATCTCTTGTTGTGTTCCCAGCATGCTGGTCAGTGGCTGGCACATAGTAGGTATATAATAAATATGTACAACCTGAATGAATGAATGGTAGCTATTTTATATCATCATGTTAGAATTAAATTAGATAACAAAAGTAAGAGCTTTAGAATAGAGCCTGGTACATAATAAGTCAATGATGTGTTATAATAAAAAATATCAGGGGACCTGGATTCTAGCCTTGGTTCTGTCTAGCAGAACCAAGCAGAGTGTCTTTGGGCAAACCATAAAATTCTCTGATACTTATTTAATTTTCTCACTTATAAATATTGCAGGGTGGGTTAGAGTATTTCTCAGGGCCTTTCCAGAATTGAAGTTCAATGGTTTTGCCTGTCTCATGGTCAAAGGGCTCAGCCCTGTTCAATGATAAGTTGATTCTTTGTTGATAAAACCTAGACAACTGTTGCCTTCACAGCACCTCAAAAGAGACAATTGTGGTATTTCGTGGGTATCCTGGCATCCATGATAATTTCCTCAGTGACACTGAACTCAGTGACTTAGCAATCATCTACCCTTGAAAAATGATTCCTGGCCAACAAGATTATAAACAAGACTGTGTCATGACAGAATCTGCCAGACTCAAGGGAGGAGCCTGCATTCATCTTTTCTCTTTGATAGACCAAAAGAACATATGATCTACTTGCAAACAGACACAAAACAAAAAAAGAAGAAACATCTCTCTCTATCATCTTGCCCCATTTCTTGATCTGCTTAAGGCAACCAAGCCAATCTGGCAGCTGCTCTCAGAAAGTGACTTCAATCAAATCACTTTTAGGACTTCCAACAAGAAGCTTCCCTCACCCTTTTCTCTTCAACAAAGTTACAAAATTAAGGGCTGAAAGAGATCCAGAGTTTTGCTACTCAAAATCCCAAGAACAGTAGCGATGGTATCATCTGGGAGCTTGCAAAATCTCAGATACCTCTCCAGATCCATTCTACCAGAATCTGCATTTATACAATCTCCAGGTAACTGACATGCACACTAAAGTTTGAGAAGTACTAAGTTAGAATAATATCTTTGAGGTACTGCAAATGAAATAAATCCAGTCCTTATTCATTTAGAAAGAGGGGAATAGATTATTAGGCTTGTTTTTCATAGATCAACAACTAAACATTGACCCCCACAAGGTTTCTTTGGGGTACTATGTTGGTATTAGAATTTATTTTTTCTTTTCATTTAATAAGATTTCTTATAATCCCAGACCAAATTAAGAAAAGTAGCTGCACTGAGCTCTACCAGTGGTGTGGTAGTAAATTGGCCTTATGAAAAAAGCCTTGATATCTCCTCCTTGCCAGTTTTCATGGTATAAATATTTTTTCACAGTCAATTCTAGCTAGCAACAAATGACATCCAAAATTCCTAAAATTTAACAATTGGCTTTTACGAGACCTTGTGAACTGTTCTAACAAACCCACTTCATAAAAGAAACCCTTTTGGACACTCCTTATGCCAGCCTACTCACAATGAAATGACATCAGGCTAGACTTCCTAGACACACTCTTCATTATGTCATCCCTTAGTTTCAGAACTTAAGAAGACTCCCTATTAACCACTGAACACTCAGATCTAACCATCTCTTCCTTTTTTTTTTCAAAATCCTCACAATATCCAACTCATCCCACTTGAGTTTTCTAGATTTCTTTAACATGCAGCATATTTCTCACTTCTGTTTCTAGAAACTATCAGTTCTGGAGGTCATGACTGAGGGAGCATGGTGCTTCAGTTGTTTCTGGCACCACTTCTAACAATGAGGAACAGAAATGCTGCAGGGTAGAACTGGCACGGCAGATGGAGGGGGGAAGGAATCTGAATGTTGATGCTACCTTTAAAGTTGCTGGATCCATCTTCCCTGAGGCTCACCCCCATTATATATGAGCCATTAAAGGTCCAAGTTTTACACTTGCAACTGAAGGCAAAATTAATAGTGGGCATAGAAGGGAAGTTTAACAACAAGCTATATTATTGTGAATTCAAACGAGGCTATCGCATATGCAGCCTATCAGCCCTGCAATCCTAGAAGAGAGAAATTATCTGGAAAGATATGGCCAGGGAGTCAACCATGATGGTAGTGTGGTACAGTAGTTCAGAGTCTCTCTGAATCTCAGATGTGGAAAAGATCTTACTGGTCCTATATTCCTCTTATAGTGACTGGGACTTCATATCATCCCAAGGCATTTAATTTTCAATTCTTTATGATAAGCTAAATCTACCTCTGTAATTTCTAATTTGTAGTCATAATTTTCTACTCTTAAGCCACTCATTAAAGACCTTAAGATATATGAAAATACTGATCATGACCTTACTCTCGAGTTTCTAGACCTCCCACACCTTTTCATCTACACATAGAAGAAGAGTCCACGACATGTGCTCTAGATATATCCCTCCACTTTCACATGAGCCTCCATCAATCTACTTTTTTTGCCTACAATGTTAGTCTGTTACAAATCTAAATTTTCTTTACTTTGACCACAAGAATATGGCATTAGTTAAGGTCACCCCAATTGCTATAATCAATAACCCTCCAAATTTCACTGGCTTAACCCAATAGAGGTTTTTCTTCTTCACATAGATTCAAAAGCAGGCTTGTAGTTGGTGACGACTCAAGGTCCCAGGATTTTTCCATCATGTGGATCCATCATCAATGTCTGACTTCTAAAGTCACCATGGAAACATAAAGAGGAGAGGATCTAGTAAAAGGTGTGGTTATGGGCCAAGTCCAGAAGGGGTGTGCATCATATTTCATTGGCCATAAACCAGTGACATGCCATAGCTAACTAAAAACCCAACTGAGAAATTTAGTTACCTGAGTGACAAGGAGAAAGTAGAATCAAGATCATAGAAAACCCAGCCAGTCTCTGCCACAAGTACCACATTTGACAAGCTCAGACACATTCAGTGTCTATTGCCATACAAGAGACAGATACCATATTAAAACATCTAAGAGGCTGGAGATGTGACTAGGTGTACAATGCTTGCTTAGCATGCACAAGGCACTGGGTTTGATTTCCAACACCAGAAAAAGTCAAAACATTTGTGTAAATGTCTGATCACTTATAGAAATCCTAATTGTCCGTAAGGAGACAAGGATAGGCTATCTGTGAAAGGAGAAGAGAGGCATCCCACAGAAAATAGGACTAGAAATACATTTTTTCTCTTCCATAAAATAGAAAATATTTTAGCACTGAATTTAAAATACCTGAAAAAGAGTATTTCCAAAAGGCTTCCCAAGGAGTGTATTAGGAAAAACCATATCCCCTGAAGCATAATAGAACATTAGTTGATCAAAAGCAAAACACATGTTTTAGAAAAGATTTTCTGTTGCTTGAATTATTTGTAAAGAATAGCAAGGCTGGGCTATGTTATTCTCACAGTATTATTCATACATATTCACTACTCAATAAAATGAAATAAATAAGAGAAGGTAAATTGATATATTTAACTATGAAAAAAATCTTTTATATGTTAACAAATAGCACAAAATTATTAAACTCAATGAATATGATAAAAAGGTAATTCAAGTACATAATACAAGAAACATACAAGTAAACATACTTACAAATAATGAAAGGGTGAAAAATAAATACTCTGGTGGAAAAAATGAACATTTTAGACAATTCACAAAATATGAAGTATCAGTACAATAAAATAGTCTGACTCAAAGCAAAAAAAGAAAGGTTACCAATTTCTTCCTGATCAAGTTGGCAAAGCTTTTTTTTAAAGGTTAGCATCACGTTGAAAGAATGAGGCAAACCCAGCATTCTCATCCAGAACTACCTTAAAGGAATAATCAGAGAAGATTACATACTTTCAATGTTGAAGATAGAAATACTCAATGTGTCTAAAAATTGCTGATATAAACCATAATGCATTTATACAAGCAATATAATTTGTCCCTTAAAAGTCACACTTGAAAAATATAACAACATTAAGTAATGTTGTATGGAGAAACAAGTTAGGATACAAAATTACGTATTGCCTAATCCTATCTTTATAGAAGATGTATGTGCTCAGCACTGTATGCTAGCATATCTATAAAATAAGTAGTTGGAATGCTTGATGAAGAGAAAGAACCAGAACTTTTGAAACAAATGCTGAAATTTTCCACAACAAACTAACTTCTAATTATTTCCATTTCTTACCTATCTGCTGGTGAGAGCACAGTGCTTACTAAAACTTTCAGACCTTAAAACTTAAGCAACTGTTCTATGATCAGTGTTAAAAACCACAACAGAAGCTGCTAAGGAAATGTTCTGAATTCCTATTTCTCTAAGAAGAGAACAAACAAGATTGTTGCATGAATATGAAATGTCCCCTACAGGTTCATGTGTTGAAAGCTTGTCCCCCAGCTGGTGAAGCTATTTTGAGAGGTGCTGGAAACTTTAGGATGTAGGGCCTAGCTGAAGGAAGTAGGGCTAGCTATATCTTACACCATGCTACATTAGCGCTCTTTTCTCCTTCTTCTCCTCCTCCTCCTTCTCTTTCTCCTCCTCCTCCTCCTTGTCTTCTCCTCCTTCTTCCTCCTTCCTCCTCCTTCCTCCTCCTTCCTCCTTCCTGGCTTCCACATAAACCTTACCATGATGTTCTACCTCACCCTTGTCCAGAAACAATGAAGGTAGCCAACCATGGACTGAACTTCTGCAAGAATGAGCCAAATTAAATCCCTCCTCCTTTAAGTCATTTCTCTATTTGTCACAGGAACAAAAGTCTGACTTGCCCAAATAGCAAAGAATTCAAAGGAATTTTTAAAACTTGAAGACTTTTACTAGAAACATTTAAGCACAGTGTCACCATATTCTGACTTAAAAACAATATGACTCCAAGATCACTTCCTCTTTTGATGAGCAGAATATAGAACTCACATGCCAGAGCCTTCCATCTAGTGGCAGCCTAAAACCCAAGGGTCAAAGGGTCCATCAATGCCAGTAAGATTCATAAGAACTGAGGATCCCCCTACCAGGAAGGCATCCAAGAGTGAAGATTCGTCTCTCCCAGGTTCACTCTCTTGGGCTCTCCATGCCAATGCAGGCCTGAGTTTCCAGCATTAGAGCTGCTTGCTGATTCAGCTATTGAAATTTACACACACACACACACAACTAATTTAGGCTGCCCTGTGTGAGGGCACTTTACCTCTCTGGCAAACCTTATACTGTGTAGACTCAAGATCATTGCCAGAAGAACAAGTCAGATCTCAAAGGGAAATAGAACATGGAAGATGTTCCTAAGAGACCTTATGCAAGATGTAGCCATGACTCTGCCCAGCAAATGTTTGAGTTCTGCATGAGAGTAAGTTTTGAAGAATATATGACCACCCCATCTACCTATGGGCCTCCAGCTCTCCTTAAGTCCCGCCCTCTCCCATGACATGGAGAATAGTGGGTGGGAGTTTGCTTTACATCTACGTAATTAAAGAGTTTTTCAAGAATAAAGAAGTTTTGCTCCAAGGTGAGGAAAGTACAAAATCAGGAAAGGAATGGCGAGGAACAGGACAGATTTTTGTCTTAAAAGAAGAAGAATGATATATAGATGGGGTGAATTTGATCAAAGTACACTATATGCACATTGTAAATATCACAATGAAGCCCCTTTGTACAATTAATTTATGCTAATAAAAAGAAAAGGATAAAATAACAATATAAGGGGAGAAAAGAGAAGAATGACAGGTCTAACTTCTGCTTTACTAGCCCTGCCCCACCCCCCATACCCCCAAACCTTACAGCAACTTATGGATCAAACAAGGAGATTGATACAAAATTTATGTGACAAATAGATTTATTTCCATGCTGGAGTTTTAACCACCTAGGACTAAGTCATGGTAAAACAAAGGCATCTCTTCAAAGTCAGTGGATGAGACCAAGGAATTGTTGAGAATGCTTTGCTTTAAATGCAGTCTCTTTATTGCAGAATGGGTCATGGTGCCTCATAGAAAGATGTGAAGAAGGTATGATGTGCACAGACATGACCTAGTACCCAGCACAAGGAAAATTCATGGAATTTTCTCCTTCTCCTTTCTGTCCATGCTGGCCATCTACCTATTCCTTCACCCAAGCCCTCCACACTCCTTTCACTAAAAACAATTAAAAAGCAGTTTATCATTGTGCTCTTCAAACCCTCCAAATAAAATCACCAAAACCCTAACTTGTACACCACTGAAACCAATGAACAGGCTCTGAAGTCGCTTGTCTAAAGCCCCATTGCTGGGGAAGGGCACCTGTCAACAGCGCACAGTGCAAACATCCAGGGTGAGCTCTGATTGGGTGCCACTGTGCTCATGGGAAGAAACAGGTTGGAGCTTTTCTTGGCTCAGCCATTAAAACCACCTGGAATGTGGCAACTCGGGTATAATTGGCATGTGAGAAAAGTCCCCAGGGCAAAGCTGAGTACACCACCTGTCCCCACTAGATCTGGTGACATACAGAACCATTTGTTCCTTGCTGTTCTCAGCATGAAGCTAAAGATATTTTTAATTTAAAAAATAATATGGTGCTATACAAGTGATGTCTCCATTTGTATCTAAGCCGAGCTCTGCAGGACCATCTCCTGCCCACACTAGGGGCTGGGTGTACTTCTCAGAACAGAGAAATCTGGGTGGGTCTTTCTTATTCATAGGTGCATTCTGTCTGAAGTCTCAACCTAACCCCCCCAAGCTCAGTAACGAAGAGTCTGTGTTCCCCAATATAATCTTTAACTTTTCAAAGCCCTTCAACACACACACACATTTCATTTGATCTAAAGAAAGCCAGGAATTGGAGAAAAACATTGGTCATGTTTTTTTTTTTTTTTTTTTTTTTTGGTGGTACTGGGGCTTAAACTTAGGGCCTTGTGCTTGCTAAGCAAGTGCCCTACCACTTAAGCCACTCCCCCAGCCCTTTTATTTTTTTAAGATAGGGCTCTCACAAACTATTTCCCTAAGGCTGACTTTGAACCTCAATCCTCCTGACCTCTGCCTCTTGAGTAACTAGGATCACAGGCTTGAGCCACCGGTGCCCGGCAATATTTCAGCATAAACTTCAGAACTCTTCTTTTTTAGAACTTGTTGCTTTACCCTTGATAACTGCCACAAGGATGGGTGATATTTCATTACATTCTGTGACACATTTGGAACTTACCAAGCCCTTTCCCAGATTGGATCACATGAAATTACTGTTTGGCTTTTTTAAAAACTTATCAAAACAACAATTTCAAGTGATTTGACTTAATACTTTACAAATTTCAACCTCTGTAAGATAAGTAGGTCCAAGCTCTTAGATCTATCTCAGGTCTGGGAAAAGAAGAGAGTGAGAATAAATCTAATTATGTGTATATGTTTGCAGATAATAAGTGGCTTAGCCACTTAGTCAGAATCCCCAAAGTACGCTCCAATAACACTACCAGAAATAATAAAGCAGAACAAGGATGAAGAGGAGGAGGAGACACAGGAAGAAGTGAAGGTAGAGGAGGAAGAGAAGGAGGAGAAACAATTCTATAAACATTAAGCAATTTGCCTCTTATTTTTCCAGTCACTGATTTACTCTGAGGTAACTTAGCTCCCACAGATCTCTTACAAAACCAAGTGCCTCCTTATTTCTGCTTATACTCTCCAAATACTTAAATGCAAGCAATAGCAAGCGCTTTGAAATCCCTTTCACTGCTTAATCTTAACAAGGAAATTATAGAAGTTTATTCATTTAAGCTACTTATGCTAACTCCTACTCTTCCTCCCATCCCAACCTCTTTTCAGTCACATGGATCTTCTAATTGCATTACAGATCACTACACTGTATATTGTTGTAGTAACGAAATCTTTCCTTGCAAATTTTTCCAACATTACTACTGCCTGCCCCATCCAGGGCGTGCATTTCTACCATTTAAAGTCTGAACATTTTGCAGAATTTTTGTGACCCTTAACTAGGAAAGATCTAGCCCTCAAATAGTTTTATAGCTGTGTAGGATAACCACATTTTAGCACGACATTACTCTATAGCATTGTTAAGTTTCATGGGTTCAGAACTTAAATTTAACAGAAACTAGGCTGTTTTTAAGAAGACCTATTACAGAACTCTACTTCTACTGTTGTTGTATTATGATTTATATAAAAAGAAAACTCAGAAGAAACCCTTAAGTTCACTAAGTTTAATTGTGCTTACAGTGTTATCCATCCCAGCTGTACAGACACAAAGCCCACGGTTTCACGGTATCTGTCATGGTCTTCAACGTAACTCTTGCTACTTTTGCAGCACCACGCCTCTCCTCTAAGTGTGAAGGTCAGGCAATGGATAGCTCAGAATTGTCCTGAATGTGTGGTGGCTCACCTCTGCTGTATACTGAAGTGGTTTCATAAAAGACCCTAGACCCCAAAAGGGCTGACCTAGCCTCCTATCTATATTTTTCTGGACCTGGATGCCCACTCAACCCTGAGGGTCCCTCTTCCCTTCACCTTAGAGATACCATGTATGAGAAAGTTGAAAAAGGCATGAGAGGAGGTAGTGATCACAAAAGCCATGCCACCTCCTACACTTGAGGTAGCCCTGAGTCTCATCGTGGGTCCAAAGACAATTTGTCCCAAATAGCCTTTTTATGTATTCTCAGAAAATCCCAGGAGTCATCCAGATCCGCTAGAAGGATGTGAAGGATGTGAGGATGATGACAATGATGTGATGATGATGCTGATGGTGATGAGGCTGAAAACCAACATGCAAATTCAAACCTCCACCCCTGGCAAGCACTGGCAACAATTGAAAACACAAGTCAAGGATTTAGGGGGGAATCCAGTGCTTGGCTAACAGCATTGCCTGGCCTGCAGGAGGATCCTGAGGAGGAGAGGCAAGGCCATGAGTGGAGCCAAGGCTTTGGGGTCAGGCAGAGCTGGACTCAGACTCTGGTTGCCCCACTCTAGGCTGCACCACCATGTACAAGTTCATTCACCACAGCTTCCTTGCTGCATGCAGGACAAAAATACCAACTTCAAAATGCGATTTGGGGTATTAAATGAGATAATCCCTGTGATGTTCTACTAAAGTATAAGTAAATATCTTTTCCCTTTTGGCTCTCCTCCCATCCCATTTGTTTTTTTTTTTTTTTTTGTATGTTTGTTTTTACCTTAGAATGGGCTCAATGAGAATAATGTGGATCAGAACCCACTTTGCAACCTGAAGAGAATTTCTGTAGAAACGATGACATTTGGAAGTTAGTGTAAAATCTGCTACTCACTGAACTCAACTTGTACCCAAAGGGTTTGTCAGTAAGGACATTTTTCAGTCTCCTCCATGCCTGGCACTACATTGGACATTACTTTTCTCAACTGAGTACATAGTTTAGAAATATTGCAATGTTAATTATGTGGGGGAGGACATATAATTTATATTGACATATGACTTGAAATATGGGCAAATCCTTCTCTCCACAACGAATAATGCTCCTCTCTGTGCATCTGAGATGTCCTCAGCAAGACTACACTGAAAGACCATGATCCCAGCGTCTCCAAGAGCTAAATAAGGGGAGCTAGATCTGGAGTAGGGATCAAAGACTCCTGGAAAGAGAGGACAATGGTATCTCCAATTGGATGATCTGAGGTGGGACAGAGAAAGCCCAAAGTGTTCCATGAAAGAATTGAATGGGGATGGAGTCCTTGCAGGTACCCCAGAACAGGAGAGACAAGATGTACAGGGGCAGGGCCATGATGCAGGTGATGCAGGATGTCAGACAGGGAATGCAAGAAGGAAAATTGACAGAGAGACTTTCTGCTCCAGGTATGAGATCAGGCGACCACCATTTGTTGGGATTTCCGTACTTTTTACCTAATACGTTTTGATGTTTCCCCATCTAGGAAACATCGTCTTTCATCATTCTGTTTCCCTGGGCTCCTGTGAGCTGTGGGAATTTCTCAGACTTGCCTTATTTTTGGTGACCCTGAGAGTTTCGAAGACTCCTGGTCTGGTATATTATAGGATAGCCTTCTACTGAGATTTCTCTGATGGTTTTCTTATGATTAGATTGGGGTTAGAGAGTCTGGGGAAATTTCACAGAGGTAAGATACCATTTCCATCACATCTTCTCAAGGGTGAACATTCAGAACATGACTTCTCACTGCCAAGACTGTCTGCAATCACCTGGTTGATGCAGGGTATGTCAAGTTTTTCTGCTGTACTTATCCCATTCCCCGCCCCCCCAACCCCCACCCCCATTCCTTTTCCACGCTGTACTTTTGGAAGGACACAACTATAGGTATCCCCTACTTAAAGAGTGGGGAATTATGCTCCCAGGAGAATTTTTAGGAATAAAACTAATATTTAGACCTAAATTATAAATGTGCTACTGTCCTCCCCTCCAACTGGTATACCTGAATAGCTAGAAAGGTCTACTGCACACAAAAGCCATGTGTGAGATTGTTCAGGAAAACCAGAGAAGGGGCTGGTTGTGGATCTGCACAGGGAAACTGGGAGAACCACAGGTAAACCATGCATGTGACCAAGAGCTCTGAAGCATCCAGAAATTTGAGTAAGACCATAAAGTTCTAGGATTACAGAGCTCCTGGGAGAGATTTCATGTCCCTTTCATTTACATTTCAAAGAACAAGGTGACCCTATGTAATATCTAAGATACACATGTCTGCACTTAAACTATTTATGTAACAGCTACTATAAGACAAGCAATATACCAAGTGGGGAGAAAAGGGGTGGCTGGAGGAGGGGAGAAGGCATGAAGATAAATGAAACACTCCTTCTCTGAAGACCCTTAAAATAATGCAAATGTCATCAGCCTGCTAATCCTCTGCTCTTGTACTGACTCAGTTCTTACATCATTTTATCATCGTCACAGTATCCCAGAGTAACACAGATCTATATCAAGAAGTGACTAGGAACAGGACGTTAGTTCTCTCTGTCCTCAATCATCTTCTTCAAAAGTCAACTCACGTTTTCTTTAAAGTATTATTTAATATGATTAATTGCTTGATTTTTACATATGATATAAATAAAACCATCTTTGGGAAACTTTTCTAATTTTTGACCTTTGATATACGCACAGAAAAACAGTATGTGCTTGCTTCATGAATTTATCTTCAAGACAAATTCTTATTCCACTCCCTACCTTTGACAAAAGATTACTGCCCCTAACCTCTTTCTAGGGGGAAATTCTAGGGCTACTTCGGGTGACATAGGAAGGCCATGTATCATTATGGCCCTGTAGCAAATTGGAAAATGCAATCCCAGAAAGCTCTGGCTTTAATGAAAGCCAAAGACACACCAGGATTGGAGCACTCAGATCCTGCCTGCTGAATCATATTCTCTCCATTTTTAAATGCTTACAAGGGTAGTCAGACATACAAGTTGATGCAAGCAGAATGCAATGACACTTTCTGTGATTTTTGAAATGCTCAAATCAGGAAATAAGAGCTATTAAAATAAGTTATGGCATGCTGCCAAAAGGTAATTAGCAGTCTAGAAAACACATGTGCTCAGGGTAGAACAGTCTATGGGAAACTACCTTTAAAACTACTCCAGAAAGAATGGGAAATGGAAAAATAACACCTCTGTCCATAAGCTGGTGCTAATATTTTGAAATAAAAGTATACATCTATGTAAACACTAAATATAAACACCACACATAGTGGTGCACTACATAGCACTGTAGAGCATATGAGCAAGAGGGAATCTGAGATTAACTCAAGGGGGTTTCAACTATTTCTAAGTCTTAGAATCCTATGTTCAAATGAAATATTAGAAAATTAGACTTAACACTTGATTAGGTAGATTAGTCCAGTGGACTGCCCCATACACCTGGCTCTGAGGGGGATCAGATAAACACTGTTTGAAAACTACTAATCTAATCTCCTTATTCCACAGGACTATTTGAAATTATGCCAAGAGTAAGATGAAATTGCATGTAGTGGGGTGGAGAGGAGTGTGATACTCAAAACCTTAAGCTTATTTTTTCATGTTCCAAAAGTTTGCAGTATCTGCTAAAGCAGGGCTTCTCGAACTGGGTGTGTGAAGCAAGCTTTTTTTTCGCGCTCCTTTGTTGGAGCAAGCTTTTTCTTGCTCCTGGTTATTACTGAACCTAACTGGGGCTAACGGGGCGGGAGGGGGGGAGCGGTGAATGGAGATTCAGAAAAGACACAGGATAGACAGACAGACAGAAAGTGGGATCAGGTGTGTTGAGAGCTTGGGTGGAGACGCACACCCTCATTGCTTCTTTTCTCTATTACTCTCTTCATTTACTCAGCTTCTTTTCTCTATCTTTATTCTTTAAGGCCTACTCCTTTACAGTTCTTTAAAACCTTGCTTCAAACCTCTTTCCTTAGACTCACTGTGTCTCATGTTTTCTCTTAGCTTTTCTTTAGCATAAAGACTTTAAGAGAGCTTAAAGTCTTTGCCCCGAGACTTGCATTGACCGATGTTCTCTCTTTAGCTTTCTTACAGCCTCGGTGCTCAGACTTGCAGACAAACAACAACAGCAGCATCTAAAAACTGCACTAGCATAACTCTTAAAGTCCCAGTCCTTAGACTTGCACTGTCCCATGTTCTCTTAGCTTTTCTTTAGCTCAGCTTTTCTAAAGCCCATGTAAAGTTCTCAGTGCAGACTTTCTATCAACCCCTCTTTAGCAATTCCCCTTTAGCAATTTCCCTTCAGCAATTCTTTTCCCTTCCAAAAGCCTCCCACACCAAAAAGCCAAAAGCCCAAAGCAAAAATCCTGGTGTCCTCCTTCAGTGAGTCTTTTCTACCCAGTGGTAAACAGGGTGGAGCAGCGGTTCTCTGGGAGGGGCGTGACATTGTAACGGGAGAAACCTGTGCTCCTGCTTCCCTGATCGTAAACAACTTAGGAGAAGCAGCTGTTCTGCTGGCTGAAGCTATGCCAATCTCAGCCTACAGATAAAAGCAGTTGAGCTGCACATCGCCTTGCTTATGTCCAGTTCTCAAAGGCTTCTCATAATCCACTCTCCATAGGTGTGCATACGAATCACCTAGCTAGTCATCATGAGGTCCTGAGTTCAAACCCCAGTATCACAAAAAAAACAAAAAAAAGAGAGACAGAAACAAGAACAAAAAAACAAACCATGGTCTTCTGAATTCCAACTCCAGAGGTGCTAACTTAATGTTGGGGTGCAGGCATGGATCTGCATTTCTAACCAGTGTCCAGTGCTGCTGCCACAGCTGCTGGTCAGGGGACCTTGCCCTGTGGATCACCGCACTAAAGGGAAGTCTGCAGACCCAGCCATGCGTTACTGAGAATGGGCCACAGAAAATCTCTTGCAAGGCTCTTGGGCCCAAACACCGATGTGCTTTCAAAGGCTTCCTGTGCAAATGACTGAGTTAGTAAGGCTGCAACAATTTGGCATTGGCTAGGACACTTCTGCTCATTGGAACAATGGAGAGGTTGACCCTCCAGGGCTCTCACACAAATGTCCCCATTTTCTTAAGGGATTGTTATACTTTCCAGGCTTTCTGGGTCTTCTGGTGGAGGACCACAGACAAGCATGGAGAGCTGTGTCTCCTCTCTTTATTTTGTAGCTTACATTTATTTTATTTTTTTTGCACCTTACACCTACTTTTCAACCTATTCCACTCTGCTCTGCACAACTGATTCTTATAAATGGAACCATGGTTCCCCTTTCCCTTAACTTCTGGTTGGGTTGCACCAACAGAAGGCACTGGCAGGAGACTAGGAAGTAGGTAAAGAGTGATGTTGGTTTTTGCACACATAAACACACACCCACATACACATACCACTTCCTCCTTACCATGATGCTGTGAGTTGGCTAACCTGTTACCATTGTAACAGCTCCTGCCAGGCAGCTCTCTCTTTACTGCTATCCTTTGTAGGTTCTGCTAACTCTCCAACCACTGACATTTTAGGGCTGGAGCACATAAAGGCTCCTAGCCGTGGCTAGCCCTGGGGTCTGCACCATCAGTTAATGTTTTCTATAAACACTGTCCTCACTCTCATATGTCATCTCTTTTTTAAATTCTCCTCAAATATCTGTGTGAGAGCACCCACCACCTCCTAACAGGCCCCTGGCTGGTGCACAGCACATCTCTGCTTTTCTCTCCCAAAAGACCTGCACTTGGGAACTCATCCCCACCAGTGGCCTAGGCCACCTGTTCTAATCTCAATTTAACAAAGCTACCCACCCTTCCCATTTTACACAGGGAGGAGATTTATTTGAAATTAATTCACACTTTTGGAAATTCATTCATATCTGTTTGTTGTAGCATCTGATGTATACAATGGCTTAAAAAATCCACACTATATGCAAAATAAATCTCACTTGTGGATATTTTTAGACTTTATTTGTGGTTTACTTGTTTGATTGTCCGGAAGCATCTTGAACGCAATTTTTTCATTAGCAAGATGCTCACCATTCAATAAATATTAGCTATTATTCAAAAATATAAACTATGTGCCAGGCATGGGGCCAGGGCCAGTGTATACCAATGTGAACAGAACAGTCTACTCTCTTGTCCTCGGGAAAATTGCAGTGTAGAAAAGGAGACAGCTATTTTTAAATGAGTTATAAAATGTATTCTTAAGTTACTACTACTGTGGTAAGTGCTATACAGTAGAAACACTGACACTGTAAGAGTATATAAGGAAAGGCATGGGTAGGGGGACACCAAGTAGGAGTTCAGGATTAGGAAATTGAGAGACAATCCCTGACGGTGTCTAGAAACTGGCAGATTCACAAGAACATATTGCATCTCACCAATAATCTTTCCTGAATCTTTTCCTAATGAAAATTCAGATTTAAAGATGAAACAAAGGCAACTAAGAAATACAAATTATTTTTTTTCCTACTAGAGATCAAGGCCAGAGCTTTGCACATGCTAGGCAAGAGCTCTATCATTGAGCCCTACATAAATTCTTTGAAAAAAAGTGAGAGAAGTAATTAGAAAACAAAACAACTGTTTGCCCAGCATGAAATATTACCCAGAAATGGTTACAGTGAAAAAAGAAAGAAAAACATTGTTATTTTCACACGTTCTCACACAGGAGATCAAGTCTCTATTTTTTATTTTTGTCCTAAACTATTTTTGTACAATATTCACACTCTAGTATGTTTAGACCCCTCTGCTGAAAAGTAAAAAAGAATTCTGAGAACTGGGAGACTATTTTCTGTCTTTTAGGACATTTTTGTGGGCATCGTTAAGTTTTCCAAAGAGTCATTCTGACTGCACAAATTGTTAAAAGAATTAATTTTTAAATAAGCTGAATTTTTAAGAAACAAACTTGGTAAGGAGGAAAATGCAGCTTGGCCCCTTCGGCACTTTGTTCTGTAACTATTTCAAACAAACATCCCTTTAAAGGGGATGAACACTCACAGGCAATTCCACTGTCTTTCCTGGTGAGTTTTCTCTGCCCTAACCGTGTGCAGGTGTGCATTCCTTACACAGGCCACAGGCAAACACCAGTGCCCTCCTATTGTGGTGATAAATCCCGCCTGTGTGACACACAGTAGTCCTCAGAATGTGATACATGCAATTTTCATCTTAGTACTTAATTTCATGATGGTCCTAGTACTTAAAAAGGTCTTCAATTATTTAAAGATAAGATTGAAAAAGGAATAGGCAAAACACGGCAAATAGCACAGGAGATGAGCAAGCCCAGAGCTCTGTCTTCTCATCTCTTCCTTCTCTCCTCCATCTGTCCCCAGTAAACCCTATATTCTCTTAGTAGATTTTTCCTTACAGGAGACAGGTTCCATACATACAGCCACCATTGGCCCAGATAAAAAATATTTTTCCCTCCTCAGAGAAGTACATACTTGTCAGACTACACAGGCTGATTTTTCAAGTTCAGAAAACACAGTTATTGTATCAACTATATTTGCATCTTTTTCTCTCCATTGACAATTTAAACAGGTCCTATTATCCTTTGGTCAAGCAATGAGATTAGAATATTTGTATCACAACCAAGGTCAAACTATTTCCAAGGCTCCATCCAGGAGCCCAGCTATTATCACCATCCTCACTCTCGTGACTCACAGGCACTGAGTCAGGTCCTACTCTAAGTGCTTTACATCAATCGTATTTCTTTTTATCTTCCCCTGACTTCTGTAAGATGAGTACTATTAGTGTCCACATTTCACCAATGAGAAAGCTGAAGTCATAAGAGAAAAGTTATCTACCAAAGTCACTCAGGGAATAAATGGAACACCTGGGATATCAGCCCAGGTCCATCTGATTCCACGGTGTTTCTACATGGTGATGGTTGCCCAAATGGAACCTAACCCAACCATGGAAGATGTGCTGTGATGCAGGGTGGCGGCGGTGAGGGATTGCTGTTACAACAGTCTCTCACCAACATTCATGACTGTAGGCTCTGAGAGGGTTGACAACCTACTTGTCTGATTTGCCACTGGGTCCTAGAACTTAGCATGGGTCAAGGCACACAATAGATGCTCATTGAATGACTGTTGAAGAGAGAGAGGGAGGGAGTGAAGGAGGGAGTCAGGGAAGAAAAGAAGGAAGCAAGGAAGGAAAGCTTTTAAAAGAAAATAGTTTGGTTACAAAGCAACAGACACCCTTGACCTGAATGCTGTGGCCCCATAAGAAATATGCAAGCAGTTTTCCAGTTGTTCGGAGAAATTAAGGAGTCATGAATAAGATGAGGAGCAAAACATCTATCACATGGTAGAGGGCTCACCTCAATCTGTTCAGACCACAGATAACCATTTAATAAATGCTCAGAGAGAAAACCCCAGGGAGGTATAAGGCAAGGCAGCTTTTCACTCCAGAAGGAGTATGGGTAGGAAGGTGACCACTGGTCATAGGGTGCTGGGAGCAACCTCAAGGGACTAGTAAGAAATCAGGAGGGAATCTTTTCTGCAGTACTCACTCTGGAAATTTTTCTATTTTGCTAAAATGGGGTATGTAACCCATACCCCAAAGTACGGAGAGGGCTACATCTTATACCAGGAATGATTTAACATTCAGTCGACATTCACTTTGCCACTCATTGCAGGCCAACCACATATCCGATGCTGGGAACAGAGCCATGAACAAAAACAATGTTCCTACCCTTGTTCGGCTTGTAGCAAATCAGCAACTGAATATAAGAAATGTCAGGAAACGATAAGCACTGCACAGAGAATAAAAATGGAGAGCTGTAACTCTTCTGGAGCTTATGGCAAATCAACAACCAAATACAAGAAACATGGGAGAAGGGCTCTACAGAGATGCCATGCTGCCAACTTTGAGGTAGCACAGAATCAAAGCAAGGAATCATTCTGAGTTTACTCAGTAAAGCCAAAAGCTACACTCTATTCTTCTTCCTGGAATTTATAGACATAGTTTTTCAGAATGCTGAAAGAAGTGTGAGTTACACTGTCACAGCTCAGATAGTACAAAACAGAGTGAAAGCATCAAATAGAAGGGAATGGAACCCCAACTGCATAGTGTTAAGGGTGGATTCTGAAGGCCTTGGTCATCTATCTTTCTGGCTACTTATCTGTCTTCCCAGCTAATCTAAACGTCGCAGAAGACTCTGTGATCTTCAAGGGGTGGTGAAAACCAGAAACTCAGCTAGTGCAGCTTTTGTATTACATCCTGGCTTTAGGGCCCTCTTGTCCTCACACTCAAGGCTGGGACAGTGACGACACTGCTATGCCCAAAGGTTTGGCAGTTGAGAGGAGCAGGGCACAGAGCTGAGCTGAAGCCAAAGCAGGAGGGAGGCCAGGGCAATTCCACATTAGCCCTGACATCCTTGGAAGTCACCACACAGTGACCAGGACAACAAAGTACAGAGCTTATACTAGTCAGGTGGTCAGGCAATCACTTTGATCTGTCTCCAAAGCAGACAAAACTCGCAACCACAAAACCTCTCCTTTTCCCTGTCCCCATCAAGGTGGATTTAACCAAATCCACCAATAGGGAAAAGTGGAGGCAGGAGGCATATTGGTGCTGCTACACAATTATGCCATGTCTTCTGATAGAGGTGGCATTTACCAAAGAGATAGGGTACATACTGCAAACATATTTGGCTATCAAAGGGGAACTATGTCACAAGTACCAGGTAAGCCAGGACCCTGCATTTATTCTGTGGGCACTAGCGAGCTGCTGAAGGTTTTTAATAAGGCTGTAACCCATGCTTTGTATTGGTTTCTAGATGTATGCAGAAAAGTGACTGAGACAGACAATTATCACAAAACTGAAAAATGAGGAACAACTGAAAGGACTGAGAAGCAAAGAAAGACTTAGAGGTCACAAAATAATCCTCTCAGATATGTCAAGGGCTCCCATCTGGAAGAGGGATCCATTTTTTCTGCCTGGAAAAATGGACACTGAAGGGGGTGGAAGTAGATTTCACCTGAAGACCAAACAAAAGAACTTTGGGATGAGTAATGCTGAGCAAAAATAGAGCAAGTAACCTCGTAAGGGAGTGAGTCATGGGGCAGTTTAAGCGCAGCTGGATTACCTGGCCTTGATGGTTCCAGGCCATTTTAAGCCCCATTATTTCATGTTTCCCACTGCAGTGCCCCCAGGCCCTCAGTCCACTCAAGCCCTCTTTGAAACCAAACTCCAATTCCATCTACAAGTCACTGAAGTCCTTCCCCAAACCCTTTTCCTCTTTTCTGAGTATGGCACTTATTACCTGTATAATTTATGAGAAGATAAAAGTATGTACAGCTCTGTGGCATTGTTTCATTCTAACAGCTATTTAATTCTTGCTTATCAATCACTTTTCATAGGTTTTTATCTCTGCAGTAAGACTGGCTCCATGAAGGTGATAACCTCATCTATTTCTCAAACTAGCCTTGCCCAACCTGTTAATTTATAACCAGAAATCCTTAGTGCCCACTCTGAAAAACTGCGAATCCCAGTACAAACTTCTTGTACACATACATAGGAGAAACCTCGTGTGCTCTTTCAGAAGTCTGATCCTGATTAGCTTACTTCCTGATTATACTCAGTTATATTTTAGTTTTATTGAGCTAAATATTTCTTCCAATTAAAATAGTATTCTTCCACAGCTTATTTTTAGAGAAGGGAAAAAAAGATTAAAACTTTTAATTAAAAACACTTTATAGCCTTTCTTTCCATCGCAAAATAAAAGGAATGGTTCAGCCACCAAATGTCTTCCAAAAACCAGCATCTTATGAAAGGATTAATTTTTCTCATGGTTGAATTAAACAAATACAATTAACACTCCTGACTGGTCCTTCAACCCAAAGGTTTCCTTTGTGAATATTTGAATCCAAGGCCCATGACAAATTAAGGTGACTTTCAAATTGAATGACCATAAGTAACTTTTCAGTCTCTATGGATCTTGAGTGGTTACACCTGCTTGACATGACTCCTTTCTAGACCATCACCTATTCATGTGAACATTTCTATTTCTAAACAGTCCTTGGCATATAAATTCCTAGTATCAAAGGGAAGTTCGCATCCTTTTCTTTTCTTTTACAAGGAACCAGCTTCATCCCAAAGCCAACGACACAGGAACTACAGAGGCCGCTGCTTTTGAACAGGCGTCAGGGACTTGTCAAATATCAATTGGTACTTCAGAATTGAAGTGGCTTTCATAGGTTGAAAGCCACTGTGTAAGCAGTTAGATTTTGTACAAGGTTGTTGCCTTGAAATTTTCTGTGGTTTCTTTACATTAAAAAGTCCATATACCATTTGCATGTAATGTGTTCAATGATTTCACATTAGTACTTGTTAGAAACTATAAAAAGGTCAGTAACCCATGTTCTTCCCTTCCATCCGGGGCTGTTACAGTATCCAAAATCAGCCTATTTAAACCCACAGGTCTAGAGAGTAGAGACAATTCTATGTTTAAAGGAAAAATCAATCATAGCGTACAGTTCTAGACCCCCAAATGGCCAGATGCTACCCAGCTAAATGTACTCCTGAGATACAGGCTGAAAGTTTCTTATAACTTGTCCTCTACTGAGCACACTTATCACAGAAGATCACCCACCTCTGGGGCCCTGTCTCTGTCTTAGGTAGTAAGGGGCATTGCCATCTAATTGATGAGCGTCATTCTTCTCCTGCCCCTCCCCTGGTCATGTTAAGGCTTTACCAAAGGTGTAGAAGCATTAAGATCTCCTTTCCTTTAGAAAAGGCTAGTCCCAAATACCCTTAGCCCTCCTCTGTTCTTTAGCCCCAGAACCACAGCCCAATGTCATGGCCTGAAGAAAGCCAGAAATACAGTGTCTCAAATTTCCTTTATTCATCCGTTGTTGAAATTTCGGTAGGAATTTTATGCACTCTGACCTTTCACCCTTATCCTGTTAGAGGGAAACTTATGTTAAATTCCTACCTGATAAGCTTGTCTTTGTACAAAATAGATAAAAAACAACTAACAAACCAAAAGTGGAGATTGTTTTTCTGATGTGATGGATATTTTCCATTGGCTCTTCCAAATCCACTTTCTACCCTTCTCCAGCCTGCTCCATACTTAAGAAGGCTGGATTTTATGGAGTATAACAATAGGTTTTGGTTGGGATTTGCCAATGGACAGCCCCCTGGCTTATGAGAAAGAGGAGACACAGGAGGGTTACCCTTTCTGCCGTCTTCCTGGTGGGTAGATGTGTTCCTCTGCTGAAGAAGCAAATCCTGCCCAGTCCCTATTGCCAGGTTTGGCTCCCTCCCAACAGCCCATCAGGCCTAGAGGTTGTAGCAGCTCCCAGGAGCTTTGTCATCCTTTGTTGGCTTCCCTTAGCCATGCCTACACTTTTGTGAGTCCGTCTTTCCTTAAACTCTCCTGGATTATCCTCTTGAGTGTGCTATCTCTTTCCTGTCCAGAGCCTGTGACGTTATTTTCAGCTTAGCATTTCTTCATAAATGTCTCCACCTGGCATTTTTACAAACTATGAACATGAAGGGAACAGAGTAAGGGGAAAGAAACTAATTGGTTATATGTTACTTATAACAATGGCTCCCTCTGCATTCCTTAGACAGTTCTCTGCTTCTTATTCTTTAACCTTTTTAATGCCAAAAAAATTCTACTTAATTAAAATATCATACACCATAACCCTAAGCACTGCATTCACTCAAATAAGCTCTGCTTCCAGGAGTCATATGGCTTAATGAATAAATACTTCAGATAAATAGCGATATAGCAATATATGTCATTATATCAGATGACATCATGTATAGAATAAATGATGCAAGACTTTAAGAATGAGAGTAAAATACTGCTCTGTTGGAGAGCTGACTAGTAAATGTGGAGGCTTTTAAGAGAGAGGGTTTAGGAATTTAAAATGGAACTTGCTCAGCTATTTCTAAATGACTCAAAAACCACTTTCAGAAACCTGGGAGATGACCAAGCATTGAAGCATGGTCTTTCCATCAGTGGAAAAGGCTTAGCAGACTCTAAACAACAGCCTCTCTTCCCCATATTTGAAATTGAAAAGCAAGCCAGGAACTAGCGAGTGTAACTTCAGCCATGCCGAACCTACTTGAAGAAAACAGGGTATTGCGACATTCTCTTGATTAGGTTTCTTTACGAGTGAGATTAAGGGAGTGATGAAAAAAACAGCACTCAGTTTCAAATCCCAGAGAATGGTATTTCATGATTGACTGTGAGTCCCCAGGACAACTCTGCCTAAGGAGTTCATTCCTGCCATCATCTCAGATGGCGCTTTTGTGACTCAGCCTCCCATCTCTGCTGAGAGCTCAGGCATCCCATGCACTCAGGGGCTGGAAAACCCCTCCTAAACCCAGGTCTCTAGGTGACCTACAGCAGAGGACAGGAGACTCAGGGACACAGGTTGTGGAGCATGGGTTGTGGGACAGACTGTCTACTTTATCACAGCATTAAAAATCTCTAAACAATGTCAGCCCTGCGCTCCCCTTAATCCAGAATTCTGTCCCTTGCTGAGAACTGTCATTTAATACCCGCTTCAAAGAAGAACGGCATCCTCTAAAAGTATCTGTCCATTTCCAGCCCATCATGGATCATATTATCAGCTATCAGGCCCTTAAAAAATAATTAAGGAGACGGATCAGCCAACAACAATGTCTAGTGGGGCACTGTGACAATTACTGCTGCTTCTCCATCCAGCAGGAAGTTCTGGGCTAGGGGCTTGGGAGGCAGTGTCCACTGGCTTTAGGGGAACCATGTTCTCTCCCTGCTGGCCTCGGCCCCTGCTTCACTCATCTACCTGACCTGTCTGGCCCTGTCCCAGACCCCAGGACTGGGCTCAGGCATATTTAGAGCCACAACAAAGGAGGGAGGAGAAAGAGTCTCATGGAAGCTAAGTAGTTTTAAAGCACATTGACAAATTCTGCGCCAGTTTTCCCTTCTAGAAGTAGAACTGAATTCCCTTTCCTTTGAATGTGGATAGCTTTGTGACTTACATCTAGCAAATCAAGTATAGTAGAAATTGTGTCGGTAACTAACTTTACTTACCAATTTACTTCAAAAGAGCAATATAGTGTGTGCCTGTTTCTCTCTGTCTCTCTCTCTCTGTCTCTCTCTCTCTCTCTCTCTCCTTTTGGAACTCAGATACCATGCTGCACGTAAGTCAAGAAGTTATGGACCAGTCCATGTGGAGAGGAATCAAGGCTTCCTCCCTCCCCACCTCAGGCCTCCAGAAGACCTCTATCCTCCACTTACAAGCTCCTAATTGATAACTAAGACTGACTGCCAAAGTCATGGCAGGTGGCACTTTGGAAGTGGATCTTGGGGACTCCAGTTAAGCTCCTCCAGCCGATGTCATATGGAGCAGAGATGAACCTTCCCACCTAAAGCACCTCAGATTAGAGATCTTGAGGTGTAGAAATGATTGTTAGCCGTTGAGGTGGCTTCCAGTCTGTAACCTCAGCTACTCAGAAGGTGGAAGATGGGAGATCATGGTCAAGTCTAGTCAAGGCAAAAAGTTAGTGAGACCCTATCACCACCAAAAAATTTGGATGTGGTGGTATGCCTGTCATCCCAGCTTCTTGGGAAGCTTAAGGATCACCAGGCTCTCCCAGGAAAAAATGAGAGTGCTTACATGAAAAACAACTAAAGCAAAAAGATCTGGAGGCCTGACTCAAATGGTAGAACGCCTGCCTAGTACACATGAGACCCTGAGTTCAACCCTCAGTCCTGTCAAAAAGAAAAGAGAAGAAATAATTAAACAAACAACTCCCCCCGCCACACCCCACTAAAACTGATAGCAAACCCTCTTTCTATTTGCTCTTAAACTCTTACAGCACTTATAATCCACAGTGCTCATCTGACATTTATGCAGATCTGCCAGTTCTTCACCAATTATTATAGCCAGGACCTTGTCTTATTCATCTTTAAGTTCCTCCCCTCCATTCTAAATATGCTGAAGGCCCAACTCAATATCTTGGGTATCTTTTAGGCTAAATTACCATCACTGGATTAAATGAACTAAATAATTGCGGCAAATGACTAGCAAAGATCCTTCCAGGAATATATTTATTTTATTAAGTGCCTACTCTTAAGGGAAGAATCTCTAATTGGGGCATTTTGAGCCTAGACCATTTTTTAACCTGAGCCAGACAGTGGGTTAGTAAGTATTTGGGAAGGAGTGAGAGCCACTCTGTACACAGAAGTGGTTGCCTCCCTGCTAGATATGCCTAGAGACCTCTCCAATCATATTGTCATAGAATGGGCAGTACCTTGAAGAAGATCTAGTAAGAACCTTATCTTGTGTCCATTGTGCATGAAAAAAGCCATAGAAAGTATTTTGTCTAAAGCTTCTTTGCATGGACAAAGATAGTAAAAGTCAAAGACAATAAGTAATAAGCTCAAAGCAGCTGGTTATCAGTAGAACTGGTCTTGACTTCAGGTGTCTTGACTCCTATTCTACAGTTCTTCCCACTGCAGAAAACTGGAGACTGTTGCTTTTTCTCCTCTTTGAAGAGCAGAATTTAGGCAGTGTTTCAAACAGAATATTTGAATGTTTTTTTAAAGTCAGTTTTTACTGTGATAAGTGACCTAAGTTGCTAGACACTTCCTTCTCAAGCAAAACAAAATCAAACAAACAAAAAAGTCCAGTTTCTTTCTTCTAGCTGAGAAAGATGTGTCGATGTATCTCACTTGCAAGCAATTTTTTTCCAAAGGAGGGATTCTTATCTGAGCACTGCATCCTACTCTGTCTCTGGGATGAAAACATGAACCAGACCAAGTAATTGGCATGTCCAAAAGAGCAATATAAAAGATGAAAGCTAATGCATTAAAAACAAGCCCAGAGCACAGGCAGGTTGTGTGCATTTACTTGAGAAATTGATAAAAAAAAAAACAAAAAGCAACTTAAATGACCAACCCTTTTCTTTAAAGGGCTCAGCCCCTCCCTGTCAATATCCCATCAAATATTTATACCCCAGATTCTAAGATGGATTATGTCTTGCCACTGACCTTGTCAAAACAAGTTTTTCTCATAATAAGAAGTAATAAAAGCAACTCCAAGGTCTAAATCAAGAAGATCGCAAAGGTAGACTTTTTTAGTCCCCTAAAAAGTGGGTTTTGCTAAAAAGAAATAGCTCATAAGAAATGGAAATTTCACATTATTTTCAAGTTCTTGCTCTACACTTTTGACAAAATAAGAAAAATTTGAAGTTACATATATGCAATATATAACATATAAAGACATATGTGTGTGTACATCATATACAGTTGGCCTTCTGTATCCACAGGTTTCACACCCATAGATTCAACCAACGACAGACTAAAAATAGCCACCCCCCCCTCAAATTTGCATCTGTACTGAACACGCATAGACTTTTTTCTTTGTCATTACTCCCTGAACAATATAGAATAATAACTATTTTCATAGTATTTACATCACATTAGGTATTATAAGTGATCTAAAGATTATTTATAATATATAGGAGGCTATATGAGGTTAAATGCAAAGACTATATTATTTCATATAAGGGACCTGAGAATCCAATGATTTTGGTATTCAAGGGGGTGGGGTGTGTCCTGGAACTAATTGTCCGTGGATGCAAGAGATGCTGATACACAGATTGAAGCAGTAGAGTATATGAGTACAGCCAGACCTCTCAGTTCAAATTCTAGCTCTGTCCTTATTGTGTGCATTGAGAAAACTACTTCAAACATTTCAGGTTCTGTTTCTTCATCCAAAACATAGAGTAATTAATATTAGTTCATTTATAAGGCTGTTATGAAGATTCAGTGACTGCAAATAAAGGTCTTAGGACAGTGTCTGACCTGTAGTAAACATGTCCTGTAAGTATTGGGAGTTTTCCCTTATTGTGTGAAAGTTGAGTCTGAGTCTGGGCATGAGAAAATCCCCAGAAGATACTTAGATTCCTTCTCGGGGAAGTTCTAGGTAGTCAGGAGGGTCATGTGTAGGGTGTGTGGGCTTTTAGGAAGATGGCTAGGTGTGTGAGCTAGACAGCATCTATCAGCAGAAAAGGAATAAGAAAGCCAATTGTAAGTAAAATGAAAGGTAAGGAGAGGAAGGGTACCCAGAAACTGCAGCTTTGAAGGAGAAAAAAGGTTGCTTTTGTTGTTGTGTTGTTGTTTTGTTTTTCTTGTATTTTGAAACAAGGTCTCCCTATGTAGTCCAGCCTCCTGAGTACTGGGATGGCAGGTGTGCGTCACCATGTCAAGCAAAAAGGTACTTTTTGAGAACTTCTACTTAATGTTCTTTGAGAGAAACAACAAAAATTGGAAGTGACTCTTCTCATCAACTTTGATTGTTGGATGTTTCTTTGAATGTGATGCTGTACTGAGACCCGATAAGAAGCTAGCTTTTATGTGAGCTTTGTGGAGAAAGAGTAATTTGGAGAATGAACATGGTTTCAGACTTATAACAAGAACAGATGATCACAAAGAGGTAAATGTCACTGAGCAGAGCACACAGCTTTCAAAGGGAGATAAGTATTCCCTAAATGTATTTACTCCAGCCCTTTGAAAAATATTCTGGCAATACGTATCCAGAGCCATAAAAATGTTCCTCCTCTTAATGCAGTACTAATTCATCCCAAAGGAAAACAAACACCTTTTACATGAAAAGATGCTCTTGGCAGCATTATTTATAATATCAAAAAAAATGGAATCAACCAAATTTCAGCATTTTGATTTCATAGAATGATATGACTGTGTTTAACATAATTTTGCAACTTGAAAACATTTTATGATGTAATGTTAAGTTAGAAAAACTCAGAACACTGATGCTAATTCTGAAGCTGTCCACATTCAGTTTCAAGGACACAGAAAATATCATTGCCCCTCAAGTCATGGACTCTAGTCTTGTTTGCTGATCATTTTCTGATTAACTCACTTGCTTCTTCTGCCTTTCCAAACTCCATTATCTTTTTTGAACTAAAATGACTTCATGAGTCCACCCTCATCTGATCAAACTTGTAATATGAGCAATTGCCCACCCTGGGTTAAAGATAAAGAATCCCGGTCCCTCTTGTTCTCCTCAGTTCTAGTACAAGCATAATGAGAAAAAAAACATTTGCACTCATTCCTCTGGCTTTGAAGCTTTTTAAAGTTCCACATTCTCAGGCAATCAGATTCAGAGAATTAATAAAGCCATTCACAACACATTTCTTTAAATAACAGCTCCAGCATGCCTGGAACAGTATGTAGAAGACCAGGAACAATGCTTTTGTTGAGAGCCTGCATGATCCCTGTCACATACCCTGCAGAATCAGTCCTGGCTTTTTATTTAAGGAACAGAAAAACAGAGAAACATAACATCTCAACACTATTCATTCAACCAATCATTCATTCCACAAGGGAGCACCAATTGTATGCCAGACCCTGCCTTGGGTATCAATTATGTCACAATCCCAACTTACAAAAAAAAGTGCACAGAATAGGAATTCTTATCAAATGTGCTGAGTGCCTTGGGAAAGTATAGGGAGACATAGAAGATACAACTAACCCAGCTTTAGGAAAGCCAGGGAGGGAGCTGTCAGTCTACTTTAAATTCAATCCCAATGAATTCAAAGCAATCAAGTGGAAAATGAGGACATAGACCCAGTTTAGATTCTGTATTTCATTTCTTGAGCCACATTCTCTCATTACTCATAACCTTAGTGCGAACGACATTTTCCTAACACTGCCTCCCATTACCATCTCAATAATGAATACCATAAAAGTAATTCATGGAACAAAGTCCCCTCAGAAAACAGCCAATGGACCAAAATCCTCTGACTGCCCACTATCGACCAGGCCCTCAAACCAACTGCTAAGTTGTCATTTTGATTTTCTCTAGACAAAAATATTCTCTCACTCCATCTTGGCTTGGCTTTAATTTAGCTCTTTGAGTGGCAATGATAGAAAATAGTTTCACTTGGATTTTAAGCAGAAAGGAAGATACACTTTGCTATTTCTTGGGAGTGGTAAAGGGCACAGTGAATCAGATTTTGACTAGCAGCAACAGCCACCACCCTATTTTTATATAACACATCATCTCCTCCAATTCTGATGGTCCCTGGCTAGCCTTAGTACAGCAGGTCAGAGAAACCACACATTGACACAGTCTTGTCACAACCACTATAAATCATCAAGTGTTGGGGGCAGGAGGAAGGAGGGAGAAATGACCCAAACATTGTATGCACATATGAATAAAAAAAAATCATCAAGTATTCCTCACCTCTCATCAATGCTACTTGAGCCTCAAGGCAGCTGCCCTCAGAGCTTCAGACAAGAATTTGAGGAAGAAGGGGAGTCAGCTTTGACCTATCTCCATTGTAATCCCACTGATACAAAAACATTCACTTTGAAATCTTATTATTTGAGCCTTCTGAATAAAGTTTCAGGAAAAAAAGAACTTTCAAACCTTCAGAAGTCTGCAAAAACTTGACATAAACAATACTAACTCATGTGCCTGAGTTCTCCTGTCAGACAGGAAGAAGCCAAGAACATTCAGGGAGGAGCAAGAGAGACACAGGTTTCTAATGTCAACAGAGAGAAGTAAGCAAGACAGGCCCCTAAAGAGACAGGCAATGGAGTTCAGCCACCAGCATATGCAAAGGAGCTGGCTAGGCAAAGGGTAGGTGTGCAGACAGTAGAAAACAGTGGGAAAGAGAACAAACCCATAGGCATTTTTATAGGTGTGTTTGGCCAAGGCAGAAGCCCTGGAGGGCCAGAACCATTTCAGAAGGTAAATGACCAACATCCAGGGCAAAAGAGGTCCCTTGAAGAGGACAGACTACTTGAGAATTGCTCAGGAAGGTATCTCGTGAGGACTTGCCAGGCTATTCATCAGCATTTCCAGCACGGCTAGTTAATTTTCTGGTCCTGGGGTAGATTGTTTCTTGGATTGAGAACCAGCTGAAATACTGGATGAAAAGAACAATATTAAAACTCCATGTGGCAAAATATTCACATTATGAAATTCACATGAGAACTGAAGTCCTCTGAGCAAAGACCTGTCCTTCACTGCAGGAAGATGGATGGCCAGATAGACTGCTGCTACTATTTGAAAGTCCAATGGGTTCTTTCTCACTCTCTCTCCCTACTTCCTCTTTTCTTCCTTCTGCTCTAATCACATATAATTAAATTCTGATAAGTAAAGGTATATGATCTTTTCTCAAAGTCAAGTGAATTTATGAATTTCTATTATTGAAATTAATATTGAAAGCTAAAATTATCTTAATTGTTTATAAAGGCTAAAAATGTACTATACTTTCTTATAAGAAATATTAAAGTACATAAGGACAACCAGTGAATTATAGGTTGACAAAGGAAACCAAACTATTAAGATCTTCCTTCCGTTTTGTGACTGAAAGAAAAGAGGTCAACTGTACTGGCCCACAGCATAATAATAGGAGTGGCTGACATTCAGCTGGCTGAACTTGATCCAGGGCATTTACATTCACAATCACATCTAAATCAAAGGCAGGAATAATAATGGGTGGTTGTGAAAGAGTTAACTCACATAACGCACTCAGAGCACCTCCTGGAACAGGGTCATTGCACTACCTGACTGCAGACATGGCATTCCTATCACTGACCATATGGAAGGCACCCTGGGAACTGTGCAGTGCACAGCTCACACACAACAGCCAGTTACTTGATACTTACTTTCCTATCATTTACTGAGTTCTCGCTATATACTGAGTATTGAGCAGAGTGATTTTCAAAGATTTTCTTGCTTAATCTTCAAAATAACCCTATGAGGTAAGTATTTTTATTACTATCATTTTGGAAATGAAGGAACTAGATGCAGAAAGTTTAAGTAACTTGCCCAGGATCAGCCACGGTGGCTTTGACTCCAATTAGTCACTCTCTCTACCACTGATAACAGGGACAAAGATAGGGCCAAAGGGAAAAATCATTTTGGTGTTAGTCAATTATATAATTAACCCAAAAGCTCACTTGACAGAAAAAAATTACAAGTCAGTCTCTTCATTTCCAGAATGTACAATCCAGAGGCATTACCTGTTGCCACCACCTTTTCTCTGATGCTACAAACATTTGGAATGCCAGACCCCAAATTAACAAAGGTCATCACTTATTCAAAGTCAACAAAGGCCTTACTCTAACCACTGCTCCTTGTGAGGGCATCTTCATTAGTTACAAATGAATTCACAAAATTCACCTGCCAGTTGACTGGTGAACCAATGTCCCAGCAAATCTGAGAGGGGTCCCATCACCTCAGGGGGGGCCAGGAATTTTAGGCTTTAGCTTTTTGGATTATCTCTTACTATGCAAGTGTTACTATCCAAGGAGTAACACTTGGTGAGGATGCCATTTTAAGCCAGAAAATCCCAATGAGGGGAAGCATGCCAAGGGGTGGTTCTGACCCAGTAAGGGAGAGGCAGTTAAGCTTTGACAAGTCCTCTCCTTTTAGTCCCACTACTGCTCCTGCCTCTCCATCACATGTGATTGCCATTATGTTTGGAATACTTTGCATTTTACAAACCAAAAGGACACAGACTTCTTGAGATAATATAGTAGAACAAGGGCTTGAATCAAACTGGGTTCAAGTCTTGGCTCTACCACCTACACTGTGTGACTTGCCAAAGGCCCTTGAGTCCTCTGAGCCTGTTTCCTCATTTATTACAATTAGGACAAGAATAGTTTCTCAGAATAGGATTGATGTGAAGATGAAATGCATGTCACCTCCCAGCAATCCATAAATAAAAGCAACTCTGCCAGACTTGGGATTGATTGAAAGCAGTGACATATTTTTTCTTTAACTTACAAGGACTTAGACATTAAAATGAATGTTATGCTCTTCAAAGTAATTGCCTTAAGAATACCTCTAGGCAGAATTTCTTTCCTGAAGCTTCTTTTGCTTAACACATGCCTAGAAATTCTTTGGAATTGCCTGCAGCACAAGTATCTTTGGTGGCCCCTTTTCCTTTCAGGATGCACCATGACCAGAATGATCATTCAGAGCCAACTGTGGTATGGAGAAGAGTATCCTTTTGGTCAACATGAGGAGTAACAATGAAGTCCCTATCTGGTCTCCACACTGGTCCCTAACCTTGTCTCCAGCTCCATAGAGCACCAACTACTGCTCTTCCATACTTTGCATTCAGAGTCCCTTAACACTCGCTCTTCCCTGACTTGGCAGAGCCATTATTGTTCTCAGGGCCCCTCAAGAGCTACTGCTCCTGAATGGGATGCCTTAAGTCTTAGCTCCATGATCCATCCAGAAATATCCTACTTATCTGCCAAGCACAGGACCACATGTCAACATTTCTGAGAAGCTTCTCCTCCGTCACTGAGCCATAATAGCATAGTGGTTAAGAACACAGATGTGAGAGTCCAAACTCTTCAGGACTGGGGCTAAAGAGAAGCAGCAGAGCAGGTAGTTACATGCATGGCCTTGGCATCCTCACCACCTGGGTCAATGCAATCACCAGCTTTGTGATCTCAGCCCAGTTACTTCACATCACCAAGTTTCAGTCCCTCAAATAGTGACGTAAGATAAAGAGTAGTAGCTACCTCAAAGGTCTATTTTGGAGATACATAAGGTACTAGACAAGTTCTCAGCAAATGTTTATCTAAAAAAGTTCAAGACCTATCATCTCTTAGCTGGATGACCACGAATGGTCATTTAATCTTTCTGTGTCTCAGTTCCCTTACTTTAAAATGAGAATAAGAGAAACAGAACCCACTTATTGTTGGGGATTAAGTAAAATAATGTAATTTGCCTAGCTCATAATGGATGTAGAGCCTTATATCCAGTAGGATTTCAACAAAATGGTGCATTTAAAAAACCAATTGCTTCTTCAGAACTCCATAACACTTTATTTATATCTCTATTGTGGCACACATCAAATTATATTGTAATAGCCTAGACTGGGAAATCCTTGAGGATAGGAACAGTGTCTTTATTCTTCTGATAAAAGGAAAACCAGATCAGCTGACAATTAGCATGTGAAAGGGAATCTGGAAATTCAAACAGAAACCACAACTTCCAAAACTGTGTCATGACTCACAACATTGAAAAACTATGTCAGACCATGACAACCAGGGCAAACTAAATTCAGACTCTTTAACACCAGCTCCTTCAGACCCATCTGTTCTAAATAAAACTACAAACAAAGTTAACCATACTCCACACCAAGTCATGTGTCCTAAAGATAAAGTCACTCTTTATTCCAGAAACTTCCTACTTTATAGACTCTGGCCAATCTCTGACAAGAGCATCCTATGACTAAGTCCAGTCCTAAAAACTCTACAGATACTCCTCCCTCACTTGCAGCTGCTGGAACACTCCCCAACTCCCCCAGATTGTGCACTCTTCCTTGATGCAACAAGCTAATAAAGGCAAGTTTGTTTACTATGGTGTGTTCCTGATAGACTGTTGGTTGAATTTGATAGGTATTGGTATACCAAGGATTTGGCACTGTGCCTGGTATTAAGTAGGTATCCAATAAATTGTGTCTTGAACAAAAAACAAATGGCATAATGAGACTCTATAGCTTTCATAACTTATGAATTTTAAATAGAATTATAACTAGATAAATGTTTAAGTATTAGAAACTGCATCAAGCAAACTTGAGAGGACTATATATAATTTTCCAAGCTATATACCTCAAAGAGCTATCCTCAACTGAAAATATGTAATCAAGAATGCTGATTAGAATCCATCTTGTCACTGTGCACTTGTACACAACAAGTATAATTTCTGCTCTACAAGAAATGGTAATCAGCAAGTTGGATGCGCTTGTGTCCTCACAATACCCTACCACTGGGTCTTACCCATAGCAGTGGCTCAAAGTAAGTTCTTCATTGGGTACTGCAGGATATTTTACTCTGTCAGTAACAACAAGGTGAGAATTTGAAAGAGACAGAGTCTAATAAATGTGATGGTCCAGGAAACCTATTTGTGGCAAAGGCAAGGGAACACTATGAGCAGGCAGACCTGCTGGTGGTGCTCTCCATAGCTCAGGTCAGAAGGAAGGTTTCTGCCTATGGAGGTTAACAGTGGAAAAGAGAATGAATCCACCTTGCATAACAGGAAGAGTCAAGCATTGCAACTAACAGACCATGGGGAGATGTGGTAGGCAACCCTGTTCAACATGCATCAGTGTTTACCACCCAGTGATATGGAAGTGATCCTGAGTCAGGCAGGAAGTGTTGTGAAGGTCAGAGGTCATCTTCCCCACTCTCTTTTTTATTAGCATATATTAAGTGTAGAAAGGGGTTTCACTGTGATATTTCCATACATGTATATAATGTACTATGATCAAATTTACCCCCTTATTCCTGTTTTCTTATTCCTACTCCCCCCCTTTGAGAACATTATTCTATTTTCATGCATGTATATGAAGCACTTCAATAAATCATATTTAACCCCCCCTTTCGTACTCCCACAAATAGCCATCCCCCATTTTAAACTTTTGTCATTCATTTTTCTTTTTTAGGTCTAGATTCCACAGGTGAAAGAGAGCATGCAATGTTTGTCCTTCTCAGTCTGGCTCATTTCACCTAACATGATGATCTCCAGTTCCCTCCATTTTCCTACAAACAACATAATCTCATTCTTCTTCATGGCTGAATAGTAGAGACCATCTTTGCATCAGAAGTAATGCCCAGTATCAGGGTTCAGGTTCTTAACTTGGGTTAAAGCAAGTTTGCATGGTGTCCCATTAGCCGCCACCTGCTGTACTGACGTCTTGCACAGGTCAGATACATAAGAGCAAAAAAAGTCATGAAACCTGCTGAAAGTGAGCAGCTATGAGCAGCTTATCTATTCTAGTTGCTCAAAGCCATGACAGTTCTTTCATAAGGCATGACAAAAAGGTATTTTTTAGCTTTGCTTAAAATTTCAATTAAACTCATTTAAACTCTGAGAGTCAAAGATTCTCAAGCTTTAGTTAGGCCAGTTGGTCACTAGAATGAGTTACTTGTGGCCATTTTTTGACCTTTTTTACTTAACATTTTCATGCAGCCAACATGCATGGAGACAGAGACAGACATTCCAGGCTAAGAATAACAGAAACACAGGAGCCTAATAACAGTCTAACTAATTAACAACATAAATAAATGCATAAATAATATTTTTAAGAGTATGCTTTTGTTTTTTGGGGGAGTCTTTTAGATGAAGATAGCTTTGCCCAAGAATCCATCACAAATATGAGAAGAAGTTGGATTGTTTAGAACAAAAACAGTGCAGCAAAAGAGGAGGCTGAGTTTCTACTTTAGCATGTTTAACCATTTGACACGAAGTTCTGCAGAGGTAGGTCACCGGGAAAAGGAAAATCAAACATGAGTTACTTTTCCCAGGAATGTAATCTTCAGAGCACCAACATTTATCACTCACTGAACCCCTGGCTAAGGAAAACATTTTCAGGTCCATCCACTGAAACTACTGCAATCCATCAATTTTCAGCTATATTTTCCTGAGCCTCACAGCAGAAACTCTGAAATGATCCTGGAATCAGTTTTGGTTAAAGTCACCAGAAGCACTTAAAGTCATTTTGTCTCTTTGCTTTTGTTTTCAAACAGAGGTATGGGCAAGATTGAATGTTTTTTCCCAGAAATGGGTCTTTGGGGTCTATTTTCATTAAATAACTCATGCACAAATAATCAATGAGCAACTGGAAATGATTATTTAGTAATTACATTTAGCTCCAACAGAAACAACCTATTAGGACAATAAGAGCAGACAGGCTGTGATGGTCATTTTTAACTCTGAAAATGCCAGTTGGGACAACAAGCTATACTGCCCCCCTCCATGGCCCCTGAAGGTCAAGTTCACTTTATTAAAGGTCAACACCTTTCTCACCACACTGTCAAGCTAAGTCAACTCAGGGAAATGGGGCCTTTGTACACTAAAACTTCAGAACAGGCTTGGAGCGTACTAATTTTAAAATAATAAAACTGGCCCTTTAAAAAAATGGATTCGGTCATTAGTTTAATGCATCTACTTTGTATTTCATCCAAATCTAATGTAACAAGTAATAATTTGAGGGGTTCAGTGGCAATGAGCCATTTAGCTAGGATTCCCATGCCTCCTCCACAAAGGCCCCCACCATACTCCACTCCCCCTGCCCTTGTGTCATCCATACTCCTTGCTCTCCAGCTTCTTTTGGGATTAGGATTGACCAGGGGGAGGCACCAGCCACAGGCAGGAGGGTGGAGAGTGGGAGGAAGACTATGGGCTACTGTTTTCTCCACTCTCTCTGTTTCATCACAGTGTCTGGCAGTAGCTACATCCTTCATAGCTATGACGTCTGCCGAGTGGTCCTTGGCCCATGACCACAACCTTCACTGGACACCACGTTTGCTCCTCTTGTCCCTTTGAATCAGGATGGCAATGACTTTCCACTCCTGTTAGTTTCTGGTGCCAGACCAGAAACTTGTTTATTCCTGTCACCTTATCCTCAGGTCTGCAATAGTCTTTTCATTAAACTCTCTCTGTTCAAACCTTTTGGAAGTAAGTTCTATTTCCTGTAGAAAAGTGCTTCTTTCCTGTTGGAGGATGGTAAGTAAACACAAAAGAAGACCCATATCTATGAGAAATATGCATGAGTAAAACAAACCTCCACCAAGCCTTCTGTTCTGGCAAACTTAATGTATTTAATGTCAAGCTTAATGTCAAAAAATTCAAAATACAGCTAATATTCTTCCTCTAACTTATACTCCTCATGTGAAATGAGAAAAAGAAGTCTCACCCACTCACCTTCACAATCAAAAAAATGGATTTATCCCATTGGATAAACTCCCAGAAAGTCCAGTTCTAAAGACTAATGATTCCCATACATTCCATGGATGACTGAGTAAGAAGAGTTCCTTATTACTTTGCAATTATAATAAAAAATGAGGAACATCTTCAGAATCTTTTTCTTTAATACCCAGAATTTAATTTGCTCTATTGCAGAAAGTATAACCATCTTTTCTTTCAAAAAACTTGAGCCAAGTACAAACTAGAACAATAAAAAGCATTGTTTTATCCAAATAATACAAGGGTTGTATATGTCACTCTTAAAGCCTGTTTTCAAGTCTCTATGGCCAAATCCCAGATGACACTTGTATCTTCAGTGCGGGTACTTACTTATTTAGCTAGAAGCTATACTTTTTCTTACATCATGAAGAATTTTACAGTTGATACTTAAACAGGTGATTTGAGGCACTAAAGAACTTGGAAAATATTGAGATAAGGGTAGAAGCAGTTGTTTATCAGTGCTAAATTATGGCATAATTATTTGAGTATTTAAAGAAAAGAGCCAATTGGATCTTCATCAAAGTTCACCTTTTACCCCAGTTAATTGCAATGATTCATCCCTTGACCAGTTGCTGAATTTAGTTTCTTACATAAAAACACTTAAAAAGGTACAGGTAATTATAGAACCAAGCTAAGAAAATGACAGTAGCATTCTTCCACTTCTTTGTCCCTCTTTGATCAAGGTTTTTACAGTGCTTGCCTTTTTGTCCCACCCCCACCCCAGCTCCATGACAATTCTCTCATCCTTTAGTGCCTGTTTTGTTTCTCTGAGTAGACTTCGAGCCCCTTGAAGGTATGAGCTAAATTTCAGCTTCTCTACAACTGGTTTTTCTACAGCTCAGTTCAGTATTCTGACATATTGACAACAAATATTTTCTTCTTCTTTATATCCATATTTTTGTCTATTTATTTTGGATATAATTCTTTTATTAACATATTCTAGGCCACTGGCATGTATAAGAGGGGGACAGGCAGTGGTGAAAGTTAGCCTTTTTATTACCCATTTCTTGACAAAAATGTTCACTGATACCTGCTAAGTTCCAGAAACTAGTCTAGATACTGGGACTCCAGTAACGAGTAAAATAATCTCTACCTTTTAGGATATCAAAGTCAAATTGGGGACAGGGACAAGTAAGCAGACAATTCTGAGTTCTCCCTTCTCATCGTCACACTTTACCCATTATACAAGGTAACTCAAGTCTGAATAAGGTTCAGGAAGAGTAGGGTCTAGTTCTAGGTCAACCTCCTGGTAAGAACTGACTTTAAAAGAGACATTTCTGACCCCTAAAGGAGTTAAAAATGTGTTACCCCAAAATATGCTGCTTTGGGACTATTTTGAGTTAAAAATAAAACAGCAGGTACAAGATCACTCTGGTCTTTATTCTGTTTCTTAAAAGCAGGAGATGAAATTCCCATGTGAAAAATGTCCTCCTACACAAGAAGGAACGTAACATTCTTATCAGCAAGGATGAGAAATGGAGGTCAAGAGAAATTTGTACAAAGGAACCTTGTTGAGCTAATCTTTGACATCCCAGTCGCTTTCCTACCCAATTCCCTGCCTAGCTCAAGCCCCTTTGCCTCCTCACGCGTCACAAGTTATATTGCTTAGTCCAACTCACTATGTAAGTGGTTCACTCTACTTCTTTAGGTCTTTACTTCATTAGGAAGGCTCTTGTGTCATGTAAAATATGCATTAAATAAGTATGCTATTTTCCTGTTCATCTGTTCTATGTCAGTTTAATTCTTAGGGCCACTGGGGGTTGAATAAGGGACTCTATAAAAGGGAAGAGGTAACATTTTCCCTTGCCTGTATACTGTCAATCCCTTCATTCAAAACAAAATAGGAATTTTTAAAAGGAACTCTGTCTCTCTGCCTCAAGGAGTTATTACCCCCTTGTAGCTCAAATAACAATGGATGTAAAAGTGTTTTGACACTGCCAAGTGTTTCCCAAATGTCACACAATAGAAATTAATGGCTTAAACAATCCCTGCCTTCTAACTCTAAGGCAAAAAGCTGGTGGTCCAGGGGCCTTTCTATTAAGTAGAATTTTCAGACAATAAGAATTTATAAAACTCAATCCTTTTAGTGATTTAAGCTCTGTTGCTTTGGAGTCAGCAATTAATGAGAATTAGATTAACATACAAGAACTGTGTTACCAGAAAGCAAAATACAGCATGCTCTCCTTTATATATGGAGAACATATTATATATTATAAATATAAGCTTAACTACACAGAGATGAAAATTGAAATGGGGTTAAGGAGAACAGGGTGGAGTAATGAGGAAATGTAGATCAAAGGACACAAAACAGCAACTTTGTAAGGTGAACAAGTTTAGATATCTAATGTATAGAATGAGCACTAAAGTTAATAAAACTGCATTGTAATTAAATAAATAGATTCTTGATGCTTTTGTCAAAAAAAGTAACTGTGTGAGATTTGTTAATTTTGTCTCACTATAGAAATCATTGCACTATCTAGCCTATAATACCATGATATAAGCCTCAAATATATACAATAAAATTTATTTTTAGAAATAAAGAACTGTATCAGAAGGAGAGAGGGCACCTGTGAAGAAGGCAGATCTGCCATTTTATTCCTGGAAGACCCATTTTTGCACCTAGTCCAGAGTAAATAGGAAAACTCGATTACTTCAACTATTCTCAGATTGAAAGGAATTTCTTCTAGGGCCATTCATATTTTTCTTTTATTCAAAAAGAAGTTTCCAGATCAAAGATGAAAGAAAAGTTCCTACCAGGAAGTGCTAAGACATAAACTATTGAGCAGCTTTCAGCAAATATTTCACGAAAGAAGTTCTGAAAATCAGATTTACTGTTTCACATAAATATCATTCTATTCTCAGCATATAAGGTAGAAAATGTTCCATCAGAGCAGTTCACCATCTTTCTGTCTAAAGAAGTCGATGAGCTTCTAAAGACTGTCTTTGGATGCCATGGTAACTGCATGACTTTGGGCAAATCGGTCATGTCTGGGGTACAGTTTAAGGAATTTTAAAATGCTACCTGAGAACAGATGCTGCTGGGAGGTGTGCATTGGGCTATGACACACTCACTTTAGGAGCACAGCTCCTGGGCGACCAGGATGGACTTAAGATATTATCTCAAAGAACTCCTGGTATGCCTGCAGTGCCCAGGGATTAGCAAGTTAATTATAAAATAAATACACAAGGATATAAAGTAACAATGACTTCATAATGTTTTAGCTTTTTTCATTCATGTTTTAATTAATATTTCATTCTCTAGTTTTTCTGAAGCTTCAATGATGGAAATCTTCCATGAAGATTATGTTGGTTAAATATAAACACGAGAAAAAGGTACAGGATCTGAAAGACATTTAAGCTGCTAAATTGGGCCTTCAAATGCACTTCGCCTGAAAAACTTGTGAGGAGTTAAAGCAGAGCTGTGGTCTATACTGTAGAACAGCACTTTTGGCTTCACTGGGAAGGCAGTTACATCCAGCATGTGGAACCTACCATGTCTCCCTGTTCTGCCCCCTAGAGACAATTTCCTACCACAGAAAGTAGTCAGTAATTATCAGATTGTGGGGACTTCCTCTTCCTCACTGCAGTGTATTCGGGTGTATTGACACCACAATATGACATCGTGAATCACTTTGGAGGTCACCATATACATGATTCAATGAGTACCCCAACGATTTCTATATGAGTGAAAGAAATTTGATCATTAAAACAAATGATCTTCACAAATCTCATGAATTTCTTCAGGATATATTTAGCATGAGAGAGATACCAAAAAACGTCCTGCCCAGCTTTATTTTATCCTTTAGTTGAGCAGGCAAAGACAGACCCACAGGAAACATAGACAACAGTTATTGTTCTCTCTCTCACCCCTCACACACTCTCCATTTCTTGACCTCATGTGGTTATCCTTTGTCCTCCACCCACCACATCCATTCATCACTCTCCATCTTTATGACCAACCCTCAACCCCATACACACACACACACATACACGCATACACATGCACACACATACACACAAATACAGACGCACACACACACATACATACACTCATACACATGCAGACACGCGTGCACACACATACACACATGTACACACATATGCACATACACAAATGGACAGAAACACACATACAAACACAAATACACACATACACACACGTACACACATACAAACATACACACATACACATACACAGATACACACATATGTACACACAGACAGACACACATGTACACACGTACAGGCAAACACATGTGTGCGTATATACACATGTGTGCACACATGAACACACGTGTGTGCGCACACATAGACTCATACAAACACATACACACATACAAACACAATACACAGATACACACATACACACATAAACCCATGCACACACACGTACACACATGTGCACACATACACACATGTATACACATACATACATAGACACACAAATATACACACACCATACCTTACACACATACACACAAAGATACACACACATACACACATGCACACACACACATATACACACATACAGACACGTATGCATAGGTACACACATACACACACACGTACACACTCAGGTACAGACACATACACACACAGACACACACACGTACACTTACACACATACAGACACATACACACATACATACACACATATGCACACATACATGCACACAGACATACACATACACACAGATACACAAGTAGACTTACACACATACACACATGCACAGACACATTCACACTCATACGCACACACGTATACAGATACACACAGAGACACATGTAAACATACACACATGCAAACACACACATACATACACACATGTCACATGTACACACACATACACTGGCCCACACAACATACACACACACATAAACACACATACATGCACAGACATATACACACCTATACACAGCCACACACACATACACACACATGCACACCTACACGCACAAACATACACACATACACACATACACACCTGTACACAGTCACACACGAACACACATACACACATACACATGCACACACGTATACACACACGTATGCACAGATGCACACATACACACATAGACACACGTTCACACATACACAGTCACCCACCTGTACACACATCATTCACTCTCACGTGCACACACATACATACTCGCCTACACACATACACACATTCACACTCATGTGCGCACACATGTACGCATGCACACACATATACAAACACACATACACATACATACACACTTAGACACACACACATACACACAGACACAGACACACAAACACATACCTACACACATATACAGGCATTCACACATACACAGACCTACACCCATGCACACACATACATACACACATATACACAGACACACACATACATACACACACGTACACACATACACAGATACACATACACACATATGAGTACACTCACATACATACACAGACATACACACGTACACACACACACGTACAGACATACACACATGCACACACAGAGAGACACATACCCACTCGCCTACACACACATTCACACTCACGTGCACACACTACACACGTATACACACGTGCACACATGCACACATACACGTGAACACATGTACACACTCATACACACATACATACACACGCACACAAACATGCACCTATACCCACACATACATACACACGTGTACACACATACACAGACATGCATACACAGACACGTACACATGCACGCACACACACATACACACACCTGCACACATATGCACATACATACACGCATACACACACACATACACACATTCAAAGACACATGTGCGCACACACATACACACATACACATGCATACACACATACAGACACATACACACATGCACACATAGAGACCACTACTCACATATACACATACACATATATACACACATACACATATATACACACATACACATACACATGTGTACACATGCCTGCACAGATGCACATACACACACGCACATACACACACTTACATACATGCACATACATACACACCTATATACATACGCACATGCACACACATACACAGACACATGCACACGCACACACATATACAGAGACACACGCACACACACAGATATACACATACACATGCACACACATACACAGATTTACACACAAGTACACACGCATACCCACGCACGCACACATACATATATACACACATGCATACACATATGCACATGCACACACATACACACGTGTACACACATACACACGTGTACACACATACAAATACACACACATACATGCCATTCTATTCCATAATATACTCAACATCTTTGTCCTCTTATGTTTTCAGTTTTGGATCAGTTCTGCATTCTTTGTTCTGTACTCCAACACTAAAAGTTTCCTCCTTGTATATGTCTTGGAGGAAGTCATGAGAGACCAGTTGGGAATGTTAATTTCCCAATCAAAATGTAAGCTCCTGAGAACAGGGACCATGTCTCCCACTTCTTTGTCAAACCAAGGGGTGCCCCAGAAAGTTCAATAAAGTTTAATATAACAAAGGATCTGTTCTCATTAGACAATGTGATTTTTAGAAACTTTCATACCTAGTTTATGTGAAGAAAAATATATGTAATATGCATGTACTATTCCAAAATAAATCATTCAAAAAACAGTCTCAGAAAGGAAAGTTACTCTGGATTTCAGAGTTGTAAAACTCTTCAAACTTGTAACTCTAAATATTTTCTAATTTAAGATCATTGTTCCAACTAGTTAAAGCATTGTAGTGAAGCCTCACCATATTGTAGAGAAATCACTTCTAGTGCTTCACCAAATAGGAGCCAGCCTCTGGCCATATCTTCACTTATCCCAATGAAAAAATGAAAGATTCTTCATGTTAGCCACAAAAGCAGACATCAAAGGGGATGCTACAATCTCTCATTTCAGAAAGAAGAAAGTCAACATTCCATCAGGGCAATAGCCACTGTGAGGTTGGGGCATTTCTGTGGGACACTGGTGCATGGATGGAGGCTTAGGAATGTAGAATGCTCCTCTCTTAAGTGTGTAGGAGGAGGAGGGGGACCTCCTCAGAGCAGGGTGGAGGCCCGTGCTCTGCCAAGCACATTGTGCCTCAGGCTGTAAACCTTATACCAGCTCTGCAGGCAAACCCAAATGTTGCTTGATTATCCTACAAATGTAATAATATCTGACAAGAGGCTGATTGGACAGCACACAATGTCATTTCCTCTAATTAAGGAACTCTCATGAAAAACCGAAATAGCCAGAAAGCACTGTCAGCAAAGCAAACTGAGGCAACAATTAGCTGTCAAGTCAAACTCCTGGGCTGAGCCTTCATGGGGAGAGGGCTAGCTGTCATGAGTTTCCAAATCAGCTTTACAGCAGGAGTCAGGGATGACAAGGACATAGAGCACCCAGAGCCTGGTGCACACCAATGGTACCTCCATCAAAGTACCAGGATGAGGGAGCAGCAGGATGCAGAATTGCAGGAGCAGTTGCTCAACCATGTGAGTGTGTCTGCTTGTGTGTGTGCTTTCTTGTCTGTCTCTTGGAAGGCATCCTAGCGGAATCTAATGAAGAATCCTGTAGTAAGCTTTTCTAGCAGCTAGGTATCTACTGGCTGAACCCAAGGCTGATTACCCTCCAGAATCGCCCTCCTTGATTCTGTCTTCCCTTATTTATTTATTTATTTATTTTGCCATACTGGGGCTTGAACTCAGGGCCTACACCTTGAGCCACTTCACCAGCCCTTTTGTTGTGAAGGGTTTTCTTGAGATAGGGTCTCACAAATTATTTGTCCAGGTTGGCTTTGAGCCATGATCCTCCTGATCTCCGCCTCCTCAGTAGCTAGGATTACAGGTGTGAATCACTGGCACCCAGCATTCCCATTCTTTAAAGTCTACAAGCAGCTCGTGCCTGGCTCCTTTATGCGAGTGTCACAACTTCCACATACATGAATTCTCCCTTTTCTCAGCAACCGTAAGAGTCTCACCTACACTACAGGTCATTAACAGCAGGATTGGGCAAAACATATAAAGAACAAGTGTAACACAATTGTCACCATATGTAATAATATATAACAATAAGATAGATAAATGACTAGATTATAGGTAGATAGAAAAATAGATAGACAGATAGATATACATAGATAGATTACTTACACACATACATCCCTAACAATTGCTAAGAGGAACATTCTTCTCTCCTTCCCAACATCCTTGCCTGGGCACATAACACCAAATATTTGTCTTCCTGAACCTATCAGAAGGTAGGTGTCTCCCCTCATCCTATTCATCATATCCTTTCACTCCTCAAGGAAGAAAATTCTTAAATTGTTGAGATTGAATATGGGTAAGTGCACAGAGGTCTGAGCACTCTTGCCTCTCTCTATTTTGGGTCTCAGTGACATGTATTTCTCTATTCCATGAGTGATTTCAGCAATCAACATAATAGGAGGCTTATTATAGCTGAACCTATTCACAATTTAAACTCATTCTCCGACCTAGCACGACTGGTTATAAAGCTAATATTTAGCCCCCCATTGGTCTGATATCTACATTTAGTTCCCCATCAACAGCAAACCCAGTCCTGATTGCTTTTGCATGAATATGTCCAACTTAAAGGTACATTTACCAGCTTCCCCTGCAGCTAAGAGTGACCATTCAGATGAAAGAAGAACTCACTGACCAGGGTAACCAGGGTAAGTCTTTTCCTGATCTAACTTAGCTGTAAAGCATGACCTTGTCTCCTTCTCTGCTTAGAACACATACGTGATGGTCCCAAGCTGAACGAGATACGTTAAAACAATTTAATGACATTGTCAGAACTCTTTGACTTCATGTCTTTTGCTAAGAGAGAAGGGTTAAGTTTGTACAAAACAGGGTCCAAACACACAAAGAAAAACAAAAGGAAAGCAGATACTACACAATTCAGGCTTCACAGCTAATGTTTTGTATGACATCAAGAAAAGAGAAAAGTTTAGAATACAGGAAATTGGGATAAATGTAAAAATAACCTGTATTCAAAGCTGAAAACCCAATAATTTAAGCAGCACACTCCCAACATTGCATTACAAAACACTCAGAGTCAGGAATATTAAGAACCTAGGGATCCTGGCAAGAACCCTGACAGAGAAGGGGGTCTTCCTTGCTAGGACCTTATGTGAGGGGTTTTGAAGCATCAATAGCAGCTTCACAGGGGAATCTGTTTCTTGAACAAATACCAGGATGGAAAGTCTCCTAAGAAGCAAATTGCACAGGAGTCTTAAGTCTATTTGAGCTGCTATAACAAAATACCATAGACTGGATGGGTTATAAACAACAAATGTTTTTTTCTCACAGTTCTGGAGGCTGAGAAGTCCAAGGTGAAAGCACTATCAGATTCAGTGTTTTGTGAGGACCTTCGTCCTGATTCAAAGACAGTCCTTCTCACGGTGTTCTCACATGGTAGAACGGGCAAAGTTCCCTCTAGTGTCTTTTATCAGGGCATCAACTCCATTCATGAGATCTTTCCTTACTCATGATCTTAAAAGCCTGCCAAAGACCTTCCCCTCTTAATACTGTCACTTTGTGGGTTGGGTTTCAACACATGAACTTTGGGAGGGACACAAACATTCAGACCATAAGTAGGTCTAGGAAATTCGTTTATGTAGAAAGCAACAAAAAGAATCATTGCTACAAGAATCAAGGTTTTTGAGTGCTAGGTACACAAAGCTCAAAGAAGAAATTGAAAAATCAGAAGTCAATTATGCACATCAATGATAATTGTTCAATTAAATTGAATAATTTGAATATGAAGTGCACTTAAATGCCTTAATTTTGTGCCTTATACCCCAGAGTGTCTTTAACAGAGAGTTATCTTCCCAATATTTTGATTGAAGGATTTTATTCTCATTATTAGAAGGATATTTAACTACAAAAAATAGAAACAGTCATTATATAAAACACTTCTTCTCAAATATTCAAGTGCCTGACAATCATTCTTATTAATCTCGTTAAAATGCAGATTATGATCCATCAGGTCTGAGGTCTGCTTTTTTTTTTTTTTCAGTGCTGAGGGTAGAATCCAGGGCCTAGGCAAGTACTCTTCAGCATTTCTAACAAACTTTCAGGGGATGCTGTGATGCTAGTCCCAAGATTGCCTTCGGGGTAACAATAATGTAGATGGTTAAACAAATCCGAGTTGAAAGTTGAGATGTCCATTCCCAAGATGGCAGGGGACTATTAAGTCCTGTCTAGAATGAGGATGGTACCCCTTTAGGTCTGTGGATGTTAATAGTCTTTTGCTGTGACCTTTCATTTTACACCCGTCTTCTGAAAAACGGGGGACTTCTCCATAGTGCCTGTTCTGCTGTGCTGTCTAGTCCTTGAAATCTTTTCATTTGCCTCTTTCTCATCTCCCTCTCATGAACGCAATTCTGGCAGGCAGAAGCAAGTCATTCTATTTCCCTTCCACCAGACCTCAATATAAGCTGTTCTACTGGGCGATTCCTACCATTGCAGGCATGTATTTCCTGAGGGGAAAAAAAAGAATGCCAAAACAGCCAACCCAAGAAAAGAATACAATTTAAATCCTCTCAGTTTTCCTATTAAGTTTGGATGGTGGTTTTATTGTTTTCTTTTTATTCAGTTTTCATTCATTTCTGACTGGCATTTTTATTTGCAACCAAAAATTTCCTTAAATACCTGTGATCCTTTAAATGCTACAATATATTTCTGGACTCATGAGGAGCCACAGAGAGTATCACGCCGATCCTAACAACAAGGAAAAGCTGCATGATCAACAGAATTCTAACTTCTGTTGGGCCCCTCAGAGAGCTAAGGTCACAAGGCAACCAGGTAAACTAATTTACAAAGAGTGGCATGCCTCTCCAAGGAGAAACTGGACAAAAAAAACTGTCATCTTTGATAGGGCATGGTATCAGAAGGCAGTCATCACAAATGCAGGCATAAGAAAATAACTAAAACTGCACGAATACTTGAAAGGCAAGTGCAAGCTAGTATGAGAGTATAGAATCCCCTTGAGTTTCAGTAACAAGAATGCAAACTCTCTCTTAAGCTTTTTTTCATAGTCTTTGTCATGAGAAAGATTAAAGACAAGGCAGGAGCCTTGAGGATGCTCCCTTCAGTGGGACACAGGCAAGGATCTCCATCCACTTCCCAGAACTTTATTTCATATTAAGCCATGTCTTTCAGACTCTGGGAGGGGGGCAGAAAACCTCCCCAGCTCCAAAGTCCAAGCAACGATCCCCTGGTTCTTGGGAAGGGATAGAAGCGAAAGCCTGCCATCTGCTCTGAAGGAAGAATGGAAAATGCTCAGGTCCAGGATTTTGCACCAACACAAAGAGAAAAGTTCGTTAGCACTGAGGCAGGAGCAGGAAACTCTCTTCCACCTCAAATGCCCACAGATACAAGAGAGGGATTCCCAAACCCATAAGGCTGCTTAAGACCCAGGCTGGCCCAGGAGAAGCAGTAACTCGCCACCACCACCATCACCTTCTCAGCTTTGGATGGCGCAGTGAGTGAGAGCAGTCTAGTGCCAGAAGGTGACACAAACATGGAGAGAGATTCCCGTCTGTGGAGCAGGTGTGGAAGGTCAACTGACAGCTGAGGGTGGGGCTTCAGCACAGTTAGTTTGGTACACCAAGCCAAATGAGGCAAACGAGGCACTCCACTGGAGCACTTTGGAGTCTAATGTGCCTCAGGAACTGCAGTGGTTATGAGCCTGGCCCCTTCCAAACTCGCTAACTACTTACCTTGTTAATCACCAACAAGACTGACTCAACCTCTCACACCAACGACCTAACGGTACAGGGATGCCATTATTTACTCTGTTATCTTCTGTTCTCCTGCAGATGCTGTCCAACATTCAGCAGAAATCACAAGATACCCAAAAATGCAAGGAAAGAACCAACTCATTGTCAATCTAAAGCAATCAGCAGAACTAGACAAGAGATGGCCCGGATGGAACAATCAGAGACTTTAAAAGAACTATCATTAATATGTCATTGGCTTCCATAGAAAAGAGGAATAAACTGCAAGAAAAGAAGGAGAATCTCAGCAGAGAGAAGGAAACTACAGGGAAGAATCAAACAGAAAGTCAAAAATAAATATGCAATGTCAGAAGTGAAGAATTTCTTTGATACACTAATCAGGAGACAGGAGACAATTAAGAAAGGAATATGCAAATTTAAAGACAATAGAAATTATTCAAACTGCAATCCAAAAAGGAAAGGAGAATTAACAATAAAAAAGCATGTGAGAACTGTAGAACGATATCAACCAATCTAACACGCACGTTATCAAAGTGGGGGTGGGGGGAGCCCAGTACTTAAAAGGAGAAAAGGACAGCTTTTTCAGCACTGGTGCTAGAAAATTTTGACATTCATATGAAAAGTGAGTTTTGACTATTTCCTCAACAAGACACAAAAAATTATCACCAAATGGATCATAGAAGTAATTACAAGTTCTAAAACTATAAAATGTCCAGAAAATCTTTGTGCCTTTGGTTTTACCAAGGATTTCTTAGAAACAGCACAAAACTACCCTTTCATAAAAGTGAAAAAATGGTACATTGAACTTCAACACAAATTTTTAAATTTCTGTTCATTGAATGACACTTTTTAGAACATGAAAAACAAATTAGAGATTGAGGGAGGGTATTTGCAAAGCACGTATCTGATAAAGGGTTTGTGTGCAGAATATGCCCCGTGCCTATTAACTTGAAGAAAAAATAGCTTAGTTTTGAAAGTGGCTAAGTGATTTGCACAGACACTCTTATCAAAGAAGATACACAGTTGACAAAAAAAGCACATGACAAGATATTCAACATCATTTAGTACAAGAGAAATGAAAATTCAAACTACAATGCAGTAACTCTATATGCCTATGCAAATTGCTAAAGTTACAAAGACTAATAATGCCAGCTGCTGTAGAGATTGTAGAGGAAATGAAACTTTCATATATTAGCTGGGTGCAGGTGACTCATGCCTGTAATCCTAGCTATTCAGGAGGCAGAGATCAGGAGGATCACAGTTTGAAGCCAGCCTGGGCAAATAGTTCACCAGTCCCAATCTCAAAAAAATACCCAACACAAAAAAAGGCTGGCATAGTGGTTCAAGTGGTAGAGCATCTACCTAGCAAGCATGAGGTCTTGAGTTCAAACCCCAGTACTGCCAAAAAAAAAAAAAAAAAAACCTCTCATATATTGCTGACTGGAATGCAAAATGGCACAGTCTCTATGGAAACAGGTTGGGAGCTTTTCCTTTTATTTTCATGTTAAACATATACATGCTACCATGCCTCTAAAATGCAATAAATTCACTCCTAGTAACTTAGACTGATCTGGAGAAAAGAAATGCCTGCTTCTGCAGTCAAGAGAAATGAAGACATTTTCAGTCCACACAAAGGCCTGCTCATGAGTACTTTATCATAGTAGCCCAACACTGTAAATTAGCCAACTGTTCATCAGCTGGAGAATGGGGACATGAACTGTGGCTTATCACACAGCAGAATTCTACTCAGCAATAAAAAGGAATAGCTTTCTGATATTGCAACCACATCGATAAATCTCAAAAACCCTGTGCTACATGTAAGAAGTTGAAACAAGGCTATACATGTAAATATATATATATGGCTTAATTTACATATTCTGCGGGGGAAAAAAAAAGGAAAACTAGAGGGACAGAAATGAGATCATGGTTATGAAGCACTCCAGTGGAGAGCAGGTTTACCACCAAGGAGCAGGTTCAGGTGCTGGATGTGTTCTACATCTTACCTGTGGTGGATGTTATACCTCTGTATACATTTGTCAAAAGTTTCCAAACCATATATTTTAAGAAAGTGAATTTTACAGAGGGTTAATTATTCCTCAGTAATCCTAAATGAATAGGTAAGTACTGCTTTGGCAAAAGGATAGTGTTTGGTTAACTGGATTTTGATACAGAAAATAATAACCTTGACTTTCTATCACATACCATGTATAATGAAATCCGTTCTAGAAGGATTGTAGATAAAAATGTAATAGCAATGTCAGGCACCAGTGGCTCATGCCTGTAGTTCTAGCTACTTGGGAGGCTGAGATCAGGGGGATCATGGTTTGAGACCAGCCCAGGCATATAGTTCATGAGGCCATCCTCATCTTCAGATTAACCAGAGAAAAATGGACTGGAGGTGTGGCTCAAGTGTACAGCACCTGCCTTGAAAATGCAAAGCTGAGTTCAAACTCCAATCCCACCAAAATAAATAAATAAACAAAGTTAAAACAATTCAACTTTCAAAAGAAAGCATAAAACATCCTTGTAACCTCAGAATAAAGTCAAGATTTCTTAACAGGAAACAATAGTGCTAGCTACAAAGGGAAAAAAATCCATTAACTTACACTATTTTAAAGGAAATAAGAAAAAGAAAAAAGAAAAGATGTTTTTAATACATATATCCTACCACAGACTTAAACCCAGAATATATATTATTTTAAATATCTATGAAATAAGAAAGATAATTTAATAAAAAGGCAACTCCATCTTTTACATTTAAAAAAATTTGAAAGAAATTTTCACAACACAAGATATCCAAATAGTCAATTAATATATGAAAAGGTTCCTACTCATCTTAGTCTATAAGGAAATGCAAATTAAAACTACAGTATTATGCTACTATATACACACAAGAAGACCTTCAATGAAAAACTAATAAATAAGAGAAAATACTTATGCATTGAAAAAAAATCTGAATCCTCATATACTTCTAGTTGAAGTATAAATTTTTAACTTCAGAAACCATTTTGGAAAACTGATAGCATTTTCAAATACAATATGTTCTAAGTCCAGAAATTTCCCTTTTGCACACACATCCAATATTTGCATACAATATAACCAACAGCATAACTTAACAAAACTGACTCACAAAGAAATAGAAAGCCTTAAAAATCAAGCTAAATCAGTAGGCAAAAAGTTCTTCCCTCAAAGGAAACATCAGGCCCACGTTGTTTCATTATCATGTGCTACCACACATTTAAGTACCAAATTATTCGAATATTTTGAAAAACATTCCTGAAAAGGAAATTTTAGAAAGGAATTTTTTTATCCAATATCATTTCTAAAACTTAGCAACCTAAGTTTAGCTAGGTATAGAAAAAATACTGCAGCTTATCTGTAGTAATGCAATCTCTGTAATGCAAGGTAGCTTAACATTAGAAAATCAATAAATGTAAAAAGATGACTCCTAACAAGTGAAAGGACAAAAATCATTTGATCATCTCAATAGACATAGAAAGGCATACAATAAAATGTAACATCCATTCTTGATAAGGACCCTTAGCAAACCAGAAATAGAAAAGAAACTTCTTAATCTGATACACAGTATTATAAAAACACCCCATCAAATGAATGCAATAGTAATTTAGTATAATTTGCCTGCTGTTTGCCACTTGGATTCTCTCCTGCTCAGTTCATTCTGTTGTAATAATTTACACTGGGATGAACGTCTTTGTGCATGTTGATGAAGTTGCCCAGCTCCTTGGTGTCTCACTACATAGCACTACAGTAAGGTTGAAATGAAATGTTGGGTTTAGGTCCTAAGGGGGTCTGGGGAGAAAGGCACAGTTTCTAAGCCTGAGAAAACTTGCTCTGCATTTACCTGGCCGTGGATCTCTCACAGCACACGACAGGCTTAAGTCAGAAGTCACTGTCAAAAAATAAAGAGTTATTGTTAGCAGGAAGCATGGATATAATATCTGAAGAATGCAACAAGTGACAGGACTATTGCCGGCTCTCAGACTCCTGGGCATCATCTGATACCTCTCCTGCCCCACTTCTGTCCTCCGATCAGCTGAGTGTGATCCTGTGTGAGCTACACCACTTCATTTTGGCCAGCAGCCGAAAGTGGTAATTCTAAAATTTGAACATGACACTTTTCTCCTGAAATGCCTTCCACAGTTCCTCTCGCCCTTTGGAAGATAAAGGCCAAACTCCTGCTATGATTATAAGGTCCTACAGCAGGAGAAGCCACACGATTCTTTAGCCCTGTCACTCAACCCTGTTCCCTCTCTGCCCTCCAGTTGCTATGGTCTCCCTTCAGTTCCTCATTCCTGACTCCTCCCAGCTTTCACAAGCACTGCTCGCTCTCCAGGACTACCTCTCCTCCTTCCCAACTCCTTCACCTGACTGACTCTTAACCATCTTCCAATTCTCCACTTAAAGTGTCACTTCAGTTACGCCAACTGCTGCCCCAGGTACAGTCCCCTAAAACCTGCACCTTTGCTTTTATAACATAGATACAGCTAGTTATTCAATATATCTTGTCTTCCCTGTAACAAGGGATCATCTGTGCTTGTTCACAACTGTATCCTAAATGCCTGCCCAGAACTGGTCTAACAAATCACGTTTAATAAATCCTTTTTGAGTAAAAAAATTAATAAGCCCACTCCTCAATCCTTATCAATTCATCTTTTGATTCATACTGATAACATAACAGGATTCCCACTTCCACAATATATTTCATTGATTAATAAAATTCACTGATTATAGAAACAATGCCATTTTATGTACCAATAGGAAAGAAGAAAATGGTGGCACACTAAAATGTGATTATAAGATAAAAACTTAAAATTTTTATTCTGTAACTTATTAAAAATAGTTCTACTTATTTGGATGTGGATTTTTACTGTATACATAAAAAGGGAAATATGAAAACATAAATGCAATAAGTTGATCAGGTATTCCAATTTAAGTTGGTACCCACACACTATTGTCCTCTATGTCATCCATGGTATTACTGATGTGGCATTTCTTTAGTGTGCTCAAGTATCATCTTTGGGGCTTTCTCCTAAACAGACAAAGTATTTCCATAAGCATTGGTGTTGACAAGAACACCAATTACTAAGTTACTAAGTTGACTTAGTAACTGTTGTCACCAGAAGAGTTTAGTTAACACCTAAGACCCACAGTCCTCTCTCAGATGGTCATCAAATTATAACTGCTGACTGAAACAACAGGGGCTTCAGCTGTCTCACATGTAGAACCACCAGTTCACTATAGGCATTGCAACTTCAGAATAATTATCCCAAACCATCACAACAAAAGATGCTTTCACTTATATGTGACACATCCATTTAAATCAGAGTGTTAAAAAGCCAGAGAAATAAAACTGTGGTATGATCCATAAAACATGAGAGTTAAAAGAGACTCTTCAGTGAAGTTTGGAAAGTGAAGAAAATGAAGAATCTGAATTCTCCTCTCTCATTCACTCACACATGGTCAGAGCGTGACCACACGACATATTCCTCACACAAGGAGGAGTGTACAAGGCCCGAGGCATAGAGGAGAGTAGCAGACAAAGCCCATATCCTACAGCTATGTCCTCCCACAAGGGCTTCCTCCCCTTGCCCTTCTTCTGACTTTCCACTACCCAGTGGAGGACCGTCTCCCCCCAAGGAATCTCTTTGTCTCTAGCTCTGTCCCAGTGAGACAGATTTAAAGACCCAGTTTCTTGATAAACGTAAGTGTGAGAGTAGAGAGGAACATAGTGCCAGTGTTTTCCTAAGCCCCAGTCCAGCATTTTAGGACCTCATGGTCTCAGTCTGTAAGTTACTCAGTCACGGCTGGGAAAATGAAGAGGAAAGGGATAGCACTGGAAATGCCAGTAGGCCTCTCTGTGACTTATTTTCCTCCTCCAAAAGATGACATATAGGAGCAGATGATATATTAATTCAGGGTCCTCACAGGAAAGAGATGACATATTCAAAAGGGTATGTCAGATAAGGGGACTATTTACACGGTATGGACAGAGTTAAGGAACTCACCAAGGGGTGGCAACATGGGTAGTTCCTGTTGGCCAAATCCAAACAGAAGCCAGAGGACAGGGATGCCAATCAATGTGGACCATGGAGACACCAGGCCTCCCAGGAAACAGAATAGTGGGCAAGGAGGAAGTAGGTCAGAAAGAATGAGCAGAGGATATCAAGAACAAATCATCTCTAAGTTGCTGCAGAGCTATAATCTGTGAACATCTTGGTGCAGAATTAAGCTTTGCTATAGCAAGAAGAAATTTCTGAGTGTTTATTCCACAGATATGAGGTCATCCACCAGGATACAGACTCCCCTCACCTGGGGTACTTAGCTTGGATGGCAGCACTCACTTGCTGGCCTTGAAAAACAGCTCTGATGGAGAGCACCACACTGAACACTCCCTACCTTTCTTCAACAGCTCTTATGATTGGAGTGGGACTCCGTTGTAAGCTAGTACTTAATGTTTCTTCCCTTGTCTCATCCTTAGGACCTGCCGCTTTTTCAGAAACGGTCTTTCAATGGCCACTGTCTTAGAAAAGAGTTTCCAGCAGGAGTGAAGAAAAGGCTTTTGATTTGCAATCCAGGCCCTTAACATCTCAGAGTGAGACATGACTTGGGTGGGCGTCCCCCGCCCCCGCACACACATACCCAGACCAGGAGGAGGATTCTGTCTGGGGAAGGGAAAGGATGGAGAGAAAGTTAAGACTGCACAGACATCGTGGTTCCAGAGAAAACGACTTCCAAATCCTTTCCACCAATTCAAGATGGCAAATGGTCAGAACCAGAGGGCTTCCTTCCTCTTCTCACTCACAACTCCTCTGAAATCTCTCATTCTTTCCCTTGATTGGGCCAGTGCTCCAAGTGTCACCTGTCCTACCACACAGCTGCCCTCCAGTGGCAGGCAAGACTCCTGGGCACCCAGGAATATTGGGGTGCTCAATCCTAGGAGCGAGGTATGGGGTTGTTAATTTGGAAGCTCCTAAGAGGGGTCCCAGCATCCCTCCCCACACCAACCCTGAAGACCCCAGCCAAGGTGCAGGCCACAGTTCCCAGCTTCTGTTCTTTCCTGAATTTAGAAGCAACGCTGTGCTCCAGGACACACGGGTTCTTGCTGTAACCATTATACTGATGTCCAGCTAGGAGCACAGCCATTAGCAAGAGGTCATGCTGGGCTGTGAAAAGCTCCCAGAATAGAGGGAAATCATGCTAGGTTAGAATGAAAACCCATTTGGAAAAAAACAAAAATAAGGTTTCAGAGAAAAGCATGTGTTTTCTGCTTTCAAATGGGTCAGGTTATTTCTCAGAGGCTCTCTCAGGTGAAGGAAGAATCTAACTTCCAGCAAAAAACACAGTAAAAGGAGAAAGGAGGCTGATCTCCCGACCATTTTGCAAAGGGAGTCCAGCTGGGGCAGAAAGTTCAGTAATTAGCTGGGTGACCATGGTCACATTGCTTAACCTCTCCTTGCAGTTAAGATTCTTTTTATCTGTAAAAATGCCAGGAGGTTGGATTAAGATAATTATCAAGGTCCTTTCCAGCTCTAAGAATTTATGACTTTCAAGCTGGGAAAGGGACTTTCAAGTTCAGAGTCCAGGGATTTGACATTGAAAAATGAAGCAAAGAAGGAAGGATTGCCATTAGCAGCCAACAGGCTCTGCTCTGACGAAGAACAGAAGCGCTATGTAAATCTTGTCACCCTGGTGTCCTGACGCATCCTTGCTGCATTCCCATCCCAGATGATGCCACGCAAAAGGGCTACTCCATGCATCCCAAAAATGCCCAACCATAAAAGGAATTCTCATAAGAGGCTCCTCAGTAACATTACCCAGTGCTGCTCTGCTGTGGCAGTTTCACTCAGCTTCAGACCCAACTCACATGAAAATATTACAACTGGATGATCTATCAAGTGCTAAGTCTAATCCTTCTTGCCCTTTTGCCAGAGTCCTTACAATGAAGAATGCCAGATGTTGAACTTTTATGTTTCATGGGAAACTGAATGGGAAGAAAACAACACAGCAAGCCTGATTGCAATATTTAACTGTTTTTTGAAAACCCAGCATCTAAACAGACCAGAAATAACATATTTTCAAAACCAACAAAGTCAAACTCAAAAAAAAAAGTCTGTCCTGAGTAATTCCGAATAAAGCAATCTGTCAGTTATAAAATGCAAGCACTCCTTTATAAATACTTTGCATGCTTCCAAGTCTGTCAATAAATGCCATGTTGACATATCAAAAATATTCAGGGAGAACTTCATCAACCTCAGAAAGCCTTAGCCAATCAGTTACTTCCATAACATCAGGATGGCTCTCCCAAACATATTTAACACTTACCAGGGACAAATCAAACTCATCCATTGCCCACACTTGCCCCTCCACTCCCTACCCCTTTCCACGCGACATACAAGGCAGGAAGCTGAACATCATGGAATATATGGCTCCTGCTGCTGCTCTCATCCATAAGCAAACCTTGTAGACTATGCCTTCTGAGCCTCTCCAGTGCTGTCACTGACTTGAAGCCAGCCTTCACCCTCCACTTACTGAACAACTCAACTGCAAGGTCATCCAGCCTCCAGTGTCTTCAACTACTTCAGCCATCCTTGAGATTTATTTAGCTTTCTCAAATACGCATTTGCTATGTCACCCCTGCTCATTCCCACCCTCCAAAGGTTCCCTATTGCTTGTAGGGAGAACCCAAAATTCAACAAGGTGGTGTGCCTCACACCTGTGCTCCAGCCTTATGAAATTTCTTAACAGTTTTTCAATCATGATTTTCAGGGCTTCATTCCTAGCCAATCAACACTTCCCCACTCATCTTCAAAAAGCTCCATCTGATAGGTTTGCTTCTTTCAAGACAAAAACTCCTTCCTCTGAGTCCTGTATGGTCTGTCTGTTCCTTGTCTCTCTCTTTCTCTCTCTCTCTCTACTGTCCCTACCTTCCTCTGCTCCAGCTGGACCAGCCCTCTGTAGGCTCTGCTTCTGTCCTCAGTGGGGTCATTTCTGCATGGAGCAACCTTCACTTCCTAACTTAAATGCGTTCTTTTAATCATTACTTAACTTAGATTCAATGTGATTCCCTCAGAGATACTTTCTCTGAGGTCTTTTCTCCTCCAAAGAAAATCCAGTCCTTCTACATGTTCTGTGGCTCAAAGTTCTTTTCCTTCATTGCATTTCTCACAAGTTATGGTTGTGTATTTATGATTGTGTCTATTATCTCAGAGCTCATCATCCTCAATAGACACCTCTGTGACAGTAGAGCTAATTCCAGTCCAAGTTTATCCCCAGGGCTAATACAGTGCCTTAATACAAGTTTTTAAATCAAGGTATGGCAGTGCCAGCCCCTCTTCCTCTATGAATAGCTTTTCACTCACATCCACCATGCAGGTAAGAGGGGCCACTGCCTCCCTTGCAGCTCAGGTGTGCTCTGAGCAGTTAGACCAGAGTACCCATGATGTCTAACACACTTCCATGCCATTGTTCTATTAGATGACAAGCTCCATGCAACAAAAATCAAGTAATAGGGATCCTTAAGGTATAACAAAAGAGGTGATAATGGGGACATATGGCCACAAGTGTCAATTTGAGAAGGTGCCACAAGAATGGCAACAAGATATTTTTGTAACTTAATGTGCATTTTAGGCTTTTTAACATCAAATAACAAGCATGAACCTGCTGTTGTGTATTGACTTATGGACAAATTCCAGCTGGGGCAAAGATAAAAGTCACAGATTTATTATACTACTCTTGGGGACCAGGTACTCTCACTGCCACTGGTCTGTCCTCAGAAGCTAGCACAGGGCCTACTTGTCATAGACATTTAATAAAATTTTGATGAATGAATAAAGAAGTTAACAAAAATAAATAATAGAGTGAAAAGTGAATGTTTCGTATCTTCAAAGAATTTAAAGAAATAAACAGTAGGCTGATCAAAATTTTTAAATCGTATGAACACCTTTTTGTTTTTCTGGTTCTGGGGACCAAACCCAGGACCTTGTGCATGCTAAGCAGGCACTGTATCACCTGAGCCATGTCCCCAGCTGAATATCTTATGTTGGGTTGAACCCAGGGGAATTGCTGCTCTCATAGGGCATTTTTGTCTGGATTAGTCTAATACTTCGCACAGCAGGGAACACACACATTTTCCCATTGTGCTGATTTGTAACTTCTATCCATTTGTACAAGATAATTTGCAGTACAAGCAACAGGGATATAAATATAACCAGGGAGACCATTTGTCTTCACTATTCTGTTTTAAGTCTATTATCTGGAATAATTACCCATGTTTCACAATTATATTCATGTTTCTATAAATATTTCATCATCAAGAGTGTTCTGATTTGGATGACAAATCATGATGCACTAACATTCCCTTTAAGACAGTCTAAGGCTTCAGACTAGAGTCACAGAAAGCTTTCTCTCCAATGGAGAGAAAGGAGTGTATATGACCAGACTGACTGCTGACTGCCCATGAGGCCCAGACATCCCAGAGGGAGAGGGTATATTTAGGGGTCTATAGTCTAAAAGTAACTAATAAATAAGACTCTTTACTGGTCCCTCGTGAATACTAAAGAAAATCCAATACACAACCACAGCAGTACTAACTACTTCAAAGCTCCTTCCATTCCTTTCCAAGCCCTCCTCAATTCTTAAAGCCACTGGGTAGGGGAACAGGGACACATAGAGGGACCTTGGCCTTTCTAAAGCCTTAGATCAACATTTGAAACACATCTCTCCACCTTTAGCCTATTCCAGATTCTTCATTACTGAATTAGAAAAAAACAGAGAAAAATCTGGTAAAAATCATCTCTCCTAAGAAGAAAGGGGAAGAATAAGCTGAATGGGAAAAGCCAAAATCCTTCTTGGAGTAAAGAAATGGGGAAAGATGTCAAACATTACCTATTGAGCCAGGCATGGTGCTACAGACCTGTAGGTGAGGAAAAAGGATCATGAGTTGGAAGCAGCCTGAGTTATATAGCAAGTCCTGGCTCAAAAAATAGAAATGAAACCCCTATTACACACCATGCCTCTGCCTCCCAACCCCAACACTGTACATCACAAAACTGACAGAGGGGGTATGATAGATTAAAAGAGATTAAAGAGACATAATGGCCCCGGCAGACTCTGAATCTGAGAATAATTTAAACAAATTTGAATATGAACGGTATTCAGATGATTTCATGAAATTACTGTTTACAGTCGTAGCTATAATAATGACGCTATAAGTGTGCAGGAGAAAGCCTTTATTTTTGGAGCTGGGTGTGGTCACATACACATGTAATCCCAGCACTCAGGAGGCAGAGGCAGGTAGATCATGAGTTCAAGGCCAGCCCAGGCTAAAAGAGAGAGACCTTGAGAGTCCAAGAAAAAGAAAAAAGAAACAGAAAGTCTTTATTAGGTGAAGTATGCAAAAACATCAAGGGTGAAGTACCTACCATGCCCGCCAACTCTACTCAAAAGTTCATCAAGAGAATGGAAGGTTTATACGTAAATCTTACTTAAACACAGCCTCAACCTGTGAGCATATATGGAGTAGACAAGCACAACAAATACAGCAAAACGAAGGCATTGCACCAGCACTATTTGGCCATCTTTTCTGTAGGTGGGCTTTTAAAATAAAAGGAAATATAAACAAATAATAAGTAAATAGAGCCCCTTTCACATGTGTGCCAAACGTTCTGCACAATCCCCAAGTATTTACCGTTGATGCTCTAACTGCTCTAACTGTGGATGAGGAACAATGCCTGCCAACGGATTGTTTATTAAACCCTGGGAGCCCAACTTTCTGATGAGAAAATAAGCCTTCTAGGCAGGACCATCAGGAAGAGTGTTGGTGAGGACTCAGGACTGACTGCCAGCATTTCCTGACGTGGAGGCTAAGTGGCCCTGCCTGACACAAGGCCGCCTCTTCTCTGCCAATTCTTTTGCCCACCACATGAGGTCTGCCACTCCTTATGTCAAAGACCAGAGAGTCAAACAGCTAACCTTTCATTCACTTATTCCAGAAGTGACAATTGACTGTGTTGTCCAAACCACAATACTTCGAAAGTGAAAGGGGTTGTAATGAGACAGACTGCTGGGACGCTGGGTGTAAACTGCAGTGGTTTCAGGAAAAAGTGGCTATTAGGCCATCCTGTTCATACCTATGAGTGGGTGACAAATACGTAAATGAAAGCGAGAGCGTCTAATCACAGAACAGCACAATACACAGCCATGGCCACAGACATTCACAGTTCAAAGGAATGATGAGTTAACTCCTTTGGAGGAATCAGGAGGACTTCATGGAAGAGGGAGAATTCAATTGGCCTTTAAATAATGTTTTTGCAGGTGAGAATACAAGAGAAGGTCATTCTGGATGGGAGGTATTATGGGGGGTGGAGATCAGGGACACAGAGGCAAATTTAATATTGCCAACCTGAAGAGGAGGAGACAGAGAAGATTGGGATGAGTCTGGAGAGGAAAATGGAGCACAGGAAAAAGTCCTGATGGGCGTAGTATAGGGAGTCACTAAGGGTTTTTCAGAGAAAGACAATAATAAGACTGTGAAGCTCCTTGAAGTCCAGAGAATCAAACAGATCTTTTATAGAAGGATCTTCTACAATAAGAAGACCCACAGATGCAAATCTAAATTACCAGCCTGCACATGTGAGTGACAGAAGCCAAAAGGTGATTGTCACAGGCATTGGTGTCATAAGCCTTTCAGAACCACCTTGGCTCTCTCTTTTGGCTCAAGGATTGCCTCTGTCAAGTTCCCATCATTAACATTTTCATACCCAGTTTGCCAGAAAGTCTCTGTCACAGAAGCAGAAACGAGAGAGTTAAAAGGTTCAGAATTGTCCAAGCTAGAAAATGAAAAACAATTATAAGCATCTGAGCTAAAGAAACAGCAGGTTACCAAGAGGAGAGAGATGTGATAAATTTGCTTTGAGAATGGGAAAATTACATTTTAAAAGCACAGCTCATTTTAATGCTGGTCCTTCTACCGCACACAAAGAAGCCTGAAGCAGTCACGCATTTAATAAGCTTACCTCATTCCTAACGGTTAATTTACAGATGTATATACTGGTTTCCACAGAGAATTTCAGGAGAGGGGATTAAAAGACAGCGTTTCAACTGTTTCCAATTTTATCTCAGATATTTGATTAGTCCAGGTTTCACTCCTCACAGAAGAATAGGCCATTCTAGAGAAATCTATTGATATCAGATCTTTCCGGAAAAGGTGGGCAACACTAAGAAAGCAATCTCATTTTCAGAGAACAATCCAACAGGAAGCCAAGCTCTGCTCTCTAAACACAAAGCCAGGACAATTTGTAAATAGAGACCACTTATCCCGTTCTGGAGAGGGCATTCCCTGCCCTTCGAAACATACTTCTTGGTCATTTAAGGTCATAAAGGAATTGGAGAAAAGCCTGATCTAGATTAGTAGTTCTTGACTCTCCAGTTCATGGAGTTTTATATCCCCAAAAGATAACCAGGAATAATATCCAGGAAAAATAAACAGGAGTCAATTTTAAGAGGCTTCCAGTGGTCAAAGATGCAATCATTTGAGCTTTCTGAAAGACCACTGTGGGGCCAGCTGTGGTGGCGCACGCCTGTAATCCCAGCTACGAGAGAAGCAGAGACAGGAGGACCACAGCATGAAGCCAATCCTAGGCAAAAACTGAGACCCCATTTGAAAAATAACTAAAAAGGAAAAGGGGGCAGGAGGCATGGCTCAAGTTAGAGTGCCTGCCTAACTAGTTACCACGAGGCTCTAAGTTCAAACCCCAGTACCACTGAAAGATAGAACCTGATTCATTATTTTGAAACCTGGTAAATTCAGAATAATAAAAAAAATATTTATCTTAGTTCTCCTATATGAATTGTACCACCAGGTAACCAGAAAGTAGATAAGGGGAAATAACTCTTTATAAAAATTATTCTGACTGATAAATGAAAGCATGTCAAAATTAAAACATCACTATAATAAATACATGACTTAAGCATTGAACATTAATAATTGTTAACATTATAAAAAGATAGACAACACAAATATTCTGCGCTTCCTAATGAAAACACTCCTGGAATTTTGCCAAAGGTATTATACCTTAGCATTCTGATCAGATCTCGAAACCCAGTTACAGAAGGAAATACAGAAAGACAGAGAGACACCGAAAAAAGAAGACACAAACAGCAAACTCCTGGCTCTGGGAAGGTCTACAGTACTGAAGCCTGGATTCATCCACAGATAAAATATAAGGGAAAAGAAAGAATGGAGCAGGAATCTATAGGTTAAAGGAAAGGGGTACCATTTTTTAAAGGTAAGTAAGGCCAAACTATAGTATCTAAAAATGCACATTTGGGTGATTACCATAAAAATCTAGCCAATGTTTACTTATGAAGGGAAGGAGGGGTTATAACTGAGGTGGGGCAAAGGGACGTCTAGAGTAAGTGTCAAAGTTCTATTTCCTGACCTGGATAGTGGTTACAAATTTGTTTGCCTTGCCATGAATTTGTTTGCCTTAATGAATTAAGCTACATATTTGATTTGGAGCAGGAGTTGTATCTGTATCTTATTATATAATAATGTAGGTTGATTAAAAATGGAAAAAGACAAGATAATTCCATTAAGCTCCTTAGAAGCATTAAAAAAATCTTGTGTTTTCTAAAGTATATCAGGTACATAAGGCAATAATGATTCCTACTGGGGAAAAGATGAGTTAAATGTATTCTCAATACATTTTTATGATCAGAACTAGTAAAAAGGGGCTTGGATGTAGCTCAGTGGTAGAGTACCTGCTTAGCATGAGTTCAATTCCCACAACCATCAAAAAAGAACTAGGAAAAAATTGCTGGAAACAAATATAATTTCACTAAGAATACTTGAAAGAAAAGATGTCCAATGGTATACAGAACTTATCTACTCTGGCTTGACCCTTGAGAAATACTAGAGAAAGAAAATTCTCCCACTTGACAGAACTTTACAACACATCTAGATGTCCTCTTGGTCTGGACTGAAAGATGGCCAGAAGTGTAATCTGTACCAACTCATCCATAATGGCAAATACTTTGGCTAGAGAGTCAGAGGCTTGGCAAGAACAGAGTTGGAAAATTGGGAAGAAAGAAAACTAGGAAATGGCATACTGATGACCTTTTGGAATGGACAGTGAGTATGAAATGTTTACATTTAATTTGCATGCTTACAAAGGCATCACTGCAGAGGAGGCACTCAATAATCAGGTGGACAAGATAACATATTCTTTTGAGGGTGTCAATTGGCCTTTTTTTCCCCAGCCATCCTAGAGTCTTCTCCATGGACTTATCTTCAGAGTAGTCATGGCAACAATCAAGGAGTCTTGGTATAGACATTCCAAGGCAAATTCTACTACCACCATCAATAGGGGCAGGAGCCAACAAGGAGCCCTCCTGGACCAATAAGCCATTTGATGTTGGTTGATTACATCAGATCTTTTCTTTCCTTTTTTTTTTTTGAATGGTAGTGGAGTTTGAACTCAGGTCCTTGTGTTTGCTAAGCAGGTATTCTACACTTGAGCCACAAGTCCAGCTTTTTTTTATTTTTAGTTTATTTTTCAGGTAGGCTCTTGCTTTTACCCAGGATAGCCTCAGACCATGATTCTCCTATCTTCACCTCCTGTGTAGCTGGACTTATAGATGTGTTCTACCATGCTCAGCTTGTTTTTTTGAGATAGGGTTTCACTAAATTTTTGCCCCAGTTGGCCTCCAATCACTATCCTCCTGATTTCTACCTTTTTTGTAGCTGGGTTCATTGGCTCTTTTTCATTGGAAATGCACAAATATTTATCCTCAATGGAATAAGCATTTCTTTTGGATATGGATTTGCCTTTTGCAAGTACCACCCAATGATATTGTAGAGAATACCTTATTTACCATCATGGTACATCTCACAGCAACATATCTAACCAAAGCACTATTCTCACAGTAGCACAGAAGCAGCTACCTACTTGTGATTATCAAATTCTCTGATCTTGCTATATTTTCCACCATCTAGAAGCAGGCAGCCTGACAGAATTCACCAATGAAGGCTAAATTATTACCTGGAAGCCAACACCTTGAGTGGTGATGGTGCTTTGAATTAACAACTCACATAGAGTGCTATGTTTTCCATGAGTAGAATACATAGATCTGAGAACCAAGGGTTAAATATGGAGGGTCTGCTTACACTATAACACCTAACAAGCTAATGGCAAAAATTTCACTTCCTATTCTAATTTTTTTTTTTTTTTGCGGTACTTGGGCTTGAACTCAAGGCCTTCACTTTGAGCCATACTCCACCAGCCCAATTTTTTAGGATAAGGTTTTTCAAAATAGGGTCTCATGAACTATTTGTCTGGGCTGGCTTTGAACTGTGATCCTCCTGATCTCTGCCTCTTGAGTAGCTAAGATTACAGGCATGAGCTACTGGTACCCAGCTCCTATTCCAAAATTTGCCTTAGAGTTATAGTTCCATTGAACTCAAATGTGAGATTGCTTCCTGATGATTTTAGACTCCTCCGTTGGTTCCTCATCCAGCCAAAACGACAAAGAAAGGTTTTGTTGTACTATACAGGGCAATTGGTCACAGTTATTGGTGAGATAGGTCTGCTGCTGAATAATGGAGCCGTGAAGAAGGAGATCTGCATCCCAAGGACTCTCCAGGGTGCTATTTTTTACTTCCATGTCTATGAGCGAAGTTAATAGAATATATTACCAGACCAATAAAGGAGGGATGACTAAGAACACAGACTTTTTGGAAAGGGAGATTTGTGTCAACTCATCAGAAAAAGAATCCTCACCAACCAGGAGACTAATTGAAGGGAACAGAAGCATGGGGATGAGTAAGGAAAGAAGGAAGACAGCTAGATGGAAATGGAGGATATATAACCTGCCTCCATTTATATACTATTATCTATGGCTACATGGCTTTGTGTTGTGATCAGTGACAAAAGCAAGGACCTTATATCTATGGGTATTTTCTTCCTTATTTGTAAGGTACATGTTTGTATACGGAAATCATTTTCTCCAGTTGGGGATGTAGCTCAGTGGTAGAGCCTTTGCCTGGCATGCACGAAGCTTTGGGTTCCATCCCCAGCACCACACACACACACACACACACACACACACACACAGGAATCATTTTCTCCTTTCTCTTTTCCCTTAGTGTGTCATATAAGGAGTGTTAGTAGGTAACTTTACAATTTAGTGTTTTGTATCATAAAAGAAAATGGGATTTTGTCTAACTTGTAAGAGGAGTTAACACCAGCAGAACATAGAAATGCTGAATGGTGTTTGTGTCTCCATTGTCAGGGAAGGGCAAGCGTGCGTTCACTGGGCCAAGCTCTTTGGTAGTAGCGTCATATTGCTTCTGCTCTGTCGAGTTTATACATGGTGACTGTGCCTACACAATGTCTACTGTCACCAGCTCCACATTCACGCCTCCGTACCCTCACTCTCTGATAAAGGAAGAACACCCCACATTTCTCAGACTGTGAAAGAGTTCACAGGAGCCTGGAAGGCAGGAAGAACAAAGAAATGTTTTAATTTCTCTGGGTTTCTGGCAAGCCATCATGGCTGACTAGTGTGAGTTCAGGTTCCTTAGTTCTGACAGCAGAAGTGGACTGTGAATCAACAGAATACAGGGGTGCCTTGTACATAGGGGTCACCTGTGGTACCTGGCCTTGAAACTCATAGTTGGCACATCAGTTTTTTTGTCTGTTTTTGTTTTGTTTTTTATTGTTAAAAAAAAAAACCCACATAGCATAAAATTTACTATCTTAACTATTTTTAAGCATACAATTCACTATTTTCACATTGTTGTTATATAATGAATCTCCAGAAGTTTCTCATAGTTACAAATCGGAGTCTAGACACATTAAGCAATGACCTCTTTTTTTCCTCCCCTCAGTGTCTGGTAACCCCCATTCTACTTTCCATTTTTCCAAGAATTTGACTACTTTAGACAAGCAGGCACAAGGTTTTAAAAAAAAATTACACAGTTGTAAAATTTCTGAGTTGAAAAAAAAATAAAGTAAACTAGTCCAAGGTCTTGCTCAGCCCACAGGTCCCCTCTGTTTTCATCATTAATTCAATAACCTTCACATTTTGATGAGTTGGGCTCTGCTGAAGAATCCCAGTGGCTGCTTCAAAAAGATGGCTTACTTCTCGTGGTAACAAAGTTCTTCCTTATATGAAACCAAAATATGACCTTCTACCCTTTGGTCTTGGTCTACTTTCCAAAACAGAACATGTTCCTTCCATCTTCCACAGTTTGCATGTTGCTACTTTAAAAACACATTTTATCTTACATTTCAGCCTGTCATTGAGGCAGCAAGATTCATACAAAGAAAATCAAGACCACAAATAAAGCATCAACCTTAGCAACAGTGTACCATATAGCCAGAGGTCTCCATTGCCCATGGAAGGCTGCAGAATTTGGGAGTTAGACAATGAATCACTGTGTGTTTCTGAGGCCTTCTGCTCACCATGGCTTTTAAAAATAAATATTCCTCCACATGTTCATGAGATTATGACAGTTTCTCATTAGATAGCTGCTTATCTCGTTAGTAAACCAAAAGATTCTCTCCCAGGAAGTCACAATATTTACCACAATGGCAAAGATAAAAATACTGATAAAATTTCAGCCGACAGATCTGAAATGATTTCTGAAGTTACGGAGGCAAGAAAGGTCTTGTTCTCACAGTATTTCTAGCAGCAAGAGTGGCAATCCCTTCCCTGACTAATTGCATGTTATTTATATCAAAAATTTATATTGTTGCTATAGAAACATAACCAAAAAATAATAACAAAGCATTTGAAGAACACAGACTGTGACAAAACATCTATGATAAAAGGCCAGCAGCTGGACCAGTGTGCAAGGAGCTTACTGTGTGAGACCGATGTCTCTGTTGGAGATGAAATGTGCCTTGGGCAACTTGTCAGCATCTTGGTTATTAAATGCACTCAATATGGCTGTGACATAGAAAAAGTTCTTAATGTCACTTCAGATGAGAAATGTAAAATTAAGTAAAGATCACAAAGTGATAATTTATGAAGAAGTATAAATTGCAGATAAACATATGGAGAAATATCTGTCTAGCTTGTAATCAAAGAGAGGCATAGCTACATCAGACACTGTTTTTGCCTCAACAAGTGAGGCTAAAGAGAAAGAGACACTTTTTTTACTGCAGGTGGAAGTATAAATTGGTATGACTTCTCAGAAAGTGGCCAAAAATAACAGAAACCTTAAAAAGATTTGTATATTTTAGTTCAGAAATTTTATTTCCTAGAACATAGCCCAGAGAAATAATGATTTTAAATGGTTTCACAAAAACGTCCATACAAGTGTTTATTCATCAATAATAAAATTTGGGAACACCTAAATATTATGCAATCCATGGTAAATTAAATAAATTATGACTTTCTAAGAAGATGAGATTCCATATGACCATTAATGAAAGTAAAAAGTTTTAGAATAATTACTATGTGTCAGGCTGTATTTTAAGCAACCTATAACTACATTAACTCATTTAATCTTTTATATAATCCAATGAAGTATTATTATTGTTCCTTTTTAACAGAGAAAAGGAAGGCATGGAGAAATTAAATAATTAGCCCACGGCAAAGAAATTAAGGCAGTGATGAGCCAGGATTCATTTAAACCCAGGCATTCCTGCTCACAATTGCATGCTCTCAACCACTGTTCCACCATACTGTAGAAGAATATTTAAAACATGCTAAAATCTCAGAATTTATCTGTACAATGCTTTAAAATTGGCTAGTAAATTATAATTCATGTTTTCAATCTATTTAGTGTGGATATCCATGAATAAGGATAGCTATATCATCCACATGTACATCAAAGTGTCAACAGTTGTTATCTAGGTATGAGAATAAAGGACATTGTTTTCTACTTCTATTTTTCTCAATTTTATTTTTCTCAATTAACGTATCATACATTTATCGTAACAAATAAACAGTGCTCTCAGTACCATCATTAAGTGTTCCTGATAGGCCACTGCCCATAGCCTAGAATTTAGGGAACACAATTCTTAACATGACCATTTGGGGACAAACTGAAGTGTTTCATATCAGGTTACCTCGTTTTTTCCCGAGATATTAAGGTTTTCTTGTTTTCATCTTCATGAAACCCTGACCTGAACTATAACACTCTGTAAATAAACACATCTCTATCCATAAGAGATATTTACTGGTGCAATACCTGAGATTTCCCAGGCCACAGCATGTGTCCAGACAGGTGTCTTTATTCACCCCTTCACTGCTAGCTCATGTGAGTTTATCAGTTTGCAGCTACTTAAACTTCAGAAACAAAATTCCTTCCCAGAAATTTTGGGCAGGAAAAATTAAGGACAGTGCTGCTTATTATAGGGACTTACTACACATGGCTCACTGGGATTTCCTGGTGGCTTTTGCCTTATGGCTCTAAGTTGACCCTGAAGATACCAATGGTAATTGCCAAGTGAATCAATATTGAGATTGAAATTGCTCCCAGGAAAAGGACAGGCATTAGGTGACAGAAATTAAAGCAGCCCCTTCCCACACAGACTCTGGCCACACCATGCAGAAAGAAAACAATGACCAATGGGTCAGTGAGACATAGGCAAGAATTGTATGGTTTTGAAGAACAATGCCTGCCCATTGTTCATCATGCGAGCTCGGCATCCATAAGCAACAGGTGGATCCGTGGACCTACAAAGGATGCCACATCAACTGTCCCCAGAACTGGGGCAGGGGCTGCCTCAGCCATTTTTACCACCTAGCATTTGGTGACCTTCATGGTTCCCGTGGCAGCAAAGCCCCTAGAAGCCCCAAGTAGAAGAGCTCCAGACCCCACAGCGTTAATCAGAATTATACATGAACATATCATGGTGGTGTAACCATAATCATTAGTGACCCATTCCACAGCTTTCCCACAACTCCCTTTAGCAACATTGCAGAACACTCCAGAGCTTCAGCAGCAGAACTGTAGTGGGAAGAATTCCAAGATGGCCCCAGGGCACACATCTTGTATAATCATCTCCCCTCTGTAGAGGCCAATTCTGTGGAAATAATTTAGCCACTTCCTCAATGAAGTTACATCATGCAATGGAATAGTGGTCCTATCCCAGCCAACAAAAGAGGGATCAGAAGTCAGAGAGACACCCACTGGGCCTGGAAGACAGCAAACATCTGCCATCTGTGTTGCCAACTGCAGGTGACCACAGGCAGCCTCTAGGTGATAAGACAGGATCCAGCTAGCAGTCAGAAAGGAAAGAGACTTCAACCCTACAATTTCAAGAAGTGAATTCTGTCAACCAGTGACCTGCCAAGAGAATCTTGAGTTTCTAATGAGAATAACAGCCCTGCTGCCATCTTGATTTCAGCTGTTGAGACCCAGCTAACCTGTGCTGGTCTCTGAGAAATCATAAATTTGTGCTTTTAAAAAGCCCAAACCATACATTGTGGCATTTTGTTACACAGCAATAGAAAACAAATGTAAGGACCACATCAGAACATGTGTCAGACACTCACTGTCTTCAGAGGGAAGTAACACTACCACTTTGAAAGAAAGAATTGGTGTCCGTAGCGTTTATCCCCAAGAAGCATAAAGAAGAGTAATAACTCATATTTGTGCAAAAGTTTAGAGGTTAACTTTACATATAATCTCGTTTGAATTTTAAATCATGCATAGGATAGAGCCTGAGTAATGGAGATTAGGAACAAAGATTCTCAAGCCAGCAGCCTAGATTTGCTTCCTGTTCTTCCAACTGACTCCAGAAGATGTGTTCAAGCCATATGCAGACCTCTTTGTGACCCAAATTCCTCAAATACACAGGGAACAGAATGCCTACTTCCTGGGGGGTTGTGAGAATTAAACATTTTACATGAAGTCTAGCCCTGCTAAGCACTGGCTGGGTAAGTGTTCATTGTTATTTTTATCAATGGTTTTATCTAAACAGATTAGGAAAGTCAAGGAGCTTTGTTCACTTCCAGGATAACAGGCTACTGCTAAAGCAGGCTAAGGTTTTAACTGGGTTCCACAGTAGTGAGACTGTGTATTAGCCTGTGAAAGAATGGGGTCCCAACCTGTAGCTGTTGTACTAAGTAGAATGGGGAGGGGACACGGGCCAGAATGAATGAACTTGCTGCATACCCCAGACAGGATCCAGGGGCAAGCAGGAATATGATGGATTCCTTTTGTCTCCTTGAAAACAGAACCCTGGTTCCAACAGTTTTCTAATTTGAGATGAGAACACAGACACAAGTGGATCCTGCCACTCTGGCGGCACTCACATGAGTTGTAACACACAGTGTGGGGCATAGATGGGCTGGCTGCAATTTGATGGCAGGCTGGTCAGCTATAAGAGGTGTTCCTTCCAAATGCACTTGACATTGCAAACAACTAACAGCAACTTCCCTAAAGTCTTCTGGACAATTGGGGTGGGGACTGGAGTTTTGGCAATGCCTCCTGAGGGGCTGTCAGATGCACATGTGACAAAGACAATAATGGTCTTGTCACTAGGCCTGCTCAAAGGAGGACTACCTACTGTGCCCATCTTCATAACACACAGACAGATGCTGTCTAGTCACAGATTACATCACCAGGCCAGAGGGAAAGTTTCGTATTTCAGGCCTACTATGGTCCATTGGTGGCTCTTGGTTCCTGGCACTGTTGAGACTCAGTAAAAGTTTAAGGAATGGCTATAAGGTGTATTTTCCCAGTATATTTTTTCTCCCATTAAAGTACCTTTGGACCAGGTGTGGTGGTGCATGACTGTAACCCCAGAACTCAGGAGGCTGAGATAGGAGGATCTCAAATTCAAGGCCAGCTCGGGTTACAAGATACTGGGGGCAGAAAGTCCTCCAGAGCAGCTGAAGGACTGGTAAGCAGCTCATAAGCTCAAGGCTAGGCCGCTGTGCAGGAATCCAGGCTGAACTGTACTCAGTCCATCAGTGCAATGGGTGTCTGACTGTTTCCCATTGACAAGAGGTGAAGCCACGCACGGGAGAGAGCTGATGTGAGGTCACGTCAAGTGCTGTTGTGCAAAGTCTCCTAGATGCTTGCTGCAGGTTCATCAAACACAAGTGATGAACACAAGTGCCTTGCGGTGAAGAAGTAGGTGAAGAAGTAAGTGAAGATCCGGAGGGAAGAGCTTATCTTTGTATCACAGAAGCCACACGTGAAAGGACCCTATTGATTCAGGTGGCAAGGGCCAGGGAAAGGAAGCCGGGAGGAAGGAGGACTTGGGGATGAGTTGTCTCTAAAAAATCCACATAAACATCCAGGAAAAAAGAAGTTAGCCTTAAACACCTCCCAGAGAGTATAACACCATCTAACAGCAGGGACACAGAGTCAAAGCTCTTTGGCTCCCCTTATCCTTTCATTCCAATATGGAGGACTCAGAAGCCATAGTTAAAGCGGGAAGAAATGGAGGGGAACAGAGTGAAAGAACCACCACACTCCTGTGTGTGTTCCAGCCCTGCACCCACTAAATAAAACAAGCAAATGCCCCTCCTACACAGCATCTCCTAAATTTCTCTTCAGTTTGTTCTCATGTATTAAGAGCAAAGTATAACCTCACTTGCCACAGAGGGATTCACATTGGTCATAACCGCTTCTTATATTATCTTCACCTCACACAATAAAGGGTACTTTAATGTATTTCCCAATTAGTATACAGCTCATGTGTGTTCTTTACCCATTCCCATTTCAAGATAACATTTCACTAAAAGTGAGGCTTTGACAACTGTAGAGTGAAAGGGTTGCTTTGGAGTTTGGGGGTTTCATTTGTTTTGTTTTATTTGTTGTTCTCTCTTCAGCTTTCTAAAACTGCTTCCACAGAGTTGACAGACATCTTTCCCTTAATCCAGCAACAAGTATCTATATTCTTGGTTAAGCATTAATAGGCTGTCACAGGTTGAAAATCTGTATGTGAGCAAGCTGCTGTAAAAATAAAGACTGTGGATTTGGGATTTGGAAAAGTCATAGAGTTGAGACCATTAAGGAGTGAACTGAAATATGAAGTGTAAAAGGTGAACTGTTAGGAGACTAGCAAGCAGCTGTTCTACCTCTCCATTTCCAGACAGAAAATAAATTTTAAAAACTACATATGGTGCATTACATCAGGCTGGAGAGACAATTGTAAAGAGACAATTACATAACTACTCATTTTCTTTGCTTCCTTATTCCTACCTGAAGTTAAGGCTATGCCAGAAAGAAGACATCTGGTGGCTACTCCCAAGTTCTGGAATTCCAGTTACATTTCTACTGGGAGGAAAAATGATTTAAACATTTGTTCAGACTCTAGTTTGCTTCAAATGACTAAAATTAAAATGCTCCCAGAATCTTCTGGAATTTACTTGTAGTCAGCCATTTATAGCTTTCATTTTAAGCAGAACATGTTAAAACAATCTATGGAAAGTTACTACATGGAGTATTTTAAAATAATTCCTTTTTAAGGATTTAAGATGGATAAATTTAAGTCTGACAAAAGACTAAAGAAACAGAGGAGAGGAATTTGAATAGACAGTTGGAGTTCAGTTAGTATTTATAATTAAACAAATAAAAAGTGTTAATCCCTGCTAGGGAAGCTGGGGACACATGGAACATGTGGGGAACTGGTCCTCTGGGCTGAGAAAAACACCAGCATAACCTCTAAAGGAGAAGCAGGAAGGGGCCAGTCTTCATCCCACAAATGAAGTTAGCAGGAGAGGATAGGGCCAGCGTGACAATACTGAGTGGACACTTCTGCAAGTTCAAAGAAGGGATCCAGAAAGATGTCCAAAGAATTGAACAAAGGAAATTTAAGAAGGACTCCTTTAACATGTATGGAGGAGCTTATTGTTATGGTTAGAGTATAGATCAGAGCAGGGTACATGGGTTGAATTCTCCATTGTCATGTGTATTTATGTGATCTTGGGAAATTTACTGGTCCTTTCTAGGCTTCGCTTTAAACACCAATAAAACAGAGATGTGTTCTGTAAGGATTCCATGTACTGTCACCTCACTAGACAACAGCTGTACAAAAATGAATGAAGAAAATGGAAGGAAAAGGTAAGGCTCAAAAAGGTTACTGACTGCTCAGCATCACCTGCAAGCTGTCTCTGTTTCTAAACACGGGGCTTTCTGCTGTGGTGCACTGGTGCCTTGAGATCTGGGCCCACCGCTGGAAGGAATCAAGGTTAGTTTCATCTCCTTTTGCTTCTTGGCTACCTGTCAATGCCAGGGTTATTGAACAATGATCAAGAGGTTGAGAACTGCCTCCTTCAAAGGAGTTTTAAAGTACATCATGGTGCTGATAGTTCACTACGTCCAGAGGCAGAATCAGTTCAGGTCTTAGCTTGTGCCCCTAGAAAGCTCTCTACCCTCACTGACATGTATGTATCTAGCTCACACCATGACGAGGAATATTGTGTGCATATCTTTCCAGATGCTTGTGAGAGTGAAATTAATAATATCCTATATTATATGCTTTATCACATAACTGAATGTTACAGGGCATTTTCCAAGTAAAATATGACCCGTGTTTAAAAAACAAAAACCTCCACTGGTCCACAGCAAGCCCTCAAATTGTTGTCCTCTGTCATCGTTGACATAGGTTTCAACCATCCAGTTGATTATTGAGTTGTCTCTACACCACTGGCTTTTAAACATTTTTTACCACAATCCATGGAAGGAGAAAAAGGTCTGTTGCGATTCAGTATGTCTGCGCAAACATTTTACTGCACATGGTTTTTCACTTATACATGCAATGCACTCTGGTATTTTCCATGGTGTTTCACTCCACTTCATTTCTTTCAAATGCTGGTCATGACCCACTAAGCAGATTGAATGGTCACTAATGGGTTAATTAGTTAACTAATGGGAACCTTGGTAAATGCAATGCTGCAATCCCTGTTTCTGCCCACCATTTCTAGGAACTCACAGAGTTCACCAATGTTCATCGAGTCTCTCCCACTATGAGCACTGTACTAGAAATGAGTGTTTAGATATTTTTCAAATTATATAATCCATTCCCTCAATAAGTAGCATATGTAATCAAAATTACTCCGAGTATCCTGCAAATATGCAATGGTGCTATTAATTTTGCTTTTATAGGTTGTGGCTGATGATTTACCAATTATAAGGAAGTAACTCATTGTTGGGTGGATGGTTCCTGATGTTGCACCAAGCATCTGTAAACTCCACTACATCAGTTGATAATAATGTATAAGAAATCCTCCCAAGGCCTCTAAGGATCCTCTAGAAAAAAAAATGCTCAGTCCTTTACTAATATGACATCCAGCTTTCCCTTATAGCTTTCGACCTCATATCAATTTAGGCAGCTCAGTCAGAACGACTTACTCACATTCATGCACACACTCCCCATCCATGCTCTTAGGCAACTTTTACAAATTAGAATAGCAATGGCAATGCAGTGTGCTGCCCAATTAGTTTTGCCAGATAGATAAGCATCTAATTGTGTCAACTCCATTTTTATATTATAGATGTATCTTCATTCATCCTACAAGGCATATTTTCAAATGTTATAGAGGTCCTACCTAACTTGGTGTTAATTCCATTAACTAATATTTAAAAGATGACTTGGGGCCTGACTTGGTGGTTCTCAACTGTAATCTCAGCTATTCAGGAAGTGGTGATTGTGGTTCAAGGCCAGACCAGGCAAAAAGTTAGCAAGACCCCATCTCATAAGCTGGGCAGGATGGTGTGCACACCTGTGATCTCATCTACATAGGAGGCATAGGTAGGAGGATCACTGTCTGAGGCTGGCCCCAGGTACAATCATGAGACCCTACCTGAAAAATAATTAAAGCAAAACAAGGCTAGGAGTATGGCTCAAGTGGTAGAGTACCTGCCTAGCAAGCACTACGCTCTGAGTTCAAAGCCCAGTGCTACAAAGGAAAGAAGGAAAAAAGGAAGGAAGGAAGGAGGGAGGGAGAGAAGGCAATTTGGCAGACTGGTCATATGTGCAACTGACCCTTTGACATGTGGCTGGTGCAATTGAGAAGCTGAATTTTCAGTGCTGTTTTCTTTAATTTAACTTTAACCAGTTTTATGTGATGTGTAGTACTACATTAGTGTAGACCAAGTGCATAGGACATGGTAACAATCCTGATTATATAGAATATTATCATAAAATGTGCCATTTATTGAGCATTTTTCAGGGGCCTAACCCTCGTTATGCACTTGGTATAATTTACTTGTTTCAGCAATCGTTTCTAGTAGGTGCTATTCTTCTTCCTGTTTTTCAGTTGAAAAAACTGAGATCACATAGCTACTAAGCCATGAAACTGAGATTCACACCCAGGTCTGCCTCCAGAGCACAGAGCAGAGCTGTATTCTTTGCCACCACAATAGATCCTGACTCATATCTATGGCTAGGGAAACGAGCTGCACAACAGACTTGAAACTAAATTGTTTTTTCTCTATCATTTTAAAAGTTTCCTGCACTGAGCACCCAAAATTGGCTTCTGAAGGAATGAAACTCTGACAGAGAATCTTTCCAGCTCTAAAAACAAATGTTTCTATGTTTTAAGTAAAAGAGTTGGGATCAAGGGGTGAACTAGAACTCAATTATATTTATGGTTTGGAGACTTTCTGCCCATTTGAGGATGTGATACTATTTTTACATTTACTTACGATTTATTCCTGCCTGCCTCTAGGAAGATTTGAACAGCTTATAGATTAGACTGTATAAGTCATCTGAAGATGATGAAGAACAGACTTCCCTTGGGAAAGAACTGAGGGAATAAAGGTTTTTAAGCACCCAATTCTGACACAGCAAATTGGTCAAAGCTTCCCAGTTAAGGAAAAGAATAATCAACTAATTAATAAAAATGCCTTTAGGTTATACACAGAATCTATTGTTTACTTCTTGACAGAAAAATCGAACCAGTGCTCAGGTTTCTTCAAATATACAAAGAGACAGGAAGTTCTGTCTTTCCCCCCTAAAAGCAGACATATTGTGGGAAGAGATAGCTCAGTAAAAGTTCAATTCTCTATGGAGAGAAGTCATGTCACCCACCACTCACTCACCTCCTTATAGCATATGTGTCCTTTTGTCCATCCAGCACTGACTCAGATGTGACTTCCCTGCCTGGTGGCCTCTGAATGGTCTCTTCTGTCCCTTGTTGCTGTGACTACTGAGAGACACTTTCTTTGGACTCAGAGGTCAGCAGCCTCCTCCACTTCCAAAGCAGAAGAGCAGACAAGAAGAGTCTTGTGGTCACTTGGCTTGAGGAGCAAGCTGATTCATCTCAAAGTGGGAACTCTTCACCAATAGAGAGCTGTTTGTTTTCATTTACTTGCATCTGAGCTGAATTTGTGTATGTACATCATGTGTGTTGTATGTTTGTGCGTGTATGTCAGGTTTTGTTGTTTTCAAATTTGTTTGCTTCCTTATTTGCCTCTTCCCCTCAATTTGGGCAAGAGAAATAATCAAAATCACAACACACACACACACACACACGTACACAGACTTTTTCTACTATAAACAGTAACTTCCATGGGAACTTTCCAGGAGAGGTCTTTATCAGGTCAGACAGGACTTTTTACTCTTCAATACACAGATGCCTCTACCACGACTTTTTCCTTACTTCATGCCTTGATCTGTTGCTGATTGTAGACTTACGATAAAGGACCATGATGTCTTTAACTGTCTTAACAGTCCCCCAATCCCATGGGAAAAGAAAGGGGATTTACCTACAACCTGTATGCTTCCTACATGTAAAGTGCTCTATATGTGTTAAGTCAATCTTTGGATCTATTAGTGGTAGGTATGATCTCTGCCCCCATTTTGAGAGGAAAGTCACTGATATAAGTCATCCAAGATCTCATAACCAGAATGCATCAAAGCTAGGATCAAAGTCAAAATTGTCCATCCCAATTTCATGCTCCAAGTCACTAGGCTTTTAGTCCTATCAGGAACAGACCATGTCTGTTTGAGAACCTGCATACCTTGGGCCTGGCACACAGTGGCCCAGCCCAAGATTCAGCGAATCTGAGCTGGCTGACTGGCCAAGTGTTCTTTACCCACCCTTTTCTTCTTGGTTACACTACAACTGCAGTCTAAACTGAAAGCCTGAAATGAATAGAAATCCTGAAAACATTTCTACTATTGCTAAGGTCTCATCCCCTCCCTCAAATTCCTGGAGTCCTCACATTCTTCTTTGTGCTGGTCTAGTCCGTGCATTCTTTCATCCCATTCTTATCTATTCTAATCTACCAACATTTCAACAGAATATGAGGAAGAGTGGAAATAGTCATTCCAATTAATTACGCCTTTTGGCGTGAATGGCTGTTCTTTTCTAAATGGGGTTGACAGTTTCAAAATTAATGAATGTTAACAAGAAAGGTAGTAGATTAATACTATAATGCCTGTTTGTAAATTTTTAGAGCAATGTTTGGATTACCAAAAAGTGAAGTGGAAACTAGAGTTCTCATATACCCCCCCTCTCAATCCATAGTTTCCTCTGCTATTAGCAACTTACATTAGTGTGATATGTGTATTATAATGACGAGCCAATATTGATACGTTATTCTTCTCTAAAACTCATAGTTTACATTGGAACTTCTCTCTCTATGGTACACATTCATATCTTTTGACAAACACTTAATGGCATGCATATACCCATCATTAAAATATCATACACAGTAGTTTCATTGCCTTAAAAATCCCCTGTGCTCTACCTATTTGTATCCTCTCCCTCTACACCTATATTTTTGCTATCTGTATAGTTTGGACTTTTTTAGAATGTCTTATAGTTGGAATTATACAGTATATAGCCTTTTCAGATTGGATTCTTTCACTTAGCAATATACATCTAAATTTCCTCCATATCTTTTCATGGTTTGATAGCTTCTTTTTCATCACTGAATAATATTTCATCATACAAATACACCATAGTTTATCCATTCACCTGTCAGAGGACATGTTGGTTTCTTCCAAGTTCCAGCAATTATAAATAAAGCCGCTATAAACACTCACATTCTGGCTTTTCGGTATACATACGTTTTCAATTCATTTGGGCAAATGCCAAGGAATGTGATTGCTAGATCCTACGGGAAGAGTTTTGTAAGCAACTGCCAAAGTGTCTTCAAATGACTGCTCTATTTTGCATTCCCATCAAATTGAAAGAGAGTTCCTGTTGCTCAATAGCCTTAACAGCATTTGGTGATGTCAGTGTTTTGGTTTTGGGTGTATAGCAGTAAGTTGTTGTTTTAATTTACAGTTTCTAGTGACAGGTAATGTTTAGCATCTTTTCATGGGCCCATGTGTTAACTGCTTATATTTTCAGTGAGTTACCCATTTAGATCTTCTGTCCATTTATTTAAATTAGGTTGCTTTTTTATTGTTGAGTTCTAAGAGTACTTTGTAGATTGGATATGCACCCTTCATCAGATATGTGGTTTCCAAAGATTTTTCAAAATCTGTAGCTTTTCATTTTCTTAAGAATCCCAAGGTTTTGAGTAAAACTATCAGTCCATAGATAATCATTATCTATTTGGAATGTTTTAAATGAACAGAGCTAATGTTATGTAACTGAAAAGGCACAATGAGACACTGAACACCAAAGTAATTATCCATCAGCCAAGGGTTTGATCTGTTTGATTTATTGAATAATAATATATTCTAATATGCTATAGGGCCTCTTAGGGAATGAGAGAATGAGTTACCTCCATTCTTGTAGGCTCCTATCTTATATTTAAAAGTATATTTACATGTTTTTATATAGTATATACTTTACAAAGAGCATAAAGTACTTTTATATATAGGTTACATATAATATGTGCATAGATATATATATATATATATTAAACATATGTGCAAACAGTAATTTTTGTATTAAATCACCAAAAACATCACAATGCATTTATATACCCTAATTTGGAAGTAACGTCAAGACCCTGAATGCATGGTTCCAGCCAAGCTTCACCAGCCCATCCTTCAAATGCCCCTACACGCATTGAACAGGTATCCTTTCCTTCAGGTCTTATTTTTGAATGTAAAGCTTAGTTCACCTTGTTGATTCTCTGAAGCCACCCTGAGGATTTGTGAGAACTTAGGCAAGTTGTTTAACTTCTCAGTGCCTGTGGTCCCTTCAGCAAATCACATATGAAGGACCTGAACAGATCTCAATGCAACATCAATAAGAGCTCATTAATGGCCAGACAGTAGCCAATGTTCCCCAAAAAACTCTCACAGCTTCCTAATCTTGTCAATTTAGTGAGCCCACCTCAATTGTTCTTAAGAATTTATGCTCATTATTATAAAACTATGTGCTCTAACTCCCTCATTCCTTTTGTCAACTGAATGAGTGGAACTCACCTACTCCTCCAGTGCTGCTGAGCACTACATCAACTCCTGGGCTAACACTGCTATTCAGCAGCACTGAGTCCAAGCCAGAAGGGAAAAGACAACTGAAGAAATAACACAAGCATCTCAACAAAGACATCAACAGTCTGGGTCCAAGACCAACTTATCAGAACAAAGAGGTTAAAAGTCACAGTGTGCCACATGGACTCCAACAGTGAATCAGGTGAGCACAATGTTCTATTAGTTCTATATTCTTAAACCATGAGACTTTTGGAAGGCATCGTTTCTGTAGGGCATTCACTCTGCACAATAATGAAGAGCTATATCAAAGAAGAAATTTCAATAGAAGTTGAAATAAATAGGACTTCAAGTGAGCAGAAAAGAACGTTTCTAAATTCCAACTTGCCCAAGAACTATATCCTCTAGAATTTTTCTCCCTACCAAGAAATTGAATTTCATGTTCTTTGGCTTTTTATCAGCAGCAAGGTAAACAGGATGAGTCTCTCAGAAGCACATTGTAAAGTTTTACAAAGACCTATTTTTAAGCATTTGATGGCTGGCAGCTTAGGATAATTTTTGAAGGAAATAGTACAGTTCTGACATGTTGACAACATGTATCTCAGATGTCAGTAATTACAGCAGATGAATCCTATGAAGCAGTTGAGATTACAGTTTGAGAATATCAGAAAAAAAGAGAAAACCCTCCCACTAGATTTTATCTAATGCATTTGGACCTAAAGAAAATTATGAATTACAGCTCTTCATTCATGGGGTGCCTCCACACCAAACCCAGCCACCACGGCAACCTTTTGATAAGAACTCTGCAGGTCTTGGCCTTTCTTTCACAGAGTGCTTCACTTGGCTGTCACTTATGTATCCCTTTCACTTACGTTATCTTGGAAAGTAAGAAAGGCGGAAAGTGATTGAATCTACATCTTATCCAGGAGCTTGATTTTACTTAACAGCTCTGTCTCTTCCCTCACCTGCTACCTGCTTCCCAAATGGACTACGGCAAATCTCACCACTGTAGCTTAATTTGTTTCCCTACAATTGTCATGGAATAGGCTTTGGTAAAATTCTCCAGTGAAAAACAAATATTTTAGGTTTCACAGGCCATATAGTCCCTGTCAAAACTCCTCAGCTCTACGGTTGTAGCACAAAAGCAGCCATAGGGATGATATAAATGAATCGGGTGTTTGTGTTCCAATAAAACTATGGCCACTGAAGTTTGAATTTCATAACATTTTTATGTGTCATGAACTATTACCCTTCTGATTTTTCCAGCCATTTAAAATATACACAGCCATACATAAAATACATGTTAACAGTCTCTATCTATATGTACAAAGTTAACCTTCCATGATCATGGGTTCTACAGTCTTGACTTCAACAACTCCAGTCAAAAATATCCCAGAAAATGGATTGGTATTGAACATGTATAGAATTTTAATGTCATTATTTCTTAAATAGCACAGTATAATGATAACTTACATGATATAAGGGACTCAAGTGTACTCAGATTTTGAGGTCTTCAAACCAATCCCCCATGGATACTAGGTAACAATCGTATGTATTACTCTTCTCTTCTCTTCTCTCTCTCTCTCTCTCTCTCATACATCATATTGATTCTGTTTTTCTGGAGATCCCTGACTAGTTCACATCCCTGTACCTCCAGTCAGACTTGGGGAAAATATCTTAAACTTCAACAAATGTTGATGAGATATGGACAGAAGGAGCCTTTCCACGCTGCTGGTAGGAGAGACTATAAAATCACTGTGGGGAGCAACCTGTCTGTCAGTGCCTAGGAAAGTTGAAGAGGCACTCATCCTGTGACCCAGCCTGGGAAGAGTGACTGCAAAGGGCTGGGGCAGACTCATGGCTGCAGAGTTGGCAAAAAAGATCACCCAGGATATCAGCAAGATGGCACTTAGCTTCAAGACAACCTCAAGTCATTCAGGAGAAAGGGACTAAATAAATAAATAGTGAGGATCAAGCCTGGCAGAGTGGCCACCTGCCTACCAATCACGAGGCCCTGAATTCAAACTCCAGTGCTGCCAAAAAAAAAAAATTGATAAGGATTTATCAATTGTCCGTCAGCTGGTGTGTTAATTACTCTTAAATATCCAACAACCATTCTGTGAACTTTCTTGATAAAATGGTTAATAGAACAAAACTACACTAAAATCTCATTTCTCCCTCAGGTCTCTTGTGGCTCTCTTTTTATTTCCTAATATGTCTTTGTGAACCAAACTATGATTAAAGCCTCATTTTTCCCACCTGCTACTGTTGCAGGTCAAAACAGAGCCCTTCAAGTTCCACACAGGGAGCATGTGACAGGCACAAAACAAACACTCAGAGGGTGTTCTGTTACATCCATAGTTATCTTTTGGGGACAGGCTCATAAAATAAAGAACATACATTTTTGGAAGGTAACTTAGTGCTCTTCCAAGAAGTCCATCTTCTGGACACATTTTTAAGGGCTTAATATTTTGGGTACCTTTAGACTAAATAATTCTACTCTCAAAAAGTATCCAAAAGCAAAAGTAATATCACAAGATAGGTAGAAACATTTAACTGCATTATTTTCTCAAATTTCAACAATTTGTGTCAAGAATTTGTGTCACTTTTCTACTAAGAACAACAGGGATGACATTTATTTTTGTTTGTTTGTTTGAAGAACTTAAGCTTTGGGAAGAAACAATCCTGAGTCAGAACTCTGAGGCTTCCCATTTAAATAGCTCCATGGTCTTGAGGCTGTCCCCTGGCTTCTCAGAGTGCCAGCTTTGAGATCGGTGACATTGGGATAATATACAAATCCCTCCATGTCTATTACAGAGCCTTGGCAACCTACATTTCACCTTCAATAAATACAATAAATGTATTTTTGAAAGAACAGATGCACACATGAATGAACAATTGGAAAAACCACCCCACAGGCTCTAGGTGGAGCTGGTTGGTTGTGGTGAGGATTCCAGGCTGTCCTGTGGACTACAGTGCTCCATCTTGGCCCAGGTTCCCCAGGCTGAGAGAAGCCAAAAAGAGCCACGACTCCTCTGCTCTCTTCCTTGTCTTACTAAAAACCTATTCCCTTGTCCTGTCCTGTCCTGTATGACTGATAAGATTTAAAGTCTTTAGAAAAAAGAAGCCTAAATATTGTGCACCTGAAATGTTCAGGCACTTGGTGGAGGCTGGGTGGGCCTCCATCATTGATATTGGTGTGGTTCTCATGCAACAATTCTTCAACATTAGGTGAAGACAAGATTTACATCACTGCCTTCTGATGCTTACAAATAACACCACAGGCAATGAAGCCAGTGTTTCCTTTATTGTTGAAATACAAACTCAGAATCTATTAAGAAAACAGAATATGGCATGAACTGCTACATTTCACCAAGTTATCAGTAACTGTCTTTCAAAGATTACCTAAAGCCCCTATAATCAGCTGAAAACTCTTAAAGTGATCTAGAAAGCCCTTTGTGATCTTCCCCTGTGTACTCCTCTGGCCTTATGTGTGGGCACCCTGTGATCAGACATACTGGAAAGTCTAATTCCTCTAGCTCTCTTGTCTCTGGGCCTGCTCCTTCTGTCTAGAACATTCTCCTACTTGGATAGTTCCTACTGTCCTCTCCCAACTGCTCTGGTTCTTAAACATCTTACTGTAGTCACCAGTACTGATTGTGTTGGGGACCACTCTGTGCTGGGCATTGTGCCAGTCCTTCCCATGCATCACTGGCTACTCACAACAAACTTATGAGGTGCTGTGTGACTATTATGGGCTTGACAGAAATGGATAACTAACAGAGTTACCATCACTCACAGGCACCTCTGGTAAAAGAAAGGGCATAGCCCCTCAGCATAGCATATGACAATCAAGGACCCAGGTGGGCACCAATAGGAGTGAGAATCACATCTGGTCCCTCCTATTTCTCCACCTGGGCTCTTCTTTAAATGACTACAGTTGATAATAGCATATCATATGTTTCCAAATAGCCTTAAAATATTTAAATGTTCTCACTCCGAGGAAATGATAAGTATTTGAGGTGATAGATATGCTTATTACTCTGAATTAATCATTCCATAATATATAAATGTATCAAAACATCATATTGCATCCCATAAACATATGCAATTATAATTTGTCAATTAAAAACAAAATAAAAATTCTATTAAAATATATAAATAAAATTAAAAAGAGGTCTGTATATCTTTGTGACAGTTCTCACTATTCCTTGCTGACCTGGTACAGCCAGGAACAAACTTTAAATCAATAATATCATACTGTAATTGTACCTTGTACTGAAAATATTTGCCTATGACCTTGAGCCTGACCATTCACATTTCAGAGCAAACTTAGCAAATGGAAGCAAAGACCAATCCCATGTGTTCTTGAGATCTGCCCATCTAGGTAAACAGCCTCCAATATGTCCCCCAATAATCCTTACCTTCTAGTATTTATGCCTTTGTGCGATTCTCTCCCACACTGTACTGGGGTCAATCACCATTTGCCTCTGTGACTAATGGGATATAAATGGTATGTACCTGCTGAGATTAGATTATAAAGAACTGAAGCTTTAATCTGAGTCTCTCTTTTCCTGGATCACTCATTCATGGGTAGCCCTATGGAGGCCCACTTGGTGATGAATGAAGCCTCCTGCCAATAGTTGTTTAAGTGAACTTGGAAATGGATCCTCCATCCTTCATCAAATTTACAGACTACAGCCCCATACACCCATACAACAGTTTAACAGGAACCTTATGAGAAACCTGAACCAGAGCCAACCAGCTAAGCTACTACTGGATTTCTGACCCTCAGGAACACTATGGGACATCACAGATGTTTGTTGTAGAAAGTATCTAAATTCCCCTGTCTGCCACTCAGTCAAGCCAACCCCAGAGACACCATTTCTAAAAGATGGAATGAAACACAACACCCTGTGGTGCTGTGTAATGGTACAGTTTATACTAGTACACCAGCTTAAACAGAACAAGGCTTCAGACTTCGGCATGTGTTATTACTATACTCATCATTTATGGATTATGAAATAAGCATAAAGAGGTTAAATGACTTTTCTAAGCAACACTGTACTAAGAAAAGGCAAACAAGGATTTGAACATAGATTTGCACGAGTCTAGAGCCAGTGCTTTTTGACTGTATTCTGTACTGCTACACTGCTTTCACTTCCTCCTTGGCCATCTCTAAGTCTAGGCCAGAAGCCCTGCCTCCATGGAACTCCATATTTCCTCTAACATACACAGTACTTGCCACATCATATCTTAATTTTCTGTTTAAGAGTCCATTCTTCCTGGATGGCAATACCTGTCTGGGTTCACTCATTCATTTAACAAATGTTTATTGAGAGTCTGTACTGTACTGGGTACTAGAAATACAGTTGTGCACATAAATAGACAAGACTCTATTCTTGGACAGCCTGTGATCTAGTGGAAGAGATGGGCATCCATCAAACAAATATAAAATTGCAACTGCAAAGGCCTCATAGATATGAGCATGTGCCCTAGTGAGAAACACATGAAGCCTTCCTGAGAGGTAGATGGTAACATGAGGCTGAAGTGTGAGCTGCAGCAGCTATCCAGGGCAATGTGACAAGGAAGCGCCCTCTAGCAGAGAGAGCCACACATCCAAGTTCTAAGAAGAAAGGAGAAAGCTGTACTTGACTAAATGAAAATAAGCCAGCAGAGGGGAACATAGAAGCCAGGGTGAGGAGTCATGAGGGAGAAATGGCTGGAAGAAATAGATACTCTGCAGACTATTATCAAAAGTCAGCTCTCCTCAAAGAGCAGTGGGACTAAAGAGATGGGACTGCAGGAAGGACAAGATTAATGTAAAACCATCACTCTGCTTTCAGTCCAGGAAACAGTGAGGAAGAAGCTGGAACAAAGACTGGGAGCTTGTTAGGAGGCACAGTCCCATGCCCAGAGTTAGTCCTCCAAAGTATTAACCAAAATTAAATAACTGTTGAAATGAGTGAATGGTAACATGCTGTAAACAGGAAAAGAGAAAAAGTAGCACATACAAGCTGTAAGAACTTCCACATCTCTGGAGGTCATAGATATCTCCACAGCCTCAACAGAGAAAAAAAAAAAAAACTTGGTTCAAACACTATCAGATGGAAAAGCCTCATGAAGCTTGCCTGGTCCAACATGTCAGCCTGGATACCAATTTTTTCTTCCAGAACTATTATAGGAAATCTTCCTTACTGATTATGCCAAAAGTAAAAAATAACATACAGTATAGCCTGGGTGAGCAGGTCTCAGTTCCATGTCTGTTAGCCACTCAGTCAAGCCAACCCCAGAGACCATTTTTAAAAGAAGCAAAACACGACACCTGTGATGCTGTGTAATGGTACAGTTTATGCAACTTCATAACTACTTTGTTAATTTAACCTAAACCACAGCAAAATGAAAATGGAAAAGTAAGCTTTAGAGGTTTTAATTTTTATGTTTTCCCCCTTTAAAACTTAATATTCCACAATGTTAAACAATGAAAAAATGTTATTTATAAATTTCTACTACCTCAAAGGATCTTCAATGGGTCATGACCAGAAACTCCCTTGCCTGCTGAGCTTGCAAGTTTAAAGGAGCCGGGCTTGATGGTGCACATCTGCTATCCCAGCTCTCAGGAAACAAAAGCAGAAGATTATGAGTTCAAGACCAGCCTGGGATACATAGCAAATTCAAGGCTAGCCTGAGCTACGTAGTGAGACCCAGTCTCAAAACTTAGTCTAAAGGTTGGATATGTAGCTCAGTAGTAGAGTGCTACTAGCCTGGTATGCACAAGGCTCTGGGTCCCATCACAGGACTTACATAAATAAGGGAAGACAGATTAAGCAAACCCACTTTGCATAGAAAAGGGAAAGACTGAGAACCAGAAAGATATGGAATGAGCAAGAACAATGGTAGAAGGAATGATATCCAGCTGCTGATAAGCTAAAATCAGAGTCTTAGGTGAAATGTCTAATGGTTGTTTTGTGTTGTTTTGAGTGAAAAACCTCTACAGAGTATGTGATGTAACTCCCCACACTACCTCTAACTCCATTGTGAAATCTTTAGTAAAATCTGTGGCAGGAATGTAAAGAAAGGCTAAGTCCAGCTTCAGGGTTGGCATGATGGAAAGCAAGGACTGCCTGGGACAGTAGAAATAAAAGGAGCAGAGAAATATCTGATCGATAGCCAGGGAGTGGTGGCTAAGCAAACTTATTTTGCCTCTCTCCTCAGCAGACTTGTCCCTGCACAGAGACCACACACCCTCCAGGCCCTTCTGTCTGCCTCTGAGGCAGACGCTTTCCATTCTAACCCTGCCAGCAACTGACTCGGGGAACATAAGCCGCAAACCCCTCCAGCCTCACATCTAAAGCTTCATTCACCAATCCAGGTTTTATCAGCAGTAAAGCTGGTATACATATATTTTTCTCCTCATCTGTCTGGCTTCTGTGTCTCTTAGTTAGTTCCAGACTCAAGCAGGAAAAGAGTGATATTTATAGACTCCCTCGACTTAAGTCCTCAACACCTGTGAGTATACTAAAGAAGGCTTACAAGAACACACACCAGATAGTTCATAGAAGTTGTCTCTGGGTAAGGTTGATTATTTTATAGAAACAGATATTGCTACCATGTTCAAATTCTAGCCTCTACTAAAAAACAAAAAGAAAACAAACTATTTCCTTTTCTATTTCCACCTGTCCTGATAAGCTAGAGTTCAAATTCAAGTCACTGTGCATCTAAAACCCACACTCTTTCTCTATGTCACCATAAATGTTCCATTACCCTGACTTTCTACTCCTTCTTGTTTTGGTTAGAATGGCTTCTTTCAAACCAAGCATGGTGGTACACACCAGTAATTCCAGCAATTACCCAATAGTCCTTGGTACAATGGATTTGCTCCTCAATAAAAACTACCTATTAAATTGCTCTAGTAAAAAATGGGAGGATACTGAATTTGAGGCTAGCCTGGGTTACACAGCATGACCCTGTGCCCCCAAAAACAAACCAAAAATTACTTCCTTCAAAAGGTTACATCCCCTCAGATTCATCTACCATATGCTGCCTGACTTACCTTCTCTCTTATCCCTTCTCAGTAGCAGTATTAAGGGAAAAAAATTAAATAATAATATCCTACTTACGTTCAGGGTAGTTTTGCAGCAGGAAGAATTTGAATACCAAGCTCTTAAAATCTAAGCTTTAAATACAATAAACCATTTGAGGACTCCTGAATTGGAAGGGGATGTGTAGGTTATGGCCAACTTCAACTCCTTTATTACTCATGATAAGGTATTCAATAAATACTGTCTGATGACCATCTGAAAATGCATTCCAGGCCACTAAGTAAGATGATATCCAGCTGAGGGACATAAATGGTAGAGACCTTAAAACAACCAGCAAGCTCTTTCTTAAAAAATAAAAGTATGAAGACATAGGTCAAATGACGTAGTCAAAAAGGAAGGTGAACAGGATTTATTGTTACTATATTACAGAGGAACACTGTCCATCCTAGATGATCCTCCCTTCTCTCCAGGTAATGTGAATATAAAGTTTTGCTAGTTTTTATTGAGGAGCAAATCCATTGTACCAAGGACTATTGGGTAAGCCTGTAATTCACAGTGGCTTACACAATAAATTTCTGGGTCAGTGAATGAGACAGATGAAGTACGAAAAACTAGAAATAGAAGAAAGGGAGTTTCTCTACCTCATTCCATCGATCCCTGCAGCCACCATCCATTTTTCTCTCTGTAAAGAAAGGAATTTCTTTTCTGAAATAATCAGCAAACTAAATTAACCAAGCTACTAATATCTTTAAAACTTGGACCTCTGCTGAGAGCACCACTGCCCCACTTATCAATAATGTTCTCCCTCATTCTGTCCATGGCACGCACAGCTACCCTGGGTTCTGACTATTTCTAGAAGAGTAGCCACACTCTCAAGCATCCACGTTATCCTTGTGGTAGGGAGAATAGTGATTCCAGAAGATATCCATTCCCTAATCCTCAGCAGACTGTGAAAGTGTTACCTCACATGACAAAAGGACTTGCAGATGTAATTAAGGTTAACTTTGAGATGGGGAGAGTATCGTAGGCTGTTGGGGGGTAGGGTGGATGTAATCACATGAATCCAGAAAACCAGACAGATGGTCGTATGAGAAAGATTCCATCTGCCACTGTTGGCTTTGAAGATGGAAAAAGGAGCCACAAGTCAAAAGATGCAGGCAGCCTCTCTCAGCTGGAAAAGGTACCACATGGATCATTTCCATGTACTCTGCCAACATTTTGGGATTTTTTGCCCACTGAGACCCATGTCCAATTTCTGAGGCTGAATAATAAGGAAATTTGTATTATTTGGGCTACCAAGTTTGTGGTAACTTGATATAGCAAACACAGTCCTGTATGTATTCCTACCACCTAGAACTTTCCTTCCTACCTTGGCTACAACCTTCTTTGTGAAGACTGCCCAAGGGCCACTCTCCTGTTAGGTTTTGTGAGACACTCCCAAATATCTTTTAATTCACCTCCAGTGGGCATAGTGAGATTATTGTTATAAACACAACTCCATTACCTCCCTACCTACCTATTTTTGATGGCTGAGACCATGTCTTTTCATATAAATTCAGGATCTAACACATAACAGGCACTCCATGATATTTGAATGGATGAATGAGTGTTTTCAAAACACCTGTGGGTTAACCATTAGCCAGGAGGGGAAAGTTCTCTTTTCCATGGTGAACCCTGGTTACCCCTCCACACTCAGTCCTGGGTTGTAGGCTTGGGGCTCCCTGTGCCCTTTACCTGTTTCACATACCTCAAGGTCCCTTGCAGAGCTGGTTAGAACACACTGGCTGGTCAAGTCTTGAATGGGGTGGAAAGGTGTATTTCTAACAAGTTCCCACTGAGGCAAGGATGCTGGTCAGAGAACACATTTTGAGAACCACTGTCCTTGGACATGGCTCACACCAGGCCTCTGATCTAACCACTCGAGCTTTTATGCACATTCAGTCTAAGGAGACCTGGCTTCCAAGTGCAGGCACTACCAGCATGACTTGCCACAGGCCTGTGGGGGCAGGGCCGAGATAAATAACGACTTCCTCCCTCCTTTCCACAAGTGGGGAGGCCTTCCTGATGGCAGCAAACCCTCAATTCCGCTTTGGCTTCCCCAGCCCTTCATCCTTTCCCACGAATGATTGCAACACCTCTCCCTGAACTGAATGCCAGAGTTGGGTGATTAAACCAGACCAGCCACAGCATCTGGGCCCTGGGAAGCCTGAAGCTGCCAGACCAGCATGGAAAATCCAGCAGCCTGAGAGCAGATCCAGAGAGATCATATTACACTTGCTCATCTGTGTCCTGAGTACCAGGGGCTTAATTCAATCAGAAAAAAAAATTAACTTCTTTACCAGAAATAAAACATTGCTTTTAGCTGAGTGAGTTGTTTCCAAAATATACCTAAAGACTCTCCCAGCTCTGAGTGACTTGGCAGCCTATTTACATCTGCAAATAAAGCGGTCATATCTGCCTTTCCTCATTTTCCACCATTTTCCACCATGAACTTGCTCCGGCAGACTCAGCCCAAACTCCTCCCCACACACTCCACACACATATGATCTATTCTCTCCTTAGCTCTCCCAAAGTGAAAACTCAAGTGAGCTAAAGCAGAGAAAACAATTAATCTCCTCTGGAATTTAAGGGCAGGTCAAGTCTACAGAATGGGCAGAAGGGGAGTAGCAGATGAGAACTACAGACTCCCCCTTGCCCCATTGTCCTCCAGGGCAATGCAAAAATATCTTTGACCGTCCAAGTACTGCATAACTGTGTCCAAAGGACTCCCCCACCAGCCCAAGACCACTGATATTGAGGTCTAGACAAAAAAAAAAGTTGGTCAGCCAGGCATGGTGGCACATGTCTATAATCCCAGCTACTCAGGAGGCAGTGGTGAGAGGATCATGATCCAAGGTCAGCCTGGGCAAACCATAAGACTTTATCTGAAAAACAAACTAAAAAGCAAAAAGGACTGGGAGCATGGCTCAAGTGGTAGAGCACATGCAAGTAGGAAGTCCTGAGTACCTCCAAAAAAAAAAAAAGAAGAAAAGACATTATAAACTTATGTCTGTAAATACATTATTTTACTTGTTTCTCATAGGCAATAGGTTGGTTGTGGTGCAAACATAGTACAAATCTACTAATATTATCAAGAATATATAAAAACACATGTCAGCTATATGGTAACATACAAGCAACACTCCCATCTATCCATGCTAAAAATTGCAATAAATTATTTTTAATTGCCTTTTAGATGTGATTATCCACCCAGCCACATACTCAATTCTCCCTTCAAGGTCTGAAATGGACCTTTAAGAGGCTTTAAGGCCTCTGAGAACAGGGGGACATCAGCTGTATTGAACCCAGCTCTCCATGGAGCAAGAAATGCAAATTGTTGCTACGAAATCCAGTAGTTCTAATCTCATGAAGCTGAACTTTTACAGTCATTTGAATAATATCTTAAAATGTATTCAACATTACATTCAAATTCCCTTCCCAGGACTGTTTTCATTCCAGATCAGCCACCACAGACCTCCATAGTCGGCAGAATTTTCAGACATGCATAAATCTAAGCACATACACAGCCATTTACCCTGGTGAAATTTCACGTACACAGGGAGATTATTTTTAGCTATGGAACCCAGTCAAAACTTCATATAAAGCAAACTCAAGCAAGAGCAAGAGGGAAACTGGGAGACAAAGTGATGACGCTCTTATTATTTTCATCTATTTTTGTGTTCTTTCTAATTTCTAGACATGAGTCAAGAGAAGTAAATGCCTTAATGATTGCTGTTTTGATGCTAATGGTGACAACAACCAAGGCCAACTTATTCCCTAACTTTTCCGTTCAATAGAAAATCCATAAGCAGATGAAATCACATCTAATTTGATACCTGTCACTTTCCAAAAATGTCAGAGACAGAGGTGATTTGCCTTTTTGAAAAAGGTAAAAGTTAATCTGCAATAATATGCATGAACAATTAAGCAAAAATTATTGAATATCCACTAGAATGTATACTCTGACAGGCTGACATTTGGTCTTTCTTTTTCACTGCTGAGGGCCTACCACCTACCACAATGATGGGCGCATAATAAGTGCCCCATAAAATCCATGCTCACACACCCCAGCATATAGCTAATGTGCAAGACCCTATCTGTCAGCTTTTACCACAATAGTGCTGGGTGGCCAACAAACATGAACTCTTCAGATCACACAATAGTAAGCACTTATTTCTTGTTCACACATCTGTTGGTTGGCTAGAGTTTAGCTCATCTGGGTTAGGCTCAGCTGGATTCAGGTCAGCTCCACATGCCTGTCAACAGAGCTGGAGGCATGATCTTCTCCCACAGAAAAGAAGAAGCTTCCCTTGAGCCTCTTCTTTCTTGACTGATAATATCCCACTGACCAAAGCAAGTCCCAAGGTCAAGTGCAGCATCCCTATGGGGAAAAGTGTACTGGTCCGTGGAGGTGAGGCACGGACGGAGCAAATGTCTACCACAGGTCACCATTTGCAAGACTTGAATAAAGTACTTTTTCCATTTAAAGACAACAAATCTCCAGGGACCTTCAGAGTTGACCGAAGTTATTTTTATTATAATTCACTTGAATAGAGAGAAATATAAAATGACTTAAATACATCTTGAACTTGCAGTCTCAGACCACTATGAAAATAAATGTACAAATCAAAGTCAAAACTTCAAAGCCAATAAAATTCAAAATCCATGTAAAGGATTATACCATTTTGTTGAAACTGAATTGCTGCCTTCAGTCTGACTATGATACTGACTGCTAGAGCCCAAACTCCCTTGTGTTCAGCACGCCTGTGCTGCTATGTGTCATGGGAGACCCCATTCCCAAACATTTTTCTCCTTCTAAAAACAGCACTCTGCTATCATTTGGCCTGCACTTGATACAAATGCATTATTTTTATATTAGGCCTACTTCTATTTTTTTTCTCATTAGACCATAACAATGAATTCCTACTCAGTACCAGAGCTTCAGAAAATCAAAACAAATAAAGAGAGGAATACACAATTTTGGTATTAAGAGTTATCCGAATGATCCAGAATAAATGGACAAAGGAACATAGTTTTAAGATTATTATTTAAAGGCAACATCAAAGTTTTTAAAGTTCTCATTGAGAACCTCTCAGAGAAACACAGACCTTTTTGAGAAATATTGAGACCACTGTTATGGTAGGTCCCCTCCAAAATTCAGGTGTTGAATTTTAATGGCCAGCAGGAGTCTTTAAACACTGACTAGCTCATGTAGGCTCTTCCCCTTGTAAGTGGGATTATAAAAGAGGTTTCATGCAATTTACTAGCTGACCCTTCTGCTTTCCACCATGTAAACACATAGCATTCCTCTTCTCTGGAGGACACGGCAACAAGGTGCCATCTTGGAAACCAAGAGTAGCCCTCACCAGACAACCAAACCTGCTCGCACTTAGAATTTGGACTTCCTCACCTCCAGAACTGTGAGAAAATAATCCTTTGTTGTTTATTAATCAGCTAGTCTGTGATATTATGTTGTAGAAGCGCAATGAACTAAGACAGCCACTCTTTCTGATCTCTGGCTTCTTAATCACAAGACCCAATGAAGACACCCTGAACACAACCCAGGGTTCTAGGATCTGCTGCTCCATCTGCTGCCTCTTCATTGTTCTCAGGGTTTCTTGGATTCACACTCATCCACATGTTCACCACAACCCCAAGCCATGGCCTCAAAGCTCAAAAGGACTCAGGAATGACTGCCTACAACTAAATAGACCAGAAATATTTGGGAAGAGGAGGCCTGAGAAATAAGACATTCTTTTAGATACAGAAGTGGAGATCTGTCAGTTTCTGCCTTCCCAGTATCCACATCTTATTTCCTTTAAGGACCATCCCTCCCCAGCTGCCCTCAAGTCTTGGTGGGCCTTTCTGTAAGGGGATGCATGGACTGACCCAGCCAGCTTGCTCTTCCAGGAATTTGAATCTCCAAGGAAGAATGTTAGGATGGAAAACATTTACTGCTGGTTCATCCTGAGGTGAGTCTGGAAAAAAAAAAAAAAGCACTATTCCTTAGTTCCCCGATGCTTAGAACCCCCAGATATCCATCTTCCATCTGAGGTTCGATCCATGAACAAATACATGCTCTTTCTTCAATCCTAGGAATTGCTTTGTGGACTTTCAGTGGATTCCTTTTTGGCAAAAGTAGCCAGAGTGGTTTCTGCATCCCAACTGATAAATATTCCAACATGAGTTTCTAAACATAAACAGTCTCAAACAAGGCAATGATTACAGGAACAAATGCAACTGTGTTTGCCTTGAGGCTCCCAAAACAGAAGTGATCTCATCCCCAAGAGCTGTTTATGCAGCATATCAGCTGCTGCAGCCCTGGTCTTAACCCCTCTTCTTCCATCCTCCAGCCAGGAGCTCTGAATCTCCCCACGAAAGGAGAGATGAAGAAGGTCATTTGCTCTATAGCCCAGACTCAAGGCAAGGGTCGCCAGTTGCTTGTACAATCAGACCCTTCAACAGGTGTCACTAAGACTGAGGGACAGGTTCCTCACACCTCGGTGGCCCAACTAGATCCCAGTCCACCAAGCCTAAATCATGACTTCTGGGCTATTTTACATTCTTCCCTTCTTTGTATGAATATTGTCCCGTCCCTTTCTGAGACATTTATTGAGTCTTTTATACTTCTACAATTTTTTTTTTCATTTTTCTTTTATTATTCATATGTGCATACAAGGCTTGGTTCATTTCTCCCCCCTGCCCCCACCCCCTCCCTTACCACCCACTCCACCCCCTCCCGCTTCCCCCCTCAATACCCCGCAGAAACTATTTTGCCCTTATCTCTAATTTTGTTGTAGAGAGAGTATAAGCAATAATAGGAAGGAACAAGGGGTTTTGCTGGTTGAGATAAGGATAACTATACAGGGCATTGACTCACATTGATTTCCTGTGCGTGGGTGTTACCTTCTAGGTTAATTCTTTTTGATCTAACCTTTTCTCTAGTTCCTGGTCCCCTTTTCCTATTGGCCTCAGTTGCTTTAAGGTATCTGCTTTAGTTTCTCTGCATTAAGGGCAACAAATGCTAGCTAATTTTTTAGGTGTCTTACCTATCCTCACCCCTCCCTTGTGTGCTCTCGCTTTTATCCTGTGCTCATAGTCCAATCCCCTTGTTGTGTTTGCCCTTATACTTCTACAATTGATGCAGGTCAGAACCAAAAAGCATTCCATATCACCCTTGGGGATAGGAACTGTATCTTATTAATCTCCAAAACCTCAGGGTCAAGTGCAATGCCTACAGGTAGTGCTGTTCAGTGAACCTGTTCCCTACAGAGGATGATTGACTTGACTCCTCAGTCAATCCCAGGCACATACACAGGCACTTCTGGAATGAATAATAGCAATAACAGTAACAGGGCTGACCTCTGATGTGGCATTAAATATGCTTTGGGCTATGTTCTAAGAACCTACGCGTATCAGCTCACTTAATCTCATCACAGCCTTGGCGGTGTTGCCGTCATCAGCGCGATTCTACAAGCAAGGAAGCAAAGTAAAGGTGTGAAGTAACTTGCCAAACTCACTAGTAAGTGGTAGAGAGGGGATTCAGACCCAGGCAATGGCCCCAGAACGCTTGCTCTTTGTCTCTAGCCTGCCTTGCCTCTCAGATGATAAGAATATTTATTGAAGGCCAAGTTCACTGCAACTCTGGAAAATGGAGATCCTGCTTTTATCCTCCACAGCACCTGATGGGGCAGGAATTGATTGACTGTTCCAGAGGGACATAGTTCATCCCTAACCCTACTCGTACCTGATACGAAGGAACCTGTGAAGCTCTGATTTTAAAAACAAATATAATTGTATATTTTAACCATATTGTGTCCCAAACATCTCAGGTGCCTCTCTGGTTGTATATTCAATAACGACAGCTATTAACTAAGTCCTTTCAGAGTCACTGAATAAAGCTCACACCTTTAGCCAAAGCTGAGCTGCTCTTCGATAACTTAATATCTATTACTTTCAAGTTTCTCTTTCACAATAGACGAACATATCCAGTGAGATGATGGGACAATGGTGATTCTGAGGAGGAAAGGCTTTTGTAATGGCCTGAGGATGGTAATTCAAACGGAAATGTCCGCACCTCTCACAGCCACTGACATTGTAACTAGCCGCAGGAACAGCCCATTCAAAAGCACCCAGCACCAATCTCTGGATCTGTACATTTCTACATCAATACAATCCTAGGGTATTGTGACTTAGCAAAATTAAAAACGGTTCTAAATATATTTCTTTATCCTTCCTTAAAATTCCATAAAGAATCTGTACTTCATTGCTCATAAAATGTAATTCAACAACTTTCAAGTTTTATCTCTCTTAGTTATCCCATCACAGTAAATGGTCAAACACCTGCACAGCTGCTCAAGTCAGCATAGGCAGAGGCAGATAGGCAGCCATCACACACACATGCACACCCTAGTCAGATAAGCTTAGTTGTGTATAGCAACTGAACTGAGTTTCTGGTGTTCTGATGACACAAAGTACATAAAAATTACCTACCACCCAGGAATGCAAACTCTCTGTGCAATGCTTGAGCCAATGTACAAAGTTGAATGCTGTGAATGGAAAGCGCCTAGACAATTCTCTAAAACTCCCATGCTTGATCCTTCAGCACTTTGTTCTCCTAAGCCTGTTTCCCCATCTGGCCCCCTCATATCCTCACTCATTCAACTAGCATCTGCGAGGCGCCAGCCCTGTCCCTCTCTGTGGTGTCCTCAATGGAGTCCAGCCTGTGATGAAGTATCAGCAAGGACAATTCTCACCCCAAACAATCAGCAAACCTCAAGCCATGGCCTCCTGCACTGGCAATAGCAACAAAAGCTAAACACAGAGGGGCTTTGAGGCCTGAAAGAGGCCTGGAGAAAGAAGAAAAGACAGTTGGGGAGAGGTTCTCTGGGCTGGAAATAGAGGCACTGACTGCATGCAACAGATTCCTATCTGTTAGTCTAGAAGGTCTCATTGCTTGGTCTGATGGAGTCTGCCAACCTTTTCACTCACATCTACTGCCCCACACCCAGCACCACCTCCAAAGAAGACCATCTGCAACTTGTCTCTTAGCTCAAGGATGGAGTGATAGTAGCCACGCTCCCCTGCCCAAGTTCTGGCACTGTTATAAATAACTGCCCTCCTTCAAAAGAAAAAAATCCATCGCATTTCCACCTTACCTCATTTCTAAGAAGATAGAGGTTTGATGTTTTCTTGATAAATTTTAACATGTTATAGCTATATATAATTTCATAATGATATATGACTCAATTTTTCACAGGAAGACAGTAAGTCTTTAGAAAATCCCCCAGAATTTTCTCAGCTATTAGTTTCACCTGTCGAATCTGCCTCTTAGCTGCTTAAGAAGTAATAAAATGAAGGGCTGGCAGAGCAGCTGGAGTAGCAGAGTGCCTACCTGGCAAGCATGAGGCTCTTAGTTCAAACTCCAGTACCACCAAAAAAGGAGAGAAATAGTTAAAATGGGTCATTTCTCTTCACCCTCCCTCTCCTCTGAGACCAATAAGCACTGTAATCAGGTGAAGCCCAAAAAGAAATGCCACCAGTCCTGTGTTCTAAAATGGTCACAATAATATTGAACTGGAGCTGATTCTAACCCCAAGACGGTCCCCTCCCACCTCACTCACCTTTCCTAAAATGTGTTTTGCATATTGTGTTCTGATTTCCTAGGACCAAACTCATTTGCTGTAAAGATCAGTTTAATCTTTTTGCACAGGTGAGAGGTTTGCATCCCCAACACCACCTTGTAACTCATTAAAGCATTTGTTCAAATCTTCACTGCACCCCTGCTCTGTGTCAATGTGTTGCCAGGAGAAGATAAGAAGGACAAGACAGACCTCACCCTTTGTGGGGCTTGGGGCAGAACATGGGGCACAGCCATTAATTATAACAGAGACTTAAAAACTGCTTTTGCTAAAAACCACAGACTCCTTATTCAGACTCACAAATTAACCAAAAGCAAAAGAAAAACTTGGCCTCCTGCCTCCATCTTGTATCTGTCTCCTTTACTCTGAGTCTCTCTCCTGCAATCACCTTGGGTTCCAGAAAGTACAGGACTGATTGGTAACATCTTTACTACAAGAGCTGAAACTACCCCCAAGGAAAGGAGCATCAGAGCCTCACAGCACAGACCACTCCCCAGATGAGGTCAATCACCTGTGATGATGAGGCTGCACCCTGGAGCAGGAGTAATTATCTCATGGGAGCCGGTTGCTCCCCTCAAGTGATGACAGCATAACAACTTCTCTGGAACCCTTGAAGAATGATCAACCAGGCCACACCGTAACTGGGACTGTTTAACTGTGCATGCCCTTCACCCCCTGCCCCAATTCTTTCTCTTTTTAAACCTAAGTCTCATGTCTATACCCCAAAGACGGCTGAAAATGGGTTGAAGTGCTCACCGGGCCACTTCTCATGGCATACCAGTGCCAGACAACAAACCTTCTTTCTATGGCCTTCACCACTGTTTGTCTGTTTGTTCAGCATGTTGTGTGGGGTGGCTGGATCTGCAATGTGGAACCCCAGGAGTGGGGCTTATGGCCTAAAACTCTGCTTTCATAATCGCACAAATAGCCATTCGGTTATAATTGCAATTCACTTTTAAAGAATAAACTTGTGAAATCCATTGCTTTACAAGACTTGCAGATAAGAGAGGAAAGACCAGCAGCAAGGCAGGTGTATGCCCATAGGTTCACGTGACCATGTGGCACATCTAACTAGAATCCTACACCTAGTTCTCCCTTGTACTGCGAGAAGGTGACATGAGCTTGTATTCCCAAATCACCCATGCAAAGTGCAAAAATTTATGTTAGATCAAAGCATTGGGGAACATTTTCAAAACACATCACTGAAGGAAGGCTTTCTTGTAGTGCAACCCCAACTTTTGGAGGAGGTATCTGATTGGCCTGTTTGTCCTTGATATCACCTTTCATGGCTCCTGTCACCTTCTCAACTCCTCCAAACTCTGTTCCCTCCATTTGACACTGAACACCTAGACTGCCACGTTCATTTCTTCTAATCAGCTGCAGAAAATGGCTGAGTTAGAATTATTTGAAGGTTTTTTTGTTTGTTTTTTGCAGTATTGGAGTTTGAACTCAGGACCTGTGTTTGCTTGGCAGGTGCTCTACCACTTGAGCCATGTACCCAGTTCTTTTTGCTTTTTAGTTACTTTCAGGTAGGGTCTTTCATTTCTGCTCTGGGCCAGCCTCAGAACAGGATCCTCTTACTTACTATTTGTGTTTTAAAGGAGGATTCCCAAGGACTGAGAGAAATCTTTCAAATTCTAGAAATCAAAAGGATAAAATAACATCTGTTTGACCCTTTAACCACCCCAGTTAGAGAGCCATCCTAACCATTGCCCCGTCCTTACCCACAAGGAGAAATGGGTCCACCCCACCTATATGGCTTTGTGTCTTATTCCTATCTGTGCTTGTTGCTAGCACTAGCCTCAGGAGCATCTAAAGCGACAGGGAACACATACAATCATTTTAAAACAAAAACCAAATTGAAACCCATGTCAACATACCAAATTCAGATCAGATATCATTGAAAAATTCTTTCTCATCCTCTGACCTCTGCTGTGGTTTTCTTTCCACTGTCTCACTGTGTGCTTTTAATGTGGTAATGAGTCTTCTGGCCCTAGACACACACACACACACACACACACACACACACACACACATACACACACAAACACACACACACACACACACACACACACACACCCTTGCCTTACATAGCCTTGGCATAATTTCCTTCCAGCAAAGGCTTTCCAGGAGAGACTCTCATAAAGGCGTCATCTTTCTAATCACAGTTGCTTCCCATTATCATGGCAGACAGGAAACTTTTGAATTGTAGAATTCACATCAGAGTTAGGAAATTAGCCATGCCCCTGTTGGGTAGCCTGAGTTGCATCATTTGTACCCTCTTCTCTTGATTAGTTGCCTCAAGAGTTCATTGCAGATACTGTGGCACTGATGCCCCTCCCAATCCCACAGCAGGAAGCAGTTGCACAATGAAAGAGGGCACAGGGTAGAGAATAAAACACTCACCAGCTCACATCTAGCAAACAGACTCCCCTTTTCAGATTATCCCAGGGCCTGTTATTTTCCATCTGGCTTCCCAGTGCCAGAAGCCCTTTCCACACACACTCCACGTTTGCTCTGTTCTGTTGAATTGCTTTCACATTTCCAGTCCTGTGTTGCTCTGTCTTGTTCCACACAATTGACTTTTTCCTCCAGGGTTTTGCCCACAGATGCATGTGAGAGATAGTTTTGTGGTCTATCGAGATCCAAAGATCAAAATATTCCAGAGAGAGAGCGATGGCTCTGCTGCACATGTTTACATTGCAGCTGTCTGTTGAGAGGTACATAAGGCATGAAGAAGCTGGATACTGACAGACGGGTCCCAGACCCAGAGTGGTCAGGGAGGTCTCACACTCTGCTGCTTAAACCCTCCTTTGGCTCCCCAGTGTATGTAGAAAAATTTCCTACTCCTTCCGTGGGCTCTAGGTGACCTGGCCTTTACGTATACCCCAAATCTCACCTCATGTCATTTTCTCATCATTTTGTCCTTCGTGCTCAAGCCACTCTGGCTGGCCATTCCTATTCCTTGCATATACCATGCTGAATCCCACCTCAGGGCCTTTGCACTTGCCTGAAATGTTCTTCCCTCTGCTCTTCACAAGCCTAGAGTTGCTGTTGTCTCCATTCTCAGCCTAAACATCACCTTCTAATCCCCAAAAAGGCCATCCCTGGCCACCCAAGCTAAAACTGCCTCTCTATGCCAGTCCACTTACTCCAGATTTTATCACCCATTGATTTCCTTCATTCCACTTCTTATTTCTGAAATAATCTAGTTGTTTTAAAGCACATTTGTCTCAACCACTGTTGTATTTCAATGTCTCAATAAATATCTTAGCTGATCAATCATAGCTGCTCCATAAATATTTTCATGGCAAGAAAAATAAGTTTAAATTTGTGTTTTTTCTCTAGCTCTTTCTTCCTTGTTTCATGAAAGTAACTAAACTACTCTTGGAAAAATCTTGTTTTTTCAAGGTTCAAAGTGATGTTGCTACTGAGATATTTTCTTTCCTGTCTCTTTTTCCTAACACCTGAATCCATCATGGTACCAGTTGCTCTTAAAACCAACAAAGGAACATGTATGGGGGAAAAAAATTAACTGACACCAGCAAAAAGAGGATTGTGGAAGAACAGATGCATCACCAAAGATTTACTATCTGCTTCCATGTTGTAGAGCTGGTGTTGAGAAGTGGCTGCTGACCCAAGGACTACATTTCCCAGCCCCCTTTGCAGCTAGTTTAAGCCATGTGACTAGTTCTCACCAATGGAAAGTGAAAGGAAGGGATGTTTGGCCCAATCTGGCCAAAGGCTTCATTCCCCATATTCCTTTTTTCTTCTTTCCACATGTTGGGAGCAAAGGACTCTGAAGCCCTGGAAGATGGTAGATTCACAAGACAGAAACAGCGTGGGTCCCTGAGTCCATGCCTGAAGGGAAGCTGCCTAACCAGGATATCTGATTCAACATTACATGAAGAAAAAGAATCGTTTATTATATTAAGCATCTATGTTATGTTAATCTTAAGGTTCATGGTTTATTTCAGTGGTTATCCGTCATGGCTGGTACTACCTGGGTGGGCCTGGGAAACACAGTGGGCAGAGTAGAATCTGACCACTACTTGGTGACAATGTCCTAAGAACATTGCAGAGTAGTGTGTGGCATAGTTAGAAAGCCTGGACCCTGGGCCCAGATCCAGGGCCCTCCTTTCAGCCTCAATTCTGGTTCAATCCTGATAACAAACAGGCCTAAAGATCAGGTGGGATTCCATTTTTGGCATCCTGAAAAATAAGCACTTCATGTCAAATTTAAACTAATTAAAAATAAATAGTAAGTGATACTGTTTACTTACCTGAAATTTGTACCTGCTACATTAGTTGAATAAATAAATGAAGAATAGCAAAGCCACAGTCTAACAACCTAAAAACGGAAATAAGCAAAATACTCATAACAAAAAAAAACATGTAAAATGAATGATGCAATTCAGTTAATCACAGCCACCAATGCCACAAAAGGGAGAATTTGCTGAGTGGAATAAGAATGTTGATATCTTTCAAACATCTTTATCTATATTCCTGACATACACTTCTCAAATTTTAATAAATGTTTATCAAGTATCTACTGTGTGTCAGGTGCTTTTATGCATGCTTAGCATGCATCAGTGTATAAAATTGACAAAAATACATTCCTTCATGGAGCTTTTACTGTGTATATGTTTCTCTGTGTATGTATATGTGTATATATGTGAGGAGTGTGTGTGTGTGTGTGTGTATATATATATATATATATGATATAAGAATCTATAAGACCAATTCTCTGCATGAAATTTCTGTTAGTAAAAATACCTAGTGTGGTTTAGGTTTCTGACTGAATCCTAACTAATTTAGCTTATAATTCTCCTGAAAATATACAAATTCAAAACCTTAAGAAAGTCAAGATTCACAATAAGCCACAGCATAGCTGGGGTAAAAATTTCCTGAATTTGACCCCAAAAGTACAGGCAACAAAAGCAAAAATGGAGTTGCAGCAAACTAAAAACCTTCTACACAACAAAGGGAACAAGAGTAAAGAGACAACCCACAGATTGGGAGAAAATATTTCCAAGTCATGTATCTGATAAGAGGCTAATATCAAAAATCTATAAGCAGCTCAAGAAATAAGCCACATAAAAATGTGCAAAGAACCTGAACAGACATTTCTCAAAAGACGACATGCATGGTGGATAGGTAGATGAGAAAATTCTCATCCTCACTTATCAGCAGAGAAAAAAAAGTAAAGCCACAGAACGTATCACGTCACACTTATTAGAATGGCGTCTCTCAAAACGTGTTGGCAGACGGGGAGAAAGGGAGACCTTGCTCACTGCTGGTAGGAAGGTAAACTAATAACAGCCATTGTGGAAAACAGTATGGAGTTTCCTTAAAAACAACTAACAATATAGGATTATTATAGATCCAGCAATTCCACTTCTAGGTATAGATTCAAAGGAATTAAGAGCAGCATATCAAAGGACGCCTGCACTCGTGTTCACTGCAGCACTATTCTCAATGGCCAAACTACGAATCAACAAACGCCCATCAATGAATCAGTAAGTAACATAGCACAATATATCAAGATGGAATACTAGTCAGCCTTAAAAGAGAAGAAAGTTCTGTTGTTTGTGATAACATAGATGAACCTGGAAGACAGGACATAGAAAGGGAAATAACTGATGACGTCACTTCTGTGTAGAACGTAAAGAGAGAGTGTGATGGTGGTTAGCACAGGTTGGGGAGAGAAGAACAAGAGAATGGGCAGATGTTGTTCAAAGGAGAAATAACTTTTAGAGATATACTGCACAGTATAGTGATTATAGTTAATAATGTATTATATATTTCAAAATTCCTAAAAGATTTTAAATGCCCTCACCATAGAAAGAGGTGAAATGAGGTAATATATGTACGTTAGTTTTCCTGACTCAATCAGTCCACAATGGGAACATAAATTAAAACATTACATGGTAGCCCATAAATATATACAATTATTATTTTTCAAGGAAAAATAAAAAATGTTAAATCTTCTAGAAGGCTCACAATAAATCTTGTTGGCAATGGTGCAGGTAAAATAATACTCTCGATTTGATATTGATGAGAATATGAATTTGATTTTCTGCAGGAAAGTTTGCCAGCATGAATCAAAAAATAAGTCATACTACTTGAGTCCTAGAATTCCACTGCTAGGAATTACCCTAGGAAGTAATCAGATAGATATTCAATACAATAGGTAGTACAAGGCTACCTATTGCAAGACTGCTTATTATATTAAAAACAAAAAATATCCACCAACAAAGAAATAGCTAGTTAAATCACTTTATACAAACCAGGTGTTGGTAGCTCATGCCTGTAATGCTAGCTACTTGGGAGGCTGAGATTGGGAAGATCGAGGTTCAGGGCAAATAGTTTGCAAGACCTCATTTTTTTTTATTTGTTTATTTTTTTGTTCATTTATTCACATGTACATACATTGTTTGGGTCATTTCTCCACCCTGCCCCCCTCCTCCACCCTTCCCTCACAAGACCTCATTTTATACATATACATAAATGCTAAGTTGCTATTAAAATAATGTAACTCTGTATTTTTTGACATGGAAACACACCCATATCACAAATTCCTAAGTGACAAAAGTAAGTTTGCAAACAGCATATATAATACTGTTTTAAAGTTAGGAAAATGCAATTATTTCATGACTACTGATCACAAACAGCAATCTGGGTGGTAGGAATTCAAGGGCAAAGTGCCAGTTGCTTGAGGCAAATAACATTCAGAAAAATACAAACACAAATAGAACAATGCCTTAATGTCAATATGTAAATGTTTAAGAGAACCACATGCATGTTTGAAAAATTCAAGTATTTTTTAAAATAATCATGCTGCATTTATATTATTTGATCCAAATTTGCAAGAATATTCATTCTTCGATTCTACTATTTCCTTGTCACTTTCAATTTTTTCACAATGATCCATATTCATTCAACTGCAAAAACAAATTATTCACACGTCAACTTTTTATCGATGTGTGAGCTTAATTGGGTAGAAAAAGGTCACCAAGAGGGAGGATGAACCAGAGCCCAGGGGGTCCCGTGACCTGAGAGTCAAAGCAGCCTGACATACTTACTCACCTGGTGTCTCATCACCTCACAGGACACCTGCAGCTTGCAAAGAAACAATAGAATTTCCTCCTCAAAAAAAAAAAACCCGTTATGCATCTTGCAGCTACTCAGACAACGAACTCTATGAAAGAAAAATGACTGTTGCAACCAAATGCAAATGGGTGTCAAAATCCCACCCAATTTTTTTCCCTCCTGTCCTGAGAGTCATCTGCAGCTAACAGCTTTCCACTTCAGCCCCACAAATCTTCAGAACTGGGAAAGGACCACTTCCCACTCACTGAAGTCCTCATTCTCACTCCTTAATACGATTTTACTCACAAACTCCAAGTGCATAATAAAAATCTAAAAATAACATTGCCTGTTGGAATTTAAAGGCTGAAAGCTGAAAATTTCCCAGGCTTCACTCCAGCAATATTGAAGATGCAGATTTTTTTTTTTTTCTCTGCACCAACAGAAGCTTGGGGAATTGGGACTGAAGACAGTGAGGTCCAGAGATCCATCTGCTCTGCGCTATCCTGGGGGAAGGCAGTCATGCTATTTTGGAAGTCTCAAAATGCTTAGCCAGTGTCTTAGAGAAGCACACAATGAACACAACAAAACATTGGTGTGGGATCCAGGAACTGAGAACCATAAACCAGGCAGGAGTGAGCCTGCATGCACCTGTAACAACCCTAGCAAGTACTGACACAAAATGGTCTCTAACCAGCATCCTTTTTCTTGGTGGTTATTCACAGACCATACAGAATAGTAAAATATGGTTTAATTTCATTATTTCTCCCATCATTATTCACATAGTCAGCCAAAATGCTCCTAATATTTCCATATTTAAAACACAAGCTAGGGCTTTGCCTCAAAGGATTTTCCCGTAGCTGGTTTACAGTCTGAAAGGGAGGAAGAAATATGTAGAAATTGTGTGATATGGTGAAAATATAAATAAGGGTCATAAGTATTGGAAAGGAAGAAGTAAAGTGCCTTTACTAGCAGATGACATAGCAAATCCAAAGGGATCTATCTGTAAACAACTACAATATCTAATATGGAATTGAGAGAAACACGATATAGATAGTATATCAAATATGCCAGCAATCAGAGATCAAAAACTGAAAATAAAAAGCAATATAGTTTACAATGACATAAAAATAATATTTAGAAATATATTTAACAAAAGGTTGCAAGACCTTTATACTGAAAACATTACTGAGATAGGAAAGAAGACCCAAATAAATAGATATACTCCAACATGAATTATTAGGGTATGAATTCTCCCCAACTGACCTATTCATTCAACAAAGTCACAGTGAAAGCCCCAACAGAGGCCAGCCATGGTAGCTCACACCTGTAGTCCCAGCTGCTCAGGAGGGGGAAATCAGGAGTACCATGATTCAAGGCCAACACTGACAAAAAGTGAGGAACCCCACCCCCCATCTCCATCAATAAGCCAGGTGTGGTAGCATGTACGTATGATCTCAGCTACGCAAGAGGTTATGTAAGAGGATCACATACTGAGGCCACCCCACGCAAAAAAACACGAGACCCTCCCTGAAAAATAACTAAGAGTAGGGACTGGGGGTATGGCTACCTATCCAGTGTGAGGCCCTGAGTTCAACCCCAGGATCAATCAAAAAAGGAAAAAGCCAGCAGGCTTTTTAAAATTTATTTATTTTTTGGTAGGAATTAACAAGCTTATTCTGAAATTTATATGGAAATTTGATCAAAGGACCTAAAATTGCTGAGACAGTTTTGAAAAAGAAAACAGGACTTAAACATCTATATTTCAAGACTTACCATAAAACTACAGTGAATAAGACAAAGGGCAAAAAACTTACACAGGCACTTTATAAGAGAAGACAGGCAAATAGTAAGTATATTGTAAATTCACTTATCTCAACAAAACCGTGGTGAGATTCCACAGCACAGACAGTAGAGTGAAAAAATGTACATGCTATCAAATGATGGCCAGGATGCAGACCAACTCTCACAAATTGCTAGTGAGAGCACAAAATGGAATGACACCTTTAGGAAATCATTTGGGGGTCTCTATTAATGGTAAGTATATACCTATCCTATGAGCTGATAACCTGTTTCCATCAATATGTCCAAGAGAAGAAAGGTTGAGTTCAAAAACATTTATAGTATCTTTATAACAACCCAAGTATCCATCAACAGGAGATTACTCAAATTGCTGTATGACATACCATGGAATTTTACATGGCAATTTAAAAAAGCACACTGTTGACAGACACAATAGCACGTGAACATTCAGAAGAAAAAGGGGTCAGACACAAGTTTTGTGTGATGCCATCTATTTGAAGTTCAAGTGTGAAAAAATAATCTCTGGTGACTGAGATCAGAATAGTCCCTATCTTTGGTAGCTGGAAGTTGTTATTAATGGGTGAGGAGCAGAAGGGCACTTTCTGGGATGATAAAAATGCTCTGCCTTATCTACGTGGGTGTTCCACGGTAACATCTGTGTGTAAAAATCCATCAAAGGCTACAAGTAAGGTTTTTGTCTTTTACTCTATGTGAATGATCTCGGAGGTAGAAAAGAAAGTACAGAAATAACCAGATGGTAGGAGAAGTTACAAGAAAGATGTGTAAAAGTTTAAAGCACTATTGGAAGAGTGAAATTTATGATGTTGTCATGAAGGATGAGGAGAGGCATTCATGAGTAAAAGGAATACTTTTTAAATGACATGCAAGAGCTTTGGATGTAGAGAGAGAAGGAAATTAAATCAGACCGCCAAGAGAAACACATCACGTTTACCCACACCAAACTTCTGATATTCAACCATGTTTTAACCTTCTAAAAAACGGTCCTTAGCTGCGCATGACTCAGCCTGACAGACTTAGAAAAGAGGCAGGGGTCAAAGATAGTTGTTTGGTGTCACTCCTTTGTTTAGGGAGAAGAAGAAAAGCCAGCAAAAGAAAGTAAAGTAAAACAATATAGTAACACAACCCTACTAACAGTCTGTACACATTCAGGGGAATGTATTGCATTAATTAAAACGTACCTAGTTAAAAACTCTTGTGCAAGGACAAAAGAAGTGACAGTTGACAGAAGACATACAAAGTCAAAATGTGTATGCAAACGCGAGGGACAGCAGGAAGGTCATACGATCCCGTCCCAGAGACTTAAATAATAGCGCGTGTCGCTGGCAAGAGTTCTAGGAAACACTCGCACATTTCTTTCAGAAGTGTAAATTCATAGTTTCTGGAGAGCAACTTCTCTGTACGTAGAGAATTCTTCACATCCTTCATTTTTTGTGACTCGGTAGCTTCACTTCTAGGAATTTATCCTAGGAATTTATTAGGTGCATTGTGAAAAACACATAGAAAGACACAGACAAACGACCTTGACCACAATCTTAGCTGTAATACAAAAGATGTTAAAAATAACCCAAATGTTCAATAATAGGGAATTTCAGAATATCATAGTTATTTAGAAAATTGCCCTTTATTTAATAATGTAGAAGAGAGCTTACCATAAATTTAATTGTCAAAATAATATCTTGAGGTTGTCTCCTTTTGCCAATGAGGAAACAGAAAATATGTATATACCAAGTGGCAGGATTACGGTTAAAAACTTTTGGGAAGCTCTGTAGGTTTTCAGCATTTTTTGTAGTAGCATAGATTAAGCAATTTTAAAACAGGTTCTATATTTTCAAACAGATAAAATCCTGCCTCTCCCATTGTTAGGCAGTGCACAAATGAGGCTAACGGGTGCCGCAGAGGAAGCCGCTACAGACACTCAAGCCTCAGAACACGTTCTGAGACCTGCACAATTTTTTTTTATAGTTTTATGCAACTGGTTGAAATTGCTGCCTCTTCCCGCCACAGCTTCTCCTCTGTCCTGCTTTGTGTGGCGTGGCGTCTGAGTGGCCCTGTGCACTTGGAAGATGTGATTAAGAGGCCGTTGAGTTGGTATACATGGCATCTGGGATTTTATGGAATGTATTTATGAGCTTTGTGATCATTTTCGAGTGTAGTTAAGTTACTGCTGGCGGTCCCAGGATAGACAGGGCTTTAGGGAATATTCCGACCACCCCCAGTGCCAGCTCACCTCGTGTGTTTGCCACGAGGCAGGGCAGGAGGTCACAAACCATCCTAAGGAGGCTGGCAGGGGAAGGATGTGACAGCTGAGAAAGCACAGGGTTGAAATCACACAGAGCCAGAAGCTGGTCCATGGGCACACCCTCCTGTCGGAGGTGTAACAGAGATCCGTTCTCAGATTTTCAGGACTGTGGGACAGTGGTGTTACCAGGCTCTGGGTTGTGTGACTGGGTAGATTCAGGTGGAGGAAATGGGTACAATAGGTGCAGGCTGTGGGCTGCTTCTTTGTTGTTGAGCCATCTGTCTGGGCACATTCCTGTTCTAATCTGTGGAGCTCATGCCTTTAACATGTCTCAGAAGTTCAAGACCTTGGTGAGATGATTCTGAACCCCTCGGAGTCCGAGCTAACCTCCTGTTTGTCACATTTACTTCCTTTGGGGCCTTAATTGTTGTGGCCCAAACTCACACTGGTGACCTGTATACATTTTCTCTGGTCTTTGAGTCTCAAGAATTGAGTTCACCTTCTCAGTGGCTCTGGTACCTATATCATCACAAACGTCAGCATCGATTTCTTCCTGTGAACATAAAGGACTTGAAGAAGTTGTAAAAAAAATAAGACACAACAAACTAAAATGATGGTTTTTAAATAAATTACAGGTACATCTGTTGTAATTAATTCAGCTGTATATCTTAATTTATTATACCATCATTAGCTGTAAGGTAGGCTGAGAAACTTGACTTTTTCACTAGACCCATTGCAGCCCTCAACAAAATCAGGTTTTTGTTCCTAAGAAGGAAGTCACATAACAAACAGGCAATCACAGTAAGTACCTCATCAAGAAGAAGATAAACAGGGTAGATACCACCAAAAAGAAAGTTCTCATATGTCTAGGAACATTTAGATAGTATTATGTGTTTATATAGTGTTATAGGATTATGTAAGTCTGCTAAAATCAAAAGTATAACAAACTGTACAATTATTTATTGACATTTTAGGGTTTCTCTTTTCTCCTTTACATTTTTCCCTTCTGAAAATTGTCCCTCTTATTTCAATAAATAATAAAGTCAATGATAAACTTAGGAGAAATCTAGCAATTTGTATTAGGACTCATGAAAATGTTTCTACATTTTGACCCATAGCTAGGGTTACCAGGTTTGGAAAATAAAAATCCTAGACGCCTAGTTAAATTTGAACTTCATATAAAAATAAATGCTTTTTCAGAACAAGTAGGCTCTGAATATTCTATGGGACCTCCTTAGGCTGAAAAAGGATTCATGATTTATCTGAAATTTAAATGTAACTGGACATCCTGTGTTTGATGGGGCAGCCCTCCCCATCTTCCCATCCCTGGGACTTTATCCTTAGGAAATAACTCACAAGGAAGGAAAAGACCCTCTGGTGACAGCAGAGAGCCATAAACCCGAAACAAAGCAAATGCTACCAAAAAAGATAATCATAAATAAACTGCAGTCATTCTCATCTGTAGAATAGAACACAGAAAAAGAACAAAAGAATATTGAAGTTTGTGAGCACTCCACTTAAAATTCTACAGGTACATATACATAGTATAAAGACGAAAAGGGAAGCCAGAAAGAAAAGGTTGTTTATTAGGAAAGATTTGAGAGGATTTGTATCTTTCTTCTCTTGATTTTTCAAATACTTTTTTAATGATTTTATTAGCATATTATAGTTCTACAGGGAGATACATTGTGATATTTGCACATGTGATTACAATATATCTCAGTTAGACTTACCCCCTCCACCCTTCTCCCTTTTCTTTTTTCTTTTTCTTTTTTTTTTTTTTTTTGTTTCTTAAAACAATTTCAACAGATTTCATTCTAATTTTACATATGGATACAAAATACATCCTCCATATACACACTCATTCCCCCTTTCCTTGTGCCCACCCCCTCCCTCTGGTACCCAACCCAAGAAAATACTTAATTTTTCAAATATCTTTAAAATTTTTGCAAGATATTCTGCTGAGAAAACCCAGGTGGATTATCACTAGTTACCAAGTCCAGCTAATGAGTGACCACAGAGGTTTATGGAGGAGGGAAATCATCTCATTCTTCCCAGAAAGGTGCAGGACCACCTGCCATTACTGGCTATCACAGACCGCCTCCCCAAAAATGAAGCTGAAAGGATGGGAACAAGAAAATAGAATAAGAGTTTTGCTGCCACATAGCATTTCCAGGGCATTAAACTCAATCATCAGAGAAAGAAAGGTCAACTCTATTATCCCCAGTTTGTATGTGAGAACTAGAAGTTGGAGATGACTCCCCAGAGGGAATGCATGCCCTCATAGCAAGGAGAACCTACAGAACTAACACAAAAGAATACATGTCGAGCTCAGGAAGTCCCCTGGTAGTATCTCCCTGAAATGCTCGTGACCGGGCAACTATAGCTATATGGAATGATTGACAGGCCTCCCTTTTCAAATGACACCCCCTCTAAGTTGTTATTCTAATGGTGACGGTAGACATGTACAATCAGCTACATGAATCACTTTGCTGTCTCTGTGGCCCACCCACAACTCACATCTGCACAGTGACCTGCTGGCCAGGATGGGGCATTCCACCTGAGACCAGGGAATGGAGTTCAGCAATGTTATGCCATCTTCCCAGACACACTCCTTCCCTCACAGAGCCATCCTGAAATTGTGTAGTTTCTAATCAACATTGACTCACAAGGTTCCCTAAATTAAGTGATGCTCTTCCCCTGCCCCCCATGGAGGGGAGTTGTTCATCTGACCCTCTTGGAATACCAGAACACTGTTTGAGTGAAAGGTTCATTCCTCCAGAACTTGTATAAAATTGAGCGGATCATTTCCTGTAGGAATATTGAATATGATGTTTACCTTAGCCTATGGTTCTTCCACAGGGTACAACATACTTGGATTGTGTACACAGACATAGGATGAGTTTTGGGTTTTTTTTTAAGGCTGGGCCAAAAAAGGTAGGAAGAAATTCTACTGTTGGTGGTACCAAGTACCTCGAAGGTCCTTTGGAAAATGAAAGGTCAGATGGAATTAATTAAATGTCTACAACATGTGATAAATTAAAAGAAGGTATGGGGCTAGTGTCCTTGAGATTCTGTGAGCATAATTTCAACTTTATTTTAGGCAGGTTTTAGAATGCCTGTCCTGTCTCTCCTCACAAAATTTGGTCCTGACCACAAAAACAGGAAGACAAAGTCCCCTTGACTACCTGATGGGGCCAGGGGTACTATACCTTGGTGGACCAGATATCCATTGAACTTACTTTCTCTAGAAATGAACCATCCACCTCACTGGCTGCCCCTCTTCAGTCTTCATTGGGGGAATCTCCTCCTCTTTCCCACCTCCTACCCCAAGGAGTAATCCCAAGCCTCTTTTCTGCCCTATAAACACCCTTTCTCTAGGTCATCTTAGCCAGAGCCTGCTAGAATTAGCTAGTATCCAGTCCTAACCTCTTCCCTGATCCCAATTCAAATATCCAAGTAGCTGCTTGATTGTTCTACTTGGCTGTCTAGTAGGCAACTCAAAACTTAACATAGCCAAAATGCACATTAAAGTCCCCTTCCCCCTATGCCATTTTTTCCCCAGTCTTCCCCATGTCTGCAAATGAAAACTCCAAGCAGCCAGTTCCTCTGGTGAAAACTTAGTCTTCAACCTTGAATGTCCCACCTCCACTCATCTGCAGTACCCGCTTCTCACCAACCCCACTGCCGCCCCTGACCCAAGGTTCTGCCATCTCTCAAGGAGATTGCTGCTATGTCTCCTTGCTTCCACTCTTGTCCTCTACATTTTTCCCATAGCTCCCAGACTGATTTTTGAAATATGTGGATCACATCTTGCAACTCTCCAACCTAACTTCCTTTCAATCACCAACTCTCCACTTCAACTAGGAAAAATAAATGTCCAAACTCTGGTCATACTACAAGTCCCTTTGTGAGTTCTCCCTACCTCTGTCATCACCCCCTCACACATTGCACTTCAGCCACTGTAGTTTCTGGCTGTTCCTTCAACATACCACAGTCATTCCAACTCAGGACATTGACCCAAACTGACCTCCTTGCCTGCATTCTTCTTCCTCAGATCTCTGCAATTCTGGCTTTCCTCATCAGTCTCTGCAAATTTCCTTTGACCACTTTAAAGTTGCATCAATGTCCCTGTCTGTCACAGTTGCTTCTGGCACTTTTTCTTCTCTCATCAACATCTGCAAGTGTATTGTTCATTGATTTGTTTGCTTATCTGATTATTGTCTGAATCTCTCATAGCAGGCTGGGCTTGAAGCCCTGCCTGAGCACAGGAGGCACTCATGAATCCCATGTCAACGAAGGCAGGTGAGTCTTAGCATCCATTCACGGTTAACTGTGAGGGCGAGACTGTATGGGTCATGGATGTGCAAGGTTGAAGGCTGCATTGAACCTAATGGAGGAAGCTGACAAAAAATAGAAGACAGAGAAGCAAAGGTGAAAGAAGTCAGGCAAGTCCTGCCAATGGGGCGCACAGCTCTGCTTCTAGTCACTTCTCACCCTGTTCCCATAGACCCTGGCTGCCTTTCAGAACCTATATTTGGGAGTTTTTCTGTTGTCCCTTTCCATGAAAACTCCTCACATGAACTAGCTTGAGCAAGCTTCTGTTTCCTGCAGCCAACAGCACTGAGTACCAGCTTAGATCAGACACTGCCAAGCCAGGCTACCCACTGTCCCTGTTATTTCTTTTCTAACCCCAAAATAGCATCCAGGGAAAGTACACTGGACAAAAGAAGACACTGTACCATACACCATGACAGGTTATAGGGAGAGAAACTGAGATCCTTGGGTACTCTTCTCTCTCGTGACACCCTGTAGTCCCTACCAAAGTTGGAACTTGAAAATAGAATAGATTGACCCTTTCTCTCATGGAACACGATTGCTACACCTTGTACAGGGAACCCACTCATTTGGAAGTTGATGAGAGCACGACAGCCTGTACTCTCCAGAAAAGGGGGATAAAAACAACTCTGCTGCCTGGAACCCAATTTTCATTAACTAAGGCTTTCAAGCTACACTGCTTTTCTTTAAATGTTATGGAATCTACCAGCAAAGAGCACTGTCTATAGCAACAACCACTGCTGTTTTAACAGTCCTTATCTCAGGCGCCTCCTGAAGCTAATCACTTGACAGCTCAGAATGAATATGAACAGCAGTGTATAATTAATTAATTGGATTACTTTCCCTTTGCACATCTGAACATGCAAAGCAATCTGCCAACATTTAAGGAAATCCCATCATGCCATGAGGCATTAAATCATATTTAAGGAAATGAGAAATTAAGACATGAGGATAATGGCAAACTTGCCCAAATATTACAAAGCACATCTGGTGAAATGCCGCAGTGATGAGGCAAAGCTACTGATTCCTCCGCCTCCAATTATTCATACCTTGTCAAAGAAGAGGAAAGACCTGATTGCAAACACATAGCCATTTCACTGCACTTCTCAAGCCTTTTTAATAAAAATAGATCCTTGCTGCCACCCACCTGCTTAGAAAAAAATCCACCCAGGAAACATAATTCAGCTCTCTTCCAATAACTTCACATGAAAGGTTAATGGCACGGTGTGCTGTCGGCAGCCAGCAGTGTTTCCTATTTTGACTTCTCACTTAAGACTTCCATTATTCTGCACAACCCCAAGCAAATACCTTTATTTAAACCACCCCCAACTGACCTTTATAGTCTAATACTGGGTTCGTTTTGACAGCTTCCTATAAGCATTAATTTCAAGACTGGTCTGCAGAATTATCCAAAAACAATAACCTTGTCACAGCACATTCTTGCAGATGGCACAGACACAGGGGGAGGCAAGCCAGTTGTTTCACTGCAGAGCTTTGGGTTTGGCTCCTGAGCAACCCATTGTTCTGTTCATGTCCTGTTGGGGCTCATCACTGAACATCAGAGGACCCAGACCCCACTGGATTAAAATACCCTTGTCAGGGGCAGGTTGAAGAGAAGGAATTTAGTAGGTGTTCTCCCTCATCAAAGGGAAAGCCTTGGGAGTTTCGGTCTACTTGGAAGGAAGTCAAGCAAAAGTATGGGCTCTGGGGACAATAAATTCTGTGAACACTCCACATGGTGGCCATTAAGGATTTGAGGCTCCCACAAAAAGTGCTATTGTAAGGACATTTGGGATTTGCATTTGTTGTACCTAATCAATGGTTCTCAAGTTACACACTGCTGGCCCAGCTCTCCAGCTCACAAACTTCTAAGAACATGCAAGAGGCCTGAGGGTTTGAGACTGGAACAATTTTTAATGCTAGAAAAGATTTGGAAGAAACTTTTTGGAGAGGTTGGTGCTCTTTTTTCTCTCTAAAATATGGCGCTCAGACCTGTATCAAAATTGCCTGGAGCACTTGTTAAGCGTTCAGATTTACGGGTCCCTCCCTGGTATTTCATAAAGGCTCCCCAAGTTAGAGTAGTACTCCCTTAAGAACAGTAGTAAAAAAAGGGACCTTTCATGACCCCTCCTCTTGATGGATCTTCTCTTATTGTCAAAAAACAAAAACAAAACAAAAGAACAAAATATTCATGCTTTTAATAATGTCCGAAAATGTACCGTTTACCACAATGTGGATAAATCACCAGAACACAGTATGACCAGCCTACAACTTGGTCCGCTTAGGATTTAAATGAATCAGTGCATTTTTTTTTAAGTGAAGCCTCTTTAATGAGTGATTTGGTCTTCCCTGTCTCAACAAAGCCCTTTTCATAAAGAAAACTGCCCCTTGATATTGTTGGTAACACACGGATGGAAGCAAGGTCATGCATGGCACAAACAGTGCCTGGCTTAAAACTAGTTTAGCCCATTTATGCTGTTATTGATTTTATGTGTTCCAGGAGGTTTTGCATAACAGGAAGGCAAAAATCCCATCAGCTTTGCACATGCACCTTCCTTCGTTTTTGGGATCAGCGCTCCTTTTCTATGTGGTCTCCCCAAAAAGATGGACTGTCACTTAATAAACCTATAATCAAATTGCTTAGCTGACAGTCCTTGGCAAGGCACTGGAGACACACTGAGCTGGGCAGGGCTGGTCTCTCCACCAGCCCAAGCCTGATGGAACCCTCCAGCTGCTGGACCAGTCATGGAGGCCACAGGCTTGTCCGCTGTGGGAACAGGAGCTAGCAGTGGCAGGTGGCCCCATCTGTGTGATCCTAACATACTGCTTTGCCTTATAACATCACATGATAGAAGGAGGCAACTTAAATTGTCTTCCTAAATTTGGTTCCAATGCCTGATACCTACCACCCCTCCGTGAATGTCCTCACTAATCCTGCCATAGCCAAGTTGGCTGCTTATTTTCTACCGCTAAGAGCGCAAAAAGGAATACAGTGGTGTCATTATTTGTCCTAAGAGTATTTGTCTCTTGGTGCTTATTATTTTCAAATAACAGCTCTTTTGATGGGCAGTTATTTGATAAATAAAGCTCTCTTTGGAGGTAAGATTGACATAAAGCTCTGTCCTTGCCAGAAATTGATATAAATGTAAAGGGTTCTCTTCAAATTCCTCTCTAATCCAACTAAGTGTAAAGTATCTGTGGGAGCCACCACTTCCGTCTCCCATTCCAAATAGTCAAATATATGACCTCTACATATGCCCCACAAAGAAGCCTTATCCTTACATATTGTTTAATACTTAAAATTCCTATTTCCTCACTCATTGCTGAAATTATTGCTACTCATTTTATGTTAAAGCATCAGCAAAGAAATTACCAGCTTTAAAGAAATGACAGGAGAGTTTTCCAAACATTATAGAGTTAAATAGAAGCCTATTGCTTCAGAAGACTGTTCCAGCAGGAAGAGAGGAGCTTTCTTCCACAGCTGGGCACAGTGGGGTCAGTGGTAGATTCCTGTTAGATTAGGTCTGCCTCTCTGTGCCTGGTTCAGACCATTCCAGCCATGGCTCTCCTTCAAATCATTCACCAGACCATGGGTGAATACAGCATTAGAGAGCCAGAACGAAAACAAGAATTACCACTGACATGTGAACATTTCCTCTCCCTACTCTTCCAAAAGGGCAAAAGAAAAGTCAGATTATTTCACTCCTTATATTGTATTGATTAACAATGATTTTTCTTTCCGTGGATACAGAACAAGGAAAAAAATAACTGCAGCAGGCAATACTCATAAAAGATAAAAATAACCTCAGTGTCTCCCCCCAATCATAAGCTCATAAAGCTGACACAACCCTAAAATGGAAACTGACCCACAACCTTGACTCTGAAATTGTCTAATCAAATCTACCAACCCAAGCCAAGAAGATACTTTTCTTCAATTGAAATAACCCATAAATAGCAGACTAGCATTTCAAACCAACTCAGCATGATTTGGGCTTACCTTGGACAATAAATAAACCATTCTGGAACACCTTAAAAGCCTTCCCCAGCCAGTCAAACTCCATGACTGTCATCATGAGCAGTAAAGAAAAGGGAGTGAAATGCCTGCGTAGATGAAGATAAAGAAGCTTTCATTGGTGCATGCTTAGATGACATCTTACGCAAAGAGGGGTCCCTTATTCTTTTTATCTTTACTACTGTTTTGTTTTAAATCAAACTAAGGCATATGTATTTGTGTGCTGTTTTCAAAGTCAAACAGGACTACAAGGCTAAAGCAGAGAAAGAGCAGCCCCTTACTCCACTTCTTACCCCTCCAATCCCATCCCCTAGAAGTAACCACTCTCAACTCTTTTTACCTATTTCCTTTATACATTTCATATTTTTATGTGAAATCCTTCCTGGCTATTTCTTATCTCCTTTTTCCATCTGCACATTATCTATTACTTCCTATTTTCAAAAAGTACAATTTAGCATTGTACTACTTCCTCTCATTTTCCCACCCACCTCTGAATAGTAATATTATTATTTTGATTAAAGCAATATAGTGTTTATCATGACCATAAACCCAGAGAGGCTTGGTTCAAATTCTGCCACCAACAGGCATTTTCAGCAGTTGTATAATGAAAACAGAATTCCCACCTACTTCATGGGGTTAAGATGAGGTTAATTGAGTAATTAATTACTTCTTGACATTTAATACAGTGTTAGGTAGAGTTAGAATAAATTTCTTTTCTCATTCATTCTTTTTCCTCAGTCTTACCTCATTTTTCATTTACTTATATTGCTACATAACTTTCATTTATGTATCCTAAAAACTCCCACAAGATTCTAAAATTTCTCTCATTGCAGATATTTTTTAGACAGTCTGTTTGTTTTCCCTAAAGATATCCTTTTGGGAGAGTTTCATCCAAATTCCATGGGCCTGACCCAAACTTCAATTTTCAATTCCCTCCTCCTCTTTTTTGTGCTGGTCCTTGACCTGAATCAGTGTCTTCTTTCCTCTTGATCTCATGCCTTTGTGATAGCACATATTCCCCAGCAAATTCCCAAGCCAAGGTACACAGGAAATAACTATCTTTAGCCAAGCAGCTTTGAAATGTCTTTATTCTACCTTGTCTGAATTTCAGCAGAATATAGAATTCTAAGTGGAAATACTTTTCCCTCAAAATGTTGAGAGCAATGTTCCATCATCTTCCACCTTACAGTGTTTCTGTTGAAAAGTCTAGTGCTGCTCTGATAACTGATTTCTTTTTCCCTCTGGTAGCCCATAAGATTTGTCTTCATTACTGGTATAAAATTTCATGATGATATGCAGCTGTCGTACTGGACACCCAGGGGAACTTTTCAGTGTGGAAACTCATACATTTTGGGGAAATTTTCTTTACTTTTTTTTTCTCTTCTAATTCTATTCCTTCTGTGTTCTTTTGGGAGTCTCTATTAGTTAGAGGTCAAGCTCTCGGATTTTCTTCCTTCCTCAACTTTTCTCTCCTGTTTCTCCATTTCTTGGTCATTCTATTCTGCTTTCTGAGAATTCTTCAGCTTTCCTTTCTGACCCTTCATTTTTATTCCTGCTCTCATATTTTTAATTTGCAATAACTTCCTTTGTCTTCTTGATAGCCCTTTATCATCATCATCATCATTATTATTATTATTATCGGTGATACAGAGTTTAAACTCAAGGTTCCCCTTTCCAGGCAAGCAATCTACCACTGGAGCCACACACCTTCAGCCCTTTAACTAAAGGGTATTTGGGACAGGGCCTCCTATATTTGCCTGGAGCCACCCTCACACTACAATCCTCTTACCTATACCCTCTATCTACCTTAGATTATGTGTGTACATCACCACACCCAGATTATTCATTAAGATGGGATCTTGCTAACTTTTGCCAGAACTGGCCTCAAACCTCAATCCTCCTGAGTAGAATATCCCTTTATTATTAATAGCACACTATCAAATTTAAGGGGTATAATAGCCTCTCTTATCACTCTGAAATACACACTCAAGTTATTTTTAACATTTTCTTCTGTTGCCTGTATTCTTTATAGTCTTCTGAATTGTCCAATTTTTTTCTTTTCATTTTTACCTCCATTCTTCATGTAAGACACTCTCTTCAACAAGCTGGTGATATCTGGCTGTCCACATTTGAGAAAGAGTCACAAAAAGATGAACAGAAGTTCTGGGAGAATGAGTGAAATTCATAATGGTCATTGGCATGACCTGTCATGTTGTTGGGGGACCTGCAGGGGTGTCAGCATCTTTTGCTTTGCTAGTTATTTTCCCAATAGTGATATTCTCCCATTCTTGCAATGATTATCTTACCCTAGACTTGCACTTAATCTAGGGTTTCTCAACCTCAATACTATTAATATTTTGTGCCAAGCAATTCTTTGTTGTGGGGCTGTCCTGTGCATTGTAGAATTTTTAGCAACACTTCTCATATCTACCCACTAGATACTAGTCACAAATTCCTACCCAATTGTGATACCAAAAAGTATCTCCTAGCATTGTCAGATGTCCACTGACTTATTCTATAGTCTAGGAGCTTCCCAGCTTATGCTCTCTAGACAGCCTCATGAATGAAGGCTATGTTTAAACTTATCTTCCTATTAACCCCACCTTAAGAAGTATCTAATGCCACCAATATATGAGCCTGTCTAGAGTTTTGTGACACAAATCAGCTTGCTTATTGTTGGCTGTAGACTTTTAGATAAGCAGAAAAAATTAAAACTCAAGTCAATTGCCATTCATCCATCTGATTTCCATATCTCAAGATTTTGTTTCCTATCTCTTAAATGCAGTCACTTCAGTCCCTATTTTCTTTGTCCTCATAGGTTTATGCTGATTAATTTTTTTTTTACATTTATATGGAGAAGAATCAACAATCAACACAAAAACATAGAACAGGAAGGTAAAACAGGGCCTGTTTGGTACAAGTGGGGGTGGGGGAGGATATAAGGAAAGGGTATAGCAGAGTGAATATGGTGGATATGTTATGTACTCATGTATGAAAATGGAAAAATGAGACCTGGTGAAACTATTCCAGGAATAGGGGGAGAGAGGATAAAGAACAATGATGGAGGGGGTGAATTCAACTATGATATATTATAAGAACTTTTGTAAATGTCACAATGTACCCCCAGTACAATAATAATATGATAATAAAAAGGGGGGAAGGAAGAAAGAAAGCAGTAAACACTGCATTTTGGCAGCACGTTTAACCTGACATCATTCAATTCTTTAATTCCCAAGTTCTGATAAATGAAGAAGCTAACAATTCTCACAGAGGCAAGGAAAACCTCACCTAAGTATCTCCCATTTGAGTATACAAAGGCTATTGGTCTTTTGAGCACATTTTGTCAAAATTCCAAAGTTTAGGATTGGAAAAAATATATGAAAAAAATATTGTGCTAAGACCAAGCCATTACTGAAATCTCACCTCAACCTAGGACTGGTGAAGCCTGGGTTATTCTGAAATTGAATAAACCTCTAGATCACAACCCTGTTAGCAATGTAACCACCTTTCCCTTCACATTAAAGAAAAAATTCTGTATCTAAGAAGGACACATCAGTACCATCAGTCCACAAATGTCAAGGAATTCCAAGGACCTCACCACCTGAATTTATCTACCTCTTTCTGTACCCATAACTACTACCATCCTGGACCAAGTCCTTAACATCTCTTACTTGGACTCCTGTCTAGTCGACTACTACTTAGCCCAGTCCACTCTTCTTCTATCAGAACCATCTTTTCCAAAACAGATATGATTGTTTCACATGCTCCCAAGGCTCTCCACACTAAAACTCAGTGGCTTCCCATTGCTCTTAGAAGGAAGACTGAAGTCCTTAGTATGTCTAACAGATCCCCACAAGGCTGGTCCCTGTCTCATTTCATTACGTGCTTCCTCTTGCTCTTTGTGCTGCAGCCACACCAACAGACTTTCCCATGCTCCTCCCACTGCTGGCCTTCCTTTTGTACAATTCCTTCTTCCTGGAATGCCTGGAATTACTGGAATGCTATTTATCCACACATCTCCTTAGTTATTTCCTACCTATCTATTAAACCCAGAGAGTTCTTCTTACTATAATTTTCACATCACTTCTTGTCATTGCAACTGAAATTCTTCATGTTTTATGTGTTTCTTTGATTCATGTCACCTGACTACAGCTCCAGGAGAACAGGGTTTTGTCTGTCTTCTCCTTGTATAAGAAGTGCTTAAACTGCTTTTGCTGAAAAGCACTTTTTTGTGCCCAAGAATTAAGTAAAAAACAGGAGAAAAGCTTGGTATCTCTGTCTCCATTTTGTACCTGTTGTCCTTTGCTCTGAGTCATTCTTTCAATTGCAGCCACTTTGAAATGAGGGAAGGACAGGAATGATGGATAGCATTTTTATGAGAAGGAACTGAAGCTACCCTAAAGAAACAGCAAAGCCTTACAAGACAGACCAGCCCCAAATAAGGACAATTACCTTTAATGACAAGGCTGCACTCTGAGGCAGACGTAATCATGCCTTAAGAATCAGATTGCTCCCCTCAAGTGAAGATAGTAATAACATCTCCAGAACCCTCAAAGAACCAGAACTGAGACAATGACCAACTGGGCCACCTGGACAGTTTAACTGTTCTCCTCCTGCCCCAATTCTTCCTCTGTTTAAACCTAAAGCCCAGGCCTGTACCCTGAAGATGGCTGAAGGTGGGTTGAAATGCTTCCTTTGCCTCTTCCTGTGGCATGTCCAAGGTCATGCAACAAATCTCCATTCTCTGCCTTTTACCATGTCTCTGTATTTGGCATATGGGGTGAGTGCTGGACCTTACATGTGAGAAAGCCTTTAAGTTTAGGCCTGGGATCCTCAGAACTGCACACTTGAAGCCATTTTTCACAGGAACACAGTCACTACTTGTATAAATGAATGATCACTAAATTCCCATAAATTAAAGAACTCTCCTAGGTGCTCTCAGAAGAACTACTCTTTTTATTCTTTAAGTGACTCTCTTTGGAGGGATGATACCTTTCACTGAAAGTAGGAAATGTTCTTCATCATAAAGGGAGTCGCTGAGTGAGGTGAGGCTGTTGAGTCAGACACTTCCAGTTGCCAACATCAATGTGCTCATTTTCTCCTCTCTATCTTACTGGGTGCCAAGTGTCCAACTAAAAATATTTCTAGTTCCTCAGCCTTCCTTGCAGGATGAGACTTAAAACCAGAGGAAAGAGAGAGAAGTGAGGTTTTGGGTAAAGAGGATTTACTCAATTGGCCCTTTGCCTCTTTCTTATTTTTTTATTTGTCTACCTAGAGCATGTGATAGCTCGAGCTCCAGCAGCCACATTTGACTATCAAGCTACCTTAAGAATAGAAACTAGCACTAAAGATGGAACAAAAACCTAGAAGAGTTCAGGGTCCCTGATGAATAATACACAACCATACCCTGTTCTGACTATCTCTAGATGGTTTGGGAGAGAAAAAAAATAATAAATCCTTACACTTTTGAATCACCAAAGTCAGCCCTGTTTCCAGTAGCCAAACACAATTCCTAACTAATTTGATAGTAAAAAAAAATAAACCCAGTTCCTAATTACCTTACAAATTCCTGGAGATAAAATAAATGGACCCAGGCAAGCAAGAAATCATCAGGGATAATCAAGTGCAATCACACCCCTAAAGCAATAGTTTCAAAACGAAGCAGCACATTTGATCATCTACAGATTCCAGCAATGGGCATTCTGCCACGCCTTGTTGCATTTCCAAAATTCTCAATCACATCCAAAAGACTCTCTTCAAATACAAAGCTTCAGTGATGCAGACTGTCTAATAACTTCAACATTAGCCAGATATTACTACTTTCAAATTCTAAAAAGAATGCAGCGAAATTCGCAACTTTATGCACATAAAATCAGCTCACTCTAAAACAGAAGGGAGAGAGAGCATTAATGGAGCACAGTCTGGGCCAGGCACCATGCCAGATGTTGTCTATGGATGGTTTATATGATCCTCACAACTCTAGAAGGTAGATACTATACTCATTTTGTACAAAAGACACTAGGGATAAGCCTCAAAATGGTAAGAGAATACAATTTTAATGTGTTAAGCCTCTTGATTTGTGGCAGTTTATTTTTTTATATAGCAGCCCTGGGAAACTAACACAGAAGTTAGCAGGGACTTTGCCCTTAGCAGAAGCATATGCTTGGTTAAGTATAAAGTTATGTTCAAGCAACGTGACACGGGATTGGTCAGATGGAGCTGGGAATGTGTCCAATACTTGCTCCTGCCCAGGCCAGGAAGGCACTGCAGAAGATGAGAGAGATGGAAGATGGCAGATGGCGCGAGGGAGGAAGAACTGAAAATGGTGGGTGGCTTGGGTTAAAAGACTGAGCTGGGCCAGAGTGACAATAACAAGGGTTCTGTGGGTGCTATAGGAGCCCTCACTACTGGATCAGAAGAATTGAAGGATCATAGTTTTGTTTTGTTTTGTTTCCCAGTTGCCCAGAATGGGGCCGTGAAAGGTAAACCAATTTAATCTTTTGTTTAGATTTGGAGCATCTGTTGAGTTTGGACCAGCTAAAACCCATTGAATAGACACTGGCTTCAATTTTAGATTTTGTACAATGCCAAGGGTATTGTTAATGGGGTCAATGAAAAGTTAAATTAACTGAAACAAATGCTTAAAATCATTGGGGAGGTAATTACTCAAAATGTACAACTCCCTGAAATGCATGAAATCATTACTAATCAAACCCAAGCCAAAAAATATCCTTGTTAAAATAAAATGAAGTAGGGAATAATGGAACTGAAATGTGTCTCCAACTTGCTTTTTCATTACTAGGTTATCTCACCGTGGAAACACTCATTTCTAGGGAGTTTTGAGAAAAATATATAAAAATTTCAAAGACAACGATTATATTAGTTACAACATTTTCAGTCACCTCTCAAAGACAAGGAGTATAAATAATTAAGTAAATATCTATAAATAAATCTTGTGGAAACTTCCTTCTTTTAAGATTGACCAATTCATTCCAGTTTGCCTAGGAATGTCCCCATTTTAGCACAAAAGGTCCCACATGCCAGGAACCTCCCAAGTCCTGAGCAAACCTGGACACTTGTCACCCTGCCTGTAATAACCAAGAGGTCACATGACCTCTAATAACCACTAGGTCACATGAGCAAGCACTAAATGGCAGGAAACTGATCCAAATATCCAAAATGTATATTCAAAGAAGAATCTTATGGGGCAAGTATTGGTCTAAGGAATGAGTCAGAAATAAGGATAACAGGCTAAAGAACAAAGTTCATTTTTTTTTCAATAGACTTCACCCTGGTGTCTTCTGCCTTCTTGCTGCTCACACTCTGCTCGCTCCTCACTCTTTGGCTCCTCTCCTCTTTTCCTACCTTCACTCACACCCCAAGAGACATCATCTAGTTCACAGCTTTGAGTGCCATCTCTATGTCAATCTCCTCTCTCTCCTCCCTCCCTCCCTCCCCCCGTCCTTCCTTCCCTCCCTCATGTCTCCCTAGGTGCATGTGTTGAACAGGAGACTTTAACATCCCCACTTTGCTCTGACTGCATTTTAGCTTAACATGCATTAGTTTTCTCTGGCTGTGATAACAAAGTACCATGGAAGAATGACTTAAACCATGAAATCTATTTTCTCCCAACTCTGGAGGCTACAGGTTGGAGATTAAGGTGTCAGCAGAGATAGTTTCTTCTGAATTCCCGCACATTGGCTTGCAGATGGCTGTCTTCTTGCTGTACCATAATAACATCCTTCTTCGGTGTGTACCTCATCTTTCTTCGGTGTGTACCTCATCTCTTCCAATAAGGGCACAGGTACTGAGTTAGGGCCCACCCAGATGGCCTCAATTTAACTTAATTACCTTCTTAAAGATTCTCCAAATAGTCACAGTCTGAGGTATAGGGATTAAGACTTCAGCACATGAATTAGTGGGGTGGAGTACAATTCAGTCCATAATATAGAACTTTAATCCACCAACTTCATCCTCACAAGACACCCCTAGGTTTCTCCAGCTCAGAACCAAAGACATGACCATTGACCAAAGCACTGGATGCAAAAACCAGGAATCACTCCTAACCCTCTTCCTCACCACTTCCCAACTAACTTTAACCCATCACATTGGCTCTGCTTTTAAAAGATCTCTCAAATTTCCTATCTCCATTACTACCAACACCTTATCCAAGCCTCCGTCCTATCTTGGGTTACAACAAAACCTAATGAGTAATGAGTCTCCCTGCTTCAGCCCCTATTCTCAATCTTTTTGTTGTTGCTGTTTGTGGTATGAAGTTTGAATTCAGGGCCTCACACTTGCTAGGCAGGTGCCGTACCACTTGAGCCATACTCCCAGGCTCTATGATCTGTGATCTGTTCTTATGAAAAAAAATGTTTATCCAAGTGTGGTGGCACAAGTCTTTTTTTTTAATTGTTTTATTATTCATATGTGCATACAAGGCTTGGTTCATTTCTCCCCCCTGCCCCCACCCCCTCCCTTACCACCCACTCCACCCCCTCCCTCTCCCCCCCACCCCCTCGATACCCGGCAGAAACTATTTTGCCCTTATCTCTAATTTTGTTGAAGAGAGGTAGCACATGTCTTTATTTCAGCACTTGAGAGGAGGATTGCAGTGTAAGGCCAGCCTGGGCTGCAAAGTGAAACTCTTTTATCTCAGGACACAAAAGCAAGGGCCAGGTGTGGTGGTACATGCTTGTAATCCCAAATACTTGGGAGACAGAAAAAAGCACAAGACCCTATCTGAAAAGCAAACTACAAAGTAAAAGGCGTGGGACATGTGGCACTAGACAGTAAATAAGTGTAGTCTGCGCTTGGGCGAAGCGGAGGTGGGTAGGGTAAATCTATCTGAGAAAATACACCGCAGGACCAGTTCAGGAGAAAATTGAGAGTGAGAAGGAAGACTGGATGACCTCCATCTGTCCTTCTACATCTTCCAGGTCCACTGCTGGCCATGTACTAAAATTAGCTGGACTCTCTTGCCCTCTGACTTCTAGATGGGTTCAGGCAGTTGGCAATACAGCAGAGGACTGGAGGGGCATAAGGGAGAGACTGAAGCATTTCCCCTACCCGTTTCCTCCCCACCCGGCCCCAGGTTGAAGGTGGTTATTCCTGTACCCCAGGCTCACCTGTCCCCCTCAGCCACTGGTCTCACTGGTTGCAGGAACAATTCCTCTCCTGACACCTCTGGGCCTGGGAGTCTAACAGCTTCCAGCTGTTACTGGCTTCGCCACCTTAACCTGATCACACCAGGGAATTAATTCTTAAATTAAACTCTCTTCAGTCACTCCTTTACACATCCATTTACTCAGCCATCACTAATTAAGCAACTTTGTTAAGGCTTAAAGTGTCACTCCCTCTAAAGTAAATAAAGATGAGTAAAATGGATCCTTTCCTTTACAGAGTTTCAGGACCCCTGAAACGGACTGTGGGAATCTTTTTTTTTTTTTTTCTCTTGACACCAGACCCTGCCCATCCTATGAGGACTCCTCTCAAACACTTAGAATTTAACCAGCCTCTCCCAGCCCTTTATACCTTGGTGGTTCTGTGACTCAGGCCTGGTCACCATCATTCTCATTCTTCTTCTTCCCCAACTGGCTTGGGGAAGACATGACCCAGCAATGACTTCCTTTCTCTCCAGCACCTTTGTCAGAGCTACTGTAGAAGAAGCTTTTCTTTTGAAAGGTTGCTAACTGTGAAGGTGATGTATTTCTGGAGCTTCTGGTGGCCATTTTGACCTCTGCATGGAGAGAGCAAACTGAGGAGTAGGGGGACACTGACAAACCAGAGAGGAGAGGTAGAAAGTGGAAGGAAGATTCCTGATGTTCTCTGAACACCTTGATTCCAATGGATCTCAAGTCATCCCTGGAATGTGCAGTTATTTGAACTACTCTGTTTAAAAGTTTGAGTTAGTTGTCACTTGGAAACAAAACAGGCCTAAAGAGTAAAAATGGCCTCCTTTGCTAAATCCAACAAGCTCACAAACAAGCCAAGGCACCCGAGACTTATCACAGGAAAGTGAATCTCCTCACAGAGCCACAAACACTATGTTTGGGTAATGAGGGTGGGGCAGGTGGAAAAGAACATCTCAAATCATACCACTAGATCTCCACTTCAGGGAATTTCCCCTGTATATCTTAAAATATCAGTGCAGTGGTTCTAAAATAAGTAAATAACAAGGGCCAAGTCCTTGTAGGAGGCAATGTGTCCATCTCAGAATATAGGCTTGATCCTTGAAATATGAGTCAATGTGAAGCCAATTTAAACTGAAAAACACCCCCCGCACACATTGAAAATAAGAAAAGGTGATTATAGCAGAAATTCAGAAATTCCAATGCAGATTTGCAGTATTGCTTTAACAGACTAGGTTATAAAACACTTATAAGGAAATGCAATCATAAGGCTTTTAAGGAAACACTAAAACAGAAGCTAGGCTCTAAAACAAATTTTATGTGGTGGCCGTAATGAAGAGGATAAAGGATTTGTGGTCTTATATACATGTCAAATTGTTTGCAAATTCATACTTTTTGAGTACTTGAAAACTGTTTTCTTAAGGAGTTTAAATGTTCTCTATGCAATGTTAGTCACACTCTTAATTACAGCCAGGATGGTGGTACACACCTATAATCCCAGCACTCTGGAGTAGACAGAAGGATCACAGAATGTGGCCTGCAGGGCTACACAGCAAGACCAAAAGAAAATGAAAATCAAAAAGTCATATCCAGCATGCATTAGACCAGCAAACTAAATAAACGGATAAGCAAAGAAAATTCTAGCCCAAAGCCTAAGTGTCCAAAATTCTGAGCTAACATTGTAATTTTGCTCACATAGTGATAAAATTGAATTGCCATATGCCTGTGTCAGATAATATCACTTAGGCTGGCACTTCCCCTAGTTAAAAACAAATCAGAAATAACAACCTCTCCAAACAAACAGTAAAAACTGAAAGTTGAACTTTCCATTTAATACTCACTGTTAAAAAAATTCACAGTTTTCCTAGCCTCAGGCAACTTGAAAATTCATAAATAAAATCTGAAGTATTTTCCCATTTCCCAATTATCAACACCCAAAACAAAGGTCTCATCAGCATACATGGTATACCCAAGCAAGATGAACAAGGTTTGTTTGGATCAAGAAAATCAAATAGGTTGCAAATTTCTATCTCAAATAGGAGCTTTTCATAACTACATTCAGCATTGACTAAATCACACAATGTCATTTCCAGACATTTTATTAATGTGATATTAAATCTTGAAACTCTCATGGTAACTAGGTTTTACAATTTTAAGGAATCTAAGTTGCTTTCGTGAGATGTCCTGAAGAATGTTTTCTGGTGCCTCCCCAAAAGTCAACTCATTAAGCGAGAACCTGTCCCACCGTGCTTAGTTTGGGGGGAACCAGTGAGAGGAAAACAATATGGAGCTGCAAGAACATTGCTGGGAAACTGTTGAGAAAATTGTCAAACAGCACAGCTCCTTAAGGGACACAAACAGATGCGTGTGCACCTTGTTCTGCACAGCATGAGTCACAGGAGCCAAAGAGAGACGCAACCCACACATTCACTGGCTGGATGAGCAGAATGTGCTTTGTAGGGACAAAGAACTACTATTCAGCCCGAAAAAGGTAGTAAACTCCAACATATGCTATAACACGGATTAGACCCTGAAGCCATTGTGCCAAGTGAAAGAGGGCAAACACAAAGGGATGAACGCTGCATGAGTCACTTACATGAGCTACCTAGAGTATCCATGGAGACAGAAAGTAGCATGGCGGTCACCAGAGGCTGGGGAGGACGAGGAACAGGGAGATGTTGTTGAATGGTACATGGTGCACATGTGTCCCCTCTGCAGAGAACAGGTCTTGCTCAACCCAGCATTATGTACATATGATTTTTCAAGAGAAGTCTGAAAGCCATATTTTTTATAAGCTATCTGCTTTTTTTAAGTCGGCAGTAAATGTTTAAGTTTTGAAGACATCTCAGGTCAGATTAAGCATGTCCACAGGCTTCCAGCTTCCACCTTCTGAGGCAGGCAGCGGGTTAGCAGCACTTGATCCGTGGAAGAAAGCCAAGTGAGCTAAATAAACCTCTTTTCTTTATAAAGTACCCAGCATCATACATTCCATTATAGCAACACAAAATGGACTACGATAATTGTTATCCGCACTGATGAAGGCAGGAAGAGGAGGTTCTGGCAACCATAACCTTGTTCTAGGATGCTATGAACTAGTGCAAATGGCAGCAGAGGGGGGAGGGGTTATTGATCCGTGTGTTTTGCTTTTGTTTATCTAAAGTGAGTCTTTAGAACTCTTGTATACCACAGTATAAAAAGAGCCTATTCATTTATTGGCCAGTGTAGTTGATTTCCACATTAGTCTCAGACAAGCAATGAATGTCCCATTGAAGAAGGTAAAGAAATGAAGATGCATTTACCCACATTAATGGAGGGCAACACAGCAGAGCTCACCCCCCTTGGTCCTGCAGATGGGGCTGTGGGAGCCTGAATCTCACAAGAAAATCAGTGTTTCCATTTTCTACCTCATGAAGGTGAAGTTGGAGGTTTGGGGCAATGACGCCTTTTAAATAAATACAAGTGAAACAGAACCATTAGCTCTTAAAACACGTCATCTGTTCTTCAAACTAAATGGTGATTTTTTGGTTGATGTTTATCTTATTATTTCTGTGCTGTCTAGATGAAGCAAATAAGTGTCTTTGGAGTAGTTACTGTCAACTCAATTCAACAAGCACCTTGTAAGTGGTCAGCACTGTGACGGCTATAGAAGACATAAGAATGGTCTATCCATCTTCACACAGCTCACACTCCACCCAAACAAGCCAGTTTGTCTTTCTTTCTTCTCCCTTCGAAAACTACCTTTCATTTATTTATTTTATTGATGGTACTGGGTTTGAACTTAGGGCTCCGTCTTGCTAGGTAAGCACTCCACCACTTGAGCCACACTCCCAGCCCCTTTGCTTTAGTTATTTTTCCAACAGGGTCTTGTATTTATGCCCAGAACCACCATCCTCCTATCTATGCCTCCCAAGTAGCCGGGATCACTGGCACCTACCACCATGCCCAGCTTATTGGTTGAGATGGAGTCTCACTAACTTTTTGCCTGGGTTGGACTTGAACTATGATCCTCCCAATCTCTGTCTACTGAGTACCTGGGATTACAGGCATGAGCCACTGTGCCCAGCTTTAAACTATCTTAACTGGCTTTATTTTCAATTCTAGAATTGGGAACATTTCATTCCATAAGGCAGAATAAGTGTTGCCCCAGCTTACATTTCAAATGGGGCAAGAAGGGAAGCAAACGTGAAACGATTAGAGCTCAGAAGGAAGCAGAATCTACCCTGGAGCTCCCCTGGGCTCCTCATGGAGGAACAATTTGTGCCATGATACCCTAACAACAAGGGTTGAGGGAACCTTTTTAGGACCTTGGCATGAAAGCTGGTAGAGACACCAGAAGACATTATGCAGTCTCCCTCTTCAGAGAAGGCATCAGAGGCTCAGTTAAGACATTTGTCCACATGAACACAGTAAGCAGAAGTCTTTGGAATCTGAGCCCCACTTTCAGGCCATGACTCCTGCTGCCCAGACTTCTGCATTGTGCCAGCAGCAGTGAGCTCTCTTCCCCGCTCGTCCAAGAGGCATTTATTTCATTGCTCACCAATGGCCACATGAGGCAGCCATCCTCCAACCTAGTCAGGTCATCAGATTACCACAATCCTGGATGACATCTTTTTTGCCACCTCATGAGAAATCCTGATCCCAAATGACCTAACTACACTGCTCCTGAATTTCTGATTCACAGAAACTATGAGCTTGTCATTGTATTAAGCTAAGAGGGAGGGGGAGAGGGAGCATGAGGGGAAGGGGAAGAAGGGAAGAGAAGGAGGAGGAGCAGGGAGAGGGGGAGGGGGAGGAAGAGGAGGACGGGGAGAGGAAAAGGAAGGACAAGGAGAAGAAGAAGAAATGCACCTTCCTTGGACATGCCGGGTAATGCCCAACCCTACCAGATGTATACCTGGGGCTTAGTTCACTGCATTCGTGAAAGCAAGACCAAGGCAGAGGAGAGAAAGAGGTGGGCCAATTTTCTGTTTCCACTGAGCCTCACGGTGTCCATGCCTTGGAGGGTTCACCATGGGTCCACGGTCTGGTACTCAGCTCTGCACATTTAGGAATTTGATTTTATCAGCTCTCTCAAGGGTAATGAGACCCTGGGGGACTGACTCACTCCAGCCCAAATGCTCAAGGCACTGATGGGTAAAACAGAAGGCCCGTTGACTCATGTACAACCCAAAGGTACTGCTAAGTGGATCAAGGTATGCTTCTACTTGGCTTTGAAACCCCTTTGGGAAACCAAACCAATAAGGGTAGACGTCTTAGAAAATACAGACTTAGAGGGCTGGAGATGTGGCTTAAGTGGTAGAGTGCCTGCCTAGCAAGTGCAAGACCTGAGTTTAATCCCCAGTATTGCCAAAAATAAATAAATGAAATATTGACTCAGGCCAGGCATGGTAGTATGCACCCATAATCCCAGCTACTCAGGATGCAGAGACAGGAGGAGTATTTAAGGCCAGCCCAGGTAGTCAAGACTCTATCTTAAAAACAAAAGGGCTGCCGGCAGGGCTCAAGTAATAGATCACTTGATTAGCAAGTGCAAGGCCTTGTGCTCAATCCCCAGTACAGAGGGGAAAAAAAAAAAAAACAGAAAGGAACCTCAGTGGTCCAGCCTCCAGACAAAAGCACACAGCTGGTTCCTGTACTTGGTTCACATGTCCTCAGCCTAGAATTGCCTCTTTTCCCGGCAAACACACCCGACCCCATTCTCTATAAAAATGCTATTAACAGCTAATACTTGTTGAGCTCTTACTACAGGAGATGCATGCTCTGAGAGTTTCACACACATCGTCTCCTCTGATCTCCCTTGCACTGCAGGACAGGTACCGTCATTAGTGTCCCTTTTGAGAAAGGCTCGGAAGGGTTAAGTAACTCACCCATCATCACACATCTGGCGAGTTACCACCAGGACTCAGACCTAGACAAGTCAGACCACCAGTCCTTGCCCTTGGCCATCAGACACCCTGCCTGCACACTCTGCCTCCCTCAGTGCCTCACACATGGCACCTCCCCTGGGGACACTTTAGTGATTTCCCTGGCCAGCTGTGTCCTCTTCACCCCCCAAGCCCTTCTTGGTCCTGTAGCTTTTTCTGGATGCATAGCTACCATCCCATCCATCTAGCAATGAACTATACTACAGAGCAAACCATGTCATCAGAAGACTCCAGTCCATGTCCTCAAAGCTTCCTTTGGTAACTAACAACATTTATACCTTGCTTCTATAAAGATGTCTTCTGTGGACACAGGCCATGTCCATCAGGGGCTTAGCTATGGCACAAGTTAATTCCTATGCCCCCCACCTATGTGGCCCAATTCATCCTTGAAGAGGTCAGAGGGACAGTGTTAAGGGACCAAAAGAAATCCAGGAGTCCTCTTGCCATATGGTACTGGCTGAGGAAAGCCCTAAGTCAGAGCACATGCCCAGCTCTAGATGCAGTACTACAGTTGTTAAGGAAATGGGCTCTGGAGACAGACTTAGGTTACAATCACATACAGGCTGTGGGATTTGGGGCAGGTTGGTCACCCTCTCTGAGCATCAGATGCCACATCTTTGCTTAGAAGACTCACTGCTGGCCTTCATATGGGGGAGGGATGGGGACTGGGTTAGATGATACTGATGAGACAACCAAGGCCAGTAAAGAGGTAGGTCATTTCTCTTCCTGCTCCTCTACCAGGCTGAGATGTCACCAGGCAGGCCCTTGCCAAAAGCCAAACAGATGGGGCCACCCAATCTTAGACTTTCAACTTCTGAAACTGTGAGCTAAATAAACCTCTTTTCTTTATAAAGTACCTAGCATCATACATTCCATTATAGCAACACAAAATGGACTAGGATAATTGTAGTCAGTGTTTTAGAAACAACAAAGCATCCAGACATAAAACAGAGCCCTTTCTTGGATGCATGTAGGAATTATCATATTTTGTGGCCAAACAGCATTTTCTGAATATTCCTCCCACATTTGAGAAAGTGCAAGTCTACACCTCCTCAAGATGGAAGTCAGAAATTTGCCTCCACAGCCTACCTTGCACTTGGCTGCAGATACGAGCTTCAACAAAAGCTGCACAGAATTTCTCTCCTAAACAGAGTGACGTGAAAAAAGAGGCACCATGCAAAATTCACTGTGATGGGGACTGTTGGAGGATGGTAGAGACACCCAGCTGTCAGAGGCATCAGTGTTGGGGTGCCCCAGAAGGAACCCAGTTGGTGATCTGAGCAAAGGCTACACTGGGGTCCCTATGGAGCCCTCAGTAGTGTGATTTTGGAGTATCCCCGGCTGCATGGTCTCCAAGTCTGCCTCTGGTGCTTCCAGAAATTCTGTGAGCTCCTTAATATCCCTGAAGACTCTCTTTCTGCTTATACTAGCCAGAATGGGCCCTGTTTTTTTACAACTGAAAGCCTCCAAGCAGCAGGTAACCAAAAAAAAAAAAGCCACACCAAAAAAAAAAAAAGACAAGATAAATAAAGATATCCCTTTATTTGGGATAAAGGGAACTCTTTTAATTCTATAAATTCAAATTTTTAAATAAGTGAGAGCAATTAAGTCACAGCCATTTGCAAAACTTCAACAAGCAAAATAAGTTGATACTTTGTCCCAAAAGACATTTGGAATCAATGCTGCAGATAGGAGGGAAAGGAAAGCGGAATGATAGAATCAACAATATTGAAATGCATTGTATCTGTGCTGTTGAATAATGGGGGTGGGGAGTGGGAGGGAAAGGGTAATAGAGAGTAACAGAAGGGGATAAACTGACCAAAACACAGCTGAGATACATCAAGAAACCCCTTTGAACACTGTCTTTGGAGTTGAAAATGAAGGACAGGTCCATAAAATAGGTTCAGGTGGGGGGAATGGGGAGCTTAATGGAGGAGATGAGGGAGGGTGAATATGGTTGATGTGTTTTATATACATATATGATATAGAACAATGAGACCTTTCACAATTGTTTTAGGTGGGGTGGGGAGGGTTATGAGGGGGAGAGATGGTGGGGGGCAAAACTAACCAATGTATAACATAAGGCTATTCAGAAATGTCACAATGTATCCACCATGCATAATTAATGTATGCAAATAAAAACCAGGGGAAAAACACAGTTACACACACATGCATGCGCACATACACACACACAAATACATACATACACGTATGCATGTACACATATTAACACACATATGCACATATATATACACGTGCACAGATACATGCAAGCACATACATACACGAGCTGCTACTCAACCCCAGAGATTGCAAAGAATCAACTTATACTGCAAGCAGGAAGACTTGATGGTTTAACCTCCACAGGACTCCAAGTTCCTGATTTATGATATATTTAAAAACGAAGCAATTGTTTCCCAGTGGGTATTAAGACCCTTAATATATCAACAGGGCATTTTAATCATTAGCGGGATAAAGCGGTCTTAAGTCCTAGGCACTGCTGAGGCTTTACACAAAGCCTTTGTGTCATTCACCAAAGCCATTTCAGTGCCAGAACAGTTTAGACTTCAAGCAGAGGGCACCTAGCAAGAACCTTCCAAGTCTTGTCCTCCTACTGGATCAAAACTTGAAAATAAGACCATCCTGAGACTGGCTTTCCCCCAAAAGGTGCAAATCTTATTAACACCTTCATTTCAACTCATAGTATCTCTCATGATTGAGTCCTAAGAAACAGAAGATCTAGGCCTTTCCCAACACTGTGGATTGCCTAGGTCTTTAGACTTGTCACACACAACTAAGATGACTAATGGCCCAGGCTGCTTTTCCGGAGCCCCCCAAATCTTGATTATGAACATCCAGTTGCTTGAAATAAACCTGAAATTGTTCACAGTGACATGGGTTGTTTTTGCCTGAACAGCGTCAGTTTCTATTTCTTCTGGGACTGACATCTTGGTTGTTGCTGAATGCACTCCCTGCTTTCCCATCCATGTGCTTTTCCGCAATGACCCAGGCCTGACCAATCAACTTGGCCACCATGTGCCAACTCAGGGCAATGATAATAAAACCTAGCAATTTTACTGGAACTATAAAGAAAGAGAAACTCTCTGGAAGGGCAGCTTGTCTAATAGACAAGCCTGGAGCTTCTGGTGACATCTTTAGATCATGAAGCAAGGACTCTCCTGACAACAAAAGCAGTCCAGAGGAGCATGGAGCCAAGGGATGGCAAGAGACAGATTTCTGGTGATACTGTTTAAAATATTTGCCTTTACCATTTTACATGAGTCAATTCGGCTTTTTCCTAAGATCCTTTCAATCAGTTTTTATCTCTTTGCAACCTAAAGTAAATAGATTACATAGACGATAGATATAAATTCTTTTAAGCTGGGACTTTATAATGATTAAAAAAAAATGTTTGTCAAAGTATAAAATGAGTTTGTTCCAGAGATGTTAATTTTCTGCCATAAAGCCCTTCCCATTCCAGTCTGCACTGCCTCACTCTCTATCCCCAGCTCAGAGAAACGGCACTGAAGAAGTCTCTGTACGAGACAGCCACCAATGGACCTGAATGAGCAACCATACCAAAGGCAGGTCATTGTCTTGCTGGCCGGGCTCCAAGCACATGTGGCCTTAGATCAATGAGCTGGCCCAACAGGAATCTCTTGCTTAGGGATCTAAGCCAGGAGATGCTGAGGGAGACCAAAGTCTCAGGCCATAGTCTTTGAATCTGGTTGAGCACTCAGGAACCACATGTAAGATGAAGAAACAGAACATAGGAGAGAAAAAGAGAGAAGTAAATTGAGCAGAGACCCTGGAACCTCTGAGGAAAAGACAGAAAAGAAGTGTCTATCCTCAATTTCCCAGTCCCACAAGGCACAGCCACACAATTCACTCATGGAGTTTCTCCCAGGGCCTAGCAGAATTCACAGTGACCACCAAGACGTGAGACTTGACTCCGCCTTACGGAGGCACCAAGCCTGCCCCTACTTCGTGAATGGAGATAATATCTCAGTACCTGGGGACGGGGAGGTTCTCCTGAGATAATACGCCCAGAACAATGCCTGGCACAGTGAGCAACGAATCAATGATCGTAGTAGTTGTTACAATGAGCCCTTTCACTAGAATTAATGTGAGCAACATCTCAGCCCTGACCTCTGACAGGGCCTAATTTATTAAATGCTTAACGGAAATCCATGTATTTTTACACAATACATTAAAACTGTTAACATGCAGGTGTGGCTATAGTGGAAAACTCTCTTCAGCAAGAGCAAGCCTTAGCTACAGGTGGTGTAAGACTGTCTCCAACTGTTCAGGTGTGGGCACACAGCCCTGCTCTTGTTCTCTTTTCATTCAATATAGATATAATACCTGGCTAGTCATCCTGCACTGATCCCTCAGGACAGGTGACATACTGACTTCCAAGGCCCCTCTCTCTGCAACTGCTGCCAAGACAGCCTCCTCTTGGGCTGCATTCTAAGCCTCTAGCTAGCTCTGCAGCTCCTCCTCCTTGGAGGGCAGCTGCCCCAAGTGTCGCTCACACACTCTGCAAAATGTGCAGAGGCCTTAGAAGAGTTTCCACTGACCGTCTCATCTTTGGGGTTTAAAGAAAACAGCTCAGCTAAATCCAGAAGCCTTCTCTCATTTCTCAAACCGCTGTCCTATGATTACTTCCTGTTCGGGTGAGCCAGCCCCTTCTGAGGTTGGAAAAAAAATTCACCTAGAAGGTGGAGGGCTTTGCTCTTTAACTGTTTTGCACCCTTCTGTGAAAACCACACAAACAACTGCACGGACGTTGTCCCTTTCCAACTAGGTACTATTTAGTCATTCTAAACTGCTGATCTATGTTTTCCAGTCCTTAAAACATTGGTTTTACTAAAAAAAGAGGATACAAATCAACTTGCAAAGACCCTTTTAACTTTTTTTAAATCAGTATTTCCGTAGGAGAAAAAAAATCACAGAAATATTCCTAAAATGTATTGAAAATAAGAGCCAAGAGGGCTGATGGAGTGAATCAAGTGGTAGAGAGTCTGCCTAGCAAGCATGAGACCCTGAGTTCAAATCCCAGTGCCACCAAAAATGAAAATAAGAAACAAGGGATGGGAATCTAACTCAGTGGTAGACTGACTGCTTGCCTAGAATATGGAAGGACCTCTGTTTGATCCCAGAGAGAGACAGAAACAGAGACAGAAGAGAGACCGAGACAATAAGCGGCACATAGCAGTCCTAAAAAAAGAAATTTGATTTCTTAAAGAAAAAAAACAAGGGCCTTTTTCAATAGTACTGATATCTGATTTTGCATTCTTTCCTAAAAGACAATTATAAAGAAATTAAATCTATACTCCCAAGGTCTTTCTCCCTCCCACTCCTGGCATCATCAGGATTGAATAACTTAGTACAATTGCTACTGTAAATATCAGAAAGTTCAAGCATTCTTACAGCTGCAGGGAGGCCTGGAGACAAGAGGACTGAACATGTTGGGTACACCCCATGGTTTCAGGACACGGGCAATTCCATGCAGGAGGAAGCCAATGTTTTACTTCAGAGCCCGTCCCTTGGCTTGCAAGCTGATCCCGTGCTAACTTTCTTTCCAGCACGCTTGTTGAGAACTTGGAATGTGGTCTCCCTAACGGCATGTGTAGGCACTGACTTATGTCTTCCGACAGGGGCGTTCTAACTTGAGCATTCCTGAGGAATCACAGGGCTGTCATGCAGATCCCATATAGCCCAGCTCCAACTTCTGAACTTCCTTTATGAAAATACATTTAGTGTTCCAGATCAGATATAGCATCTCGGTGCTCTGACCCTACAAGATTGTCACCAATGCCAAAACACCAGTGGTGACCAAGGCCTGCCCTCCTTCTTTCCCTCACTCCACCCATGCTGACCTACAAGGAGAAACCTCCAGTGATAAGGGTAGGGACAGAACAGATCCTTCCTGTCCCTCACAAGACTACCAGCAGAGAGGGCAGAAAAGCAGGAACTACAGGCCACAGGGTGGACCCAAGGGCCACAGAGCCCAGGATGGGGCAGGGCAGGAGAATTCAGTGAGACTTGGCTGGCCAGCTCCCCCACCTCAGCTGGGACAGCCTGTGCTCTTAGCTTTCATTTCCACTGTCGGTTGCTAAGTGCTATACATAATGCAAAAGCAAACAGTTACACAGCGCAGTTTGGGATACACGAAAACACACATCTGTCAGCTGGGAGGGGGGTGGAGAATCTCTCAAAATTTCTAGCTTTATTTTTAGACCCTGGTTGACCAAGTGTGTAACCCAAATGTCCAAAGCAAGACAAGTTGGGGCCAAAAACAAGTGCTGTTAGAAACAGAAGACATGGCTACCCAAGCTTCCTCAGCTTATAAAGAATGCATCGGCCGATCCTCCCGTGTCCTAAATACCTCGCAGACGTTCTTTGAACAGTACGAATGACTCAGTACACGCACAAGACCTATGATAAAAAACTGTCTCCCACAGGTGAGGTCAAGGGTGGGGTGAATGCTACACAAAATATTGAGAGCTCTCAGTGAAGGTCTTAAATCAATAAAAGTAAAACCACACTAAATAATAAGTGTAAACCTTTGAGGAAAGGAAAAGGCCTTTATTCACAGCATCAGTCGTGCTGCCTGGGACTGAACAGACTTACAGTAAATGTCTGATAAAGAATAACAGCCATAGCAACAAAAATACTACTCCCGGAAGGGCTTTTATTTTCAGGCAAACTTCCTGAGATTTTCCAAATGATGATCAAAGCAGCAAACCAGAATTGAAATTTCAAAGATAAATAAAATCATAAAATAAAAAGGGAATCTAAAGACCAGAATAGAAAAAGATAAATAAGATAATATGCTAATATAAAATAGCACCCATGGGATTGGAAAGCAGGAATAACTGAGTGAATTACTGAGATTTTCTCAGCCTTTTCAACTGTAAAACGAGCTTATATTGGTTCCTCTTCCACCTGGCACAACAGCAGTGAGGAGTGAGAAGTCACCCCCAGAGGCACGCGGAGATCCTCAGACCATGCACCGTGTTCCACAGGTTACAAAGCAAAGATCTGGGCCCGAAGAGACAAGGCTATTCTTAGTGTGACTACCTAGTTCCTAGTAAATACAAAATCCTTCTTTCTTTAGAGGAAGACCATCTGATTATAAAAGCACTAGCTCATAGTCTTTAAAAAATCATGCACAATGAAGAGACATCACTTTCTTTATAGAAATAGAAAACATTTTCTAATACGGTTTTAAAGTACCAGTCAATAAAGGTGATAGGAGACCTCTATAATCAGTTCAGATCTTCACTGCCTTCTCCCTCCATACCAGAATAAATCATAGTTGGATTAACTAACAACGGTTTTTGAAATTAAGGATCTTTTCTAATCAGCAGACAGTAGACCTGAGTATATCAGACTCTGTGAAGGGGCAGAGCAGGCTGTTCTATCAGTGGAAGAAATTACAGAGGAACATTTGCCTACTCAACAAGTAGACACGTGATACACTGGGGAAATATTTGTAGATATTTTATGTTATTTTTATCATGTTATTAAAGATATTAGACTATATATTATTGAAGATTTTCTGCTTATAATATATTTTAAATGAAATACAAAGCAAGGTATAGAATAATATCTTTACTTTGACTCTGTTTTAAACCCCTTTATATCTTAAGAAAAAAAAAGTACGACCGTCCCTCTGTCTCCACAGAGTATTGGATCCGGGACCCCCATGGATACCAGAGTCTGCAGACGGTCAAGTCCCTTCCATAACATATTGTGGTGGTGTCCATACAGCACACGCCCTGTGTACGTCCTCCTGATTCTTTAAACCATCCCTGCATCACTTACTACATCCACCATACCCACCACAGTGCATATGCTACTAACGGTGGTACCTCATTGTGTAGAGAATAATGACAAGAAAAAAATCTGTGCATGTGCAGTGCAGCTGCAATTTCATTTTTCAAGTAATTTTGATCCATGCTTGACTGAATCTGTGCATAAAACGGGAGGCCAGCCATATCTGCATGGGCAAACATATGATGGAGGACAACAGATAAACAGCAGCCTTCAAGGCTAGCTCCCTGGGAGGCCAGAAAGGAGGCCAGACAAGGAGAGCTTGCTTTTGTGTATCTGTGTCCTGGATGTCTCTTCCTATCAGAAACATGTGTTACTTTTGAAATTTGGAAAGAAATTGTTTTAATTTTAACTGATGTGAAAAATATCTAAAGGCAAAGAACATGTAATCAAATATAAGGAAGAGAAGAAATGTAATTAGTGTATAATAATATGAAAAAGAACTATCGGCCTCATTAGTAATAAAAGAAATGCAAATAAAAAGAAAGTATTTTGGGTCACCAACGTAGCAAAAATATTCCAAAGTGATGAAAGTCAAGGCCGTGGCTCAGCCCAATAGTTTAGCAGGAGTTGTTCTACCACATTTGGAAAGCAAATTGCGGGGTTGGGGATTTAGCTCAGTGGAAGAGCGCTTGCCTGGCAAGTGTAAGGCCCTGAGTTCAGTCCCCAGCACCAAAAAAAAAAAAAAAGGAAAAAATAGAAAAAAAAAGCAAGACAAAAAAAAACAAAGCAACTGGAAAGCAAATTGCAAAAATATGTTTAAGGATTGTTTTAATGTTAACCCTTCAGCCTAGAAATATATCCTAAGGTATAATCTTAAATAGAGAAATAATTACTGTACACAAATGACAATGGCAAGAAAATTTTGTTCTAATTTTGACAAAACGACCAAAAGTGAGATGACTAAGTAAACTGAGTACAGCCACTCAATGGAGAAGTACAGATCCAATAAAGCATTGTCTGCAAAGATTAAAAAATATAATGTAAAATGCTTGGGACATGTAGTTATATGATAATATAATTTTTTAAACATATGCAACCATAACTATCTCAGAAAACTCTCTATATTAAATAATGAAAGGAAATACTCTTGGTTAGCATGAGGCTGTAAGTTCAAGTTCTAGTACTGAAAAAAAACCAAAAAGAAAGAAAGGAATGAAGGAAGGCAGACTCCTGGATTCTGGGTGATTTTGTATGGACCGACCACAGTGAGGGGACAGCCCACCCCTTTGTGAGCCGGAGGTGTGGCCCAAGCAGTACAGCACCTACCTTGCAAGCTTGAAGCTCTAAGCTGAAGCCCCAGTACCACCAAAAAAAACCCTAAACCCTTTGTACAATTAATATCCGTTAATTTGAAAAATGAAAAATCAACCACCCCAAATTCCTTTTACGTAACATTATAGATCCATATCATACATATACAATGTGCAAATGTCACTAAAATCTTTACACAAAGTTAATAAAGGAATACCCCAAATAGTAAGTCTGTCTCCTTTCAACATTTGAATTATGCGTGATAAGCAGTTATGTTCTTAAAAGTGCTGAGATCAACTAGATATATTTAATTTCAATATTACTGTAAATACACCCAAGGCCACCATTGAAAGAAATGTTTATAAAAGGAAAAGTCTTTTAGTGATAAAATAATAAAATAGTGATCATCCTAATTTATTTATTTGGTAAGCCCAAGCCTTTTTGATATCTTATATAAATTAATATCTTATTATAAATTATTTCGAAAAGGTGGGGGCCCCTGTGCTTTTGATACTAAGGGGCACGAGCATGCCTTCTGTATGGGGGACATTGCATCTTGTGCACTTGTGTACCATTCCCTTTCAACCTCACAATGATGCCACAAGGTAGGTACTATTACCACTGTAATTGTCACCTGAAGACACAAGCTTCAGGGGGCCTGCTACTAAGACTGAAGCCAGGTTTATCCAGCTCCATTAGGAACAAGTTCACTGCCCCACAGAACCACATGTCACCTCCACGTTTATTTTTCTTATACGAAAAATAATCCTTGCCTAAGCTTGGTCTGGACGACCTGTAAAAACATAATGGTCACCCACTAACCAAATGAATAGATTATCATTACACGTTAACCATTCTGAATGAAGAAGCTGCAGAATTACTATATCAATTTTCAAAATGTGAAGCATCCCCGCATTAGAACTACAGGAGGAAACTGTACATACGTGGCCTTCAGATAATGGAAATGGGAAAAAATAAACCAATTAACAAGTGTGGTGGAGAAAAAGAAAGGTATAGAAGGGCCTAAAAATACTTCCAGCTTATCTGTGCTCTAATAATAGCAGATTGGCACACATTCTCTTGGAAATGTCACCCAGGCAACCAGAAACACAAAGACAAAGATGTTTAGGAAAGAAAAAAATATATGTGTGTGTGTGTGTGTGTGTGTGTGTGTGTGTGTGTGTCTATTTTGGCATCTTTCACATAAAAATGTTCACTGGTTCAAAAAAAACAGTAATTAGAAAGATATACAAGAAAAAGATAGGTACAGAAGAAAGTTTTATAAGTGGGTACCAGTGCACCTTGATAGGGCAATCAAGTATAAACATCTAAACAGTATAAAAGTCCATCTCTATCTCTGTAAGAAGTTCTGACCCATCGCCTCAAATTTGGGCCAATGATCAATTAGGAGTGTTTTCTGTTTTTTCAACTTTCATGTTTTTATCTCATAAACCTAACACAGACAAATACAAAAAATTGTAGGCTGGCAAATTTTAGAACTATACTACCTTAAGCCTCACTTAACTAGACGACTATAGCCCCTTTGCCTGGATTGCCTCAGACAGTCCCGATTTGCACTCCCCTTTCACTTGCAAGTGTTCTGGTGTGATGCTTATCACAGCACTGTTCACCATAGCCAGGCTATGGAATCAGCCTAACTGCCCAACAACGACTGGATGGATAAAGAAAATGTGTGTGTGCGTGTGTATAATATATAATGGAGTATTCAGCCATATAGAACAAGGAGATCACGTAGTTTACAGGAAAATGGATAGAATTGGAGATCTTCCTATTGAGCAAGATAAGCCAAGCTCAAAAAGTTAAATAATGCATGTTTTTGCTCATATGTGAACTTTAGACCTAAGATAAAAATAACAATAATAATGGGATATGAGTGTAAAGGGGGGAATGTCTAAGGTAGGGGATTAGTGGGTGAGGAAGGGGGAAAGGAGAGGTACTGCAGAGTGAACATGATCTAAATAAGTTACATATATATACATACATGTAAATGTAGATAGATAGCATAATGATATCCACTAAATACTATTTGAAAAATGGGAGGAGGGAGAGAGATTAAGGGAATATAATAGAGGGGTGAATATGACCAGAGTACATTGTATGCATCTATGGAAATATCACAATGAACCCCCTCTGTACAATTAATGTATGTTAACAAAAAAGGAATTAGAAAACAAAAATAAAAAAGGAATTAGAAAAGGAAAGTGTTCTGGTATAGCTGGGAGTGGTGGTTCATGCCTGTAATCCCAGCTTCACAAGGCACAGGTAGGAGGCATTACTGTCCACGGTCAGCCCAAACAAAAAGCACAAAATCCTATCTGAAAAAATAACTTAAAGGAAAAAGGGCTGGAGGTGTGGCTGAAGTAGAGGAGCACCTGCCTATCAAACATGAGGCCCTGAGTTCAAACCTGGGTATTGCCACAAAAAAGTGTTCTACTATGAATGATAAACCTTATATTTAGCCAAGCAATATTTCTTGACCACTTATGATGTGTTAGCTACTAGGTTGGGAATTTAGATTAGTTAAACCAATCACTGGAGGTATGCCCTTGAAGGAACTGTTGGGGCTCCTCTCTCTTTGCTTCCTGGCTGCCATGAGGTGAGCAGCTTCCCCCACCATGTGCTCTAAGCATGATGTGCTGTCATTCCACAGGCCCAAAAGCAAAAACAAAAAAACCCAGACCACAGGCTTCCAAAACTGTGAGCCAAAATAAACCTTTCCTCTGTAATTGATGACCTCAAATATTTTATTACAGCAGCATAACGCTAACACGGTCTGATTGTCCAGCCCTCCCAGAAGTTGGTCCAGCAAAGTCACTTGTCACAGCCATCAGTTTTCCTTTCAGTGCAAAGGGTGATCAAACCCTGTCTGGAACTGCTGAGGCACTAGGACCCAGGCTCTTTGCTCCTACTGAGGAATCCTAGAGAAGAGGCTGTGGAGAAGAGAGCAATGCTTGGTTCAGGAAAAGAGTGAAGGATGGAGAGGACTGTAAGGCTACCAATAACAGGAAACCACTGCCACTCCTGGGCCTGAAGGCACCAGAGGAGGGAGTGGCTAATGGAATTCAAAGTGGGTGACTGTGTGGAGAGGACAGCTGACAGGAGCTGTGGCTCTTGGCACACAGACACAACCAATGTGCAGCATGCAACCCTCAGAGGGAGTGAGGAAATAGATGCCCTCTCTCGCTCTCCTCCTACCCTACCATCCTACCGTCTCCAGCTGGACACACTGTTAGCCAAGTTCGCCTGAAAATCAGAAAACAAAAATGGCCCCTGATGTCAATGATAGAGGTCACCTCTCAGAGCACAGAGCAGGTGGAAAAATGGACCAGCCAAGGGGCTGTGGAGGGGCCACAGGAGCTAACCAGACCACCTACTGCCCCGGCTCCCACACAGAGGCTGTGCTTCAACCCAGGCAGGGCAAGCTGGCCTTGTCACTCTTTGAAAGATAATGTAGCATCCGTCTGCCCAGCACATATGTGACAGCAGGTCAGCCTCACACGTGAGCGACCCGCGCAGAAGGGTTTAACACTCTGTAGTCACTATCTTGAAATTCTAACATTTTTAAACAAAGAACCTCACATGTTCATTTTTCTCTAAGCCCCACGGCTGTGGGGCAACCTGTTTTCTTCAGATACGAAACTAAATTCTGTAAATATCACAGTATTCCACAAACACTCTTCAAACCAAAATGGTTCAGAGTAATATGGATGACACAGTAGACTATATAACACGATAAAACAGACGACCCTTTGAGAAACCAAGATTATCTGCCCCCTAGAGAGGGCCAGAACTTAATGACAACTGCCTCTCCAGAGCACAGCCTGAATGGGTTTGGGCACTTCTCCAATTACTGCGATCAATGTAGAGAACCAAACAGAATAATTCATGCCCTGGACTGGCCTCACCTGCTCTACCTCATTTAGTGGGCCGCAGTCATCAAATTAGAAAGTTATCTGCAGCTCACCCTGTGTTCCCGGTGCACACAGGCCCCAGGATGGGACTCAGTGTTGAAAGTACGTGGGTGAAAGGCTCACTGAGGGCCAGCAGCATCTGCAAATGGCATTTCTAAGCCAGTGCTTTCTGAAAGCCAGGGAAGTGCACCCATACTGCTTCTGCATCCCTTTCCCGGAGCCTCCAGACTCCCGCATCCTCAGCATTCTCCAGAGCAATTATAGTTCTGAAAGCGCCTGGCAAAGTTCCAGGCGAGAAGCAACTGGGGGCCAGTGGCTGCCCTTTCCTGTCTCCATTCCTTCTGAGCTGGACCACCAAAGCCGTACGCAGAAAACTTTCAGGCAGGGATCAACCCAGCTTTCACAGCCTCTCTCACTCCCTCCTTCGCTCTAGAAATAAAGGAGGTAAATTTACTTGTTTGTATGGTTATTGTCTAAAGTTAGAATAAAACTTCAAAAGCACAAATCAAAAATGCTTCCAAAACCTCTACTATGTCAAGGAAACTAGAATCCAGGGAATGGATAAAACCTAGGGGTGTTGAAAAGGAATCAGAGAATCAAGAGTTGCAGTGAACGTTCCTGGTCAATCCCTATAGTACAATGTCCAAAAAAATATGTCCAAGTCGTAAACCCTGGAGACTGAGAATGTAACTTTATTTGAAAACAGGGTCTTTGCAGATGCAAGTTAAGGATCTTGAAATAAGATCATCATGGATTACTCAGGTGTGCCCTAAATTCAATGACAAGTGTCCTTAGAGAAAAGGTGCACAGAGGAGAGGAAGAGGCAATGCTACCTGAGGAGAGATTGGAGCCATGCAGCCTCAATCCCAGGAGTGCTGGCAGCCAACAGGGGCTAAGAGGAAAGAAGCCTGGTGTGGTCGCACATGCTTAGGGCCTCAGCTACTCGGGAGGCTGAGGCAGGAGCCCCCAAATTCAAGACCAGCTTGAGCAACAGAGAGACACTGTCTTGAAAGAGAGAGAGAAGGAAGGAAGGAAGGAGAGAGAGAGACAGAGAGAGAGAGAGACAGAGAGAGAGAGAGACAGAGAGAGAGAAAGAAAGAAAGAAAGAAAAGATTAAGAAAAAGAAAGAGGGAGGGAAGCAGAGGGAGGGGAGAAACAGAGCTTCTGGAGAGAACTGGGCCCTGCCAACACCTCATCTCAGATGTGGAGCCACCAGAACCATGAGAGAATAAGTTTCTGTGGTATCAAGCCACCCAGTTTGTGACAGTTTGTTACAGAGGCCACAGGAAACAAATACAAGCCCTCGGCCTCATCTCTCACCCATAGCCTTGTCTTTAAAACCTCCAGGAATGGAAACTATGAGGCCTCCCAAGGCACTGCCTTCTGTTTGCACAGGGGACCTAGCTCTGGCTCCAGACTAGGTCGCACCACTTTTCCCCAATGTAAGGTGTCAACGTATTTAGTGACATCGATATTGCCTTCCCACAGAGCTTTTTCAGATAACAGAGACCCTCAGCCACGCCTTGTGTCCCACCTGCACCACACTAGACATCAGATCACTCCCAAAGAACCAAAGCTCCCAGGTTTGGGGTGAGTTAACATGTCCAGCCATGTAGACAGAAAGTCCTGATTACTTTCCCTTATTTTTCAGGCTCCAAATCCCAGCTCCACAATTTCCTAGTTCCTAACCTTTGGTAAGTCACTCGGGCTCTTGGTGCCTCAGTTTCCCTACCTGAAACATGAACGTGATGATAAATCTTCCTTGTCCTGGAAGTTCTCTGCTCCTCTGCCCCACCCTCCTTCCTTCCCCATGGGCAGGAAGTGCCTCACTAAAAAGCTGCTTTGCCCTCTGGTTTCTAGTCACTTTGCCTATTTGGGAAGCATTAGCATCAGAAGAGGGTGATGTCATCAGAGGGTGGCAAGAGAGTGGCTGGGGACTTGCTCACCTGGATGCCCCCTGCTGGGCCACGGCATCCCAGCAGCAGAGCCCAGTTCCTGCCCACAGCCCAGAGCTGTTCCAGAAACTGCACCGCTATCATCCCTTCAGGGCTCCACGCATGCAGACACCTCCCTTGCCCATGCCTGCCCCCTTCTGAGTTTGTTATGTGCCTCTTTATGGGACACTGGAGGAGAAATCCTCCACAGGGTTTGCCAGAATCAAGTGAGTTAATACTTATAACACCTTTAGGCATCTGCCACCCTTATTATTATTAGCGGCTTTGGTCAATTTATCTGAGGAATCCATGAGATATCACAGTGCCATGTTTACTTCCTTTCCCAAGTTCATTGCCATGGTGGGGTGGATAAACATAACACTTTCAGTCATGTAGATGTGGAGGAAACGATTAAGGTCTCTCTCAACTGGAGAACCAAAGTGACGAAAACTTCTCTGTTGTTGTCCTCCTTTCATTCTGATGTCAGGGTCTCTCTGATCACGCTATGGTCCCAAATGACAAACATTCAATGGTTTCCTGTGTCCCCCAAATGAAGTTTAAACTCTACCACTGTCCCTCACAATTCGATTCTAACCCACCTTCAAGAAAATAACAAATGATGGTCGGATGTGGAGAAACTGGAAGCCTGTGTGTTGCTGGTGGGTGGGTAAAACAGCACCACTGTGGAAAACAGGATGGCAGCCGCTCAAAACCTAAGCGTGGAATTTCCACCGAGCTCCACTTCTGAGAACAAACCAAGAGAATCGACAGCAAGAACTTGAACACGTATCCGTACAGCCATGTTCACAGCGGTATTAGGCACAAAAGCCAAAAAGTGGACACAATCCAAGTGTCCAACACCACCTGAATGGATAAAGAAAATGCGGTATGCACACACAGTGGAATATTATTCAGCTTTCAAAAAGAAGGAATTCTGACACGTTACAACATGGATGAACCTTAAGGACGTTATGTAAAGTAAAATAAGCCCGTCACAAACAAAGACAAATGCTGTATGGTTCCACTTACATTAGGAGATAACATTATCAGATTCACAGAGGCAAAAGGTAGAGGGTGGTTAGTTGCCAGGGTCTGCGGGGCGTGAAGAAGGGGGAGCCATTGTTAGTGGTATGGTGTTTCAGTCTGGAAAGAGGAAAAAGTCCCGGAGATGGGTAGATGGATGGTGGTGATGCATAATAATAAGAGTGTACTTAATGACACAAGACTAGAACCTTAAAAATAGTTAAAATGGTAAATTTCATATTGTGTATTTTTAACCACAGTATTTAAAAAAAAAAAAAGGATTCAAGAACTATTTATTCCTTGGCCACTACACAAAGCACATTACAGGTGCTTTGTCAATGAACAAAATCAAAGGTCTCTGTCCCCAGGAAGTGGGAACATACTTCAGGTTCTTCTCAATCTGTTACCTACATTAACAAAAGATGGGGACAAGGCCCCAGTCAGCCTATATCTGAGAACCTAATCCAATGCTGAACATACAGGAACTGCTCAAAACTATTGGTTGAGTAAGGAACTAAAAATCCAGCCACCAAGCTTTTGTCCTCTTTTTGTCTCATTTCTTCTGGCCCGTCAGTGTCTTCAATTACCTGAAGCTGCAGAGCTGCATTTTCAGGAATAGAGAGCCCAGAGCTTCATGCTGAACTCATGTTCAAAATTCTTTTCTACAAACAATTATTCTACAAATACTTCTACCAAGTTGGAACTTGTAGGTTTTAAATCAGGACCCACTGTTTACTAGCATTGCGACCTTGGACAAATGACTGAGTGCTCCCAAGCTTGTTTCCCTTATCTGTGAAGTGGGAATGCTAACAGAACTAGAATGAACATCTGTTGTTTTGCAATCTACACTCCCGGGACCCATCTTTGGTAACATATCACAATTTTCTGCCAGAGAAACACCCTGCTCCTACTCCTCAGCTCAAGAATGAAACATGTGACCAAGCCCAAGTCTGGTGACATGTGGCCCCTGCCGCAGGAAGAGACCCAATGCTAATAAGTCAGGGCAAGTCATTTGGAGCAATGCTGTGATGGAGGAGCCTTCTTTCTGGCTGGATTGAAAGCCCAGAAAACATGAGGTCTAGAGCCCTTCCAGCTCCAAGAGAGAAAACCAAGAGAGCAAGAGAGAAATCAGGTCCTGCTCAAAACACTTGAGCCTTGGATCAAGATACACCTGAATAAAGTATCTTCCTCTGAAAAGAGTTATCAGAGCAAAATAACATTCCTTTTTTGATAAAACACACACACACACAAAGTTTGAGTTTGGGGGCTCCTGGCACAGCTGAACTGAGTTCTAACTAAAGTATTCCCTTAAAAAGTTGCTGCAAAGATTGAATGAGGTACCCCGTAAGGCCTGCACAGCGCGCTCTTAGCAAGTGGCAGCTGCTATTATCTGGGTGGTTGTTTAAGGGTGCAGTGGAGTGGTCCTGCCTTCTCTCGGGGACCTCATTAACTCGTGTGCTTTGTCCCTGACTTCTGTCTTTACTGTCCTTCGATGACGCTCTCTAGGATAGCCTCTTCATGGTCTTCAGAACACATCTGCCACCACTTCCAAATCCCATGCCCTGGCAGACATCGCCAGTTGACCACTGGCACTCTCTCCTGCTGAGCCTGAAGCCCTCCCTGGATTCCTGTTCAACCCAGCTACGACCAACGACACGCAAAATGCAATCCTTTCATTTGGCTCCAGTCTAGCATTTGGCAGTGTTTTTTCTACAAAGAACAAGATAGAATTTAGGCACAGTCTCTGTCCCATATTCTTTGTGTTTTGTTTTCCACCTTTTAAAAATGTAAAAACGCATTCTTTACTCTCAGCTATACTACGCTCCCTGCTTTAGAGTAGTGAGAGCTGCCTCTGGGGTTGGCACAGAGAACTGGGCACCATCTTATCTTCCCCTGAGGCTCCTGGGAGCAGCAGTGGAGAGCTTGGAAATGCTGTCTGAGTCTGAGGAGCACCCGCAAGACACATTGAAGTGACACAGGAGCCTGGAGGACTGGAGGCTTCCTGTTTGCATCAGACCAACCCCAGGCAAGCCAAAACCCACACCCTGAAGGAAGCTATAATCCAAGCAAGAGCCATGAGACACATGCATGTCATGACCTTCCCTTCTGCATCCAGAACCAAATTCACTGCATGCCCCCTTCAAAGTGCCGAACCTCCACCCCAAGACCAAGTTTTTGAGAGAATTAAGAAAAGAGCGAAGGAGCAGATCATTGCAGTTTTCCATTGGTGGTCTAGCCCTCACAATTGACAAAACACCTCTGAAATAGTTCCAAGATGGTGTCTCACATTTCTTCTGGCCTGCCCTTGACTCCTTAGTAGTTCCCCAAGTTTTTAATTGTAGAGAACTACAGATAAAGATTGTTTTGGTCCTCTTCTCTATGATTCTCCATGTTCAATTCTGGCTTGAGTGAAAAGGACTGAACTTTGTTTGACTGGTGTTTGCTTATTCATTCGTAAACACCTGCCTACAATGAGAATCCTCCCTCTCAAGGCACTTGCAGGTAGGAAGGATAACAAGTAATGAGGTGGGTGTGAACATGGCAGCATGGTGACTCAGTTAGCTGGGATGGGCAGTGCCCAGAGAGCTAATGGAAGGCAGTGTCAACATAGCGGGGTAAGGAAAAATGCCCAGGAACTGAAGACAAGGAAAGGTGGGGTTACAGTTACCGAGACTCAGTGGTTTGAACAAGGCTATACCTGGGGAGGCTCAGGAGATGAGGCCGAAGAGGAGGTAAGAGTAGGATCATGAGGTCCTTGGAGTCTGAATTTTATCCTGAAAGCCTGAGAAAACCCCAGGAGAAAATGAACCAGAATGACTGGTTTAGATTTTCACTTTCAGAATGAATGGCCACAGTTGGGAGAATGAACTTGAACAAGAAGGTCCTCAGTGGGAGCAAAGAGCCCAGCTTGAAGGCAACTGGAGCAGCTCAGGCAAGAAGTGATGAAGGTATGACCCAAATCAGTCATCCACAACACAAATAACAAGAGCTCACTGGCTGGGAGAGTGGCTCTGGTAGAGAGACTGCCTAGTAAGTGTGAGGCCCTGAGTGCAAACCCCAGGACCACCAAGAGCTCATGTGTTTGCAGTACTAATAATTAATGCTTCTGAGTATTAATTTGTTCCATCTGCACCTCAATCTGAAGTAGCATCTTCCTCTTAGCAGACCAGGAAACTCAGGGGAGGTTAAGCAAGGCGCCCACCATCTGCAGATGGGCTACAGAGCCCACACACAGAATGTCCTCCTTGTAGCACAGGTGTAGACAAACCTGGACTGGGGAAACTCCGGAGCAACTCGCTGGCCCTGGCTTGGGCACCTCCACACTGAGTTTCAGCTTCTCCAGTCTCCTCCTTGGAAGCTTCTCCCTCAAGTCTCTACCTGGGCTCTCCACTCATACACCCACGCTCCTCATACAGCCACACTCCCACTGCACCCAGGCTCCTTTGCACCCATGCATCACTGCTTTTGGCCACTAAACGCAGGCATTTCCCAGTTGGGAGTGAAAACCCCACAAGCACTGCCAGTGTCTAAGAAACCACTGACAGGGGCCCAGTTCTTGGTAACACAGCTCTTAGGTCTGTGATTTTCAATCAGTCCGAACTGGGAAAACTTCGACAGCCTTGCGTGGTTTCCTTTCCAGAGAGGGAGACCTTAGCAGCCCCACTTCTGTGTTTCAAGCCACTTGTGCGTGCATTTTTTCTTGGGAGCTGGCGTTGAGGGACACAAGCACACAGGACCGGCCTGGGACAGGCCCACCCGCAGGAAGACAGTGACCCTGGGATCCTCGGAGAGTCCAATAGAGTTTTTTTCTCCCTGCACGAAAGTTCAATCAAGCATCTGCAGCAAGAAACTTGTGTAGTATTTCCTGCGGACAGGGAGACCTCCTGCCCCTCCCGTGCTGATACAACCCACTTTGCACATCCTGCTTCTAAAAATAAACCGGTATGCACTGAAAAACACTCGAACACATCTCCCCAGCACACCCTTCCCGAGTTCCCGGGGGCAAGAGACTCCCGATCTTTCAGATCCTCAGTCCAAAATGCAGACCATTTCCTCATCCAAGTTCAACCAGCGCCTTTCGCCGCGCCCACAGCCCCCTCCCCAGCCGCCTGTGGCCTCTCAAAGCCGACTCTGCAGGCCCAGGAACCAACCAGTGCCCTTGACCCAAACCCCCAGACCCCCGGGAGGAATGCTCCAGATGGCCCCGGGCCGTCAAGCTCACGAACGCCCCCTTCAGACCCAACGCGCCCCCAGCCTGTCTGCCCCGCGCGCCTCTGCGCGCCCCTCTGCGAAGTTGCGCCCTCTTTTCAGCCCCTGTCCTCGGGGTCTTTGGTTTTGCTGGGTTTCCCCGCGAGGCGCTGGGGAGGGACAGGGAAACTGACGAGGTGGATTGCACCTGGGAGGGGGCTGCAAGGAGCAGATTCCCAGGACACTCTCTCCTCGCGCCCACCCCTGCGCCCGCTGCGCCCCAGCTCGCGGGTCCCCCTCCCCCCAGCAGCTGCTTCCCGCGCCCGCGCCCGGGCACACGCGCCCCGGCTCCCCAGATGCGGAGGGAAGGCTCTGCGACTCACCGCCTCGGCCGCTCCCGGCGTCTGTGTCGCCTCGGGTGAGGCGGCGGCGGCGGCAGCGCCTTCCCTCCGCCCGCCTCCCCCTGGACAGCTCGGCCGCCAGCCGTGCCCCCCTCCCCAGCCTCGCTGGCCGCGGCGATCCTTGCCGCTGCCGACCCCCCACGTGGCCTCGTCCAGGGGTGGCCAGACCGCCGGGGTGCAAGGGTCCAAGCCGATGCTGGGTGTACAGGTGCAGTGGCAGCCCCCACCTTGCTCTGGGGCAGCCTCCGGGATTAGCCCACCGCTCAGGCTTCTAGCCAGGCCACACTGGCACTTTCTAAGATGTCATCTGTTTGCTTGTCCCGCTGGTAAGGAGATCAGATTCAACCTAGAACATCTCCTTCCTTGCTTCCCTTGGGGGTCTCTGGGGTCCCTGCTACCCCACAATGATGTTTAAGGGGGCCTCAGACGCCCATCAAGCCCATAAGGTGGTAGGGGGCTGATCTGTCTCCCTGGTATTTTCTCTACCCAGAGCCTTCTGTGAACCCTAAAGGGATGACTTAACAAAAAATCCGAAAGGAAAGACAACTGAAGGGTCCCTCTTTTATCCCACCACCCAGTGCAGAATGTCACCAAACTTTCACTTTGGACTGAATGAAGATAATGAGAAGCAAGTGTCTTGTCAATTCCTTCAGCCGACATTTATTGCGTGCCTGCCGGTGCGGAAAGCCCATTCATGACCTCTCCAAAAGCCACTGTAACTTCTTGTGCTTGTCAACCCCAGTGACGATTCCAGAACCCACAGAGGTCTAACAGCAACTCGTCTTCCTCAATTCAAAAAAGCTGCTGGTTAGTATGACTGATGACAGAAATGACAGTTACAGTTAGGTCCAAACAGTCACCAAAGCTAATTTGAACACCAAGTAAAAGGTTCCTGTAACCCAAACCATCCTTCCCTAGTTCTACTGGCTGGTTGCCTTCCATTGAGAAATAAAACTTTTTGGATAGGCCATTTCACCATTTTCAGATACTAAAACCTTCGCCTGAATTGTTAGCAGATTAGCTCAGTGGTTTATCTATCTGTGCATGGTGGAATCCCTGGGGAGGTACTATTAGTGATTATTATTTGGCTCCACCCCAGACATTCTGAGTTAACTGCTCAGGCGCGCAGCTGTGCATGAGTTTTTTTTTTTTTAACTTGGGCCCCAAGAGATTGTAATGTGTAGCCAGAGTTGGAAACCACCATGGGATCTGCCAATCTTCAAGCAGAGCCTGAGGCAATGGAGCCCAGAAGCAGGGAGTCTGCATGGGGGGTGAGGAGGGGATGAGAGCTCAGCTGGTATTGCAAGCTCAAATGCCCCTAGGGATAAAAATAGGTGCAAGGGTAAACTGCAAGGCCCCGGCTGTGACTTCAGTATGTTTCCCATAGGCTCATGGGGTGGAGCTTGAGTTCCTCAACGCTGCAGCGTTGGGAGGTGTTTGGGTCATGGACATCAGGAGTGGAGCCCTTACAAAGGGAGAAATGCCTCCCCCATGGCTGAGTCCTTGCTCTCTAGGCCTGAATCAAATACTGCCGACATCATTAGAAAGCCAGGTTCCCCACTTGTTTCATCTCCTCCCAAGCACCTCCTGCCCTTCTTTTTGTTTTCCATTGTGAGTCGAAGCCCATACCAGATGCAGCTGTCAGATCTTGGACTTTCCAGCCTCCAAAACTGTGAGCCAAAATAAACCTCTTTTCTTTATAAATTATTCAGTCTCAGGTATTCTGTTAAATAAACTAAGCCAGTCCCATTGCCCTAAAGAGGGCAGGATCAATTTCCATGTGAGAAACATAGGCCCAGTGTGACAGTTAAATTTGTTTGTGTTTTTTTATGACTTGATCATGATGTGTGGTCTTTTTATTAATTTTATTTTTGAATTAATGCATTAATAATACGAGGTAATTTCATGTGATAATGCCATACATATGTACAGTGCACCTTGGACAAGTTCACCCCTCCATTATATTCCCATTCCCTCTTCCCCTTGCCCTCTCTTTTGAAGAGTTTGGTGGCATTCATTATGTTGTCTTCGTATGTATACATGAAGCGCACCCCTTGGTATCCTTTCCTTTCCCCTTCCCTCCTGCTGATCCCCCCACCGCCCCCCTGTGTACACTTACATCCTCTCATCTTCATCATCATCCTCTCAGATCTAGAGTCCCCAAGAAGCGAGAATGCGTGATATTTGCTCTTTCGAGCTTGGCTCACTCAGCATGGTGAACTCCAGTTCCATCCATTTTCCTGCAAATGGCAGAATTTAATTTTTCTTCATAGCTGGGTAATAGTCCAGGTATATATGGCATATACACACCATATAGATTTATATTCCATATTTTCTTTATCCATTCATCAGTTGGACACCCCAGCTGTCCCACAGCTTGGCAATTGTGAAGAGAGCTGCAGTAAACGTGGGTATGCAGGTCTCTCTCGGATATTGACTTTCACACCTTCAGATGGATGCCCACAAGTGGTATGGTGGGATCAGAAGGTAAGGCTACTTTTAGTGTTTTGAGGAACCTCCATACCAGTTTCTATACTGGGTTGTACTAATTTATCTTCCCACCAACAATGTATGAGGGTTCCTTCTGCCTCCGGTTCCCTCACAGCATCCTTGCCAGCATGTTTTTTGTTCATTTCCTTGAGGACTGCCAATCTGACTGGGGTGAGATGGGACCTTAGTGTGGTTTTGATTTGCATTTCCTTTATGGCCAGGGATGTTGAATGTTTCTTCTTGTATTTATTAGCCATTGAATTTCTTCTTCTGAGAATTAATTCATTTGTCATTCGTTAGTAGGATCGTCTGTCTTTTGCTGTTTAGTTTTTTGAGCTTTTTGTATATTCTGGATATTAATCCCTTTATTTGTTGAATAGCTGACCAAGATTTTCTTCCATTCTGTGTGTTGTCTCTTGATTTTGGTAACTGTTTCTTTTGATGTGCAGAAACTTTTTAGTTTGATGCAGCCCATTTGTCAATTCTTGCTCTTATTTTCTGGGTAATTGGAGTCCTATTCAGAAACTAATTACCTATGTCTATACCTTCCAGGGTTTTCCCTGGTTTTTTTCTGTAGTAGTTTCAACATTTTAGGTCTTACATTAGGCTCTTTGATCCATTTGGAGTTTATTTTTGTACAGGGTGAGAGATAGGGGTCTAGTTTCAGATGAGATTGGGCGTGTTCAGGGTGGTATAGCCATAGGCAGGGGTCTAGTTTCAATCTTCTGCATGTAACCAGTTTTCCCAGCATTGGGTTTTTAATTTTTATTTTGATTTCTTTGGAGAAAAATGCACATTTAATGTGAACTCTTCTAATTTTAAAATAGTAATTAATTTTTAAAATACTTCACATGCTGTATAAGCCAAGAAAGAAGAGTGAGTAGGTCACATAATCTCCTCTGGCCATCAGTTCATCATGTGTGGTCTAGACGTACTGGGGGTGAAGACAGCAGAAAGGTGGCTGTGCCAATGATCGATTGGCAGAAATTAAGTAAAACTCGCTTTATCTACTTTACAATTTTGCTTTAATGGTCTCTGTTTAAAAAAAAAAAAAAAGCAACTTAACATCAGTGGTTCATACCTGCAATCATAGCTAGTTAGGAGGCTGAGATTGGGAAGATCTTGGTTCGAGGCCAGCCTAGGCAAAAACTTAGTGAGACTCCATCTCAACCAAGAGCTGGGTGGGGTAGGGCACAGCTATCATCCCAGTGAGGGCAGGAAGCTTAAAATAGAAGGATTGCAGTCCACACTGGCCCAGGCAAAAAGAGAAAACAACCAGAGCAAAAAGTGCTAGAGGTATGGCTCAAGCAGTAGTGTGCCTACCTTGAAAGTGTGAAGCCCTGAGTTCAAACCCTAGTGGCACCAATAAAAGCTAAATTGAGATGCGATGCACATGTAGTAGTCCCCTTCATCCAGTGTATCCACACTGTATGTACTACCTATCCGTTAGTTACTTAGTAGCTGTTTCAGCTGTCAGGTCAACTGTGGTGCTATTACATCACAGTGGTTGTGTTCAAGTAACCCTTCTTTTATTTAATATTGGCCCCAAAGGCAAGAGGTTTGATGCAAAAAAGAACAGACTTACTCTGGAACTATGGCAATGATACAGGGCATGTAGGAAAAAATATAGTATATATACAGGGTTCAGTGCTGACTGAGATTTTAGGCTTCCACTGGGACTCATGGAAGGTAAACTGAGAGTACTGTACCATACTATTCACTCATTTAAAGTATCATTTAATATTTTCAGCATATGCACAGTTGTGCAATCAACACCAATTGTACAACCAACAATCAACTCTAAAGAGTTGATTTTCATCAAGCCCAAATGAAGTCTCAGCCAGGTACAGTTGCACATGTATAGAATCCTAGCTACTACAGAGGCAGATATCAGGAGGATCACATTTCAAGGCCAGCCTGCGGGGGGAGGGGGAGGGAGTTAGCAAGATATCATATCAACCATTTGCTGGGAACCCTATCTCCAAAATAATCAGAGCAAAAAGAGATGGGGGCATGGCTCAAGCAGTAGAGCACCTTCCTAGCAAGCACAAGCCCCTGAGTTCAAACCCCAGTTCCAGTTCCAGGAAGGAAGGAGGAAAAGAGAGAGAGAAGAAGGGAGGAAGGGAGAAGGAAGGGATGGTGCAAGGGAAGGAAGGAGGAAAGGAGAAGAAATCTCATACCTGTTAGCACTCACTCAGTCCCTCACACTGACCTAGTTTGTCTCTAAAGATGTGCCTATTCTGGATTTCATAGAAATTGAATCACACACTGTGTCATCTGTTGTGACTGGCTTCTTTCACTTCGTATGTTTTCAGGGTTCTTCCATGTTGTAACATATATCAATAAACACATTTTATGTATTTATGAACAAATAACACTGAATGTATGATGAATCACATTTGATTATCCACTTTTCAGCTGATGGCGCTTTCTACTTTTTGGTTATTATGGAGAGTGCTGCTGGGAACAGTTACGTACAAACATTTCTATAGGTGTACGTTCTCATTTCTCCTGGGTATATAACCTAGGGTGAAACTGCCAGGGCCCCCAGGGCACTCGGTGGTTAACATTTTAAGGAACTACCACACGGTTTTCCAAAGGAGTGACACCCTCTACATTCCTACCAGCCATGTATGAGGGTTCTAATTTCTCCACCTCTTTGCCAACACTTGCTATCTGCCTTCATTTCAAACTTATACCATCCCAGCAGGTGAGAAGTGCTATGGTGTTATGGTTTTGATTTGCATTGCCCTAATCACTAACGACGTTGATCCTCTTCTCACGTGCTTTCAGCATTTATGTATTTTCTTTGCAGAAACATCTCTTCAGATCCTTTGCTCTTTATTAAATGGGTTGTCCATGCTCCTGTGGGGCTTACAGTTTAACAAGAGAAAATAATAGATAGGTAGGATAGGTAGATATATGGTCAATAGATAGACAGACAGATGATCAACAGATAGATGATAGATAGATAGATAATAGATGATTGATAGATAGATATAGATAGATAAATAGATAGATAGATAAAATATAGAATGTGATGAGTGTTTATGTTAACAATTCATGTAGACTGATATGATAGAACAATTAGGGAAGAGGCCAGGCAGAGGAAACAGTAAAAATGCTCCCAGTTGGAGAGGGAAATGCACAGCCTATTCTGGGTACACAAAGAATCTAACATGACTGGAGCTTGGAGGATGTCTGACTGAACTCTTTAGAAAGTACAGCCTGAGCACAGACGAGGCACTAGCACTGTATGGAAAGTAAAATTGCAGGGAAGCAGGACAGAGAAAAAGGGAGAGTGAGTCAGGAAGAAACAGAAGAACCACAACGAGTGTGTTACGCAGCTGGTCATGGCCTCTCCAGTCCCAGGAGCACCGGGGTTGGTAGGAGGGACAGTGGGGAGCATTACTGAAGAGGGTGGGGAGGATCCAAGAGAGGTGCTGGTCTCTGATCTTCAGAGAAGCAGTGTAACAAATCAGCACTCCTGGATTGCAAGTGAGTGGTCACCAAGTAGGTGTCTGCACAGTGTCAGGGAAGTGCCAAGGTGGAGGCAAAAGGCATATGGCGGGAGGAGAGGCAGTATCTGCTGTACCTCAGAGCAAGTGGAGGGACAGCAACCACAGCGACAAAAGTAGAGGCAACCTGGCTCTAGGACAGAAGTTCAGCCGAGAGCCACTGCTAGGTTTGCTCTGGCAAGTTAATGAGTCATCATCAACCTGAGAAGATGCAGGCAATGAGTTTAGCACAGTGGGTGGAGGAGACAGTGAAAGAATGTGATCGGAGAGCGGCAGGTAAGACCAGGTACTGCCTTCAGGATGGGCTCAAGAGCATTAAAAGGATTCCAGGTGGAATTTATCCCAAGAACAATAGGCAGCCATTTTGCATGCTCTTTTTAGAATGGTTTTTAATGGCGTGTAGTAAAAGCCACATTTAAGGAACAGTTTTGCAAGTTTTGATAACGTATAGTTGCGTAGCCCTCACCACCACCAAGACCCAAACCAGTGCGGTCGCTCCAAAACTGTTGCTGCCCCTTGTAGCGGGGCCTCCCGTGAACCCCAGCCCCTGGCAACTACTGATGTGCCCTTTGCCCGTGCAGTGTTGTCTTTCGAAGATGCCATACAGTGGAATAATGAGGAATGCACGGGACATTCATTTGTGTACTGAATATGTACCTCAGTAGTTTATTACTTTTTATTCTTTTGGCAGTGATGGGGTTTGAACTCAGGACCTCGTGCTTGCTGGCAGGCACTCTACCACTTGAGTCATGTCCCTGGCCCATTTTGGTCTGGTTATTATTCACATAGGGTCTTCCTTTCTGCCCAGGCCTCTGACAGCGATCCTCCTACCTATGCCTCCCACTTAGCTGGGCTGACAGATACACATCACCACATCCTGTTTGTTTGTTGAGATAGAGGTCTCACCAACTTTTTGTCAGGGCTAGCCTCAAACTGCAATCCTCCTTGTCTCCACCTCCCAAATAGCTGGGATTACAGGCCTGAGCTATTGCACCCAAGCAGTTTGTTCCTTTTTCTTCTGTGAATATACCATAGGTTGGTTATTCATTCACCAGTGGAAGATAATTTAGGTTATTTCCATTTTGGAGTAATTATAAGTAAAGCTATGATAAATATTTGTCTACAGTTTTTTGTTAAATAAAAGTTATTATTTCACTTGGACAAATACATGGGCCTCTTCCACAGTAAATGTAAGTTTAACTACATATAAGAAACTGCCAAATTCATGTGGAAATTGTATTGCCAGTAGCACTATGGGAGAGCCCCAGATTCTAAAATTTACTGTAAATTGATGATTTATAATTGCATATGCTTCTGGGGCACAAAGTGATGCTATGATTTATGAATACACCATGGAATAATTAAACCTAATTAATAATATATTCATCATCTCAAATATTTATCACTTTGGGGTGAGAACATTTGAAATTTACTCTCTTAGTGATTTTTAAATGTGTAATACATTATCATGCTGTGCAATATAGCTCAAGGAAAAAAGAAATTATTCCTCCTGTCCTGTTGAGGCTGTGTGCCTTTGACCTTCCTCTCTGCATATCTCACCCTTCAGCCTCTGTAACTGTCATTCTGCTCTCTATCTCCTTGCGTCTGACTGTTCTAAATCCATGTAGAAAAGAGGGTTTGAGTTGTTTGTCTTTCTGTGCCTGACTTATTTCACTTAGCATAATCTCCAGTGCATCCATGCTATCACAAATAACAGAATTTCCTTTTTTTAAAGACTGAATTTTAGTCCATTGTATAAATGTACCACATTTTTTTTATCCATTCATCTGTTGATGGACACCTATGTTGATTCCATAATTTGGCTATCGTGAATAGTACTGCAGCAAAATTTGGAGTACAGGTGTCTCTTCAACATACTCATTTCACATCTTTTATGTAGGACTTGGCATGGCTCAAGTGGTAGAGTACCTACCTAGCAAGCTCAAAGCCCTGAGTTGAAACCCCAGTACCTCCACCACCAAAAAAAAAAAAAAGACTTTTGTGCAAACAACCAGAAGAGGGAGTGTTGGATGAGATTGTTATTCTATTTCTACTTTTTAAAGGAACTTCCATATTGGTTTCCATAATGGGTGTACTGATTTATACTCCCACCAAGGTGTACAAGGTTCCTTTTTCTCCTCACCAATAATTTTTCTGATGGTAGCCATTCTGACTGGTATGAAGTAATTCCTCATTGTGGTTTTAATTTGCATGTCCCTAGAGATTAGTGACATTGCTCATTGTTCATATATCTCTAGTCCATTTTCATGCCTTCTTTTGAGAGTATTTATTCAGTCCCTTGAATAATACAAATACCTTATTCAGATATTTGTTTTCTTGCTATTGAATATATGATGTATATTCGCCCTTAATCAGATGGATTGCAAATCTTTTCTCCCAGTCCAAAGGATGCCGCTTCACCCTGTGGTTTCCTTTGTTGCTTTTGAGTTTAATGTAATCCCATTTGGCTATTTTCTTTTGTTGCCTTTGCTTTTGGAGTCAAATCCAAAAAAAAAAAAAAAATCACTGATCAACCCAATGTTGTCTAGTTTCTTTGTAGTTTTACAGTTTTGGGTCTTACATTAATCCTTTAACTCATTTTGAGTTGATTTTTTTAATATGGTGTGAAATAAAGTTCCAGTTTCATTCTTCTGCAGGTAGATACTCAGTTTTCCCAAAACTGTTTGTTGAGCACATTGTCCTTTTTAAATTGCATATTCTTGGCATGTTTGTTGAAAATAAACTGACCTTCCATGGGTGGGTCAATTTCTGGACACTCTCTTCTCCTCCCTTGATCATGTGTCTACTTTTATGCCAGTGCCATGGTGTTCTAGATACTATAGCTTTCAAGTCAGCTAGTGTGATGCCTCAGCTATTTGTGAGCAGTTGAGGAGTCTGTATGAAATTTATTTGCCATCTTGTTGGTCATTCTTTATTCTTGGAGACCTAAGTATCTCTCTGATTTGATTAACCTGCAACCTGAAGAACTTGGAAGCTTCATACATTGCTATGGTTGTAAAATGATGTATCCATTTTAGAAAACCATTTGGCACTTTCTCAAAATGTTAAACTTAGAGTTTCAATATGATCCAGTATTCCACTCCTAGATAGATACACAAGAGAAATGAAAACATATATCCACACATAAATTTGAACACAAAGGTTTATAGAAGAATTATTCATAATAGTTAAAAAAAAGGAAAACAACTCAAATATCTAAGAACTAATGATTTTATAATAAAATGTGGTATAGCCAATCCAGGAAATACCATTTAACCACAAAAAATGGAGTACTGACACAGCATGACTGACTCTTAAAAACATCATACTAAGTAAAAGAAACCAGTCGCAAAAGACCACATAATGTATGATTCTAGTCATAGGAGATGTCCAGAACAGGCAAAGAAAGTAAATTAGGGACTTACTAGGGTTGGAGCTTGAAGGAAAATGAAAAGTGACTGCTGTTGGTAGTGGGTGTTATTCAGAGGTGTAAAAGGATTCTAAAACAGACTGCTGTGGTGACTGCACAGTTCTTAATATTCTACAAGTCATTGGATTATACACTTTAAATGGGTGAATTGTCTGGTATGTAAATTATACTTGAAAATGCTGTTTTCAGAAAATACATAACTGTTAAAACCATTTTCAAACTATACACTCCTGCTCATTCTAGTATACAACAATGCTTTCCAGTCTAAGAAGTATGAAAAACACCGAGGGAGCACGGGAAAAAAACCATCAGAGTCACCTGGGAAGATGGAGCCAGGGCCAGGGTGAGTCCAGGGAGGGGCCTGGGCCACAAAATATGAGACCCATATACTGGGGATCTGGCCTTAGAGAGGCTGTGTAGAAGGGCACTCTTTGAGGGAGTAAGGGGTGCATCCCATATACTGGGGATCTGGCCTTAGAGAGGCTGTGTAGAAGGGCACTGGGCTGTCTCTTTGAGGGAGTAAGGGTTGCATCCCATATACTGGGGATCTGGCCTTAGAGAGGCTGTGTAGAAGGACACTGGGCTGTCTCTTTGAGGGGTGAGGGGTGCATCCCATATATACTGGGGATCTGGCCTTAGAGAGGCTGTGTAGAAGGGCACTCCTTGAGGGGTGAGGGGTGCATCCCAGCTATGTTTAGAATCAGTATACTTCAAAAGCTCCCCACCCCACCTGCAAGGGACTCTGATCTTCAGACAGATTTGGAGACCACCAGTCTAGAGGCCCTCTCTGCTCCCTTCTGGATTTTAAGTTCTGAGAGACAAGATGGTCTGTTCAACACAAATATTTACTCTGTTTTCTTTTTTTCCAGGTTTATTGACTAAAAGCAATAAAAATCACTGGATGTGAAATTTTTGAAATTTTTGCCTTCATGAACAGAGCACTCTTTCACTCTTAACACATTGCTAGGAGAAACCGGGCATGTTTCTTCAGCATTCTTATGCCTTGTAATAATACTCTTTGGAAAGTACAAGGCTTCAAAAGGAAATTTGCTGATGGAAGGCAATCTAAACAACTGCCCTGAGGTTCTTAGAGATTCTTTTTTTCATTTTTTATAAATTGAAAATTCATGATTATATAAATACATGGGATACAGAGTGATATCAGAATTTATTAATACAATGTGGAGTCATTATATCAAGTGGCCAGGCACAGTTTGGGACCCTCAATATACAGAAATTAAAGCTGAGTGCCACCCTCACCAACCTTAAGGTCTGATGGGGGAGACCCCCCCATGAGCTTGTGCCACAGTGCAGTGCTAATGCTTGTAGACCTGCTTCTGCTCAGTCCTGACTTCCTGGACCCTTGCAGAAGGAGACAACATCTGCCCACCAAGTTCTAGCTGACTGCTGTCTAGCTCAGAGCCACCTAGAAGCCATCTTATCTGGATTTGCCTCTTGGTTATTATGTCTCAGAATTTATTGAGTCTGTCATTTTAATTTGAACTTTTAAATTTCCCCCCAGATCTCTCTTCTTCCCTCTTCTGCTTTTAGGCTCTATAAAAGGATTCTATTTCTAGCCAGGTGCTGGTGGCTCAAGCCTATAATCTTAGCTATATCAAAGGCTGAGATCAGGAGTATCATGGTTCAAGATCAGCCTGGGCAAATAGTTTGTGAGACCCCCATCTCCAAAATAACCAGAGCAAAACGGACAGGAGGTGTGGCTCAAGCAGTAGAGCCCCTGCTTTGCAAGCGCAAAGGCCTGAGTTCAAGCCTCAATATCACAAGATTCCTGTTTCTTTTAAATTCCTCTTCCTTCACCTCCAATTAGAAGTGGTCCTACCTTTACATCCTTCATCAAGATTATTTTCCTTCTTCTTGATAATATTTCTTCACTTAATTATAGCTTATGCTCACTAGCTACGGATATGCTGACACCGCACCAAAATCACCCCACTGAGGGGATGTAAGGTTTTCATTGAAATGCATTGTCCCCTGCCACAACTCAGTGCTGCTCAATGCTATTCTTCAGCTACAAAGTACAGATGCAAGGAGGCAGACCCATCACTGGGTTGGTTCATTTGTTGTTTTGTGTTTTGCAGTTGCTGGTGATTAAACCCAGGGCCTCATGCATACCAGATAAATGCCCTACTGGTGAGCAATACTCCCCGCCCAAACCAATCACTTTACAGTAGCAACTGATCAGTTTTTTTCCCTAAATTTCCTCATTAACAATCATTTTCTAAAATAAATCATTGTCGTTCATTTTTTTTGTGATATTATTAACTTAATGACAATCATCTTAGGGGCTGGTGACATAGCTCAGTGCTTGAGTGTTTGCCTAGCATGCATGAGGCCTTCTGAAACCCATTTCAGAATTCTGACCTCCAGAGCTGTAAGGTCACAAGTTAGTGGTGTTTTAAGCCTCCACGTTCATGGTATTTCATTACAACAGCAATAGAACGTAATACGTAGACCCAGGTCTTTCTCACTCTTGAGTCAAAGGCCCTGATTCCAGAACTCTCTCCCTTGAGTTTTAAGTGAGGTGAATGTGAGCCAATGCACAGCTTGAATATTTGGCCCCGAACTCCCTGTCTTACTCTCATGCACTCTGAACAGCCTCCACCCATCACCCACTGCCACAAGGCTCTCTGAACTTTCTCCCTGTCCCCTTGGCATTTCTCAAGGCATCTTTGATTCAAACTAGAAGGATCCATGGCTTCCCTTTTTCCCCCAGAACATTGCCAAAAATGTCAGAGAACCATAAGCACAAGTGTGACCAGCAGAGGGCAGTATTTTCATCAGACCTTGGGACAACTGTCCCCAGACTGTCACTCTCACAGCCGCTGCACCTGCTCCTACCACGTTTGTATTGAGTAGAAGAAAGCTAAGCCCCACACATCCTTGACTAAAGCAGGGCCTTGCTGCTTTCAAGTTATGCTCTCCAAGCACACTTGGTCCAGTCAAAGCCAGGAGTTCTAAAGAAAGAAGTAGATTCCCTGTCTGCCATTGGAGCCAGTGAAAGGGGAGCTCTCCCTTCTGCTGCAGCATCCCTCACTCCACTTTTCAGCTTCTCTGGAGTTCACTTCCCAGAATCAACACCTTCTCCAGGTCTCCTGACATGTGCACTGTGGCAGAACACAGTTCTGGAAGATCATCTGACACTCAGCCAGTCAAGGTGCCAGGCATCAAACTTGAGGCCATGGTGTGTGCTGGCATCACTGGAGTGGATTGTTACTTTTGTGAGCTGCAGGAGTAGTCACATAACAGAAAAGGACAGATGCTACAAATCGGGAATTCTCTGTTTCTGGTTCCTGCCCCCATGGCTGGCTTCACAAGACACCTGGGGAACACTTACCATATGCTCCACAGATGAGACTTCCATTCAGAGTGCAGGCCATAAGGACCTAAAGAAAAGACAGTCAACCTTCAAGAAAAAGCTAACTTCCAAGCCCAAGAAATGAGAGAGGAAAGCTCAGGTATCAACTATCCCCAACACGAAGAGGGTAAAATGTGTGTTACATTGGTGGGCTAGACGCTTTCTCTGAGGCTCAGAGGAAAGAGAGGATGTTTTGTTAAGATCAGAGAAGATCACAAAGGAATTGGTTGAGCCTTTATTCTTTGGTTTTCCAATAATTACCAAGCCCCTCCAATGTGCAAAAGCCTGTGCTAGTTTCTGTGGGGACACAAAGATGAACCCAGGTGTGGATCCTCTCCCAAAAAACTTGCCATGTTGGCAGACCTCCAAGAAGGACCTTGGGCATCGGATCTTCATTTGGAGGTTCTGCTAAGGTTCTTTCCTCAGTCCTTACTGCTACCTATTCCTGTGTCTCAGTACCCCAATTTGACCTGCTCCTTGGCCTCTGTTCTCTGATCCTCAGACTTTTGGGGTTCATGTTACATGTTTGGGTATGCTCATTCCCAGCTCTTTCACATTCCCACTCTTTCCTATAGCTCTCGTCTCACACACCAGCTCCCCAAATAAGACTTCATCACTCCAGCGAACCCCCATGCATACATGCACACTGAGGTCAGGCCCTCTGCCACATTATCCAGATTCTTCTTTCATGGCAGTTGTCATAATCTGTACTTGTGTTGCTTATTTCTTAGTTTTCATTGTTTCTTGCTACTACCACCTACCACTAGATGAGTTTTCCAAAGGAAAAGGAACTTACCTGTCTCATTCACCACCATGTCTCTAGCATCTATTGCCAGGAAAGTGCATTCAGCACTAAATACTGAATTCACTGATTCTAATAAAAATAAAGAACAATCATTGTACCTCAGAGGAAGGAAAGGTAATATCCAACAGGAAAGACTTTATAGAAGAGGTGGGAGTTGAGCTGAACCTGTAAGGATGGGAGGACTTGGGAGGCAGAAGGTAGAAAATGAGTAAAGCCATGCAGGATTAAGCAGACAGGAACCAGCAGAAGAAGAAAGAAAAGAGCATGCGTGCTCCAAAAAGACTGAGCATAGAGCCTTGCCCTCTCTTCAGCCAGACATTCAGAGTCTTTAATTTTGGAAACGGCAACTCGTCCTTTTTTTTTCTTTCTTTCTTTTTCTTCTTTTCTAAGACAGCGATTTCAAGATAGAGTTCTACAGAATTTTCTTCTAGCACAGGGTGGCTGGGGTGTTCTGGACCAGGCAGTGTTTGTCTGGACTTGTCTCCCCCCGCTGCACACACACACCCTACTATTTTCCACCCCAGTCAGCCTGAGCAGCTTTGATTTTATCTTTGATACTTACGTGCTTTCAATGAAAATAGGGCTCACTTTCTTTTTGGTTTTATTATTTCTATGCAACAATATTTCTTTATGATTCTTTTGTTTCTGCTTTCAACTTTCACAAAAAATATGCATTTCTTTATCTTCTTCTTAAATAAGCTTTCCCCCGCAGAGATCTAGATACCTGTACCATGTACAGATTTTCAGAGCAAAGATTCATTCTTTTAATGACACTTTTGAAATAGAGTCTTTCTTCTTTCCCACGGGCCACATGTAGATCCATCTGCAAAGTATGTTTATGCTTATGTTAAAAAATAAGACTGTAACATGGCTATGTTTAACAAAATGGTAATGAAGAAAATATATATTTAAATATCTAGGTAGAAAAATTGTCTTTTGGGCTCTGCAACAGTGTGCTACGTTTTAAGAATCAATGAAAATAAATGGAGTAGCTGTGAAACTTTCTGAACTGAATTCAAAATGGTAATTACTGAAATTCAAAGCACCCTCACCAGCTCTGACATTTTCATGTTGCATTCTGCCTGTGACAGGCTTGAGCTTGCTAGTAGTTTCTTTTAAATTGAAGGAAAAATCTATGCTCCTCTCTCTTATCTTGTGATTTAAATACAAATTTCTTATAGATCACATCTTTTATTTCCATTTAAAAGGCACCCTATACAGTCTCTTATCTGTCATGTCCTGATCAAGGGACATTCCATTCTATTTTTACTGGCATGCAGAACTTTAGCTCCACAAAGCTTCAGAAACTTTGCTGTTGGTTAATCTTTGCATGGTATTAGAGGTCGAATCCCAGCTATACCAAATTCCAGGGTAGTAAAGTTGTATGATGATAAATCCCATTCATCTAGGAGCCCATTTATTTTAAGAAATTCTAACAAACTAAATAATTTGGAGCTCAGTTACAGTGGTATTTGGTCAATATTTTTCATATCTTGGAGATAAGGAAGGAAGGAAGGCTCAAGGTCTGACATAGAGATGCAAACTTTCTATTACTATTGTATGCAAGGGTTGATGACAGTGGTTAACTTTATGATTCACCTTTACATAACAAAATATGTAGATGGCACTGGGCCTGAATTTGAGAAGTAACTAACATAGTCCACAGTGCAGTACCATAATTGTGTCATAGAGATGGATTCAAGGACTGTTGGAACTTTTTTCTCTTCATTTTGGGGAGAGAGTAAGGAATGTTTCTGGTCATATAAAATTAGTTATATTTTGCTAAGTAGAAGGCATAAAGAAGTTTTATTGTTGTATGGAAGTTTATGTGTAGAAGGGTAAATGTAAATATTGAATAACCAGAGGGGCGAACTGTGTCACTTATTAAACTATTAGCCCTTTATGTCATCTCTCTCTTTCTTTCTCTCTCTCTTATGTGTGTTTTATTTTGGATATTTTCTATTGGTATATCTTCAATTTCAATATCCTTCTCTTCTTTAGTGTCTAATCTATATTAATTCCATGCAGTGCAATTTTCATCTCTAAAATTTAATTTTGGATCTTCTTACATTTTCTGTATCTCTCCTTGCATGAATATTTTTTTCCTTTACATTCTGGAACATACAAGAATATATTTATAATTATTGTCTTTTTTTACTAACCCTTATCTCTCCATCATTTCTAAGTCGAGTTGCATAGATTAATTTTATCCTCATTATAAGTTACTTTTCCTACTTCTTTGAATAACTGATAATTTTTATTGAATATCAGATACTGTGAATTTTACTATTTTGGGTACTAGATAGCTTTGTGTTTCCTTGAATATTCTAGAGCTTTATTTTGGTATGCAAACAAAAGGACAGTTTGGTCCTTTTAAGCTTTGTCTGGCAAGTCAAGAGCAGACTTTTTTCCAGACCTATTTTTTCCCCACTGCTAAAGCTGAAACCTTTGGCCACTCTGCCTAATGTGCTGTGTACCCCAAGGTTTTTAATACTGTGATTTGAGGGACCATAAACTAATCCCATCTCTGTATGAGCTCTTGGAATTGTCTTACTGTATTTTGCTGGTCATTCTTTCCCTAGCCTCTTGTGTGTACATGCTTTAGGCTGTATTCAGCTGAAGTCTCAGCTACCAAACTGTTGAGCAATCCTTCTATGAAGCTCTTTCCCCTCAGGTGTTCTGCCTTAAAAATTCCAGCCACCTTCACCTCCCCAAACTCTTAACTCTTTCTCCTTCACTCAGGGAAGCATCCATTGATTTCCATTTTGGGTTCTTTGCCCTTGAATTCTGGTCTAGAAACTCTCTAGGCAGTAAGGCAGGGGCCAGTAGCTCTTCTTGTTTGTCTCCCTCATCTTGGAGATCACTCCCCTTTGTCTCATTTCTGAAAACCATTGTTTCATATATTTTTGCTTGTTTTTTTAGATTGTTAAGCAAGAGGGTAAACCCAATCTCTGTTACTTGACCATGACCAGAAGAGAAGATATCATTTATTATTTTCAACTGAAGAATATTTGCATATGATAAAAAAATGTTTTATAGGAAAGAAACAGTCACAAAACAAGTCTTCCTTAGACCTCGTGCCACTAATGCTCCCAATTCTCCAGTGTCCCATTTCGGATGTACTGACATATAAATGTAGTTCCTTATAAAATGTTAGAAATATTCATTGCATCAATTAGCATATGCATGAGAAAACTCTGTATATGGCATTCTGTTATTCCTACTTTGTTATGTTAAGTGATATGTCGGAGACAGTTCCACATGAGCACACATAGTTATATTTATTTTAGTGGCTGTGGTCCTTGTTGTATGGTTGTAATATGGTATATTTAATAATTTTCTGATTAGTGGATATCTAAATAAGATTTCACCATTTTATTAGTAGAAGCAATGCTGTAATCAACTTTTTTTACATATATTTTGGGGCACATGTACGACAATATCTTCTCTTTTGTCCATTCAGACTGATATCACAAACTACCAAAGGCTAGGTGGCTTATAGACAACAGAAATTTATCCCTCACACTTGTGGAAGTTGAGAAGAGTAAGATGAAGGCACCAGCAGATCAGTGACTAGGGAGGGTCTGTTTCCTGATTCACAAATGGTGTATTCTCATTGTGTCTTTACATGTAGAAAGGTAAGAAGTCTCCCTGGGGTCCCTTTTATACATGCACTAATCCCACTCAGGAAGGCTCAAACCTCATGACCTAATCACCTCCCAAAAGGCCTCAGCTACTAATACCATCACTTTGAAGATTATTATTTTAACATATGAATTTGTAGGAGGACATAAATATTCAGACCATAGAATACCCAAAGAATAAACTCATAGAATTAGAATTTCTGGTGAAAAGGGTTATGCTTCTCTCTTTTTTTTTTTTTTTTTTTTTTGGTGGGGGAGACTAGGGTTTGAACTCAGAGCACTTGCAAAGCAGGTGCTCTACCACTTGAGCCATGCCTCCAGTCCATTTTGTTCTGGTTATTTTGGAGATGGAGGTCTCACAAACTATTTGCCCTGGCTGGCCTCAAGCCTCAATCTTCCCAATCTCAGCCTCCCAAGTAGCCAGGATTACAGGAGTGAGCTGCCTGCACCTGGCAGACCATGCATTTTTAAATGGAGCAATTAAAGTTACATTGCCCTCAAAAGAGGCTGTGCCCATTTCCATCATCATTTCCAGTGTAGTAAGAGAAAAGTTATTTAGTTTAGATGTTGCAGGAAGTATGAAGTTGGAATAGAGTTTAGGAAGAAGGAAATGGGCAAAGGACGACAGGAAATGTTGAATTTCAGGTAGTGTGATTTAAATCAGGTTACATTTATGACAAGATAATATAATAGATCATTTTTCTTCTCATAAGTTTTAAAAATATGTATGACTATTGAAAGAAAATTTTATCTGGGAAGGCTTTAACATATTTAGATTAATGCACATAATATGAAGGATGAATTAAAAAGGAATCTATAAAGGTTCAAAGGTCTCTGTTTTATTTGAAATTATAAAATAGTAGCTCTTATTAGACTGCAAGATGTTTAAAGGTGTAATCCCTAGAAGAAGCGGTTTAAAAATACAAAAAGATTTAGTCAAAAAAAATCAATAAATTTAAATAGAATACTAAAAAAGTAAAAAACTCCAGAAGAAGGCCAAAAAGGGAGAATGGAGAAGCAGAAAACAAATAATAGAAAGGTGGAACTAAACACAACCATATTAATATTACATTAAATGGAAATGGTTTAAACACACCAATTTAAAAGAGATTATTAGATTGGATAAAATAAGACCCACTATATGCTCTTTATAAGAAACTCACTTTCTTATAATACATAATATAATTATATAGATACGGTCAAAGTAATGGTGGAGCAGTTTTAGCTTTGACATATAAAAAATTAGAAGTACTTACAAGAAAAAAGTGAAATAAGCAAAATCAATACATTTGTTGGACTCATCAAAGAACTGAGTCTGCAGGGCAAACCATCACCTGAAATCAAGAGACAGAGGCAAATGTAGAGCATCAAAGCCAAGACCTGCTGAGCAGAAGCAAAAGCTGACTGTAAAGAAGACTCTACGGAGCCTTTGGCCTGGAGAAAGGACTGTTTCTCAACTATAGCCCCCAGTAAGTTTTTCTCACTGAAAAGATGTGTGGAAAACTAAGAAGCATTTTGACACAGACACACACTCATTAAAACACTGAGATTTATCTTCGATTCATAGACTGCTTCTGTTCCACACATCTTACTACCTTATCAACAGGGTTGCAGTAAAATCAGAGAAAATTATAGTTAAAAAGAGCTGCATGGTGCAGACTATTTAATTAGAGTTCGTTGGGAAACTCACAGACAATAGGGAAGATAAAACCAAGTACACTGTAAGAAGCTGAAGTCCCTGGCACCTACAGACTCAGGAAACATTAACATAAGACTTCCCATTAAAACATCATGTCTGCTTTCAACAACAAAAAAAAACTACAAGGCATACTAAAATGCAAGATAAAACACAAAGCAAACATCAGAACAAGACTCAGTCAAGGTGTCAGCAGGGTTGAGTCCTACAGCCTCTCTTCTTGGCTTCTAGATGACATTTTCTTTTTGCCTCTTCATATGGTTTTCCCTCCATATTGTCTGTGTCTTAATTTCTTCTTCTAAGGACTCTAGCCATATTGGATTGGTGACTGCCCTGATGACTTATTTAGCCTTAATTTTCTCTTCAAAGACCATATCATAAAATATAGTCATCTACTAAGTTCTTTTTCCAAGAACTCCCTCTGGGCTAAGAGATTTGTGTAGTGCTGTATGTATATTACTTTATTGCAGGAATCCTGTGGTGTACTATGGTTGCCATTTCATAGACAGAGAAACCAGTGCTTAGGAAGATTAAGAAATTTACAAGTCACACAACCAATAAGACGAGTAGGGCACCAGTTTGATGAGAAATCAACTCAGGCAATATAGCAATCAACAGAAATTGATTGGACCTCTCAGCATCCACTTTCCTCCTTCTTCTGGTTGTCATGGGTTACTGCACCTGCTCTACTTGCATCCCATTCAATTCAGGTAACCCATAAGCATACAGGTGAGTGAGACTTTAGTCCATAGTGTGGGTTTCATTAGCATCCTCCTTGTAGTAGTTTTGGGGAAATATCCACGAAGTGAAGTGGATGGTGAGATGACCCACATCCTTTGAATCTTAAGCCCTTAGATTCAACTCTGGTATTTCCTTTTGAATTATCAGGGAGGAGCATTTGAACTGAGAAGCGCCCCCGAGTTCACTACAAGAAGAAACCCTGAAAGAAGGAAGTCAAAACTGAAAGATGGAGAGAAACCATGTCCTGGTGACATTAAATCTGAGCCACCAAACCCAGATGTCCCTATAGCTAGACTAACCCTAGATTTGTTACAATACCCATATATTTGCCTTACAGTCAAGTCATTTAGGGTTAAGCTTTCTATGGGTTTCTCTCTGTGGATAAGGATGACTTGAACATGTTTTAAGTTGAGAGGACGCTGAGTGAGTAGGAAATTATTTAGGAAATAAATTATTTGTTTATGTATTTGTTTTTCTTTGGGGTGATACAGGCTGTCTTATACTTTATCCTTATTATATGTTCATCCTCACTTTCATCCAGTGAAAGCTTCTCTGAAGCAAAGGAAGAACGCAATATCCGGAGAATGGTTCTATGCCGTGGTTTACTTACTAAAGGCAAAATCATTTTAGAGCATCTTTTTTAAATTGCTATAATCCTATAATTTCATATGACTTCACCTTGGCCTTCAGCACTTCACCTTCCAGAATTAGCTAAATGGGGTCAAACTTTCAAGGGTGTCCCCTGAATTTTCACTTAACTTATCCTACTCTTAAACTGAATTATGGGCCTCTTTCTGATTTCCCATAATGTCTCATGCATGTGGAATCTGAGTTCCTTTAACAAGCATGACAGAGTCACTTAATTGCCAAACCGTGAGGTCACTCACTTCCAGACTATGAAGAACTCCATTAAACCAAGATGGAGGCCTAGCAAATGCAAGGAAATGAGAATTAGAAAGAATCTGGGTTACTGCCATCCCCCAGACACCCTCTCTTGAACTGTCCATACACTAATGAAAGAATCTGTAATTTGCTGCTCTGAAATAATGAAAAGCATTAGAAGAAACTCACTTTTTCTTAATGTCTAAGGTCTGCTTTTTATTAACAGCCTTTTTGGGCTGACTACACTTATCAAACTCTAAGGCTAAAGGGAAATAAATTGCACCTAATTTGCATGAAGACAGAGGCTTAGGAAGAAAGGCTTTTATCTGTCTGCATTCAGTATTGTGGAAGGAGAGAAATAGGCACGTAAGTGCAATTATATTATTTATTGTGAGGTTCCATTTATTTAAGGGGGAGGAGTTTTTAATTCTAGCCAGTGTGCTACTGAAAATCAGAGCTGATTAAAAAAGGAAAGGGTCCAGGCCTTTCTTTGTCTGTGGGTTGCCCTTTCAACAAATCCCCTTATATTTTTGCTGGACTGAAAAGCAATAGCCCAAATTGTAAGAAGCCTGGCAGGCCAGTGACCTGGGATGCAGACAAAAGCTTTTCCTGAACGATAATAGAATTGGACTTGCTAAGCTGAAAAACTGTCCATTTTCTAAAAGTATTTTAGCTCCCTCTGTTCAGCATTATGAAATCTTGGAGCAAAATGCAAACTCTGTGTTCACGCAAGTTTCTTTTAAATTGATTTTTTCCTAAATCGGTGAGTTTTAACATCTAAAACATTAGCATAGTGTTCGAGAAACTGGAGAGGGAGTTGCAAAATATGACAGAATATGGCGTGATATGTGAAATTGGTTATGAATTATCAAAGGTTCTACTTGTTCTGCTAAACAACAACAACAAAAAAAAACGCTCATTGAGATGGACACTGAAAGCAAAAATAAACAGTACCATCTCTCTGAGCCCAGTGGAGCCTGAGGCAAGGATTAAGGCATGGACTCTCTCTGAGAGGTACAAGCCCAGGAGGAGGTGAAAGGTGAAGAAAAGTGGAAGTGAGACCAAGAAAGATGAAAAGCAAGGAATGGGGTTCTTACTGTGCTGGCTGTCCTTTGCAATGAGTCACAGAAAAGATCTAGTATGTCACTAGCAGGCTCATTTTCTGGGACTTGTTCTCAGACTTTTCTAGAAGGGCTGCCAAGAGGAATGGCAGTTCAGAGAAGGATATGGAAGAAGGAAAGGAAATGGGATTTACCTGCCCATTTCACGCCAGCTCCCATTTCCTATTGGTTGAGGTTTATTTACTTCATGAATAGCTAATTCCTCTGTCCTGCCAGGTGGTGTCACCCAGCCCCCCCCCCGATGACCACTGGGGAAGCCAAAACTCACATTCTGCAGGAGGGCATTCCCTCCAGATCTGGAGGGAATCTTTTGTGGAGCTGGACTCCACGAAAGCCTGGGGCTTCAGCCTGGGGAGCCTTTCAAGGGCTCTTGCCTCTCTCAATGAGATGTGCCCTTAAATAAGGGTGCATTGGAGGGCAGTTCAAGTTGGAAAACACATCAATCAGCAAATATGACAGGCACACTTACTAATTTGGTGTTAAGGCTCTGTGCAGAATACAAAAAAAGTTGACAACTCAGTCCTTTCCTTTAAAATATCTACATGTACACAGAGATCAGAGTTCTCAGCTGCTAAAGAACTAAAGACCTAAGAAATGAAAGTTATAAGGTGGAAGCATCCCAAATGTACAAATAAAGATTCACAGGTCCTCATTATTATCCACTGTTGTTCAACAAGTCACCCACACTTAGCAGCTTAAAACAATCCACATTCAGCATCTCATAGTTTCCGTGGCTCAGGAATCCATTCATAGCTTTCCTGGGTCCTTTCCTTTGGAGATTCTCATAAGGCTGCAATTGGTCAAGGCTGGGGTCTTATCTGAAGGTTCAACTGGGGAGGAACCATTTTCAAATTCACTTACCTGGTTGTTTGTTGCCAAGATTCAGTCCCTTGAGAGCTGGTAAACTTAGGTCCTATTCTTTGCTGGCTGTTGGTCTGAGGCTTGCCACATTGGCCTCTCCATCATGACAGCCAGTGTATTCATTTGCTTTGCATCACTATAAGGAAATACCTGAGACAGTCTACTCATGAAGAAAGGGAGGTGTGTTTAGATCACATTTGGAGAGGTTCAAAGGAGTGGTACCTGTACTGGTTCAGCTCTGGTGAGGACCTCAGAGCCAACGGGCAGATGGCAGAGTGCATGTGGGAGGAAGTAAGTGATTATATCTCAAACCAAGAGTAGAGAAGACCAGAGGGGTTAAGTTTGTCATTTTTATAACAATTTTCTCCAGAAAACTGCCAAAGGGGCCACTTGAGAAACACCTCATACCCCCAGTGACCTCAGGACCTCCCAATAGGCCCCACCTCATAAAGATTGCACCATATCCCAATACCACCACCCTGCATACCAGTAACTATGAACCCTTGGAGGACACAACTGTGTCCAAACCAGAGAATCTTGCTCATCAAAGCCTGTAAACCCTAGCAGCAAAACAAAGCCATGGTGTGCTGTTACCCAATCACAGAGTGGCATGCCACCACCTTTCTTGGATTCTACTGATTAAGAAGAAAAGCTTAGAATCAATGACATAACTTAACACTTAAAGAAACTAGTCAGGCATTACATCCCTGTAATCCCAGTCACTTGGGAGGCTGAAGCAGAAGGATTGCAAGTTTGAGGCCAGTTCGGGATACATAGTAAGACTCTTTCTCAAATAAATAAGAATCTATAAAAAGCTAAGCAGTTTAAGCCTGAAATAAACACAAAACTGAATATAAAAAAGACCTAGCAGAAATCAATAAGAATAATAGATAATACAGATAATTAACAAAATCAGAAATTGTTTCTTTGAAGAGCACAACTGATAAACACCTAGCAAACCTAATCAAGGGAAAAATGAGGAAAACACAAATTGCCAATATTAGGATTGAAAAAGAGGATATCACTGCAGAAATCATGACATTAGGGGTTTGGCAAGATGGTTCACACTTGCCAGGTATCTGTAATCTCAGCACAATAGATTATATATAAGATATTATATGATTCCACTATATGAAATGTACAGAACAGACAGAACAATGGAGACAGGAAGTCTATTACTGGGGACCAGGATGGGGAGGGAAGAATGGAGAGTGAGGGCTGGAGGAGTGGCTCAAGTGATAGAGCGCCTACCTAGCAAGTGTGAGGCCCTGAGTTCAAACCCCAGTACCACCAAAAAAAATGACTTAAAGAATGGAGAGGGACTACTAATGAGCACGGGTTTCCTTTGGGAAGGGTGCAAATGTTCTGGATGTTACATCCTAACTGCACAACTTTGTGAATGTTATAAACTCACTACACTGTACATTTTAAAGGGATAGATTTTGTGGTATGTGAATTATATCACAAAAAAATGTAAATAGATAAAATACATATGACAAAAATAGCAAAAAAGGTGGGGAGAAATGCAACCATACTATTCCAAGTTTGCCACATTTTCTTCCTAAAGTAATTCAATATAGAGTCTAAGAAGATTATGATAAGTTAAAGAGGCATAGTGTAATCTTATAGCAACTAATTAAAAAATAAAAGGAGTTATATTTAGAAATCCAAGAAAAAACCCTCCACTTCCAATCATGATGAAGTGACAAGAACTGGTCAGAAACCTGAACAAAATACATGAAACATCTGTTTTCAGACAATGAGAAGTGGGTGGCACAAGACAGGGACCCATGAGAGGAAAGAAACAACTACCTCAAAGTCACTTCTCGGTCATGAGCACAGGGAGACAGAGTGGAGCACAGTCCAGTGGTCTTGTTGAAATGCAGATATGGAGATTAGAGGTAAGGGAGACCAGGGCAGCTGGACATTGTGGCTTGGGGTGGATGGGAGGGAGCCTTGAAGACAAGAAGGCAGAAATTTGCACGAGTTGCCTTCAGTCTTTGATGAGTGCTAGGTTATGTGTGCCTAGATGAAATTTCACCTGGCAAAGCCGCAAAGAACCAGGGGTTGTAAACATAAAATTCCCCAGAGTTCACACATGGCGGAAGGAACAGCGCTCTGAGCATCTGGGAGGAAAGTCCTATGATCACCCCAAAAACTCCTCAACACAGGGCAGTGTGATCTCGACCATAGCCTTGCTCTTGGGGAAACCCAAGACCTGCAATGCAACAGAAGAATTAATATCAGTGTGACAGAATTCACCAGCCCATAAAAAAAATTATGAAATAAATACAGGTTTATTTCAAGAATATGAAGATTGCCTTTATTAGGAAAACTGCTAATATAATTCATTATATTATAGACCAAAAAGAAAAATCATAAATCAATTCCATTGTTGCTGAAAAACTACAAAACTTAAGCTCCATTTTTCATTATACAAAAAGCTTTGAATAGGAAAACACACATTCTGAGAAAAGACAATCTTGACAAAAGGGAAACACGTGGCATATTTTCATTAAGGACAGAAAGGAACAAAGACAGAAAGAAGACAATGTCATCCTTTATAACTGTCTCCTTACATTGTTCTGGGGATTGTCACCTATGAAAATAAAAATGGACTAAGGTGTAAAACTCCCAAAGTGGATGTGTATTTGTAAATATGCTATGGTTTCCCACCCTGAAACTCTAAAGGATTAAAAGGAAAACAAATGGAATGATTTCACACCTTTAGAATGCCACAGGAATGCTGCCAAAAGACAGCAAAAAATGTAGGTGTATAACACATTTTAGTTGTAATTTCACACGCATTGTATTTATGTATCTCCCCAATAGCTGCTAATCACAAGCCAGATGTCCTTGACCCGTTCCTAAAATGAGACATAAAACCTTCTATTTATTTATTTATTGGCAATATTGGGGTTTGAGCTCAGGGCCTTATGCTTGCTAGATAAGTACTCTGCCACTGAGCTCTTTTTGCTTTAGGCTATTTTTTTTTACAAGGTCTTGCTTGGTTTTTTTGTGGCACAAAAACAGACATGAAGACCAGTGGAACAGAATAGAGGACCCAGATATGAACCCACACAGCTATAACCAACTTGTCTTTGACAAAGGAGGTAAAAATATACGATGGAGAAATAGCAGCCTCTTCAACAAAAACTGCTGGGAAAACTGGTTAGCAGTCTGCAAAAAACTGAAACTAGATCCATGTATATCACCCTATACCAAGATTAACTCAAAATGGATCAAGGATCTTAATATCAGACCCCAAACTCTAAAGTTGATACAGGAAAGAGTAGGAAATACTCTGGAGTTAGTAGGTATAGGTAAGAACTTTCTCAATGAAACCCCAGCAGCACAGCAACTAAGAGATAGCATAGATAAATGGGACCTCATAAAACTAAAAAGCTTCTGTTCATCAAAAGAAATGGTCTCTAAACTGAAGAGAACACCCACAGAGTGGGAGAAAATATTTGCCAACTATACATCAGACAAAGGACTGATAACCAGAATATACAAGGAACTTAAAAAACTAAATTCTCCCAAAACTAATGAACCAATAAAGAAATGGGCAAGTGAACTAAACAGAACTTTCTCAAAAGAAGAAATTCAAATGGCCAAAAAACACATGAAAAAATGCTCACCATCTCTAGCAATAAAGGAAATGCAAATTAAAACCACGCTAAGATTCCACCTCACCCCTGTTAGAATAGCCATCATTAGCAACACCACCAACAACAGGTGTTGGCAAGGATGCGGGGAAAAAGGAACCCTCTTACACTGTTGGTGGGAATGTAGACTAGTACAACCACTCTGGAAAAAAATTTGGAGGCTACTTAAAAAGCTGGACATCGATCTACCATTTGATCCAGTAATACCACTCTTGGGGATATACCCAAAAGACTGTGACACAGGTTACTCCAGAGGCACCTGCACACCCATGTTTATTGCAGCACTATTCACAATAGCCAAGTTATGGAAACAGCCAAGATGCCCCACCACCGACTAATGGATTAAGAAAATGTGGTATCTATACACAATGGAATTTTATGCAGCCATGAAGAAGAACGAAATGTTATCATTCGCTGGTAAATGGATGGAATTGGAAAACATCATTCTGAGTGAGGTTAGCCTGGCCCAAAAGACCAAAAATTGTATGTTAAAAATTGTATGTTCAAAAATTGTATGATCTAATGTCCGCATATGAGGTACCTCATATGCGGACATTAGATCAAGGGCAAACACAACAAGGGGATTGGACTTTGAGTACATGATAAAAGTGAGAGCACACAAGGGAGGGGTGAGGATAGGTAAGACACCTAAAAAATTAGCTAGCATTTGTCGCCCTTAACGCAGAGAAACTAAAGCAGATACCTTAAAAGCAACTGAGGCCAATAGGAAAAGGGGACCAGGAACTAGAGAAAGGGTTAGATCAAAAAGAATTAACCTAGAAGGTAACACACATGTACAGGAAATTAATGTGAGTCAACTCCCTGTATAGCTATCCTTATCTCAACCAGCAAAAACCCTTGTTCCTTCCTATTATGGCTTATACTCTCTCTACAACAAAATTAGAAATAAGGGCAAAATAGTTTCTGCTGGGTATTGAGGGGGTGGTGGGGAGAGGGAGGGGGCGGAGTGGGTGGTAAGGGAGGGGGTGGGGGCAGGGGGGAGAAATGACCCAAGCCTTGTATGCACATATGAATAATAAAATAAAAAATAAATAAATAAATAAATAAACAAGGTCTTGCTTGGTTTTTTTGCGGGGGGGAGGGGGATGGACAAGACCAGTCCCAGACCACAATCCTCAAATCCCTGGCTCCCAAGTAACTAGGGTTACCATCATGACAACCACATCTGGCAAAATAAGACATTTTAAAATCTCTTTTCTGTACTGCTAAGATGATTAGAAAATGAGAGACAACCTCAGAGCCAAAAAAGAAAAAGAGAGAGAGAGATGATTGAAGTTAAGTGAACCTATGGTTGCTTTGGTATTTCCTAACCAGTGTCATTTGTCTTCAGCTTTAATGGCTCACATGGAGATGAAGTATAGATCTTGTACAAAATGAAAAAATTCGATCAGACCTTTGTATCCAGGTAGGATTCCCCAAAATGTGACACTCACAGTGGAAGAGTAAACTAGAAGAAAGATGTCCCACAGGTACAGATGATAAGAAAACTTGCCTGTTTTTGTAAGTCTTATTTTCTTAAGCTGTAAGTCTTAAAAGTTCATAACTACAAGTTAATCTCATAGTTTGGAGCTAGAATCCTCCCTACCTGGGAAACCAGAAAAGAAAGAAGAGCCAAGCATATATTTTAACATGGTTACAGGTTGGTAGTACTGAAGGGTGCCTGAAGATGGCAAACCCAGTTCTTCTGGGGAGAGATGCCCTAAATTCAGGATTCAAAAAGCAAAGTGCCAAATGCAGTAAGTTTACACCCAGACATGCACAAGCAGAGAAAGCCGTCCTGAACGAGAATCAGGAGGCCACAATGCAATGAGGACCACAGAGATCTCAGGTACTAAGATACCGAATTTACTCAGACACTGAGATAATCACATGGAGTATAAACTTAGAATAGTTAATTCATATAAAAAAATAAAAGAGGAGACTGCAACTGCGGTAATGGAATAGAGTTTTTAAATGACCGAACTGACCTGAAAAAGGAAATAGAACTGTATTTTATGTAGCTAATAGAATGTAACGCCGCCATTAAAAAGAATAAGGTGCGAGGGAAATTAGCCCCTAATGGAGCTGGAATGTAGATCATTGGTACGGTACTTGTATGAAGACCCCAGATTTGATCCCCAGCACCACAAAAAAAATAATAATAATTGAACTTAGAAATTCATTGGATAGTTTGAAACACCAATAAGACAACCAAAGGGTTTGTTATTATTAGTGGTGGTACTAGAGTTTGAACTCAGGGCCTCATGCTTGCTAGGCAGGCACTCTAACACTTAAGCCACTCTGCCAGCTCAAGAGTTAATTATTAAACTGGAGGATATAGTTGAAGAAATTAAGAGTCTAAGGTCTTTAATTCCCAATTCAGGCATGAGGTAAATGATGAGATGATGACAACAAAGGGGGACAAAGATGAATAAGGATCTACCAAAAATCTGTCCCTTTCATAGAACACAGGTAGTTGAATTTCCAAGATCCTCCCCCCTGAAAATAGTTGTGGTCATGTGCCTAGTTCATTCTAATACAACGTAAGAGGAAATGACATAGAAACTTCCAACTCAAGGCTTTCTAAAGTGGGAGCGCCCTCCAGCCCTCTTTGCCTCACATCCTGCTTGCAGGCGTAGATGATGACACAATTGCAAGAGAGAGGAGAGCCCCAATGGCAGTAGCCTCCAAGAGTCTGCAGGTTCCCAGAGAAAGATCACACTGCTCTGAATAGATGCAGTTGAGGATGAGGCCCTAGGGTAGCAAAAGATGGAAGAAGCCTGTGTCTCTGTGTCATTGCATGCTGGAAAGCCATCTGATGACCAGGAATACTTGGTTCACAGTTAAGAGAACAGAAATAAAATTCTATTTAGTGTGAGCCATTGTACAACTTGGGGCTGATTTTATCATAGCCTGACTTGACACCATTAAAACATAGAATGTTTCTGCAGTGGCAAAGGGGTGGAGACATACAGGAACATTATTACAAGCTCCCAGATGCAAGGACAAGCTTCAGATCCTCAAGACCCCGTGAGGACATTCAATTGCTAAAAATACCAACAGCTTGGAATGAGCACACCGTCAGGATAAGAAATTCACCTCTGCAATATTCCAGGGGGATTTTGTAGCCTCCTGGACATCCCTGTCCTGGGTTTGACTCATAGCTATATGAGTATCAGCAGGTACAACTAATTAACGCAAACAAACCTATTTACTGTGACACAAGGTACATTAAAAGTCATTTTCCTAAACCCAGGCTTCAGGCATGCTTAGTTCCAATGAACCAGAAGCCAGGTGTTAAACTGGAGAAAATGTGACCATGTCTATCAGAATTAAAAACTCACAAATTCTCGGATTCAGAGGTTGTATTTATTTCATAGATGCACCTCTCTATGTACACAAGCATTTCCAAGGAATTCTATTGCAATATTGTATAGCAAAAGTTTAGAAATGTTCTATATATCCATAAGTATAGGGCCAGTTAAACAAATTATGGTATTTCCATATAATAGAATGTAACATAGCCATTAAAAAGAATAAGGTACTAGGGAAATTAGTACAGCTATTTCTCAAAAAGTTAAATATAAAATTGCCATATGGTTCAGCAATTCCACTCTGGGTTTATGCACAGAAGAATTGAGGCAAGGACTCAAACAGACACTTGCAAACCCATATACATGATATTACTCACAATAACCAAAAAGGTAGAAGCAATCCGTGAGTCCATTGACAGATGAATGAATAAACAAAATGTAGTATATACATGCAAGGGAGTATTAACCTTATAAAGGAAGGAAATTCTGACACCTGCTATAGTATGAATGAACTCGAAGACTTTATGCTAGGTGAAAATAAAAGTCACAAAAGGACAACTATTGTGATTACTTTACCCTCATGCAAGGTACTTATGGCAGTCCAATTCACAGAGTGATAGAAAGTAGAATGGTGGTTGCCAGAAGATGGGTGAGGAGAGAATGAGGAGTTAGTGTTTAACGGGAATGGAGTTTCAGTGAAGAAAGATGAAAAAGTTCTGGAGATGATGGTAGTGATGGTTGCACTACACATGGTGCCACTGAACTGTACACTTAAAATGGTAAACTTTCTTATGTATATTTTATCACAATAAAAAATACTACTGAAAATTGAGACCATTTGATGATGCAATAGAAATAAATGCTTAAATTTAGTCAGTTCAAGGTCTTGGGGTATAGCTCAGAAGTATAGCACCTGCCTAGCATACACAAGATCCTGGATTCCATCCCCAGTACTGCAAAAAATAAAAATAAAATAGTTGTACATGCACTGGTATGGAACAATGATCAAGAATATCTTAAATAAAAACAGTGTGGGCAAAATCACGTGGATAACATTTTTTTAGAAAAGAAATATTCTTGTTTGTGTGTATGTAGAAACAAGGCATTAAAATGCACAAATACACACATGACTTTATATGATAAAGCATGAAGCCCCTGGGGTAGAGAACTAACTAGCTGGCTGATGTGGGGGATAGCAGGACAGTCACTTTTTTTTTTTTAAATACAAATGAGTATATATTTCTATGACAACAATCTCTACCTTAATTGGTATATATGCTTTAATCTTTCTTTTTCTTTTTTTTATTTCTTTTATTCATATGTGCATACAATGTTTGGGTCATTTCTCCCCCCTTGCCCCCACCCTCTCCTTTCCCCTACCCCCTCTCTCTCTCCCTCCCACCCCCTCGCTACCAGGCAGAAACTATTTTGCCCTTATCTCTAATTTTGTTGAAGAGAGAGTATAAGCAATAATAGGAAGGACCAAGGGTTTTTGTTAGTTGAGATAAGGATAGCTATACAGGGAGTTTACTCACATTGCTTTCCTGTACATATGTGCTACATTCTAGTTCAAGAAGAATTAATTTAGAATGTAACACTTTTAAATATATATCTTTCTCTAACCCTTTGGATTTTGCACCGTATGCATGGATGAACTATCCAAATATTTAAAAACTGTGTTTTGAATAAGAATGTGTGCAATGATTTGCTGTGTGGATATAAGTGAAAGAAGCAGAAAGAGATCAACCCAGATGGTGAAATAAAATGTAGCAGAAAGAGGCAGAAATGGAAGTGACCTGTTGTTTCTGAAACAAGACAAATAAATCACTGTGGCCCCTGAGGATGACATCTGACCAAGTTCAATGGGATGACCCCACAGGTGGAAGGAGTGACTGGACCTGACTCACATGTCCACAGATGGTTGAGCAGAGCCATTGGAAGGGTTCTGGCAGCAGAGTGCCAGGATGAAAGGAAAGGGCACTAAAGAGAGACACCCAGCTGCAGAGTGGGTTCAACCTCCAGAACTTGAGTAGGCCACTGCCTGAGGTCTGCCAGGTTGAGAATAAAAGAAAATAACCAAGGAGGATAGGTGAAGGAAAACAATGAGAGCAGCAGAGTGTGCAGAAGCAGCATGGAGGCAGGAGGCCAGGGCCAGAGGAGGATTCTGAACAGAGGCAGGCAAGGGAGAAGGGAAAGGAAGTTTAAAAGCTGGCCTTGCCACCAATTCATACAGAGAACTCTTTTAAAAAGTGCATATTCCTGCTTAGATCCTAAACCTACTGAATTGGAACTGGAACAGAAGAGAAAAGCAGGATGAACATATATATATATTTCTATCTCTCATGACCATCATATTCCACCTGAAATATGACAGTACAAACAGTTGTCCTGTATCTATCTTTACCACCTCTCTCATAATCTATACTCTTCCGCAGATAGCCAGAACGAGCTTTTAAAAATTAAAGTCAGAGAGAGGTGGGGCAAGATGGCAGATTAGAAGCATCTACCATTTTGACTCTGTGGATGAGAAGGTAACACAAGACAGACTGTATCCTAAAGAAAGACAAAGAGGAAGAACATAAGGAATCATAAAAGAGGTATCAGGATGGCAGAAAATTACAGAGAAGCTGAAGAAACAGAGAAAAGCAGTGAATAGTTTCAAGCCCATCCCTGGCATCCTGGGAGGAAGAAGGGAAACGGAAGACACCATCACAAGGTAAGCCAGATGGCTCTGGTGATGGAGTGACAATTCTAGCTGCAAGATAAGCCCACACCTCACACAAGCCTAAAATTCAGAGATGGGATTTGTGACTGACTCCTCCGGTGTGGAAGGTTAGCACCAGCTCAGTAAAAAAAGATATTCTTTCACGCCCCTTATCTTGGAGATGCCATTTTGAGAGAAGGCCTATTGTTTGAGACTGAGATACTCTGAGGGCCTGAAACAAGAACACTCACGGTTCAACATGTCTTGGGACACCCTGCTTCTGATTTACAAGTGCAAAGAGACCACAGCACAATAATAGTGGAAGATTTCAATACCCCATTCTCACCAATAGATAGGAATTCCAGACAAAAAAATCAACAAAGAAACTTCAGAAGTTAGGCTGCTGGAATGGCTCAAATGGTAGAGCACCTGCCTAACAAGCATGAAGACCCGAGTCAAGCTCCAATACCACCAAAAAACCAGAGTAAAACATTTCCCACCATAAACTTCAGAAGTAATTGACACTATAGACCAAATGAACTTAACAGACATCTTTAGAATAGTTCATCCAGTAGCTCCAGAATACATATTCTTCTCAGCAATGGAACTTTCTCCAAAATAGATCATATTTAGGGAATAAAACAAGTCTTTAAAAAAAAAGTAAGAAAATTGAAAAATAACAATTCTACCAGACCACAATGGAATAAAACTATATCAACAACCAAAGAAACTACAGAAAATGTTCAAACTCATGGAAGCTAAACAATACATTGTTGAATGACTAGTAGGTCTTTAAAAAAATACAAAAGGGAAATCAAAAAATATCTAGAATCTAATGAAAATAGAAACATAACTTATCAGAACCTCTGGGTTACAGCAAAGACAGTGCTAATAGGAAAGTTTATAGCCTTGAGTGCCTACATTAAAAAAAGAAAGGGATAGAAAATAAATAGCCTAATGATACACCATAAGTTTCTAGAAAAACAAGAACAAGCCAAACCCAAAATTAGAAGGCAGAAAGAAATAATAAATACAAGGACAGAAATTAAATAAGATGAAGACTAAAAAAAAAAAATACAAAGAATCAATGAAACAAAAGTTGGTTCTTGGGAAAGATAAGATTGATAAACCCTTAGCCATACTGACCAAAAGAAGGAGGAAAAAGATGTAAATTAATAAACTTAGAGATGAAAAAAAGGATATCACAACAAATATCAGTGGAATCCAGAGGCTCATTAGGGAATACTTTGAAACTCTATTCTAATAAACTAGAAAATCCAGAATACATGGATAAATTTCTAAGATGCATTTGATCTACTGAAGTTAAATGAAGAGGTATAAACCACTTAAACAGATTAATAGCATGCAATGAGATTGAAGTAGTAATAGTCTCCTAACAAAGAAGAGCCCAGGACCAGACAGATTCCGTGCTGATTTCTACCACACCTTTAAAGAAGCACTAACACCAACACTCCTCAAAATAGTCCATGAAATAGAAAGGGAAGGAACAGTTTTGAGCTCATTCTATTAAGCCAGTTTTCTGCTATCATTCTCTGTTACCAAAACTGAACAATGACATAGCAAAAAAGAGAATTATAGATGAATTTCCTTAATGAACATAGATGCAAAAATTCTCAATAAAATACTCACAAGCAAAATTCAATGACACATTAAGAAGATCATACACCATAATCAAGTTGGTTTCATTCTGGAGATGCAAGGATGGCTAATATATACAAATCAATAAATGGAATACAGCACATAAACAGAATCAAGGCCAAAAATCATGTCACATGATTATCTCAATAGATTCAGGAAAAGTCTTTGACAAAATTAAGCATCCGTTCACGATAAAAGATCTGAAGAAACTAGGAATAAAAGGAATGTACCTGAAAATAATAAAGGCTATCTATGACAAACCTACAGTCAAAATGGGGAAAAATTGAAATCATCTCTAAAGTCAGGGGTGAGATAAGGGTTCCAACCTCCTCACTCTTATTCAGTATAGTATTGGAATTCCTAGCCAGAGCAATAAGGCAAGAAAAAAAAGGGATTAAAGTAGGAAAGGATGAAGTCCAATTATCCCTGTTTGCAGATGGTATTATCCTACATTGAAGACCCTAAAGATTCACCAAAACCCTCATACGTTTGATAATCCCTTTCAGCATTGTAGCAGTGTATCAAATAACATACAAAAATCAGTAGCTTTTCTGTATACCAACACGTGGCTGAGAAAGAAATCATGAGAACAGTACCATTCACAATAGCCTCAAAAAATAAATAAAATACCTAGGAATAAATTTAACCAAGGAGGTGAAAAAGCTGTACAATGAAAACTATAAAATGTTGAAGAATGAAACTAAAGAAGACACCAGAAGATGGAAAGACCTCCCATGTTCATGGAATTGGCAGAATTAATATTATGAAAATGTCTATATTACTGAAAGTGATCTACAGATTCAATTCAGTTCCCATCAAATTCCAATGTCATTCTTTGTAGAAATAGAAAATTCAGTCCTAAAATTCATAGGAAACTATAAAAGGTCCCAATCTGAGCAAAATGAGCAATGCTGGAGATATCACAATACCGGACATCAAATTATAGTACAGAGTCATAGCAATAAAACAGGCTGGTAGTGGCACAAAGCCAGACCAATGGAGCAGAACAGAAGACCCAGAAATAAATGCACATAGCCATCTGATTTTTAATAAAGAGGCCAAAAACATACAATGGAGAAAAGACAGCCTGTTCAACAAACAGTTCTGGGAAAACTATTTATCTACAGGTAGAAGACTGAAACTCGAGCCCTAGCTCTCACCATACACAAAATCTACTCAAAATGACAAACATCTTAATGTAAGATCTGAAATGTTGAAACTACTATGAGAAAACACTGGAAAATGTAGGCATAGGCAATTATTTTCTGAATGGGACTCCAATTACCCAGAAAATAAGAGCAAGAATTGACAAATGGGTCTAGATCAAATTAAAAAGCTTCTGCACATCAAAGGAAACCATTATGAGAATCAAAAGACAACCCACAGAATGGGAGAAAGTGTGTATCACCTATTTAATGGATAAAGGATTAATATCCAGAGTATACAAAGAGCTCAAGAAATCAAACAGCAAGAGAACAAATAACCCAATTAATAGACAGGCTAATGAATTAAATAGAAAGTTCTCAGAATAAGTACTAATGACTAATAAATAGATGAAGTTATGTCCAACATCCTTGGCCATAAAAGAAATGCAAATCAGGCTGGCAGAATGGCTCAAGTGGTAGAGTGCCTGCCTTAAAAGCATGCCCTGAGTTCAAGAACATATAAATCAAAACTATACTGAGATTCCATTTCACCCTAGTCCAAATGGTTATCACCAAGAACACAAAGAACAAAAAATGCTGGTTAGGATGTGGAGGAAAAGGAACTCTCACATGCTGTTGATGGGAGTGTAAACTACTGTATCCACTGTGGAAATCAGTACACAGCGTCATAAAAAGCCAGGAATACACCTACCCTATAACCCTGCCATTCCAGTCCTGGGCATATATCCAAAGGAGTGTAAACTAACTTGTAAGAGCAATACCTGCACATCCATGTTTACTGCAGACTGTTCACAATCGCCAAGCTGTGGAATCAGCCTTGGTGCTCAACAATCCATGAATGGATAAAGAAAATGTGCTATATACACACCATGGAGTATTATTCAGCCATAAGGAAGAATGAAATTATGTCATTTGCAGGAAAATGGATGGAACTGGAGATTATGAGAGAGAGACGCCAAGATCAAAGAGCCAAATATCTCATGCCTTCACTCATATGTGAAAACTAGATCTAAATTGATGGTGAATATTATTATGATGGTAATAATAATAATGGGATATGAGCATAAAAGGAGGGAGCAGGAAGGGGAGGGAAAAGAAGAGAGCACTGCAGGATGAGGAGGACAGAAGTATGTTATACATATATGTCTGAAGGTTGCAAAATGAAACCCACCAAACGCTGCTTGAGAGTGGGGAGAGAAAAAGGGGGTTAACAAAGTATAACAGAGAGGGTGAACTTGTTCAAAGTACACTATGCTCCTATGGAATTACCACAATGAATCTCCTTTGCACCATTAATGTATGCTAATAAAAAAATAGTTTGTTTTCAAAACAAACAACAACAAAAAAAACCCCATCAAAGTCAGGTCACATCATTCATCCATACCAAACTTTCAGAGCCTTCCTATCCCAGTCAGTGTAAGATCCTAAATCTTTCTATGGCCTAAAAGTCCTTCATAATCAGCGCCCAACCCCCAGTTCCTTGTTTTCATCTCCTACGTGTTCCTCTACCCCAACACATTGTTGTTTCTTGAAGAAAAAAAAATAAGACAAGCTTGCTCCAATCTCAGGACCTTTGCACATGCTATTCCTTCTGCATACTGGCTCTTTGCCCAAAAATCCCCCAGATATGCACATGTCTTTGTCTTTCACTTCCTGCAGGACTCTACTCATTTGTTACCTTATCAGAAAGGGTTTCTCGGATCATATCTAGAGCAACCTCTCCATCCTCATCACCTCTGTGACTTTCACTCTGCTTTTGCAAGCTACTGGTATATCTAATATGAAGTAGAACCTCAGATATTAAAATGTGGGCTTGACACGGCTTTCCTCTGCCTCATTATAGTCTTTATTGACATTTAAGGAACAGAGACCACACAAGTATGTCCTTTCAAGGCTAGGCACTTTGGGGAGCACAGCCTGGTTCATTTTGCCCTCTAAGTTCCCTAAGGCAACTGCACACCCCTGTCTTGTGGGGATGGGGGAAAGGTGACTGCAGCCCATGGCCCTGTGAAGGGAATGGACCAGGTCATCACAGGGGCCTGGAGGAGTTTGGAGGAGTTTGGAGGGTTTGGAGGAGAATTCAGAGCATGCAGAGGGTTACTTCCTTTGGTTGTGAAATTTGCCAGATTTTGAACTTCAATGACATGCCAGAAGTAATGAAAGGAACTGACCATGCTGAGCAGCAGTTATGGGACATCAGAAAAACAACACTTTCTTGGTAACTGAAGCCTCATCATTTGCAAAAGGTTTTCAAGTCTTACTCTACCTGGAACCTCTCCACAGCCCTGTAGGAGAGAGCGCAGGGATCAAAGCCCCCACTTGAAAGGTAAGGAAACTGGAGCTTACAGAGGTTGGTTGTGTTTTCCAAAGGACACTGCCAGTAAGAGGCAGTGTTGAGACTTAGTCCCTTCTAATTCCAAATGCCATGTTATTTCCACTACACCACTTAATAAGATTATTTTCTCTGTCCAACACTGACCACTGCAATGTCAATACCACATCATACTGTCCCTAAAATCAGCGGAGCTATTACTCCATGCAGGCTCCCCCTAAGTGCTATGCATCTTATGTAATGTGAGCCTCACAATGACCCAAAAAGGAGACACCATTACTTTTCAAGACCAAGAGATCAAGGAGCACTTGTCCCAGTAACACCACCAGATAGAGGCAAAAGTGGGTTTTTAACTAAGTTCTCTTTGGGGTTTGTTTGGTTTTGACCTGAGGCCAGCCTCGGATAGAAATCCTCCCACCTACTTCCCAAGTAGCTGGGATGATAGGCATACACCTGGCTTATTTGTTGAGATAGGTAGGGTCTTGCTAACTTTTTGCCTGAGGTTGGCCTCAAATGTTGATCCTCCTGATCTCCACTTCCCTGAATAGCTGGAATTACAAGTATGAGTCACCATACCCAGCCTAAATTAAGTTCTATCTAATTCCAGAGCTCGGCTCTTAACCACAATCTCATATTTTTTCAAGTGAAAAGTTAGTGTCATAAAGGTAAATCATTAATATCACCTAAGTTCAAGTTCTCGTCTTCTCTTTTCTATACTGTAAGAAAAGTTCTCCATATATGAAGTCTTGACACCCCCACCCTCCTCAGTTTTGTCTGCATACTGAAGTCCAATCTTTCCAAAAGATAACTAGCTGAGGGGGCAAGAATCCCCTAGTTGAAAAGCCCCACTAATTGCAAATCACCCCATAATGAACGTCAGACTCCACATACCTCCTCACATGCCCTTCAGAATGAGTCCACTCCATTTAAGCTATGTTCCCCTATGGTGTCCCTAGATGTCTCATTTTTTACAACATACTCCTTCTGCATGAGAAGCTCTTATCTGTCTTCTCCATCCGGCAGACCTATCCTCACCTCCTTTTGGATTGGGGGTGTTTACTCTGGTTATCCCATCTTTTTTTCACCTTTATATGTTAGACATGTGGATAAATTGTCTTTTCAGTTCAAAGATCTCTACATCCAAAGAACTGTACCCTAGGGGTTGTGCCAAAGGGCCACACTCAAGAAGCTCTTTTTATTTGAGCTTGAATTACATGATAAGCTTCTGGACTCTGCAACAATGCTGTATGGAACGTGGCTTTGGGAGAAGAGATAAGTATAATTTTGCATGTGGGAGACACTGACTATTTTGGGTACGGGGTTGGCTGTGGTAGATACTGTCCAAAGACCATGATAAATAATTCCTTTCCTACCTAGCTGTACATTCCACTCTTCCATCAAAACATGGATTTTATCTCCCTCTCCTTGTGTCTAGGTTGACCCTGTGACTGTTTTAAACAATTAAATATGGCTTTGACCAATAGAATCTAGGACCCTTAAGTTCAGGCTTCAAGCCTCCATTTCCTTCCTCTTAGAACTCAGTACTTTTATTGGGTTGTAACTTGGAAACCCAAGCTATGAGGCCACGTAGAAGAAAACTGAGTTATTCTACTTGATAGGCTCAGTCAAGATCCCAGCCAATAACTAGCACCAACTGTCAGCCACATGAGAAAGCCATTTTGGATACTCCAGCCCACCTGGGCACCTAGATGGTTCAGCCATCACAGAAGAAGAACCTTCAAGCTGAGCCCAAATAATTAAAGGAGATTATAAAAGATTGTTGTTTGAAGCTAGTAGGTGTTAGGGTGGTTTGTGATGCAGCAATGGGAAACTGAAACAAACCACAATGCTTAGAACAGTACCTGCACATAGGAGATGCTCAGAAATCAGTTGATAATGAAAATGAATGACAATATCTTCCACGTGCAAAACTCATTCTGAGAGAAGGCTTCAAACAGCCCTGTCATCCTGGCCACAGCTTACAAGGCCAGGCCTGGACAACTGACTTCGTTGCAGCTTCTGCAGTGTCCAAAGAGAAGAGCTTGGCCCAACATAGCCAAGAGGGATAACTAAAGCAATCCAATCCTCTTCTGAAGAGTTATAATGTGAAATGCATAAAAGGAGCCAGCAATTGGTGAGAGGTCCAGAGGCTGCAGTTCATAGGCACATAAGCAAAAGCCATGAAGCTACAGAGGTTAGAGACCAATAGAAGTCAGGAGGCAATAGAAGTCAGAAAGCAACCAAAGCACGAGACACGTAGCAACAGGGGGAAGAATGAAGACTAGGATGTTGGTGACCTAGAAAAGGGCAGAGAGTACAGAGAGTAGCCAAAGTACCATCCTGACCAAGTGGTAGAGTAGAAAGTACAGACTTAGCTTAAGAAAAACCAAATAAGTCAGTTTGGTTTGCAATAAAACTAAATTGTGTTCCAAAGTACCAGTTCCTCTTCTTCCACAAACCCTAGCCGTGCAACTGCTCTCTATTTATTCTTTCCCAAGAGTCATAAAATAATATACCCTTGTCACATGAGAAAACTAATTCATGTCACAGTACTTCACAACTTGAAAGGATATTCATTAGGTCTCCTATAGTAAAAGTTTGCTAAATTGAACTGGATAGATGAATCTATTTCTGGGAAACTATGAGATACCATGAAATGTTTTTTAAATTATATGTGCATGAAGACACTCAATTTATGTGGTGTAATGATCAGGATTACACTATGTTATGCTGTGGTAGAAAATACTCTCACATCTTATAATAGGTACTTATAAACTGCTTTTGCTGAAAAAGCACTGGCTTCTTACTTGGGCCCAAAGGTTAACTGAAAGTAGGAGAAAAGCCTGGCATCTCTGTCTCCATTTTGTATCTGTGTCCTTTGCTCTGAGTCTCTCTCCCCTAGAATCACTGTGGAATCCAGGAAGGACAGAACTGATTGATAACATCTTTAGGACAAGGAATAGAAATTGTCACCCAAAGAAAGGGAACAGCAGAGCCTTCACAGGAGAGACCAGCTGACAGGCAACAATGACTTGCTTATCATAACAAGTCCTTACCTGACCAATACTAAGATAACAAGCAACTGAACCACCTCTGATCACCAAACCATACCTGTCACCAGGAATGCTTAATAATTATACATACCTCTTACCCCTGTGTCCCGTTCTTCCTCTATTTAAACCTAAAACTTATGTCTAAGCCGCAGAAGATGGCTGAAGTGCTTACTTTGCCTCTTCCTGAGTTGTGCCATGTCTCATAATACATCTCCTCCCTCTGTTCCTCACCATTACTCATCTATTTATTTGGCATGCTGGGAACAAGTGGCCAGACCTGACATCTGGAACCCCTGGAGTTGGGCCTGTGGCCTAGAACTCCCAATTACAACATCAGTGTTTTACTTTTCTCACAAAATCTGCTGCAGATCCAACAAACATCTTAGACAGCTATCCTCCATGATGGCTACGCGCCTCCATGTTGACTATCTAGCCAGTAGCTGAAGCAGTATATAGCAGATACCGTTGGGCCACACCCTCACTGACATCCACCTTCACTTGCCAATGGTGGCTCTCTTCAAACACCTCTGGCTCTTTGTCCTAATAAGTGGTTGTCTGGTTACAAGAACATGCTTCCAGGAAAAGTCAGGAATGCTAGAGAATTATTATGCCCAAAAGCAGCTTTCAACCAGCACAGACTGGGAACTGGTGGAGAAATACTCCAGCCTTCATTAGCATAACTCTTCAGAGACAAGCAGCAATAGGAAAAACAATAAATTCTGAAGTGAATTGCATATGCTCTCCCAGAGCTCCCCAGTAGGACAGAAAGCCATCCACCAGCAGTGGGTACTTGTTTATTTTTTCTATTGCTTTATTGGTTTATCCTCTCAAACTATATACATTCAAATCCTTGCCTCAAGGAATTTTATGGGGTCTCCCAAACCAAGTCAGAGAGAAAGTGACCCTGGAGAATCATACCAACAATGAAAAGCTACCATTGACACATGTCACTTCTGCCTACCTATTCTTGGCCAAAGTAAGTCATCTGGCAGTGCCTGACTCTCAGGGGGTGGGGAAGTCCACTCCTTTCCACCGTCCAGGAGGGACCGGAAGTTGCTACTTTGATGTCTGCAAGGTAGAGAGAGCATATGAAAAGAATTTGGAACTCTTGACCCATGGCTTGGTTACCTCAACTGACCTGACCCTCTGAGGAGTCTCAGGCTGTTTTTAACCCCTGGTGGCCTCCCTTTGGGAATATGATTTTCCCATTTGGAAAGGGAACCAAAGCACATGTGTTCCAGGACTCAGGAAAGCAAGCTAAGAGGACAGCTGTAAAGGAGACAAAAGGTAGTAAAACCTGAACTTAACACAGACCTGGGAAATGTGCTTGCAGCCACAGGAGAACCACTTGTTTGAAGCACAGGTGTGTAAACGCTGCCACCACACATCCTGGGGGTGACAGCAAGTGTTCCCATCCTGCTTATTTAATTTTGAACATACAGAACACCTCTGTTCCAAGCACTGAACCAAAACCTGGAGCCACAAAGATCACTCCATTCCCTGTCAAGGCATCCTCCTCTCCAAGAGATGGGAGTGACGACATCTAAACAAATGTGCTACATTTATACATCTGAAAATGTTAAGGAAAATGGTTGTAAATACTCTAAAATTGCACCCCTGTACTTTCCTTCCCTTCACAGCAAAGTTTCATGAATGTATTGTCTAAGTGTATTAGCTTTCTCTTGCTGCTGTAACAAATAACATAATGACTAGAACAATACAAATGCAACGCTTTATTTCTGAGCTCAGAAGTACAACATAGGTCTCATTAAGTTAAAATCAAAATGTTAGCGGGGCTATGTTCCTTCTGGAAGCCCTAGGGGAGAATCTATTTCCTTTTTTCTCCAGCTTATAGAGGCTGCCCACAATCCTAGGTTCATTGCCTCTTCCTGCAGCTTCAAAGCCAACATTTCATCTTTTTAAATTTTCTTCTGTCAGCCCTTTTCTCTCCAGACTAGAAAGTTTCTTTCCTTAAAAAAAAGAAATCCATGTGATTAGATTGGCCCCATAAAAATAATCCAGGATAATTTTCCCTGTAACCAGAATTACTACACCAGTAGTAATTCCAGTTCCTTTTGCCATGTAAAGGAACTTATTCACAGCTTTAGGGTGGGTGGTTATTCTTCCTACCACAGTACAGTGAGATTCAAAAGAAGTGATTGAGCACATATTAAGGATACATGTATAAAATCAACATCAGGATAAAGATGAATGGCTCATAGATATATAGTGTGTCGCCAGATGGAAGAAAGCACGTCCTTGCCAGAAATTAGAGAAATGCACATCTAAAGCAACTTTGATGCCATTTTATGCCTTATAAACTAGAGAAAATAAATAATTTTAAAAATCCAGTGTGAATGTGTCTTCAGGGAAATATATTATTAATGATGCTGTAAATCGTTTCAGGCTTTCTAGAAAACAATCTGGCCAAGGGTAAAAGCTGTTCATGTCTTTTTCCCAAATAATTCATCTTTAAGCATATTGACCTAAGGAAACGACTCCAAAGAGAAAATTTTAGAAGCTACTGGTCAAAACAAACCTTCATAGTAACATTATTTATAATAGAAAGAAACTGGAAACAGCCCAAATATCCAAAACGGATGAGCAAAATGTGGCCTGTTCACATGATGGAGTGCTCCATAGTCATTAAAAAGACAAGACTCTGGATGATGTAGACTCCAGGTTAGGAAGGCTTGAAACCGAATTAATAAGGGGGCAAAGTACACGATGTTGAGAGTATAGCTGTTTCAACTTTGTAAAATAGATTGAGTCATGTGCTATTGTTGGTGAAATAAAGAAAATGTGGATGCAAAAATTTAATGTTCTACATGTTTGAAAATTACAGTGTTTGATAGCCTGGTTTGAAAGGATGAAGTGGCTACTATGGAAAATTACTGGGAAAAAAGTTACTTCAGGGAATTTAGAGCATATATACGCATTCCTATATGAGGTATCTTTATTAATTGAGAAACACTGACAGGCAGCTGTAATGTACTCAACCCTGAGTGCAACAATTATAGCAAGTAGGGCAAAGGAAGGGCAGGATAGGGACCAGGACTGAATACATACTCAAGAAACAGAAGGGCACAATAGATTATGATGCAGATGAGGTCTTTATTCGATTCTATGGGAAAGACTGAAGGGGTGTTTTGGTTTGGTTTGTTTTTGTTTGTTTGTTTGCTTTTTTGGTGCTGGGGATTTAGCCCAATACCTCAAGGATGTCCTCCACCTGAGCTATATCCCAATCCCTGAAGGGTTTTTTTAAATTCTAGGATTCGTAAACAGTCACTAAAGTTTCATAAACACTGACTAGAGTTTTATGAGCTATTTTGTGAATAGAATTAGGTTTTAGATAATTTTGTGAAATTGTTTATTATTTTTACTTAAAATGAAGATTTTTTTAACCTTGTTTTTGCTTTAAAATGCTCTTTTAAAACTCTAGAACACAATGAAAACACATCACATAATCCAACTTATTCCTAAGAAACCACTGCTAACATTTTATAAACATCATTTTAGTCAGGCTTATTTAGTTGGGATTCAAATAGAAACACAGAACTGGGGACTTGGCTCAAGTGGTAGAGTGCAGGCCCTGAGTTCAAACCACAGCTTGAAAAACAGAAGAAAAAAAACATAGAAGCAGTACCCCCAAGATGTCTATATTAATACATTTATTACAAGGAATTGGCTTACACAACTGGGGGATCTGGCTAGCCAACTCTGAGACCTACAGGCCAGGCCAGCAGGAAGGGCAGGGCAGAGCTCTAGGACACAAAAGTAAGCAGCTGGACACAGGCAGCATTTCTTCATCCTCAGGGTTAGCTCTGTTTTACAGGACTTTCATCTGACTCAGGCCCACCTAGGTTATCTAGAGAAAACTCCTTTATTTATAGCCAACTGCCCATGAACCTAAATCATATTTAAAGAAGAATCTTGCCCTGAGCCAGTGGTTCACGCCTGTAATCCTAGCTACTCAGGAGGCAGAGATCAGGAAGATCAGTTCAAGACCAACCCAAGAAAACAGTTTGTGAGACCCAATCTTGAAAAAACCCAACACAAAAAAAAAGGACTGGCAGAGTGACTCAAGTGGTAGAGCACCTGCATAGCAAGCATGAGACCCTGAGTTCAAACTTTAGTATCACAAAAAAGAAAAAGAAAAGAAAAACATTCACAGTGTCACCTAAATGATTCTCTGATGAGTAACTGGGGAGTCTGACATGCCAAAAAGACTTTCAAAGTCAACTTCCTGTCAACTTGACTCTGTACATATCTCCTTAAATTATATATCTCCAAAAAACCAGGTGTTAGTGGGTCATGCTTGTAATCTTAGCTACTTAGGAGGCTGAGATCAGGAGGATCACCATTTGAGGCCAGCCTGGGTAAATAGCTTAGAGACTTCTTGAAAATAACCAGAGCAAAATGGACTGGAGCGCCTGCTTTGCAAGTGCAAAGCCCTGAGTTTAAGTCCCAATCCCACCAAAAAATATATATATATCTCCAAATAAAGACCAAAACAAAGTCCTATTTCTGCCTAATGTGATAGTTATCCTGTGTACAAACAAAATCAAGCTAACTGTTTCTCCAGAGAAGATGCAAAGTCCTCAGGAGAAACACCAGTTCATTCTTGTCCTTCGATATCTTGAACTTGAATACCATGCTATAAGGCTAACTATTACTAATGCACGTTGTGTCAGGTAATAAGAAGGTAAGAGTGGGAAGAAAAAAAATGCTTCCTTAATGTACATATATGCAAATATCCATGACAAAATAAAGAAGAAATGCTTATAACAGCTACAGTACTCATTTCTACAGCTGATTACTTGATTGGGCATTCTTCCACTGCCCTTAGCAAGCACCTCAGCTGGTCATGTTCTTCAACTGGTGAAGTAACTCACATCGTCATTCCTAGGACATTTGTTGTCCTGCCTGAGTTGGATGGTTGTAGTTTTCCATTGACTGTAATCACAGGGCTGTGATACAACAGGAGCAGGAGACTTGCTAAGGAATCTTCTATATTTCAAACATTCTTCTCGTTACCTCCAGTGTGGAGTAGGAAATCAGAATCAACCGTTCTGATTTCAACCATCAGCCTGCTGATTCAGAGGCATATGGAGCCTAAAGTGACAGCATGGCTGTCTCAACTTCCAAGTCAGTAGTCATGGATGTATCTCTTGGTAGAGTATTTCTCCCCTTGAAACTTCTAGACCAGCAAAGCCTAAAGATACAGTGCCAGAGGCAAAAAAGTTGCACGTAGATTACCAGCTACTCCCATTTCTACCCTTTTAATTCCTGGGCGCTTGAATTCTGATGATGGGAGAAACTACAGCATACATTAGATGTTGATTCTAAACATACACAGCAAGCTGGAGGATCCTGCTCCAGCCTTGCAAGGTACTGCCACTGACTGGTACTATAACTAAGGCTTCAAAAAATTCTTCTACATCAGGCACAGTGGCTCACGCCTGTAATCCTGGTTACTCGGTAGACAGGGATCAGGATGATTGCAGTTCAAAGCCAACCCAGGCAAAAAGTGAGACCTTATCTCAAAAATAACTAAAGCAAAAAGGGATGTAGGCATGGCTCAAATGGTAGAGTACCTGCCTGGTAAGCACCAGGCCCTCAGATCAACCCCCAGTACTGCAAAAAAAAAAAAAAAAAAAAAACTCTTCCACCATCTTATTCAGTGAATTGCTTTAGAGTGATAGAGAACCTGACAGCCAAATGGTCACACTTAATCACAGAGGCTAAGTAGGATGGCTACTGTAATGGGCAGTGGAGTCAAAGCAGTAATTGGAACAGTCTGGCTCACAGACGCCTATGGCTGCCAGGGAACGGAGAGTGACTGCTAATGGGTACACAGCTTCTTTTGGAGAATGATAACAATGGTCTGCAATTAGTGTTGATGTCTGCAAAATTCTGTGAGTATACTAAAAACTACTGAATTGGACACGTTAAAATATTGAAGTTTATAGTATCGGATTAATGATATGATAAATAATTTACTGTCTCTACTTTTTAACATGTGCATTTAATCTGTGTTCATTGTAGAAAATGAGAAGGTATATATAACACAAAGGAGAAAATTAAATCACTCAAAAATTTTTAAGAAGATGAATAGAAGGGTGTGACATAATTTGAACATTCAAGGGACTCATTTTAGTATTTATATCTTTTTTTTTTTTGGCAGTACTAGGGTTTGAACTCAGGGCCTCATGCTTGCTAGGCAGGCATTCTATCACTTGAGCCTTGTTGGGTATTTTTGAGATAGTCTTGTGGGCCCTTTGCCTGGGCTGGCTTCAAACGGTGAGCCACCTGCACCCACAGGCAGGCTCTTGAAGTGGTTGCTGATCTGTAGATGATCTTGCCAAGAAGATTGTGTCAAGAAATATTAATGAATCTGGTTCTAGTTGGAACCTTCTATCTTTTGTAATTTTTGTTACTTCCTTATGGTATTCAGCGTCCCCATTATATATGTTTGTTGTTCCTCAGGCCCAATGGGAAGCTCAAAGTACAGCACAATAGATTAAAGAACTTCATGGAAGATCTGAAACTGAAACCATTACAGGAAGGAATAGGAAATACACACTGGAGCATATGGGTATAGGTAATGATTTAATAATAGACCTTCAATAGCTCAGCAATTAAGAGAAAGGATTGACAAGTAGGACTGCATCAACCAGAAAGCTACACAGCAAAGGAAACAGTCACTAGACTGAAGAGACATCTTACAGAATGGGAGAAAATCTTTGCCAGCTATACATCTGACAAGGGATTAACAACCAGAATATACAGGAAGCTCAAAAAACTAACCTCTCAAAGAATCAACAACCCATTGAATAAGTGGGTAGATGAAATGAACAGACAATTCTCAAAGGAAGAAATACAAATGGCCACTAAACACATGAAGAAACGCTCAACATCCTTGGCGATGAAGGAAATGCAAACCAACATTGAGATTTCACTTCACTCCAACCAGAATGGCTGTCATCAAGGACACAAACAACAACAAATGTTGGCCAGGATGTGGGAAAAAGGAACCCTCATACACTGCTGGTGGGAATGTAAGTTAGGGCAACCATTATGGAAAACAGTATGGAGGCTCCCTAAAAACCTAAAAATAAACCTACCATACAATCCAGCAGTATCACTCCTGGGCACATACCCCGAGGAATGCAAGTCAGGATACACTAGAGGCACCTGCACACCCATGTTTACTGCAGCACTAGTCACAATAGCCAATCTTTGGAAACAGCCAAGATGCTGCAACAACTGCTTGACAGAGTCCTATCCCACCTCCCAGGGCTTCCAGCCTAGCACAGCACACTAGCAGCTCCTGTGGCTGAAGGAACTTCAGAATGTACAGCCAAACACATAGTTCTTTACAAAATCTAATGGCACCTGTCGCGAACAGGGTCCCGTCCAGTGTCCTGCTATGAGGTGCTATTCTGAAGTCTTCCTCTAACATCAAAATGGAATGTTCTGGAGCTCTGGAGTCTTTTCTCTCCAGAGAAGCTGAGAACTTTTCCTGTTCTTCCTCAGTGCCCTCCCTTCACTCTCTTCGGCCAGCTAGCATTACCTGTGGGCTTGGGCGGCAGCTGGAAGAAACTCTTTATAGAGATCCTGTCTAATTGCTTAATTGTGCATTTCCATTGAGGATGCTGTGCTCACAATTTTGTTTTTTGATCCATCTCCGTTTCACTTTTGTGGTACAGAGTATAATCTAATAGCCTGACTCTTCCTTCCCCTCTCTCTTCAATCAGTGTTTTGGTTCTGATTGGCCCTTAAATGCTGAAAGGATGAATTGGCTTGGTATCAAGAAAAACTACCTTGCAAAATCTAAACCAAGCCTTTCTATTTGGTAGAAAGAAAGAAAAGGAGAGAGACTGGTGTGACAATACTACGGGAGGGGGCAGAAAGGGGCTAAACCTCCAGGCTTCAAAGGCTCTGTTTCCTTAGTAGTCACTTTGCACTCATTGACTTAAATATCTATTCTTTTATGTTTCTGCATCCTTATAGTCAGTTCTTGTCAGAGGGAATTGTATTGTGAATTCACACCTTGAATTTCTCAGTTCTGTGACTAGATGAGTTCATAGAACCTGAAAGATCAACCTGAAAAAAGTCCTAGTAGGAGAGATAGGGGATAAAAGGAAGCAAGGATCAAGGGATGGGGTTAAATTCTCTTGGAGGAAGGGAATCTGAAAGACTTCACTCCACAACAGAACTAAAAAGGAGTTGAATGTTCAATTACCTTAAGTAAAATTACCAAGTGAGGTCCCAGGAAACTAACAGGGAAATAGATGTGAAAATAGAACGATGAGACCTGTTGAAATGGTTCTGAGAAGAGGGGGAGAAGGGATGGGGAAGAATGATGGAGAGAGGCAAATCTAATTAAAATATATTGTAAGCACATATGTAAATATCACAATATATTTCCCCTGTACAACTAGTACATGCTAATAAAAAATCCAAAAAAAAAAAAGGTTTTTTACCTCAGCTTAAAAAAAAAAAGGCAGTATGTTCAGAGCAGGTGTATAAATGGTAGAATCTATTCTACTCTTAGTCCCAGGGGTCAGTGGTTGCATGGAGTTGCATCAGAATCCCCTAGACCAAGGTTTCTTAACTTTTCACACTCATACATATGCACATGTATACATATATAAAATATACACACACACATCCTAGTAGAGACAGAGAGCAAGGGTAGTTTGAAAAGCTCCCTGGGTTATTCTGCTATATGATCTTACCCATGAACCAGCCATTGCCCTGGCTTAACATGAAAAGGCCATTGGACACTCTCCATCTCACAAGGTCTGTTCCTTTCCATGGATGAGTTGGATGATAACCATGACTCAAATTGGCTTGATAACTAGGGAGTATACTGGCTCATCTCAGTGTGGCTTCAGGTATAGCTTGATCTAGGACTCAGCTGATGTCACCAGGATATGACCCCCACTCCCTCCATTTCTGTCCCCATTTCCTCAGTGTTGGTTCCAACCTCTGGAACCTCTGGTCATGGACTACCATGGCAGTTTGTGCCGCTGCATCCCCTCTCCTTCATGTCCAACAAGAAGGGGATGAGATGGTCTTTCCTATGATCCCAGGTGACTGTATCATTGCATGTCATTGGCTCATTCCCGAAATAATCACCATGACCAAAGGAATGTGACCCTGAGAAACTGTAGCAAGTGTGCTCAGTAACAATTTCCCCAAAGAGATCTAATTCTAATCACTTGTGTAGCTCTGCATAGGAAGAAAGGAACTACTCCTAACTTCCAAGGATTTCCATATTGAAATTGATACTCGGGAGCTCAAAGGGCTCACAGTTTCCTATTGGAGGGGGAGCACATGAGGACCAAGTAATAAATGGAGTCCTGGCCCAAGTTTGGCTCAGAGGGGGGTCTGATAAGCTCAGAGAGCTACCCAGTGCTCTGACTCTCGTGTATAATTGGAACAGACATACTTGGAATATCCGCAGAATGCTTACATTGTCTCCTAGACCTGGGGACTGAGTTACTGTGGGAAGAAGCCAAGTAGAAACCTCTGAAACTGCCCAAGACAGTATATTTAAAAAAAAAATAGGACTGCTTCATAGGGAAAGTCATTTCCCCAGATTAGCACCATCTTGGAACACTTCTAAAGAGTGCAGGGATAGTGGCCCTTTGTCATGTCCTCCTCCAGTCCAGCCTAAACAAAGAAACAGATTGAACATGGTGAATGACAACAGACTATGTTGCAGCTGCTGTGCCAGGCATGCTGCCTCTGTTGGAGCTTTCCGACATGGCCTCCGGCACAGGGTATGAGACCTGGCAGTTACATTCTTGTTCGTTCCTATTAGGACGGAGGATGAGAAGCAGTTCACATTCACATAGAGCAGAAACCATACATGATCATGGACTTCTCCAGAGCTCGGTTAACCCTCTAGCCTTCTAGCATCATAAAGTCTGAAGGCACTTGGACTTGCTGGACATTCGAAGATCATTAGTATATCATGACATCATGGTAACCAGAATTCATAGTCAAGGAGTGGAAAGTATGTTGGAGCATGGTAAGACCTCTGTACTACATAAGTGAGAGATGAACCCTACAAAATTCAAGGAGAACACATCAGTGAAGATTCTAGATTGGTCCAGGATGTGCTATAACATCCCACACCTCCCATCACCAAAACTAAACACATTTGTTAGGAGATTATGGGTTGTAAACACAGTTACATTTAAGAATATTGATCTATCCCATCAATTGGGTATCCCAGAAGTCTTCCAGTTTCACATGGGACCCTAAACAAGAAAATGCTCTACAGAGGATTTAGGTTGAGGAGCAAGTGGTCATGCTTCTTGAACCATACAACTCAGTAGTCCCTATAGTTCTTGAAGTATCTGTGGTAGGAAAAGATGCTATGAGGTGTTTAATGGCTAGCCACAATAGGAGAATTGCAATGTAGATTCCCTCAGATTTTTGAGTGAGGCATGACACCTGCAAAAGAGAACCATGTACTATGTACCACCCAAAAGCAAGTGCTAGCTTGCTCCTGAACCTCAGTGTTGCAGCTGATCTCAGTAAAGATGGAGCATGAAATACCAAGGGACTCATGCAACCAGAGCTGCATATTATGAGGCAGGTGTTGTCCAAAATGAGAAATCCATGATAAGATAGAAGTGGTACAGCCAAGGTTAGGCGGAAGCAGGGCCAAAGGTCACAAGCAGAAGACCCAGACTTCTCTACTTCAACTCACACCTATGAGTCCTTGGTGGTGAGGAAGCTGTTGTCCTGCTGAAAGAGGAAGGAAGGATGCTGACTGTCTTTTATGAATGGGTTTGTCTGCTGCTGCCTTACAACTCACTTACTTATGGTTCTGGAAGACAGGGACATCTTCCCAATTGAAAAAGTTCCATGAAATGCACCTAACTCCCACTTTGTGTGGGAAGGAGCACAAGGTAATAATACATAAGGACTGATGATGGAGATCTTCCACAAAGAAATAGTTATGAAGCCCCACGTGCCGGTGGCTCACACCTGCAATCCTAGCTACCCAAGAAGCAGAGATGAGGAGGATCACAGTTCAAAGCCAGCCCAGGGAAATAGTTCTGCAAGACCTTATCCGGAAAAACCCTTCACAAAAATAGAGCTGGTGGAGTAGCTCAAGGTGAAGGCCCTGAGTTCAAGCCCCGGTACCACAAAAAAAGAAAGAAAGAAATAGTTACTAAGCAACCAGGGCAACAGAATGATTGGCCAGTTGATGTCAGCCAGCCTCTAACATCACCCACCCAGTACTGGTACAACAGGCTCACAAATGATAACCCTGCTCACAGGAATGGTGGTTATTCGCAATCTAACAGCATAGACTCCCACTCACCAAAGCTGACCTAGCTATAGCCAATGATGATGTTCTATATATCAACAAAAGAGAGAAGCTTCCTGATATGACACCAACCCTCAAGGAGACCAACAGACTATTTCCACTCTGAAAGGGGCAGAAAGTTATCTTGTCTAAGACAAATACATATTTTGGATAAGTTTGCCCTTCCTGCCTGTAGGATTTTGACCCAGCATCACCACGCAAGGACTTGCAGAGTCAAATTCCATATAACATTGCCTCAGAAGGAAGAATCCACTCCCCAGGAAAAAAGAGGGAGTGAAGGGAATATGGCCAGGGCAGCCATTGTTCATATCACACTGTGCAACATTAGCAGCCACCGGCCCAACAGCAGCAAAATTTCCCCTTAGAGACAGAGATAAGGTGCCAAATTGAAGATGACAGCCTGAAATGTTTAGGTCCTTACATCAATGACCATCAAGTGGAAATCTGTTCCCAGTGGATAGAATACATGGAGTCAGGAGACCAAAGAACAGAAGTAGGAGCGGTCCATTTAGCTTCACTCTTCAAAATATGTAAGTAACCAGAATCCTGTGGAAGCTACTTCCAGGGCAAACTCTCTGTATCTATGACCTCATCAGGTTTTACCTTGGGACTCAAGCTAATGAAGTGCCTCAGTTGGAAATGTTACAAGTTATTTGGCCACAGGAGCCACACATGCTGGCTCTTACTGCTTCTGCTCAGAAGCAGCCTACCTTTGACTGGGCAAAGCGAGTCACGGGGCCACTTCTGAGTTCAACAGCACAGGAATGTCTAATCTTTTCGCAGACATAGGGAGAAATGCCAAAATTATGGGTGAACAGTAATATAGTCGGCACAGTGAAGTAGTTTCTTTTGCTCTTTAAAAAGCGTTTTTTATTCTCAGAAATTCAACTAAGATAGTCCTGTAATCATAGTGCCTTTTGCCTTTCTGTAGTACTAAGATTTAAATGTTAACAATGAAAGATATTCAATCCAAAGACACCAAATATTTTGATACATTATAAATACCCTATGATCTTTCTCAAAAAAGGGTTTGCTTTTTACTATGTGATAAACATGAAGCTAATGATAGTCATCAGAATATGAGATTCTCAAAATCTGAAATATAAGGGAACGAGTTAGATAGATAGCCATACTTTTCCCTTAATGTTCCTCGAATACACAAATACAAGAAAGAAAAGAAAAAGAGAAGAGAAACCTAGAAATTCAGCACCATGTCTATCATTGGAAGTTCCTATTATGACTTGTGGTTTCTACAAGACACCACCATGGACAGTTCCCATGAAGCCCTGTCCTACAGAGAGAAATGCCATGGTGCTCTGGTGAGTTTCTTCTGCACATCCCCCAAACTTCATGCAATAGTACCCATACTTGTAATTATTGAGGGTGGGGCATTCTGAGGTAAACAGCTAGATTTATCATCGTTGCAAGCAAAAGGAATAATTGAATTATAGAAAGCCATCTGAGGTATCTAGTAATACAAATATACTTGGGGAAAAATAGAGTATCTCCAATTTGTAAGTGTTTTAGTGGAATTGCAGTTTCCACAGCCTAATGTAGACACCTCTGTCTCTTTGGGTGACAAAGAAATGTCTAAGCCAAGCACCCGTGGCTCACATCTATAATCCTAGCTACTTGGGAGGCTAAGATCAGGAGGATCACAGTTTGAGGCCAGCCTGGGAAAAAAGTTCATGAGTTATCTCAACCAATAAAAGCAGGCATAGTGGCATGCACCTGTCATCCCAGCTACATGGGAAGGGTAAATAGGAGGATCACAGGCCTGTCCAGTCTATAAATGTGAGACTCTATTTGAAAAATAACTAAGGCAAAAGGGGGTGGGGGTGTGGCTCAAGTGGTAGAGCACCTGGCTAGCAAGCATGAAGTCTTGAGGGCAAACCCTAGCACCACCAAAAAAGAAAAGAAGGAGGAGGAGAAGCTGGAGAAGAACAAGGGGAGAGAGGAGAAGAAGGAAAGAAGGAGAAGGCAGAAGGACGAGGAGGAAGAGGAAGAAATGTCTGGAAGATGATTCTGACAATGCAGAGGAAAATAAAAAGTGATCTTGTCTTGGCCACTGGAATCAAGATATGAGATTCAGCTCTGTGAGCAGATCAAAAACTAATGCAATCTTGAGGAGCTGGTATTTTAGCTGCACAAAGTTACTAGACTTTGAAGTTAAGCACACCCGAGTCTACCACTCACTAGCCATGTGACTTTGATCCTAGCCTCTCTGAGCCTTAATTTCCTCATCTGTAAAATGAGTGTGGTGAATGAGTGTGGTGAATGAGTGTGGTAAAATGAGCCTGGCACCAGTGTCTCACACCTGAATTCCTAGCTACTCCAAAGACAGAGATCAGGAGGATCAAGGTTTGAAACCAGCCCCAGGCAAATAGTTCATGAGATCCTATCTCAAAAATACCCAACACAAAAAATGGCTGGTGGAGTGGCTCAAGTGGTAGAGCACCTGCCTTGCAAGCATGAGGCCCTAAGTTTAAACCCCAGTACCACCAAAAATAAAGTTTAAATGGGGTAATACTCCTGGCACATGGTAAGTCCTTAATAAAGTGTAGCTATAATCAGTTGTGAGTTTCACCTTCTCCTTCATCTTCATCATCATGATGGCAATGTACAGAAGAGCTAGAGAGGTACAATTGCAGCTCAGTCACGAAACACTGCGTAAGACTGGAGAGATATTTGTTGTCACAAATACATTCATAGTAATTACATGTCCTAGATTTCTGATTTCAAAACATTGTGATCCAGCTCATTAACTGACTTGGGATTTAATGCTTTATTTAAAAGAGTTTAAAAAAAAACTGGGTATTACAGTCTTAATTGCTTTTCCCATTAAATTCAGCAGCAACCATGATACCACAAAAAATGAGTGTCTTCATAACTAAACTATTTCCATTCTCATTGAATTGTGATTTCCATTGCCTGAAAATTGTGATTTCATTAGCTGAAATAATTCTTTGTTCTCATTCAGAAAGAGAATGCATCTGCTCACTAATAACAATGCCATGGAAAAATTACCACAGAAACCATTTTGTGTTTCCTCCTTGGGTAAATTTGAAAACCTTTGTAACTTTGTAGGGTACCCTCAAGGGAAAAGACAAATTTTAATCTACCAAAAATATTGCCTTCTAAACCAAGTTACTGGCAAAGTATCTAATTTGCATATTCAGACTATTACTTGGTGAAGCCCAATTTGTTGGACAGTATTGTTCAGAAAAGTATATTGAGGAAAAATTAATTATAAAATCTAGAGTTTATTCACTCAACAGCAGAGAAAAATACAAATTAAGTAACTTCATGTGAGTAACTAGAACTCCTGGGGGGGATGAAGACTTCCCTCTCTGAGATAGGAATGAGTTTTTCCTGGGTTCTTCAGCAACTGTGAGCTGCATAATTGGAACATAATTGTTATGGTTGACTCATGTATTGAATGCTTGGTTCCCAGAACAGCAGTGTTCAGAGGTGGGACCACTGGAGAGGGGATTGGATCGTGACATTCTAACCCCATTGACGGGTCCATGCATTGATGAGTTAATAGCTTAATGTGCTGTTCTGGGGTGGGACCTAGTTAGAGGAAATAGGTCACTAGGGGAGTGGCTTTGAAGGGTATGTTTTCTCCTTGACCCCTTCTCCTCCCCGACTTGTTCCTGACCACCTTGAGGTGAGCAGCTTTATTCTATCATGCACTGCCCACCATGATGTTCTGTCTCAACACAAGCCCACAGCAATGGAGCCACATGGCCGAGGACTAAATCCTTTCAAACTGTGAGCCAGAAGTTCAGCACAGAATTGTTTATGACACTAGAAAAGGTAAAACAACTTAAATGGCCGCCGTTAAAGAAATGCAAACTCAGTGTGGCTGAAGAATGCCGTGTGAAGTACGTGAAGGTGACAGAACTACTAAACCAGGGGGAGCAGATCAAAATTCTCCTCGTTCCCACCAATGCTTTCAGATCAAAAACAAAAACAAAACCCATACTATTATCAGAAAATTGACCTGAGTATAACAGTAACAGAAGAGTGGAATAGATGCAATAAGAGTAGTATAAAACATCTTTTTTGTAAGCTCCAGTCATCTGGCCATGCCAACCCCTTCCTCTCTCTGTCATTGGCCTGAGGTCTCTTCATTCCATCCCTCATTCTTTGAAGACAGTGTCAGGTGTCAAAGGTCTGTTTCTATTTCTGTCTTGGCATTACCCTCAGGTCTAAGCAAACCACCCACCAGTTCTGGCTTCATATATCTGTTGATACTCATAACCCTCTCCAGCTAGGCTTTTAATTTTGACAGCGTCTCAAAAATCACAGATTCTATCTTCTTCCCTGAGCAGTGTTTGATCATCCCTGCTTGCTTGAGTTTTCACTCCCTTTTCTCCCTTCTTCTTTCATCAGCCTTCTCCCTCAGCAAGGCTCCCACAAGCAGGGTCTCTGTTTTGTTTCCTACTATCTCAGAGTCTGTGTCCATGTCTTTCCCACTCCAGCCAGATCCAGGGGTTTCTCTCTTCAAACACTCTCTCACCCCTTGACTTTCTTGCCTTAATCCAGTTTTGCTCTCATGTTATTAATACAAAATATGTCTGTGTGATTTGGCAAATCTCCATTCCTCCACCCCCAGTTCCAATTCCCACTCTTCTCTGTTTTGCTCTTCCCCTGGGAGGCTGATCCCTGCAGGTTGTGTTTTGCAGACTCCATTGTCGCCTTCTGGTTGGGTTCAGCCAATGAGCCCACCAGAAAGAGACTGCAGGAAAAAGGAAAGAGGTCCCAGTACTTCTCACCTCTGTACACCCACCGCAGCCCTGACTCTGTGACTCTAACAGGAAAAACAGGGAGCCCTGCCCAGACCCTTCTCTACAAAACAAAAGCCTCACTAAGTGTGGAGCAGCAAATTCTGTTGCTCAAGGGAACAAAAGAAGGTATGTTGCAGTTGGGGAAAAAGATGAAGAAAAAACTTCTCCCCCTAGGGGAAGGGCAGAAAATTGTCCTGGGCCCAGGATATTATCCCAATACAATTAAAGGTCTTCTGCCACCAGGAGGAGTAGGAAACACTCTCCCACACAAGCTCTGCCAAACATGAAAGTCAGACATTGGCTTCAATGAGGAAGAGGAGTGGGATGACAAGACTCTGTAACCTGAATCCCTGGCACTGAAGGGTAACAGAGAAAAACCCTGATCACCTTCCCTTCCTCTCCCCTCCCCCACTGACCACCACCACCAGAATGATAAGTACCAAGGACAAAAGTAGTAGTCTACCAAAGGGGGTAGGGGTGGAGGACAAAAGCATGGAGAGAGACTCCTGATGGCACAAAGGCAGTACAAAGCTGAAAGTAAAGGCAGGACCATCAAGGAAAATGTTCTGCCACTATAGGCCCATTCTAGCAAGGTTAACACCGAAGGAATTCCAACTTGGTGACACAGAGAACATTACTGTAGTAACAGAACCCAACTGCAGACTTATCTGACTTACCCTCTCTTTCCCACCACCACCACCACAGGCACACTAGTGGTCTAACAGAAGTTGTGCACCATTTCCAGGTACATACTATATCCCTCATTTCTACTAGTCTACATAAAATTTAAAAAATGATGAGACACACATGTACAAAAGCAAGGGAAACCTCATGGTCAAAAGACAAAACAATCAATAATGCCACACTAAAAGGTGTCTTAGGTGTTGGAACGCTCAGAGAATATAAAATTGCTAGGATTAATATGTTAAAGGCTCTATTGGGAAAGCTAGATAATATGCATGAACAGATGGACAATTTCAGTCAAGAGAAAAATCAAATGGATACTTAGAAGTATAAACACACACTTAGTAATGGGTGAAGAATGCCTTCAGTGGTGTCATCAGCAGAAGTGAGAGTTGAGGAAAGAAAAAGTAAACTTAAAGGTAAGTCAATAACAATTACTTAAACTGAAACATAATGAAAAAAAAGTGAAACAAACAGAACAGAGCATCCAAGAGCTGTGAGACAATATCAGTGATGTGATCTTCATATGATTAAAAACCCAGAAGGAAAAGAGAGTAGGGAAAAAGAAATACTTGAAAAGAGAATGGCTAAAAATTTTCTAAAAATTGTGAAATACATCAAAGCAGAGATCCAAAAATCTTACAGAACCCTAAGTAAAAATGACACACACCCCAAAAGCATATCAACACATCATATTAAAACTTCAGCATAGAAACAAAATAGAAAGAAATCGTGAAGTCAGTCAGAAAAAAGGACATTTTGCAGACAGAGAAACAAAGAACTACAGAGACTTTCTGACAGAAACTGTGTACGTTGCGACAATGAGAGATCCTTGCAACATGCTGGGGAGTGGAGGGAAATCAAATCCAATTTCTACATCCAGGAAAAAAAATATATTTCAAAATACAAGTTAAATAAAGACTTTTTCAGATAAATAAATTTCAATCTGAACACTACAGCTTCAAAAATAAATAAGAGACAATCCTTGTCCTCACAAAGATAGTAGAACCTTATAAGGAAGAAATGCTCATAAAAACAACTTCAGTATCATGTTGGAAGTGGTAAAGATTAAGAGTTTGATTTAATGACATCTGTGTTTGTAGGGTGTCTAGTGAGTAAATGGAGATATACACTGGAGTTCAGAAGGGAGGAAGGAGATCTAGGAGTCCCTGTTAAGTGGTTAGCTGAATGCCAGGAAACACAAGAAATCACTCAAGAAAAGTATGCGATGGCAGAAGAGAAAGAAGTTGGTCCAAAGATAGAGCTGGAAAACATGAAGACTAGATGATGCAAGGAGGGCTCCATTTTCATGTGCTGTCTTAAATTATCCATGAGCCAAATAACAGAGGAAGGGCAGATGAAAAGGAGAATTAACACTAACGGAGCTGGTAGTAATGACAAGTATTGCTCTCAATCCTTTACATTCTTATCAATATCATCATACTTAATTCCCACAGCACCCTATTATTTAAACGGAATAAAGACAAGTAGGTGCTTTATCTCATTTAACAAATGAGGAAACAGAGGCCTAGAGGTTAAACAATTCTTCCAGAGTCCCATAGTAAGTGGTAGAGCTAGGATGCCAAAGCCTGATGTTTGACCCAATTCCCTTCTGCTTCCTTCTATCCTATACAACTTCCAGAGAGGGTAGGAAAAAAGTACCCCTTTGTTTATAACCACTCAATCCTCAGTCACAAAGGAAGTTCAAAACTTAGACAAGAAGTAAATACCGCAGCTTTTTCTAAGAGACTGACAGAGGTGCATGATAGAGGATATCTGATGTCAACTTTCCATGAGACAGACACTTATGTATACTGAAGGCATCCAATCCAGACCTTGGCATCACATTTGGTTTCTTTCTAAATGGCCATGCTGGTCCTGAGGCTACGTTTACTCAGATAGAACTCCCTTATGGAGCAACATGAGTAACAGAGCCAACCCTAGGAGGATGACATTAGTCACAGAATTTTTTTTTTAAAATAACATTATTTCTTTATTCATGAACATAACTTCTACTGATCAGATAGAGCAGAATTTAAATCTAAACACTGGGTCTTAATAGCCAGGAAAAAAGGTTTATAAAGGGAAACTGGAAATAATAATAAATTAACAGTAGATTCAGGGGCAGGGGACAGTTTTCCTAACAATGCTCTGTCTCAAAGATATTTTTTTCTGACAAAGATGATAGGCTCAGTGTACTGAGAGTGTAGAACCAAAGAATAAACAGCCCTGTCTTGTGTCTTGGTTTTATTTTAGCCATGAGGCAAAAGGAGACAGAGATCTGATGTTTCAAAAATCAAAAATTAGAATTTGCTTTTACAGTATTAAAACAGAGAAGATAGATTTTGGTAGGAACAAAATTTAAGGTTTATTTTAAGATCAGGTACATCTGAATTGATTAGCAAATATAATTTATGAACCATTGTTACCTCCTATACCAGTCACACTCTATCACTTATAATGATCTGAAATATATTTCATGGTTCTTGAGGGGAAAGAGCACATGGTAAGTTTACACATCATAGGTCAAAATAAGTTCTTTAAAAAATGATGTGACATCTCAGGATCCCCTACCATGCTTTTTTATACTGATCATAAAAAACTTTACCAATAGCAGAGTCACTTTTATGTGAGACCTGTATCCATCTACAAATTAGTAAACATTGAGCTCTTGAATGTCGAAAATGCACTGAATCCTTTAGCTTTTCTTAGCAAATAGCAAAGAAAGCAATTTGTGAATAGCATTGGAATAAATGGTGTGAGAGTCTCCACTAGTGTTCCACTATTTCCTTCTGAACAGAAGATTCATATTTCTATTTCCTATTTTTCTTTCTCAGTGAGGGAATTTGCATCACTGTTTCCAGAGAAGAAACATACCAATGGGCCAGTAGGGAAAGAGTACCACAATAAACTATAGGAATATAACTGGAAAAGTAGGAGGGCAGTTAGTATGTCCATGTCTGGCCTCAGACTCTGCATTTCTGACCAGTCCCCAGGTGGTGCTTACAGTACTGCTCCAAGGATCGCACTCAGAATAGGGAGGGTACAGGCAGCACCCCTGCAAGTGTACCCCAAAACACGGACTTCTTGATCTGTGAAGGGATGGGGCCCTGATCTGATCACCCCAGCCCCTGCAGCCTCTGCTGGGATTCCAAATTCTGACATTTGTAACAGCAGATAACAAAAATATTTTCTCGGTATGCCACAATGGGTAAAAGGTTGAGAAATACTGCTTTAAAAGTCTGGGGTCTGAACATTTGGCTTTCATGAGCAGGCGCCTAAGAAAAAGTCTTCAGAGGTCACTCAGAGGGTAAAATGTGGAAGAAAATGTGAGCAACGGCAAGCCCAGCACAGGAAAGTTAGAGGCCATGGGAAGGCAAGGCAGAGTCACTGTGGAAGAATGCATTGAAAGCATTGCAACAGATACTTGGGATGTCTTAAGAGATACTCCCAAGTCAGAGGAGTGAAGATCAATGTCAAAACTATAAGGAACACAGGCCAGGGCCAGAGAACAGGATTTGGAAAAGTGAACTGGAATCAGATTTCCATTGGTCAGTCCCAGTTAGAAAGGGCTGACAAAACCTTGAGAAGTTATTGGAATTTACGTGTGTGGCACACATGTAAGTGTGTTTTTATACATTATAGAATTTATGTTATATTCACTATTGGTTTGCACATCAATGTTCTTTTTTTAATGAACTGAACCATTCATCTACCATTAGATTTTTGTTCTCAACTAATCTTCTGTCATTTCTAAAGATTAGAACATTAAAACTATGCCATCAAATAATTATAAATGAGTACTGGTAGTGAACCCTAGGCAGACCCAGCCAAGCACCTGCTCTTAATCTTAACCTCGCATGGAAGGACTCCCTTTGCTAGGTTGGCTGCATACCCAGTACTTAACAAGGGATCTGTTTCTGGTTGCCTGCAGTGAAGAGACTGTGTAGAAAAGAACTCCCTTTGGATCTTCCCCAAAGATCTGTACCAAACAGGACCTTTATCCGTCCACTGGTCCCCACACCAAAGATGGTGGCTTTAAGTCATACTTAATCTTTGTGATGTTAGTGCCACCATTTTAGTCCTTGGAAAGCTTCATCTTCACCTTCTGGTAATATCAAATTGACTCTTTCCAGGGGCTCAAATTTATCTTCCTTTCTAGACCTCCTGGAATTCTCTTTGATTACTTGAAACTCTTCAACTTACAAAAGTCCCAGGACAGTATATAAATCAAACCTGTTTGCTATTTCTTTCAATACAGGGAAATGTTCCAACCTAGTAGATAGGTCTATTCAGTCCAACCCCCTTAGCATTCAGAGTCTCTCCTTTATTTGTTAAACAGGCACAAATTCAGTTATAATCAAAGTGCAGCTTTATTTTTGTCACCTGTTGGCCTTTAAAAGTTAGTTTCCTACTCCTGGGAGAAAACTTGGAAGGTACCATGGCCTTTCCAGTTCCTTGTAGGGTTTAGACTCTCCCAAGTTTCACAAATTGCAAACACAGACCAATTTCACAGTAATTCCAAAATTTAGTATGAGATTTTATCAAAACTTCAAAGTCAATTTAGCATTAAATAAACCAAATACAATCCCCTCCTCCAGTTCAAACCTATTTTCTTGCAATGGCAAAAAGTAATGTGGTTGGTTTTATCTTGGGACCATGAAATACAGTTGTGCAAGCTGGGCACTGAATAAACCAGGGGAGGGAGAGAGGACCACTCCTCACATTCATAGGCCTTGTCCTGAATTTCTTCAAGAGGCTGTTTGGTGGCCCAGTTCTTAGCTTCCTCTCTAACTCTCTGCCTGCTCCAGCTGGCCTGAGTCAGAACAGGAAGGAGGCCTGGTAAGGGACAGGAAACAGCCTCTCAAACCTGTCATCTTCTCAGCTACATTTTCACTCTCTGGTCTGGCAGGTGTTTAAAGCTGGCTCTCTCTTTAGTGGGCTTGTCTGAAGATTGGGAAGGACTCCCCTGAAGGCCAGCCACTGCAGCTGCAAGCCTAAAACACAGCAATGCCAGCTTCCCCTACCTGGCAGCTTTGAGTCCTTTAGCCCTACTTTTCTGGGATTTACCCACATATACTTTCAATCGGACACCTTCACTAATGCAGAAGCCCTCTAGGTCAGGACTCAGGCAGGTTGGGCAACTTTTTCTTGCTGGTCCAGCTGGCTCAGCTCTACCTGCTGCCACCACACTTGATTTGCTCAGTTGTGAACACAAATATCCTGTGTATCTCACCTGCAGAAGTACATGTCAAGCTCTCCCAGAGCCCACGGAAGCCCCTCACTAAGACGGAGAGAGGCAGTTCTCACTCTCCCTGGAGGACAGGACAGAATTTCTCTCCAAGAAAATCCACCCATGTCGTCTCCTTGTTCCACTCCATCTGCTGTCCATTTCCTTAATCCGGCAAAAGGCCTCAAGCCTTATGGAACCACTCAACACAATTTCCAGTGTAAATTCTGCATATGGAGGGATCCATATTATACTCATTTTGGTACCTGATGGCCAGTGCATTGGGACATTTTGAAATTAGACTCCAATTCCATTCTTCTTCTCCTAGTATTCACTAAAGTATTAAGAGTAAACTTTTGAGGAAAGTCATCATCTTCCTGTTAGATTCACCAGGAAAGACATCAGAGCTCACGGGGGTAATGAAATCTGTCCAGGACCCTAAGCGATCCCTGGGTGACCAAGCCAAAGGTCTTCTTGGGGACTGCTGGAGACACCAGCTCCACAGGAGACAGGCTATTTTCCAATACTGTCTATCATCATGTGATTCCTTCCATCAATTTAGTCATTGCCCCAGGGCTAAAGAACAAAGTATCAAATACATCAAATTTAAAAAAAAAATAATAAGACCCTGTGAGAGAGAGACACACATCTCAAGGCATTTGGCTATGAAATGAAAGTAAATTCTTATATTTTAAAATATTTTCTTTAACATGTGCAGAAGTCCCTCTCAAACGCTCACAGAATTATTCCCAAAAGATGTCCTCTCTCTAGTGCCCCAAACTGCAGCCTGCAAGGATTTTGAAAGATACCTTTTATGCTCAAACCCCACAGCCGGTCTTCCTGGGCTTGCAGAGCAAAGGTGTCAGCTGTTGAAATTGTAAGGAGGATATAGAAGGAGATCTCCATGGCCACTGGAGTCTTGGCTATCCCACTAGACAGTGGACTGAAAAACCCAAAGTCAAAATCTTCCTGTTCCTCCTCTGAAGGGCACTAAGAAATCTGCATGTATTTAGTTCAGTCCAGACTGGAATCTGGAGTCTGGCTCTTATGAGACCAGGGCAGGGTTTTACTTGCACGGGTTGGGAGACCTAAGGAGTATTTGTATATGTACACATCCTTACCAGCCACCTAGATCAGATTATTTTTTAACCCCTCTGAAGAAAAATCTGAGACAGACATTGAAGAAATTGTTTTTCATGAGGGAATGTGTAAGACACTGGACATGTGTGGTACACCTTTGGGACTCTGATAACTGTTGAAGTACAAAGTTGAAAACAGGACTATTCTCCGCACCTTGACATAGGACCAGGACTTGGCACTTAACAAAGACACTGGTGTCCTCACAGGCATATGCAGGGTACCTCTGGAGTCTCTTGGGCTATTCTGTGAGTCTGCAGTCACCTGGGGAGACAGAGACAAACAGAGGATGTTGGCAGAGTAGCGGGGGTGGCTATACCTAGCAGACTGGTTTCTGAGGCAACCTTTGCCAGCTTCTAAAAACACCTGAGCTTGGGGACATCACAGAAACAGCTGAGGGCAAGAGTGGGAAATTAGGAGACTGGCTACTAGTAGATTCATTTTTGTCCACGAACTGATTTACCTTGATTCCTGACATTCAACCAAGAAGCAATTTGCAAAATGACAGCATTTACAGAAACAGTTGAACCTATATTGTAACTCACATTGCATGCTATCCTGGAGCAAATTCTGACTAGAAGCAAATCCAACAGCTGTTCAAACCTGGGGATGCATAAGAATCACCTACAGATTCTTTCTAAATGTGCAAATTCTGGGCCACCCCCAGAAAGTCTGATTAAGCAAATCTGGGGTGAGGCCCAGGAATCTGCTCTGAAGTCCCCTCAGGTGCCCAGGTGTTTGACAAACACTGCCTTTGGTAATAAACAAGCAGATCGCATGCATAGCAAAGAGTTCATTCTGGCTCACACACTGAGACTGAAGACTAGATATATCTACATGCCTGCATCTCAAAGGTCACTCTCCCAGGCCCTCTCCTCACACAAGCTGCTTCTGGTAGCAGAAGTAGCCTTTGAACACAGTCTTGCTGCCACAGGTCTCAAAGGTGACGAACATGTCCCCCTGGATGCCAGGGTGAAGAGCTGGTCCTTGCAAAGAGGAACTTCTCATCTAAGAACACCTGCAACTCCCATATACCCGCATTTGGCATAGAATGAGATCTGTAGTTGGACCAGTGGATGTGGCTGTTAGAGGAAGGCCAATGTTTTCTTTTAAGAAATGGATGAAGAAAATGAAAGCAGGAGGCAAATACAAAGGGACCATCTCCAGTGAAGGGAGCTTCCATGCAATTGTTCCTCTGAACTTGCAAGAGAGAATAAAGTATTCAAGAAGCTGAAAAGCAGATCCCCTACAACTCTCCCCACCCTCCTACCCCCGATTTCTGAGCTTTGGAAGTTAAAGTTGGAGTGGTATGGAAGGACGTTGGTAGGAGGGGCTATATAGACCATAGTGTTACCAAATCAGCTAGGAAAGAGTTGAGTGCACAAAGGGAGGAAAGAGAAAGGGGCTGGAGAACAAGCTGGGAAGAGCCTAAGGATGGTGCTGGTGAGGCCAGAAACAGGTAGTAGCCTTTGCCAAAACACCAGCTAAGCCAGGGTGGCATTCTGGGTGATGTGTGTTTGATTGTATTGTTGTTGACTTATTTCCTGATGTTATTTAGCTAATATTCCAATTTCTTCTGACAAGAATATATTACAGGCTTCACTCCATGCCATAGTCCACTGGTTATAGGAATCACCTGGAGAGCTGTTGAGAAGCAAGGCTGTGGGCCCCACCCCAGGCTTCTGACTCAGTCATCTGGGCCAGGCCTGGGAACTTGCCTTCTCACGGGTTCCCAGGTGCAGCATGAGCTCATGCTGCTGTCCAGGTAATACACCTTAAGAACCTGATCCAGCATTCCTTCCCTGAAAGAGGTGAAAGAGGATGAGAAGAAGCTAAGGAAAAAAAGAGGAGAAAGGGGCCTGGTGAGAGGAAATCTGTGACGGGCTGAGAAGAGCAGGCAATTCTGTGGTCACTGTGATTTCAGGGCCATGGGAAAGTTAAAAATTTTAAAAATGCCTGCTCCAGGGCAGGAGGATCTTGAGTTCAAGGTGAGCCTGGACTATATAGCAAGTTGCAGGATACCCTGGGCCTCATAGTGAAACCCTGTCTCAAAAAAAAAAAAGTTTGTTTCAGTTAATTGATACAATAAATTCCATGTGCAAAATTCATTATACTGATTTGCAAGCAAATATCTCTATGAGAACTAAAACTCAGACACAAGTCATTTACACCTTACTCTGAACCAAATTTATTATTCATATCTATATGTAAGATTGTGATATGCAGAGATAATATTATTTCTTCACTTCCAATTTGGATGTCCTTTTGGTCTTTTTTTCTTGCTATATTACTTTGGCTAGCACTTTTGGTAAAATGGTGAACAGGTGTAGAGAAAGTGGACAACCTTGTCTACTCCCAAAAAGCTTTTAATCTCACCATTAAGTGCAAAGTTAACTGTGGGTAAAATTCATGTGTGTTCAAATTATAGGGAGGCCAGAGAGGCACAAAGGGTGGGGGTAATCCATAGTTTATTCAAATACCTCATTTTACCATGATTGACCTGGAGCTGAGAGTTTTAAAGCGATGTTACTAAGCAGAATTTAAAGTTAGAACTGCCTCCCTGGCTTCAGATCCAGGTGCAGCTCTACATTTTATAGCTGTGGGATCTTGGGCAAGGTTCTTGATATTTCAGGTCTTGGTCTCCTTCTCTTATAAAATAAGCCTGTGAGTAGCACAAGATGATCAGTGATATCTTGAGAGTAGCACATCTTTATGGAGGACCTGGCCTGACCATAGAAGAGCCAGCCATTACTTTCAACTGATCCACAGTTAATACCCAACAAGATCAGCTCAGTCCCAGAGGCTACCTGCCCCTCCTTTCTCTCCCAGCACTCTCCCCTGTCCATACCCAGTTCAGATGCAGATCACTAATATTTTACTGCAAAGACCTGCTCAACCTATACTGAAACTTCTTTAAACCTCAGGTCAGTGTGCACCCCTACTTTACAGATGGTAAAACTGAGGTTCAGAGGTCTCTGAGCCACTCACCCAAAGTCTTCTGGCTAACGAATAGTGGAACTGAGGTTTTCTCCTTTTTGATTAAAGTATTTCATCTTTCCACCTTACTACTCCATGTGACTCCTAACCCACAGCATTTCTCAACATGCCACACACTTTGAACCCTGGTCTCTGCCAAGTTTCCTGGCAACCTCCATTTAAGCCTCTCCCTCCCTTCATTCCCTCTTCAGTTATGGAATCCTAAACAAGGAAGGGGCATTCCTTACCCTGCCTGTGCCTTCCCAGCCCAGCCCAGCCCCTTGGCATGAGCATATGGTACCATGATCTCCCAATAGACTGTTTGTGAACAGTGTGGGCCACAGAGTGGAATAAGCCCTGTAATTTATTCCTGTCACAGGAAACTTGAATATTAGCTAAATCACAACAGGAAACCAGTCATTCAGCAGTAATGCAATCAAACACTGCTTGGTTCAAACCTACCTGCAGTCAAGAAAACAACTCCAGCTGTCATCCAATCTGAAGAAATCACTGAGTTCTGAGTAGTTCAGGCTCTAGTACCTGATGTACTGTTTCAGGACAAAGGTTCTGGTTTGAACATTAAGCACTGCTAACTTGGTCTCAGCTAAAAGGTAGTAGCACAGAGGTCCCATCTGTTATGACCCCTTCTCAGGAAGGAAGGACAATGAGGTTTTGTCCTAAAATTATAGGCAGGTAGGGCAGCCCACCATCTGAGCCCAGAAGAGCTTTGGAAGCCTTCTCTGATCTTACCACCACTGGGGATGAAGATACCAGGAAGGGAGCTGACTACTCAGGACCACCTTGTCCCCTCTGCCAAAATGCAAAAAGCCAAGCTGAACACAGGCCAGTTGGGAAGGATCTCAGAACTGCTGAGAATCTGGGTGCCTTACATTGTTAAATGTTTTGTAAAGAATGGAATCAGAGTAGGAGTTTTGAAACCACCCTATGGGTGAGGGATGGGGATGAGAGGAGAAGAACAATGATCTCATTTGGAATTGTTCTTAAAAGGGGAGGTTATTTTAACTAAATGCATCATCTGTATCTGTTATAAGTAATACAAGTCATGAGTAAGAGTGGCTTAGGTAATCTTGGTACTTCTTTTCTCAGAGCAGAAAATGGAGGTAGGCAGTTACAAGACTAGCTATGTAATGGTATCTTTAAAACCCAGGCTAGGCTGGGGGTGTGGCTTAGTGCAGAGCACTGTTGCTAGTAAGCACAAGGCTTTGGGCTTGGTCTACAGCACTGCAAAAACCAAAAACATACAGCCAGACTTGTTTCTCCTTTTGCCACTTCCATTAACAGTGTCTTGGCTTTTTTATTTTTCTTCATGCTTTTTGTTTCATTGTCAGAAGAGGACTGCTAGGCACACTCTTGGGACCCTTTCCAGTTCTGGGAGCTCCACTCTTTGCTACTTTTCTATCTCAATAAACTCTCCCACTTTACTCACAAAAAGAGAGCTTTTATCCTCATACAACTGTTTGGAAGGTACAGAGAATATACCTGATAGAAATTTTCTTTTCACAAGCCATACCTTTAGCAGAGAGGAAAAACTACTTCTTTGTAAGACTTGAGGGCTGGAGATGTGGCTCACATGGTAGAGCACCTTCCTAGCAAGCATAAAGCCCTGAATTCAGACCTCAGACAATGCCCCCCACAAAAAAAAGTCTCCTTTGTTTCCTAATCCAAATGGGACCATTTGACCATTTCTAGCTGCAAGAGAGTCCGGAAAAGCAAGTATGCAGCTTTCCCAACTTGTATCATTAGAAGCAAGCAAAGGTTGGGAAGGACTTTGGAGTAGACAGCTAAGAGTTTTTGATACAGGGACAGATAGAAGTTGGATAAGAATAAAAACAAAAATTCTGGGATGGTAGTAAGAGTGCCTACCTAGCAAACATGAGGCCCTGAGCTCAAACCAAGTGCTGCCAAAATAATTTTTTAATAAAATGAAATAAAAATTCTTCCCCTAAGACTGCAGAAATGGTTTTAGAATGTATGTGACAGTTTTAGCCAAAAGAAAGTTTCTATTTAAAGAATACCACACAGACACATTTTTACACAGTTAAAATATAAACAATAAAGAAGGGAAATGTCAAAATTCTCCATTCCTCTGACTAAATTTATCCCAGGGAAAAATCATGGATATGTATAAAGTTGTACATGTACATATATGTGTAGGTGCATATGTGAATATTTACCACGTGTTTGTAACGGCAAGCAGTTGATACAATCACGCACTCCTATCCCCTCATCCCTGCATGTGGGTGGATAACAAAGTCAGCCTGGAGAGAATGGTCCTCCCTGTTTTGCATTACCCTCTATGTGCTTTGCACTCCCACATGGGCAAGGATTCATGAAACCACACTTTTATGCCACCTTTGCTTTCATTCAACCTGGGGAGGGTTTGCAAAGCAGCCTCCGTGCCACACTCAGAATCTCCATTCCATCCCATCACCTGGGCTGAATCTTCAAGTCTGTCTCCTTTCCCTGGGGTGATTGTCTTCTAGGAAATCCCATGCAAACACACTTCAAATCAACCACTATGGCAATTTCCTCTGCATTCCCAGCCATGCCTGTATCCCAGTAGATGAGACCTGGGCTCAAACAGTGCTCTCTACTGTAAATGATAACCAGACTGAGTTCTGCCCTGTGGCAGGAAGACTTTAACAGCAGAGGAGCAGCAAGTCTGGGCTCTCCAGTAGTCCATCAGGTGAGGGAAAGCAGAGTGACTGGGACTTAGGATTTTTCTTAGACCAGCGAGATACTGTGCTGTGAGAGCTACCTGTAGAACAAAATGGGAACTGTTCATTATTAGGGTTGTGATTTGTTCATCAGCCTTAAAAGAAATTGTTCATAATAACAGCAAAAACAAAAAAAAGGGATGTTAAACCCACAAGGTAATTCAAGCAAACTGAATTTCATTTGCTTCTAATGCCATCAGCAGAAAAAAAGCTATCTTATTTGTTAAAACACACACATAAGAATATATTTTTCAATTAAGCAAAATGCTATATACTAAGACCACTTAGAAATCTATGCTAAATGTGCATGGTCAGTGTGCAAAATAGAAATGAAAACTTACACAATGGACAAATTGCTAAAGGTGACACAGCAGGGAGCCAACAGCTCAGGCTTAGCAGAACCATTGACTTTTCTCTCTGAGCCAAGGGGAATGTTCTAGTGTAAAACTGGAATTTTAGTGCTAGGTAGAAGTTTTGATATAATAGCTTCATTTATTGAGTGCTTACTGTACACTGGGTGGTATTTTAAGTGTTCTGCACAGTTATCCCACACAAAAGTCCATACTCTTTCTTCCCAGTTTATAGATAATGAACTTGAGGTATAAAGAAGGCAGTTCACTTGCCAGAGTTACCCAACAGTACATTGTAGAGCCAGGATTTGACTCGAAGGTCTGTTCTTCCTTACCTGACAATGGAGCACACCACATTTTAGGATACTTTCTGTGGGCTACAAGTGAATGATTTGGATCAAGGTAAATTGAACATTATCTAATGACCTCCAACACACCCCCCAGGAAATCTGTTCCCCAGATCTGGTGAAAATACTAATATCTCATTCTGTCTTGACTTCACACCAACATGGATGACCTGCAGGTATCCAGGGCCAAAAGAACACCCATGACCATTCCAGTAGGACAGACAAGAGCTACACTGTCCCTCTCTACCTCCTGCTTGTCTCAGAAGCTGCTGAAGGGCAAACACTCTCTTCCTATCCTTCCTGATACTACCTCCCACCAAAGTCACTATGACTCTGTGACTAGACCAGACACTTCATAGACATGTGGCCTTTTGTCCATTGTTCCATAGCTGCTGGAATCTGTTTACGGAAAGACTCTTCTTCTTTCAGTTGGTACCAAATGCAGGGTTTCCCCTGTTCCACTGTCCCCTAGACTTTCATGTCTGTACAGCTCTGAACATCTCTGGCCAGGGCTGAAATTCCCCCAAGCATTCGTGCTGGAGTTTGGGTCCTGAAGGGCCAGGGTGAGCTTTCGGATCTTCTTTGTGTCCAGGTGTCTGCTCTGTTGGGAGACAGATCTTCCTGCTTTAAAATCTTCCTCCTCAGTTACCACAGTGAGCATAAGCAGTCTCAGAGCTAAGTCAGTGGCTCAAGGGCTCCACCGTGAGGAAAGCAGGAAAGGAAACCTCCAGCGAGATCACTATCTTCAGAAGCAGGTGTCACTCACAGGAAACCCAAGGCAGGAGATGGGGACGTGTGGAGCAGCCAGGTCATGGTTCTGACTCAGCTGGAGAGGAATGGGACTTGGCACCTTGTCTCTCCCTCCTCACCTCCTTGCTTCTCCTGGCCTTGGGAAAGGCAGGAGTTTACAGCAGTCTCCACTAGCTGGCTTACTCTGAGCCCCATGATGGGCACATAGGGGATGGTGACTCTGACAGCCACATTGGTAGCAGCTGGCAAGATGCAGAAGCTATGCTTCCCTTAAGGAGAATTAAATGAATTAGCTTTGCTAAATTTGCCACCAAATCCCACACGAGCTGTAATAGCACTGCCTGCCAGCTGCTGGCCGGATGCTACCCTTACCTCCGCTGGCTTCTGTGGCTTCTTTCCTGCAGCCTGACCTGCTCCTGCAGCTGTCAACTCTCACCACCTTCCCAGGATGCCAGACCTTGAGGTGGTTGCCCACCAGTGCTGCAACAACGTCGTGACAGGGGCCATTCTGGGGCAAATTTGAGCTTTGGTATCAATCAGAACAGGAACAGGACCCTGGCTCTATCTGTGATACTTTAAGCAAGGAGCAGAAGCTCTCTGAAACTCAGCTGGAAAATGAGCAAATGTTTTATTTACTTTGTTTATTCCATGACCCCCCTACTATGAGGGCAAATGTCCTGTCTGTTTTGCTCATGGTTTTATCTCCAGTACCTCTATGGTGCCTGGCACTCCATAGATATTTGTGGAGAGGATGAAAAAGTACCTTTCTGATAAGATTGTTAGGAGATTAAGTGAGATGTCATGTAAAGCATATAGGTCACTGTGTTGTCAACAATGGCTTCCAGTTCTTGATTATTCTGATAACATAACCATGGGATTTGTGATGCAACTAATTATAACCATTATCAGTCACTCATCAAAGAAATCTAACTGCTACATGTCACACAGGACAATAAATGTATTTTGTTGTTGTTGTTTAGCAGTGCTGGTAATCAAACCTAGGGTCCCATGCATGCCAGGCAAGTGCTCTACAACCAAGCTACATCCCCAGCCCAGGACAAGTGCAAGGAGCATAGCCCCTACACTGAAGTGGTTTACCCACCATTTTAGCATCTCGTGCTGAGTGGTCATTTGTACAGAGAGCATTGAGCACACAGAGACTAGCCAGCAAAAAAGACAGGAGCAGGGAAAAGTCTGGACAAGGGAGAAAACACTCCGTTACATGCTTGTGGCCCACTGACAGAGCTGAGTCCCTGGAGATGAGGAGATGGTGGATTTTTACCATACACGAGAGATAAGCCAGGAATAGAGTTTTTACCAGTCTGTTTGCTCAGAGATGAGGCTGCTGATTGTATCTGGATACTGCCTTCAGCTGGCCAGACTGTCTCTCAGAGGATTGTGTGAAGAGTAGCATGAGTCCTCTGCGATTTTAGGTTTCAAACCAAGAGACCCAAAGCAACAGATGGCAGGAATGAGAGGCAGGCACTGCCTTATGGTCCGGAATTACACAAATTGAAACAAGCATTTCATCTCCCCTCCCTCCCTCCCTCCTTTCTTCTTTCCTTCCTTTCTGAGACAGAGTCTTGCTATGTAGCCTTGGCTGGCCTCAAACTCAAAATCCTCCTGCCTTAGCACCCCCTAGTAGTGGGATTACAAGCATGTACCACCATGCCTAGTTTGTTTTGTTTTGTTGAGACAGGGTCTCACTACTTAGCCCAGGCTGCTTTCTAACTTGTGTGCTGGGACTTAGGCATGTACCACCATAGCTGACTGCAAGCATAACTTTATTGGTTACCACTTTATCACTGTAAGTTCTGGGAAGTACTTCTAGGAAACTCCTCCAAACTCCTTGGCCAGCTCTTAACATTCAAGACAGGGTACCACACAATGTGGTATATGGTTTCCAAAATTTGTTATATGCGAACACCTTGAGGTTGTGCCGTTCTGAGTTCCACCTATACTAGTACTGAACCTAACATTTTAAAGTTAAATTTCTTTCTACTTAAATCTTTTCAAAGCAGATTTATTTTACAAATGTGATTAGTGAACAAGTATCAATTGCCCTCACAGGTTTTTTTTTTTTTTTTTTGGTTTTTGGCAGTACTGGAGCTTGAACTAAGGCCTTTAAGCCAATTGAGCCACACCCCCAGTCTTTTTTTGCTTTGATTATTTTGGAGACAGTGTCTCCCTTTTTTCCCAGGTCAGCCTGGACCTCAATCCTCTTATTTTAAGCTTCTGACTGCCTTCTACTGGGATGACAGACATGTATCACCATGTTTTTCCATGGCAAGTTCTTTACTATCCCACTTGCTGTAACTTAACTCAGCTAGGTTTAACTTGGCACCTCACCTCACCATTGTCCACACAGTGCTCCATATGGCCCACTCCTGACCTAGTGTCACTTGTCCTCTCATTCTCAATTTTGCCCTGAATCTCTGGTGACCTTCCTTCTCCAAAATCAGTCTCTTCCTGTGTACCGCTTCTGCCTCTGTTATCTGAAACAGGGGGTAGCTCTGGGGACTCTTCTTCCCAAGCAACTCTAGGGACATTTCTGTTTTCTTATACCACCCAGGACTTCTGAGGTCCAAGTTAGGGCTGAGGTTCTCTAATATCCCCCACTGTCATATCCTGACCATGAGCCCTCCCACCCATTCTTTTGAAACAACCCTATCCTTTGAGATGCACTCAGCATTCCTCTCTCTCCTTGCCCTTACCTATTCCTCCAGACAATACCTCTCTTTCACTTAAGACTTACACACCTGGCCCTCACATTCTACCCAAAATGCAAAACCCTTGACATCCTTGTCATCCTTGGAACTCCCCTCCCCACCATGCCTCAACCACTTTCTTCCACACTTGTCACCCAACAGCCAAATGCTGCCAGAGAAAATAAGCATTCAACAAGACAGACTGGATCTACTATGATCTCCACCGTCTACAATTGCTTTCTCACACCCTCTCCCCCCCACCCCAGGACATTCCTTTATCATCTGTTTCATAGAGAAATTAGGTCAACAAATGAAACATTTACAATATCACTCTGCTGACCTACAGACATATGCGTCACCACACCTCCCTTTGCTAGAGTCCCTCCTGTCACCACATTGGAAGTGTCTTTCCCAAAGAGCCAGCCCTCTACCTGTGCTTTCAGTCTTCTCACCTTCTCAGGAGGCTTACATAACCATCAAACACCCCTATTTGATCTTTGCCAAGGTAGGTCTTAATGAGTCTCATTTATCTCAAAGGATCCCAACTCTTATTTTGGGCACCTTAGAATTGGCCTGCTTTTCCATCCCTGGAAGATAGTGAATTTCTGGACTCTCTCAATTCTCTTTCAGTTTTTCCTGCCACCCAGCAAATTTCCTGAGTTCATCTCTTTCTTATAATACTTTGGCAGAAGTACCAATAACTTCCAACACCCCTTGTGGCAGATGCCTTCTACATGTTCCCCAGACCCTCTCTCTACCCCACTCCATTATCCAGTCTATAAGGCCTACATCAGTGGACTACCTTGCCCTCTGGATCCTGGTTGACTTGAGGACCCTGGAAAGAGAGAGGAGGCAAGGAGGAAGATATAAGGGTATTTATTCCTGGGCTCCTTCTTAGCAAAGTTGTCTGGAGCGGCTGCCTCCCTCTAACTGAAGGTCACCCTTTATTGAGGCCATTTTCATGCCACCTTTCTCTTCCTCTGGTGTATCTGCTCCCTCAGTCAACTTCTTGAGTGCAGCCATGTAGTTGGTAGGCCCTGGCACTGAAATAGTTCCTAGGGTGTTCTGCCTTAACTTTCTAACTTGTCCTTTGATTGAGGTCTCCTTGAATTATCTTAATTTGAATTAACATCTGTTTCTTTTTGGGTCCAACTGATGTGCATGTGAACACATAAACATTTTCTTTCCACATTTGCATGTGTATGTTCCTGAGGATTAAACTCAGGGCTAGGCCAAGTACCCTACTACTTGAGCCACATTCCCAGTCCTTTTGCTTTTAGGTTTTGTTTTCAGATAGGGTCTTATGCTTTTGCCTAGGCCAGCATCAGACCTTGATCTTTCTACCTCTACCTCCTGAGTAGCTGGGATTGCAGTCCATGGACCACCACACCTGGATCTTTCTTTTTTTTTTCCTATTGTGACTATGATTCATTTGGTTGTAAATCAAGAAACTTAACCTAACCTCTTTTCAGAAAAAAGTAGGCATTTATTATCTTGATAATGAAAGGATGCCAAGAACAGGTATACAGTTGGGCCTCAGGGGAGTTTAGAATTAAGTGGTCATTTAGTCCCTCTCCACAGATTCCACAAAGCAGAAATCATATATAGAAATTTGAATCTTGAATTCTACTACCAACTTCTTAGGTTCTAGGTATCAGGCTTCTATATTATTAAATTTTTCTATTAATTTTGCTCATTTTTCTGAATATCTGTGTGTTCAGAGTTCACAAAGAAAAAGATGAGACGGATGCCTTTTGGGGGAGTGAGAGTACAGGCAGAGGGGAGAGAAGGTGTGAAAAGGCAGTGATGGAGAATGGAGATCAAGTTCCCAAGGAACTGTAGTACGATTGCCAGACAGAGCTGAGGTAGGTAATCATGATTTCATAGAGAATCCAATTTCCTTGTGGTATGACTTTTCTCTAGCAGCATTTGGTTGCTGGAGTGAACATGTGTGAAAAATGAGCTATTGCATCGGAAATAGAGGTGGGGATTTTTCCAGACTTTCCTAGGTACAATAAAATGCAGAGAGGGAAGAGCTTAAGACACTGATAAGAGTGCTATGCTACTACTTACCAGGGGCCAGAGGCTCACACCTATAATCCTAGCTACTAGGGAGGCAGAGATCAGGAGGATCATAATTTGAAGCCAGACCAGGAAAATAGTTTGGGAGATCTTATCTCAAAAATGCCCTATATAAAAAAGGGCTGGCAGAATGGCTCAAGTGATAGAGCACCTGAACTCAAGTGCGAGGCCCTGAGTTCAAGCCCCTGTACAGCAAAAAACCAAAAAAAACAAAAACCCAAAAGAGTGTTATTGCGGGATCTCAGCTGTCTACAAAGAGAGGATACAGGACCACGGATTGGGAGAAAGTGGGTAAATGAAAGGACTTGGGGGTCCTAATAAGGTATAAGAACCATGATATATGGAAGAGTTGAGCAAAACTATATCAATATGTACTTATCTACATACACAAATAGAAAATATATATGTTTCTTGTTAGAGCATTCCCTGCACTATATAAAGAAACATTCTTACTCAAAAGGACATGCACAAAATGATGTAGCTATAATTCGGTTTATTTCAACATATTAAACCAAAACACAACGATTTCTTTCTTTGGAAAAACCTGAATTCTCTATAGGAAGGGTTGGTTTGATTGACCATAATGTATTTTAGCAAAAGTTTCTATATACACTGTAGATACTAATTAAGTTTGCTAAATGACTAGACATTTGGAAAATCAAAATGAAATTGTAAACCAGAGTTAAAAACGTAAGTTAAGAATATTATGAATTTACTTATCTGTACAAAAAAAAGTCATTCTCCAGTCTTTCATTTTTACATATATTTTCTTTAACAGAATTAAGCCCCAAATTTGCAGAATTTATTAAATCCTTTCTCCCTAAAGCTTCAGGAATATCAGGTTCTCCTTTAAGCCTATAACTTTCTTTTTATTTCCTTTATTCATGTGAGCCTATAACTTTTTGCAAGGGAACAGACCATGTAAAGGGAAATGATGAGGACCAAAACTAGATTTCACCTCTGTGTCTCTCCTTAGGCTTTACTACAGAGAGTTCCTGAGTTGGCTTACCAATGCACGTGACTTGGCTCAAATATGATGGCTGATTTTAGAACTAATCTGGCTTTCATACAGACCATCAGCAGATTTTTTTTTTTAATCACTGAAAATCAGTTTGTGACATTTAGTGCTTAAACTATACAAAGGAAATCTGGGGATTCTAAGACAGTGAAATTAGCATATTTAAATGTGAAGTGCAAAATTAGGAATATTAAATATTTTTAAATATGCAAACTGCTGCATATTTTCAGTAATCACTTTTCCATACACACCTGGTACACACCTGCAGTCCCAGCCCTCGGGTGACTGAGACAAGAAGATCATTTGAGCCCAGAAGTGTGAGACCAGCTTGAGCAAGATAGTGAGATCCCCTTAGTGAGTCTGAATTAATATTAGAGTTGGCATCACCCTCCACAGCCATGTTCTTGAGCTGAGGATTGGAGGAATACCAAATGGAAATTTTATTTTAAATAAGGAAGTGAATAAATAAGTAAAAAAGAAATTTAGCTATGGTGTAACCCTAGCATTCAGGAGGCTGAAGAAGGAGGATTGTAAGTTCAAGGCCAGCCTGGGTTATGTACTGAGACCCTGTCTCAAAAAAAAGAAAAAATAATAAAGTAGAAAAAGAAAGAATAATCTGAACATTCCAAAATGAGACAACTGTAAAATTTTTATATAAGAAGACATGACTGGGGTCAGCCTATGTTGTAAGAGTAATTGTTTATTATTGTATGTAATTTTATAGAAAAACCCAAGCCCAGTCTAAAAGCACTGATCAAATGGACTTTCCAGTCCTTCTAGCCACAATTCTACATGCTGCAGTGAAATGTCTCTAATAAAGGCAGGTTATCATAAAAGTTTTAGTTTCATATTCCTAAATAATACACTTAACTTTAATTATAATAGCAATGATTTAAATACATGTGCTGTAAAGCAGGAAAAGTTGTAAACATACTCGTAATTGTTTTCTTTACCTACAAGATCATATTAAAAAGAGATTCCACAACTTCTTGATTCTTTAAGATCTAAGAACCAAAGTAACTAAGAACAATAAATAAACGTGCAACCTGCAGGCATGGAAAAGAGTATAGACTATGGAATATAATAAGCCAGTGTATTAAAAATCCAGTACTTCAGTAAGATTTCTTCTTCCAAAAACAGTTGTGCTTATTGGTACTATAAATAAGCTTCACATTAAGGTACGTGTCATTACCTATGACAATGATTTGGATTTAAAGTTAAGGGAAAATGTACGGTAAAACTTTTTTCTTTCTTTTTGATATCATTATAGATGTTACCAGTTTTAAATATTTTACATAGCAGTAGAAAAATATCTTTGAACATATTACCTGAGTAAAGCTCAAATGTCTCCCTATGATATTTTGATACTCTAAAATGTCACACACATTAATACTATGGTAGTATAGGAAACAGACAAAAACAAATCAAGATGGATGGCAAAGAACTAAATTTAAGAGATGTGACAACCTCTAAAGAAGTTATTCTGTAGGGACAGTGACTATGAAATCATGGCCAAGTCATTTAGCTTCTCTGACCCTCATTCTCTCCATCTGTACTGGTTCAGTAATAGTTTCTCGATCAAGCTTAGAAGGTTTTGGTGTAATCAAATGGGAAAACATTTAGCAAATTGGGAAGCATGGAATAAGTGAGCACTATCACCTTCAGTTAAGATATGTTTCTGATATTCTCTGTAATATACAGTTATGACCTGCTCCTGTTGCATTCACTGGAGAACTCTCAGTTTTGATCAATTAGATAGGTGCAGAATAAATGAGGCAAAACTTAAAGAGGAAATTTCTAATTTTTAGCTTCTAGAATTTTATAAGGTGCAGTTTGCTGTGAGTAGGGAGCCACTACTTGGTAGAGGCTCAGATACTTCTTGATAGTTTATAAAAATGAGGAGAGAGTAGACTTCCCGACACCCTAGATCCTGGCCTTTTCTCCATCTCCCCTAAAGAGACCTCTATCTGTTACCATGCAGCATACATAAGTCCATTAAAAGAAGGCTTTCTTATAACAAAAGAATTTTGAGAGTATAAAGAAACAAAGCTGAAGTCAATCTCTAGTACCTTCCTCAGCTTGGCACCAATTTGAAATGGTTCAATAGTTCAAAAATCCCTTCCACATTTTCTCTTCCTTAGTCCATTTCCTGTATGTATAAATGGTTCTAGGCCAGCTTTTTCCAAACCATGTTCCGAGGAACTCTGGCTTTGGGAGATGTTAACAGGTTATGTGTTCAGCATGTTTGGGATATAGAAGGGAAATGCACTGCAGACTTCCCTAGTCTTTGATGTACAGTCATTCTACGGAGGGATAGAGTGTACAACATTTCCCAAACTCAATTTACCATTGAATCTCATTTTTTTGGGGGAGTGGAAGGCGAAGTGCTGGCATTTGAACTCAGGACCTCACACTTGCTAGGCAGGCACTCTACCACTTGAGCCACTCCCATCAGCCCTTTTTTCTGTTGGGTATTTTCAAGAACTATTTGCCTAGGCTGTCTCTAGGATTGTAGATATGAGCCACAGGCACGCAGCCAAATCTCTTTTTCTACCACAAGCAAGAGGCCCTGAGTTTAAACCCCAGTACCTCCAAAAAAAAAAAGAAAAAAATCTAGAGGGTCAACAGCTCTGAGAATATTTTGGGAGAACACTATTCTAGCCAATTCACCCTGGTTCCAAATGCTCCAGGGTTAAATCTGGCAACAGTTATCTTTTTAATTCCTAAAGAATCATGTTGCTAACAAGGTCCACTGCTATGGCAAACTCCTGGGTTCCGCCCCATTAAATATCCTTCCCCAAGCATCAAGAACTAAATTTCTCCTACTACATACTGAGAAGTTCTAAGAAGTGATTCCTGTGTTGATGAGAATTATTATCTTTCTAAGGAAATCCTTATATTCGTCCCCTAACATTAAAGAGAGGAATTTTACATCTTGGGACCTAGAATCACAACTACTTTGAGAGGACAGCATTTTATTACAATGTCACTGCAATTAACCCCATCAATAATAATAAAATTAGTAGTAACATTGGCAGCAGAGGTATATATATTGGTTAAGCAGTTAGTTTTGCATCGTAATTCTCATATCACTTTATGAATTTAAGGACCTACTATTATACCCATTTAAAAGATAAGTACACTGAAATTTACAGAGATTACCTGACATGCCAAGGGTCACACAAAGGAGTAAGGGTAGAACCTCAAACTCTTATCTGACTCTTCAACCCATGCTCTTAATACTATCTTATATTCTAGTGACAATTTTATTATTTTTTGGCGGCTGGGATTTGAACTCAGGGCCTTGCATTTGCTAGGCAGGTACTCTACCACTTCAGCCATGAGCTCAGCCTGACCCCCCCAAAAAAAAAATTTAGGTCATATTCTTGTTGCTGTCCAGGAAAGTGACAGTGTATTTACATAAATCCAACTTGACTCCAATTTGGTTTTAGACTCCCTTCTGATCAAACTCTCATTCCCTTAAAAGAGATACTTAAAGTTTTGTTTTGTTTTGTTTAAAAACCAAAAGCAGAGAAAAACAGACTGCTATTTACCAGTGACAGGTTTGCAGGTTTTTAAATAGGGGAGGTTTTTAAAAATCTGCATCCAAGGTGAAGACGTTATCTGTGGTTTCCGCCATAACTGCAAAACGCTGATACTCTGAAACTCGTTTCTCAAAGAAATTTGTTTTCCCTTCTAAAGAAATGTTTTCCATAAAATCAAAGGGATTTTCTGCCTGAAAAACCTGAAAAGAAAAGAAATGTCATTAGACATTCTGAAGAAGTCAAATTAATATCACATAAGAAGAGGGGGAAAAAACCCAAGAACTGTCTAGTCACTGATAGGGTTGCAGTGTTCCCCTAAAGGTCCTGACAAATTTTCAAACGACTGACGTCACCCACTAACCTCCTCAAGAAACTGTACTAGCGTCCCTGGTATCCTAAGAAATAGGAAAAAAATTTATTTCAAGAAATGAAAAAAATGTTTCTCTTGATGTGTGTGAACTGGGATTTGAACTCGGTCTCGTGCTTGCTAGGCAGGCACTCTACTGCTTGAGCTTTGCCTCCAATCCTTTTTGCTCTGGCCATTTTGGAGGTAAGGCCTCACTTTTTGCCCAAGCCAAAAAGTGTTGTAGAGCCTTTTCTACAGTCCTCCTATTTTAAGCTTCCTGCAATAGCTGGGATGACAGGTGTGCACCACCATTTCCAGCTTTTTCCCACTGAGATAGGGTCTCATGAAGTTTTCTTGCCCGGGCTGGCCTGGAACCATGAACAGCCTGATCTCAGCCTCCCAAGCAATTAGGACTACAGGCATGACCCATCAGCAGTCGGCTAGGTAATGAAATATTTAATACTGATTGAAGGAATGTGTTTTTTTTTATTATTTTGTTATTCATATGTGCATACAAGGCTTGGGTCATTTCTCCCCCCCAGCCCCCACACCCTCCCTTACCACCCACCCTGCCCCCTTCTTCTTCCCCCCACCCCCTCAATACCCAGCAGAAACTATTTTGCCCTTATTTCTAATTTTGTTGAAGAGAGAGTATAAGCAATACTAGGAAGGAACAAGGGTTTTTGCTGGTTGAGATAAGGATAGCTATACAGGGCATTGACTCACATTGATTTCCTGTGCGTGGGTGTTATCTTCTAGGTTAATTCTTTTTGATCTAACCTTTTCTCTAGTTCCTGGTCCCCTTTTCCTATTGGCCTCAGTTGCTTTTAAGGTATCTGCTTTAGTTTCTCTGCGTTAAGGGCAACAAATGCTAGCTAATTTTTTAGGTGTCTTACCTATCCTCACCCCTCCCTTGTGTGCTCTCGCTTTTATCATGTGCTCAAAGTCCAGTCCCCTTGTTGTGTTTGCCCTTGATCTAATGTCCGCATATGAGGGAGAACATACGATTTTTGGTCTTTTGGGCCAGGCTAACCTCACTCAGAATGATGTTTTCCAATTCCATCCATTTACCAGCGAATGATAACATTTCGTTCTTCTTCATGGCTGCATAAAATTCCATTGTGTATAGATACCACATTTTCTTAATCCATTCGTCAGTGGTGGGGCATCTTGGCTGTTTCCATAACTTGGCTATTGTGAATAGTGCTGCAATAAACATGAGTGTGCAGGTGCCTCTGGAGTAACCTGTGTCACAGTCTTTTGGGTATATCCCCAAGAGTGGTATTGCTGGATCAAATGGTAGATCAATGTCTAGCTTCTTAAGTAGCCTCCAAATTTTTTTCCAGAGTGGTTGTACTAGTTTACATTCCCACCAGCAGTGTAAGAGGGTTCCTTTTTCCCCGCATCCTCGCCAACACCTGTTGTTGGTGGTGTTGCTAATGATGGCTATTCTAACAGGGGTGAGGTGGAATCTTAGTGTGGTTTTAATTTGCATTTCTGGAGGAAATGTGTTTTGACATCTTAAGAAATCCAGTACACCATAAAAGCTATGTGCATTTGTCACAGGTGTTACCATTAGGTTGTCACCTATATATGATCTGCCAAATGCTAAATTATCAACAATGTTCTATGATTCTAAATATGTTTCTTAGTTCCTAAGGGAATATATAATCAACAAATTGTCATTAAGGGACCATGATTAGGGGAGATGAAATAACTTTTATCCAAAGTGGCTAGCTGTCTGCCAACAAAAGGTGGCATGTGTGCTGACATGAAGCTTTTTAACTGCTTCTGAATTCTAGATGCACAGCTGGAGATACAGCTTGATGGGAACCATGAAATATTTCAGTGACTCACAGGTGCAATGAAAGCATTTCTGAATTCAGGAGAATCACAACAGGAATTACGAACATCACAGCCAAGAGTAAATTCAAATAACCCAATTTCAAAAGCAGGCAGAGAATCTGAATGCCCAGAGACTCTTCTTCAAAGAAGATACAGAAAAGACCAACAAGCACATGAAAGGATGTTCAACATGCTATCCATTAGGGAGATGCAAATCAAAACCACAATGAGATACCACTTCATACTTACTAGGCAGGCTATGACAAAAAAAGGTAACTGTTGGTGAGGATGTGGAAAACTGGAACCCTCACACACTACTGGGAATATAAAAGTGTCCAACCATGTTGGAAAACAGTTTGCAGTTCTAAATTAAATGCAGAGTTACTACATGATCCAGCAACTTCAACCCTAGATATATACTCAAATGAAATGAAAATGTATGTCTACAGGGCTGGCGGAGTGGCTGAAGTGGTAGAGCATCTGCTTAATAAGCATAAGGCCTTGAGTTCAAACCCCTGTACCATCAAAAAAGAGAAAAGTCTATAAAAAACCTTATATGTAAGTGTTCATAGCAGCATTATTCATAGTAACAAAAAAGCAGAAATGATCCAACTGCCTATTAACTAGTGAATGGGCAAATAAAATTTAGTATATGCATATAATGGAATATTACTCGGTCATAAAATGAAGAATCAATGCACTAAGGAAAAAAAGAGAGCCACAAAAAGACATGCATTAAATAATTCCATTAAAAAAGATAAAAATTCCATTTATAGCAAATGGAATATACAGTATAGACAAATGTATAAAGACAGAAATTAGACTAGTGATCACCTAGACCAGGGGTCTAGGCATAGGGGAGGAAGGGGAATGAGTGATGGCGATAGGAATAGAATTTCTCTTTAGAGTGATAAAAATATTCTAAAATAGATTGTTATGAAGGCTGTTCAACCTTGAATATACCAAAAATGATTGAATTATAAATTTTAAATAGGTGAGTTGCATGCTGCTTGATTTATATATTAATAAAGCTTTAAATATATGTGTCTATATATATATCTATATATAGACACATATACAGTTTTTAAAAAGTCGTATGCTGTGTGTGGCTGATGCTGAATTCTGTGAAACTTGCCTGTCAGAAATTGTTTAAGAATGATGAAGTTTTAGTCTATAACACACAGCAAAACACAGTGGAAAGAGCACTGGATTGTAACTGGGGACCTTTAAAAAGCAGATCTGAAATATTTATGGCATATACAAGGTAGCTGAGACCAAACTAAATTGAGTGGCTTGTGTTTAGCACACAGAAGTGCTCAAGTACTCTTCGACTTGTCTTAAACCAAAGAAGAAGTTAACAACTTCATTAATACGGCTAAATAATTTATTTAATTATGTGAAATAAACAATAATAATTTAAATAATTGATACTTTAATAAATAATAATTTAAGTAATTGCCTTACCAAGAACTATATCATTATAGGAATAGTTCTTTTTCTAGCTCCTTGGGTTCAAAGTTTAGTGCATGTATTTTAAATTGTCTTGATTTCTTAACAGCACACATTCAAGGCTATAAATTTTCTTAAGGATCTCTTTGGTTCTGAGTTCTGATATATAGTAATCTTATTGTCATTTACTTTATATTTTTAAGTAGTTCTGTTTTTATGTTTTTGGTGCTGGGGATTGAAACCAGATCTTTGTGAATGCTAAACTTGTGCTCTACCACTGATCTATATGTCCAGGCTCTTTAATCTTATTTTTAGAAAGTTATCTTCCAAGTCATATGAAAACTGTACCTCTTTATGAAATTCAGGTACATTAGCTGTAATAAAATAACAGAAATAAAGACAACTGAGTTCAAACAGTCAAATTAAAGTTGGGGTTGTAGCTCAGTGATAGAGCACTTGTTTAGCACATGAGGCCCAGGGCTTGATCCCCAGTAAAAAAAACCAAACAAATGCAAATTATGACAATTAATTTAATGACTTTCTAGAACAATCCCCAATTTAAAAATACTAAAAACTAATCCCCCAGATTACAATATAAGCACTTGGGACTTTATATGAGGGTAAACACACACACACACACACACACACACACACACACACACCCCTGCAATTATTATAAAGTAATTTATTGAGCATATTAGTTCTAATATTTGCGAGCCTACTCCTGTTATAAATTTCATTTTAAGTTTCAAAGGATTTTGCAAAACCAATTTTTTCATACAAAACAAATTTCTATTATGGACATTTTAAAAGTAAAATAGTATACTACAAATGCTTTCAGTAAAATATATTTTCAGGTTCTTACTTGACTATTTTAACTGGTAGTAACACATTTTAAAACAATTTACCTTTGAGAACCCAAGTTCCACAAGTAACCTGTCAGCTACAAACTCAATATACTGTTTCATCAGAACACAGTTCATTCCAATGAGCCCAACTGGCAAGGCTTCTGTTAAAAACTCCTAGAGCATGATCAAAACCAGAGAAAGGTACAAAGACAGACAGTAAATATGTATGCATTTTCCAAACAGAGAGAGAATTTTAGTATTATTAATATTCTAAGACACTGATTTTATTCAAGCAGAGCACACCAGGATAAAGTCTTTCAACATGGCAAATGGTGGCCATTTGTTGACAAATGTTTGGGATATCTCTAGTCATAGTATTTCACATTCTTAAAAAGCTGAAATAAACAGAAAATTATTTGATCTTGTCAGAACAGTACATGGATACATAAGTTTTCTCAACAGACAAAAAGAGGTGCTTGGTTCTGAAATGACTAGAAACAGATTCACCAAAGACAATCATGATGGGAACATGCCTACAGAAGGCAGTGGTAGAATATAAAACAAGAAACTATCTCTGCCCTCCAGGAGCTAAAAGCCTAAAAATATAAAACTACCATCATTAAAATAGTTTGTTATGGCATGAAATTTGACAGGTAAATCAACAAGACAGAAAAAAGTCCTGCAATTATTTTACTTATACAGAAAACTGTAATATAATAAAGACTGGCTTATAAACAAAATCATAAGCTGACATAGTAATTACAATCTATCGTGTATCAGTACTGTCAAATTGACTATATAAATTTGCTGATATTTGTTTTGACCTACAAAACAATTTCATTAGTCAAAAATAATAATGGTATACCTGGGTATAGTGGTACATGCCTGTAGTCTCAGCTACACAGGAGGCTGAGATGGGAGGATCACCAGAAGGTCAAAGCCAGCCTGGCAATGTAGCGAGACCCCAACTCAAAAAATAAAATAAACAGTAACATAAACATCAAAGAAAAAAGAGAGATGTACTAACTGTTTAAACTTCCCTACTTACCTGCTCAATTTTGACAGCATCAACGATGATCTCCCTGACCCTTTCTTCTGAAGGCTTATTCACTAAGTACTGAAACATTAAGCAAGCAAAGTCACAGTGAAGTCCCTAAAACAGAAAACAAATGTGATTGTTGAAGAACTTTTAACAAGTTACCTGCACACAAGCAATGTGTCAAGCATTGTATAATGTAGGTTCTAAGAATGCAACATGCGGACTGGAGGTGTGGCTCAAGTGGTAGACCATCTGCTTGGCAAGCATGAAGCCCTGAGTTCAACACCAATCCCACCAAAAAAAAAAAAAAGAGCACAACATGGTAAGAGGATTAATAGGGCCAGGAACTTCTTTCCTTCAAATCTTGTTAAATAGTAGTTTAATGACTTACAATAAAAAAAATTCACTGGTAACAAATTTAGTTCATCAACACTAAAAGAATTTATAAGCAGACAAAAAATGGCAACAAAAAGCATTTTGAAAAGGAAAATATCGGTGTGCCAGTGGCTCACCCCTGTAATCCTAGCTACTGGGGAGGAAAGATCAGGAGGATCACATTTCAAGGCCAGCCTGGGCAATAGTTCTCAAGACCCTATTTTGAAAATACATACACAAAAAAGAGCTGGTAGAGTGGCTCAAGTGCCTACCTAGTAAGTGTGAAACCTTGAGTTCAAACTCCAGTATTGCCAAAAAAAAAAAAAAAAACCAAGAGCCAAAATGAGAACTGATTGATTTTTAAATATAAAAAAATTAAGGGGTGATTGAAAAACAGTAAGTAGTATTTAAAGAACAGATAAAACTCATTCGGAGAGATTTCAAGAAGACAATATTAATTTTAAATAAGAACATCTCAAGATAAAGATGAATTCAGTGCAAGTGAAAATGGAAACTGAAGGATGAATACTGTCCGAAGCCACAAAAAGCAGAAATGTGACTGTAGATAACTCAACCAGAGAAGAAAATTGTGAAACATCCCTGAAAACAAAATGATTATGCAAATACAATACTGTAAGACCTTAAGTAACTGCAGAGCAGACCAGGTAGATTCAACCTACAATCAGGATTCCTAAACACAGAACAGATGGTACAAAACTGAAAATCTAAACAACTGCAGGAAATTTTCACAAATTCAAAAGAAGAGGCCACATATAAGATGATACAATTCCCAATAAAATGAATCTTTCCTTCTTTCTTTCCTTCTTTCCTTCCTTCCTTCCTTCCTCCCTCCCCTCTTCCTTCCTTCCTTTCTTTCTCCTCTCTTTCTCTTTTCTTTTTTTGTTTTTGTTTTGTTTGAGACAGAGTGTCATACCCCACCTCATACTCCATACGCTATGAAACCAGGCTGCACTTGAACTAATGATCCCCCTACCACCACCTATCAATTATCATTTCTGAACTACCGAGAAAAAGAAATAACTTTGTATGGAACAAGGAAGGATGAGGAGACTTTAAAGGACTACAAATCAGAATTTCTTAGGATTTTCTAAATGAATCAGCAAAAACCCAACGACAACACCAAGATAAGACCGTCAAATCAAAGATTGTATTCCAAGGATTGTTCACTTAATTTTCATTTCTAGAAGAAACTATCAAAGACAGAAATCTCTTTGAAAAACTAATTTTAGAAAATTTACTAGTAAAAGCTTTTTTTTTCCCCTGGGATACTTCAAATTATCAAAAGGTACATGTCAAATAAGCTACTGGAAGGCATTGAAGAAAGTGTTGATTTGACCTGGCAACTAGCTACCTATTGCAGACACCAGGAAATCAAAGATAAGTACCTATAAGTACTAGGTCAAAAAATGCCTAAAATTAATTTTGAGGTTTAAAGCAATTTTAATCAAAGTTCCAATAAGATTGTTTTTAATTCAAAAACTAACCCAGAATAACAAATAGGAAAGACCTTACAAGACTACTTTAAAAAGACAAGTTTTAAAAGTTTTTAAAATTTCTTATAGCAGAACAAATGAAAATCCTGAAAACAAATGTCTAATTACAAAGGATACATTCATTCAATTATTATATATTTAATAAAACTGTTTTAAAAAAAAAAACTTAATATCAAGAAAATGCTCACAATATTTTTCCAAGTAGAAAAAAACATAAAACTATAAATTATATAAACACAATGTCTATACATAGATTTAAATGTACAACAGTCTAGAAAGAAACACAATAAAATGCTAAACACAATTCTATTTGCATGTTTAATGATTTTTTTATTCGCCAAATTCTCTATAATAATCTTATAAGACTTTTGTAATAAAAGTTGTTAGAAATGTCAGGTGCTAGTGGTTCATGCCTGTAATCCTAGCTACTTGGAAGGCTGAGATTGGGAGGATCACAGTTCAAGGCCATCCCTAGCAAATAGTTCACAAGACTCTATCCCCAAAATAACCAGAGAAAAATGGACTGGAGGTGTGACTCAAGAGGTAGAGCACCTGCCTTGCAAGCACAAAGCCCTGAGTTCAAACCCCAGTCTCACCAAAAAAAGAAAATCCTTCAATTATAACTCATCACTGAGTTGACACCATAAGATACACAGGAGGAATGCCATCCGAAATAATGTCTGATAAAAGATGCCTGACATGAAACAAAAGCCAAATTTAAGTCAATATTTGTAAGCTTTAAAATTTCAGGACTCAAACAAATTTGAGAAATTGACATAATGATGGCAACTTTTAATTTTGCCCATTGTGTTTGTAAATAAACACTACATTGATAACTGCTGTCACTTCTATACAAAATACTCAAGAATAAAATCTGGTCTTTCAGATTAAATAAATTCAGTATTAGGAAAAATTTTTTAAAAATTACCATCAAACGGCAAAAAGTAATTATCTGAAACATTTTATGGCACTTAAAAATACTTCTCTATATACTATTTCATTGTATCCTAACAAAAAAAACCCTGTTAAGATTTATACTTGAAGAAATTAAGGTTCAGAGACATGGAGAAACTTGAAAAAGCCACTTAGAAAAAAGCTGAGGAGCCAAGATTAGTGTAGTAAATAAAAGTGAACAAATTCTGTAATGGGCTAGCCATTGAGAACAAAAGGACAAATAAGGTCTCCGTGCTGAAGAATTCATAGTCTAATAGAGAAGAGAGATAAGTGCATACTACGGAATCCAAGACAGTGACAGGTTTAGATTTCAAAGGGATACAAAAAGGAAATAGTGGTCAATTTTACCCAATTGGATAAAGTTTTGAGTTGCCTCCTGTGAGAAGGTGATTGACAAGTGAAAAGAAAAAAAGTGATAGAGAAAGTGGGAATGGTACTGCAGGCAGAGGAGACAAGATTTGGTTATGATTGGATGTGGTTGAAAAAGCAACTTAAAATCACTCCGGATTACAAACTGGATGGCTGGATAGTAAGGCAGCAACACTCATTGTAATAGGAAGAACAGAAGGAAGATTAAGTTTTGGGAGATAGTTGATGAGTCTGAGTTCTGAAATAGCAGGTTCGAGATACTGGTGTAGCCTTTCAGAAGAAAAGATCTAACATGTGCTTGAGTAGGTGTCTGGAGCTCAAGAAGTACCACCTGGAATAAAGTTTGGAGCGTTAGGAGCAGTTAGATGGTAACTGATTCCATCTGAATAGATAAGATCAGTAAGGATGTCACATTCAGTGAAGGAGTGAGGCCAAGGCAAGGATCCAGAAGCACACTGATATTTAATGATAAGCAGAGACTAAGGAGGAATAAGACACAGGAGAAAAATGCTCTGTCTTCCAAGCCAAGGAATAAGAGACTTCCTACTTTCTTTTAATACTTGTCTCAGCATAAGCATTTCCCAGGGGAAATAAAAATAAATGAACCCAAATATAACTGGAAGAACCCTGCAATCCTTACTTCATCTCTGCTGATGAGCTCATTGGAAAAGGTGAGTCCAGGCATGAGACCTCTCTTCTTTAGCCAGAATATAGCAGCAAAAGATCCTGAGAAGAAAACTCCTTCTACAGCAGCAAAGGCCACCACTCTTTCCCCTGGGAGACAAAATAGTTTCACTTTCTGAACTAGCACATACTATAGATACTTACAAGTTTATAAAGCATATACACATTTACATGTGTGTGTACGTGTGTATAGATAGATAGATAGATAGATAGATAGATAGATAGATGTATTTACAATATCAGGTTTTTTTCCAAGAAACAAATGAACAAGTTAGTGACATGGCCAAGAGTCTTCAAAGGAAGAAAATTTCCACCTTTACTTGCTAAAGCAGAAAAGTATGTCTACCTTAAATTCTACATCAAATAACTCATGCAGGTCTTTTTGTCTAGACAAAGGTGAGACCATTTGCCTGAAAGCCATGTGTGCCAGTGAGCGCAGGCACAGGTGTAAATGTAGCATGTGCACCTGTGTGTGGTCTGTGTGTGTGACAGAGTGAAAGTAGAAGACAGCCTTTATGACAAATGTCTTCCTCTGGGAGTGGGAGGTTTATATTTTTAGAAATCTATAGTATCTTACAGACTAGCTGTAAACATTTCAAAGACACTGCCATGCATGTACAATTTTTTAAAAATGGATAAACCAAATGAAGATAATAAATATATCTATTGGATAAAACATCTTATCATATAAGCAAAAATACCATTTTCTGCTAAATATATAATGGCCAACTTAAAAGTTTACTCATTGTGAGGGAAGGACTCTGTAGAAAATCATCCCTAAAATGTCTCTAGTGGCATCATATCTGTGACAATATCCTTAGGGGATGATGATACCTATAATCCAAAATTATTCACAGCCCCTACATCACCACACTATTTATTCTTGAGAGAAATATTTATAAAGGATAGGTCTGGTTGGAGAAAAAGTTTTGGTCTCTAAGATGATGAGATAAAGATAGCTGAGCACCAGAGGGAACTACAGACCTCTGTCATAGACTACATCACAATTTACATCTCAGCACTTGTTGCAGGACCAAACACATGGCAGGTACTTAACAAATGTGTCCTGAACTGAACCAATGGAAATATTATATAAGTGCTAGATGGTAAGAGATATTAAAAATCTATTCTATAGAAAACATAAAAATGGTATAGAAACTGAATATTTATAATTTCTAGAATAAAGATTTAAATTGCAAAAAGAAAGATGATTAATTTTAAATAATTCTGATTGATTCTAAAGAATGCTCTGATTTGTCCTTATTCTTTCTCATGATTATCTTAAACAAACCAAATCAGACGCATTAATATATCAGATATGTGGTAATCCAAGAGTTCAAATAATAACCTAAAACATGCTAAAGACTTCTACAGTATTTTATTTTTATAGACACAACTTCAAAAGTCACTTTGGAAAAAAACAGAAGAAATCAATAAATAAGTTCTCACTGAGTAGCTACTATGTCAAAGGAATTATAGAAAAGAAGAATCTTCAATATGGTATATACCAAATATAATAATTATTGTGTTTAAGATAGAGATACATCTTTGGTTTAACATATAACTTACTATACTTTTATTTTACTATTAATTAGATAGCTATAAATGAGATACTTTATGTTGGGGGGTAGTACTGGGATTTGAACTCAGAACTTCATGCTTGCTAGGCAGGCACACTACTATTCGATCCATGCCCTCAGCCCTTTTTGCTTTGGTTAGTTTTGAGACGGGATCTCATTTTATGTCCAGGCTGGCCTGGATAGCACTCCTATTTATGCTTCCTATGTAATTGGGATGACAGACATGAACCACCATGCTCATCTTTTATTGGTTGAGATGGGGGGGGCCTCACAAACTTTTTGCCTGGGAAGCCTCAAACCAAACTGCATTCATCCTGATCTCTGCCTCTTGAATATCTAGGATTACACTATGCCTAGCTTAAAATAGACATTTTTAATTGACATTAAAGAAATAGCATACAGATAATTATCTGTAAGGGAACTAGATTATAATTAAACATAAACACTCTAAAAATTTTTTTTATCATTCTATGTGTTCAAATGAATACCAAAGAATTAAAATCACAATAAATATATAAGGTCATTTTTGAGAGAATTAAGGAGTAAATTTTATAAATATTTGAAACTATATATGAAATAAAGAGAGACTTCTGGCCAGGCTTGGTGTTATACTCCTGTAATCTCAGCACTTGGGAAGCTGAGGCAGAAAGATCCTTAATTTGAGGTCAGCCTGGACTAAATAGTGAGACCCTGTATCAAAAAAGAAAGAGAGAGAGAGAGGGAGAGAGGGGGAGAGAGAGAGAGAAAGAGAGAGAGGGAGAGGAGGAGAGAGAGAGGGAGATGGAGACAGAGAGAGAGAGCGTTCCAGAACACTTCTAAAAGTGATGATGAATGTAAAGATGATTTGTTTTAGAGAGGAAAGTAGGATATATTTCTGAGATACAGCTGAGTTTTATGTGCAATGCATTAAGATTATATACTAATAATTTTGTTACATATATTAAATTTAACATATCTGTCAATCTATCTGATTTAAAGTTCTTTAAAGATATTTTTTAAACTAAAAGTACATCTCAATTTTTAGCTGTATGGGAATTGAATCTCTATCACAACGACAGGCTTTAAAGCAAGTTAATGACTTTAAGGGGGTATTCTTAGGCTCTCTTTAGCTAAAAATAATGGATTACAGGAATTTGGATGTAAGGGAAGAACAGTTGCTCTACTGACCCTACTTGTAGAAGTCACCAAGAATTTCGCCAAAAATGTTAGGCAAAGCCCTCTGCAAGATAAAAGAGCTGCCTTTGTCGACCTAAAGCTATAATAGTGCAGGTGGCACAATAAGTCATAAAACTGCACTTCCTCAGCTGGCTAAAGGAAAATATTGGTGTGCAGGAAAGCAAAGCAATATTTCCATGCTACTGTCTTTTTGCTCCACTTCAGAAAGGAGAGCCACCAATGTGCACTTCATTCTTTTCCCTTTCCCTTCTTAATCCATTTTTTACCACTTTACTCTTCCTACATCATTTTAAAACATGTTCTTTCTTCCGAGACCTATATAAGAACTGTAAAGGGGGTTTGCCTTGAACTTAGGCAACTGGGAAGATCTAACTGGAGCCTGTGGTGCATTTGCATGGTGACTACTAGCCTCTCTGTTTTTTCTACTTCTAGGTTGCCTTTCTTAAATAGTGTCAGGAAATGTATGGTGTCTGTCATCCTGCTCATTTGCCACCAGTGCCTATCCACACTAATATTTCCAGTGCATATTGGACACCTTGAAATTTCTCTTCTTTGTTCTCTAAAGCCACTATCCCTAAGTGTGCTTCTCAAACCACTTGTGACAATCAGCTTAGCATAAAAATGCAGATTCTTTAGTCCCACTTGGGCTTCCTAAATCTCTGTGGTGAGAACCAGGATTCTGCAGGCTTTTCCACAAATTCCCCAGATGATATTTATGCGCACTGCTTTTCTCCTTGAAATGAACTGAAGGCAACACAAACCCATCTACTTCTTCCCTGACAAACCACGTGTTTACCCACACAAGCCCTATATTGCTGGTTCTCAGGTGTGGTCCAGGAGCCTCTGGGAGTTCTATAGACTCAGAACATCTGGGAAGTCAAAACTACCTTCATAATAATACTGAGGCATTATTTGTATTTTCAAATTACCATCCCCTCAAGTGTACAGTGGTATTTTCCAGAGGCTACATGGTACATCCATATCAATATGAAAAACTAGTAAAACACTCATCCCTTTTTAAACTATTTTTTTCATATACTTCAAACAAAACAACAAACTACAGCAAATGGAATGAAAAGCTGATATGATAGCCTAGCTGTCTTCTATTATGTCAGACATGCAAGAGATTTGTAAAAGAAATGTAAAACCATGATTCTGGTCATGATTTTTTTTTTTTTTTTTTTAGAAAATACAAGGTTTTTCATTTTAGAATGTTATTTTTGAGCTGGTGGAGTGGCTCAAGTGGAAGAGCAACTGCCTAGAAAGTGTGAGGCCCTGAGTTCAAACTCCAGTGCTGCCAAATATATAAATAAATAAATAAATGATGTTTGTGTTCTAGGTTAATTATAGTTACCTTAAAATATACTAATAAATGTTTTAAAATATTCTTGGCTATAATTTCTAATACAGAAATATTAATAGGTATGCACACCCCACAAATAAAAGCATTTTAGAATCCTCAATAATTTTTAAAAGTACAAAGAGGAATCCCAGATGTGGGATTATACACCTGTAATCTTAGGATTCAGGCAAGAGGATCCTGAGTTTGAGGCCAGCCTAGGCTACACAGCAAGACCCTACCCTCGCTCCAAAAGAAGACTACAAAGGGCCCGGAGGTAAAAATATTTTGATACCTGCTTCCCCACATGATGAATAAAGCTAGAAAGTGAAGACCACAATCATGAAATAGATAAGAATGAAACTGGTACTTAGAGATATGTAAGCAAAACATATGGATATTTAAATTAAATTTAATAAGCAGTTACTGAGCAACTATTAAGTATGAGATACAATGTCAACTACTTTAAAAAAGGTTATGGGAGCCAGGAGTGGTGGTAGATGCCTGTAATTGCAGCCCTCACAAGACTGAGGCAGGATGACCTTAAATTGCAGACTAGCCTGGATTACATGGCAAGACACTGGCTCAACCACTCATGCCCACACCTCCTGAAAAATAAAAGACTATTATTCCAAACTGTTTCTTGTGGTGGGCTGCACTAATCTTTAGTTCTTTAGGAACCATGTATCTGTTTCCCCCAGAATGTTATGATTTGACTTGCTTTAAATCCCTAACAAACATTCTTTCTTTATTTTGCTGTACTAGAGTTTGAACTCAAGGCCTACATCTTGAGCCACTCCACCAGCCCTTTTTTGTGATGGGTTTTAGAGATAGGGTCTCAAGAACTATTTGCTTAGGCTGGCTTTAAACTGTGATCCTCCTGATCTCTGCCTCCTGAGTAGCTAGGATTACAGGTGTGAGCCACCAATGCCTGACTAACAAACATTTTTAAAAGCAGGTACAAACTTTAGATTGCTATAACACTCTTGCTGGATTCTATGTCACTGACTCTTACTTACCTGTCATTATGCACTGATATCTTAACTTTTCAAGTTCTAAGTTACATGAAATAAAATAGGTAACAGACTTATTGGACTACTGTTTCTAATTAATCATTAGGAATACCAACTTCTAGTATGAAAGCACATTGAGACCTTCATGCTCCTCTTGCATTCTATGACTTTGATTAGAACCATGAAAAACACCATCATATCACTTATCACCCAAGGCAAGTTTGATTACATATAAGTTAGAGCAGTATACCAAAAGTAGATTTTCTATCTGCAATCCATCGCAGGGCCCAATCTGCTTTTTTCTTAACATATGGCATTGTTTCAATTGCATTAAATAAAAATTCCCTGTAAAAACAAAAGAATTCATGATAAAGTTATTCACTTATTTTTCTTAATTGGACTAAATTTCAGTAATTTAATCAGAGATAATAATTGGTACACTAGCAGATCTGCAGTGTTTCTCTATCTATTTCAGCATCTATTTCACATTAGTGGCTTGGATCTAGTCTGATACAAATTGACTAAATGTGACTAATTTAATTTCTAAACAGAATGTGTTAATGAAAAGTTTTTAAAGATACTATACAGTATCTAAAGACTAACTTGCTCTATATGAGATTTTTTTTAAGTCAACACATGATTGAGAAATAGAAAACACTACACTCACAAACTCTGATATATGAATAATCTTTCTGTGACATTTAGTTTTAGAACAAAATCTGCTCTTAACATAAACATAAATAAAATCCCAGCAGTAATACCTTTTCTTGGGATCTCTGATATAAGTATCTATTAGCAAACTATACATTTCTGAGTGAACATTCTCGATGAGAATTTGAAAGCCATAGAAACAGCGAGCCTCTGGAACCTGCACCTCCTGACTAAAGCGCTCCACCTAAAAAAATAAGAGAAACAGATCCAGTGGGCTCTCACAAAACACTGGGGTAAACACTGCACGTCCAAACCTAAGCAAGAGAATTAGCACTTCAAAACTGCTGCTTATACAACAAAACAGATCACAAAGACCTTACGGATCATTTTAAGCAGCATCTTAAGCAGTACTATTTACCAGTGTAGCCCTCTACGTTAACTTAACTATGAAACAGTTTTTGGGTTTTGGGTTTTGTGGTGCTAGGGATTGAACCCAGCACTTTATACATGCTGAGTAAGTGCTCGATCACTAAGCTACACCTCCAGTCCCACACCGCATGTAATTTTAATCGGTTCCATTTATGCTTGATTTTATGATATTTTGCTGGTCAAATGACACTTTATGAAAAATATTTTCAAGAATTTAAGCTTGAAATTTAAGCTAGTCCATTATTTAAACGTCTTTCCTCAAGCTCAATTTAAATGGCTGGACTGACATTATCAACATTTAAGTATTGAATGGGAACAAAATAAAGTAAAAATCTTACCAAATTTTCATTTACAATTCCATCACTGGCTGCAAAAAAGGCTAAAATGTGAGAGATAAAATATTTCTCATCTGGTTTAAGTTTGTTCCAGTGAGGGAGATCCTTTGATAAGTCAACCTAGAATAAAAAGATTTAAAAAAAATTTTAACTTGGAGTTAAAGTGTTTGCAAAACTAACTTCTACTCCAAAATTAAGAAGGGACATTCCATTACTAGAAAAAAAAATAACATCACAAAGAAAATAAAACATTATAACAATAGTATGTGGTATTCAGAACATTTGCTAAGTGATAGATTATAGCTACCCTTGCCACAGTGGGGAAGAGGGCCACTGGGGTCTAGGGGCTCAATGTATCAATACAGGGGGACAAAATATTTAGTCCATAATTCTTGTAGATATCATTTCATCTTTAAAAAAATCTCTTAAGAATGTTTCACAATAACATCATAAACATTAGAAATACATAACTGTCCTTTGTAATATGTAATTGTGGGGTGTTTTTTTTTCCTGCCCTTCTTTTATTTATTCTAACAAAGCTGTAATCTTTTTGACCACTCCAAATAATAAGACTTGTCTTCCATCCTTTTAACCATTTGTGTTCTTTTCTAACATTCTTAAAATGTTTTCTGAGTACTTAATACAAGCTAAACCGCTGCTCTAAGTGCTGGATGGGATAGGAGGAGGAATATTTAGGGGTTTTTTGGTTTTGTTTTTGTTTTTTAAGAGACAGCATGTTGCTATGCAGCCCAGGCTGGCCTTTAACTTGGGTTCCTCCTGTCTCTACCATCCAAGTACTAGGATTACAGGCATGTACCATTGTACTCAATAGAAATATTTGTCATTATCTTGTAAAATATATACAGTAAAAATCAATTTTTGTTCTATAAAGAGATCAACTCAGGTTTAACTGAAGGATGGCTTTCTGGTTTTTATGTATTATACTCCTGACATTAAGTTTCAGTGTATGTTTGGTCTTAGATATTAAGGGTCTCTCTTTTAACGGTCAGCTTCAAAATACATTGTGAATTTTATTTATACTGCATTGGTCACATTCCCTTCTAGAAACATAAGCCTTCCTGCCTAGCTTTATCTCATTTCAGCAGATTCTCAGTTCTACCATCTAAACATTGATTACAAAGTATTTGCTATAGTTAGGATCGTGAATGTCCCTCCCAATAGACCATGTGTTAAAAGCTTGACTGTCAGTCTGTGGTACTACTGGGAGAAGGTAGAAAGTTTAGGAGGTGGGATCTAGTGGAAGGGAATTAGGTCATTGGAAGCAGGGCCTTCATAGGATATTAGGATCCCTGGCCCCTTCCTCTCTCTTTCTGCTTCATGGCCACCATGAGGGTGAAGGCCTCTTCTGCAGTGTGTGTACTTGCACCACAATGTACTATACCATCACAGGCCCAAAGCAACAGGGCCAAGCAACCAAGGACTGAAACCTCTGATATCATGAGTCAAAATAAACCCTTTCCTTTATAAATTGATCTCTAAGGTATATTGTCACAGTAATAGAAGGCTGACTAATATACTAGCTGATTATCAGAAATGCCTGAGTGGCTTTAAAAATAAAAATTTCCAAGCCCCAGACCTTTGTCTTCTGAACCAGGATATAATATTCAGGAATTAAGGTCAACTACTGATAAACTATGAAATCTAAAGTTGATTAAGTGGTCATTTACATAATTCGTTTAAATGAAAAATATGTGGAACTAAAAACGTATTTTGACTTCCCTTCAAAATATGTATTTGAATCATCCTACAACCAGTATATTTTAGTTTTTTAAAAATTCTTGGTTTTTTTTTTTAGCATGTAATAGTTGTATAGGGAGATACACTGTGATATTTACATGTGTGCTTACAATATATCATAGTACCTTTGCTGAAACATGCAATTCCAAAACAGTTTCAAGAAATCCAAATAACACAAGTATCTTTTTCAAAATGATAAATGAAAAAGCCACCTTCTGTGCTCCCCTTGTTCTCTGAACCATATCTAACAACAACAAAAAAAAACTTTCTAAAAACCACAGACGGTTAGGTAGAGTCAGGTGTGCTTGTGAAAAAAATACTGAGTATTTGTTTTGGTTTGGTTTTTTGCTCTATATGAACTACATCATAACAAAGATGTGGACAGTATGAGGTGGGTAAGCAGGTAAAACTAGTGCAAGAGAAGCCTCAGACATTGGTGCATTTCTGAATTCCAAGTTAAAATGCCTTCATTTCATGTGCTTACTGAGTGCCAAGTAGCATTTTAAAACATATCATTAATCTGATTTACTGATGAGGATGCAGAGAAGTTAAAGCTGCTTTCCTAGTTCCACAGATGGTAAGTAGAAGAGCAGGGTTTATACCTAGCAGCCTGGTCCCAGAGCCTGCATTTCTCACAGGGTGTTAATTACATATATAGAATCAGCCACTGACAGATCCTTACATAGATCCAAATCTATCTATCCAAATAAATATGTCTATCCATTAAAGATAGAGATACTTATTCACAGCCTGAGTGTTATGCAAATATCATTAAGCATAATTAAAAGGAAAACAATAACTACTGTGTGTTCAATTAGACTACAGAGTAATCACTTACATGACCAACTGTCCTGACCAAACCAGCAAGTATTATCTAATTTGTTTTGTTCAAATCATTTCCAAGGCAGAAAAAGTCACACTAACAGAAAGCATCAGCAGCTGTCCTATTAGGGGCTATGTCAGGCTCGATGCAGTTAAGGCAGGGCCAGGTTTGGAGAAGCACAATGAAGTCAAGAGTGAATGCGCTGCCTGGACATCAAACTGCTCATGTGACAGCACCTTTCATACAATCAGATAAGACTCTCAAGCGAAAGCAGGCTCCTGAATGCTTTTACTCTTTCATTTTTTGACTATAGCTGCAATTTTATTCATTCTGCTGACTATAAATAAAGACTGGTCTTATTCAGTCATAGCAAGTCAAAAGTCCACTTAAAAACAGAAATGTATGACAAAATGGAAAAAAAAAGTTCTCCAATATATTAGAAACAAAACCAGGCAGAATGACTACTTGGGAAACTAAAGCAGAAGGATCGTGAATTTGAGGCAGGCCTGGGCTACATGGCGAGACCATGTCTCAAAAACAAAAATAAGTTCTGACAGAATAAACTGCCATTTTTTGCAGTAGGAAACTTGTTTACAGACTATAGTCTAAACCAAAACACAGGGGAACACTGTATTTAGCCTCAGTAATTCAAAAGCAGATTTTATACAACGTATCTTATGAGCAAATTTTTTTCAATATCCTGTAAGGCAAGAAGCAAACCCTGTAGAGCAGGACATGAATATTGAAGGCAGTGCTGGCACATACCTCTTCCGCTGTCCAGAAGGATGCCTGTGCTTGTTTATACATTTTCCAAATATCAGGGTACTGGATTGGGAAAATGACAAATCGGCGGGAACTCTTCCTTAGCAGTGGTTCTTCATTTGACTTCACTTTGTTTTTGCTGGAATCTGATGATAACCTCTTTGAAAAACAAAGTACAAAAAACCTTTTCATCTAGACTCTTCCTCTTTATTCATATCTAAATATACATCAGTGAAGTTAGGGAAACAGGAGAGGTTTGGGAACCAGTGTGCTTGTGTTGAATCCTTTTGGTTATACAGTGGCTGGCTAATAGTATTTGGTTAGCTGCATGACTGCAGGAAGTTGTTTTGCTTCTCTGAGCCTCCATTCCTACAGGTGTAAAATAATAGTTATTCCAAAAGATTATTCTGATGATTAAAAGTGCCTAAAGGCTGGGGGTGTCTCAAGTGGTAGAGCTCCTGCCTAGCAAGCGTAAAGGCCTACATTCATACCTCTTTACCACAAAAAAGTACATTAAACAGAGAATAATAGACACTCAAAAATTATTATAGTTATTGTGACTTTTGAGAGTAAGTGTAAAGCTAGACGCAGAAATGTCATGGTGGGCAAATTTCCAAGTTGTGGATAAAATGTCCTTTCAGTGCCACTCTGATATAGAATGCTGGCAAAAATAGGTCACTGTCAAAAGCTGCTTTTTTAATGCTTTTCTCATCTTAACTGAAGTACTGTAATATTTATTTATTTATCACCCTTTGTTCATCTTAACCTTCCCCATGTATCAATTTGTTAATTCTATTTACATTTTCACATTGTTCTTTCTAGTACCAGGTTCATACTTGCCATACCTATTTCCAAGGACTGTTAAAAAGATCAGAGGAGCTAATATAAATAAAAGTACTTTGTATGTTCTCAAATATTATATACATTTTAAAAATTATTATTGTATTATTGACTGTTGAGATGCTTCTGGTGGCCTTTTAAAGGTTGTCCCTATATTCAAAGAACTACTATAGCTGTTCACTATATTATGAGTTCAAGTCTCACCTTGAACTCACAATCTTCTTACCTCTGGTTTCTGACTCCTTTGTGCTGGGATTATGGAAATGAACTACTGTGCCTAGCTGAGCATCTCATTTTTTAAGCTTCTCCAGCCATTCTCTAGTTATTTCATGAGTGAAAATTTCCTTTAGGGAAGTTGATGAAATATTTAACAACTATACATATTATAATTCAGTATGATATGTATATTATATGATATATATCTGCACATCTATATGATTACAAATTATAATTGTAGATATAATTATATATATATATATGCAGACATATATATAATATAACTTAAGTAAAATCATACTAATAGACAAAAGTGGATTTTGTTGACTGGTGTGACATTCATGATTTTGTTTGGAAATGAGCTTAGGTGTTGAAGCTCATGGGAGGAACCTAAGTGTAAATATATATGAATTTTGCATAGCTATTTTCCACAAGCATTTTGATAGAATTGTTTTGACACTTTTTAATCTCAGTGCCATCATTTTGATAAAACAAAAAATTAACTGATGTCTTCTAAAATATGCACTTAATCTCAAAATAATTAGATGTGACAGCTCTAGGCATGGTTCAAGCAGTAGAATGCCTGCCTCGTAAGCGTGAAGTCCTGAGTTTAAACCCCAATACCACCAAAAATATAGATACATACATAATATAAATATATAAAGCATATATAAAAATTTGAGGCTAGGTCCAGTATATCTATTTTGCATACTAAATGAAAATTAAGTTGATTTTTTTTTTTAATTTTGGAACAGGTCAAAGTGGCCTTTTTTTTTTTTTTACTACATTTTGGTATTTGGTCTCTATCATGTAGACTATTAGAAGCCAATGAAGTTTTGTTTTTGTTTTCTTTTCGGTGGGATTGAACTCAGGACCTCACTCTACCACTTGAGCCATGCCCCCAGTCTGTTTTTAAACAAGCAAATAAAACTTGTGGATAGATCTAATGAGAAACGGAGGGTGGAGAGAGAATGATTAAAAAATTATTACACTATTCATTTCTTATCTGAATTAAGAAATCAGCAAGAATACATACACACAACATTGATTTAAGAAATATTCAAAACTAAGCAACAGTAGCTCATGCCTGTAGTTCTAGCTACTTGGGAGAATGAGATTGGGCAAATTGCAGTTTTTGGCCAGTCTTGGCAAATAGTTATCAAGCCCCACATCTCCAAAAACAACAAGAGCAAAGTGGACTAGAAGTGTGGCTTGAGTGACAGAGCACCTGCTTCACAAGTGAAAAACCCTAAATTCAAACTCCAGTCCCACACACACACAAAAAAAAAAGAAAGAAAGAAAAATATTGAGAAGTAAAATAAGCTGTTCTTACTAAAAATTTCCAACTCTAGCAACTGGGTGATTACAAGAAGCAGGTGGTACCTAGAAAGTACTCAAATCTAGAGAATAACTGAATAAATCAGGCAAAAACTCTTGCTTCTCACATTAAATGTTTAACAAAACTTGAATTAATTCTTCCTACCAACCCAAGCAACAAGAAATTATAAAGTCCACTTTGTCAATAAAAATGATAATGAATTCAATTTCAAGATGTCCAATGGGCAACTGAAAATATAACGCTACGGTCCAGGAGTGCTGGAGATCCCATTAGGGTTGCCAAGGGATGGGGTGATTATCCAGGGAGAACCTAAAGAGCACAGCAAGGCAATGGAAGATGTAGCCTTGGAGGATGTTAGAGAATGCTGACATTTAAAGGGCAGATGGAAGAAGTGGAGCCAGGTGGGAAGAACACAGAATAAAACAGCTGCAGGACAAACAAAAGCAAAACTAAGTGATGTGATTTAGCTAAAGCAAACAGTCAACAAAGGAAATTCCACAAAGGATTCATATTCTGGATATCAACCAAGCTAGGAGGTTAGGAGTTCATTTTGTGGGCCGGATTTTCAAACACCTAGGGATCCAGAGGTTCAACTGCTCAGATGCTGGCATTCACTGTGGAATACATTTAGAAAAAGATCCCTACGCTAGTCATGGAGAATTTCTGAATAGGAGTTAACATGAATACAGCTGGTGTTAAGAAGAGTAATCAGATGTCCCTGTGTAGGATGAATTAGAAAAGAAAAAAACTAGATTTTTGCTACCAACTAAGATATGAGATTCATAAATGGAAATGAGGACATGAATTAAGATGTGGAAGTTAGCATGAAAACACAGCTTCAACAGGACTTTGCCAGCCTGAGGAGTTGGCCATTTTTTGGCAGGTACTGAGACTTTTTGGGGAGTTTGTACTGGGGGAGAATGTCACCAAAGTATTAGTTTAATGAAACACTGACTAGACAATAGTAAATAAGATTATACAGCCAGTAGGAATGGAGGTACAGTGACAACTAAGTTGTGGCTACCCAAGTGTAAAGAGAATCATAAATAAAGTAGCGCAGTAGGCATTCCTTAGCAACATTCCACATCTTTTCCAAACTAGTACTTCTAGTTTTTTTCTGCCTTAACTTCTGGTAATTTGGTCTGACAGGTGCCCAGGCATGCCTGGACAAAAATCTAGGTCAAGATTCCCCAGCAAGCAGTTACAGTACCCTGATCTAGGATGGCATTCTATGTGCCCTTAACTCCCAACCATCCCTAATTCCACCCACTGTTCCATACATTTGCTTGGTACCTATCTTCTATTTCTCTATTAGAAAATTTGCATGCTTTCATAATTTATAGATGTCATTTTCATTAGTCCATTCCTATTGACTCTGACAAAGTGGATGAAATACTGTACTATGTGCAAGAACTTGGATTTAAACCTAAGTCTACTACTGAGTCTTGAGCATGTCATTTAAACTTTTTGACCTTGAAATTTTTGAGAAACTGATGAAAACTACTGATCCCTTTCTCTGTAGAGTCACATATGGACATACAAAATCCACATACAACCTTAGAAGATTCATAAACTCCCTTCAAGTCCATCTGTGGGCCCTTTTAGGCAGTGTTGTTTTGTTTTGCTTTGTTTTTGTACTGGGGTTTGAATTAAGGGCTTTGAATTTGCTAGGCAGGCACACTACTGCTTGAACCATACCTCCAGCCCTTTTTGCTCTGGTTGTTTTGGAGATAGGGTTTCACTTTTTGCCCAGGCTAGTCTGAATCTTGATCCAGTAGTCTCTGGGATGGGTGCCACCACCATACCCAGCTCTTTCCCATGGAGATGAGGTCTCAAAAACCTTTCTGCCAAGGCTACCAAGGAACCAAGATCCTCCCCACCTTAGCCTCCCAAGTAGCTATGATTACAGCTGTGAGCCACGAGTGCATGACAAAGGTAGTATTTCTTAAAATAAGTGTACAAGGATCACCATAAGTGACTGTTATAAAGTGATTCAGACCCATCCCAAGAAACTTTGATTCCCTAGGTCTGTGGTGTAGATCCTGTAACTTACATTTTTCACAAGTACTTCAGATGATTGCTGATGCAGGGGGTCCATGCTACCCATCACACTCAAAGCAAAAAAGTGCTTAAAAGGCATCCTTGCATCTAAAGTTTAAAACTTTTGTACTAAGAGCTTGCTAAAATGCATTCTAAATCTAAAATTCTGCCTCTGCCCCTGCATATATCACTGAGATAAATAGGAAAAAAAGTTAACTTCCAAGGTGTTGAGCCAGGGTGACTAGTGGTGCCACTAGCAAAACAGAAAAGTCTTGAATTTTCCCCCTGTAGGGAAACTGGTACTAAATTTGTTTCATGAGGAAAAAAGAAATTTGAGGGACATTTACAATTTATCCATTAGTTGCTAAATGTTTGTAAAAAAAAGAAAAATAATAATAAACATGGAATCTACAACTCTGTAAAGAAATGTAGGGCTAAGCATTAATTCCTGACCTGAAACTTTTATGTTCCCTCCAAACCGTCACAATATTAAATTCAAGATAACACACAGAAAGTATTTCTCTTATTCCAAATGGCTTATAAGTATTTGCAAAAGGAGTGGGTACGAAAAATTATAGAGCAACAACTTAAACTAGCATACAACCCTACAATCTAATAACTCCCAGTTTGTTTACTGCTGCTGCTGACTTATTGGCACAGAAGCTGGGGACGAACTTAGGTTTATTCATCACCTACCATTTTCTTGGCACTTTGCATAAAGTACTTTACTGGGTGGGGGGAGGGAGCGATTGTAAGTATCACTTCCACTGTTTAAATGAAGAAATGCACACCGGAAGATCAGTTAAATAGCTCGGCCTGTGCAAAACTGGCCAACTAACCTGTCTCTGTTATGTAAGGATTTCCCGTCCCCCTCCACCTATCACCCCCACCCCTTCCACCTGCGTCTATTAACACACGTGTTCTCCAACACCCATTAGCGGAATGCCTTTCTCCCGTGCATCAGCCACAGAGCTCTTTCCTGGCCTCGGTCTGCCCAGCCACAGCTCCGAGCAAGGGGAGGGTGGAGCGCGTGATGGGCGGGTAAACAAAGGGGCGCGCCTCTCCGGGCTGACCCCGCAGAGCCGCGGAGCGGGCGGAAACCCGCGGATCCTCACCCTCCCTCCCCCGGCTGGCCACAAAGACACCTGCTGCGGCGAGGGCGCTACCAGCCTGCACCGGGTGTCTAAGGGCGATCAACGAATATCCTACAGAGGTCCTGCAGGTCTCCGCCGCGACTTGCCATTGAAATGCCTGGCGAGACCCTGAGCGGATGATGAAGCGACATTTACCTCATCCTGCTCGGGCCTGGCCGCTTCCGGCCTCTCCGGGTCGCCCATCGCGCAGACTCCGCCAGAACTACCGGAGCTAAGGAAACTGCACGCCACAGGCCACCTCCAACTAGGACAGGATCCCGGTGGCTGGAAAGTCCGCAAAGCGCGGCGACCCGCCTCCTGCTCCAGGGGCCCGCCCCTCTGCGTCAGACCGAATTTCTCGCCTGCACATCGAGCTACTCCCGCTGCGGGGACCCGGCCCCGCCCCTCGCCTGAGGAACCAGCCTACCGGGTCAGCCCCGCCCACCTCCGCTTAATCGGCCCCGCATCCCGTGTTAGAGACCCGCGCACCCCGGCCGGCCCCGCCCTTCCGCCTCAGGAACTCGCTGGCCCCGGCCGGCCCCGCCTCCCTCCGCTGAGCCGGCTGGCCTCCACCCTTCATCTCAAGGGCCCGCCTACCTCTGCCGGCCCCGCCTCCCCGCTCGCAGCCTGAGGGAGTCTCCTTTGCCCCGGTGCCGTGCACATCATGTCCCCGACCAGCCCTTCCTCACGGCTCTTCCCACCCCGCTGCAGAACCCCGCCCACTCCCGCTGGCCCCACCTCCCTGCGCCGGCCCCGCCTCCCGTCCGCTCTCCGCCGACTCTGGGTGCGCCGACTTGGCCACGCCCACCCTTCCCCAGGACCCCGCCTCCTCCAGACTCTCAATTTGCCCTCCCTGAACCGGCGGGTTCTGCATGCGCTCCGCCGGCCTTGGGTCCTGCACTGCTGGTGCGGCAGTGCGGGGCGTTGCGGGTCCACAGACCCCGGCAGGCCCTCGTGGTATCCAGCAGTGCGGTAGGTTGCATTAACCTGGTCTGTTCTGAGAGATTGCCGGTGGCTTTAAGGCCGCCCACAGGAAGAGATGTGGAGAACGCTTTATTAATGCGTGAACTGGTGGAGGGCGGAGGCGGGGGGAGCCTCAGCGTTAAAAAGCCAACGAGGAGAAAAGACTGGCTTGTTTTGTATTTCAGAGACCAAAAAGAGGAAGCGGTTGGGGGAAAAGTATACATGAAGGGGCTAAAGAAGGAGGAGAGGGGAAATTGCTATCATCTACTCAGAAATATTTGGAAAGCTCTGCAATTGTTTCAGCAACTAACTTTTAGTAGGATTTGTGGAGCAAAGTGGCCCGCACTGTACTCACCACCCTTGTGTGACATTGACTCATTTACTCTTCAGGACATCTCTGTGCAGCAGTCTCTGCAGTTAACCCCACAAACAGATTAAGACACAGGGCCTTAGGATACAAAATTAAGGTTATACAGCTTTAAAAAAAAAAAAAAAGCTAATACACTGAAGTCTGTCCCTCTACCTGCTCTTTCAAGGCCAGAAGTTAGGTTAAAGTGGTGGACAGAGGCCACACACCTGTGTGATGCGATGGTATTAGTGACAGTAATTCAGTTCAATCACTAATTCCTTGCTCTCAGGCTATGCTAACTACAGTGGAAAGAAACAATAGTTTGGTCTAACAAATAAAAGTAAAAGAGATTTAAGTCGATTGGAGCTGAAATGTGGAGGGAACCTTGCCAGGACTTAACAACGTGCACTTGTTTTGTGGCTGTCTGGAGAAGGGAAAGCAGGATAGAAATTTTACTTTAAGCTTTGAAGATGGCTGAAGGCTCTGTCTACCTACCTTGGAGTAGAGTTAGCCTTACTTAAAGAGAGTCCTAGGGTCAAGTGCTGGAAAAGCTTTCCATTCATTAACTTTAAATGTCACACAAATTCTCATAGAAGTTAGATAATTTACTGTAGGCCACATGACAAATATACTAAGAGCAAGGATTCATTCATTTAATTAAAGTCATCAAACAGTGTATCTACTATGTGTCAACCCATCATGTTACATGTTAAGATACAAAAAATGAATGAACATAGTGAAAAAGAACAGGAACTCTGAAACCCCATCATGAGGAGTATGAATCCTACTTTCCTCATTTATTAGCTGTGGTACCTTGGGCACATCACTGAGTCTTTCTCTTCAGGATGAGAAAACAGTAATTTCTTCCTCATAAAGTTGCTGTATGGATTTAATAATACTACTTGTAAAATACTTATTGAGGTGGAAAATTATCTTGATACAATGGTACTTTCCCAGAGGTCATGCAACAGGAAAGCTTACATCAAATTGACATGTTGATTTACAGCTTACTTATTTTTTTCCCATTTTAAACAAGTTTATTTTAAAAACAAGACATTTGATTGGGCATCTGTGGCTCACGCCTGTAATCCTAACTACTCAAGGAGGCAGAGATCAGGAGGATTGAGGTTCAAAGCCAGCCAGGGCAAATAGTTCAAAAGACCCCATCTTGAAAATATCCAACACAGAATAGGGCTGGCAGAGTGGCTAAGTGGTAGAGCACCTGTGTAGCAAGTGTGAGGCAAACCCCAATACCACCAAAACAAATAATAAATAAATAAAAACAAGACATTTGACTTGAATGGAAAAGCGATAACTTTGTGTAATTTATCCATAAAGACAGATTGCCCTACCCATAATAGCTACATACAAAAAAGCTGTAAAATTGTCTTTGATTTTCACAATAGTAAGAGAAAAGAAAAAGCCTCTAATCAAACAAGGAATAGAAGGGTTTTTATGTTGGTTTTGTTAAAATAGAGCAAAATAACTTATAATAGCTTATAAAAGGACCATAAACAGCTAAGTGAACATACTAATGGAGAAAGAATATTTCATAGAAGCAATATTTTTATCCATCCTCTTTTCACTTGATGTTGATCAGAATACAACATTGGCCATTAGTTTGGTTTTGTTTTTTTAAAAAAAAGGTGATATGCTTGTGCACATATGCCAGTTACTTTATGACAATAAAGATTGTGGAAGAAGCCAGGCATAAGGTACACACACCCTATAATTCTAGCACAGGAAGTTGAGGCAGAAGGATCAAGGCCAGCCTGGGCTACATCCTGAGACTGTGTCCCCTACTTCTCCCCCCCCCCCTCAAAAAAAGAAAAAGATTGGGGAAGGAGAAAATGAAAGAATAGACAAAACTAGGTAGATTGTGGTAGTCAGGGTGTAGTGGAATCAGATTGCAGTTTTCTAACTAAGAATACATTCTTGATCTGGAGGAACATAGTTCTAGAATAAAGTGGCAGACTCCTTTTTTAGTAGACACTTCGTGTGTGCTATTGGAACACATCAATTGTATTTTCAGTCTCTATTTCCAATATTGAAGGTGTGTGTGCTTCATTCATTGGCTGTCCATCAGTCTGATCAGCCTCACTGACAAACCCTGTCATTCACAAAAGGCTATCAGTATTTAACAAGTGGCATGTGCCTCTTAAACTGCACTACAGAGCCATCCTGCCCACCTTCCTTCAAATTAGTATGTCATTGTTCTTGGTCTTAACTCCTTCCTTGGGCTTTTTGGCAGCCATGGCAAATAGAAGAGTCTCCTACCTGCCACTTCACAAAAGAGGCCCAAGCCTATACCAAATGAGCACACAGCAGCACCCTATAAATAAATTTAAGACATACAGCAGGAGGAAAGAGGTAGGGTAGACTAACATATTTAGGATAGGCTGTGGGATGGGAATAGGAGGATAGTAATGTTACTGTTCATGTTTGTCTTTGCTAACTCACCCTTCCTCACTGGGGCGGAGTTATGGGAGCCAGAGTTGATGAGCAAGAACGCTCAGCAGACAGAAGGAGCCAACACATAATTTGCTCTTTTGGAGAGCTGCAGAAGCAATTATGCCTGGCCATGGCTATAGCTTGCTATCAATTAATCTGCCGAGCAACAATGAGTTTTATCCGTGTTCTTAGACAGCACGCATGTGGGACCAGAATGGATCTTACCAATGGATGCTCAATTTAGAGAAAACATAGTTGTCAATCTGAAAGTGACCTGATCCTTATCTTATGAATATTTAAGTTTTACTTGGTCCTTCTAGCCCTTTCTATCTATAAATAGTATTCCCATTTGTCCAATTTTATTATCTGTGTTCAACACAGGTTTGTTTTATCCTATTTTTAACATGTCTTACCAATTAACTTACTATTTGTACTTAATACATCTCATTAGATTTCTTTTCACAAGTTGTTTGCTACTCTACTTAGTGTGTCAGTCAGCTTTCTGTTGCTGTGATAGAATACCTAAGATAAACAATTTAAAGGAGGAAAGTCTTATTTTGGCTCATGGTTTGAGAGGTTTCGGTCCATGGTTCCTTGGCTCTGTTGTTTTTGGGCTGTGGGAAAGCAGAACGTCATGCCGATTCAAAGCTGCTCGTCTCGTGGTGGCCAGAAAGCAGGTGTGGGGGGCGGGGGAGGAATCATTCCCAAAAGCTCCTTAAAGGACACACCCCCAATGACCTAACTTTCTTCTTCTAAGTCCCAAAAGGCTCCCACCTCCCAGTGGTGCCATAGGCTGGTAATAACACCTTTAGCACATGCACCTTTGGGGGACATTTAAGATCTAAATCATAACACTTAGTTTCTTTCAATCTCTATAGCAGAATTGGATATTCTTTAGTAATACAGCAAAAACATTACAGTGCTTATGACAGTATAGGCAATATATATTTCTCCCAACTTGTTTAAAGTTATGGGAGAGCAAGTATAAAAAATTAAATGCATAACTAAAACATCTCTGGAAGTAAGAGGATCCTACATTTTCACACAGTCTTTGTGGTGTATTGTATTTTTCAAAAATGGCTACAGCCATATTTCTAGACCCACATGGTCTTCTAAAACTTTGATATACCTTCCATTAGAAGGTGGAGTATATTATTGCTCCTTCTGAATATGGACTATCATTAGTGACTTGCTTCTAACAAATAGAATTTATGCCTTTCAAGTCCAAGACCAATAAATGTATTGGTACAAAATAATGACTCTAAAGGAAAATAGCTTATTCTGAGCCAAATCTAAATGACCAAGGTCCAAGAACACAGATTCAAGTTATCTTAGAAGAGTTTTCCAAAGAAAAAGAAGTTGTAACAACTTTTATAGACCAAGAACAAAGGTAATCATAAATCAATACATCTAGCGAATATACTGGTGGGCCATAACAGAAGTGAGTTAGTGGAGGAAAATCTGACCAGTGGACTGAGATGGCACCTATCTTGGTGCTATCTTTTTCTTGCTGTAAGAAAAATATGAGAAAAACAAAAGAGGTAAGATTTATTTTGGTACATGGTTTCAGGCCACGGTTGACTGGTTCCATTGCTGTGGGCTTGACGCAAGGCTGAACGTTATAGCATGGAGCATGTGGCAAAGCAAAGAAACTCAGACAGAAAGCAGAGAGAGAAAGGCAGGAAGGGGCCAGAGAAGACACAGCCCCCAAGGGCCTGCTCCCAGTAACCTCCTTCCTTCAACTATGTCATACCTCCTAACGCTTCCATCACCTCCCAAAATAGCACCATCAGCTGGGAACCAAACCTTCAATATAGGAGCCTGTGGGAGACAGTTCATATACAACTGTAACAGTATCTTATTGCATTATTAGTAAGAAGATTGGCCAAGTAGAGTTCTGTTCTTTGTCAAGCTATGGGTAGTTAGCCAGATCAAACATACATCTCAGGAAGTTTACCTCATAGTCTTGTGTTATGTTGTGAAGACTGAAGAAGCCTTGCCTCATAAGCCTCCCAGTGCATGTCTGTTGTTTCATCTCCTTTTTAGAAGTTGTCCATCTGGTACTTGCTTGAAGAGTTCTGTTGTAATATGATTCCTTTGGAAATGCTTAACTTTATGTAGGATAATAGACAATTTTGCTTTGTGTTCTCCCCACCTGTTGTCTCTCAGGAAGTTTGCCCTTGGAATCCTGGTACCATGCTAGAGGGAGCCAAAAACTAGCCCACAAGACTGACTGAATTAAGTAGCCAAGTGAGGCACCAGCAGCTAGCATGAACTTCCAGGCGCATGAATGAAGGAACCTTTACAGGGTTTCAACTTGTAGCCATCACATTTTTCAGTTGAAGCCCCAGAGATCCATGGAGCAGAAAAAAGCCATCCTAACTGTGTCCTTTCCTAATTCTTAAACCACATAGTCCTTGGATATTATCCATTGTTTTAAGGAGAATAAGTATAAGTTTTGTGATAACTTCTAGGTAAGTGCTCTACACTTGAACAATGCCCCCAGTCCCAGAATAATTTTTTTTTATGCAGCAATGCTAACTGGACCAGCTTTCCTTCTACATGCAGATGTTTGTGTGGTAATGACAAGAAAATCTAGCCTATGGCATAGAAAAAATACCTTCCAGCCGAGTGCCAGAGGCTCAGGCCTGTAATCCTAGCTGATCACACACTCAGTTCTCAGAGGGGAACATTGTACAAAACACTCAATTCTAACTTACATGGGTTTGTAATAGAGTTAAATGTTTCTCTTAAATTCAGCAGTCTAGGCCATTTTCCCAAAAATCAGTGATTTTTAATTAGAAATGGTTATAGATAGGGAGTAATCCTGTGACATGCACACTCAGTTCTCAAAGCAGAACAGTGGAAAGAATACTCCATGTTCTAACTTATATGATTTTGTTATAAAAGTTACATGTTTCTCTTAATTCCAGTATCATATAGGTCTTTTTTTCCCAAATATGCATGTTTCTCCCTATTGAAAACATTGAGAGATAGTAAGTAATGCTGTGACAGGCACATTCAGTTCTCATAGGGGAAAATTGTACACAACACTTAAGATTCTAACTTACATGGTTTTGTTTTAGAAATTACATGTTTCCCTTAAATTGAGTGGTATAGGCCATTTTTTCCTAACAATGAATGTTTCTCAAAGTGGCTCAAGTGATTAAGAGCACCTGCCTAGGAAACGTGAAGTCCTGAGTTCAAACTCCAGTTCTGCGCCCCCAAAAAAGAAAATATATCTTTCAAGCTGCTGCTGACTGATTATGTACTATTCAGCTATTCAGTGGGTAAATCTTCATTTCTCAAAACTGTCTCAACCTCTCCTCCCTTTGATTGGCAGTACTGGGATTTGAACTCAGGACCTGCTTGCTAAGTAGGCACTCTACCACTCCAATCATGCCTCCAGCCCTTTTTGCTTTGGTAATTTTATCTTTTTTTTTTTTTTGAGATTGGGTCTCACATTTATGCCTGCAGCAGCCTGGATCATCCTTCTCCTATTTATTGCTTCCCAAGTAGCTGGGATGACAGGTGCATACCACCACACCTGATGAGGTCTCGTGAACTTTTTTGCCTGAGTTGGTCTCAAACCACAACCTTCCTGGTTTCTGCCTCTTGAGTAGTTAACTTTACAAGCATAAGCCCCACTATGCCTGGCTTTCCTTCCCTTTTTTTTTTTTTTTTTTTTAGACAGGGTCTTTCTGTGTAGCCTAGGCTGGCCTTGAGTTCACAATCTTCCTCATCTTACCAAGTGCTGGGATTAAAAGTATATACCACAATACCTGGCTTCTCTTTCCCTTTTAAAGAAAAGAATTTTCACAGCTGCTGTGCATGTGTGTGTGTGTGCATGTGCCTGCATGTGTTTTAGATCTTAAATGTTCCTTCAAAAACTCATGGGTTGAAGGCTTGGTCCCTAGATCAGCAGTGCTCATGGGTGGGGTCTTTAGAAAGTGATTGGCTCATGAGGGTTCTGATCTCATCAATGGATCCATACATAAATGGGTTCAAGATCTGTTGTTGCTTCCTGGCTGCCATAAGATGAGCAGATTTGCCCTGCCACTGGCTTCCCACCATACATTCCTCACTATGATGCTCTGCCTCACCACAGTCCAGAAACAGTGAAGTTGACTGACCATGAGCTGAAACCATGAGCCAAAATGAATCTTGCTTCCTATAGTTTGATTATGTCAGGTATTTTGTGACAGTGATGGAAAGATGACTAATAAACACACACACTCCCTTAGGAGTATATAAATATAAGATTAGTTATAAACCCTAGAGTTTTGTACAACTAAAAACTAAAAATATGTCTACAAATTCAAAGAACAGTAGAAGTGGTAAAATTCAAATTTATAACCTTAAGCAATGGATGCTGACTTGCTGAAACTACACGACATCAGTGTGCATTTCATAGTGTCTGTTACAAAGCACGTTCTCTGCATTCTACCCATGGCATACTTAACTGTCTTCAACTCCTTTTATATCTGTTGTCTGTCATGACAAATATGCTTCATTTGCATATTAACCTCCAGTTAAAGGAGGTTATTATTACCTGATGCAAATGCCATCATAAATGTTCATCCAGATAATCCAAGTACAGCAGATGTTTCTTCTTGCGTCCTGTCTGAGCTCATCCTAAAAACCTAACTGGGGGTGACGGGAGATGCAGAAAGGACAAAAGACAGAAGATAAAACATGCACAAAGCTGAGACCAGGCAGGCTGGGCACTCAGATGGAGACACACAACACCCCCTCCACCTCCAGTGAGTTTATTATATACAGTGGCAAAACAAGGGGGAGAGGCACTTCTCAGGGAAGGGGGCATGAAATTGTAATTCTGTGAACTGAGCACTTCTCTCTGAATATAAACATCTTAGGATAAACAGCTGTGCTGCATCTTGCTCACTGCTGCAGCTGGGGCTGTGCCAGCTCAAGCCTGCAGTTGATTGGGCATAACTATGCTTGCTCCCTCTGTGGCTGGGGCCGTGCCAAACTTCAGCCTGCAGTTTATTTGATAACAACTGTGCTTATGTACTCTACTCTTCAGAGTTTCTCTTGTTCCTTTCTCCTAGAATAGCTGAGTCTAGCAGTTAGTATCTTAATCCTTTAGGTGCAACTTTTCTTTACAACTTAGAACTGTTGTTAAAAGATAAAACAAAATGCAAGTCTGTAAAGGACAATTTGCAAAGTACAAGTTAAGCCATTGAGTGGTTTCGTGTGGGGAGCAGTGTATGAGAACTTGACATAAGCACAGTTGTGCCCAATAATCTGCAGGATGAGTTTGGCATGGCCCCAGCCGCAGAAGGGGGCAAGGGCAGAATGCAGTATGTCTGCTTTTTGTAAGATGTTTACGTTCAAAGAGTAGTGATAGCAGGTTTCTCCTGTTACAGTGTCACACCCCTCCCCAAGAACTGTTGCTCCACCTCCTTATTTGCCTTTGTGTATAAAAGACTCGGTGAAGGAGGACACAGTTGGCTGCTTGCGAAGTTGGATGCTTGCGAGGGGTGGCTTCTGCGGGCTGCTTGTGAGGCTGCTGTTAATGCTGCTGCTGCTGGCTGTTGTGTATCTGTGAGTCTAAGGACCAAGACTTTAGGATTTATGCTAGGGATTAGAGGAAACAGGACAGTGTGAGTCTGAAGACCAAGACTTTAAAGAATAGAAAAGAAGAAAGGCTTTGAAGAATGGAAAAGAAGTAAGGTTTTAAAGACTAGAGAAAGGAAGTAAAGTTTTAAAGAACAGAGAAAAGCAAAGTAAAAGAAGAGAAGTAAAAAAAAGCAATGAGGTTGTTGTGTGTCTCCATCCAAGCACCCAGTGCACCTGATCCCAGCTTCCTGCATGTTTGATTTCTATCTTTTGTCCTTTCTGCATCTCCAGTCGCCCCCAGTTAGGTCAGTAGAACAAGTTCATGTGGGTCGTGAGAGCTTCAGAAGTACCAAATGTCAGATATAGAAACAGCAATTACTCCATTTCTTTGTGCCAATTTTTGTTATGTGTCAAGTATTTGCTGTGACAAAACATTTGGGATAATCAACTTGTAAGGAGAAAAGATTTATTTTGGCTTACAGTTTCAGAGGTTTCAGTTCATGGTCACTTGGCCCCATCACTTTGGGCAGTGGCAAGGCAAAACATCATGGCAAGGAGGAACAGACATGGTATGTGGAACAAAGCTGCCCACCCCATAGTGGCCAGGAAGCAAAAGGAGAGAGAGGGTTAGGGCCAAGGTCACAATATTCCCTTTCCACCACCTCCAAATAGCACCTCAGTCTGGGGACCCAGCCTTCAATTCATGGCCTTGAGGGAAATTTAAGATCTAAACCATAACACTTAATTTTATGTCACCACCATCTTAATTAGATTTCAACAACACTCTACTAAGTAGTTTCTTTATTAAATTGTTCTTGCTCCCTTCTGTATGTAGAGGTATAAAGCATTCTTTCTGAAATGCAAACTAACCTTGTCACTTACATCTTCAAAATATGCTACTTTCCATGGATATGTAATTTGCAGTCTAAACTCCTGGATACAACATACTAGGCTCTTCATGATTAGAATCATGCTTTGCATTGCAGCCTGTTTTACTTGTTCCCTTGTATTCTGAAAGAACTGCAGTCCCCTGGTTGGACTGCATCCCTGTCACCTTGGGGCTTATGTACATACTCCTCCCTCTCACCTCATTGCTATTTGTGGTCCCTCATCTTGAAATGGTTCTTACTTATAATTAAGAATCCAGTTAACCTACCACCCCAAGAAGCTCTTCCTGGCCCTCTATCTAGCTTCCACCTTGGCAAAGCTGGTTTAGATGTTGAACTTCCCCCCCAGAATAGTATATTTCTTGATTTCTCCTTCTAGTGTATGAATTCCTCATCAGTAAGAACTCTGCCTCACTTCCCTCTCCCTCTCCAGTGCCCACTACATATGTCATCATTTTCAAATAAATGAATCGCAGTGACCAAAGTCAATTGAGGAACGTGCTGTTGTAAGCTTTTCTCCTAATTTCATCTCACGTGGAGCACACACCTCTGAAATGTTGTCTTACTGTCCTGCACTCTGACTACACACTATTGTCCTCCTTGTGTTCTCATATTTAATGTAATGGTAAAAAGAAAGTCCCCTCATGTCCTTTGTTCTGCATGTAGTCTGGACATGTTAACAACTTACTTTAAAATAGTTAAGGGGGACAGAATACTCTTTGTACTGTTCTTGAACCTTAAAAACAAACAAAAACCTCTATCGCTTGGTAATTTTTTTGAGACAACTACTTTATTTATGAAGTAATAGTTAAGTATGACTTTGAAGTTGTCAGAGCTACATCAGCTCTATGGTTAAGTCAGCCACTTCTGGACTACATTACCAGACACTCTCAGCTGTGTCTCGAGCATCATGATCTTAACATGTCCAAAACTGAACATCTTTCTCCTAAGTTCATTGGTGAAATGCATTGCTAACTGCCTAGCCTCCCAATTAGAAACTTATAGTTCTCCCTATATCACACACACGCCATAGCTAACCACTGATCAAGGTATAATATGTACATCTGCTTAATTCATGCTTTAACTTACTTAACTCACTCTTTCTTGCATTCCTCAATGTTATTTCAAGCTTACATTATCCTGCTCCAATTGACTCTAATCCCTGTTCCTCCAAATTTGTAACCTTCCTCCACATTGGAGGTCTTCCTGAATGATAAAATTAATGACCATCTACTTTAGTGATTTTTCACACAAGGGTTCAAGATGTGCCATTTTCTGTAATGATTTAATTTCATTATTTCAGAAGAGAGCCTCATGGCTCATTGCTCACACAGGGCTCACACAGGACCATCTAGGGTGTTATTTCCCTAGGATTTCTTTTCCCATGTTCAGCTGTCAGCTGTGGTCAAGGGGGCTGGTTATTGTTTGATTCAGTGGCAGACCTTGGCATCATCCAAGGTCCAAGACCTTGGCATGCAAAATGGATAACTTGTGGAGTCCTGGGGACTTCCACCCAGATTTCAAAGGAAACTCTCGGAAGCAGGGCAATGTGTGGTAGGGTTAGAGTCCCTGCAGGCAGCCCCTGAAAGGGTGATGCATGAAGCTGCAATAGTGAAACCAGAGTACAGAGACTCAGGAAGTTGAGATGCCAAGAACATGGAAGGCCTGCTAAGGGAAGTCACAGGCAACAAGCAGAACCAGCCAAGAGGAGGCCACAGGGGCAAAGTGGCCCAAGCCTTTGAGTCCCAAATTCTGCTCTGGATGCTGAACATGAAGCTACAGGATTTAGTGCCTATCCTGTTAGGGTTTGGTGGTGTTCTTTGCTGTTGTTCTATTTCTCTGTTTAGAGTGGAATGTGTACCCTGTCCACTATTTTATGTTGGAAATGTCATTTTTTTTCTTTTCTTTTGTGGTACTAGGGATTGAACCCAGGGCCTTGCATATGCTACATGAGCACTCTTATCATTTGAGCCATGCCCCCAGCTCTATAACTTAGTTTTTAATATTTACAGATGCCCACAACTATATTTGCCTTGTCAGAAGAAATTTGTGGATTTGGACTTTTGAACAGTGATGTAGCTGGGGACTCTTGGAGGTGGACTAAATGCATTTTGCATTACAAGAGGACATGTGTGGGGAACAGAGTAGGAGAAGCCTAGGAGGGCATAAGCACAGTACTCAGTGTTCTGCAGGCTGAGATTGGCACAGCCCCAGTCACAGAATAAGGTGAGAATAAGATGCAGAGCAACTGTATTTCCTAAGATGTTTATGTCAAATAATCTGTAGGCTGAGATTTGGCACAGCCCAAGCTGCAGGAGAGAGTGAAAAGGTGAGATGCAGCTCAGCTGCTTTTCCTAAATTGTTTATGTTCAGAGAAGCAGGAACACAGGGTTCTTTTGTTATAGTGTCACGCCCTTCCCCCAAAACTGCTGCTCCACCTCCTAGTTTACCACTGGATATAATACTTGCTGAAGGAGGAGCGAGGCTTTTGGATGAAGGGGGGGTTTGGCTGAGGGGAAATTGCTTGAGGGAGATCGCCTGAGGAGGAAAATGAATGGCTCAGGGAGAATTGCTGAAGGGAGGATTGCTGAAGGAGAATTGCTAAAGGGGAATTGCTGAAGAGTGGTTGATAGAAAGTCTGCACCAAGAACTTTATACATAGGCTTTAGAAAAGCTAAGCTAAAGAGAATATGGGACAGTGCAAGTCTGAGCACAAGGCTTTAAGAAAGCTAAAAAGAGAACAAGGGACAGTGCAGGTCTTGGGGCAAAGACTTTAAAAGAGATTATGCTAAAGAACAGCTAAGAGAAAACATGGGACAGCAAGGCTAAGGATAAAGAAGTTTTAAAGAATAGTGAAGCAAGGTTTTAAGGAAAGACTTTAGAAGCAAGGTTTTAAAGAATTGTAAAGGAGTAAGTAAGGCCTTAAAGAAGAGAGAACAATAGAGAAGTAAAAAGTAATGAATCTTGTGTGTCTCCATCCAAGCACCCAACACACCTGGTCCCAACTTTGTCTATCCTGTGTCCTTTCTGCATCACTTGTCACCCCAGTTAGGTTCAGTAGTAACAGGAGCAAGAAAGCTCACTCCAGACATGAAGGTTTGGGGCTAGGGGACGATTGTTATGGTTTGTATCTTAAATGTCCTTCCAAATGCCGTTTGTTAAAGTTTGCCCATGAAGCCATTGTAAAGTGGTGGAAACTTTAAGAAGTGGGGCCTAGTGGACGTTAAGTCATTGGGGACATGTCGTTGAAGGGGATATTGTAACTCTGACCCACTCTCATTTTGCTTCCCAACCACATGTTCCTCACCATAATATGCTGCCTTGGTACTTGCCCAAATTGATGGGGCCAGTGATCATGAACTGAAACCTCTGAAATTGTGAACCACAATCTCACCTCCTCAGGTATTTTTTCACAGCAACAGAAAGCTGAATGACACATTAAGTAAGGAGAATGGTTGTAGACAGTAGATTAATTCAAGAAATAAGATTGGCTGGGTGTAGTGGAAAGTGCCTGTAATCCCAGCACTTGAGAGTCAGAGGCAGGAGTGTCATGAGTTTGATGCCAACCTGAGCTACACAGTAAGACCCTATCTCAAAAAACAAATATCTAAGGTCCAAGGATTTAATAAGTATAGGGCTTGAAGGTTAATTTGGGGAGTACAGAAGAGATAAAAAAGAAATTGAACATGACTTTAGGTTTCTGACATGGGAGGTAGGTAATTCATCAACTTTTGAATGATTTTTAAACTAGGCTCCATTCCTTCTATGTACTGGGCTTAGACAAGTGAAGGGTAGTTTTCCAGTGGCCTCTGCTCTTGTGGAGGAACACAGAGGAGTCAGACAGTAGGCAAAATGAAAATTTCATGTCACCCTTGAAGGATTATAGCTTTCTTGTAGTGTTCTACTTCATTTAATGTAAAGTAGTAACACAGTAGTTCCAGACACTTGACACTTCGAACTGAAATGTTAGTGTTAGCCTTGGCTGCTTTGAATTTGTAAGTTTGCTGGCATGTCAAACACATTAATGTGTACACCTTCAATACAAAAATTTCTACCTTAAATGGCTCCATCCTGTTGAGCTTTTGGAATGTTTGCTAGCCTCCTTGATCTAAATTTTGCTACTTTGTGATCTGAAGCAGGGATCTGATAATTATTCTAGGAATGAAAGCTTCTCCTTTTATTTTGTACTTGGACTATTATGACTGCCTTATTTCCACTTGTTCTTCCTCAGACCCCAATCCATTTCCTGGTAGTTCAGAGAATTATGTTTTTCTAGGGGCAGGTGGCTGTACTGGGGTTTTGAACTCAAGAACCTCACTTTGCTATGCAGGCACTCTTACCATGAGTCATGCCCCCCACAGCTCCCTCCTCCCCCGCCATATTTTTGTTTTTGTTTTTGCTTTAGTTATTTTCAGATTGGGTCTCCTGGTTTTGCTTGGGCCTGGCCTCCTTCTACCTACGTCTCCCGTGTAGCTGAGGTTACAGCTGTGCATCTCACATTCAGCTTATTTGTTGAGACTTGGTCTCCCTTTTTTGCCCAGTATGGCCCTCTAACCATATTCCCAATCTCCGAATCCCGAGTAGCTAGGATTAGAGACATGAGCCATCACATCCAGCCTGGTAGAATTTGTAAGTAAGGAAACTTAACACAAATCTAGGTGGTTTTTTCCTAATGGTATTAAATGAATACAGTAAGAATAATTGTTACATAAGCCTTCCACTTCTGAAGGCCCTAAGAGTACTTGTGAGTCCTTTAGATGAAAGTTTTGTTATTGGCTACCTAGGATCCTAAGTCACTTTGTTTTAAAAGGTACTTTAAAAAGATTCGTAATACTCAAAAGCTTATCTAGCCATAAGCATGCCATAAACCTGCCAGAGGGATAGTGTAAATTTAATAAATAGCCAAAGTTCATCTTCTACACTAAGAAAGCATTTCAAATATAAACACGTTGGCTTGTTCACGTTTTCCCTGAAGAGATCCTACTTGCATCAAAGTAACACTCTGAGGTTCCAGAAACTAGAACTAATCAATCAAAGACACATTCTGAAAAGATTCAGGAACTGAGCTATTTTATCTGTGGAAGGCATTTGGTCTTTAAGGCATGTAGCCTTTATAGCTTATACAAATGTGCTTTGCAAGACATTTGGACGTAAAAGTAGGTAAGTTGGTTGACTTTAGAAAACTTCCCACATCTTCAGAGTTCTAATTATCCTTTGGGAAAATTACTGAAGGACAAAAAGGTGTTTTTTGGTTTTTTTTTTAGAAATCTTAGTAAAATATCTGAGTCAAAATAATGCTGGCAGATTCTCAATAGAACACTTCATTGTTCTATCTTGAACTCACCTGCATGTAATCATAATTTCCACCAAATAATGCAGCCCAAGGTTTAGGAATGTTTGGAGTGCTTAGAGGTTAACAGTTTACACTTGCTAACTGTGTAACCTTGAGCAAATTGTTTAATCTGCGTCTGTTTTCTCTCTGAGCCCAGTAATGAAATAAAAATAAAGTACTTGATAAAGTACCTGGCACATATGAAGTACTCATTTCACAGTCTTGTTTTTGAGTTGTAAGCAGGGTAACAGAATATACTTAACTTGCATGTAATCGAAGGGATCTTCACATCACATTTTAAATACATTTGTTTACTAATCAAATGACACTGAAGCATGTATCTGTGTTGATCAACTTAGGTTGATGCAAACCTTGAGAATGTTTTGTCCGCTCCCCAGGCAGTCTCCTGACCAGCCCTTAGGAGGAGGAAGAACCAGGACCAGATGACCAGCAGATCTACATTTCCACAGGTTTTAAGTAGGTGTTTAATTCTAAGGAACTTTCCAAGTTGCGGGGGGAGGGGGGGTGCGGCACGTGGGGACTTACATTCATGAATAAAAACATGCTCTTTGGGCTGAATTTTAGAATCACCTGGGATGCTGTGTTAAGAATGAACATTTCTGGCTTCTACCCAAGACTTTCTGAATCAAAAAAATGACAAGCAGCAATGTTTAGTATTTGCATTAACTCCACACAGGTGAATCCTATGCATGTAGAAGCATGAGAACTATTACCTTAAGGGAAGATCTAAATTTGAGTTTAAACCTAGAAATTGCTGAGTACTTCTAAACATACAATAATCCTGTCTTTATGGGAGGAGTGATTATTTGAGGGCAAGGACTACATACCAAACACCTTCTTTTGAAAAACTCTCAAGTCTGCTGCACCCAGAGTAAGCCGTTATTCTGGGAGGTCTATCTCTGGTGGTACTAACCAGGGTTTGAGCTCAGGGCTTTCCATATGCTAGTTGAGCCACACCCCCCAGCCCTATACTGGGTATCTTGACATTCAGATAGTTTAGGGAAAAATGATCAGAAATAGCAAAACTTTGAAAATCCCCAGTAAAGTTCATTCTTGGTCTTCTTTTCCTCAATTTGTTTCCAATTCTATTAGATTTAATCACTAAACAAGACCAAAAGAGAACTTTATTTTACATGACTTTATTTTACATTTTGAACCGTTTTATTCTTTACTTTAAAAAGACTCACTCTGCTTTTAACCAAAATCTTGATTTAGGAAGACTTAAGACATTGTGCATTACTTTAAATATTTTCATTTTTTCAAATACATTTTAAGTTCACAATTAGGGTTTCAAATATCCTAATCGTATCGTTTGTTCTCAGTTAATGTTTTATCAGTGCCGTCATGTGCATACAAAGGTTATAGTGATGTATAAAATTCCTGTCTTTCAAACACTGATGCTAATCAGCTCTTCAATCTAATTACTATTTCATTTATTCAGAAATAGCATTTAGACATAAAAACCAATGTCTCCCTTTGGCTAATTTACACACATCTAATACAACGTGTTCTTGTATAACTTTTAGTAATACAATGACCTTCACTATTGTCATTCAGTTTTAAATATTTTTAGTGTCAATAGGATTGAGAATATGAATGGTTCAGTGTTTTAAAAGGAAGTTATAAAAGCATAATGCCTTTGAACATGAAAACTATCCCAAAGGCCAAAAGTGCTACTCAGGATCTAAAAAGGAGGAGAGTGAGTCCAGAGAATTTCTCATTTTTAATATGGACAATGTCTACTTTAATTCTTAGTGAAGAAAACTGTTCTTTATTATATCACTGGATAAAACTACATTAAAATCACAAGAATTTAGAGATATTGGTCCTAGGATATATAATTAGTGGGTCATCAAAAAAGAACCTGTCAGTTATGAGTAAATTAACTTTCTATGACAAAATGGTCACACTTCACTTCTCCCGTTTGTAAAAAGAAAAGGTGGCCTGGCCAGGTGCCATTCAGGATTCTCTGCTAACTGTAAAATGTGGACTGATTTTCTTCAGTTTCTTATAGTCCGTGTGTATATAAACTTTCAGTTCTTTAAATCAAAATTTTTATGCATATAACCATATCAGTATATTGCCCTTAGTTTAAAAATGTACAACTATATAAATAAAAACTATTGTTTCCTCAATGTTACTTGACATTTCTTCTGTAATTTCTTTATTTAAAAAAGTAAATGTAACAAGATACTTAAAAAAGGCTAGATACAAAAGTAGTTAAGCTGCTCACGAACATTTAAAATTTTCCAAAATGTATTTTCAAGAATCATGATCTTATAAAACATTTTACAGTTATCAGAAAGTGCCCAGGCTGAGTATACATAACTGAAACACCACAGTACAAATGTCTAGTTAGAACTGAAGTGCAGTAACCTCCTGACTGACTGCACTGAAATAGGAATACAAAGAAAAAAGGTGATTGTGATCAAGTATTGTGCATTGGCCCCATCATATGTACAAAAAAAGTGCCCTCACTCAAATGAACAGATTACATGCAAAATATTAGTGATATCATTTAATATCCTAGAGCCCAATGCTGCTGAAATAAACCACAATAAAAGTGGCATAGGTAAAAGTGATTTCATCTCTAAGATCTGAATGTCAAGAACTTTTTACAAGTTCCATATACATGATACACAATTGCAGCCAACCACAAATTAAACACCATAAAAAAGTTAAAATGAAAACACAGAACATACTTAATTTTTTATTTGGAAATTCCCTATTCCCTCTATACAAGAACCTTTGCTGAAACACTTTCCACAAAGGCAGCAGTGAATTTTCAGAACATTTTACATTTTTTTCCCCCTCAGCAAAAAGATAAATCACAGTGTAAATTATGTTGTTCTGCTGTCATCTTTGGCTGGGGTTAGACCCAGAAGTTGTTGACTAGCAAACCATTATAGCCAAATGTTGCTAGTGCTTCTTAGGCCTTTAAGCTACAAACTCAGGCAAGGAATGTTTGCATTTAATCTCTTTTAAGGTACCACCAGGGAAGGGGGGTATGACAGCATTAACTTTCATAAACTTTTATAGACAAATGGGAAAAAAAATCTACAAAATTAGCTAGTAATATTACACAGCAATACACACTTTTTATACTCTACACAAAACCAAAATTCTTGGTCTTAATGGCGAGTAGTAACTTCTGTTTGAGAATCTGTTTAGAGGAGTAGAGTGGGACGTAAAGCCGAGAAATGCAAGTGTTTGCAGTAGGAAGATGCTGATCATCTGGCGGTCTTATTGTGATTGAGGGCATAGGCTGAAATCCTTCCTCACTGGCTGGCAGCGATGGGCTTGAAGTCCAAAAGTAAACCTGAATGAAAACACAGTAATTACAATTTTGGTTTTTATAGGTTAATAATTGACCTTTAATTCTGGTGACATAAACATAGAGCCTTTTGTATGTTAAAAACTAAAGGAATATTGTTTTAAATGTATTTTCTTTTATCAAAAAGGAAGGATCAGTATGTTTAAGGTTAGAACAGAAAAAAGCACATCATGTCATGTAAAAAGGCAACTTTCTGTCTCAGGTTCTCAGTTTTCTCATTTGTAACAGAAAGATGGTGAGCCAAAAGGTCTCTAAAGGTCTTTCTGTGGTGAACTTCGATAAGGTAGCTGTTAGGAGAAAGGGGACACAAGCATCATGGTTCTAGGTACACCGCATCTAAAAAAAGTTATTTTGCGTTTTATCTGTTAGCAAAATAATATAGTAGTATCTGTGCCACATCACAATACAGAGTGGTTTTTTATAGTAATGAAGTATTAGGGGAGAATCTACCACACACCAAAATTCATGCAGTAATCCATTTAACATTGACTTTTATTATGCATCTATTTTGTACAGCACTGTAAAAAAATGATACTCAAAAAATGTTTACTTCTACTTTTCTTTTGTTACTTATAATAACCAAGGATATACTTCTCAGAAATACTTCTGCGAATATAAACCATTCCTCACTGATCTGTCCTCTATACATTAATATATATGTACCAGTCCTTAGTGACGTTTATTTCTTTAGGAAAAATATGTTTAACTTATGGCATTTATTGGGCACAATAGTGAAAGACATCCAATTTGCCAACAACTCAGAAACCTCAATAAACTAATTTATTTGCTAAAGCACAGTTGTATGAGAACCCTCACTTAGAATGTTGTAGAAGGTGGGGGTGGGGAATCCCATCTTCTAATTATTGGACTTTAAAAAATCTTCAAAGAATTATAAGAGCTACACCATCTCTAGCAATAAAGGAAATGCAAATTAAAACCACACTAAGATTCCACCTCACCCCTGTTAGAATAGCCATCATCAGCAACACCACCAACAACAGGTGTTGGCGAGGATGCGGGGGAAAAAGGAACCCTCTTACACTGTTGGTGGGAATGTAGACTAGTACAACCACTCTGGAAAAAAATTTGGAGGCTACTTAAAAAGCTGGACATCGATCTACCATTTGATCCAGCAATACCACTCTTGGGGATATACCCAAAAGACTGTTACTCCAGAGGCACCTGCACATCCATGTTTATTGCGGCACTATTCACAATAGCCAAGTTATGGAAACAGCCAAGATGCCCCAGCACTGACGAATGGATTAAGAAAATGTGGTATCTATACACAATGGAATTTTATGCAGCCATGAAGAAGAACGAAATGTTATCATTCGCTGGTAAATGGATGGAATTGGAGAACATCATTCTGAGTGAGGTTAGCCTGGCTCAAAAGACCAAAAATCGTATGTTCTCCCTCATATGTGGACATTAGATCAAGGGCAAACACAACAAGGGGATTGGACTATGAGCACATGATAAAAGCGAGAGCACACAAGGGAGGGGTGAGGATAGGTAAGACACCTAAAAAACTAGCTAGCATTTGTTGCCCTTAACGCAGAGAAACTAAAGCAGATACCTTAAAGCAACTGAGGCCAATAGGAAAAGGGGACCAGGAACTAGAGAAAAGGTTAGATCAAAAAGAATTAACCTAGAAGGTAACACCCACGCACAGGAAATCAATGTGAGTCAATGCCCTGTATAGCTATCCTTATCTCAACCAGCAAAACCCCTTGTTCCTTCCTATTATTGCTTATACTCTCTCTACAACAAAATTAGAGATAAGGGCAAAATAGTTTCTGCTGGGTATTGAGGGGGGGAGCGGGAGCGGGTGGAGTGGGTGGTAAGGGAGGGGGTGGGGGCAGGGGGGAGAAATGAACCAAGCCTTGTATGCACATATGAATAATAAAAGAAAAATGAAAAAAAAAAAAAAAGAATTCTAAGAGCTAAAAGGTCCTCTAGAGATGAATCTAAAGTGTTTCTCTAAGAAAGAATATGGTCAACCACAGTGAATGACTATATCAGCAGACCTTCAAGAAGTTAGAAGAGAAACACTAGCAGACTTAACTATCCAAGAGAGAAATAAACTATGTGGTACTTACCCAATAAACCCAGAAACCCTATAATTTGAAGGACTAATAATTAATGGAAGAACTATTTGGGAAATCCTTGTTATAGTCTAATGTTCTTCAGGTTTTTCCCCCCTTAGACCTCCCAAAGAGACAGGATAAAGGGGGATTTATCTATGTTGCTTAAACTCTAAAGTAGTTTTTGACAAGACATTTAGAGTGAAGCTCACAAATTAAAGCTGTTGATAGGATATTTTAAGGCCCTAACTAAAGGAAATTTCTAAGAGTGAGAAATTATTAAATTTTTCTTCCAGTAAATTATAAAAATTGGAGTAAGATTTAATTTGGCTGATCTGAAGATATACTGGCTCAAAAATACCAGAAAATTAAACCTGGGGAATAGATTCAAACAGTAAGTTAGAACTCCTAACAGATGGCTAGTCATTTCTGGTTTTGGTAGGTCTTTCAACAGGAACTTCAGAGAACAGAAGATGAAAAAGGTAAAATGATGACTAATAATATCAAACCTACTGATGATATCAGTAAATTACCAGAGTGGCTAAGCCAAGAACACAGCAAGAAAGCAGCTAGGACTGCTGAACACCCTGCCTCACCATAATGGAGAGATACTATAAGGCTCCTGGAGCCAAGCACAGATGCAGGAATGCTAAAGCAAGAACTGTTCTTTTTCCTCTCACCCCAATTACAAGCTCCCGACTACACTGAAGGTAAATAAGATCTGTGTTTTGTACAAAAGTAGCCATTCCCCCATTCTCAAATAAAATAAAATGTACCAAGAAATTGGATCATTTGAGTAGTCTGACTTAGACATAATAAATACTCCAGGGAATCATGAGGAACATGAGTAGAAAGGATCTTCGGGGTTCTCTGGGTAAGAAATAATCCTCACATTTCCACAAGAAAGTCTGGAGTAGATTGCCTTTCAAGATTGATGAGCAAGTTGATCTGGTTGTAAATATACCCTTATTTAATGGTTAAGGGGTTACTTCAACCCAAATTGCAAGAATAACAATGTGGCAATTCAGATATGGCAAACAGAAGCCAAAAAGAAAAACAATCAAATGCTAAGGTAGACCAAAAGTTCTACCCATAAACCATAAAATTGTGAAGGAAAACGAAACCCATACTGGTTTTGTTGTTGCACCTCAAACTGCAAAAGTTACAGTCTTACTAGATGATAAGTGCTTAATCAAGATGGAAAAGGCATTAAATGATAGGGTTCTGCACTGTCGTCAGTTTCAGGTAACCAGTACTGGTCTTGGAATCCATCTCCCATAGATAAGGGGGGACTATTGTAATGGCGGGAAAAACATGTTACAATAATAATCTGGTACAAAGGACAGCACACAAATAGCAAACAAACATTCTGTTATGGAGTAAGAAAACCAACCAACCCCGCCCCCCCAAAAAAAGCATCTCTGACCTTCTATAATTTTCCTGCCCCAAATTAAAATGACCAACCATTACAAACCTGAAACAAAAAGCTAATCATATACAGTATTTAAAAATTTGGGACTCGTGTATTCCTCGGTGGTAATGTGCTTAAAAAAAAAAAAAAAAAAAAACCCAGTATTTTTCTTGATACAGATTTTGTGCAACTTACAAGATCTTGTCGTTCTGTCATGCTCATTTTCTCTACAATTGACCAGAACCAACGTTTGAACTGTAGGAGCTTTTCAGCATTTTCTCCTAAGAATGAAAAATACAAATTCAATGTACTGTATTTATTAGTTGCATGCATCTGTAGAATATTGCTAAACTTCTTATAATAAATAAAAAAGTTATTTAAATTTTGAGGGTCATAATTCCTAATATAGAAACGTAAGACCATTTGTATAGTGGAAATCCTCTTTGACTGATTAGCCAGCCTTGACTCCAGATGACCAAAACAAGAAAAATGAGCCACTATCTTCTAAACTGATAAGCACATGACTTTAATCCCAACTTCAAAGCCAGTGCTTTTCAAATCGATGAGTTTATAAACCATGTGGGTTTTTTTTTTAAATGGAGGTTCTTTTTCATTCACTGAGTCTGGGGGGTGGGAAAGGGGAGAGCAGAGATTCCACATTTCTAAAAACTGTCCAGATGACACGTTTGCTACTGATCTGAGCCTCAGGCAGAGGCTTTAAATATTATTTTTATATTTAATTTATATATTTTATTTAATAAATATATTAAAAATATTTAAATATTTTAAAGCTTAAATAGTTTTTTCTTTCCTAGATTTTACAAGTTCTTGTAAGAACTGAAAACTACATTAAAAAGTAGTAGTCTATTACAGAACCACCTATATATTGCCAAGCACAAAGGAGAAACAAGAAAATTTATCCCAGCATAAATAACTTTCTATAATTTGGCTGAAGCTGGCTGCAAAATATAAAAAATGAAAGGGAAAAAGAATGATACATTTATGTATATAATAATCTTGGATATGGGTATAATTGTTTCACAGTGAAAGTCTTGGAGTTTCCAATATTTTATTATGAAGACACAACTAAAAACTATTCATACTCGAGATCTTTCAAAAAAAATTGCACAGCAAATCAGACACTGGATATAAAGCTTATTCTAGCAGGATTACTACTACTTCTCTTTTTCTTGTATATTCTCCATGTGTCTATGTGCTGTTATGTGCTTTGGATTCAGTTCTACAAAGCGAAAAATTATGTTATCAAATTCAAGTTTGAGAGAGACAAATCAGGAACGGCCAGTAGACCTATCACATGGACTTTTTTTCTTAATCATAATATATAAGTCATTTGCACAAAGAATTTTACTAATATTCATCTCAACCCTGTATTCTGTTTTTGAGTGTGTGTGCTCATGTGTTTTTTGTTTTTATTTTTGGGAGACAAGATCTTGCTATGTAGCCATTAACTGGCCTCAAACTCAGGATAGTCCTGCTTTAGCCTCCTTAGTGCTAGAATTACAAGCATGCCATGACCACACCCAATTAAACTATATATTCTTTGAAACCTAAAAAGTAGTAGTAATTAAGCAACAAAGGAACTAATAACCTAATGCTAAGCAACTAAAGTATTACTTAGTTCAATCATATTTTTAAAATAATTTTTAAATACCTGAGTAAAAAAAAGTATTATTTCCCAAGCCCTGTAAATATACTAGAACCAGAAACTCACACAATACTGATCAAACTATTAATGTAGTTTGATCTTAAAGTTTCCTACCTGACTCATCATTGAAAGAAGTGAAACTGATGAGCATTTGCACGTTAACTTCACCACAGCCATTTACCAAAAGCCTGAAGTCTTCTGCCGTTAAATCTTCTAATGAATTTTTTGGAAGCACATCTAGTAGGCCTTTCCTCATTGCCTAGAGAATTTCATGTTGTTCTTTATTATAATCAGCACTTTATTGTCCACATGCAATAAATATTTGTATTTATAAATATAAATTTATATTGCTAAAGCCCAACATCTAATTTTAGAAGTCTTTTCTAAGAATGTTAAGTTCCCATTTTAATCAGGGTGGGGAAGAGCGATGAAGTTGTTTTTTCATTTCCTATTAACAGACTCAAAGAAAAAGGGATAGGAGAGAAAACATGCATAGTAAATACATTATAATTTCAAAAGTGAAGTATTTTATATGCTAGTATAACAACAAACAGACTGGACATTAAATAAGACTAACTTTAATTTGTCAAAAGTTCTATCTTGTCAACATCCTAGGAAAAAGAGTATGATGATAATAAACCTCCCAGACTCAAAACCCAAATTTAGAAACTTAATAAAAAGTTGCCCCATGCCAGGAATTGTTCTAGGTCCCTTGCATGTATTGATTCATTTAATCTTGTTCTCATTTTGCAGGGCAAATGAAGGCACAAAGAACTTTAAGTAATTTGCTAACATCACAAAGCTGGTGGTGGAGTGATGACTGGAACTCTGACAGTCTAACTCTAGGACCTGTGTATTAGTCCAGCATAGCTTAAAGGTCAGAAATGCTCAATGCCACCAGTTATAAATTTACAGATACACATACATTTTACTCTGGAAGGCATCATGTTGCTTTTTAACGAGGGCCTGACAGCAGGGCTGACCCTTGGTGATACCTGTCTGAGAACTTGATTTGGGGAATACTCATTCCGTTACTGGTTACTGATTTGAAGGCCTGGGGCAATGTACCCTGCTTAGCCTATTTGTACAAACAATGTAATGTAAAACTCATGCTTTTCTTTGGGAGTCTGGAATTTCAGTAAGCATGACTGGCTACACAGGCTTCTAGTAAAAGCCCTGGACCGTGACTATTAGGCAGGCTCCCTCAATCACAAACATGACACACTTGTTGCTGCATTTCATTGCTGGAGGAAGAAGCACGTTTGTGACAGTGCATGTCCTGCCCTGAAAAGAACTTTGGAAGCCTGCACCTGGATTCCTCCAGACTGACTAATGTATCCTTTCCTCTGCTGATCTTGCTCTTGGGTCCCTTTGCTAGTAAGTACAACTGCCTTTGAGGGGCCTGTGAATTCTTCTAGCAGGCCACCTGTAGTCTGGATGGTGGGTAGGACCCTAAAAGAACTACATTTCAGCCTAAAAAGCACCCTTTCCAAACTTCCGTTCACCAAAGCTGCTTCCTGATCACATTGTTTACCCATAGATTTAACCAAAAGAAAAACAGGCACTTGGTCTGGACTGTTAAATGCAGTTGCATCTTACTTCGTAAATAAGCTCACATTGGTGTGACAGTCTGGGCCTTTCGCAGACAAGGTGAACACACACATGGAGACCAGCCTCTCTGGAAAGCACTTACATGTAACGGCTGTTCTGCGACCGCCAGCATTCTGTGCTCTGCATACTTCCTCACATACTCATACACATTTTGAGGAGTCACTGGGATATTCACACCATTAGGAATGAGTTCAACCTAGGGAAATTCAGTGACATTTAAAGGCAATTTTGTCAAGGTTGGTGGAGTGGCTCAAGTAGCAGAGTGCTTGCCTATTAAATGCAAAGCCCTGAGATCAAACCCCAGTACCACCAAAGGAAAAAAAAAAAAAAGGCAATTTTGTCTAAGCAATAACTTAACAGTTCACACCAACTTTATTTCCTAGAATTTGAGAAGTAAAAGGTAAGTCTTTATCTTGGATATTCATCAGAGATGCAAACACTTTAGGCCTAAGTAGAAAAAGCTCCTTCTACCTCTCTGTCTCACAAACTACTGATCATCTCTTGTGTATGTGCTCATGCGTCTGTTTCCATATAAAACAAGCATGAGCATAACAAATTAACCCAATTCTCTTGCCATAATCAGAAAACTGCTTATTTATTTTACCTGTCCTCCACCCTCTTCTTTACACAGGTCAATTGCAAATGCCAAATCCATTGCTGAGAAAACAGCATCAGCATCCGAACTCTGAGAAGCAAGGATTAATTGCCGCAAACTCTCATACATTACAGGGTCAAAAAATGCAAAATCGTGCCAGTTGACCTAAGAAAAATAATCATAAAAATTCCATTTAAAAAGAAACATCTTCACTGAACCTGTGAACCTATGATTAAGTTAGTATCTATTGATAAAGAATTTTATCTAATTTGAAGATCCATAGATAAGGAATTTCTACTAACTATATAAAACTGCTTTAAGTGGTAAAATTTAAGCTGGGTGTCAGGTCATTAACAATAATCCTAGCTACTTGAGAATCTGTTCGAGGTAAGCCAGGGCAAATAGTTTGCCAAATCCCATCTCCAAAATAACCCAAGCAAAATGGACTGGAGGTATGGCTCAAGCAGTAGCACCTGCTTTACATGCATGGATATAAAAATATTTTCTGGCTAGGCATGGTGACATGTGCCTATAATTCTAGCACACAGTTGGCTGAGGCAAAAGGATCAAGAATTTCAAGCCCACCAGGGGTACATAGTGAGATCATGTCTCAGGGGGAAAAAAAAAAAGTAGTATAACTAAAAACAAAGCAATAGCATAGCAATTTATTTGAAAAGCCAGCACTGTTATTGTACATTGATTTTGTGAAATAGCTGGTTCTGAACATTTAGTTTGCCTGTGATGATAATCATAAAATACAGACTATAAATTTGAAGTTCAAAGAATAAGTTTAGTAGCTTGCACAATGGGTCACATCATTGAGTTAAAACTTAGGTCTACCTGATTCCATGAGCTGTTCACTAAAACTTGTTACTCAACATATTAACATTTCTCTGTTGCCTAGCTTTCAGTATGGTTCTATGCACAAGAACATTAAATGGGGCCGGCCAGGTGTTTGGAGGCTGAGATTGGGAGGATCAGGGTTCAAGGTCAGCTCAGGCAAATATCAAGACCCCCATCTCTAAAATAACCAGAATAAAACATATTGGAGGTGTGACTGAAGTGGTAAAATGCAGTAGGCAGAGGGGCTCAAGTGGCAGAGCGCCTACCTATCAATCATGAGGCCTTGAGTTCAAACCCCAGTACCACAAAAAAAATAAAGAAATTCACCAAATTGCTGGGTACTAGTGGCTCATGCCTATAATCCTAGCTACTCAGGAGGCGGTGATCAGGGGACTCATGGTTCGAAGCCAGCCTGGGCAAATAGCCCTCGAGACCCTATCTTGAAAAAAACCCATCACAAAAAAGGGCTGGTGGAGTGGCTCAAGGTGTTGGCCCTGAGTTCAAGTCCCAGTACTGTTAAAAAAAAAAATAGTAGTAAAATGCCTATTTTGCAAGTACAAAGCCCTGAATTCAAACCCTAGTCCCACCCAAAAAAGAACTGGGCCAGAGTTTTTTTGACAAAGGAAGTGTGTGTGTAGATACCACTATAATATATTTGTATTAATAGGAAACAGTACTCATCAATGGGCTCGACTAAAGTGTAGTAGACTTCACTACAGCTTTAACAATGATAATTTATATCACATGTATGATAGGTATCTCTGAAAAAGATACCATGCACATAAATGTCACATTTTTTTTTTTGGAGGGAAGAGGGCAAGTACTGGGGTCTGAGCCCAGGGCCTCCACATGAACTATGCCCCAGCCCAAATAATTTCTTTATACTATCTTTAGAAACATTTTTATTTAAATCCAAAGCTGGATAACTAGCACTTTTACATTGATTTTAGGGGTTTTGTGTCCTAATTCCATCATAAACATGCAGGTTATCAAACTAGTAACACATGAAAAAAATAAACTAATTCTATCACTCAGCAAGATAAATACCAAGCATGTACTATATGTTCTTACATTCTTTTGCTCTGCTATGTGAACCTTACATATGTTTTTGAAGTGAGAATGCTGTTCTCAATACTGTTTCTATCTTCAACTGCCACCTGCTATAACTAATTATGGTGGGTAAAATTCACTAAGCACTATTTGCCAGACATTATGGTGCTTCTTTATCACTTTATAAATAAAGAAATATGCCAGAAGTGTCAGAGGACTCATATGCAACAGGATTTTGGTCATCAGGCAGCAACCATACCTATGTCACTCTACTATGCTATCTCCTTATGACTTTACTTGTACCATCAACTGTATGAAGATTATGACTATAATGCTTTAAATTTTAATAGTAAGTGTAGACTATAATCAGTATAGTAGCATTTTATTTTATAAAAGAAATTTTTTATAATTGTAAAACCAGTATGTTCATCAAAATTACTTACTTTTCTACCAAGCAACACTTTAATTACATGTCTATTCAATGTGATAGGACATAGTTCATTTTGCAACAGACACAGTCCAAGAATCCTAAAAACAGAAGTAAGATTTAAATTCAAAGCCAATGCTAGAATACATAACCTCACACATTCTTTTGCTCTGCAAAAACATCCATACAACATTTTAAGAAATTCTCTACACCCTCCTTTCTATTCAGCATCAAACAGAACATATAGCCAGTTTTAACCAGATGTGGCAGCCATGCCTATAAATCCCAGTACAGGATCGTGAGTTCAAGGCAGCATGGGCTATATAACAAGACTCTGACCTTAAAAGACATACACCTCCCCCCCAAAATGAAAAAAACAAACAAAATCTAATATATTTTACAAAGTCTCATCAAACTGAATTTTGTTTTAAGTTTAGGGACTGGGAGAGTAGCTAGGTAGTAGAGAAAATGCTTTGTATGTGCAAGGTCCTGAGTCCAATCCTTAATGCCTCATCCCACAAAATTCAAACATAAGATTATTTTACCTGCCAATGTTTCTGAAACAATTCAACCTTGCTTCTGTGTTTTTGCCAGGCCTTGGAGTATAAAATCCTCTTTTTCCAGGTTGGTAAAACAAAGGGGCATTGTCATCACCATCATCTGTGTCATCTAAATCCATGTCTACTACACTTCGACTAGAGCCATGGCGCTTTCGATTTTCCTAGTAAAAGAGTATTAGAGATGAAGTTCCATGATTCATTTTTTTTTTAAATGAAATATATGAACTGGTTCTCTGAATTCATTCAAAGTCAAGTCAGGAAGGCAAAGCAACATTCATATTTAAGTCAATGTGTATGATGATACTAAAGGTAGACTTTCATTTTACCTTTTTAGAACTCTGACACACAAACCTTGTGTATGTAAATTCTTAACCTTTGTTATTCAAATAAAATCACTTAATGATACTCATGTCAGCTTCTTTCATCTTAATGCCTGAAAGATATTTTCACTGCATATAAAATTCTGGGCTGACAATTATTTCAGTATTTTAATGATAAAGTTCTACTGTCTTTTGGCCTCCGTAGTTTCTGATGAGACATTCACCGTCTTTTCAAATCACTGTTTCCCTATATGTAAGGCACCATTCTTTTTTCAAGAGTATTTTATCATCTTTGTTTTACCACAGCTTGATTCCAATGGTCTGAACATAGTTTTCTTTCAGTTTATCCTGTTTAAAGTTCATTGACCTTGAATTTGCAAATCTGAAGTTTTTACCAAATTTCATTTTCAGCCATTATTTCTTTAAATATTATTTTCTGTAGCCAACTTTTCTCCTCTTCCTCAGAGTATGCAGAGAACATGAATGTTGTTAGATCTTTTAATACTGTCCCACAAGCCCTGAAAACGGTTCTGTTCTAAATCTTTTCTCTACCTGTTCTTCAGAAGGAGTAATTTCTATCTATATTCAAGCTGACTGACCCCTCCCTGTTACTTTCATTCTGCTACTGACCTAACCCAGTGAATTCTTTTATTTCACGTTTTATTTTCAATTCTAAAATGTATTTGGTCTTCTCTTTTCAATTTCCTATTTCTCTGCTAAGAGCCTCTCTCCTTCCACCACTCATCATCTCAGAGAGCATGAGATGAAGTCTGATAATTTCAACAAGTAGGTCATGGTCACCATCCATTGGTTCTTTTCCAAGAAGAATTGGTCAGTCTTCTGGATCTCTGTACGCTGAGTAGTTTTAGAGATTCTGAATATTAAGTTGTGAAACTCTGGGCTGTATTAAATGCTATAGAGATGGCTTTGTGGACGAGGGGAGATCTAGCCGTACAGTGGTTTCATGCCAGTCAAGCTTTCAAAGCCTTTCCTATGCTGTTTGGGTATATCCTGCATATGCAGCATGTAGTTTTTAGCATTCAAAGCCTCTGCTGTCTTCCCAGTAAGACAGAGTAATGAGTGAGCTCTACCCTCCTGCATGAAAAGACTCAATACTAGCCAGTCATTTTTCAGTCTTCCTCTTGTGGTGTGTGGAAAGACACTGGGGCTTAAACTTAGGGTCTCATGCTTATTAGTCAGGTACTGTACCACTTGAGCCACTCTGTCAGTCCAGGTCATTTTTCAAGTTTTGACTTCTCTATCCAATCTCTGTGTGCTACCATTTACTCATCAGAATTCTCAGGTAGGTGCTTTTTTATATTTTTTCACAAAGTTCTTAGTTGAAATTAGAGGAAAGAAATAAGATTATCAGGGGTTTGCTCCTCTTGGCTAGCACTGGAAGTTGTCCAGTAGCTTAAGAATGAAATATTATCACACCCTAAAAAGGCTCCTTTACCACTATGCCATAATATATCATATTTGCTCTGTACCTTTGGTGCCACCTGCTTCCCTGAGGAACAGTTCCTGAGACTATGTATTACCTCTCTCCTTCTCTGCTATTCAGCTCATTCTATCTCCAAACTAAAGCTTAATTCAGTCTGTGTTCAAAGATACTGAGCCCTAACTAAACCAATCTTACTACTTCATTCTATATGTGACAACCATGTATCTTATCTTTTGAGTCTCCTTCTGTGTACTATTATGCATTTTTACTTATAAAGACATAGTTTCTTCCTAAGTCCTGCTTTTAACTCCTTTATTTTAAATTCCTCATAATTTAAATTCTAAGTGCTTATAAGCACATGTAAAAAAGTTCCTTACCTGTACCTTTTCTGAGGAGTCTAATAATCCCAGATCCAAGATACTATCAGCTCCATTTTCCCTAAAAACAAACAAAAAAACCTTTCACATTCCAGATAACTGAAATGCCTAAGATTTAGTATAGAAAGACATATTAAATTTGTTGAGAATTTCTAAATGTACTTAAGTTTTGAAGTCATCAAGTATCTGGTGGCATGCACTAGTCGTACTGCAGTTCTGGAGAGAGCAAAAAAAGTCACTAATACCTCTTTTTGAAACCCACAAGCTGGGCATGGTGATTTATGCCTGTAATCCTAGCACTTGAAGTAAAACAAAACACCACTAAATACTACTTGTATGGTTCAAGATAATGGGTGGGCTGACACTCCCGATTTAAAAACCATGGTCAGGAAGAAATACTAGAAAATATCAGCTAAGGTCTGGGGTGGACCTCAGCGATAGCAGTTGCCTAACATGTATGAGGCACTGGGTTCAATCTCCAGGAACACAGAAATTTCCTTCTAAAACAATCAACACTTCAAAGCTTCTAGCTATCAGAGTGGGCCCAGGACAGAAGACAGAGTAAGTATACCATATCTTCCTAATGTCATTTTGTCACCTTAGGAAAAGAAGGATAAGTAATTTAACTGCAAATTAATATGTAAAATTTTACTTTTACATATCATATTCAAATAAATATATTTTATAGACTAGAAAATAAAACCTTACATAATTTTTTAAGTTATCTTAAAATTTTAAGGTGACTCTAGAAGCCTATAAGAAACAGTACACTTTTGAGAGTCGTTGGATATAATATGGCCTATTAATAAAAGGGGTATTTTGGTGGAAAATTTGAGATGTGCTTCTTTCAAACAATTTCTAAACATCAATTACCATTAAGAATATAAGTGACTAATAAAATTACCATTCTAAAACATGAGAATGGCAGGGTGGCTCAAGTCCTAGAGCAATGGACTAGCAGATAGGAGGTCCTGAGTTCAAATCCCACAACCACCTAAAAAGGAATTTTTGGCCAGGCACCAGTGGCTCATGCCTATGGTCCTAGCTACACAGAAGGCAAAGATCAAAGAGGATCACGGCTCGAAACAGCACCAGGCAAATAGTTCATGAGACCCCATCTCGAAAAAGTCCATCACAAAAAGGGCTGGTGGAAAGGCCCTGAATTCAAGCCCCAGTACCACACACACACACACACACACACGCACACACACACACAAAAAATTAAAGTATGAGAAATTCAGCTGTCATATTCATGGATTGTAAGCCAGTACTTAAATACTGCTCTTTGATATAAGTTTCAGGGAAGTGACACACACTCTGAAAGTAACATGTTTACACTGAAGTGCTAGCCCAGTTGTACAGTACCGTCCATGTGCAATGATGAGCTCCATGGCCTCATCAACTCTTGCTCTCAGAGAGTCTTCACTTGCTAGAAGGAGAAGCAGCTGAGCCGGGGATAATTCCAGCAGCATGCCAGTGATTTTACTTGCAAATGCCTGTAAGTGATAAACAAATGTTACTTGCCTAATACTTTGAAACTGCTCATCCAAACCTACAATAAAGGAGAAAAGAGACAAAATATAAGAAATTCAAATAACAAAGCAATTTCTTCTGAACTGGTAGGTCTTTTATGAAACTGCAAGCTTAGTTGTAGATGACTCTGCCAGAACAAATAACTTATGCAGTAGCACAGCTGTGCTTGGGTTAGTTGTTCTATCTGTGTCACAACTCTTCTGAAGCAATTTTAATTCCATGAGTAAACATACAGACACTCAATTGTTGTATTTTTTTCTCTCCATCAGAGATCCAGAAAAGAAGTGAGGGAAGAAAAGAGAGATGCCTATTATTTAAGGCTAAGGACTTACTGTAAGAAATAGAAAAGGTTTTCTGTATTATTATTCTTTTCCTATAAAATATGTACAAATCTTTCAGAAAATTCAAAATAAAGATCATCCTGCAATAGTTAGCAGTAAACTACTTAAGTCAGGGGTTATACCAGCTAATTGGTGCAAGTAAGAATACAAGTAAATATAATACACAGCCAATTATTTTGTACACAGGACTTTGCTAAGTAGAAAGGAGACAGTGCCTCAACCTAGGGTATGTGAGGCAAAAACTTCAAGCTGTATAGTTACCCTCCCCAGCAAACACTGCTTCATTCCTTCCTAAGCTTCCTTATTACTGCACACAAAACACACTCAATGAATGGCTGGTCAGTAACTGACGATTTTTTTTTAATGTCCACTTTATCTTCCAAGTAAAAACAATGCCCCAGGTAAAAGGTGGTAAAACACAGTACTTACTGGTTGCATTGCTTGCACACGGGGATAAAGCCTCTCTCCAAGTGCCTGCCGGTGTGCGGGCAGAGGATCAGGATCATCGCTAGGATTCCCCTCCGAGGCGGGTCTGAAGGGCCGGGTGTCAATGGAAAGCTGTCTTCTAAAGTCTCTGTGAGAGGAAGAAAGCTTTTAGGACTTCTTTTCTTTTGATTCCAAAATGAAAACAGCACCACAAATGGAACAAAAGTAGGATACCAGAGCACACAGACTGTTCTAGTTATGGAACCAAGATGGTGTGACATCTAAATAAATGATATTGGGGAAATAATTATCTACATTTTGTCACTTGAAAATTTATGATTTGTAATATATAATTTGATTCTAAGACCTTAAAGTCTTAGATTTCTTAGTCCAGAAATCAAAGGTTTGCCCATAATTCTTAGAAATTTTAGGCAAAGGAAAACGCAACCCATTTCAACAAGAGGAAAATCAAAAGATTTAAATTAACATAATTTGCCACAATTAAGATTTAAGATAAACTAAGAATGATACGAAGGTATAAAAATGCCAAACAATTAGGAACATCAGTGGATGAATAAAAAGGCAGTATAACTTCAACTGCCTCTGAGTTTTTAAAGTTTTTATTACTAATTGGTTTGATTATTCTTATATGCATGTGTCCACATGTCAAAACTCATTTTCTAAAGAAATCCTTAATTAAGATCTTTACTTTACAAGCCTATGCCTAATGTGTCTTAAATTATGGCATTCAATGAAACATACAAAACCACAGTACCTGTCACGGTCTCTTCGAGAACCTGCTCGTAAGCCACTACTCCTCCTCATTTCTCTCTCTCTTTCTCTTTCCCGATCTCTCTCTCCTCTATTTCTTAATCTCTGCATTAAACCTAGAAGATGAAATATAATTTACTTAAGATAAGTGCCAATGTCACTACGTTAAATTTCAGTCAATGAAAAGAAACGACTCAAACGTAAGACACGTGGCTCAATACCATCTTTCTCAGTTCCTCCTTAATATCTATGCTGCTAGTCCACTTCTTTTATACCTTTTGGTTTTGAGGGTTGCCAGTGATTGTATAGAACCCACCTATGTGTTCCCTTTAGTACATGTTAAGGTATTTTTTCCCTTGTCATGTCAAAGTTATGAAAAACATAGCAACTGGGGCCACGTTAGTTTCATTATACATAGTGCTGAGATTTCTTACATGGTTAGAGCCATTTAAATGTCTTCTCTGTTCTGGAGCTGGATGGGTGGTATATGCCTGTAATCCCAGCTACTTGGGAGGCAGACATTGCGAGATCTAAGTTTGAAGCCAGGCAAAAAAAGTCAGTGAGACCCCGATTCAACCAATGAGCCTGGTGTGGCAGTTCATATCTACAACCCCAGCTAAGCAGAAGGATCACAGTCCAAGGCCAGCCCTGGGTCATAATATGAGATTCTATCAGAAAAATAAAGCACAAAGGGCTGGGGATATGGCTCAAGTGATAGAGTGTCACCTAGCCTTGCAAGCATGAAGCTGTGAATTCAAATCCCTGTATCGCCAATAAATAAGTAAATAAATAAATATCCTCTCTATTCTTAGGTTTGTCATTAAAGCATTACAGACCACCAGAATATTTGCTATTATATCTTTAAATTCCTAAGTCCAGGCCACAGTGTGGTTTCCTAAAAGTCTGAAATGTTATGATTGCCCATGATTACCCAGATCTGCTACTATTTTTATTATAAGACTTGGGGACATCAAAATGATAACAAAAGTTTGAAAAACTCTCCCATGTTACACTCGCCATCCTTTCTACAACTCAGTAAGTACCCCATGATGGTGTTTTATAGAACCCCAAGGAAATACAGAGTAAGCAAAACCCAAGACTTCCTTAGTAATCTCTATAAACTTGTTCTCTACTAATTACTACACCCATCTCCTTGCAGTCTCCTGTACCTAACTGATACAAAGCACCGATTCTCATCTGCTATGGCTTATCACTTCCCAAGGTTTTGGTTTGCTAACTGTAACCTTGGACATTAGGTGAGAGCCCTAATCCCAACTGCTGAGTTAATGAGCTTCCACTCTCCAGGACGGCAAGTCCTACTTTAAAAGGAAAAAAAAAATCTTGCTAAAATTCAAATGGTAAGTCTAGTGTTGTCGTTGGCTTACATTATTTGTTTGCAAGCTCCTCATCTCACTGGGGACTATTAGCAAGTTTGTAAGTCATACTTAAAATAGCCTATCTCAACTATAGCATTTTCTTCTCAAAAATCTGTATCCGTAAATACAGGGGTAGTGGAACTATTCCAGTTTACTCAATGAATTTTTCTATCACCACTTTCTATGACCACATCTGTCACAAACCATCATTCCCAAGTAAGTAATAACTGAAATGAGAAACAAGTATAATCACAAACATTTATCAAAATTATTTTTGCATTAAAAGAGCAAATCGTTAAAAACTTTCAACACTCAAAAGTTTAGTGAAGATTACATCAACTAGAATTACCTGAAACTCTGGATGTACACTAAAGTTCCCCCATACTCCCCCACTTTGAAGATACCTAATCATGACCATCACTGCTTTGAAGGACAAGGAAATTATTCTGGCGACTCTTATTACCTGCAGAGCACTTACTTGTGTGGGTGCCTTTGTTGGCATTTTGGATACAATCTAAATTTGGCAACTTTTCATTTGACAAAAATGCTTGTGCGATGGCTGTATAAAAACTCCGTGCCACACCACTGCCCTCTCCTGGCTCATCCTTAAATGTGACTTTTACTCTGTGAACGGCCATTGGTGTCGTAGCACATCTTCGGCCAAAATGATTGTTAAGCTGCCTCATGGTCTGCTGAATGAGAAGATCTCGATCCCGATCAACCTATCAAGACACGCCAAAAAGTAGAGAATTCAGTGCTGGAAACCATTTTGAATGTAAAACCTAAAAACTGAGAGGCCAGGCATGGTGGTGCATGCCTGTAATCCTAGTTATAGGGGACATGGAGACAGAAGGACCATGGTCTGAGGTGGGCACTGGTCAAAAAGCAGGAGCCATGAGACCCTATCTGAAAAATAAACTAAAGCAAAAAGGTCTGGAGACATGGCTCAAGTGGTAAAGCATTTCCTAGCAAGTACAAGGCCCTGACTTCCAACCCTAGTATCACTGCCCGCCCCCAACACACACACACACACACACACACACACACACACACACACACACCCTTAAGAACTGAAATTTATTTTACCTTCACCTCAATTATTTAAAAACTAAAAAAGTAATTTGGATTCTCAAAAGTTTCTACATTCTAAATATGCAACAAATGGAATTTAATTCAATTTTAATAATTTCTTTCAAAGACCCACTGGAAAACAATAATCCTATTCATTTGAGATACACCATAATGAATTCCAAATGGATCAGAGTTAAAAATTTTCTTGAGACAAGGTCTTGCTGTATAGCTCAGGCTAGTCTAGAACTCACTGTGTAGCCCAGGCAGGCTTTAAACTCATGATCCTCCTAACCTCTGCCTCCTGAGTGCTCAGATTATAGGAGTCCATAACCATACCCAGTCAAAAATGTAAACATTTAAAAATTTTAAAATGCAGATAAATTCCTTAGTGACAGAAAATACAAGCAAAGTGTTAAAAATTGGGGAAATGAGACACATACTATATATACTGTTCACCACACTACTATATATACAGCAAAAGGTGGGAAACAAACCCACCTGTGTAATTAATAGATTTGCTTTATAAAGAAAATGGTAAAAACCGTAAAATACAGTACACTAAGCAGATATAAAAGTTGGAACATCTCTATATAAAGCTATGGCTTCACTTCTAGAATATACTGTCAAATGGCAAACAGCCAAGGTAGACTAAGGTATAAGTATGCTTGGGAAGACAAGTAATGAACACACACAAGCTTATTTATTTTAAAAGAGGGTGAAAATAAACTGAGAAAAAGAGATAAGAAGGAAACTAGACTTTTCTGAATAACTTGTTCTGTAGAGTTGGCTTTGTAATATTTTATATATTTAACACTAATTATGAAATCAAACATAATGCAAGCCCTAAAAACTGAAAACAAAATGAAACAAAAGTCCTCAGTTATATAAAGCAAAGCCACATGGAGAAATTATTTCAAGCAACTCTCAAACCAATTTGTGTGTCTCCCACTGGAAATGATCTGGAGAGAATAAAGCTGTAAATCAACTTTAAGCTACTTTCAATAACCATTTTGTCAGTGGTAGTGTTGATGTTGTAATTCTAAGACTGTTGTGTGGATGTGGTGGGATAAAAACAAGTAGTTTTATTAATGCTGACAAGCTGAATATTCAGTTTGGAGAAAAGAGATGCAGATTTAGGTTTAAGGGATTAAAATAACAAAACAACCTTGTGGACCTAGATCTTGAATCTGAATTGGGACTATCAGTATGAATTCATGAGGTGATTTTTTTTTTTTTAAGTCTGTGGGGAGTGCATTTCCAAACTACGAGACCTCGCACCTCCAGTCATTTTGCTCTGGTTATTTTGCAGATGATATCTTGCGAACTATTTGGACGGGCTGGTCTCAAATCATGATCCTCCCTATATCAGCCTCCCAAGTAGTTAGAATTACAGGAGTGAGCCACCAGCATCCAGCTAGATTCCAAATTTTTTATCTCAAAATAAAATTTCCTATTAAACTCAGGACTTGAAGAAATCGCTGATTTAAGGCCTATGACAGGAAATACACACAAAACATAACAAAAAGTAACAGGAAAGACTATTAGGAAAATGCTGAAAAGAACTCAGAACACAATGAACCGCCCCCCCGCGCCCCAGTACAACAAATATATGCTAATAAAAAATGTTTAAAAAGAAAGAGAGAGAGAGAGAGAAAGGACTCAGAGCCAACAAGGACTCAGAAGGAGCCACAGAACAGAAGAGGTAGTCTGAGCATCAATAAGAATAATCTCAATGGTTTGGAATACACACCAAAAATGTTTAAATTTCGACCAGGTGTGTGGTACACACTTACTATCCCAGCCACTCAGGAAGCGAAGGTAGGAGGGTTACAGTCTGAGCCAGCCCAGGCATACGCACAAGACTACGTTAAAAAAAAACTAAAGCAAAAAGGGCTGAGGGTGTGGCTCAAGGGGTGGAGCCCTGAGTTAAAACCCCAGTACCGCTGTGTGTGTGGGAGTGACTGAGTAAATGTGCAGGCACTGAATTTCCTCAGAACTCAGAGGCTGAGGCTGGATGAGCTCTAGTTGAAGCCCATCCTGGACTATAAAGAGAAGGTGGGAGGGAAGGATTTAAAAAAAAAAAAAAAAACTAAAACTAAAACTAAAAACTCTTTGGTCATCTTTAAAGGATGCTAGGAAACTAACTGCCAGAGAAAAGTCACTACTCAAAATTTGGCGATTATCATTTTGTTAAATTTTTAATTATTTGTTACATATCCCTAAACAAGACCCATTGTTACTGTGCAGTTTTCAAGTTTATACAAATGCCATACTATAGTTAAAATAAGAAAATCCAAATACCTTTACCTCTAGTGATAAATCTCTTGACTGCTGGTTTCTCAGTTTTTCCATTTCTCTACGGAATTTTGATTCTTTTACCTCAAAACCACCCAATTCAGTTAGGATCTTTAAAAAAAAAGGCATGTCAAAAGTTATTCTCTGAAATATGTTTTTATCAGGTAGGACAGACTTTAAAGTGCAAAAACTACATACTGATCCAGGTTCTGCTCCAACATCTTCCATGAATACTCTTCCAAAGAGTTCTAAAGACAGGCGCCAGCGTCCCAGCAGCATGTCATGGGAAATAACCATTCCCATGAAGCTACACTGTGGCCTGTAAGAAATTTACAGAGAAATAGTTCAGTCAATTCCCCAAATTCACTTGTTTGGGGTCAATGGTAATAACTTACTTGGTCTTTCACTAGGCAGGCCACATCCCATCTAGTAGGAAAGCATTCCCATTGCTACTTACTCCTTAAGTCCTCTGTATATGACATCCCTGGGGTGTTTCCTATCTTCAACTTTCACTTTACCTCCTCTCCTTAAAGTTCACTGTCTTCCTCCACTTAGGTGATTCCCAGATCTCCCTCTAGTTCAAATTTTCACAATGAACCAGAATCTCCATGATGTTCAGATTGAACTCATGAGGGCCTCAAGACAATCACCTGGAGACAGTTTATTTTCCTACTGCATAGCTGTTTAGCAAATGTTTCTTTCCCCTGTCCCTCCAGAGAGATAAAAGTCCGTCTTGAGTCTCTTCCTTTACATGATTTCCTTTCCATCCCCAAAGCCAATATTCTATACCTCAATGTATTTTTCCTCAGTAGCCAGAACTAATCACCAGCTTTCTAACTGGTCTTCTACCTCCTGATCTACACATTCTAACCATCTCAGCTCAAGCCATACTACCCCTAGGAACAGGAGGCCACTCCAGTATATGAATTGTTCCTTGCCTTATATGGCTATTAGACAATGTACATGCAGTTTATCTTGTTTCATTAACAAGTTGTTTAATCCCTTCTAAGCACATCTTGTTTCATTAACTAGCTCACTAACTACTATTAAATTTAAAAAATTATACAATATCACATAACCAAAACCTATAGCACATAAAACAGGAGTCAGCAAATCATTTGGTGATACAGAATCAAAGTATATGCTAGCAAATGATTAGTGAGTACAAAAACCTACCTCTTGCAACAGAATTACCATCTGTGAACCAAGCAAAGAAGCCCAAGTATGAATCTCAAATCTAGAAAATCCTACTCTTTCTAGTTATTTACATGCTCCCTTTAGCTGAGCTGGTAACGAGTTTGTAATTGGCAATTTGACATGAGCATATATTTAAAGTCAATATTAAAAACATAAGGTCTTAGAACTTCAATAGTGTAAAGAATGCCTATGAATTACAAAACCATCATAAAATCTACCAAATCTAGAAAATTCAATGTTAGTATTTAAATACCCAATAAAAACAAGGAAATCCAAATTATTACAATTATAGCATTTATATACAAATTAACCAAAAAAAAAAAAATCCTCTCTAAATCTTTTTTGTGTGGAGGACTGGAATTTGAACTCAGGGCTTTGTACTTGCAAAGCAGGTGCTCTACCACTAGAGCCACACCTCTGGTCCATATTGCTGTGGGGTTTTTTTGAGCTAGGCTCTCACTTTTTGCCTAGACTTGACTTGAATCGCGATCCTCCCCAACAGCTAGTATTACAGGCAGCCAGCCCTAAACAAAGTCTTAAAAGCAGTGTAATAGCCATAAAGTAATGTAAGAAAAAGAACACAGCTTTCACTTAGCAAGTACCTGAAAGATGTAAGAGGAGGTCCTTCACTTTCAGTAAGTCCTATTTCTGCTAGTAAACTACTTTTCAATTGTGCAGCAAGATCATGAGCAGATGGGCCTGGTTTTGAACTCTCAGCTTCTTCTGCCAGCACTGTCTGTTCTTCCCCTTCTTTTTTTTGCCGATTTTGCATGTTCATTACGTTTTTCAGATTAGCAGCATAGGACATTTTAGTTGGAAGAACCTATGAATTTTTATATTTAAAAGTTACACATTAAGAAAAAAACTAAGTAGATATTGTTTTCAACTTAGCAAGGCTCCAGAGAAATCCCATGCAAGTTAAGTAGTTCACCGTCCCTCTTTCAGAAGTTTCCACTGTAAAAGTGCATTCTTGCCCACCTGGTCCCCCTGGCTGACGACCAATGCTGTGCACTCAGCACAGCAACCTCAGAGAACTTTGAAAGGAATCTATACAAATACTGTGGCACTTAAGTTAATTATGTATTTTTGATATTTTTAGTACTGCATTCACCTTTACAATTTAAAAAATTCTACTCAATTACATTTTGACTATACCTGCTTATTAACGTGTTACTACTTTTTAAAAAAAGAAAAACAGTATAATTGTAGGCTCTCAAACAAGACCTATACTGGAAAACTACATCTGCCACTTAACTAGTTGTGTGACTGCAGACATTCTCACAGGAAATTTATTTAAATCCTCAATAATGTTTTCTGCCCAGCATGGTTATAGAGATTAACATAATACCCAAGACACACAATAAAACTCAATGTTAGGTAACATCATTAATGCTACCTTATTTATCTATATTCTTGATTCAAATTAATTCACCAAATCAAAAAAATTCTAAGTGGTAATTATATATGCTCATAAATATAAAATGAATGAATTTCAGTAGCATACAAAAACTGTGAGACAGAAGAAGCACTTAACAAAGCTGCTGTCTTATGGATGATGTGATCTGGCACAGCAAATGAGTGACAGTGATGGAACTCTTCCTATTGAGTCACAAGCAGGAATTTCTCACCCTTCTTGGAGAAATAAAATATTCTGAGGCTATGCATTTCTACAAATCTAGATGCTGGGACAAGTTCTCATTAATAAATATTATGTTATGTAGACTTTTTACTATCTTACCTCAAGGCAGTTTCTGTCCATTGTAACCTCCATTACACATTTCCCACTACTGGCAGATGAAGAATAAAGACCCTGACTTGGACGGCCAAAAAGATCCTCCTTTCTAGCATTTGGCTGGAATTTAAATAGAAATATTCTAATTACATTAAACACTTCAAATAAAGTAAAAATGAAACCAGAAGCCTAGTTTAGCTCACCTGTAACAGATGTGGTTGATCAGCCAAGGGGATGGCTTCAGCAAGAGGCACTTCAAATGGATTTGGGGGTATACACCCAAGGAATGTCATAGAGTCTGAACGTCGGAAAAATGGATGGTTTTGGCCAGTTTCTGCAGGAAGAGAGTCATCATCCTTATCATTCAAGGTAGCACCTAAACATAAAGAGAGAAAATGTTTCTATTTAATAAAAATAATGAGGGATGAGTAACAGACTATTAATTTGTTTAATATAATACTCCTGATTATCGCTCATAAAATTTCAGTGCACTCAAAACAACAGTCCAATATTTTAATATTTTCAGAGTGGTAATTCAAAATACAGCAGAGTTTAACATGATTACAATGATAAACTTGTAAGTTATGATAATTTTTAAAATGCAAAAATAAAAAAAGCAGTAACAAATACCTTTGCATTCTGTATTAGATAGAAATTTCTCATATACTTCTCTTCATTTAGAGTCAAACCAGCATACAGCTCAATTTCTAAGCATATTCAGGTCTCTGCTTACTGGTGATCCCACAAAAAGAGATAACCAGGAGCCAAACTCTCAGCATTTGCTTACCAAAGCAATATAAACACAGAGCTATCTGGACAACTCATGCAACCAAATAGTAGTCAGCACACTAGCATTAACACTTAATGGTGAAAAGTTTTGGCAATGCTCAGTGTGTGCTATGAAAATAACAAACTATGGTGGATTCTGAAGAAAACAGTGGTTAGCTCAGCTGTCTTTCCCTTGGCTAAATAAAAGTATTCATCAAGAATAAGAAACAGAACAGTGAACGATTTAAGCCCAGTTTAAAACCAACTCCTGTGGTTTAGGTGGTAGAGTCCTGGCCTAGCAAGCATGAGGCCCTTTGTTCAAACCCCACTACCACCAAAACAAACAAACAAAAACTTCAAATATCAACTCAAATAATAATAGAAAACCACAAGCTGCCTCTAGAGGATACTTAAGTTATATGGGATTAAAACCTTAGAAGAAAATTCTTTTGTTTACTTTAACTTTTAGAATTTCCATATTCAGGATTTTCATTTTCTTAACTATTTGGTATGAATATTAACAAATGCTTTCCTAAGACTTTATTTAAATGTAGCACCTACATACTTTAGACTAACAGCAAACATAAAAAAAACTAAGAGAAATGCAAACATGATAATATTAACTGCTGAAATGTTCGTAACATTTAAGTCATCCTTAATTATAATATACAATGCAAGGATATGTAAGGAAAAATAGAAAAGGTAAGAAATGGGCAAAGAGAAGAAAAGAGAAATTCCCACCCCGACAGAAAATAATGAAGTTAAAAAGCTTGAAGGGGAAATACTGAGGCAGCCATTTCTTGAAGTAGATTAGCAGATTTTCTGTGCACTAACTTTGATTGGTGTCATCATCATTTTCATGTTCTGAATCTTCATTATCAATACCCAGTTCCAAAAGTTCTCGTGTCCTTTAAAAAGATAAGTGAGTCATTTTCAATGAATTATTTGTGTAATATGATCAGGAAAAAAAGTTTCAGGGAACTATTAGAAAAACAAAACAGAAAAACCATTGAAGGGGTCACCTTAGAATCTAAGCAGTAGCTAATACTTAGATAGCTCCAGATACGGGCAAATGGTAGACTGATAAGCTAATGAATTCTAATAACAAAATGGTCTCAAACAGAAGCAAAAATCATTCAAGAAAGTGACCACACAAATTCCAATAGAAAACACAAGAAATACTTAAGCCAAACTATTTCAGTTATGAAGCCTAACTGGATTCATAGGTTTCCCATTTAAAATGAGAAATCATTTCATTTCATTTCATCACAGAAAAGTTAAGACAGACTCAAGCTCACTTTCCCACATGAAATGTCCCTGGTACAATGTCTTTTTTCAATGCTGCTCCCCTTACTCCAAAATCTGACAATTTACACATGGAGAGTACACCAAGGAAGTATTTCTTAAACCAACCTCATGACAAGTATGGGTATACCTTTTGCGTTCCAGTTGAGGAGTGTCCAATGTTGTCTGCTGATTCATTGCTTTAATCCAGTATATAAGGGCTTGGAAAACATATGCCACATGCTTCAATGAGCAAACATCCAGAACTGGAAGAACATCAGAATGCTCATCGTTATGAGACCGCATTAAAGACAGAGCATAGTTAAGGAAGTCTCCTCGAGCAGACATCATTCCTTGACGGGCGCTAAGCAATGTGGCACGTCTATGGGAGGAAAAAGAAATGAAAATGTTTACTGAAAAAAACCTCACGAATATGAAATTAACCACTATCATAAATATGAAAAATTAGGAACTGAAAATACTTGTAATATTCATTAAGCCTGTGGCCCTTTTTTAGAAATGTTAACATTATATGTAATTTATAGTCCTATGTTTTTGTTTAGAAAAGGAATTCTAATATCCTTTGGAGTGGCAAAAAGAATGTCCTCCCTAAAGTCAGTGATTCTTAAAATTTAGGGTGAGAATCACCTGCAGGGCTTATTAAAACAGACAGCTGGCCCTGCCTCCGTAGTTTTATAGGTCTGGGTAAGATGACCAACATCATTAGCCATTAGTGAAATGCAAATCAAAATCATAATGAAGCCAGACATGGTGGTTAAAGCCTGCAATCTGGAAAACTGACAAAGGAGAAGGACCACAAATTCGAGGCCAGTCTAGGCTACAAAGCAAGATAACTCAAGACTCAAAGATAAATAAATAAATAAAATCAGAAGTAGCCCACAATTGAGACATTATGTCACACCACTAGGATGGCTATTATCAAAAAAGATAACAAGTGCTATTGGTGAAGATACAGAGAAACTGAAACTCTCTCAAACATTTCTATTTGGAATAGTTTCCTTTTTGGAAAACAGCATGACAGCTTCTCAAAATAAACACAATTCCACAAGCAATTAATATAGCCAAGAGGACTAAAAATACATTCCATACAAAAACCTATATACAAATGCACATAGCAGCACTATGTACAATAGTGAAAAGATACAAATAATCTGAATGTCCATCAACTGATGAATGGCTAAATCAATATGGTACAGACATCCAACAAAATAGTAGGAAATAAAAAAGAATGAAGTTATTGATACATGATAGGCATGGACAAATCATAAAGTCATTATGCTAGGTGACAGAAGCCAGTCCTAACAGGCTTGTCCTAAAACATATGTATTTATTGCATGGTTCAATCTGTATGAAAAGTCCAGAATCTTGCATTTTGCAAAGCAGAGTGGGAAGGTAGGAGGAAATGGAGAGTGCTAATAGGCCTAAGATTTATTGTAGAAATGATGAAAATACTCCACACAACTACTTGTGATGAATTACACAACTCTGAAAAACTAGTGAATTGTACACTTTAAATGAGTGAAATCATGTAATATCTGATTTGTCACAATAAAGCTGGGGGGTGGGGAGGGTGGGGGGAGGCGGGGAGAGAAAGATTGATTTGAGAAAACATATACACTGCCACCAATCAAGATCCAGTATCAGAATTGTGTTCTTTGGGGCAGTGACTACAATCTAATTAAGATAAAGCTTTTGTCCTTTTGTGGAACAGGACTCCTAGGACAGGAAAGCTGCTGCCTCCCAAATAATTTTTATCTCTAGCCCAGAACCTCTACCAAGCATTCAATTTTGCATACAGACATTTCTGTCAAATTTGTTTTCAATCCCCACATGTTCAAAATGTGCCCATTCATTGAGGGGGTGGGGGGGAGAGGGAGGGGGCGGAGTGGGTGGTAAGGGAGGGGGTGGGGGCAGGGGGGAGAAATGACCCAAGCCTTATATGCACATATGAATAATAAAAGAAAAAAAAATGTGCCCATTCGACTCCTCTAAATGTGTCTCCTAATTTTCCTATTAGTTATTCAGAATCAAAGTCTAAAAATAAATCCTGCCTCTCCTCTTGCTCTATCACTCACCAAGGCCCTGAACTGTTTGCATGATTTCAATGCTTCTTTCTCCTTTGTCTTGACCTTCTTTGTTTAATTAACTATTACTTCTCTTGTAGACTCCAACCACAATCTTAAGTTTTTTAAGCTGTCTGCTATACCCTGTCTTTCCTTGCTTTATTATCTGCCCAAATAATCAACAAGTTTGGTTAACCTAAGGCAGAGCAAAAACCAAATCCTCAGACTCTGACTTTAGATACAGGCACTTTCACTATATGGCACTTTTGAGTTCACTGTTTGGGCTAATTCTAGTCCTAAAAGGGGTTACTTCATAACTGAGTAGAATATAACAACAGATAAAGACAGGTTTTAATTAAAAGTCCAGGATGGGGAAAGGAGGGGTGGTGGTGAGTTGAGAAACCAAAAAGCAACTTTGGTAATTATACATACTTTCCCCTTTCCTGAGTACAAAGTATAATCGTACTCAATCCTAGTCAAAATAAGTCTTTCCCTGAATATATGCCTTTTAAAGGGAAAGCAAGGGAGCAATAGGGTATAAGGAAACAAGGATGTGGACTAACAACTTCAAAAACGAAGTCCTTAGTATCAAATTTCTATGAAATTTATACATCATTAAAATTAACTGGATTATTTATCTTGCTTCAGCTGCACAACAGAAAGAAGCAAAAGGCATTTATTTCCTCCTTTACAATTATGATGGGATCAAATGTAACAGCAATCAAAGGATTCTAGGACACAAGGTCTCTGCCTCAACACACAAGTACACATATACAATTTCGTACCTTCTACCTTCAAGGGTTCGTAAACTAGCCTCTTCCCGTGCAGTCATCCTCTCTCTTCGCGTTGAATTCTGAGAAGCATGAAGAGGATGATTTGGATGTCCCGGGTCACCAGCAGATGCTAATGCAGAACCATAACGTAATTGAGCTTCAGTAGAATCCATAATACTGACCATCCAGTTCCACGTGGGAATAAGCTTTTCTTCTACATAGTTCTATGAAGATCAAACTAAAATAGTTAAAACTATCCAAAGAGAGCTAAATCTGATACAGCACTAGTATCAGTGTTTAAATATTTGTAATTTTAACTCCCATAATACTGAAATGACATAATCGGCAGCCAAAAAATGTATGTTTGAATGAGTAACTTTTCAACGGTGTCATACCTGTAAGTTTACTGCATCTTGGTAAGTCAATTTCACAGCTGCTGGAATCTGAGAGTATACTAGGTGATTATACTTAGGAATAAGGCCCATCAAGTCGGAGATCTGTCTGATGACAATGCTGTAAGCCCTGGCTAAACTGCTTGCAGATGTTAAGTAGCTGCTGGCATTGCTAGCTTCCAAAGCAGCTGCTGCAGCTGCAGCACTTGTACTGATGGTACCACTCCGGCGTAAGTTTGAAGGATCAATATAAATCAAACCTGCAGAACTTGCTATAAGGAAAAAGGACAGTCACAATGAGCTAATGTCAGTTGCTAATTGTGCTGCTCTGGCACTGTATATACTTAGGTAACCTTAAATGGCCAATTATAAGTGAACAAAAGCCCAAAGCTCCTCCTAAACTATGGTAATTTGGGGAGGAATTGTTAAGGAAGGCAAGAATTAGTATGTTCTCAAGCAGGGGTGACTCTGTGCTCCCTCACCCCAACAAAAGGGGGCATTTGGCAATGTCTGCAAACATATTTGGTGTCACACTAGAGGGAGTAGACAGGTGAAGTGGGGTGCTAATGGCATGTACTGGGTACAGGCTATAGACCCTGTTTAACATCCTACAATGAATGAACAAGAAAGCCTGAACAATGAAGAATTATGTATATGAAACCAAACAAAACAATAAAGAACTATCGTAAATCTATGTTTTCTAAATAAACATGCATAATTTTAAATAACTAGTTAAGTACTCCTATGTATCCTTGAGTTTTCAGACTTGCCTGTTGGTGTGGATGTACTGGATGGGGCCGTGCTGGCTGCTCGCTGGTGCTGGGTGTTGCGAACAGCCCACTGCATAGAACGGGGAGCTTGGGCAGCACCACTGGCATGGGAGCTGTTCGTGGTTCTTTCTAATGGTTCGTCGAGCATAAAGGTCTCCTGTTCTATGTCGTCACTCTGACTACTGCTACTGTCAGAATCACTTGAGTCATTTGATTGAGAATCATCTTCAGAAAAAAAGGCAGGAACACTGCTCGCTCCTAAATTTTGTTTTATTTTCAAAACCAAAAACACTGTGAGTTTGTTGGTAATTAAGATTACAATGTACCCCTTGTTCAGGAAAGCATGTATATTAAACACGATGTCAGGTTGTATGCACTAGTCTATAAAACCCACCATTAAAATAGTTCAACTAATCTACAAAGCAGAAAGGCCAGGGGGAAGGACATTCAATTCTCTAACATCTACAGAAAAAAAGAAATAAAGTTACAAAGGCTTTATGTACCCTTGTGCACATTATCCTGTTAACCAATTCAGCCTGAATACAAATGGCCTAGGCTTGAGCAAGAAAACTTCCCAGATAAGGCAACATACCTGCTTCTGAGCCAGCAGTTGCTGCAGTGACAACACTTCTGCGCCCACTAGCATTATCTTGGTTGCTGTGGTTACTTTCACTGTCACTTTCTGTTTCAGCTGCTGCTAACAAATCCAGCTCCATGTCACTCCCTAGAAAAAAAAAGCATAAATTCACTATGGACCAAGGCAGGGTCTGATAAACCAGAAGATACTAAGTGTAGGATCTAGGAAGGCAAAGCAGTAAGGGTAGGGGGAAAAAATGGCAGCGAGAAGGAACAAGTACTACACTAAGAATAAGTGAGGAAGGGTGAAGAGAAGCAAATTACAGTACATATTCACATGAAGATAGCATAATGAAACCCACCAAACATTATTTGAAAGAGGCAATGAGGGAGGAGGGAATGGGAATCTAATGGAGGGGAAAGCATGTTTAAGGTATGCTGTACATACACACCCTTGTATCATTAATGTATACTAAAATAAAATATATGTATATATAAAAGAACGAGTGCTCAGCTCTAGAAGAATTACTAGGTAAATTATGGTAGTCAGCGGCTGTTACACAGCAATTCAAAATCTCACTTGCGGAGGCTCAGGTATGTGTAGAATAGCATTCGGGGGACATCCAGTAAATCCACTTGCTCCATTTTTCATCTGTTTTACACAGTGGGCTTTCAAAATGGGAAGCTAAAAACTTCCATTCTTAATCCCTGCTACTGCAGAGGCAGAAATGGGAGGATTAGGGTTTAAGGCTGGCTCAGGCAAAAGTTAGTGAGACAATTCAAAAACAGGCCAGATGTGATGGTGTACATCTGTAATTCCAGATACTCAGGAGGTGGACAGGAGGATCAAGGTCTAAGGCAAAAGCATAGACCCTATTAGAGAAACCAAAAGCAAAAAGGATTGGGGTGGTTCAAGTGGTACAGCACTTGCCAAGCAAACACAAGTCCCTGCATTCAATCCCCAGTACTATCAACAAAAACAAGAATATGTAATGCATGCTAATGTCAAAATATTTAAAACTACAGATTTAAAATGTCTTGTTTTATTATCTTAAATGAAAAAAACAAAGCCACAAAAGTTATATACACATAAAACAATTAGAAAATGTGCACAGGAACAGGGCAATGTTGGGCTGCTGGATGATTTTTCTTTTCCATAATTTCCAAATGTTTCATAGCTCAGTTATGTTTTTGATTGTTTTTTCTTTTTTTTTTGGGGGGGGGATGGGGGGGTGGTAGGGGGAATGGGACACAGGGTCTCACCCTGTAGTCTGGGCTGAGTTAGGCCATGAACTCATGATTCTCCTACCTCAGCCTCTGGTGTGGTGATTATTTTACTTTTTTAAAGTCTTTTAAGAAAAGAGAACAATCTTTAAACCAAGAGGATAATTATCTTATATATGTATATAGCTACCTTCTAAAATTTTGAAAGAGATGCTGCAGAATCCCTTGGCAAGAGATAAGTTGAGAAATTATCTACACATCAAATGGGGCTTTTCTCTCCCTTTAAAGGCATCTGGTTTACTCATGCTGAATAGTCTCTCAAATAACCTACATACCGTCCTCATCGTGTTCATCGTGTTGGCCCTCGGCCTCAGCGTTTTCTTCCCCATGCTCTTCCTGTTCATCGTGATGGTCCTCTTCTCCAGCCACACCCTCCACCACCTCAACCTAAATCCAAAATCTTATGTGTAGACAAAGTATATAATAAACCCACACCTCTACTAGTGTTCCTACACAGCAACCAGTAAACTAAAATATAAGCTACAGAGAACTCCCAAATTACACACTAAACAGTTTTGAAAATAATCTACTAGTGACAACTTCTTATCAAAATTCAAATTAACATACCCCAAAGTTTATGATTATTGTCCATGAACCCTAAAATTGTAAATTGTAGTGGATGGGAAGAGGATTAATATTTTATATACTTCAACCACTATAAAATCACAAATATCCTGTCTTAATAAATACAGTGCATGAACTAGGGATCTTTTCAACACTGAGAGTATCTTTACTCTTAACCTTTAGATAAAAAACAGGTTTTGTATGTTTAATATCCATTAAATTAAGGATTATTAAAATCACTTTAATATATAACCACAAATGAGAAGTGTAACACAAGTCTATAGGGTAAATGCAAAAACGTATGACAGTCTTAAGCTACCACTGATAGAATTTCCTATGGCTACTTTTCCCATAAAATATAAGCTTCTCATCTACCGTAATTAAAACAATTAAGATCACCTCTTCCACATCTGCTGAAACAATATCATCCTGTTCTTCATCTCTGCCCCTAACAGGCTGTGACTGGCTGATACGCCTCTGCTGTGGGTTCCGGATGATATACGATGATGGAGACTGGCTGGAGCTGTGGGGAATCAGAAGGTGATGAATACACTGCTGGCCCATCTCAGAAGTGCAGTACACTTTTATGCTTCTCAGTGTAAGCGCTTAGCCCATTTATTACATGGGAGAACTTGTAAGGATGCTCTTTTAAGTATGACCTGAGAATTCTTGGAAACCAGCTTTAATAATCTATATAATACATCAGAAAATATAAACATAAAAGAAATTTCACCTTGTAGATTTAACTGATAATTCTCTTAATTTGCTTTTGCTTTTTAATAAGTCATTCCACTCTGTGTTGACTGGAATACTTGAATGAGTTCTTCCCTCTGAAAATTTTATGGGGGAAGATTTTTCTTTTTCTACCAGTAGTCCTCACTTCTAAATGTTCTGAATGGCAACATTCCTCTGCTAACAGGAAGTATGTTTATTATGAATGATCTAAGACAGAATTTCTACTTCACACCAGCTTATTAACCACTGACTTGCTAATGTGTGTGAGGGAAAAGTATCAGCTCCAAAGTTGATTTTAAAATAAAAATAAAAGGAAGTGTGGTTCAAGCAGTAGAGCACCTGCTTTGCAAGCTCAAAGCCCTGAGTTCAAACCCCAGTCCCAGAAAAAAAAAAAGTTACAAGCAAAGATGAAAGGTGGCAAAAGTTTCACTTCCCTCAAAACCTGATTCAGAAATAGCTAAGACAGATGCCTCCATATAAAAGGAAGAGGAGAACCAGTGAGTGCAGCTTTAAACACAGGCCAAAGATCTGACAGCCGCCATAAAAATAACCCAAGACCTAACTTTTCAGAGATTAAGAAATGGGCTAAGAGAGGTTAAAGTTAAAAGATTTTTAAATGGTTGCACTGTTAGTCCTCGTTCCTCACCTCAGTTTTCTAGGAAATGAAAATTAACTCAGCTACATGTGAAAGGCAACCGAGACAATTCTGTCTTCATATAAACAGACGAGTAGTCATAGTAAGGGATTTAACATTAGGGTTTCAGGTAACTGGTAAAACATATGGTGAATTACAAAGGACTGAGAGAGGCTAAAAGAAAATCTGTGTAGATGAAAAGGTTATTTCCAAGCACTAAATAGATAAAAATATTTTCAATATTAAAAAAGTAAAAGTCAACATCCTGTAAAGTTACAAGTAGTGGTTTTTTTTCCCTAAAGCAACCATCTTGTAACAAATATAGAATAGCACTATAGTTCCATCAAAATACTTTAAGAACTTATTGACCTAAGCCAGCATGGTGGCTCACATCTGTAATCCCAGCTAGCCCTAGGAAAGAGGCAGAGATCAAGGCCAGATCAAAACAAAAGTTAGCAAGCTCCCATTTCAACAAACAAATAGGGCATGGTGGAGTACACCTATAATCCCAGCTATACAGGAGGCATAGGTAGGAGAATTGTGCCAACCTGGTACAAACAACCATAAAGGGCTGGGAGCATGGCTCAAATGGTAAAGTGTCTGCCTAGCAAGCATAAGGCACTCAGTTCGAGTAAGTTCTACAAGAAAAAATATGCATGTGGTATTGTGAAATTGCCAGTTCATAAACCATTATACTTCCTCATTTAGAAATGGAGATACATCTTTTTCCCACAAGACTTGCTGGTAAAAACCTGGTCTACAAACTTGAGAATCATGGGCATCGAAGAAGGAGAAGAGGTGCAAGCGAAGGGAATGCGTAATATATTCAACAAAATAATAACGGAAAATTTCCCAAATCTAGAGAAAGATATTCCCATACAAATGCAAGAGGCCTCCAGGACACCAAACAGACCAGATCAAAATAGAACTACTCCACGACATATCATCATTAAAACAACAAGTTCAGAAACTAAGGAAAGAATATTGAAGGCTGCAAGAGAGAAAAAACAAGTAACATACAAAGGTAAACCCATCAAAATCACAGCAGACTTCTCAACAGAAACATTAAAAGCAAGAAGAGCGTGGGGTGAGATCTTCCGGGCACTGAATGAAAATAACTTCAACCCCAGGATACTCTACCCAGCAAAGCTATCATTCAAAATAGATGGAGCAATAAAAGTCTTCCATGATAAGCAGAAACTAAAACAATATGTGACCACAAAGCCACCATTACAAAAGATTCTGCAAGGGATCCTGCACACAGAAAGTGACACCCAACTTAACCATGAAAAGGCAGGCAGCACCAAACCACAGGATAAGAAAAAGCAAGACAGTAGAGAGTAACATCAAGTTAGGTACACACAATCAAACCTTCAAACAACTAAGATAACTAAATGGCAGGAATCACCACATACCTATCAGTACTAACGCTTAATGTTAATGGACTTAATTCACCCATCAAAAGACACCGTTTGACAAAATGGATTAAAAAAGAAGATCCAACAATTTGTTGCTTACAGGAAACTCATCTCACCAACAGAAATAAGCATATGCTTAGGATGAAAGGCTGGAAGATTTACCAAGCCAATGGCCCCCGAAAACAAGCAGGAGTAGCAATACTTATCTCTGACAAAGTAGACTTCAAACCTACATTGATCAAACGAGATAAAGAAGGACATTCCATACTAATAAAAGGGGAAATAGACCAAAAGGAAATAATAATCATCAATCTGTACGCACCCAATGTCAACGCACCCAATTTCATCAAACATACCCTGAAAGACCTAAAAGCATATATAAACGCCAACACAGTGGTTGTGGGAGACTTTAACACTCCATTATCATCAATAGATAGGTCATCCAAACAAAAACTCAATAAAGAAATCCAAGATCTAAAATATGCAATAGATCAAGTGGACCTAGTAGATGTCTACAGAACATTTCATCCAACCTCTACACAATATACATTCTTCTCAGCAGCCCATGGAACCTTCTCCAAAATAGATCATATCCTAGGGCACAAAGCAAGTCTCAGCAAATATAAGAAAATAGAAATAATACCATGCATACTATCTGACCACAATGCAGTAAAAGTAGAACTCAACAACAAAAGTAAAGACAAAAAACATGCAAACAGCTGGAAACTAAATAACTCATTACTTAATGAAGAATGGATCATCGATGCAATAAAAGAGGAAATTAAAATGTTCCTGGAAGTCAATGAAAATGAAAACACAACCTACCGGAACCTATGGGACACAGCTGAGGCAGTCTTGAGAGGAAAGTTTATAGCCATGAGTGCATATATTAAAAAGATTGAAAGATCCCAAATCAATGACCTAATGATACATCTCAAACTCCTAGAAAAACAAGAACAAGCAAATCCCAAAACAAATAGAAGGAGAGAAATAATAAAAATAAGAGCTGAAATCAACGAAATAGAAACCAAAAAAACCATACAAAGAATTAATGAAACAAAAAGTTGGTTCTTTGAAAAAATAAACAAGATCAATAGACCCCTGGCAAACCTGACTAAAATGAGGAGAGAAAAAACCCAAATTAGTAGAATCAGGAATGCAAAAGGGGAGATAACAACAAACACCATGGAAGTCCAGGAAATCATCAGAGACTACTTTGAGAACCTATATTCAAATAAATTTGAAAATCTAAAAGAAATGGACAGATTTCTAGATACATATGATCATCCAAAACTGAACCAAGAGGAAATTAATCACCTGAATAGACCTATAACACAAAATGAAATTGAAGCAGCAATCAAGAGTCTCCCCAAAAAGAAAAGTCCAGGACCTGATGGATTCTCTGCTGAATTCTATCAGACCTTTAAAGAAGAACTGATACCAACACTCCTTAAACTGTTCCATGAAACAGAAAGGGAAGGAAAACTGCCAAACACATTTTATGAAGCCAGTATTACACTTATCCCAAAACCAGGCAAAGACACCTCCAAAACGGAGAACTATAGGACAATTTCCTAAATGAACATTGACGCACAAATCCTCAACAAAATAATGGCAAATCGAATTCAGCAACACATCAAAAAGATTATTCACCACGACCAGGTAGGCTTCATCCCAGGGATGCAGGGGTGGTTCAACATACGAAAATCAATAAACGTAATAAACCACATTAACAGAAGCAAAGACAAAAACCACTTGATCATCTCAATAGATGCAGAAAAAGCCTTTGATAAGATCCAACATCATTTCATGATAAAAGCTCTAAGAAAACTAGGAATAGAAGGAAAGTTCCTCAACATTATAAAAGCTATATATGACAAACCTACAGCCAGCATTATACTTAACGGAGAAAAATTAAAACCATTCCCTCTAAAATCAGGAACCAGACAAGGATGCCCACTATCTCCACTCCTATTCAACATAGTACTGGAATTCCTAGCCAGAGCAATTAGGCAAGAAGAAGGAATAAAAGGAATACAAATAGGTAAAGAAACTGTCAAAATATCCCTATTTGCAGACGACATGATCCTATACCTTAAAGACCCAAAAAACTCTACTCAGAAGCTTCTAGACATCATCAATAGCTATAGCAATGTAGCAGGATATAAAATCAACATAGAAAAATCATTAGCATTTCTATACACTAACAATGAGCAAACGGAAAAAGAATGTATGAAAACAATTCCATTTACAATAGCCTCAAACAAAATCAAATACCTAGGTGTAAACCTAACAAAAGATGTGAAAGACCTCTACAAGGAAAACTATACACTTCTGAAGAAAGAGATTGAGGAAGACTATAGAAAGTGGAGAGATCTCCCATGCTCATGGATTGGTAGAATCAACATAGTAAAAATGTCTATACTCCCAAAAGTAATCTACATGTTTAATGCAATTCCCATCAAAATTCCAATGACATTCATCAAAGAGACTGAAAAATCTACTGTTAAATTTATATGGAAAAACAAGAGGCCACGAATAGCCAAGGCAATACTCAGTCAAAAGAACAATGCAGGAGGTATTACAATACCTGACTTCAAACTATATTACAAAGCAATAACAATAAAAACAGCATGGTACTGGCACAAAAACAGACATGAAGACCAGTGGAACAGAATAGAGGATCCAGATATGAAGCCACACAACTATGAGCAACTTATCTTTGACAAAGGAGCTAAAAATATACGATGGAGAAATAGCAGCCTCTTCAACAAAAACTGCTGGGAAAACTGGTTAGCAGTCTGCAAAAAACTGAAACTAGATCCAGGTATATCACCCTATACCAAGATTAACTCAAAATGGATCAAGGATCTTAATATCAGACCCCAAACTCTTAAGTTGATACAAGAAAGAGTAGGAAATACTCTGGAGTTAGTAGGTATAGGTAAGAACTTTCTCAATGAAACCCCAGCAGCACAGCAACTAAGAGATAGCATAGATAAATGGGACCTCATAAAACAAAAAAGCTTCTGTTCATCAAAAGAAATGGTCTCTAAACTGAAGAGAACACCCACAGAGTGGGAGAAAATATTTGCCAATTATACATCAGACAAAGGACTGATAACCAGAATATACAGGGAACTTAAAAAACTAAATTCTCCCAAAACTAATGAACCAATAAAGAAATGGGCATGTGAACTAAACAGAACTTTCTCAAAAGAAGAAATTCAAATGGCCAGAAAACACATGAAAAAATGCTCACCATCTCTAGCAATAAAGGAAATGCAAATTAAAACCACACTAAGATTCCACCTCACCCCTGTTAGAATAGCCATCATCAGCAACACCACCAACAACAGGTGTTGGCGAGGATGCGGGGGAAAAAGGAACCCTCTTACACTGTTGGTGGGAATGTAGACTAGTACAACCACTCTGGAAAAAAATTTGGAGGCTACTTAAAAAGCTGGACATCGATCTACCATTTGATCCAGCAATACCACTCTTGGGGATATACCCAAAAGACTGTTACTCCAGAGGCACCTGCACATCCATGTTTATTGCGGCACTATTCACAATAGCCAAGTTATGGAAACAGCCAAGATGCCCCAGCACTGACGAATGGATTAAGAAAATGTGGTATCTATACACAATGGAATTTTATGCAGCCATGAAGAAGAACGAAATGTTATCATTCGCTGGTAAATGGATGGAATTGGAGAACATCATTCTGAGTGAGGTTAGCCTGGCTCAAAAGACCAAAAATCGTATGTTCTCCCTCATATGTGGACATTAGATCAAGGGCAAACACAACAATGGGATTGGACTATGAGCACATGATAAAAGCGAGAGCACACAAGGGAGGGGTGAGGATAGGTAAGACACCTAAAAAACTAGCTAGCATTTGTTGCCCTTAACGCAGAGAAACTAAAGCAGATACCTTAAAGCAACTGAGGCCAATAGGAAAAGGGGACCAGGTACTAGAGAAAAGGTTAGATCAAAAAGAATTAACCTAGAAGGTAACACCCACGCACAGGAAATCAATGTGAGTCAATGCCCTGTATAGCTATCTTTATCTCAACCAGCAAAACCCCTTGTTCCTTCCTATTATTGCTTATACTCTCTCTACAACAAAATTAGAGATAAGGGCAAAATAGTTTCTGCTGGGTATTGAGGGGGGGAGCGGGAGGGGGTGGAGTGGGTGGTAAGGGAGGGGGTGGAGGCAGGGGGGAGAAATAAACCAAGCCTTGTATGCACATATGAATAATAAAAGAAAATAAAAAAAATAAAAAAAACCTGGTCTATAAGGCATCATTAACATTACTTCTAAATTTTGAGAACTTCTTTTTTCAGCAATTTGGCAGGCTCATGGGAGTGTGGGGGCGGGAGGGGCATGCTTGACATGGATACCTATATATAGTAGGTAAAATGTATGGTGTGGAAAGTTAGCTATGCTGCTCATAAAAACAACCACACCAGATACGCCCGGAGAGTAGCAGTGCCACCATTTACCCCAAAGGCATAAATGGATGACTCTAGGGCTAGAAAGGTTTCAAGAAAACACAGATTTCATAGGAGATAATCTGGGTCTACACAGGGTAGGGGGTCATCGTAGCAATCTTCTGTTCCACCCCACACATGTATAAAAAAGCATAAATATTAAAGAACACTATCAAGCAGTGAAATAAAAGGAAAATCACACATCTCAAGAGACATACCCATTCAGGTCACGGCTAAATTGTGGCTGAACAAAAACTTAAAACATATCTGTGCTACTTGAGCTACCAAGTGGGGTGGGCTTCGGATTGTTTAACCTACTGGCTTAATGCTATTATCAAACACCAAGGAACAATTTTCCAGTCTGTCTTCTACTATACAGTTATACAGAGGGGGAAAAAAGGAATTATTTGTCTAGATTGGAGTCTAGCCTTTATATTTATATAACACTGGACCAGTTAACAAACCTCTAAAAGTCTTAGTTTTAAAACAGGATTTTTAAAATTAGGATGACAATGAGTATTGATGAGTTATTGAGGAAGCTAACATAGGTAATATGTTTATAATCCTTAGGAGAAATCCCAGCACATAAACTTCAGTAACTATTAACGTCATATGAGAAACATGGAGCTACAGCCAAAACGTTAATTAATGAGGATATGAGTTGTGAAGGGGTGAAGGGAAGCAAAATCAACTGACTGTAAGATACTACATGCAGAGATGGTGATAAATTGCATCCACTACCCAACACAGAGAAATCCCAGAGACTGGGGTTTTTACTTTAAGACATGCTTGCAACACTGGTCAAAGTACACCCTTATGGGAAACAGTGACTACAATAACATATTACAATGAAGGACTCCCTGTTATAAAACAGCAATAGAAACATTAGCACTATCTCAATGACCAGATGAGATCTTCTGGGAAGACCTAAGAGGTTGGCCTAAGAACCAAACAAAGGTTCTAGTAATGACCAGAGCACAAGAATGTATTATACTTTCACAATGAGACAAAGAACAAGATGACACAAAACTTGAAACTCAGTAAAGAAGAGACTGATGGGCAGTTAGAGATGAGATGATACCCCAAATCTGTTCCATAAAACCAAATTTTATGTTCTGGAGAAAAAATCAAGGGAAGAGAACTAATAATTTGCAAGGTACTACTGCTTAATAAACGACAGATTCCTCACACAGTATCAGATCGGCAGCATCACACAGAGTCTGCTATGGTTTAAATGTGAAATGTCCCCCCAATAGGCTCATGTTTTGAATGCCTGGTACTCAGCTAGTGGTGCTATCTTGGAAAGTTGTGGGAACTTTAGAAAGAAGCAGATCACTGGGGTGTGACTTTGAAGGTACACTAGGTCTCCAGTCTGCCCTTCTCTGGTTCCTGTCTGCCATGAGGTTAAGAAGCTCCTCCACCACAGGCAGGTTCCCACTACCATGAGGCTAAGCAACCCATGGACTAAAGCCTCCGAAACAGTGAGACAAAATAAATCTTTCCTCCTTTAAGTTGTTCTCTCAGGTATTTTGGCACAGCAATACAAGTCCACACAGATTTCACTAGCAGAACCATTTGATTACAGGACAGATATGCCAAGTCTGAAGAGATATAGCTTGATTTCTAAGTTTTCAGCAAAGCATGGAGGTGTATCAGTAACAGGTAATAACTTTACCAGACAAATCAGGACTCAAATTAAAGAGAAACATGATATAAAGGAAAAGTTGGGGCACATATACTGGAATATGAAGTAATAAGGAAAAGAATGATACTAAGTATTCACAAGGGAATACAGAAAGTCTTGAGAATTGTCCCAAGTACTAAGCAGGCCATTCTTGTTAAAAAATGTGTTCTAGATAAGCAAAGAGGCATTTTTAGGTCCAAAAGATCCTTATTAAAACATCATTATGTCTACACAAGGTAAAAAAAAGCAGCCTTGAGAAAAACGATAATATAAACAAATATTTGCCAAAGATCTCTTGAGCACTGTCACTCAAAAGAATGGACTCAAACAAGAAACACTGGCATCACACGAGAATCCATAAAAAAACCAGGGTCTCGGGCCCCACCTTCAGTCAGTGAGTACCTAGTGATTTGCGTATTTACTAAAACTTGAGAAGTACTCTGCCACAACACATCACTAAGTTTCAGTTTAAAATCATTTTAACAAGCTTACAGTGTTAATTATGGAAATTATCAAAGAAATGGAAAAGATTAATAAATTTTAAGAATAAATAACCTTACAATGAGATGCTTTTATTAGTGAGTTGTTTTTAGCCTTATTCTAGGTAATACAATTATCACAAAAAACATTTAATGGACTACAGGTATAGCTCAGTGCTAGAGCACTTACTAACATGAGCAAGGCTCTGGGAACCATCCTCAAAACATCAAAAGTTATTATTTTATTCAATAAAATTCCAGCATTCTGGTTGTTATTTACATTACATAACAACTTGCCCTCAGAGCCCAAACATACTGACACAGAGAAAGTTACAGGTCTTTACAGTTTGGCCTTGAAGCAGGCTATATTTAGAAGTAGGAAAAAATCGAAATCTAAAGTAAACATTCTTGCCAGATTGCTTTACCAACATAATAAACACACAAAACCCTTTCTGTAGTCTATTACCTTAAATATGTAGGCACATATGTAATTTTCTGGAGTGCTTTCACTTGTCCAAGTAAAATACCTGCCATTTTTTACACAAACTATCATGTATATTGCTTAACTGCTTATCAAAAGTTTTGGTAACCCAAACATGACATTTCTATAGAAAAAATTAAACAGAATCTGTTACTGTTAGAATTTACCTGTTAGACTGATCAGAAGATGGTCGTGGCGGTAGAGGTTCTACTGAAAACAGTTCTTCACTGCCTTGCATGGCATCTATGCTAGTACTGGCCAGAGTAAATGGTGCAGTTGGGCGAGCAATCCCCATTCTGACAGGAACAATCAGTGACTCAGCTACATTGCATAATTCTTCCACAGCATAAGGTAGCAGTGCTTGGAACACACGCTTACATTTTCCAATTGGCTGTGGAATAAAGTTGCTAGAACAAACAAAAAGGAAAACAGGAATCTTTTGAGTCTTTATACATGTATGTTATCACTAGCATAAAAAAAAGAGTGCAAATGATAAAAAGCCAAAACAAGAAAGGACGCCTTACTTTTTCTTTTTGGACGAAGCCATTTCCACACTAAGAATGACAAACACTCGGGCCACTGAACGTAGAAACCTCATTGTCACAGCAATGGCTTCTTCTCGACGTCCAGGTGTGTATTTGTTTTGGAGTTCTTTCACTAATGTACCTAGCAGAGTATCTAAAAGCTTAAAAAATTGCAATTATTCTATTAATATTATCTCACACATTTAGACATTCACTAAGTAAAATGTTCTGATTATTCAATGTTAATGTCTCACAATAAAAATCTCGAAACAAATTTAACCAAAACATTTAAAAGGTCAATGATTGATGCAACATACCTACCACTGTGTTTCACACAGGAGAACATATTTCTCCTATGTTCCCCCATACGTCTATGTGTATCAATATCAGTATTAAAAAGAGCAATACTAAATTTATCAAATCAGAAGAATATACTTCCTTCACTTTAGGGTACTTATCAAAACAGCAAAGTAGATGCAAATATTTATGTTAGTAAATTCACAGTCTATCTCCCTCCTGATCTATTAATCTCTAATCTTTTTTTTTATGTAGTTTATCATAGATATTAATTACAGAGAAAACCCACTTTTGTGTCATGCTTTTCCTCTTTTTTTAAAAGTTTCTTATGATACCCTTTACTTTTTTTTTTTTAATGTTTTAATGGCTTTTATTTTTTAAAGGTGGTACTGTAGTTTAGACTTGGCCTCCTGCATGTTATATAGGCACTCTGCTTGAGTCATGCCTCCAGCACTTTTTTTTTTAATTTTTATTTTATCATATGTGCATACAATGTTTGGGTCATTTCTCTTCCCCTTCCCCTGACCCTACCCTTTACTTTTTAACTGCACTTCATTCCAATAAATGTTTGGCCTCCAATTTGAACCAATACTCCAACAGAAATAGATTCACAAAGTATTACTTCTACTTCTTCTAAACTGTATATTACTCTTTTTCAAACTGTAAGTTACTTCCTTATGACAGGTCTTGAGGGCATGGGTATTCTTATGCACCTGACACTGACTAGCTGATTTGCTCCAATGTGATACCACCACATCGATGACTGAGTAAGCTCTTTTTACTATAACCCCATCAACATTGGCTCTTACTGCTTTCAATTCCCAATTTATAGCAAAATAAAAGTACTTTAAAAAAAATTCACTAAGTTATTATTAATTTTGAACACTACTCCATACATTTATGTTTGGATTTTTATTTAGAATGAAAGGAGCTTTCTGCTGTCAATAAAGACATTGACATCATCCCCAAATTTTCATTCCTCTTAATGTACTTACTTAATCAGTTCATCAATCTAAACTTTACAATCATGGAATGCTAAGAAAGAAAACATTCTTTTCAAATACTTGTAATAAACATTCAAAGAACGTACCAAAATATCTGCTGTGCACTTGACTATAAGGCAATGAGTGAAACAGTCCAGACGAATTGTGCCGCTTTGCTGATTGAGGTATACTTGCTCTTCTGGCAAAAGATGGCCTATCCTACTGCTGGCACTCAGACTTGAGGGGAAGGAGAGAAAATGCGCTGTAAAAACTACAGGAGCATGGGAAATACATAAATCTAAACATGTTTTAACTAACACATACGGATCTTTATTCTCCTGTGACCCAAACATAATCATAGATTTCAATGCATTCCAGTCCTGCAGAACACGCTCCAATGCAAGCTGAGCAAACCTTGGAGGCTCTAAATCATGATCAGGCATATCTGAATCTTTAAAAAGAAAAGAAATTGTGGGTAAGTTAAAAATAAAACATACTACTCTTCATAAAAGGCAGAACTGTTCAGTTTCTGACAAGCTCACCTTCAGGACTGGCAGTTTTTCTGTTGCGGTCCTCTCTGATCCGCGGTGGCCTGTACTGGCAATGCTCCACTGTCTGGCGGGCCACAGTCTGCACTAAAAACAGCAAGAGGTGCTCCCCCCTGAAAAACAGGACAGTGTGGTGAGGATGGGGGAAGGCTACTAACATGTGCTATGCTCTTTCAACTTTACATATTTTGCACCCTAAAAATCTACTTGCCTACTGTTTGGCAGAGTGACCAAATTAGTAGCAGTGAGTAGGCGATAAAGTAGATCAAGACGAGCAGATTTCTGCCCAGCAATTAAAGTTTTGCATTTACATTTCTCCCAACAATCACAGTAAGCTGTTGGTGATGTCCTCTTGAGTCTACAAAGAATTCACACAAAAGAACAAACACAGAAATTTTTTAAATATACAGAGATTTAAACTGACATACAGCTTTTATTTAAGGAAGGCTACATTAGAACTAGTAAAAACAGGATGCATTTGATAATACACTTTTAATTAAGGGCCACTTTTTTTTATATAAAGTGACTTAGTAAGGGAAAGTTGATAAAACCTCATGCCTTCTGAATTATCCAACAATTAAAATGTAATTTAGCATAGACTACATTCTATACAGCAATGTAATTACAGCTCATAGGATAAAATTAAAACTAGAATTGTACTTACTTGCAATCATGACCTTTGTGACATACCCGTGCACATTCTGTACAACAACAAAGTGACTCCAGCAAACCGCAAGTTCTACATTCAAAAATGTCCTAAAATTAAAGGAGTGTCTTATTAAAAGAGTAATTACATGTGTATCTCACTCATAGTAATTATTCCTGACTTTCTTAAAATATTCGATCACAAGGCAGAACAATAAAATACAGGTGCTCTGGAAAATAAGGAGTTATATGATTTGATGAATACACAATTGACAATACTGATGTTCAGAGTATGTGTAAGCGTGCGCACATGCAGCACTGGGATTTGAACTCAGGAACTCATGGCTGGCAGGCAGGTGATGTACCACTTGAGCATTCTGCCAGCCCAACAATAGTGTATAGATGAAAATCAAATAAAATTCTACCAGCAGGGTAAAAATAATTCGTATCATCCACAAAAGGCATTGTAATTATAAATCTGCAATCATGAGTTTTGGATACAATTACATAACCTAGTGAAGACTTCCAATTTTCATAATGTACCCTATTAATTTACTAATCAATCCTTTTGCCTCATTCATTTAGGAATTAAATCAAAATTAGTTTTATTTGGAGGAATTTATAACTCACAGTTAAAGGAAGTATCAGACATAATTACAATTCAAAAGTTAGAAACTGTAATTCTAATGATGATCAAAGCAAAAAATGGAAAATCAAGAAAGCATAAATACAGGAAAATATAAGATAACTTACCTGGTTAATGTGCTCTGCTCCAGTCCACGTAAAACTGCAGGTGTCATTACAACATAAGACATATAAAGGAGAATCATCAGGATTGGTACCTGATGGGCAAACCATTCCCATAAATACATCTTCCTCTTTTTCATTTGAGGAGACTTCAGCTAAAAAAGATTAAGAACACAGTAATTTACCTATCAAAAAAAGACTTAAACCCAATCATCTACTGTTTTCTTTAAACAGAAAAGACTTAGTAGTATAAATTTGAAGCCATTATAAATTAATTTTAAACATTCACATATAAAGCTTATATGCAAAAAAAAAATCCAACCAATTCTGAAGCAAAGAAAGTCAAAGCATAATTATATCATACACACATATAGCAATACACTTCAACTATCTGAATCATTACCACTGGATACAGTAAATTATAGGCATCTCAATTATGTTTTTAAGAGTAACTACTTACAGCTTTTAAACACTGAATAGCAGGAATGGATACCCCCAATGCTTTTTATTAAGCAGGAATTCCAAATCAGAAGTAGCTACAATAAGACATCTGTCTATTGTTTTTAAAAACTTCTATCACAACCATCAATTAAGCACTGAAAGGTTCTATCAGTAATCCATCTATATTTATAAAACTACCCATTCTAAATGCAATCTTTTATAAAAGTTAAAGTCATACAGCTGCTTTTTTGATAAGAAAGTTAGGAAATACAACACACTTGAAAAAAATATAAAACATGACTTTTTACACATACAAAAATTATTGTGAAATCTTCCGATCAATAATATCATTTATCTATACACGAATAAGGTTTGAATAATTGTAATATATGTACAGAAGAAAACCTTTACTAACTGGAAAAAAAAAAAAAGCAACTCATTTAGAACTTGAAATATTCTAATTACCTTTTGCAATTTTCTGGGCTGTTTCTAAAATGGTAATAGCAGCAGGATAAGCTCGGCCACTTACAGCTGACATAAATGGAGTCATCCCTCTTGCATCCCTAAAATGAGAAAAGTTAAAAATGCTACTTTCCTTTTTGACTGTAAAAGAAGCTAAGTGTTCATGGTAAAACATACAACTAATTTATTCTTAAGACAGGGTATCACTATGTAGCCAAGGCTGGCCTCAAACTAAAGATCCTCCCGCCTCAGTCTCTACAACCTTGGAGTTACACATCATCACACCTAGCTTATTCTATAATCTTTGTGTTGACAAAGAAATACACACTCTGGCCAAGCTAACAGAAGGCCAGTTTATAATCATTCAGGGTATACAAGATAATGTTAAGAAGGCTTCTTGCACTAAAGAGAGCTAAATACAATACTGGATTCTGATAAATCATCTTAAATTCACATAAAATAACCATCCATTTATTTCAAGATGATCAGTTTTAACAGTTCAACAATGTTGAGCTATATCTTCAAATGAAAAGTTTTCAAAATCTTCTTACTTGGCAGAAAGGAGTTCTCGTAGATAGGGTTGCAGAACCACACTGTCACATAACAATTTTAATATAAAATGAGCATTTGCTTTTCGATCCTTGGATTCTACTACAGAAGGCTCTGTGGAAGGACCTGTAATTAAGCATATCCATTCAGTACCAAAGCAAAAGTCAACAAGACAGAGTAAAAAAAGTTCCATAATAATATATCAGACATACCTTAAATAAATCATTGTAACAATATTCTAGCATTAGAAATAAATTAACTGCATTACAAAGTTTTAGCATATTAACATTCTACAAATCTCAACTGATTTCTTCAATATATGTACATCAGCACCATCTATTTTCACTGACATGGGAAATACTACAAAGAATTAAGATGCTTTTTCAAGCAAAGAAAAGTCTCCAGATAAAAGTGTGAATCTGTAGAAACCTATATCCAAAGTGCCCTTTTTTTCCTTCAAAAGCTTAGGCAGACAAATAGTAGAGATTCTTACCTGGAATGGTGGAGGTGCTTGGTCCTTGACCACTGCCAGTTGCTGCTGTGGTAAGAGATCCCACAGCGGGGGCCAGGATAAAATCAATGTCACCATCTTTCAGTAAACAGAACAGCAGGATGTACATCACTATAAGCAACATATCCCTAACACATTCTCTTAACTGGCCTTAAGGCTTTTCTCTGCAAGCCAAAGGTCAAATTAGACAGAAGTTTAAGTGGAAACTTCATTTCCAAACTACAAGAGAAGGAACCCACTAGGTAAGTTATTTATCTTGATATTCTACCAATCCATGGACTATCTAGCTTCCTACTACCATAGAAATATTTCAGAAGAAAATTCTAGAATACATGCTCCTTAAATCACATTTTTATAGCTAAATGATATTCATTATGCTACCTTCAAATTTCTAAATATTCCATTACAGTATTCGTATTTTTTCTTTCATGACCTTGCCATTTTGTTAAACACACACACACACACACACACAAATAGCTCTTACCAGGATCCATTGCAGGAGGGTCAGGAACCCAACTAGGGGGTGCTATGGGGGGTGAAACTGGGTCCTGGTGGTCACTGGAAGAAGCTCCAGCCTCATGTCTACCCAAACCAGCTGCTCTCAATGAACGCCTCATCATTTCACGCAATCTCAAACTAGAAGAACATAGACAAAATTAGAGCTCACTATCATGTCTGAACCTAACAAAAAGGTGTACAGAAGTTCTCATCTGAGAAGTTCAAAGTATGTTCTACAAGCAAAGAGTGAAGGCAAGGGAAGTGAAATACAAATGCCAATTCTGGAAATCACAGAATAAGTCAGTGAGGGATACAAATAAGACTAGGGGATCCTAGCACCCAGTTCAAAACTAAAACCATTACCATTAAGCTCCCATACAAACTTAAGCACAGGGAACAAAAGTTGCAGCGAAGTAAGATTAGAAGTAATCTTTCAGACAGAATAAATGAACAGCTGAACATTAAAGCAAAGGTTTTCTGTCCCGTTTATAATCAGTAAGAATTAAGCTTAATAATAGACATTAGCAAACATACTAATTAGCACAAAACCAATAGTTAGCCTATTAAATCCCCTCTTTTATGAGCTCAAAATCAATTAGACTAATATCCACACAAAAAGTAGTTTTAAAACAAAGAACGATTCAGATTTTTTTATACAAAAACATTCTGACAGTACAACTTTCATTCCCAAGAAATGAATGAATGAAACTAGAACTTGTAAAGTGTGTTGTTAGATTAGTATCTGGGCATGATTTTTTTCTCCTGCTATAAAAAAATACTTTACAGGTGATTACATCACTATAAAGAAAAAGAAAAAACCACACAGAAAGACCTTGTTAGGGGAACTGGTGAATACCTACATAAAAATCTATACTTTACCACTGAATAAAAACTTACAAAGGCTCTAAAATTTACGTATTTAGGACTAACCATGATTTCAGAGCACAAGTCTCTTGACTAGGCCACAAGTTTAGAGCTTCTAGGTAAAGGACAAAAACTCCTAAGGGACTGGATTTCATTTTCCCATGTAGACTTATCCCAAAGACATGACATTTTGATATGAAAAACCTAACACCTTAAGAGGTAAAATATACTACACCTGTAAGTAATTCTGAAAGATTTTTGTTAGTGATTGAATCATTTCTAATTAAAGTAATTATTTAATCTGTGGGTAAATGTGTTATTCCATATCAACACATTTTCAGTTTTATGAAGAAGTATTTTTTAAAAAGGAATTCCCAAGAATTTCTTTTAAAAGGTACTTTTCAAAAACACATGTATTTTATAAGGCTTATTTTATGATGTACTTTCTGAAACAGAAAAACTCTTTGAAAGATCCTGCAAAGTAAATTTTAATGTCCCATATTAGCTATTATAATATGTATTAAAAATATCTAGAATATATTCTTTTATTGAGTATCTTTTCCCAATTTAGAAATTTGAGTTTAAGAGTTTGTATAATACAGAAGGAAACAGGGTACAGTGATTGTTTCAGTCAAGGTCACTTCCCTGTCCAAAGTCATCATCCAGAGAAAAGGGCAGACTCCTTACCAGTAACGTCACACACCATAGTGACTGTTCACCCTGTGATGCTCCTACACAATTTAAATTAAGCTTGACATAGACACTGGGTATCCTAACTTGCCATACTCAAAGAACAGAGGAAAAGAAAAAAATCAGCAGTAACTGGGAGGCACTGCAAATAACCTGAAAATAAATGCATGTTTTGGGCTTATTTAGGAGAGTGCTTACACCAGAGTCACAAGCGAAACGCCTAGTGGGTCAGAAAGGTAAAATAAATGAGTAAAGGGAAGTTAGGTGTAAGAAATAAGTAGTAGTGGCAAACTAGAGGTATTCGTGCTCATCTAAAATTAAGAAATAAAAAATTTAACATTGCACAGGCCAAACAAAAACGTATGTGGGTTATTCTCCAACCTCTAGTTTAGTGTAGATTAAGAATGAAGATAAATTGGGACCATAGTCTCATCTTGAACTTGCAAACTCCCAACTTTGTTGTTGTGTTGTAGTCAATTCAATATTAAATGAGGGGGATCATTCCTTGTAATTTTTAAAATTGTCCTTAACCTCTTTTTCTTCATTAGGTCTTGGGAACATTTTTAAGTATATTGCCCAGCTCCTCATATAGATTCTTAAAAAATAAAAAACGAAAAACAAAAAAAAAAAAAGAAAATTATTCTTCAAGATGTTGTACACAATTCATGAAGATTCACCTGGATCCTCAGTGGCTGAGGACAATACTGAGGAGATACCACCTTGGCTGCTAAGATTCAGAGTTTTGACATTTCTTCATATAGGCTTGCCTGAAGTCATCGTATTTTCTGACAATACGGAAGAATTCAAGGATGATGTAATTTCCTCATTGTAAGCACGTTATATCCATGCTACAGAAGCCTTAGAATCCAGTCATGTTCAAACATAACACTGTGACAAAAAAGTGAAGGTCATGTGTCTTCCAGATTAACAATCTCTAGAGTACAATCAGATGCATCAATCAAGCTAAATCTGCCCTTTGTACTCAGGAACTATTGAGTCACATAACAAAACTTCTGAGTCAAATCATCTGAAGGCATTTAACAGTACTCCATTCAATAGTGAAATTGCATCAGTTTTTGAGCTTACAGCTCAGGAATCCCAGCCTGCATACTCATCAAGGGGCATCGCCTAGAACATCCATTGTAGGCTAGAGGAGGGTTTCACGTCAATGAAGCAGTCTGTGGACTTCCTACTGCCCGGCGTGGAAAATAAGACTCCTGTGCTTTCATCTGTTCAACCGGCAGCCCTGAGTTTGAACTGGTTAAGAGCACTGCAGTGAAATCTTCGGCAAATTCCTCAAAGGAGCTTACTCTGCAAATTATTTCTGTGAGCAACACATCACCCACTCTTGAAGCTCCTTTTAGTCTTTGCCTTCAAAATAATCCTTACATTGAAAAAAAAAAAGATGGCAGCACTGGCATTGGACCAACCATATCAGAGTCCAACTTCATTTGCACCTGTAATTTCCCTGAGAAAATGAAATACCTGAAATAATTCAGACACTAATTTCTTCTTGAAGAATTTAAGTTGCTTTCCATTCTAGACCCAACAGTTTGTCTGACTAGTATAGACCTAGATAAATAAGCTTGTGATAATTTCCATTTTGTGTAGTCTACGTGTTTTTGTAGTGTTTTAAATTATAATTTGGTTGCCCACAAACAGGTTTTGATAAATCTCACTTCCAGATATTCTGAACCCAGGAAGCTATAAACTTGGTAGCCTTCCTGGTGCCAACTTAATAGCAATTTTTTAAAAGGAGAAGATGAATATGGAACAGAAAATAGGCAAGGAGAGTCTTTGTTTTAAGTAGACTTTACCACCTATCACATTAACACACAGTGAGCAGTGCTTCCATCTGACAGTAACCAAGAATTTTGGCTCTCTTACATCTAGAACAAATGTGATGTTTTTTTACTCTACAGAAAAAAATTAACAAAAAAAAAACTGTATCTTGAGTTCTTTATATTCATCTTTTAATTGAACACCTAGCAGCTTTTAATGGGTTATAAAGGTTTGTCATCCCACAATTCAGACATTCATAATACACACCAGCCTTTCATTTCTTCCCAGATCATTAAGACATATGGGAAAGTGACCTAAATAAGCAATCTGAAAATTAAAAGATTAAGGTTTTTATTTTCCATCTACTTATTCTTCCACTAAAAAAAATAACTTCCCAGGAAATAAGAACAATGAATTCAGAATACATTCAAAGAATTGAGTTTTTTAAGCTATGTTTTTAAATTTCAGATTTATGAAGTCTGAAGTCCTACTGTTCTTCACTTAAATTCTACTTAGTTATCAGGTATTTTTTTCCAGGGTTATTACTGGAAGGAACCAAAAACAAAACAAAAAAGGACCCACCAACTCATGCATATGTAAGACAAACACTGCTTTCTGTACTTGGAATAATTTTCCTCCAATTAAACTTTCCTTGTAAAAATCACATTACCTTCGACTACTTGATGATCCAGCCCGATTACCTGGGCCATTGCTTGAAACAACTGATATTGCATTTGCAATGGCCTCAACAGCAGAAAGTCTTTCTGCAAATGTATTTCTTTCAGAGCGCTCTGCTTCTGAAACATAAGGAAAAAAATTAGGATCAATTTAAACTTCAAAAATAACTACCATTAAGTGTGTTGACTGGCCACTAACATACTATGCAAGTTACTGCTTCAGTTTACATAGTAGATAACCAATGGTTTAATTTTTTCCCTCTTATAGCAACATGTACCTGAAATAGACTGAACTAGATCATTAATATGTAATTTAGTTCTTTATTCTTCCTTATTTCTCAACTTGAGATGGTCAAAGATAAAGTCATTAAGTAGACTGGTTCAGCTTTTACTACTAAGGATAAAAAAAAAAAAGACCCACTTACCAGTATCTCAGTTTTAGTTTATATACTATGTACGATCCTCTTGTGATTTCAATAACAATGATATAAAGGTCAGAAAACCTGAAGACCACTATTCAAAAATATAGCTACCAGAATATCATCAGGAGAATTCAAAATAAGAAACATTTAAGGGGAAAAAAAACACCACGCTGGTCTCAAATTCAACCCTCCTACCTCTGCTGGGATTACAGACATGCACCATCACCAACCCAGATTAGGGAAAACATTTAAAATTACACATGGCTGCATTTTGGGTTTTAGCGTCTCCCTTCATTTAGTCAACTAAAAACTCAGTGGCAAAAAAAGACAAAGAAAAAAGAAAGACTTATCTACTTTCCAAAAACAACCCACTAACTTGATTTTCTCTTCTACATTATAAATATTATGATAAAAGTCACCTCAGAATAACTTTACTTAGCATGCTAAATAATTCCTACGGTTATAAGTCAGTTGCAATTATTAAATCAGTAAAGCTCACTTAGTGTTACATATCCAGTTTGCATATTATCAAAGTGAAAAGAATTAAACACAATAAAAACACACTGATAAATGAGACCTGCTAAAACTATTCCAGGAATGGGGGGAGGAGAAAATAAAGAAAAATGATTGTAAGAACTTTTCTAAATGCCACAATGTACCCCACTACAATAATATAATAAAAAAAATTTTTTTAACATACTGAGGAAAATTTTTACTTGCTTACATTACATAAGTACTCATCCTAATAAAGACAGGGAGTTATGTCTTCTGAGAAAAATCAAGACATTCAAGATTTTACAAAGCAAAGTTAGAAAGAAAATTCTTTACAGTGATTTGCTTTTAACAGTCACTATATTTTCATCAAATTGCCTAAAACTTTTAAAAACCTTAATCTTCAAAATCTTACCCTCTTCTTCTTTAGTTTCCTTATTGCTGGTCGGAAAGCAAACAGATACACAAGCATGTAAAATATTCCGATTTCCATCACATCTATGACTGATGAACGTCTGTAGCATCTGTAGATTCTGCTCTAAAACCACAGCTTGCTCAAGGTTCATGAGATACTGCCGACAGGCCTCATAGTCACAGCGGAGAATGTGTTGCATTAAGGTTTGTTTCTGTACTCAAGACAAATGGGGTGGAGAAGAGGGGATCTGAATAGCACATTACATATGTCAAAAATGTCTCATGGCCAGCACAATAATATAATGAGATATTCGTATAGGCAGAGATAATTGTAGCTGGCCTGGCAAAAAGAGGTGGACTTCTGGGCACTCTGTAAGCAGAGAATACAATTGATCAGACAAGCACCTCAACTGTACAGCTGTAGTCGAAGAGCAGCCACACACAATGCATAAACAAATGGGAACAGCTGGATTGGCCCTGTGAGCCATGGCTTGGCAATCCCTGGTGTATAGTATGATCTGACTATCAAATTTAAACATTATAAATATTGTTACCCAATCAAGCAAAAGGATATACATTTTATTCCAGGCTTACCATCTCTCTTACATTCTTAAAAGTTACATTACACTGTGGTACAGTAAGTACAAACCCTTTAACTGCCCAAGAATCATGATAGGTGTCATTTACAAAGGTGACAACTAACAATTCTCCAAGATACAGTGAAAAGGCATGTTTAGAGCATTTAATTAACTTCCTGACAAATAGCACAAAAGAAGTTCAAATATGCCTCATTCAGAATGGAAAACCAAGGTTATGAGAGATTTGATAGAATATAAAACATTAATTTTATAAAACAAACAAGTAAGTTTAACTATGAACCAAGCAGGTGGGAAAATAGTATGTAGGCATAGAAAGGAAAATATACTCAAACTTGCCAGAAAACTATCTAAATACTCTCCCCTCCCCACCTTTATGGGGAAAATGGTAGGAGAAGCAATATCCACATAAGAAAATATATCTAAAAAGTCCTATTTTCAAAACCAATCACATGTGAGATAGACCATTCTGACTATGGCTCTGAAGCTCCAGTACATGAGGTGGACCATGTAACACTAAACTTGCCAAAAGATGGGAAACTTACACACTAATTGTTCTATTCGGAGTATGTATCAAAGACTCTCCAAAGGACAAAAGGCACAGTACTTCCAAAGGCAACTAAATCAAGGTATTTTGCTGCACACTGCTATAACAGACTGTTTTCAAGCAATACACCAGTCATTTGGTTGCTAGCAACTAGTCTACAGGAAATGCTCCTTTCCATCCTATTGGACTAAACATGGTTTCTCACTGAGCATGAGATTATCAATACCACACTTAATTGTGTTACAAGAAAATGCTTATTTTGAATTTTATTTGTCACTTATTCCTATAGAAAAGGACAACAACACAGGTTGTTCAGTCTAAAAATCTGTGGCTCTACTGTATGCCAAGCACTAGTCACTGTGATGAAATATAACTTTATTCCTACCCATATTTTATTTCTGCCCCTAACATGATGATAAAGTGCAAGAGTCACAGAATGAAATGCCTGCATTTAAAGTAATACGAATGAATGAAATACGCTGTATGGAGAATACATACAGTTATAATAAATGGCAATTAACACTTGGATTCTGCAACAAAGTGTAGGTGACAGGTTCCACGATGAACTAGAGAGAGCTGGAAAGAAAGACTGGTTCAAAAGGGTCAATCTAATGTTTATCGGTAAGACATTTAGGGCTCAATCTTAGGACGTCTCCTAATTTTTTAAGAGCAACTGAAAATCTGGATTTTAAGTATTAAACTTTTAACTTTTAATTGTTGGCAAACAACTAAGAGTTTTTAAATGATGTGAAAGATATTTTCTAGGGATCAAGTTCAGCCAAAGCAACTTCCCAATCTTCATCCCCTACAGTTTAGAACCACTAGTTCAGTAGGTAACAATCAAAGCTAAACCAAGATTATGAGTCTGTGTCTAAACAAAAGCTTATCGTTAGCTCTCAGGAGCACCTGATGCCATCTTTTTTAGATGCATTTCTAAAGTTTGCCCATCACCTCTAAATAGTGAAGGGTAAATAAGTTCCCTTATTCTCTATAGAAAATCTCTTTATATTTACCTCTAGTTTCTCACCTCCCATTTTCTCCTTAACTCTCTCATCAAGCTTTCATTCCACTATCACCAAGTGCCTACATCCAATAGTCAATATTAAGTCTTCACATCACCAGACCTATATGCTCTTTATTTAGCTTCCAGGATACTGCTCATTCTAGTTTTCACCCAGCTCTTATGCATGTTCCTTTTCGGCCACCTATGCTCATTCTCTTTTATCACTCTAGCACTTAAATGCTAGGACCATTATCATGGTTCAGGCCTTGAACTTTTTCTCCATAACCTTGGTCATCTCATTCAGTGTAATTCCTTTAACTAACTTCCATGTATATTTCCATAACTTAGTCCCTTCTCTCCTGGTGTTCAGATTTACCTATCTTTTTACTTACCATCTCCTCTTTGATACCGTCCTCAACTTTCCATATCAAATTCTTGATACTATCTCCCATCTCTTAAACCTTTTCACCTCTACAGCCTTCATCTCAATAAATGGCAGATTTAATTCTCCAAAACCTTTTGATCTCTCGCTTCCTCAATTTGGCCCCTCTACCTTTAGCAATCACCAAATTCTACTGATATTACCTTAAAAACAAATCTATTGTACCTACAATCTAATCGCCTTCTCGGCCAAGTCACCATCATGTCCCACCTGGGTTATTTTAATAGCCTCCTAACCTGTCTCCCTACTTCCACTCTGTAATCTTGGCTAAAATGGACCAAGTTTCCAAAGACTGCCTCCACATCCACATCCACATCCACCAAATGTGTCAGTCACAACATAACTCTCATCTTCTTCCTGTACTCCATTTGTTTCTCATCCTACCTCCTGCTGTAACTGTTACCATTACTACAATCAGATCAGAAGCTATGTAACACCTTCCTTTCATTTACTGATGATAATGAGGCACCATGCTTTATACTTTCTACTTCCTTAAGGTATCTCAAATCTATCCCCTCTTTATCACTTCCAACAGTTCAACTTTATTTTTCCTCTAGCCTAGATTATTGTATTAGTGTTTTATCTCATCTCTAAACATTCTGCTCCCCATCCAACTCACTGCTAATCTTTTTTAAAAACCTAATCATGTCATTTACCAACTTGAAATCCTCCTCCTACTGGTATTCAATACAAAATAAAGACCCTTTAAGTTAGCACACAAGGCGCCTTAATGCCTCTCTCCAGCCTTATCAGTTGCTACGCACTGACCAATATGATCCCTACTTCTAGTTATATCAAAATAACATACACACTCTACCAACATACTAATGAGATTCTCAAAGACTACTCTTGGTGCCACCTTCACCCCTATCTAAGCATTGAAGCGTCTGCCTGTATTTTAGTTAAGGAAACCTTCGTATGGTCAGTCTGATTTTAACCCTACATCCACAATGTGCACCCCAACATTGTGTATGCCATTCTCCAACAAAATTGTACCATATTCACTGATGTCTCTGTGATCCTAACTGATAATGTTAGCTATTGTAGAGGGGTAATGAATGATCTATTAAAGATTTTTCTCTAGATTCTAGCAGAACCTTGTGAATTAAAATGCCAAGTAGTTTCAAAAGTCAAATTACCTCTACAGCCATGATGATAATAGCAGCTTTCTTTTTGATTGTTGAATTGGCAGGAAGATTTATTAAAGAATGCACACCCATCCCAAGACTACTAATAGGAGGAAGATCAAGCCAATCAGGATCCCTTATTCCTCCCATGCAATCTTTGGCCATTGGGTAGATAGTACCATTTCCATCTCGAAGAATAATAGGAGATTCCTAAAACAGACAGAAAATAATGGTTTGGCTCCCAGTCAAAAATGGTTTTACACTAGGTATATTTTTAAATTTGGTAATAATGAATTTTTGAAAACCTAACAAGATGTGAATAGTTAAATTCTTCAATAGTTTACTACTAAGCAAACCAGAGACAAACCCTAAGTGTCACAAAAATGTCAGTATTGTTGTATTACTTTTGAAAAGCAAAAATGAGCTTCTTACCTGTCCAGCAGTGAAAATGGCCACATTCCTCTCATTTTGACCAAGAAAAGCAATGCTGCTTGTAGGAAAGTTATTTTCTTGTTCAGCTTTTCCTGTAGCAAGATCAAAGATACAGTACCGTACCCAGGTTCCAGTCTTCAAAACAGCATGCACACCTTCAGGAAACATAAAAGCAAAGAAAAACTTATATATTTTTAATGATTTCTATTAAAAAATCTACCAAAGTTTGACCTCTCTGGTCACACTGTGAATCAATTCATTCTGTAACATTACTCACAGAGGGAAAATGTCAATTGTCAATGCCTCTACTTTTTATCCTATTCCCATTTACTGCACAAGTATAACCTAAGTGATAGAGTATGCTAACTGAAATAGTTATAAAATCTTTACCTTTGGAATCTACATTAACAGCTAGTATTTCTGTTTTTTCAGGTATACAAAGCTTTTTAGGAGTCCTCTGAAAACAGTCAGGAACTTTTGGAGTTCCACCAGTTTTGACAACCTGCATAACAACAAAAGGAATTTTGCTCTCAAACTCCGAAACATACTCAATAAGTCCTAATAGTCATGTGCTGAAGGACTCCTCTATACTTACCTGCAGTTCATCAATCCTAAGTAACCTACAATCCTGAAGGAGAGAGGAAGGGTCAGCATCTGAACCAGAGCTGCTCTGACAATTTGAATTACTGGATGTTCCTGGAAATTTTACAGCAACATAGGCACCATCAACTTTTAGCACCTAGAAATATAGGCAAATATATTGAATATTGACAACTTATATGAAATCAATACATAAATTCTATGCATTGAACTATCTTAACAATGAAGGCATTTAATTACTTCAAGTTACAAAATTAACCTAGACAGAATCATTAAAGCTTTGTTGTTCGTGTCTATATTGAAGGCTCAAAAAACAGGCCCATAAGCCACTGAATGTTTAGCAATGAACTGAACAACTATAACCCACGAAATCCCCATTTTCCCTCTATTAGCTTAAAGCAGCACTGACTGACAAAACTTTCTTGATGATGGCAGTGTTCTGCTCTAGAACTGTCGAATACCCTACACAGCCACTGAGCACCTGAAATGGAGTTAATGTGACCAAGGAGCTTGACTTTTTAATATTATTTAAACAGCCACATATACAGGTAGTAGCTACTATAGTGGTCAACACAGGAATGAGTCAGCAGTGCACAGAAAAACAAGCAACAGGACATTAAACCCAGACATGTGAATTTTACCTCTGCTACTTGATACTTGATACTTGATTCTGAGCCAGTATGAACTTCTCAAAAGAAAACACCTGCTCATAAACTAGAGTTCATCAAACAGGCCTTATTAAAAAGTCTTTATAAACTGTATAACACAGTGTATCATCTACTCTTTTCTAATTTAGAAACTAAAAAGCAATCAGGAATACCTTTCCTTTGCAGATACTCCATGCTAGAGGTATGTTTTAAGTATGTGCTGAGGGGGAAAGGTGAAATTAATGACATAGCTGATGGCCTTTTAGAAGAAGAAAAAACTCTTCAGGGAAGAGGAGAAAGACAGTGACTCAGAACAGTAGATTTTTTTTCAGTGTTAATATGAAATTTCAAATTTTACTGAAGATGATCTCAATTTGCATGGTCTAATAGTTCCACAGAATGAACTGTATCAAAAATGAAAGTGCTGAGCACAGTAGCTGACACCTATAATTCCAGCTACAGAGGAGTCAGAGACTGGGAGAATCACGGTTAAAAGCCAGCAGGGGCAAAAAGTTCTAGATACCTGATCTGAACCAATAAAAACTTGGTCATGGTGAGCACCTATCATCCCAGCTATAAAGGAAATTATGAGGGAGGATCACAGTCCAGGGCAGCCCTCGTATAAAACTCTATTCTTCTAAAGTAAACAGAGCAAAAAAAGGGAAAAAAGCAATGTTAAGACCTGAGGAGGTAGCTCGGTTCAGTGGTGGAGTGCTTCCTAGTATGTGCAAGGAAGTCCTAGGTTCAATCCCAGGCAGCCTCCCCCACATCACCCCCAACAGTAATGTACCCCTGTGCAACTTTTCTATATATCTAATCCAAAATAATTTTTGTTATGATCTTATTTAATTATTTATTTATTGCAGTACTGCAGTTTGAACACAGGGCCTCCACCTCGAGCCACTCTGCCAGCTCTGTTGTTTTGTGAAGGATTTTTTCGAGATAGGGACTCGCAAATTATTTTTCCAGGTTGGCTTCAAACCAGATCCTCCTGATCTCTGGCCTCCTGAATCACAGACACAAGCCACCGGCACCTGGCTGTTTTGAGCTTTTTAAAGCAACAAGAGACCATCAACGTTCAAGGCAAGGTGTCACTTCTTCATCTGTCAGGGACAGAGGAGAACCACACACATCAGATTTAGGGATGGGACGAAAGCAATTGCTGAAGGTGGTACTTTAAAGGAGGTCTTGAAGAAAGGGCTCACAGATAACAACAATAAATCCTTGGACAACCAGTGTCATCATAATTCTGTTACTAACTCATTCTTGGCTGTTTTGAACAAACCTTGCCAACAGGAACATTCTTAACATCTTCCACAAAAACGACTTCCCGAAGAGACCACTGCTCTTCGTTCACCTTTTCCTCTTCTTTTGGGGCAGGGGTTGACCGACGTCGTTCTTAGACAACAACAAAATGGTAAGTACCAAAAAGAAAATGTAAAAGAGACTTTATAGATTTTATCTAAATATTTGAATAATAATCATTAAGGGACACATAATTGAGGTTTTTAAATAACAATTTCATGAGTCATCCCTTTCTGAATTGAGATTTTATGACCATCTTCTACTTCAAATAAATTCACAAGGGAAAAACAGCTGCTAATGCCTTGCTATACTAACACTACTACAAATAACCGTAAAAAAGGAAAAGAAAGAAAACGTATTTTGAATTGTCAGAAATTAAGGTTATCTGACCAAGGCTTAAAAGGAAGATCCTTTTAAGCCGAGCTGAAGCTGTGACTAACCCATGAGCAATTTACAAATTAAGAGTCTCAGAGGTGGGCAAATACTCTTAACTAGTGGCACGTATTTCCTTCTATCACAACAATGAAATTTTACATATTTTTAAAAATGGTAATTCTCAAAACTAACAGAAAGCAAGCACTATAAATATTATTTTTCCATTAAGTAAAGCTGTGTAAAAATCAAAGCTAGTGAAAATGCAACTTACATAAAATGCAACTTATATAAAAAGATACCTTTAGGATGGTATGTTTTGACTCTAGCTAGAAACAAACTGAACACGACTATCTACCTGAGACCTTGTTTGGACCAAAGCATCCTACATAAAACTTACTATATGGCATAGATGCACTGCTGGCAATGGAGGATGCATCGCTACAGGTGGATGCTGGAGATGGTGGAGGACCCATTTCTGTTTTGACTGGTTCCTGTTTACTTTCAGGCCTAAGATGAGAAATAACATTCTTCTTAAAATCAGGCAAATGAAATAACAGCAACTTTTCAAATAATGTATTAAAACAGTGTATATTTAGGGAGCACAATATTTAAAATTTATTAAATGGCATAGCTTGAAGACTATATATGGTAAAAAATGTAAATAATGCCTATTTCAACTAGCATTTTAACATAAGAAAGGAAAATACACCATACAAAGTTATCAACAACTAGGGACAATGATTCAGACAAGTTTTACCTAGAAAGAACAATGAGGTTATACTTGATTTATCAACCTAGCTTTATCATAAGCCTCCTGAACAAACAAGTTTCACCCTGCAACAGTAAACAATGACTTAGACATAGCAATTTAACAGGGGGAGGCAAATGAGTAAAAAGGCCCACTCAAATCATTAACTTCATAGCTTGAAGAAAGAAGTCTGACAATGGTTTATAAAAATCTATTCTAAACTATCTAGTGATAAAATTAATAAACTATCCCTCTTCTATGAGTTACTTGACTAACACTCTACTCAAGATATAAACTAAAGAACCAGGCAGGTGGTGCAGGCCTGTCATCCCAGTCCTCAAGAGGCTGAGACCAGAGGATAGCAAGTTTGAGACCAGACTAGGCTATATTGCAAATTCCTGTCTTAGGCGGGGTTAACTACAGCATCTATACAACATTCTACAGGTGGTAAAAGCATAAATATTTTTATTTATTAAAGAGTACAAATTCACTTTTAGTCACACAAGCCATGTTGCTTACAAACTGGTTATTTCATTCTTATATATTATAATCTGGGACATCATCTTAATCCTGTTGCCTATTTTTCTCACCAGTAATTTCACCAAAGTTCAGAAATAATATAAAATACAACCAGTATTATTTTCACCAGCATCTTAAGAAGAATACTCAACATAGGCACACAGTCAACACCTGGCTGCTTTTAAACCCTGTGTGGTAAAAGAAACAAATACTAGCATACCTATGTGAAGATACTTCAATGACTAGTAAAGAATGTTACTGATCTGAAAAGGACTATCATCATCTGTTCTATACAGTTTATATTTGTCCTGGGTTTGACCAATAGCACCTCAAAAGAGAAAAGTCAAATGTTCTTTACATACTTCATGTAACAATGAAATTGTGTTATTTTTAAGATAAAAACCAATGTGATTAGGGGAAAAACCTATAAATCTCATTTAAAAAAAAAAACCACTAAAACAAAGCAAAAACCTTTAATCGGGAATAAAAAACTGCAGGTATGACTTAAAGGTTAAGAGAAATAACAAAGTTATAATCATCACATTTGAGCATAAATGGAAAGCAAACTAAAAACTTTCAGAACTTTACAAAGCTATACACACAGTATAATTTCAGTAATTTTTCAATGCTTCCACATTAGGTAAAAGAAAATCAGCCAAAATGTTTAAAAGGTTATTTCTGGAATATGCTCTCCCATGTTACAATAATGGTCACTTATTTTTATAAAATTAAAAGTTACTTCAAAACTTTAAAGTTGTTTTTAAATTCAGAAACTAAACTATAATACATTTACTTTTAAAAGATTCGTGCACTTTTTTTTTAGCATATCATGTTATCTCTATCCCCAGCTTGGCATCAAGAAGCAGAGATCAGGAGGCTCACAGTTCAAAGCCAGCCTGGGCAAACAGTCTGTGAGACACTATCTCAAAATACACAAAAAAAAGGCTGACAGAATGACTCAAGTGGTAGAGCACCTGCCTACCAAGCATGTGGCTGAGTACAAACTTCAGTATCAAAAAAAAAAAGAGATTTCTATTCTTGTCTTCCAAACAATAAGCCCCAGATTGATAAAATTCGGTGGTATTTCTCTTCGCATATTCCTCCAACCCCAAAAAGCTTTAAATCTTTTATTCCTCTATATAAGTTCTCTCCCTAGCACATTAATAACTATAAAATCTATCCTATGATCAAGACACAGGCAAAGTACTACACAGAAATTAAGATGATCAATTTCAGGGTGTGATGGTACACCTCTTAATCCCAGAACTTGGGAGACTAAAGCAGGAGGATCACACGTTCAAAGCCAGCCTGGGCTACACAGAGAGACTCTGTCTCAAAAAATAAAAAGCAAAACAAAGAAACAAACAAATGAGAACTGAGTGGCTCAAGTGGTAGAGTGCCAGCCTAGTAAGCACAAGGCCCTGAGTTCAATCCCCCAGACTAAGTAATCACACAGGGAGAGAGGAAGAAAACATCAGCCTAATCATAAGGCTGAACATATTGTTATGGCTACATAACATCAGCAAAGAACACAAGCAAATGACAAAAAAAAAAAAAAAAAAAAAAAAGGACACTATGCTGCCACTCCAGCCAAGAACAAATGTAATATATAATTAACCAAGATGCAAACAGCAAAACTTTAGCAATTTCTCATTTCTAGCTACTGTATACCTCCCAAGCTTCTCACTTAATTACTCCCATTCATTCACAGCAAATAGGAGGTGATATAAAATCACAAGGTGTATTACTTACTTAGTTTCAGTAGTTTTGCTAGCTTTTTCCATGCTTTTCAGGCTCTCAGGGGATCTAAGTTGAAATCTACAGCTGTCATTCATATTCCAAACTGACTCCATTAAGACACCAACTTTAGGAATCCCAGCACTAATTGAAAATGCAACTGCTCCAGCATGATAAAGAGGATTATTTCTTAGGCATACCTAATAAACAAAAGAAAATCAAGATAGCATAACTTTATACAACAAACTACAGTTATTCCAAATGTATGAAAATCCAATACATGAAAGTATTTGCTTCCTAGATTTTCCAATACAATCTTACGTTATCAGTAAGGCTGAAAAAGCATTAACTTAAAGGTATCCATCAAAAATTTGTTCCTGGGCTGGGGACGTGACTCAAGTGTAGAGTGCCTGCCTTGAAAATGCAAGGCCCGGAGTTTAAACCCCATACCACCAAAAAATGAAATTCAGTAAGTAAATAAACATAAAAAATTTTGTTCTTAAAATTAATAAGCAAGTTTAATGTTTGCTAAAAATTTAGTATTAACTTTTAAAATTCACGCAGCAAAATAAGACCACTGTTAAAAAGAAACTAGGATTCCAAGATGGCGGCTAGAGGTAGGAAGCAGAAAGCAAGCCTCCTATAGTGAAATCTTGGAGAGACACTGGAGACACTTTGCAGGCATAATCACCGAGAAAAGGCAAAACTTTGACCCCTCCACATCTCCAGCCGGCGCAGAGAATCTCCACTTCATGTTAAACGGAGAAACGAGGAGGCCCCCGGGGCCGCCAGTGGCCGGCGCCCATACGGCTTGGGAAGTCGCGGACCAGGTGAGCTTCGCGGTACCGCGGTTCCCCCACAGACAAGCCTGGGCCAGAGCAGCATAGCCCCCTGGACAGACTGACCTCCACCCGGGAAAAAAAGAGAAACTGAGTACTAAGCAATAAGAACAGTTAAGACACGCTGGAAAGAGGGTGGGGCGCCCTGAGCGCTGAAGATTGGGGGAAGGGAATCCTTCCCGGGACTGTAAATAAACGAGCCGGGCAGGCCGGAGAGGCTCTGGTGGGAGCGGGGCGCGCCAGCAACCAGGAGCGGGGACGCTTGTGAGAGGAGGGAAGACCCACTTCCCACGTGAACTGTAAATAAACACGCAGGCCTGACAACGCAGGGCAGTGTCGCCTTTCCCAGTGCTTGGAAAGGGGAAAGGCTGTAGCAGAGGCCGCCGCACAGGAGAACTCTGAGCAAACAAAGCCTGTGGGACCAGGTGAGTGCTAAGCTCACCCCAGAGATCTGCATAAATAATGCCGCCAGCTACAGGCTGAGAGCAGCAGGCAGGCAAGCCACAGTTGCAGATACCACTCTCAGAACTGCCTCCAGACGCTTTTTTTTCTTTTTCTCCCTACCTTTGATGAGAGAACAACCAAATTACACCTGCAAGCCGAAAAACTTACTGAAACTGTATTGCATTTGAACTGGGGACACTTGGTGGGGCTTTTTTTTGTGTGTCTGTGTGTGTGCAGTTTTGTTCTACTTTATGCGTCCCCTTTGATGAGACAACTACAGAACAACATCTGAGGCACCATCTCCAGGATGGGAGACTGAGATGGACACCCAAATTATTAAGACTGAAACTTCATTGAATTTGACCTTGGAGGTTTTTTGGTGTTTTTTTTTTAATTTTCTATTTTTCATTTTATTATATTTTATTTTTATATATAGATAGTTCTTTCATTTACTTATTTTTTATTTTTATTCTTTATTTTTTTAATTTTTTATTTTCAATCCTCTGTCTCTCTAATGTCTGTTCAGCCATGTTTATACCTTTGAAACTTTCTTGTCTGATTCCTTGTTCTGTTTTCTCCTTCTTGTCTGTTTATTTGTTTTTCCCTTTTTTTTAAGTTCTTGCTTTCCATCTCCGCTCACCCTTCCATTCTAAATAGCACCATTGTTATTATTACAAGCTAGAAAATACTTAATTGCACATAGTGCAGGGACAGTAACACCACCAAAGACAATGACGGGAAGAGAGAAAAAACAGGGAAACCAGTTTCCCCACAACAAAAAATCAGTACAGGAACCAGAGGGGAATGAAGAAAACAGATACTCAGATCCAGACTCCAACAAAATGAAGATAAACTATGCCCAAGGACCCAATGAAGCCCACAAGAATAATTTAAAAGAAGACATACTACAGGTACTCAATGAGAATTTTATAGGGATGATACTGGATAGGGTCAACCAAAATGTACCGGAGACACTCAAGAAATTCCAAGACAATAAAAATAGAGAATTTGAAAAAGCAAAAGAAGAAATAAAGGAAACCATAGAAGCACTGTATAAACACCAAAGTGAAAGAGAGAACACAATGAATAAATGGATAAATGAACTCAGGACAAAAGTAGACAACAATAAAGAAGAAAACAGCCAGGATATGGAAATCCTCAGAAAAAAGAACGAAACAGAACTGCAAAACAAAACGGAAGGCCAATCCAGCAGAACAGAATAAACAGAAGACAATCTCAGAACTTGAAGATGAAATGGTAATTAAAGGAAAAACCAAAGAACTATTAATTAAACAACTCAAGACCTGTGAAAAGAAAATACAAGAACTCACCGACTCCATCAAAAGACCAAACTTGAGAATCATGGGCATCAAAGGAGAAGAGGTGCAAGCGAAGGGAATGCGTAATCTATTCAACAAAATAATAATGGAAAATTTCCCAAATCTAGAGAAAGATATTCCCATACAGATGCAAGAGGTCTCCAGGACACCAAACAGACCAGATCAAAACAGAACTACCCCACGACATATCATCATTAAAACAACAAGTTCAGAAACTAGGGAAAGAATACTGAAGGCTGTAAGAGAAAAAACAAGTAACATACAAAGGTAAACCCATCAAAATCACAGCAGACTTCTCAACAGAGACATTAAAAGCAAGAAGAGCGTGGGGTGAGATCTTCCGGGCACTGAATGAAAATAACTTCAACCCCAGGATACTCTACCCAGCAAAGCTATCATTCAAAATAGATGGAGCAATAAAAGTCTTCTATGATAAGCAGAAACTAAAACAATATGTGACCACAAAGCCACCACTACAAAAGATTCCTCAAGGGATTCTACATACAGAAAGTGAAACCCAACTTAACCATGAAAAGACAGGCAGCACCTAACCAAAGGAAAAGAAAAAGCAAGACAGTAGAGAGGTCTATCGATCTTGTTTTCAGACATGATCCTATATCTTAAAGACCCAAAAAACTCTACTCAGAAGCTTCTAGACATCATCAATAGCTATAGCAAGGTAGCAGGATATAAAATCAACATAGAAAAATCATTAGCATTTCCATACACTAACAATGAGCAAACAGAAAAAGAATGTATGAAAACAATTCCATTTACAATAGCCTCAAACAAAATCAAATACCTAGGTGTAAACCTAACAAAAGATGTGAAAGACCTCTACAAGGAAAACTATACACTTCTGAAGAAAGAGATTGAGGAAGACTATAGAAAGTGGAGAGATCTCCCATGCTCATGGATTGGTAGAATCAACATAGTAAAAATGTCGATACTCCCCAAAGTAATCTACATGTTTAATGCAATTCCCATCAAAATTCCAATGACATTCATTAAAGAGATTGAAAAATCTACTGTTAAATTTATATGGAAACACAAGAGGCCACAAATAGCCAAGGCAATACTCAGTCAAAAGAACAATGCAGGAGGTATCACAATACCTGACTTCAAACTCTATTACAAAGCAATAACAATAAAAACAGCATGGTACTGGCACAAAAACAGACATGAAGACCAGTGGAACAGAATAGAGGATCCAGATATGAAGCCACACAACTATGAGCAACTTATCTTTGACAAAGGAGCTAAAAATATACGATGGAGAAATAGCAGCCTCTTCAACAAAAACTGCTGGGAAAACTGGTTAGCAGTCTGCAAAAAACTGAAACTAGATCCAGGTATATCACCCTATACCAAGATTAACTCAAAATGGATCAAGGATCTTAATATCAGACCCCAAACTCTTAAGTTGATACAAGAAAGAGTAGGAAATACTCTGGAGTTAGTAGGTATAGGTAAGAACTTTCTCAATGAAACCCCAGCAGCACAGCAACTAAGAGATAGCATAGATAAATGGGACCTCATAAAACTAAAAAGCTTCTGTACATCAAAAGAAATGGTCTCTAAACTGAAGAGAACACCCACAGAGTGGAAGAAAGTATTTGCCAATTATACATCAGACAAAGGACTGATAACCAGAATATACAGGGAACTTAAAAAACTAAATTCTCCCAAAACTAATGAACCAATAAAGAAATGGGCACGTGAACTAAACAGAACTTTCTCAAAAGAAGAAATTCAAATGGCCAGAAAACACATGAAAAAATGCTCACCATCTCTAGCAATAAAGGAAATGCAAATTAAAACCACACTAAGATTCCACCTCACCCCTGTTAGAATAGCCATCATCAGCAACACCACCAACAACAGGTGTTGGCGAGGATGCGGGGGAAAAAGGAACCCTCTTACACTGTTGGTGGGAATGTAGACTAGTACAACCACTCTGGAAAAAAATTTGGAGGCTACTTAAAAAGCTGGACATCGATCTACCATTTGATCCAGCAATACCACTCTTGGGGATATACCCAAAAGACTGTTACTCCAGAGGCACCTGCACATCCATGTTTATTGCGGCACTATTCACAATAGCCAAGTTATGGAAACAGCCAAGATGCCCCAGCACTGACGAATGGATTAAGAAAATGTGGTATCTATACACAATGGAATTTTATGCAGCCATGAAGAAGAACGAAATGTTATCATTCGCTGGTAAATGGATGGAATTGGAGAACATCATTCTGAGTGAGGTTAGCCTGGCTCAAAAAACCAAAAATCGTATGTTCTCCCTCATATGTGGACATTAGATCAAGGGCAAACACAACAAGGGGATTGGACTATGAGCACATGATAAAAGTGAGAGCACACAAGGGAGGGGTGAGGATAGGTAAGACACCTAAAAAACTAGCTAGCATTTGTTGCCCTTAACGCAGAGAAACTAAAGCAGATACCTTAAAGCAACTGAGGCCAATAGGAAAAGGGGACCAGGAACTAGAGAAAAGGTTAGATCAAAAAGAATTAACCTAGAAGGTAACACCCACGCACAGGAAATCAATGTGAGTCAATGCCCTGTATAGCTATCCTTATCTCAACCAGCAAAAACTCTTGTTCCTTCCTATTATTGCTTTTACTCTCTCTACAACAAAATTAGAGATAAGGGCAAAATAGTTTCTGCTGGGATTGAGGGGGGGGAGCGGGAGGGGGTGGAGTGGGTGGTAAGGGAGGGGGTGGGGGCAGGGGGGAGAAATGAACCAAGCCTTGTATGCACATATGAATAATAAAAGAAAAATGAAAAAAAAAAAAAAAAGACAGTAGAGAGTAACCTCAACTTAGGTACACACAATCAAACTTTCAAACAACTAAGACAAATAAATGACAGGAATCACCACATACCTATCAGTACTAACACTTAATGTTAACGGACTTAATTCACCCATCAAAAGGCACCGCTTGACGAAATGGATTAAAAGGGAAGATCCAACAATTTGTTGCTTACAGGAGACCCATCTCATAGCATAGATGAGATGGCTTAGGAGGAAAGGCTGGAAGAAGATTTACCAAGCCAGTGGCCCCCGAAAACAGGCAGGAGTAGCAATACTTATCTCTGACAAAGTAGACTTCAAACCTACATTGATCAAATGCAATAAAGAAGAACATTCCATACTAATAAAAGGGGAAATAGACCAAAAGGAAATAATAATCATCAACCTGTATGCACCCAATTTCATCAAACATACCCTGAAAGACCTAAAAGCATGCATTAACGCCAACACAGTGGTTGTGGGAGTCTTTAACACCCCATTATCATCAATAGATAGGTCATCCAAACAAAAAATCAATAAAGAAATCCAAGATCTAAAATATGCAATAGATCAAATGGACCTACTTGATGTCTACAGAACATTTCATCCAACTTCTACACAATATACATTCTTCTCAGCAACACATGGAACCTTCTCCAAAACAGATCATATCCTAGGTCACAAAGCAAGTCTCAGCAAATATAAGAAAACGGAAATTATACCATGCATACTATCTGATCACAATGCAGTCAAAGTAGAACTCAACAACAAAAGTAAAGACAAAAAACATGCAAACAGCTGGAAACTAAATAACTCATTACTTACTGAAGAATGGATCATCGATGAAATAAAAGAGGAAATTAAAAAGTTCCTGGAAGTCAATGAAAATGAAAACACAACTTACCGGAACCTATGGGACACAGCTAAGGCAGTCCTGAGAGGAAAGTTTATAGCCATGAGTGCATTTATTAAAAAAACTGAAAGATCCCAAATCAATGACCTAATGATACATCTCAAACTCCTAGAAAAACAAGAACAAGCAAATCCCAAAACAAATAGGAGAGAAATAATAAAAATAAGAGATGAAATCAACAAAATAGAAACTAAAAAAACCATACAAAGAATTAATGAAACAAAAAGTTGGTTCATTGAAAAAATAAACAAGATCGATAGACCCTTGGCAAATCTGACTAAAATGAGGAGAGAAAAAAACCCAAATTAGTAGAATCAGGAATGCAAAAGGGGAGATAACAACAAACACCATGGAAGTCCAGGAAATCATCAGAGACTACTTTGAGAACCTATACTCAAATAAATTTGAAAATCTTAAAGAAATGGACAGATTTCTAGATACATATGACCACCCAAAACTGAACCAAGAGGAAATTAATCACCTGAATAGATCTATAACACAAAATGAAATTGAAGCAGCAATCAAGAGTCTCCCCAAAAAGAAAAGTCCAGGACCTGATGGATTCTCTGTTGAATTCTATCAGACCTTTAAAGAAGAACTGATACCAACCCTCCTTAAACTGTTCCACGAAATAGAAAGGGAAGGAAAACTGCCTAACACATTTTATGAAGCCAGTATTACACTTATCCCAAAACCAGGCAACGACACCTCCAAAACGGAGAACTATAGGACAATCTCCTAAATGAACATTGACGCACAAATCCTCAACAAAATAATGGCAAACCAAATTCAGCAACACATCAAAAAAGATTATTCACCACGACCAAGCAGGCTTCATCCCAGGGATGCAGGGGTGGTTCAACATATGAAAATCAATAAACGTAATAAACCACATTAACAGAAGCAAAGACAAAAACCACTTGATCATCTCAATAGATGCAAAAAAAGCCTTTGATAAGATCCAACACCATTTCATGATAAAAGCTCTAAGAAATCTAGGAATAGAAGGAAAGTACCTCAACATTATAAAAGCTATATATGACCTACAGCCAGCATTATACTTAAAGGAGAAAAACTGAAACCACTCCCTCTAAAATCAGGAACCAGACAAGGATGCCCACTATCTCCACTCCTATTCAACATAGTACTGGAATTCCTAGCCAGAGCAATTAGGCAAGAAGAAGGAATAAAAGGAATACAAATAGGTAAAGAAACTGTCAAAATATCCCTATTTGCAGACGACATGATCCTATACCTTAAAGACCCAAAAAACTCTACTCAGAAGCTTCTAGACATCATCAATAGCTATAGCAAGGTAGCAGGATATAAAATCAACATAGAAAAATCATTAGCATTTCCATACACTAACAATGAGCAAACGGAAAAAGAATGTATGAAAACAATTCCATTTACAATAGCCTCAAACAAAATCAAATACCTAGGTGTAAACCTAACAAAAGATGTGAAAGACCTCTACAAGGAAAACTATACACTTCTGAAGAAAGAGATTGAGGAAGACTATAGAAAGTGGAGAGATCTCCCATGCTCATGGATTGGTAGAATCAACATAGTAAAAATGTCGATACTCCCCAAAGTAATCTACATGTTTAATGCAATTCCCATCAAAATTCCAATGACATTCATTAAAGAGATTGAAAAATCTACTGTTAAATTTATATGGAAACACAAGAGGCCACGAACAGCCTCTGGATTACAGGACTCATTTCCACTATTAAATACTAACGAGTATCCCCAAAATCTTTTGTTTATATGGGTCATCTCTAGTTTTAAATATCAGTGAATTAAATGTATTAATTAAAACTGAGAAATGTTCAAATATTAACGTTAATAAACAGCCATGTTAATAAAAACAATTCTATAAAAGTAACTAGATTTTCAAAAATATTAGTCAACAGTGGCATTGTTTGCATTTTGCAATTCTCTTGATGTCAGATTCAGTAGAAGACAGCTGAATTTTCATGTCTTCCTCTGCATTCAATCTATGATGTTGTATTTTGACTTAAGCATATGGAGACAGTTCAACTTCACCCAGATATGATTGGAAAATGAAGGGCTTTGCTCCCTGAAGGAGCAAGGAAGCAGCAGATCACACTTAAGAATCACTGCAGTATTAGAAAATCACCTTCAATAAGATTCCTGTACAAATGTAAACCATCTCAGAGCCCCAAAATAGAAAGCAGTAGAAATGCAACTATTTGACAAAGCCTCCAGCTCTTAATACTCCCACAGAGCAGCATCTTCTAGACTGTCAAACACAGTGATGTCAGGTCCTACCCGCAAGGCAAACTAAGTTTTTGGTAAGAGTAGCTCCAGGCTCTGTATTTTAAAAATACCAAATGATGCTTAAAACCAGGCAAAGGGGATTCCTTACTAATACTACTATTACTGACACAGGACCAGAATATATATTAGTCAACTACTGAATGAAGAATGATGTGACACATTTATTGCTATTGGAACTTGGTCTTTCAATGGTATTCACCTATAAAATTGTTTATAGACCAATTGTTTACAAAAAAGTGACTTTTTAAAAAGAGAAATGATGTCCCTCAGGACAGTTAATTTTAATCACTTACCTGGGTACCAACAGTGATGTTAGGCATGGAAGAAATACCAGCACTGGACTTGGGCTTTTTATTTTTGGCTCTAGCTTTCTCTAACATTTTCTTCCTTTGACTAAAAGGGACTACACCCCTGAAAAGGAAAACCATAAGTTGGTCAAATAAGCAGCAAAAAGCCCCAAAACTAAATAAACCTAAAATTACGTATTATCATTTAAGAATGTCTGAGGTACTGATGCTCTAATATTCTTTCTCAGACATTATTCTTAATTGCAGCATGTTCACAGATTTAATAAATAACTGGATTCAGTTTTATTAAACCTTTATGATTACATTTTATAGAAAAGGAATCCAGTGGTATTTCTCTTACAAGTAAGTATATTTCATTAGGAGCCTTCCCTATATACTATTATTGTCAATACAAATTTATAGATAATACCTTAAAATACAACAAAGAATAAATTTAGACACCTTCAAGTAGTAGAGCTATAGTTTAAATAAGGAAGAAAACACTCATGAAATGAAATTTTAAAAATACTATACATCCTACATTTCCAATTACATAAAGTACAGATTTACATACAGGAGGAAAAAAGATCAACTAAAAATACCCCAAATGTTAGCAGTAGTTATTTTCAGTGATAGGACTCTAAATAATTTTTCTACTTTGTACCTTTCATAAAATCTAGCAATATAGTCACTAAGAAATTATCTTTTAAGCTCTTTTAATATAGTTTTGCACTAAAGTAGAATTTCCCTCCCTACAAAAATACATCCACTGCTCAAAGCAGTTCTGTATGTCTACAAAAGTATTCACTGAAAGAAATTCCCCCTCCCTCAAACTCACCACCAATATAAATTGTTCTCCAGCTGGGCACAGGTATAAAGGGCACAGCAATGTAAAGAAACTATCCGTTCTCCTTGAAGTTCAGAGTAAGTCTGCGCAGTGTGCTCTAACTTAGAAGCCACAGAACTTAAAGTTTCATCCACCCATGTAGCAACCTAAAGAATAAATAGTAGAGGTTATTTTTCCAAAAGTATTGTGATCAAAACTAGGGTAAGACACACATACTTTGTGGACTGAATTCTAAAATGTTTTGAGCTAACCACTATAAAAGTATACTTACTATAAAAGTAATATTCAGGAAAGGTTTTTTTTTTTTTTTTGGAGGGCTTGGGGGAGCTTTTTTACAGGAGTTTGAACTCAGGGCCTCACTCTTACAAGAGAGGTGCTCTACCACTTGAGCCATTCCACCCGCCCAGGAAAGGTTCCTAGTAAGACTAGAAACCAAAATACTTTCTTTACATATAAAACAAAATAGCAGCTACTGATGTGAATATCTAAGGCCATCTTTAAGGTACTAACCAAAACTAAACATCTGTCCCTTTTATTTAAAAAAAACAAAACAAAAAAACGACCAGTCTTGCCATGTACCCCCAGGCTGACCTGGAACTTGCAATTATTCAGCATCAGCCTCCCAAATACTAAGATTACAGACATGTGCCACCAGGCTCAGCTTGCTCCAACAATTTTTAATAGAATACTATGACTTTGAAGGTAAACTTATCATTTGAGATATAATATCCAAACTTTATCTTTTTAAAGAAATTCTAGAGATCGCCTTCCTCTTTTATTTTTCTTCAGTATTTTTTTCTTTCCTTAAAGTAGAAAGCTATTTTTAAGGGTTTTAAATTACCCAATAACAATAAAAATTAGACAATGAATTACCCTCCTAAGGCTTGAAACACTTGTATTTATGGACATAGTTAGACAGAAAGAAAATGAAAAGATGAAAAGGGGCAAGGGGAGAAAGAAAACCAAGAATATAAGCATGAAATGTTTATTGGTGCAAAGTGATTCCTACCTTGTTATTTTCTGTAGCTACAGTTGCTCTTATGCTGTTTGCAGACAGGAGGACTATCTTTTCATTGGTTAACCCCAAAAATGTTGCTCGTGGATGATGTAATGAAGGATTCTTTGAAAGCATAAAAAAATATTATTTTTTATGTTGATATGTAGAGCTATTCAATGCAAGATTTAATATAAGAAAATACCTGGGCATTTCTATAAGGTTCAGATTCACTCCACTTCCACTGATAAAGTTCTCCTTTACTGCTAACAGCCAAAAGCTCAGAGTATAGAGCTCCAATACAAATAAATTTTGTTCCATCCTATAAAGTAAGAAAAATTACTATAAAAACATGAAAATTGTCAAATCATCAGGTTTAGACACTATCACTTTAATCACTACCAAATCTAAATTAATCATCAGCACTTTAAACCACAGCTATCCAGTATCTTTAGGGCAGACTACAAGGTCCTCAGAAGACCCGGGCTCCCTCCAGGAACTCATTCTCCTCAAGTCACAGTGGCTTTCTTCCTTTTCCTGGACTATATGTCAACCATGACCTCACCAGAGGACCCTTGTCCTTCCTGTTCTCTCTTGCCTGTGTTACTTCTGCGTAGGTAACTTATTTCCTCTCCTCAATCAAGTCTGCTTCAGGGAGATGTCCCTCACATTCTAGCTCCTTACCCAGCTTTGTTTTTAGATCACAGCGTTCACAGCTTATTATATTTATTTGTTTACCACTGTACCCTCAGAAGAGTTCACAATGTAGGTGGCTCAATAAACGTGACTGAGTTAAACAAAAGCAGAATAACAACCAAAAGAACAATAAGGAGTTGAAGCAGGGAAAATCAGCTATCAAAAGATAAGTCATCTTCTCCATAGGCTCTTCTGAGCCACTGAAACAAATATTTATATTTTGTTTTTTAAGTTACCACACACACACCCCCCCACACCCACACCCACACACACACCCAGCACTGGGGTTTGAACTCAAGACTTCATGCTTGGTACGCAAGCTCTCTACCACTTGAGCCACGCCTTGAGCCCCCAAAGTTCATTAACTTTTAATGTGAAATACATGCAATAAGTTGGGGTGCAATTAAATTATAAAAAGCTTGAAGCATGAACAATAAATACAAGTACATAAAACAAAAAAATTTTTAAACATAAGAGCCATGAGCCACAGCTCAACTGCCAGAGCCATGAAGCTACCCAGCAATCTCACAGCAAAACTTGCCAATACAGAATTTTATTTGGTTAGATGGGTTATAGTATTCCACTAAAGTTTATAAAGATTTATAAATAACAGTTATGCCTGACTTGTAGAGAAAGAATACTAACATTAATCTTCTATTTTACCTATAACAGTCAGTCCTGTTTTCAAGTCACTTCTATGGGAGAAGGGCAGAGAGACAAAATTTGAAACTCTCCACTATTCGTCTCTTCCTCTTACCATGACTATCTGAAAACCACTGTCTATTTTCTACACGGTAGCTTCACTGACACTACCTTTTTTCTACCTCATTCTCTCTTCTCCATCCATTGTTAAAATTAAAGATAATGGGATCAGAACAAGTAAATCCCAAACATGGAATACTTAAGTAATTTCAGGTAAATTAGGTAATTTTTCTGAGTTCACTTTTCAACCTCTAAAATGGTAGTTAATATATAAAGCACACAGCACAGAACTTAGTACAATGTAAGTGCTCAAATTCAAAAATGATTATGCTGCTCCCCTGACTTCATCTCCTATTCATCCAGAAAATGGCTTTTAGGTAAGACTTCCTGAATGGTCCACCTCTAGATTTACTTAATGTACGCACTATCCTTACTTCTTCATTACTTGTCGTCTTAAGAGAAAGAAAAGCACTCCTCCATTATTTAAAGATAAGCTACACATGCATGCACCTCCTGAATGCAGCCCCTTCTCATATCACCCCAACAACCATCCAAACTAAGCTGTCTTTCAGTTTTTCTCATGGTAAAGTGAATGCTCACTTAGCCTATGTTTCATCTTACTGGCATTCCAATTGCCCAATTAATGCTCATGCATTTAATTAACCTATCTTTTCTATAGCTCTTCAAATCATTTGCCTCTGGTTCTTTATTTGTTCTGGAAACTGGTCTCCCTTTATTCACAAGTCACTACTCTCCACTAGTCTTCCTACTTCCATGACTATTTTTTCCATCTCCCTCACACCACCGTGCATTCCCTACCATAAATTCTGTCCTTGTCCCTTATCTAAATTAAGCTTCACCCTCATCCTCAGTGACTTCAGTAAAGCACCATGCTTTTAGACCTGAAATCTCTTATTTCCAGACTTACATGCAAGAGTTCTCTACCTGAATGTCTTAAAAAGCACTGTAACATCTCCAAAACAAACTTAACATCTCCTCAAAACTGCACTGCCATTATCTACAGTCTCCATCTCCACGGGTAATGTTTATCACCCACCCTGTAAATAGGCGACAGAGGAACCTGGGAGCTCTCCCCAACTCCTCTTCTTTCATCAAGCCAGTTACTAGTCAACCAGTGCTTGTGTTTGTCTCAGATTCCTCTCAAATTCTTCCTTCATCTCTTCCCACTACCCCTGCTTTGGTTGGGTTCTCACAATTCCCTTCTATAACGATCCTACTATGCTCACAACTGCCTGGATTTTCTCCTTTTCCTATCTTTCTCCCGTGGTGCCAACAGTGTTCATTTCTTTAAAAACGGACAATAAAACCCCAACAACCTTATCGTTATCACTGCTCTAAGGACTCTATTGGCTTCTTAGTAACTGTGTAACATGTAATTCCTTGGTAAGCTGCCGAGGGCTCTTGTCAATCCTGCTCCATCCTACTTCTACTCTACCATATAACAGCAATTCTGAGCTTTTCATTATTCCACAAACACATTGTGACCTTTCCTGATTCTAAGCCCATACTTAATATGTCTGGAATATGTCTGCTTCTTGGTCAATGCATACTTAACCTCGAAAATGTTGCCACATCTATCAGTCATTTCCCACTCTAAACCTACAGAGCTCGACCCATATCTTCAGTTTAGCACTGTTCGCATTATGAATACATTATACTCTGTATGTATTTCTGTGCTCCTGAGTTACTTGCAGGACAGTCAATGTCTAAGTCACCTCGACGTCACTAAAGAACAGCTTGGTGCATGGCACAAAGTAGGAGCATACCAACCAACTGATGAATGACCAAATGAATCTTGACTCCAACTTCAAGTAAAGGACTTGCTACTGGTAGTATAATTCTTAAACAAATCATCCCTATTGTACGTCCACCTCAGAAATGACTTGTCTGTAATCCTTCAGCAATAAGCCAATATTCCCCAGGATGACAAGTCCTGGATCAGTCAGCTAAGCTCTGAGGCCCTGAATGGACAATTATGGATGATGGCATAACCACCACCCTAGAGAAGATGACAGAAAAATCACTTATTCTTGCCTGCTTTAAATCTGTCCATGTAAAAGAAACTTCTCTGTATGCAGAGAAATACAAAACAATCTAATGCACACAAGGAGACAGTATATTTCAGCTCATTTGCTTTTCGCGCATCATCGAAAACACTGCTGGTGCTATCTTAATGAAATACTAATTGCTGCTGCTGAACAGGTTACGGTCTACTTTAAAGCAAGTAGCACAAGTAAACAGGCACTGTTTCAGTACTTTGTAGATCCACTTTTCTAAACAAAAATTAAATCATCAGTGGTTGAATGCAATCAGAAAGTTTACAGTTAAGTGAGTAACATACATGAGCCATCAAATTAGAAATCTCTCCTGAAAGGGGAGAAACTGTTAAAAAATGATGTGGCCTCGAACTACTGATCCTTATTATCCCTCAGCCAATCTCCCTTCTGCTGGGATGACAGGTGGGTGGGGGACACCGTCAAAAAAAAAAAAAAAAAAGACTGCAATGAACTATAGGCCAAAGCTTTAAAAAAGCACTCACCTTTTTTGTTCACTCAACTTTCTACTAGTAGCAAACACTATTTTAACATTAAGTACTAGGCCCAAATCCTGTCACTCAATGCAACACGCTATACACTATGTTGAGAGGAATGGCAGCAAAAGGTTATGCTGTGCAATTTGGTCAACTGTGTTTATTCACACTTCATTTCTCCCTTGCCTACCAACTGTCCCCTATTCTCCTTATGACTAGTTTTCCCCTTTGTGATCCTTTCTCATTTTGATTTCATTACTAAATTGCATTTGTGCCACACCTTTTAACAGATATTTCCTGGAAACTTCCAGTTGTCAATAACACTAAGACCTCTCCCAACCAATATCCACTTCTAGAAACCTCTGTCTTCCCTCTCATCACTGTAGAAACCACAATGAAGGAGAAGCAGTACGAACAAGTTTGATCATTTGTTCCAATTCTCCAAACAACTTAACCAAGAAGACGAATATCATGGGTCTGTTTCCTCTCAATATCACTCAAAGAAACAGATTAACATAGAACTCTCCAATTCAAAGGGCTAGTGGGAATAAATTTACTTGTTATTTTCCCTAGACTATATGAAAACAGATCCATAACAGTAGGGGTATGACTGTTAATTAACAGTACTGACTTGCTGGATCACTTCTATTTCTTTTATCACCTACCAGAACCACCACTAAAGCTCTTCCTCGGAGCTTAGTGAATAAATCCAGACAGTGTGTTTTGTTATAGAACACAAAGCAACATTTTATGTTCAGTGAATGGAATTAACATGGATTTCTATGTAATTTATTGTATGTATTTGAGGCTGTATGTATTGATGTATGGGATACACTGAAATAGTGAAATGCTTACTAGTGAAGCAGAACGCTTATGTATCTCACAGTATCTTTTTTGTTTGCAACAAAGGTAACAAAAATCTACTTATTTAACAAAAATTGCTAATACACGTACACTATCTCTAGATGTTAATCCTAAATATGCTTTATGCTACTTTTTAATCCTTTGAGTACATTTTCCCATTTTTTCAGCCATCTATGATAGCCAGTTTTATTCTATTTTATTTTTTAAGATACCAGATACAGGTAAGATCATACAGTATTTTTCTAACTGTTTCTGGTTTATTTCACTTAGCATAATATCCTCAATGTCCACCCACGTGTGGCAAACAGCAAGACATCCTGCTGAATAATACTCTTGCATATCACATTTTCTTTATCCCTTCATCCATCAACAGACATGTACATTGCTTCTGTGACCTGCTTCCTATAATACTGCAATGCACATGGGAGTGCACATAACTTCACAAGTTAGTGACTGACTTCATCTCTTTTGGATATAAACTCAGAAGAGGAATTTTTGGGTCATATGGTAGACCTATTTTTAATTTCTTTAGGAACTCTGTTCTGTTTTCCATATGTACCAATCTATTTTTCATCAACCGTGTTCAGTTCTCTTTTCTCCATACCCTTGTGAAGATTCATCTCTTATATTTTTGATAATAGCCATCCTAACAGATGAGAGGTGATGAATTTGCATTTCCCTCATGATTAGTAACATGGAGAATTTGTAACATATTGTCTTCTTTGGAGAAATGTCTGTTCAGATCATTTGACTTTTGTTGTTGTTGGTGGTGGTGGTGGTGGTAGTGGTATTGGGATTTCAACTTAGGGTTTCCCACTTGCTAAGCAGGTACCCTATGGCTTGAACCACGCCTCTCTTACTTGCCCAATTTTTTTACTTGGGTCATTTATGTTTCCGATATTGATCTCTAAGAGTTCTCTGTAAATTTTAGCTATTAATCCCTATTTCACAGGTAGTAATATAGCTATTTCCCATTCACAGACTGCCTTTTCATTTTGTTGATTCCTCTGCTGTGCAGAAGCTTTTAAGTCTGATGTACTTTCCATTTATGTTTACTACGTACCCTGAGCTTTCAGTGTGACATCAAAAAATCATTAAAAAGGCAAACTTCCCCCCACCCTAAGTTTTTCTTTTAGGAGCTTTATGGGTTCAAGCCATATATTTAGGTCCATTTTGAATTGATTTTTGTATATGGTATAAAATAAAAGTCCAATTTCATGCTTTTCCATGTAGAAATCCAGTTTCCCCAGCACCACTAATTGAAAAGACTATTCTTTCCTCACTGTGTCTTCTTTGTCCCATTGTCAAAAATTAGTTGGCCACATATGTTTAGATTTACATATGGGTTCTATTCTGTTCCACTGGTCTGTTTTCATACCCATACCATACTGTTTTCATTACTATAGCTTTGCAATATATTTTTTAATCAGGAAATGTGATGCGTCCAACTTTGCTTTCTTTCGCAGTATTACTTTGGCTATATGAACTTTTTTTGGTGGTTCCATGTAATTTTAAGATTTACTTTTCTACTTCTATAAAAATATCATTAGAATTTTGATAGAGACTGCACTAATTCTGTACACTGTTTTGGGTAATATGGACAATTTAAAAACAATTCTTCTGACCCATGAACATGGAATATCCCTATTTGTGTCTTCTTCAGCTTCTAGTATGAATGTTTTATAATTTTCAGTATGCAAATCTTGCAGGTCAGCAGTACTGGGGGGTTTGAACACAAGGCCTGTTGAAACTGTTCCACGAATGGGAGCAGAGGGGATAAAGGAGAATGATGGAGGGGGTGAAACTAAGATATATTATAAGCAGTTTTGTGAATGTCACAATGTAACCCCAGTACAACAATAACATAATTTTTTTAAAAGAGTTAAGAAAAAAATGGTAAAATTTGAAAGAAATGGCTGTTCCTCTAAGTGAATGTTGTGAAAGTAGCATTAATCCAGTTAATTTAAAAGTAGAATTCCTGTTGTACCCTAAAGAAGAATGAAAAATACTACAGATACTAACCTCACTTAGAATTTAAGAATACTGGACTAATTTCTGAAACTAAACTGGGATGTTTATTTTTATATCCCACCTCCTAGAAAGTGATTCTTTTTCTAGTGTTTAGGAAAAAATAAGATGCATTAGGAAAATACTAATCAGTATTTTCATTAACTGTCTTCATTGCTGAATCTACCATTAACAAGCCACATGGACATATGCAAAGATGTAAAGCATTCTTATCCATTATGAATAGGTCAAAAACAAGTCATGAAACCTTTTCCAGTTATTAAATTCCAGCATATAACTACTGTGTACAAAATTAAGACTATCTTTTAGCATCTTCATATGTTGAGGATGTAGAAATACACAAGTCTACCAAAATAATGCAACAGATATCAAGATTTAAAAAGGTAGAACAAGATTATAAAAAGATCCACATTTCAAGAATAAGTAATAATTTGTATGACTAATTATCATCTGTCTCCTGTATTAGACTTCTAGTTTCATGAGGAAATCTGGTCTTCCTAACAATATGGCCCCACTTTCTACCAACGCACCATGATTTTAGCAGCCACCAGTCAACAAATGTCTGTGACAGGGAGGAGATAAAACAAAAGGTGCATCCTCTTCTGCTCTTAACATTTTGCTTCCAAATGTTACCTTGGAATATGTATTCTATTTGAAACAGCACTTTACACTCTCCTTCTGAGTAGCTCTGCAAACAAACATCTAATGGCATTTGTTAATGACTATGATAATAATGAACATAATAATTGGGCTTAAAGCTATTTTATTACACAGAAATGAAAATTTTGATTTCTAGGAAATTCAATACTGAGCTAATAAAGCGTGTTTCTTTAAATTAGATAAAACGGTAGAAGTAGGATATACTTTCTTTCACATACTGCTCTTCTTCCATACATTCAATGTCTAAACAAACCAAGGAAATAACACAGTAAGAGTCTGTACAGTTAGTAATTACAGTTAGAAATAAACTGTACCACAACATGCCTATCCATAAATGCCAACAAAAAATGGCTAAATCTCACAGGGTACAAGGACCAGGGAAAACCTGGCTACACATGTAGCCAGGTTTAAGACAATATATGGTAAAGAAGCCTAAACTAATAACATGTGATGGTGCTATTAAATAATTCCTGAGTTCTCTATTTTTCCTGCCAATAGGAAACAGACACAGTTCTAGCATGATCCAGGCAAGAAAAATAGAAAACAGAGTAACATACAACTTCTAAACTCCTCCCCCTCAAAAAAGTAAAGACCTGATGGTTTAAATCACTTGCTACTCATGGAGGTCAAAGCTGACATTAGGATGTTTCCAGTTTTATGAAAATAAGGGAGGGAATGCTATTCAGTGCAAGTTTGGCAGCTGTCAAAGAAATAGAATAACCTTTTGCTTTCAGACACTGATTAAAATTCATGGTCTCTCTTGCACTCAAGTTTTCCACACGAGCTGAATGCAGAGCAAAATAACATCAAGTCTCACAGTAACTAAGGAAACAAATTTGGAAGTTAAATAATATTTTCCCAAATTAGAGTTCAAATTTAAAGCAAGAAAAAAAAATTCTTATTTGTTGGTGATTAACCTTAAAGTCTCATCTTCTTTTGATTTATCTGTGCTTAAGAAAATTTTCTACTGAACTCTCTAGGAATAAGAAACAGGCACAATTAAAAAACAAGTGCAAAACATATGGTCTCCTACAATAGCCTTTGAAGATAAATTACCAACTACTTGGGACAATGAAACAAACATGCCATCAATAGGATGCACTGACTGCATTTCACTTGTATAGTGATGAGTTTTTAAAAGATTCAAAGCAACTTAAATCCTGGACACTTTCTCAATTCCACTCACTGCACCATTTCTCAGGATGCTGAGCAAAATTCCTACAGTCCATTCCTATTCAGCCTGCTGCTTCCATAGCATTCAAAGCAAAGGGTCTGTCAGAACTCACTGTCAAACAAATGGGACAGTTAACTAATCAAGAAAACACAGACCTTTCATCTTGTCCTGACATGCATGCTGCATCATCAATGACCACAAACCCACCCTGGAGAAACTGGGGTCCACCTGACATTTCAAATTTGTCAAAACAAATGTCTACTGAGGAGTGAAACAGTTATCAGAGGAATTATTACCAGAAAAGAAGTCTTGAAACAGAAACCTGGTGTGTAGCGAGAACCACCATCCAGATTTCTCTGATTTACAGCATCACTGAAAACATCTTTCTGAGATGACTAACCTAGTGCCAAATAAAGACGCTCTACTTGTATTTCAAAACAAAACAAAAATATCACTTTATCTTTGTGATTTTCTCTTCTTTTGAAAAATCCAAACAAAGTTCTAAATAAATAAAACAGGAGGAATAAAAGGAACAAGGAATCCATTTAAATAGAAAGGGTGTGAATTTTTCCCAAATACCTTATCAGGCCACCACTGCAAATCTTCTCCTAGAGAGACTGGACTTTGAACAGGTGTATTCTTCTTATCCAAGTTTGGCTCTCCTTCCTTGCTGGTAGAGCCCCTCTCATTATCAAATGAGGCTCCATCAAGCCACCTTCGCTCACGTAAACGTAAAACGGATTCACGTTCACGCAACAGCTCAGAGTCTCTCTCTAAGGGAAGAAGGAGAACTGGTATGCAATTGGGTCACACCAGTGGGATAAAAGTAAGCCACTCTCTAGTAAAGACCCTTTGGGATGCAACTAACAGCAGTTTATCTACTCACAAAAATGTATGTAAATGTATATCTAATAAGGCTGACATGCAACATTCAAAACATTAACCTTTTTCAAGTGAAAAGATGAAAGTTATTTGTATTTTTTTAAAACTATGCAGAGGCGTATTTCTTCATTTTTCAACTACAAAATGTTTTTAGAGCAAAATTGCTTTATTTTAAGCTTGGTTTGGATTTTAATGGATTTTAAAATTTTTTTGACTTTCTGTAGAAATGCTTACAGTAAACTGCTTTTACTTATAAATTAGAAAAATATGTATGTTAGAATTCCAACACATTAGATACACATAAGAAAACTAAAAAAAGAGTATTTGTTACTAAGTATTTTAATGCAAAGGAAAAAAATATGAACAAGTTAAGCTATAAATATATTAAACTAATTATAAAAATTTTGCTAACTTTATAGGCTGGATATTTATGGACAAATTTTATTTTAAATTGAGAGACAAGACAGGCTTTTTTAGTCCCTTAAAGAATCTTCACAGAAGAGTCCCTTACTAAAATACTTCCTCTGCAACTGGCTTACAAACAGTCTAAAGCCATGACTACTTTTTTTTTCCTTTTTGAGTCAACTTGTGTGCTGTTTTTTTTTTCCCTTTGGGGGGATTGCAGGGGTTTGTTTTTTCCAGAACTAGAGTTTGAACTCAGAGCCTTGGGCCTGCTCCCAGTCCTATACACCAGCTTTTTAAATAATCAAAAATACCCCCTTTCCAAGGCTTGGAAAATAAGGACTAGAGGGAACATATAGCTGAAAATATGAAATTGTCGTATATGGGGCTGGGAATGTAGCTCAGTGGTAAAGTGGTCAACTAGCATGTGTGAGGCCTTGGGTTTGGGGGTGGGGGTGTGTGGGGGGGTTTAAAACAAAACTGGTACATCTGGAAATCAAGTAGCAGCTACTTCATAAGGTTCAAAGTAAGAGTGATGTCTATACAGAAGCTTAGGAAATTTAAGAGTTACTTGTGTTAGATATTGAGTATTTGAAATTCAATATTTAATTCATTTAAATCAGTAAAGTTATTTATTTTAAAAAATTTAAAACTAATACATAATATGTTGGCTGTATTAAAAGAGTACCCATAGACCTGTTATTTTAAAAATTCTGCTTTAAAGTACCACATACGTGCACCATGTTCTTAACATGGCATCTTTCCTATTATTTAATAACTGGCAAAATATAGCTTATTTTTGCCTATTATTTGGATCAAGCAGTTTTAAATTCTGGAAAGTAAAAATACTGACTCAAAGTTATAAGCTAAAGTTTACACAAATGTACAGCTAGAGACTGGCTTAATGGCTTCAAAATCTTTTAACATCTGCTATGTATTATTTCAAACATAACATTTTAGTAAGACAAACATTTCTATACATTTAATACCGGCCAATCCCATTCTAATAAGTTTTTCATATTTTATTCTTCCATCTAACCAGGATTTAAAATAACTGTAACAATCATGTTATTTTTTCTAAGGAGACTTATCTTCTGAATGCTGCATGTCACTATAAAGTAGAATTCTGCTTTTAGTTCAGAATCCATACTCCTAATTAAAAATACAGTTAGGTAAGATATAACCCTAAATACAATGTAAAGATCATCTCTGAAATAGTATTGTGGCTCTTCAAACTAAAAAATAACTAATTTTATTGACAAAGCACCCAAAAACACTAACAACTAATGATTTCATCTACTGTAGTATTACAAGCTCAAACAGTATCCATACTATCCTTCTATACAGCCAGCTCCCAATCAAAAAGAAATAAATGCAAAATTACCTCGAGACGAGCCTAGCCTGGAAAGTGATGAACGACGAAAAGAAGGGTAACCAAAATAGCTTATGTCCTCAGAAAACATAGCATCCGCATCAATAATGACACTTGGATGAGCAGAATGAATATCAGCGTCAAGAAGAGACATAAGGTCTTCTATAAGCAGAAACAAACATAAATGAAGCAGCTATAGATAGCACATCTGTAGACCACTGAAAGAGCTCTAAAAATTAAAATACATTAAAATCACAGACTGGTATTGCCTGAGCAAAAAAAGCGCAAAACTATCTAGGAAGTAAAATTAACATTATTAATACAAATTTTAAGAACCATTAGATGCACACCTGTTACATGCTCTACTTACTAAATTATCACAAGAAAAAAGATCACTTTTTAAGATATAATACTTATCATAAACGTAATGCAGTCAAAATCTAAATGCAGTCCAGTTATCACCTCTTTTGAGGAATAAGGTACCAAAAAAACCCACAACATTCCAGAATCACTTGTCAGCTGGTGATAAACCCATGCACATAAAACTGTTTTATTAGGACAAAGTATATCTGCACTGAGCAAAAACATTTTCCCATTAAATGGAACTCTGCAATCAAATCAAGCAACCATCTACCTACCACCTTTGAAAGAATAATAAGAACATCAGTTGTACTTTCATCGATCAAATGAGCAATGCAGAAAGGAGAAAACCACGTCATGACAGTGGACCACCAACCTCCAGGTAAGTAAGATTCGCTGGCTGTATCATCCCCATCATCCCCATCTTCATCATCCCGGCTAAGTAAATTATTTACAGCAAGGTTTACATCAAGATTTGTTCGCTGAAGTTCTCGAATAATGACACTTCTGGATTTGCCTTGTAAAACAACTTGGGCCTGAAATAAAAATAAAGGCGAATGCTGTACTAATTTTTTAAATTAAATCCTTTATCGAACTCAGTTTTCTGGAATATTTCACTGTTTATGTGAGTCATGACTATAACACACCACATTCAGTTAAATCTCACTCTGCCTACTACCTTGCATTAAATCTTTTTCAAGTCCATACCTGTGAAATCAGTTCCTCAGGAATGACGGATGCTGGAATAACTGGCTGTGGCTGACTGCCCAGAAGTCCAGACCCTCGATCCCGTCCTGTCCGAATGACTCGAGTCTGCCGTCGGGAATCTCGAGCTCCAGCTGATGATCTACCAGAGGACCCTCCTCCACTTCCACCAACTCCGGAACTCCAGCGGCTTCTAAACATTGGAGAATTTAAGAAATTAACATTTTAAACAATCTGTTCTTGAAGAGGTCACTTTGGGGTCTCATTCTCATTGTTTTAAGCTAAAATAATTTGTCTAAATGACATTTTTATATTACTACTTTGACAAAAGAAAAAAGGTAATAGACTGAGTTTTAAAATAACTGTCCAGTTTCTAATGCTTGAGTATAAATTCACTTTGAGAAAAATAAATACCATGTTTTCTTTTTTTTAAAGATGCAGGCACAAAATCAACATATGGTGTCTGCTTGAAATCTTAGCACTTGGAAGGCAGAGGCAGGAAGATGGCAATTTGAGGTAAGCATGGCTACATACTGTGTCAAGGCCTATTAGGGCTGTATCATAACACCTTGTCTCAAGGAAAAAAAAAAAAAAAAAAAAAAGAAGGGAAAAAGGGAGCACGGAGGGCATCTGGGGTTGTGCCTAAGTATAGAATGCCAGCAAGTGTGAGACCCTGAGTTCAAACCTTAGTACTGAAAAAATAAGACACATATGCAATATTTCTTGTCATGACCCTAAAATGAACACATTTCCTTTTTAATGAAAAGGCACATCAGACTGAATTACCAAGACCTATTACATAAAAAGCAAAATTAAGTTTAGAACTCAAAGTACTTTGCATGAAAAAAACATCTATTTAAAAAGACAGGGAGGGCTGGCAGAGTGGCTCAAGTGGTAGAGCGCCTGCCTAGCAAGTGTAAAGCCCTGAGTTCAAACCCCAGTGTTGCCAAAAGAAAGAAGACAGTATTTAATTAATATTTAGCACTGCTAACAACTTGACTGACCAAAGGGAAACTACTACTTAAAATACGTTCACTAATTTTTTTCCTGAGTATAAAGAAAAAAAACCTAGAAAACACATGTCATCTACATTGTCACTTATCACCCTAAACAGCCTTTTAAGTTAGAAGTGTCAGTTTCTTTGGAATGAATCTAATACCTACAGAGTTACTCCCAGCTACCACAGAACTCCTCCAAGGCTGAAACCTTCAACTTCCCACTACAAACAGACATAGGTTTAATTTGTCTTTTCAAATCTTTTTCCACTTAAAAAACTTTTGCATATATTAACCAATAACAATTCTCAAATTAATACACATCAAACTTCCTGAAGACCCAATCTTTACCTAAACAAACAAAAAGCTTTTTAAACAGTTTCCTTAATAAAAAAGAAAAAAACATCAGAAAAACTAGTGGGTTGTTTTGGTTTATTTGTGGTTTTTTTGTTTGCTTTTCTTTACCTTTTTAAAGACAAGGTCTTGCTACGTAGTTAAGAGCTGAGATGGCTGTTGTGAGCCACCAGGTCTGGCACAAGTGTCATTTCTTTTTGAATGCTTTCTGCACTTGTTGGTGCACGCTATCAATTCAAGTTTAAGCAGTATCTGTTATCTACAGCCCTGTAACTGCTCATAACAATTTTAGGGAATGTGTGTTCTCTCAGGGCTACAGTATAAGACAGCATTTATTTCAGCTAAATAACAGATTTTAACGTCATGTCAATAACCACCGATGGGCAAAAACAAAACCAAAGGGGCTGCATTAAAAGTATACCAAATTATTTTAGAAAAGGGAGGGGAGGTGTTAGGAAAATAATCCCACTTACAATAAAAAGAATAAAACACTTAGGAATAAACCTATCCAAATCAAAGATAGGCACAAAGCACTGCTAAGAGAGATTAAAGATACATGAAAAACTTATGCTACACTGAGGTCTATAGTACCCAAAGCAATCTATGATTCAACATAATTCCTATCAAAATCCCAACCTGTTTTAAAAAAGAAATAGAAAAACTCATTCTAAAAATTCGCATGGAATCTGAGAGGACCACAAAAAGCCTAAAACAATTTTGAGAAACAGCTGGATGATTCATTTTGATTACAAAACACATACCAAAGCTCCAATAATCAAAACAGTGTGATATTGGCATAAAAACAAACCAACCAATGGAACACAAAAGAGCTCAAAAATAAACCCTTGATCTACTCAGTGGGAAAAAAACAATCACTTCAACAAGTGATGCTGGAAAACTAGATATACACATGCAAAAGAATGAAATTGGATCCTTATATCACTTACAAAAATTAACTCAAAATGGATCAAAGACTCAAACTTATGATCTGCAACTAAAACACTTCTAGAAAAAAAACACAGGGGAAAGCTTCATGACATTGGATTTGGCAATGATTTCTTGCATATGACACCAAACACACAAATAACTGAAGTTAAAATGGACAAATGGAACCACATCAAACTTTTCTGCATCAAAGGACATAATCAACAGAGTGAAAAGGCAACTTAAGAGAATGGGATAAAACATTTGCAAATCCTATGTCTGATAAGAAGTTAACATCTAGTATAAAGAACTCCTATAATTTAACAAGGAAACAACTTGATTTTAAAATGGGCAAAAAGACTTGAATAGACATTTATCCAAAGATGATATGCAACAAGCAACTCAGCATCACAAAATAAAAGCACAGTGAATTATCACCTGATACCTACTAGGATGGCTAGTACTGAAAAACAGACGTTAAGTGTTGTAAGGATGTATCAAAATTGGAACTGTTATGCACTGTTATTTGGGATTTTTTAAAAGTCACAACTGCTACAGAAAACAATCTGGAATTCCTCAAGACATTAAAAATAGAATGAGCACATGATCCAGCAATCACACTTCTAGGTATATACCCAAAAGAACCAAAAGCAGGATCTCAAAAAGGTAGTTGCATTAGCACACCATTCACTATAAGCAAGTAGTGTATGTTTATATACCCAATGTTCACAAAAGGAATAAACAGAATGTATTATATATGCAAAATGGAGCATTATTCAGCCTAAAAAAAGAAATTCTTTCACATGCTAAAACATGGATGAAACTCAAAAAGCCAGTCACAAAAAGATAAATACTGTATAATTCTGGGTATAAACTAGACAAATTTATACAAAAAAAAAAAAAAAAGGACCAGGCACCAATGGCTCACACCTCTAACCCTAGCTACTCAGAAGGCAGAGATCAGGAGGATCTTGGTTCAAAGTTAGGTGAGGGCCAAGAGTTCGGGAGACCTTACCTGGGAAAAAAATCATCACACACATACACACACACAAAAAAAGGGCTGGTGAAATGGGTCAAGCAGTAAGAGCACCTGCATAGCAAGCAAGAGGCCTTGAGTTCAAACCACAGTGCCACCAAAAAACAAAAAAAAGAACTGCAGCTTCCACAAGACTGGAGTGAGAAGGTGAAAAAGGGAAGTAGCTGATTAGTGGGTATTTGCAAGATGAAAAAAATCTAGGGATCTGTTTCACAAAATGTGACAGACTTAACATTATTGAACTGTATAGATGTGTAGGATGGTAAATTCTGCTTGTGTTTTTAACCAACATTTTAAGTTCAACAATTTACAAATTCATTTAAAAATGAACTCACATAAAAAGCATTATTCTATATAGTAGACATGTTTTCAAGGACTTATGTGACAGAAAATATAGGTCCATCAAAACATATTAAGGAATACTCAAGTCAACTGTTAAATCAGCATTTATACTTCAGGCTTCCTGTAAGTTGTAAAAGACTAAGTCTTTCAGGTGTAACTACTCTTCTGGAATTCTTGAATTCAATAGGCAGTTCAAGATGACTACCTTCTGTAATCCCAGCTATACTAAAGGCAGAGGTAAGGAGAAACACAAAACAAAGCAAAAAAGCCCAGGCAAAAAAGGTAGCAGGACCCCATCTCAAAAAGTAACAAGGGTGACATGTGCCTGTCCTTCCAGCTATGTGAGAGGCATAAATAGGAGGGTCACAATCCAGGTCAGCATAGGAAATAAAAACCACAAGACCCTACTCAAAAAATGGCTAAAGTCAAATGAGCTGGAGATGTGGCTCAAGTGGTAGAGCGCCTGCCTAGCAAGCACAGGTCCTGAGTTCAAAGAGTCTTACAGATATAATTAGAGTAACTCTAATATACTAATTTGCCTGGGATAGTGCCAATCTACTTACTAATTTCAATCAAAAATGTCTCAGTTTGGACTATAAATCACATGTCCAACAGAAATAAAAAGTGGTATTTCTACAAGTAATATTACACACCATTTTACCTCAAGCAAGAATGCTAGAAACCTGAACAGCCTGATATACTATGAAGTACACAACTGCTCACAAAGTGAAATCTCTAAGATGTACACTGGTGATACAAAAAATATGGGAAGCCCAGCCAACAGGGAAAAGTAGAGAATATCTGCCCAACTAAACATTCAAATTCCTTAAGCACTGTGGGTTCTTATCCCTTGTAATACCACCACCAGTTGCTAGTTTGCAATCTTTACTATACAAACCCTCAATTGAATTTAGGTGAAAGACAACTGTCAAAAATATCTCTGGCTTGCCTATTAATGTGACTGTTAATAGGCAATAATAATGGGAATAATAGGTTTTCCCACTCTAATCTAGTATGCAGTGTTTCTTTTATTGGCATTCAAACCTAGATTCCTGTCATCATACCTCAACTGCTCCTGAACATTCCTTTGACCAGTTTGCTATTTAGATAAAAATTAACATGTTAAGCTAAGAATATAGTATTAGCAGAGGCTTACTACTGCTGGTCACAAAAGATAGCACTGAAATCAGTGATTCCTTTCATCTATAATAAAGAGAGCTTCGTTTTTAAATAAAACTAAACAATAACTGGGAAAAACAAATTCTACTTTCTGTAATTTGCTTATCAAACCAATCCTACAATTCTGATCCCATTAGGAAGTACACAAGATGACTTGGAAATCAACATCTAATATGGAGCTGCCTCACAGCTTACAAACTTAAAAGCCTATGGATCAGCTCTGATCCATAGACTTTGCTTGGCTAGCTTAAGGAGTATATGAAGCACCAAAAAACTGTCACAGTCAGGAGAACATGAAAAATGACTAAATGTAATGGAAGGTAAGTGGGATCCTGGAAGAGAAAAACCTCATAAGGTGAAAAAGGAAGTGTGAATAACATATAGACTTCAGTTAATGACAATGTATCAGTAACTCATTCATTTGTTGTAACAAATATGCCATAGTAATGTAAAGATGTTACTAATGGTAACATATGCTGCTCGTATCCATCATCCATTATGTCCAGTTATAACAGGACATTTTTGTTGCAATGACTCCTTTTAACTTAACTGTTAAAGACAAATTAAACTATTTTTCTCTTCCTCTAAATAAATTTGGTACTCTTATTCTTAACCAGGTTTGAAATAAGTTTAACAAAATATACAGGAGACTGTTGAACTATCTTCCAGGGGTAAACATGAAGTGATGTAAAGGAAGAAAACAACTTAGAAAATCTTTAGCCAATTAGCCAAAACACCAAAGCTGGGGTGGGGGAGACACAACGGGGATATTAAGACTACTATACATTCCTAAGAATCACCAGTCAAAATTAATGCATCTCTCAAATAGAGACTTATCACTTCTACAAGTCAAAGTCAGCTAGCTTGAACTATGCAGGAAGAGAGTAGAGACCTTGGTCTGAGAGGATAGTCTCTGTCATACTGGAGTATATTTGGTACATCTGTGCCTAAATAGGCCTCTTTGGGGACTCAAGATCTACCTGTCCTACATTCTCTAGCACATGTCATAAATTTCTTTACTGTTTATTAAAATAAATGTAAAAACAGAAAAAATGCCAACCAAGGAAAAGGAAATTTTTCTTACAAAAATAAGAACTCCGGGCCTCATGCTTACTACACAGGTGCTGTACCACTTGAGACAGTCTGCCAGCCCTTTTTTTGTGTTGGGTGTTTTCAAGATAGGGTTTTGAAAATATTTGCCTGGGCTGGCTTTGACCTCAATCTCCTGATCTCTGCCCTCCCAAGCAGCTAGAATTATAAAGTATGAGCCACCAATACCCAGCTGAAATTTTACTTCTTATAGAATCTATCGTGACATGAATGTGATAAAGGCAGAAGGGATAGGCAGGAGAAGGGATAAGGGGAGGTGCAATAAAGTATGGGGTGGGACTCAAAAAACTAATAATTCTCTCTGCATTTGAAGGTCTTACAATTAGTCCTCATTTTCTTTGGAATAGATATCAAAGGGTTTTATTCAAGCTTCAGTTTACTATTTTATTATTGTATCTGTGGCATATTTTATTGATCAACTAATAAAATTCCAGTGCTCTATTTCAGTCATTCTGTCATACATTCTATTATAAATGGTTATACCTAAGCTTTATTAAGAATAGAATTTAAAATCTAGGGAATAATTTGAGTGACACAGTAACAGGCTATCATCCATAAAATAAAACAAATATCCACAGACCACAATAATGAGGAGGAGGAGGAGGAGGAGGAGGACAATGAAGGAAGAGAAGAATGGAGGAAACCAAAGACACATGACAGATAAATCCAACTGGAATCTTGTATGGAATCCTTGAACAGAGAAAAGGAATTAGTGGCACAGTGGCAAAATGTGGATTAAGAATGTAAGATGCAAGCCTTGGGAAAGCTGAGTGAAAGCTATAAACAGGAATGCTTTATATCATTTTTGCAACTTTCATGGAGTTTTTTGGGAGAATGTCTCACTCTATACCCAGGGTGGCCTTGAACTCAGTTTCCTCCTCAGCCTCCTAAACACAGGGATTACAACTTTTTTTTTTTTGTGGCACTGGAGCTTTAACTCAGGGCCTGGCGCTTGCCAGGCAGGCGCTCTACCACTTGAGTCACTCCTCCAGCCCTTAACTTTTTTTTTTCTTTAAAGTCAAATCATTTTAAAATGAAAGGCTAAATTTAAACAACACAGGATTGTGAATAAATGTCACTACATAAACTGGTAAGGAAAACCAGGAATCAGAAAACTTTTACTCCCTATAAAGGACCAAAAGATAACTAGCTGGGGCGGGGGGAGGAGAGGGTGGATAAGTGGTAACCAAACTCAGTCTGTGATGACCACATATCTCTGCTGTTATAGCACAAAAGCAGCCACAGTGGTTAAATAAAACAGAGCATGGAGCTGGACTTAGCCTGCAGCTTGTACTTTGCTGACCCGTGAACTAAACAAAGAAATGTTTCTCTTTAAGGAAAGTATTATTTGACAGTATAATAGATGGTTACTTTCTTAAAGAAATGTAATTTTTCCAAGTTTATAAAACGAAATGCCATTTCATTTGTTACTACATGTTATTTTCAGAATTCTTTATCATAAACTGTGTATAGGACCACTAAAAGGAAATTCAAGGGCTTAGGATATAGGTCAGTAGAGCCCTTGCCTAGTATTCACAAGGCTCTAGATTTGATACTGGGTTCTAGAAAATAAAAGGAGGTACATAACATTTCAACAAAGATTGGGACTAGCCAAACATGGTGGCTCACACCTGTAACCCTAGCTACTCAGGAACCAGTTTAAGGCCAGCCTAGGCAAAAGTTATTAAGACCACCCCCCTACCCTCACCCCCTCACCCTCCTCCCCCCCCCCCCACAAACAATAAAAGCATAGGAATGTAACATGTGCCTGTCATCACAGCTACACAGGAAGCATAAACAGAAGGGTCACAGTCCATACTGGCACAGGCTTATAAAGCTGAGACCCTATTTGAAAAATAACTACAAGAAAAAGGGCTGAGGGCATGGCTCAAGTTGTAGAGCACAGGCCCTGAATTCAAACGCCAGTAAAACACACACACACACACACACACACACACACACACACACACACACACACACACACACACACACACAAACAGGGATGTACTTCCTGCTAGGGTACTAAGGATGCACTTAACTAAATGACCTTCCCTCCCACCTCAAAATAAATAAAATAAAATAAACTTAGCTCAGCACAAAAAAAAAAAAAAAAAAGCAAAGAAAATAAGCATTTTGAAATCTCAATTTTTAAGTCTTTTACATTACCTACCAATTCACAGTGCAAATTTTTTCATCTTCTTTCTGGAAGCAATTCAAATTGTCTCTAGTTAGCATTCTCTATCAGTTTTTGAACATGTATGACAGGTTGACTGAACTAGCATTGTCTAATTATTAACCAGGTGTTTTTAGAAAATCTGGCCACTTTAAAGTAAAAGAATCTGCTTAGAATTTGTGCATGTTTTCTTTAGTGACAGTATATAAACTTTCGATGAAATGAGAGAAGAGTGGAATATCCAGTTGAAAATCAGAATCAACTACCAGATTTAGATACCAGAAAGAAGTAAATGTTACGATTTTTTTCAACCAAGAATGTCACAAGAGATGACCAAATATGGAATCATTCAAATTTTCAAATAGCACAAATGGCATAAGTGACACTGAAAACAGTTAATATTGTGTTTCAAAGGTCACCAGCCTACGCTAACTGTGATTAGCTAGTCCTTGCAGGTTATTTTTATGTTGGTGGCACACTACAAGCAAAATGAGCTCCCTGCATAGTCAGGAGAGCTTCCTCTCTCTCATTGCTAGGTAATACTGAAAATGATCACACACAAACAATGGCAAGGATCAGTGGTTGCTTTCAACTAGCCACAGCTTACCCCAGGGTGTTGCCTGCCAGTCTGCCCAAAGTCTCAGAACCTGAGAGAAACCACGGGGAGTCACTTGTTCTACCAGGTCTCGAAGTCCTCCCTGCCCCTGAATTGCTGTTTAACTTTGACCTAGGGAAAAAACAAAAGAAAGAACAATCACAGAACAGTTCCAAACTGCTGAGGAACAAACCTTGAATTCCAGGCCTTAATGCTCTGGAACATACTACAGTAAAATACCTGCCTAAGGATTCTCTGATGACGCCTACAAAAAATTGTACTTCACATCAAAAAGCAAATCAAACAACTTGTTGCCTGGTAACAACCCATCATTCTTTCCTAGCTGAAACTATTTTCACATACTATAAGTGAAGGTTAAACAGTAAATTACTGAGATTTTAAAATTAATCATGTTTTACATCTAAAAGCAACAAGCTGAAACTCATCACGCCATTATCTAGCATCCTTTTTTGGTACTATAATTTTTGAAAACCAAATGTTAAAAAAAAAAAAACCACCCTTGTTGCTTCTAAATTGAGTTAATCAGGAAATGTTAAAAGGGAAACACAATGTATAAGATCAATTCAGTCAGCTGCGTGTAGTGGCACATGTCAGTTACTTAGGAGGCTGAGATGGGAGGACTGCTTGAACACATGACATTCTAGACCAGCTGGGAAAATATCACAAGACCCCATCTCAAAAAAAAGTCATTTCAGTCAAAGCTTACATCTCAATTCCTATTCCTGTTAAGTGATAATAACTCCTCTGTTCCTTTTAATGTTAATATTTTAGCTGTAAATTTTCTCACTTAAAAATTAAAATCAAGATGCAAATTACTTCACTGTATTAAATATTAAACATCTAACTTTTCTGCAATGCTTAGAAAAAAAAATTGAAGGTTACCAAAATCAAAAACTTGGGTTTTATAAAATGCCTTCTAAGAGCTAAATACATACTATATCAGATATGAAATAAGGGTCAGGATGTAGCTTACCATTTGTCTATGCACAGTGCCCTGGCTTTAATCTCCAGCACCACAAATACATACATACACACACACAAAATAATAATGTCTTACCCATCATTATTATCAGGTTTACCCAATTCCAATCTGTCTGGCTGTACTGAAAAACCAATCCTGCAAACTCTACCATCCTAAAAGCAAAGAAAATAGAAGAAATTTTCAAAGTAAAAATATGCATTAAAATTTGAATTTACTCAACAAACAGATTCTGTGCCTATCTCTGTTAATTCAGACAAATAAATTCCCTTCCAGAAAATGCTCATACATGAGCTGGAGATATATGGCATATATACATTACCAAGACACCAGCAGGAAATAATTTAAAATATCTCAATCTGATAGAATTCATAGTAAGGAAATGACTGGATTTCAGGAGCTCCCACCCACACACACACACACACACATTCTGTTATTAACTAGTTTTAGGCCCTAGAAAATCATCTATGCTTTCTCTAGGCCAGAGAATTTTATACAAGGAAAGAGACGTAGGTAATCTTCAAAGTAACTCTTCTAATGTACCTGCTATTTCCCTTGGTTAAAAAGGAAGGAATAATGAACAGTTATGTTTTAGCTGTTTATTTTTCATTTTTCTATACTTATGAGTAATAACTTACCTCAAGAAGAAAGGCAGCATGATTTGGTCCCACCACACACTGTTTAATAGTAGCCTGTTCCAATACATTCAAAGGGGGGTGGCTGAACAAAAAAAGAAAAATGTACAGAGGTATATACATAAAATTATTTTTTCAGTGGTAAATACATTAAGAGTTTTTAAAATCCTATTAACAAAAGAAAAATTGGTTGGCAAACTTATTTAAAAAACTAACATGTGTATTTTAAAGAAATAACTGAAAAGTAATGATAATATCCCCATAATCACTATAGTTCCTTGGTATGCCAGATTGTTTAAAAATCAGTGTGAATAAAAATAATAATTCAAATGAACACAACTCATAAAAAATTGATAGTTAAGATTCTTAATCTAATTGCAATCATATTAGCCTGAATTATATTGACTAAATATGAATCCTTTTTCCCAACAAAGAAAATTCATTCTTTGTCAGAAGATTTAAAATACCTTGGGCTGGGAACGTAGCTCAGTGATAAGAGTGCCTGCCAGTATGCACAGGGAACCCAGGTTTGATCCCAACTTCACACACACATACAGAGTCTAAATTTAAATATGTAAAAATTCTTACCTGTTTAAATTGTATTTGTTCAGTTTCTCTGAAACTTCTCGTAACCTTAAAAAATAAAACAAAACATTAATTTAAAAATATACAAATCCTTCTTAAACAAATAGTTTTTAAGAGGCACTCGTACCATTATTCAGGTAATTTCTAATAGTAGTAAATAAAACAATTGCTATGGAAAGAATGTTTTCTATATTCTTTCAAAAGATCATAGACAGACTTCCATTCACTTTCTACTCTACTAACAACTTCATTAACAATAATTATGTTAATCCCATTTTACTAATGAAGAAACTGAACTTCTAACAAAAAGTGGCAGTAGAGCAGGTTCTTGAACATTTCCCAATGGACAGCTCATTTTAAAAGCCTGGTACCTAAGCCAAGGAGATTCTTGAATGTACATAGGTATCATAAAATGAAAATTCCTGAGACATGCCAATTTCTTTTTTTTTTTTTATTTTCTTTTATTATTCATATGTGCATACAAGGCTTGGTTTATTTCTCCCCCCTGCCCCCACCCCCTCCCTTACCACCCACTCCACCCCCTCCCGCTCCCCCCTCAATACCCAGCAGAAACTATTTTGCCCTTATCTCTAATTTTGTTGTAGAGAGAGTATAAGCAATAATAGGAAGGAACAAGGGGTTTTGCTGGTTGAGATAAGGATAGCTATACAGGGCATTGACTCACATTGATTTCCTGTGCATGGGTGTTACCTTCTAGGTTAATTCTTTTTAATCTAACCTTTTCTCTAGTTCCTGGTCCCCTTTTCCTATTGGCCTCAGTTGCTTTAAGGTATCTGCTTTAGTTTCTCTGCATTAAGGGCAACAAATGCTAGCTAGTTTTTTAGGTGTCTTACCTATCCTCACCCCTCCCTTGTGTGCTCTCGCTTTTATCATGTCCTCATAGTCCAATCCCCTTGTTGTGTTTGCCCTTGATCTAATGTCCACATATGAGGGAGAACATACAATTTTTGGTCTTTTGAGCCAGGCTAACCTCACTCAGAATGATGTTCTCCAATTCCATCCATTTACCAGCGAATGATAACATTTCGTTCTTCTTCATGGCTGCATAAAATTCCATTGTGTATAGATACCACATTTTCTTAATCCATTCGTCAGTGCTGGGGCATCTTGGCTGTTTCCATAACTTGGCTATTGTGAATAGTGCCGCAATAAACATGGATGTGCAGGTGCCTCTGGAGTAACAGTCTTTTGGGTATATCCCCAAGAGTGGTATTGCTGCATCAAATGGTAGATCGATGTCCAGCTTTTTAAGTAGCCTCCAAATTTTTTTCCAGAGTGGTTGTACTAGTCTACATTCCCACCAACAGTGTAAGAGGGTTCCTTTTTCCCCGCATCCTCGCCAACACCTGTTGTTGGTGGTGTTGCTGATGATGGCTATTCTAACAGGGGTGAGGTGGAATCTTAGTGTGGTTTTAATTTGCATTTCCTTTATTGCTAGAGATGGTGAGCATTTTTTCATGTGTTTTCTGGCCATTTGAATTTCTTCTTTTGAGAAAGTTCTGTTTAGTTCACGTGCCCATTTCTTTATTGGTTCATTAGTTTTGGGAGAATTTAGTTTTTTAAGTTCCCTGTATATTCTGGTTATCAGTCCTTTGTCTGATGTATAGTTGGCAAATATTTTCTCCCACTCTGTGGGTGTTCTCTTCAGTTTAGAGACCATTTCTTTTGATGAACAGAAGCTTTTTTGTTTTATGAGGTCCCATTTATCTATGCTATCTCTTAGTTGCTGTGCTGCTGGGGTTTCATTGAGAAAGTTCTTACCTATACCTACTAACTCCAGAGTATTTCCTACTCTTTCTTGTATCAACTTAAGAGTTTGGGGTCTGATATTAAGATCCTTGATCCATTTTGAGTTAATCTTGGTATAGGGTGATATACATGGATCTAGTTTCAGTTTTTTGCAGACTGCTAACCAGTTTTCCCAGCAGTTTTTGTTGAAGAGCATGCCAATTTCTTAAGAATTTAATAAAATGGGACAGAAAACTCCCCAAAGCCTAATCAGCTTAAGGTACAGTCTCAAAGACCTGATGACATAAAGCTGAGTAAATTAAAGCCTCAATGTCCTTATCTATAAAGCAAGAGTAACACCCTCATTACTAAGAGTGTTGAACAACACAACTGACTGATCTTTTAAAACTTTTTCAGAAATAACTCTTGGAAATAAACTGAAAACTATAGAAAGGAGTGGAGGGAGAGGGGATTAAACCAATAGGAAATTTATGAATTTTGTTCTCTTAAAAGTGGCAAAAAAATGAATGAAATCAGATTTTAATCATTTGTGCTAACATTCAGGACTTAAAAGCTGCCCTGAGTCATGTAATCCATGGGCACATAATCTAATTACCCCAATGAGAAACTCTTAAGTAGGAGGCAGCTGGCCTTCAACTTCATCCTGTAAATCCTATCTATCCTCTGTTCGCTACTGATGAGCATCTTTTTCAAATATGCACTTCACTGTCCAGCACCAAACTGCAAGCAGTAGCTAGAAGAACTTTCAAATGATGCCATATTTAATTTCTTTCCAAAGAAACAGATACTCATTGGCAACTCCTAAAGAACAGCATTTGATCATGTGTGACTTGGCCCCCAATAAAGTAATACATTTTCATTTTTGAAGTCCAGTGTTGAATTTACTTTAATTAGTAAGACTTGTTTCGGGCTAGCAAAGTGGCTCAAGTGGTAGAGCACCTCCCTAGCAAGCACGAGGACCTGAGTTCAAACCCTAGTACCACAAAAAAAAAAAAAGAAAGAAAGAAGGAAATGAAAAGAAAGACAAAATAAACTGGGGGTTGTGTTCCAGAGAAAATCAGTAGCCTTCAGAAGACCTTTAGCTGAGAGACCTTGAGCTCTCAGCTTTCCAAATATAAGTCACAAAACTCCACCAGACAAGAGCTAGAATGTAAAGAAAGAGCTGAGGAAGTTATTTTTGTTCACTAATATACAATTAATCCCATTCATTTTCATTTTTTTTATTGTCCCAAAATTGTCTCTAGAGCTTTCTCATAGTGTACAGATTGGGAGGGGAGGAGGGTTCCTCAAAGCTTTTTTCAAAACTAGACAATAAGTGGGATTTAAGAATTAAATGCTGTTTCCCTGGTATTAAATATCCATTTAAGATAGTATTTACAAGTAAGCTCTGAGGATATCAAATGCCAGAAATTTGCTCAAGAGCAAAATCCAGGCTAATAAGGACACAGTGATAGTGACAAATGGTTACTGTTATCAATTCAATTGCATAACCTTAAAAAACACGGTGTCCTAAGCACGTGTAAAATGCGCACCAATTTGTACTAGAAAAAATACCCACTAAAAACAGCAAGAAATCTCAGTTTTGTTCCCAGCTCATCTACTATTCTCTTCTATGTAAGGAAAGACTCCTCATTATCTGTGGTTCTTTTCTGTCCCAAAATTTTTAGGACTGTATGAAAAGCACATGGATCAGCAGAGAGTTTAGATGTCATATTCATATACAGAAATAGCACTTAACTGTCAGATCTTACCCAACTGTAACTTTCATACACAAATGGACTTTATATGTACACTTAGAATGTTTCTCCAAATATCAAATTGTTTTAATGTCCCAATTCAAACCCAAAATTTACACAAAATGTATCATTCTTTCAAATTCTAAGACAGTTAGGAATAAACTGACCTTCTACAAAAGAAACCTTCAATCAAAAAAAAGTGAATTACATTTAAGGAGCATTTGTTTCCCTTTACAGAGCAGACACAAATCAGAGAATCACCAACCACAGGCCAATGAGCACATTAAGTTAAATTTATTAAGTCACTGAAAGTCTTTATATCATTACTGGACACTCATCTATCCACAAGTTTCCAATCCTTAAATTATTAGCTACATTGTTCTCACAGTAACAAGTTTTCCTTTTTTATTTAAATAATTTTACTTACAAATAAATCTTTACACGTGGTTACAATGGAAAAGAGACTAAAAAAACAGAACATTAGAAAATAACCTCACAACTCAGCATATAATCTCATTCAAGGACAGACAAAGCAAGCTTTTTGAGGTGACTCACACACAATGAATAAGGACATGGCAATCTTCAGTACTCCGACAACAAACATTTAGTCCATGTTCCACCTGATAATCCAGTTTTGCTTCTTCAAATTTATAGGTAATTTTACAGATCTAGAGACCAAAAATTTTTTAAAGCCGCAAGGAACAGCAAACTGATGTGAAGAGACAAAAAAAAAAGTCTAACAGTACTCACTCGAAGCTACCATATTTCACTGCTACTCTTGAAATTTCCCCAAAATTTAAAGTTACAACTCAAAGACCATTTGTTTCCTCAGTGACCCTCAACTGGCAACAGCACTTCGTGAGAACTCTTTAGTGTTATACTTCTCTGCCTGCCTCCTGCCATATGATTTATCTGCACATTCAGACACACACCCACACTGGATTAGATGGATCCTGTTGAATTTCTGTAACAAAAATGAAACAAACAAACAAAAGCCCTGAGGCTTCAGTTGTCAGTGACACAGATAACACTAGACATCCCATGCTCTACAGGGTGACCATTTCCACATGGCTGGGACCCTAAAACAAGACACACTGCTCATGTCACATTTGTTAGCAGTCACCTTACTGGTGGAAAGTGGTGTCATCTGTCCCCAGCTCATTTCCTCCAAACTGCCCACTCCATAAACATTTCCTCATAGTCCTAACTTCCTTCCTACAAAAGCCTACAGCTTCTCCCACGTAGCAGACCTTAACTGTCTATTATCTCTTCTAGTCATTTGTGTTTCTGCTGTCTGAAAGGTCTTCTCAAACTTGTCAAGTTCACTCCTCCACTTCTTTGCCTACAGTTCCAACAGTGAAAAGTATAAAGTACTTTATATAATCCAATTCAGACAAAAAAGTTCCTGACCTTAATCTCTACAAAACTAACCTCTCCAAATTTTTCACCTCAAATTTAAAGAACAAGCAAGAACTAGGTGAATATACAGATTTTTTTAGTATAGTTTCCCATGTAGCTCTTTTAAGCAGATCAGTTAACATGAGAAAATGTTCACTAACCCACCACTTATTCAGTATCACCTTAGCAAATGACCTTTTAAGTGACCCATACCAACCTCTGACAGTCATCCATTTATGATATGAAGTTTTTATATACCTATGTAATTTTATTTTGGAATAAAGGGTTTATTTAAACAAAGAACCAAAATACAATTCAGTAAGGGTTATCCGCCATACTAAATTGTAGACTCAGTGCTGGGGGGTGGTGGCTCACTCCTGTAAACCTAGCTCTCAGGAGGCAGAGATCAGGAAGACTGTGGTTGAGGCCAACCTGGGCCAAAAAGTTAGTGAGACATGCCCCACTCCCATCCATCTCAACCAAAAAGCCAGGCATGGTCACGTGCACTGTGATCCCAGCTATAAGGGAGGCATAGTTAGGAGGGTCCCAGTCTGGGGCCAGTCCCAAGCAAAAACACAAGACCCTACCTGAAAAATAACTAAAGCAAAGAGGGACTGGATATATGGCTCAAGTGGTAGAAACACCAACTTAGCAAGCATGAGGTCCTGAGTTCAAATCCCAGTGCCACCAAAAAGTAATAATAAATAGTAGACTCACAAAACTCTTAAAACTCACCTTTTGTCATTTGTGTCAGAGAACGCAGGTATTGCCAAAATACAAACACAGGAAACATTTAAAAATTTGTCAGCATGGGCCACTACATGGCACACACCTGTAATCCCAGCTACTCAGGTAGCCAGTTCCAGCAAAAAAGTTAAGAAACCATATTTCAAAAAACAAGCTAGGTGGCACATGCCTATTGTGCCAGCTATGCAGGAGATGGAGTTAAAAGGATCAAGGTCCCAGGGCTGCACAAACAAAAAACCTGAGACCTCATCTAAAACAACTAAAGCAAAAAGGGTGGGGTGTGGCTCAAGGGTCAAGAGCACTTGGCTAGCATGCCTGCAGCCCTGAGTTCAAATCCCATACCACAATAATAATAACTGTGACCAGATATATTCTGGTAGAGAAAGAAATACTGTAGGAGTATTTCTGACATTTCTCCAAGACTTAGGCTCTAAATATTAAAGCCTAAAACTCGAGCAGCAATGAAACTGCATGTTCACATTTCACTTTTATTTTGGAGTATTTTGGACAGCAGTACAGACAGGTGGCCCGACCTACCTCTAACCACAGAACATGGTCCTTCCACTCTAGCATCCTGTACTTTCCTAAGTACAGTCAATTTTTTTTCTTCAACTTTTACCCCTTGTTCTTTAATACAACTATTATACCATAGTATGTACAGTACACAACACCCTTTCTGCCTTCAATACCAATTGTTTTACATTAACACTGATACCAATAAATTCAAACTATCGCAAGGAGTTTTGGTGTAATATCAAAAAACATGACCTCCAGTTATCTGAAGACATCCCGCCCAGCTGGATGTGGTAGTTCCTGACTATAATCTCAGCTACCCAGGAGTCTTTTTAAAACCAGCTGCCTTTGTTGGTGTGTGTCTGTAGTCCTTGCTACCTGGGAGGCAGATTGCAGGAGGATTGCCTGAGCCCAGGAGTTCAGTGCCAGCCTGAGCAAAATAGTGAGGCCCCTTCTCAAAACATTAAGTAACATGTCCTTCCCTTTTTCAATAACTTACGTCAATACAACTTTTATTCTTTTATAAAGAATAAAAATAATGTATAAAAGACAACTTTATACATTATCAATCAGTGCTTGTGGATGCTAAGCAGGTGGTTTACCATTGAGCTACACCCTCAGTCCCTCTTAATATACTTCAACAAAACAACATACCATTACAGACTCAAGGCAACAGCAGACTTGAGAATCTGACTAATGTCAGCCTTATAACAAAGCAAGAACAGTCCCCCCTATCAAATACCTGTCAGAGTTATTTTTCATAGGACTATAATCTATGTGTATGTAACAAGTTTATTCTTAAGAATTAAAAAAAAAAGCTGTTGGCCTTAATCTTTAATATTAAATAGATATGGCTGACATAAATGAAAGGTTTTGGGGATCTTCAATATTTTTTTTTTTTTTTAAGCAATACCAAGGTTTTGAACTTAGGACATCACACATCCTAGGCAGGCACTCAACCACTTGAGTCATTCCACCAGTCCTTTTTCGTGTTGCTTATTTTTGAGATATGTTCTCCTGAACTAATTGCCTGGGCTGGCCTCAAACAGTGATCCTTCTGATCTCTGCCTCCCGAGTAACTAGGATTACAGGCATGAACCGCTAGCACCCAGCAGGGTCTTCAATCTATTTTAAGAGTATGAAGTGATCATGAGATCAAAAAGTTTGACGATCACTACAATACATTATGAAAGGTGGGAAAGGGAAGCTGTTGAGAGAATGATAAAGATTATCATATGCTTTTTTACTCCATATGCAGAGATTGTGATTTACTTTCAGAGAAAATTGTCCTATAGGAAGTACAAATAAACAAACTTAGAGGAAGGGAGAGAGGAAGAGAAAGGGAGGAATGGAGGGAGGGAGAGAAAGAGAATATGAATATGAATATGAATGAGTGAATGAATCTAGCTGAGGGGAGGCCTCTCCTCCAGGGCTATAGAATTATCCTTCCATGCTCTTCTCCCCCATCCCAGCCCCATGGGCAAGGTAGCATTTGAGTCACAAAACACAGTACATAAGGGCAGGCTTTATCCCCTTCACCTAAAACCCAATCCACAGTGTGCCATGAGAAGATTCAATGGCTCCTTCCATCTTATACTAAAGACTCCCAAGAAGAGTATTCTCTCATGAGCTTACATCAGGTGATTTGCCGTGGGCTTGTCCCAGGATTGTGTGAAAACTGACTTTGGGTTGGATACCCTCAGCACTGGATTGAACAAGCTAGCTGCACTGGGGGTGGTGATGTTGGGGTGTGGTGTGTGTGGAGCAGATGATAGCACAGGTAAATGTCCTCTGCAATTTTGTCCCCTTTCTCCCAGTTACAGCAGCTGGGAGAAAAGTGAGTTTCATTGTTCTTGGGAACAATGTGGGATCTGAAAGCAGCACCCAACGTTGAATAAATCTTTTGCACATGCATGATTCCATCTATAAGAGCATACCTAGACATCCATAGATCTTCAAAATTACATTTGCTAATGTTACTGTCAGTCTACAATGACAAGTGCTTCTCCTGCAGACAACTAAGGGTCTTCTCATTTTGACGCAGTGAATATTAAAGTGACCTAACTGCTTTATCAAGGGTAGCGTAAGTGAAAAGCTTTTTCCCTCTTTAAAGTACAAGAAAAATGAAGAATACAATGATCATTAGAGCAGTTTGCTGTTGGAGCTGATCTGTGCTACAGAGTCAGTATTTTACCCACCAGTGCTTTTGAACCATAGCACAAATGTCCAAACAATGAAGAGGACAACTCTCCGTATTATAGGGAAGATAGTTTTAAACTCAGAGCCCCTGAAAGGGTCCAGGATCCCCAGGATCTGCAGACCATGCTGCTGAGCTCCATTTTAAAATGATAGTGTCATTAAAGTAACCAACTAGATCAGTGTTAAGGAGAAAACAATTATCTATCCTTGACAGTCACAAATACCAACCAAAATAAACTCCTGGTTATATACTTTTAAAATGCTTTTCAAATTACAGGTATTCTTTGATACTATAACCAACCATAACACAAATCACCTACCTTCCTTCCTTTCTTCCTCTCTTCCTTCCTTCCTTCTTTCTTTCTATTGGTGGTACTGGGGTTTGAACTCAAGGTCTAACACTTGCAAGGCAGACATGCTTTAAGCCACTCTGCCAGTCCAAGTCATCTTTTCTTAAAAGTTGTTTGCAATGTAGAATCTGAAACTCTACCAAAAAATTTTTCATACTATTATACTAAAATCCATTGGCCTCATTTTGTACTTTGAATAAAAGGTTTCCTATCTAGGGTTCTGTTCAGATACAAAATGCCATAGCAAAGTAGCATAATGAACGCTAACAGTACTGAACTATCATGAGGCACTAGTATCTAATCATGTATTTAACAATGATTTCAACAGGCATGGGGACAGGACTGCAGAAAACCTTCTTAAGATGTGCATGCAAAAAAAAAATAAGTAAAACATTTTAACATGTCAGAAAAAAAAGAAAGCAATGTAAATCTTTTTAAAAGGCAAGGTATATCCAAAAGTATATAACAAGTGCATTGTTGGAAAAACTTTAAATATATACAATAAAAATTAAAATTAAAAAAAATTTTTTAAATGCACATGTAAAAACTAAAGTCAACTATAGGAAGAGGCAGGATTAAGGAGATGTCACCAACCGTGTAGTGAGACTACAGATATACTTTAATTGAACCACATGATATTTCAAATATTTTTAAGATTCTTAGCCAACATTTAAAATTGGGAGACCTCACAAAGAACTTCAGATTTCTAGCTTCGCCTGAAAAATGAGAAATAGCAACTAAGCTCACACCCTAGTGGTAACCAGAGGTGCCCTTAGCTGCTTCCAGTTTTGAGCAGCTAAAAGAGATTACTCTCCACCCTCTGAAAATGGATGTTTCCCTGTTGAAGAGTAATTCGATCACAGTTTTGTAATTCATATCTCAGAGTATACATTGGTCTCTAATACATCTGTGCTCGGTCACCAGCATAACCACATTTCATTTCTTTAAATTTGGCATGACAAATTTACTTACCACCTAACCAAAGAAAACTGTGGCCAGTAGCAAACATCTGACTTTAGTTGTAGAGTAAATGACCCCAAGTCACACAAATGATGGCTTTTATAGAAGGAAAATCCATCCATTGGCCTTTTGAATCACTGCTCATATATAGGACTTGCTGTAATACTTATGAAGAGGACAAATGCCAGTTTCTACAATGTTTTTACTTTACTCTAAATAAATGATACAAGACATTCACCTTCAAGATGAAGACCAAAAGGAAGAGTCTAAGTAAATATTGTAAGCTGAAAAAGTGATACAAATTTTCTAAATGTAAAACTTTTTAACTACTCCCTCTAAAATGGTTTTCAGTTGAAACCTAGAAGATTGCTATTATACTAATAAAATTCAGATTATTAAGAAACCCTCTGTGAACTATAATAAAGAAAAATTACATTGTACCTACAAATAATTTCTTCCCCAAAGTAAAATTACATTACACCTACAATGAGTTTCTTCCCCTAACCTGGAGAGTATGTTTAGAAACTACTATATAGTGTGGAGTAACAATAATGTAAATAAAGTGAAAAGGAGACAAAATCCGAATGACTGTGCCATTTGCAAGATAAACACATCTCTGAGAAACTAAATGCTAAACACACACACACACACACACACACACACACACACACACGAGTCATTTTCCTTTAAGGCAATATCTATCATGTTATTTTCAGTTCCATTCACAACAGGAAAAGGGAAAGAATCCATATGCCAAACGAACAAGAAGAAATTTGGTAGAACAGATAAAAGTTGTGGTCTTTTTTATACATTCATTCCTATTAACTTCGTATTTCTGTCTTGCCTAAGTTCTTTTTTTTTTTTTAAACAGTAAAGTTAAACTAGGCATGGGTAGCTCACACCTGTAATCCTAATACCTGGAGTGTGACATTGGGAGGATCATGGTTTGAGGCCAACCCAGGCAAAAAAATTCATGAGCCCCCTCCCCCTCCATCTCCAAAATAACCAAGGCAAAATGATGCTCTACAAACACAAAAGTCCTGAGTTCAAACCCCAGTCCAACAACAACAACAACAACAAAACAGTAAAACTATAAGTACATACTGAGTTGAATTGTGCTAACAGGATAAGAAGACTTTTTTTAAGAGTTTCATGATCCCAAAAGTTTAGCGCCCAGTCAAAACTTCAAGAGAAAGCACTTGGCTTTCTTCACTCTTAGGCCATGTCCACACTGAATCCACACAACTTCATCCATATTAAGCCATCTTCACCAAAAGCAGATAGCACATTCAAAAGCATTACAAACCACTTTTAACTCTGTATACAAATAAAATGCCTCATGAGATAACTGATGTACTTCACAGTATTAACGCTTCAACTATACACTGAAATAAAATACCTGTAGGAAAGCTACCTTTTCACAGAAGGACAACTAGGAGGTTATATACCTGACCAAGGTCTTGATACCATTAGATTCTGCAGAGCTTCTGTGAACAAGAGCTACAGGAATGACTTCTTGCTGCCCTTTTATTAAAAACAAAGATGAAACAGCAGCTTTTCTACCTTTGAAATGTTTGCTACAGGTCCTGAGCTGCCATCCCAGAAGCCATACCTGTGCTCTAGTAACGGGCAAAGTTGTGAATGGGAAAGAAAGTGCACTAGGGTGTCAGACAATCCTGGTCTGAATCCTACTGTCACCTGGTTCTGTATGTAACTTTGAATGGGTTTACTTCAACTTTCCACAGCTTGGAAAGTTTTTAAATTTGTTAGGAGGAAATAGAACCACCTGTCTACAAGGATTAGCGGTAACTTTGTAATGTACCTTGGAAACATCCAAGATTTAAACTAGTCAATAAATGGCACAACCATTATCAATACTATTGAACAATATTTTTCATCCTTGGATAGCATGGTATATTGCAGCTTCAAATCTGTCAACTTCAGGCTTAAACAGGTTGCCAACCTAAATAGGCCCCAATTCAAATCCTAAGTCTGGTAGGAATCTGAGGATCCAGAGAATAACCATTATGTCTGGGAATCACTGGAAATAAAAATCTGTCAATGCACTGTAACTCTTTGTTCTTGTGCATGAGTTTTGTCTCACAAAGAATGAGAGGTTTCTTCTTTTGTCCCGACAATGTATCTCCAATCTCACCTTTCTTCAATAAGTGGGCTATACTCCCAGCATCCTTATCTTGCCACAACTCCTTAACTAAATTGTAGTCACAAACTATTTTTTTTAACACACTATTTCCTCAGCCTAGCAGTAAAATTACTATATCCTGCACTGCATTCTGCACACCCAGCTATTGGCGAACCTAAACCCAACCCTAAATTTCAGGTTAACTAAGCAGTTTTCTGAATTCTATCACACCTAGTGCCTCCACAACACTTCTTATGCTATCTTAACATTGCCTCCTTCACTGCCTGATGAACTCTGCAGGCAAGAGCCATGTGGTATTAATTTCTAAAACCCCAACATATGACACTCAGTAGTAAACACTTAGTGATTATGAACGAATGAACACACATGCAGATGTCTTAGCTCTTTGTAACTGCTTTCTTTTGATAGTCATTTAAAAAATTTTATATGTTCTACTATATGACCAATACATGTGACTAGACTTCTTAAAGGGCTGAAAAATAACCCCCCTAGAGGCTGCACCCTAATTTGACCTAATTTGACATGATGTGAAATTTTGGAATCTCTTTGATAATTAGCCCAGAAAGAGTTGACTAGACAGACAGAAAACTCAGTCAGTACTTTCCAGGCATAGATACTCTCCCAATCTCCTCCATAAAGAGAACAGTCTTCTCTCCCTCACATGGCTTAATCTGTGTAGATGTTAGAAAAATGTGCTGAAGAGATTCAAGAGGAAGGTGGGAGCACAGGAGGAGGAAAGCGTCCCCAGGAAGCCACACTATAGACAAAAGCCTGTCGTGTGCAGTGCTGTGTGCACTGACAACAGGAATCTAACCGGCAAAGTGCCTCAAAATGCAGACTACACGAAGTCCATCTGCTGGACATCTACTGGCAAGTAATGCAATATGACATTCTAACATATAACGTACAATTACATAAAAAAATAACACGTATTCAATTCTGTTGGTATAATGCATCATCATGAACAGGGAAAGTTAGTGCTAGCCTGGTCATACCTGGATACCCAAGAAAAGCCCTGGGACTTGAGTCCCAGCTCTGTCACTCTATATATAACCTTGAGTAGGTCATGTAACATCTCTTGCTTTCATGTTTCCATTTCTGCCATGTTACCGTATGTTTCACAAAGTTGTTTTAAGAAACGGATAACAGGTTGTAAAAGCAATATGTACCATCCAAAATAATAGTGCTAAATCTGGCTGGTCACCAAAATCTCTGGGGAACATTTAAAAAGACATATTTCCAAACCCCACACAAACCTCCTAAATCAGAAATCTCAAAGGGAAAGAGGCTCAAAATGTTGTGTATTGGCTAAATAAACACTGGTACACACACGAAGTATGTCTGGAAGAAGTAACTTTCATAATTTATGAGGAAGGGAAGCAGAAGGCCAAGCAATAGGGCAGAAAGGAAGACTTCACTGTATAGCAATTTATGCTATTAATTTTAGAGCACATGAACATTATCAAGTCAATTTTGAAAAATTTTTTAAACATTCAAAATGATTCTGGTATCAGCTAGGTCTAGGAGTGACTACTCTGAAATACCATAAATACAAACAAGATTTGTCTAAAATATTCACAATACTTAGTAGTCCTTATAGAGAGAGATTAAATAAGCATACAGTTTCAAGTTTGGAACCCTCAGAAATTCACAAACCTCAAAAAGCCTCTGCTAAGCCCTACAATATAGAAACCTGTTTAAATCTGCTAAACCATTTCCTAAACTGAAGCCCAACGTGAAACATTCTTTCTGGTAAAATCATGGGTAGCCATGAAGAGATCTCCCTGAGACAATAACCAAATCTTTATCCAACTCCCATTCTACCCTAGCACTCAGAAGAGTACCTAGACTACAGAACCCTCCACCAAAAGAGAACAGTGACAAACTTCCTGACCTGTCTATTCTCTTTGGCTAAACAAAGTAATTACCCAATTTTCTAACTGTTTAATCCACTAAAGGGATTAAAAAAGTAAACAGTATAAACAATTCCACTCTACCTAAAGTTTTATGGCTTAAAAATGCAAAATGCCTGTAGCGGATACCTTTTAAACCCAAATAAGCAAATAAGATAGCAACACGCATTCTTTTTTTGTGACAGTCCTGAGGTTTGAACACAGCCTCACACTTGCAAGGCAGGCGCTTTAACACCTGAGCTATGCCCCCAACCTCTTCTGCTTTTTTAGTGATTTTTCAGGTACAATCTCATATTTTTTGCCTGGGACCAGCCTAGACAGCTATCCTCCTACTTACAGCTCAGGCACAGCTGGGGTGACTGGCGTGCACCACCACACCCAGCTTTTTTGTTGAGATGGGGGGGTGGGCTCACTAACTTTTTGGCCCAGTTTGGCTTAGAACCTCCATCCTCCCAATCTCTACTTCCCAAGAAGATGGGATTACAAACACGAGCCACTGCACTGGCCCACATTTTATCTAAGTGGAAAAAATTAAAATCTTTGTAAATAAAAATCACCTACTTTAAGAGGGCAGTAGATTTCAGTAAGGTTTTTCTTCTCCAGTAAAAGCAGACCTTATTGGGCATCTTTATTCCTATTAAGGCGGACTAATCAAGCAAGCAGTACACCAAACCACCTGAAAACCTTGTTTCTTCCTAAGGGCAAGGAGATGAGCACACTCAGAATGGATCTACAACTTGTGTCAAATGGCTCTATTTAATCTGCACCTACCAGTTCTTAATGTGTCTCTAATGCAGAAAGCCTTCCTTTAGGGATAATTGAAGTATCTAAACCACAAGAGTCAAGCAAGTATCAGAAGGCTAAAATCACCATAGCCAAATGTAAGGACTCTATCAGACGCCCTTTGTTTTTATCAGTATGGAGCACAAATGCTACAAGCATTTCTTCTCTATGTGGTACCAAAACTACCACAACAATGGCTTGGAGCCCACATTTTGAACTTCCGGGATATTCCAACAAATGCTTCCAATTCCTTGTCTTACAATAAATACTCAACTCAATACACACTGACTTGACAGGTAGGATCCCATTTGTGGACCAATGTTACTGATCACCCCTTGTGATTACCTCCTTCGTGCTTGTGGACAGTGTATGGATATATCAGAGAGCTAATGATGGGGAAGAGTAGGAAGGAGATCAGCCTACTTCCCATCTCCGACTGGCTTCCTCCAAAACTACTGGCTTTTATTCCGGGCTTTTACTGGTTTTGTTTTGTTTTTTAAATTCTTGGAACTCACTTACTAGTCAGAAAAACAGATCTGTTAACATTCTCAATCTTGCAACACTAGACATTAGTATTAATTAGCTACACCTCCTCTCTTCAAAACTAACTTCAACTTCTGAAAAGGAGAGAAGATGAAGTGGTGAGAAGGGTATATCCAAACATTAAACTCATCTTTGTAATCGGCCACTGACTTGGCCCTGTCCTAGCAATCACTAGGTTAGGAGAATGGGAATGCTTGCAAAACTCAGTCACTATCAGCATAGCTACGACACACTTGTGTAGCTCTGTAAGTGCCAAAAAAAAAAAATGGTCCCTGTATAACTCTTCATACTTACAAAGCAAAGCAGCTGGCAACCCTAACAAAATGGAACCAGCTTCATTAGAATATTATTAATAAACAGTGTCAATTCGTTCTAGGGCCTTCCAGTTGTTTTGTCCCAGGCTACAATCTCTATTATCTCCTTCTCTTAACACTGCCCAGTCCATCAAGCCTAATGTTCACAGTAATTCCATAGCTACAGATTGTACTATGACTACTTTCTCTCCATTCCACCCAAAGCTAAAATGGAGAGTAAAAATATAAGAAAAAGAAGGAGGAAAATTGCTCACCATTTAAATATATACTGAATAGTCTTTGCAGACATACAAACCACTGGGATGGAAGAATGGTTACAAGAGTGCTACAGCTGAATTCCCCTAGGAAAAGCTCTCCTGCCCTACATAGGTGGCCATGAAAGACAATTATCCATAAAAAAGAAAACACTGAAATCAAACACAAGATAAACACCTCCACTGGAGGGAAATGAAAAACTGAGTACCACAGCTGGGTTCATCCTGGAAGCTAGAACCAGGACAATTTTGTTAGAAAACTTTGTAGCTGAAAACATGAATGACAATCACTTAAAAAAAAAAAAGAAATACAATCTTCTGTCTAGCATGGTGGTGCGAGCCTATAATTCCGTCTACTCAGGATGCTGAGGGGTGGAGTACCACAAATTCCAGAACAGTTTGGGCTAAAATTTAGCAAGATCCCATCTCAAAATAAAGTTTTTGTAAAAAGGTGAAGCAGAGGAGTTTCAGATGCAGCTCAATGCTAGAACACATGCAAGACCCGGAGGGTGGGGGTGGGGATGTCTGACTCCCAAAGCAAAAGAGGGGAATACAAGCAAAAAGAATGAAGAAAGAAAAAAAAAAATAGCAGTCTAACAGATATATATACGAAGCATATTGGGATTGGAAAAGATGAAATTCAGACAGTGGAAATGACTTTACGTTTTCAAATGGAATAATTTCACAAATTAAAAGTCAGAGATTATCAGAGTGAAGAAAAAGATCATTAATAAAAAGACACACTTATATAACAAAAAAAAGAATATTTCACTGAGAACACTGATTGTTCATGAATTTAAATGACCTTAATGCCGTACTTTCAAAATTGTAACAAGGAGCCCAGCACCAGTGGCTCAGTCTGTAATTCTAGCTACTCAGGAGGCAGAGATCAATCAGGAGGATCAAGATTCGAAGTCAGCCCAGACAAAAAATCCTACCTCAAAAGACCCATCAAAAGAAAAGGGTTGGTGGAGTGGCTCAAGGGGTAGAGTGCCTGCCTAGCAAGTGTGAAACCCTGAGTTCAAACCCCAGTACCACCAAAAACAAACAAACAAAAAAATTATAACAAGGAAAACCTAACCATCTGAGAAGTAATGTCAGCTCCAATGAGGTATTTAACATAACTTCTATCAAAATCTGACAGCTATGCAAACAAAATTTTAGGAAAGACAGAAACTTTGAAAAGGAGTATTAACAAGCGTTAGCTAACAAAGAAACTTGCCCCCAAACTACATGTCTGTTTTCTGGATTTGACAGATATGCAAAACTTTCTGCAAGTTGTAGGCAAGCATAAGGTTTATAATTTTTCACTGTGCCTAGTAAGATTTAGAAATAACAATCATTATTAATAATTTATATTTTAAAAAGATTTTTAAAGCAAAAGAGTAGGAAAACCATAATCTAAAATAAAAGTTTTTCTCACTTCATGAAAACTTCCTGAGACTGGTACCAGCAGAGACGTCTTAACACTCTTATGATCTTAGGAAAACCACATTTTTAAATTTAATTCTGAGTCCTTGATGTAACAGTTTCCTTGTTTTACATTTGAGAAAACAGGCCTACTGAAGTTAAGTGATTTACCTGCAATACTCAATGAATGGAAGAGCAGGAGACAGAACCTTCTCTCTATTCCTGCCATTGTGCCACAGCTGCCAAGAGTCCAACTCAAATCAATCATCAACAGATACCTTCTCAACACCCAGAGGGTGAAGCATGGTGGTGAACTACTACAAGCAATAAATTACAAGCAATAAATGCACTGTAGGGCTGGTGGAGTGACATAAGCAGAAGAGTGCAATGCCTAGCAACCATGAGGCCCTGAATTCAAACACCATGATGCAAAAAAAAAAAAAAAAAAAAAATTAAATCCACTGCAAAATACAGTGGGGGAGGGTGGGAAGACTGACACAATCACTCCTGTGGGCGGGGTCTACATACTTGGGATGCTACCCCTAAGTCCCAGTTATGAAGACAGTGGAATCTATCCTCCAGGAAGCTGAGAGCCACCGATTCAATCTATATATAAAATATACATATACAAAGACAAAAAATAATGCAGTGTACTGGGGGGGCATATGAGTGTAGTAAGGAAAACTTACAAAGAGAAGACAGAATACATGTGGGGTGAAAGGGTTGGTGAGGAGTCAGGGTTTTGAAATGGGCCCTCAGGGGTACTGCAATTTATCATCTCCGAGAATCGTAATTTGAAAATATGTGACACAGTCAACCATTCTTATATGGTTGGTTCCTAAAACAACTAAAAACAGTTAAAGTTCTCAAAAACACTTTAAGAGGCCTAAGGGAGAATTCTAATACTTGAAGGTATCTACTTACTTTTTGTACAAGTCATCTAAATGGTGACCAGTGCTAGAGTAGTCTGCTAGTTGAAATATAACTGCAAGAATAAATAGCAGAGACTATCTACAATCTCCCTTGTGATCAAGTAATTATTCCTTGGAATCAAAATCTCTCTTCAAATAAGACTGAACAATGTTGTAATAGAAAACAGGCAGCTGATATGACAAAAGCAGTAAAAAGAAAACATCAATACACTTCACAGATGCCAATCTCGTTAACAGAAAGGCAGATCCAGCACTGGCTGGCCCTGCTCTGCTACTCGCAGTGGATGTGAAATAATCTAAAATGAAGACTGTACTACGGAAGAACTTGAGTGCCCTGACAGAATCTTAGTGGGAAAACTCAGTAAAACCTCCTCTCCCCCACCCAGATGCAGAAGAAAAGGGGGGGAATGTTTCAAAAATGGTAACAAATTGGGAGGGGGGGGCCTCGACTGGTAGAGTGCCTGCCTGGCAAGCACTGGGACCTAAGTTCAAACCTCAGAACTGCAAAGAAAAGAAAAAGGGTAATAAATGAAAACAGACTTCACTGCAATGAGTTCTGAAGAATTCTTTTAAACCTAAAGACCAAAAGAGGCTTCCAAAACTGATTCTTGAGTAAGGTTTGAGTACATTTTGAAAACTTACTAAACCTGCACATCCAGGGATATTCATTTCCAGAAGGACACTATAAAGCTAATAGGCACCAACTGCAGGCTCCAAGCCTCTTCTGAGAGAAAATATAGCTGCAAGCCAAGTACACATACATGAGCACAAATTACAAGAAAAGTGTGTAAACTTAAAAAAAGAATCACATTTTTTTAAACTCACACTGCATCTGAAGAACTGATATTAAGATAAAGCAAGAATAATCTTCATATACAGGTTTTTTTAAACATGTGTTTACCTCACTACCTCCTGAAACCCCACTAAAATAACAACGAATAAATTTTAAAGTTACAAAGTCAAAGAGGCTATAATATTCAAGCAAGAGATCCCAACAAAATTTTGGAAGGTGAAAAGTAGACATAGAAGTGGCCCACAACCAAAAAAAGAAAAAAATGAAGCCAAAAGTTAACAGGTCAATTCTCAGAACAGGAGGCATCAGATCCGTCAGTCTGCAGAACCCAAAAGAGAAAGACTGGGGGAAAAGTGCATAAGTAGGTAAGTCCTGGGATTGACAGACACCCTCCAAGGCTCTAACAGAAAACACACAGTGCTTAGCAAAAATCAACCAGGACAACAGTCTGAGGAAAGGGGGAGAAAAGGTGTCCGGTACTGGAAGAAAAAGTGAAAGCTGCTTCTTGAAATGAAGAATCAACCAGTCCACATCCCACAATGATTATAGCCACATTCTTACCTACCAGAGGGTTTCTCTCTGAGAAAATTCATCCAACTCCCAAAAAAAATCTTCACAGATTATAAAACAAAAAGTTAAAGTAATAGGAAATGGAAGAAAACCAGAGTAGCAATGGAGGTGTTAAACCCAATAACCAGGAGTTCTAAAGAGAAGAAAAATAAATATATCCATGAGAAAAAAGCATCAAAGAAAAATTCCTAGAACTTAATGGCCTGAACTTCTAGTTATAATAAAAGGACCCAGAGTGTCTGGACACACATTACAATGATGAGAAAAGAACCTACAACAAGGTAAATCAACATGAAATTTCCCCCTACTAGGATCAAAGGGCCCTGAAAGATTTCAGAATATTGGGATGGAGGGTGTCAAGCAAAAAGGATCACAAGTGAAAATGGCCCAAAACTCCTCAAGAGATCCTAGAAGCTGTACAACAGTATCTTCCAAAGTTTCAGGAAAAAAAAAATATTTCCAACTAGGAATTATATACCTAGCCAATAATACTGTAAAGCCAAAAAATAAGTAAAATTTGCTTTCATCTATATTAAGCAACCGAATGGCATAGCAAATACTGAGTTGGGCCAACCTTTAAAATAAGAACGACAAAACTTTTTAGAGTCAGAGTGCAGCTCAGTGGTAGACCATGTGCTCAGCAGGCTCAAGGCCCCAGTTCAAGTCCCAGCAGCAAAAAAAAAGTGTATGTGCAACCTTAAATACATTTAAACATTTTAAAGGTTACTATACAGCAATAGGAATCCTTAGAGAACTGCCTTAATATCTGAATTATTTAGATCAATAAGTAGAGATAGAAAGCCCATCATTATATAGGATCTCCAGGATCCATAAAGCCATGAAAAGCCCATGATGCTTGGAAGGTGCAGCACCTTGTACACCCAAAAGCATGCAAACACAACACCCAGAATGCTCCAGTCAAAAATGGGGGAGACCAGTAAATGGCTATAGAGCAGAATTTGGGGTAAGATGAGCAAGGAACAGAAACCAAAAGAAGTCTTGGTATTTCTCTGTCTTTCTCAAAGACCAAAGCAAGGACTGGAGGAGTAGCTCAAGCCCTAAGTTCAAACCCCAGTCCCACCAAAAATAAATAAATAAAAAAACAAAGTAAAATCATCCCTCCCTCCCTGTCTCCCTCTCTGCGTTCCCCTCCACCCCCTCACTCACTCACTCACTCACTCACTCACAAGTCTCTAAAAACCTAAAGGAAGCTGGGCACCAGTGGTTCACATCTGTAATCCTAGCTACTCCAGAACCAGAGATCAGGAGGACTGTGGTTCAAAGACAGCCTGAGCAAACAGATCATGAGACCCATTTTGAAAATACCAAACACAAAAAAAGGGCTGGCAGAGTGGCTCAGCTCAAGTGGTAGAGCGCCTGCCTAGCAAGCGTGAGGACCTAAGTTCAAACCCCGTTACCAAAAATAAACTAAAGGAAGAATTCTGCTAATCTTGCAAAAGAGCTCCTGGAAAATTCTACTTGAAACCAACCTTTAATTCTCTAAACACTCTTACTAGTTTCTCAAATTATTGACTTGGACAGAGTCTATAAAATAGAGAAGCCAAAAAAACCTCTTAAGCACAACAACCAAGACTTAAAAGCCTGACCTCTAAACTAAGTCACAGTTTTGATCTGAAATTCTCGAGTGTTTGAGTCCTTCAACACATACTAAGAAATAATTCAGAATGTAAACTCAGTGCTATTATGGCAGGCATCACTTAAAGACATTTGGATTGATAGGGTGTTCTAACACATATTATGCTTTAGTACACAATGTTAGCAGCTCTTGTGATTTCTACAAAACTACTTCTGACTGAAAGAAAAGGAAATGCTAAATGGGAGCTGGTTTTAAAAAAAAAAAAGGAAACCGAGGCCAAAAAACTGCTATCATTTATGAGTGGTACCCACAAAAGAGAAGAGCGAAGATACTCTAAAACATATGCACTAAAAGACTTTTGAAATAGACTCATAAGTAACACAAAATAAAAATTAGGTATAACTAAAGTTCGTGGATAAACTGTACTTTACTTCACGATTACTGTAAAAATGGCATCTATCAAAATCCTGGTAATCTCAACTTCTTCAAAGTACATGTAGAATTAGCTCTCCCTACCCAAATTACTATCAAATATCTACAAAAAGTATTTTAATTAGGGTATTACAGTCCAGTGAGCACTTCCTCTTCTGACCTCCTCCAGCTTCTCATCAATTATATTTAACTCTGTACTTAATCATTTACTGCTTTAACTGTTACTTCTGCCTTTTAACATTTAAGTTTTAGTTTCTCAACTGTATAGTTGAGAACTATATAAGGCCTACGACTGAACTTTTGACATGAGTATTTTGACACATGTGTAGATATTACACAAAGAAACAAACCGTTTACAACAGCTTCTCATCCAAACACATAAAGGATAGAAACAATTCAGTGTCACTGTGTAATAGTTCTTCTACCCACCACATGATACCCTAGCATTTTAAAATGAAGACAGGAGGTGGGAGTTGTGGCTCAAGTTGTAGACACCTGCCTAACAAGTACAATGCCCTAAATTCAAACCCCAATTCTGCCGGGGTGGGAGGGGAAGAGAGGAAGGGAGAGAGGGAAGAAGAACTGGAATAGAGAGAAAAGCAAGAACTTCATACTAGACAGCAGCATACTGGCCTCATAAATTAATAGTCTTAATTTCAACAATCAACTGAGCATGAAGACTGTCATTTCACTGACCACTTCATGGACCCATACTCCATCAAATTTCAGATAAGAGAGGAGAACCATAATGACAATCCTCTCCTCTGCAAGCAAATCAAAATTTGCTGGCACGCAAGCCTTTACTAGGATATTTTATATACAAGTGTTTTTAAACTTTAGTACATATGAACGTGACCATAAGTCTCAGCATCAGAGCCTGTTAATGTTACCTATGGGCCTATGCTCTGAGACACCATTCCATAGTTAAATAGCCTAGAAACCACACTTGCTTCCCTTCATCCAAATTTCCTCCCCAGCAGTGCTGTCAGGGTTTAAATGAGATAGTATTTGGAAAACTCAGTGCTTCACATATAGTAAGGAGTAATAATCCTAAAAATAACGCTAACACAAACCTCATGATCTGCCTAACCAGCCTCTGAACATCAAGTAATTTTAGCCCAGAAAGTTACACTGGTCAATCTCCAGAGGGACTTCTACAAAACAATGACTTTTATGATTTTAGTTTTCACCAGTGCTCAATATAGTCACATAAAGAAAATTTCTGTATCAATTATAAAACTTAGGGTTCACTGAGCTTTTTTTTTTTAACATTATCTCTAATGTAAAAAAGATTAACTAAAAATCTGTCCAGACTATGATTAAGTAAAGAAAAAGGCCATCTGATACAACATAATAGGCACTGTAACTTTTTAGTCATTTATTTATTTTGGCTTCCAGAAAATCTACTACTGTAAGTAATTAACACTCACTGGCACCATCTTTCCCATCCAGAAGCACTTACTCTTTCTCCTTTTAGTATTAGACCTTGAGAGGCTCCTATAAACTGTCTGCTCCCACATCCTCACCTGAGAGAACGCTCATTTTGATTAGAAACGGAAGAAACACCAAAAAAATGGCAATGGACATGCAAGATAAACACAGGGTCTTTTCACATTTACAATAGTTATTGCAATTTCATCACAATTCCATTAAGTAAAAAGCTGCAAAATACCAAGAAAAATAGCACGTATGGCTAACACCACTTTTAAAACTGACCACAAATAACATCAAAATACTACTTAGGTAAAGCTATGAATTAATAAGGCTTATTTAACCTCTTTTTTTTTTGGTGGTGCTGGGGATCAAATCCAGAGCCTCCCGCATGCTAGGCAAGTGCTCTTCCACTGAGTCACTCCTCCAAGCTCTATTTCTAACACACTTTACATGCAAACAGATGCCATCTTCATACTAATCACACTGGCAAGCTACACAATAACATCCCCACACAAATGATTTCTGGAACTCTCCTTTTAGAACCTTGCTGAGTTAAGATTTCTTTTGAATGCCACTACATACCCAATATCTAGTACAATGCCTGGCACACAGCAGACATGCAAGTGATAAAATAACTGTACACAGAAGCAGTAAAGCCTAATCATTTCAGGTCAAATGTATCTCTGAAAATAGAACACATTCGGTCCTAAAGCTGACTAATCAAATGGATGATGAAGCCAAGCAGTTCATCCAAAGCAAGTACTATTTCACAGGAAATATACTCTGACACTGAGCACAAAGTAATAACCTAGTCACTAGCCCACATTCCAATCTAAGTCTCAGAATACATCAAATGTTTCACATTTCCTAGATAATGCACCTAATCAACCACCAGACTGTCTGAGTAATACCAGTGATGTCAAAGAAACACATTGACATTGACTTCCCTTCTATTTATGGCGTAGATGCTTTTGGGGGCCTGTGTGATGTTAAACTGTTGAACTGTCAAGTTCAATACTATGTTCATTACTAATAACACTTTCACAAAATGCATTATTATGTATAATGCCATAAATGTCAAGCCTGCATTTGTTTTCAAATATATGGCATCAATCTTTTTGTGGTACCCAAATCTTTCTGCATAATTATACTTTACTATTATTAATTTAAAATCTTTCTTAATAGTGGCTCAAAAATTATAAATTCTTTGACACTACTCCCATCTTGGGACTTGCTTCTCAAGAGAATGAGCAGAAGTGATGCTCATAAAAAGGCAAGCCAGCCTGGCTCCTTTTTTGGACCTGTGAAACTCTTGAGCTGCCACATAAAAAAGTCTAGCTACATTGAAGCCTCCTTGCTGGAGGGGCCATGAAGACATATGGAGATTCCTGAAGAACTCCAGCAGCCCCAGAATCCAGCTGTTTGAGACTTCAGGGAAGAAGTCTTCTACAATTGCATAACAAACTCAAAATATGAACCATCTAGCTAAGCACTGTAAATCCCCAGAATAAATGTTTGCTGTTTTACCCATTGAGTTTAGAGTAATAAAAGATCAGAACGATGATCAAAGAGAGCCTCAGTATTTCCTTTTGCCTTGGTTCCATTGGTATATGAATAAAGCCTTAGTTATGCTGTTTCTTTGATAGCTTCCTTACTAGCTTCCTTTAATTGTACACTTGAAAAACAGGGCTGAGGGTGTAGCTCAGTGGTGAAGTGCTTGTCTAGTATACAAGAGACCATGGGCTCAATCCTCAGCACCACAAAAATAAATAATAATACACAAAAAGCAAAACTTTATATTAATTTACATTTGCAAAGTTTCTCACATATGTATTTTGAATTATCTTATTTATGAAGCTATTCACACATAAACTCATCTGAACAGTAAATTTCTGCTCAAAATAAAAACCAATCCTCACATAACATCAATGAAAAAGCCACCCACCTTCCATACCCTAGTAACTAACACAACACTGACATACAAACTCAACAATCACACCCGATAAGTAACATATACTACAGACCCTTCTCATTTCTTCATCCTCCCAGGCAAGAGACTGCACAAGGAAACAAAGGATGACAAGGCCAAAAAACCAACCAGTAATCTCAGCAACATGGGTCTCCAAACATCCCTGCAAGTCTAACTGAAGTGTACAACCTAGCCTACCACCTCCAAATCTTTTCAACTCAAGATGTTGCTGATCTTAGGATATTATCTTGTGATGCAATGTAGCCCAAAGCAAAACATTTGCAAAGTGATAATCTTGCAAAAGGTGCAAAATTTCATGAGGTCCAGAGAAAGCAGTAGAAGAATTCATCAAAACACACATACAGGGCTGGCAGAGTGGCTCAAGTGATAGAGTGCATGCCTAGCAAGCACAAGGCCTTAAGCTCAGACTCCAATGCCAGAAAAAAAAAAAATTACAGATGAAAACACACATATACACAACTGACAATCAAAAATATTACACACAGATCAATTACAAGTTAATGAAGCCAATGCCATGGTGTGCCTATAATTCCACCACTGGAGGCTGAGGCAGGATGTTCACTTGAGCTCAGTAGTTCAAGAGCAGTCTGGGCAACAGAACAGTATACAGTCTCCAAATAATTAATTAATCAATTAATATTTAATGACAATTGAAAACACAATGGTGCTTTGAAATAGAATAATTTGGATATTGAATGATTTCATGTGGCCTTTGGAAAAATACCAAGTATTTTAATACAAATGAATTAATGATAAAATTCAAATGAAACCAAATTCTGGTTTGAAAGCCCCATCATTATATACGGATTTTTTTTCCTTTTTGGCAGTACTGGGGTTTACACTCAGGGCCTTGTGTTTGCTATAGAGGGAGGCACTCTACCACTTGAAGCCATCACCCTCCCTCCCCATACAGACTTGCTGAGGCACTGAGGAAAGGTGAATATACTGAGTGATATAGGGAATTTTTATTAATTTTCTAAGGTGTAAGAATCGTACCATGGATGTACAGAAAAAGATCTATATGCAGGAGATATAAGCAGGTATATATAAAGATGAAGTTTCAGAATCATGGCAAGTATCAAACAGCAACAAGGTCATGTATTATACATGTATACTTTGAAAGTATGGCAAATGTTAAGTACTAATCTAGAAGGTAGACAACCAGAGAATTCACTGTTCATTCTTTCAAATTTTCTAAATGTTTCAAAAGTTTGGGTGTTTTTGTTTTTCTGAGACAGGGTCTCACTATGTGAGACTGAGACCTCAAACTCACAATCCTCCTGCCTCAGTCTCCCCAGTGCTACAGTACAGACATGCACCACCACACCTGGCTGGAAAGCCTTTGAAAAAAAGTAAGACTCAACCTCACCAAAAAATCCATAAACACACACAGCCCAAGATCTTTATTTAAGGAATGCCTCCTACATTTAATACAGAGTGGGCAAAAAGAGAGTCAAAAAAATCCACACACTTGATTCACTCTTTATTCTAAATATTAGCATGTAATTATGAGAAATAAATTTTATTAAAATATTTTGCTTATTTTTGAAGTCCAAATTTACTTAATAAAAATAACTACTAATATAAACAGACATTCAGAATACAAAGACAACAACAGGCCTGTCTGCAAAGTATGCACCTCTTAACTCTCCTGGATGGCAATCACAAGCTCAAATGAAAGGAAGGGCAAGTATAAAGAATGATACTAGGCCGGGCATGGTGGTACACACCTGTAATCTCAGACATTCAGGAGGCGGAGATTGGGAGGATCTCAATTCAAGGCCAGTTCCAGCAAAAAAAAGAGAAAAAAAAAAGTTAGCAACACCCCATCTTAACAAACTAGCCAGGCAAGGTGGTAATGCCTGCAATCCCAGCTACACAGGAGACATAGTTATGAGGATCACAGGCCTGCAAACACTGGAGACCTATCTGAACAATAACTAAAAGAGCAAAAAGGACTTGGGGTTTGACTCAAGTGGTAGAGCACTTGGCTAGCAAGAGCAAGGCCATAAGTTCAAACCCCAGTACTGCCCCCCAAAAAATCTATTTCCTATAAGAAGAAAAAAACTGTATTCTATTTTTTAATGCATGTGTATGGTACCATAGATTTAATACAAGGCCTTGTACATGTGAGGCAAATACTCTACCACTGAGTTATACTCTCAGCCTGAGAAAAAAAAGACTTGAGGGTAAAAAAAAAGGAATGGCCCTGGGAGCTTGCTGGGATCAGTGGTAGAGCACTTGCCTAGCAAGCTCCAGGCTCTGGATTCCATCCCCAGCCTGCAAATTAAAAATAAATAAATAAATAAATTCTAAAGAAAGTAATCACTCTGGGCTGGGGGTGTGTGGCTCATTGGTACAGTATTTGCCTAGCATTCATGAGGATCTGGGTTCGATTCACGGTGTTGCAAAAATAAGAATAAGAATAATCGCACATAATCCAAAAGCAAGAATGTTGTCATTTTATTTTGGCACTAGTGAAACTAACATTGCTAATAAAATTTTTAATCCTTTTGCACATTTTTATTTTTTTCAATGGTAAACTGGTCCATCAGCTGGATTTATGCTGTTTCCATCAACAGTAAGGCAGCTGAACTGATCCAACCTTCCAACTTGTTTGTCCTCATTAACACAAATAGTAAACACTACCAACTTGGATAAACAGAGGTGAGGGATGCTATTTGTAGCCACGAAATCAAGCAAGGTGCCTAAATGGAGACAAAACTGACCCCAGAGTGTACTGGATCACTTACTCTGTGTGTACAGCTGGATTAATCAGTTACAGGAAACCTAACACCTGGCACACCAAATTTACTTTATTATGATAGTACAAGGGTCATCACTGAAGGTAGTTAGTTAACAGTTTTCTACAAGAAAACTATTCAACTGATTTAAATCTATGCACTCACCCTAAGCATTCTGGGCTGCTTTTAGCTGCTCTGACTCACTGCACTCGCCCACCGCAGGGTCTGCACACATGCTGTCCTTTCTGCCTGTAAGTCCCTTCCAGTTCTTAATATCCCACCCTGTGGACTTACTACCTATTCACTACTTTCTGGTTTTCTATGATTGTGTTAGCATATAATAGCTGTATAGGGGATCACATTGTGATATTTACATATGCCTCACCACTTCTGAAAGTTCTTCAAGTAAGCTCTCCCCTTTCTTTCCCAAGACTAGGCTGGTGCCTCTATGAAGAATCCTGATCATCACTTTCCTGGTACTTTCCTGGCCCTATAAACATCTATTCTTTCCCAAGGACTAACTAAGCTCTACCATTGCCCAGCAGAGTTGAGGAGGCCACCAGGTCAGGTCAATCCTCCCTGGACACGATGCACTAGTGAAAAGAAAGACTGCAAAAGGTCAAAGATCCCTTCTTCCCTACTTGACAACTCCCAATCTACATGCCTCCAGCATGAACCCAAAGCATTGCAATTAAACAACCTGCTTTCACATCGTGATAAATCAAGTACCATTTGCAAACAAACCATACATGTTTTTCTCTCATTGTGGAAGACAGACCCAATACAGATAGAAGCATTATCATATATACATAGAAACATACAGAGAATATGCTTCCCTTAGAGGAGACTAAAGGAGGAGGATCCAGAAAAAAAGAATGGTAAGAGTGAATAACACTGAAATAATCACATCTATACTAAGAACAAGACACAACAAAATGCACTGAAAACTATCAAACAATGCAGGGTAGGGGGGGAAAGGTAAGGAAGAGTAGTGAAGGGGGTTGGACCGATTTAAGCACAACAAATTTACAGGTAAAATAATCAAGGCAAAATCCCCACTGAACAACAAACACACACTTCAACAATGAAGGACAGGAATAAACAGGTCACATTAAGGGGAGGGTACTAACGGAAGGGAAGGTAAATGAAGAGGGTAAATATGGTTGGATACTTTCTACACATACATGAATATAGAACACTGAAAACTGGATGAGGTCACTTTAAGAAAAAGAATGGGGGAGGAGGGAGAATAATGTGGGGATGAGCCAACTCACGGTCTAATATACAATATACATATATAAGAAAATGTCACATGAAACCCCTTTATACTAATAAAAATGATTTAAAAAAAAACATTGTCTATATGTAAACTGTCCTCATACTATGTAAGAGCTCTGAACTATTGAAACTCTGATTGGGCTGATGGAGTGGCTCAAGTGGTAAATTGTCTGCCTAGCAAGCACAAGGCCTTGAGCTCAAATCCCATATGGCAAACAATTAAAAAATAAAGATGGCTGTTAACAATTCTGATTATTAGTATCAAATATAGGCACCTGTGATGAACCTCTCATTGCTGACAATACCTTCAATGTCTACAAACCAAAATTCATGAGGCTGAAGAGAACTGAAGAAGAAATACCAGTCTTTACTCCCTGCAACCATGTTTTCAAACATTCCTAAACACATTCAACTACTGCAGCCTTCCTTCCTATCATTTATATATTATCTATGGGCACTTAGTTCTTTATTTACATGTGTGTCTCCCCACCAAACTTAAAGCTCCATGAGAGCAGAGGCCATCATCTCTGTATCCCAGTGAATACAACTTAGTTGCCAAAACATGTGTTTAACTGAGTAAAAGAGTAAAATGTCTTCTTTTTTTTTTTTGCAGTACTGGAGTTTGAACTCAGGGTCTACACCTTAAGCCACTCCACCAGCCCTTTTCTGTGAAGGGTTTTTCAAGATAGGGTCTCTTGAACTATTTGCCTAGGCTGGCTTTGAACCACCATCCTCCTGATCTCTGCCTCCTCAGTAGCTAGGATTACAGGCATGAGCCACCGGTGCCCAACATGGTTTATTGTTTTTCTTTTTTTTTTTTTAAATCAACAGAAGGAGAAGAAATTATGAGCAACCAAGCACAGTTCTTTCCCTCTGAGCTATTCTACCAAAAAAATATTTTCACAGAAACAGGAATGGGGGGAAAAAAAGATGATCTTTTTATAGTTAATTTTCACTAATGAGTTTTATTACCATTTATTCAAAGTCACAAGGTCATGCAGCCAGTGTCAAGATACAAAAACAAATCCCCAATCTTGCTTATTCCAATTTGTTTTCTATCTACTACATCAAACACAAACTGATTAAAATATAATCACTGTACATGCTATCAATTTAAAATCACCATCTAAAACCACCTCTGAATTCATTCTCATTGATACTATGTTAGGAGAAATAATTCTTGAAAATGTGTATGGGGAAAAAATGTACATTTTTATCTCTGGTACTTTGACAAGGATGCCAAAAAATCACCTGGCATAATTAAGAATGTCACCATCTGAGAAACTGGGTGATGGATACATGGACCTCCTAATATCTTTGCAAGTTCTTATCACTCTGTAATTGTTTGAAAATCAAGTAAGAAAAACAAGGCACAGCACAACCACCAGCAGCCACTCCCTGAACCCACCAATCTGTAATGTCACTCTTCTCTAAAATTTCTCAGTGAGCCAGAAAAAATTCCCAACACTTTTCAACCAAAAGTTCCAGGGAGGGCAAGTGCGGCAAGTGAAACAGCAGCCACCCCTGGCTGTGCACCATGTTTGCACACGAGGGAAAAGCACACAGCATTGGTGAGCAAGGAAAACTGATCTATGCTGCTCTCAAAGTCTGTGCAGGCAACACCACAGCAAATGTTTACATAGGCCAAACTCGACTACCTCTTTTACCAGTCTTCCATAATTTGCTACTGGTCTGTAGACTGTTAAGTTTTTCAAAGGTACCCTTTCAGAATCTTATAGTTCTGGAGAGGGGCTAGTATCTATGTAACTTAACCTGAATCTTTTTAATTTCATAACTTCATGGTAAAACAAAAAAGTTAACAAACTACTGCAAATAACTTCCTCACATTCTTTGGAGGGGGTTGTTTTGTTGTTTTTGTAGTACTGGGGTTTGAACTCATGACCTCAGCACTTGCTAGGGAGGCACTCTCATGTGCGCATGTACAGCACAGACAGATACAAACGCACAATCAAAGAGAGCAGGAAAATACCTTGTTCTTAAAACAGGCAGCTAGGAACATGTAATGTAAAAGGGTAAGGGAAGCTAGGAGCAGTAAAGAACTGGCAATTGGTCTTGCTTGCTGTCAATTTACCTACTTACACTCTTTTTTTGCAGTGCTGGGAATAAACACTCTACCACCAGCCAGACTAACTAATTTGAAGACAAAAGGAGAATGGGTAAGCGCTTTTTATGTGGTGGTCTTCAAGTGTTGGTTGTCCCAGTGATGATGGTCCACCCAGACACCACAGGAAGTACTGCTTTAAATCAAGGAATCTCTTAACTAGAAAAGCTCACCATAGTACGTGACTTTACTATAATCTGGCTAGGTTATGCTACTCCTATAAAATATTCTTGTCAGAAAAAAATTTCCAGAGCTGGAAGCAAAGCTCAAGTGGCAGAGCGCCTAGCAAGTGCAAAGTCCTGAATCTAACCTCAATACCACAAAAATTAAAATAAAAAACTTTCCATTTAAAAAAAAAAATTTAAGGAACCAGGGTCATAGCTCGATAGTAGTGCGTATACTTCAGAGGCACAAGGCCCAGCACCAAAAATCAAACAAATAAAACATATCATGCCTCCCCACACTATCACCTCTCAAAAAACATCCTAGAGAGGAGGGTATGGTAGCATACACACCTGTAATTCCACCTCTTGGAAGACTGAGGCAAAAGAATCATGAGTTTTAGGCCAGTATGGACTGTGTAGCAAGACCTTCCCCAGTAAAGGTATGTCCTAGAATTTACTAAAGTTCACAGCAACTGAAAAAGCTTTTCGCATTTCCAAGGAGTGCTCTGAGGAGTAAAGAAGCCATAGAGAAGGAAAAAAACTCAGTATTACTAACTGCCACTCAAAAGCACTCTGAAACCAGAAATATTCTGGATGCATGGGGGTAGCTGTTAACTATGCCCTGACTCCCATCTCTAGTTGTAAATGCTGTAAGTACTCTTCATGAGGTCTCAGAAGTCACAGGAAAGTGAGCAGTAGCCAACATCATCAGCCCATGGGTCATCTCTGACCTTAGAGAAGACACTCTTCCAGGTTCTGCAACCCCCTGCAGTGACAAAATCCTAACAGGAAATCTCAGGAGTCTGCGGAAGCTATATGGATTCATCCTCCTGCTGTCAACTACGTAGGCAAAGTAAAAGTACTTCCTATACATTCCCAAAGAACAACCAAAGAAAAGGTCCCTCTGTTAATAACACCAAAGTACCTCTTCCTTCTCAATTACTCTAAGGATACAGAACAGCTGATGGAACAACTTACGGAAAACAATGGGTTTCTTGGTAGTGTGTGCCCAACCATGTACAAGATCATCCCCAGCACCAAAACACTAAGAGAGAATCAATGTTTAAACCAGAGTTGCCCACAAGTGAGACTGATTGGTGCTCCCTTTAAATACGTAAGATGGGTGTTCTAGATGCTGGTAATGACACAGTGCAATAACTGGACAAGTTCAAATTACTTGGGGTGCTTTTTGTTTTTCTTTTTTGAAGAGACAGGTTCTCACTATATATCCCAGGTTGCCCTCAAAATCGCAATCCTCCTGCCTCAGCCAAACAAATGCTTTGTTACACCTGACTCAGATTACTTTTAGACAAAAAAACAAAGCCAGTACTATAACATAAGAGAATCATTAACTGCACAAATCCAATACCCTTCTTGTCAAAGCCTTTTATACAAACCGTTTTCACTGTTTACATATTTAAAATAATCCTACCATATTATCTGTTTTCTTAACTTTCTCCATCAAATTCACTTCCTAAATTCAAATTTAGCTTTGTTGTCAGCTTATGCAATACATCCCTCCACTTTTCACATCACAGCACACCGGCTATCACAAACAAATTTCCACCATGCCCCTGAGTATTGCACTCGTGAACCATCTCAGAACTCCAGGGTGCCTGTAAGTTAGACCTGGTTTTTGAGCTCAGGTGAAGACCTACAAACAGTTCATGGCCTGAATACAAAAACAATACGTTCATGCTGGAGCAGAGCCAATTTCATGAAATGGCAGGTTATTAACACTTTTTCTCCTATACTACAAAAATATAGCCTCATCTAATGGGGAAGAAAAAAACCTACTGGTTCACTCATTATAGTGTTTGGTAGATTTGACACTATTACAATCTTTGTAACAAGCAATCTGGAATACAATCATTACATTTAATAGAATTTTAAAATATCTCTTTATAATCCTCAAATATTAATATATAATTCTTAATTAACATGAAAATTTGTTGTCAAAAATCTAATTTTTTACTGAGTAGCTTTCTCCTATGAAAAATATTATAACAAAATCCAGAAAAATTTCATGTAAATAAAATTATGCACACTATGAACTATATAAAAACAAAAATATCCAGGTATAGGGCTGGGATGTAGCTCAGTGGTAGAGGGCTTGCCTATCATCTGTGCCTTAGAATCTATCCCAGCACCCCCCCCCAAAAAAAAATCCATGTGTAGAAGAATAAAGACAGCACAACCAGGCCATGGGTTTGATCCCCAGCACCACAAAAACAAAAAATCTGGAAAGTCATAAAATGCTAACAGTGACAGAACTTTTTTTTTTTTTTTGAGATTCTGTATTTTCCAGATTTTCTATTTGAATTTTTTTTATATAACAAGGGACTCTTTAAGAAAATAAAAACTGGGTGGTGGAGAGGTGGCACTTTACACATGAAAGTAAATCTAAAAATGATAAAATAAAAGAAGAAATAAGGTAAAATAAAAACTAGAGCTGATGGAGTGGTTCAAATGGCAGAGCACTTGTCTAGCAAACAAACACAAGGCCCTAAGTACCACCAAAAAATAAAAACGGCAATAGCAGGGAATGAAAACAACACAAATTTCATCAACTAGGAACAACTGGAGGGCTGGAGGTATGGCTCAAGTGATGAGTGCCTGCTTTAATCATGAAGTCCTGAGTTCAAACTCCAGTCCCTCCCCCCCCAAAAAAAAACACCAAAAATAAATCAACTCATAACCACAACAAGCCAGGAGGAAAATCATCTGATCAGAATGCCAAGGCATCAAAATGACAGAAACACATGTGAAAACTAGAGTCTTCCTCTTAATTAGATGTATTATAAAACAGGGGAAAAGATATTAAGTACATCCTCCTGCAACATGAAATTGCTCCCTTCAACGTGCCCTATAAGATGCACTTAAGTGTAATATGACACAGTCTTCAGTGATTAAATCTTCCCTTAGAGACTATTTCCTACATAAACAAGTTGTTAGGGAAAAAAAATCCTGGCCTTTCCTAATTCTAACGGATTATTCCTAGTTACACTCTTGCGTACCATGTACCACGCAAGTACCACATAATTTCCTTCCCAAATGTCTGTTTACTCGTAGGTCTATGATTTAGTCACTGACTTCATGATTTGTAAAGCTGATCTGCCCTTGTTTGCTTTGATTTTCAATCTTTTGCTGAGATATTTTGTAGCATATGTAATCTTTCCACAGCATCTTCCTTTAATCAGTTTATTAAGCATGACTGCACTTTTCTAGTACAGCATTTCTAGCAGTGTTTTTAGATAACAATCCCTATAATCAAACAGTGAGATTTCCCACTGCTTATATGATGCTCTATTACACACAACCTGAGACTTTGGTGGGGTTTTCTGGTTTATGTGTTTTGGTTTGGGGGACTTTAGGTAGTTGTTGTTGGTATGGGTACAGCCCACTGAAATTGCAGGCAGTTTTTTGTTGTTGTTGTTGCTATTTTTTTGCGGTACTGGGGTTTGTACTGAGGGCCTACACCTTGAGCCACTTCACCAGTCCTTTTTTGTAATAGGATCTCACAAACTATTTGCTCAAGCTGGCGTCGAACCTGATCCTCCTGATCTCTGTTAGCTAGGATTACAGGCATCCAGCTAGCTTTAATTTTTATAGCTTCTACCCACCACAACTTCTGTTCTGCTCAATGTAATCACTGGAATGCCTTCTGACTCCTACTGAGGGGCAAGGGTATGTCTAATTCTTCAAAATCAACGGTTTCTAAGAAAAGTAATGAACTCTTAATAAATGCCCTGCTCTGTGCGACCAACCACACTTCCTGTCAATGCTCTCCTGTGATGAGGGCATCCTGTGATGAGGGCATCCTGTGATGATGACACCTGCATTGTCCAATATGCAGTGAATAGCCAGGGCACTTGAAATGTTTCTATTTACTGAGGAACTGACTGAAAATTTTATCTTATTTTAATTAACTTTAAATAGTCATGTTTTGAGACTAACAAGAACTTAATGTTGTTTGAAATGTTCTTCATAAAAATCCTTCATAAAAGGATTTCTAGTCAGGCACTGATGGCTCACCCCTGTAATCCATGCTACTCAGGAAGTAGTGATCAGAGGACCCTGGTTCAAAGCCGGACCCAGGCAAACAGTTCAACAAACCCTATCTTGAAAATACCCAATACAAAAAACGGCTGGCGGAGCAGCTCTACCACTTATGGAGCACCTGCCTGGCAAGCATGAAGCCCTGAGTTCAAACTCAGTACCACCAAATCTTTTCCATTTACTTTTACATCTACACTCACCAAAGATAATCTAGACCAGGTTTCTCAACCTTAACACAAGTGATATTCTGGGAAAGATAATTCTATGTCATGGGGAGCTGTCCTGTGCATAACAGGGTATTTGATAGCATCTCTGGCCTCTATCCACTAGAGGCCACCAGTAAAACTCCAGCTGTGACAAAAAAAATGTATCCTGCAGAATGGGTATACACACCTGTAATCCCAGAACCTGGAGGCTAAAGCAGAAAGATCAAGAGTTGGAGGTCAGCCAGGTGCCAGTGGCTCACGCCTGTAATCCTAGCTACTCAGGAGGCAGAGATCAGGAGAACTACATCTCAGAAAAAAAACCATCACAAAAAAAGGCTGATGGAGTGGGTCAAGGTGTAGGCCCTCAGTACAAACCCCAGTACCACAAAAAAAAAAAAAAAAAAAAGAGAGAGTTGCAGGCCAGCCTGCGCTACTAGTAAGAGCCTGTCTCAAAACAACAGCAACAAAAAGTGTCCAGGTTATAGGTAGAGTTCGGCAGTAAAGTTAATGAGTGCACACATACTTAGCAAGCCTGAGGCCTTGGGTTCAATCCTCAGCAACCCCCCCCCCGCCCCGCCCAACAAAACGAAGCCTCAGATATGGCTAAATATCCCTGGAGGTCAGTGGAGAATTACAAATTTAGGACTAAGAGTCTACAGTCTTCACTCAATGCTATGAATATTCTAGGACAAGTTCTCTGAGTTCCTTCTTTTCTCCTTGGAAACCAGACCAGGCAGCACATCAAAGCAGTTAAAAGTTTAAAAAAAAAAGGCAGTTAAAAGTAACTATCTTTTTCATAACATATATGATTTGTTGGGGGGGTGGGGGAGGAGGCTGGGCTTTGAACTCAGGACTTCATACTTGAAAAGCAGGTATTCTACCACTTGAGCCACACCTCCAGTCCACTCTGCTCTGGTTACTTTGGAGATGGGCCTGAGCTGGCCTCAAATAGCCATCCTCCTGATTTCAGCCTCCCAAGTAGCTAAGATTACAGACATGAGCCACTGCAGCCCAGTTCTCTTCATAACATTTTCCACAGAATTCACATAATAATAGTTATGTTTTCCATTTGCTATCTCAACTATTCCTCCCAGACCCTACTATGCCTAATTTAGAGCTTGAGGTGGGAGGAAGGAGCAGAAAGGGAGGTCCCAAGAGGTTAAGCAACCTACCTACTGGTTTCAAACTCCTGTCTGTACGATCGTAGCTTGTAGCCTTACAATATTCTAAAGGGGAAACCAATTAGGAAAAAAAACCTTTTGATATGACAATCAAGACTGCTTATGACTGTGCAACACATTACAACGTCAAAGGCAAATCTCACAGGAAAATTACACATATAGACAAAAAATGAGAAATGGTTTGTATTGAAACCAACCCTAATCCTGAGGAGTAATTTGGGTACAAGCCATGCCATGCCCACAACACCCTACAAAGGCTTCTCCTAACCTCAGTACTAGGAAAGGTTAAGTGGGTGAGCCAACAAATGGCAAAAAGCAATCTGGAGCTCTGGAGGAAGGAGTTGAGGGGAAGAGGAAATCAAAACACTAAGAAAGGTGACTGACTGCTCTATAGCTGAGATGCCCAAGACAGTAGAGGTATCCCGGAATACAGTCCCTGTGAACAGTGAAGAGATTCCTGGATTTACTTAAAAAAAAAAGGGGGGTGGGTGGTGTCAGAAGAGACATCCCATGGATCTCAGCTGTCTGTCATCGCTCTACTGCTCAGCTGCATAAATTCTAAAAACCTCTGCATCTACTTCAGCTCATTAGGGGAGAACATGACTTCTCAGGCACCTTCCAGGTAAGGGTGAAAGGCACTTCCAAACCTTCTCTCAATCTCAACAGGCAGAACCATGTTCTTGGTATAGTTCTGCTTTTTTTCTGAGACAGTAGTAAGCAGGAACATAGTACTAATTCAAAAAATTCATCACAAAGAAAGTTGAAATGTCATAAAACAAAATATATTTGGAGAAGAAAACAGTGATGTTCTCAGGCCCAAAAATTTCTTTTTCTTTCTTGGCTTGAACCCAGGACCTCATGCATGCGAGGCAAATATCAAAAGTTTAACTAAGCAATTTACTTGCAGTACCATACTAATCGTCTAATCTTACTGCTTTTGGTGTAAAATACAAAGTCTACCTATTTATACTTTTTCCTCCAAGACTATCATCCATTAGACTCTCACAGACATTTCTCACATGAAAATGAAACCATGGTTAAACACACTCTTCTCGTCCCAAAGCTTACACTTTGGAATACTTGGAAAAATTTTTATCTGAAAATGAAAAAAAAAATCCTGGGATGCTTGTTTCATTTAATTAAAAAGTTCCAGAGAAGCAATCTTTATTGGTAAGTTTTCTCAAGCAATACGTTGGACCTATTTTCTTTGCCACAAGGTATACAAAGAGGGTCTTTCCTTCTGAAGGGCAAACACAGAATAGCTTGTCACGAAATCAACTACTTGCAAACTTAGGGTGCCCTAACTGTCTCAAATGCAGCTTTCACAACTAGACACAACCGCAAGTCACTAAAATATTACCTACAGCACCTTCCTATTCTCTGGACTGTCTGCCACCTTAATGCAACACATAACTCAAATCCACTTATTTTTCCTTACTGCATGATACAACTCACAATGTTCTAAATATTAATATTGTATATTGACACTAGACAACTCAAAAACAAAACTGGTCACTTGTTTATACTAGAAATGAAAAAAAGTGGTTTTTAAAAAGGTTTATTCCCAGTAAATTCTTCAAACAACTGAAGCAAAGGAATACTAAAAAGCGAAAGTGCCCATCACAATTGCAAAATAGGCATGCACAGTCAATTCAGAAGGCTGGACAGGGTTTTTGGTACATGAAGTTAAGATTAATATAGAAAACATGCCCTATTTCTTCCTGGTGCAACATTCTAAGTTACTTGACAAACACTATCAACATGCTTCTGTCTGTCAGAGCTATCTTCACTACTAGCCTGGTTCTAAGATTCACATTTTAAGCTGAAAAAAATGATTTCTAATGAAATAGAGTGAGGATCACAAAATAAAATGTTAAATAGCTTAAAAGTTTATTTCAATGTTTACAGGAGCTACGTGACAACTTCCAAATAGTTAATATTTTCAAAAAAGTATTTCAAGTTTCACAAACATGTATTTAACAATATGGCTACAGTAAAGATTAAGCATATCTGAACCTGATGTCAGAAACTACACTGCCAGCTCCAGATTTAAAAGCTGCCTGCACCACCTGAGGAGGTTATAGACACCCAGAAACAGGCCAATAGCTTAGCAAGTTAGGCCTCTTCCTTTCCCGGAGAAGCGCATGACAAACAGCGCGTCACGAAACTTAAAGTCACCCGGTCACTTAGCAAAAATTACACCTAATTCCTAAACTTACGACCAGATGGCCTTCTACGCTCAAGAAACAGAGAGAGCGGGGAAGTATTAGTAGCGAGGGAGGCTTAAAATGACCCCACTTCCTGACCTGTAAACATTTGGCCCATCATTATATCTGAGTCCTAGATTCTAAGACACGCTTTAATGGAGGCCTCCCTCAGCCTCCTCTGAGGCTCTGTTTTGCAACAGTGAAGGAACTTTTCCTGCTTTATCTCAGCTCCCTGAGAGCATGTGGCCCTCCAATTCAATATCCTAAACTGGCAAGGGACGGTGCCGAGGAAGAGGAGGAATCCAAACCAAAACAGCCTTATAAAAGACAAAAAAAAATTTTTAATCAAAATTCCTCCTCCGCCCATAGCAAGCCCAACCCAGAAATTTACAGCGTGTTAAGAAAAGCAGCATTGCGAACTGCAAACATAAGAGTTTTCCTTTGACACTCTACGCACGGTTTTCAGCTGTCAAATTACAACTCAGGAAAACACTATCATTAGAATAAAAAAGGAAACAAAAAAGCTTGCACCACGGGAGCCCGAGAGCAGGAGCTGCCAGCCCCATTTCAGAGGAAAGAGAGCAAAGGGAATCCAATCCACTTCCCCACCCCCGCCTGAATTAATCCCCTCCCGGGGCAGGCAAACCTCACAGCAGGGGCTCAAATTTAATA